>NC_091470.1:308748177-311445677 GCF_036971445.1 Narcine bancroftii | reverse complement strand
TGGCTGCCCGCCCTCCACCCCCCCCCCCGTCTGGCTGCCCGCCCTCCACCCCCCCCGTCTGTCTGCCCGCCCTCCACCCCCCCCCCCGTCTGGCTGCCCGCCCTCCACCCCCCCCCGTCTGGCTGCCCGCCCTCCACCCCCCCAGTCTGGCTGCCCGCCCTCCACCCCCCCCCGTCTGGCTGCCCGCCCTCCACCCCCCCCGTCTGGCTGCCCGCCCTCCACCCCCCCCCGTCTGGCTGCCCGCCCTCCCCCCCCGGCTGCCCGCCCTCCCCCGCTCTGGCTGCCCGCCCTCCCCCCCTGGCTGTGGACTCAATCAGAGACATCCCTGACCCTGGCACCTAGGAGGCAACATACCAACCAGGATCCCTGATCTTGTTGAGCAAACCTCCTATCTGCTCCCCTAACCAGCAAGTCCCCAATTACAAAGCATCTTCCGGCTACTCCTCTTGGGAAGGAGATAGAGAAGTATCAGAACCAGAACCACAAGGCTGAGAAGCAGTTTCTTCCCACAGGCAGAGAGACTGCTGAATGACTGATGAACTGCTCATACAAACCTTCCGAAACTCTACAATTTATTTAACAATATTTATTTATTTTTATATATGTACTGCATAGAAACCATTCATAAATATGTGTACCAGGTCTATATACAGTGCCCTTCATATTATTTGGGACAAAGACACTTTTTTCCTTTATTTGCTTCTGTGCTCCAAAGTTTTAAATTTGTAATCAAACATGTGATTAAAGGGCACATTCCAGATTTTATTAAAGGGTATTTCAAGGTACCATAATATTTGGGGCATGGCTATGGTATGTACATTAAAGTAGTCATGTTTCACATTTTGTTGCGTATCCCTTGCATGCAATAACTGCTTGAAATCCACGATTCATAGACATCACCGAGTGTCAGGCCTATACAGCAGTCATCTTTAGCTCCTGCTTGTTGTGAGGGCTTGTCCTCTTAAGATTTCCCTTCAGCATATGGAAGGCATGCTCAATTAGATTTGGCCATTCAAGAATTTTCCAAATTTTAGCTTTGTTGCTTTAGCAATATGTTTGGGATCCTGCTTTAGCAGTATGTTTAGGATGAAGCACCGTCCAATGAGTTTGGAGGCATTTGCTCAAACTTGAGCAGTTAAGATGTTTCTCTGCACCTCAGAATTCACGTTGCTGATGCCATCATCAGTTACATCATCAAGCGCACCATTACCTGTGGCGCCATGCATGCCTAAGCCATAACACCCCCACCACCATCTTTTATAGATGAGGTGGTGTGCTTTGGATATTGGGCAGTACCTTGATGCCTCCACACTTTCATCTTGCAATCACTCTGACACAGGTTAATCTTGATCTCATCTGACCACAAGACCTTTGTTCCAGAATTCTGCAGGCTCTTTTAAATACTTCTTGGCAAATTGTAATCTGGCCATTCTGTACCTGTGGCTAACTCATGGTTTCCATCATGCAGTGTAGCACCTGTATTTCTGTTCATGAAGTCTTCTGTGGACAGTAGTCATTGACACATCTACTCCTGCCTCCTGAAGAGCGTTTCTGATCTGTCAGACAGGCGTTTGTGGATTTAACTTCATTATGATGAAAATTCTTCTGTCATCAGCGGTGGAGATCTTCCTTGGAATACCAGCCCCTTTGCGATTACTAAGCTCACCAGCACATTCTTTTTTTCTTAATGATGTTCCAAACAATTGATTTTGGTAATCTTGAGATTTGAGTGATGTCTTTTACTGTTTTATTCTTGTTTTTGAGCTTCATAATGGCTTCTTTGACTTTCATTGGTACAACTCTGGTCCTCATGTTGAAAAATGGCAACTACAGACTCCAAAGATGATTAAAGCTTAGAAACAAGCCTAATTCTCTTATGCCTGCAGCAATGAAGCAATTAAACATACCCAAGTACTCACCAACACCTGCAAACCAAATGTCCCAAACATTTTGGTGCCTGAAATGGAAGAACTTTGCATAAAAAGTGCTGGCTGATGAATAGGGACAGTTTTGTCAACATGGCCAGGTTTTAGCATGTCAATTTTGAATGACAGAGACTACCCGGCAATGTCCAAGATGCAGGTTGACCTCATTCATCTAAACACTCTGTATGGTCCCTTATATGATGCCTGCAAGGGCTGTTCATGTGTTCCTATATATACATATATATATATATAAAAATGTATTCACAGTCCTTCAGTTCATTTAGAACGAAAGATACATGTTTGCCCTGTGATGATGGTGATACAGGGGATAATTTGCCTACGGTATCCCTTAGTCTGCTCAGCAGCTCTTTGGGATCTTCATCTTTACTGGATCCAGGTGGAATGAATTCGCCTGGGCCACCGAAGATGCACCGTATACAAACTCTGCAGACAAAGTGTGAAGATCCTCTTTAGGATTGTCCTAATGCCAAGCTACACCCATGGTAATTCATCTGCCTTGTTGGGTCCATCCAAACGGGCCATTAAGGATGATTTAAGAGGACGATGGAATCGTTCAACGATCCCATTGGATTGCAGGTGATAGGCTCTTGTATGATGAAGCCGAGTTGAGCAGCCGAGATAAGGCTGTCCACAATGAAGATGTAAATTGAGGTCCTCTGTCAGAAGTGTTTTGTGTCGGTAGGCTGAAGTGAGCAACCCAGGAATTGAGGAATGCTCATACACAAGAGTCAGTAGAAGCATCCGCCATGGGGACTGCCTCAGGCCATCTTGTAAATCTATCTATCACCATGAAGAGATAGCGGTAGCCTCGTGAAACTGGAATCGGTCCCACAATGTCCACATGGACATGGGTGAAGTGGCGAGTTACCGGTGGGAAGGGCTGTAACAGTGCTTTCGTATTCCGATGGATTTTGACTTTTTTGACAAGCTACACAAGATCTGCCCATTTGTGTGATGCCTTTCTTCAGACAGTGCCAAACAAATGTCCGAAATCAGACAAACGGTCAATCTGATGGGTGGATGAGAAAGACCATGGACAGAATCAAAAATGCAACATCTCCACAAAGCTGGAACCACTGGCCGTGGATGTCCTGTTGACATGTCGCAAAAGAGCAGCTTGCCGTTGGCATTGATTTGCACATCCTTCCATTGTAGGTTGGTTATCGAGGTGCAATACGACTCCTTCGAACTGTCTTGTGCTTGGACAGTGGTAAGAGCTGCGTAGTTAATACTGTGGTCCATAGCTTGTTTTGGACCTGTCAGGGTCACCAATTATAGCCACTGAAAATGCAGTGGTAGCTGATGAACGCAAAATAATGACACACAGGGTTTCAGGTAAATCATAACTTGTTTACTCAAGTCACGTGCATATTCTTTTAAAACACTGAACCATGATATGACATCCCATGCTGGTTCACTAGATCTGGGAGTTGTAGTCTAGTGCTGTAACATAACCCTAAATAAAAGAGACAAGATAAAGAAAAGTTTACAGATGATTCAAAATTGTCTATGTTTTTGACATTAGGAGGAATATTTTTATCTGCAGGAACCTTTATATGGTCTGGTCATCTGGGCAGAAGAGTGGTAAATGAAATTTATCCAGAGAACAGTGTTATGCATATGGGGATATACAAGAGGACAAAAGATAATATTGAGTGGCAACAAGAGCCAGAGAGATAGATCAATTCCCAGATAATTAAAACAATAGAACAGGTCAACAAGTTGATTAAAAAAGCTTATGGAATTTTATTCCTTTATAAGCAAAGGCTGGAGAACATGGAAATTATGATTGAACTGCATCACCATGCTACTGAAAAGATATTGTCAGGGTGGAGAGAGTGCAGAGAAAATTTATGAGCATGTAGCCAGGACTCAGGGGCCTGAGCTTAGGGAGAGGTTGAGTAAGTTTGGGCTTAATTCTTTCGAATACAAAAAGATGATCTCATAGAGGTGTACACATTCATGAGAGGAATAGATCAGTTGAACATAGTCTTTTGCCTAGAGTAGTGGATGAGTAACCAGAAAGAAGTGAGGGGGGAAGAGATTGGTCAGAAACCTGAGGTGTATTTTTTTTTATAAACACAGTGAGTAGTGGAATGGGCTGCTCGAGGAAGTAGTTGAGGCTGATGCCATTGCAACATTTAAGAAAAAAATGGACAGATACATGGATATTGGCCAAATATGGGCAGGTGGGGCTAATAAGGGTGGAACATTTTAATCGGAGTGAGCAAGTTGCACTGAAGGACCTGTTTCCACACTCTCTGATTGTTATTACTCTCACACCAAGTTAGATCATAGTTGGAGTATGACATATGCTCATCACCTAACAGGAAGGTTCTGACAGGAGAGAGACGCAGAGAGATTTCAAGGGCTAGAAATTGTAGCAAGGAAGACAGGTTGGATATGCCTGAGTTGTTTCTTTTGGAATTCAGTAGTTTAAGTGAAGATTTAAATGAGATTTATAAAATTATGAGATGTATAAATAATAAATGGGAAGAATAAATTTCCCTCAACAAAACTCAGGGATCATTGATTTAAAGTCATTAGTAGAAGCAATCAAGGAGACCGGTGAAGATATTTCTCCAAAAGGGTAATAGATTTCTAAAACCCTTTGCATGAAAGCATGGTAAATACAGAAACCTATCCAAATTTACCATTTGCATTGATGTTTATTTAACAAGCCATGTCCTGCATTGCTCCGTTCATGGTGCTGGCAGGTGAGACGAAGCTGGGTGCCTTCTCTTGGATTGACATGGACTATTATCTAAATGGTATCTGTTTAAGAAAAGGGGAGGTGCAGAGAGACTTGGGTGTTGCTGTGCATCAGTCATTGAAAATGGGCATGCAGGTGCAGCAGGTGCTGAAGAAGGTGAATGGTATGTTGGCATTCATGGTGAGAGGATTTGAGAACAGGAGTAAGGAGATCCTGCTGCAGCTGTACAGGGCCTTGGTGAGACCACATCTGGAGTACTGTGTGCAGTTTTGGTCTCCTTACCTGAAGAAGGACGTCCTCACCATGGAGGGGGTGCAGAGAAGGTTCACTAGACTGGTACCAGGGATGGAAGGACTTGCATATGAAGAAAGGTTGGATAGACTAGGCTTGTATTCTCTGAAATTTAGAAGATTGAGGGGGGATCTTATATAAACATAAAAGTCTTAAGGGTTTAGACAAACTAGTTGCAGGTAGATCATTTCCAATGCTGGGAAAAACTAGAACCAGGGGTCACAGTTTAGGATAAGAGGAAATTTTTTTTAGGACTGAGATGAGGAAAATTTTCTTCTCTCAGTTGGTGGTGGATCTGTGGAATTCTTTGCCACAGGAAATATTTAAGAGTAGGTTAGATTTGGTCCTTGTGGCCAAGGGGATCAGGGAAAATGGGGAGAAGAACCGGTTACTGATCAGCTGAATGGTGGAGTAGGCTTGAAGGGGCAAATAGCCTACTCCTGCACCTATTTTCTATGTTTCTAAAAGGAAGATTACAGTGCCAATGACCCAGCCTCACACCTGACCTCCACTGCCATCAATGTGATCTTCGTATATTCTCCCTGTGACCACAAGTGCTTCATTTTCCCTCTTACATCCCAAAGATAAGTGGATTAGAAGAAGAATTGGCCACTGTAAAATGCATCATGTATAAATGAATGCTAGAATCTATGGGGAGTTTAAGGGAGTGAGAGTAGACAATAAAATGGGATTAGTGTTGAAGGCTATTAAAGAGTTGATGAGTACTCAGGGAGCCAAAGGGCTAAGAGACAATGTAAATTTGAAAACATCTTATTTTCTGACTTGACAGATGAGAGCCTTCAGGACTCAACATAGTTTAACTGTTTCAAATCATTAGATGTTCTTCCCTTCTTTTTCATGTTTCCAAAAATTCAGTTTTCCTCTGCCCTTCTTATTCACTTTCTCCTATCACAATAACAATTAACCTTTACCACCCTCTTAGTTGACAAAATATCATTTGTGTCATTCAAATTGACAAATTTACTAGATTTTTTGAGGATATAACAAATACAGTGGAGGGGAACAGGTAGGTGTTGTACACTGGATTTACAGAAGGTATTCAAAATGCAGCTGGACTTAGACAGATTAGGAGAATGGGCAGAGAGGTGGCAAATGAAATACAATGTCGGAAAGTGGACGGTCATGCACTTTGGGAAAAGAAATAAACAGGTAGACTATTTTCTAAATGGGAAGAAAATTGAAAATGTCAGATGCAAAGGTACCTGGGACTCCTCCCACAGGATCACGTGAAGGTTAAATTGCTTATTTAGTTGGAGGTGAAGAAGGCAATGCAATGCTGGCATTTATTTCAAGAGCAATAGAATAGAAGGGCAAGTTGTGATGTTGGGAGATTTTTAAGGCACTTGGAGCAGTTTTGAGCTCCTCATTGTAGAAAGAATGTGCTGATGATAGAGAGGGTTCAGAGGAGGTTCACAAGGATGATTCCAGGATTGAAAGTATTATCATATGAGGAAGGTTTGACAGCTGTTGGCCTGCACTCATAATTTAGGAGAATGAGGGGGATCTCACTGAAACATTTCAAATGCTGTAAGGCATGGACAGAGTAGATGTAGAAAGATTGTTTCCATGGTAGGAGTGTCTAGGACAAGAGGGCACCACTTCAAGAGTGAAGGGCATCCACTTAGAGATGCGGAGGGAATTTCTTTAGCTAGATGGTGGAGAATCTTTGGAATCTGTTGCCACAGCCAGTTGTGGAGGCCAAGTCACTGGGTGCATTTGAGGGAGAGATTGGTACGTTCTTGATTAGCCAGTGCATCAAAGGTTAAGGGTAGAAGGCCAGGCAGTGAGGATGAATGGGAGAAATTGATCAGCTTATGATTGAATGGCAGGGCAGACTCGATGGACTGAACAGCCTATTTCTTCTCCTATGTCTTATGGTCTTGGGGACATCCATCAACTAAGGATGCATGGAGTTTGGTCAGAGATTGGTTAACCAATAGAACCAATGGGATAAATTGGCATTTCACTTGTTGGCATGAAATATGAAAAGCTGCAGACACTTATTGTAGTCAAAGCACATAAATGCTGGAGGAACGTAGCCAGCCGTGCAGCATCCATAGGAGGTAAAGGTGTAATACCGATGATTTGGGCCTGAACCCTTCTTCAAGGTACAATTGAAAAGGCAAGTGTCTGAGCAGCATGGTTGGCATAACAGTTAACGTAACACTTTTACAACATCAGCGATCGGGATCAGGGTTCAAATCCCATGCTGTCTGTAAGAAGTTTGTACGGTCTCCTTTTGTCTGCATGGATTTTCCCTGGGGACTCTGGTTTCCTTCCAGCATTCAAAATGTACAGGGAGTGTAGGTTAATTAGGTGTAAATCGGGCAGCACGGATACGTGGGCCCAAAAGGCCTTTTGCTGTGCTGTATGTCTACATTTAAACTTTTAAAAAATTTAAAGCTGGGGAAAGAAAGGGAGAAAAATGGGAAGGGAAGTAAGACCTACAGACAAAAGGTGTTATTGGATATTATAAGAGGAAAGTTGAGAATTAATTTTGTCTCTGTGATAGAAGACAGAGGGAAAGGGAAGGCAGAGACAGAGTGAGAGGAAAGGAGACAGGGAAAAAAGATGGGGGGGGGGTTCTAATGGACATAAGTGAAATCGATGTTAATGGCATCAAGTTGGAGGGTGGCCAAATGGAAGATGAGCTGTTGATCCTCTAATTTGGGAATGGTCTCAGACTGGCAGTGCATGAGACCATGGACAGACATGTCAGCAAGGAATAGGGCAGGGAATAGCAATGGATGGCACTGGGTGATCCACGCTATTGCATTGGAGAGATCTGAGGTGTTCAACAAAGTGATCTTGCAGTCTGCGTCCAGTCTCTCCAATTTAGAGGAGACCACAATGGAAGCACCGGATGCAGCAGATAACCCCTGCAGATTCACAAGTGAAGAGCTGCTTCACTTGGAAGAATTGTTTGGGACCCTGAATGGTGATGAGGGAGGTGGTATGGGCATAGGTGAAGTATCTCCTATGGTCATGAGGGTAAGTGCAAAGGGGGAAATTGGTGAGGAGGGAGGATTGGACTTTGTGGAAGGTGGAGAAGGGAGGAAAGGAGAATATGTATCTCTGGTTGGTGATCAGTGATGATTGGAATGTCATAGGATTTGGTGGTGGTCCTTCAAATGTTCATGATATACATTGATGATTTGGAAGAGGGGACTTGCTGATGGCAATAAGCTGAGTGGAAAAGGAAGTTGTGATGAGAGCCTGCAGAGAGATACAGATTGGTTGAGTGAATTGGCAAGGGTCTGGAAGAGGGAGCACAATGGTGATGAATCCACTTTGGAAGAAAAATTAGATCAGATTATTTAAATGTTGAAAGATTGCAGCATGCTGTTGTGCCAAGGAACTTGGGAGCTACTTTGCAGATGCAACAGGTTATCAAGAAGGCAAATGAAATTCTTGCTTCCATTGCTGGAATTGCTTGTATTTAAAACAGAGAACACAGAACAATGCAGCACACTACAGGCTGACCCATATTTCCCTATATTAAAAAAAGTACTAAACCCACCCTAACTCATAACCCTCTATTTTTCCTTCATCCATTTGTCTAAGAGTCCCTTAAAAATCCCCAATGTTTCAGCTTCCACCACCATCCCAGACAAAGCATTCCAGGTACCCACAATTCTCTGTTTAAAAAAAACCTTACCCCTGATGTCTCCCCTAAACTTACCTCCCCTAACTCTATGCATATGTCCTCTGGTGTTTTCCATTCCTGCACTGGGAAGCAGGTGCTAGCTCTCCACCCTATCTATGCATCTCATAATCTTGTAGACCACTATTAAGTCTCCTCTTATCCTTCTACGCTGCAAAGAGGAAAGTCCCAGCTCTACTAACTTTCCCTCATAAAATGTGTTTTCAAAATCCAGGCAGCATCCTGGTAAATCTCCTCTGCACCCTCTCCATTACTTCCATATCTTTCCTATAATGAGGTGACCAGAACTGAACTCACCATAGATTTTTAAAGTTGCAACATGTCTTCCCTACTCCTAAACTCAATCCCCCTATTAATGAAGCCCAGTATCCCATAGGCCTTCTTAACTATCCTTAACTAAGGAATGTATGGATTAGAACCTCAAGGTTCTTCTGTTCATCCCCACTCCTAAATGATCAACCATTAACCCTGTACTCAGCCTTCTGGTTTGACCTTCCAAAATGCTTCACCTAACAATTATCCAGATTGAATTCCATCTGCCACTTTTCTGCCCAACTCTGCATCCTGTCTATATCCTCTTGTAACCTTCAATAACCGTCAGCTTCATCCACAACTCTCAACTTTCGTGTCATCCACAAACTTATTGACCCATCCTTCTGTCTCTTCATTCAAGTCATTAATAAAAATCACAAAGAGCAGGGGTCCCAGAACAGATCCCTGTGGCCCTCCACTGGTCACCGACTTCCAGGCAGAATCCTTTCAATTCATTACTCCTCTCTACATTCTTCCTGCAAGCCAATTTTTTATCCACCCACCCAAGGATCCATTGATTCTATGCCTCGTGACTTTCTGGATGAATCTCTCATGGGGGACCTTGTCAAATACCTTGCTAAAATCCATGTAGACCACATCTATCATCCTATCCTCATCAATTTATTGCGTTGCCTTCTCAAAAAATTCAATTAGGCTCGTGAGGCATGACCTTCCCTTCACAAAGCCATGCTGATTATCGTTGAGTTGACTGTACTTCTCGAAATGCTCATAGATTCTATCCTTAACAATCCTCTCCAATGGTTTGCACACCACTGATGCAAGAATGTCCAGCCAAAAGTACCAGGATTCACCCTATTACCTTTTATAAACAAGGGGACTACATTTGCCATTCTCCAATCCTCTGGCACATCCCCTGTGGACAAGGATTCAAAGATCATAGCAATTGCCCCAGCTATCTCTTCTCCGACTTCCCACAGCAACCTGGGGTATATCGCGTCCGGTCCCAGGGACATCAATTTTGATGTTTCTATGAAGATCCAACACTTCCCCTTCCTTAATTTCCACATTGCCCAGCACACAGGGCTGTTCTATTCTGACCTCACCCTTTTCTTTTGTGAATACTGAAGCAAAATATTGATTTAGGACCTCCCCAACCTCCACCTCCAGGTGCATATTGCCTCCTTTATCCTTTAGTAACCCCACCCTCATTTTCATCATCCTTCTGTACTTCACATACACATAGAACACCTTGGGGTTCTCCTTAGTCCTACATGCCAAGGCCTTCTCATGCACCCTTTGAGCTCTCTTAAGTCCCTTCTTAAGCTCCTTCCTGGCAACCATATATTTCTCATGAGCCCTTCCTGTTTCCAGCTTCCTATATCTAACATATGCTTCCTTATTAGCTGTCTCAACTGTTTTGTCACCCACGGTCCCTTTTCCTACCATCTTTTCTTTGTCACAGTCGGACAAATCTATCCTGAACCCAGCACGTGGTCCCTAAACTTCATCCACATTACTTACATGGTTTCACCCTTGAACATCTGTTTCCAATTTACTTCTACTGGTTCCTGCCACATCCCTTCATAATTAGCCCTTTCCCAGTTAAGCACTTTCCTATTTTGACTTTTAAAAAAAATCCTTTTCCAAACCTTTGCTGAAGGGAAGGGAGCTGTTGTCACTCTAAACAAAATACTCCCCCACTGAGAGGTCCATCACTTGACCAGGTTCATTACCCAAAACTAGATCCAGAATGGCCTCTCCTCTCATCAGCCATCCACATACTGTGTCAGGAATTCTTCTTGAACACCCTAACAAATTCAACCCCATTTATCCCTCTTGCAGTCAGGAAGTTCCAGTCAATAGTACTGTGACAGATTATGTTATATTTTACATTGTATTATAGATATGTTTTTGAAGGAGATAGATTGTGGGGGTAGTGTAGGTCATAAACAAGCACAAACACTTCACAAATCAGATCTCATTTAAAATGCCAGAGCTCTGCTCAAACCAGACAGTCCAGGCACCGAGTACCTTTGCAAAAACTTTGAAGAATGCCTATAGAGACTTCACAAGTTGGTGTTAATTGGACATGCTGTGGAGTAATGGATTATTGTTTTAGAAAGCAACAGATGAATGGACTCAGAAGATTGAATGCAGTTTGATGTTCTAAGAAGGTCATGTGGTTTTGCAAAGGGTGTGTGCGTGTGAGAGAGAGAGAGAGAGAGAGAGAGAGAAAGAGAGAGAGAGAGAGAGAGAGAGAGAGAGACAGAGAGAGAGAGTGAGAGAGAACTGGTTTCTGCAGCATGGCAAGATGGCAGCTTGTTTAAAACCCAATTTTGAAGACAGGTTGTGAGTTCTGAGTTCAGCCTGTTGGAACAACCCATGTCATCCATACAAGAAGAAATGGCTGCATAGAGTGTTTCACCTGAAATAAGGGAAATGAAAAGGAACTTTGTTGTGACCCGCAGAAGAAGAAATTATCATTTAGAAAACCCTGATGGAGCAAGGTTCTTCAGTAAGACACTGAAGTGGCTGATCAGAGAGAATCAGTTTGTGTGTGTCCAATGAGCAACGAATCTCTCTCTGAAACCAAAGGGAACCTTCCTGAGTGGTAACCAATTCCTTTTAAACACCAAAGCTTGGTGAAAATTTATAAATGTTAAATTTTGTGCACAGTGTAAGAATTGCCTAAATTTGGAGGAGAGAAAAATGAAATTGGACTGTGAATCAAATAGATTTTCTGAACTTACACACACATTACATACACGTGTGCTTAGAATTAGAAGGGGGTTAAGTTAGGTAAAGTTAAATTAATGGTAATAAATTAAAGTTTGATCCTGTTTCTATGTTTAAAGAAAATTAAAAGTAACTTTTGTTTAAGTAATCATTTTTCTTGGTGAATTTCTATTGCTGCTGGATTTTGGGGTCCTCTGAGCGTGCAACATTAGGGAAGTTGATATCACCCATAACTACAACTCTGTATTTCCTGCACCATTCCAAGATCTGACTGCTTATCTGCTCCTCAGTGTCCTGGTGTCTATTTGGGGGTTTATAGACTAATTCCAGCACAAGAAAATTCTGTTACAACTGATGAAGCTAATGTTGAAGCCAAAGTAGAAGTATTCCTAACAGTTCTGGTCTCCTTACTTGACGAAAGACATTTTGGCTTTGGAGGTAGTGAAAAGGATATTCAGCAGGTTGATTTCAGAATAAGGCAGCCAGCCTATTTATTAAGAGAGACTGAATTGCTTGTGTCTATACCCGCTGGAATTTAGAAGAAGTGAAGATCTTATTGAAACATATGAAAGTGACAGATATGATAGAGACAGGAAATTTGTTTTCACTGGTCATTGAAACAAGAACTTGGTAGCATCACCTCAAGATCTAGTATGGAGTTGCTGAAGAACTGCTTTTCCCAGAGAATAAAGAATCTGTAGAATTCTCTGTCCAAGAAAGCAGTAGAGATTGCCTCATTAAGTATATTTAAGAAATAGTAAGATCAACCTTTGATGAGTTGTGGAGAAAAGGCAGATAGATAAAGTTGAATCCATATGAAGATCAGCCATGATTGTATTAAATAGCAGAGTAGGCTCGATGGGCCAGATGGCATTTTCCTGTTCGTATTTCTAATGTCCTTGATGTCTTGCCATCTTTTTCACTTCCCCTTGCTACTTTCAATACACCTTAATCATTAATTTGATCTCTTCCAGTTCTCACAAGACTGTCAATCTGAAACACAAAACATTTGTCTTTCCATAGATACCTCCTGACCTGTAATGTACTTCTAGCGTTTTCTGATTTTTTTTTTTTCCACATAATTTTAAAGGTAAAACCAAGTATTTAATAACGGACAAAGACCATCTAGAATTTTCAACTTGAAAGTTTACAAGGTAGACACCATCAGATTTTTATTAGAGAATGAAAACAAGTCAGGTTGAAGCTGATTGAGGCTGTAGGCTTGACAGACTGCTTTGTCACACAGTCTTTCTGAAAACATTAATTTTTTTGTTGTTTACCCAGGATGTTGTTCCATTTGGAAACAGAGCACATACAGGTATGTATGTAAATCCCTTGCTGGAATGCTAATGTTCACATTTAACTGGGTATCACAGCACTTAACAATATTTTCTTAATGTGACTCTTTGATAACAATTGCTTTTTGATATCAGGGACTTCTGCTCGATTTTGAAATTTAAACGCCATTCAAAATTTAATAAGAGTATCACATACAACTGGCAGCTGTCACCACTGTTGTTGTCAACTGTTCACATTAATCACAATATGCATGAGAATTCATTTGAATGCAACATCATTAGTGGAGTGCAAATAGTGAAGAAGGACTGAAAAGAGTAGATACGGTTGTTGTTAAGCTTCATCCTGAATATTTGTCTCACACTGGACCCTCTGCTCAGTTGCTACCTGACAAAGAGCCTTATGTCTGAAATGTTGGTTATACTTTACCTCTAATGGATGCTGCTTGACCTGCTCAGTTTCTCCATCACATTTGTGCACTGTTCTTTGCTCTTTGAGATGTTCTTAGGCATGCACTTAAACAAACTTTCACTGCTGCAGGAAGGTCAGCAAGTTTCCACTACCACTACCAAAATGTACACCTCATCTGCCATAATTTTGCCCAGTCTCCTAATCTGTCTATATCCTTCTGCAACTTTACGGTTTCTACTACACTTCCTACTCCATCCCCAATCTTAATGTCATCCGCAAATTTGGCCACAAAACCATTTATACCAATCCAAATCATTAATACAAATTCTAAACAGCAGCGGCCCCAATTCCGACCCCTGCGGAACACTAATTACAGGCAGCTTTCCAGAATGTTCTGGAGGCTGCCACAGGAAATCAATGACTCGTCCTGCTGTGTCCTGGTTGAGCGAGTTCACCACATATTAGTACTTCGTAGCATTGGAAGAACTGGAACTGGGCTTTGGCCTGCTCGAACCACACCAGTGGCTGCACTGTCCAGAATGTTGGCAGTTTCAAGGAAACTGCGTGTAGAGTTGCCTGGTCAGTCATCTTTGGGTCTTAATGCCATTTGGATTGACCAATGTTGCGAGTTGCTACAGCAGAGAGTGGAAGATCGACACACACTCAGTGAGGTTGTAGACAAGACTGGTTCATTGCATTCTCTGCCCCTGCTTATATAGGCCCAGTTTCCCACCACTGGGCCTGGTTTTCCAGCTGTTGTCAGCGGAAGTGATTTCGGTGGCATTCCAGTTGCTGATTAGTTGATTTTCCCTTACATCGGCAGTCGGCTGAGGAGCAAGGCCTTTAGCCTGTGCAGACCGCGTTCGACCACCATTTTGTGTGTCAGACCACCTCCCAGGTGGCAGACCACTTTAAGCTTCAACTTTGCCTCATGTATCTTAAACTCTATCCCCTCATTAATGAAAGGCAGCATACCATATGACTTCTTAAAACATTGATGACTTGTACAGCAATTAAGACATCATGGTCTCGAGGTCTCAAGTCCTGGAATTATTTCTCTAAATCTGCCTGGTTCCCTAGTTTTCTTTCTTTTGAAAGATGCTCCTTTAAACTGTTCCTTTGAGAAAACTTATGGTCATCTTCCTTAATATCTCTTTATCTAGCTCAATGTCAAATGTTATTCAATAACGCTCCTGTGAAACACCTTGAGGTGTTTTGCTATATTAGAGACACATTTAGCAACAAATGAATGTTGAGTGCAATATCTTAATGACCTTCTAGGTTCTGAATAATGAGTTTCTCATATCTTAAATGTCGATTTCTTTTTATTAATTTTTCCAAAAAAAAATAACTTGATTGATTCACCTCAGCCCCCATTCTAAAAGATTTATTTTTGTTCATCCTGGATATTTAAAAAATGTAAATTGTGCAATACCTATTGTGGAATGGGCTTTTACACAATGGGTTCTCTCTCTGCAGACTTTTGTGTTTTTCCTCTCGAACCTTTGAGTCTCATGGTTTTAATGCATGAAACTATTTCAGAAACAAATTTTCTATTACATGACACATTTATTGTTGCATGATAATAAAGTAAAAATAATTTGTGCATCAAAAATCATTTGCATTCTACCTGTTTAGGGGGATTAAATGAAATTTGTCAAATGAACCATATTTGGAAATAAATACTGCACATTAAAAAAACGAACAGGCAGTCCCCAGGTTATACAAGTGTTCCATTCCTGAGTTCCATTTGTAAGCTATTTCTCCTTAAGTCAAAAACATCTTTCAACAGCAACCCAAATAGTATCACTCAATATACACTTGCTCAAATTCATTTCAATGAATAATCATCCAAACGTTACCCATAATTAAACTCAAAACTCATCAATGAATGAAATGAAACATTTTATTATTAGCTTGAAAAAAGTTTCAAAAATGTGTAAAGTTGTATCTGAATGAGCCTCTTAGTTCCTACAAATTTCAAGAGATGCCCTGGTTATAACCATATAACCATAACCATATAACAGTTTACAGCTTGTTTTAATAAACAGCAAAACTTTTTGCCATTGAATACATATAAATTAAGCTCACTCACACAGGCAGTCCAACTAGTTTTCCTTGCAATAAAGAGAAATGAATCCAAAGTTGTCAGTTTAAATTGGTTCTTAAGTTGGGATTCTATACTGAATGCTATTACGGAACTTTCTAAATGAAGTGGCAGATAGAATCAGTAATGAAGACAGCTTGTGAAAGAAAAATCAATGAAACAACTCACTTAGAAATCAATAATTTAACAAGACAGAAAATAGTAATAGAATTGATAGATTTATTTGATAGAATTTGCCTTGCCTGGGAATGAATTCACTTCAATGAGGGAAAGGATTTGATTCATGTGCACTGGACATAGGAGGGTGGAAAAGTGAAAAAAGGGATTTCTTCAAGCAGCAAATAATTCAAACATAGATGAAACACATTCTCATAAGGGAGTGGAAAAAGGGCATCTAATGCTAAAACAACCTAAATTGAGACTGAGATCAAAAAGAAATGGATATCATGTGATGCAAGAGGATACGTTTCATTTAGTAATAAATCATCCATGATCATACTCCTATTTTCATTGTTAGTCACAGATCATTCATGATCATGTTCCTGTATTCATTGTGTGAAGTCCTGGGGTGTTCAAGCACAGAGACATCTCCAAATGTATTGGATTCTAATGAACCAAGTCTATCTTCCAACCCATAGACCCTCTCATCTTCCCCACCATCCCCAACACTCCAGTGACCTCCCCAATGCTCCAACTCCCCCCTCTGACTCTGATACAAGATCAATTTCACAAAGACTGAAGTTGCCGAGACTGAAGGCTTTTATTTGCAAGAGATGGACAGCATCCCTGGGTTGGTCAGTCACACTGACCAGGACTCGAACTGGGGGCAGCCTTTATAGGGAAGAAAGGGGGAGAAGTCAAGAGCAGGACAGTGAGAGCAGGGTCAAACAGAAAAGGTCATGACATTTACATATGGCAAATATATACAATAGTGGTTTCATGACAGACTCCAACTCTCCACCTCCCCCTTCTGACTTCCTCTACTTACCATCTCCACCTTCTGACATTCCCTACTCTCCACCTCCCTGCTCTGACTTCCCCAAACCTCCACTTCCCTCCAAATGATCGATCCCCTCTTACCTTCCTCCCCATAACACCCTCCATCACAGTGACTCCCACCCTAAACCCCTGCTTGGTCTTTATCCCTCTGACTTTCCCCTCTCAGATATGGAATGTTTTGTCATCAGTAGAGGACTTACCTTCGTCCCCCTTTGCCTACATCTTTATGAATTCCATGCACATCATGATGCTGAACTCTTCTTCTGTTGTCTCTGTCTCCATGCCCACTTCTACAACCAGGATTCTCCACACCCCACTGAAGATCCCTTCTCCACCTTTAAGCCTTCCTCCTCTTGGACACCTTGTTCTAGCCAGTTGCCAACTCTGGATCTCTTTATTTCTAATTGTCATCGAGACATCAACTATCTCAACTTCACCACTCCTCCCTCTTATTCCAATCTCACCTCCTCTAAAAACTCTGTCCTCAAAACAAAAACCTTGAAGGGCTCAAGCCCAAAATCTTGGTTATGTATCTTTAACTTTGCTATATAAAGGATCTGAGGCACCTGCAAGCTCACACCAAGACACAAGAGCAACTTGTCCGTGAACTATTCTTTGCAGACGATGCCGCTTTAGTTGCCCTTTCAGAGCCAGCTCTTCAGCACTTGACGTCCTGTTTTGCGGAAACTGCCAAAATGTTTGGCCTGGAAGTCAGCCTGAAGAAAACTGAGGTCCTCCATCAGCCAGCTCCCCACCAGGACTACCAGCACCCCCCCCCCCACCCCCACATCTCCATCAGGCACACAAAATTCAAAACGATCAACCAGTTTACCTATCTCGGCTGCACCATTTCATCGGATGCAAGGATAGACAACGAGATAGACAACAGACTCACCAAGGCAAATAGCACCTTTGGAAGACTACACAAAAGAGTCTGGAAAAACAACCAACTGAAAAACCTCACAAAGATTAGCGTATACAGAGTCGTTGTCATACCCATACTCCTGTTCGGCTCCGAATCATGAGTCCTCTACCGGCATCACCTACGGCTCCTAGAACACTTCCACCAGCGTTGTCTCCGCTCCATCCTCAACATTCATTGGAGTGACGTCATCTCCAACATCGAAGTACTCGAGATGGCAGAGGCCGACAGCATTGAATCCACGCTGCTGAAGATCAAACTGCGCTGGGTAGGTTACGTCTCCAGAATGGAGGACCATCGCTTTCCCAAGATCGTGTTATATGGCGAGCTCTCCACTGGCCACCGAGACAGAGGTGCACCAAAGAAGAGGTACAAGGACTGCCTAAAGAAATCTCTTGGTGCCTGCCACATTGACCACCGCCAGTGGGCTGATATCGCCTCAAACCATGCATCTTGGCGCCTCACAGTTCGGCGGGCAGCAACCTCCTTTGAAGAAGACCGCAGAGCCCACCTCACTGAAAAAAGACAAAGGAGGAAAAACCCAACACCCAACCCACCAATTTTCCCTTGCAACCGCTGCAACTGTGTCTGCCTATCCCGCATCGGACTTGTCAGCCTGCAGCTGACGTGGACATTACCCCTCCCTAAATCTTCATCCACGAAGCCAAGCCAAAGAAGAAGATAAAGGACACTGTTTGACCTGCTGAGTTTCTCCAGCATTGAGTTTTACTCTTAGCTCCTTTGGTTCTTAAGTGCAGTTTCTGCAGGGAAAGTTAGACATGCCAGGAACTGCATGTCTATGCTGATGCAATTTAATCATAGCTGACAGACCCTGAGCATAAAATGAAACTACAAAATATTGGAAATACTCACCAGGTTTCAGGGAAGAAAAACAGGGTTAATCTGTTCTCTTCTGACACATGTAGCCTAAGCTGCTAAGTATTTCCAGCATTTTCTATTTTTGTTTTAGATTTCCAGTACCAGGAGGTTACTTTTGTGGATCTTGGACTTACTCCACCTCTTCAGGTGCATGGGATTCATTTGTCCCTGAACCCATCAGCACATTTAAAGGCTGGGCTATGCTGGGTCCATTCAGGTGTGGCAATGTTTGCCAATCATGGATAATGAGAAGTGGTTGTGTAGTTAAGACACTGAAACTGCCATTGTTAATTGCATGGAATAATTGCAGAGAGAACATCAGTGTATGGATTAGCAATGCAATAGAAACAGGGACAGACCACACTGTAGTCCTATAATTGGTCCATAGTTAAGGGATAGAATCACAGTGTGTGGTGTCTGTGACTGCCTGAACCTGTCTGCATTGCTACCTGCCTACTGCAGGGGTAAACCCACTGTACTTGCAGGGAGATAACCTGGGAGGCTAGCCCCACCTACTCCCTGCCAATCAGCAGCCCTTGGGTAGGAGTAGAGCACATGGAACCAGAAGAGATACTGAACCTTGTGTGCAAGTTTAAAGCCTTTGTAGTTTGAGCTTGTTTGTTTGCTCTGCAACACATCACAAAGTGCATGTGTGAGATTGAAAGTGGGATAGGTTGAGGGGCAAAAGCAGCCTTTGTACATAAGAATGAAAGAGAGGATGCAGAGGTAAGTGGATAAAGGTAATGATTATATGAACACCTAAAGAATACTGTAGAATCTTCATTTCTGAGGAATTCCTTTTTCCTTGTTGAGAACCTCCTTACCTTAGAAAGATCTATAACCTGAGACCTATGTAAGACTACTATTCATCAAAAAATTCATCTCTAAATTTTCAGATGACACCACTACCCTAGGCCAGATCTCAAACAACGATAAATCAGAGTACTGAAGATCCTCAATATCACCAAGTCTAAGCAAGTGGTCTTACATTTCCAGAAAAGGGGTGGAGTGCACTCACCTCTGTATCCACAGTGCTGAGGTGGAGATAGAAGAAAGCTTTTAGTTCTTAAGTATAAACATCTCCAACAATCTCTCCTGGTCCACCCACATCCACATGATGGCCAAGAAAGCACATCAGAGCCTATACAGTACTTCCTTGGAAAATGAGGAAATTTGCCATGTCTTCTATGCTCCACAAGAACCTCAACAAATGCACCATTGAAGGTATCCTTTTAGGATGTGTCACTGCATGGTAAGGGAACTGTTTGCAGGGACAGCAGACCATTACATCCTACAAGGCAACATCATAAATCGCTGCAATGCTTCACTACCCGATGAGCTGACCATCTTTTATGTTAGCTTTGAAAGGGAGAATTCAATGGTACTAATGAGAATCTCTGCAGAAGCTAACAACCCTGTGATATCTGTCTCTGAGGCCAACGTCAGAATATTCTTTCAAGAGGGTGAACCTTTGCAAGGCACCAGGCCCTGATGGTGTACTCATCTGTGCCAACCAACTAGTGGAATGATCACAGACATTTTAAATCTCTCAATGCTGCATTCAGGGGTACCCACCTGCTTCAAAAGGGCATTAATCATACTAGTGCCCAAGAAGAACAGATTGAGCTGTCTCAAAGGCTATCAGCCAGTAGCACTAACATCTAAGTGATGAAATGCTTGGAGAAGTTGGTGATGGCCAGAATTAGCTCATACATAAGTAAAGATCTGGACCCTCTGCAATTCGCCTACTGCCACAACAGCTCCACAGCAGATGCAATATCATTGGCTCTCCACTCAACCCTGGATCACCTAGACAACAGCAATATGTAAATCAGGATACTTTTCAATAACTGCAGCTCAGCTTTCAACACCATCATACTCACAGCATTGGTCAACAACCTTCAAAATCTGAGCCTCCATATCTCCTTCTGCAACTGGATCCGTGACTTTCTTATCAGAGGACAACAGTCATTACAAATCTGAACCAACGTCACCTCTTCACTGATAATCAACACAGGCACACCTCAAGAATGCGTGCTGAGCTCACTGTTCTACTTGCTCTACACCCAAGGCTGTATGGCCAAGCACAATTCACATACTATCTACAAATTTGCCAATTATTACCATGGTTGTTGGCAGAATCACAGATGGCAATGTGGAAGCATACAGGAGGAAGATAGATCAGCTAATTGAGTTATGTCACAATAACAACCTTGCAGTCAACAGTAGCAAAACTGAGGAAGTAATTGTGCACTTCAGGAGGGGGATATCAGAAGAACACAAACCAATTCTGATTGAGGGGTCAACAGTGGAAAGGGTTAAGAACTTCAAATCCCTGGCTTTCAATAACACTGAAGATTTATCCAGGGGCTTCCAGTCGATGTCGAAGCTCCTCATGGCTATACTTCATGAGGTGCTGAAGAAAATTTGATATGTTACCTATGACTCCTGAAAATTTCTTCCAGTGAACCATGGAGAGCATTCTGACCGGTTGTATCACTGTCTTGTTTGAGGTTCCAAAGCACAGGACAGGAAAAGAGTTGTGAACTTGGCCAGCACCATCATGGAAATCAGTCTTCAATCCATTAAGAAAATCTACTAGAGGTGGTATCTTAAGAAAGCAGCCTTTATCCTCGAGGAACATTACCACACAGGTCATGTCCTCTTTTCTCTGCCACCACCAGGAAGGATATACAGCAGCCTGAAGATGAACACCAAATGGTTCAAAAACAGCTTCTTCCCCTCTGTCATCAGATTTATGAATGGACAATAAACCACAGACACTACCTCACTTTTTCTTATTTTACACTAATTTATAATTTAGTTTTTTTTTTAATGTAATTCATGGAATATTTATACCTGTAATGCAGCCACAAAACAACGACATGTTCATAATAATTAAATTCTGATTCTGAACTGTTTCGCCCAAGACTGCAAGAAATTGCAGAGGGTTGTGCACAGACCTCAGAAAGCCTTCCCCATTCCATCAACTATATTTACAATTCTGGCTTCCTTAGAGAAACAGTCAACCTATTAAAAAATCCAATCTGTGATGTTTATTTTATTGTAATAAAGAAACGTGTTCTTTTAAAACAACTTTACTTTATTAGGTATAAAACTCACTCAAGACCATGTGGAGGCATCCACTTTGAATCCAACCAAAGCTGCAACAAATTAGTCTCTGATTCCCTCTAGTGGTCAGGAGGATAACTAGCACTCTGTCATTACATCCCCTTTCTTTGTGATGTTTAATTCAACTACATGACATATTAATACAGTATTCATTTCAATTAAAAAGTTCAACGCAGATGTAAACACAACATCAGCAAAACAAACTTTTTCTTTTACAGATTCAGCCTGTCAGCTGCTTTTATAACATGTGGATCTTCTTTACACAAGTGCTTGTATCGGCTCTGCTGGTCCACTACTGTCTAGCACTGGTGGTGTTTCCTCTGTGGCTGTGCAGACTGGATCTTCTGCATTTGTCTGTTCCTGCAGTATCTCTTGCATTTTCAGTAGGTTCTTTTGATTCTTTTTCAGTATTTGACCCTCCTCTGTTCTGACTGTGTAGTATCTTGGATTTACTTCCTCCAGAACAGAAGCCTTTTTGGGCCAAGTGTTGGAATCTCTGAGTCTCACTGGGTCATGTTGTGCCAGTGGCCCTAAGCAACTTGCTGACTTGTCATAGTTTGCCTTTTGCATCCATTGCAGACACTTTTATTTCCATTCAACATCTTCGACATCTCTGTTCTTGTTTGGGTCTGCAGAGTAGGGAAGTGTTGTGCATAGTCCACATCCCATCAAAAGCTCAGTGGGTGACATGCCATGTTCAAGTGATGAAGCTCTGTAACTCAATAGAGCTAGATAAGGATCTGAACCACTGTCTAGTGCATTCTTGAGCAACTAGTTAACCATGAGAATATCTTTCTCTGCTTTACCGTTTGACTGTGGAAGCAGAGGATTTAAAATCACAT
The DNA here is from genome assembly GCF_036971445.1 of Narcine bancroftii. Classification (NCBI taxonomy): domain Eukaryota; kingdom Metazoa; phylum Chordata; class Chondrichthyes; order Torpediniformes; family Narcinidae; genus Narcine; species Narcine bancroftii. The sequence goes on along the minus strand of NC_091470.1, from coordinate 311,423,445 downwards.
GTGAGAAATCATGCTGTTCTACAAAGTTCTGGAATTCTCTACAACAGAACCATGGGCCATTGTCACTATAGACAATTTGAGGAATTCCATGTCTTGCAAAGATTGATTTCATGTATTTGATCAAATAAACAGCAGACATGTTAGGAAGCAATGCAATCTCTGGATAGTTCAATAGCTAATCAATAACCAGCAAGTAATTCTTTCCATCCATGTGGAACAGATCAGTCCCAACTCTCTCCCAGGCCAATAAATGGCAATTCTGGCCCTCCACTTGCATTTTTTCTATCCAAGGTCCCCCTCATGCACCCTTTTCAGCATCTCTTGATGCAGTAATTGAGGAATGACAATTCTGCTCTATCTGAGTAGAAGCCCTTTGACAATGCTCAGCTCTGTTCTGACATTCATCTGTAAGCCATCTTTCATCCAGATTCTTGATGACCTTCTGTAGAACTGTGTCATTTTCTGTTTCAGCTGTGATCTGCTTGGATTTCATTGTCAGATATGGGAAGAGATTCAGTGATCAGATTCATGTGGAGATTCACATCTGTCTTTCTGGAACTCTCATTGTGTGCTTCACTCTGCATCATCGCCCTGGATAGCACATTAGCTAACACAATAGGTTTCCCTGGTATGTACATCCTCTTCACTAAGATCGAGTTATCACTTGCTTTGTCACCAAGCAGTGTTTCATGTCTATTTGGGACTACTGCGAACCTGAGGTGGTGCTCTTTATCTTTAACTTTCACCTTGAGCTTAAATGTACCTTTTATGTCGATGCTCTGTTCATTGTAGGCTTTGAGCAGTACAAGGTTTGCATGGATGTATGGCTTTATCTTCATTGCCCTGATGTTGTTCTCATAGATAAAATTGTCCTTTGCCCCTGTGTCCAGATTGAAAGGAATCTTTGCTCCATTTGTTAGCAATGACACAGTCCACTTATCCTGATTGTCTCTGTTCACACTTGGCTGTTCATTCTCCTGATTTATAACCTATCTGCACTACCACATGAATGAAAAGTGTATCACTGAGGGCAATTTCTTCTATAGTGTGTACAGTGTGCACACTTTCACTTCTGTTTTGTTTCCCTTTTGAAAAACATTATTTTGCATAGTGATTCTGCCCTTTGCACTTATTACAGATTTTTTCATAGGTGGGGCATAATTTTGGTGCATGTTGAGTGCCACATCATTTACAATGAATGTCTCTCCTTCTTTTTGTTGTTTTCTATGTCCCATTTTTGGTTTATATGTGTGGACACTGGCTAGGCAATGCCTTCACTTTCACTGGCCTTTGCATTCTCACTGAACTTTTTCACATGCTGCAGAACTAATTCATTGGCTTGGCATTTCTTCAGAGCATCAGCTAAGGTAAGATCTGTTTCTAAATAATCCCGAACACAATTTGATCACAGATCATTGAATCTTCTATTAATTTCACGTCCATTAAAAAAGTATCAAAGTTCTCTCCCTGCTGTTGTGTGTGCAAGCAAAACACCTAACTCCAGAATGTTTCACTTTTATTTGCTGAGCAGTGTTCTTCAAACATCTCGATAATCTTGTCGAACTTGCCCTGGTCTTCTGCCTTTGCAAAAACAAATCTCTTGAAAACCTCTAGTGCTTGAAGTCCAGTCAAGATAAGTAGCGTGCAATCTTCCATGTATCAGGTCTGCTAATGAGTCCAATGGCTTGCAGGTACAGCATGAATCTCTGACAATGACTGATACACACTCCTGGTTTCTTCCATTGCTGGTACCATGTGTTCTTTTATTGTAATAAAAAAACTTGGGTTCTTTTAACACAACTATATTAGGTATAGAACTCACTCAAGACTGTCCATCTTGAATCTAACTGAAGCTTCAACAAACTGGTCTCTGACTCCCTCTAGCACCCCATATTACACCACCCTGGTCACACACTCTTCATCCTCCTCCCACTGGAAGATTCACAAATGTTAGATTACATACTATTAGTCAGAAGGGGAGTCCTTTTCCAACCATTGTTAGATTCCCGAAAGAGCCTCACACTAGCAAAATAATGTTACACTGTTCTAACTGATCTCTCTCTGTAATTTGGGAACTCAGCATGCTGTACTATGCATGTGTGGTGGCTAAATTGCCCACAAAAGAAACATTGATCCTTGGTACATATGCCAATAAACTTGAATATGTGGTTGGCATGGTGTGCAGCGAATTTAAGAAAAACCACACAGAAGCTGTGAGTGAGTTGAATCAACCAACTGATTTTACTGGAACTCTCCGAAAGCTTATCAGCACGAACCCCCATGATCTTTTGCACCCCTCCCCCCACAACCGGGATCATTGTGACATCAGCAAGTGTGAGCTTGCACCTCCATGACCCGGTTCACTTGCGAATCAGAGCAGCCCATTACACAGATCCTGTAGTCAATCTAACTTTCATCTTGACCTCCACGGAGAGGATGTGTGTCAATATCTTGCCAAAGTTAACTCAGTGATAGTAGCCAGGCTACACCTGATCCTACAAAAACATAGTTTATCAGAGAAGTTCAGGTGGGATTTAATGTCCTTGAAGTGTTTGAAGGAGTTGGATCTTTGCTGAAGGGCATGATTGCGTATAGTCTTGGTCCAATACTGGAGTTCTGCCAGTGAGATCACCTTTGAGACACTCATGAAATGAATACTTCAACAAGTAAATAATGTTAGTTCAGTAATCTAGGTTTTTGGGCAGTCTGGCAATGTGTTCTGAAAGTACCCATCCTTGTCTCCCATTCTGAGCAGTGTTCTTTAATCAGTGAGAAACGCAACAAACTTGCAAGATGTGCTACACAGCCAAAGTGTGGAGCTCTGAGTGTCACCTCATATCAGTGTAAGTAGAAATTAAAATCTTGAGTCCAATTACATCAACAGTTTTTATATATGGTTATCGCATTGAACTCAAGACTGTCCATCTTGAATCTAATTCTTCTTTGGCTTGGCTTCGCGGACGAAGATTTATGGAGGGGGTAAAAAGTCCACGTCAGCTGCAGGCTCGTTTGTGGCTGACAAGTCCGATGCGGGACAGGCAGACACGATTGCAGCGGTTGCAGGGGAAAATTGGTTGGTTGGGGTTGGGTGTTGGGTTTTTCCTCCTTTGCCTTTTGTCAGTGAGGTGGGCTCTGCGGTCTTCTTCAAAGGAGGTTGCTGCCCGCCAAACTGTGAGGCGCCAAGATGCACGGTTTGAGGCGTTATCAGCCCACTGGCGGTGGTCAATGTGGCAGGCACCAAGAGATTTCTTTAGGCAGTCTTTGTACCTTTTCTTTGGTGCACCTCTGTCACGGTGGCCAGTGGAGAGCTCGCCATATAACACGATCTTGGGAAGGCGATGGTCCTCCATTCTGGAGACGTGACCCATCCAGCGCAGCTGGATCTTCAGCAGTGTGGACTCGATGCTGTCGACCTCTGCCATCTCGAGTACTTCGACGTTAGGGGTGTAAGCGCTCCAATGGATGTTGAGGATGGAGCGGAGACAACGCTGGTGGAAGCGTTCTAGGAGCCGTAGGTGGTGCCGGTAGAGGACCCATGATTCGGAGCCGAACAGGAGTGTGGGTATGTCAACGGCTCTGTATACGCTTATCTTTGTGAGGTTTTTCAGTTGGTTGTTTTTCCAGACTCTTTTGTGTAGTCTTCCAAAGGCGCTATTTGCCTTGGCGAGTCTGTTGTCTATCTCATTGTCGATCCTTGCATCTGATGAAATGGTGCAGCCGAGATAGGTAAACTGGTTGACCGTTTTGAGTTTTGTGTGCCCGATGGAGATGTGGGGGGGCTGGTAATCATGGTGGGGAGCTGGCTGATGGAGGACCTCAGTTTTCTTCAGGCTGACTTCCAGGCCAAACATTTTGGCAGTTTCCGCAAAGCAGGACGTCAAGCGCTGAAGAGCTGGCTCTGAATGGGCAACTAAAGCGGCATCGTCTGCAAAGAGTAGTTCACGGACAAGTTTCTCTTGTGTCTTGGAGTGAGCTTGCAGGCGCCTCAGATTGAAGAGACTGCCATCCGTGCGGTACCGGATGTAAACAGCGTCTTCATTGTTGGGGTCTTTCATGGCTTGGTTCAGCATCATGCTGAAGAAGATTGAAAAGAGGGTTGGTGCGAGAACACAGCCTTGCTTCACGCCATTGTTAATGGAGAAGGGTTCAGAGAGCTCATTGCTGTATCTGACCCGACCTTGTTGGAACTACTGAATCTAATTACATTACATCTAATTAGCGCACCTAATTCCAGAAAAAGGTCAGGAACGCAGACAGAGATTGTGTACACCCACAAGTTCACAGAGAGATCATGCAAAGACCACACAAAAAAAGCACCCTAGGTCAGGATTTACACTGAACCCCTGGAGTCTTGAATCAACAGCACTAACAGCTGCACCACTGGGCACCAGATTTCTTGTTCTCAGTGAGAACTTTGCGACTCAAGTTGTCAGTACCTTACTTAATGGAATATCTCATGCTTATTGTAGTGTTGCACTGATAAAACTCAAGGTCTAGAGCAAGAGTTCGCTCAGCACCAGTTCTATCATTAACTGCTGCATCAGCTCATTTAAGTTCTGTCACATGAAGGATTTTTAAATCTCAAATGTGTACACTGGAGAAATTAGTGGAAGGAAAATAGCTCAGATAAGATTAACTCAATGTACTGCATCTTTAGGAGAAGAGAATAATATTGCAGGAAAGGGGTAGGATAGATATACAAATATGTAAAGACCTGGGGTCATGCCAGATTATAAAGCTCATAGTTCCTTTATCATGTCAAGAATAGCAGACAAACATAACCTGGGGAGTCAGATGAAAAAAGGAATAGCACATAAGTGATTCAGCCCTTCATATCCTGATAATAGCCTTTCTTATACAGTGTCTCCATTATATGCTTGAGACTGAATTTTGCTCAAAAGCTATCCAGCAACTTATGAGGACATTTCTGTGCAATGCAGGCTTCCTATTAACATTCTAGTTTCATTAGCATTGGTGGAAGAAGATCAGTGGCCTCATGAGAGCAGCCAAGGTAAGCCATCTGCTCCCTTGACTCTTCTTCTGAATCACTGCTTCATTCAATACACTTGCTTAGTCAATCAATTCAGAATCGGAATCAGAATCAGGTTTATTGTCATGAACTTGTGTCGTAAAATCTGTTGTTTTGAAGAACCAGAATTGTGCAGAGCAAGGTGCAAAAATACTGTAAATTACTATTTTGTAAATACGAGATTTAAAAATAAACAACTAGGCCAAAAGAAAGAGATAGTGTCTGTAGGCTCATTGTCCATTCTGAAATCTGTTGGTTGAAGGGAAGAAGCTGTTTTTTGTAACATTGAGTGTGTGTCTTTAGGCTCCTTGATGGTGGCAATGAGAAAAGTGCATGACCTGGGTGCTAAGGGTTCTTGATGATACTTGAGGCACAGCCTCTTAAAGATATAATTCATGGAGGGAAGACTAATGCCCATGATGGCACTAGCTGAGTTTACAACCCTCTGGAGCCTGTTCCTGTCCTGTGCATCAGAGTATAAAGTGGAATCTGGCAGATTCAGAGAGGTCAGATGCTGAGAGTAAAGTCTGCTGACATCGATGCATGGAGTTATAAAAAGTTGTTTGATGTCATTTCAAAAGAACTGTGACAGATGGAAAGTTTGGTATAAGGTTCAATGCCATAACCATATACAAAAATGCTGGAGAAATCCAGGATGCAAACCTGCACAGGCAAGGCTCCCTGTGGCAGAATATAGATATGTTTTTGGGAGATAAATGGGGACAGGGTTTGTTAGTGTAGGTCACATACAAACACTTTAAAACCGATCTTATTGAAAATACTGGAGCTCTGCTCATGCTAGACATGCCAGGGCCTCAGAGCCTTTGCAGAAGCTTTGGAGAGTCCCCAACAGGCTTCACTCATGGTTTGTTGTTTACAAAAAAGCAACAGATGAAAGAGCTTGTTAGAGCTGCAGACAGTCTGGAGAGGAGCTTGCTGTTCTGAGGAGCATGTGGTTTTTCAAGCAGAGAGAGTAAAACAGGCTTTCTCTCTCTGTGAGAGAGAGACACACACACAAACACACACACACACACAGCAGTTCTATGGTCAGCAACAGCAGCTGGGACTGGAACAGGACAAGCTGGCAAGCTTGTGGAAAGCCCCATTTAGAAGATGGGTTGTGAGTTCTTAGTTCAGCCTGGTCAAAGCCCTTGTGATTCATGCAAGAGGAGAGGACTGGCTGTCTAATGTTTCACTTGGAATAAGAGAAACAAAAAGGAACTTTGTGGTGACCTGAAAGAAAGAGATTATCATCTGGAGAACCCTGACTGGGCAAGTTTCGTCAGCTGATTAAAAAGGAATCAGTTGTGGATGCCCTGGAACAACAAATCTCTCTCTGAAAACTGACAAGAACCTTCCTGAGCAGTAATCATTTACCTTTCAAGCACAAAGCCCTGGTGAACTTTATAAATGTTAAATTCTGTGCACAGTATAAGAATTGCTTGCAACCAGTGAAATTGGAGGAATGAAAAGTGAAATTGAACTGTGAATTAAAGAACTTTTCTGAACTTACACACCCATTACATACATGTGTGGCTAGTTAAGTCAATAGTGATAAGTAAAAGTGTGATTCTGTTTTCATGTTTAAATTAAAAGCAACTTTTGTTTAAGTAACAATTTGATTTAGCGAATATCTATTGCTCCTGGGTTTTGGGGTCCTCTGGGCTCATAACATCCCCAATTCTTCATGCCCAGTCCCTAAACAATTTCATCCCCCACAAGAAAGGCCTAAAGGCAGGTGCAGTGAAAAAACAATCCCCCTGCACCTTTCTCCATCTGCCAAAGCTCGAGTTCCCCCTCAATTACTTCTCCTTCAGATAATCCCACTTTCTTCAAATCAAAGGTGTACCTATGGCCAAATTTAAATTTAGGCATTCAGCACAGTAACAATCCCTTCCAGCCCACAGGTCCGTGCTTCCCAAATACCCCAATTAACCTAGAAACCCCATATGTTTTTGGAGGGTGGGAGAAAACGGGGGACCCGGAGGAAACCCACGCAGACATCGGGAGAATGTACAAACTTTATACAGACAGCACGGGATTTGAACTCAGGTTGCTGGTGCGTAATAGCATTGCGCTAACTCCTATGCTAACTGTGCCTGAGAGGGATTTAGTTCAGCTGTACTGGATGTGGTGATCATGCCAAAATGGATTGTTTGATCACTGGCTGTTTAGCATTGCTGAGCCACAGTGAATTCTGAGAGGGTGGGAGTGACCTATCTTAAGATTTGTCACCTTTATCCCTGACTTAGGTTTGTTGGTAGAAATAGAGGTTTAAATTAATTGGAAGAAGGAATGAAAGGAGATTTGGCAAAAGAAAATGACCAGACGATGATGTGTGTCTGAAACTGTGTCCAGAAGAGCTGTGGAGGTTGAAAGCCTCATTGTGTTAAAAGTGTTTGAAGAGCCATGATGCATAGTACTACAGATCTAGAGCTGGAGGGGTGGGGGTGGGGGGGAATTGTCTTAGATGTCAGAGACTCAATGAGGCAGATGGAGTGAACAGAATGGCCTCCTTCATAAATTTTCCAACATTCTATGATTAAAAAAGTAATTGAGCCATAAGGTTTTACAGCATGGAAACAGGCCCTTCATCTCATTTTGACAACATCAATGGATCCATCACCTATGCTAATCCAGGGGATCTGATCCAGAAAAAAATGACCTGTTGCATGTTCATGACGGTGTCAGGGTCCATGTTTTCATTACAGCTGAACCTCTTCTCTCACACAACAATGTAGTCCAATTGCACATCCTCCTGATTGCCTGATAGAATGATCCTCACCTAATCTATGATATTCCCAAATTTCCTCCCCACCCCCCCCCCCCCCCCACCTTCAGATCACAGGTCCAACAGCACCGATGGAAAACACAATGGTGATAAGGTGCTCTATATTCCCAAAAATTATTTTTAGGTTTCCTCATACTGAACATACACCTCACTCCTCAGCTGTGTGTAAATATCTGGCCTAATGATCTTTCACAGAGCCACTGATGTTGACTCAAACCTAAAAATTAAAAGTAAAACAAAAAGGAACAATTGGAAGGAAGTTATGTTATTTTGGGAGGTTCACATTTGATTTTTATGGTATTTGTCATCACATAAAATGTCAAACATTTTCCTAACATGGATTAATGCCCTTTGGATCATCTGTTTTGTTAGGCATTCTAGATGTTAATGGATATAATAAGCGATAATACTGGTTCCAGCAAACAATATTTTACATAATTCCAATGCAAAAATGGGCTGTTTTAATAATCTATGTAATCCTTGATTTTAATAATCTGCCCTGTTCCCATAGGCTATTTTCCCTCTTTTTCTCCAACCTAACTGGATGATAAACTTCCATTAGGGCAAACTTTTGACAAGGAAAAATATTTCACTGTAAAGGCCAGAGTCGAAGAACCAACCACTGCATTAATTAGAGTTGTCATGGAAATTGTTTTGGTGACGTCATAGATCCAGTTATCAGGCCAAGCACTGAAAATAAATGGCAACAAGTCACAATGAATCCTTCAGCTGCAGTCCCTACCATCCCCTATCCCTGCAGGAATTGAAACAATACTTCAGGCTTCTCACTGGTAGTCACCTCTTTACACAGATTATTAATATTCATGGTTTCATACAGCAACCGTTTGCAACTTTGAAATATAGAATGCTGCTGGAAAAAAATACTAAATATACAGGCTGAAGCCATCTGTGTAGATGACAGACTTTATTATGTGAATGGTGAGATAATTAATGTAGAAATCATTTTCCAGCCTACGGGCATATAAAATAAAATTTGACAGGAGAGGAGCAGCTGCAGACCTGGAGATCTCTTTGAACGCCCCAGAGCACTAACTGCACCACCGCACGAGAAGGCAATAGCAGTTCTAATTTCCATGTGACAAGGCGCTGACAGTTGCCTGAGCTTACTCTCAAGTTAGACCAAATGCGTCACCACTCTGACATATACAACAATTGATCATAAAGCACTGTATTCATATTTCTCAACTAATTATAGTCAGTAAGCATTGCAGTATCCAGGTCAATTATATTCAATATCTTTACATCAAAATACATGGTATGTCAACATTTTATTCCATTATTTTGAATAATTTTATTATTAAATTACGAACATATATGCAAATAGATATACTCATTCACAACTTTTGGAGAACTTGCAACATCATTTTAATATAAATTCAGTTGACTTTTTACATAGATTTCTATTCAGTTAATACAATCGTCAATCAACTTCGACCATGTTTCAAGCTCTGCAATTCTGACAGTTTTGGTGATTATTTGACATAATTATGAATTTAGATGTCTGAAACTTGTTTTAATAAGTTAATGGATTAAAATGAAAAATCAAGGATCAGCGAAAATGTAATTGTTTATTATTCTCATAGATACTAATAGAACAGGACTGCACAGTACAGGTCCTTGGCCTACGATCTTACGCTAACCTATGTAAACTAACTTTGCATAAGTTGACTCCTTCCCAAGCTCATAAACCACAATCCTCGATGTTTTAACATCCATGTGCCAATCAAAAAGTCTTCTGAATGTTCCTATTGAACCAACCTCCACCACCACCCCTGGTGATGCATTCCAGGCACCCACTGCTTTCTGTGTCAAAAACTTACCTCTGACATCGCCCCTAAATTTTTCTGCAGTCATTTTAAACAGATAGCACTTACTATTGTCATATTGGGAAAAATGGGCTGGCTGGCTAAGTCTCTCATAAACTTATATACCTCTATTAATTCACCTATTATCCACCATTGTTCCAAAGAGAAAAGCACTAGCTTGGTCAATCTTGCCTCATAAGACGTGTTCTTCAATCCAGGGATCACCCTGGTAACTCTTCTCTTCATCTTCTCTAAAGCTTCCACATCCTTCCTTCAAAGAGGTGACCAGAACTGAACACAATACTCTTCACTGAACTCAATGCCTCGACTAATATTAATTATAATTATGTTCTGGTGAATTTTTTTGGAAAAATTTTTTTTAAATTTTGTCATACATGTAACCTTATCTAAGTATTTAATACAATAATCAAATATAATTATCAACTCTATTAGGTGATGATATAAATCCCAACCCACCCTCTCCCTACTCATGTAACCCCAAAATAGAACAAAGAAAAAGAAAACAGTAAGAAAGGAAAGAAGAAAAAAGAGAGAAAAGGTGAAATAAAAGAAAGAAGAAAAGTAAGAAACTGAAATAAGAATCTAGTTGCCAGAGGATTCCCTTCCATACAGAATTAACAATTTATGACTTTTAATACCTTCAGGGAGGTTAATGAAATTCGTAGCTTAAAGAAAAGTTCAATAAGTTCCTCAATTCTTAAATATGAGCACTGAATTTTGAAAAATATATCATTATATAAGAACCTCTTCAAAGGATTACAGCTATACATTGTTGTATTCCACGTTCCATACTCAGATGAATGTCTAATTCAGCCCGATAAGGTAAAAACTAGAAAAAAAATCTATAAATTAATCACCTATATACACTTTAAACCAGAACTAGTGACTTTACTATGTCTTCTCTTTCCACCTACCTCCTGCCCATCCCAATAGTCAATATACACCATGTTTGGGGGTCATCCTCTTCAATTACCAGGTAAATAGAAAGAAAAAGAGAAAAAGAATTAATACATGACCAAAGTAACATCAAACCCAATTAATTAATCAAAAATAGAAGAAAAGATAAATTCCCCCATTTAACATTGTTTAATAATACATTACCCCCCCCCCCCCATTGTACTTCCACAAATACACACATGAGTCGATAGCAGCCAGTTCATGTAACTGCCAACCCCTTTCCCCGCCCCCCGCCACCACCACCCCGGATGTTTACCATCACTACTCTCATCAAGACAGAAAAATACAAAATTAAAAACTTTTATATTAATCAAAACATTTTCAAGTGTCCAGTTGTTGCCTGATTGGTAAAGCTTCGACAAATTCTTCTGCAAAGATATGATCTGTAAAAAACCTGGTCTGACCTCCTTGTAAGAAAATCTTCAAAGTAGCTGGATGGCATGGAATGCTTCATGGGATTAAATACCTTCTGCTTCAACAAGTCCAAACTTATATCAGGATAGAAAAATACTTTTGCTCCATTAAATTCCATTGCCCTTTTTGTTCTTTGACTCCTTGTGCTGCTAAAGCCAATATTTTCTCTCTATCTTGGTGTCTAAGACATATTATAAGTATAGATATTCACTTATGATCTGAAGAAGGCTGCAGTCTCAGAGCTTTATGCACCCTTTTAATTTCAATAACATTTTGAAATTTGTCAGCTCCCAAAACTGTCGGAATCCATTGTTGAAATAAACATTCACATCATCACCTTCTTTAAGGCTGTAGCACGTCGAATGAATCAAAGACTTGTTGACTCAAAACAAGGCTTTTATAAACAAAAGATTGCACCGTAGTACATTGAGGTCAACCAGTCCAGACTGACCTGGGTCTGGTTAGGACCAGCCCTTCATGACCTGCCAGTAGGCGTGGCTACACCTCTCAGCCAATCATTATTACTATATGTAAATATATACAAATATATACATTGGTGATAGTATCCTGTACTATCACAATCAGCCCTTCTTTAGGAAATGACCTATGCAGTGTTCATGGGCTATAACGGTTGGGATGCCTGATTGTCCAATGTGATCACCATGGTGCTGGGATTGGGGTAGCTGGTGGAGTATCATTGCTGGGGTCCCCAGGTTTGGGCGGAGTTTTGCCTAGTCCACAGTCATCGTTGCCCATGGGCTGGTCTGATCTGCTGCCGTTGTTATCTGCGAGGTGCTGCTGGTCCCACTGTCCTGGCATGTAACCTAGGGGAGGATTGGTTGGAGGTTGGGGTTGGAATGTGACAATGTTAGACCCGGCTTGGGCCAGGTCCCTTAATGAGACCGTGTCCTCCCGCCCGTCCAGGTACTCGATATAGGTGTAGTGTGGATTCATGTGTAACAACGTTACCTGGTTAACGAGGGGGTCATTTTTCGAGTAGCGGACATGACATCTCAGCAGGACAGGTCCAGGGAGCTTCAGCCAAGCCAGTGTGGTTGTTCCCAATTCCGACTTCCATGGGAACAAGAATATACGTTCATGCGGGGTAGCGTCAATGGCAGTGCATGACAGGGACCTGATGGAGTGTAGGGCATTTGGGAAGACGTCCTGCCAGTGAGTGGTGGGGAGGCCTTTGGACCAGAGAGAAAGTGTGATCGCTTTCCAGGTGGTGGCATTCTCCCTTTCGACCTGCCCGATACTGCACGGGTTGTAGCTAGTAGTCCTGCTCAAAGCAATACCATGTTCCAGAAGATACTGCCTCAGCTCTACACTCATAAACGAGGACCCCTGGACACTGTGGATGTAACTGGGGTACCAGAAAATGGTGAAGATGCTGTGCAGTGCATCTATGACTGAGGAGGTGGTCATGTCCAAGCAGGGATAGTAAATGGGAAGCAGGAGTACTCGTCGATCACCGTGAGAATATAGGTGTTACAGTTTGTCGACGGTAGGGGCCGCTTGAAGTCCACACTGAGACGTTCGAAGGGCTGGGTGGCGTTAATGACGTGGGTCTTCTTGGGCTGGAAGAAGTTGGGCTTGCTCTCAGCACATACTAGGCAGGCTCAGGTCATGGAATGGATCTCCTCGACCGTATAGGGCAGGTTGCGGGCCTTTACTAAGTGGGCGAACCTGGTGACTCCTGGGTGACAGAGCTCCTCGTGGAGTCTCTGCAGCCTGTCCAGTTGTACACTGGTGCATGTCCCATGGGAAAGGGCGTCGGGTGGGTAATTGAGTTTGCCAGGCCGGTACAGAATGTCATAGTTGAAGGTAGAGAGTTTGATTTTTCACCTGGCAATTTTGTCATTTTTGATCTTACTCCGCTGGTTGCTGCTAAACATAAATGAGACCGCACATTGGACGGTCAGCAGTGTAAAGCGCCTGCCAGCAAGGTAGTGTCTCCAACGACGTAAGGCCTCTACGATGGCCTGGGCCTCCTTCTCGACAGAGGAGTGTCAGCTTTCTGGGCCCAGGAGGGTCCTAGAAAAGAAGGCGACAGACCTACTAGCCTGGTTTACGGTGGCTACCAGTGCAAAGTCGAACGCGTCGCTCTCCACCTGGAAGGGTATGGATTCATCTACGGCGTGCAGAGTGCCGAAGCGATGTCCGACTTGATGCAGTTGAAGGCAGTTTTGGCTTCCGCTGACAAGGGGAAGGAAGTGGACTTAATTAGTGGCCATGCCTTGTCAGCATACTGTGGGACCCATTGGCCAAAATAGGAAAAAATCCCAGGCAGCGTTTGAGTGCCTTCTGGGTTTGGAGCGGTGGAAGGTCCATGAGAGGGTGCATGCGGTCAGGATCTGGCTTTACCACCCAACCTAGAATTGTGAGGCAAGTGGTCCGGAAGACACACTTCTCAAAATTGTAGGTCAGATTCAGCCTTTTTGCCGTTTGGAAGAATTTCTCAAGATTGGCGTCGTTGTCCTGCGGGTCGTGGACACAGATGGTGACATTGTCCAGATACGGGAATGTAGCTGTTAGGCTGTTCTGGTCTATCATCCAGTCCATCTCTCACTGAAAGACCATGACACCATTTGTGACACCAAAGGGAACCCTGAGGAATTGATACAAACACCCGTTTGCTTCGAAGGCCATGAACGGGCAGTCCTCCAGGTGTATCGGGAGCTGATGGTGGAAAATACACAGTATTATGCTTTCTGATTCACCACAGCTGTGATTCGCGGAAAAGGGAAAGCATCCAAGAGCGTGAAGCGGTTGCTGTTTGGCTGTAGTCAACCACCATCCGCCGCTTCTCCCTGTTCTTCACAACTACCACCTGCGCCCTCCAGGGACTTGCGCTGGGCTCGATGATGCCTTTGTCCATCAGTCTGCGCACCTCACTTTTAATAAATTTCCTGTCCACGAAGCTGTACTGACAGCTTTTAGTGGTAATCGGTTTCCAGCCAGGAGTGAGGTTGGCGAAGAGTGCTGGAGGAGCGACTCAGAGGGTAGAGAGGCTGCAAGTGGAGCATTGGGGCACAGGGACTGCTGTGAGCTATCACTGGCAGGTGATCTCTGGGGTGGAGTGGTGGCAGACAGAGAGTGGAGAGTGGGGACCCCCGTAATGCAGTGTCACCGATTTAAAATGACATTGGAAATCCAACCCCAACAACACAGGTGCACATAATTGAGATAGGACCAGCAACTTAAACCCCGTAAATATGATGCCCTGAAATTTCAAGGTCACCACACAATACCCCAATACCCCTTGATGCCCATTGAGTGGGCTCTTGTGGCCAGTGAGATCTTCTGGTCCATCGGGTGAACTGCCAGCGCACATCATTGGACCAGGTCCAGGTGAATGAAGCTCTCCATCGCAGTTAGCATATTGACTGTTCACCTTAATTGTTTCCATAGCCTTAGCTAGGGGGTGTGGCTGGTCCTGGTTTAATGTCACTGATGCAGTAACCAATACAGGGAATGGGGCTGCTGCCTGTGTTGGTGACTGTGGAGGCTGGCGTGATAACATCACTCATCGCTGGGGGAGCTGTCCGGTGGATCCTCGCATCGCTGGAGTAGGGGCAGAGCATCATGGGGCCTCGGCCTGGTGAGCACTACGCTCGTGCGGTGACTTCGTCAGAATGGGCGGGCTGTCGGCAGCGAGTTGCAGAGGCAGCAGTTTCCGGATGGAGTCAGCGGCAAGCTGCGGAAACGGCAACACTCATGGATCAGGAAGGCTGATGGGGTCTTCTGGTGCCAAGGCCCGATCGGAGTCGGTGGTGGTGGCGAGCTGTGGAAGCAGTAGTCATTGTGCAGGTAGTCCTTTGGACGCGAAGGTCCCATTTGGCGGGGGGGGGGGATCACATCAGGGATCAGCGTCACAGCGATGAGGGTGGAGCATTGCACTGCAGTGGCAAGGGCGGCGCCTTCCACATGCAGTACTTGCGTTGTGACATCAAGTGTTGCTGCACAATCGATTCCTTACTCTCATTGGATGAGAGTTCTGAGGACAAGTAATTCAAATTTGGGGAAGGCGGTTGGGCCTCGCACAAGGCACTCTGCTTGGTGGCAGCCATTTTGGACTGGCAGTTGGTGGTGAAGTGGCCATTCTCTCCGCACTTCTGGCATCGGGCCTTCCTCGCAAGGCACAGGGATCAATTGTGCTTCTCCCTCCCGCAGAAGTAGCACTTTGGGACCACATTGGGTAGTGTGGTAGCAGCGGCGAGGTCATCGACAGGGTGTGGGGAGGCTGGGTTAAATGCAGGCATTCTACTCACATCATAACGGGGAGCCTTGCCCTGTGTATAGGCATCTATGCTTAGGGCTGCAACCTCCATCATTTCAGCAATTTGAACGGTCTCCACCAGGCTGGCTACCCCCTGCTCCAGTAATCATTGCCTCACCTCATTGGATCGAACCCTAGCCACATAAGCATCCCAGATGAGGTCATTGGTGATATCCTCCGCAGTTTAGTCGGTGCATGAACAAGCTCTACCCAGTAACCTTAGTGCCTGGAGGTAGGCTCTGCAAGACTCACCGGGCTGTTGCCTCCTGGTCACCAGGATATGTCTGGCATAGACTTTATTCACAGGCCGCTTGTAGAGTCCCCTCAGCACACTCACGACAGCCATGTAGGAGGTTGCATTCTGGATATTTTCGTAGAGCCTCGTGGACTCCATGGACATCAGGACTAGCAGTTTATCTGTGTCTTCCTCCACGATGGGGTCTGATTGCTGCAGATACGCCTCAAAGCATCTCACCCAGTGCCTGAAAACACTCTGGGGAGTAGCTGACTACGGGTCGATGCTGAGGCATTCTGGTCGCAGCATTCACTCCATTCATTGAAATTTTTGTTAATAAAATTGTAGCACATCGAATGACTCAAAGACTTGTTGACTCAAACCAAGGCTTTTATTAAGAAAAGACTGGAGCATAGTACATCGAGGTCAACCAGTCCAGACTGACCTGGATCTGGTTAGGACCAACCCTTTATGACCAGCCAGTAGGTGTGGCTACAGCTCTCAGCCAATCACTATTACTAGATGTAAATATATACAAATATATACATTGGTGATAGTATCCTGTACTATCAAAAGGCTGACAATTTTAATATTATTTCATCTGCTAAAATTCTCTAATATATGAACTTTTTCCCAAAGTTGTTTCTTTTCAATTGCCCATGCATCTGGATCATTCTCCAATCTCACCATTCTATCCTGTACATCTTCCATACCAGCCTCCACAGTCTTTACTCTTTCATCTACACTGTCTATTGCTGTACAGATGTTGTAGAGCAGACTTTAATAATTTTGTTAAATTGTACTTTGCTTAATTAGCACTTTTTTTTAACTAATTCCCATGAGAGTCAGGATTTCACATCCTAGCCCCACCACGTCATGTGATATCCACCCAAATATTACATTGTTTGAACGAAAATGTGGTTTCTTCAGTTTTCTTAATTATATTTTTAAAGAATATGTGCAATTCCTGTTTATATGCACTTAATGCTTCACCAGAAAAGATCTGAGGGCAAGGTTGGATGAGAGTCAAATGTAGAGACAAGAGCGCTCGTTCATAAGTGAACTAGATGGGCTTTTAAAACAGATGGTATGGCCTCATCACCGATGACTTGTTTTCAATGACAGATTATTATCTGAATTTAAATTCCTCAGCTGCCATTTTTGGAGTTGAACTCGTCTCTGGATTATTAATCTGGTGATAAAATTGTTATGCTGACACTGTACCCTATTGACGGAGTAGTATACTTAATTTAATTATTTGGTTACTGTTACGAGCCCAGAGGACCCCAAAACCTAGCAGCAATAGATATTCAGCAAGACAAATTGTTACTTAAACAAAAGTTGCTTTTAATTATCTTTAAACATGAAAACAGAATTACACTTTAACTTATCACTATTAACTTAACTAACCTAACTTCTAATTCTAAGTGCACGTGTATGTAATATGTATGTAAATTCAGAAAAGTTCTTTGATTCACAATCCAATCTCACTTCTCATTCCTCCAAGTTTACTGGTTGCAGGCAATTCTTACATTGTGCACAGAATTTAACATTTATGAAGTTCACTCGGCTTTGGTGTTTGAAAGGTAAATGGTTACTGCCTAGGAAGGTTCTTATCAGTTTTCAGAGAGAGATTTGTTGTTCGTGGACACACACTGATCCCTTTTAATCAGCCACTTCAGTGTCTTGTCGAAGAAACTTGCCCCATCAGGGTTTTCCAGATGATAACCTCTTTATTTCAGGTCACCACAGAGCTCCTTTTTGTTTCCCTTATTTCAAGTGAAACATTAGGCAGGCAGTTCTCTCCTCTTCTATGGACCACAAGGGCTTTGACCAGGTTGAACTAAGCAGTCACAACCCATCTTCAATGGGATTTTTCCACAAGCTTGCCAGCTTGTCCTGTTCAAGTCCCAGCTATTGCTATTGACTGTAAAACTGCAGAACTGAACTCTCACTCTCTCAGAGAAAAAGCCTGTTTTACTCTCTCTGCTTGCAAAGCCACATAACCCTCTTAGAACAGCAAACTGCACTCCAAACAGCCTGAGGCTTTGAGCTACTCCTCTGATCTCTTTCATATTTTGCTTTTCAAAACAACAATCCATAGTGAAGTCTATTGGGCACTCCCCAAAATTTTTGCAAATGGCCCCCAGGAGCCACCCTGTCTGGCTTGAGCAGAGCTCCAGTATTTTAAATGAAATCTGTTTTGAAGTGTTTGTATGTGACCTACACTAAAAAAAACCTGCCTCAGTTTATCTTCCCAAAACATATCTATATACAATACAAACACAACATAATCTGTTACATTACATTCTACAGATAAGGGAATTTTTATTTTTCCTCTTGGCTTTTAGTTTTCTTTGCAATTGGTTCTAGGACAAAACAGTATTAATCAGGTAACTCGGCCTCTTGAATTAGAGGTCACTTCCACAGAGTCAAACAACTAAAAATCCAGTTACCCATACTGGTGACAGTCAACATTTTGACTAGTTCAGTGAGCATTCTGTTTACCATGGTGATCCACCAGCTAAGATGATGCTCCAATAATAATGATATAGCACAAGGTCTCAAATCTCACAAGAACTCATTCTTTTGAACTGAGTGCCTTGCCACACCTGATAGTATGTCAACTAACCTGCAGAGCTGGTGCCGATGGAGTCACAATTCAAAGTTTTCAGGCTTCACTGGTTGCAGGGACACTTTTCAAACTTTTTTAAAAATTAGATATACAGCACTATATTAGGCCCTTGAATCTGTGCCACCCAATTATACCCAACTGACCTGCAACCCTCTGCGTTTTGAATGGTGGGATGAAACTGGAGCACTCAAAGGAAACCCACATAGACATGGGGGAGAACATATAGACTCCTTAAAGACAGCGCCGGATTCCAATGAGTGAGCAGGCTCCATCCACAGCCTGCAGAAGTGAAGGTATGTTGTGGGTCTGCCCTTTAAACCACCCAGCTGCTACAAATGGAAGTCTACAAATCTCTGATAATCCAGTATCTGAATAATGAGAAATTCTGATCATCAAGCACCTGGCTAATTTATGAATTTAGCTTTGAGCCAAGGCTCCAGAGTGCAAGCAGAGTGAGAGGCTCAAGTTGAGGGGACAGATCATGGCCAGGACTGCTATCCAGTTTGTTTCCTAGGTATGTAGCTGAATCAGTGTTGGGAAGTAGAATATAAGAGTCTGAAATATGACATGATATATGAAATGATGAGAGTTTATTACAATATTTATAAGTACAATATACAAATGATCCAAAATTCTTTCTTACATCATCCACGTGGTTAGATTTGTGGCTGGAGCCAAGGTCTGGAATACATATTAGTCCATCTCCCCATAAACTCACCAGTTTTTCCTGAAAACAATATTTCACTCTGTGTAACAGGTTTTTTAAAAAATTGGCTATTGGAGGAAGTAGCATCCAATAGACCAGTAAATCAGTTGGTCTGATACTACAGAAGTCCCAAGGGTGTTGGACGATTAGAGTTTCACTGTACTGTGAAAAGATGATCCTTGCAAATAGCTGAAGATTTTGTGAGCCTGTCCTCTCTGCTCAATACAATTTGCTGAACTTTAGCAGTTCAGGAAATTAATTGTTAAGAACACAATTAATTTTCAGTGTGAAATATCATTAATAACAGTTTAACCAATCTAATTCTAATTCAGTAGATTTATAAAACATTGAAAAAGAGAGGTAAATTTTGGCAATCATATACAATGTGATTTCTGTATAAAGTTGGCAACAACACCTATAGTCTCAGATACGCAGACAATGGGCTGCCATATTCTTCCCTTTTGCCAGAACTAGATTCTTCTTACAGGACATTGTATTCCTGAATTTCAGTTGTGCATTTTAATGTGAAAATCAGATGCTGGCACAACAGACCTCTTGTTGCAACATTGGTTTCAATACTGAATCCAGGGTGACAGCTCTGTCCTGATTCATCTTCAAGCATAGTCCAATCACTACTCATGGCCTACTCTACTTCATTGGAGGATCATAAAAGTAAAGAATCAGACTTTATTAGACACATGTGCCACAGACCTAAGGGAGGAGTTAAGAATGGTGGAGCAAACAGAATCTGGCTTTTTTATGAACAACATTCGGCCATTGTGATTGGTCAATGCAAATGAGGAATTCTATTAGTCACAGACAGACTTGGTGAGATGGACATAATTTTGAAAAATCAGTTCTTCTTTATTTAGTTCCTACAAAGCTTAGTTGCAGGTGCCCATGAGATTTTCACTGCTAAATATTGGGCTGACAGAGACACTCATCATTTTTGCTTACAATGGCATTTTTTAAGTGTATGTTCCTTGGAAGAAACCAAATAGCTCTTCATGCAAGTGTTATCAATATAAAATATATATCATGGCATATAGATAAGCAGAAGCAGAAGATTAAATGTTTGATCAAGTGACGTATTTTATGGACTACTTTGAAAGATATCAAGGATGCAAACGCTGATTGGCATGATTGTTTTTTTGATCCTGAATGTGGCAAAGCCTTTAAAACTAATCTGTGAACAACATTGATTCAACAAGATAATTCCGTAAAATATAACAGGAGACTTGAGGTGTTGAACTCTTTGCAAAGAAGAAAAGAAAGAAGATATATCCAGATTTAAAAAAAGATTTTGATGGGAGAAACAGAGACCTTTGATATAGACTGGAGGAGTAATTGTAGAACCAGTGATAATTATCATTGATGATCATACTGTTAATGTTTATATTTTCCTAGATAATTAATGATCTTTTAATAAGCAGATAAATTATTGTATCAAGATGATAAGTTTATAATGAAATAACTTGAAGTGTATGTTATAGGTCAGTATTGGCATGTGAGATTAATTTGACCACCACTCAATTATCCCTCTGAAGGTAGATGAGGCAATTAAATAATCGATATTCTTCACTTCCAAATGGGTTTAAGTAGAGGAATTAATGTTTCTGGACTGTTCACTATTAAGGTTTTCAGAGACCAGATATCTGAATGTATTGATTCATACCATGAGCATTACTGTGTAGGATGAGTAATTCCACCTCCATGCAGAGCACAACTGAATATTATGGGTAGAAAATGAAGGATAGCTATAACTTTGAAAGACCACACAATCTTCTTAACAGCTCATGACTGCAATTAGTTTTCATCAGACAGAGGTCTCTGTGTGCTCAAAGTAAATGCTCACCCTAATCATTTCACCTGCCTTCTGGATCCCTTAATTGAGCCCAAAAGCATCTGCACCATAGTTAGGTCTACAAGTATGCTGATAAGATTGCCCAACACCTTAAAACTGGAAGAAACTAGCTCCATGCACCGTATAAAACCCTGCCATGAATTAGTAGGAGCCATGGCATTCTTGGCAATGAAATACTGCCATGAAATACCTCATTATGCTCACCCTATCACTTTGATTTATAATCAGTTCCATAGAGGTATTCATCCAAGCCCTCTCCAACATAACTCCTTAATTATATTGCTATCTGGACTGCCCACTGTCACTGCCGAATAGCTGCAGGACACATTTGCTGATGACTTACCCCATGCAGATCACAGCTGCAATCAGGTCTCTAAATCATCCACTTCTGTGATGGTGGTTGCAAATGTGAAATTGAGTGATGCAGTCTCCTCATTTTTTATTGCCTTCAACCCCTTTAATTATTGCTTGGCAGAATTGAGCTCTTGTATACCTGAATGGAGAAAGACACAAAGGTGATACTGCACTAGAAGGGGGAAAAGTAGATTACACCAACTTCATTTTGTTAAATGTCAAGGATGGGTTGCTGGGGAGGTGGGTCAGGCAGTCTTTATAATTTTAGATCTATCGCTGTGTGGAATAGAAGCTCCCAGTGATACTGACTCAGTTGGGTCTGGCAGGGCTAACAAATAAAGAATGATTGGATAGACTAGGGTTATACTCATTTGAATTTAAAAGAGTGAGAGGGGATCTCTGTTATACCTCTTTTGTGGCAATCTGAACAGATCACCTCACCTGCCTCAGATCTACCTACAGGTAAAGTTACATTGCAATTAGTTCTCCTTGATACCTTAGATCTCGTGGTCAAACCTGAGCTGTACCCCCTCCCACCCGCAGCCAGCTATAATACAAGGCCCACCATGGAGCAACTCTTAACCTTTTTCTCCTGGGAATGAACCCTAGCTCCACTCCAGGTTATGAGCTCTGGGTGACCCTGGAGAATCAATTGCAAGTTGTGTGCCAGTAAAGGGTGGGGGACTATTGTGACACATACCCAAAAAAGACTGTCATGCCTTACTTGTTGTTGTTTACAGTTAATTGTACCTTGTAGTTAATTGGGATGCTGTGCCTACTTGTCAGCGAGGGTGGCGGGTATTGTTAGTTTAATCCTCACATTCACATTTGGGAGTTGTGATTAGTAACAATCCATTAGGAGTAGCGATTATTGGATTTAGTTGTGTCAGATACATAATAACTATTTGTAGTTGTTTTCTGTGTGTGTGTGAATGTGTTCACTGTTGCAAATTCCTCAGTGTGTAAATAAACATGATTATACATTACCAAACCATGTCTAAACTTATTACTTCTTGAAACCTCTGGATGTGTTCTCACCATCACAATCTCATTGACTAGACAGATTAGATGTAGGAACAATATTTATGATATTGAAGAAGACCAGAACAAGAGATCACATTCTAAGTGTAAGGGTAAGCTGTATAGAACTGAGATGAATAGAAGCTGTTTCATTTAGACAATTGTGAACAGAAAGATATTGAGACCAGTTCATGAGATATATTCAAAAGGCAGCTGGATGTGGCCCTACTGGCTGAAAGAATCAAGGGATATGGAAAGAAAGCAAAATTAGGGTACTGAAATCATAATGATTAGCTATAATTGTATTGCAGCAGGCTTGAAGGGCTGATTGGCCTTCTGCTCCTATTACCTACACTTCTATGTTTATTGATTCATGTGGGGATGACATGGATGTGCACTAAGACTCCCATTCACAACTGCTGCTGCCCTATTAGTTTCCATAAAGTTTAGCTAGAAATGATTCATACATCATATTGACCAATATAATTGGTGCTTTCATTTCTTGAAACAACAGTAACAGGAACATAAATGCATGCATGACCAACCAATTCATTATAATGTTATAAGGATGTTGTTTTCCATAAACTCTTAAGTATATCAAAGCACTTCATTTCAAGGATCCTGTTGCATTGATATTATTTATCAGCTTTAACACAACCTCTATAAGTGACTAGAAAATTGATAACTAAAAAGCAAAAATGACAACAACAAAAAATCATGGTCAAACTTGAAAGATAATCTTGAGGGGGTAAGAGCCACAAGAACTTTCTAAGGACAACAATGGGCAGTTTTGAACATATAATTAACTTAATAGAACAGTGTCCTTGAATGAAGATGTTATAGCAGTTAAAATTTTATTGTTGCTTCTGAAATTAAAGTGAGCTGAAATATTTCAAAATTTGACTAATTGCAAAAGTCTTAACAAATGAATTACTTTACTCTGTACTTTGTTCACAGTACTATGTACATTATAGCTATTTGTAACAACATTCAACCCACTGAGACTTCCACAATTTCCTTTAATAGTTCCGATTTAAATTATGAAATATCTGAATATGCATTTCTATGCTCAAGTTAAGCACTTACCTACCTGGTATGCATGGTCAATGGTACATATATATAGTCTTAATTAATTATTTTAATAGTAAATGCTAATTTCCAATTTATAAGTACTTACAACATGACAAGTGACACTAAAATTAAGCATTTAACTGACTGGTACAATGAATATGTAATTGGTGAATCAGTTCCAAGTGTGATGGGCCCAGAAGACCCCAAAACCCAGCAGTAATAGAAATTTACCAGGACAGTGGTCACTTAAACAAAGGTTACTTTTAATTTTCTTCAAACATACAATCAGAATCAAACTTTTACTTATTCCTATTAACTTAACCCGTTCTAATTCTAAGCGCACGTGTATGTAATGTTTGTATAAATTCAGAAAACTTCTTCGATTCACAGTCCAATCTCAGTTCTCACTCCTTCAAGTTCACTGGTATCAGGAAATTCTTATACTGTACACAGAATTTAACATTTATCAATTTCACCAGGCTTTAGTGCTTGAAAAGAAATTGGTTACTGCTCAGGAAGGTTCTTGTTGGTTTTCAGAGAGAGAGAGACACACACACACACACACACACACACACACACACACACACACACACACACACACACACACACACACACACACACACACACACACACACACACACACACAACTGATTCCTTCTGATCAGCCACTTCAGTGTCTTGCCAAAGAAACTTGCCCCATCAGGGTTTTCCAGATGATAACCTCTTTCTTTCAGGTCACATCAAAATTCCTTTTCTGTTTCCCTTATCTCATGTGAAACATTATACAGCCAGCCATCACCTCTTGTATAGAGCACAAGGCCTTTGAACAAGCTGAAATAAAAACCCACAACCCATCTTTCAAACAAGCTTTCAAAAGCCACTGCAGAAAACTAGCAGCCTCTCTCTCTCTCTCTCACTCACTCACTCACTCACTCACACACACACACACACACACACACACACACACACACACACACACACACACACACACACACACACACACACACACACACACACACACACACACACACACACACACATGAGCTTCTTAGAACACCAAAGTGCCTTCAGACAGATTGCGGCACCAGACACAATCTTCTGAATCTGTTGTTTTCTAAAACAATAATTCATTACTCCACAGCATGTCCAATTAACACCTACTTGTGGAGTCCTTCAGAAAAGCAGTTTGTATTGTCTTTACAAAGGCACTGGGAGCCTAGACTGTCTGGCTTGAGCAGAGCTCTGGCATTTTAAATGAGATCTGTGTTGCAAAGTGTTTGTCTTTGTGACCTGCACTAAAAAAAAACCACAATTTATATTCCAAAAACATATCTATACATAATAGAAAATATAACATAATCTGTCACACAAGCAAATGATAACTATTATTTTTAAGTACTGGAGATAAATTAGTTGGATGAAAAAGTCAGTGGGTGGGTTAGAAAGATTTTAGATGATAAAAAGATGTGTGTGTAGACAGTTATCAAAGAGTTCATTAGGATAAAGATTGATTACAGATATGGGCAGAGAAATTGAAGATGAAGTTGAATCCAGACAAGTGTGAGGAGTTGCATTTTGGGAGGTCAAATGTAAGCGGAAATCATACAGTTAATGGCAGGGTTCTTCAAAGTATTAATGTGCAAAGGGATTTGATGGTCGAGGTCCATAGTTCATTGAAAGTAGCCACGCAAGTGATCAAGTGCTAAAGATGTGTGATATGCTTGCCTTCATGAGCAGGGCACTGAGGTAAAAGTAAGGAGATCATGTTGCAGCTATATAAAACTTTGATTAGATCATACTTGGAAAACCATGTGCAATTCTGGTGTCCCCCATTACATGAAGGATGTGGAGGCTTTGGAAAGGGTACAGAAGAGTTTCATCAGGATTCTGCCTGGCTTCAAGAGCATAAGATATTGGAAGAAATTGGACAAATTTGGGTTGTTTTCACCAGAGCAAAAGATATCAAGCAGCAACCTGATAGAGGTTTATAAAATCCTGAGAGATATTGATAGGATGAACAGACACTATGGAAATTAATAAGGCAGCAGCAGTTGTGAGTGGGAGTCTTAGTGCACATCCATGTCATCCCCACATGAAGCATCACACACTAGAGGACATGAGTTTAAGGTGAGGGGGAAAACATTTGTATGTGGATCAGGCTGCCAGGAGAAGTGGAGGTAGAATCAGATAGAATAGTAGCATTTAAGAAGCTTCTATATAGTTCACGTGAATATGAAGGTGCTAAAGTTGACCCATGCTGCAATAAAGGAACAGCAGAACCAATGAGCATCCAACCAACTTTATTGTATTACTCTATACCACACATGCCAAACTCAGGCCCGCGGGTCAAATTTGGCCCGTGATATAATTATATTTGGCCCGCAAGATCATATCAAATATATATTAGAGCTGGCCCGCTGGCCGCCGCGCCAGTATAGCGCATGCACAGCTAATACTACAAATCCCAGAATGCTTTGCAAATGCGTTGGCGCCGGCCCGTCAGCCTGCTAATTGCCCCCACATCCTCTCTTTACTTTCATTAGCATCTGCGACCTGTCGCCCAACTCACATGTAATAAACCCCTTACGAAAAATGGCCAAACGAAAGACAGAAAACAGGACCTTTCAAGACAGATGGGAGGCAGACTATATGTTCATCATTTTAAAAGACAAACCTGTTTGTCTTGTGTGTGGAGCCAGCGTGTCTGTAGTTAAAGAATATAACATACGAATACACTATGAAACGAAACACCAAGACATGTAGAAGGATCTGAACGAGAAGCAAAAGCTCCAGAAGGTGGAGGAGATGAAAACAAGTCTGGTTTTACAGCAAACTATGTTCACCAAAGCAGAATCCCAAAGTGAGGCTGCTGTATTATAGTGGCCGCAGAGATCGCCAAATTAGCCAGGCCCTTTACGGAGGGAGAGTTTGTTAAAAAGTGCCTGCTCAAAGTTTGCGATGTCATTTGCCCAGATAAAAAGCAACCGTTTTAAATGTGAGCCTGAGCAGAAACACCGTGGCTGCGCGTGCTTGTGAGCTTGCTACTAATCTACAAGAACTACTGAAGGAGAAGGGGAAAGATATTATGGCATACTCACTTGCTGTAGACGAGAGCAGCGACACATCAGATACTGCCCAGCTATCAATATTCATCCGTGGAGTGGACACGAAACTTTCCGTTACAGAGGAACTTTTAGGATTAAACTCCATGCATGGCACAACCACAGGAAAAGAAATCTTCGAGGAGGTGTCCAAATGTCTCAATGAAATGATGATGCCTTGGGATAAACTGTGGGACTAATGACAGATGGTGCGCCCGCGATGTGTGGTCAGAAAAGTGGACTGGTGGGCAGGATTCGGGAGAAGATGCGGGAGAATCATGCAGGTGAGCTTACAGTTTACCACTGCATAATCCACGAGGAAGCCTTGTGTGGCAAAGCCTTGAAAACGGAGCATATTATGAACACTGTAACTCGAGTAGTTAACTTCATAAGAGCCAAAGGTTTAAATCACCGCCAGTTCAAGTCCTTTCTGGAGGAGTTAGGGACAGAATATGGAGACGTGCCCTATCACACAGAGGTGCTTTGGCTTAGCCGAGGAAAAGTACTGAAGAGATGCTTTGAGCTGCGTGAAGAAATATGTCTGTTTATGGAGAGCAAAGGCAAAGACACAACAGAGCTCAGGGATAAAAAGTTTCAATGTGAGCTGGCGTTCCTGTGTGACACCGTGAGCCATCTCAATGCACTAAACCTGCAGCTTCAGGGACGAGGGTACGTCATTACAGACATGTACAGTGCAGTGAAGGCTTTTAGAACCAAGTTGTGCTTGTGGGAGACTCAGATGCTGCAGGGAAACATGGCTCTTTTTCTGTGCTGCCAAATTATGAAAGAACAGATCTCACCTGTCGTGTTGCCCAGTGCAGAATTTGCTGAAAAACTAAGCGTACTTTGTGCAGAGTTTTTCCAACGATTTGCTGACTTTGAAGCCCAAAAATGCAAATTTGAACTACTCAGCGATCCGTTTGCGGTTGACATGACAAGCGCTCCAACCAAACTCCAAATGGAGCTGATTGAGCTCCAGTGTAATGACACGCTCAAGTCAAAGTATGACTCTGTCGGTGATGCGCAGTTCCCACAGCTGCTTCCTGACACACTGCCCCAACTCCGTGCACAAGCTGCTCAGATGCTGTCAATGTTGGGCAGCACATATCTCTGCGAACAACTCTTTTCTTTAATGAAGATAAACAAAACACCACACAGGAGTTGTCTTACTGACAAGCACCTTCATTCAGTCCTGAGGATTTCCTCAGCTCAGAGTCTGACCCCAGAGTTTGATGAACTTGCATCTAAGATGCCAAGTATCTGGTTTAGACCCAGGTGCATCAGAGTAAATCACAGTGTAGCAAGCTAAGCTTGGATTAATATTTTCTTTGGTTAACTTTGGACTGTTCATAGTTGAAAGATTGGATTTTCATTGAAGCAAGTTGTTATTTTTTTGACTTGTTGGCTTGTGAAAAAAAATACATTTAAAAGGAGCTTAAAGGCTATAGAGAAATATTATTTATTGAATATTTTATTTCTCATTTGTTAATGCTTCTTCTGGAAAGAGTTTAACCAAAACTATTATTAAACATTTATTTTAATAAGAAAAAGTTTAACATTACATGTAGAAAGAAGAGAAAACATGCAGATGTTGTTGAAAATTTTCAATAAATATTTAGTTTGGCCCACGACTTAGTCCAAGTTTTTAATTTTGGCCCTCTGTGAATTTGAGTTTGACACCCCTGCTCTGGAGGGAGTAAAAGAATGAGGAGACAGTGTCACTCATTCCCTGCACTGAGCCTTACTCAACTCATACAGCATTTTAGTTCATTTTATATAGTCCTTTAGATAGGTGCTATGTGCCGCTTTACATGTTTGTTGAACCGGTTTGTTCTTTATCTTGCAGCTTGTTATTCTTGTTTTTGTTACATCTTGACCTTATCTTGCAGCTTTATCAACTTTAGATACATTAATCTTGCTCAGGTTAGGTCAAGCTGTCTTTGCTAGGTTGAGCAATGGTCTTGTGGGTTTGTTTTTAGTCATGTCATGTGACCTAGTATTTATACAACCATGTTCATATATTTATTAATCGTGGATCTTCATTTGCAAGATTAGTCTACACCCAACAACAGAAGACCCTTCCCTAAGGCATTATATTATTTCACAAAGGGGATGGGGGGTGGGGGGGGGGATATGTATCAGGTACAAGTAACAGACTTTTAGTTTGATTTGAACATCATGTTTGACACAGACACATGGGCCAAAGGGGCTGTTCCTGTGTCATACTGTTCAATATTCTGTCAAAAGTGAAGAAAGAGAATAAATACTCATAGAAAAGAACGCTGAAAAAATCATTAATGCACCTGACAAGAATCTGTTGCTAAATACCTAAGCAAAATATCTGTAGGTAATTGTTTAATGAAGGAATCTGTTTGCATAAAGCTAATCAGATTGTAATAAAATGGCTTCCCAAAAGGCAGCTGCTGTTTTTTCCCTCCAGCCTCTTTTTCAGTTTTTTTTAACCAAGCTGCTACTTTCATTAGCATTATCAGAAAGAAACTCTTTAAACAAAGGTCAAACAAAAAGCAACTCATTTATTTTTTTCTATTTCATGTCAAAAATCAGAGACATTCATGTTTCTTTCCACAATGTTTCCTGGTCTTTACAGCAAATTCACGGAGAGGCAGAACATAGAAGAGTGCAGCACAGATCCCTCAGCCCACAATGTTTGCGTGGATCTATACAAACCTATTCTATTTAACACTTACCTCCCTCACCGTTCATGATCCCTTATTTTTCTTACATCCTTGTGCCTATCTAAAAATATTTTAAATGCTCCTATTGTATCAGCCCCAAACAATCACCCAGACAGAGCATTTCAATATCCACCACTCTCTGTGTACAAAAAACTACCCATGACAGCAGGTTTGGATGGGATATTTTGGTTGCCATAGGCAGGTTGGGCTGAAGCAACTGTGTCCATGTTGTATATCTCTATGACGCTCCATCTCCTATAAACATTCTTCCATTCACCTCAAGCAAATATCCTCTGATTTTGGCCATTGCCACCCTGAGAATAAGGTGATAGTTGTCCACTCAATCTATGCCCCTCATAATCTCATACAAAAGATAAGCAACTTCTTACAGTAATCCTGCACCAGATGTGCTTAACAACTGCTTGGCTTTTCCAGGAGCTGCTGCCATTCCAGCTTGTGCAAGAATCACAAATGACCTCAGTCACCGGCCCTGCCCATTTTCAGTCCCATGAGCAGAGAAGGTGCATGATCTAGATGCGACATTATCTTTAAACATAGGTGCTGTCCTTTAGCTACCCCAATTTATGGTCTAACCTCATGGCAGCAATTTCTGTGATGTGTGTAATTGTTACGAACTAATAAAATCTTATTAGTACTAACGAAGGAACAGCAATGGAAGATTCACCAGATAATGGTAAATTCAAAATAATAGTTTTTATTAAACTATTAATAATATAACATTTCTTACTTATCTCTAAACTTAACTCTAAATTTAACCCCACTATGTGCAAAAGTAAATGTGTGTGTGCACAGTAAAGTCCAAAACCATTACAGATTCAGTTTGATTCTGAAAAGATGAATTTTAAATTCCAGTTTCAAACATCTTGTTGATTTCAGGATCCTTTTGAAATCCAGTTCAGAAGTAATTATGAAGTACTGTTAAACATTATATTTTCAGCTCTCTTTAAAATCACTTGATAAACTGTCTTTCAGAAAGATATTCTTCAAACAGGAGTGACCATCTTCTGGGCACAAATGAGGCTGCCTCTCTTTTCTTAGAAGCAGTAGGAGTGACTATTTTCTTTTAAAATACCAATGGGTGTTCCTTCTGTTAATAAGAATTCAGATCCTTTTCAAAGGATTTGGAAACTTTACTTCTTAGACTTAGAAGTGATCTTACTTATTTAAAAGCCACTTAAGTTGCGTATCTCCTGGGAAAAGGCTACCGTAAATATTTGAGTATAATGCAAAAAATGTAGTACTGAAATTTGAGGTCAAAGTAGGGGGGGGGGGGGGTCGCACTATACACAAGGTTTATAATTTAAAACAATTTTCTGCCAGGTTTAATGATAAGGAAGATTATCAGCTGCACAACTAGGGGGGGCGGGGGAAGAGATGGCAGCGCAAATCGAGCAGGCAAGGGTGGAGAGAGACACCAGCATGACTCGGGTAGGCAAGGGGGAAGAGACAGCAGCCCGAATTGGGCGGGAGAGGGGGGAGAGGGACGAGGGGAGGGGGGTCATATTATGCATTAGGGTCATTTTTTCCCCTCAAAATTGGGGGGTCGCTTTACACGAAACACATTATATATGAATATTTATGGTAATTCAAGTCCTGTCTTTCCAGGATGTTGTGTTTCTTCAGTCTCTTCTGTCTTCTTCTGATGAAAATGTCTCTGACTTCATTATATAGTTCTCTGACATCGTGTGATGTGATCATCAATGAGATCAGTCTAAATTCCTGGAAATGATGTGACCATTTACTGGAATATTTAAAAGTTGTCTCCTCCAGTTTCTTGGAAACCGTGTGACCTTCATAACTCTGGCTTGCAGACATCACGACTCCAAAAGATGACCTCACTTCTGAATGTATTGTTATAGGAATGTGCAACTATGTTTCAAACCCACCTTCAATGTTATTTACATGGGGATTTCTTCTAACCCTAAAAAAACTGCAGGTTGCTATGTCAATTGACCACAGTAAGTTGCTCCTATTGAGTTGGTGAGCGAAAGAATCTGAGTAGAGTTGATGGTAAAGTGGAAAGTGTAGGTGACGAGGAAAAATAGTGGGGAATGGAAATATTTTATAACTGAGCATAGATTCAATGGGTGAAAATGGGCAGCTTCTAGGTTGTATGGAAACATGGATCATAGGAAAGGCTTAGAGGGATATGGGCCTAATCAGGAAAATAGGGTCAGCTTGGTTGGCATGGACAAGTTAGGTAAAAAGGCCTGCTTCTCTGTTGCAGAAATCTATGATCATAGAATTTTTGATTGGTCAATAATTATTATGTAATACATTTTTCACCTCCATCATTTTAGAGTGGAATTTCAAGATGAGAATGCCTTTGTGTTAATAAACTACCTTTGCCTGAACTCACAGTGAGGAGTAACTATCTGGAATGGACTAGTGGTGCTGTACCATTTATGTACTTTGGAAAGGAGCTTGTATGAATTGGATTGAGAAGGGACTTGAATGTTACAAGGAAGCTTGGGACCTTGAGTTCAACAGGGAGCACAGTCAGGAGTTTGGTACTGGAAGGGCTACAACATTGTTATCTTTTCTTTGTTAGTGAATGTTTGAATAGAACTTTTGTTCAGGACAATAAATTGAGGGGTGAAATCATAATTAGAAATTAGACCTGTTGTAAAGCTATATGCTTTAATGGAACAAAGCACTGGAAATTATTTAACATAGTTTAAGCTTAGACATGCAACATGGTAACAGGCCATTTCAGCCCACGAGCTCGTGCCGCCCAATTACACCAAATTAACCTACACCCCCAGTATGTTTTTGAACAGTTAGAGGAAAATGAAAAGCTTTATTGATAAATGAGTGTCTGGGCTTCTACAGTGACCCAACAATAATCTGCACACTTGTGTATTCCACTACCATCTACAGACTTTCCTGTTTTAACAGCAAAACATTTTTTATTGTTACCTAAGAAGATATCATGGGTGTAATCCACATTCAACATAAAACATAGAACACCACAGCACAGTACAGGGATTTCTGCACACGACGTTGTGCTTAAAATATAAACCCACTCAACAAATATAACTCAAGTGAGGCTCAGTTCTGTGTTAGATTCAGGGGAGTGACTCAACTACTGGTCCTGTTGCTGTCATGTTCAGATGAGAATTCTCCAAGAGATAGGATGAGGAGGCGAGTGAATTTGTGGAATTCTCTGCTCAATGAAGTCCTTGATGCTGCTTCATTAAATATATTTAAAGACCCAAGTAAATAGATGTTTATATTATATGGGAATTAAGAGTTATAGGGAAAAGGTGGGTAAGTGAAGCTGAGTCCCTGGCCACATCAGTCATGACCTTGTTGAATGGAGGAGTAGGGCTGAGTAAGATATATCGCCTATTCCTGCTCCGATTTTTTTGTGTCCTGATGTGGGTCTCCTTTTAGGAGATATCTAAACCATTTTCATCCCTGATGCCTAATGCCCTGGCCAGATTCAAGGATTCATGGTTAACTCTCCCACCATACTCTGATGCCCATCATAGATCACAAGATCACAAGATATAGGAGCAGAAGTAAGCCCATTGGCCCATCAAGTCTGTTCAAGCATTCTAATCATGAGCTGATCCATCAACCCTCTCAGCCCCACTCCAGGCATTCTCTCCGTAACCCATGATGTCCTGACTAATCAAATACCTGTAATCTTCTGCCATAATACACCCAATAACCTCAGTTGCACAGCCATCTGTGCCAACGTTCCACAGGATCTCAACTCTCTGACGAAAGAATTTTTTTTTCTGCATCTCTGTTTTAAATTGATGCCCTTTATCCTGATGTTATGCCCTCTTGCCTGAGAATCCATTACCACGAAAAACATCGATGAGGTCCTGCCTCATCCTTCTTTGCTCCAGTGAGTACAGTTCAAGAGCTGACAATTGTTCTTCATATGCTAACCCTTTCATTCATGGTATCATTCTAGTAAATCTTCGAACCCTCTTCAACGCCAGCATGTCTTTTCTCAATTAAAGTATCCAGTACTCCAAGTGAGGTCACATCGGTGTTTTAAAGAGTCTCAACTTTACATCCTTGCTATTTCTCTAGAAATGAATGACAAGCCTTCTTAATCACCAACTCAACCTGGAGGTCAAGCTTTCGGGTATCCTGCATGAGGACTGCCAAGTCCTTTTACACCTTGGAATTTTGAATTTTCTCCCCATCTAATAAATAGTCTGCCCATCTATTTCTTCGACCAAAGTGCATGACCGTACACCTTACAACATAATATTTCATCTGCCACCTCTTTGCCCATATTCTACTAATCTATCCAAGTCTCTCTGCAGCCTTTCCACATCCTCAGCACCACCCACCCTACCACCTATTTTGGTATCATTTGCAAATTTAATGACAAAGCCATCTATTCCATAATTCAAATTATTTATATATAACATTAAAAAAGTGGCCCCAACACAGACCCCTGTGGAACACCACTTGTAAAAGGTAGCCAACAAGAATAGGATCCCTTTATTCCTATTCTCGGTTTCCTACTGATTAGCCCATGCTGTACCCATGCTAGTATCCTTTCAGTAAATCCATGAGATCTCATCTTGTTAAGCAGCCTCATGTGTGGCACCTTGTCAAAGGCCTTTTGAAGTCCAAATACACAACATCCACTACATCTCTCCTGTCTATCCTACTGGTGATCGCTTCAAAAAAAAATTGCAGTTGGTTTATCAGGCATGAACTTCCTTTAAGGAAACCAGGCTGACTTGGGCCTATCTTTTCATGCACCTCCAGATATTCCATAACCTCATCCTTGGCGATCGACTCCAACGGCTTCCCAACGTCAGGCTAATAGGACAATAATTTCCTTTCTGCTGCCTCGCTCCTTTCTTAAACAGTAGAGTGACATTTTTTGTGATCCTCAAGTCCACTGGAACCATGCTGGACTCCATTGATGCCTGGTAGATTATTACCAATGCCTCAACAATCTCCACAACTACTTCCTTCAGAACTTGAGGGTGCATTCCATCCGGTCCAGGAGACTTGTCTACCCTTCGACCATAGTGAGCTGTGGGAGTCCAGTATGCTATTAATGTCTTCCACAGTGAAGACTGATCCAAAATATCAATTCAGTTCCTCTGCTATCTCCTTGTCTCCCATTACAATTTTTACAGCATCTTTTCTTTTGGTTTCATGTCTACTTGGTCAGTATATTACTCTTCATACAAGTATATTTAAAAGAGCTTTTTGGTATCCTCTTTGATATTACTTCCTTACCCCCTTTCATAATTCATCTTTTTCCTTTGTAATCACCTTCTTAGTTGTTTTTAAAAGTTTCCCAGTCTTATATCTTTCCACTTATTTGTGATTTCTTTTTTCAACTACAATTCTCATATTTTTCCATTCACATTTTTCTTTCTTTTTGGTATGTGTTTGTCCTGCACTTTCCTCAATTCGTGCATAAACTCCAGCCATTACTGATCTGCTGACTTCCCCATTAGTGTGTTTTTTTCAATTGACTTTAGCCAGTTCCTCTCTTATGTGACTGTAATTTCCTTTACTCCACTGAAGTACCGACACATTGGACCTTAATGTTTTCTTTTCAAATTTCAAAATGAACTCAATCATTTTGTGATCACTACTTCCTAAGGGTTCCTGTACCATTATTAAATTATTTATTTTTAAAAATGTAGACATTGTAATGGTATGGTTTGTATATGTTAATTGGCTTGGGCTGACCCACCCCCTGATGACACTCTTATCTGGACTCCTCCCCTGGGTCCCAGGCCATAAAGGTTGGGCCGCCTCTCCCTTCCCTGCACTTCCCTAGTTTGGATCTGGGCCAGCTCAAGTCTTCTGTACAATAAAGCCTATCGTTCCCCTCAGTCTTTGTCATTGTAATTATTGGGGCAACTGGTAGTGTCGAACAATTTATTGTACAGAAATTTTAATGTCTCTGGTAATGGAGAAGTTGCTGCTCCCTGATCGGCTAGAGGTATATCTTCAAGTCTCGGGTGCATCGGAACTCTTCGAGCAGTGGGTCAACTGTTTCAACAACTTCCTAGAGGCCACTGCTGGAGTGGTCGATTCAGACGAGAAGAGGCTGAAGATCCTACAGGCAAGAATCAGCCAGAGGGCTTTCCAGGCCATCAGAAGCTGCATGACCTATACAGAAGCAATGGCTGAGCTACAGGCGCTATACAAGCCCAAGATCAACGAGGTCTACTCCCATTACCACCTGGCATCCAGAAAGCAGCAGCCTGGTTAGTCAGTGGAAGAGTTTGTTTGAGCCCTGATCACACTGGGAAAAGACTGTTTTGGGAACCCTACGGTCCCTGTTCGTGGGGCCCAGTGCAAGGAAGACCTGGTCCAGGATGTTTGCGTGTCAGGGTTTAGGTCAGAATATATCTGACAACGTCTCCTCGAAGAGGATCAACTCCCACTGAAATGAGCAATCCAACTGGCCAGAATCTTAGTCATGGGTCAGCGCAATGTGGAGTCGATTGTGGGCAGAAGCGGGCCTACCCAGTATGTACCACCATGAGGGCTGCCATCCTGGGAGTCAGCATTGGGGATGGCTGACCCGACTATGGGTGCAGTAGCGTCGGGATCATCGAGGTGAAACTTCTGTGGGCAGGCAAGACATTTGCGACATGTCTGCCCCGCAAAAGGAGCTACCTGCTCGGGCTGCAGGAAAAAAGGCCACTACCAACGTGTTTGCAAGTCCAGAGTCCCATCTCAGAGCAGCACGGCATGTATGGCCGAGGAGCTTCCGGTGCTGACCACGTGCACGGCAAGGCGAGCGCCATTATACCCGACCCCGCTGCCATCCTCTGTGCAGCAGCAATCCTCGCTAGCAACATCACTTCCACCCCTGATGACGTCACTCTGCCTTCTTCACCGGCGTTGGCAGCATGGTCAACATGGGCATCTTGGGCATCGGGCCTCCCCACCGACAACGAAGATGGCGCACCCATCTTGGCACCTTGGACCAAGCCAGTCCTCACCCGATCATGTTGCAGATCGAGGTGAATGGGCACAAATCAAATGCCTCTTCGATAGAGACAGTACTGAATCGTCTGGCCCTTCTCGGTTGTAACGTGGCACATGATGTCATTGCCCCGGACCCCGACCGCAAGTGACCCCTTATGGAGCTCCCAGTCCCAAACACCCTTAAGGCACTGAAGAGGTGCCTGGGGCTGTTTTCCTATTATGCATAATGGGTGTCCAATTACACCGATAAGGCCCACCCACTGATTAAGTCCACAACCTTCCCATTATCGGTAGAAACCCAAGCTGCATTCTATCAGATCCGAGGAGACATCGCAAAGGCCACGATGCTGCCGTGGACGAGTCCATCCCGTTTCAGGTGGAGAGCGATGCCTCTGATTTCGCACTGGCCATCACACTTAACCAGGCAGGCAGGCCAGTAGCTATTTTCTCCCGCACCCTGCAGGGTTCTGAGGTACATCACTCCTTGGTCGAGAAGGAGGCCCAAGCGATCGTTGAGGCGGTGCGCCACTGGCGACATTATCTGGCAGGTAAACATTTTACCTAGCTGACAGACCAGAGGGCCATTGCCTTCATGTTTAATATGAAACAGTAGTGAAAAATCGAGAATGACAAGATTCTTAGGTGGAGGATCGAGCTCTCCACCTATAATTATGTCATCTTGTGCAGACCAGGTAAACTCAATGATTCCCCCAGTCACCCTATCCTGGGGTACATGCGCCAGCACACATCATGACTGTCTCCAGACCCTCCATGACAGTCTGAGCCACCCTGGAGTCACAAGGTTATACCACTTCATCAAGACTCTGAACCTTCCATACTCCGTTGAGGACATCCGGTCCACGACCAGACCCTGCCAGATCTGCGCTGAATGTAAGCCGCAGTTCTACCGGCCCGAGAAGGCACATCTCATCAAGGCCACATGCCCTTTTGAATGCCTCAGTGTCAATTTCAAGGGCCTCCTACCCACTACAAATAGGAATGCCTACTTCCTGACGGTGGTGGACGAGTTCTCCAGGTTCCCCTTTGCTATTCCCTGCCAGGATATGACCTCAGTGACGGTATTCAAGGTGCTGCACAGTATATTCACCCTGTTCGGGTACCCCGAGTACATCCACAGTGATTGGGGGACCTCGTTCACGAGTGAGGAACTGCAACAGTACTTCCTGGCCAAAGGCATAGCCGCCAGCAGGACCAACAGCTATAATCTCAGGGGTAATGGCCAGGTGGAAAGAGAGAACACCACCATCTGGAAGGCGGGGCTCCTGGCCCTTAGGTCCAAAAACATGCCGGTGTCCTGTTGGCAGGATGTTTTGCCCAAAGCGCTTCACGCCATCTGATCACTCCTGTGCGCCACCCTGCATGGACGGTTGTTTGCTTTCCCTAAGAGATCGGCGAATGGTGCCTCCATTCCTCCTTGGTTGGCAACCCTAGGGCCAAAGGACCTTACAGATCCACTGGTGGAAGCGGTACACCTCATACACGCAAACCCGCAATACATGTTTGTGAGGTATCCCGATGGCCATGAGGACACTGTGTCTATCTGAGACCTGGCAAGGGCCGGGGATCCTGAAACTGCCCTGCCTACCACAGCCCATCCCATAGAGCAGATGCCCCTCACACGGCAGCACAATACTGGAGGATGACCCAGCCGGCTCCCCTCTCCAGGAGACGGTCCTCTGGGAGGCATCAAATCCTCCTTCCTCCCAGGAGCCCTAAAGCATCATCACCCCGACCCAGACTGTTCCCTCCCCTACCCTTTTTCCCGGGACCACTTCCCCTCCAAAACAGCAGAGCTCGGACACGCCTGCCCTCTGGCGGTCCTGCAGAAGGAGGAAGATGCTGGTACGGCTAAACCTCTAGCAATATTTTTTTCTCTTCCTTCTCTCTCCTTTCTCGTTGTGTAAAAGGGGGGGGGGGGGTTCTGTTTAAAAAAAGGGGGTGAATGTAATTGTATGGTTTGTGTATGCTAATTGGCTTGGGCTGGCCCGCCCCTCCCCCATGACACTCTTACCTGGACTCCTCCTCTGGGACCCAGCCCATAAAGGTTGGGCCACCTCTCCCTTCCCTCCACTTCCCTAGTTTGGATCTGGGCCAGCTCAAGTCTTCTGTACAATAAAGCCCATTGTTCCCCTCAGTCTTTGTCCTTGTAATTATTGGGGCAACTGATAGTGCCCAACAGACATACAGCACGGTAACAGGCCATTTCACCCCATGAGTCTGTGCTGCCCAATTTACACCCAATTAACCAACACCCCTTGTGCGTTTGGAATGGTGGGAGGAAACCAGAGCCCCCGTGGAAAACCCACACAGACACAGGGAGAACATAGAAACTCCTTACAGACAGCACAGGATTTGAACCCCTGTCCCGATCCCAGGCATTGTAAGGCATTGCACTAACCACTGTGCCAACTGTGCTGCCCTGAAACTCTCTAATCACCTATGGTTCATAAACAGCACCCAATCCAGAACAACTGATCCCCTGCTGTGCTCATCAAAAGATGTTCCAGAAAGCCATCCCGTAAGCTTTCCATAAATCCCTTCCACATATCTCCCTTCTGTTGAGTGAACATCTGCGCTTCTCTTCCCAATATATTGGTTTCCTGCTTGGGTGATACTCAACCTGCATATTTCACACTGCTGCTTCTTCAATGCCAGAGCTCACAGAGGAGTTTGTTGAGAGCAATAAAATATTATCATGTTCAACCAACATACAGTACATATAATGTCCTCCTGTTCATTGCAGATTTAATGTGGTCTTTTATAATTCTCTTTGGACAATTTTTAGAAAATTGTCTTTAAATGTCACATTCCTAGAAAGCGACTTTGTGCTTTTCAGGCCAGTGAAAAGTTGGACTAGTGAATTTTTAAATTAAATTTATGTATAGCATATGTTCAAAATCTTGATAGTGGCTGCTGACGAGTAAGGTTTCATGCTGGGCACACAGATTTTTAAAATCAACCTTTATATGCTTTCTTGTGATTTAATTTTCTTGAAAGACAAAATAGGATTGCAAATTGAGCTAAACCAATCTCCCCTGTCAGCTGGAGATACTTCACTAATATAATTTTCTTTGCCAATGTTCATTATGTACCTTCATGATGTGATGACATCGTTGTTTGACGCACACAACTTTTTCTTCTAGTTTGTTACATCATCAATCAAATTCATCATGTTTCCTTATAATTCAGTTTTCTAACCCTGGCATCACTGTTTTTGATAAGAAGAACAGTGAACTGAGAAACTAGCCATATCAATAATTAAACTATGTCAAGAAGAATACTGCTTCCTTCCAACACCAGTCCTATTTTAATTCTCCAAAGCGTGCCTCTATAAAATAAAAGTTGCCTGAGGTGCCTGGGAGCTGCACAACCTGACAATTACTCAGGTTTCTGCTTTTGTCAGGAACTTTGAAGGAAGGGAGGAGCAGATTGAAGAGAAGGAAATGAGGAAAAAAAAATAAAGTGGAGGAGCATAAGATAAACAAGGAAGAGTATGGGGGGGTGGGGGGGGTGGAACACTGCTGCCCATTTCTGATAAGACAGCCAGATAACAGCAGATTGAATTGAATTTTCAATAAATACATTTCCTATTTCTCCACATCATCCATCCTTTTGCTGGCAATCACTTGACCACAATTATAGAATACAACAACATTTCAGATTATATTTCAACTTGTAATTGTGTAAAGAATCAATCAAACATCAACAAATCACTCTTACATCATCCTTTATTGCCTGTTTTCCATGCTTCATGGCCAGTCCTAATGTTTCTACATTCAATTCCGCATGGCTCTTGAAAAATTCTAGGGTTTTGATATAGGAAACTGCTGATGGCCCTTTAGAACTGGAGCGAGAAAATATGGGTTCAATCTGAGCCATCTCCCCATAATCAGCAGTAGTCTTGCTCACAACCAGCTGCAATATTGGTAGATTAGCGGAGGAGAGATGGCAACTACTGCCACATTTAGTGAGGGCAGCAGCAGCTACTCTGTGAAGTTACTGATATTCCCCTAGGGCAGTATCTCAGCAATCCAATACTCCATTAGAGAATAAACCACAGGAATGCTTTTAAACCTTCAAGTCCTCTTGAATTCTATCATTCATTATGATAATAGCAGCAATCTGAGTTGGCATGACAGCAGTTAGGCTTCATTCATAATACTTGGGCGTTAGGTGGCCATTAATGTGATGAAAGCTGGGATATGGCAATATTTATCAAATGATCCTTAACATATTCCTTTCTTCACCATAACAATTAATAATGTAATGTGCTATCAATATAAATTAGGAATCAAAATCTGGAGGATGGTTCACAAGAATTAGAATGGAAGTGATCATCAGTTCCATCGATTTGGCCATTGTTCCCATGTGGTAAAAATGGGGAGCCAACACTGTGAAAAGTCACATGTAAGGCTTGAATGTGCTACCCTCTCAGTGTACCATTTCAGATTCATCACAGACTGTGATCTGCATATGTCATCCCCACAGTAATGTGACACAATAATTTATTTAGCAAACGCCTGACAAAAGTAAACTTATTGGACCTTGCCTTTTGATTCCTTTCAGAGATTTTATAATGCAATGACACTGTAGAATAATTTTGTAAAGATCTGAATGACAACATGATGATAGGAATTGGGTGTAGATTGTAACCTAGTCTGATAAAAAAATTTCCACAAAAGAGTACTATTGCAGCTAACATAATGATGAAAGAGCAATGAAACATGAAGGTTTGTCAAATATGACTCATTCACCAATGTGTGACAAAATAAACCTATTTGACAAGATGATGAAAATTATCTAATATTATGGGTACAATTGCATTACTAACAGAATATGCTAGTGCTATCTTTCATCATGAATTTCCTGAATAATTTCTTATTCGTTTAATATTTGAAATAAAGCATATTAAAAAAAGTTTTAGATGAATATTTCTGCAACAAAAACATGTGCAGGGGAGTGATTCAGATGGAATATGGGTTGAATATGCTTCTTCTGAATTATAATCATTCTAATTCTGATTCTACATAAATAACATATGATAAAGCAAAAATTCTCAATATATTCCCTTTATTGACACAACAGCAGGTGTAGAGATGTTCAATCAATATAATTTTTAACAACAGTTTTCATGCTCTCATCCTACATCCTAGAAGGAAGATTGTTTGATTTAAAGGACTAAGTGTTACAATCCCTGATGTTTCAGAATTGATTAGATTGATCCTCTCTCATAGAGGTAGAACAGTCAGTTGCCTCAATTACAATAATGGAGGATGATCACTAGGGAATATTGACCAGTATAGACTATGACAGATTATGTTATATTTTATATTCTA
The DNA here is from genome assembly GCF_036971445.1 of Narcine bancroftii. NCBI lineage: Eukaryota > Metazoa > Chordata > Chondrichthyes > Torpediniformes > Narcinidae > Narcine > Narcine bancroftii. The sequence continues at coordinate 311,382,123 of NC_091470.1, read as the reverse complement.
TAGAGATATGTTTTAAAAGGAGATAAATTGTGTTTTTTTTAGTTAGGTTACAAACACTTCAAAATAGATCTCATTTAAAATGCCAGAGCTCTGCTCAAGCTAGACAGTCCAGGCTCAAAGTGCCTTTGCAAAAACTTTGAAGAATCCCTATAGAGACTTCACAAGTAGGTGTAAATTGGACATGCTGTGGAGTAATGGATTATGGTTTTGGAAAGGAACAGATGAACAGACTCGGAAGATTGTGTCTGGTGCTGCAGTCTGTTTGAATACAGTTTGCTGTTCTAAGATGGTCATGTGGTTTTCTCTGAGTGAATGAGAGGAGGAGAGAGAGAGAGAAAGAAAGAGAAAATGAGAATTCAGTCCTATAGCTCTACAGTTCAGCAGCAGCAGCTGGGACTTGAACATGACAAGCTGGCAAGCTTGTGGAAAAACCCCATTTTGAAGATGGGTTGTGAGTTCTTAGTTCAACCTGTTAAAAGCCCTTTTGGTCCATACAGAGGAGATGGCTGGCTATATAAAAGAAAAGGAACTCTGTGGTGATCTGAAAGAAAGAGGTTATCATCTAGAAAACCCTGATGGGGCAAGTTTCTTCAGCAAGACACTGAAGTGACTGATCGGAAGGAATCAGTTTGTGTCCCACGAGCAACAAATCTCTCTCTGAAAACTGACAAGAACCTTCCTGAGTGGTAACCATTTACCTTTCAAGCACCAAAGCCTGATGAAGATTCATAAATTTTAAATTCTGTGCACAGTATAAGAATGCCTGATACCAGTGAATTTGGAGGAGTGAGAAGTAAGATTGGACTGTGAATCACAGAACTTTTCTGAACTCACAAACACATTACATACACATGCTCTTAGAATTAGAAGGGGGTTAAGTTAATAGTAATAAGTTACATTTGATCCTTTTTTAATGTTTAAAGAATATTAAAAGTAACTTTTGTTTAAGTAACCATTTGTCTTGGTGAATTTCTATTGCTGCTGTGTTTAGGGGTCCTCTGGGCTCATAACAGGACACATCTTCAGTTGTATTCCATATAACCATATAACCACTTACAGCACAGAACAGGCCAGTTCGACCCTACTAGTCCATGCCATAGCAAATCCCCACCCTCCTAGTCCCACTGACCAGCACCCGGTCCATACCCCTCTAGTCCCCTCCTATCCATGTAACGATCCAGTCTTTCCTTAAATGTAACCAATGATCCCGCCTTGACCACGTCTGCCGGAAGCTCATTCCACAACCCCACCACCCTCTGCGTAAAGAAATTTCCCCTCATGTTCCCCTTATAATTTTCCCCCTTCAATCTTAAACCATGTCCTCTAGTTTGAATCTCCCCCTTTCTTAATTGAAAAAGCCTATCCACATTTACTCTGTCTGTCCCTTTTAAAATCTTAAACACCTCTATCAAGTCCCCTCTCAATCTTCTACGCTCCAGAGAAAAAAAGCCCCAGTCTGCACAACCTTTCCCTGTAACTCAGACCCTGAAATCCTGTCAACATTCTCGTTAACCTTCTCTGCACTCCCTCTATTTTGTTTATATCTTTCCTATAATTTGGTGACCAAAACTGTACACAGTACTCCAAATTTGGCCTCACCAATGCCTTGTACAATTTCATCATAACCTCCCTCCTCTTGAATTCAATACTCCGATTTATGAAGGCCAACATTCCAAATGCCTTCTTCACCACACCATCTACCTGAGTATCAGCCTTGAGGGTACTATTTACCATAACTCCTAAATCCCTTTGTTGCTCTGCACTCCTCAATTGTCTACCATTCAATGTATATGACCTATTTAAATTTGCCTTTCCAAAATGCAGCACCTCACATTTATCTGTATTAAATTCCATCAGCCATTTCTCAGCCCACACCTCCAGCCTTCCTAAATCACCTTTTAATCTACGGTAATCTACCTCACTGTCCACAACACCACCAATCTTTGTGTCATCCGCAAACTTGCTTATCCAATTCTCTACCCCTACATCCAGATCGTTAATATTCTTTGGCTTGGCTTCGCGGACTAAGATTTATGGAGGGGGTAAAAGTCCACGTCAGCTGCAGGCTCGTTTGTGGCTGACAAGTCCGATGCGGGACAGGCAGACACGGTTGCAGCGGCTGCAGGGGAAAATTGGTTGGTTGGGGTTGGGTGTTGGGTTTTTCCTCCTTTGCCTTTTGTCAGTGAGGTGGGCTCTGCGGTCTTCTTCAAAGGAGGTTGCTGCCCGCCAAACTGTGAGGCGCCAAGATGCACGGTTTGAGGCGATATCAGCCCACTGGCGGTGGTCAATGTGGCAGGCACCAAGAGATTTCTTTAGGCAGTCCTTGTACCTTTTCTTTGGTGCACCTCTGTCACGGTGGCCAGTGGAGAGCTCGCCATATAAACACGATCTTGGGAAGGCGATGGTCCTCCATTCTGGAGATGTGACCCATCCAGCGCAGCTGGATCTTCAGCAGCGTGGACTCGATGCTGTCGACCTCTGCCATCTCGAGTACGTTAATATATATAACAAATAACAGTGGACCCAGGACCGAACCCTGAGGAACTCCACTAGTCACCAGCCTCCAATTGAACAAACAATTTTCTACCACTACTCTCTGACACCTTCCATCCAACCACTGCTGAATCCATTTCACTACCTCCTTATTTATACCTAGTGCCTCCACCTTTTTTCCTAACCTCCTGTGGAGAATTTTGTCAAAAGCTTTACTAAAGTCCAAATAGACAACATCCACAGCTTTCCCTTCATCAACCTTTTTTGTAACCCCCTCGAAGAACTCAATCAGGTTTGTCAAGCATGATCTACCCCTGACAAAACCATGCTGATTACTCCCTATCAATCCTTGTACCTCCAAAAATTTGTAAATAGCATCCCTCAGAACACTTTCCATCAACTTGCCCAGCACAGACGTCAGACTTACAGGCTATAATTCCTAGGTTTGCATTTGGACCCTTTCTTAAACAGAGGAACCACATGCGCCACCCTCCAATACTTTGGTACCACCCCCGTGGCCAGTGACATCCTAAATATCTCTGTTAATGGCCTCACTAACTGTCCACTAGCCTCCCTGAGTGTCCTAGGGAATATTTTGTCCGGTCCGGGGGATTTATCCACCTTTATCTTTTTTAACACAGCCATCACTACCTCCTCGGTTATCCTTATATGCTTCATGACCTCCTCACTATTTTTCTTTACTTCAACTGGTTCAACATTTTTTTCCCTAGTGAATACCGAGGCAAAGAAATCATTCAAAATTTCCCCCATTTCTTCAGACTTTTCACTCAGCCTACCCTCGCTATCTACAAGGGGTCCAATTTTATCTCTCACTATCTTTTACTTTTAATGTACTTATAGAAACCCTTTGGATTTATTTCTACTCTGTCAGCCAAAGCCTCTTCATGCCTTTTTTTGGCCTTTCTAATTTCTTTCTTAAGATTCCTTCTACACTCCTTGTAGTCCTCCTTCAACTTCTCAGCTCCCTGCTCTTTATACCTCTTGTACACCTCCCTTTATCTCCTAACCAAATTTCCAATATTCCTCGAAAACCAAGCCTCCCTATGACTTCCAGCCTTTCCTTTGATCCAGACTGGGACATAACTACTCTGTACCCTCAAAATTTCTTTTTTGAATATCCTCCATTTTTCATTAACATCCTTACCTGAAAATATTCTGTCCCAGTCAATACTCCCCAAATCCCTTCTTATTCCTACGAAATTTGCTCTTTTCCAATCCAGAACCTCAACTTTAGGCCTCTCCTTGCTCTTCCTTAAAACTACCCTAAAACTAACAGAATTATGATCACTCGACCCAATTGGTTCTCCAACATTAATGTCCGCTACCTGACCTAGCTCGTTCCCTAACAGGAGATCAGTATTACACCATCCCGAGTCGGTTCTTCTACTAACTGATTTAGAAAACAATCCTGAACACATTTAACGAATTCCAGCCCATCCAGCCCTCTAACCGTATGGGTATCCCAATCAATGTGTGGGAAGTTAAAATCTCCCATGATCACTACCCTATGATTTTCACACATATACGTTATCTCCCTACAAATTTGTTCCTCTAATTCCCTTGGCCCATTTGGTGGTCTGTAATACACCCCTGTTAGCACCCTCTTGCCTCCTCCACCCCTCAATTCCACCCAAACTGCCTCACTGGTCGATCCCTCCATACCATCCTGCCACCTCACGGCAGTAATATCCTCCCTAACAAGCAGAGCAACTCCTCCTCCTTTTTTACCCCCTGATCTATCATATCTAAAACAAATGTATCCCGGAACATTAAATTGCCAGTCCTACCCCTCCTGTAGCCAGGTCTCACTAATTGCCACAATATCGTGACCCCAAGTATCTATCCATGCTCTCAGCTCATCTACCTTGTTCACTATGCTTCTTGCATTAAAATATATGCATCTCAGAGAATGACCCTCACATATATTCTCTTTTTTACCTTCTACCCTAATCTCCATCCTACCTTTCTTATCTTTTTTTATTCCTAGCTAGGTGGCCATACTCCCTGGACACTGCTCTCACCCTCTGTTCCCCACCCCCCTGCCAAACTAGTTTAAACCTTCCCCCACAGCTCTAGCAAATCTACTTGCCAGCACATTGGTCCCCATCCAGTTCAAGTGGAGTCCATCCCTCTTGAACAGGTCCGACCTTCCCCAGAAGAGATCCCAATGATCCAGAAATCTTATCCCTTGCCCCCTGCACCATCTCTTTAGCCACGCATTCATCCTCCTCCATAATTCCCTGGTATTATTAGGTGTTTTGGCCTTTTAAATGCAAGATATCCTCTGCCAAGGCAGGCCCACTTCAGGCTGAGCAGACCTGGGTGTGTGTCCCATATCTGTTTCTCCTAGTGGTCATTTGGAGTCCAGATAGGATCCTTCTTTTTCAGCCAGTCAGTGACTGCTCATTTCAGCTCAATTGGAGAGGGATTTTATTGCCATTCTGAGGACCTGCCCCTATGATTCCTAATTCCCTCAGAAGCTTGGTCATGGATTTGGCAACAAATCTTCTACAACCGACTTCAACCGGGTGCACCCTAATTTTCCAGCCTCACTCTTCTGCTTCTGTGGTAAGATTAATGTAATGTCGTGTCTTCCACTCTTGCACCTCATCCATGGTAGCCTCCCAAGGAACCATCAGCTCAATAATGAAGACAATCTGCTAAAATCTGGACCAGAGTACCAGATCTGGTCTCAGGTTGGTGCTGGCAATAATCAGTGGAGAGAAGAGTCTCTGGCCGAGGTCGACAAGCAATTTCCAGTATCTAGCTGTGTTCAGTTGGTCTATGACTTGGAGTGAGGATAAATGGGTCCTGTAACTTATTCCCCCTCTAATGAAAGGTATTAGACAAGGAAGGGTGTCTTGGTTCTGTGAGTTCTTATTCCTTTGAGTTTGACTGCTAGACATCTCAGCACTTGATTGTGTCCCCAGGTACATTGACCTTGGGCGAGATTGAGATTACACTCAACCAAAATGTGCTTGAAGGTAGCAGGAACTGTGCAGAGGGGATGTGCTGGGTCCTCTCCCAAACACAGATTTAGGTTTGTGGGAGAGGGCAGGATATCATATGTGGGCTCTGATGATGAAGCTTGTTCTATTTGACTCCTTATTCCACAGGTATTTCCAGGTTAGACTCCTTTCAATGCTCTCCCATCTTGTCCATTGCCCTTGTTTTGGTTAAGATATAGCTTTGGCAAACCTGGTTGCTTCTTCTTGTCAGTGCACTTCCTCCACCACCAGTTGGTGATGTTCAGATAGACTTGTTTTCTGTCAGGTAGGTTTCTTTGTTTCTAAGCCAAAGTCCCCTCTACCTTGTTGCACATAACCCAATATGCTCCAGTATCAGAGTGCTGATTTTGTATCTATTTTCTGCTTGTGATAAAGCTGGGACAGTGGCTCTTCTGCACAGGTTCCATGATTCTCTGAGCATCATCTTCAGCTTCACTTTGGTACATTTGTATTCCTCCACAAGGCTAGACAATAGCAATGACAGGATTCCATCCCCATAGAGCCCTACTCTACTAAGACATCTGGGTCGCCCAAGCCACTTCTCATTTGTGAGTTAATCAGTCTCTCCATTTTCTCAATGATTGATAGCGAGGCTTCGCTTATTGTTAATGGCCACATGAGTCATTGTAAGCAGGTTGAATTGCAAGACACCACACCTTTAGGTTCCCTGGGAGTGTAGAGTTGTTAATGATTTAAGAGTAAGCAGAAAGTTTCTTTCAATGATCTGCCCACATAGGCGGTGTCTTAGAAATCAGCCTCTATCCTCAAAGTCCTCCACCACCCAGGACATGCCCTCTTCACTCTGCTACCATCATGAAAAAGGTACAGGAGCCTTAAGATGAGCACTCAATGACACAAGGTCAGCTTTTTCCCCGTTGCCATCAGATTCCTGAATAATTAATTAACCAAATACACTGCCTTATTTTTCGTGCACTACTTTTTTATATATATAGTAATGTGGTAAGATGGTTATAATATGAACGTTTGCACTGTGATGTTGCCACAAAACACTGAATTTTATGATTTGTTCATGACAACAAATTCTGATTCTGACATAGCATAAAAGCTTGCTGCATTTTGGTGCTAAGATTTACCAAGTCCAACTACAAATGCTACAGTAGGCATACCAGTTAAAATATATTCCAAATTATTCTATTCCATCCATTATAGGGCATTGCTAACAATATCCTGCATGAAATCATATGTACCTCCACCATCAACCCATGGCATTATTCCATGGGAAATTATATAATTATGTGCATTATTGTTCACCATAATGCAATACATAGTTTAGTAGTAAATTGTCATCTATCAGTTGTTCAACATGAAAAAAGAAATGTACTTTGTTACTTGACAAAAAACGGCTCTGTCAGTAGAAGATGCATCTAGAATATGAATAGGCTTAAAGCATTTAATAAGCTTGGAAATCTTATAGGAAACCAAATTCATATACTGCACTTGGATGATAAAATATGAGATAGTCTCAGCGCAGCAGGATGATGTGTTTAGTCTGGCTCAAATCACCTGAATAAATGAACTAACAGGAAATATGGAGCAATGACCAAAAGGTAAAGAACTGGAGACTGTTCATAAAATGATCAATCTTCGCAGACTGCATGGTCATCAATAGGATCCACCGCTTTTCACAATCCCAGCTAGCAGTATACAAATGAAGTTATCGTCATTTCTTTGAAAGCATATTGTCTTTGATCATTGTGGTTTACTTAAGCAACCCTCCTTGGTCAATGTGCATGTTGTTACTGTAAGGTAAAACATCATGAGATGGGAATGTGTAGGGAGTTACCCTGTACAGGGCTGTAACAAGATGTGAATGCATCCTTGTACTTACAAGATAAGAGAGACATTGATGGATTGAGAGGCAGGAAGCTAGCAGGGAAAGGATAGCAACAGTTTTAGTCATTGGACAAGTAATGATATGATGATGTTCTAAGCATGTATCCAAGGGTATAAAAAATCACCATTTTGCTGATAACGGCAGAATGCATTCTCCGACTAACATGGTTAGTTGCAAGTGTTACAATCCGGTAATAAAGAACAAAGAACCCTGATTTCGACTCAGTCTGGTGTTTGTCTCACTCATTCATGAACAAAGCAGACCTAACATTACCCAATAGGCTTTCATGATTGGATTGAGCAGTTGTCGGTGAAGTCCTGGAACACTGTAATGCTTGGGACAAAGATTTTTCCTTGATTTTCCCTTGTGCCCCAGAGTTTTAAATTTGTAATCACACAATTCACATGTAATCAAAGTGCACATTCCAGATTTTATCTATATCTTTTTCATTTTTTTTTAAATTTTATCAAATAAATGTTCCATTGGTACATAACAATAAAATAAAGTATTAATAAATCTCATATAACAGTACAAATAGTACTGAGACCTATATTACATTAAAAAGAAAGATAAAAAGAAAAACAATATACAATCTCCTCCCTTTGGGGGCTACTGACTAACACATACAGTTCACTACTAATAATAAAAAAGGAAGGTAAACATTAGGTGAAAAAAACAAAAACTAGTTAATCTTACAAACTTTGAAAATAATTAAGAAAAGAACCCCATAAAGAAACAAAGTTAAGATTCATTTCAGTAGTAAAACATCTAATTTTTTCCAAAGTCAGACATGTCACATATTGGACGACCATTGATAATGAGTGGGAGGGACATCATCTTTCCATCTCATTAAAATGGCCCTTCTTGCAATAAGGGAGGTGAGGGCATCTACATGGGATTGTGAAGCAGTCAGAAATAAACCAGATGGCCCACTTATTCCAAAGAGAGCAATAAAATGATTTGGAATCAAACTAATATTAAGAACTAAAGACAAGGTATGAAATACCCTTCCCAAAAATTGGAAAGAGAATCTAGCCAAAACATATGATACAGTGCACCTTTTTCATTTATAAATTTATCACATTTAGAAGAGATTATAATAGAATTTAGCCTATTTAATTTTGTAATAGTGGGTTTAGTGTACTACCTTAAATTGTATTAATGGATGCCTAGCACAAAGAGAGGATGAATGCACTCATTTCAGAATAGAATTGCACATAGTTTCAGAAAATGGTTGTTGAAAGTCTTGTTCCCATATTTTTTTTAAATTCTGTTTGGGGAACTATCCCTAGAATATCCCTAAATACCAACCCTTTATAATTAGTTTGAAAATTATAAATCGTCCCTATCATACTAAATTCTAGGTCTTCGGGGACCTTTAAAATTAAAGAATTTAAAAAGTTCCTAATCTGTAAATAATGAAAAAAATGATGTCTAGGCATTGTAAATTTGGTGGATATTGTTCAAAAGAAGAAGAAGAAGTAAAAATGTCTGAGAAAGATTGGATACCTAAATTTAACCACTGATGATAACTCCTCTCTTGAATTGAAGATTTTTTAAAAAAAGGAATAACCTAAAATAGGACTAATTAATAAAAATCTATGGTACCCAAAATGTTTCCTAAATTGAAACCAGATTCTCAATGTATGTCTAACAACAAAATTATCAGTTAAGTTGGATGCCAAAAAGGTAAAGGTCCTCCAAGCATTGAAAGAAGAGAATATGAAGGATTATGGAGAGCTCAGAGCCAAATTAGAAAGCAGGACCACAAGGGTGATAATCTTCAGATTATTTCTAAAAATAAAGCAAATTGGCAAAGGGTGAGTAGGATTAGTGAGGTACATGAATGGCTCAGATTTCATTTCATGGAACACTGGCTCCAGCACTGAAGAAGAAGAGAACTGCTGTTGCATTGAGATTCTGGCACTTGTGTCCCAGTGAATTGCGTAAATAGAGTTGAAGGCAGGGCTTTAAATTAAATAGGAAGATGGGCGTGGGGGGGAGGGGAGGATCCGAGAATGGACATTTAATAAAATTGGATATGGTGAGGGGAGGGGCATTAACCGTGGTGACCAATCAATGTTGGGAAAACAAACATAATGGAACTGGTGCATCTGTCCTCCCTTTCTATACATTTCCTTACATTCCAACACTCTTAACATCACGTAAACATTTGCATCCTTATACAATTTTATATCCATTTTAACTTTATTATCATTTGACTGTACATACACAACTGAATGAAGCAGCATTTCTCTGGACAACAGTGCACCCACATACACACATCGTACACAGCACATAATAATCACATATATACATACAAAAATGTGTATAAATATTTCTGAATAATTTACTTGTTTGATTCATGTGAGATCCAAAATTATGAGATACCATTCATCAATATCACAGTCTGTGGGAAGAAACTATTTCCCAGACTGGCTATCCTGATTTTGATGATCCTATACTTCCTTCCTGATGGTAATCAGAGCAGGTGCCAGACTATTTTGCACCCTAGGCTGAGCTGAGGGCAGTGGGGGGTGGGGGGGGAGGGGAAGGGGGTGGCCTCTGACTGGGCTGAGAGGGGTGGATGGGTATAATACCTGATGTGACGTTTGTTGTGCACTGTACCACTTCCTTCCTCCACCTTACCTAACGCGCGTGCTTATAGCACGTTAGTCAGAACCACGTTATTCATGACACAGAGCTGCCGGAGCTGTTGGCATCTCTCTTCAACTGCGCCACTCTGAAGTCTGTGCCCTAGGCAGCTGCCTATTTGGCCTAATTATATTAGGTCAAATATTCTGTGTGATGGATGTAGAGATCTTCAATAATTCTTTGGGCCCAATTCAAGCATAAATGCCAATGGAGGAAAGGGAGGCCCCGGGACTTACGCAGCCATTTTAATAATTCTAATGATTTGTAGCTACTGTACCATACAACATGCAGCAAGATGCTAATTCATTTTAAATCACTGATTTCACTAATGTACCTTTCACTGAATCCATTCCTTCCATCCATTGAGCTCATGCCAGTACTCTCAACCATGGAAATATTATTTTCTCTTTCTCAGGCCAAGAGTTCCAGACATTCAGGACCATGCAGAGAACTGAAGGGGGATCTCCATAAATCTCATGAGCTATAAGCAAGGAATGATTTTTTGCACAAAAAATTAGAAAACACAAGGCCAGAAAAAAACTTTTGAAATATTAGTGAACTACTTTAGCTTTCATCTCAAGATATATTGACTTCTCAGGAAAGAATGAGCTGATATTAAATTCAACCATAAACTTACATAATCACAAGCAGAAAATGTCAGTGGTTGCTCTTGTCTTTCCAGATCCTAAGCCTGCATTTGATGAACACGGCCAACTCATTGAGGGAAGATTAATTCCTCTGCCTGAATTCAAGGGCTGTGCTTTCAGTTGGAGAGATAATTAGAAGTACAGCTACTTTATTGTCACCTCAATCCACAGCATGCTCTCTAGTCAGCCACGCTCCGTACTGTAAAATCAGGCTGAATTCCATTTCTACTTAGTTTGTGTATTTAGTCATCTCCTTTTGTCTATCAAGCTTTGCATTTCAATCTGATTTTCCAGGCCCAATCAATTGGATCAGGTTTGTAGTAGAATAAAATGTACTTGCTTCAAATTCTAGTACAGTACCTGCAGTCTCTTGTATCTCCATATCTTTTGTTAAGAAGCATAGCCTGATGCAAAAGGCAGCATTCATCAGGGAGAGGACCAGTATGAGTACAGTAATGAACCAACTTTAAATTGTTAGTCTGGAACTGTGCTCGATAATCAGAATGTGAGCCAGAGTCGCCACCCATTCCGAAAATGCAGCAGGCTCTGCAGGCTTCCCGACAAAGCGACCCAGCACAGCAATCCCAACGCAACCGTTAAGGTCACATGTTGTCCTGGACCCCAAACTTAAGCAGGAGGTCCCCATTTAAGTCAAAGGGTAGTCTCAATCATCTCCAAAGCCTGGGGAACTAAACTGGGGGACATCAGTGGGTGTAAAATATAAGGAGGAGGCATTATTTTTTAACCCCACCCTTTGTGAATACCTTTTATTTCACTGTCAGTGCATTCCTTTCTTGTGTAATTTCTTATTGCTAAAGTGATTTTCATTTGCAGTTTCAGATTCAAATTTTGCACACATTAGAGCAAAACCAGTGAATGCCACAAGACAGATAATCCTCATTTGTTCCATCATGCTAAGGAAAAAAGCAAGCAAAATCTAAACAGGACATTGCTGACTTCTTACAATTATTTCTTGCTCTGATTACTGCTTAGAGCAGGGAATGTGTTGCCATGGCTACAATTTTAGATATCCCAGGTTTGTTCTCAAAATCACAATTATCGACTTCTTCCACCCAACAATGTTACTTTACAAGAGCAGAACATTTTAAAATATTTTCTCAAACAAGTCCAGATTTATCAAGGAAAGAAATAGTGTAAGGGTTACAATGCAAGTTAAAAGCAGATCAAGCAAACTGACTGTGAAGTCATTTTTACATTCTTTGAATGTCTCTATAGAAACATATTCTTAGCCAAGCTCTCTCTCTCTCTCTCTCTCTCTCTCTCTCTCTCTCTCTCTGCATGTTTTAAGATAAAATAGTCAGTTTTAATTTCCTTTGTTCTGTGAAGATGGAGGAGCTTGAAGTGGTCTGAAAACATTTATTGACCATTTTAAGTATCATTTTAAGCATCATTTACTTGTACATTTGCCATTTCACTGACCGTGTCTGCCTGTCCCGCATCTGACTTGTCAGCCACAAACGAGCCTGCAGCTGACGTGGACATTTGCCCCCTCCATGGGTCTTCGTCCGCGAAGCCAAGAAGAAGACAGTAGAGGATAAAGAAATTAAGGAAAAGGAAAGTTTGCCTGTTGTGAAGAAATGTTTATTCTGCAATGATAAGCATGATGTGGAAAAGTGTGCACAGATGGAAAAGAAGAGGTGTAGTGAGAAAATCGATTTCTGAAGGAAAGTGGAGTATGTTTTGGCCATCTGTGTAAAGGACACATCAGCAAAAACTGCAAAAAGCAACTCAGCTGCAACATACATAGTCAAAAACATCCCAAAATGACACTTATCTTCCAGGAAAAGAAGAATGCGGAAAAGGAACAAAGGAAAAGAAAAGAAGCAGATGAAAACAATGCTGAATTTTCAGTATTGACAAATGGTCTTACTGAGGGCGGTGAGAACAACTGCAAATTTTTAATTGTACCTGTGTAGGTCAAGGCCAAGAAAGGAATTGCATACTTAGGGATTTCTTGACCCAGGAAGCACTGTGTCATTTTGCACTGGGGCGGGGGTGGGGGGTGGGCCTAATGAATAAGCTTAATCTTCAAGGAAGAAGTTCAAAACTTCTATTGAGAACTTTAGATCAAGTTAATCACATTGAAACCAGTGTTGTTTTGAGTCTAGAGATCACTGGACTGGATAGTAATGATTTTTGTGAACTTCCAGGCATTTTCACTCAGAAGACAATGCCTGTGCATAAAGGAAACGTCCCACATCAAAACAACATTGAACCATGGACGTATTTGATAAATGTTCATTTATACAAAATCAACTTGGAGATTGAGTTTCTGATTAGTTCAGATGTACTAAAAGCTCTGGAACCACTAGATATGATAAAGAGTGTGGGAGATGGACCTTATGCAGTCAAAACTATGCTAGGTTGGATAATTAATCGACCATTGGAAGAAAGAAGAGGTTCAAAATCAGTTAGCCATAAGTGTCAACAAGATTTTGATTGGGAAGCTTGATAAACTGTGGGAGCAGCAGTTCAGGAATGACTTTCCCGAGAGGCTCGCGGATGACCAAGATCCTTCAAAAGAAGATCAGCAGTTGTTGGAATTGGTGTCAAAATCTGCCAAACTAGTTAATGATCATTAATGCATTGGATTACCTTTAAAGAAAAAGGGAAATATATGTGCCTGATAATAGAAGTGTTATCGAGCAATGTACACTGAATTTAACGTGAAATTTCAAGATTCTTCCTTTCATTCAGATTACAGCAAATGCCTATCCAAAGGATATTCAAAGAAAGAACAAAATAATATTTTGGAATGCAGTGATGACAAAAAATGGTACTTAACACACCGTGGAGTTTTGCATCCACAAAAGAAAAAAAAATTATAAGGTGCAACCTTTCGGGGAGTTTCACTAAATTCTCAACTCTTACAGAGTTTAGATTTGTCCAGTACGTTGATGAGAGTTTTAACAAGATTCCATAAAGAATCTGTCATCATTATTGCAGACATTGAAGCAATGTTTCACCAGGTAAAAGAACCAAATGAAAACCGTGATTTATAACAATTCCTTTGGTGGTCTGATGGAGGCTACATTCAGAACAAGGTGGATTACACAATGACAGGGCATCTATTTCAAGCAACTTCATCCCCAAGTTGTGCAAATTTTGCTCTTAGGAAGTGTCCTGAGGACAATATGGAGCAATTTAACTCTCAAGCTATCAGCAGCATCAGGAATAACTTCTATGTCGATGACTGTCTCACTTCTGCAGCTACAGTTAAAGAAGCTATAGCTCTTTATCATGAGTTGAATGTGATCTGGTTCAAAGGAGGTTTCCTACTTACCAAATGGACAAGTAACAGTCACCAGGTATTGGCTGCCACACCTGAAAGAGAGAGGGCAGAAGAAATGAAGAATTTGGATGTAGACCATGACCACCTTCCTGTGGAGAGGCTGTGAGGTGGACAATGGTGTGTTCAATGTGACATTTTTAAGTTCAAAATCATTTTGAAGGACCGACCTCTCACAGGAGGAAGGATTCTATCATCAGTCAGTTCAATATATGATCATCTAGGAAAAATTGCCACCAGTTGTCCTGACTGCCAAGAAGATCCTACAAGATTTGAATAGGAAGAAGATTGGTTTAGATGATAAGATACCAGAATGCATTATACATAAATGGACGTGTTGGATTCAGGATCTTCGTAAACTGGAAGACTTCAAAGATTGACGGATGCTTCAAACCCACAAATATAGGAACTGCTCAATTACTTCATTTTGCTGATGCATGTGAAGACAGTTATGGCACTGCATGAAAACAATGATCCATTTGAACCAGTCCACGCCCCTCATATGAAGATGATGGCTGCTATAATGGTGAGCAGAATGGACACAAAGTACAAAGTTGGAATAAAAAATCAGAATCAGAATTTATTGTCATGAACAAGTCATGAAAGACGGTGTCTTGATGCAGTATCGTAATGCAAGCATTCATATTATAACCATTTTACGACAATTACTATTAAAAAATAATAATCGTGCACAAAAAGTAGGCAGTGTCTTTGCTTCATTAATTATTCAGGAATCTGATGGCAGCAGGAAAGAAGCTGTATTTGTGCTGCTGAGTGCTCGTGTTTAGGTTCCTGTACCCTTTTCCCAATGGGAACAGAGTGAAGATGACGTGTCCTGAGTGGTGGGAGACTTTGGGGATAGAGGCTGTAATGATAGGGATCATGGTTGCAATGCAACTAGCAATGCCTTACTGTTTGATTGGACTTGGCTGCCAGCAGAGGGGGTGACACATAGAGCAGGAGTCAGTATGCAAGAGCTGTAAAGGAGACTTGCAGCCTCATGGCATGTTTCATGTGCTGTTTATATCAACTTTAAAGTAAAGGACCTTTTACTTCATCCATGTTTTGTCTAAGAACTCACATATATGAATACAAGGTGAAACAGAGGCTACTTTTTTTTTGAGCACTGCCTCATGTAGATGTCCTCGATGGAGTGAAGTCTGGTGCCTGTGATACCACAAGCCAAGTTAACAACCCTCTGGTGTTTATTCATGTCCTGAGAGTTGCAGATGAAACTAACAGACCCCATATTTTAGACTCATAGGACCTCTGTGCTTAAATACATCAACAATAAAATGACAAGGTTTCAAACTTTTGTGGCAAACAGAATCACTGAAATTGATTAAGTCCAACATCCAATACAGTGGAGATATGTTAATGCTGTTAACAATCCCACCGATCTGGTTTCCCAAGGTTTGAAAACCAAGTCTTTCTTAAAGAATGAAATGTAGATGTCAGAGCCTTGATTTCTTCTACAACCTCAAAATGAGTGGCCTCAAAATCATGATAAATTAAAAGAAATTTTACCATAAGATCTTGAAATCAAAAATAAGACTGCAAATGTTCATATATTATATGGATTCAGTTATCCATTTAATCCATTACTTCTCATCCTGGAATCATTTGAAAAAAGCAACAGTGGAAGATATGCTGTTGCAGGAGTGACAGAAATAGTTTAAGATCAGAAGCAATTTCATGGCAGGGGATGTCGTGATCATCAAGGACCATTCAGCGCCTTGAAATTTCTGATTGATAGGGAAGATTGTTGATACCATTCAATACAAAAGAAAACTTGTACGTCAAGTTCAGATTAAGACTAAAACTGGCTTTCTGAACACATAATTTACCAAAATTTGGTCTTTTATAAGAAGCAAAAATCTTAGATAATTGACTTTCAATTTCTTATGAATATTTAACCGATATATACCACCATGCCTGTTTTTTTCTAGTAAAGGTCATTTTTTAAAAAATTATAATTATTATGGGCCGGTATTGTAAAGGTTAAAATGGAAGTTACAAGCAGTTCCAGCAAACAGTCTGTGTAGTCGTTGTTTACATTCTTTGAATGTCTCCATTGAGAGAGACCTTGGCTAAGAGTATGTTTCTATGTGTTTTAAGTTTTATGTACATGACAGCAGCAATAAAAATTAGCCCAGATGGTGTTATATTTAAAATAATATTCTTAATTACTAATCAAAAAATATATAACACCTACACTAATTTTACTAACTTATCTAAATTTATATCCAATTATCTAATTTAAATTCTAACTATACGAAAATATATGGCTCAATTCTCAGAAGGCAGTTCAAAGTTCAGTTTCAGAAATTCAGAGTTGACACATGGGCTTGAAATTGATGCAATGCACAGGCTTTAGATGATTGAGACACAAAGGCCTTAGATGAATGTGACACGCAGGCTTTAAGTGGATGCAACTTGCAGGCTATAAAATGAAGTTAGCAGTTCTTGAAGTGGGTGAAGGAGACTGGGGGTTGCAAAATGTTGAATAATCATGACACCATTGTTGAGGTGCTTCAGATAAATGTCCATTTTCGACAAATGCCTTCTTCTGTAATTAGGACCCTTTTTGTGGGTCAGTCAAGTAGAGTGCAGTATTTCTTCTACAACTTTAAAATCCTTTTCTTGGGTCAGTCGAAGTGGCCTAACATCACTCTATACTAACAGGAGGAACTCTGTTAATTTGTCTATAACCACACGTTGAGGCCAAGTGGATTTCTCATTCCCACAAAGAAGGTCAAAGAGCCGTTTACTCTTGTGCTGCTTCCTTGAATTGGGCTCTCCAGCAAAATGTGCACTCTCCTTTCAATAAGCTGGTCACATGGTCTCTGCACTTGGCTGCTCCATGGCTTCTATGTTGACTCTGCAAATGTATCTAGTTCAAGGAAAATGGTGTTCAAAGCTTGCTGCTAGTTTCACAGTCACTTCATGTCTTGCAGGCAGTTGGTTAAATCCGTTCTCTTAAACGACAGTCCCACACGATAAAATGTATTTAAAAATGGGAGAGCGTCACATAAGATAAATGGTCAGTTATTATTTTCTTTGTTCTATGAAGATGAAGAGGCTTGAAATGTTCTGATGTGGTGACCCACTTACCAGCAAGTAAACCGGCTCTCAAAATTGCGGTCGTGCTGTGGAAAATGGGGGAAATTGACCTGCATCCAACACAGGTTTTTATCTGGGCTGACAACATCACTGATAATGTTACTTCTTTTCCATGTGACAAAAGCAGTGATGTACATAAGCCCAGTATGCAACCCTGGAGGTTTTAGTCTTGCATTGTACCTAAACTCAAAAACGTGTACGGCGATTCCACAACATTTACCCTTACATCTATAGTAGCTCAGTATAGAATACTTCACTACTTTGGTGACCCTGATATTTGTACCCCAACATGGAAAATTTTACTTTGATGCATGCCATGGATCTGAAACTACCAACATTATGGACTTCATAATCATGTGTGTGGTTTGACCAAGCAGTAGCCAATTACATTTGAGGCAGATAACATCTGATTTCATGTGGTACTTCTATGTAGTAAGTGCCCTGGATCAAGAGATGGCATGCCGAGATTCCGGCAAGTATATGGCACTCAAGAGTCTGCTCATTCATACCTTTGGCCTCTCACGACGAGAACAAACGGTCCATTTACTTCACTTGGATGACTTGGGAGGCAGGACCCCTTCTGTGCTGATCAATGAAATGCTGGCACCAGTGGAAGGGCATAGGCCCTGCCTCATGTTCGAGCAGGTTTTCTTGGAGCAGTTGCCAAAAGATAGTCACAGGCTGCTGGCTGATGAGGATTTCAGTGAACCCCAGAGGGTCATAGCCTATGCTGACATTCTATGGTGGGCTAAGCAAGAAAGCGTGACATCCATAAGACAGGTCACCAGATTTTGCTCATAGTAGCAGGACCATGCAACTCCAACATTAGACCGGCAGCAGGGTTGATCAAATCCATTGTCAGACTGCCAGTCGGCTAGGAGACAATGGGACAAAAATAGCATCCTTTGGTGTTTCTATCATCAACAATGAGGCTCAGAAGCTCGCTGCTGCTGACCTCCCTGTGCTTTTTAAGGAAAGGCCGGGGCCAGCATTGCTAATGGTTGTGGTGATTGGCCATCGAGACAGCCTTTTATATGTCTGGGATAGACATTCCAGCTGGCATTTCTTGATGGATACAGGGGCTGAGATTAGCGTGTTAATTGAAAACCATAATTGAAAGCCGCAAACTGCAGTACTATCCAAACATATGGCATGTGTAAGATTCTGCTTCAGTTTGGCGATACTAGGTTCGTGTGGATGCTCACATTGACCACGGTTGCACAACCACTACTGGGAGCTAATTTTCTTAGAGTACATGGCCTGCTGGTTAATCTAGAGGGACAAAGGCTTGTTCGCACCAACACTTTCCAGTCAATTGTCCTAGGTAAGGCCAAGTTGCTGGTCCCGCATTTAGACGCCATTACTCTTTTGGAGAATGAATTCGCCAGGCTTTTGATGGAATTCCTTGCAATAATGATGCTGCAATTCACCTTGGCTATGTCGAAACATGGGTTGCAGCACCACATACAGTTATGAGTCCAGAGGACCCCAAACCCCAGCAGCAATAGATATTCACCAAGACAAATGGTTACTTAAACAAAAGTTGCTTTTAATTATCTTTAAACATGAAAACAGAATCAAACTTTAACTTATCACTATTGACTTACTTAACCCCCTTCTAATTCTAAGCGCACATGTATGTAATGTGTGTGTAAGTCAGAAAAGTTCTTTGGTTCACAGTCCAATCTCACTTCTCATTCCTCCAAGTTCATTGGTTGCAGGCAATTCTTATACTGTGCACAAAATTTAACATGTATAAAGTTCATCAGGCTTTGGTGCTCGAAAGATAAATGGTTACCACTCAGGAATGTTCTTGTTGGTTTTTAAAGGGAGATGTGTTGTTCAGAGGGAGATTTGTTGGTCCAGGACTTCCATCAGTCACCTCAGTGTCTTGCTGATGAAACTTGCACCATCAGGGTTCTCCAGATGATAACCTCTTTCTTTCAGGTCTTCACAGAGTTTCCCTTATTCCAAGTGAAACATTAGACAGCCAGTCCTCTCCTCTTGCATGAACCAGAAGGGCTTTGACCAGGCTGTCTTCCAAAATCTTCCCAGCTTGTCTTGTTTCAATCGCAGCAACTTCTGCTGGCTGATACTGTCAAGTGATCTCTGCTTCTCTCTCTCTCTCTCTCTCTCTCTCTCTCTCTCTCTCTCTCTCTCTCTCTCTCACACACACACACACACACACACACACACACACACACACACACTGAGACTGAGAGAAAGTCTGTTTGACTCTCTCTGCTTGCAAAACCACATGACCCTCTTACAACAGCAAAACTCTCCTGCAGACAATAGTGGATCCAGCCTGCTCTTTCATCTGTTGCCTTGATAAACAATAATCCATTAGTGACATCTCTAGAGCACTCTTCAAAGCTCTTGCAAAAAGGTGTGAGAAGCCACTGTGTCTCCAGTATTTCAAATAAGATCTGTTTTAAAGTGTTTGTATGTGACCTACGCTAACAAACCTTTCCCAATTTATTTCCCAAAAACATTTTTATATACTCTGTCACAATATCATCAGTAGATGATCCTCACCATAACATCCCAATTCCTAGAGTCAATACTGTGATTCATCAAGGTACAAAAGCTTTCTTCACAACCCTGTCTACCTATGATGCCACTTTCAGGGAATTATGTATCTGCAACCCACCTCCTGTGGCTGGCTCAGAGCAGCTGGAGGAGACTCAAAGTATGATCTCCTGTCTACTTTTAATTACATGAGAAATATTACACTAATAAAGCCTTTTTACTTGCTATATTAGGATCAGTCACTCTCCTCGTAAATAACATTTGCTAAATCACCTTATTACAAGCTCTAATTTTATTTAGTGTGTCACTTTGGGGTTGGTGCAGGCTGAAAACCATTTACAATTTTTAGAATATTCACAGATGGAGTGGCACCATTGTCCAAACTATAAACAAGGTTTATACTCTCAACTAAAACCAAGAACAATGATTGTTTATTCAGGAAAAACAGATGGTGAGACAGGGTCATGTGATTATGAGTCATGTGATTGGGCCACCTAATGAAGCAGAGTTCAGTATTGATCAGCAAACCATCTGATAAACACAGAGGTGGAATAACTCTGGGTGGAAATAAACATTTCTGCTGTTTCTTCTTGTCAGGGGAATTATTGAACCACCATGACCATTGTAATGGTCATTTTGATTGATTCATATCTGGGCAAAGAAAGCAGGTGAATTCCTGCAATGGATTGAGACCATTGTGATGGTCATTTCTACTGACCCGTGCCTGGGTTTTGGAAGCATTGTGGAAATCACACTTTTCATTTCCCCAACGCAAGGAAGAGAGGAGATGTGACAACCATTCATATGAAAGGACATTTCTCTGGAAGCAACTCAACAATGATTTGTGAGTTTTTGACAGTCTGATCACTCAGTATCCCAACTCCTTTGTGATTACTTCTGCACAATGATTTTAAAAGTCTGTGTTTCAATACAGGATTTCTAACATTGAAATTCGGAATAATTTTCACACGCGCACGCACACATGTCTATATTGAGGTTACGTAGAGTTAATTTGTTATATCATATTAATAAATATATTGTTTTTAAAAATAACACTGGCTTGGTGAATTTCTATTGCTGCTGGTCTGTGATGTAACAATCTGCTGCCTCTGACAACCTTCCTTGTAACAATAAACTTATCTTCAATTTTACTCTAAAATTTCTTCACAAAAATGTGTCAAAAGAAATCTAACATTTATATTGTCTTAAATTCACAATAGTGCAGATTCAAGCATTCAACGTGGCATATCAATAGAGTGAGTGCACTTGCTAATACTCATAGCATATGAATTTACAATGCAAGTAATGAGTAGATCAATATTCAGGAAAATAATAAGGGAGACTAATATATAATTAGCTTCAAATGTGGAAGGCTTCTTGTTCAGCTTGGAAATGGGTGTTTACTCAATTAGTATACCTGTGGATTCAATCACTGTCTAGGAAGCTAATCTGGGTTCTGCAGTGATAGCTGAGACTATTTTCTTGCAGTCTCATGCTGGGGTATAACTGTAGAGTGGGAATGTTATCACACATGGTCTGGATTATTGGTGTGGAAACACAAGTCTGAGTATTCCCACAGCAATCAGAGAAATTACATTTGATTAACCAAATTTGAAATGAAAAAAAATAAACTACTGTTGGTAATGATAATCACAAAACTTTCACAACACCAGAAAAGAGAGGGAAATCTATCATTCTTACCTGGCAGAGTCAGGTCACCTGCCTTGTTCATTTTTGTTTGCCTGCAAAGGCACACAAAGATTCTTTTAGTCTGGAACCCCTACCAAGAAGAGAAAGAGAAACAAAGAGTCCCTTCAGAGACGTCAAGTATCTGTGGAACCTGCCAGGTCTTCAGATGCCACTGCCTCTGGAGCCATACCACTTCTTGTCTGTTCCAGCAGTGAACCTAAGCTTCACGGATGCAAATCACCCTGCCTGGCCCCTGGTTCCGAATTGAATCTGTTAATGCCCAAGGGCTCGTCTTCAGCACCCTCATGATTCTTGGTTCCCATGAGCTAATCACGAGCAGTCAGCAGCCTGATACGTATCCTACAGACCATCAAGGTCGATACATGGCTTTAGACCCAGAGCAATAGTGTTCCACCAGCTGGTGGTTCCATACTCCCCACTTCCCTACCTGGCTCCATTTGCCCATTATCCCATCCTCACCTCAATCTATTGCCTGCCAGCCCTTCCTGTGATGTTTCTTTTATTACAATAAAGAAACTTGGGTTCATTTTAAACAACTAGATTTATTAACTAAAGTAAACAGCATTAAGACAGAACGCACACAGACCAGACCTCATATGGAGGTGTCCATCTTGAATCTCCCCAAGTTGCAACAGCATTCCCAAGATTCAACATACCCCAAATGCCACACACTCTGTCTCCAACACCTCCTGGTGGTAGCAGATCTTTGAGATGTTTAATGAATAACCAGCAAGTAATTCTTTCCATCCATGTGGAAAAGATCAGTCCCAATGTTCTACCATGATTCTGCCAGTAGGTCAATTATTATCATGGGTTCCTTTGTCTGTTTTGCATGATGTTTCAAACCGGTCTCACAGCTTGAAACCATCCTGTCAATGTCAGCATTAATCCCTGGCCAATAAACAGCAGTTTTGGCCCTCATCTCGCATTTTTTCATTCCATGGTGCCCCTCATGCACCCTTTTCAGCATCTATTATTTCACTGATTGAGGAATGATAATTCTGCTCTGTCTGAGTAGAAGCCCATTGACAACATTCAGCTCAACTCTGATGTTGTAGTATGGGTGACATTTACCTGTAGGCCATCTTTCATCTAGATTTGTGATGACCTTCTATAGAACTTTGTCATTTTCTGTTTTAGCTGCGATCTGCTTGGATTTCATGTCAGATACAGGAAGAGATTCAATGATCAGATTCACATGGAGATTCACATCTGTATCTGTGGAACTCTCATTGTGCGCTTCTCTTTGTGTCATTGCCCTGGATAACGCATCAGCTAACACAATAAGTTTACCTGGTGTGTACATCAATTCAAAGTCATAACATTGTAGCTTCATCATCAGTGTTTGGATTCTTGGTGACAATTCACTGAAAATTTTCTTGATTATTGCTATTAATGGCTTGTGGTCTGTCTCTGCCACAAATGTAGGTAGACCATACACATAGCTGTGGAATTTATCGAGTCCATAGACTAGACCTAGACATTCTTTCTCTATCTGTGCATATCGAGATCCAGATGTTGTCATTGTCCTTGATGTGTATGCTATTGGCCTCCAATTTTCTCCCACAGCCTGAAATAATACAGAACCTATTCCATCTTTTGAAGTGTCCAAAGATATTTTCATCCTTCTGGATGTGTCAAAGAATGTCATGAGTACTAGTTCTGTAGTTAGAATGGTCTTCAGTCATCCCCATTCATCCTTGTGGTTGTCTGTCCACTTGAATTCACATTTGTCCTGTAATAACTTCCTTAGTTACATTGTTTTGGAAGACAGATTTGGTATGAATTTACCAATGAAATTGATCATTCCCAGCACTCTCAATGTGGTGTTTTTTGTCTGTGGATCTGGGCTTCTCTAAAATTGCTTTTGCCTTGCTCTTGTCTGGCTTCTGACAGTTTATCACCCAGAAAGGTGATTTCCTTCACACCAAATTAACATTTTTCTCTCTTTAACTTTAATCCATATTTCTGGATATGTGGTAGCACTTTGATGAGCCATTGTTTTGTTTTTGTGTGAATCCCCATTGGATCAGTCATCCATGTACAGACGTATCTCATTTATTCCTTCTATTATGTGCTCCATTGTCCTGTGGAGCACTTCTAGAGAAGAGGAAATTCCAAAAGGCATCCTCAGACAGGAGTATTGGTCAAACGGTGTATTAATTGTACAGTATTTTGTGCTATCTTCCTGCAGTTTTATTTGCCAGAAACTCTGGGATGCATCCAATGTAGTGAAAAACTTTGCACCACCCATCACACTTGTAATTTTATCCCTGGTTAGAATGTGATAATGTTTCCTTTTTATACTGGCATTCAAGTATTTTGGGTCCATGCACACACATAGGTCACCATTCTTCTTTTTCACACACACCATTGAATTCACCCATTCTGTGGGCTCCTCCATTTTCTATATGACCCCTGGTGACATATTCAGTTGAGTTCCTGCTTGATCCTTTCACCCTTTCTCTCAGTGGCCCTGGAACCCACTTCAGGACATGCACTACTGGCTAAGGGTCCTCTTTTAACTGTATCTTATAGGTGATTGGTAGAACTCTAAACCCCTTGAAGATGTCTGGAAATTGATGCAATATTTCCTCTATGCTGTTCTGAGCATGGTCACTGTTAATGCCTCTTGACTAGGCTTAGGTTTTCACATGCTTTGTCACCAAGCAGTGAATAATGTCCATCTAGGACTACTGTCAACCTGAGGTGGTGCTCCTTATCTTTAACTTTCACCTTAAGTTTATACATACCTTTTGTGTCAATGCTCTGTCCATGGTAGGCTTTGAGCAGTACAGGATTTACATGGATGTATAACTTTACCTTCATTGCCCTGATGTCATGTTCAGAGATCAAATTGGCCTTTGCCTGTGTCCAGCTTGAAAGGAATATTTATTTCATTTGTATGTCTACATATCCTGTTTGACAATGTTCACTTCTTGTACTACCATGCCCACAAAAAGTGTATCACTGAGAGCAGTTTCTTCTATAGTGTGTACAGTTCACTTCTGTCTTGTTTTCTTTTGGAAAAACATTGCTCTGCATAGTGATTCTGCCCTTTGCACTTATTACAGACTTTTCCATAAGATGGAAATTGCTTTGGCGCATGTTTAGTGTCTCACATCATTTACAATTGAATGTCTCTCCATCTTTTTGTTGTTTCCTGTGACTATGCCTTCATTTTCACTGGCTTTTGCACGATCACCAATTTTTTTTTGCATGCTGCAGAGTTAATTCACTGGCGTGGCATATCTTCACAGCTCCAGCTAAAGAAAGCTCTGTTTCTTGCAGCAACCTCTCTCTCACTTTCTTATTATTAATCCAAAACTCAATTGGATCACGGATCATTGAATCTTGCAGAGGATTGAAATTGTATGTTCTTTCTTTTAGTTTTAAGTCTGTTAAAAAAGGTATCAAAGCTCTCTTCCTGCAGCTGCATGTATAAGCAAAATACATTCCCCTCGAAGGTTTCATTTTTCTCTGGTAACAGTGTTCATCAAACATCTTGATAGCTTTGCTGAATTTGCTCTGGTCTGCTGCCTCTGCAAAAATAAATGTGTTGAAAACCTTCCAGAGCTTTATGTTCTGCCATGGTAAGTAGCAGTGCAATCTTCCATGTATCTGGTTTGCTATTGATTCCAATGGCTTGCAGGTGCAGCATGAATCTTTCTTTAAACAGCCTCCACTCATGGTCAACATTTCCAGTCCATTTTACAGCCTTGGGAATTTTTAAACTCTACATATTTGCTCTACTGATATTGACTGTTACACACTGTGCACACTAGTGTTTCTTTCACTCCTGTGCATAGCAGGATACTCTGGTGGTTTTTCCACTTCTGATACTATGTGATGTTTCTTTTATTACAATAAAGAAACTTGGGTTCTTTTTAAACAACTAGATTAACTAAAGCAAACAGCATTAAAACAGAACACACAGGGACCAGACCTCATGTGGAGGCCTCCATTTTGAAACTCTCCAAGATGCAACAGGATTCCCAAGATGCAACATTCCCCAGATGCCATGTACTCTGCCTCTGACTCCTCCTGGTGGTAGCACTCAATTACTACACCACTTCACCCCTCCACCTCACCTCTTTATACTTTCTGCACTTTCAAAGTTTCACCATCCTTCCGACTCCACAAATGCTGCCTGCCCCATTGAGTTCTCCTAGCAGCTTGTTTCTTGTTACAGATTACAGCATCTGCAATCCCTTGTGTTAGCAATACATCTGAATCACAGATGGTGCATGAAGTAACTTAAAGGGCTTTTTAAGGTTACCAGTGTTCAATGGGGCACCATAGCAGAGGAATGACAGTGGCATCACAGATCTCAAATCTACCACTCATTTTCAGGATATGTGATATCTCCAATTGCACATTACCACACCCTTTCTGGCAATCAGCTGTCAATCAGCCAGCTCAGACTGCCACTGCTCTTGCAAAGTTAATTCTGTCTGAAGCCATATACCCTAAACTCAGCTACTTGAGATGAACGGCTCAGCAGCTTTCCACTGACCCTCATTCAGACATTATGTGCACGTTGAGTAGAAGCACTGGGATTAGTCGATAGGACATCACTATTTATAGATCTTGATTTATGCATTTAGTCTGAAATGTAGTTTTATTCTTCCTTTGCCTTTATTTTTGCAGACATTGTGCAGATAGTAGTGAACATCTCCAGAGACTTTGCAGGTGCACCATTGAAAGCCTTTTGTCAGGATGCATCACTGTGTGGCACAGGAACTGCTCCAGCCAAGACAGCCAAGCCAAAGACTACAAGTGCGAGATCAGGCACCTCCAGATTCCAGTTCAGTTTCTTTCCCACTGTTTTTAATTAAATCAATATACTTGATTACAGCAAAATGATCTGAATGAAATTTTTCTGAATAAATGAAATGGAACAAAATATTTAAGAATGTAATGCCCCTTTGCCTGTATACCAAAATAAATGAACAAGTAAAAGGGCTTTTAAACTTTGTTTATTCCTGTGTCATTTCATTATTCATTCAATATGGAAAAAAAAGCTTTAAATGATGGCTTTAACTTAACAAGAATGAAATGTAATTTTCGCTTCTTTGCTGTTGATTAGATAATATAATCATTCATGCAATCTCTTATGGTTATTAATATTTTTCTGACCAATTTTTGGGGAAAGAGCGCAATATGACTTTCTAAATCCCACAATAAAACTGATGCAATCCTATGTGTGCCATGCCTTCAGAATGTTGGACACTGTGAAATACAAACTGCACTTCTGTTTTGATCAATAGGTCAAGCTAATATGGTGTGTAGATGGTAAGTCTATCTGGTGCAGTTGATTAAATCCATGCAAGGCAGAAATAGCTGAGGTTATATCCACATCACATGAAAGTGTGAAGGACAAATGTTAGTGAAACAATAAATTCTGCAGACGCTACGATTGTAGTAAATGCACAAAAATGCTGGAGAAACTCAGCAGGTCCTGCAGCGTTCATAGGCTGCAAAGATAAATAACCGAAGTCATATGAAGCTATGATGAAGGGCTCAGGCTCGAAATACTGGTTGTACATCTCGGCCCCCTGTGGATGCTGTAGGACCTGCTGAGTTTCTCCAGCATTTTTGTGTATTTAAGGATAAGTGGTATTGTGTGTCTTTTTTTTTCTTTAAGTAGGTATCCTTGTATGTAGGCCAAACTATCAAATGTCTTTCAGCTTTGCAAGAATTTTAAGGAAGACTATATTTGAGAAAAATAATAATTTGGCAATGCCACCATCAAAACCAGTTGAAAACAGAATTAAAATCAGAAATGCTCATAACCAGAGTTAGAGGAGACATGTCTTAGACTGTTGCAAGGCAAAAGAGGATTGTTTTTGACATTATTCTTTCATGGGATCTGGAAAACACTGGCTAATCTCTAATTGATGTTGATCTGAAAAGCCATTTCAAACACATTTCTGCAAGTCAGGAATCATATCAGATAGGATAAGATAACATCAATAGATATCCATTTCAGTTTTTAATGGCAATCTGGTAATTTAATCCCCATCGTTGCTGATCCCACATTTTAAATACTGGACTTTTCTAAAATTAATTGAGTTGCTGAGGTGGGATTTTAACTCGTGACCTTGTAACATTACTCTAGCTATCTGGACTGCTGCCCCATAACTTAGCCAGAATGCTACCAGAAAGAAATCAGAAGATGTGCACAAGCGAGAGAATACAGGTTTTGAATGAGTTCAAGTATATTGTGGTAGAACAAAAGAGGCTGATCAGGAGTTTGTTGGAATAATGAATTGAGATAACAAAGGAATGCATGTCAACAGCAGATGAAGTGAGGCAGTGACTTAAATCAATGTTACAGAATGATAGCCTACATGTGCAGTCTAAAGTTTAACCCAGGGTCAAAAATGGCATCACGACACTTAGTAGTCTTGTTCACATGATCAAATCAGAGAAGTATAAAATATCTTATGTAAGGGAATGTTGGTGTGGATTATTTATATAATTTTTGTATTCAATATTGATGTTGGACATAATACAAGTTATGATTTAATTGTTTAATTATTATAATCATAGGATTTGATGTCCTGAACAAAATAAGTTAATGCAATAATTATGGTTATTCTTCTACTTTTCAATTCATATGGGAATTGAATAATATATTTATATTATGTGATTTGATCTATGTTCTCATTAAGATACCTAGTGTAAAGAGATTTTGTTAAACTCAAAAATATTTTGAAAAGGAAAGAAAGTCTTGTTCAGCCATGGGCAGATGATAACAAGATGCGCATTGAGATAGTTGCATTGGGGATATTTGTTTGGAATTGTTTTGAAAATTTGTACATCTTCTGCTTCAAATGTACCCATCAAGAATTCTCATCTCTTTCATTGCTCTCTCACAAATGGAATAACAAAATAAATTATGTAATGGAACACAGCAGCACAGTATCTGCCCTTTGGCCTTATGCTGCTGTGCTGAGCCCAATAAACCTCTAAAGCAATCTAAGCTTTCACAACCTCTCAGCCCATAACCCTCTATTTTTCTTACATCCATGTGCATGTCTAAGAGTCTTTTAAATGTATTTTCAGGCACCCACCACTTTATATATATATAAAAACTTACCTCTAACATCTCCCTAACTTTACTCCATTCATTTTAAACAGATGTCTTCTAGCTTTGGCCATTGTTGTCCTGGGGAAAAGGTATTGACTGTCCACCTAATCAATACCGATCATAATCTACACAATGTGTTTGAACAACATGTGCGGAAACAGGCCTGAAACCAGTAGCATGGAGTTCAAATGGGCCTAAATAGATCATTCAAGGTTCAATTTATTGTCATGTAATAATGACAGTGCAAAATAACGCAAAATTTGTTTTCATCTGCTGTAAAGCAGATAGATTCACCATTAGTAGAAATTGCCTGAAGCGCCTCTTACAGTTAGAGAAAGAGAACCAAAAGAGAGACCCCTCAGAGTCATTATGTAACTGAGGGGACTGGACTGGACTCCGAGTGGCCTGAGGATGAGCTGAGTATAGAGGAAACTAAACAAGGAATGTGGAACAGTTGTGGGCCCCCATGTCAAGCATGGGAACTACAGATAGCGGCATTGTGCAGGCAGTGAAGTCTTAGCAACCATCGGTTAAAGTGGTTGGTCATGTTTTGGATCTGGGCCCTTTATCCTTGAAGGAAAGCAAGGTGTTTTGTACTGGGTTGGGCAGTGGAAGGCCATGCAGGTGACGCGCCATTTTACTAGGAGTGGTGAAGTAGATTTAGGTTAACAAGAAACTGACAGGGAGACAGCAGCGTGGTGCTCAAGTGGACCATGTTGGGTGAACCGGGAAGAGAAGTGGAGCGCCAGGGAAACTTAACCAAAGAAAGTGCCGCCTGGTGAAGTGGAAGAATGGGGTATTTGGGTCTGGACCAGGTAATTTGAGTATGTGCAGGGTGACGAGTCTTTGCACCAGGCATGATTAAACATCTGACTTGATATGAGAGTCAGCCGCTTGGTGCTCAAGCAAACCTGAAAGGAATATGGCCTTGTGGAGCTGAAGCAGACCTAAAACCGTGTTAACTCCCTAGAATGTATAATATGAACCACTGACAGGAATAGGCACAGCACAGTGGAACATAGTCTGGAATGCGCAATAGTTCTGTGTCACTAGGTAAAGTAGTGTGAGTGGAGTGCTTTGTCATAAACCAAATGATGTGAGGACGTTCAGGGTGACAAGACGGTGCAGTAGTTATGGGTATATTAGGTTGAAAACAATCTGAAAGGGAGACTGCAGTGATATAAAAAGCAATACGCAGTTAGATGCTCAAGCAGACCTTAAAGGCTGATGGCCCAGGGTGTCAGGTGAACCAAGAAGAGGGATGGAGAGAGTGCCATAGAAACTAAACATTGAATACCAATAATAATGGGCCTTTGGTTGAAGCAGGGAGAGTGGGATGTTTGGGACTTGACCTGGCAATGTGAGGAAGTACAGGGCTATTGTACCAGGAACAGTTAAGCAGATGTAGGTTGATAATGATAATGCCCACATATAAGAATATACCAGCGATGCTTTTTAGATGACTCTAGGTGCAGTTAAAAGACCTTTGGATTGGTACCTGTATAGAATAGATTTAGAGGGATGTGGGCCAAACACAGGCAAATGAGACTAGCCCAAGTAGGCAATTGGGTTGACATGGATGAGTTGGGATGAAAGGCTTATTTCCTTGCTGTAAAGCTCTGTGAATTTTTATGAGATATTTTGTCCACTTTATCCTGAATCTAATTAAAATCATCCAGTAACTCTTGTATGAAATCTAATCAAATGTACTTCTAAAAATCCACATGAATCATGCCTCTCTGAACCCTTCTCCATTAATTCTATTGTATTGGCAAAGTAATTGCAGCACATTATAATTTTGTAGATTTTCCTATTCTTTGTTTCCAAAAAATAGTTCGGAAAATTAATCAAAGCCTCCACAATGTTTTTCATTCAACATCTTCAAATGCAACTGACCAGTACCTTCTAAATTGCTTGTCTTCTTTAAGTAACTTGTTTTGCATAGTGCATAGGCAATAGATAGGCAATTCCAATCTCGTTCATGAATCAGATGGACTTGGTCTCAAACTGCACCCGAGGTTTTAAAGGTGAGGCTTGAGATGTTTAACAGTTGTTCTGTCTATCTATTCACTTCATCAGATGGCAGAATTTCCAGGACACAGTTTTTGAAGAGGTAAAAAGAGTTCTCCAAGTGGTGTGGTCAATATTCATACCTCAGCAAACATCAGCAAAACTGATGAACTGATTCATCACATTGTCTGAGATGCCTTTCTGTACACTGCCTTACTGCCTAAAAAGATTATTCAATAAAATCAAATCAATAGTTTATGAAATATTTAAACACCTGAAAACAAGTACAAACTGAAATCTATTGGCAGGATACAAGACTAAGAGTCACTTTGAAAAGTATAGAATGTGCATGTGGTCACATTGGGCTGTGTGGCAATATGTAGTGGTGATGACTGTTGTATAGCTGAAGAAAAGGACAGGTCTGGTTATTTAATAATTGTGGTTAGGGATATGTAGAAATCAGTAAGAGAACTGATTAAAATCTTATAGTGTTGAAGAGCATATGACCCTGAGTTCACAAGTCCAAATGCATTTGGTTAAAGCTGAGAATCTAAAGTGATTTTACACAGAAATCCCATGATATTGCCATAAGGAAGACCCGGTAATTTACACTGAACCAAACAAAACCGGCATAATGCTGGGTAAGTGTGTCTTTTTACATGGTAAGCTAGCATTCTGAAGCAAAAGTGGCAGGATGTGTAACATAACAGCATTGGCGTCTAATGTCATGTATAATATACAGTATTTGATAGCATGTTATACCCACTTTTTCCCCCAAAAAAATGGTAGATGCCAGGCTGTCAGGAGACTCTCCCAGCGGCCCGCTGTCTGTCCCCACACTGGTCATTGTGTTGAGCAAGTGTCAGATTTGAGACAGATGAGTCTGGACTCAAGGGTTTGCAATCAAACTACTTTTATTAACACACCATTAATAGAAGAGCATGTGAAAATCGTAGCAGGAATAAAACACACATGTGCAAAATTTGTAAAAGTGTGTGGGAAAATCTGCTGCAAGTATTGATCTAGAGCAGTGGATTTCAAACTTTTTCTTTCCACTCACATACCACCTTAAGTAATCCCTTACTAATAATCACAGAGCACCATGGTATAGGGAATACTTAAGGTGGTTATGTGAGTGGAAAGAAAAAGTTTGAAATCCACTGCTCTATACCCAATTATTACTTTTGATAGTACAGATTCTATCACCAATGTGTATATGAACAGATGGTCGTGTAAGATGACTGTGATCGGCTGAGAGCGTAGCCACACCTACTGGCAGGTCTTAAAGGATTGCTCCTAGCCAGACCAGGTCATTCTGGACTGGTCGACCTTCTTGTGATATGCTCCAGTCTTTTAGTTAATAAAAGCCTTGGTTTGGATCAACAAGTCTTTGGTTCTTTCAACGCGCTCTACATTACTGAAATATTTTGCTTTCATTGGCACATTTCATTCGGAGTTATGAAACCATGCACATAATGAATCAATTAGGTACGATTAAAACAGTAGTTTTCAAACTTTTTCTTTCCACTCACATACCACCTTAAGCAATCCCTTATTAATCACCTCTATGTATCATTGATGGCTGGTGACAGATAAAGAAAGATAACGTTGGGGGTATCAGACAGTTCAGACAAACCCACAGATCAGCTTGCTCACAGTACAAGGTGACTAGACACCTGGGGTCAGCTGTGAGGGCTGGTCTTTTATCACAATGCCACTCCCTAACACTAATCTCCTCTCCCTTAATATCTGAAGATCTGTCAGTGACTGTCTTGAATACATTCAGTAACTGAGCATTCACACAGAGTTCCAGATTCAGTACCCTTTCATACATACTTTTATTAAATTTTACTCATGAACAATCAAGCCCTATTTTGAAAGATCAACAGCCACCCCACTTCTGTCCTGTTAAAACCATGAATTATGGAATTATGAATTAAACCATCTCTCATTCTCCTCCCTGCAACACATCAGTGCTTCACCCACCTAACAAAACGGTGAGTCCAGTAGAGGATGCATCACTATTTCTCCACCAGCTCATTTCATCTACAGCTCATTTCAGACTTCTGCATTTATGGGAGCATGCATCCGAGATAGGCTGAACCCCAACTGCCTGCCAGACAGGTATTCCCTAGTGAACTATTTGCAGTCAGCCAGATCGACTCTGTCTTTTACCTTTGCCGTATAATTGCAGCTCAATCTGGCAGACCTAGTGTCAAATTGGTAATGTACTGGGTTGATACCTTGCCGGGTTAGTGCTGGACCCAGCCACTCTTATCATTGCCCTCAACAACAGAAATCAGGCAGTGGGGGTGCCAGGAGAGAGCAGGATAGTGTTAATACTATTAGAAAGAATTTTCTTGTTGTCCTCCTTGCACGTTTTAACCAAGTTTTAAATGCTTACTAGTAAAAAGACAAAAAAAAATACGGTACACTAACAAATCCAATCCCATCATGGTGCCAGAATGCCAGATGGCCCCTTTTACACAGATGGTGTTCCGGTGCTATTACTGCATTTGCTGCCGGAAAAAAGCCAGGACTGAAATGACCCCACCATACCACGTCAGTGCCTTTTAGACAGCAGTCATAGCATTAAAAAAATCCACAAATATCTCGGAATGAATTGGCTGTGTAAAAATTTCTTAAGAGTACCAGTAGATTGGACAATGGCTAATATGACATTGTCATTCAGGGAAGAGAACAGAAGTATTGCAAACCATTACTAGTCAGTCTAACAGGGTTAAAGACTTCAACGAAGTCCGACTTAATTTCCTCTCCTTGTGTTGTTCTTTCTGTTGAGTTTTACATAGGTTGTGTATTATAGAAGAATGAATAAATTCTCATTTCCCACAAAACACAAATGAGAAATTGCTGACTGTATCACACTGCTTTGGTTAGAGCTCAGGGTTATTGCTCAAAGAAAGAGGCTCACGCCGAGACAGTGTAGTCGGCACTTAGTTTACTCAGCTATCTGCTCTGCCTTTCAGAGGCTGACTGCTGCATCACCACAGGTGTGGCTTGTGATTTGCCAGCCACGGATTAGTCGCCTTGTGATCCGCTGGCCCGGATTGGACCGCCTATGATCCACTGCTGACAATTGGCCTGTTTAGCCTCTGCTGTTGCGGCCTATAATAACGGGCCACTCAGCTCACGCCGTCTGTTCGATCACCATATTCGATGGCCATTTCCTGTGTCAGCCTGAGGAGTATGCCGCGAGCTGCTACACGACCCACCCCAACCCTGGAACTGACAATAGGAGTGCTGTTTTTTTGGAGGCCGGCCCCTGCACCATGGAGGCCGGATGAGTGACCGGGTGGATAAGATCCAAGTGGGCCAGTTTTAGCCAGTCAATCATGAAGGTCTACTCCCTGCCGTCGATGTCCAACACTCAGGTGGAGCCATTGTATCTGATGACATGGCATGGCCTTTCATAAGGCTGCTGGATGGGTGGCCGATGTGCCCTGCTTGTACAAATACTTGCTCACAGTCCATAAAGTTGTGTTCGAAAATTCTGGCTTGGCCGTTGGCCCTGGGCTGCGTAGGGGCCAGTGTGCTTAGGCGCTTGCGCAGGTGAGACAAGGTAGCCACCCGTAGTTCTTGGCTCACCTTCCTGCTGTGTACCTTGAAGCTGGATGGGGAAAGGATACTGATTTGGGCCCTGGTGTCAACCAGGAAGCGGTGCGCCAATAGGGAGTCCTGGATGTGGAGGAAGCTGTGTAGTCGGCCGGTCGTTGCAGGCATCAATGACAGCCGGCTTTGGGATTTCCCTGGAACGTGCAGAGAGAGCAGCATCAACAGGCCTCAGAACCCCACCATTGATAATTAAAACAGAACTGAAAACTAGTGGGGTCCGTCACACAGGTGGTCGGTCAGTTGGTTGGCGGGTTTCCTGGCTCTTCACTCTTGTCAAGGCTTTGTCACCTATTCCAGCATAGTGGAGGCATCTCTTTTTGCCACTCATAGCACGTCTGCTTGGGCAGCTACCTTTCTGGTGTCATCAAAATCCTCTTCTACGAAGAGCAGCCAGATGTCTTCAGGCAGTCACTCCAGAAAGATCTGCTGAAACAGTAGGCGAGAGGTATGGCCATCGTTAAGAATGAGCAGGTTGCTCATGAAGGTGGAAGGGGCCCTATTCCCCAAACTATCTAAATGCAACAGTTGGGCCGTGCGCTCACGCTCCAAGAGCCCAGAAGTATGGGTTAGTAGCTCCTTGATGGCCATATACTTCCCTTGCTCGGGGGTCTGCTGAAGGAAGTCAATATCTGGGCTGTGGTGACCTAGTCAAGGGCGCTTACTATGTTGCCATCAGTGGAGATCTGGTGAATAGTGAACTCTGCCTCAGCTTGCTGGAACCTCACCCATGGTTGCACCATCCAGAGGCCCAGCAGCTTTGATTGCAGGCTGATCTCTCATCATTGAGTCCAAAGCACCATTTGGACGAGACCGGGTTACCACTACAGTTATAGCTCAGGGTTATGGCTCGAAGAAAGAGGCTCACAGTGCTATCCACACTGAGTTTATTTGGCTATCTGCTCCGCCTTTTATAGACTGACTGCCACATCACCACGGGCACGGCTTGTGATCTGCTGGCCACAGACTTTTCACCTTGTGATCTGCTGGGCTGGATTGGACACCCTGTGATCCGCCTCTGGCGATAGGCTGGTTTAGCCTTTGCTGTTGTAGCAATGGGCCACTCAGCTCACATATCATCTGTTCAATCACCACATTTGACAGCCATTTCCTGTGTCAGCTTGCGGAGTAGGCTGTGAGCCGCTACATTACAATAATATTAGAAAAAGTGTGGTTCCATCACTTTTTTTCACATTTATGGTTACAAGCTGAAATTCACATTGAACCAATCTAGTATGAAGATGATATAGACCAGGTAAGGCAATTAATGTGGAATCATGGTTTGCCAGCTTGCCATTTGCTGGGTAATATGTAATTTAAGTAGAAGGTCCAAACCAGGAGAGTGTCTAATGCCAGGGTAAATGCAACTCCAACAATATTCAAAAATCTTAAATTATTTTGTATATAGATCACTTAATTGGCAGTACATATGAACATGCACCCTCTGAGAGACATTACCATAGCTGAGTCCTCCACAGGATGCATTGCAGCAAAATAGAGTTGTTCAGTGTGGAAATGACCCTTCAGCCTAACTTCCCAACACTGACCAAAGTGTCCCACCTGCCTGAGTTTGGCTCATATCCCACTAACCTATCTTATACATATTGTGACAGAATATATAGAGGTGTTTTGGGAGATAAATTGGGAAAAGTTTGTTAGAGCAGGTCGCACACAAACACTTTAAAACACAATTTTTGCACGAGTTTTTGCAAGAATGATTAGAGACTCATGAGGGACTGTTATTTGCAATAGGCAACAAATGTAACAACAGGCAATAGCAGCATTGTCTGGAAAACAGAATTGACTGGAATGTCATGTGATCTTTGCAAGCAGAGAGTGAAAAAAAACAGCTCTCAGAGCTGGAGGGAGGGAGGGAGAGGGAGAGACCATTTATTCCAGAGGGACAATCTGGCAAGCTTTGGAAAATGTCCCGATCAAAGGAGAGGACTGGCTGTCTGGTATTTCCCTTGGACTAGGGGAAACAGAAAGGAACTCTGTGGTGACCTGAAAGAAAGAGATTATCATCTGGAGAACCCTGAAGGGGGCAAGTTTCATCAGCAAGACACTGATGTGACTGATGTAAGTACATCAATGGTGGAGATTCTGGAACAAGAAAAGCACTCTCTCTGAAAATGAATAAGAACCCTTCAGAGTGGTAACCATTTACCTGTTAAGCACCAAAGCCTGGTGAACTTTATTAATGTTAACTTCTGTGCACAGTACAAGAATTGCCTGCAACCAGTGAGATTGGATTGTGAACCAAAAGAACTTTGCTGAACTTACACACACGTGCACTTAGAATTAGAAAGGGGTTAAGCAGGTTAAGTGAATCAATAGAGATAAGTTAAAGTTTGATTCTATTTTCATGTTCAAAGATAATTAAAAGCAACTTTTGTTTAAGTAACCCTTTGTCGTGGTGCATATCTATTGCTGCTGGGTTTTAGGGTCCTCTGGACTCATAACAATATATTTGACAAATATTTTTCTTATGGACGGAGAAGTGGGCGGAGAAGTGACAGATGGTGTTCAATCTGGAAAAGTGTGAAATGATACAATTTTAAAGATTGAACTTGAAGGCAGTATATATGATTAATGGCAGAGTGGAGGAAAACAGAAATCCTCGGGTTCACATACATATGGTAAAAACCTTGTTATCTGGAATTTGAACAACTGGCAAAAAATAAATAGGTGAAAAATATACAGAAGTTTAAAATTGGCATGCCTTGATGTTAGTTCACCAATCACACAACATGCAATCTCAAGCAATCAGGAAATTCACTTATCCGGCATCACCAATCCCCATAGTTCCCAGTTAACAGGGGTTTTACTGTACCTCTTAAGGTTTGTGTGCAAGTTGATAGGGTGGTTAAGAAGATGCATGGTAAGAGTCACGTGATGGAGTAGTGGCCGGTCGGGTTGAACCAGCCCTCTCCAGAAAAAAGAAAAAAAGTTTGGAACAACAAATATAAAACTCAAGAAATAGAAGATAAAGTTACAGAGAAGAACCAGAAGATGGCACCCAAAAAAGAGAAAGTAAGAACAACGGTTAAAAAAAGGGAAATCACCAGAGAAGAAAGAAGGCCTTACCTGCACGCAGGAGCAGGGAGCTACAGTGGTGAAGAGCAGCCTCTCTCTGAGGTTGGTTAGTGCCCTGCGAAATCGTGACCTCCTGACCAGTGGACTTCAAAAATGGCTCTCGGAGCCAAACAAAAGTGCGCAATCAAAGGATAAAGTGAACACCAGTGGGAGGGGGGCTCAGCCGAGGACCGGGCAGCTACAACGTGACCAGCTGAGGGATGCCCAGCATTGGGGCACTCAGCTGGAGGAACAAAATAACGGTGAGGAAAGGATCGAGGAGCCAGAAGAGGGAGAATGGCAGCAGGGTGACCGACGACAAGATGATCAACAGCAGGAGGCCCAACAGACAGACAGACTGCAACCGGAGGCCCAACAACAAGAGGCCCAACAAGAGGAGGCACGACAAAGACATAGAAGTAATTCATCAGAAAGAGCAGAAGAGACACAGATACAAAGAGAAGAAGACAACATAAACACAGGTACAGATAGAGAAGAGGAGGAGGAAGAAGACCAAGATCTTCACAGGGAAAAAGAAGGTAAATCAGATGGACAAAATATAGATAAAGCCTTTTTTGAAGAACAAATGAGGTCATTAAAAGAATGGTTATCATTAGAATTTAGAGCAACTAAAAGAAAAATGAAAAGAGCAGAAGATAAAATGCAAAGTTTAGAAATTAGGGACGAGTTGTTATCTCAGAAAATTGATATATTTGAAAACAACAGTAGGCAAAACAACATAAAAATAGTGGGCCTGAAGGAGGATGAAAAAGGCTCAGACATGAAGGAATTTATAAAAGGATGGATCCTGAAGGTTTTGGGAATGACAGAATTGCATGAAGAAATGGAAAAAGAAAGGGCACACAGAGCACTAGCTCCGAAACCGCAGACATATCAAAAACCAAGATCCATCTTAGTAAAATTTTTAAGATATATGACAAGAGAAAAAATACTGGAGTGGGCAAGGAATAAAGTTAGAGAAGATAATAAACCTTTGGAATATAAGGGACAAAAAATATTTTTTTTTTTTACCCGGACATAAGTTTTGAACTCTTAAAGAAGAGGAAGGAATTTAATACAGCAAAAATGATTTTATGGAAAAAAGGTTATAAATTTATGTTAAGACATCCAGCTGTACTTAAAGTATTTATACCTGGGGAACAAAACAGGCTATTCTCAGATCCGGAGAAAGCACAAGAATTTGCAGAGCATTTGCAGGATAGAAGAGATGTAACAAGAAAGAAGACTGGCAATAAAATATATATAAAGTTGTAATAATATAAAGTAAAAATAATGTATATGTAAAGAACTAAAGATGGAAAAGAGAAAGGAAGGGAAGGAAGAAAGAAGGGGGAAAAAAGAGAGCTTTGTTATATGTATAAAAAAAGTATTTTCTTGGGGGGAGAGAATAACCGTCACTGCAAAATCAGTTGATGCTTGCAAGCAAGATCACAAACCAAATGGAAAGGGGAGTTGTGGTTGCCTGGCAAGGGATAAGAGGCAACTCAGAGAGGGTGGGGGGTTCATTTGGGGTTAAGGTGTTATTGGATATGGGGATTGCTGGAGTATTTTATGTTTTAAATGTGTTGTCATACATTGTGTTTAAAAAGGGAAACTTAAAAGACAAGAATGGGAAAAAAGGGGATGGAGGTGGCGAGGAAGCAGAAAAGAAGTGTAAACAAGATATAAGATGGCCACATTGAACTATATGACTATAAACATTAATCAAATACATATCCAAATTAAAAGGAAGAGGCTACTAAATTTACTGAAAAAAGAAAAAAAATAGATATAGCATTTGTGCAGGAAATGCATCTAATCGAAGTGGAACATAACAAATTGATGAGAGACTGGGTAGGACACATAGTGGCAGCATTATATAATTCAAAAGCTAGAGGTGCAGCCATATTAGTTAACAAAAATATACAATCAAGATAGAGGAGGAAATAACAGATCCAGCAGGGAGTTATGTAATGATAAAGTGTCAGATATACTCAGAATTTTGGAATTTACTCAATATATATGCACCTAATGAAGAGGATCAAAAGTTTATGCAAGAAATTTTTTTGAAGACTGCAGATACACAAGGAAATATATTGATAGGAGGGGATTTTAACCTTAATTTGGATCCAATGTTGGATAAAACTGGACAAAAGGCAAGCAAAAAAAATAAAGTGGCCAAATTTACAGTTAAATCAATGCAGGAAATGAAACTTATGGATATATGGAGGAGACAGCACCCAAAAGAGAAGGAATATCCATATTACTTGAGTAGGCATAAAACATACTCAAGGATTGATATGTTTTTGTTGTCGGCTCAAATTCAAGGGAGAGTCAGTAAAACTGAGTATAAAGTAAAACTACTTTCAAATCATTCACCCCTGCTATTAGCAATAGAACTGGAGGACATCCCACCAAGAACATATAGATGGAGGTTAAACCCCAGGCAGGAATTTAGAGAGTTTATTGAATGCCAAATCAAAACATATTTTGAAATAAACTCGGAATCGGTTAAAGATAAATTTATACTATGGGATGCAATGAAAGCCTTCATTAGAGGACAGATAATAAGTTATGTAATTCAGATGAAAAAGGACTACAATCGGGAAATAGGTCAGCTGGAAAGGGAGATAGCAAGTACAGAAAAGGAACTAGTGAAAAGGGACAATATAAAGAAAAAGAGAGAATTGGCGGACAAAAAAATAAAATACGAAACATTACAAACGTACAAGATGGAGAAGAACATAATGGAAACAAAGCAAAAGTATTATGAATTGGGAGAAAAAACACATAAAATATTGGCCTGGCAACTTAAAACAGAACAAGCTAAAAGAACTGTATTGGCATCAAGGAAAAAGGACAACAAATCACATTTAACCCAATAGAGATTAATGAAAATTTTAAAAAAATTTATGAACAATTATACCAAACTGAGAATGAGGAGAAAGATTTTAAAATAGAAGAGTTTTCAGCTAAAATTTAACTGCCAAAATTGTAAGAAGAGAATCAAAACGAACTGATAAAACAATTTGAAATAGAGGAAGTACAGGATATATTAAAAAAGCTGCCGAACAATAAAACACCAGGAAAGGATGGATTTCCAATAGAATTTTATATAATATTTAAAGAGTTATTAATTTCTCCTCTCCTGGAAGTAATGAATCAGGTAGAAGAAACACAAAACTTACCAGACTCATGTAAGAAAGCAATAATTACAGTAATACCAAAGATGGGGAAGGATCCATTAACACCAGCATCATATAGACCAATATCCCTATTTAACTCAGATTATAAGATAATAGTGAAATTATTAGCAAACAGTTTGGCCGACTGTGTACCAAAAATAGTAAAACAAGATCAAACTGGATTTGTCGAGAAAAGATGAACAGCGGTCAATGTCTGTAAACTTATTAATTTAATTCATGCAGCTCAAGGAAGTAAAAAACCAACAGTGGCAGTTGCCTTAGACACAGAAAAAGTCTTTGACAGGGTAGAGTGGAACTACTTATTTAAAGTGTTACAAAAGTTCAATCTGCCAGAAAAATATATTAACTGGATTAATGCATTATATAATGGACTGTTGGCAAAGATAGTAGTAAATGGATATGTATCTAACCAATTTAAATTAAGTAAATCAACTAGGCAGGGAAGTCCATTATCCCCCTCATTGTTCACCTTAGCAATCGAACCATTGGCAGAGCTGATAAGAAAATAAAAGGGATAAAAATAAAGGAGAAGGAGTATAAAATCAGTTTATTTGCAGATGACATCATAGTATACCTAACAAAACCAGAGATATCAATAAAAGAACTACATATGGAATATGGAGAAATATCGGGGTATAGGGTCAACACAAATAAAATTGAAGTGATGCCAATGAGTAATGTGGATTATACAGAACTTAAAAAATAATCACCATTTAAATGGCAAACTCAAGCAATCTGATACCTAGGTATAACTTAAGCCACTTGTACAAAATAAATTATCAGCCATTATTAAAGAAATTATAGGAAGACTTAGAACATTGGAAAGAATTACCGCTAACGTTGATAGGGAGGGTGAACTGCATTAAAATGAATGTGTTCCCAAGGATACAATACTTATATCAAATGTTACCAATTCCCTTAACAGAGAAATTCTTGTTGAACTAAGTGGAAAGGGGTAAATCGAGGGTAGGACTAGATAAATTAACAGAGAGGTATTACCAAGGTGGTTTGCAGTTACCAAATTTCAGAAATTATTACAGAGCCGCACAATTAAGGTATTCATCAGATTTTTACCAGACGAGAGAAAAACCAGACTGGACTAAGATAGAACTAGATAAAATAGGAGAGAAGGTACCAGTACATATACTTTATAAATGGGATTAAAAGGGGGTGCAATATAACAGCTTACCAGTATTGCAACATTTACTTAATATATGGAAGAAGATACACGCAGAAAGGAAAAAAATGAATTACCAAATAGCAAAATTACTATTGACGCAAAATCTGCTAATCCCTTTTACAATAGACAACCTTTCCTTTAGAGAATGGGAGAGAAAAGGAATCAAGAGAATAGAAAATTGTTTTTTTTGGAAATAATTTATTAACATTTGAACAGTTGAAGGACACAATATGGAATAACTCACAGTACAATGTTTGCATACCATCAACTGAAAGCTTATTTAAAAGATAAATTGGGAAACAGATTGGGATTACCAGAAAGAAGCAGCTTTGAATATGTGATTACAGATACAATGATAATTAAAAGATTTATAACAAATATGTACATTAAGCTGCAAGGTAAGGAAAATTATGAAATAAGTTATAAACCCAAACAAAAGTGGGAAAAGGACTTAAATATAAAGAATGAAACATGGGAAAAGTTATGTTCTGGAACTATGAAGAATACAATAAACACAAGGTTACGCATGATACAGTATAATTGGTAACACAGGGTATATATCAATCCTCAAAAATTAAAAGAATGGGATCCAACAATATCGGATTAGTGTTTTTGCTGTAAAAATGAAATGGGAACAACAATACATGCAATTTGGACATGTATGAAAGTGAATATGTTTTGGG
Source organism: Narcine bancroftii (assembly GCF_036971445.1). Lineage (NCBI taxonomy): Eukaryota > Metazoa > Chordata > Chondrichthyes > Torpediniformes > Narcinidae > Narcine > Narcine bancroftii. Next base: position 311,339,889 of record NC_091470.1, on the reverse strand, counting down.
AAGAACTAAATCAGATATTAAATAAAATCACAAAAAACAACATGCCAAAAAATCCAGAAATCTTTTTTTTAAGTAACATAAGAAATGAAGAATTAGGCTTCAAATTGGATAGTGCAAAAAAGATTCATTATGGTTGCCTGAGAGGTAGCAAAAAAATGTTTTATGTCAACTTGGAAAATTGAAGAGAGTCCGAGAATACAGCAATGGTACATGGAAATGAATAAATGTATTCCATTGGAAAAAATAACATACAATTTAAAAAATAAAGTTACATTGTTTGAACAAATTTGGGAACCATACATGGAACACAACAGAGAGACCTCCATCTCCTAAAATGATAAGAAGACAAAAACGATTAAATTTAATGTGTAAAAGTACATGACACATTTTTGTTGTTTGTTTTTCCCTTGTGTGAAGACATTGTTTTATGGTTTTATTGTATTGTATATGTTTAATATTTATTGGTTTTGGAGGGGGGTGGGAAGGGAGGAAGGGAGGGGTGAAAAAAAAGGGGAAAATGTCACCGTGTATATTTAATGAGAAATATTTTTACATATTTTGGTTGATATGGTTCATATTGTGAGAAATAAAAACATTTTTTAAAAGGTGCATGGTGTGCTGGCCTTCATTAATTGGAGAATTGAGTTAATGAGTTACTAGATAAAGCTGTAGTTATATAAAACTCTGGTTAGACCACTGGTCAGAGGAAAAATTAGGAGAGATGCCAGGGGTAGGTTTTTGTACAGAGAAAGTGGTGGGTGTCTGGAATGCATTGCTGGAGGTGGTGGCAGACATTTACAAGACTGTTAGATGCATAGATATATAAAAAAAAAATGGAGGGTTATAAGCTGTAAGGGAGAGAAGGGTTAGATTGATCTGGACTATGTTTCAAAGTTGAAAGTTCACATTTATTGTCAGAGTACATGCATGACATCACATACAACCCTGAGATTCTTTTTTCCTGCGAACCAGGCAGAATTTATACTTGCCATTAGTGCAAAAAAACTACTCAAAGAAAGAAATACAAACAAACTCTGCAAAACAAACAAAAAAATCAGAAATAAATAATGTGCAAAGTAAGATTCCATAAATGAGTCTCTGATTGAGTATGTGATTTAGGAATCTGATGGTGGAGGGGTAGCAAATGTTCCTGAACCTGGTGTTATAAGTTTTGTCGTGCCTGTTGTATATCTCTTTCCTGATGACAGCAGTGACAACAGAGCATGTCCTGAATTTTATGGAAATTTGATGATTGTTGCTGCTCTCTGAAGACCGCATTCCATGTAGATTTTCTCAATGGTGGGGAGGGTTTTGCCTGTTACTGGGCTGTGTCCGCTACCTATTGCAGGGCTCTCTGCTCAGAGGTATTGGTGCCCTCGTACCAGACTGTGATGCAGCCAGTCAATACACTTTTCACAGCACATCTGTAGAAGTTTGCCAAGGTTTTCAATCTCATACCAAACCTTCACAAATTGCTGAGGAAATAGAGGTACTGACATCCTTTCTTCATGATGACATTAATATGTTGCATCCTGGGTGGTTTGCATGTAAGCTTAAGTCTGAAGTATGTTGTTTATTTCCAAAACAAGAGTACAGTCAACATAAAACTGAAGACTAAAAGTTAATAACTATGCCATCACAAAGTAATTTTTATGAATGTTCTGGCAATTTATTTGTAGTGGCAATGTGATTGTGTGTTCTTAACATCTGAATTAATAATGGAAGAATAACTTAAGATTGCCATCATCTCTCAAGAGTTCCTACTTAGCAACTAAGTTGATTTACAAATACCCAAAGGAGAAAAATTGCATTTTCCGATTAGCATTATTATAATAAATTCATGCAAAGTGATCTGAAAGAGGGTGTGATGGAAAAAAATGATTTTGATAATGTAATAGACCAGCAACGATAGAAATTCACCAAGACAATGTTATTTTTAAAAATATTTTTTATTAATAATTACTAATTTTATAACATCTTTCTTAGATCTAAATTTTAAGTGTGTGTGTGTGTGTGTAAAACCCAAACTATTACACCTTAGGCGCAGTTCTGGAAAGTCAATTCAAAGTTCAGTCTTAGAAATCCTTTGTTGAAACCCAGAACCTTAAACTGATGTTCAGAAGTACTTATGAAGTAGATCAGACACAGTGTGATCAAACTGTTCAAAATTCACAAATCCTTGTCAAGTTGCTGCCAGAGAAATGTTCTTTCATATGAATAATTTTCACAGCTCCCCTCTTCCTTGTGTAGGGGAAACAAAATGTGTGACTTCCATGATGCTTTGAAAAACCCAGGCAAGGGTCAGACGAATAACCATCAGAATGGTCACCATTCAGTGATGTAATTCTCCTGCTTCTTTTACCTAGATAAGGGTCGATCAAAAATGACCATTACAATGGTCACAGTAGTTCACTCTTTTCCCTGACAAAGAGAAACAACAGAAGTGTCCATTTCACAGAGCCATTCTAACTCTTTGTTTTTAGATCACTTGCTTGATCAACACTGGTTTCAGTTTCAATGTCCTCCCAAAAAAGGCTCAATAATCAGATGACTTCTCCTTTCCTTGGGTAAATAATCAATTGTTCTGGGTTTTAGTTGAGAGCATTAACTCTGCTTAAGTTTTGGATTCAAAGGTGCCTCCGCGTATATAAAATGTCATGAACACTGTGTATGTTTTTAACCCTGCCAACCCCCAAAGTATGCTAAGGTATCATAACAGGGAAGCAAAGCTACAAAAATGCATTTATATTGAATAAAAATTTGTTGGCTGAAGCTTTATATTTTCAGAGCCACACAGAGTAATTTTGTGAAAAAACAAAGGATATTTTATAGTTATATTGCAGAGACAAAGCTGCCTACAGATAATCTTAATATTTACCCATCTATATCTTTAAAAGAATTTTAAAATTCCTGTCTCCAGCAGATTATTTTTCCCATCCACCTTATTGTAGAGCTTCTGCATGCTTTTCTATGAGCCTGGACGCTGAATTACTGTATAAATTTTAATTACAACACCAACAATTGCAAATTAGCCTCTTTTTGATGCTGATGTAATTACAAGTCTTAAAGGTTTTCCATGTATTATCATGAGACACATCACATGACAACACTGGCTTTTGAGTATAATTGCTCACTCATTCACTATAAAGACTTCTAATTAAGCGAGTTGAAGAATTGAACCCAAAGTGAATACAAAGATAATTTTCTTACAAGAATGGTGGCACAGTTGGTATAGCAATTAGTGCAATGCATTTATTGGGTTCAAATCCAGCGCTGTCTGTAAGGAGTTTGTATGTTCTTCCTGTTTCCACGTGGCTCCAGTTTCTTCCCACCATTTGAAATGTCCCAGGGGTTGGAGGTTAATTGGGTGTAAATTTGGTGTCATGGACTCGTGGGCCGAAATGGCTGGTTACCATGTTATAGGTCTACATTTAAATTTAACAACACATTCTGACTGTAATAAAATAATAAAATGCAGAAAATTCACATATCATTGAAGATTTCAAAAAAAAGTTCTCTTTAATATTTTTATTTACACAAATAAATATGTTCAAAACATTTAAGGAATGCACAACAAAAGTGACAGATTACATAGTTCAGCAAAATATAAAGGCACATAGAGTGCATCCATAATAAAAAAGAACATTGAATAATTTTATCATGAATAGCCATGGCTCTAAACCCCATTCCCATACCAATGTTGTATGGCTAAAAAATATGCATTTTGTTCCTGGAGTAAATTGGCAAAGTACTCAAATTCAGGATTTATATTATGTCTAGAGGTTGTGAAAATAACGCAGGAATGGTCCCCACAGCATTTGAAACATTATACATGAATTATTAATTGAGTAACAATTAAAAAAAAATTTAAGCAGGACATAATGTCCATCAGCCATTGAGCATGGGTGGGTGGGCAACATCCTTCCATTGAAGTAGTATCACATGTCTGGCCAAAAGAGAGGCAAAACAGAGAGAACAACATTTGATTGGAGTTAAAAGAACATCATAAATTTAAATTAAGGATTAAGGATAAAGTTTGAAACACATCCTTCCAGTATTTATCAAGGCTAGGAAATATCCAGGACTAGGGATTAATGAAGCCTCTCCTCAATTATATTTAGAACAACAAGAATTTACATTTGAATAGATACGAGATAATTTAAATTTAGATATGTGAACCCTATATTCAACTTATGAAAGGTTTAAATCCCATTCCCAGGCATTTTTAATTTTAACTAGAGTGGCATGTCTTTAACCTACCAACTTATCATAGATAATGGATATTAAACCTATGCAAGAAAGTAGTGTTATGGGCCCAGAGGACCCCAAAACCCAACAGCAATAGAAATTCACCAAGACAAATGGTTACTTAAACAAAAGTTGCTTTTAATTATCTTTAAACATGAAAACAGGATCAAACTTTAACTTATTGCTATTAATTTAACCCCCTCCTAATTCTAAGAGCACATGTATGTTATGTGTGTGTAAGTTCAGAAAAGTTATTTCATTTTCATTCACAGTCCAATCTCACTTCTCATTCCTTCAAGTTCACTGGGAGGCAATTCTTGCACTGTGCGCAGAATTTAACATGTATGAATCTTCAGCAGGCTTGGGTGCTCGAAACATAAATAGTTATCACTCAGGAATGTTCCTGTTGGTTTTCAGAGAGAGAGATTTGTTGCTCGTTGGACACACACAACTGATTCCTTCCAATCAGCCACTTCAGTATCTTGCTGAAGAAACTTGCCCCATCAGGGTTTTCCAGACGATAACCTCTTTGTTTCAGGTCATCACAGAGTTCCTTTTCTGTTTCCCTTATTTTAAATGAAACATTATACAGCCTGCCATCCCTCTTCTCTGGAACACAAGGGGGTTGAACAGGCTGTACTAAAAACTCACAACCCATTCTCAAAAGGGGGCTTTTCCACAAGCTTGCCAGCTTATCATGTTCCAATCCCAGTTGTTGCTGTTGAACTATAGAACAGTAGAACTAAATTCTCTCTCTCTCTCACTCTCACTCTCACTCTCACTCTCACTCTCACTCTCACTCACTCAGAGAAAACCACAAGACCCTCTTACCATAGCCAACTGCACATAGACAGACTGCAGAACCAGAACCAATCTTGAGTCCATTCATCTGCTGTTTTCCAAAACAATAATCCATTACTCCACAGCATGTCCAATTAACGCCTACTTGTGAAGTCCTTATAGGCATTCTTCAAAGTTTTTGCAAAGGCACTCGGAGCCTGGACTGCCTGGCTTGAGCAGAAGTCTGGCATTTTAAATGAGATCTGTGTGGTAAAGTGTTTTTGTTTGTAATCTACACCAAAAAGCATATCTATATACAAATTAAAATTTAACAATCTGTCACAGTAGTAAACAAAAAAATATATTAACACTGTTCACATCAGTAGCCCCAGAGAAATCAGGTAACTGACATTAAAGAAAATGCATGATTTGCAAAAAGTTGCAAAAATTAGTATTTGGAAAATTGAACTTTTCAGAAAGTTATTCCAATGATGCAAAACTATTATCAATAAAAAGATCTTTGAAATGTTCAATACCAAATCTTTGCCATTCATGAAAAGGTAAGTCATGCAAAGGTTAAAAAAGATGATTGGATAGAGTAGGGCTTGAGAGAGAAAAACCATGAAGTCCAAAATGTTTTCTGAACTGCACCCACACTCTCACAGTATGCCTGACAAGAGGATTGTCAATTGATTTACTTAAAGAAAAAGAAAGTTAGGATGCAAGAAGTGCTGAAATGGAAAAGCTACCCATACTGGAGGGTCCACTTGGTAATGAAAATGTAACTAAAACATAAAGTTAGATATACTGACCGCCAAATAATAGAATCTAAAATTAGGTAGAACTATGCCTCCATTCCTTTTAGATTTTTGAAGACTGGCTTTATTTAAATGAAGGTGTTTACCTTTCCATATATAAGATGATATAGCTGAATCAAGTGAACCAAAAAGCAATTTGGGAATCAAAATGGTATTGATTTAAAAAGATGTAAAAATATAGGTATGATATTCATTTTGATAGAATTAATACAACCAACCAGACACATAAACAGGGTCAATCATTGTGTTAAGGACTTTTTCCACTTGCTTTAATAAAGTAAGGAATTTTCTTTAAAAAGATACTTGTGATTCTTTGTAACTGTAATTCCAAGATAAGTAAATTGATTTCTCACAATCTTAAAAGGAAGACTAGTGTACATTGATGCAGGTGCTTTCAAAGGGAAAAGTTCACAGTTATGCAGGCTTAATCTATATCCTGAAAACTAACTAAATTAAGAAAGTAATGACAGTATGGGAGGTAAGGAGGTATCATGGCTTGATATGAAAAGCAGGAGATCATCTGCATAATGGGAAACATTGTTCAATTCCCTTCCTACAAACCTCACACTCTCGAAATCCAATCGTTAATGGCTCTGTAGTCAAATCAAAAAGTAAAGGACTTCTTCTTTGGCTTGGCTTCGCGGACGAAGATTTATGGAGGGGGTAAAAAGTCCACGTCAGCTGCAGGCTCGTTTGTGGCTGACAAGTCCGATGCGGGACAGGCAGACACGATTGCAGCGGTTGCAGGGGAAAATTGGTTGGTTGGGGTTGGGTGTTGGGTTTTTCCTCCTTTGCCTTTTGTCAGTGAGGTGGGCTCTGCGGTCTTCTTCAAAGGAGGTTGCTGCCCGCTAAACTGTGAGGCGCCAAGATGCACGGTTTGAGGCGTTATCAGCCCACTGGCGGTGGTCAATGTGGCAGGCACCAAGAGATTTCTTTAGGCAGTCCTTGTACCTTTTCTTTGGTGCACCTCTGTCACGGTGGCCAGTGGAGAGCTCGCCATATAACACGATCTTGGGAAGGCGATGGTCCTCCATTCTGGAGACGTGACCCATCCAGCGCAGCTGGATCTTCAGCAGCGTGGACTCGATGCTGTCGACCTCTGCCATCTCGAGTACTTCGACGTTAGGGATGTAAGCGCTCCAATGGATGTTGAGGATGGAGCGGAGACAACGCTGGTGGAAGCGTTCTAGGAGCCGTAGGTGGTGCCGGTAGAGGACCCATGATTCGGAGCCGAACAGGAGTGTGGGTATGACAACGGCTCTGTATACGCTTATCTTTGTGAGGTTTTTCAGTTGGTTGTTTTTCCAGACTCTTTTGTGTAGTCTTCCAAAGGCGCTATTTGCCTTGGCGAGTCTGTTGTCTATCTCATTGTCGATCCTTGCATCTGATGAAATGGTGCAGCCGAGATAGGTAAACTGGTTGACCGTTTTGAGTTTTGTGTGCCCGATGGAGATGTGGGGGGGCTGGTAGTCATGGTGGGGAGCTGGCTGATGGAGGACCTCAGTTTTCTTCAGGCTGACTTCCAGGCCAAACATTTTGGCAGTTTCCGCAAAGCAGGACGTCAAGCGCTGAAGAGCTGGCTCTGAATGGGCAACTAAAGCGTCATCGTCTGCAAAGAGTAGTTCACGGACAAGTTTCTCTTGTGTCTTGGTGTGAGCTTGCAGGCGCCTCAGATTGAAGAGACTGCCATCCGTGCGGTACCGGATGTAAACAGCGTCTTCATTGTTGGGGTCTTTCATGGCTTGGTTCAGCATCATGCTGAAGAAGATTGAAAAGAGGGTTGGTGCGAGAACACAGCCTTGCTTCACGCCATTGTTAATGGAGAAGGGTTCAGAGAGCTCATTGCTGTATCTGACCCGACCTTGTTGGTTTTCATGCAGTTGGATAATCATGTTGAGAGAACTTTGGGGGACATCCGATGCGCTCTAGTATTTGCCAAAGCCCTTTCCTGCTCATGGTGTCGAAGGCTTTGGTGAGGTCAACAAAGGTGATGTAGAGTCCTTTGTTTTGTTCTCTGCACTTTTCTTGGAGCTGTCTGAGGGCAAAGACCATGTCAGTAGTTCCTCTGTTTGCGCGAAAGCCGCACTGTGATTCTGGGAGAATATTCTCGGCGACACTAGGTATTATTCTATTTAGTAGAATCCTAGCGAAGATTTTGCCTGCAATGGAGAGCAACGTGATTCCCCTGTAGTTTGAGCAGTCTGATTTCTTGCCTTTGTTTTTGTACAGGGTGATGATGGTGGCATCACGAAGATCCTGAGGCAGTTTACCTTGGTCCCAACAAAGCTTGAAAAACTCATGCAGTTTGGCATGCAGAGTTTTGCCGCCAGCCTTCCAGACTTCTGGGGGGATTCCATCCATACCTGCTGCTTTGCCACTTTTCAGTTGTTCGATTGCCTTATATGTCTCATCTAGGGTGGGAACCTCATCCAGCTCTAGCCTTAGGGGCTGTTGAGGGAGCTGGAGCAGGGCGGAATCTTGGACTGAGCGGTTGGCACTGAAAAGAGATTGGAAGTGTTCTGACCATCGGTTGAGGATGGAGATCTTGTCGCTGAGTAGGACTTTGCCGTCTGAGCTGCGCAGCGGGCTTTGGACTTGGGGTGAGGGGCCGTACACAGCCTTTAGAGCCTCGTAGAAACCCCTGAAGTCGCCAATGTCTGCGCTGAGCTGGGTTCGTTTGGCGAGGCTAGTCCACCACTCATTTTGGATCTCCCGGAGTTTGCACTGAAGATGGCTGCATGCGCGACGGAAGGCTTGTTTCTTCTCTGGACAGGACGGCTTTGTAAGGTGAGCCTGGTGGGCAGCTCGCTTCTTTGCCAGCAGCTCCTGGATTTCCTGGCTGTTTTCGTCAAACCAGTCCTTGTTTGACTGTTGAAAATTAGTGAAAATTGAAGCTGTATGGCATGAACACAATAATTTAATCCATGTAATAGAATATGGTCCAAATTGATTTTTTTCTAAGATCACAAATAAATACATCCATCCACCTGATCAAATGCTTTTTCTGCATCTAAGGAAAGAACACACACTAGGAGATAAGTATCAAATATCCAATAAGTGACATATATTAAAATAAGAATAACAGTTTTTAATAAAACCAGTCTGAACATCTGAAATGATTAATGGTAAAATATTCTCTGACCTATGGGTCAAAACCCTAACAAAAATTTTAACATCAACATTTAATAAAGAAATTTGCCTGTAAGAGGAGGGATCAGTTGGATCTTTACCTTTCCTTCCAATGAAAGATATGCACACTTCATTAAATGATGATGGAGATTACCCTGCTTAAACAAATCAGATAACACAGAACCTAAATGAGGTGAAAGCAATTGAGAAAATTGCTATTTCCTCTTGGAATATAGGCTCATCTAATCTCATTTGGTTGTGCAAAGAAAGCATTAGAATATTTCACTGATCCAGGAAACTCTTCATCAAACTGCTATCATTTGAGAATTCAAAAGTATAAAGTCAGGAATAAAGTTTCCTGAATTTATCATTTATCTTAGAGTGATCTGTAGTAATGTTATCATCATCCATTTGAATCATTGTAATTTCCCACTTGACTTCAAAACCTCTCAACTAATTAGCTAAAAGCTTACCAGGTTTGCCATTATCAATATAAAACTGACTTACTCTTCAAAAGTTCACATTCAATCGGATACATTGAAAGGCGATCAATCTTAGTTTGAAGTTCAACTTGCTATTTATATAATTTAAGATTTTTATCTTGAGTGTAATGTTGATCTTTTTTTTAAATTTGTTTAACTAATTATAATCTTTCTTTACTGGCCTTCCTTTTTATATTCATGAAATAAGAAATAATTTGCCCCCTGAGAAAAGCTTTCAAAGCATCCCAAACCATCAAACTAGAAGTTTCTAACAACTACTTGTATTTTAAAAAAGTTATCTGCTCCTCCATAATTTTCAGTCATTATCTGATAGTAAAGTTGAATTGAAACACCAGTGTCTTTTTATTTCAGGGAGGCCAGGAATATCATAGATAATACAGCAGGGACATGATCTGATATACTCTGAACTCACAAAGCAAGTCAGTGCAATTAGTTGATTATCAATAAGAAAACAATTAATCTGTGAAAAAGTGTGATGACCATGTGAAAAGAAAGAATACTCTCTCCTATTTGGATAAAGAAAATGACAGACATCAGAAATACAATAATTTGATAAAATAGAATGAATTAAAGGGACTGATTTGCTCATCATGGCAGGTTTAGGAGAACAATCCAAAGCTGGGTCTAACCAATAATTAAAATTCAACCAAGCATGAAAGAATATAAACTCACGTCCAGTAGAGAAGAAAAATAACATTTTTTTAAAAATCTACTTCATCTACATTAGGGGCCTAAACATGAGCAAAAACTACCATTTTATTATACAATTTCCCTGAAACAATGATATAACAACCATTTGTATTTGATACAACTCTGTGATGAACAAAAGGAATATATGAATTAATAAGAATTGAGAACTCTCCCCCCCCACCCCAGGTTTAGCCTGAAAGGAAGAATGAAAATGCTGCCCCCTCCACCTTGTCAAGAGGTGGGAATTATCACAATTATGAATATCTATTTCTTGTAAAAACACAATTGTGGCTTTAAGTCATTTAATATATGAAAACACTTTCCTTCTCTTAATCAGATGGTTCAAGACTTTCACATTTAAACCAAGGAAATTAATAAAATTATCCATATTTTTAAATTAATAATATAAGTTGATTAGCACAAAAAATATCCAAATTCCAGGTGTCAGCCTTGAGGCAAAAACTTGTAAAGAATTAAAAATAAACTGTACAAGGTCAAAACTTGGACAGTCTCCTAAAGCCATAACAACCTTGAGAAAGCAACCCCACACTCTTCCACCCTCTTCCCTCCAACCCCAAAATGAGACAGCTGCTACAATTGTCAATTCAAGTTCTTCAAAACTATCTTTTACTACCCAAACAAATCTTCCTGCTGGACATGTTATCTCTAGCTCCATTCTTATTAATATTAATATACTCAGCACTTCCAAATGATACACAATTTTGTTAAGACAACTATATTAAAAACATTTCTTTTAGAATATCTCATAGCATTCTGAAAAGTATGCAAAAAAGTAGAAATATGAACCATTATTATTGAGAGATAAATGAATGTATAATTCTGTATTCTTCTCTTAAAAATGTAATAGATCAATGAATATTAATACAAAGAAAAATACTTACATGACTACAACCCAAGTGGGTCTATCACCCCATAAAATGTTGCCAAAGCAAAGAAGACCAACCAGTCCTATAAATACTATATAACAAGTCTTATAACCCTTAAAAATAATAATAGTCAATCAACTTAAGTCACCGAGTAGAAATTCACACTGGGTACAATGTAGTAGGGAGACCATCTAGGTAATTCCGAGACTCTTCAATCAAGAGCAGCTGCTTTTTATGTCCATTGGGAATTGTAACGCAGAGACACGTGGGATACAACATGGAAAGCTTAGAACACCACCCTTATACAACTCTGACATTATTTCTCTGTATTTGACTTATTGATTCAAAACAGCGAGACAGTAATCCTCGACAATCCTGATCTGCTGGCTGATATTAGAGTTTCCCTCTTCAATGAGCTTCACAAATCAGAAAATCCTTAATTCGATAACGATGTAGCTGAAGAATAACCAAGAATGAGCAGTCTTTTCCCCAAAACCAGCTTAGGTATTAATGAACGGAGAGCTTTATAAATTCTGGCAGAGATGGGAGCAGCACCTCCCAAAAAACCACACATAGCAACTCCAAAAAAAAATTAGTAATTTGCCCACTTTCGGCAGACTTAGCCAAGCATATGATTTTATCATCTGCTCCTGCCTTCTAGGTCAACAACGTCTGCCGTTAGCTTCAAATTGCTGTCACTTAATCTGGAGCACACTTCTTCTAATTCGTCAACACATTTGCACAAGTTGTTCATCAAAGCTCAAAAGATGATAAACGTTTACCATGTTCTTCAGTTAATCTCTGGACTTGGTCATGTTTAGCTTCACTCTGACTTAAGATAACTTTAGAATCATCATCTAATGCCTGTCTGTGCTGATCCAGTAGCCCAGAAATAACCTCGATAGTCAGATTAGTTGGCACTTCTTCTTTCTTCCCAGATTTATTACTTCTTGTAGGCATTTTAAAGTAAGTATAGATAAATGTAAAATATGAAACACTTTGGTTACAAGATAAAGGACCAAATAAGTGGAACAAATATAAACTAGGCAGGAGCATCTGACTGCCACCAAATGGAAGGGTGCCACAGACTCAAAAAGTTAATAGTTCCAGAACTTTTGCTATAATTTCTTCTATTGTTCTCACCTTTTGGTTTTTATTTTGTTTTAGTTTATTGATTTTATAGCAATCAGCTTAGAGCAGCAAAATGGAAGCAGTAAATTGCAAATTACAGCTGATTTGTGTTGGACAAGTATCTGATAAAATGCCAAGTTATTATTATGTATTTTCATAAAATTATGCACATTTCAACACTCAGCCTTTACATGTGACAATATTTTTACAAAAGTTTTTTGTTTGCTCCTTCATATTTTTCTTTGAAAATCTATTTGGACTTAAGTTGAAGCCAAAAAAAAAAAATGAGAAGGAAAAGAAATAGAATGACCAGCTGATAAAGTGAGATGTCATAAGGTGTGGAGATGATCATGTGGAGCAACGAAGCAGAAGATGACCTGCTGCTTAATTTTAAACTTCCATTAAATATTTATGTGAAATGCATTGTAAGTAATTTAATGATTTAACAGCTTTATTTTGGATAACTAACATGTTAGATGACAATTCAATACCTTTCATGTGCAGCCAGTATACAACAGAACTTGATGAATAATTCTTGTACAATCATGAAATCTGCTTCATCGGGGTCACCAGTCCAGATGGTAGGACCTTCCAACACAATCTGGGCCATTTGATTATTATGATGGGGATTAAAAGCATGCTGCTAAATTAACCTGACAGGAACAGAATAAGTCTGGAATTTTTGCTTGTCTTACATCATAGTTGATAATATGCTACATTCAAGTAAAACCTGTGGGATTTAAAAAGCTATCTGATTTGAACTTGTGATAATCCCACTCTGTCAGTTCAAATTAAATCAGACCTGAGCTGTCTTTTGCCACATGATGACAACTTCATTTTGCAAGAAGATGATTTTGTTGTGATAAACTCATGGCTCTAGGTAACAGGATATTTGCCTTAATATTCACAAAATAATTCCCAATGAAGGGTGGGGTGATATATGAAATAGAGTTCTAAATCATAGGTCTATGGATAAGTAATAAAATATTTGTTTAAGATACCCAGGGTTTCCAAACAGGTTCTATGAGAAAAACAGGCTGGTGACAAAAAAAAGTTGCTTCCGTCCCTGATGAATAGGCCCCTTGTGTAGCTGCGGCTGAGGTGATGAGAATCCTATCCAGGGTGAACTCACACAAGTCAGCAGAACCAGACAAAATATCCTATCAGGTAATGAAGGACTGTGCAAACCAACTGATGGAGGTCCTTAAGAGGCTTAATCTGTAAACTTGGGGGAGGGGGGATTAATTATCTATAATGTTATTCTTCATCTTTTGGGTGGGTCTATGGAGGAGGAAGATCCTGCAGATGTAGCAACTGTTAAATGTTTTCAAGGAATGTTAATGAAAGTAAAGTAAAATGGTTTAACATTTATAAATTCATAAAAGTGAGGTTTATTCAGTGTAAGTACAGTGTGGTATTTTTATCTTTGTCATTCATACTCCCACCACTCTCTGCATGAGGAAGATCCCCTAATGTTCCATTTAAACCTATCCCCTTTCACCTTTAACTCATGCCTCTAGTTTTTATCTCACCTAACCTCAGTGGAAAAAGCCTGCTTGCATTTACTTTATCTATACCCATCATAATTTTGTGTACCGCAATCAAATCTTTGCTCATTTTTCTATTCTCCAGAGAATAAAGTTCTAACCTGTTTAAACTTTGCCTGTAACTCTGTTCTTCAAGCCTCACAACATCCTTGTAAATCTCCTCTGCACTCTTATTGATATCCTTCTTGTAATTAGATGACAAAAACTGCACACAATATGGGAATCATTTGGAACTATCCAAACTAACAACCATTTATTGAATGTTTATTGAAAGATCTCAAGCTGGTACGGACCATATGTAGATAGATGAGATAAGACCATAAAATATAGGAGCAAAATAATACTATTCGTCCCATCGAGTCTGCTTGGTCACTCAAATCATTTCACATGTATTTTCCTCTCAACCTCATTCTCCTGCTTTCTTTCCATAACCTTTCACACCCTTACTAATCAAGAACCTACAAACCTCCACTTTAAATATATCCAATGACATGGTCTCCACAGCCGAGTGGTAATGATTCTGCAGAATCAGAATAATTAGTTAGATTGGCATCATGTCACCATGACAGACACGGTGGATCAAAGAGCCTGCTCCTGCCCTACTCTGTTCTAATATAGTATGCAAACTATTCCAGTGTATTATAAGCTTGTCAATGCTTAGGTTTACAAAATTATATCTTTGTAATTATATCATTAATTAAAAAAATGAACTGCAGAATGCCTTCAGAGCTACTTGCTCATAAATGGAATATCACTCACTGTGCTGCTATCAGTGGGACTGTTGCTTTTACCATGAGTTACAAAAGAAAATTAGATAGACAGCAACAAACTGACAAGCACAGTTAAGTTTGCAATAATTTACCTCCTAAATATGCCAATGTTTAATTATGCAACACTGAGCATCTCCAAGAGTATTTGGATTTCCAAAAGGCCTTCAAAAAGGTGCCGCATAAGAGGCTGCTAAATAAGGTGAGAGCCCATGGAATTGCAGGAAAGATATTAGATTGGATGGAGCATTGGCCAAGGGTGGGAATAAAGGGATCCTGTTCTGGTTGGCTGCCAGTTACTAATGGTGTTCAGCAGAGGTTGGAGCCCCTTCTTTTTACCATGTATATTGATGATTTAGATTATGGAATAAATGGTTTTGTGGCTAATTTTGCAGTTGACACCAAGATAGGTGGTGGAGTAGGAAGTGTTAAGAAATGGAAAGGTTGCAGAGAGACTTGGATAGCTTAGGAGAGTGGGCAAAGAAATCGTAGATGAGATATATTGTTGAGAAATGTACAGTTGTACATTTTGGAAGAGGAAATAAACAGACAAATTATTATTGGGATATGGAAAAAATTCAAAATTCGGAAGTGCAAAGGGACTTGGGGGTCCTCTTGCAGGATAGCCCAAAGGTTAACCACCAGGTTGGATCGGCAGTAAAGAAAGTGAATGCTACGTTGGCATTCATTTCAACAAGAATAGTGTAGAAGAGTAAAGAGGTATTGATGAGGCTCTATGGGGCACTGGTGTGACCACATTTAGAGTACTGTGTGCAGTTTTTGGCCTCTTATCTTAGAAGGGATATAATAATGTTGTAAAGAATACAAAGAACATTTACCAGGTTGATTCCTGGAATCCAAGGGCTAACATATGAGGAACATTTAGCAGCTTTTGGACTGTATTCTTTGGACTATAGAAGAATGATATTGCAAATGGGGTCTCAATCTTCCAGAGACAGATGGACCGAATGGTGGATGAACTTAAGTTGAAGGACACCTTCCCCTACCTCGACAATGTTATCACTATGGAGAACCATGTCACCAACCTCCAGAATTTTCTCCATGCGGCTGAGGCCCAGAATCTCACTTAAAACACTAGTAGGTGTGTGTTCAGAGCTAAATACCTAGCCATCTTGGGCTACGTGATGGAAAATGGCATCATTGGTCCTGACAGGATACACCCTCTGTTAGAACTCCCAATCCTGAGGATCACGAAAGCTTTGAGGACGTGCCTGGGCTTCTTCTCATTTTATGCCCAGTGGGCCCTTCAATATGCAGACAAGGTTCACCTCTCTTAAAAACTACTTCCTTCCTCCTGACAGCTGAAGCTCAAACTGCTTTCAACTACATCAGAAGCCACATTTTGAAGGCCACCATGCATGCGGTGGATGAGAATTACTTTTCCAAGTGGAAAGTGATGCTTCAAAAGTAGCCCTGGCTGCAACACTTAATCAGGCGGGTAGGCCAGTGGCAATTTTTTCAGGACCCTACAAGGTCATGAGCTTCGGAATCCATCGGTGGAGAAAGAGGGACAAGCCATTGTGGAGGCCATCAGGCACTGGAAGCACTACCTGGTGGGTAGGAAAGTCACCCTCCTCACGGATTAGAGATCTGTGGCAATTATGTTCAACAATACAAAATGTGGTAAAATTAAAAACGATAAAATTGCTCAGAGGTGGATTGAACTCTCTTCCTACAACTATGATATAGTCTACTGACCTGGTTCCCTCAATGAACCTCAGATGCCCTGTCAATAGGAAGCTGTTCCTCTGCACACAAGCAGCCAGTTGCAGTCACTGCAAAATGAGTTCTGCTACCCAAGCATCACTTGAATGGTTCACTTTGTCAAGGCACGCAATTTACCATACTTGATTGAGGATGTCAGGGAAATTACCAGGTCCTGCCAGGTCTGCGCTGAGTGCAAGCCGCATTTCTACCGACCCAGCAAAGTGCACCTGATAAAGGCATTCCAGCCCTTTGAAAGAATCAGTGTCAATTTTAAGGGACCCCTCTCCTCCATGAACGGGAACGTGTACCTTCTCACAGGCATTAACGAGTACTCTCGTTTGCTGTTGGTCATTCCATGCCCATACACATCCACGCCATCCGTCATTAAGGCCCTTAACTCATTTTCACCCTGCTTGGGTATCCAGCTATATCTATAGTGACCAGGGCTCATTATTTATGAGCGAGCAGTTATGTCAGTACCTGTTGGTAAGGGGCATGGCATCCAGCAGGATGACCATCTACAAAGTCCAGGTGAATGGACAGGTGGAGGAAGAGAATGCTATGGTTTGGAAGGCTGTAAAATTGGTCTTCCATTCCAAATGACTTCTAGACATGCTGGCAGGATGTCCTACCCATGGTGCTCCACTTTATTAGGTCGCTAATCCGCACTGTGATTCCTCATGAGCTAATTGTGGTGGTATGTTATAACACCACTAGGCTCACCTGGTGACTTTGCATATATAAACTGGTGGAGACCCATCCCCTTTTATTCTGGCCTAGGCTTGCACAGAGGCAAGCTCTCAATATCTAGCTGTATATATTAGTCTATTAAAACTCATGTTTTACCTGCACTCTGCTTGTGTGATTTGATGCTAGTTGCCATCAATTTAATAAACTAATATATCCAGAATGGATGCCCCACCAGCCCTCGACTCAGCCGAGTCCCGACTCAGGGACCCAAGAACAGAGATGGGCCCCACACACGTGCAGCCAGAAACCAATCTGACGGAGAGCTACAAGATCGCGGTCAAGAGAGAGAGACTCACCCAGGGCTCGTGGTGGACTATGGAAGGGGCAGAAGCATCCCGGAGCAGGTAATGAGCAGATGAGAGCCCTGCCGGTTAAATAACTTGCTGGGACCAGGACCAGCCATGCAGCCCACAGGGTTCCTGGTGTACAATCAAGAGTCACGTCAAGCGCAGGTGGAAGGTGTGCAGAAAGTCGCCCTACCAATCGCAATTTACCGGCAGGACTGTGGGGACAGACTACTACCCCAGAGCCACCCCCAACCATCCCCGATTCCCCGGAGAAGGCCCGCGTTTCTGCAAGACAGGGTGACCACGTGGGAGAGGGATCAGGAGCAGTACACAACCTTCCCCCCACCACCAGCTACCGAACCACAGGTTGAGGTTCAGCCAGGTACTGAGGCCCGACAGGCTAGATCCCAGAACCCCCGGTGCGAGCATGCACTTTGGCCGAAGGTAGAGATGCTTTTTAAATTATGTGGGGGTGGAGGGAGCGTCAGAGGAGGAGATGCTGATGCTACTGTAAGCTCAACTGGAGGAAATCGCCCGTACTTGTTAATACAGGTTGCTAAGTCATATCAAGAAGCAATGAACACTGTAGAAACACTATGAAAGAGGGCACAGTGAGCTGCACTCCAGGCATCGGCTTATGACCAGGTCGCAGCAGGCAGGGGAGTCTATTAGAGAGTTCATACTCGAGCTGAAAGATTTAGCAAGGGTTTGTACTTTTAAAGCAGTATCAGCCCAAGAGTATGCGGATGACCTGGTAAGGGACAGAATTGTAGCCGGTGTCAGATCGACGGAAATAAGACAAAGGCTGCTGGAAAAGGGGATAGTTAGGCTTGAAGAGGCAGAAACTATTGCGGAGTCTCTGGAGGACTCTAGGAGGGAACTAGAGGAGTACTCAGAACTGGACGTGTTAGCCCCTCACAGGGAGAGATACATGGGTGATCAAGGGCAGCACATAGTGGCAGCAGCCCCACTGGAGCACACCAAGTGCCCTTTCTGCGGGCAGCTAAAACTCCCCAGAGCTCACTGCCCGGCTAGGGAGAAGGACTGTTCGAGGTGTGGAAAGAAGGGGCGTTATGCGAAAGTCTGCAGAAGCCTCAAGGCTCCCTCCAAAGCCCTCTCTCGTGCAAATGAGAGGAGGGAAAGCTCTTCTCCCTCCCCCTCAGGCAAGCAAAAGCAGAGTGCCATGTGCTGTTGGCCATCTTGGGAAAGGGATGCTGGACAGAGGTCTGGGTGACAAATACAATGCCGAATGCTACTATGACCAAGATGCAGACTCCTACCAGAACGGAGGACATGCCATGCTGGCCTCCCTGCGATTGAATCAGGCGAGTCCACAAGATTTATCGGACATGACCATTAGTATTAAGATTAATTGGTCCACTGTAAATTGTTTAGTGGATAGTGGGAGTACGGATAGTTTCATAGACCAAGGACTAGTAGAATGCCTTTCGTTAAAAATATACCCGAGTGACCACCAAATTTTATTGGTGTCTAACAAACATGTAACTAAGGTCAAACAATCTGCAGGGTCACACTGGAGATACAGGGTACGGAGTATGAGGGGTTTAAGTTGCTGGTGCTCCCGCGCCTCTGCGAGCCAGTACTGCTGGGGCTGGACTTTCAGTGCCAGCTGAAAAGCATCACAATAGTGCATGATGGGCCGCTCCCCCCACTACTCCTTAGAAATAGACAACACTGTAACCTTACGGCCCTGAATATAGAACCACTCCTGTTATTCACACACCTCACTCCCGACTGCACCCTAGTGGCCATCAAGAGTAAGAGGTACAACATGAAAGACAGGGAGTTCATTATAGCAGAAGTCCTCAGGAGGGTATTATAGAGATGAGTTCCATCCCCTGGAGAGCACAAGTTGTTGCAGTGAAGTCTAGGGGAAAGAGGCGCATGGTTGTGGACTATAGTCAGACGATCAATAAATTTATGCAGCTGGATGCCTGCCCACTTCCACGTAATGCGGACATGGTAAACAGCATTGTCTATGTATAGCTTCGACATTCTATACCACCCAGGGAGGCTCAATGAGCCCCCAGACGCACTGTCCAGAGGCACCTGTGCAGCCATTAACCATATGCCCCAGCTGCAGAGCTTGCACAATGAGCTGGGACACCCGGGAGTTGCTAGGCTTTTCCACTTTATCAGGGCCCAAAAACCTCCCATTTTCAGTAGAAGAGGTATGGACGGTAAGCAGGGGCTGCCCCATTTGTGCTGAGTGCAAACCACAGTTCCACCGACCAGATAAAGCCACGCTAATAAAAGCTACCAGGCCTTTCAAGAGTCTCAGCCTCGACTTTAAAGGCCCACTCTCTTCCTACGATAAGAACGATTATTTCTTCAATGCATTTGACAAATACTCATGCTTTGCCTTTGCTATCCCATGTCCCAATATCTCTGCAGCCATGGTAATAAGGTGCCTGCAGTCCATCTTCAGCTTGTGCGGATACCCCAGCTATACGCACATGGATAGGTGTGCTGCCTTTATGAGCACCAAGGACCAGAGGAACCAGAGAGATAGGGGCATTGCAACCAGTTGCACAACAAGCTATAACCCCAGGGGAATGGACAGGTAGAAAGGGAGAACACCACCATTTGGAAAATAGACCTGCTGACCCTAAAAGCAAAGGTGGCAAGGTGGCAAGATGAGTTACTGGAGGCCCTGCACTTCATACACTCGCTATTATGTACTGCCATTAACATGACACTCCATGACCTTATGTTTTCTTTCTCGAGGAAAACCACGACAGGCACAGTGCTGCCTAGATGGCTGATGACACCGGGACCGGCGCTCCTCTGGAAGCACTGCAGATGCCACAGGATGGACCCTCTGGTGGAGCCTGTGGAAGTGAGGCATGAAAACCCTCACTATGCATATGTCGCGTTCGGGGATGGACGGGAAGACTGTGGCCACCAGGGTCCTCGCACCGGCAGGAAGCGTGGGCAGTGCAGGAGAGCTGCAGACCTCTACGGACTGGCAGGACGGGATAGCAGATGATGCAGGAGAGCCACAGGCCCTGGTGGACCAGCAGGAATGCACCACAGTCAACGCAGGAGGGTTGAGGACCCCTATGGAGCAGCACAACGAGTGACGGACAAGCACACCCCCAATGACCAACACGCAGGCGGAAAGCCCTACATCCCCACAACATACCCTTGCCAAAGGTCAGGAACCCAGGCTCCGATACTCCCCCCACCTCCCCTGGCCCGGCACCCCGAAAGTTCAGAAGGAAGAGAAAACCTCAACAGATATTGGACATGAACACATGGAAAGAGACAGAAAGGTGGGGGGTCCTCAATTATTTTTGGGGGCGATGAAGGTGGTGGGATGTTATTACACCACTAAATCATCAGGTAGCTCATTTGGTGACCTTGCATATATAAACCGGTGGAGACCCATTCCCCCTTTATTTTGGCCTAGGCTTGCACAGAGGCAAGACCTCAAGACCTAGCTGTATCTATTAGTCTATTAAAACTAGTGTTTTACCTGCACTCTGCTTGTGTGATTTGATCCTAGTCGCCATCACTGATATTTTCTTTCAAGAGTAAGTCAACATCAGGGACTACCCTCACAACTTGGCTTTCAGCACCAGGACCAGTGCTGCTTTGAAAGATCGTGAGGAGGAACAAAACTGACCCCCAGTTGAGAGAGTGCTCCTACTCCATGCCAACCCCACTTACACCTATGTGGTATACGCAGATGGCAGGGAGGATACTGTCTCGATCAGGAACCTGGCACCCACCGGTACTGAGGGTCAATCGCCTCAAAGGAGCCAAGACCTACCCAGATTTCCCTGAGGAACAGTAAGGGGCTCAGGTAAGATGCCTCAGGAAGTGGCTCCAGCCACCCCTCAACCAGAGCCAGATTACCCATGTCCCAAAACCACAGGAGGGTTAGGAAGTCCAGAGCCAGCTGACACTGTAGTACTCTCCCTGCATCTCCAGACCTCCCAACATGTTAAATGTTTTATTTTATGTATGGGTAAATGTAGAGAACTGGGAATTCACTACTGGTATGATATTCGAAGGACTGGCTTCTCCCCTAACTCTGCCCCCACGTATCCCAATATAAACCTTGGATCGCCGCCAAATCCCCAGTTCAGACCAAAGACTATTGTGTGTTATTCTACTGAATAAATGTGTGTTGCATTCTTTCTGGTTTTGTGTGTTCTCAGTCACGTTACATGGGCTCATAGATTACCCCTGGAACGTCTTAAAAAAAATCTTCTGGGATTGGTGGCCTTGTGGTGATTATCCTGCTCTGAACAATTCTACCATGCCTGATCTCCAATTTACAAGACTTCTCAGCAAACCTCCAAGACAAACATGTATTTGCAGAAATAGATCTAATGTAGGATCTACTAACTGCAGCACTACCGAAATGAGAGACATCCACACAGCACAAGGTGAACCATTAACTGAACTTTATTTTGAATTACTTGCACTGCTTGAGAAGACGACCCACTTCCTGTGAAGGGCAGGCTAGTCTAGGAAGTGATGTCAGCACATCACGGCATCACTTCCCGTCCAGCAGCACACAATACCTTGAATGAGCGATGGCATTGGAGGGATGCTCTTTGCTGTCCTCTCTGCATGAAAACAAATTCGATGGACTGCAGGTTTGCCAGCACATCTATCAGTTTGTTCCCTCAATCGCTTGCGGATGTCTAGAGCACTGTGTCACATGTGGCCAGGGATATCGCTTCTAGCCAATGGGTGAAACAGTCAATTATTGTGAATAAATACTGTATCCCTTGGCTCATGGGGAGCAGGCTGACGATGGCACATGGTCAAAACGGTACTGCGCTGAGTTGAAGTTCTGAATTGGGGCCTTGGTGTGTCTGTGCACTTTGGTGTGTTGGCAGTCCAAACAAGTCTTAGCCCACAGGGTTACATCACAGTGGTGGCCATGCCACACAAATTTGTCAGACAGCAGATGGATTGTGGACCTTATGGAAGGATGTAGCAGACCATGTATTTGGTTGAACATCCGCTGTCACCAGGTGGTGGGTAGGATGAGTCTGGGGAAACATGTCGCACAGTAAAGTTGGGCTCTTCAATGAAGGACAGAAATCATTATCTTTCAGGCTGGTGATGGCGGTCCAGTAGGCCTGGGCATCTGCATACTCTGCCTGGTCTTTGGCTAGCTAAGCAACAGAGCCCTCCTGAGGAGGTGGTGATTGCCGATACGGACAGCGTGTTAGCCACCACATTGGATTTGCCTGCGACGTGGGGAATGTCTGTCATATACTCCGAAACGTAGGAGAGGTGTCATTGTTGCCTCGCCGACCATGGGTCCGAGACCTTGCTGAGTCCATGGGTGAGTGGTTTGTAGTCTGTGTAGGCAACAAAAACCCATTCTTCTAACATGTACCAGAAATGTCATATTGCCAGGTACAGGGCCAGCAGTTCGCAGTCAAATGCACTGTACTTGAATTCTGGTCTCCGGAGAGATTTGCTGAAGAAAGCCAAGGTGGTGCCACTGTTCATTGACCCACTGCTCCAGGACCACCATGCTGACCGCTCTGTCTAATGTGTCTTTGTAAGGGGGAAGGAAGAGTCTGGAGTGGCCAAAGATGGGGCCTCTGTCAGTGCCACTTTGATTGTCTGGAATGCTGCAACTGTTTTGTGTGTCCACTGGAGCACCTTTTTGCCAGGTTTGCTGAGGTTGAATAGGGGTTACATGAGGGTAGCCACTCCTGGGAGGAAACTATGATAGAAGTTCACCATCCCTAGGAATTGTTGTAGGCCATTGATTATGTTCGGCCTAGTAAAACGTTGGATGGTTTCCACCTTATCTGGCAGTGGTGTGGTCCCCTCTCAGGTGATACAGTGTCCCAGGAAAATCAATAATTTCCAGGCCGAACTGGCACTTAGCCAGGTTCACTGTGCATCCTGTGTGTGCTAGCATCAGGGCCAGTGATGAGAATGTCATTCAGGTAGACAAAGAGAAATTGAGGTCCTTGCCAACAATATCAATTAAGCGCTGAAATGTCTGGGCTGCATTTTTTGGATGCTTTTTGGTCTAAAGGCTGAAAGGTGTAATGATGGCCATTTTTGGGACATAGTTAGGATGCACTGGAATCTGATGATACCCTTTGATGAGATCCTATTTGGGAAAAATCCGGCAGCTCTGGAGCCTCGTGGCAAAATCCTAGATGTATGGGATGGGATATCAATCTGGGATGGTGGCGTAATTGAGTCACCTGTAGTCACCACACAGGCACCAACCACTTGAGTTATTTTGGACCATGTGCATCAGGGATACCCAAGGGCTGTTTGAATGGTGGATGACATCCAACTCCTCCAAGGAGTGGACTGGTCTTGGCTTGAAGGAGTCTGTCCAACAGGAGGCGCCATGCCCAGCATACACTGGGGGCCTGGTGGTCTTGATGTGGTGCTTCACGCCATGTGTTGGTTTAGTGTCATGGAAGTTGGGGGCCAGCAGTGACGGGTACTTGGCCAACAGACAGGCATAATTATTAGGGTTCAGAGCATGATTCTTAATGGCAGAAAGGAATGTTGCTGTAGAGTAAGGTGGTATGACTGGAACGTGGTAGCCTTGACCAAATGGCATCTGTGTGTTCGTGTGCCTGGAGAAAATATGCTCCGAGTAGAGCTTGTTACACAAACACAATCGTACACTTTCAGTGGAAAATGGTGTCTGTGGCGTGGATTGTAACCAAGTGGGTACTGAATGGAGGAATCGTTGGCTGCTTGTAGGGGAATGTCCTTGAGATTGTGTTTGAGTTTTAAATATGTTGGCAGAATGGGGCTTATCTCTGCACCCGTGTCGAATAGAAAATCCCTTTGTTCGCTAGTCCGAGGTAGAGTAAACCTTTATGTATGTCAACTGCCGAGGCCACTATCGGTGGCCAACCTGTCCATTTCCCACCACCGTGCTTGTCTTGGCATTGGGGTAAGAGCATGGAGGGATACACTGCAGGGCATCAAGGTCCCATCTGCAGTGATGGAAGCAGTAGTCTGTTTATTTATCTGAGCGCTCGTTACATTTCAGCTGGGCCACGGCTACTGCTGGGGAGGGCCTGGTGAAGAGCTGAATGAGTGGCGCCCAAGGCGAAGATCGGTTGCACGTATGGAGCTCTGTTGTGGGGGGCAGAAAAGTATTTCTGCTTCTTTGGCTACCAGGTGTGGGCACTGAAATTCATGTCAGATATTGACGAGGTAACTTGCACCAGTTGCTTGGAGAAGAACAGGGCCTCGAACAAGTAGCAGTTTATGTGTCTGTCTGCTCAAGCCACCATTTCATGCATGAGCTCGGAGTTGTTCCTATCGCCCAGACCTTGCATATTCAGGATGCAGAGGACACGCTCATATTGGCTGAGTTCCAGGGAATCAAGGAGGAAAAACCAGAATTGTTTGTACTTGCACTCCATAGGAAAATTTTCCATGGAGAAGCTTACTTTTGCTGCGGTAGCGGCATCCAGGGCACTGACGATGAGCCAGAACTTTGTATCCTCCAAAACAATGCCTCTAATCTCAAACTGTGACTTGGCCAGTTATAACCAATTCCTGGGCGGATTTGCCCAGAAGGGCAGCAAATGCACACCCACAGCATTGGTCGCAGCCATTGCAACTGTAGATGTAGAAGCATCTTGCATTTTGCCGTGTTCATGGTGGGTTCCGAAAACGTTGGAACTGTTGAGCTAACAGCTACTGAAATGAGAGACGTCTACACCGCACCAGGTGAATCAGTAACTGAACATTATTTTGAATTACTCGCGCTGCTCAAGGAGACCACCTACTTCCTGCGAAGGGCACACTAGTCTAGGAAGTGACATCAGCATGTTGCGGTGTCACTCCTCATCCAGCAGCACGCAACATGGAAGCAGCATTGTCCCCCAGGCAACATGTCACCGTGAGCTTCTCCTCAGAAGGGAAGGGGGCTGTGCCATCTGTTGGATGACTAGGGCAGCGATTCAGCCTGTCTAACCACGCAGTCGCTCGGACTGTTACACTAGTACCTGCTTACTATCAGATTCTAGTTGATCCTTCTGATGTCACGAAGACAGCAGCAATTACTCTTTTCAGCACATTTGAATTTCTGCGAATGCCATTCAGACTGTGTATTGTCTATCTTGCACTGTTGTGTAAGGTCAGTCCGAACTGTCAGCCCTCTGGACCATTACTAGCAGAACACATCATGGCTTGGAGGCTGAGGGGGAGGGGTGGGGTTGTGGCAGTTGCATACTTACCTTGGTCTGGAGGAGGAGAGCAATTGTCAGGATCACCCGTGTGGCAGTGAGAAGGTCAAAGGAGTTTAGCTGGGTGGTTTTTGTGGGGAATTGAAGAATGTGATGCTGTTATCTAATGTCTAATGAATAATAAAACCAACAAGGTCGGGTCAGATACAGCAATGAGCTCTCTGAACCCTTCTCCATTAACAATGGCGTGAAGCAAGGCTGTGTTCTCGCACCAACCCTCTTTTCAATCTTCTTCAGCATGATGCTGAACCAAGCCATGAAAGACCCCAACAATGAAGACGCTGTTTACATCCGGTACCGCACGGATGGCAGTCTCTTCAATCTGAGGCGCCTGCAAGCTCACACCAAGACACAAGAGAAACTTGTCCGTGAACTACTCTTTGCAGATGATGCCGCTTTAGTTGCCCATTCAGAGCCAGCTCTTCAGCGCTTGACGTCCTGCTTTGCGGAAACTGCCAAAATGTTTGGCCTGGAAGTCAGCCTGAAGAAAACTGAGGTCCTCCATCAGCCAGCTCCCCACCATGACTACCAGCCCCCCCACATCTCCATCGGGCACACAAAACTCAAAACGGTCAACCAGTTTACCTATCTCGGCTGCACCATTTCATCAGATGCAAGGATCGACAATGAGATAGACAACAGACTCGCCAAGGCAAATAGCGCCTTTGGAAGACTACACAAAAGAGTCTGGAAAAACAACCAACTGAAAAACCTCACAAAGATAAGCGTATACAGAGCCGTTGTCATACCCACACTCCTGTTCGGCTCCGAATCATGGGTCCTCTACCGGCACCACCTACGGCTCCTAGAACGCTTCCACCAGCGTTGTCTCCGCTCCATCCTCAACATCCATTGGAGCGCTCACACCCCTAACGTCGAGGTACTCGAGATGGCAGAGGTCGACAGCATCGAGTCCACGCTGCTGAAGATCCAGCTGCGCTGGATGGATCACGTCTCCAGAATGGAGGACCATCGCCTTCCCAAGATCGTATTATATGGCGAGCTCTCCACTGGCCACCGTGACAGAGGTGCACCAAAGAAAAGGTACAAGGACTGCCTAAAGAAATCTCTTGGTGCCTGCCACATTGACCACCGCCAGTGGGCTGATAACGCCTCAAACCGTGCATCTTGGCGCCTCACAGTTTGGCGGGCAGCAGCCTCCTTTGAAGAAGACCGCAGAGCCCACCTCACTGACAAAAGGCAAAGGAGGAAAAACCCAACACCCAACCCCAACCAACCAATTTTCCCTTGCAACCGCTGCAATCGTGTCTGCCTGTCCCGCATCGGACTGGTCAGCCACAAACGAGCCTGCAGCTGACGTGGACTTTTTTACCCCCTCCATAAATCTTCGTCCGCGAAGCCAAGCCAAAGAAAAAAAGAATAAAAAGTTAGTCAACTTCATGGTGTGCTGAAAGAAACTAGTGAATGGATTCTTTGTAAGCTGTTAAATCAGTTTTGTTGCAAGTAACAGAGAAGATCACTGGAATCTCCTTCCCCCACATTGACATAATCTACTAGGATTGCTGTCAGAAGGCGATATGCAAAATCATTGAGGATCCCTTTCACCCTGCACTCAGCATCTTTCAGTTGCTCCCATCGGGGAAAAGATACAGGAGGATCAGAGCCAGCACCACCAGGATGAGCAGCTGCTTCTTCCCATGGGCAGTGAGAATGCTAAACAACCAAAGAACCTGCCCACACGAAACATCCAAGATTCTTATTTGCACAGAACAATATTTATTTTTTTACTAGATGTAATACTTGTCCTGCATCTGCATTACTTGTCCGTACATCTATCTGCATGATTTTGCACAGAGGACCAGAGAACACCTTCGTTAGGTTGTACTTGTACAATCAGATCACAATAAACTTGACTTGGAAGAACTTCATGTGCACATCCAAATTAATCTGCATTTGGAGAACTTAATGTGGCCTATGCTACATCGGTCTAAGCTTGAACTCCCAGTCGCCAACCATTTGAATGGTCTTCACCATTCCCACACAGGCAGTCCTCTCCTCATCCATTGCCATGATGAGACCATATATAAATTTGTGGAACAACACATCATATTTTTCCTGTACTGCCAATGGCATGAACATTCATGTTTCTAATTCTAGGTCATTCCCACCACAATCTGCTTCCACTGTTTCTTTATCTTCTTTAATTACTTCCATTCTGTGCTTTTTTTTTTTTATAAAAAAACCTCGCAATGCTCCCACCTTCTGTCCAATACTCTAGTAACTCCTATTTCCAGCTTCTTCCACACATTGATGTTCTTGATATCATCCCTTCTCACTTTAATAGTTAAACAGTTCTAACCCAATATGTTGACTGATCATTTTCCCCATGGAAACTCTCATCCACTGAGTTTTTCCAGTGACTCTGTGCTCAAGATTCCAGCATCTGTATTTTCATGTTTTTCTGAAAAAAGTTGGTGTTTACATTAGATACAACTCACTATACACAGTACATATGTATTCAGTGGAGTGGAAAGAAAACTTTGAAAATCACTGTTTTAATCATACCTAATTGACTTGTGTACATGGTTTCATAACTCCAAAGGAAATGGGCCAATGACAATTTTTCTCAAGCAAAATATTTCAGTAATTGGGTCTAGAGCAGAGATTCTCAACCTTCCCTTCCACTCACATACCACCTTAAGCCATCTCCACAGAGCACAGATGGCATAGGGATGGCTTAAAGTGGTATGTGAGTGAAAAAAAATGGTCGTGAACCACTTGCCGAACACAGTCCCTGTCTTGGGAATTAACAGTTAATTGTTCCTAGGGCCATTTTCTGGAACTATCTTCTTTATCCCTTATGGGCTGTAAGAGAAAGCAATAAAATGGCAGACAGAGGCTGCACACAGTAACATATTATTAGCTGAAATTCTAGAGGTTAAATAAAGTGAACTAAACAAGGTAAAATATTTTAAAAAGCAATTTTCCAAGTTTTGCTAATTGAGTCCATCTCAAAGTGTAGAAACCTATCAATATTCACTGGCATTCTTTTATTGAAAAATTTAATTGAGCTAAGTTACTTCTTTTTAATGAACTGATAGCATTAATGTAATGTCAAAGCAATGTTATACAAATGGAATAAACCATTATCCTTGAATATAATTTCAGTTTATTGGGCTTAAAATTCATTAAAAACTGAAAAATATAGCTTTATACCAATGAAAATGTGACATGTGAAGTGAAGCTGTTTAGCAAATGTTTCTGGGAGAGTTCTTGCTTATTTTTAATATTACCTCCACATATTTTGTCACAAATTGTTATCACATTTGTGTTATGAAATTCCCAAAATTACATCAACAGCAAGGGATTTCCCAGGGCCTAGATTCTTTATCAGCAAGAATTACAATCATGTTATTCTGAAAAATAACAGTTGTTCACTCAGATTTAACTAATCCTGCTTGCTCAGAAGCAGCGCTATTTATGGGACCAATCACATGCAACCACATTCTCTCAGCCAGCTGCAGTAAACTCTGAAGACTGCTTACAATAAAGGGGATTCTTTCATGCACCTTGAAATAAATTTCTGCAAACAAAAGTTAAACAAAAATCTGTGGACACCATAGTTGAAGTAAAAATATACAATGCTGGAGAGAAACTCAGCAGGTCAAACAGTATCCTTTATATAGCAAGGGTAAAAATACACAACTGGCAATTTGGGCTTGAGGCCTTTATCAAGGAATGGGAAAAATGTCAGCAGGTGTCTGACCGAAAGAACAAGGAGGAGTGTCGTCTCAAAGGCAGGAGTTGATAGATGGAATAGGGAGGGAGGGACAGCAGTGATCAAGGGGAGGAGGGAGAACTGGAGAGAAGGGAAGGGAAAGAGGAGAGCAGGTTAGCAGAAACCTGAAAAGTCAATGTTAATGCCATCTGGCTGG
Organism: Narcine bancroftii; assembly: GCF_036971445.1. Taxonomy (NCBI): domain Eukaryota; kingdom Metazoa; phylum Chordata; class Chondrichthyes; order Torpediniformes; family Narcinidae; genus Narcine; species Narcine bancroftii. The sequence goes on along the minus strand of NC_091470.1, from coordinate 311,310,491 downwards.
AGAGTGCCGAGCGGGAAAAATCAGGTGTTGTTCCTCCAATTTACTGGTGGTCTTTTTGGGATAGTACACAAGGCCATGGACTGACATGTGAATATGACAGAACTGAAATGGTTGGCTACTGGGAGGTCTCTGTCACTGTTGCAGACAGAGCAAAAGTGCTCAGTGAAGTGATCTCTCAATCTGTGCCCATTCTCTCAGATGTAGAGAAGGCCACAAAGGGAGCATCAGATGCAGTAAATCCATCCTGCAGCTACTCGTGAAGTGATGCTTCACTCAAAAGCCCTGTTTGGAGCCATGGTCTGTGGTGGGGGGTGGGGGGGGGAAGGTGTGGGAAGAAAAAGTCTGGTACCTCCTGTAGCCACAGGGGAAGGTGCCAGGGTGTGGGGGATGATTAGTGGATGAGGAGGAATGCACGAGGGAGTTGCAGAGGGAGAGGTCCTGACTAAAAGCAGAGAGGGGAGGAGAGAGGAAGATGTGTCTGGTAGTGGGATCCTGTAGTAAGTGCCAGAAATTCCAGAGGATAATGTGTTGGATGCAGAGACTGGTGGGGTGGTAGGTGAGGAAAAGGGGGACTGTTTGTTGCATCTGGGGCAATGGGGCACCAGGGCAGATGAGTAGAAAATGAAGGGGATGTGGGAGAGGTCTAAGTTAATGGTGGTGGAGGGGAAGCCACATTTGTGGAATAAGGCAGACATTTCAGAAGATCTGGACTGGAAGATTTCATCTTGGAAATACATGCAGCAGAGATAGAGAGATTGAGAGGAGGATGGAATCCTTGCAGGGGACAGAATGCAAGGAAGTGTAGTGTAGGGAACAGAGTGCAAGGTTATGTTCTTGTATACATCAGTGCAAAGCTTGCCTCTCTTTCCTAGAGAAAAAAAAACTCACCTGGTCCATCTCCAACAACATTCTCCCCTTCCTGGAGAAAAAAATATCCTTCAACTCATCTCACTTCCTCCAAATTAAAGGAGTAGTCATGGGTACCTATATGCGTCCCAGCTACACCTGCCTATTTGTGGGCTTTGTAGAGAAATCTATGCTACAGGTTTACATAGGTACGACCTCAACTCTTCCTCTGGGTTAGAGGCTAAACATTTTTTTGGAGAAAATATTAAGGGTTAAACTCCCACAGGATATGATGCTATTTTTGTTGGGTAATATTAAAATGGTTAGTTCTAAATTAAGATTAACTAATGTATCAAATTGGCTTTAGCTGTTTCTAGGAAGTGCATAGCTATTACTTGGAAATCAGATGCAGATTTAGGGATGGAGAGGTGGCATGTTGAATTACATTGATTTATTCCAATTGAGAAAATAACATAATTTACATAATAAATATCATATTTTTCTTGAACAAATGGAGCTCATATTTGCAGTATGATAGTTTGAAAGCGCGATGGACTCTTGAAAGCCTGTCCCGTTGGTAACCCTGAACTCCAGCATTGTTTGTATTGAGAATTATGTTTCTTTTTGGCATTCTCCTTGTTTCTTTCTCCTTTCATTCTTTTTTTCTTTTCTATTTAGGGTAGAGTTGGTGAATTGGAAGGGTGGGGGGAGTGGATGGAAGGGATTGAAGTATTTTTTGAGTATTTTCTTTCTACCACATTTGTAATTGTTGTGGTTTTATTGATTATTTATGATTTTTTTTTAATTTAAAATAATTTAAAAACTCTCCTTACTGGAAAAAATCCTCCCCCCTCCCCCTCCCCCCTCCCCCTCCCCCTCCCCCTCCCCCTCCCCCTCCCCCTCCCCCTCCCCCTCCCCCTCCCCCTCCCCCTCCCCCTCCCCCTCCCCCTCCCCCCTCCCCCTCCCCCTCCCCCTCCCCCTCCCCACTTTAACTCATCTCACCTTCTCCAACTCACACCCATAGCCATGGGTACCTGCATGGATCCCAGCTACACCAGCCTGTTTGTAGGCTTTGTGGAGCAATCCATGCTGAAGGCCTACACAACTCTTCCTCGGTTATATCAAGGACTACATTAGGGCTGCCTCATTCTCCCACAATGAGGTTGTCAACTTCATCCACTTCGCAGCCAACTTCTACACAACCTCAAACTCACCTGGTCCACTTCTGACAACACTCTCCCCTTCCTAGATCTGTCTCTATCTCAGGAGACTAGCTTTCCACTGACATGTTACAAGCACATCAACTTCTACAACTACCTTAACTACACTTCCTCACACCCAGTCCCCTGTAATCCCCTTCATTCAATTTCTATCCGTGCCACACCTGTTCCTAAGATGAGATCTTCCAGTCCAGATCTTCCAAAATGTCTGAATTTTTCCACAAACAAAGCTTCCCCTCCTTCACCATCAACTCAGCCCTCACCCAAATCTCCATTTCCCACTCATCTGCCCTGGCCCCCTCTTCCCCCATACGCAACAGACAGAATTCCCCTTATCCTCATCTACGACCCCAAAATTTCATCCACCAGAATTTCCAGCACTTACAACAGGATCTCACCACCAGAATCATCTTCCCCTCTCCTCCACCCCCTGCCTGCCTTCCATAGTGACTGCTCCCTCCATGACTCCCTTGTGCACTCATCTCTTCACACCAATCACCCCTTCCCCAGCCCCTCCCCTGTGGCCACAGAAGGTACCACACTTGTGCCAACACCTCCCCCCTCACCACAGTCTGGGGCCCCAAACAGGCCTTTCAAGTGAAGCAACACAGGTCTGATTTACTGCATCTGGTGCTCCCTTTGTGGTCTTCTCTACAGGAGAGAGACTTGGTGTAGATTGGGAGATTGCTTCACTGAGCACCTTTGCTCTGTCCACACCAGTGACAGACCTCCCACTAGCCAACCATTTCAGTTCTGTCTATGGACTTGTGTATGATCCCACCAAGACCACCTACAAATTGGAGGAACAACACCTGATATTCCATCAAGGCATTCTCCAAGAATTAACATCCTGTTTCTGCTAACCTGCTCTACTTTCCTCTCCCTCCTTTCTAGTTTTTCTCCCTCCCTTCACTTAGTCATCCTTCCTCCCCTTGATCGCTGCTGTCCCTTCCCTTCTCCACCCATCACCTCCTGCCTTTGCAACAACACTCCCTTTACTCTTTTGCTCTGATGCCTGCCAACATTTTTCCATACCTTGATGAAGGGTTGAAGCCCAAAATGTTGGTTATTATTTTTACCTTTGCTATACAAAGGATACTGGTTGATCTGCTGTTTCTCCAGCATTGTGTCTTCTGCAAACAAAACAGAATAGCATGGAGAATCTCTAGAACACATGAAAGATGACATAATACAATCTTCAAAGGTGATGTAGGTTCAGCATTGACCCATCACTCACATTGTAGGAGATGCATTAGGAGTCATCAGTCAGCACCATATTCTCCCATGAATTAAGAAATGCTATTTTACCCAGGAGATCAAGCAGAACTATAGAGAGGAACAGGTTTAATGTTTAAAGTCAATAACCTTTGATACTTTTATCAGGGCTGGGAAATAGGAAATCCAGCAGTAGAGAGTGGGGAGAAATGGAGGGAACAAAGCAAATGTCTATGATATGGAACCCAGGACAGACTGAATTACCCATGTGATGAGAGTGATACCAGCTTAGAGAAAGCCATGAGAGCTTGTTGATCACAGTTGGTCTCTCTCAAGATGCAAATCCTTCCTCATTCATCTTCTCCTCCAGACAAATCCATTGTGATTAACAAGCCCTCATCGCTTTCTCTCAGCTAACAAGTGTTTTCCAGTTCGCAAGTAGCCAAATTCAACCCCATTAGCAGAAAAATGCTACAGAGACAACAGTGCCATTATCAGCAGCTTGCTGGAGACTATAACTAATGGATTTTGGAACGTAGATTTCTTATTACATAGTGAAGATAGTTTCCAAAGATTCCAGCAGGTAAGTGAGTAGGGAAGTTGAATGAATTTAATACATGAAAATGTAAGGTGTTGCATTTTGAGGTCTAACATGGGTAGAACCAACACAGTTTACATAAAATGCTGGAAAACCTCAGAGGATCCTTCATTTAGCAAAAATAATGATACACAACATTTCGGGCTGGAGCCCTTCAAAGTAGGAGAAAAAAAAGACAGGTAGGTGTCTGAATAAAATTCTGGGGAGGGCAAGGGGAGGAGTACAAGATCACAGGCAAGAGGACATAGGCGTTTGAGTGAGAGAGTACAAGATAAAAAGTTGAGAAGTGAGAGGAAGGTGATTGCTCTCGGAATGGAAAGGGAAGGGGTGGAGAGCAAGAGGAAAGGAGACAGAAGGATGGGGAAAGAGAGGGAGACAAGGGAGTAGACTAATGGAAACAGGAGAACTCAATATTAATGCCATCTGGTTGGAGAATGTCGAGACAGAATATTAGATGTTTGCTCCTCCAATTGAGGGGGACCTTGCTTTGGCAGTGCATGAGGCCATGGACAGTCATGTCAGCACAGGAGTGGAGACTCTGGGAGATCTCTACCATTGCGGCAGACTGAGTGAAGCTGCTGAGTGAAGCAATCTCCCAATTTGTGTCCAGTCACTCAGACATAGAGAAAGCCTCAACAGGAAAACTGGATGCAGAAAAGGACCCCTGCAGATTCACGTGAAGTGTTGCATCACTTAGAAAAACTCTCTGGGGCCCCCGAATGGTTGTGAGGGAGGAGGTGTGGGCACAAATCCAGTTACTTCCTGTGGACACAGGGGAAGGTATCTAGGGGGCAATTAGTGGAAGGGATGAATGGATGAGGGAGTTAGAAGGTTTGGTCCCTGCAGAAGGAGGAGAGGGAAAGATTTGACTGGTGGTGGGATCATGTTGTAGTTGACAGAAATTGCTGAGGATAATATTTTTGATGCAGAGGCTGGTGGGGTGGTAGGTGAGGACAAGAGGAATCCTGTTGTTGCATCTAGGGGCAGAGGGGTTGAGGACAGATGTGGGCAAAGTCTGAGATAATGAGTTAGAGAGGGAGCCATGGGCTAGTGAGTGAGTGCATTTTAAGGGAAGGTGCTATCCAACTGTGGCAAGGAGTGAAGGCAAGGGTTAGAGACATTGAGGCAATCTTGGATTCAATGACTCACCTCGACATGTTTATAAGATCATGATACAACTTGCAACGTTGACTTGCAGTGAACATTACTCCCAGCTCCAGCAAATTTACTCTGGGTTATTGTCCACAGGTAGAAATGAAGGAATGGTATCTGTGGCCCCTTATTCATACTATTTCTTTCCTACAGGTTAATATTAACCAGCAGCTTCCCTACATCTGTATTACCGCCCTTGAGAGCACACTTTCTGTCCTTGGGAACAACTGGTGCAGTCATGTGACATTAATCAACAATCTCCAGTATCCAGAAGGTATTAGTAATGGAGTAAATATGTCTTCAAGCAGTAGCTGATGAGGTCTCAGCTGGGTAGTTAATTACTGGCAGCCACTGAGCTAAAGCCTGCGGAAATTGAACCACATTTTTGCATGAGAGCTCAACAATGCTGTGTTTTTAAAAACATAAAGGGTTAAATTTTACTGGAGATAAATTACTCAGAAATATTTAACCCATTATCTCCTCATGGCATTTGCATCCTAAGTTTTGATAGAGGTAAATAAAAATTGAAGATCAGAAAAAGCCTTAGTACAATATCATAGATAATTCTGTAAACTTGGTAATAATGTGGAATTTATACTGTTCCAGCCCAGCAGCACCTTGAGGGAAAGTAAAATAATGGCAGATATTGGACTTGAATATATTTAACAAGTCAGCCACCACAATCCTCTTGGAGAGGGAATTCCAAAGTTTCATAATTTTGTAAAAAAAAATCCTCTTTTTTGCCATCTTAAATCAGCAATCGCTTGTTCTTTAGTTTAGATTTCCACTCAAGAATAATCAACTTGTCATCTACCTTGTTGAGCTCCTAGGAATCATAGATGCTTTAATGAGAACACTTTTCATTCTTATAAATCTCATATATAAAGACTCAACCCATTCAACAAATCCTTACACAACTCCTTCATCCCAGAAATCAATGTACTAAATCTTTAAAAATGTTTCCAATGCATTCTACCATCCTTAAATATGGAATGTAAAATTGCAAATACTATTCCAGACATGATCTCAGAGACATCTTCCAGGACTTCTGTGTTTATTAGCCTTTACCTTCGTAATATTTTATTTGCTTTCTTAATTATTTGTCATATCTGCATGTTAACTTTCTATATATGTTTGTCCATATCCTCAGTGGACACCATTTTGTGTTTTCTCTTCATTTAAATAATATTATGCCTTTGCAATCTTACCAAACTAGAAAGCATCACATTTTCCAACTTTATACTTCAACTGCCAATTTGTGTACCATATACTCAAACATTTTTTTTTAAATATGGAGATACAGCATGGTGTCAGGCCCTACCATCCCTCAAACCCTTATGCATGTGACCAATTTACTTACCAAGTCCATATGTCCTTGGAACATGGGAGTAAACTGGAGCACCCAGAAGAAACACTGGACATGGGAACAATAAAAACTCCTTACTGACACCAATAGATTCAAACCTGGATTGTTGGTTTAGTAATAGAACTGCATTAACCACCATGCTAACCCTCATTTAAAGATTTGTTGTATCCTTTCCCAACTTGCTTTCCACAAGTCTTTGCTTTATTTGTTAAGCAGATAACAATCTTGTTATCTAATTAGAGTCATCTGATCCCTCCAAATACAGCTTGCAAATGTGAAAATGACTCATTAACTCTTAGTTTGCCAGTCCTCCATCCACATAATCTCCAACATCAGGAGTTAAACACTAAAGTCAACAAACATTGGGATTGTAGTACAAAGTGCTGAAGAAATTCAGCAAGTCACATGGCAATCATTCAAAGCAGAGATATATAACCAACATTTTGGGTTTGAACCCTTTGTCATACCTTGAAGGTGCAAGAAAGGTTGGGGAGTTGAAATAGTTGGCTGCAGGAAGCCAAAGCCTAGAACCAAAAACAGAAAAGAGGTGTTCAGCAAAGTAGTCATCCAATCAGTTTTTGGTTTCACTGATATAGAGGAGGCCACACCAAGAACACCTAATGCAGTGGATCAGGTTGGATGATGTGCATGCAAAATTCTGCCTCATCTGGAAGGTCTTGTTTGTGGCCCTGGCAGGAGGTGAACACGAGATACTAGAGTCTTGGAGAGACTAGTCTCTGCTGTGTGGTTGGAAGAGGAATTCCATTGAAGAAGGCAGAATTATTGGAGGACAATGATGGAGTGGGGTGGAAAATGAATGCCAAAGGGACTCTTTTTTTTAACTTGGGGTAATTGCGGTGAGGACAAAAGTACAGGAAATTGAGAAGATGTGTACAGGCTTTATCAATGACAGTAATGAGAATCCATGTTTATTAAAGAAAGAGGACCTTCTTCTACAGAGGAAGATCTCATCCTGGGAAAAGATTTGGCGAGGGCAGAGATGGATTAATTGAGGAGAGGGATGGTCCTGACAAGAGCCTGGAATGGGAAGTGGTATAATCCAGATAGCTGTGAGGGAATCAGTGGGTTTGTAAAAGATGTCCATGGATAGTTTGTCCCCAAAGATGGAGGCAGAGAGGTCAAGAAGTGGAGAGGTGTGACAGAAATAGCCCAGGTAAATGCAAGGGTTAGGTGGGTTCATTTCATAAGATTAAGTTGACTCTTATTTAATTGTATTGTGATTTGCTAATGCTTCCTTCCAGTTCTTCCCAAAGTTCCAGGAGAAAATAGAACACCTTGATAGTTCAAATGTGGGCTCTTGATAGATCTTCCATGCCTGTGGCATTGAGTTGTCCCACTGATATAGCCAATATTGCCAAATTTTTTCCAGTGTTACCTACCTTTGTTTCAGCAACTTTAATTATCTTTATGGATCTGTTAGCTGAATCAACCTTTCCTAATGCTGTTTGATATTTTTTTTAATTAGAATTAATTCTTACTAAGTGTTTTAATCTGTCTGCAAAAAGTTTCAAATGGAATCAAAATTGTACAACATGGAAGCAGGCCATTTAATCCAACATCCACTCTGAGCAGTGGTTTTTAATAATGATAATGAGTTTACTGTCATACATATTGTATGACTGTGCAACAAAAGTACTCAAAAAAGTCAATGAATTAAATTTAAAAATACAATAAATACACAAGATAATAAACATTATTATCTCATGCAAAAAAGTGACTTGCAAGAGTGCAGACAATTCTTTTGTGCTGATGGAGCTGGTCCATCTTTAGTGTAATAAGGAATAGCTATTGGAAAGAAATTGTTCTTGAACATAGATCTGGTGGTTTTCAGGCTTCTACATCTACTGCCAAAAAGTAGCAGTGAGAAGAGGTTGTGACCAGTGTGATTGGGGACACTTTATGATGGCTGCCTTCTTGATGCCCTCACCCTGTACAGCTCCCCTGCCCAAGCAATTAAAGGGTTCATCTAGACACTTTTAAAAATGTGATCAACAACCTAGCTCCAGCCACTCTTAGTATAACCATATAATAACCATATAAAGCACAGAACAGGCCAGTTTGGCCCTACTAGTCCATGCCGCAACAAATCCCCACCCTCCTAGTCCCACTGACCAGCACCTGGTCCATACCCCTCCAATCCTCTCCCCTCCATGTAATTATCCAGTCTTTCCTTAAATGTAAAGAACGTCCTTGCTTTAACCACCTCTGCCAGAAGCTTATTCCACATCCTAACTACCCTTTGCGTGAAGAAATTTCCCCTCATGTTCCCCTTATAATTTTCCCCCTGCAACCACCCCATTCTCGCATTTCGCTTGCCCATTGCCTCTCTGGTTATAGCTTGTCATGTGTACTCCAAATACAGACCATGCCCAGGTTACAAACAACTAACTGATGGGAACCCCCACACAAGAATGAGCTCCCATAGTATTATTAAATTCATAAGTCCAATGGATTTTGTATTTCATGAACTCATCCAGTTTATCAGTCTTGTGCTTTTGATGCCATTCATTAAAATACTGTGGAGGTATAGCTACCACATTTAATGATTGTGTACTCTCTGACATTAGGACAAAATTGATTTATGGACCTTTTAAAATAGAAAATTCTTTACATTCAGATGGCCTATACTTACCATCCTCTGGGTGAAGAGGGACCCCCTCATATCCCCTCTAAATCTCTTCTCCTTTGCTCTAAACCCATCTTCTCTAGCTTTATTTGCCTCTGGTTTTAAGTGACTAGTTTTAAAGTTTCCTGCAGTCTACTTCATCTATTTTCCCCCTCAATTTTGTATACCTCAATCCTGTTGTGGTGCACTGTTAGCCAGAATCAGACACACACACACAAAGATAAAGATTGTACAACAGGCTTTAATCCACAAAGACTTCCACAGAGCCAGGCTGGCTGTGGCTGCAGCAACTCTGAGTGAGGTCTCGGGAGGCCGGCGCAGGCTTATATCCCGGAGTGTGATTGATACCTGATTGGGTGGGGCTTAATCCATTCAGGCCAACTGATTGACAGCGGGGCAGGTGTTGTCCTGTCCCCTTACACTCCTGCAGGTACAGAGGTTGCCCGCTGCAGCAGGCCGGTGGTGTACCACCACATTCACCCCCTTCTTTAAAATTGTCCAAGAAGAAGGGGGGGGGCAGTAACAAGGAATCGCACCCACTATGTACATACAATATTTACAGGTTGAGACGACTTGGTGATCGCCGGGGTCTCTGAGACCGTCATAGGACTGGCTCCTGGTCACTGGTCAGAGGGGAAGTGGGGGGGCTGGTGGCAGGGGTGTATGTGGCTGGTTTGGTGCCGCGCGGAGAGTGGTCAGGGGGGCCGGGGTTGACGTATGCGGGTTATATTGGATGGGTGGGGGGGCGGGTTCATCTCCTAAGGCTGAAGCGGGCCCCTGGTGGTCAAGGAGGCCCTGCATGCCCCATAGCTGCATGGGGACTGGAATGTATGCCCATTCAGCGTCATCCTGGGTTGGAGGGTGGTGTGTTGTGGTGGGTGCTCCTGCTGGTGCCAGGTCCCTGGTTGAGACGGTGCCGTCCCTGCCACTCCAGAACCTAATGTAAGCATAGTTATGGTTTGCATGAAGGAGGAAAATCTGCTCTACCAGGGCTTCAGCCTTGTATGTCCATACATGCTTATGCAGAAGCACCGGTCCCGGGGACATGAGCCATGCTGGGAGTGACATTCCAGTCGCCGACCTCCACGAATGAGAATAAGCATTCGTGAGGGGTCTCATTAGTAGCCATGCACAGCAGTGACTGAATGGCATGGAGCGCCTCAGGCAGGGTGCCCTGAAAGTACTCAACGGCCCACCCTTTTGATCTGAGAGCCAGGAGGACTGCCTTCCAGACCATCCCATTCTCGCATTTCACTTGCCCATTGCCTCTCTGGTTATAGCTTGTCATGCGACTGGTCGCGATGCCCCTCACCGTCAGGTACTGGCGCAGCTCGTCGCTCATGAAACTAGACCCCTAGTCACTGTGGATGAAGGAAGGGTAGCTAAACATGGTGAAAATCTGCCCCAAGGCCCTGATGACGGTGGCTGTGGAGGTGTCCGGACAAAGGATGGTGAAAGGGAAGCGTGAGTACTTGTCCACTACCGTGAGGAAGTAGACATTTCGGTTCGTGGAAGGCAGGGGCCCTTTGAAGTCCATGCCAAGATGCCTGAAAGGCCAAGTAGCCTTTACAACGTGGGCCTGGGGTGGGGGGGTGGGTGGAAGAAGCGGGGGTTACACTCCACACAGACCCAATAGGCCTCGGTCATGTCCCTGACGTCCCTGATGGTGTACGGCAGGTTTTGGGACTTAAAGAAATGGTACAACCGAGTGACGCCCGGATGGCAGAGGGACTCATGCAATGCCTCCAACCTGTTGTCATGTATAGATGTGCAGGTGTGAGAGAGGGCATCAGGGGGGTCGTTTAACTTCCCGGGGAGGTACTGGATGTCGTAGCTATAGGTTGCCAGCTTGACTCTCCAGTGCAGGATCTTGTCGTTCTTGATCTTGCTCTTGTGGGTAGTGTTAAACATGAATGCTGGTCTGTGAGGAGCGTGAATCTCCTGCCGGCCAGGTAGTGGGACCAGTGGCGGACCGCGTCCACAATCACCTGGACCTCCTTTTCAATGGCGGAGTGACCTAGCTCGGAGCTGTGGAGGGTCCTGGAGAAGAAGGCCACAGGGCACCCCCCCCTTGGTTGAGGGTAGCAGCGAGGGCCACCTCTTAGGCATCCCTCTCCACCTGAAAGGGGGAGTCCTCATCCACAGCCTGCATAGCGGCGTCCATGATGTCTTGCCTGATGCAGGTGAAGGCTGCCTGCACCTCAGGTGGGAGGGAAAAAGTTGTGGATTGGGCCAGTAGACGAACCTTGTCCGAGAAGCGAGGGATCCACTGCGAATAATAAAAGAACAGGCCCAGGCACCTGCTGAGGGCCTTTAGCATGGAGGGGAGGGGTAACCCCATTAATGGGCACATCCTTTCTGGATCTGGGCCAACGACTCCATGGGCCACGATGTACCCCAGGATGGTGAGGCGGGTGGTTCTGAACACACACTTCTTGTTGTAAGTGAGGTTCAGCTCTGTGGCTGTCTGGAGGAATCTTTCCAGGTTAGTATCATGGTCCTGCTGGTCATGGCCACAGATAGTGATGTTATCCAGATATGGGAACGTCACCTTCAGCTTGTGCCAGTCTACCATGCGATCCATCTCCCACTGGAAGACGGAGACCCCGTTCGTGACCCCAAAAGGAACCCGGCGGAACTGGTGCAGGCATCTGTCCACCTCAAAGGCAGTGTAGGGCTTGTCCTTTGGGTGGATAGGGATTTGGTGATACGCCAGCTTCAGGTCAATCGTGGAGAAAACCCAGTAGCGGGCTATCTCATTGACCATGTTTGTGATCCTCGGCAGGGGGTAGGCATCCAGTTTGGTGTACCGATTAATGGTCTGGCTGTAATCCACGACCATCCTCAGCTTACATCTCCCTTTGACCATCAGGACTTGGGCTCTACAAGAGCTGTTACTAGGCTCAATAACACCTTCAGCCAGGAGTCGCCTCACCTCCGCCTTGATGAAGTCTGTCTGCAACGCAATAGCGCCTACTTCTCGCGGCGATCGGCTTGCGGCCTAGCGCAAGATGTGGAAAGACCACCGGTGGGGTGATGCGCAGTGTGGAGATTGACTTCCGGCAGGTGGGCCGTGGTTGTACAATGTGAGTGGAGGTTGGGGCCCCCTGAAGGCAAGGGTGACATTGTGCAGGTGGCACTGGAAATCCAGGCCCAGGAGGAGTGGTGTGCAGAGTTTGGGCATGACCAGGAGCCTGAATCCTGTGTAAGTCTCCCTTTCCACCTTTATATTGACCAAGCAGCACCCAAGGGTACCAACAGTTTTATCCTTGGTGGTGAGGGTGATCGAGCAGATGGTGTGGTGGACCTTTAACCTTAGGGAGTGGGCCATGCTCATGTGAATGAAGGTCTCGGTGCTGCCACTGTCCAACAGGCACTTTGTTACCTGCCCGTTGACTCCATCAGAGTGCCCGAGATCGTGGGGGATGTCCCTGGTCAGCGTGGTGGTGGCCAGGACCATCTCTGAGTTGGAGTCGTCTCTATCTGGAGGGATGGGGAGCGTCGATAGGGCGGCCTGGTCATCGCCCGTGTTGACCACGTCAACATCGGTTGTGAGGTGCAGCGTGCGGTAGCCGATGGCCTCCAGAGGCGTGGGGAGCGTCAGTAGGATGGCCTGGTCATCACCCGTGTTGACCACGTTGTTCTCAACATCATCGGGGGCCCTCCGTGTCAGGCACTGCCTGGCCCAAGATGGCAGCAACAAGTGGGAGGCCGCTACATGGCTGCCCTCCTTTCCTAGTCGTGTCTGCTGAACTGGAGGGAAGTGACTTAATCACGGCCGGCAGCAGTGAAATCTTTACGTTAGCTGGAAGTGACTTCACGTGGTGAGCCGGACATTACATCGCTGTAGTTCTCAATGAGCGGCGCCATCGAGGGTGGGGGCTGGTGCAGATACTCGGGCACATGGTGTGACAGTCACTGGCAGGGCTGGATGTTGCGCGGTCGAAGTCGGGGAAGTCTTTGCGGGGACAATGGTGCCGCCTGCCACACGCTCGTTGGGGGTGGGTCCGTGGGGGAGGTGCGAAGGTCAGAGGGCCGCTGAGCTGCCGGCAGGTTTAGAGAGGCACACTTTTGCAAAGTGGCCTCTCTTGCCGCATTGGGAACAATACTGGTTCCTAGCTGGGCAGTTTTGGCGCAATCGTCGATCTGACCCACACCAGGACCCACAGTAATTACAGGGGCACCGGGCGCCTGCCACAGTGACGTTCTCCTCCCCAGCTCAGCCTGGGCCATGAGGGAGCCTGGGGGAACCTGGAATCAAAGGCTTCGATGTGCAGGGCTGCTGCTTCCAGGGTTTGGACCACTTCCACAGTCCTGGTTAGAGCATAGATGTCGTCTTCCAGCAGCTTCTGCCGGATGGCCTTCGAGCGTAGCCCTTGGACCCAGGTCTACCGGATCAGCCTCTCTACCTCCTCTACACCTACCCTGGGTTCAGCCAGACACGGTCGGGCCAACTCTTGCAAGTGTCCCAGGTAAGACTCCACCGTCTGCCCGGGTTGCTGGGCTCTGATGTTGAGGAGGTACCTTGCACAGACCACATTCATGGGGGGGTGGGGGGTTGTACAAGTTCTCGAGAGTGTCTATTGCATTCTTGTACATGGAGCAGCCTTTGGTTTCCTGGAAGGCGCAGGGACCCAGCTTTGACCGGAGTAGGACCAACCATTTCTGATCGGAGTCCAGGATGTCTCCCTCATGCGCCTCAATGATTGCCTCGACCGTGTGCTTTCAGATCTCGAAGCGTCTCTGGGCTTTCAGATGGCGTGGGTCGACCTTGAGGCTCCCTGCACATAGGAGTTTTTCCATAGCCGCCATGGGAAAATTTTGTGGATTAAATTGTGGTGCACTGTTAGCCAGAATCAGATACACACAAGGATAAAGACTGTACAACAGGCTTTAATCCACAAAGACTTCCACAGAGCCAGGCTGGGTGTGGCTGCAGCAACTCTGAGTGAGGCCTCGGGAGGCCGGCACAGGCTTATATCCCAGAGGGTGATTGGTACCCAACCGGGTGGGGCTTGATCCATTCAGGCCAACTGATTGACAGCTAGCCAGGTGTTGTCCTGTCCCCTTACACTCCTGCAAGTACAGAGGTTGCCCTTGCAGTAGGCCAGTGGACACCTGTCTTCCTTAACCTCTGCCCCAGCATGAAAATACAGCTTCTCTTGTCTCTCCTCATAACTGATCATCCTGTTGAATCTCCTTTGCTGCCTCTCTAGTACCATCACATCTACCTTATACCTTTATGACCAGATCTGCACATAATACTCCAGTGAGGTCTGACCATGGTTTTGTAAAGATGGAGCATAATATCGCTACATCTGCATTCAATACCCTGACAAATGATGGCCAGTATCCCCCAATGCCTTGCTGACTATATTGTCTGCCTGCATTATCTTCAACAATCTAAGGATGTACTCCTAAGTCCTCCTGTTTTGCAATATTCCCCAAGATCCTACCGTTCATTGTTTACGCTTTAGCTTCATTTTTACTCCCAAAATGCATCATGTCACAAGGGATAGGATTAAACTCCATGTGCCATTATCCATCCATTTCATCAACATTTATCCACAGCCTAAGACCACCTTCTGCCAATCTTGACAGCAGCAAACATACCGATCTTGACTCCCACCACCACATACAAATCATTCACATACGTTACAGAGAGCAAGAGTCCCAACACTAATCTTTCTTGAACACCCTAGCCAAAGGCATCCTAAACAATCTCAAAACAACCTGCTACCATCACCCTCTGTCTCTCATTGCCAAGACAATTTTGGATCAAGTTTGCCAACTTGCTGTACGCTAACTAGTCTCCCATGTGTGACCTTGTCAAAGACCTTAAAGTGCATGTCAATCACATCTACTGCCTGCCCTCATTAATATACATTTTTATTTTAAACCTCTTCAAAGAATTTGACCAAATTGATCAAACATATCTCCCATGGCTGTGTTTAAATACTTGTCTTTCCACATAATCATCAATCCTGTCCCTCAAAATTGCCATATGTTAGGCTCAAGTGTCTAAAATTACCAGGCTTTTTCATGCTGACTTTATTGCAAAGGGGACATTTGGCATTGTATTTGTGTCCACTAAGAATCTTACAAACCTGAGGCAGAGCCCAACAATCTCTTCCCTTGCCTCCCACCACAGTCTACAATAACCCATTCAGTCCTGGGGATATAGCCACCTTTATGTCTGCCAATTAATGGAGAACTAGACTAGATGCTGATCAACATCTCAGAATTCTCCAACTATAAAGTCTGATTCCTTTGTGAATACTGATGAAAATAATTTAGGACCTCAACTATACCTTTTGGCACCATGCACTCATGGGCCTTGTTGTCCCTAATAGGTCCTACTTTTTTTATGTTTATTCTTTTGTCCTTAATATACAGATTTATCTGTTTTCTTGAAATTAGAAAAGCTAAGAGTTACATTTTTCACACTTCCCTACATTCTTTTACTTTCATGACATCATTAGTACAATATAACAATCTATGCAAACTAAGGTTAATCAAAGTCACAGAAAGATAACAGTGCTCTTGTGGGCAATTTCAGAACAAAATGTATTATACTATTATGTTTATGAGAGCAAGAGATATATTAGGTGAAATTAACAAATCAATGTCTACAAAACTCAAAAAAGATCTGTTTATCGATCATACACAACTACCCCATTCACTTTCTGCAGCCTTCAATGTGATTTGGACCATATAAAATTCTCTGCACTCCAATTATCCTCGGAACAAAAATACAGAATAGATGAAATAAAGCAAATATTTGTGGAGAGGGTATGATAGGTAGCCATGAGGGATTGTCTTAAATGAGTGTACACATGCATTTGTAGTATTTTGGAATTGCTTTTATTTGCTGTTTCCCTCCACCTTCTTTGTTTATTTAGGTTCCAGCATCTGCAGTTCCTATGTTTCTCTTGTTGACTGTTCTTCTCTCTCTGTGGATGCCACCTGATCAATTGAGTCCTTCCTGCTTCTTTGTTCACTCCTACTTTATTATGTGATAGGTTGGGACATTTCTCTTGGTCTCCTCGAGTTACTGCCATAACTATTGGCACTTACACCCTTTCCAGATCAGAAAACAGCCAACAGTTATCTGTCACTCAGAGTTGGTCACATTCTGACCATCTCTCCAGTTAGTTGCTTGAGATTTTTGACTGAAAGTGGGACTCAGGTGTGGCACGAAGATGGGTATTACTATATTATAAAGCCTAATAAAGTAAGGAGCATGGGTTCAGGATAAAATGAGAGGCTCAATCTCTTCAAGAACTCTAAGACTAGTGCCATCATCTGCCCTTTATAACTGACCTGTGACAAGTCAAAATATAGCACAAGCACCTTCTGCCATTAAGTTGATTGGTTTCAGAACCATGATCCAAATGAAGGGGCCTTAACAAATACCAGTTGAAATCTAATCAGAATGAAATTTAATTAAGAGGAAGAATAACATTTATAGAAATGGTTCTAAAACATGTTAGTTAGCATACCAGTTAGTGCAACACTGTTACAGTGCTGGCAACCTGGGTCGAATCCGGCACTGTGTTAGGAGTTTGCACATTCTCTCATGTCTGTGAGTTTCCTCTCATCCTTCAAAATGTACAGGGATGTTGGTCATTTGGGTGTAATTGGGTGGCACAGACGTGAGACAGAAGGACCTGAAACTGTGCTGTATATCTAAATTTTAAAATATTTAAAAACCATACCATTCATTCTACAGATATGTAGAATGAAATACAATGTAGTACAGAAATATAAAGAACATGCAAAAGTACTAATTAGGAGCAGGAGGAGACAGTATGTTCTTCAAGACTAATCCACCATTGAATCAGATAAGGAATCTGATTATAACTATGTTTGCATTACTGTCTGCAGTTACTTTACAAGTTCACATTTATTGTCAGATATACCAAGATTTAGCAAAAAGTTTGTTTTGCAAGGAGTCCAGTTAGACATCCCACACAATGTACAAGACAGCACAGAGTTCGAGAGAAATCAGATAGTGCAGAGCAAAGGCAGTACAATTTTATTATTTTGAAGATCCTTCATGAGCTTGATAATAGTCAGAAAAATGTCCTTGAATCTGATAGTGCATGATATTACACTTGTGATTTTTCTTCCAAATGGTAGTGAGGTGAAAAAAGTGTGACCAAGATGATCTCTTTTAATATGCTGGCAGCTTTTCCAAGACAGTGGGAGATATAGATGTAGTTAATGAAAGGCAGGGGACTATGTGTGATGGTCTGAGCCATATTCAAACCCCTCTGGTGTTTCTTGTTATCATAGGTGGAGCAGTTCCCCCCATACCACACAGTGATACACTCTGATAGGATGTTTTCAGTGGTGTATCTGTAGAAGCTGTTTAGGGATGCTGGTGACATGCCAGATTTCCTTAGGATTCTGAGGAAGTAGAGTCTATCTAGTGTTCCTTCTTGGCAACTGCATCAACATGGGTGGACTGGGATAAGCCATTGGAGATGTTTACCTGTAGAACTTAAAACTGTCCACCATCTCCACCTCATCCCCATTAATGCAGATCAGGGAGTAAGCTCACCTTTCTTCCAGATGTCTATAATCAACACCCGTGTCTTGCTGACACTGAGGGAAACATTGTCCTGCACCAAGAGTCCCTCTCTCTCTTCTGCACTCTGACTCATCTTTGTTAGAGATCCTGCCTACAATATCCAAGAGTATACCAATAGAGTTGGAGCAAATTTAAGGCCATGTAGTCATGGGTGTACAGGAACCATAGTAGGGGCTGAATATGCAGTGTTGCGAGGCCCCAGTGTTGAGAATGACTGTAGAAGAGGTGTTGTTACCAATCCTCATTAATTTTAGCCTGCAGGAAGGGGAAGTTGGATCCAGAGAGGGGGGGTTGCTTGAGCCCAAGGTCATTGAGTGTTGAATGCAGAGCTATGGTCAATAAATGGTAGTCTGACACAAGTGCCCTTGTTGTCCCAGAGTTTCAAATTTGAGCGTAGGGCCAGGGAGATGATATCTCCTGTGGACCTGTTAAGGCAGTATGTGAATTTATGTGAATTGGGTCAAAACTGGCTGATGAGCTGGAGTTAATGTGAGTCATAACCAAGCTCTCGAAGGACCCTTGTAGGTGAATGTTGGGAGCTATTCCTTTAAGCCCTTCACAACATTCATCTTCAGCAGCAGGATGATAGACATATTCTTGAACATATCACATTTCTATTTTACTCTGTCTAAAACTAGTCAAAGATTCTGTTTCCACTTTTCTTTGAGAAAGTTACAAGGGCTTACAACTCAGAAAGCAAAACATTAGTTGTTCTGATTTAATTGGGCAACCCTTTATTTTTAAACTGTAAACCCTAGTTCTCAAGGAAACATCCTTTTCACATCCATCCTGCGATCATCCCCTCAGGATCTAATAAGATTCAATCAAATCACTCTCATGATCCCAGATTTCTAACAGATTATGTAGGTATCCAAAGAATGGCTTAATTAAAAAGCAAATTAAATACAAAAATAACCAAAGAATTAATTATCCATCAAATTAAGGATTCCTACTGAGATCAAATTATCCATTCTTGTCTGCTGAATGAGACACTCAATGTGTAAATCATTATCCTCTCAGTTGCCTACACAGTGAAGTGCAGAACTTAACTTGAGAAATCATTTCCTAGAGGATACACATCTAAATTTACAGTCAGGCACAATAATGAGGAAATGGAACAGAATTCACTGGGCTGAGACACTACAAAATTCCATCGGGTTTAACAGGGTTGCTGAGGCTTTTCCAAGAGGCACACATGGTGACCATTACTCTTGGGTTAAGAAGCCAGAGATGAGACTCACACTTGAGATTTTGTTTCTCTCTGGCATTGCTTAGTTGTGCCTGGGATCTCTCTTCTGACATGTATGATTTTCATCTGTACTTTAATGTCTATCATCGTGAACCTTACAAACAGGCATTGTTGTTGTTCACGTGGTTACACACTTGCTGAAGGATAATTCTTTGATTTTCTTTGCAGAATTCATTTTGGAGTCAGGACTAAAACAATGATGTTAATTTCCAGGGAAACTGGGAAATATTCCAATGACCAGAATAAAACCTAGACAGCCTCCCCTCCACTGCCACTAACTGTAACCATCTACTCTTAGTCCACCTTCACTCAGTTTGCCACTTTTCTGCCACCTTGACAAGACTGTTGATCATCTTGAAGTCTACAAGCTCTGTACAGTTCAGCAGAAAAAACAAGACTCTGCAGAACCAAATCTAGCTGTATAACTGTCAAAGGAGTAATTTTTTGTAAAAATGTTAATTGATGCTGAAAATCATCTGTGTTTACAGATATTGCCAAGTTTAAGTTTCTCTTGATGGGAATTGTTTTATTTCTGTCCATAATTACTTTTGCTAAAAGATTTACAATTAAGTTCAAATATTGTTTGACAAATTCATAATGGTTATCATTTTTTGTAATATTTTGTTGTTATTTTTAAACAGTTTAAAATTATACAAAATACATCAAGAAAATCACATTTCCCTATGCTTTCTGTGCAAGTCTAATTAAATAAAGAAAGAGTAAAAGGAAAGAAAAATCCCATCACCAGTCTGTACAATGAAACACACATGATATTGCCAAGGTGTTTATATTCTTTAAAGAGGTCTACTGGCTAGCCAGAAGTGATCACCACCCTACAGTGGCATGACTGAGGAGCCCATATTTTTTTTTAGAGAAGGTTGCCAAATTTTCAGGAAAGTGTTGTATTTCTAAGACTATGTGATCTTTTTAAGAGGAATACAGCTGTTCGTTTCCGAAGAGGAGAGGGGAGTCAGATTTCCATGTCACTGCTGTACATTTCCTGGCCTCACACAAGGCAATTTCTGTAAATTTAATTTGGAAGTTAGTTAGCCATCTACCAACACTCATAAAGTTCCCCAGTAGGCAAAGTTCTGGGTCAACTGGGAAGGTGACTCCTGTGAGCTTAGAGTATCACAAAGGTCATACCAGAAGTGTCTCACCTTTGTGCAGAGCCAGAGAGAGTGTAAAAAGGAACCAACCTCTATACCACACATAAAGCATCCCAGGTTTATATATATGTAAATGTAATATTTATGTAGTTTTTGTGGTGATGATGAAGAAAATTATAGAGAACCTGGCATTAATAATAACCAACAAACTTCCTTGACATAGATCTGACCAGAGTTGTTCATCAATTGCTATGTTCAAATCAGACTCCCATCTCACTCTAGATTTATGTAAACTTGTCTTTGGGCCCCTCACTCATCAGTAAGAAGTACATTCTAGAAATAAATTTATATGCATTTCCTTCATGAAGCACTTTCTCCACTTCAGTGAGTCCCAGAAAAGTCATTTCAGGGCCCAAGCTGGCCTTAAGAAAGGATCTTAACTGAAGGTAACTAAAGAAAGTCTTGTTGGGCAAATCATATTTTCATCTTCAGCTGTTCAAATGACAAAAAGTCCTTTTTCATAATAGTCTTCTTGATGCTGTCTTCCTTTATAATGCCAAATCTTCAGACCTTTGTTGTTTAAAGACATGAGTAGGAGTTCATTTTGTCTCAAAGGTTATTTTTGGTGACAATCCTCTTCAGTACAGAATCTCCATGAGTCTCACACCATATTCTAATAACCATATAACAATTATAGCATGGAAACAGGCCATTTTTCCCCTTATAGTTCGCACTGAACCAAGTACTTTCCTATAGTCCTACCTACCTGCACCCTGCCCATAACCCTCCATTCCCTCCCATCCATACACCTATCCAATTTTTCCTTAAATGAAAAATTGACCCTGCCACCACTACTTCTCCCGGAAGCTCATTCTTTGAGTAAAGAAGTTCCCCTCATGTTACTTCTAAACTTTTGCCCCTTAACTCTTAACCACTTGTTTCAATCTCTCCTATTCTCAATGGAAAAAGCTTATCCACATCAACTCTATCTATCCCTCTCAATCTTAAATACCTCCATCAAATCCCCTCTCAACTTTCTACACACCAAGAATAAAGACCTAATTTTCTCAATCTTACTTTGTAATCTAGATGATGAAACCCAGGTAACATTTTCATAAATCTCTGCACTCCTCCTACCTTGTTGATATCCTTCCTATAATTTGGTGACCAGAACTGCACACAGTACTCTAAATTTAGCCTCACCAATGCCTTGTGCAACCTTAACATCACTTCCCAACTCCTCTATTCTATGCATTGATTTACTAAAAGCCTTCTTCATCACCCTATCCACATGAGATTCTACCTTCATGGAACAGTGCACCATTATTTCTAGATCTTTCTGCTCCACTGCATTTTTCAATGCCCTCCCATTTACTATGCATGTCCTGTTTTTATTATTCCTAGCAAAATTAAGCACTTCACACTTATCAGCATTAAACTCCATCTGCCATCTTTCAGCCCACTCTTCTAAGCAGTCCAAAACCCTCTGCAATCTTTGAAAACCTTCATTATCCACAATTCCACCTATTTTAGTATCATCTGCATATTTACTCATCCAATTTACCACCCTAACATCCAGATCATTAATATAAATGACAAACAGCAATGGACTCAAAGATCCCTGAGGCACACTGCTCACTACCAGCCTCCAACCTCACAAAAAGTTATCCACTATGACTCTCTGGCATCTCCCTTCCAGCCACTGTTGAATCCATTTGACGATCTCAACTAACTTTCCATGCTGAACCTTATCAAATGCCTTACTGACGTCCATATAGACAACATCAATCCACTACGCTACCCTTATCAACATTCCTACTCACCTTTTCAAAATAGTTCAATAAGATTGGTCAAATATGACCTTCCACGCATCTCCCCCTTTCCTACGACAGACATCAAACTTGCAGGTCTATAATTGCTAGGCTTGCTTGTCGAACCCTTTTTAAGCAACAGAATGACATGTGCAGTATGCCAATCCTCTGGCACGATACCCATCTTGAAAAAAAAAAATCACTGTCAGAACCTCTGCTATTTCCTCACTCAAGGTCCTGGGGAAAATCCATCAGGACCTGGAGACTATTCACCTTTATATGCTTCAAAAGCTACAGTACTTCCTGTTTCTTAATCATTATGGTTGCCATAATTACCCTCTTTGCTTCTTTTATCCTACACAATTTAAAATCCTTCTCTTTAGTGAAAAACCAAAGAAATTGTTCAAGATCTCCCCCATCTCTTTTGGCTCCACACAGTTGTCTGCTTTGATTCTCTAAGGGACCAATTTTATCCCTCGCTCTCTTTTCACTATTAACATATTTGAAGAAACTCTTTGGTTGTATTTTCACTCTGCTTGCTATAGTCACCTCATACCTGCTTTTAGCTTTTCTAATTTCTTTCATAAAACTTTTACATTCAATGTATTCTCTGAACATCTCCTTTATTCCTTGTTTCTTATATTTATTGTTGGGCTCCCTCTTTTTTTGAGCCAAGTTTCCAATATCCCTTGAAGACCATGGCTCTCAAACTTTTGACCCTACCTAACAGGAACAAAGATTTTGTACCCTCAAAGCCTCACCTTTAAAAGACCTCCATTTCTCTACTACATCCTACCCATAAAACAAACAGTCCCAATCTACTCCTCGTAAATTCTTTCACCTCTCCTCAAATCTAGTTTCCCCCGTCCCATGCCAAAATCAAAACCTCAACTCTAGGTCCTGACCTATCCCTTTCCTTAATTACATTGAAGCTAATGGTATTATGATCACTGGACCCAAAGTGCTCCCCAACACATACCTCCAGCACCTGACCTATCTCATTCCCAACAGTAAATCCAAAACTACCCCTTCTCTAGTTGGTACCTCTATGTATTGCTATTTTTAAAAACTATCCTGCACACATTTTACAAACTCCAACCCATCTAGCCCTCTCACAGAATGGGTTTCCCAATCTATATATGGAAAATTAAAATCTCCCACAATCACAACTTGTGTTTATTACAAATATCTCCCATCTCCCTACAAATTTGCTCCTCTAGTTCTCACTCCCATTAGGTGATCTATAGTGCACCCCTACAAGTGTAACTACCCATTTCCCATTCCTCAATTCCACCCAAATAGCCTCCCTGGACAAGCCCTCTAATATATCCTGCCAAAGCACCGCTGTAAAATTTTCTCTGACAAGCAATGCAACACCACCCCCTCTTGCCCCTCCCATTCTATCACACCTACAGCAACAAAATCCAAGAATATTTAGCTGCCAATCACATTCCTCCTGCAACCATGTTTCTCTAATCACTATCACATCATACATTCAAGTGTCAATCCATACCCTCAGCTCATCCACCTTCCTTACAATGCTCTGAGCATTAGAAGATATGCATTTCAGAGATTTCCCATTTCTTTCTGTTTGCCCCTATCTATACAAACAACTCTATTATGCTCTTTTTCTATCATGTCCCCTCCATTTTCATACAGAGCATCTCCCTTCTTTATCAACTGCCTTTCCACAGTCAAACACTATCTACAAGCTTTCTCTATTTGCAATCTAATCTTCTCTTTGCTGATCTCTTCCATTTGGTTTTGGTCCCCCCCCCCCCCCCCCCAACCATTCTAGTTTAAAGTCTCCTGGGTAGACTTAGGAAATGTCCTTGCCAGAATACTAGTCCCCCTGGGATTCAAGTGCAATCCATCTTTCTGAACAGGTCATACCTACCCTAAAAAAAAAGTCCTAGTGATCCAGAAACTTAAATCCCTTCCCCTTGCTCCATACCTTCAGCTCTGCATTCATCCTCCACCTCATTCTATTCCTACTCTCACTGTCACATGGCACAGGCAGTAATCCCAAGATTACTCCCTTCGCGGTCCTCTTCAGATCTCTACCTAACTCCCTGTACTCACTTTTCAGTATCTCTTCTCTATTCCTCCCTATGTCATTGGTACCTACATGTACCACAACCTCTGGCTCATCTCCCTCCCACTTTAAGATATCTTGGACTCTAGCAGCAACATCCTAGACCCTGGCACTAGGGAGGCAAACTACCATCTGATTCTCTTCTAGTGCATCCACAGATTCCCCTATCTGTGGTCTTAACTATTGAGTCCCCTATGACTACTGCCCTTCACTTCATTTCCCTACCCTTCTGAGCCACAGGGGCTGACCCTGTGTTAGAGGCACAGGCACTGTTGCTAGGCTGTTCCTCCCCCTAATAGTACTCAAAGAGGAGTACTTATTGAAGATTACAGCCATAGGTGTCCTAACTGTGACCCACTGGTCTTCCTCCCATGGCCCTGTCTGTATGTCTTGTCCATGATGTCCTCACTTTCCCTGAGTAGAGCAAGGTCATCAAGCTGCAACTCCAGTTCCCTAACACAGTCCCTGAGAACCCATAGCTCAGTATACCTGGAGCAGATATGGACATCCAGGAGACTAGAAAACTCCAGGACCTCCCACATCGGACACTGAGAACAGCAAACTGCTCTCACATTCACTCTTTTTCTCTCTCCCCCTTTCCTCAAATGCAGTGGAAAGAAAAAAATAAAGAAACAAATAAACAACTAACCAGTCTTACCTCAATACAAACAAACTCAGCCTCTGCTCACCAAATTCTCTCAGTACTTCTCTATGCCACTTACTTGCTGGGTCACTCCCTGACTGTTCCCCTTCTTTTACTGGCCCCTGCCAATTAACCCAATTACTCACTCCCAAAAACAATACTCAACTTAACTCTTTGCCTACCACACCCTTTTTTATAAAGCCCCACTCTCTCTCCTGCTCTCTCCTTTTTACTTACCAGCCTTGTCACTCATTCCTCATTCCTCCTCGGCGCTGCTCTCGCCTCTTGCCTGAACTACCTCACCTCTTGCCCAAACTAGGCCCAAGAACACTAAACCCACCTTATTTCACTTACCGGCCCTGTCGCTCACTCCTCACTCCTCCTCGGTGCTGTTCTTCTCACCTCTTGACTGAATCACCTCACCTCTCACTTGAACTAGGCCTGAGATGGGTAAGCACACCCTTTTTCACTTACTGGCCCTGTTACTTACTCCTCGCTCCTTCTTGGTGCTGCTCCTCTCGCTCAAAGTGCTTCAAAATAGGGTTGTCTGTCCTGTTGGATATAATTCTAGAATAACATTTATAAATAAAATCACTGCAATCATTCTCTTTTAGGGTGTGCATTCCAATTTGTACTCAGGAGGGTGTATCATCAGCCTCAAAAAAAGGATAAGATAAATCTCATTTGGGCCGCCAAATAGTTTTTTTTAAACTAGGTAACCGAATGCCTCCTAATCTATAGTCCCATGTTAATTTTTCTATGGATACTCTGGGTATTTATAGTTCCATATAAATAGCTCAACATGTTTATTAAAAAGTATGGTGTAGTGGAAAAGGCAAGGACTGAAAAAGATACTGCAATCTTGGCGATATGTTCATCTTCCCACAGTTGACTCTGCCAATTAGAGTAATGGGCAAACTCACCTACCTACTCAAATCCTCTTCAATTTTACCAAGTAATGGGAGGTAGTTAAGGTACAAATTCTGGAGGTCATTATCTACCATTTTCCAATATATTTTATACCATTCAAGGGGCACTTGAAAGGGCCTGTTCACTGGTGTTCAATGTAATCAAAGTTTGTTACTGGAATAATTTCACTTTTTTCCCCAGTTTACCTTATATCCTAATACTTCACCATAAGCCCAAATCACGTGTTTGACATGCATTGACATCATCACACACCAATGTCACATAGCTGATTCAATACTTTCTGGGAGTTGTAGTGTTGCCATAGTGCCATTACACATCCCCCACCCCACCCCACCCCAGAACCAGCATAAAGGTGTGCCTGTCTTTTAGATGGTTGACCTTTGCAACGGACTGTTGGCTGCTGCAGTAGGGAAGACTAGTCCACATAAGCTGTTATCTTATAAATTCCTTCAATAGATGTCTGGAAAAGTTGACCAACTGTTCCCCTCAGGATGAAGAAATATTTGCAGTTTTTAAGATCCTCGGGCATGAAGGAAGAGTGTTGTCCATGCGAAGATGATGGTATAGGGGTCAATTTTTCTACAGTCTCTCTTAGCCTGGTCAACAGTTCCTTAGGATCATCGTTGGAGTTGGAATGGTTGGGGATGAACTCCCCTGGAACCACCAATGGTGCGCCATACAAGAGCTCGGCAGATGAAGCTTGGAGGTCCTCCTTTGGAATAGTTCGAATGCCCAGTAATACCCAGGACAGCTCATCAGCCCAGTTCAGACAGTCTGACTAATTCGTAAATATTTTGCCTGGCCCAGGGCTCTTATCTAAAAACATTAATTACTACACAAAAGCATCCAATTTTGAATCCAACAGTAAATTTTTAAAACACTCAACTCAAAAATAATTACTATAAAAATTAGCTACTATAAAAACTAATCAATTTAAATTGGAATCTGTCCATCCATTGTAAGTTGAAAATGTGACAACAGTTTAAAACATATATATCCATGGTGGCTCGTAAGAACTATGATTGCCTGTCCGGCTTTTCTCCACCTACTTTCGTCCACTATTTTATTCTCCTCTTGGTGAGTCACCCAGGAATGTCACCGCTTCCCCAATCATTTTAAAGAATCTCTTCCCTCCATCAGGGAGTGTGATTCTCAATGATGTTGCAGGATGAAGTAAGGCAAAGGGAATGTCCTTAGATCAAAGTTCCTTCTTAATTTGATCAAACTCCCTCCTATGCTTCATGCATAGGTGAGTGATAGAGAGAGAGAATGGTTGGAGGTTTGACTAATCTCTAGTGATGTGGCTCAAAGAGTCTGGATTGGGAATAATAAGTTTTCCTTCACATCTCAAGATATTTTTTAAAATGTTAAGAAAGGACTTTCTGGTAGTGGGACCTTCTGGCTCTAGATTTGTTTCTCTATGTTTCACAGACTCAGCCAGAGCTAACCTGCCCAAGCCTTCACTGAATTTCGAGTCAGATGCAAATGAAAGCATCAGATTCAGATCTGCATTCATAAAGAAGGATCTCAACAGCTACAGGAAAGTCTGCCCAGAAGAATTGGTTAAAATCCTATACATGGGAACCAAAGTGGCACATGGTTGCCTATAAGATGTCAGTAGACGTGACGAAATAGAATAACAATGATTAAAAGGCATTTGGATAGGAAAGACATAGGGAATACAAGCCTAAAGCATGTAAATGAGATTAGCATAGAAATTGGGTAAAAGGGCATGTTTCTGTGCTGTTTCCTTGATTCTATAGATCTGATTTTAGCTGAATACTTCCCAGTAGATGAGTGGCACAAGAATGGGTTCCATTGCCTCATAGAGCTTTTCATTCATAATAAATCAGCCAATAAACAAACAACATAAACTATTAATCCAGACAGTGAAAGCCCTTCTAATCATATCACATTTGTCCATCTGTTTACTTTAGCTGATCCTCCACATGCTTCACTCCACTGATAAACTCAGTCTTACTTTCCAACACTTCCTTGAACATGCATCCTGCAATCTCTGACACCATACTGAGTCTTTTGATTTAACTATATTGACACACAATTAGGACTTAGATTGATCCAAGCGATCAGAAAGAAGTAGCTGTAGAGAAATCATATTTACATTTCATCAGATCAGCTGCATGTTAACTTTCTCCCCATCAGCCTCAGTATATTTCTAATCCTGCAAGAGTGACTCCAACTCTGACATTTCTACTGCATGCCAGACTTTGTTTTGGGTTACAGTTATTGGTTCAAACAAGAAAGTCAGCACATGATGGGATCTAGAGCAATACACAAAAGTGCAGGTCATACTGCATCCATAGGAAGTAAAAGGCAATCAACATTTCGGACCAGATGTCTTTGGCAGGAATGTGGAAAAACAGGTGGATGCCTGAATAAAAAGCTGGGAGAGGGAGGAAAGGGAGGATCTAAGGTTAACAAGGGAGAGGTAATAGGTGGATACAGGTAGGAGGATAGAAAAGAAAGGTACAGGTGGAATGGTAGAAAAGAAAGAAGCTGAGCAGTGATAGGGCAAGATGGCAAAGGACTAAGAAGGGTAGGGCTTCGATAAGAAAAGGAAGGGGGGTGGGGAGCTGAGAAAAGGAGACAAAGGGTGTAATGCGTGTCGAAAGAACCAAAGACTTGTTGATCCAAACCAAGGCTTTTATTAACTAAAAGACTGGAGCATATCACAAGTAGGTTGACCAGTCCAGAATGACCTGGTCTGGCTAAGAGCAATCCTTTAAGACCTGCCAGTAGGTGTGGCTACACCCTCAGCCAATCACAGTCAACCTACACTACCATCTGTACATATGTACATATACACATTGGTGATAGAATCTGTACTATCACATTCACCCCTTCTTTGAGAACTGACCCCACGGTGAATAGAAGTTAGGGGCTGTACTGGTCAGGGGGTCTGACCATCCGGCGTGACCGCCATGGCACCGGGATTGGGGTTGCCAGAGTCGTGTCACTGGAATCGTGTCGCCAGCAGGCCTGTAGGGTGCGGCCCCTGCTTCGCTCAATTCCCCAACGCCGTTGTCGACAGTCTGGCCTGAACTGGTAGGGTGGTGCTGGTCCCTCTGTTCAAGCACATGACCTGGGGAGAAGGAATAGGGGGAGGTTGGGTTAAAGGCACTGCTGTGTCTGATCCGGCTTGGGCTAGGTCCCTTACCCGAGCCTGTGTCCTCCCGTCCGTCTGGGTACTCAAGGTAGGCATAATGCAGGTTCGCATGGAGCAGAGTCACTCAATCAACCAAGGGGTCATTCTTAGAGTACTGGATGTGGCGCTGTAAAAGGACTGGACCAGGAACCGTGAGCCAACTCAGATTTCCTTGGGAAAGAGAACATCCTTTCATGGGGGGTGGCATTGGTCGCGGTGTATAGGAGGGAGCAGATGGAGTGTAGGGCACTAGTGAGCACATCCTGCCAGCGAGAGGTGGGGAGACCTTTGGACCAAAGGGCAAGCGTAACCACTTTCCAGACGGTGGCATTCTCTCTTTCGACTTGCCCATTACCGTGTGGGTTATAGCTGGTGGTCCTGCTTGAAGCAATACCATGCTCCAGAAGGTACTGCTGCAGCTCCGCACTCATAAACGAAGATCCTCTGTCACTGTGGATGTAACTGGGGTACCCAAAGATGGCGAAGATGCTGTGCAGGGCCTTTATAACTGAG
This sequence comes from Narcine bancroftii, assembly GCF_036971445.1. Taxonomy (NCBI): domain Eukaryota; kingdom Metazoa; phylum Chordata; class Chondrichthyes; order Torpediniformes; family Narcinidae; genus Narcine; species Narcine bancroftii. The sequence goes on along the minus strand of NC_091470.1, from coordinate 311,281,335 downwards.
AAGGCAGTCAAGTCCGAGCAGGGCACAGCAAACGGGAAGTGGGAGTACTCGTCGATGGCCGTAAGGATGTAGGTGTTACGGTTGGTTGACAGTAGGGGCCCCATGAAGTCTACGCTGAGACGCTCAAAGGGGCGGGTGGCTTTAATGATGTGGGTGTTCTCCGGACGGAAGAAGTGGAGCTTGCACACAGCGCACACTGGACAGGCCCGGGTCATGGAGCGAATCTCCTCGACCATGTAGGGCAGGTTGCGAGATTTGACAAAGTGCACGAACCTAGTAACTCCTAGATGACAGAGCTCCTCATCGAGTTTCTGTAGCCTGTCCAGTTGCATGTTGGCGCAAGTCCCCCGGAGAGTGCATCATGTGGGTCGTGGAGTTTACCTGGCCGATACAGTATGTCATAATTAAAGGTGAAGAGCTCGATTCTCCACCTGATGATTTTGTCATTCTTGATCTTACCTTGCTGGGAATCGCTAAACATGAAGGAGACCTCGCGTTGGTTGGTCAGCAGCGTAAAGCGCCTGCCAGTGAGGTAGTGTCTCCAACGACATAATGCCTTGACTATAGCCTGGGCCTCCTCTCGACAGAGCAGTGTGGGCTCTCAGGACCCTGGAGGGTTCTGGAGGAAAAGGTTACCGGCCGGCCGGCCTGGTTCAAAGTGGCAGCCAGTGCAAAGTCAGAATCATCGCTTTTGACTTGGAACGGAATGGACTCGTCAATGGTGTACAGCGTTGCAGTAGCTATGTCCGATTTGATGTGGCTGAAGGCCGCTTTGGCTTCGGTTGACTGGGGGAAAGAGGTGGTCTTGATGAGTGGCTGTGTCTTGTCGGCACAGTGTGGAACCAATTGGGCGTAGTAAGAGAAAAAACCCAGGCAGTGTTTGAGTGCCTTCTGGGTGTTGGGGGGGGGGGTGGGGGGGCAAGTCCATGAGGGGACGCATGCGGTCAGGGTCCGGGATGATCACCTTGTTCTCCACCACACAGCCCAAAATTGCGAGCCGAGTGGTCCGGAAGACACACTTGTCGAAACTGTAGATCAAGTGGAGCCGAGTTGCAGTCTGAAAAAAATTGTCAAGGTTGGCATCATGATCCTCCGTGTCATGGCCGCAGATGGTGAGATTGTCCAGATACGGGAATGTAGCAGTCAGCCCGTTCTGGTCCACCATCCGGTCCATTTCCCGATGGAAGACCGCGACACCATTTGTGACCCCAAAGGGTACCCTGAGGAATTGATACAGCCGGCCATTCGCCTCGAAGGCTGTGAAAGGGCAGTATTCTCGGCAGATCGGGAGCTGATGATAAGTCAATGGTGGAAAATACACGGTATTGGGCGATCTGATTCACCACATCCGTGATCTGTGGAAGGGGGTACGCATCCAGGGCGTGAAGCGGTTGATCGTCTGGCTGTAGTCAACCACCATCCACGCCTTCTCCCCGTTTGTAACAACTACTACCTGGGCCCTCCATGGACTCGAGCTAGGTTCATTAATGCCCTCATCCAGCATTCTGTGCACTTCGCTTGTGATAAATTTCCTGTGTTCAGAACTATATTGGCGGCTTTTGGTGGTGACAGGCTTCTAGCCAGGGAGTGAGATTTGTGGAAAGTGCTGGCGGTGCAACTCAGAGAGTAGATAGACTACAGGTGAGGCCCCGGGGCGCAGGGGTGGGTGGCTCGGGCTTCTGTTGGCAGGAGGTTCCTGGGGTGGAGTGGTTACAGACAGAGAGTGGAGCGTGAGGCCCTCCAAAGTGCAAGGAAATGGTTTGAAATTGGCACTGAAAATCCAGTCCCTGCAGAGCAGGGGCGCACAATTGGGGAAGGACTAATAGTTTGAAGTCTGTGAACGTGATGCCCTGGACTTTCAGGGTCGCCACGCAGTACCCCTTTACCCCAGTCGAGAGCGATCTGATCACCAATAAAATTCTCTTTGTAGTGGGGAGAATAGCTAGGTCCATTCTATAGGTGGTTCAAAACTAAATGGAGAGCCAGCCACAATAAATGGGAAGAAATTGATAAAGAAAAGTAAAGTAAATAACAAGAATAAACCTGTGGAGGAGTGCTGTAAGGTTTGTATACCCCATTTTAGAGCTTTGAACACTAAAAAATCAGCTACTAATGATATACGAACGTAGAATTTCTTACACATATTTTTCCATTTATAAATAAACCACTAAAACCATGAAACTTTGAGAAAATCACATTGTATTACATCATATTTTCTGAGGACTAAACATCTCGATTGGTAATATTACAGAATTAAATATATAATTCAAATTTCTAGTACGAAATATCTTTCATAAGAACTGATTGAAATTCTTTGCTGTGCCAAGATAATGAGCATGATTACTAGCAACAACTTAAATGTTTATTGTAGTACATAATAGTTTTAAGAAAAGCTGATAGTGAAAACTGAAAACTGAAACATCACTATACATTTCATAGAACATGACAGCACAGTACTGCCCCTTCAGCCCTTGATGTTGTGCCAACTGAAATATTACTACCCCACAGAAAAACTAAACTCTTCCTCGCTTGTAAACCTCTATATTTTTTTTATCCATCTGCTTGCCTAAGAATCTCTTAAATGCCCCTATGGGTCTTAGCTCCAAAGGGAAAAGTCCAAACTCTCAAAACCTTACCTCATAAGATTTGTTTTCCAATCCAGGCAACATCCTGGTAAATCTCCTCTGCACGCTCTCCATAGCTTCCACATCCTTCCTATAATGAGGCGACCAGAACTAAACACAATATTCTAAGTGTGGTCTCATCAGAGATTTGTAGACTTGCAACATGACGTTTTGACTCTTGAACTCAATCCCCTGACTAATGAACCACAGCATCCAATTAACTACCCTATCAACCTGTGCAGCATCCTTGAGAGATCTGAGGATTTGCACCCCAGTCCCCTCTATTCTTCTACTGTTAAGTAACTATCCATTAACACTGTACTCAGCCTTCAGGTTTGACTTTCCAAAATGCATCACCTCACACTTAACTGGGTTGAACTCCATCTGCTACTTCTCTACCCAACACTGCACCCTGTCCATATCCTTTTGTAGCCTAAGACAACCTTCAACACTACCCATAACTCTACCCACCTTCATATCATCTCCAAATTTACTGACCCATCCTTCCTCTTCTTCATCTCAAGTCATTTATAAAAACCACAAAGTGCAGAGGTCAAAGAAATGGTCCCTACAGAACTCCATTAGTCACTGACCTCCAGGTAGAATACTTTTCATCCATGTCTACTCTCTGCTTTCTACAAGCAAGCCAATTCTGAATCCACACAGCCAAGGTTCCAAGGATCCCATGCCTCATGATTTTCTGAGTCTCTCATGAGGGTCCTTGTCAATGCCTTATTATAATACATATGCACCACATCTACCACCCTACCTACCTTCATCAATTTCTTGTTACCTTTTCAAAAAACTTAATTAGGCTCATGAGGTATGACTTTCCACACACAAAAGCTGCACTATCTCTGAGAAGACTGTACTTCTCCAAATGCTTATAAATCCTGTCCTTAAGAATCCTCTCCAATAGTTGTACACCACTGATGCATGACTCACTGGTCTATACTTCCCAGACCCCGCTCTATTACCTTTTTTTTAAAAAAAGGACCACATTTGCCTTCTCCAATCTTCCAGTGCCTCCCCTGTGGCCAAGGGGAAGCAAAGATCATCGCCAATGCACCAGCCATCTCTTTCCTCTCTTCCCATAGTTAGGGTATATCTCATCCAGCCCAGGGGACTTGTCAATCTTGATGTTTTTGAGAAGATCCAGAACTTCCTCTTCCTTAAACTCAATATAAGGTCCAACAACAAGCATGCTCTAGTTTGACTTCACCTTGATGAAGTTCCTTTTCTCTGGTGAATACTGAAGCAAAGTATTCACTCAGGACCTCCCCAATCTCCTCCACCTCAGGCATACGTTGCCTCCTTTATCATTACGCAGTCTTACCTTCATTCTCATCCTCCTCCTGTTCTTCACGTATGCATTTCATGAAAACTGTCCTGCCAAACTGAACATATTTATTTGATAGCTCATTCTTTGTCAGCATCAGTGATAGCTTCAAGGGCCCAAGGATGATCAAGTATTAATGCAGCTAGGTTGTTAGGTATAAATGATGGTGTGGATACCAAGTACCATAATTTTTGTTTGGTCAGCTCTACTATTTCATTCACAGTAGAGAAGATTTCAAATAATGTATGAATTACAAAATTTGAGCTTTCATGGAGATGAGGGTGCAGTCGAGAAATATGACAAACCTATATTACCTTCTAATCTTTCTGTCTTTTGGAGGTAATCAAAATATGGTTTCAGTCAAAAGGCTGCAAATACTGATTATAGATAACTCCATATTACTGAAACCCTGTCATAGGACACAGGTAGAAAGCAGAATGATAAATTTGATTTTCTTTCCAATTAGAGGGAATATATGCTTTCTGTATTTTAATGTTAGGGTTGATATTTTCTCAATGTCTGACCTGATGTAACCATACAATTTCTTCTAGGTGTGATTGACAACATGATAAAATGCCTATGTAAACTAGCCGATAAATCATTTAATTCTGTGAGCAATTGTGTTCTGGATAAATTATATCAGAAATGAATGATGTACTTATTTAATATCACAATATTAATTTTAAGAAAGTTTATTTCAAAAATAAAATTTTTGCATTGGAAATACAAGAAACAGCAGGTGTAAACATCTGGAACAATCAAGACACAGGGTCCCAAACTGAAACATCCACTACCCATTTCCTTCCACAGATGCTGCCTGACATGCTGAGTTCTTCCAGCAGCTCTTTGTTTTAGCTGTATTAGAATTTTGCAGAAATTCAGTTGTATCCTGTTGGAAAAAAATTACATATAATTTGAGAAATAAATATGCTATGTCTTTGCCAATTTGGTGGCCGTAGACCCAAATAATAGGATTAAATTTGACCCACAATATTCTCCTCTGAATGGTAATGAAGAATTTTTTTGGCTTTATTTGTGTGAGACGACACCTCTCTGTGCAATCCAATAACTTTTTTTTTTCCTTCTTGTGCTTATATGACTATATTATACCTTAATATAAATTTTTTTGAGGGAGGGGATTTTGGGAAGGGGGTGAAACTATCAAGTCTGTGGCTTACAATTCACTTTTTTGAAACTTGTATTATTACAAGTATAGTCATTTCGATCACTGCATGTATGGAAATTTTTTTTAAATATTCAAAAATAAAAGAAATATGATTGTTTTAGTAGTGGCTAGATGAATTTTAAAAAATAATGTTGCCTCATGTTGCTATATGCACTTGATGAATTAATTCCAATTGACAAGATCAAAAAATAATATATGTACATAGAAAATGCATCAAAATATGTAGAAAAATACTCCATTTCAGAAAAACAAAGGAAATTGGGCTCCTATCAATATCCTTTTTGCTAACTCATAAAAAAGAAATTGCTTATCACATTTCTTCAAATTTTGAACTCGTGTAACCAAATTTTTCCATGTTCCATGAACTATCTGAGTGTGCAAGCATAATATTTCCAATCAATCAATCAATCCCCTGGCGCTGACCAATTGCCAATCATGTCATATTACTGGATGGTTGAAGATACATGTCCTATTAGAAATCAACCAATTACATTGGGAAGTCCTTTATAAATACATTCCTTGTGCAAAGCAATAATTCAAAGATGCAGCATTTGATATTTTAACCTGGACTGGTCTTCATATAGGACTGACTTACAGTAGTTTAAAAGAATGGGTAAAAAAATAAACATAGAAGAAAAAAGCCTCAAGGTTTTCAGCGTGATCTATACTTTGGCATGGTGAGAATGGATTTTGGAAATGGAAGACAAAATTGGAGCAATATTGACCACAGGGCTCAATGGAAACAAATTATTCTTGGCTGAACATCAACTACGTTGCCGCCCTCCTTCCAGCCCCTATCTTTCCTTTGCTATATCAAGCAGAATCAGCTCTAACCTTAACAAAACCTGAACGAAAAGCCTCAACCAGACTGAGTTCCAGAATGCACCCTCAGAGATCAACTGAAAGATGTATTTTCGTTAATCTCTCTATAACAGGCCTAGGCCCCACTTGCTTCAAGAAAGACACCACCATACTGGTTCTGAAGAAAAGCATTAAAATAGGCATAAATAAACTTACCATTGGCTTTGACATCCACCATTGCAGTGCTTTGAGAGGTTGATCATGGGTCACATCAATCTCATACTTGATACTTCACATCAATTTATACTTGCACTGTTCCCGCCGTGGCCCCCCTTGACCCACTTCAATTTTCCATTGGTCAAAAAGATCCATAGTAGAGAACATCTCCCTAGATCTTCCTAGCTCCCTTCTCAACCCCAGAGCAGCTGAATGCCAAGGATATCTATGTCAAACTACTGATCTAACATACAATTTCCCTGAGCAAATTCAATCTCAAATATAAAGATCTAGGTCACTGTACATCCCCACTTCCCCCCATCAACCCACCCCCCCCCCCACCCCGGATCTTTGACCTCCTGTCCTACAGAGCACTATCAGTGATGATACTAAAAACATCATCTCCACAAAAATAACACTCAATGCCGGTGCTCAACTACATATACTCTGTCCACTATTCTATTCCCTCTGCACTCATGACAGATACAGTTTCAACTCCATCTTCAAATTTGGCGATGTCAAATAATAAATGAGAGGGAATAGAGGAAAGAGATTGAAAGTCCAGTGAGAGTGCCAAAATAGCAACCTCTCTCTCAGTGAATAAGATGAAAGAGATGATTATTGAGAAGGGTCTGAATCCATACCCTGTCCACATTACTGGTGCTGAATTCAAAAGAGTAGATAGCTTCAAGTACATGGACATTATGATCCAAAAAGCACCTCTGCTTTCTTAGAAGACTGAGAAAGTTTGGCATCCCTGTGATGAGGGAAACAAGTTCAGAGGGTCAGAGAAGCAAATGAGTTTGAACACAATTCGATAGCAGCAAAAATCTTTATCTCCAGGTTTTGGGGGAGGGGAAGTTGCCACAGGAATCTCTTTCTCTCTCTTGGTCTCACTCACTCACAGACCAACACACACAAAATCAGACAAGGTACTTACAATACACATGAATCAGATGCAACTAACAACTGGCACTCACTACTAATAGTGGATAATTAAATACAGTGAAAAGACACAACAAATGGTACCCATTACATTTCAATCTGTTTCAGGTAGGATTAACTAGGAAATGTATTTACAATGATTGTCATAAAATAGGCACAAATAGTGATTGTGAGTGAGCATGCATCTCGATAAGCCTCCAACCATTTACCAGCACAGACCTTGCAAATGACTCTCCAGCATTGCCCAAGGCTCGCAATCTGGAGCTGGCTGGGGGTGGGGGGCTGGCCTAGGTATGTCCAAATGTGGCAAGCTATTCAAAGGAGCCATTCGCAAGGAGTGTGCTCACCTGCAACAATGACATTGATTGGCAGGTGTGGTGACCAACGAATATGTTCCCACTAGAAGTGTCATGTGACCCTCCATACCACAGTTCCCCCGTCCCTCAGCAACTTTCATAGGTGAACTATCGAAAGTATGGTATAGGATTTGCTCTGCTCATGATTGGAATAAACTAGAGAAGGCAGTGATTATAACATAACACAATGTTTCCTCCCCTCCATGTACTCCATCTAAATCTCTTGCTGCCTAGGAAAGTCACCCAGCATACTGAATGACCCATCATATCCTGGGCATACTTGTTGGTGTCCATTCTTTTGGGTGACTTGTTGTATACAGCATCTTTCAACACAAAAATTGCAATGGGAACCATTGTAGCCGCGTGCTACTTGAAAGAAGTTACACACACGTAATGTAGTCAGGTTAAGTTCTGAGTTTTATTAGGGCTCAGGCCTGACTTTTATACTTGCACTGTTCCCGCTGTGGCCCCCCCCTTGACTGATGTCACAACATGCATAACAAAAGTGGGTTTCCCACGCGCGGGTACTTTCCTGCATAACAATGCCCTTTTTCTCCGTGTGTTGTCCCTGTCTGTTGGCTGCATAGCAAGGCCAGCACCATTTTTGGGGTAGCTGCCCTTGCCATTCACCCGCCTGTTTGCTTGTTGGGGCCTGTGCTGCTCTGCGGGCTGCTGGTCTTTGGTTGTGCTTGCCACTCGGAGCGTTGGCTATATCGCTGCCGCAGCAGGCAGTCACACCATATTATTTTAAAAGGACATAAAATAATGAGAATTCATCAAGTCCATATTCTGTGATTGACAGTAACAAGCATTTTTTTTGACATCAACAATTTTGTATATGACGGAGAAAGAAGCTTTTGTTTGCTATTTCATTCAAGGGACTCAGGTGTCTCTAACAAGGTCAGAATTTATGGTCCAAAAATAACATTATGATCTCAATAACAAAATCAGCTTCACAATCCTTCCACATCTAGTTGTGGTTGACAGTTAATCAACCATCCTCAGGAGAAGTTGTGAACATTTTGTTGCATTTGATAGCAGAGCCCTTGAGCCTTCAAAAGACAAGTTTGCCACAATCTGAGTGGAAGTTACATCTCAGCTTACTTATTAGATCTGCGTGAGCAGGATCTTCAATCAATTTGATCCACTGCACAAAAGGGCAAATAACAGCTGATATATTCAACACAACAAAAGTCATGGGCCCCCCAAATATTCCAGCCATAAGGATGACTTGCTTATAACAAGCACTCTATCAAACTGATCCAAACTAGAGAACTGTATGCATCCACTGAGCAGGAATAATACAATCTGACCAATTAGCATCCAAAACTCTACTCTAACTTGTTAGTCAACAAGTGGAGGGTGCCTGTGAGCAAATACTTACTAATAAATATGCTAACTGATGCTTGATCTGGGTTCTATCCCCCCCCCCCCCCCCCCACCAAAAGTCCCACAGATTTTTTTGTAGTCTTGAAGTAAACATGAATAAATAAACTAAATTCTATCAATTAGATGTGATTTGATGTAAAAACAGCATTTAACTGACCATCATACCAGGGATCAGGAAAATATAAGCCCATGGGAATCAGTGAGAATTTATCTTCAATGGATGAAGAACATGTGTTTCAAGAAGGAAAGTTGTAAAGCTGGTTGTTGGAGAGGGCTGTAACTCTGCTCCAGAAGACTTCTGCAGAAATATAAATAAAAACAAAAATGCTGGAAGTACACACTGATCCTGATTGATGTTTCCCATCCTTGTTAGAATTGGGAGAGATTTTAAAGTGTTGCTAAGTTGCAGCTAGCATTGGTGGGTTGAAAGGATAGGTCAGAAGGAATATCTGTAATAGGATGATACCATATCAATGATTTATTGAAGGTAGGTAGAGGGTAGTGTTGCTTCTTTATATGTTACCTTTTATCTTTAGCTGTTGTTGGGTGTCATGGTTAGTATAATGCTATTGTAGCAGCAATGACCTGGGTTAGTATCTGGTGGTGTCTGTAAGGATTTTGCATGTTCTCCCTTTATCCTATGAGGGTTTTCTCCAGGTTCTTCGATTTCCTTCCACTTTAGAAAAGAAGCATGGGTTTGGTGGGTTAATTGGGTGTAAAATTGGGTGCCATAGGTTTCATGGGCTAGAAGGGCCTTATATTATGCTATATTGTTAAAAAAAATAGCAGAGCTGTGCAACATGGCCCAGAAATGTCATCATGGTCAGGCATAACTAATAAGAGATAGGGAAAAATTGAGCCAATGTCACAGATGGATGAGTTGCAGAAGAAATGGGCAGTTTTAATGTAGACTGGGAAAGAGTTACCTAAATATGAGCAATTTTATATTGTCCGTAAAATTGCTCAAGCCTGTGTTAGGCCTTGTTATACTGTAGAAGGCTTCAGATATATCAAACAGAATTAATATGAATTAAAGTGGCAGGCAACAGGAAGTTCAGTCACCTTTATATGATGGCATTAGGCAGGTAAATGGTGGTGTGTTAATTGAGACAAAGGTTTCAGAATTGCACAGCAGAAATGTAAAGGTTGTTTAGGGACCACTGGTTCAAGGTTCCTTTTATTGTCAGGTAATAATATATTAAAAATGTAATAGACACAATATACTTTAACTTTTGACTGCCATAAAGCAGACATGAGCATTGCCTGGTGCACCAAAGAGAAAGAGAAGCAAAAGAGAGTCTATTTAGAATACATGGACTTGTCTCCTGTTCTCCTGCAGCTGTACAAACCATCAGCAACCTAAGCTTCAGGTCCAAACCTCCTAGACAATTAGGAAGCCTTCAGCACCCAAGACCCATCAGCTCTTCTTGCCCTCAGCACCCTCTCAAATCCCATTTCTGATACTCAGTTCCTATGAACCAGTCCCCAGCAACCCATAGCCTGTGTGTATCTTTCAACTGCAAGTCGCCAGCAGCCTGCGTGAATTCTTCAATTGCAAGTTGCCAAAAGCTTGCAGCCCTGAGACCCTGGTTTGTCCACTGTCATAGTCACCATCCTGTTTGGTCATCTCCTCTGCTTCTCCTTCTCAATGGGATTCTGGATAGGTTTGTCTCACTGAGACAGGATAAAGGAACCATGGTTGAAATGAGACTGAAAGATAGTTCCGAGGAAGAGATAAGCATATTTAAGATGCAAAAATCAGGAGGGGCTCATGAGAATTATTTAGTAGCCAGGAAGAAACTTAGAAGATATTTAGGAGTCAGAAATGGACACGAGAAGGTCTTGGCAACCAGGATCAAGGAAAAACCCAAGGCACTCTACGTGAAAAAGAGGATGACTAGAGTGAGGGTAGGACTGGCCAAGGGTAAAAGGGGGTGACATGTACCAGGACGCAGAAGAGGTAGGTAGGTCCTTTATGAATAATTTGCTTCAGTGTCCACCAGGGAAAGGGACCCTGTGAGGTCAGCATAGATTAGGCATGTCAATTAAAAGATAGTGTTGGAGCTTCTGAAAAACATTCAGATCGATACTTCCCTGGGTCTGGACAGTATATATTCCACAATACCATGGGAAGCAAGGGTAAAATTTCTGGGGTATAGATGATGATCTTTGAAAGGGTTACAGGCAGAATCCTGGGAATTATAGACTAATTAGTCTTATGTCAGTAGAGGACAAATTACTGGAGAGGATTCTTAGGGATAGGATTTTTGAGCATTTGGGATAGTCGGTGTGGCTTTGTAAGAGGCAGGTTGTACCTCACAAGCCCAATGGAGTTTTTTTGAGGTCACAAAAGAATTTGAGGAAGGTAAGGCAGTTGATGTAGTGTATATGAATTTTAGTAAGGCATTTGACAAGGTTCCACATGGTAGTATTATGGGGGATGTTAGAATAGTTATGGTAAAATGTCTTTAAAAGAGATAGATTATGGGGGTTTAGTGAAGGTTGCACTTCACAAACAAAATAACACTTCACAAAAGACATCTCATTTAAAATGCAAGAGCTTTTCTGAAGTTAGACATTGAGGGTTAGGGTTAGGGTTAGGCTGATCTACTGTGTGTGGGCAATAAAGTCCAGGCTCAGAGAGGCTGAGAAGATCTTTCAAAGATTGGGTTTGGAGCCCTGTAAGAAGTCATATGATTTTTATAAGCACAGAGAGGAAAAACAGAGGATTTCTATTTGGGGGGGGGGGGGGGGGTGGAGAGGAAAAACAGAGGATTTCTCTTTTGGGGGGGCAGTCATTTCTACAGTAGTAGTTGACGCTGCAAAATGGCAAACTGGCAGGCTTGTTGAAAAACCCCATGTGAATTCTGAGCTCAACCTGTTCAAAACCCCTGTAGTCTTTACAAGTGGCGAGAGTATTTCTCCTGAAATAAGGGAAACAAGAGGAACTCTGTGGTGACCTGGAAGAAGACATTATAATTTGGAAAACCCATGATGGGGCAAGTTTCTTCGGCAAGACACCAAAATGATTGGTTGGAGGAAATCAGTTTGTGTGTGTCTACTGAGCAACGAATTTCTCTCCAAAACCAACAAGAACCTTCCTGAGCGGTAACCATTTAACTTCAAGCACAAGAGCCTGGTGAACATTCATAAATGTTAAAATTATGTGCACAGTATGAGAATTGTCTGATACTGGTGAACTTGGAGAAGTGAAAAGTGAATGATTGGACAGTGAAACAGAGAACTTTCCTGAACATATATACATTACGTACACATGCACTTTTAATTAGAAGGTGGTTAAGTTAGGTTAATAGTTATAAGTTTAAGATTGATCTTGTTATTATGTTTAAAGAAAATTAAAAGCAACTTTTGTTTAAGTAACCATTGTCTTGGTGAATTTCTATTGCTGCTGGTTTTGGAGTCCTCTGGGCTCATAACGGTAACTCATCCAGAAAGGATCAATGAAAACTTAGCTGCTTGGATTCAGAATTGGCTTGCCTGCAGAAGACCGAGATGGTAGTAAATGGAAATGGTATTCTGCCTGGAGGCCGGTGACTGGTGGTGTTCTGGGGTGACTGGTGGTGTTCTGGGACATCTGATCTTAATGATTTTTATACATGACTTGGACAAAAAAGTCATGGGGTGAGTCAGTAGGTTTGCAGATGACACGAAGGTTGGAGGTGTTGTGGATAATAGGTTGTCAGACAATGATTAATCTGGAGTATGGTTCAAAGTTCACATTTATTGCCATACGTTGAAACAGAATATATACAGAATGCAAAGTTGGGCGCAGAAGTAGCAGATGGAGTTCAATCCAGAATAATGTGAAGTGAAGCAATTTGAAAGATTGAACTTGAATGCAAAGTACATAGCTAATGGTAGAGTTTTTTTGCAGTGTGGAGGAAAATAACAATCTTAGGGTTCGTGCCATATATCCCTCAAGTTTTCTGTGCAAGTTGATAGGGTGGTTAAGAAGGCATACAGTGTGCTGGCCTTCATTAATTGGAGAATTCAGTTTAAAAGTCACCAGATAAAGCTGTAGCTCCATCAAACTCTGGTTATAGGAAAGATGCCACAGCACAGTTAGCACAGCAGTTAGCATGATGCTATTACTGCACCAGCGATATGGACCTGGGTTCGAATCCCATGTTGCCTCCAAGGAGTTTGTATGTTCTCCCTGTGTCTGCATGGGTTTTCTGGGGACTCTGGATTCATTCCACCGTTCAAAACATATCAGGGGTTGTAGGTTAATCGGATGTAATTGGGTGGCATGGGCTCAGGGCCAAAATGGCCTGTTACTGCACTGTAAGTCTAAAAAAACTTTTTTTTTACAGTGAGAGGGGTTGGAGCCTGGAATGCATTGCTGCAGTTGGTGGTGGACATTTTGAGACTGTTAGACAGGTGCGTGGATGAAGAAAAATGGAAGGTTATATGAGGGAGAGAAGAGTTAGATTAATCTGGATTATGGTTCAAAGTTCACATTTATTGTCATCACATGCAACACTAAAATTCTTTTTCTGTGGGCCAGGTAGAGTTTTGATCTATCAGTAGTGCAAAAAAGCTATACTCAAGATATGTAAAGAGAGAGAAATGTAAACAAAGGAAGAAATGCAATCAAACGGCAATACAGTACAGAAAGTAAGAGTCCTGATTGAGTTTGTTGTTTAGGAGTCTAATGGTGGAAGAGTAGCAACTCTTCCTGAACCGAATGATATGAATCTTGTTGCATCTATTCCGACAGTGTTTCATGTAATTTATTTTTGATGGAGAGATAGTTTTGTCTGTACTGGCCTGTATCTACTACCTTTTGCAGGGCATTCAACTCAGAGGTATTGGTACGTGATGCAACTGGTCACTTTCCACTACACATCTATAACTGTTTGCCATTTTTGATGTCATACGAAATCTCCACAAACCCTTGAGAAAGAAGCACTGACATACTTGCTTCATGATGACATTCTTGTGCTCAATCCAGGAAAGGATTTCCGAGAAAATGGCTCCCAAGATTCAAAATTTTGTCACTCTCATCAGCTCTGATCCCCAAATGATCACTGAATCATAAACTTATGGTTTTCTCTTCCTAAAGTCCATGTCAACTCCTTTGTTTTGGTGACATTGAGCGTGAAGTTGTTGTTAGTACACCATTCTGCCAAGTTTTCAACCCCCTTCATCTGTATTCTGACTCATCATCCCTTTTTCACACAAACCTCTACTGTAGTATCATCATTTGTCGATGGTGTTACTGTTGTACAGAGCCACAGACATTGGTGTAAAGCAAGTAGAGTAAGTGGCAAAGAAGGCAGCCCCTTGGTACTAATTGAAAATTGTGGAGATGTTCTTTCCAATTCTCACTGATTGTGCTCTGGAGGTGAGGAAATCCAGGATCCAATTACACAGTGGGATACCAAAGCCCTGGACTTGGAGTTTGCTGATCAGTTTTGAGGGGAATGCTGTACTGTAGTCAATAAAAAGCATCCTTATGCATGTATCTTTCCTGTCTTGGTGTTCCACAGCTTTGTGTAGAGCTACTGAGATGGCATTTGTCATAGACCTGCTGATATGGTAGACAAATTAGAATGGATTCATGTCGCTGCTCAGACAGCAGCTGATAATGCTTCAACATCAGCCTCTCAAGATACATATAGTGCCCTCCATAATGTTTGGGACAAAGACACTTTTTAAAATTTGCAACTTTGCTCCACTATTTTAACTTTATAATCAAACAATTCACATTTGATTAGAGTTCAAATTCCAGATTTTATTTAAGATTATTTGTATACATTTTGGTTTGACCATGTACAAATTGGGCTCATTCATGGAGTACCATCACAATTTAAAGATTTAAGGTGCTTGGATGCTCCGGAGATGCAATGTCTGGTTTCTGGAAAACGTTATTCGATTCATATATTTATTATTTATATAAGTTAACCTTGTTTAGAGGGAGGAGTTTGATTATAAGGGGGTAGTCTTTTCTTTTTGAGGTAAGTTATATAAATGCGTGTTTAATTGAGAATTGTAACCATTGATCATATTATAGAAGATGAAGATAATACCTGAGAAGCATAAACACCCTTTTTTAATAAGGGAATTTTATTTATAACTTACCTTGCCTTAAAAGAAAGTATGTTTTTGTTTTAGGTTTTTATTGTTTTTTTGCTCTCCCCCTACTAGGGTTTTTTTTCTCTTTTTTCTCTATTTAAATATTATCTTTAGATATATTATGAAGAATGTGTTAACTGTTAATTCAATCCAATCCTAGATTTAATGTTTTAGATAAGATTAAGAAAAGAATTATGGTTATGTTTTCTATTTACAATTTATGTACATTATGTATATGATATGGTTTATGCCATTTACTGGATTATTATGTGTATAGGTTTTTCATTAAACTCAATAAAAATATTTGAAAACTATTTCAGTCCCTGGAAGGTCAGGAGGGAAGAGTTTTATTTTATTTTTAAAAAAGTTTCCATACATGTAATTAATAAACTTTCAGATAAATATGGATTAAATTTAAAACTGTAATGATTACATGCTGGTTTTACCCTACCCTTACCATCCCCTCCTTCCCTCCTTATACCCCTCCTCCCATTCATAAATTGTATAAAAAGAAAAACTAAGTATGATATATAGTTATATAAAATATAAAAATGAAAGAAAAAGTTTCCTGGATTGCACGATAGTCAGTTCACACACTGGGATCCTAAAGTATTTATACAACTGTTTTAGGGAAGAAGATTATTACAGGTCTTAATAGGCTGGAAGTATATTTTTACATATTTACCCCTAAACTTTGCAAAAATGGGCTCCAAATTTGTAAAAAAGCAGAATATTTATTTCTTAAATTATATGTAATTTTCTCCAAAGGAATACAACTTTGATTTTCTGCATTCTATCTCTCCATCCCTAAAGAAGCGTCTGATTTCTAAGTCACTGCAATACACTTCCTTGCCGCCGCTAATGCTACTTTAATAAACTTCACTTGTTTAAAATGATAATTTTAATTTAGGTCTTGTTCCTTCTATATTTCCCAATAAAAATAGGTCTGGATTTTGTGGAAATACAGTACCAGTAATTTATTCTAAAACCTAACTTTAGAACATGACCAAGTAGTTCCTGTCTCTTCAGTACATCTAAAACATTTATCTGATAAAACTGATTTCAGTTTATTCAATTTTTATGTGCTAAATATAATTGATGCAGATGGTTATATTGAACTCACCTATACCTTACATTTATAGTATTTGTCATACAGTCTTAACAAAGATCTGACCAACTTTTGTCACCAGTTGTAATAGTTAGATCTACCTCCCATTTCCGTCCAGATCTATGAACTCCCTATTTAATAGGGCCTGCTTGTAATAAATTTCTTTCTCACCTCTCCTGATAAAATTTCCAACTCACTACATTGTTGGGCCTAACTTTTCCCGCAGATATCCTCTCAATTGAAGGTAGTGAAAAAGTGTATTCCAGGTTATTCCATACATTCCTTAATTGTTGAAATGACATCAATTGACCTTGTTCATAATAATCCTATATTTTTAATGACTTTATAAAACCAAATATTTTAAAAATTGATTACCTTTAGTGAAAGGTATAAGATTATTTTGAGTCAAAGGTGTCTTAAGGTGATATACTTCCTTTTGATCCAATTTTGTTATTTTCTTATTGCAAATAGTAATCAAATGTTTTACACTGATTATTAATTTTGAATCCTATATATATATATATTTTTTTTTTCTCTCCTATTTAATCCAACTCTATTTTAACCCATGTCAGTTTTCCTGATCCCTCAAAAAAAGGAAGTAAGAAATCTCATTTGAGCCATTTGATAATAATTCTTAAAGTTAAAAACCTGTAAAGCTCCTGATTCAGATTTCCACATTACTCTTTCGATATTGACATTTTATCTTTCCAAAGAAATTTCCTTATATGTTTATTTAATTCTTGAAAAAACTTTTGTGGTAATAATATTGGTAAAGTTTAAAAAATATATTGTATTCATGGAAAAGTATTCATCTTAATACAATTAACCCTTTCTATTAATGTTATTGGCAGGTTCATAGTTTTTTTTTAAAAATCCCCTTCAACTTTTTTTAAGTAATGGTGAATACAGTTTATATAAATTGTTTAAATCATTATCTATCCAGACACATATTTAATTGCCTCTTTTGGACATTTAAATTGAGTATTTATTCAACAAAGGCTATAATCTCCTTGTGTAAGATGGCATTTTCTGTGGTTGAATGGAAAAGTCTTCCAAGATGGGGAGAGGTTGATGGGAAGAGCAGACCAGAGAAATGTAAAGGGAACAGTCTCTTTTGAGGTTCTTTGCACAGTTAGCATTGCACCAATGACCCATGTTCAAATCCAGTGCTGTCTAAAAGGGATTTGTATTTTCTCCCTGTAGCTGGATGGCTTTCCTCCAGGTGCTCCGTTTCCTCCCACCCTTCAAAACATATGAGGGTTAAAGGGGAATTTGGGTAGCACAGGTTTACGGGGCAGTACCATGCTGTATGTCTAAATTTAAAAATGTAATGTTTGGTTGGAAATAGCAGAAATTTCAGTAAAAGTGTAGGTTGATCCTTTAAATGCAGAGGCAGATGGGATGGAATCTAAGAACCGAGAACTCGGTCCTTACTCTTCCCAGAAGGGACATGTGCAGAGGTGCATGAAAAAGACCATGGTTGAGGAAGGGGAAGTAATTTCATTTGACCCTTTCAAGCTGCTGAGTAAAATGGAGTTAACCAGGCAAATTGCACCCCACTCACGTGGCAGCTTGAAAGGGTCCAACCTGGTCAGCGTGGTTCTAATCCAACTGGATCACTGACCTACCTCAGAGGCAGTCAGGCAACCCAGTTAAACTTGGGTTGCATCCACTGGTGACTTGAACAGGAAAAGAGTTGAGCTGGTTACTCCTGTGAGGTCAGCACTTGCGTGCAGGCTTCACAGGGAAACCCCTGGCTAAAGTGTCTACTGCAATCATGGGAGAGAGGGGTTGCAGCCACAGGGCCTGCAGGGGAGGAGGAGGGGGGGGGGGGTAGGGAGAGTGGAGTAGAGGTTGCAGCCGCCGGGGTGGGGGTGAGGGAGGGCCACTATCGGGGCAATGAAGTCGCTGCCATGGGGGGAGAGGTCGCTGCCATGGGGTGGGGAGAGGGGGGTCGCTGCTGCGTGGGGTGGGGGGGGGGGGGGGAAGAAAGAGGGTTTGCTGCCTCAGGGGGAGAGAGGTCACTTCTGCAAGGGGGAAGAGAGGTCACTGCCGAGTGGGGGGGCTGTGAACGCCACTCCAGTTTGCAGTGACAGCTCAACACTCGTGGTAGCGGGACGTTGCTGGGGTGGGGGTGCTCAAATGATGGGGTGGGTGATGATTGTTGGTGGAGATGGCGACTGACGGGAGGGTGGCTGACTGGGGGGGGTGGTAATTGACGGTGGGTGGTGACTGAAAGGGGGGGGAGCAACAGACGGCTGGGGGGGGGGGGAGAATTCGAGAGTTCTCATGAGTGTGTGACCCGACACTTACCGCATCATCGCGGGGGCGGGATCCCCCTTCAGTCACTGGCGTGGCAATTTAATGGGTCGATCCCCACTGCAGCTTAAAAGGTGCCTCTTTGCCCCAGTCATTGCACCTGGGTCCGTTCAAAAGGGCCTGAGAGGAACATCTCAGTGTGAAGGCTGAGAGGATGGTCCTGAGCTGGAGGCAGGGTCGGCGCTCCAGACCCCTTCAATCCGTCCCGTCCGCTTCAAGGCCCGTCTGTCGGGCTCCGCCCAGGCCCCGAAGACGTTCCTGCCTCTCCATCTGCCCCACCGGGTTTGCACAGCCCCTCCCTCTCCCACCAGGGACATCTCCGAGCCGAGGGCCGGGCCATCCTCGGAATGGGATCCTCCAACGTCTGGAATGAAGAGAGTTGCGACCAGAGGTGAGGAGCAGGAGACGTCCGGCCCCGCTGCAGCGTCCGCCCCTCCCGCCGGTGACGACAGCAGGAAGTTCGCCGCCGATCGCAGGAAACCTCCTTCCCTTCGGTCCGCGCTGAAGGGATCGGCGCGGAGTGGGGAGGAAAAGCCGGGGGCGGCGATGGGCCGGTAGGTGACCGGTGGTCGGGAGCAGGCGACAGCCCGGTTGCTCGGGCCCCGGCGCGGGGGCGTGCAGGCTCCGCCGGCGGGGCAAGGGCTCGTCTCCGCCGCCGAAACTCCCGCGGGGCACCGGGGCCTCCACATTGGAGAGGCCCGTGATCGTGGGGGGGGGAGGGGGGGGGGAGGGGGGGGGGAGGGGGGAAGGGAGGGGAGGGGGGGGGAGGGGGGGAGGGGGGAGAGGGGGGAGGGGGAGGGGAGGGGGGAAGGGGGGGGAGGGGGGAGAGGGGGGAGGGTTTGAACCCACTTAGCAGCGCAGGTGATTCTCTGCGGAGAAACTTCAGGGTTAATGTTGAAACCTTGTGTTGTTCCCTTCTGGTTTTGGAGGAAAATCGTCCGTTAAATGGTGAAAACCCATGAGAGGGCGAAGAAATTTGGGGAGGACGAGTATAGTGGCTTGTTGGTTCTTGCCATTGATATTTGATTCCTTTTGGGTTGCAGGGATTGAAATGATTCATGCGGTACATCAAGTAAGTGACCTGGTTAGACAGGAAGAATACCTGATTGCCAAGAGCCAAGATGCCAGCAGGTAAAGACAGGAGCAGCTGCACCACTGTTTCGACCAGAGAGGAAAAAAAACCCATTGAGCCACTTCTTCATATCTCTTGTTGAAACTTTTTGTGACTGTTTGGAGGTTGACTTGTGTTCAAGGCTTTCATACATTGCACAAACCAGACTTGCAAATTTAAGTTTTGTAAGATCAGAAAGTTTAGTTTGTATTTGTGACAGCCTTGGTACACCAATCTTTGGCTTTGAATTAATATTTGGATAGTTTATTTTATAAGGATTGTTATGTGAGTTTTGCTGTTTTAAATTATTTTGTGATTGTCTTGCTGTTTAAAATTGTTTGGTGGGTGTTTTGCTGTTTAAAGCAGTCACTTGTAATTTAAATACAACTGAGATGTGGAATGAAGTTGCTTAATGAAGCAATAAGAAATAGTATCCTAGTCAATACTTAATGATAAGTTATGTTTTGTACATTGAAATGTTGAATTTAAAAACAATATATCCCTCTTACCATGTTTGTAGAAAATATTTAAAAACTGCCTTAAACTAATCTTGACATGTTTAGACTATATATTAAGTATATAGAGGGGACACATGAGACTGCATATTCTGTGATCTGGAACAAAAAACAAACTGCTGGAGAACTCCAGGTCAGACAGCATTGGGAGGCAGAGAGATGATTGACATTTCAGTATCAACCCAAAATGTCAATCCTCCCATTGTCTCTACGGATGTTATCTGACCCATTTACTTCTTCCAGTGTTTCTTTTCTTGTTCACTGGAGTTAGATATTTTCTGTTGTCATTTGATATTTCAATTATGTGGTATGCAGTTATATTTGGTGCACTTTTAAAAATAAAATTACAAGATCATATTTGGTGTTCCAACTAAGTTTTAGCCTATGACAAAATTGTCATAGCTTAACTATAGATTACCTAAACTTTATATAAATATTATGGCCATTCAGAGCCAGCTCTTCAGCGCTTGATGCCCTGTTTTGCGGAAACTGCCAAAATGTTTGGCCTGGAAGTCAGCCTGAAGAAAACTGAGGTCCTCCATCAGCCAGCTCCCCACCATGACTACCAGCCCCCCCACATCTCCATCGGGCACACAAAACTCAAAACGGCCTATCTCGGCCGCACCATTTCATCGGATGCAAGGATTGACAATGAGATAGACAACAGATTCGCCAAGGCAAATAGGAAGACTACACAAAAGAGTCTGGAAAAACAACCAACTGAAAAACCTCACAAAGATTAGCATATACAGAGCCGTTGTCATACCCACACTCCTGTTTGGCTCCGAATCATGGGTCCTCTACTGGCATCACCTACGGCTCCTAGAACGCTTCCACCAGCGTTGTCTCCGCTCCATCCTCAACATTCATTGGAGCGACTTCATCACCAACATCGAAGTACTCGAGTTGGCAGAGGCCGACAGCATCGAATCGAAATATTACTATAAAGTCACTTGTTTAATTGCAAAATGAATCCAGTAACTAAATCAAATTCAATGCAGAATTTCTTTTCCAAATGATGTTATTACTTTTGCTTTTTTTTGAGATTCTGTGGTTTCCATGACTGTCTTCTTCATTTAACATGGTTCATTTGCATGAGATTTAGCTCTGAAGAGAAGAGGAGCGCTATGGTAATTGGAGACTCATTGGTTAGGAGAGCAGATAGGAGGCTTGGTGAACAGATCGAGGGTTCCGGATAGTATGTTACCTCCCAGTTGCCAGGGTCAGGGATGTCTGGTCGAGTTCATAGCATTCTGGAAAGGGAGGGGAAGTCATGTCGTGGTCCATGAGGGGATAGATGGAAGTAGGGATGAGATTCTGAAGAGGGAATATAGGAAGTTAGGAAAGAACTAAAAGCAGGACCTCAAGGGTGGTAATCTCAGAACTTCTGCTTGGCCATGGGCCAGAGAGTATGGGAACAGGAAGATGTGGCAGATGAATGCGTGGATGAAGAGTTGGAGCAGGGTGTCATGTATTTCTCCCACTGTAGAACCCACTCACACAAGACGAGGTTTATCCTTTATTTAATCTAAAATGGTTCTACTGTGTCTCACAATACAAAGTTATTATCTGACATCACACACATGCATGTTCCATAACACTTTCCCCCCTCCCCCCAAAAAAATAAAACCAAACTAATACCAACAACAAGTAAACTGCTAAGCATGGTACTTCTCAATCAATCATGGGACATAGTCCTTCAGATGTAACTGAGGGTGCTTCTCACGTTTTGTTTTCGTTGGTGATGGAAGACTTGAGGACTTTGTGACCTCTCAGTAGAACCTTTGGTATTCCTGGGGAAACCTTTGGTCTTACTGGAGAAAGTAACATTTCTTCATCGGCTGACCCTAGAGATTGGGTAGTTACTGTTGGGATGTTTGGTGGCAGCTCCTCATTCTCCCATGTACCCAATGGTGAGGGTATCTCTAGAACTGGTAGCAGTGTCAGATCCAACGTGTCCTCATTGGCATAAACCCACTCTGAATCTCGTGAGTGAAAGAGATCATGCACTTTGGAAACTGACCCTGGAGTATCTATTGCTCTCAGTTGGTCGATGTGTTGTTTCCATAACCTATCTCCCACCAGTACAGAATATGGACATGGGCTCAATTTTTTTTCAGAAGCACTCCTCTTATCCATGTTTCTTTATTCTCTCGGTAATCTCTCACCAATACTTGTTATCCAACTTCTAGAGTTCTGGTTGGTTTATCAAGAGATATTGATTGCTGGATACAAAGCCCCATGTTTGGGTGTTCTGCTGAGAGTACAGTTCTCAGCATCCAAACATCAGTTCTGTGGTTGTGCATTTTGTTGTGGGGTGCGGGGTTATACTGTGTGATAACATAAAATTTACAATCCTCTGATACCATGTTATGTTTGACTTCTGAGGCTTCATGGCTTTTTAAAAAGTCTGTATAAAGCATTGCGTTTCTCCATGGTACTTGAATGATAGGATGCAGAAATTGGTTGAAAGCATTGGACACAAAATGTGGTCCATTGTCGGAGACCAGTTCTATTGGCAAGCTGTACATTGCAAAAATACTCCTTAGTCTCTCAATTGTTTTTTTTTTTGCTGTTGTTGTCTGCATTTGGGATACTTGTAGGCCGTTTGGAGTGTGCATCCACCACAACCAGAAAGTTTTTGCCCATAAATGAACCGGCGAAATCAGTGTGAAAGCAATTCCTAGGGGTTAGCTTCAGCTTGGGGCGCTTTAGTTTGCATTTCTTGGCAAATGTGACATCATCTCACCATCTGTCCAATGTCCATTGATGGCCACCAGACATGCATGTGGGCCAGGGGCTTCATTCAGACCATCCCTGGATGATTGTTGTAGAGTTTGGCTAATGTGGTTGCTTGTCATTTCTTCGGGATGATTGTTCTTGTTTCCCCCAATAAACTACCCTCTTCAATCGATATCTCGTTGCATCGCATATAATAAGGCTTTAATTTGGGCCTAATCATCTCGGCTTCAGGCCATCCATTTAATGTGAAGTAGCTAATTTTATATCTCTTTACTAATAGTTTTTGCTGTAATTGGCAAATGTTGAAGTTGCTCTTGATTAATGGGGAAGGTCTGACCTGTACAAAAAGGACAGGCTGCACCTGAACTAGAGGGAGAACCAATATCCTGGCAGGCAGGTTTGTTAGACGTTTTGGGGAGGGTTTAAACTAGTGTGGCAGGGAGGTGGGAATCCGATTGTGAGTGCAGAGATTAGGGTAGAAGGGCAAAACAATGATGCTATGTGCTCTGAATTAGTGAGGAAGGACAAGCGGGACAAAACATAAATGTAGCCATTTATTGGGTATGAAATGTGTCTATTTCAATGCTATGAGTATTAGGAATAAAGGGGATGAACTAAGAACGTGGATCTTTACGTGGAACTACAATGTTGTGGCTATTACTGAAACTTGGTTGGAGGAAGGGCAGGAATGGCTGATGCAGATACTGGAGTTTAGGTGGTTTTAAAAAGAATAGGATGGGAAGCAGAAAAGGAGGGGAGAGTCAGTATTATTACTGATGGGGGATAGTGTCACGACTGTAGAAAGGGAGGACGCTGCAGAGGGAGTGTCCACTGAGTCAGTGTGGATGGAAGTCAGAAATAGGAGGGGAGTAGTCTATAGGCCCCCAAATAGCCCTTGGGATACCAAGGAGCAGATAAGCAGGGAGATTTTGGAATAGTGCAGGAAATACAGGTTTGCAGTTATGGGTCATTTCAACTTCCCTAATATTGACTGGCACCTTCTGGCTGCAAGAGGGATAAATTGGGCTGAATTTTCCAGATGTGACAAGAAGGATTCCTGGCACAGTATGTGGGGAACTAGCGAGAGTAAATTGGAAACAGATGCCCAAGTTTAGGGACCACTTGTGCAGGATTCAAGATAGGTTTGTCCCACTGGGACAAGGAAACAATGGTAGGAAAATGGAACCATGGCTGATGAAACAGTTTAGGCAACTCAAGAGGAAGAATATGTTAGATACAGGATGCAGGAAACAGAAGGGCTCATGGCAAGTATATGGTGGCCAGGAAGGAGCTTAAGAAAAAACAGGAGAGCTCGAACGGGGCATGAGAAGGCCTTGGCCCGTAGGATTCAAGAGACCCCCAAGGTGTTCTATGCATATGTGAAGAACAGGAGGATGACGAGAATAAAGGTTGGGCTGATAATGGAGGCAACGTATCTGGAGGCAGATACTTCAGTATTTACAAGAGAAAAGGACCTTGATCATGTTGAGGTCAAAATTGAACTGGCCTTTTTGCTGGACAATGTGGAGATTAAGGAAGTGGAAGTGTTGGATCTTTTTAAAAACATCAAGGTAGATAAGACAAGATATACCCCAGGCTGCTGTGGAAAGTGAGAGAAGAGGTAGCTGGTGCAGTAGCTAAGATATTTGAATCCTCCTTGGCTGCAGGCGAGGTGCCGGAGGATTGGAGAATGACAAATGTAGGTCCCCCTTGTTTAAAAAAAAAAGTTAACAGGGAGAATCCTGTGAATTATAGGTCAGTGAGTCTTACATCAGTGGTGTACAAACTAATGGCGAGAATTCTTAAGGATAAGATCTATGAGCATTTGGAGAAGTACAGACTGCTCAAGGATAGTCCGCATGATTTTGTGAAGTGAAGCTTGGGCTTCACGAGCCTGATTGAATTTTTAAGAAGGTAACAAAAGAAATTAATGAGGGTAGGTTGACATGGATTTTAGGAAGGCATTTGACAATGTCCCCCCAGAAGCGATTCATCCAGAAGGAAATGAGGCATGGGATCAGTAGAACTGTAGTTATGTGGGGGTGGGGGGTGGGGGGAAGAAATTGGCTTGTAGGAAGAAAGCAGAGAGTAGTAGTGGAAGGAAAATATTCTACTTGGAGGTCAGTGACTAGTGGAATGGCACAAGGATCTGTTCTAGGATTCCCACTCTTTGTGATTTTTATAAATGACCTGGATGAAGTGGCGAAAAGATGGGTCTGTAAGTTTGTGGATGACACAAAGGTTGGAGGAATTGTGGATGGAAATGAAGGTTGTTGTATGTTCCAAGAGGCTATAGATACGATGTAGAGCTGGGTAGAAAAGTGGCAGATGGAGTTCAATCCAGATAAGTGTTGTGATGCATTTTGGAAGGATAAACCAGAAGGTTGAGTACAGGGTTAATGGTTGGTTACTTGTAGATGAACAGAGGGACCTTGGGGTTCAAATCCATACATCCCTCAAGGTTGCCGCACAAGTTGATAGGATCATTACGAAGGCTTGTGGGATGCTGGGATTCATTAATAGAGGGATTGAGTTCAGGAGTAGAGTGGTCATGTTGCAACTCTACAAATCTCTGGTAAGATCGCACTTGGAATATTGTGTTCTGTTCTGGTCACCTCATTATAGGAAGGGTGTGGAAGGTATGGAGAGGGTGCAGAGGAGATTTATTAGTATGTTGGCTGGATTGAAAACAAGTCTTATGAGGCAAGGTTAGCAGAGCTGAGTGCAGAGAGGCTTGAAAGAGGTCTACAAGATTGAGGTATAGATAGGGTGGACAGCCAGCACCTGTTTCCAGGACAGGATCAGCAAACACCAGAGGCCATGCATACAAAGGGGGAGACATCAGGGGTAGGTTTTTCCACACAGTTGTGTGTGCCTGGAATGCTTTGCTGGGGATGGTAGTGGAGGCTGAAACATTGGGGGCATTTAAGAGACTCTTAGGCACATGGATGAAAGAAAATTAGAGGGTTATGGGGTGAGGAGGGCTTAGTACTTTAAGGAAGGAATAAATGGGTTGGCACAACATTGAGGGCTGAAGGGCCTGTACTGCATTGTACTGTCTAGATTAATTAAAGTTTTATTACAAAGCTCAAAGCAAATGTGGCCATGAAGTTATTCACTTTTCAAGATGTTGCCATTGATGGCTGGAACAGTAGTTATTGCCCTTAAGTTAGCAACAAGCCACCTTTTTGTGAAGATAGAGATTCGTTTAAAAGGTGCTTGTGAAGTATCTACACAGGTAGTTGCAGTGCACTTTGTTGTATACAGCAGTTGTGGAGTTCGTGTTTGGGACATTCAAGGTAGTTGATGTGTGGGCTGGTAGGCTGGTATGCTCTTCGTGCATGAGGAAGTGTCATTTGCAATAGCTGATTTTGTAGCCACAGTATTTAAATGGCTGGCCCATTTGCTTTTTTACTTCATGTGATGGTAAGGTACTTAACAGTAGTCAGGTCATTGCATAGTAAAGAGTTAGCCATTCTCAACCTATTTTTTTTCTGCCAGTAGCTAGCTGTCTTAGGACTCTGCTCAAAGTTTATGAGTCTCCTTCCCTGTGAAGCAGTCAAGTTTAGTTGGTTTCTTCTGTACTTCTCTCCCCTCGATTACATTAAAAAAAAAATCAAAAATATTTTAACATTTCCGTCGGTGATTCCGCCCTCCCTTAAATGTGCTGTGGACCCCGGGGAGGCGTGGGGGGCTCTATTGCCCCCATTGAGTTTGGCTGGGTTAGTCATCTTGCACAGAATATTCCATGCACTTGTCTACATATTTGGGTCTTGTTTCATGGAAGGAAGGACTGCTTCAATTGCTGAGAAATTCTGAATGTTATCTTTGGCTTGGCTTCGCGGACGAAGATTTATGGAGGGGGTAAAAAGTCCACGTCAGCTGCAGGCTCGTTTGTGGCTGACCAGTCCGATGCGGGACAGGCAGACACGATTGCAGCGGTTGCAAGGGAAAATTGGTTGGTTGGGGTTGGGTGTTGGGTTTTTCCTCCTTTGCCTTTTGTCAGTGAGGTGGGCTCTGCGGTCTTCTTCAAAGGAGGCTGCTGCCCGCCAAACTGTGAGGCGCCAAGATGCACGGTTTGAGGCGTTATCAGCCCACTGGCGGTGGTCAATGTGGCAGGCACCAAGAGATTTCTTTAGGCAGTCCTTGTACCTTTTCTTTGGTGCACCTCTGTCACGGTGGCCAGTGGAGAGCTCGCCATATAATACGATCTTGGGAAGGCGATGGTCCTCCATTCTGGAGACGTGACCCATCCAGCGCAGCTGGATCTTCAGCAACGTGGACTCGATGCTGTCGACCTCTGCCATCTCGAGTACCTCGACGTTAGGGGTGTGAGCGCTCCAATGGATGTTGAGGATGGAGCGGAGACAACGCTGGTGGAAGCGTTCTAGGAGCCGTAGGTGGTGCCGGTAGAGGACCCATGATTCGGAGCCGAACAGGAGTGTGGGTATGACAACGGCTCTGTATACGCTTATCTTTGTGAGGTTTTTCAGTTGGTTGTTTTTCCAGACTCTTTTGTGTAGTCTTCCAAAGGCGCTATTTGCCTTGGCGAGTCTGTTGTCTATCTCATTGTCGATCCTTGCATCTGATGAAATGGTGCAGCCGAGATAGGTAAACTGGTTGACCGTTTTGAGTTTTGTGTGCCCGATGGAGATGTGGGGGGGCTGGTAGTCATGGTGGGGAGCTGGCTGATGGAGGACCTCAGTTTTCTTCAGGCTGACTTCCAGGCCAAACATTTTGGCAGTTTCCGCAAAGCAGGACGTCAAGCGCTGAAGAGCTGGCTCTGAATGGGCAACTAAAGCGGCATCATCTGCAAAGAGTAGTTCACGGACAATGTTATACATTTCTCATAAATGAGGAATACTTCTGCCTTTATAAAAAGGAGAATATTGTTGATAAAGCAGCTGGAGGTGATTATACCATTGTTGCTACTGATAAATTCCTGCTGTGATGCCATGCGACTGAGATGATTGATTCTCATTAACCACAATTATTTTCCTTTGTGTGATGTATGGCTCCAAGCAGTGTCAATGTATGACACTGGAGCCAATGTGTAATGCATCGGTTTTGATTCTACCTATCTTGGCAGGTAAGTACTGGGCTGAAATTGACCCCCAACACCATGATCGTCCTGTTCGCACAGTTAAGTGAAATGGGGGAAAAAGGTGGTTCATTATTGTCTTTCAAGGGCAGTGTAAAAGGGCTTCACAATGTCCTCTCTTTCTGCAGCTGTGATATTATCTCTGATTAGTAGTCCTACTTACCTGCACCCTCCCTTTACCACCCCTCTTATAACCTTTTGAAACTTCAATAAACTCTGGTATCTGCATCAGTCAACTCTGTTCTTGTGTTAGCTAAGACTCTGTGATGACCACAACATCATAATTTCATGAACTGATCAATGTTGTAAGGGTGGCGCAGATAGTGTTGCAGTTAGTGCAATGCTGTTAAGTGCCAGCGATCAGAATTGGGGTTTGAATCCTGCAATGTCTGTAGGGAGTTTGTTCTTCTCATAACTGCATGGTTTTCTCCGGTGACTCTGGTTTCCTCCAACCATTCAAAATGTACTGAGGATCGTAGGTTAATTGGGTGGCATAGGCTCATGGGCCATAATGGCCTGTAACTGTGTTGTATATCTAAATTTAAAATTAAAAAAAATCATCTCCCTCATTCCTAATACTTGTTGAATTGAAGCAAATAAATTTCAATCCTTCCAACTGCTTACTTATGCTCCCTCCACTGCCTATCCTGCTTTACTCACTTCACATTGTGTCATCCTTTCCCCATTTGCTCTATTCTCTGCCCTATCACTCTCATTCCCATCCATCCCCCTGCTAAACTAGTTTAAACCCTCAACAGCTCTAGTAAACTCTCCATCAAGACATTTGTGCAATTTGCCCTTTTTTGTGCCGATCATACCTTCATTAGAAAAAAATCCCAATGAAACCTTGCCTCCTGCACCAATTATACAACTACATATTCATCTGCCATATCCTATTCTTGGCCTCTCAGACACATGCACAGCATAGGCTAACAATCCTTAGATTACTACCCTTGAGGTTCTGCCTTTCAATTTCCTACTTGCCTCCCTGTATTCTCTCTTCACTACATCCTTTTTCCTACCTATGTCAAGACACCAATATATACCATGACTTCTGGCTACTCATGTTGTGATTTGCTGAGATCCAAAAACTAGTCAGGCAATACAGAGAATCCTTCAGGAAGGTTTAACCTTTAGTTGCAAGGAAAGGCTGAGGCAATCTGAGAACAGGCTGCTGATCTCCCACTGGACACAGCATGCATCCTCTTTTTATGTTAAAGACCTAACCTTGCTTAATCAATCATGTCTTGTATCTTAGCAGCAAATCGATCTTTACTTGCCACATTCATTAATCCCCATTCATTAATCTAATCATGTTTCAAACCACGAGCTTTATCATATCTCTCCACCTTTATCTTTTACTCATTCACTGGAATTCATAGTAAAAAGTACATAGTAAATTGCTCAAAGTAAATAGTACACGGTTACATAGTAATTGTTCAATGGATACATAGTAAATAATCATTGATTAATAGGTACATAGTAAAATTAAAAAAGTAAATGTTTCAATATATTCTATATATTCCCCCCTTTGAGACCTAAATGGCCTCACATAGAGAGAGAGAGAAGACAAAGAGCTGCACACAAAAGATCAGATTAAACTACAGTAGTTATCCCTAAAACTGGGTTATTTACAATTTTCCATGCTCAGATTCTGAGATATTCTCTCTCCAATTCCCTGGGCCACTAAGCCAAAAAAAAATCTCTTAATGTCTAAGACAGGAAAAAAAGACTGAGAAACCGTCACAGGCTATTCACAGCTCTATTGCACTCTTGAATGTCTTGTACGTGGTGCAAATTATAACAGTACATCATTGGGGCTTCTCTTCCTCGAGAATTTGGTTCAGCAATCTCCAGGAGCATTAGAAATCGCTTTGCTGTGGCACGCACTAGAAGGGACTTAAGAAAGGGGAGAAAACCACACGAGTGCACAGATTAGTAGGACAATGCCAGCAGTCAATGCAACCTTGGTAAATCATGCTTCCCAACCACAGAGTTTATTTTCTAGCCAATCAAAAAAACTGATGCCCAAACCCTGCATTTTGTTTAACTTTTCTTAAATGTTTCAATTTATCCATTGCCTTACTAAAGGCTCCTTCCAAACTTGTGTTATTAGGTATGAAAGTACAGCACCGCTCTCCAAATAGGACGCACACACCCCCTTTTTCAGCTAGTAACCAATCTAAAGCCTGCCTGTTCTGCTATGCCATTTAACTAGTCACATCAAGCTGCTCTCCTAGTGATGTGCTAAATCTCTGTGGGTTATAATAAATTAATCCATTCTGTATTTTTGGCAGGCATTACTCAAAATAGCAATGATTCAAATCCAGCAGCAATTTCGTTTCTAGCTTTAAACTCATTGGGGTTACCCCTTGGTTGCCCTACGACATCAGTTGTAATTGCTGGATCAGGGGTGTATGCTCTCTTCTCTTGCTGCAGTACTTGGTTTTCACCAAATTGCCTTTCTGGGGCTATTACAACCTCCTGGATTAGCATCACCTGTGTGCAAGTGTCTGACCAATCTGGGGAAAGTATTGGTCGCAAACCCTCTTTCAATCCATACAGCCGCAAGGTGTCAGCTAATATAATACACTGATCTTGCATGAAAGGGTAAAAACTTATAACTGTAAATTCCACGTCCTTGCACACTTCCCTGTGAACTCACCTACTGAGATACTGCCTTTTTTTCGAAAACATTCATAATTTAACTGCTTCATCTCCAGCTTCTCTATTGTGATTGTGTGGTTCCTTTTGCTAACTGTCCATTTTTTGGCAATCTTGTCCTGATCATACTGAGAGGAAGCCTGGGATAACAGACATAAAAATGGGCAATAAGGCAAGCCCATTGTGCAGGTAAAACCACACCAAACCTGCCTGTTGACTTTTGCCGCAACTGTTGTTTCGTTTGAACACTGCTGGGCACATTTTCTATTAAATGGTCTCTTCCATTGTTCACTCATGGAGAAATTGTATGGCACAGGTACCACATGTGGTAAAGGCCTTGCTTCGGTGCATATCTAACAGTCCACTTTAGTCATTACTCTGTATCGTTTTCCCATGGATACCAGTGGCTTGTATGTGGAATTGGCCTCCATGTCCCTTATTCTTCAAACATTCTCTATTGAGTTTCGTGGGGCTGTAGCACGACCAGGTCAGATATGCCAAATTGATGGTTTCCAAGCTTGCACAGGAATTGGCAGGTGTGTTTTTAATTGCGAGGTGTGTCACTGGTCATCCCCAAACCTCCCTCATCAACACCACCAAGAGAAGGACTGTCTTCCACAGACTCGTCTCCAGTGCTCTCAGAGCCGTCACTGGCTCTGAAACCTCACTTACTATTGGGTCAAAGCCTTGTGGGGGTGGGGGGGGGGGGGGTGCGTAGCACTTGTCAGCTCTTCCTGTTCTTCCTCCTTCGTCCCTTCCTCTCTGTCACTTAGCTCAAGCTCAGTATCAGGCTGCACTCGTGGGACTACTATGGTACAGCGGTTGAGATGGTACCATGTAGTTTGACCCTCTACTTGGATGGCAGTAGGCGATGCTTTGGTTATCGTGAACAACCCTTCCCTTCTTGACTTGTTCCATTTTCTTCAGAAAGCCTGGACGTAAACCTGGTCTCTGAGTTTAAAAGGTCCTTCCTCCTGGTCAATGTCTGGCTCCTTTTGTTTTTCCTGTGTATGGATAGTCTTGTGTATCATAGTTAGTTGTTGCATGTACTGTTTGAGCTCTATCTCTCACTCTTCCAAACTTTGTGCTTTATTTGGGTATCGGCATGTATCTACTGGTGAGCATTTCATGTGGTGTCAGGTGTTTCATATGGTTAGTCTGCATGCAGTATCTCATCAGCACCAATGGCAATGCATCAATCTGATTAAGCTTAGTACTTGCACAGATCTTATTCAGTTTAGCTTCCAGAGCCCCATTAATTCTTTCCACCATACCTTGTAATGGTACATACATCCAAATCTCTGGTTTATTCTAGAGTCTGTAAAACCATTTTAACTACCATTTGGATAAAAGCCGATCCATTGTCTGAGCTGATTTCTATAGGTATACCAAATCTTGGAATTACTTCATTTGTCAAAAATTTCACTGCAGTTCCTGCACCTAAATACTTACTTCTACCCATCTGCTAAATCTATCAATTACTACTACCTCTTACCGCTTTTATCATATCCACATAGTCGATCACCAAGTGTTTAAATGGCCCTTTAGGCATAGGTATGAGATCTATAGGAGTTGTTATTCCTTTTCCAACATTGCTTTGAGCACATACTTCACTCTGTGACAAGATGTGATCCACTGAAGCCTGTAGACAGGGTGATCAGAACCCATCCTTTTCTATTTTTCTTGTTACTTCCCCCTTGCACAACGATCTAACCCACGCATTTCTAAAATAAGAATGGTCAGCAAAGGGAAGGGTGCTACCAACAAACCTTCGGTAGTCACAGGCCCACATTGTATGCTCTGGTAAGGTTGCTTTACCTTGCATTTCAATTGTATCCTTTGTGGGTTCAGATAAATCACATTCAGAAGCTTTCCTGGCTGCTTCATCCACAGCCTGATTTCCCTTTGTTATCATTTCATTTCCCTTATGTGCCTGGCATTTAATGACAGCCAGTGCTCTAGGCTTCGTCAGTGCTTTTATCAAATCTAAAATTTGCTGATAATGTTGTATGGGGTCTCCATTGATTTTCTTGAACCCTCTGTTACCATACTGCCCCAAACAATTGACATATCCCATGAGTATATGCTGAATCTGTATAGATATCAACTTTCTCACCTTCCCTGTATTGAATTCATCCATCGTTATTGAATGAAGATCTACCGGGACCAATGCCTGAAGAGGGCGCACAAAATCAGTGAACCGGTGCAGACTTGAAAGGCCAAGATGGCCTGTTTCCGCTCCGTAAATGGTTATGGTTTCCATCATCTCACCTGCTGCTGTTAGAGCCTTAATTTCTGCTAACTGGGCTGAACAAGGTTGCGAACAAGCTTTCAATATAATTGTCTTCAAGTTTGGTTGGTTCTGTTGCACCACCGTGAACCCTGTGTGATTTCCATTGTGGTCCCTATAGCAAGAATCATCCACAACAAGACCTTCTAGTCTTTGTACACCTTTGTATAGTTATGTCTGGAAATATGAATAACATCTGAAATGCCGCTATCCTGGCTGGTGTCAACACAAATTTTCCCTTTTCCAATAGTTCTGCTACCTTATGGTGTGTGTACAGGATCACAGGATAGCCCATGCCTTTTCATATGTATAGTGTAATGCAGCCACTCCTTGGTTTCAGGGTGAGTTTCTCTGAGCCACCTCATCCAATTTTGTACTGTGGTATGCGTTTGGTTGTTTTGCTTTCTGAATGCCTGATTTCTGCATCAGCACTACTGCAGCATAGGTACATACAGGTGAAAGGTCTTTTCATAGTTAGGCTAGGGCTGGTCTGGGGCTGACTGTAATTCCTGCTTTTTAAAAAAATTTTAAAAAAATTTTTCACACTATGAACCATATTAACCAAAATACACACAAACATTTCCCTCTTAAATATACACAGTGTAATTTTCTTCCCTTTTTCCCCTCCCTTCCCTCCCTCCTTCCCACCCCCCTCTCTACCCACTAAACGTTCAACATGTACAATACAATAAACCCATTAAACAATGTCATCACACAATGAAAATAAACAAGAAAATTGTGCCATCTACTTTTACACACTGGGTCAGTTCATTTCGTCTTCTTCTCATTCTATCATTTTAGGGGGTGGAGGTCTGCGGTAGGCCCTCTCTGTTGTGTTCCATGTACGGTTCCCAAATTTGTTCGAATACTGTGATTTTATTTTTAAAATTATATGTTACTTTTTTCCAATGGAATACATTTATTCATTTCTATGTACCATTGTTGTACTCTCAGGCTCTCTTCTGATTTCCAGGTTGACATTACAAATATTGTATAACTCATGGTACAATGTTTGCATACTGAAAACTGAAAACCTACTTAAAGGACAAATTGGGAACCAGGCTGAGGTAACCAGAAGGAAGCAGCTTTGAATATGTGATTACAGACACAATGATAATTAAAAGCTTTATAACAAACATGTACATCAAGCTGCAAGAGAAAGAGAATGATGAAATAAGCTGTAAACCCAAACAAAAGTGGGAACAAGATCTAAACATAAAGATGAAAAATGGGAAAAGCTATGCTCCGGAACTATGAGAAATACAATAAACACGAGGTTACGCATGATGCAATATAATTGGTTACACAGGCTGTATATCACGCCCCAAAAGTAAAATAAATGGGACCCAACAGTATCAGATGTTTTCACTGTAAGAAGGAAATGGGAACAACAGTACATGCAATTTGGGCATGTGAGAAAGTGGAAAAGTTTTGGGAAGATCTAAATCAGGTATTAAATAAAGTCACTAAAAGCAACATACCAAAAAATCCAGAGATCTTTCTTCTAAGTAATATAAGAAGTAAAGAATTGGGGCTCAAATTGGATGAAGCACAAAAAAATTTATTAAGATAGCCTTAGCTGTAGCAAAAAAGTGTATAATGTCGGACTGTAATTCCTGCTTAATGGTGTTAAAAGCTGTTTCTGCCTCATTGCATTGCAAACCATTCCTCAGGTTTATATGCCTCACTTCATTCATTATTTTCCTTAAAGGCATCACAATTTCAGCATATTCTCCAATCCAATCTGAACTATATCCTGCCATTTCCAAAAATGTCATCATCTGTCCTATTGTTTAGGAGCTTTAGTTATTACCTCAATTTGATCTGGTGCTATTGCCTTTGTTCCTTTAGATATTAATCTACCCAAGTATTCTACTTTCTCTTTGCAAAATTGCAGCTTCTTTCTAGATACTTTATGACCTCCATATGCCAACCTTTTCAAAAGGGTTAGGGTATCCTGTTCGCACTGTTCCTTTCTTTTGGAGAAGACCAACAAATCATCCACATACTGTATCAGCGTAATTTCCAACGGTATGCCCTCCAAGTCTGCCTTCAACACCTGATTGAAGAAATTCAGCGAGTGTTTAAATGCCTGTGTCATCCTAGTATAGGTATACAGGGTACCTCAGTAAGTAAAAACAAACAAATACTGACACTGGTCTGCTAAAGCAATACTAAAAAAAAATGTTCAACATAGATCAATTACTGAGAAGCAAGATGATTCTGGTGGGACATTGGTCAGCAGTGTATATGGGTTTGGGACTACTGCCGGCTAGTCTCTCACCATCTCATTTACTGCTCATAAGTCATATACCAGTCTCCATTTGGACTTATCTGCCTTTAAAACAGGTAATAGCGGAGTGTTGCAAGAACTATCTGTCTCTTTAAGGACCCCTGCTTCCAGCAGAGCTTGTATTGTTGGTGCTATACCTTCTTCTGATTTTAGGGGATATTGTGGTCTTCTAGGTGGAATTGCTCCCTGTTTTAGCTTTATTTCTACCGGGCTTGCTGATTTCACTCTCCCCCACATCTGTATCATGTTGGATGGATGGCAGCTCACTCACTCTTTTACTCTTTTGCTGTTCTCCTTATCTTAGCAATGGCAGGTTTTGCTGGGGAGTTATTTCAACCTTCTTTGATGTTCCTACCATGTCTATGTTTACCATTACTTTGATGTAGTTATAGTTTCCAGATTTCCATACCTTCGATGTAACCTTATTCCAGTTAGTGACAGTGCCTACTTGTTTCACCAGGAGCCCCAAGACTTTGGCCTAGAGTCCCTCATTTACAAGAAACACCACATGGGGTGCAGCTTCTGGTACCCTCTTCCATCTTTCCAGAAAGGTGTTCCATTTAATTTGCAACGCTGCTCCCTGTTTTTCAATAATTATAGCCTCTCTTTTTGGATATTGTCAGGAGCCCCTATGTGCCACTGCCCCTCTAATACCTTGTTCTGAGTTTTATCGAAGATCATTGTACGATGTAACTCGGACTTGGGCAGGGTGGCCTCCTTGGCTGGCTTTCCGAGCTTACTGCATCATTAATTAAGCACTTGTTCTTTCCCTGCTCAAGCCTTTTCTGGTACATTCTAACTTTAATTCCAGTTTTAACAGGGTATCTCTGCTTAGTAATTTGATCAGGGTCCCTTTAGACACTAATATTGGCAATACTTTGTTACTCATCTCTAAACATACTAGGGCTGTGCATTGTGTTATCTGTGTTTTACCCGAAAACCCTACAGTTTTAACACATTTTCCTGACATGGGAAGGAGGAAGGCGTATATCATCGTTTGTGTTGATTGCCCTTCTAAAATGACCTGAACTATGGGTTCTTTTTCAGCCTCCCATGTTATCATTGGATAATATCCTTTCCCATCTGGGTTCTCTGGGCACCCCTAGTATCTTGCATAGGGGTGGTCCTAGGTTTGAGTATTGCTCTCTACTCATTGATTCTTGTTGAAATGTGGCGGGCCATGGTTTCTTTTAATGGTTACATTCCCAACACAATCTCTCAGTCTCCCTTTCCACCTGTCTCTTTACTGATCCTTTCTGCCCATAACCTCTCTGACCTCCTTCCTTGGGAGCTCCAGTCCTGTCTGGCCTGATGTCTAAATTTATTGTCCCCGATAGGGCATTTGCAGAAACGTTCCCCCAAAGACATTATTATTGGCATGGAATTTTCTGGCCCATATCTCGCTCTGCCGTTGGACTCCTTTTGTGCTGGCATGTCACTCATTTCAGTTGTTACAGTCAAGTCTCTTGTTACTGGCAATATCTGGCCTTTTTCACGCTCTTTCTTTTTAAGCTCTTTGAGCTGCATCTGTGCCAACTTCCTTTGCACCTCTTCCTGCTGTTCTGCCAGTCTCTTTTTATCTTTTTGATATTTTTCGACAGCATGGACTAGGTAGTCCCTGAACTGTGGGTGGGATATAGAAGTCAGTCCCACTACCTCCTCCAGACTAGACTTAACTTGAGGGAGTATTGCATCCACAACAACAGTTTGGAATATGGTGGTCATTAACTGGTTACCCTCCACTTGTTTCAAGTCTCCAATTTTTCAGTTGGTTTTCTAAATCGGCTGTCAGATTTTCTGTGTCTCCCATTGGGTCTCCTCTTAAAGCTTTGGGGTCCACTTTAAGTGGATAACAGTTCCTGAGGGCCTGCTATACCCCCTGACTGGATCAAATCTGACACCATCAATTATTGGATGGTCTACCACATTTGTCATGCCAGCCCACTCCATCAATTCTCTTAGTTTGGAGGTTCCTATTGCCTTCACCAGCAGTGACTTTAAGTCTCCCATAGCCAATAGTTGTCCCATGGTTTACTCCTCAAACACCCAGATCCATTTTCTTGCTCCTTCATGTATGTTGGGCAAAGCATTTTTCAGCCTTTCCAGGTCCTGGGTCTCCCAAGTAACATTTTGTTTGTCCTGTCCTTTTCAATGTTAATTGCATCTTTCCTGTTTCTGCTCCCTTTGTTTCCCCATTAACTTCTAACCTTGTTTCTATTTCTAAGCCTTCCCATCCTACCCCCTAACCCCCCCCCCCCCCCCCCCCAGCCAAACCACGGATTGCCTCCTTCCCCCACTTCTCCACTTGTTTCTCCCATGTATCTTGTTTTCCCTCATTTCAGCTTCCATCTCATACCCCCTGGGTGTCTCAACTCCTTCGTAATTCTTCCTGTATTTTCCTTGCATCTCTATTTTCCTTTCTAACCCTCTTCTTTCTTCCCTGTAGATCCTCAGGTTCTCTCCTGCCCTGGCAGACTTCTTCCCCTTGAGTTGACCATGAATCAGTCATGACCCATTCTCATCTACAATCCCCTTCATTTTGCTCGCTTCCATTTTTAGCTAGCAAGTATTTCTCTAGCTCCTTCTCCCTTCTTAGGGCCTGTAACCTCCTAATATCTGCCTCCAATGGTCTTTCTTCCTGTTTCATTCTTTCACTTTCCCTCTGCCCTCTCCTTTCTCTATACTCCCTTATCCCTTTCTCATTGTCCCAGGCTGTGGTTTCTCCCTCTATTTCCACTATTCCTTTTACCATAGGAAACGGTTTCGAGCCATACAGGCCCGAATAGGGAGGGGGATTCTCTGAGTTCTCTAGGCTTGGATACAAGGTAGGCTTCAGGCTGTTTTTCCGATTTCTTACCTCCTTCTTGTCCTTACTGCCTAGTACGCTTTATACAGCCTTTCTCCTTCTGCTCTAAAAAGCTTCAGTATCTCTACTTCCAGCTCTCTCTTTTGTTCTCGTGTTTCAGATTTATCTTATCAGTTTATATTTCTTGATTAATACTTCCATTTCATCACACGTGTTTATGCCAAAGGTGCCTTCCCTTGGCCACTTGGTTAACTTTTTTTGTTCTTTTTACCCATTTTTCAGAAGTTTTTATGATATAATTTTTAGATACTGGTAACTTTTAACTTAATATTTCAACTGCAGTTGCTTTATTCATTGTAGTTTTTGTTCAGCAAATGTTATCAATTAGTCCAGTCATAGTCTTTATTTCTGTCCTGTCCCCTCTTTGCAGTAACTATGCTATTTTCTACACTTTTATTTTCTCCCTTATAATTCTAAGTTGTTCCTTGGCAATTTGTGGTTTTATGTTATCCAAATGGTCCCAATTCTCTCAAACTTACCTGTTCTGCCCATGCTGACCCCTATTTACTTAGGGCGGTTTCTGCAGAACGTCTTATCCTGCCCATGCAGGATCCACAGGATGGCTCGTCCATTCAGACCCCTATTTACCTAGGCCAGAATCCACAAGGACTTACCAACATTACATGGAATTGTATTTCTTTAATCAATCTCTAGCCCCTATTTCTACTTGCCCCACTGCACATTTTTCCTGATCAATTCTCCAAGCCTTCTTTTAAGTTAATTTGTTAACCTGTTCTTTGGATCGGAGAGACCCTCTGACTGTTGTTCGGTACTTCTGTGTTTCGGAGACCTCCCTTTCCCAACAGTCTAGTCTGAATTTAAAGTGAAAACCACTTACCTTTTTGTGAGTGGCCATCTTTTTTCTGTTGGTCCCGAGAAGATCCCCAAGGGGCTGGGAAACACCATTGACCAGCCGCCTCCTTTCTGATGGGTCTCTTTACAACCCTGCTCGCAGCGCAAAATTTGTTGTGGTTTGCTGAGATCCAAAAACTAGTCAGGCAACGCAGAGAATCCTTCAAGAAGATTTAACATTTAGTTGGAAGTAAAGGCTGAGGCAATCAGAGAACAGGTTGCTGATTTCCCACTGGACACAGCAAGCATCCTCTTTTTATGTTACAGTCCTGACCTTGCTTACTCAATCAATCATGTCCCATATCTTAGCAGCAAATCGATCTTTAACTTGCCACCATTATTCCCCATTCATTAATGTAATCATATTTCAAACCACGAGCTTTATCATATCTCTCCACCATTATCTTTTACTCATCCTCCTTATCGGCATATTTATCATGTGTCTCATCATATCTCGCCACCTTTATCTTTTACTCATTCACTGTGGAATTCCTAGTAAAAGTGCATAGTAAATTGCTCAAAGTAAAATAGTACACGGTTACATAGTAATTGCTAACTGGATACATAGTAAATGTTTCAATATATTCCATACTCACTCTCTGTTTTCAGGACTCCATGAACCCTATATAAGATGTCCCAAACCCTGGCCCCTGTTAGGCAACAAATGCTCCTCCAACTATTCGATCCCCTATCACTACTGCTCTCGTTTTCTCCTTCTTTCCCTTCTGAGCCACAGGACCAAGCTCAGTGCCAGAAACGCAGTCACTGTGTGTAGAGCGCGTCGAAAGAACCAAAGACTTGTTGATCCAAACCAGGGCTTTTATTAACTAAAAGACTGGAGCATATCACAAGTAGGTCGACCAGACCAGAATGATCTGGTCTGGCTAGGAGCAATCCTTTAAGACCTGCCAGTAGGTGTGGCTACACTCTCAGCCAATCAGTCATCCTACACTACCATCTGTACATATGTACATATACACATTGGTGATAGAATCTGTACTATCATATGCACCCCTTCTTTGAGAACTGACCCCGGGGTGGATGAAGATTAGGTGCTGTACCGGTCAGGGGGCCTGACCATCCGGCGTGATTGCCGTGGAACCGGGATTGGGGTCGCCGGAGTCGTGTTGCCGGCAGGCCTGTAGGGTGCGACCACTGCTTCGCTCAATTCCCCAACGGCATTGTTGACAGTCTGGCCTGAGCTGGTGGGGTGCTTGCTGGTCCCTCTGTTCAAGCACAGAGAAGGAATAGCGGAAGGTTGGATTAAAGGAACTGCTGCGCCTGATCCGGCTTGGGCTAGGGACCTTAATGAGACTGTCCTCCCACCTGTCCGGGTACTCAACGTAGGCATAATGCGGGTTCACATGGAGCAAAGACACTTGGTCAACCAAGGGGTCGTTCTTTGAGTACGGGACATGGCTTCGGTTGACGGGGAAGGAGGTGGTCTTGACGAGTGGCTGTGCCTCGTCGGCATAGTGTGGAACCCATTGGGCATAGTAATAGAAAAAGCCCAGGCAGCTCTTAGTGCCTTCTGGGTGTGTGTGGGGGGAGGGCAAGTCCATGAGGGGATGCATGCAGTTTTCCACCACACAACCTAGAATTGCGAACTGAGTGGTCCGGAAAACACACTTGTTGAAATTGTAGGTCAAGTTCAGCAAAGTTGCAGTTTGAAAAAATTTCTCAAGGTTGGCATCATGATCCTCCGTGTCATGGCCGCAGATGGTGACATTGTCCAGATACGGGAAAGTAGCAGTCAGTCTGTTCTGGTCCAACATCAGGTCCATTTCCGGCTGGAAGACCACGACGCCATTTGTGACGCCAAAGGGTACCCTGAGGAATTGATACAGCCGCCCATTCGCTTCGAAGGCCGTGAAAGGTCGGTCTTCTCTGTGGATTGGGAGCTGATGATGGGCCGAACGTAAGTCAATGGTGGAAAATAGACAGTATTGGGGATCTGATTCACCACATCTGTGATCCGTGGAAGGGGGTACACATCCAGAAGCATGAAGCAGTTGATTGTCTGGCTGTAGTCAACCACCATCCATGGCTTCTCCCCGTTTTTAACAACCACAACTTGGGCCCCTCCAGGGACTCAAGCTAGGTTTGATAATGTCCTCGACCAGCAGCCTTTGCACTTCGCTTGTGATAAATTTCCTGTGTTCATAACTATATTGCTGGCTTTTGGTGACCATAGGCTTCCAACCAGGGGTGAGGTTTGCGAAAACCTTTGGTGGAGCAACTCAGAGGGTAGATAGACTACAGGTGAGGCCCCGGGGCACGGGTGGTGGGTGGCTCAGGCTGCCGCTGGCAAGAGGCTTCTGGCGTGGAGTGGTTACAGACTGAGAGTGGAGTGTGAGGCCCCCCAAAGTGCAGGGAAACAGTTTGAAACTCGCACTGAAAATCCAGTCCTAGCAGTGCAGGGGTGCACAATTGGGGAAGGATTAATAGTTTGAAGTCTGCGAACGTGATGCCCTGGACTTTCAGGGTCGCCACGCAGTATCCCTTTACCCCAGTTGAGTGCGATCTGGTCGATAATGAAATTCTTTGTGCAGTGGGGAGAATAGCCAGTCCGCAACGGTGGGCCAGGTCTGGGCGGACAAAACTGTCAGTTGACCCAGAGTCAAATAAGCAATTGGTTTAGTGTCCATGCACTTTAATCAGATCCATTGCTTTTGTGAGGGGATGGGGAAGTCCTGGTCGAGGGTTACTGATGCAGAGACTTGTAATGCGGACAGTGGAGTCCTGCGTGATCACGTCATGCTAACAGTTAGGCCTGAAGAGACAGCGTCGAGGAGTTGGTGTTGCTGTCGGCAGTGGGGCGGTCGGCGGCGACAGGTCCCTGGTCGGCAGCATCGGGTCCCCGGTTGGCAGCGGTGTGTACCCGGTCGGCAGAGTCAATGGGTACCGGGGTTGGTAGCATCAGTCGAAGTTGTGGGTACCTGGTCAGCTATCTCAGTGGTGGCGGGACCCCGGGTGGCGGTAGCCATTTGAGGTCTGGGCTTGGGCCTGGTTGGACGTTGCTTCATGAGGTAGGGTGAATGTCATTGCAGCAAGGGTGGGTTGAACCTTCCGCACTCGGCGTCTGCCCCATGACATCAGGCGCTGCCGCGTGGTGGAGCCCTTGCTCTCATTGGATGAGTGCTCTGAGGAAGAAGTGTTTGAAATAGAGGGTGGCGATTGAGCTTCATACGAGGCACTGTGTTTGACGGCAGCTATTTTGGAGTGACAGACTACAACAAAATGGCCGTTTTTAAGGCAATTCTGGCACCTGGCTTTTCTTACCAGGCACTGGGTCCTGCTGTGCTTGTTCCTCCCGCAGAAATAACACTGAGGTTGCATAGTGGCAGCCGTCGGTGTGCCGGGGGGTAGTAGGGTAGAGGGAGGGCATCCTACTCGCATCAGAGTGTGGGCTCCAGCCCTGAGAGTACATGTTCATACCCAAGACCACAGCCTCCATCATCTCTGCTATCCGGATCATGTGCTGTAGGTTTTCTCCCCCGTGCTCTAGCAGGCGCTGCCTCACCTCATTCGATCGAACCCCGGCCACATAGGCATCCCGAATAAGATCATCTGTGGTCTCCGCAGCAGTTCTGTCTGCAGGCACAGTCCCTGCCCATTGCCCTTAGTGCCTGAATTTAAGCTCTACAGGACTCATCGGGCTGTTTCCTCCTTGTAGCAAGTTTGTACCGAGCATAGACCATGTTCACCAGTCGCTCTTAGAGCCCTTTCAGCACCTTCATGGCTGCGGCGTAAGTGGTCGCGTCCTGGATACTCTTGTAGACTCTCAGGGACACCTTTAAGACCGGCCAGTAGCTGTTACTACACTCTCAGCCAATCACAGTCATCCTACACTACAGTCTGTACATATACACATTGGTGATAGAATCTGTACTATCACACTGTGGTTTGCTCTGGTAGGTCATCCCCTCAACAGTATCCAAAGCAGTATACTTGTTATTGAGGGGATACCAACCTGCTATATTTTACTCTCCCTCTCCTGACAGTTACCCAGCTACCTGCCTCCTGAAGCTTCAAAGTGTCAACCTCCCTGTACTCCTCATTCCTCTGTACAAGCTGAAGGTCATCTAGCAGTAGCTCCAGTTCCCTAACATGCTCTGTAAGGAACTGCAACTCCAGGCACCTTGTGTAGATGTAAATATCAGGGAGATGGCACATCTCCCAGAACTCTCACATCTCACAACATGCACACTCCACTATCCCTGTTACCATTCTGCCTTTGCAATAATATTTTCTCTTGGCACTAAAATTTCCTGTCTGTTTTCTATAGTAGCTATGCAAGAAATCAAAGTTCAGATGTACTGTCAGAGGACATGCATGACATCGCATACAACTCAGATTTTT
This sequence comes from Narcine bancroftii, assembly GCF_036971445.1. Classification (NCBI taxonomy): domain Eukaryota; kingdom Metazoa; phylum Chordata; class Chondrichthyes; order Torpediniformes; family Narcinidae; genus Narcine; species Narcine bancroftii. Next base: position 311,238,157 of record NC_091470.1, on the reverse strand, counting down.
CATGCTGGCCTGGCAAAATTTCTACTTTTCAGTGGAGTAAAAAAACTTACTCAAGAAAAGATATGTATACAAAAGAGAAATGTAAACACACTGCACAATACAGAAAATAATATCAAATAATAATGTGCAAAGCAGGAGTCCTATTTAGGAGTCTGATGGTGGAAGGGTAGCAACGGTTCCTGAATTAGGTGGTCTGAGTCTTAAGACACGTACCCCTTTCCTGATGGCAGGAGTGAGAACAGAACATGACCTCGGTGGTATGGATCCTTGATGATTTCTGCTGTTCTCTGATGACAGTGTTCCATGTAGATTTTATCAATGGTGGGGAGAGTTTAGCCTGTGAGGTAGTGGGCTGTGTCCACTACCTTGCAGGGCTTTCCACTCAGAGCTATTGGTGCCTCCAGACCAGGGTGTGATGCAGCCAGTCAACACATTTTCCACAACACATCTGGAGAAATTTGCCAAAATTTTCAAAGTCACACTAAACCTCTTCAAGCTCCAGGGAAGTCGAGACACTGATACACTTTCTTCAAGATGAAGGCAGGAAAGATTATCTGAAATAGTGATGTGCAGGAATTTAAATTTGCTCATCTTATCCAGCTCTGATTTCCCCTAATGATCTCTGGTTTTGCCTTCCTGAAGTCCACAATCAACTCCTTGCAAGTTTGCTGTTAGTACACCATTCAGCCAAGTTTTCAATTCCCTCCTGTACGCTGACTCAGCTGCCCCTTTTATACAACCTACTACCATAGCATCATCAGCAGATTTGGTGTTATTGTCATATTGAGCCACACAGTCATCGGTATAAAGCGAATAGTGCAGGAGCCTCAGAACATAGCCCTTTTGTGCTCCAGTACTGATGAAGATTGTGTGCTTACCTATCCTCACTGATTGTGGTCTTGAGCTGAGGAAATCCAGGTTCCAATTACACATTGGAGCCTTGAGGCCCAGATCATTTTAGAGGAGATATTGGTGTTAAATGCCAAATTGTAGTCAATAAAGAGCATCTTGATGTCTGTTTTTGCTGTCCAGGAGTTCAGGGCTTTGTGTAGAGCCAGTGAGGGAGCATCTGCTGAAGACCAGTTGCTCGGTAGGCAAATTGTAATGGATCCATGTTGCTGCTTAGACAGGAGCTGATAATCTTCATCACCATCCTCTCAAAACACTTCATCACTGTGGACGTGTGTGCTATTGGTCAGTCATCATTTAGGAACTAGTATGATTGCAGCCTGTTTGAAATAGATGGGTGCCACATCCTGCTCGAGTGAGATGTTGAAGATATCTTTGAATACATGGGCCAGTTGGTTACCACAGGTTTTTAATACTTGGCTGGGTACTCTGTCTGGACCAGATGCTTTCCTTCGATCCACTCTCCTAAAGGCAGCCCATAACAAACATTCTGCAACTTTCTCTGTTCACAAGACAAAGGGCATTGAGTCTGTTCTGTAAATCTACACTAAGCTACTCTGCACTAGTTCCAATTTCCGGCCTTTTTCTCCATGTCCCTTGTGCCCTCACTAATGAAATACTTTTCTATTTCTTGTTTAAATACTACCAGGCATATGGTTTCCACTGCTGTATGCAGCAGTGAGTTCCGCAGACCCACGACCCTTTGGACATTTGAGTTTGCAAACCAGGCAGTGTGCTATTGGCCAATTGAATATTTATCTTTTTTTCTCTCCCTTTTGTATTTATTACCTTTTCTAATTTTAATTCTACTTTGTTAGTGTACTTTGCATACCTGGGAAACTGCAGCAAGTAAGAACACACAATTATAGATTAATTTTCTTAAAGGCAAATTATTGTTCTTTTTTTAAATTATGCTAATCAAGTCCATTAACACCATGAAAAACAGCCTGGATTTTGTGGTCAGTGGTGAGATGTCTTCCTGCATTCAGTGCTGATCTACCTGCTTTTGTCCAGAATAGTTTGAACCCCCTGAGAGGAATGCTGATTATAACGCCGCGGCAGTAAAGCCATCTTGATGTTACTGCTATCAAATGGGAATTGCCTACAAGTCAAAAGAAATGGGAAGAACTGAGGAGAAAAGTTTTTGATGGTTGACTGTGAACAAAACCATGCTGCCCTGCTTGAAGCACATCAAAAACATTTGGGAATTGTGATAGTGATAGATGTTGAAAAACTATTAAAAAAAAAAAAAAAATCAACATATTAAAATTAATAAAAATACCATTCAGATAAAAGATTGAATTAATGGGAGTCCACTGAAGGCACAAGGGTCACTTTAAAAACTGTGAAGACTGCCCAAGTAAGCTTCCATACCAATGTTTAAACTATCCAGATCATGACTGTGTGCAACAGTCTGAACCGTGGATTTTCGCGTGATTGCAGCCAAATAGTTAAAAACCTATGCTGACCTATTTGCCAATGTATGCACTGATATCTTCAACATCTCACTCTGGCAGGGTGTGGCACCCACCTGTTTCAAACAGGCCTCAACCGTACTTGTGCCCAAATAAAGTGTGGTAACCTGCTTAAATGACCAATGACGCTCACATCAATGATGCAGTATTTTGAAAGGCTGTTGTTGAAGCATATCAGCTCCTGTCTGAGCAGTGACATGGATCCTGTTCCAATTCACCTATTGTGGCAACAGCTCTACACAAAGACCTGGACAGTAAAGACGCATACATCAGGATACTCTTTATTGTCTACAGCTTGGCATTTAATACCATTATCCCATCAAAATTGAACAGCAAACTCCCCAAGATCTGGAACTCAACACCCCACTGTGTAATTGGATCCTGGATTTCCACATCTCCGCACTGCAATTAGTGAGAATGGGTAAGAATATCTGCACCATAATCTCCATCGGTACTGAAGCACCACAGGGGTAAGTTCTTATCCCCCTGCTCTACTCACTATACACCTATGACTGTGTGGTTCAGTATGACAATAGCACCATCTACAAATTTGCTGACAATATCACAGTAGTGGGTTGTGTAAAAGGGGGAGATGAGTCAGCAGACAAGAGAGAGATTGAAAACTTGTCTGAAATGTGCAACAACAACCTCGCATTCAGTGTCACAAAAACCAAGGAACTGATTTTGACTTCAGGAAGGGAAAACCAGAGGTATATGATCCACTAATCATGGGGGGGATCAGAGATGGAGGGGGTGAGCAAATGTAAGTTCTTGGGAGTTCCTCTCTCAGAGGACCTTTCCTGGACCCATCATTTTAGTGGCATCATGAAGATCGCCGTCAGTGCCACTACTTCCTCAGGAGTTTGGAGGTTGTCATTGGAAAGCTTGGCAAACCTCTACCAATGCGTTAAGGAAAGTGTGCTGACTGGCATCAATACCCCTGAGCAGAAAGTCCTGCATCATAGCCAAAATCCTCCCCACCATTGAGAACATCTACAGAACATGCCATCGGAAGGCAACAGCAATCCTTAAGGATTCACATCCAGCACACGCTCTGTTTTTGCTTCTACCATCAGGAAAGAGATATAAGTGCCACAAGACCTACACCGCAAGGTTCAAGAACAACTGCAACCCCTCCACTGTCAGACGCCTCAACAACAAACTCAATCAGGGACTCATTTAAGGACTAATACTTGTGCACTTTATTGATTTTTTTTGCTCTCTCTATATTGCACAGTCAGTTTGTTTATATTCCTTTATTTGTTTAAGGAGTACGTTGAGTACTTTTTTTTTGAACTACCAATAAGTGGTAATTTTGCCTCACCCATAGGAAAAGGATCTCTGGGTTGTATGTGATGTCATGTATTTACTCCGAAGAGAAATCTGTATCTGATTTAAAATCAGATGAAATGAGTCTCTATGTAGGTGTGATGATCCAATGAGTATTTTTTTAATCTTAAATTTCATCACTTGAGGAGGATGGGGGTTATCAGCAGATCTTTTGTGGCTGTTTCACAACACAAGAAGGTTCTACTAGCTGGTGACTGATTATACTGCAAGATGGACAATTTGATATTGGTCTTAAATAAAGAGTCATTTGTTTATACTGCAAGATGGACAATTTGATATTGGTCTTAAATAAAGAGTCATTTGTTGGTCTCCATCAGGGCTGATGAGGAAATTAATTCTGAAAATGTTGTTTTTAATTTTGTACATCTGCTTGTTAAAGTATAGATGGTACACACTACCAATCTGCACTGGTGGTGGAGGGATTGAGTGTCAGTTCCACTCAAGTGGGGTAGTTTGTCATGAATTTACTGAAGAAATTGATCTGTTTCATTACTGTGGTGCTTCAGTACTGATGGAGATTATGGTGCAGATATTCTTACCCATGGTGCAGATATTCTTACCCATGGTGCAGATATTCTTACCCATGGTGCAGATATTCTTACCCATGGTGCAGATATTCTTACCCATGGTGCAGATATTCTTACCCATGGTGCAGATATTCTTACCCATGGTGCAGATATTCTTACCCATGAGTTATGAAACATAGCAAGTAAAAAGTCAATAAAACAAACTTTTGAGCATTTCATTAAAGTATCTTGCTTAGTTCAAACACTGCACGTCTGCACCATGTGGGGGTGGGGGGGGGGTGTCACATGATATTTTGCCATGAAGTTAAAATATATCTGATAGGAATTCACTATCTGAGTTTATTCCCAATCTTAAAATTAATATCAAGGTTCTAAACAAGAATCATTAGTTATTGCACATGGGAAGCAATATTGTGGGATAATACATATCCTGCCATATCACAAGTGTTAACACCTGATCCAGGTAACCTTATCAGCTGGTGTTTTTAGCATGAATAATGTAGTCAGCCTTAATTTAAAGGAAACAAAGAGAATGTTCTTTGATCTTGCTGGAACTCCTATTTTGCTTCCTCTTTAAAATACTGCATTATAATGAAAGAAATTGATTATCCAACAGTCTGCAGCCTAATAATTTAGTTTAAATAAGCAACAACTTGTGATCTGAACAATATAAAACTTCAGTTGTCTGGTTGAAGTTGTAAATGTTTTACCCCCCCCCCCCAGGAAAATTCAAGTATTGATCACTGAAATAACTTGTATTGCTTCCACTTGAAATCCAGATTGCAGGTAGTCCCCCACTTATGGCTGTAATTAGACCAAAGGATTGGTCGTAAATCAAATTGGCCCCACCGCGCATGGCTTAATGAGGTCTTAAAGCAATTAAAAAAAAAAGATTTTCAACAAATTAACCTTTAATGAAGAATGTCAACAAATGTACAGTACCTTTTAAAGATACTCAACATATGAACTAGTAAATAATAAAATCATTGGACTCTGGTGTCAGGCTGCTGCGGGGAGCGGAGACCACTGTATACAGCACCTTTAATACAAAATAAGCACTTGTACAGTAGCTTTAATAAATAATTAAAAAAAAAATTGCTTTGTGTATGCGGGTGGACGTAACTTGCTTAGGTCGGAAGTGGAGGACCACCTGTAATGGTATAAAAACCTTACCATTATAGTGTAAAAACTGCAGTGGACAAATGCAATAGGTGTAATGGCTCTCTTTGCCACCTCAGGCACATGTTTTACCAGTGCCCCAAAATACAAGGTTTCTGGAGTGGAGTCTTCAGCACACTATATCCAAAATGTTTAAAGTCAGTTGTAACTCGGCAGTTGACTGCAATATTTTGAATCTCTGACAACTCCATAAATTTTCTGCAAAAAGATGTGATAGCATTTGTGTCCCTATTACCCAAGCATCTAATCTTGTTACACTGGAAATCTGACAAGGGCCCTTCTCTTACACAATGCATTAAGATATCAGTTTCTTTATTAATCTGGAGAAAATCAAATACACATTAAGAGGGTCTACCAGAATTTGTTTCCACAAGTGGCAACCCTTTATGCATTTCTCTGAATTACGAGTGCTTATGAAGTAAAAGACTAAATGTGAGTAGGTTGTACCAGTACAATCGGTAATATACTGAGGACAAGGTGGTCAGGGGCTGGGGTGTCTGGGCATGTATCTGAGGGTGAATGTGAACATTTGTGTAATATGTATGTGTTTTTTTCTGTTTTTAAAAAAGATATGAGCACAATGTACATCTGTATAATGTGTCCAAAGTTGGTTTTGATGCTCATTGAATATATTTTGGGGGGAAAAAAAAGTTCAGTGACTTGTTTGGTTTAGAATTTAGATTTTGGAAACAAATTGTGACCTTTTTGGGAACCAATTTATTATCCATTGTGCTGTACCACTCAATATAAAAGAAATTGCAAATAAATAGTGAAATGTATGAAAACACCAATTTGGATATCCATAATTTTAACAAATAAAGTCCTACATGTCATAACCTAGGGATAATTCCAAGCAATGCATGGTCAGTGAAGTATTTGGAAATCTAATCACTAAAGTTTCCATCTGGTTAGGCTTCCATTGTATCATACTGATATGTTGATACATTTTTACATCTAATTGGGATATTGAAACTTTGAAGATCAAAACTTCCACTTTACCTGGATAACTATTGTTTTTTTTGTAGATGGACAGAGTTATGTACTGTATTTTAAATCTTAATGAAACATTTGGCTTGTGGTGATTTACTGATATTTATCAGGTAAAGCAAGGACAAAAGGGCATTTATATCAATATACTAAATTGGGCAGGGCCAAAGGGACATAGATTAAGGCTAAACTGGACAGTGTGTTCTCTCCCAGAGCATAATTGTTGAGTTGAACAAGTTTGTCCCTTGAGCTGTATATGTTTATTTGTTGTATTTTTTCTTGTGTGATTGTCAGAAGGTTACAAAAAAAAGTGGTTGGTATTTCATCCTGATTGGCATAGTTTTATTTGCTTCTTGGAGGTAGAGTGAGCAAGTGATATAGTGAAATAGGAAGTGCAACTCTAAAGTTCAAATTTATTGTCAGAGTATATGCATGACATCTCATACAACCCTGAGATTCTTTTTCCTGCAGGCAAAGCAAAATTTCTACTTATCAATAACTAATGACAATTCTTTGCCTTGTGGCAGGCAGAAGGCAATTTTGTGTAATATTTAATGTTCCCTGCTATTACATGACAATAATGGATGCTTGAATCTTTAAACAAGTTCAGTGTTAAAGAAGAATGTAATGACAGGACTATCAACCAGAGGCTCTGACATCCACCATCATGTGTGCTTCAAGAGGGTGGCCATGCCGCACATTAACTCCAACCTACTTCCTCCCTTGATCCACTCCAGTTTGCATATCACCAAAAAGGTGCACACCAGATGACATCTCATTGTCCAGGTATTCCAGGGCTGAGCATAGGGTCAACATACCTCAAACTCCTATTTATTAGCCACAACCTTACTATCCACACAATAATACCAAACTTCTGACCTTGGTCTTAGCATCACTCTCTGAAATTGGACCCATGATTTTCTATCCAGCAGGCCGCAATCAGTGAAGATTTATGGTAGCACATCTTCCTGATTACTGAGCACCACCACCACCAACCCTCTATTATATACCCTGTATATTCATGACTTGTGTGGCTGAACACAGCTCCAACTAGTTTTTAAATTTGTGGGTAATACTGTTGTTGTAAGCAGAATCTCTATAATGTTAAAAAGGAGTGTAAAAGAGAGATAGAAAGACTTGTGGCTGAGTGCCAGGACAATAAATTCTCCCTAGAAACTTCTGGAATGCTCTCTAGTCCACATCAGGGGTGCTGAGAAGGAGATAGTAGACACCTTTAGGTTCCTTGGGTAAACATCTCCAGTGACTTTTCCTGGTCCACCCACATTGATGCAGTAATCAGGAAAGAACACTAGCATGTCTACATCCTCAGAAGCCTGAGGAAATTTTGCACGCTCTCAAGATCCCTTAACAACCTCTTCAGGTGCACCATTACAACTGATTGGGGAACTGCGCTGTCCAAGACCACAAGTAATTTCAAAGGGTTGTGAAGATGGCTCCATCTGTCAGGCATTCCCCTCTTTCCTCTGTCTGATCCATCTACAGCACCTGCCCTGGAAAAGTAGCCAATTTCTTAAAAGACTCTACTTACTCCAGCCACACTCCTCACCATCCCCCAAGAAGGTTGAAAGGTAGGAGTTCACAAACCACTAGATTGAAGGGGACAGTTTCTTTCTTGCTGTTATCAGACTCCTGAATGAACTACAAAATGATGAAACTCAGTTGCCTTACTCTGCTTCTTTGTACTGTCTTGCTTGATGTGCCATGTGCCCTGTATGAGATGTCTACCAGTCTAGTCATAAGGCAACCTGGATCACTGCATTTTTGACACTTAAAACAGAAGTGCATCAGTTAGTGTTTTGAAAAGAAGAAAAAAAATCAGTTAAAATGTTGCAAGGTTACCATCATTTTACTAATGAGAGATCAATTAATTAGCCTTATAATAGCAAGGAAGAAATTGTCTTTGAACCTGGAATACAGGGAGAAATGGTGAGAGATTGAACGATGCTTTGTCCATGATGATTGTCTGCAGGTGAAGCAAACAATCAGAAGGTAAATAATATTGCAAGAGGATTGTCAACTCAAGGTCCAGATCCGAACCTCTGGCACAATCAGGCTGAATAATGGCTCTAATACCTGGTACCCCTTCAGCCAGTCTCTAGCAGTCCGCAGCCTGGTATGAGTCCTTTGATCGCAGTCACTAGCAGTCTGCAGCCAGCGTGGGTGCTCATTTCTAGTCGCCAACACCCTGCTGTCTGTGTGTTCTTCAGCTGCAAACCCTCTCACTGGTCTGCCACTTTGGTTACTGTCCCATGGGATTCCTCCTCTGCTTCTCCTTCTCAAATGAGGATGGTGGAGGGGTGGGGGGGGGGTAGACTCCCCATTTTCTGGTCCCCTGTGCCAGTCCTCTGCTTCCCTGGAGTCTGTATCTGCATGAGATTGGTGCTAAATATAGGCACTGCCAGCTTGGGTCCAGAACCTGCGGCCTTAAACTAAATCACTGTTGGCTCCTTTAATGGGCCATTTAAAGCCTATACTGAGCTGACAGTAGTTGGATTGGACGGTAGAACCCTGCGGAGGTGTGTTGTGTCTCCTCTCCTCGTTCTCTCTGGATCCATATCAGTGGTAACACTTCCAATAGTTGGAATTGATAAAACAGATTTGAAGACTTTTGACATGCCAATAATTAAAATTAATTTTGTGCATACGGAAGTAAGCTTTCTCTTGTGAAATGTATAGGTTTTGGGGTATCGGGCAGAAGGATGAGATTGCATGCATCTGGATCAGCCAAAGGCACTCTGAGGGAGAAAGACAATAATTACCATGGTAATGAATGAGATGAAAATTGACTTGCTTTTCCAGTGTATGGTTCCAGTCTTGTTCAGGGACATAGCCAATTTAAGAATCAAAAATGGTGGGGATAAACTTTAGTCATTATGTACTGTATGTGGCAATCAATCTCTGTCTGCAATCCACTGGTGTAATTGATATGCTTGAACTTCCTGTAGCTAACTATTTCAACTCAACCTTTCCAACACAGATATATCTGACCTCCACTTCCTCCATGGTGTGGATGAGATTAAACATAAACTCTGGGAACAACATATATCGCTTCCTGCTCTGCCTTAAACCTAAAGGGGCATGGATATCATTTGTTAGACTTTTAGGTAAACCTCACCTTTCTTTCCACTGTTTCCATCTCTTTACCTATTCTTGTATTTTTCTCCAATTCTCCTCACCTCCCCACATCTAAGGTCTCCCCTTCCTTTCTCTCCATCTTTTATATCATCTCCCTATACTTGATCACCTCTTGGCCCCTACCCAGCTTCTTTCACCCTTCAAATGTAATAAAGATGTGCCTACAATTTATAGCAAGCATGGGAATATTATAGCAGCAATGAAAGAGTGTTCACAATTTAGAGCGGCAATGGGAAATTTTGATGTTGGGAATATCTTTGTACTGAATGGCATGGTATTCTATAAGCAAGGATATTATGGCTGGGACACTACATCTTATCAATGTTAATTATCCTGGGGGAGGAGATTAACATTAAGTGCCTCTGATTTGAGACATTAGAATTAAAATCCTGCTTAACTCTGAAGCCTGTCTTCCATCTATTTAATTAATTCCTCTCCAAAGCTTGTTAAATTGTTGCAGTAGGATATCAACTATATAATGGGCAATTGATACCTCTGAGGGAAGTTGATTGGGTGTTAATTGTGGGAGGTTAACTGTGGCAGATCCTGGTATGTGCTTTGCCTCATGTCCCATTTAAATGTAATTTGATTTTCTCAGTTGAATTTAGAATATTACACCCACATGATATATACGTGTGTGCGTTACACAAAAATATTTTTGCACAATTTATGATTTTCTGTGTGCTGTGTGTGCATTACATGAGTGAAAATACGGTAAGTCTTTCGTGGGGATTATTGTGTTCTAACTTTGCAGTGTCCAATTGCAGTTTAATTTGTAGTTTGATATTGGAATCTCAATTCTGTGGTAAATTGTGAAAATATGCAAAAACAATCTTCTCGTCAGAATGTGGCCTAATTGTACATTGAATGTAGAGGATAATTCCTGTCCCTATGATGGGCGATGCTGGCAATCAAATTAAAACAAAATGCCAGAGTGATGGTCACAATTGATACTTCCCGCATCTCAGATTGTGATCCTGGAAAACTATTGATTCTGCACATAAGAAATGAAATTCCAAGGCCTTTTAGTTAAAAGTGTTATGTATATAATTGACTTAGTGTTGCAGATGGGGAACAATTACTGTTGACTTTTATATTTGTTTAGTTCATTAAATAATTAAATTTGTAGATTTTCTTTGGCAGGGCAATTAAGTGAATTTTCATGTTCTTTTTCCAATATTAAGTATGGTTGTTTACTCTAGACTCTAGAGCTATTAAATCTTACAATTTCATCTGTTCCCTGCAGTTGTCTCATTGTAAATGCAGAACATTAATGTAAAACCCATGCTTAGTTGCTTTTCTCAAATGGAAGCATTTTGCTGCCCCCTACAATTAATTCTGCATGCTCTTCAGTCTCCTTTCAAACCTTAATTATATCAGAGGCCAATATTCCTATTTGTGCTGTATCTATAGAGATCATGAAATGGAAAATAGTTTATAATTGTTCAGGGTAATAATAATGTTGGGACCTAATTTCCAAGGTGGCTGAGGCTACATGATTTGTATAGCTAGTCCATTCAAATTCTGTCAAATTGGAAAACAAAACTCTACGATTTGGTGAATAGATCATTAAATGACAAAAAGATTTATTTTCAAATTTCACGATATCATTCTGGACTATATCATTCATATAATTTTGGCAATCAGAGAGTATTTTAAAATGGAAAACCTAATTACTATCTCTTTAAGGTTTTGTATACGCAGTTTTAGCATCCCAATTTATATAGCCATTGGCCATCCTTGATGCTAATTAGTAACAAGTTTCTCTGTTAGCAATTCATCTAGTATTACTGTAAATGGAATCCAAAGATCTTCTGTCTGATTATGGGTATACAATTCTGTAGGTGCAGTGAAATCTAAGTCTTAAGTCTGAAGCTTCAGAGTGTACAGGATGCGAAGGTATATTCAGGTACCAAGAGCTGAACCTGAACAAGTCTACAGGTTTAACACTGGGTGGGAACCAAGACCCTTGCTATCCTGTGGTAAGTTAGAATAAAGCACACTAATTATTTATGCTTTTTATGTGGAAGAATGTGATAGATTTTTCTAGTAGATGAACCAATTTGATATCTGAAAATTGAAGACTATACTAACATCTAAATCAGTTCATATAATTTTAAGATTTATTATGATGCCGAAAGAAAAATTGTATATTTTTTCAAACTTCTGGACTAAGGTTTATAGCTGTAAATTACAATGTGTTGCTCTCCAAGTTCAGAAGCTCCAAATAAATTACTCAAACTGTTCAACTTTGTTCCTCAAGTGTTCATTGTTGCAATGCTTGATGTTCGGACAATCCATTGGATATTTTCAATAAGTTTTTGAAGATGCTGTGTATTGAATTCTTTAAAAAAAAAAATCTTTCATTTATTATTTATCTAGTATTTGCAGCTACGGAAATTTATTTTGGCCAGCTAGTAGTCCATATCGACTCGTGCTCCAGCTAAAACTCCTTATACCTCTCTTCATCTAATCATGCATCTGCTATTTACCTGAATTACTCCTCATGGGTGTGAGTCCCACTGTTTGGGTAAACCAGTATTTCCTGAATTCCCATTCATTGATGAGTATATTCCTGCTCCTGATCTTCCCCAGGAGGAAATCTATATTTTCTGTGTGTCTTCAGCAAATTTAATATACAGTGAAACCCCTGATGTCCAGTACCTATGGTATTGTAAGATGCCGAAAAAGTGAATTTTCCAGTTGCTTGAAATTGCATGTTGCATGGGTTGGTAAACTAATGGTGAAGAGTGCCAATTTTAGATTTTTTTTTTTTCCTAATTATTTTTCACGATGACTTGCCAGTTGCTTGGGGCTGCCAGTAGCTTGAATTTTGGATAACCGGGGTTTTAATGTGATATTCTATCCTTCTAGCAAATGGGAGCTCCAGTTTGCTCAGTATTTCCTGACAGGTTTAATATTTGCAGTTCTGATATGATTTTACTATTATTTTTCTCCATTTTATCGCATTTTAGAATTGTCTCAGTACTGAACGTGTGGCTTTCTAGCTGGAGGTCCAAGCTCAAATTCCTGGGAGCTAGCTAGGTGCTAACCATTTTAATTCTCCTTACATTTCCCAACAGCCTCACCTTTTGCCAGGGTGAAGCCAAATGTAAACTTGAGCAATATATCACATACCTCTTGGACAGCCTTAAACACAATGCACATTGAATTTTCTAACTTCGTTAGGCCACCTCTATCTGGTTCCACCATTTCCATTTTTTTTGCCTACTCCTCACCATTTTTCCTAACCTATGTCCCCCCAGCTCCCCTACCCCTCCCCCCCTCTGGTGGTCTCTCCACCTTGTCCACCTTCCTCTGTCCAAAACGCTATTGCCTCTTGACTTCTCTCACCCCTGCTCTCCACTTTTTTTTATTTATATGTGATAAAGGGTTCCAAGCTTAAAGATTGATTGACCCTTCCTTTCTCTGGATGCTGCCTGAACAGTTGAGTCCCACAAGCTTTTTTGATCATTCACAATCATGGCATCTATAGTTTTTAGCGATCTACTTTCTGCACTGAAGATCTCTTAACAATTGCACATCCTCGTCACAAGTTTATATTGCTATATTTTGATGCAGTCCTATATTTTCCATGATTTGTAAATTTTGAAATTTTCCAATCCTATCAAAATCAATATGTAAAATGTGAAGAATATGATCTCAGCACTGGTTCTTGGGGAATATCCTTTTTGACCCTGTATCCTTTTGAATACAGGCTAATAGCATTTTCTGTTTTGTTACCTTGTTGCGATTTATTCTGCAATTTGTCTGACTCCAGACTTTAGCAGTGGTATATAATGGTACCTTCAGTGTATGGTAATCTAAATTTGTTGCTTTATAAAAAAAATTAATCTCTATCTTTCTCCTTTTTCCATCAGATAATTCAATAGGAATGGCCAAGCATGATTTCTCTTTTTAAATGTGTTTTCTAAGGGAATCTCTTGTTTTTTTTCTTTTTCCAACTTTTCTAATCTTTTTTAAAAATCTTTTTGGTTGTCTATGCATGTGGTGTGAGTAGATTTTATTTTATTTGGCTTTAGTTTTATTTCCTTATTGGTTGGTTTGTTCTTGGTTTTTTTTAGTGGAAAATATTTATCTTAGATAGTCGAGGTTACTTTTCAATGTTTTCACTACTTATCCAGTTTCTTTGCAGGTAATATTTGTGTTTCTATTATTGGGTAGCTACTGTTCTTGATTACCCGCAGCAGAAAGCCAGGAGCTGTTTGATATTCAAGTATGTGCTATGTTATTCTTAAAATTGTACAGGAAAGGTATGTTGAATACATTTTGGATTGACACAACCATGTAATAAATCATTGTGTATATGATTTTCTGTCACTTGATATAATATTTTTTAAGGCATTATTTCTAGAAAATCCAAAGCACAGGTTACATCTCCTTAAAACTTATCATATCTAAATCAATTTGCAATTATTTGGGACTACTATTTATCCAATTCTCGTAAATTATTTTTTTATTATTTAAATTACCTGAATTGCAATGAATTAACATTTGTTTTCATGCTAATACGAAATGGACCTCATTTGGTATAATATTTCCATTTCCGCCAAATCAAAAGTTCTTCATGCTGTGGATTGGATCTCAGTACAAAAAAAATGTTCTTGCTGGTATCTCCCTCCATTCTCCATCCTCTTAAAATTTGGTGTCAAGTTGTGGTTGATGAAGAAGTGCACAGAAGGAAATTATAGGAATTGTGTGAGATGTTTGAGATGTATGACAGTTCGGAAAGATGTTCTAATTCCCAATTGTCCCGATTATGCTCAAAAATCTTCATGGCAAAAGTGGGGAACATGCATAAAAGCATTCATTAAGATCATGGCTTTTCTGAACTGTTCCTGATTTTTCTTTTCTCCACAAAATCCTTAAATTAATGATAGTATAACATTCCTATCTTCATGGCAAATGTTAATTTAGGCACTAAAACTGTGTCTGTCTCACCAAAGCAGTTTCAAAACACCAGACATTGTAAGGCTTTCTAATTGTTGTAATCAGTCCACCTTGGAAACAGTATTCCATTGACCTTCGTAATTTGCTGTACCTACATACTAATTCAATGAAATTTTCATTCTGCAGAAATGTGTATTCATCATAATAAATTTGGGTTATTTGCAAAGCAAACTATTTCTATCTGCTAATATCTGCTCACTTGTTTTCCCTTTTATTAAAAAAAATGAAAGCTTTGTTAACACTGTAGCTTCCACATCATTATTGAAACCTGACCCCCACCCCCGCTCCTCCCCCCGCCCCCGCTCCTCCCCCCGCCCCCGCTCCTCCCCCCGCCCCCGCTCCTCCCCCCGCCCCCGCTCCTCCCCCCGCCCCCGCTCCTCCCCCCGCCCCCGCTCCTCCCCCCGCCCCCGCTCCTCCCCCCGCCCCCGCTCCTCCCCCCGCCCCCGCTCCTCCCCCCGCCCCCGCTCCTCCCCCCGCCCCCGCTCCTCCCCCCGCCCCCGCTCCTCCCCCCGCCCCCGCTCCTCCCCCCGCCCCCGCTCCTCCCCCCGCCCCCGCTCCTCCCCCCGCCCCCGCTCCTCCCCCCGCCCCCGCTCCTCCCCCCGCCCCCGCTCCTCCCCCCGCCCCCGCTCCTCCCCCCGCCCCCGCTCCTCCCCCCGCCCCCGCTCCTCCCCCCGCCCCCGCTCCTCCCCCCGCCCCCGCTCCTCCCCCCGCCCCCGCTCCTCCCCCCGCCCCCGCTCCTCCCCCCGCCCCCGCTCCTCCCCCCGCCCCCGCTCCTCCCCCCGCCCCCGCTCCTCCCCCCGCCCCCGCTCCTCCCCCCGCCCCCGCTCCTCCCCCCGCCCCCGCTCCTCCCCCCGCCCCCGCTCCTCCCCCCGCCCCCGCTCCTCCCCCCGCCCCCGCTCCTCCCCCCGCCCCCGCTCCTCCCCCCGCCCCCGCTCCTCCCCCCGCCCCCGCTCCTCCCCCCGCCCCCGCTCCTCCCCCCGCCCCCGCTCCTCCCCCCGCCCCCGCTCCTCCCCCCGCCCCCGCTCCTCCCCCCGCCCCCGCTCCTCCCCCCGCCCCCGCTCCTCCCCCCGCCCCCGCTCCTCCCCCCGCCCCCGCTCCTCCCCCCGCCCCCGCTCCTCCCCCCGCCCCCGCTCCTCCCCCCGCCCCCGCTCCTCCCCCCGCCCCCGCTCCTCCCCCCGCCCCCGCTCCTCCCCCCGCCCCCGCTCCTCCCCCCGCCCCCGCTCCTCCCCCCGCCCCCGCTCCTCCCCCCGCCCCCGCTCCTCCCCCCGCCCCCGCTCCTCCCCCCGCCCCCGCTCCTCCCCCCGCCCCCGCTCCTCCCCCCGCCCCCGCTCCTCCCCCCGCCCCCGCTCCTCCCCCCGCCCCCGCTCCTCCCCCCGCCCCCGCTCCTCCCCCCGCCCCCGCTCCTCCCCCCGCCCCCGCTCCTCCCCCCGCCCCCGCTCCTCCCCCCGCCCCCGCTCCTCCCCCCGCCCCCGCTCCTCCCCCCGCCCCCGCTCCTCCCCCCGCCCCCGCTCCTCCCCCCGCCCCCGCTCCTCCCCCCGCCCCCGCTCCTCCCCCCGCCCCCGCTCCTCCCCCCGCCCCCGCTCCTCCCCCCGCCCCCGCTCCTCCCCCCGCCCCCGCTCCTCCCCCCGCCCCCGCTCCTCCCCCCGCCCCCGCTCCTCCCCCCGCCCCCGCTCCTCCCCCCGCCCCCGCTCCTCCCCCCGCCCCCGCTCCTCCCCCCGCCCCCGCTCCTCCCCCCGCCCCCGCTCCTCCCCCCGCCCCCGCTCCTCCCCCCGCCCCCGCTCCTCCCCCCGCCCCCGCTCCTCCCCCCGCCCCCGCTCCTCCCCCCGCCCCCGCTCCTCCCCCCGCCCCCGCTCCTCCCCCCGCCCCCGCTCCTCCCCCCGCCCCCGCTCCTCCCCCCGCCCCCGCTCCTCCCCCCGCCCCCGCTCCTCCCCCCGCCCCCGCTCCTCCCCCCGCCCCCGCTCCTCCCCCCGCCCCCGCTCCTCCCCCCGCCCCCGCTCCTCCCCCCGCCCCCGCTCCTCCCCCCGCCCCCGCTCCTCCCCCCGCCCCCGCTCCTCCCCCCGCCCCCGCTCCTCCCCCCGCCCCCGCTCCTCCCCCCGCCCCCGCTCCTCCCCCCGCCCCCGCTCCTCCCCCCGCCCCCGCTCCTCCCCCCGCCCCCGCTCCTCCCCCCGCCCCCGCTCCTCCCCCCGCCCCCGCTCCTCCCCCCGCCCCCGCTCCTCCCCCCGCCCCCGCTCCTCCCCCCGCCCCCGCTCCTCCCCCCGCCCCCGCTCCTCCCCCCGCCCCCGCTCCTCCCCCCGCCCCCGCTCCTCCCCCCGCCCCCGCTCCTCCCCCCGCCCCCGCTCCTCCCCCCGCCCCCGCTCCTCCCCCCGCCCCCGCTCCTCCCCCCGCCCCCGCTCCTCCCCCCGCCCCCGCTCCTCCCCCCGCCCCCGCTCCGCCCCCCGCCCCCGCTCCGCCCCCCGCCCCCGCTCCGCCCCCCGCCCCCCGCTCCGCCCCCCGCCCCCCGCTCCGCCCCCCGCTCCGCCCCCCGCTCCGCCCCCCGCTCCGCCCCCCGCTCCGCCCCCCGCTCCGCCCCCCGCTCCGCCCCCCGCTCCGCCCCCCGCTCCGCCCCCCGCTCCGCCCCCCGCTCCGCCCCCCGCTCCGCCCCCCGCTCCGCCCCCCGCTCCGCCCCCCGCTCCGCCCCCCGCTCCGCCCCCCGCTCCGCCCCCCGCTCCGCCCCCCGCTCCGCCCCCCGCTCCGCCCCCCGCTCCGCCCCCCGCTCCGCCCCCCGCTCCGCCCAACTTTTTATTCAGGCATCTGCATGATCTTCTGATAAAGGGCTCTGGCCCAAATCATCCATTGCCTTTTACTTCCTCTGGATGCTGCATTACTCCTGCACTTTGATGTAGTCTCTTTGAATATTATCCTTAACAACCATTGCTCTATTTAAAAATAAATAATATGAGTCATTTTTGAAAGAGTTCATCTGAAATTTATTGTGGAATCCAGAGCACCCTTAAATCTGATAATTATTCAATTCCAAATTGAGAAAGAGCTGTTAATTCTTTAAAGTTGTGTAATCTTCACTTGCAATCAGCAACAGTTAATGATCTTATTTGTTGCCTCTGTGATGCCCTATAATGACTAATGCAGTGGTAATGATGCAAATTAATGAAATGATAGTTGAGAGCTCCAAAATTAGATGTTTTTCTTCATTGCTTTTTCTCCAATTTGTTATCTGGTTCTAGTTTTTTTATCTTTTTTTTAAAAAGCTCCATTTAAGATTGAGTAATCTTTAACAGTATTTAAATTTTATACCAGGTTCCATTACATCAGTTTGACCCAATTATATCAGAAGAATGTACATTATTAGTACACAGTAATTGGGTAAAATAAATGATAGTGCCTTCTATTGATTTTTTTTAACACCATTTTATTTTTTCCATTAGAACCATTATTGAGATAATAATTGCATTAAATATAAACATAACTAGGGGGTAGAATGATCCTACATACTCAAGCTACAAGTGTGAAAAGAACATGCACATGACCTAATTAACTCTTCACTGACAGTGATCAATTGTTGAGCATCACAGTATATGTTTTCTATTTGTGTATGTCATTTGTTGAACAGTTCTTTTCCTGTTCTGTTTTTAGGCATTTGTGTGTCCAGTTTTACCACCGTTGTTTTCAATCCCGTGGTTGTACTTTATTGAAAGTTAATGTATGCATCAGTTACTCTGCTGTTTCTTTTAACATAGGAACAGGAATTGTTTGGTCTGTTCCTCAATCATTCTACTCTGCAGCTTGCATCCACACATCTACCAACAAAATACACTAAACTTTATAGAACTAGATGTACACTGCATCTACTTTGTTGAGGTGAACATGATATCTTAGATCTGATCCTGTGCAATAACTTGGGTAAAATTAATGATCTGGTAGTTATGGATTCTGTCAGAAAGAGTGATCACAATATGATTGAATTTCTTATCCAAATGGAGGGTGCAATAGTACAAGCTAAAACTAGTGTACGATGCCGAGTCAAGGGAGATTGCAATGGTATGAGGGAGGAGTTGGCTAAGCCTACATTGGGAACATGTATGCTTGGACAAATAAGGAACAATGGAAGACATTTCAAAGCTATTTTTCTTCACCACAGAGCTCAAACAAAGAATATTGGAGTTTTTTAAAAAAAGACAGTAGGGGAAGGGAGAGCCAGCTGTTAATCAGTAACCCTGAGGAACACCACTAATCACGGACCTCCAGGCAAAATGTGTTCCTCCTAACGCCACCTTTTGTTCTCTGTGGGCAAACTAATTCTGAATCCACACAAGCAGGTTTCCCTGGATAAGCCTACTATGGGGAGATGTCAAGCACCTAACTAAAATACATATGCACCACATCCATTGTCACGTCCCTTGATCAACTTCTTTCATTTCCTCCTCAAACTCAATTAGGCTTGAGGCATGACCTGGCTCTCACAAAGCCATGCTAACTATCCCTTAGAAACTTTTTCTTCTATATATGCTCATAAATCCTCTCCAATAGTTTGCCCACCACTTGTGCAAGACTCACTAGACTAGAATTCCCAGAATTCTCCCAATTACTTTTCTTGAACTTGTGAACCACATTTGCCATCAGCCAATCCTCGGCTACCACTTCTGTGGTCAGGGAGAATTGAAGGAACACTCCCAACATCCCAGCAATCTCTTCCCTTCCTGGAGTAACCAAGGGTCCTTGAACTTGTCTATCCAAATGTTTTTTCAGCAGCTTCAGCACTTCATCTTTCTTGTTCTGGCTGAACTCCTATTCACCAGGGTCCCCCACTCTCACGAACACTGAAAGTCCTCACCCTGTCTGCCTCCAGGCACATGCTCTCACCTTTAACCCTGACCAGTCCTACCCTCACTCTAATCATTCTTCTGTTCTTCACTTGCATGAAGAACTTCTCAGAGTTTTTCTTCATCCTACTTGCCAAGACCTTCTAATATCCCCTTCTAGCTCTCCTAGGTCCCTTCTTAAGTTTCTGCCTAGCTACCTTGTTCTCATGAGCCCTAACTGATTTTTGCTTCCTAAACCTGTTGATGCTTCCTTCATCCTCTTGACGCTGTTCCATCTCTTGTCAACCATGGCTCCTTTACCCTATGATTCTTTCCCTGTTAGAGTGAGAGAAACCTATTGAGAACCCTGTGCAAGTGGTCCTTGAACATCCTCGACACTTCTGTGCATTTCCTCGATAGGATCTGTTACCAGGTTCATGTCTAATAACATTGTAATTTGCTTTTCACCAATTAAACTCTTTCCTATTTCATCTGCTCCTTTTCTTGTCCATAGCTATTGCTAAACGTCAGGGAATTGTGGTCACTGAACATCCACCTAATGGCCTGTCGCCTGACTAGGTTCATTACCCAATACTAGATTCAGTACGTCCTGTGTGTGAGAGAAGTTGAAGTCTGCCATAACAACAACCCTGTTACTTTTGTACTACTTCAAAATCTGCCTGCATATCTGCTCCTCAGTTGCCTGCTGCAAGATTAGGGGCCTCCAGAATTCTCCCAATAGAGTGGTCACTCCCTCCCTGTTTCTGATTTCTACCCATAGTAACTCAGTACATGACCTCTCCACTGGCATCTATGGGGCCTCCAGAATTCTCCCAATAGAGTGGTCACTCCCTCCCTGTTTCTGATTTCTACCCATTTTGCCCTATCCACTGCTGGTCCTTCCCCACAATCTCACTATACATTGCATCTACCTTTTCACCAACTGCTCCATCATCTGGCCTAACATTCTGGTTTCCATCTTCCTGCCCAGTGAGTTTAAATCCACCCTAACAGTTCCATCAAACCTGGTGCAAGGAGATGTGTCCCCTCAACTTTAGGTGCAACCTGCTGTTTTGTGCAGGTCATGCTTTACCCAGAAGAGATGCCATGTTTGTGATAACTTTCTAAATTCTCTGGACTCCAGGCACATCCTTGCAGATTGAAAGATAACAAATGTGATGCTGTATTCATACCTAAATGAAAAGTTAGCTTAATGTCTGAAGTCAGGAAAATGCTTGAAGTTGTAGCGAAGCATTCTATACTGAGCTACTATAGACATTGGTGTACACGCTGTGGAATCACTGTACACATTGTCGCTGATGTATACCCTGGGAAGTTGATGTACGCAGTGTGGAGTCGACTGCAAGACTTGCATGCTGGGCTTATATATGTGACTGCTTCTATCATATGGACCAGAAGTGACATCATCAGTTATGTCATCATCCCAGATAAAAACCTGTGTTGGGTGCAGGTCAATTTCCCGCATTTTCCACAGCATGTCTGCCATTTTGGAAGTTGTTTCACTTGCTGGTAAGTGGGTCACCACGTGCCTCCCACCCCCCCCCACCCCCACAGAACTGGCAATCCTGCTGTGGACCCCCAAAATCTTCCTTTTCATTTGGGCAGCCTTCCTCCCCACCTGAACCATGACTGGCCCATCCAGATCCAGATGGGCAGATTTGAGGCAGTCATTGTCAAAAGCTTCCTCTTTACCTCCAATGTTCAAAATGTACGTCAAACCCTTGCGTCTTTGTACTTTGAAGGGTCCCTCATACAGATGCTGGAATGGTGTTCGGTGTGCTCCTTTCAGTATGCAAACATACTTGCAGTCTTGCAAGTTCTGTGATATATAGGACCTGGCTTTACTGTTTTGAGATGTCGGTATAGGCACTAAAGAACTGAGCTTTTTGCGGAGCTTGCTTAGGTCCACTGCGGGCATCTCTTCCTGTTTTCCTGAGTCTGATATGAATTCTGCAACCATCAGGGGTACGCTATAGACCAACTCTGCCGATGAGGCGCCTACATCATCCTTAGCTGCTGTTCGTATGCCCAAAAGTACCCACGGCAATTCGTCAACCCAGTTAGGTCCCTGCAGACATGCCATAAGGGCTGATTTCAAATGCCTGTGGAACCTTTCTACTAGTCTGTTGGATTGTGGGTGGTACGCAATTGTATGATGCACTCCGTTCCAAGCAGGGTGACCATTTCTGACCACAGGCTTGATGTGAATTGGGAACCAACGTCAGACATGCTGTGTTCTGGCAGACCGAAATGTGCTATCCTGGCAGAAATTAGGGTCCTGGCGCAGGGGTCAGTAGTCGTATCTGCCAGTGAAACTGCCTCTGGCCACCTCGCGGCCCTATCCACTATAGTGAAGGGAAAACTGGAACCACGTGACACTGGCAGGGGGCCACCCAAATGCTGACCTGTTTTCGAAGGTTATACCACACAAGTCTGTTGGCTACCATCCGGACGATTGTTCTGATTGATGGATGTGCCAACCTGTGTAACGCATCAAATACCTGCCGCCTCCAGCCCACCAGATCGATTGGGCAAGGATGACCTGTAGATATGTCACATAGGAGTTTAAGCTCCCGTGTCTACCGGAATATCTTCCATCCTCAGGTTTGAGTCTCCTGTTCTGTAACACGGAATTTCTTTGTCTGCCTGTTGCACTTTTGTGAGCGCAGCATATTCCATCCCTTGGGCTAAGGTCTGCATGGATTTTGTATGGCTGGGCGAGACAGTGCATCTGCCACTACATTGGCCTTTCCTGAGATGTGTTCGATGGCAGTCTTGAACTCAGAAATAAATGATGAATGTCTCTGTTGACGAGCTGACCATGGATCTGATACCTTAGCGAAGACAAATATAAGTGGCTTGTCGTCTATGAAAGCCGTGAAATGTCTGCCTTCTAGAAAGTACCTGAAATATCTGATAGCTAGGTGCAGTGCCAACAATTCTCAATCAAAAGCACTGTTCTCGAGTTCTGGTGGTCTTAGGCACTTGCTAAAGAAAGCCAATGGTTTCCAATGCCCATCAATGTACTGTTCAAGCACCCCTCCTACTACCATACTGGACACAACCACCGTCAGGGCTGTCGTGACATCTGCTCTTGGATGGACCAGCAATGCAGCTTTAGCCAGTGCTTCCATGCTGACGATTCTTTGTTCCAAGTTGCATCCCCTGCCTTGCTTGACACCAGGGCAAAGAGGGGGTGTGTGATGTGAATGCCGATGGTAGAAAGCGGCGATAAAAGTTCACCATTCCAATGAATTCCTGGAGACCTTTAACTGTGCTGAGCTTAGCAAATGCCCGGATCGCCTCGACCTTTGCCAGTAGATACTTTGCTCCGTGTTTGTTGATTCTATGGCTCAGAAAGTCGATGGTCGCTAACCTGAATTGACACTTGGCTGGGTTGATGGTCAGCCTAAACTCATTCAAATGAGTGAAAAGCTTGAACAGGTAGGACAGATCCTGATGACTGTGGCTAGCGATAAGTATGTCATCTAGGTATATGAAAGTAGTCGAGATTCTGTCCTACTCTGTCCATTAAACGTTGGTAAGTCTGCGCGATATTCTTGAGTCCAAAAGGCAACCTTCTGAATTCAAAAAGGCCAAAGGGTGTAATAATGGCCATTTTTGGAATGTCATCTGGGTGGACCAGGATCTGATGATACCCCTGGACTAGGACTAGGACCACCTTGGAAAAGATGTGGGTTCCCTGCAAATGCGGTACTGGGTGGTGATCCAGTGCGGTAACCTCATTCAACCTGCAGTAATCACCACAGGATCTCCATTCACTGCAGCCTTGGGTACCATGTGGAATGGGGAAGCCCAGTAGCTATCGGACTGTTGTACAATACTATATCCTCCATCCTTTCAGACTCCGCTTTGGCCAGACGAAGTTTATCTGGAGGGAGCCTGCGAGCTTGAGCATGCAGTCTTCAGTTTGTATGTGGTGCTGCAACCTTTTTTTGGCCTTGCTGAGGTGAACTGCAGGTAATTATTGGAGGGAATTCCACCAATAATCTGGCAAATTCATTCTCCGAAAGAGTATCGGCGTCTAAATACCTCATCTAGGGCGAAGGTCTGGAAAGTGTTGGTGTGAACGAGGCTTCATCCCTCTAGATCAACCAGCAGGCCACATGCTCTGAGAAAATCAGCTCCCAGTAGCAGTTGTGAGACCATGGCCAATGTGAACGTCCACGTGAACTTAGCATCGCCAAACTGAAGCAGGATATGACATGTGCCAAATGTCTGGATGGTACTGCAGTTTTTGGCTTTCAACAATGGCCCAGGTTTTCTGTTGATTGTGTTATGCCCTGAAGGGGGAAGCACGCTGATCTCAGCCCCTTTATCCATCAAGAAACACTGACCAGAATGTCTATCCCAGACATACACAAGGCTGTCTCAATGGCCAGCCGTAACAGCCATTAAAGACAGTTGGCACCGGCGTTTCCTTGAAATGCACAGGGAGGGCAATAGCAGCAAGCTTCTGTTCCCATCGTTGATGGTAGAAACACCAATGGGTGCTATTTTCATCTTATTGTCTCCAGGCTGACTGGTGGTCTGAAAATTGATTTGATCGACCCTGCTGCCGGTCTAATGTTGGAATTGCACGGTCTTGCTGCTGTGAGCGGGGTCTGGTGACCTGTCCTACTGATGTCATGGGCTTTCTTGTTTAACTTGCCATAGAATATCAGCACGGGCCGCAACCCTCCATGGGTCACTCAAATCCTCGTTGGCAAGCACCATGTGGCTATCTTCTGGCAACTGCTCCAAGAAAGCCTGCTCGAACGTGAGCCAGGGCCTTTGTCCTTCCGCTAGTGCCAGCATTTCATTCATGAACTGGGTCCTGTCTCCCAACCCATCCTAGTGAAGTGAATGGGTTACTCGAACACGTCATGAGAGGCCAAAGGTATGGACGAGTAGACTGTTGAGTGCCATATACTTGCCTTCCTCCGGAGGCTGCTGCAGAAAATTAGAAAGTCTTGATCCAGGGCACCTATTACATAGTAGTACTGCATGGAATCAGATGTTGTCTGCCTCATCTAGAATTGGGATTCTGCTTGGTCAAACCATACATGTGGTTGTGAAGTCCAAGACATTAGCAGTTTCAGAGCCACAGCATGCATCAAAGAAAATTATTTCATGTTGGGGTCCAAAGGACAGTTGTTTCACTAATGTAGTGAAGTATTCTATACTGAGCAACTATAGACATTGATTAACATGTTGCCAAATTGATGTATATGCTGGGAAGTTGATGTACACACTGTGGAGTCTAGTGCAAGACTAACACCTCCAGGCTTGCATGCTGGGCTTGTATACATCACTGCTTCAGTCTCATGGGCCGGAAGTGACATAATCAGTTATGTCATCAGCTCAGATAGAAACCTATGTTGGATACAGGTCAATTTCCAGCATTTTCCACAGCATGTCTGCCATTTTGGGAGCCATTTCACTTGTTGGTAAGTGGGCCATTGTCATCTGGAAAGAATGATTCAGGAAGCATGGATTCAGGAAGAATCGGTTATGTTTCACAATGTTACTAATGTTCTTTGAGGATATAATCTGCAGTGGATTGTGGGTTTCCAAAATGTGTTCGATGAGGTGCTGCATGAAAAGCTTTCCCATAAAAGAAGGTTGCAAATAGATGAGGATAATATTTTAGCATGAATAAAGGATTGGTTAACCAATACAGACAGAGTTGGGATAAATTGCTATTTCACTGGTTGGCATTTAGGTAAACAGAGTGCCACAGGGATCAGTGCTCAAACTGCAGCTTTTCATGATCTATATTAAAGATTTGGAAGAGCGCACAGAGCTATCTGGTCCAAGTTTGCTGATGTCACTAAATTGAGTGTGAAAGCAAATTGTGCAGAGGATGGAGAAAGTCAGCAGAGAGACATACACTAGTTGAGTGAGCTGGCAATGGTCTGGCAGATGGAGTATCAAGTTGGTAAATGAAAGATGGTTCATTTGGAAGGAAAAATTATAATGTAAATAGTGAATGTAAATGCTGTTGAGCAGAAGGACAAGGGTGTGCTTATGCATGTATCATAAGATTGGTTTATAGATGCCACAGGTTATCAAGGAGGCAAATGCAATCTTCATGCAAGAGGGATTGAATTTGCTCAGAGTTGTAGAACATTCCAGCACAGAATTCAGACCTTTCAGCCCTCTGGCCTGTGCCAAATTATTGTTCTGGTTTGTCTCACTGACCTGCACCCATTCCATACCCCTCCCATCCATGTACCAAGTATTTCTTAAATATTAAAATTGAGCCTTCATTCACCACTTCAGTTGGCAGGTCATTCTATAGTCCCACCACTCTCTGTGTGAAGAACTCCCCCCCCCCCCCCCCCCTTAACATTTCCCCTTTCACCCTTAAGAAATGTCCTCTAGTTTTCATCTCAAATTAACCTTGGTGTAAAAAGCCTATTTACATTTACTCTATCTATGCTCATCATAATTTTGTTTACTGTACCTTTATCAAATCTCTCCTGCAAGGAATGAAGTCCTAACCCGTTTAACTTTTCCTTGTAACTCAGTTCTTCAAGTTCCAGCAACATCCTCGTAAATCTTCTCTTTCCTGTAGTTTGGTGACCAAAACTGCACACAAAACTTATCTGTACTCAAATCTTTGATTTATGAAGGCCTATGTGCTAAAAGCTCTCTTTTCAACCTTATCTACCTGTGATGCCACTTTCAGGAAATTGTGTATTTCCAGATCCCTCTGTTCGACTGCACTCCTCAGAGCCCTACTGTTTTCTATGTGCCTACCTTGGTTTATCCTTCCAAAATGCAACACTGAATACCAGTCTGCATTAAATTCCATCTGCCATTTTTCCAAGTAGTCTGGAAACCCCTGCTGACTTTGAAAGCCTTCTTCACTACACCTCCAATCTTTGTGTCATCTACATTTAAAAGCTGAAAGCTTCTACTGCAGTTACACAGGGCACTGGTGGGGCACTATCCTGGAGTTCTGTGTGCAGATCTGTTTTTCTTGCATGAGAGGATATATTAGTTTAACTTGGGTGCAGAGAAGGTTTACCAGATTGATTGCAGAGATGAGAGGCTTAGCCTGTGAGGAGAGGTTGAGTCACCTGGACTTTTACTTGCTGGAATTCAGAAGAATGAGAGGTGATCTTGTATAATTGAACAAAATTATAAAAGGAATAGACTAGATAGAGGCAGGAAAGCTATTTCCACTGGTAGGTAAGACGAGAGCTAGGTGATGTAGTCTCAAGATTTGGGAGAGTAGATTTAGGACAGACGAGGAGGAGCTGCTTCTCCCAGAGATGATTGAATCTATGGAATTCTGTCAAAGGAAGGAGTAGATTTTGGCTCATTAAAGATTTTCTACAATAGGGGAATTAAAGATTGAGGAAAAAGCAGGTAGGTGGAGCTGTGTCCATGGCCAGATCAGCCACAATCTTATTGAATGGAAGGACAGTCTCAATGGCCGGATGGCCTACTCCTGTTCCTATTTCTTGTGTTTGTATTTCATGAGCCATGTTACAGCTCTAGGTTGTCTATGTATACTGTAGTTCTTCTATAAATCCTCATTGCAAACCTACACAAGTCTGCTTTGATCTTCAGTTAATTCCTGTTTTATTCTTTCTTTGGTTTGAGTTGTTCCTCCCTTGATGCTTGAATTTTGTGCATGTTACTTCACTACTGTTGTTGCAGCTCTGTGACTATTGGTGATTTTCTTCATACCAGTTGGTTTAAAGTCTGACTTTTCTATTTCTGCAGGAGTATGTGGCTGCTGTGGTGCCTTGCGCCCAAGGTACAAACGCCTGGTAGATAACATTTTCCCTGAAGATCCAAAAGTAAGTGAGTGACAACATTTAGCTGCTGAATGTTTTTATATTAATAACATATGTTTAACCTGTTGCACTGGAGCTATGCTATCAAACTATAACTGTTATCACTGAAAAATTGCCAACATATTGCTCAGCCAAGCCTAATTTGATGTTATAATTAACATATTAAAAATAGTTGGCACAAGCCATTATTGAAGCAAATATTAATGGTCCGGAGACCCAATATGTCAATATAAGTTGACTATTTATCTATCTATTTATCTATCAATCCTTTGGACTAAATCATTGATGTACTAGATTTTATCTCTTGTTGTTGGGTACTCCTCAAGCAGATGGGATGAATTTTGCTATCATTTGTAAGAATGAAGAGCTAGTGAGGGAGATTACAATAGCAGTACACAGAGTGATGTGCAGATGTGGTTTTCAGACTGAGGCATGTGATGAAATTGTTTGCATGGGAATAGGTGCGGGGTCCATTGTTGTCCTGCATTTATATAAACCAGTGGTTCTCAACTGTTTTCACTCACATACCACTTTAAGTAATCCCTATGCCAATAGTGATCTGTGATTAGTAAGGGATTGCTTAAGGTGGTATGTGAGTGGGAAGGGAAGGCTGAGAATCACTGCTCTAGACCCAATTGTTACTGAAATATTTTGCTTGAAAAAAATTGTCATTGGACCATTTCCTTTGGAGTTATGAAACCATAATGAGTCAGTTAGGTTCAATTTAAACAGTAGTTTTCAACTTTTTCTCCCTTTTTCCCCCCCTCCCTCACCCAACCCCCCATTCATTCAATGTTCAATCTATATGATACATTAAACCCGTTAAACAACGTCGTCACATAATAAAAATAAACAAGAAATTTGTGTCTTCTACTTTTACATACTGGGTCAGTTCATTTTGTTGTCTTCTCCTTCTGTCCTTTTAGGTGGTGGAGGTCCGTGGTAGGATTTCTCTATTGTGTTCCATGTATGGTTCCCATATTTGTTCGAATACTGTGATGTTATTTCTTAAATTATAAGTTATTTTTTCCAATGGAATACATTTATTCATTTCTATATACCATTGCTGTATTTTCAGGTTATCTTTTAATTTCCAGGTTGACATAATACATTTTTTTGCTACAGCTAGGGCTATCATAATAAATCTTTTTTGTGCTCCATCCAAATCGAGTCCAAGTTCTTTATTTCTTGTTTTACTTAGAAGAAAGATCTCTGGGTTTTTTGGTATGTTGCTTTTTGTGATTTTATTTAATACCTGGTTTAGATCTTCCCAAAATTTTTCCACTTTCTCACATGCCCAAATTGCATGTATTGTTGTTCCCGTTTCCTTCTTACAGCGAAAACGTCTGGTCTGATACTGTTGGGTCCCATTTGTTTAACTTTTGGGGTGTGATGTATAGCCTGTGTAACCAATTATATTGTATCATGTGTATCCGCGTGTTTATTGTATTTCTCATAGTTCCGGAGCATAGCTTTTCCCATGTTTCATTCTTTATCTTTATGTTTAGATCTTGTTCCCAGTTTTGTTTAGGTTTACAGCTTGTTTCCTCGTTCTCCTTTTCTTTCAGTTTAATGTACATGTTTGTTATAAATTTTTAAATTATCATTGTGTCTGTAATCACATATTCAAAATTGCTTCCTTCTGCTAATCTCAGACTGTTTCTTAATTTGTCCTTCAAGTAGGTTTTCAGTGGTTGAAGTAAAAACAATGCTGGAGAAACTCAGCAGATCAGGCAGTGTCCTTTATGTATGGAAGAATGTCAGCAGCCGTCCCTCTGTGACTCCATCATGCACTGATCCCTCTTCACTAATCAATCACTATCCTGGCACCTTCCCCTGTGGCCACAAGAGGTGCCACTTGCTCCCACACCTCTTCCCTCACCACGGTCCAGAGCCCCAAACAGGCCTTTCAAGTGAAGCAATGTTTCACTTGTATATCTTCAGGACTGATTTACTGCATCTTGTTCTCCATTTGTGAGATGGGGTGTAGATTAGGAGGTTGCTTGGATGGACTCCTTCACTCTGTTTGCACCAGTGACAGAGACCTCCCAATAGCCAACTATTTCAGTTCTGTGTCTGGCCTTGTGTACTATCCCACCAAGACCACCCACAAATTGGAGGAGCAACACCCTGATTTTCTGTCTGAGCACTCACCTGCCAGATGGCATTAACATTAAATTTTCCAGTTTCTGCTAATCTGCTCTCCTCTTTCCCCTCCCTCCCTTCCCATTTCCAGTTCTCCTCCCCACCCCCCTCTCTTCACCTAGCCTTCCCTCCTCCCCTTGATTGCAGGTGTCCTCTCCCTCTCTTCACCTATCAACTTCTGCCTTTGTGACCACTCCTTCCCCCCCTTTATTCTTGCTCAGATGCCTGCTGACATTTTTCTATTCCTTGATGAAGAGCTCAAGTCCAAAACGTTGGTTATGTACTTTTACTTTTGCTACATAAAGGAGTTTCTCCAGCGTTGTGTTTTTTACTGATTAACTGAATCAGTGGACTTAGGTATGGCAGATGGAGTTTAATTTGGATAAATGTGAGATGTTACATTTTGATAAATAAAATCAGGAAATATTTGGGCTGTAAACGGCAGATTTATGGGGTATACACATCAGCTTTGGCAGGGAGTGCAGGCCATTACAGAGGATGAACACCATAAATGGCTGTGCTACTTTGTGCCTTGATGAGCTGAACACCTATGCCCACTTTGAGAAGGAGAACCCAACATTGCTTATGAGAATCCCTGCAGAGGCTGAGGAGTCTGTGATATCTGTCACTGAGGCTGACATCAGAACCTCATTCAAGAGGGTAAACCCTTGCAAGGCATCAGGCCCTGACAGTGTATCTGGCAGGGTACTGAAAATCTGTGCCAATCAACTAGCCGGAGTGTTCACGGACATTTTCAATCTCTCATTGTCACAGTTAGAGGTTCTCACCTGCTTCAAAAGGGCATCAATCATCCCGGTCGGTGCCCCAGAAGAGCAGTGAGTTGCCTCAATGACTAACACCCAGGGCATTCACATCTACTGTGATGAAATGCTTTGAGAGGACGGTCATGGGCATAATTAACACGTACCTAAGCAAATGTCTAGACCCACTGCAATTCGCCCATCGTCACAATTGCTCCACAGCAGATGCAGTATCATTGACTCTCCACTCAGCCCTGGATCAACTAGAAAACAAACGTACATATGGCTGCTCTTCATAGACTACAGCGGCCTTCATCACCATTATCCCCTCAGTGCAGGTCAACATGCTCCAGACCCTTTGCAATCTGTGTAGTCTGCATTCGTTAAAGCTAATATTTCACTTTTAATCCAATTTATCTTGTATTCTGAAACTTTCCCATAATTTTCCAATTGCAAATGCAGTCTTTGTAGAGAAGTTACTGGCTCTGTCAGATATATTAATATATCATCTGCAAAAAGACTCATCTTGTTCCACTCTGAACTCTTCAATATTTGTGTTTTGTCAAATAGCTTCAGCCAAGGGTTCTATGGTCAGTACAAAGAGGGCTGGTGACAGTGGACATCCTTGTCTACTAGACCCAGATAGTGGGAATATTGAAGATATTTGCCCATTGGTCACAGCCTTAGACTTTGGATCATTTTAAAGAGTTCAAATCCAATTTATGAATTTTTGACCTAATCCAAATTTCTCTAGTACTTGAAAGAAAAGGTCCCTTTCCAATCTATCAAAGGCCTTTTCTGCATCCAAGGCAACTTCCACACTATGTTCACCTCTTTTCTGGGCCAAATGGATGAGGCTAAGAAGTCTTGTTACGTTATCTGCTGATTGTCTTTTCTTCACAAATCCTGTTTGGTTTTTTTTTATTAATTTAGACAGAAATTTATTCAATTTGTTTGTCACAGCCATAACTAATATTTTATAATCAGCATTTAATAGAGATATTGGTCTGTATGATGACAGTTTCAATGGATCCCTATCTTTCTTAGGAATCACCATTATTATTGCTGCTGAAAAGGATTCTGTCAAAGTATGTAATTCCATCGCTTGGATCAGTACCTCCATAAAAAGAGATATTAGCAGATCTTTAAATTCTTGTAAAATTCTGGTGGAAACCATCTTCGCCAGGAGATCTATTAACATGTAATAAGTAATGCTTCCTCTATTTCCAATTGTGCAAAAGGTGCATTTAATTAATTCTGCTCAGTTAAATATAAATTTGGCAAAACCAATCATGACAAATAATCATCTAATAATCATTACATCTCCTTGTGATTCCAATTTATATAATTTTGTATAAAATGATTTAAAAGCCTCATTAATTTCTAATGGTTAATAGGAGATCCTATTAGATTGTTTCAATCACATTGATTGTATGAGAAACCTGTTCTGTTTTCAATTGCCAAGATAGGACTTTGAGCTCTTTCCTCCAACTCGTAATACCTTTGTTTAGCTCTCATTATTATTTTCTCTGTTTGTGAGATATTATACTCATTTTTTACTAATGAGTGCCCTTCGTTTTTGTTCTGAACTCCATAACTGTCCTTCTCCAAACAGTGTACCCCTTTTTCTAATTTATCTCTTTTAATTTTCAATGTATAACTAATTATTTGACCCCTTAAATAAGCTTTTAAGGATCCCCATATAACAATTTTTTTGGCAACAGAATAACAATTGGTTTCACAGAAAATCCCAATATGTCTCCTAATAAAATCACAGAATTCTGATCTTATCATCAACAATGGATTAAAACGCCATCTCCCCTTGCTTAGGAAAATTGAGGAGGATTTAAATAAATGGGTCACTCTGCTGATAACATTGATTGGTAGAGTGAGTTGCATTAAAATGAATATTCCCACATCTACAGTACCTCTTCCAGACCCTTCTGACACCGCTACCAAAGAAATTCTTCCAAAATTTGAATAAACTAATTATGAAATTTTTAGGAAAAGGTAAGTTAGCTAGAATCTCCATTGAAAAATTAACTTTAAATATTATTATTGGGCAGCCCAGATGAAATTTGTCATTTCCCTCTTTGACGGAAGAGACCAGCCTTCATGGGTAGAAATTGAACTGCACAAAATCGGGGAAAGAGTGGCAGAAGATTTTATATTTAAATGGGCTGTTAATTTTATTATAGCTGGAAAAGAAACACCAATAATTAAACACCTTTTGAGTATCTGATATAAAATGAATAATTTAATTGGTGCAAGAAAAGAAATTACTCCAAAAATGCCCTTGTTTTAGAATAGACTAATTCTTCTAACTATGGATAATTTAATTCTACATACATGGTTCCATAAAGGGATCAGATATGTAGAAGATTGTTATGTACAAGGGCAATTAATGTCATTTGAACAATTAAAAAATCAATACAATATTTATAACAATTCAATTTTTTGTTACTTTCAATTAAGAGCTTTTCTTAGAGAAGAATTAGGTCCAACTATGACATTATCAGAGTGCAGTGAAATGGAGATTTTAATTCAAAAGGGGACCACGAAGAAGTTCATATCAGTTATATATTCTTTAATCCAATTGGATACTCCTAAAAAGGAGTTACATAGACCAAAACAAAGATGGGAATCAGACTTGAATATTAATATTGATGATAAGACCTGGTTGAACTTATGCTACAACTATATGAGCAACACAATTAATGTAAGATATAGGCTGGTGCAATATAATTTTTTGCATCAGCTATATCTTGCCCTGTGGGGTAAAAAAAATTAAATCCTAATTTTTCTGATATATGTTTCGGATGCAGGGAAGAAACACATACTTTTTTACTTTCCACCTGGTCATGTTCTAAATTGAAACCCTTTTGGGAAAACTTAAGAGCTTTATTAAATGAAATTATTGGGAAACAATAGCCTCCAAGTCCAGAATTGTTTCTTTTAGGAAATATTACGGACGCAAAACCTACAATGAGGCTGTCCAAATATCAATTCAAGTTTCTTAAAATTGTGTTGGCACTGGCCAAGAAATGTATTGCAGTTACCTGGGAGTCTGATTCTCTCTTGGAAATGGCCTGTTGGAATACTGACATGCATAGTTGTGTTTCCCCTGGAGAAAATTACTCACAACTTTTATTTATTTTCACGTGTCGAGGCTAGGAGTAGCAGAGATTTTAGAGCTTATTTATTTATTTATTAATTACGCGTAGAGACTAGGAAAGGTGGTACCATGAGAAAACCATTGAAATAATGTGGGAGGATCTGTCTTTTCATTTAAGTAAAATGGCTCTTCTAGCTAAAAGTGTAGAAAAAGCTATAGCTTGATAAGCAGAAGTAGATAAACCACCTACATCTGTAATTCCAAAATGAGCAGTTAAGTGGTTAAGTTGTAATTGAATAACCAGTATCAATGATAGTTTTAGAAATATCTTTTCAAAATGTTTCTAACACAGGACATGACCAAAACATATGAATTAATGAAGCCACATCAGTATTATATCTATCACAAGCAGAGCTTGCATTAGGAAGATGTTGGCTAGTTTATCTTGACGTACAAGCTTTTTCACTGCTACCATCAGATTCTTGAATGATCAATGAGCAAGCTGCTGCCTTGCCTTGAGTTTTCATGCAGTATTTCTATTTACTTTTGTCAGGTGGTTTATCTGAACGTTTTGACTCTGACGCTGCTGCAAAACAACAAATTTTGTGACTTGTTCATGACAGTAAATTCTGATTCTGATTTGTAGGATAGAGGTAGTTTGTATAGTTTCCTGAAAGGAGTGATATCGATTGATAGGATGGTGGTGAAGACATTTTGCGCTTGTGCTTTCGTTATTCACTGCATTGAGTATTGGAGATGTGGTTTCTGTAGATGTGGTTGTGTAAGAATGTGATTCATGTAATGTTCCTGGGACTGGAAGGTTTGAAGGAGAAGCTGAATAGGCTAGAAGCCCTGTCCACTTCAATGACATCATGGAGTGTGAAGATTAGTCAGTTTTTCTCTGCAGAGTGGAAGAGACTAAACTAGAAGGCAAAGGTTTAAGGTGGGTAGGCAGAAAGTTAAAAGGAACAAAGGCAAATTTTTCACTGAGGGTGGTACATGTATGGAACAAACTGCTGGAGGAAGTGATAGAGACCGATACATTTGTGTGTAAAAAGACATTTGGACGATATATCGATTAGGAATATTTAGAGGAATATGGGCCAAATGCAGAGAGATGGGACAAGCTAAGATGGGCAACTTGATTAGTCGGGACAATTTGGGCTGAAGGGGCTGTTACTGTGCTATATAGCTCTATTTTTAGAACTCCTAATGAACACACATCAAATATTTTAGCAAGATCATTATTTAATGTTCTGTCGTTAATTTCCCTGATAATACTGTCCTATTGTCTCATATTATGGTTGGTATTGATTATAGTGAGTTATTTTAACACAAATTATTGTCCATTTTGGATTCTGGATTGTGAGATGTGAGTTGAAAGTGCTTGAAGGAATACTGTTTATCACTTCAATTAAATGATTCTTAACAGATTATTTGTCTTATTGTTGGATATCATTTCCATCTGGAGATTAAAACTGTCACATTATTTCTTCCAAGGAGAATTAGTGATGTATATTCTTACCAGTGAAGTAGCTTTAAAGAAAATTGAAATACAAATTAAAGAGTAATGAACAGTAAGTAAATAAATAAAGTCAATTGATAGATTTGCCTTTTTTGTGATTCAAGATAAGAACCATATTTTTTCAGTTTTGTTGAATTAAAATGATATTGTGCCAGACTTAAATTTTTACGTTAGTACAATAATATGCAAATATTTTTAAAAAAAAAACATTAATGGCTTCAAAAATTATTTAGGTTACCCTCTATAATTGTTTCTTTTTTCATTTTTGGAACAACACTGGAGCAAATTGCCCAGTTGGAATGTGCTACTTGTGATTAACAGTATATTTTGAATAGCTTGCAGTGGACTTTCTGATGGAAGGTGTGGGACCATAAATACTGACTTTTATTTTTGACTCTCTTTCCACAGAATGCTGCCTGACAAGTTCTAATGCCTGTTTTACAGATTTCTTGCACCTGTAGTTTTTCTTTCTTTATTTTTCCTAAGACCATGTACATGTCCCAGTTCAGGGCATTCTATATTAGAAATATTTTTTTGAGCTGGAAAACAGTCGAATGCAGGTTAAATATGAACATTTCTTTGTTAGCAGATGAAGTTTTTTTTTAAAAAAAAAAGTGCTCTGTCTTATTTGCTTAGATACATACAATTGCATTGACCATATTTTCTAAGGCAGCAGCTCTTCCTGGAAAAAGCAATCCGCAGTATGGTATTAAAATAGTATCACACTGTGTGGTATTCCACCTGGAGATGTCATTTTCTGCATGCAAGAAAATCAATCTGTGTTGTGTTCAGGGAACATCTATGCTTGAATTTAGATTTATCGTTGGAAATTTTGTACCAATGGAGTCAAAATTCACCATGCAGATAATCAACTTTGGGCACATTAATTATACAAGATTCAATAAATTAGAAAAGCTTTTATAAACCATGAGAATTGTAATGAGTTTATTGCCATAAGCACAAGTGCAATGTACATGTGCACCAAAATTCCTTCTTGCAGCCTAACGGATGTGTAAGATATACTAAATATAATAGTGTAAATTAAATTAACCCAGTACAGAAAGAGATAATAAATATAAAATGTAGATAAATATTCACAGTAAGTGCAAGAAAAAAAATGTGACATTTCAACAGTGCAGATGAATCTTTTTACGATCCCGGAGCAGTCCATGGTTAGGGTAGTAAGGGGAAGTTCAAAAGCTTGAAAGCCATTACAAAAGAACTGTTCTTGAACCTAGAGGTGCTGAATTTTAGGCTTTGTACATTCTTTCCAAAGGTGACAGTAAGAAGAGGTTGTGATCAGTGTGATGGAGGTCCTTTACAATGTTGGTTTACGTGGATGCCTTCAGTGGATGGGATGTTAGTCTGTGATGGACTTGGCTGTGTTTGCTACTTTCTGCACTTTAAATGCCAAGCCAGTCCATGATGCGACCAGTCAGAATACTTTCCACATTGCATTTGTAAATGTTGGAGTATTTGACTACATACTGAATCTGCAAACTTCTTGGAAAGTAGGAGCTATTTGAGATTTAAAAGGGGAGGCTGAGGCATTGATGTGTCTTCTTCACAATTGCCTGCTGGCTCCAGGAGAAATCCTCTGATTATGTAGACTCCCAGGAAGTTGAAGATTCTAACCCTCTCCACTGCTGATCTAACAATGAAGACGGGTACTTAGTTCTTCGGCTTCCCCTTCCAAAAATGAACAATAAACTCCATGGTTGTGGTGCCGAAGAGAGGAAGATTGTTCTGGCATCAGCCAATTCAATTTTCAATCTCCATTCTGTTTTCTGACTCTCTAGTTTTTTGGCCAACAGTGGTGGTGACATCAATGGATTTGTAGATTGAGTAGCTAAGTTCGCTCCAACGCAATCATGAGTATATAGGGATCAGGATCTAAGCACTTATCCTTGAGCAAGTTGTCAATACAGAAACACATCAAACTGCACAGTTCAGCACTGGGAGAGGATTTTGATCAAATAGAGGGATATAAACTTTTAAATTTGATACATTGTGGTGTGAGAAACTGCAAGTTATTGAGGTTGATGAGGGGATTTGAGGAATACATTAAATATTGCTGTTGTCATGTCAGTGCTTATTCTGCAAGAAGACTTGTTGCGGTCTGCAACATATTCAACTATTGCTTCTACCTATTCCTTTTCATGTGCTAATTAATACCTTGCATCATTACAGATAATTATTGTTCCTAAATTACAATCAGAGCAATTTGTAAGCAGATTAAGATGGGAAGTTAGGATATTGTAGTAGTATATTAAATTGTTTATTACACTACTTGTCATGAAATACAATGAAAATCTTTATGTACTACCCACTCAAGTGAACTCATAAAGCAAGCATTTTAATGATGGGCAAAAAAATGAATAGACAAATATAATGGGACTAATGGTGCAATGAATCATATGGGCAGGGTATAGAGGAAAGTACAATTTAATATATCATGCAAGGGCCTCATCCTTTAGCAGTAAGAGATCCATTTAAAACAGTGGTTCCCAACCTTTTTCAGACTTCCTCCACCTTGGTCTCTAGGCCACATTCTGAGCGCGTCTCCCCCCCCCTCCCCCAATACAATGGCACTAGGGAGGGGGTTAGTGGCAGTGCTGAGTGGGGTTGGAGGGTTAGTGATGGTGGCGGCGCTGGGTGGGGTTGGCGGGGGCTGGTGGCGGCGCTGAGACGAGGGTAGTGATGCCAGTACATTATGGCAGCCACTGAGACCAATACTTGTGAGAACATCTTGACACTGTTTATTTTGCTCACTACTGTCACCCTGAGTCTGGCCAGAAAAATTACTGCACTGGCATCTTCATGAAACTTTGCAGCAAAATGAATAATAACAAGACTGAAGGTTCAAAACACCCCTTTTTTCCTCACTGCACCCGACCGCCACCTTGGATCTTTCCATCGCCCACAGGGGGCAGCTGCACCAACTTTGGGAATCAGTAATTTAAAGTGTTTCAGTAAATGTTTAAGTGCATCAGTGTTAGTCCTTGGAAATATTATACAACTTGGTAAAAGCTGTGGCAAAAGTGTTGTTTGAAATGGTCTGTCCCTTGTGTTGATTTCATTCATATCTATTCCAAATAGTTAGCTAAGTTTGTCCTCTCAATTCACAATTGCCACCTTGAAGTAAAGCTTCTGGAATGGAACAGTGCATACCAGGAATTAAATGTATGCCTGTCTGTGGGACAATTTAGCTGGTGTTCTTATCAGATTAGAGGCTCTGATAGCTCAGTGGTTAAAGCACTCACCAGGAGTCGTGACTTTGTTTCTCCTAGGACCTCATTTCAGTGAGGGGTGCTGGACAAGGTGGCGACTCTCTGTCTTTCTTATGGTAAATAAAGTTAAAGAATTTTGTGCATGTTACATTCTCAATGTAGTGTTACGTGACAATAATGGGATCTTTACCTTCATTTTTACTCCGTATTGATAAATCCCGAGCAAATCAAGAAATGTGTTGCCACCTGGTGGTCAAAGTATTAGATACAGAATGCACTAGTCCTGCTGTGCCTACTTGGAGAAAAAGAAAATTATTGCATTAGGATACAGTGCCTATAAATGTGTATATGAAGCCAAAGGTATTTGAATGGAATTTTACTTTTAAAATCATTACACTTTAAGCACTTATAATTGATACTGTATGATGCACTTACCTTAATTTAATATTGATCTTTGTTTAAGCAGCAAGCAACCTCATTAATTCTTGCAGAATTGTTAGTATAAAGAGATGTCTGTGTTTGATCACTGGAGAAAAAGCTCATCCAGCATCTTTTAGAATTTCAAAACTGAATTCTTGCATTCACAAATAAAAATAACTCCATACCTCTCTTAATCACGTCTGATGAGGTCTTCCATTCCAGATCATCCGAGATTATCCTCTTTCTTCCCAAAAATTGTGGTTTCCTCTCTTCCATTATCAACTCAGTCCTTACCCATATCTACTCCATTTCCCACACAATTGCCCTGGCCCTTTTGCCCCTACATGCAACAAGGACGGGATTCCCCTCCTCCTCACATACCACCCCATAGCCCTCTGCATCCAACATACTATCCTTCATGATTTCCATCACCTACAACATGATCTCACCTTCAGACACATCCTTACCTCTCCTCTACCTTCCCAAGGGACCACTCTCTCCATGACCCCCCCTTGTCCATTACCTACCACTGTGACTAGGAAATACCACACTGGCGCCCACATCTCCTCCCTTTCAACCATTTGGGATCCCAAATAGTCCTTCCTGGTGAAGCAACATTTCACTTGTGAATCTGTGGGGGAATCATCTGCTGCATCCAGTGTTCCTATTTTGGATTCTCTACATTGGAGAGACTGGGTGCATTCATAGAGATCATTTCATAGAGTACTACCTTTGATCTGACTGCTGCAAAGGCGGGGATCTCCCAGAGACCAACTCCCAAACTGACATGACTGTCCATGCCCTCGTGCACTGCCAAACTATGGTCTGTGCCTTCTCCAACTGGATGGCATTAACAACCCCCCTCCCCTCTCTCCCCCATCCCTCTTGTCTCTTTTCTTCCAGCTCTCCACCCCTTCCCTCTCCATTCAGAGTGCTACCATCTCCCCTTTGTCACTTTCACCTTTTTTTTTTTTTACCTCTTGTGACCCCCCCCTCCCCCATATTCACCTCTTATCTCTTGCCTGTGGGCCTGTGCTGCTTCCCCTGCCCTCTCCTGCCATTTTGCCTTCCTGTTCCTTGCTCAAACCTTGATGAAGGAGGTCAGGCTTGAGATGGTGGTTATGTACCTTTCTTTGCTATGTTGAAAACGCTGTGTGACTTGTTGAGTTACTCCAGCATTTTTTGTGTAAACTACAATCACGGCTTCTGCATATTTTCCAGTTTAATTTCACAAATAAATTAATCTGTGGGACCAGACCTTTGTTTTTTTTTAATCTTTGTAACGAATATTTTGCAATATAGAGCATAAATTGTATGTATTTATGATTGTCATCTGCAATATCGATGCTTTGAAAGTTTGGCTGAAGAATGTTGTTGATGGTAGAGTTGACTTCTGGTAATATTTGGCTGGGAAACACCAATTCTGAAAGCAGTTATGATCTTGTCCAGAATATTTTTTTTTACCTTGAGTAATAAAACTGTTTGAGTGCATAACAACAAATGAGCCTAAAGAGTGAGGTGAGAAAAGCTGATTCTTAACTTGGTTTGTTCTTTCCAACTAGGATGGGCTTGTGAAGGCTGACATGGAGAAGTTGACATTCTATGCTGTGTCAGCACCAGACAAATTGGATCGAATAGGAAAGTATCTTGCAGAAAGGCTCAGTCGGGATGTCATCAGACATAGATATGGGTAAGTAATCTTTGGTGTTTCAAAATTATGTGGTCACTAATATGCTGCTTGCTTAAAAAGGAACTTAAATGAAGTTAAGATCTAAATAAATTGGTCTGACAGTTTTAAAAGCAAATAAAATAATAGCTTTCTGAGTTTATTCACTCCACATCTTGTGTTGGGAGAAAGGAAATGGGTAACAGCTGGGCAAATTAGGAACAACAGGTAGGTAGGCCAGGACTCCTGCCAAATATCTTGCACACTAACAGATTTTGCGTTTTTTGCTGTCAGAATTGAGTTTGTGGAAGGTTAACTGCTCAGCTGTGTGGGAGGAATGGAAGAATGAGAGGGGTACAGTTAGGGAGAAATGGATATGTCTATAGCTGCAGAAATGAATTCAATATGGTATGTTGCTTCCCTGTTGTCATTACCAGCTGCAGAGCATCCAGAAAGGGAAGGGGAAGAACCAGTAGTGATAATGTTGAATAGCAGGTGAAATTTGTGGGGGGGTGGGGGGGGGGGGGAGAAGGGTGTGAGGAATGAAGTCCTGTGAGCAGATTTTAGGAGAATAAGCAAACCAAAGTTATCAGTCACGGGATCAGACTCAGTGCCACAAAGTAAAAGCAATTGAATGTGTGGGTGGAGAAATGGAACCAGAGGGTGAGGGGCTTGGGTTGGGCTTTAGACTTTATATAATTTCTTCCGGGTCTTTTTGGGATAGGTTTAACCTAGCTTGGCAGAAAAATGAAATCTGTAGAAGGGGAAAAAAACTTGGAATGTAGAAAGCTAAATAAGTGGCACCAACAAAGGTGATTGGCAAAAAGGGTTAGAGTATCAAACCTACTTTCAAGGTACTGTATTCTGGGTTTATTTTTGTCTGCCTCCTTCTTGCACATTTAAAAATTGTGACTTAAGTATTTTTTGCTTGTGATGTGACCACAGTTTGACTATTTGTATTTTTTGTTCTTATTTCTCAAAAACTAGTTAAATTGCTTTAACCAAAATATCTCCGCCTTTAAGGCCTTGGAGCATTAACATATTAAGGACAACATCATGAATCCACTATTCCAACAAAATTCTCTTTAAGGAAAGTAGATTCAATTAATTACTGTTTTAAAGACTGCACTATCTGAATTAGGTAGAAATGCTGGAAACATTAAAAAGTTAATTCTACCCTTCAATAAACACAATTTGTTTAGTAAACTTAGTTATATTTCCACTCATTGCTAAATCTTTTGGTGTGTTACTGCTTCCTTTTCACCTACAATTTCACCTAAGTGAATACTTCTGTGGAGTTTTTTTTTTTTTGCAGCAAGTTCTTTAAAACTGATTTTGTTTTCTTGTTATGTTCCTTGATACTTCCCCGCTTGCCCATCCCACAGATACTGGTGTCAACATTTTATCTTGGTCCAAGTACTTTAGGAACATTGGACATTAATTTGTTCTCGACTGCTTCTGATGTCCAGTTTAATACCATTCACTTCTGAATTTTTAATAGCATTCAGGAGTGTTCTCCACTTTTGGAATTTGGTTCCTGTGAAAATGAGTACAATTTTTTTGGCTTCTATTCGTATTCAAATCTTTTACCTTCATCCTTCAATGTTCTAATCATTCAATCTTTTTCATCACCATACTCTTAAATTTTTCCTTTCCTTCTGCCTCTGTGCTTAAAATGCTGATATAATTAATGCATTTTCTAATTGGGTAATAGCAATCCAAATTTCTTCCTCAACAGATGTTGCCTGAACTGAATATTTATTTATCATTTTTTTATGCATGCTTGCCCCATGCTATATGAAAATAAATCTTCCCTTTCAACATTAATAGAATATATGATTTTAGGCTTTGCTCTGACAGTCAGTCTTCATTTTTATGGCTTCAACCTTAGGTATTCAAAACTATAAGAGAACATACAGAAAAGGTATAGGGAAATGGGGAGTAAAATGATTTTGTTTTGCATTACAGTTGATCATTTTTGTTCTATGTACAGATATGTTTTCATTGCAATGGAGGCATTGGACCAGCTGTTGATGGCTTGTCATTCTCAAAGCATTAATTTGTTTGTTGAGAGCTTCCTTCAAATGGTGGCCAAGCTACTGGAGTCAGGAGAGCCTGAACTACAAATTCTTGGCTCCAATTCGGTAAGTGGGATGGCCAGTCTTGTCAATTTAAATTAAACAGGTTCTTTGCATTTTAGCTCAGTTTTTGTCACATCAACTGCGAATGTTATTCAAGTTGATGCAGAAGGTAGAATTTTAATCTGTGGAAGTTTTCTTGCTATTTGTGTAATATGTGATATCAAATCATTTATGTTGTATTTGTGAGCATTTGAAACATTTATAAAAAAAAAACCTAGGATTAAGCTGATTTGAATTTGCTTTTCCATTCAATATTCAAGACCCACTTCTAATGTATCCCTTGATTCCTTTACCCCTAAAAAATATCAAATTCTTTGAATATATTTAAAGATAATTATTTGTTGTCAACTGCTTTCTGTAGTAGAGAATTCCCATGGGTTTAACCCATTCTGGAAGGTTGGTTTACCAGCTATTATTTGCATGATACAAATCAATAATTAAAGAGGAAATAGCTAATTTTTTAGGAAAGTTGAATAAAATTAAATCTAGTCTACATGG
This sequence comes from Narcine bancroftii, assembly GCF_036971445.1. NCBI lineage: Eukaryota > Metazoa > Chordata > Chondrichthyes > Torpediniformes > Narcinidae > Narcine > Narcine bancroftii. The sequence continues at coordinate 311,195,471 of NC_091470.1, read as the reverse complement.
CTGTATGGCGGTAAATTGCATTTGGCAAATTTGCTCGAGTTCTTTGAGAAGAGCGGAACTTCTTAATGCAGTATGTTTGGATTTCCTAAAACCATTTGTTAAGGATGCATGTCCATGTTGGATGCTTTGTGCACAAATTAAAACCCCATGGTGTTGGAAGAGGTTTTAAAAGGGTTTGAAAACCGGCTCTGTCTGAAAATACAAGTTGAACTAAAGGCATACTTTTTGGACTGGAAGGAGATAACTGAAGGAAACTTCTCACATAGTTGCAAATCTCTGAAATTCTCTGTTCCAGCAGGTGATGGTAGCTGGATTATTGGAAGTATTTAATGTGATGATGGATGAATAGTTGCTGGATGGAGAAATGGAGGATTATAGAGAACAGAGATGAGGAGTTGAGGCTAGCATAAATCAGTCATGATCATATTATGTTTGTGTGTATACGTATGTATCACTGGCGGCGAGACTGGATAGGAGGGGGTTGCTGCCAGTAGCGCTGGAGGATGAAGGTTGCAGTCTGTTTACGAATGGTTTTCAGTGTTTTTTGAATGGATAGAAATGTGGGTGGAAATTGTATATACACCATATACTGCAAGTTCTCAACCACTGTGCTCCAGTTATGGAACAATAGCCCCATTGCTTAGTGGATCAGCATTGGGAGATGTGTAGGCTAAGGGAGCAACCCCCTACAGGAAACCCGGAGTGAAGCCCCAAAGGTGGTTGGACATCACATAGTTGCCATCTTTCTGGCAGCTTCTGCAATTAAGTTTTCCACAAATGTGGTGCCCTGACTCTGTCAAGAGGGGGCTCATGTTGTGTGTGGCCCAGTCTCACCGTGCAGTGAGAGTTCAACACAGAAGACAGCGGTTACGGTTATAAGTTCTGACTCAACTGGCCTAGAGTCTGAAGCTACAGGTTGTCTTCATCAGTGGGAGGGGCCATAACGTCCCACCTGCCTTAAGCCGAGCAGCCCTCAATCACTAAGGTGCTGACCCACCACTATCTGCCTGCTTCATTGGATGTCTGGAGCTTAGAGTCCCAGCGCTTGACAAACAGATGGCCAACCTTACACCAAACAAACAACAAAAAATGAAGACTCCAGCTCTTCAAATCACAGGCTGGAACATGAAAACTATGCATTCAGGATTGATGGATGGGATCAAAGCAGTCGATGATGTCCATAAGACAGCATTTATTGACCTTGAGCTACACAGACTAAAAGTGGACATAGCCGCCTTGCAGAACACCAAACTCCCAGACAGCAGTACTCTAAAGGAGGAACACTGTTACGGGCCCAGAGGACCCCAAAACCCAGCAGCAGTTCACTAAGACAAATAGTTACTTAAACAAAAGTTACCTTTAATTTTCTTTAAACATAAAAACAGGATCAAACTTTAACTTATTCCTATTAACTTAACCTAACTTAATCCCCTCCTAATTCTAAGCGCACATGTATGTAATGTGTGTGTACATTCAGAAAGGTTTTTTTGATTCACAGTCCAATCTCACTTCTCACTCCTCCAAGTTCACTCGTATCAGGCACAGAATTTAGCATTGATGAATCTTCATCAGGCTTTGGTGGTGCTTGAAAGGTGAATGGTTACCACTCAGGAAGGTTCTTGTCGGTTTTTAGAGATAAATTTGTTGCTCATTTGGCACACACACAAACTGATTCCTTCCAATCAGCCACATCAGTGTCTTGCTGAAGATACTTGCCCCATTAGGGTTTTTCAGATGATAACCTCTTTCCTTTGGGTCACCACAGCATTCCTTTTCTGTTTCCCTTATCAGGTAAAACATTATGCAGCCAGCCATCTCCTCTTGTATGGACCACAAGGGCTTTGAAGAGGCTGAACTCAGAATTTACAAACCATCTTCAAAATGGGGTTTTCAAGCAATCTCTCTCTCTCTCTCTCTCTCTCTCTCTCTCTCTCTCTCTCTCTCTCTCTCTCTCTCTCTCTAACTCAGAAAAAAACCTGTTTGACTCTCTCTGCTTGAAAAACCACATGACCTTCTTAGAACAGCAGACTGCAGCACTGGCCCCAATCTTTTGATTCTGTTATCTGTTGCTTTCCAAAACAATAATCCATTTCTCTACAGTATGTCCAATTAACACCTACTTGTGAAGTCTAATAGGCATTCTTCAAAGTTTTTGCAAAGGCACTCAGAGCCTGGACTGTCTGGCTTGAGCAGAACTCCGGCATTTTAAATGAGATCTGTTTTGAAGTGTTTGTATCTGTGTGTGACCAACTACGTCTATCTTCCAAATACATATCTATATACAATATAAAATATAGCGTAATCCATCACTACGCTATACCTTCTTTTGGCAGGAAAGAGCACTGAGGAGTCCAGAGAGCATGGTGTAGGCTTCGCTGAAAGGTATGGTCGAGCCACCAGCAAATGATACAGAGTGAATCATTAGTCTGCGTATCTCCACCACACAGGGACCTGTAAACACCATCTGTGTCTACATCTTAACTCTGTGGTCAGCAGCTGAACCAAAGACCAGTTCTATGCGTTATCCTCTTGGGTGACCTGAATGCAAGAGTTTGTGCAGACCATCTGTTCTTGGATATCATGGCATGGGGAAGATGAATGAAAATGGACAGAGGCTCCTGGAGTTTTACTGTTCCTACAACATGTGTGTCACCAACACCATCTTCCAGAACAAGGTATGCCACAAATGTCATGGAGACACCCCAGGGAAAAAACACTGGGACCAGTTGGATATGATTCACTGAACAGCATCACCTACAGCAGAGCGTACCACAGTGCTGATTGCGACACTGATCACTCTTTGATCTTCTCCAGAGTGAAGTTCAAGCCAAAGAAGCTCTACCATGGCAAACAGAAGGGCCAGCTGAAAATCAGCACCAGCCAGACATCGTATCCTGAGAAACATGTCGAGTTTATTGAGCTATTCTACCAAGCTCTTTCCAGGAACTGAGATCAGAGTGCAGTGGCAACCTGGACCTCCCTTTGCAGTGCCATCTACAACACCACAGTAACAACATATGGTTTTAAAAAAAAAAAAGAGCGGAAGAGCACTGATTGGTTTGAGGCAAACATCACTGAGTATTGAAGTGAAACCAACTGTGCTGACCAACTACAAGCGCGACCCCAGCCAGAAGAATCGGCAGGCATTAAGAGCTGCTCACAGTTTGGACCCAGTAAACAGCATGTCGCTGTGCCAACGGCTACTGGCTACAGCTGTGCACAATGATTCAGAGCACCTCTGACACCAGAGGCATATACAAGGCCATCTAGCAAGCCAGTGGAGTACCAACAAAGAAGTCAGCCCCACTGAAGATCAAGCGGGGGGGGGGGGGGTCATCATTGATCAGGGAAAGCAGATGGGGAGATGGGTTGAATATGGGTTGAATACTACCTGGAACTCTACTCCAGAGAAAACTAGATTTCTCAAGAAGCTCTGGACACCATTGAAGTCTTGCCAGTATTGCTGGAACTAGATGCAGAACCCACCATGGAAGAACTAAGCAAAGCAACGATGCTCTGAGCAGCAAGAAAGCGCCAGATGAAGATTCCATACCCCCAGAAGTCATCAAGTGCGGGAAGCCATCTCTGCTGAAGTCGCTTCATGAGCTCTTTTTGTGCTGGAGAGAGGCCAAGGACCCTCACCGTATCCATGATCCCAAGATCATTACCCCATACAAAAAACAAGGGTGATCATAGTGACTGCAACAACTACTGTGTCATCTCACTGTTAAGTACTATGGGAAAGGTCTTTGCCGGAGTGGTTCTAACCCGACTGCAAACCCTCACTGATCACATCTACCCCAAAACACATTGTGGCTTCAGGGCAAAAAGATCAACAGTTGACAAGATCTTAGCAGTCCGCCAACTCCAGGAGAAATACTGGGTTCAGCAGATGCCCTTGAATATCGCCTTCATAGACCTCATCAAGGCTTTTGACCTCGTGAGCAGGCGTGGAGTGTTCTAGCTGCTTGGGAAGAGCGGCTGCCTTCCAAAGCTGCTCAGCATTATCACTTCCTTCCACGACAACATGAAAGGCAGAGTCAGATTCAGTGGATCCATCTCTGAACCATTTAAGATTCTAAGTGGAGTGAAGCAGGACTGTGTCCTAGTGCCAACACTGTATGCCATCATCTTCTCCCTGCTGCTGTCATATGCATTTGGGGATTTTGAGGACAGAGTACATCTGCACACAAGAGGCAATAAAAATCTCTTTAACCTGGACCATCTGAAAGTGAAGAGCAAAACCCAATGGGTTCTCATCAGAGAGCTACTGTTCGCTGATGGCGCAGCACTGACCTCCCACACAAAAGGGCAACTACAGAGGCTGATCGACAACTTCACCAAGACCAGCCAGGAGTTCGGGCTGATGATCAGCATCAAAAAGACCAACATGATGGGGAAAGATGTTGTGATGTAGAACTTGATGTCACTGACAGCTTCATATACCTGGGCTCCACCATCCCAGCAACCTCTCACTTGATGCTAAAATCAACAAGCACATCACTCAGGATGACGCTGTGATGTCCAAACTAAGCAAAACAGTGAACACTAAGCTTAAGGTGTATCAGGTGCGTGTTCTCAGTACCCTGCTTTATTGCAGCGAATCATGGACAGTGTATAGCCAGGCAGGAGAACTGGCTTGAGAGCTTCCATCACTGATGTCTTTGATGCATCCTGGACATATCCTGGCAGGGCAGACTCACCAACACTGAGGTGCTGGATAAAGCTGGTTCTCTCAGCATGCACTTCCTGTTGTGTTAGAGACTACTTCTGGGCTTGTCCATGTACACCATGTGGAGAATGGTCGCATCCCAAAAGACCTCCTGCATGGTTGTCTGGCTGAAGGGTCTTGACCCACCAGACAGCCACAGCTGCAGTTCAAAGATATCTGCAAGTGTGATCTGAAACTCGCTCACATCAATGTACTCAGCTGGGAGTCCCTTGCTGATGAGCGTGCCCACTGGAGAAGCGCTGTCCCAAAGGGCTTGAATAGTGGTGAAGGAAAGGGAACACACCAGCTGGAAGACAGGAAGACATGGAGGAAGCAGAGAAACAAAGCCAGTCGACCATAACTCATTATTCCGACTTTATCTGCAGTAAATGTGGCAGAAACTGACACACCAGAGTGGGCCTTATGAACCATTCCAGACACTGCTCTCAAACCAACTGACTATCCATGGCACTACCATCGTCTTCCGAAACAGAAGTATTCCTAATGTATGTTTGTATATCAGTGATTTGGATGAAAAAAAACCCGTGGAACACGCTGAAAGGACCTAGTAGTTTCTTTGTTTCTAACTTCCTGTTCTGAAAACTAATTAACCTTTGCATATTGCTTTGTCTATAACTCTCTTGTTCTTAGCTTCTGACCATTCACAAAATGTACTGACACCCATTTTAGTCAGTGGATAACCTTAATCCCCATCCAACTGTATTAGCCAGATCCATGTCCAGTCACTTAATCCCAATATCTCACTGCAATTTAGAATTTCCATCTGCATTACTTACTGTGCCATCCAATTTAGTACTTTCAGTAGATTTAATGATAAGGCTGTATTTTCTTCAGAGCTAGTTTTAAATATAATGACAAACCAATGCTACATTGTAGTTTTGGGAAATCTCATTAATCACATCCAACTCGTTGGAACATACACTTGATCACAGCTACACCAAGATAAGTAAGGCCTATCGTTCTTTCCCGAGACCGCATTTTGGTAAGACAGACCACCTGTGTTCCTTCTATCGTCATACAGACAGAGCCTAAAAGAGAGGCTCCGATCAGGACAGCTAGAAGTTGGTCACAAAAGGATGAAGAACGGTAATAGGACTTCCTTGAGTCAGCAGATTGGGTGGTGCTCAAGGACTCAGCTGAGGATTTGAATGATTGCACTAGGGCTGTCACAGACTTCATCACAATACCTGTGGATGAGTGTGTCCCTACCAAATTGTTCAGAATTTTCTACCACCAGAAGCTCTGAATGAGCAATGAAATTTGGAATTTACTTAGAGCCAGATCACAGACATTTAAGTCCAGAAATCCCGATCAATACAGAAGGAGCAGGTATGACTTATGACAAGCTATCTCCTGGGCAAACAGATACTGGATGACAATGGAAACAAGGAAAGACACCCCATAGCTGTGACAGGCCTAAATAATATAACCTAGAAAACCAAATCCCACTCCCAGATGAACTCAATGCCTTCTACGCTAAATTTGACCATAGTTACAGGGAAGAACCATCCCTCCACATCCTCATGTCCCCTAATGATCCTATCCTGTCTGTATCCAAGAATAACATGTGTGCTGCCTTCAGGAGACTGAATCTGAGGAAAGCATCCATTCTGAATGGAGTATCTGACTGAGTATTAAAAATCTGTACTGACAAACTTACCAATGTATTCATGGATATCTTCAACATCTCACTCTGGCAGGGCATGATACCCACTGTATCAAACAGGAGTTAATCATACTGGTGCACAAGGAGAGTGTAGTAACCAGCCTTAATGGCTAACAACCAGTAGCACTTGCATCAACAGTGATGAAGTGTTTTGAAAGCTGATGTTGAAGCATATCAGCTCCTGTCTGAGCAGCGACATTGATCTGTTCCAGTTCTATCGTAGCAACAGGTCTACAGCAGATGCCATCTCACTGGCTCTACAAAAAGCCCTGGAACACCTGGACAGCAAAGATGTGTTCATCAGGATGTTCTTTATTGAAGTACAGTTTTGCATAAGCCCATCAAAACTGATCAGGAAACTCTAAGACCTGGGACTCAGCATCCCACTGCATAATTGGATCATGAATTTCCTCACCATCAGACTACAATTAGTGAAGATTGTTAAAAACATCTCCTCCACAATCTCCATCAGTACCAGAACAACACAGGGCTTTTTTCTCTGCCCCTGCTATACTCACTTTACACCTGCAACTTTGTGGCTCGATACAACAATAGCACCATCTAACACCAATTTGCCAATGATCCCATGGTAGTGGGTTGTATAAAGAAAGGGGATGAGTCAGCGTACAGAAGGGAGATTGGAAACTTGGCTGAATGGTGCACCAACAACAACAACCTTGCACTCATTGTCACCAAAACCAGGGAGCTGATTGTTGATTTTAAGAGGGGAAAACCAGAGGTATACAATCCAACAATCATTGAGGTGGAGACTGTGAGCAAATTTAAGTTCTTGGGGCTCACTATCTCGGAAGATCTTTCATGGGTCCAACACATTAATGGCATCATGAAGAAAGGATGTCAGCACCTCTACTTCCTCAGGAGTTAGTGGAGGTTTGGTATGACACCAGAACCCCTGGCAAATTTTTCCAGGTATGAGGTGGAAAGTGTGCTGACCAGCTACATTGTAGTCTGGTATTAGGAGACCAATACCCCTGAGCGTAAAGCCCTCTGAAAGGTAGTGGGCTCAGCCCAGGACGTCACAAGCAAATCCCTCCCCACCATTGAGAATTTCTGCAGGGAATGCTGTTGTCAAAGATCAGCAGCAATCTTCAGGGAACCACACCACCTTCTGCCATCTGGAAAGAGGTATAGATGCCACTAAACATGCACACCAGGTTCAGGATCAGCTGCTCCATCTCCACCATCATACTCCTTAACAACAAACCTAATCAGAAACTCGTTTAAGGACTCTTGTGCACTTCATTGATTTTTTTTCCTATCTGCATTGCACAGTTTATTTATAGTTGTTTAGTGTTTTGCAGACTTTTATTTGTTTAGATGGGCACATTGTGTACAGTTTTTGCACTACCAGTTGGTGGTAATTCTGCCTCACCTGCGGGGAAAGGGAATCTCAGGATTGTATGTGATGTCATGGATGTACTCTGACAATAAATCTGAAATCAAACTCTTATTCTTTCCTGCCTCATTAACCAAATATCATGTCTTCTCTGCTTGCATTTCTTTTTATTTTTTGCTTCTATTTTTATTAATGCATTCTTTTTTTTTCTTTTCAACTTCATTAGAAGGGTCTTTTCAGTAAAATATCTTTTGAAAATCATAAATTGTGCATTTTTTTGGTATGGAAATATTTTGAGCCTATTTAGTTGTAACTTTTTTTTAATCTTCAAATAATTGTAATCATTCTTCTTATATTACTTAGAAGAAAGATCTCTGGATTTTTTGGTATGTTGCTTTTTGTGATTTTATTTAATACCTGGTTTAGATCTTCCCAAAACTTTTCCACTTTCTCACATGCCCAAATTGCATGTACTGTTGTTCCAGTTTCCTTCTTGCAACGAAAACATCTGTCTGATATTGTTGGGTCTGGAAATTAGAAGATAGCCTGAGAATACAGCAATGGTACATAGAAATGAATAAATGTATTCCATTGGAAAAAATAACATATAATTTAAGAAATGACATCACAGTATTCGAACAAATTTGGGAACCGTACATGGAACACAACAGAGAAGTCCTACCGCGGACCTCCACCACCTTAAATGACAGAAGGAGAAGATGACTAAATGAACTGACCCAGTATGTAAAAGTAGAAGACACAAATTTCTTGTGTACTTTCATTGTGTGATGACACTGTTTAATGGGTTTAATGTATCATATAGGTTGAACGTTGAGTGGGTGGGGAGGGGGGGTGAAGGAGGGAGGGAAGGGAGGAGGAAAAAGGGGAGAAAATGACACTGTATATTTAAGAAGGAAATGTTTGTGTGTATTTTGGTTAGTATGGTTCATAGTGTGAAAAAAAAATAATAATAAATAATTGTAATTATTTATTAAATGAATCCTACTTGATCATGTTGTTAAAAAGAGGGTTAATTTGAGTATTTACACTAACTGTTCTGATCTTCAAGTACTAATTTATTGTTATCTGACTCTACATGCAGCCAAACAAAGCAACATTTCTCTGGACCACAGTACATTCTCGATACTTGTAATCCCATGCATCACGTAAAACAAAATATTGCACAATAAGTTAAAATCTAAATCAATGTGAATAAAATATACATCAAAGAGATCTTAATGGTGGTAAGATTATTCTTTAGTCACACAACCGGAGGAAAAAAATCTGCATTCTGGTCCTCATACACCTCAAATTCCTGTACCTCTATCTTGATGGAAGCAGGTCACAAATTGGAGGAATCCTCAGCATTGCTTTGGGACTTCAGTGTACATTGTTCCTAGTAAATGGAAATGAGGGTGGGAGACTGCAATGATGTTCTCAAGTGGTTCTTACGATGCTCTGTAGGGCCTTGCATTCTGAGGCCTTGCATTCTGAGGCCTTGCAACTTCGTTATGACACAAGGATGTTCTCAATTGTGCTCCTGTGGAAAGTAGGTAGAATAGTGGGAGGGAACCTTGTATGTCTCAACTTCCTTAGGGGTGAAATCAGAGCACCTGGAAAGAAACTCGGGTAGCTGCAGAGAGGATATGGTTCAACCAACAGCTGCTGCTGAACAGGTCCAGTCATCTTTATTCAGTGTTGAACTCCACTACTATCTGTAAATAATTAATTTCTCCTCATGGTGACATTAATTTCCTCCCATATCCCAAATTGTATTAGTGGGTTAATTGACCACTCCAATATGTACATGGGTGATCAAATGAGGAGTTAATGGAAATATTAGATGAATGTAAAAGGGTATTTAATGGCTGATAGTTAAGAGGCCCTGTTTTTGTGCTATATGACTGACTCAACATGCTACTTCATTGTTCTGTCCCTTGTCATGTGTTTTCCTTTTGCCAGGTTAACAAAATTGATCTCGTAGTAACCAACTCTCACTCCATTGCTTTAAGGTGGTGATTTTCACGTTGTTACTGTTATGTGGAACATCTGGCAAAACTGCTAAGAACTCTAAACATCCAAAAGGACATTTCTGAATCCATCTTTTGTTTCCAGCCTTATAAATGTTAGTTGATAAGGCCAGAAACTTGTGAAATGGAATACTGAATGAGTCCTTGGGTTTTCCCAGCATATATTGGGATTATTTGGAAGTGTAAGTGATACATCTATCATATTGGAATTTCAACCAAAGCATTTCCCACTGTTTCTGGACAGTTTCAGAACAGTTATTATTGACTAGATATATCTGTTACTGATAAATTGGTTAACTTGGTTAAATTGGTTAACTGTCTCAAATTTTTAAGTATTTAAAAACACTGCAGCAGTTCTAGTAGATTAAAAACTTTAGTTTTATTTAATATACTTTAAACAAAGGACTGTTAAATTCAAAAACTGATAGCTTATTCAGTGATGCTTTGTAACCAATTTACGCAAATTAGTATGGTTCCTTTTGAAAAAAAACTCCTGCTGCAGAAAATTTCATGGTTGTTTATTGTTGAATTGCCCCATTGAATTTTGTCAATCATTATTTGTTGGAAATGTAGTATTTTTATTTATTGGATCATTCATCCACTTTAGGCTAAAGACATGATTGAGCAGCATTTTTGAGTAAATGGGAATAAAGTAAATGAATTGAATACTGATGCAGTCCATGCATGGAATTCTATCTTTTTTTCCTGATGAAATAAGCTTAAAATCTATCAGTGAAGTTGGAAGGATCTGACTTAATTATTTCTAACAACAGATGAATAACGTGTTTGCTCAAATCACAGGTTCTGGTGACATTTAATGGATATTGGGGATTAGCTCTCTACTACGAAGGCCCAGGCTGAGAAATTTAAGAAATTATAGCCCTTCAAATAAAATGTTAATTAAGGCTTACATAAAGCAGCACATTTGAACAATGTGAAACAAGTCCTTTTTGGTGTTGAACAGGAAAGTATGCAGATGCTGTGATTATAGTGTAATACACAAAAGAGCTGGAGAAACTCAGCTGGTCCCATAGTATTTTTTAGAAAGCAAAGATATATAGCTAATGTTTCAGGCCTGAGTCTTTTCCAAACGTATGAGCAAAAAGCAGGCAGAAGCTCCTGGGGAGAAGAGGGAAGAATGAGAAGAGCACAGGCCAACAGGCAAGAGGTGGATATGGGTGGGAGGCAGAAGCAAGAAAGCTGAGGTGATGGGGGAGGGGATAGCTCTCAGAATAGTGAGCTGGAGGAAAGGAGACCAGGATAGGGAAAGAGAGAGGGACAGGGGAGAATCTGAACAGAAACCAGAGAAATTGATGCTAATACCATCTGATTGGAGAGTGTCCAGACAGAATATTAAGTGTTATTCTTCTAATTTGTGGGTGGCCTTGGTGTGGCAGTGTGCGAGGCCAAGAAAGATATGTCCGTGTGGGTTGGATGTGAAATTGAAGTGGTTGGCTACTGGGAGGTCCCTTTATTGCAGCTGACAGAGCAAAGGTACTCCATGAAAGAATTTCCCAGTCTGCATCCACTCTCTCTGATGATGGCGATCCTGTATCTGGATGCAGTGGATGACCCCTGCAGATTCACAAGTGAAGTTTAGATTCACTTGGACTATTTAGGGTTCGGAATGGTGGTGAGGGAGGAAGTGTAGGCACAACTGCAGCATTTCCTGTGGTCACAAGGGTAGGTACCGAGGGGGACGGTCCTAAGGGGCTGTTAAGTGGGAAGGGATGAGAGGGAATCCTGGAGGAAGAGAGTGGAAGATATGGGATCACGTTGTAGTTTTTCAAAAATTGCACAGGTTACTATGTTGGATGCGGAGGATAGTGGTACGATAGCTGAAGGCAAAGGGAATTCTGTCCTTGTTGCATCTAGGAGCGGAGGGGGTCGGGGCAGATGTGTAGGAAAGAGAGGAGATGCAGGTAGGGCTGAGTTGATGGCAGTAGAGGGGAAGGCACATTTTTTAAGGATGAAGACATGTTGATCATCCTTTATATCAACAACATGCTAATGATTTGTGTTTTTTGTACAGTTTATGAAATAGATACAAAATTTTATGAACCATTAATTCAAGTCTTATAATTTTAACATTATTTGGTCAATCAACAATGCCCTGACTATATTAGCTGAGAATATCATCTTAACAATTTGTTTGTGTGTCTCCAATTAATTATTTTGTTTGCTATCTTCCCTAGTTTGTCAAGTTTGCAAATATTGAAGAGGACACTGCATCGTACCATAGACGTTATGATTTCTTTGTGTCTCGATTCAGTGCAATGTGCCATTCTTACATTGGTGATATGGATACCAGAATTAAGTGAGTACAGAAAGCTGTTCCTTTTTTTTCATGTATTTTTATCATTATTTCAAAATTCTTGCCTTTAAATAATTTTTCAGTTCTTGTCCTACATTGCATATTTTTATCTTGTTGCTGAAGGGGTGTTAAATAACAAAATAAAATTTCCTAGTATTTTACAGATGGCATTCAGAACAAAATATATCTTGATCTGATTCTTGCAGACAGGTTTTTACATAATGCCTTCACACAACTGAGCTATAGATCTATTTTTAAAAATAAAACCCCTCAAAATTTGAAGGTTCTGTGTTGAGGAAGGGTGATAATTTAAACCCTCTAAAAAGTGCTAATTATTGCAGGAAAGTATTTGGATGACGCAAGCTGCATTTCAGTGGCAATGTTCTATTTTTGTTCAGCCAGTGCATTTAATATGTAAAATCTGCTCATTGCTGCATATTCCAGACAATCTAGTCAAGAAAACTTAATTTTGGGGCTGAACTAATTATACTTAGCATCAAGCCAGCATTTCATCGTATAAAAAGAGCTCTAATAAAATAAAAGGCACTGAGAAAGGTTTATATAACTCCAATGAATAGTCATGAGTAACACAAAAGACGATCAAGTCTGTTGGAAGCCTTCATATAATTCCTGGGCATAGCTCCCAAATAACTTTAGCAGCCATATCCTAGGTGTAATATTTCATTGTTTCATCCACATCATTCCTTCCTTTTATTAGGCAATAAGTGAAATATTTTGCAACTGCTTAGATAATAGGAAATGTGTGCAACATTTAATCTTGGAAATTAAGGAAAAGATTTGTGTTACATAAATAACAGACGGCACCAGCTCCAACTAGAAGTCAAATCATTGCACTTGCACATTCCATAGCATTACTGCCATCAAATTTGGTAGCTTTGATGTTGACTGAAAAATGAAAGGCATGTAGCGTGTTGTGCGTAAGCACAGCGAAAGAACTGAGACAGCAAGCTGTGAGCTTGTTTAGCACAACTGATTTACTTTGAAGTTCATGCTGCAGCTTTTAAGGCCGTCTGGTGGCTGCTCCTCGCATCCTGGAATTTGTATTTCACTGATGTTAGCGTCTACGCTTGCACCCAGCCTGTACTGGAAGAGAAGGACCCATGTCGGCATCTTTGTTGCAGCTGCCCCGCTGACCGTGCATGACAAGCGGGATCGATTTGCCACTGCAATTATGTATGCTGTCACACAACGCCCCCCCTCCCCCCCACCCAGAACCAGTGCTGGTGGTCTCATGGTGCATTGTGGGTGAGATCTGCTGTTTCAGAGGCCAACCTCTACATACTGGTGGCAGGACCTTTACTGGCTCTGGCAAGTCCAAGTGTGCTGGTTTGAGGTGGTCCAGTGTGATCTTTGCCCCCGACGTCGAGAGTGAAAGTGGATCCATTTCTCCAGACCACCCTGTAGGGTGCCTCATAGGGACGTTGGAGGGGTGGCCTGTGACAGCCCCTGCGAACAAACACATATTCGCAGGAGTTTAAGCCTGTGGGGTAATCTGGGGGGTGGGGTTACAGTGCCGCAATGGTGGTGGTGGTACAAGCGATCCCAATTTGTCTGTTTTTCCAGTATGATGGCAGCATCAGGGTCTTGTCCTGGCAGTGAAGGGAGGAATTGGCCTGGGACTGAAAGGGGTTTGTCATAGACTCGTTCTGCTGAGGAGGTCTTGAGGTTGTCCTTCGTGCTGTGCGAATACTAAGGAAGTCCCGTGGAAGTTCATCCACCCAGTTTGGCTTCTCAAGCCTTGCCATCAGTGCCGACTTAAGGTGGCAATGAAAATGCTCAACTAGTCCATTGGACTGAGGGTGGTAGACAGTGGTGTGTAGCTGGGCGCCTCATCAATCCACTTGAGTTCTCTCTTGGGGTCCAACATTAACGCAAATAGTGATGGTGATGAATGGTGTATTGATGCTGGCAGCTGCGGAGATGAACCTGTTGTAGAAATTCACCATACCCATGAATTCTTGGAGTCCCTTCAGAGTCACTGGTCTGGTGAACTGTCGTATAGCCTTCACCTTGTTAGGTAAAGGAGTGGCGCCATCCTTGGTGATTCTGAGGCCCAAGAAGTCTGTTACTTCGAGGCTGAATTGGCACTTCGCTGGGTTGATGGTGATGCTGAACTCAGCAAGTCAGTCAAAAAGGTGTTGAAGATGTGGGATGTAGTCCTCAAGAGTCTTGGTCACTACCAGGATATCATCCAGGTAGATGAAGAAGAAAGGCAAGTTTCTGCCGACTGCATCCAAGAGGCACTGGAAGGTCTCTTACCGGGGCCTGCGGAGAGGAATCGGCGTCGGAGGGGCCATTGGTCGGACGGGCCTACAGGAGAGCGTGTAGGGGTTAATTGGTAAAAGGCCAATAAATAAGAGGGACAGCGAGTGGCCCAGCGAGCGAGTGGCCCAGCGAAGGAGTGGGACTTCCAGGCTTTGGCTCATCAGGCTTCGGCGAAAGCAGGCGGAGCAAAAGGTTGGCTGTTTTTATTAGCACTTCCTAGGTGAGTGCACTGTACATTAAAAAGCTGAGCCATGCCTATGGGGTTGGTGCTCTGCTCAAGTTGCCAGATGTGGGAGGCATGGGTGACCTCCACCCTCCCAAATGACCATATCTGCAAAGAGGTGGGGTTCCTTAGGGGCCGAGTTGATGAACTGGAGCTCCAGCTTGATGACCTTAGGCTCGCAAGAGAGAGTGAGGAGGTAAGCGAAAGGACCTTAAATCTTCCCACAGGACATACCTGCAAGGGATCTAATGAGACACAAGCATTAAAAAATAAAATTAAAGAAATGGAGTTGCAGCTTGATGATCTGAGGCTTATCAGGGAGAGTGAAGAATTTATAGATACAACGCTCAGGGAAGTGCTTACCCCTGGATTGGGGGGGTCAGGTAAGTGGACTACTGTCAGGGGAGGGGGGAAAGTTGCTAGCTCTGTGGTGAGCACCCCGGTGGCTACTGCTCTTAGCAACAAATATAGTGTATTGGATGTAGTTGGGGAAGATAACCTGCCAGAGGTTGCACCAAGGGAACCGGTGGTGCGGAAAGGAAGGAAGGGGAACAAGGTGGTCATTGGGGACTCCATTGTCAGGGGAACAGACAAAAGATTCTGCGAACCTGACAAGCGTTCCCGTATGGTGTGTTGCCTCCCAGGAGCCAGGGTGCGAGAAGTCTCGGATATGGTTCAGAGTATCCTGGGGGGGGTAGGTGAACGGCCAGAAGTCCTGATACACGTGGGTACAAATGACGTGGATAAGATGAAGGAGGAGAACCTGAAGAGGGACTACCGTGAGCTCGGAAGGAGGTTAAGAAGCAGAACCTCCAGGATTGTAATCTCGGGGCTGCTACCTGTGCTGTACATGGGTGGGGGCAAAAATAATAAAATCAGGAGGTTAAATGTGTGGCTGGAGGAATGGTGCAGAGTGCAGGGATTCAGGTTCATTGACCATTGGGATCTCTTCTGGGGAAGACAAGACCTCTACAGGAGGGATGGTTTACACCTGAATGCAATGGGGGCCAATATACTTGCAGTTAGGTTTAAAAATGCTGTCAGATTTGATTTAAACTAATTTGGCAGGGGGAAGGGAACAGGATTGATAGGGAAGCAGATAGGAGAGTGAATATAGGGGTGTTTCCGTTAGACGGTGAAACAATAAGGAAAAAGGGAACTAAAAAGAATAGGAGAGTAGGGGCAAGTGCATCGAGAACAAAGGTGGAAGGAGAAAGGAGATATGGTTTCAAGGTATTGTTTATGAATGCACAGAGTGTAAGGAATAAAATGGATGAGCTTGAGGCACAAATGGCAATGGGAGGTTATGATATTGTCGGAGTAACGGAGACATGGCTGTGGGAAGGGCAGGATTAGGAAATAAATGTTCCAGGGTACACATCCTATAGAAAAGACAAAGTTAGGAAGAGGAGGTGGGGTAGCTCTGTTGGTAAGAAACAGGTGGGGTAGAGTCTGTTTGGATAGAATTAAGAAATTGTAAAGGCATGAGGACCATAATGGGGGTCATTTACAGGCCTCCGAAAAGTAGCTTAGATATCAGTAGAAGTATAAATCAGGAATTAAGAGTGGCATGTCAAAGTGGTAGCAATACAGTAGTTATGGGGGACTTTAACATGAAGGTGGACTGGGATAATCAGACGGGGGCAGGAGCACAAGAGACTGAGTTTATTGAATGTCTACGAGATACTTTCTTGGAGCAGCTAGTGGAGGAACCTACCAGGGGGAAGTCGATTCTGGACTTGGTGCTGTGCAGTGACGTAGAGTTAATAAGTGACCTCGATGTAGGGGAGCCATTAGGGAATAGTGACCATGGTATGGTTGCTTTTGAGCTGCAATTAGAAAGGGAAAAAGAAAGGAAGTCGGAAGCATCTGTACTGCAGTTAAATAAAGGGCATTATGCAGCTATGAGGGAGGAGCTAGCCAAAATAAAATGGAAAATACACTCGCTGGGAGGACAACTGGGGAAAAATGGCAGGTATTTTTGGACATTTTTCACAGGTTTCAGGACAAATTTATTCCAAAGTGGAGGAAAGGCTCTAGGAGATGCAAATGGCAGCCGTGGCTAACTAATGAAATCAAGTGTAATATCAAATCAAAGGGAGTAAGTATAGGATAGCGAAGCGGAGTGGGAAGTTAGAGGATTGGGAAACCTTCAAAGAGCATCAGAGGGTAACTAAGAAAGTCATAAGAGAGGGGAAAATTAAGTACGAGAGGAAATTAGCAAATAATATAATGGAGGATAGCAAAAGCTTTTTTAAATATGTGAAGAGGAAGAAATTGGTTCAGTCCCAAAATTGGTCCATTAAGAATGGAAAAGGGTGAAATTATTACCGGAAACAAGGAGATGGCTGAGGAATTTAACAAATACTTTGCAACTGTCTTCACCAAGGAGGATATAGGTTATGGTCAGTTAGGGGGTAATGGTCATGCGGTGTCAAGAGACTTGGGGAACTTTCCTGGGGAAGTAGGGGATCTAATGGATATCCGGATCCAGAAACAGGAGGTTGTGAGTAAATTGTTGGGCCCCAGGGCCTGATGGGCTGCATCCCAGGGTGCTTAAAGAAGTTGCTATGGAAATTGTGGAAGCACTGGTCGACATTTTCCAAAGTTCCATAGATTCGGGGGAGGTCCCTGAGGATTGGAGAGTGGCTGATGTGGTGCCGATTTTTAAGAAGGGAGGGAGAAAATGGGAAATTATAGACTGGTCAGCCTGACGTTGGTGGTTGGGAAGATATTGGAGTCTATCATAAAAGGAGTAATAGCAGAATACTTGGGCAGGAATAATAGTATAAGGGCTAGTCAGCATGGATTCCTTAAGGGTAAGTCATGCTTGACTAACCTTCTGGAATTTTTCGAGGATGTGACAAAGAGGGTGGACTTGGGAGAGCCTGTGGATGTGGTGTATTTGGACTTCCAGAAGGCCTTTGATAAGGTACCGCACGGGAGACTAGTGGGGAAGATCAGGGAGCATGGTATTGGAGGTAAGGTGCTGACATGGATAGGAAATTGGTTAAGAAATAGGAAACAAAGGGTTGGGGTAAGCGGGTCTTTTTCAGGATGGCAGGATGTGATGAGTGGAGTGCCGCAGGGATCGGTATTGGGTCCTCAGTTGTTTGTAATTTATGTAAATGATTTGGATGAGGGGATTATTAATAATTTGAGCAAATTTGCAGATGACACGAAACTGGGTGGCGGTGTGAGGAGGATGTCAGGAAAATGCAGAGGGACTTGGACAGGTTGGGGGAGTGGGCTGCTGAATGGAAGATGACGTTCAATGTAAGCAAATGTGAGGTTATCCATTTTGGGGGCAATAATAGGAAAGCTGAGTATTATTTAAATGGAGACAAGCTAGGGAGTGGGGAGGAGCAAATGGATCTGGGAGTACTTGTTCACCGGTCACTGAAGACTAGCATGCAGGTTCAGAAAGCTGTGAAGAAGGCTAATAGCATGTTGGCTTTCATAAAGAGGGGATTGGAGTATAGGAACAGAGACGCCCTTCTGCAGTTGTACAGGGCCCTGGTGAGACCCCTCCTGGAGTATTGTGTCCAGTTCTGGTCTCCAATTTTGAGGAAGGACATACTAGCTATAGAGGGTGTGCAGCGCAGATTTACAAGGTTAGTTCCAGGGATGGCGGGGTTGACATATGCTGAAAGGCTAGAAAAACTGGACTTGTATCCGATGGAGTTTAGAAGGATGAGGGGGGACATGATTGAGGTATACAAAATTATCAGGGGGGATAGACAGGGTGAAGTCGGATTACTTGTTCCCAATGATGGGGGAGACGAGGACTAGAGGGCATAGTTTAAGAATACAGGGTAGGCCCTTTAGGACGGAGATGAGAAAACATTTTTTTACCCAGAGAAGTGTGAATCTGTGGAATGCTCTGCCACAGAGGGTGGTAGAGGCAGATTCGCTGATTATGTTCAAAAGAGTTAGATAAGACTCTAGTGGGCAAAGGAGTTCAGGGTTATGGGGATAAGGCTGGAAAGGGGTACTGATGGTAGTGATCAGCCATGATCTGTAAAATGGTGGTGCTGGCTCGACGGGCCGAAGGGCCTACTCCAGCTCCTATTGTCTATTGTCTGGGCTGCGTTTTTCAGTCTGAACGGCATGTGAAGATAAAAGTCTGAAAGGGGTGATGAAAGCAGTCTTTTGGACATCATCCGGCTGAACGGGGATCTGGTGGTATTGTGACAGAGTATATAGAGACTATAGATATGTTTTAGGGAGATAAGTTGGGAAAGGCTACATACAAGCACTTTAAAACAGATCTTATTTAAAATACTGGTGCTCTGCCCCATGGTAGACGTATGGGCTCCAGAGCTTTTGCAAGAGCTTTGAAGAGTGCTCAAGGGACTTCATTAATGGATTGTTTACAAAAGGCAACAGATGAAAGAGCATGTCAGAGCTCCTATGTCTGGAAGAGAGCTTGCTGTGCTGAGAAGGTCATGTGGTTTTGCAAGCAGAGAGAGTCAAACATGCTTTCTCTCAGACAGAGTCGAGGAGGGGGGGGGAAGAGAGAGCGAGAGAGATCAATTGTACAGTGTTACAGCCAGCAGACAGCAGATGGGACTGGAACAGGACAAGCTTGTAGAATGCCCCATTTTAGAAGATGGCCTGGTAAAAACCATGGTGGTTCATGCAAAAGGAGGACTGGCTGTCTAATGTTTCACTTGGAATAAGGGAAACAAAAAGGAACTCTGTGGTGACCTGAAAGAAAGAGGTGATCGTCTGGAGAAACATGATGGGACAAGTTTCTTCGGCAGGACACTAAAGTGGCTGATTAAAAAGGAACAACAAATCTCTCTCTGAAAACCGACAAGAACCCTCCTGAGTGGTAACCATTTACCTTTCAAGCACCAAAGCCTGGTGAACTTTATAAATGCTAAATTCTGTGCACAATTGCCTGCAACCAGAGAACTTGGAGAAATGAGAAGTGAGATTGGACTGTGAACCAAATACTTTTTCTGAACCTATACACACACACACACACACACACACACACACACACACACACACACACACACACACACACACACACACACACACACACACACACACACACACACACACGTGTGCTTAGAATAAGAAGGGGGTTAAGTTAGGTTAGTTAAGTTGATAGTGATAAATTAAAGTGTGATTCTATTTTCTGGGCTCAGAAGTTGACTCTTGAGCTAAAATTCAGTTATAACTAAACTGTCTTTAAAATCACTAAAGCGTTAACAATACACAATATATAACATAATAAAGTAACTCAATGTTGAGAGTATTTTAATACATGATCAATTTTAACATCTTGACAAACAATCTGCTATCACATTATTTGTACCTCTGATATAATTAATTTGCAGATTATATTTTTGGAATATTAAACTCCAGTTTAACAATTTTCTATTTTTATTCAAAAACACCAGAGGATTGTGGTCAGTAAATATCACAATTGGTTCATGAGAGGTACCAAGATATACATCAAAATTCTGCAGAGCAAATATCATAGATAACAGTTCTTTCTCAATAGTGGAATAGTTCCCTTTGATGAACATTGAATTTTTTTTGAAAAATAGGCAACTGGATGGTCAAATTCATTATGTTTTCATAATAAAACTGCACCTGCTGTTCCCTCACTTGCATCCACTGCTAAAGAAAATGGTTTGTCAAAATCTGGAGATTTTAACACAGGATAATGGCATAGCATCTCTTTTAAATTTTCCAAAGCTGTCTGACAAACTTAATCCACACAAATTTCTCCCCTTTCTTCAAAAGGTTGGTTGAAGGAAGAGCAACCTCCACAAAATTTCCTAAAAACCTCACTGCTTTCTTGCCATGGGGAATAGGAAACTCAGAAACTCAGATTGAATAGGTGCAACTTTGCCATGACCAAGTATGTAACAGTGGCATTTGCGAATTGACTTTTTGCTAAATTAACAGTTAAGTTTGCTTTGGATAATCTTGCAAACAATTTATCTAATTCCCTTAGATGTTCTTTCCATGTGTCACTTTTTGTAACCAAATCATCAATATAAGTGTCTGTCTGCATTAACCCTTGATTACCGAATTAATCATCCTTTGAAATGTTGCAGGGGCATTTTTCATGCCAAAAGGTAACACATTATACTCAAGCTGAAATATTCTTTCCTCTTTCAGTTAAAGGCACGCATCAGTTACCCTTCAACAAATCCAACTAATAAGAAATTTAGCTTTCCTAATTTAAGCAATACGGTCACCTGCTCTCAGAATAGTATAAGCATCTGTTTTAGTTACCGAATTAACCTTCCTGTAATCTGTACAGAACCTAACAGTTACATCTGGTTTCGGTACCAGAATACAAGGAGAACTCCAATCTGAGTTTGAAGGTCTAATAATACCATTTCTCAACATGTATTCCACCTCCTGATCCTTAATTTTATTGTTCTGAATGTTTATTCTGTAGGGTGTTGTTTAATGGGACTTGCCTCTCCAACATCCACATCGTGATAAATCACTGATGTCCTTTTTGGAATGTCAGGAAACAGATTTGTGTACTTTAAAATTAATTCCTTTAATGGCATCTGTCCTTGTGTCTTAAGATGGCCTAACTTTTCCTCCATATTTTCCAAAATTGCTGAGTTAGATAGGCACACAGGAACCATGGTTTCTTTAAAGTTACCCTCACAAGATCTTGTTTCGATAATCTTATGATCCATGTCAAAAACTAACACCTCCAATACAGATTGTTCTCCACTACCCTTATCCTTACTAGGCCGATTTGTTAATCTCAAAACTGACCCAACTTTGTCCTCTGCCAAATCATTCCCTAATAAAAACAAGACACCCTGCCTGGATAACTTTGAAATTACTCTTACTACAACAGGTCCTTTAACTAATTCTGAATTTAGCACAATATTGTGAAGAGGTATTGACTTTACCTCTCCTTCAACACCTTTAATCAAAGTTGTCTCTCCTGTGTCAGTGCTTTGATCAAGAGTTAAAACACTTTCCAACAACAGTGACTGAGCAGTCCCAGTATCTCTAAGAATTTTGACTGGAACCTGTGGTTCTCCCTCCTTCACTGAAACCAAGCTCTATGATACCAAAGGTTTGAAAACATCCATGACACCCTTACCAGGTTTGGAACATCTGCTCTCCTTAAATTCAACTGAATACATGCTTCTGGTAAAAACTAATTTTCTTATCTCTTTTTCAATACAAGACAATTCGCAATCACATGACCAGGTTTCTTTCAATAATGACTTACAAATCCAGAAGTTCTGTCCTTTCCCACCTTATCTTCATCTTTTCTCCTAAAATTTTCTCTAGACTTAATTTCAGGTTTACTAGTCTGCTCCACATTAACCTTCTGAACAGGCTTATTAATGTGTTCCACATTAACGCTCTGAAAATCCTTACTATTTTGAAATGTGAATTAGGGCAAATTCATCCGTTAATCTAGCCGCTTGCCACCACGTCCCCATGTCTCTCCCATCCGGGTATAATTTAATCTCATTTGGAACACACCTTTTAATTTCCTCAACATCAATTCTCTCAATATGTCAAAATCATTATTTATTCCTTTTGAGGCGCACCAACAGTCAAAACATACAGATTTTTTTCAGAGCAAAATCCATAAGGATTGATTCCATGTTTTCACCAAACTCCTAAATTTTTGTCTATATGCTTCTGGAACCAAGTCATAAGCTTTCAAATGCTTGTTTAACAGAATCATAATTTGCCACTTGCTCTGTAGTCAAGCTCGAGTGTGCAATTTGTGCTTTTTCCTTCAATTCACTTTGGAACATAAGAGGCCATTTTTCCTTTGGCCATCTTGAGCTCTCAGCAACCTTTTCAAAAAGTTGAAAATATATCTCCCTCATCAAAAGAAAGAACTAAATTTACCTCTACTAGCCAAAACCCTCTCCCCAAGAGTTACAGCCTCAATTCTTTGACCTCCCTCCATCTCAATTTTTATCTTCTCTAATTGAAACTATCTGTCCCTTTCAATCTTTTCCTAATCATATTTTCTTTGTCTTTCATCATCCTCCCTCCATTTTTCACCTTCCTCTAACTCGTATTTCTTTCGTCTTTCAGTTTCCTCGGCCTCATATTTCCTCTGTTTCTCAGCCTCTTTTTGCCCTTCAGCTGCATCTGTCTCATATTGTTGACTCTGCGACTCAAAATTCCGTTTCTCTCTTTCCTCTTCCACCCTCAATTTCTCCAACTCCAATTGCAATTCAACAGATCTATCCTCTGGAAAATATTCTAAGTCTTTCTCAACAAATTTTCCCTCACCTATATAATATTTGACTACAATCCTCTGTATTTGTATTTTCCCCATCCAATGCTTGACTTCAATCAGTTTTAATGCCTTAGAAATAACCATCAGTTCCTCTTTTCTCTTGCTCTGCAGCTCTGCAGGTGATGGTTGTGACAAAAATGTATTACATCTATGGCTGATGTTTTTCCACACACAAGCTTTAAATTAGCATGAAAAAATACAATTAACTAATAAATCATAAAACTCCAATTTTCAAATTGAATGGACGAGTCCCCATAAAATGTTATGAGTCCAGAGGACCCCAAAACCCAGCAGGAATAGATATTCACTAAGACAAATGGTTACTTAAACAAAAGTTGCTTTTAATTATCTTTAAACATGAAAATAGAATTACACTTTAATTTATCACTATTGACTTAACTAACCTATCTTAACCCCCTTCTAATTCTAAGAGCACGTGTGTTTATGTTCAGAAAAGTTATTTGGTTCACAGTCCAATATCACTTCTCATTCCTCCAAGTTCTCTGGTTGAAGGCACTTCTTATTCTGTGCAAAGAATTTAACATTTATAAAGTTCACCATGCTTTGGTGCTTTAAAGGTAAATGGTTACTGCTCAGGAAGGTTCTTGTCAGTTTTCAGAGAGAGATTTGTTGTTCCATTTTGATCAGCCATTTCAGTGTCTTGCCAAAGAAACTTGCCCTGTCAGGGTTCTCCAGATGATAACCTCTTTCTTTCAGGTCACCACAGAGTTTCCCTTATTTCAAGTGAAACATTAGACCGCCAGTTCTCTCCTCTTGCATGAACCACAAGGGCTTTGACCAGGCCGTCTTCCAAAATGGGGCATTCTACAAGCTTGTGAGCTTATTCTGTTCCAGTTCCATCTGCTATCTGCTGGCTGTAACACTGTACAATTGATCTCTCTCGCTCATGCTCTCTCTCTCTCTCTCTCTCTCTCTCTCTCTCTCTCTCTCTCTTCCCCCCCCCCCATGACTCTGTCTGAGAGAAAGCCTGTTTGACACTCTCTGCTTGCAAAACCACATGGCCCTCTCAGAACAGCCAGCTCTCTTCCAGACAGAGCGGCTCTGACATGCTCTTTCATCTGTTGCCTTTTGTCAACAACAATCCATTAGTGAAGTCTCCTAAGCATTATTCAAAGCTCTTGCAAATGCTCTGGAGCCAATACATCTACCATGGGGCAGAGCTCCAGTATTTTAAATAAGATCTGTTTTAAAGTGTTTGTATGTAACCTACTCTAACAAATCTTTCCCAATTTATCTCCCAAAAACATATCTATGTACTATGTCGCGATATCCCCGGATCAGGTCATCCTTGGAGAAGAGGTGTGCACTGTGGAGGTTTGTTGCGAAGTCTTAGATGTGGAGGTTTGTTGCGAAGTCTTAGATGTGGAGGTTTGTTGCGAAGTCTTAGATGTGGAGGTTTGTTGCGAAGTCTTAGATGTGGAGGTTTGTTGCGAAGTCTTAGATGTGGAGGTTTGTTGCGAAGTCTTAGATGTGGAGGTTTGTTGCGAAGTCTTAGATGTGGAGGCTTGTTGCGAAGTCTTAGATGTGGAGGCTTGTTGCGAAGTCTTAGATGTGGAGGCTTGTTGCGAAGTCTTAGATGTGGAGGCTTGTTGCGAAGTCTTAGATGTGGAGGTTTGTTGCGAAGTCTTAGATGTAGAGGATTGGGTAGTGGTCCGGCATCATCACATCATTGTGGCGTCTATAATCTCCGCAGAGTCTCCAGCTTCCGTTGGACTTGGGGACCAAGTGGTGGGGAGAGACCTGTGGTGGGGAGAGACCTATGGTTTGACGGACTGCCAGATGATAAAAGTTCTTTCATGTGCTTAAACTCTTGCTTGGCAAGGTTGAGTTTGTCAGGGGACAGAGGTCGAGTTCAAGAATGCACCGGTGGGCCCGTGGTCACTATGTGATGCTGGATGCCGTGCTTCAGCATGGCAATGGTGAACTGGAGGCGCAAGATGGAGAGATAGCTGGCAAGAAGGTGGCTGTATTGGCCGTGTGAAGTCTCACAGAAATCAGCTGGGTGACTGGCTTGTTGGATGAGCTGAGGGGTACTGTCTGGAAGGTCTCTGAGTGGACCAGTCATTTACCCTGGAGGTCTAGCAACAGACAGTGTGCATGCAGGAAATCTTCATCTAGCAGAGACTTGTCCACAGATGCCAGTGTGAATGACCAATTGAAAGTGGTCTCGCAGAAATATACAGAGATGTGCCTCTTGGCAAAAGTTCTAATGGCAGTGTTGGTGGCTGCACGAAGAGTGAGGCCGTGAGATATCATGCATGCCTCCAGCAATGCAGGGGAATTGACGCTTATCTCTGCACCTGTGTCCATGAGGAATCTTCGGCCTGAGATCCTGTCCCGGACGTGGAGTAAGCTGTTCAATTGGCCACCTGCCGTGGCCATTAATGGCGGCTGCCCCTGTCAAATTACCATGGCTGGTGGCACTTGTGTGCTCCAGTGCCCCACCGTTAATGGTAGAAGCACCATTTGGGTCGGGCTTTTCAGTTCATCGGCTGGGACATTCCTGCTCATGTGTTGGACTTGGTGTTGTCTTTGGTAGTGGGCCTAGTAAAGCAGGATTCTGTTTGGAGCAGTAGAAGGCATCTATCCTTCCCGTGACCTTGCGTGGGTCACTGAAATCCGCGATGACCAGCAGCAGCCTTTAGGCATTTGCTCGAGGAACGCCTGCTCGAACATGAGGCAGGGCTTGTGTCCCTCTGCCAAGTTGAACATCTCATCTTTGAGGGCTGAAGTTGTCGTATCCCCTAGACCATCTAATTGAAGGAGCCTGGCAGCCCTCTCACGCTGTAATAGCCTGTAAGTGCTAATGAGGAGGTTCTTTAGAGCCATGTATATATCTTCCTCTGGCAGTGCCTGGATGAGGTCATTGATGTGAAGCAGCTTCCTGGGCGAGTGAGCTAACGAAGTAGAAGTATTTTGTTGAATTTAACCTGCTTGGTCTAGAACTTGGCCTCGCCTGGCCGAACCAAGTGCGGGGCCTGTTTGTCCAGAAAGTGGGAAGCTTTAACGCAACGGCGCCTACACCTGCGGGGTCCATTGTGCCGAGTCTTCAGAATGTGGATGTCTGGCAGGTTGTGAGTGAGCGCAGCGAAAAGACTGAGAAAGCAGGCTGTGAGCTCGTTTAGCACATCTGATTTACTTTGAAGTTCATTCTGCAGCCTTTAAGGCCATCTCGAGCCCACCCCTCATGTCATGCTGATGTAAGCACGTAAGCGTACTTCCAGCCTGTACCGGAAGAGAAGGACCTGCGATGCCATTTTTGCCGTGGCTACCCAACTGACCATGCATGACAAGCGGAGCCGGTTTGCCACCACAATTGCATGCACTGCCACAGGCAGAACATTATTTGTGAATGTCTTGTTCTGACCAGATAAAACTTGTTCACTGCCCTCCAATTACAAGGATGCTTGTGATGGAATACTGTTCACCAATGAATGAGTGCAGCTTCAGTAGCAGTCAGAAAGCTTCGTACTATCCAGGACATTTAACTCATTTAATTGTTCCACTTTATTAGTTGCTTCCCCCCCACCTTTATGCATCATTTTTTGCATTTTACATAGTTTACAAGCTACTTTGCAATAAAGTAATTGAACTTTTCTTTGACATCCCCTCCCAAATTCATGATCTCTTGCACCAAAAGGGAGCAATGGTTCACCCCATCCCCATCAAGTTGTACCTCATCCTGTCTCAGAAACATTCCTTCAACTTTACTGGCTCAAAATTGTAGTTCTCTGCACTTCAAAAAAAACTGGAAACCTATTTTCACCAAGCTAATCGCAGTAATTGAAGAAACCAAGACAATACGATAGTATGATTGGGAGTAGTGATACATACTGACCTTGCCTGTGGCAGTCAAATCGCAGTTAGTTAGAAGTTCCAGGGGTACTGTTAAATGTTTCAAATATTTTTAAGTGCCTATGTTCTGAAGCCCCCAGAGTTTTCTGGTTGATACAGGTACACCATCCTTGGGCTCTCCATTAGTTTTCAACCCTCAATAAATTTGAACAGTTGTTTTTTCATTTAACTGAGTGTGGTAAGGTTAGTATCAACTTGCACTTTTACAGAGTGTCACAAAAGTTCTGATGCAGGGTGCAGAATTAAAAATTGATGCGAATGTTTGCAGAATTGCCTTCTGCAAACAGATTTGTTTCAACAAATTATTCAGCTGAAAAAAAATTATGGCTGATTAATCAAAATCATGATGTATTTTGTTTAAATGGTCAATCTTTTAATGCCACATTGATTTCAAATTAAAATAGTCTGAAAATAATCTTGCTTCTTGTGCTGTATTTAATAAATAATGGCAGTCTTTGGTTCTAAATCTGACCAATGGCAGATGTGAAAATTCAAGAGGTTTGATAAAGTAAATGGAATGATGTACTCTCATTAAGAGGAAATTGCTGTGAAAGGTTTTCATGAGTAGATTTGTAAGGATATGAATTTTTTTTCTGGTTTTAAAAAAAAAAACTTGCTGTTTGGGTATGTGATAAATACGATGGGCCAAAGCGATTGCTTCTAGCAGGTAGCATTGACATTTTGGCCTCCTTTCGTGTGTTACAAAACCCTGATTATGAACATTTCCAGTAGTCAAAATGCGGCCAGATTTGTGAAGAATTTGAATATAATTTAAATAACTATGAAAGGGAATGATGTGATGAATTGTTAAACAATTCAAATTTTAATTATTTTTGAACAGTTTGAAACAGAAATTCTTATGAAAATGATCATGAGTTTGCTTTTAATTAGCATCAAAAATATGAATGTGAAGCTACATTTTGATAAAATAATGGTCTATATAAGGAATGAAACTGAAACAAAACCTGAAATTATCAGTGAAAGTATAACTATGTTTTGTTGACAGGATCAGAATTGCAGGCATAAAGGGTATTCAAGGTGTTGTACGGAAAACGGTGAATGATGAGCTTCAGACTATAATCTGGGAGCCTCAACATATGGATAAGATTGTTCCTTCACTTCTTTTCAACATGCAAACAACAGAGGAACTTGACAGGTTAGAGTGCAATAAGACAGAGTCCTATGAAAATATTTGAAGTATTTTCTAGTTGCTATTTACCCTGCATAGAGAGGGCAAATTTTCTGTGGAAATTGTTATTCAATATGGTTGGTGAGATTGTACAGTTCAGCTGTACATATTTAATATGTGGAATTGCAGACTAATTCTCACTGAATTCCTCCAGTATGTACTATTCCATTGAAACTGCTAGTTTGGAGTGGGGGGGGGGGGAGGGAGGGATGGAGGTGAGTTTGGTCTTTGTCCCCTACATCCTCTGCCCCTCAATGAAATGGGATGTTCCAACAGAGGCTGGATATTGCAGGATTCCATGGTGAAAGAGCCATCCTCCAGCTCTGGGTTTTGGGTCTTCTCAGTCTGGGAATTCATTAACCAATAAATAAGCCAACATTGGTAAGCTCTACCAGGCTAAAATTCCCCAAGATCGGGTCTCAAATTATATTTTGTTGCCTCTGATGAGCAGGCTGTTGGGTGCAGCACAGTTAGTGTAACGCTATCACAGCGCCAGCAACCCGGCTTCAAATTCAACGCTGTCTGAATGGAGTTTGTATGTTCTCCCTAGTTCTGTGAGGGTTTCCAGTTTCCTCCCACCCTTTAAAAATGTGGGGTGCGTTGTGTGGGGGTTGTAGGATGACATGGGCTCGTGGGCCAGAATGGCCTGTTATGCAACTTAAATTAAGTTAAATTAATGCATGTCCACAACTAGGTTCCAAATCAGGCATTTTATTCCACCACCTAAATGTCTTTAGAAAAAGTGTAACATTCATATTGATTCATGAAAATCTCTTTCACAATTGCAAAAAAAAAATGAGGAACATTGGAATGCCACTGAGATTGGGTGAAGTGACTTTTTGTAGTAATTGGCAATTTCATAATTATTATTGGCAAAACCTTTTCATTCTGATTTTTTTATTACTTGATTTTCAGTTCTCCTGTGCAGGGATCAAAACTTGTTTCTCCATATCAGAAGTTCAAAGCTCAGTATATGACCTTGTTAATTTGCAAAAGCAACTCTTACTCATTGCTACCATAAAGTACATAGATTCGCCAATCAAAGTGCTTAATTTGGTTTAATTATTATGCCAAGTTGAAAGCACAGTTAGAAATGTTAGCTGAGAACTTAGGAAAACTTAAAAGATAATGTTTTAGACCAAGACATTCAAAGTACTTTGCCAACTAAATATCTATCTGCGTGTGCAGTTCTTAGTGAATAATGTTGACACTAACAGTAATAATGAGCAGTACTTGGAATCTTTCTTTTTGAAGTTGAGAAAATCTGTATATGGGTTACAATTGCAGAAAATAAAATAATATTATTTTAAATAGTAATTGACAAATAATCTTTATAGATTTAAAATATGCTTCAAAATATCTTAATTTTGCATTTTAACTTATTTATTTGCATTACTACAAGAGAATGCTCATTTTGAAATTCTTTTTTATGGTGATAATACTGATCACTTCAGAGCATTTCCAGTTACTAAAAACAATAGAGTGGAACTAGAAACACATTGCTGGAATTATCCAGCCAAAGCAATGTGGTTCTATTAATTGCTTTCCAAGTGTGAAATCTGGGGGGATTTAATTGGACATGTTTTGCATGAAGCGCAATATTATAAATTTAAGAATATTATAAATTGTCTTGTAATTTCAAAAAATACTTGACATGTTTTTAAAACCATTTCTCAAAAGGTGAGATTATAACCCTTGAAAAATTGTTCTGTGACTTTATAAATTATTACACAACTGTTCACATAGCAAATACATATTTAAAAAAATCTTCTTCAAAGGAGGTTGCTGCCCGCCAAACTGTGAGGCGCCAAGATGCACGGTTTGAGGCGATATCAGCCCACTGGCGGTGGTCGATGTGGCAGGCACCAAGAGATTTCTTTAGGCAGTCCTTGTACCTCTTCTTTGGTGCACCTCTGACACGATGGCCAGTGGAGAGCTCGCCATATAACACGATCTTGGGAAGGCGATGGTCCTCCATTCCATGACCTACCCAGCGCAGTTGGATCTTGAACAGCATGGATTCGATGCTGTCGGCCTCTGCCATCTCGAGTACTTCCATGTTAGGGATGAAGTCGCTCCAATGAATGTTGAGGATGGAGCGGAGACAACGCTGGTGGAAGCGTTCTAGGAGCCGTAGGTGACGCCGGTAGAGGACCCATGATTCGGAGCCGAACAGGAGTGTGGGTATGACCACGGCTCTGTATACGCTTATCTTTGTGAGGTTTTTCAGTTGGTTGTTTTTCCAGACTCTTTTGTGTAGTCTTCCAAAGGCGCTATTTGCCTTGGCGAGTCTGTTGTCTATCTCGTTGTCGATCCTTGCATCTGATGAAATGGTGCAGCCGAGATAGGTAAACTGGTTGACCGTTTTGAGTTTTGTGTGCCCGATGGAGATGTGGGGGGGCTGGTAGTCATGGTGGGGAGCTGGCTGATGGAGGACCTCAGTTTTCTTCAGGCTGACTTCCAGGCCAAACATTATGGCAGTTTCCGCAAAACAGGACGTCAAGTGCTGAAGAGCTGGCTCTGAATGGGCAACTAAAGCGGCATCGTCTGCAAAGAGTAGTTCACGGACAAGTTGCTCTTGTGTCTTGGTGTGAGCTTGCAGGCGCCTCAGATCGAAGAGACTGCCATCCGTGCGGTACTGGATGTAAACAGCGTCTTCATTGTTGAAGTCTTTCATGGCTTGGTTCAGCATCATGCTGAAGAAGATCGACAAGAGGGTTGGTGCGAGAACGCAGCCTTGCTTCACGCCATTGTTAATGAAGAAGGGTTCAGATACATTGCTGTATCTGACCCGACCTTGTTGGTTTTCGTGCAGTTGGATAACCATGTTGAGGAACTTTGGTGGGCATCCGAGGCGCTCTAGTATTTGCCAAAGCCCTATCCTGCTCACGGTGTCGAAGGCTTTGGTGTGGTCAACAAAGGTGATGTAGAGTCCTTTGTTTTGTTCTCTGCACTTTTCTTGGAGCTGTCTGAGGGCAAAGACCATGTCAGTAGTTCCTCTGTTTGCGCGAAAGCCGCACTGTGATTCTGGGAGAACATTCTCGGCGACACTAGGTATTATTCTATTTAGGAGAATCCTAGCGAAGATTTTGCCTGCAATGGAGAGCATCGTGATTCCCCTGTAGTTTGAGCAGTCTGATTTCTCGCCTTTGTTTTTGTACAGGGTGATGATGATGGCATCACGAAGGTCCTGAGGCAGTTTTCCTTGGTCCCAACAAAGCTTGAAAAGCTCATGCAGTTTGGCATGCAGAGTTTTGCCACCAGTCTTCCAGACCTCTGGGGGGGATTCCATCCATACCTGCTGCTTTGCCACTTTTCAGTTGTTCAATTGCCTTATATGTCTCTTCCCGGGTGAGGACCTCATCCAGCCTCCTTTGAAGAAGACTGCAGAGCCCACCTCACTGACAAAAGACAAAGGAGGAAAAACCCAACACCCAACCCCAACCAACAAATTTTCCACTACAACCGTGCCTGCCTGTCCCGCATCGGACTTGTCAGCCACAAACGAGCCTGCAGCTGACGTGGACATTTACCCCTCCATAAATCTTCGTCCGCGAAGCCAAGCCAAAGAAACTATGAAGATTGAGTAGAAATTCTGCTCAAACGGGCCATGCCCACAGATTGAGCATGGGTATGTGTAATTTAAGTCTGTTTCTTTAACTGAAGGAAGCTTTTAAAAGGTAAAGAAATAGCACTTTGTCAATAATCTCTGCTAACTTCAAAAAAAAAATTTAGTTAAACTTTTGTTTTCAGGGAAAAACCAAGGTCAGTCTGTTGGCAGCAGGGCTCTGAAGTACATCAAGACTTTCCATAACATGAATGCAATCATTTGGGCTGGTCAGAAGATCTTAACAAAGAAGAAGTTATCTTGCTGTAGTCAAATATATTTGATCTTAAAATCATCAAATTATTAAAAATATTATGCCTAAACTAGTGTTTATTTAATGCTGTTCTGAGATGTACAACAAGTAAATATTTTAAATATAACCCTCCATTGAAATGGAGATTAGAATACAGGAAGAGGCCCATCAATTTGTTGATTTACTGCAAGCTCTGGTTCTATTTCTTTTTAAACAGTTGACCTACTGAGAACTTTAACACTATTGGAAATAATGATATAACTGTTGAATTTAAAATAACCATTTTTCACTCTTGCTTGCAGTGTCTGTTTAACCAAAATTTTGCCATAATCAGAAATATTCTGAGGCAGAGCTGAATATTTGATTTGATTTGCTAATCACAATTTTGAAAGTCTGTTTTACGATCATTTGTCCATATTATGTGCATGTGAACATTGTGCACAGCATGAACTCCAATTGTCCAGGCTTGATGATGCATCAAGTTGCTCTTTTTGTGAACTTTGAATTTGGTATGAAACAAGTGAATTTTGGAACCTGTTCACGTTACCCAAATCTATAGAGTAAGGTTTCATATAATAAAATAAAATCCTAAACAGTGGCATAATAATAGTAAAATTATCTCCACAAACTTTTATTTCTCTTGAGAAAAGATCCCAACCCAAAATATTGTCTGGCCATTTCTCTCCAGCTTCACAATGTTTATGGCCTGTGTTTTTGATTATGGGCAAGTGGAAAGTTATGTAGGTAAGTATAAGGAGGAAGAACAAATCAAAAAATATTTCATTCTTTGTTCCCAACAGGTACCTCTGCCCTATTCCCCCCTCTTTTGTTTTGCCATAATGGCAGAAGAAATATCAAATTAATTAATCTTGTGCAACTCCTGAATGATTGGGCTGAATGTGTTACTTACATCATGCATTAAGTTCATTTTATTTAACAAACCATGACTTTCCTGAGAACTTGAAAAGCCAGGGCTTTAAGGTGTTCAACCAGGGACTCCTTGGAGAAATTGAAAGGCCTTTGATGCAGGTTATAATAAAATAAGTGGCATATCTAACCTCTATTCTTGGCTGGTAAGCTGCATAGGATATTAAAACCTCTGACCCATGCAGATATGATTTTTGTTTACTGACTAACTTGGCACACAAATGCAAAAATAATTTGTAATATATTTTAATGTTTTCATATTTCAGCAAGAACAACCCTCCAATACCACGAAGTGCTGATAAAGATGAGAACCCTTCTACTCTAGCAGAAAGTTGTTTTCGAGAATTGCTCGGTCGTGCAGCCTATGGTAACATGAACAATGCAATCAGACCTGTACTAGTGTAAGTCAAATAGTGTTTGCACAAAATTTAACAGAGTAAAGAGTAAGGTTTAAATGGTTCTCGTTTGCAAGGTAGCTCAAATTCAGTTATTTTAATTTGAGCATGGGATATGGGCATGAGGATGGAGTGTGATGCTGGTGGTGTTGAAGTGTGTATTGCTCAGTAAAATGGAAGGTGGGAAATTGGAAAGCATGTGGTGGACGATGGCCCAATTGTGAGATTTTCATCCACTAGAGAAATGGAGAGGTAAGTGAAGATTTTTGTCACGTTAGACCTCTTTGGTATCAGACTCTCAAAACACAAGGGAAGTAGCAGGATGATTTAAATAGTCTCTCTTGTTCATGTGCAGGGCATTGCTGTAAATATGATTTAAAAAATAGTGATGAAACAGTGCAAATGTTGGGGGGGGTGCGGGGAGTGTGTTGATGGCCCATTGACTTACCTGGGAAGTTTCATGACAGAATACGACTATATCACATCTATGCCCTTTAGAATATTATAAACTTATAAGTGCACCCCTCAGCCTCATACATTCCAGAGAGAAAAAACTCCATATGTTTAACCAATTTTAGGTTCTGGCTATAACTTATCCCAAATTTTAATATAGATCTCAGAATTTTTAGTTTTTAGGCATTTGAGATTTGTTTCATATACAGTCATGCATTGCTTACCGTCCACGATACATTCTGTGAAATGAGATGTTATTATGCAAACACCATATTATATACTCAGCAAAGCTACATGGGATACTGTAGTGTACCTGCATTGATCTATAATATTTTCGAAAGAAAATTAAACAGAGTTTAACTTGAGTTTTACTCAAGTGTTGGTTGTGGGTGAGGGAGTGGATGGACTGAGTTGGTGATGGTTGGTGTGTGGTGTGAACAGGGTAGAATATATTGCCCTGATGGCCAATGTGCATCTGCCCATGACATTTTCTCTCTAAACACTCAAAAGATGCACGATACATGAGATTGGATACTGCTGCCTTTGACTCGAAGCATACACTATTAAATGGTAAACGTTTTATTTGTAAAATAAAATAAAATAAAAATAATAATAGTAAGTACAGTACATAAGCCAGTAACATAGGCATTTATTATGACTATCAAGACATAGGTTATATATGAACTGTACCTTTATAGGCCTGGCAGTGCAATACTTTCGTATACAAGAGACATGAGATGCACGTATTGCATGCGGGTAGCTGTTGCACTCACTACATCCAATTACTTTGCTTCATCCCATTCTCTAATCAGGATTTCTGAATGCTATTATAACCTTATGGGACCACAAATGTATATGCGGTCAGACTTTGCCCAAACGGATGCTATACGGCACATGACTGTATAATAAATCTTTTCCTAGTTTAAATAAAGGTGTCATGGTTTTGAATGTTTTGAGATCTATGTAAATAAGTACTTGTTAGAGTGGTAATCTCTTCCTAGGTTCAAATGATCTGTAACGAGTCTCCATTGAAGCATTTTGCTTTCTACCAGCTGTGGTCTTCACCTTGAACCACAGATGAATCTCTTGAAGTTGAGAATTAAGTATTTAAAGCGTTATATTAATTAATGAATTTACATTAGAATCTCAAATTCCTGGGTTTTACTCAAGTGTTGGTTGTGGGTGAGGGAGTGGATGGACTGAGTTGGTGATGGTTGGTGTGTGGTGTGAACAGGGTAGAATATATTGCCCTGATGGCCAATGTGCATCTGCCCATGACATTTTCTCTTGATTGTGCCAAACTTTAAGAGGCTTTCTCTGTTGCATTACAAGAAAACCATACTGAGGAGACGATGCAATTCAAAAATTGATTTATTTTCAGTATCACACATTTTTTTGATTCTGTCGACTTTGAGGCCTTGTAGATTCCTTGGTCTCCTAAATGGTAGCATTAGGAATTCTCAACTAAGGTAGCCTCCTTTACAGAGTGCAGTGAGACTGCTGAACAACTAAAGAAACTGATCACAATAACCATCCAAGAATCTCATTTGTACAAAACAATATTTATTTTTATAGATATAGTACTTGTCTTGCATATGTTTTATTTGTTTGGTTGTATGTCTGCATGTTTTTTCACTGAGGACAGGAGAATGCTGTTTCGTTGAGTTGTACTTGTACAATCAGATGATAATAAACTTGACTTAATTTGACTTGCATTCGCTCCACTTATAATGCACTTGAAGACATGTTTGGTATCAATTCTAAATTAAGACCTTTGGACTGATTTGATGAACCAATGGCAGTGATTTATTATTAATGTCTATTTTTGGCTAATGGTTTAAAACAAGGGAGGATTTTAAGTGTTCAGGGTCAGCATGTTCCTGTTAGAATAAAGGCCAGGCCTTGCAAGATCAGGGAGCCTTAGTTGATGAGATCTGATCAAAAAAATCAAGGAGACAAGTGTTGGGTCTAAGCAGCTAGGTTCAAGCTGAGGAGTGTAGGAGCATACTTGCATGGAAATGAGGGCAAAAAGGGGCCTTGAGCTAATCCTGGCAGATAAGCAGAAGGAGAATCCTGAAAAAGAAGTATGTATATGTTAAGAGTAAAAGGGTAACAAGAATATGAATAGGACCCCTCGAGATGACTATCTATGTGTGAAGCCATGGTCTTAAATGAATACTACTTGGATTAATTGTGGAGAAGGACATGGAAGCTAGTGAATTCTGGGGAGGCAAGGTAATAATCTTATCCTGGAACATATCAGTGTTATGAGTGAACTGGTATTGAAATACATAAAACCTGATGGTATATCCTAGGATGTTATGGGAAATGAGGTAGGAGATTTCTGGGAATCAAGTTCAAGTTTATTATCATCTGATTGTACAAGTGCAACCCGATAAAGCAGCGTTTTCTGGTCCTCTGTGTAAAACCATGCAAACACACAAGCATGCATTCAAATTATACATATGCAGTATATGTATATAAATAAATATTGTTTAATAAATGGTAGCGTCTCAGAGGGTTTGTATGAGCAGTTTGTTCAGCATTCTCGCTACCTGTGGAAGAAGCTGTTTCTCAGCCTAGTGGTTCTGGCTCTGATAATCCTGTATCTCTCAGTGGGAGTAGCTGAAAGATGCTGCAAGCAGGGGGTTAAGGGTCCTCGACAATCTTGCGAGCCCTCATCAAACAACGATCCCAGAGGATCACGTCGATTGGGGTGGGGGTGGTGGGGTGATGATTGGAGAGGGAGACCCCAGTGATCCAGATGCTCATGATAGAGCTCCTTTAGAAAGTTGGCAGAATGGTGGCTGATAGCTTTGCCCACCTCAGTATTTTCAGGAAGTGCTGTTGCGCAAGTGAGGAGATGTTAACTCAATTGAAGTTTGTCACCTCCCTCATTGATAGAGGAGACAAGACTTCATGGGTAAAATTGGAGCTGGATATGTAACAGATTTGTATTAACCTTTAAATTAATGTTAAACTATATTAATTATGTATAAAAATGTCGTAGTAAAGTAAATTATAGAGTTAAAACATTGTACCTCTTTCTTAGTAAGTAAGTTGTGGACTGGTGCAGGATCACACACAGGACACAGCACATTTACAGACACACCATTATATATTCAGAGAAGAGAGTTCATTTTCTGATTTGAAGTGGGTCTTTAATTATTCAAGGACAATTGAGTGTTTGCTTTACTAAAATTTGAAGTATCTAAGTACTCAATATGAACTGTTGAAGGAAGCCATCTGTTTTTAAACTAAACCACAAGGCTTCTTGAACAAGAGAAATGAAACTCTGAGCCATGTGAGTGAAATACTTAAGCCTTTGAAATAGAAGTGATCTTTCAGAGTTGTGCCATCTAGAAGACAAGTATGAAGATAAGATGGTTTATAAGAAACTGGGGTTGGCAACTGTTCAAACTTCCAATAACTGTCACATGATTTGGAGAAATAGATTAACAAATTCAGATATATTTAGATCAGTTCAATTGGGAGATTACAGAAGTCAAAACCCTGTGACATACAGGAGTTGAAACCTTGTGAAAAACAGGCTGAGTTACAGTAACCAGAATAGTTGCTGTTGTGTGTGTTACTTCTAGGAAAAGGGGGAAACACAAAATCAGTGGCTTTTGAAATAAGGAAGACCACTTCACTGTCTCTTTGGAAAAGAGGACAGAATTGTACTGGGCCCATTTTTTTATGGCCACTTTGTTTAGCCCTTGTTTGGGTTTGTGAATCCATCGTGGAAGAAAATAGCCACATTATGAGTAAATAGGCTTGATGATGCGATGTTTAAAAGTGCTTTGTGATTATTTCTGAACTTAGAATTTAAGGCCTACAAGCAAGACTAAAGTTTTAAAATTGACTTTTCAGAGTGGGACTTCATTACATTCACATTTACATTTTACATTTGCACATAGTGGGATTACATTTAGAATTGATTAAGGATAAGTAAGAAATGTTATGTTATTAGTAGTTTAATTAAAAAAAATATTTTGAATTTTCCGTTGCTGTTCCTATGTTGGTGCCAGCAAAGTTCCTTTAGTCCTAAAAAATAATTAAAAGGGTTGTTAGTTTGTAATGCACAGGGTTGGTGAGAGGATAGCAGAATACTTTGTATGTAAATAAATTATTAACTGGTCCTAAAGAAGTACCCCCCTATTAAAGCATATAATTATAATATGAAATCAAATTAATGGTCAAATTGGAGACGGGTGGTGGGGGGGTGGTCTTTCACCTAAAAAACCCCTGGCTCAATATATGTTAATTTCATTAATGATTGATAATAAAATCCTGGAGACTTGGTCCCAGAGAGGGGTCAAATGTACTGAGGAGGATTGTTATGAGCAGGGACAATTTGACATTTGAGCAAGTTGCGAATAAATAGGGAGTTTTAAATGCATCTTTTTTTTCTGCTGTCCTCAGTTAAAATCTTATTGTAAGGGACAAATTAGGTCCAGCACTAACTTTAACACAGTGTAGTGAAACAGAGACTCAGAATCAAAAGGGGATCACAAAAAAAATTTATTTCAAAAATGTATTCCTTACTTCACGTGGGATCCTCTAAACAAGGGCTTGATAAATCAAAACAAAGGTGGGAATCAGATTTGGGTATAGAAATTGATCCATTTTGCTGATCCGACTTATGTTGGGACAGCATGATTAACATGATTAATGTAAGGTATCAGCTGGTGCAATATGACTTCTTGCATCAGCTATACCATATTCCACAAAAATTACAGCAATTAAAATTGGAAATATCAGGCCAATGTTTTCAATGTGGTCAAGAGAAAGGTACTTTCTTGCATTCAACCTGTTCATGCTCTAAAGTGAGGCCTTTCTGGGAAGATTTGGGTAATCTCGAAAAAAATTACTGGAATTTGATACCCTTAGGCTCCTGAATTATTTTTATTGCAGAATTTAGAAGACTTGAGACCCAAAATGAGGCTGTCGAAATATCAATTAAAATTTGTTAAAGCTTTCTTTAGCAGTGGCCAGGAAATTTATACCAGTTACTTGGAAATCTGATTCCCAATTAGGTTTAGCCTGCTAGAAGATCGAAATGCATAATTGTGTTCCCCTGGAGAAGATCACCTATAACTTCAGAAACAGGTAGGATGTATTTTCAAGAATATGGAATTCATTCCCAAGGTACATCGGGGTAAACCTTTAATGATTTTGCCCCCCCACCCCTCCCCTGTGCTCGCAGTACTGAGGACCCTAGATAAGTCAGGTTATTTGTCCCTTGATGAGAGTGGGGTTTATCATAGGAGAAGCTAATCTTTTCTTATTCTTTCTCTGTTCTTTTTCTTCTTGTTTTTTTGGGTGGGAGAGTTCCTCTTATTTTGTTTATTCTCTCTATTCTTCTTCTATTATCTTTTTCTCTCTGGTTCAACGTGGACATTGAATTTGCTTTTTTTGTAGTATTGTAATTTTTATTTAATATAATTGAACCACATGTTGACTCTTTTCTTTCTCACTTTTTAAAAATATCGACATGTGGCCTGATATTTGTATTATTTTGTTAATATTATGGATATTAATGTTTTTCTTTTTGATTATTTTTTTCATTTTGACTGCACGGAGATTGAAAATTCTCAAAATAAAATATTTAAAAATAAACAAGTGAGGAGATGTTTTGTGTTCAGGATAGGTCATTTTTTAAATGGACTCTGAGGAACTTGGCACTCTCTCTCTCTCCACTACCAAGCTATTAATTTGCAGTGAAGGCTGGTCATTCCTGGTCCTCCTGAAGTCCACGATCATCCCTTTTTACATTGTTCATGATCATCTCTTTTTGGATTGTCTACATTGAGACTCATGTTTTTTATTCTCACACCACATCACAAAATTTTTCACCTCTTTTCTGTAGTGTGACTCATTATTGTCGAGTCATTTGCAAACTTGATGACGCGTATATTTCTGTATCTTTGTTAGCCACAGGTAAGATAGCCAAAGACTGGAGGACATTTGATGTATTTAAGAATTTGGAGAATTACAGGCAAGTGATTGGTGGGAAAGTTATTGGATGGTTTCTGAGAGAATAATTGATTTGCATTTGGAAACCCAAGGACTGATTAGGGAAAGATAGCATTGCTTTATGTGTGGGAAATCATGTCTCACATGTTTAAGTTTTCTTTTTAACAAAAAGGTGACCAAGAAGATTGACAAGGGCAGAGGGGTAGACATGGCCTACATGGACTTTGGCAAAGCCTTTGTAACCTTTTGTTGTAAACCTGTATGAAAGGTTAAAATACATGGGATCCAAAATGAGCTTGCCAGTTTGATAGTGAATTAGTGGTAGTGGAGAGATTTTCAGATTGGAGGCCTGTGACTGATGCTGTACCCTCTGTTTGTCAAATTAATGCTTTGGATGAGAATCTAGATAGAAGAATTTGAGAAGTTTGCAGATGACATAAAATTTGCTATTATAGTGGAAATGTAGAAGATTGCCCAAGGTCAAAACAGGATGTACAGTGCCTTTTTTAATGTTTGGGACAAAGACACTTTTTTCATTAATTTGCTCCTCTGTTTCACAGTTTTAAATTTGTAATCAAACAATTCACATTAAAATGCACATTCCAGATTTTATTCAAGGTTATTTTGTATTGTTATGAGCCCAGAGAATCTTAAAACACAGCAGCAATAGAAATTCACCAAGACAAATGGTAACGTAAACAAAAGTTGCTTTTAATTATCATTATACATAAAACACAATCAAACTTTAACTTATTACTATTAACATAACAACCCCCTTCTAATTCTAAGTGCACGTGTATGTAATGTGTATGTAAGTTCAGAAATGTTCTTTGATTCACAGTCCAATCTCGTTTCTCACTCCTCCAAGTTCACTGGTATCAGGCAATTCTTATATTGTGCTCAGAATGTAACATTTATGAATTTCACCAGGCTTTGGTGCTTGAAAGGTAATTGATTACCACTCAGGAAGGTTGTCAGTTTTCAGAGAGAGATTTGTTGCTTGTTGGACACCCACAACTGATTCCTTCTGATCAGCCACTTCACTATCTTGCTGAGGAAACTTGCCCCATCAGGATTCTCCAGATAATAATCTTTCTTTCAGGTCACCACAGAGTTCGTTCTTGTTTCCCTTCTTTCGAGTGAAATATGCAGCCAGCCATCTCCTCTTGTATGGACCACTGGGCTTTAATATGTTAATGACTACTGTCCACAGAACACTTCATAAATAGAAATACAGAGGCTTCTCTGCAAGATTAAAGCCACTCTCTGTGTGAAGTTCTCCCTCATGTTCTGTTTATGCTGTTCTGTTGTTTATAAAAGGCTCTAATGTAGATAGGCTATTTCCACTGAGGGTAGATGAGATCCCAAACAGAAGACATAGGTTAAGAGTGAAAGGGGAAAGTTTAGGAGGAACAAGAGGAAGAATTTCTTCACACAGAGAGTGGTGGGATTGTGGAACCAGCTGCCAGCTGAAGTGATGAATGCAAGCTCAGTTTTAACATTTAAGAAGAATTTGGACAGGTACATGGATAGGAAATGTATGGAGGGCTCCAAAAGTAACCCAGGAAATTATAAGCCAGTGAGTCAGTCCTCTCCTCTTGTATGGACCACAAGGGCTTTGACCAGACTGAACTAAGCACTCACAACCCGTCTTCAAAATGGGGTTTTTCCACAAGTTTGCCAGCTTGTCTTGTTCCAGTCCCAGCTGCTGCTGCTGAACTGAATTTTCTCTCTCTCTCTCTCTCACTCACTCAGAGGAAAAAAAGCCTGTTTGACTCTTTCTGCTTGCAAATCCACATGATCCTCTTAGAAAAGCAAACAGCACTTAGCGCTACGGGTCCGAACCTACTCCTTCGAGTTATTTCATCTATTGCTTTTCAAAACAACAATCAATTAGTAAAGTCCCTTGGGCATTCCCCAAAGCTTTTGCAAAGATATTTGGAGCCAGACTGTCTAGCTTGAGCCAAGCTCTAGTTTAAATGAGATCTGTTTTTTGAAGTGTTTGTATGTGACTCACACTAAAAAAAAAATAACTGCCACACTTTATCTCCCAAAATCACATCTATATACCATACAAAACATAACGTATTCTGTTACAAAGGTAAGAAATAACTTTTCATTCAGCTTGTGGAAGCCGACTATGAAAAGGCCTATAGATTTGGGGGGTTTACCAGGAAAGTTGATGAAAGAAAGGCTGTGGATGTTGTCTACATGGACTCTATCAAGGCCTTTGACAAGATTCCACATGGGAGGTTATTAAGGAAAGTTCAGAGGCTCAGTATTCCTGGTAAGGAAGCAGTCTGAATTTGGCCTTGCCAAAGAGTGGTAGTGGATAATTGTTTGTCAGACTGGAGGCCTTGTGGCGTGCCTAAGTGATCAGTGCTGGGACCATTGCTGTTTGTCATATCTATCAATGATCTTGATGATAATGTAGCAAACTGAACTCAGCTGGTTTTGCAGCATCCGTTGGAGGTAACTCCAGCACCACCATCTCAGCCAAAGCTCCTTGAGCCAAAGCCTTGCCACTCTGACTCAGAGCATTCCAATGATGACTGTTCTCCCTTAGATATAATTTAGCTAGAGGCTATTCAGAAAAGATTCACCAGTATGTTACCTGGATTGGAGGCCTTGAGTTGCATGGTTGTGTTGGATAGACTTGGTTGGTTTTCCTTGTAGCAAAGGACTTGATATAGCCAGAGATTCATGAGTGCCTGTGTCTAAAACAAGACACTCATGTTTCCCATGGCATGGGTGTGTAAAATTAGGGTGCATAAGTAATAGGCTAGAGGATGGAGTTTTCAAGAGGTTCTGAGGGGTACAGTTTTCACAGTGTCTGGAATGAGCTGCCAGAGGAGGTGGTGCAAATAGGTACAATAATAACATTTAAAATGTCTATTGGAACTACTTAAATAAGTGAGGCATAGAGAAATATGGAATTAATGCAGGCAAGTGAAATTAGAACAAATAGGCATGATGAATTTCAGAGATGCAGCAGGCCTAAAGGCCTGTTTCTATTCTGACTATATTTATGACTGCAATTCATTTATTTAGCTGGAAAGAATTTTTTTTTTTTGCCTGGGATTTTCAAATGAACCTTTCTCCTTAACTGTGAAAGGGTCAGAATTTCTTTGAGCTAATTTGAAGGTACCAGACAGTTAGCAAATGGCATTTAACTTGTCCAAAAACTTCCTCAAACCTTTAACAAGGAAACTAAAACTGGCCCTTTAATCTGAACAATGTTTGTTCATGTCAAAGAAAAAGATGAAAGAGTTGTAGTATGTTTTGCATAGCCAATTACAATCCCAGTACTGCTGTGAAATGCTAATTATCTTATTTAAAAGTTTCATTATGTGTAATGCAAATATACTCTTTATAATGTGCATGAATCACAGCTAGCATGTTTTAATGGTTAATACCTGAATATGTTAGTTTCTTATTCAGTTCACATTGATCAGTTTGAATTGTAAAATTGGGAAACTTTTACACATCTAATTGATGCTAATGTACTTTGGAAACAAATTATGAAAATATATACTTGATGATATTTCTGAATATTTTATGTTAGAAAGGAACTAAGACATGGTAGTGCTTGATCTTTTAAAAAAAATTGGTCGGTAATTTCTTGTGAAAAATATCTATTAGCATATGTGAAACAGCAGAGTTGAACCTTTTATTTCTGAGTTTAAGCAGATAGTTCTGTGTACAGGTTTTCTTATGGTGTTTCTTCAGAAGGTTTTTCAAAATCTAGCTCAAGTCTATTGCTAAATACATGAATGGGTTCTCAGAGTTATCCACGTATTTAAGCACAGCAATTTTTTTTTCTGTTTAATCTCTGTATTTATGCACCCTTCACCTGAATACAGCTGTCGGGTAATGATTAGAGAACCCCTAACAGAAATGTTTTGCTGCTCCTTAACGCTGCCTAAGCTATTTCCGTGCTGACCACTACCTTCTTATTGCATTAATTTGTTTTTCTGAAATATTTTGACTGTACTATTTAAGCGATGGTAACTTTTATAAGGCTTTATCACGAAGTACTATATAATAGACTTGATGGAACAATAGATGCACAAAATCAAAGGGATGAAAGCTCTGGAATTTTTAAAAAAATCCAGAGATAAGTTTATTAAAGAACTAAAACTCCGCAAGGTAGAAAAATGTTAGTGGAAATCAGGTGAATGTCAGTAATGTGGAGAGGCAAAATTCAATGCATGTATAAATTCTTTAATTTATACTATAAGAATTAGGTTAGAAATAGTAACAGAATGGTAAGAGTTTTAATATAGTTTTGGAACGGGTGCACTTGAGATGGACATACATAAATATTTGAAGGAGCTGGCAGTGGAAAAGCTGTTTTTTAAAAAAAAGTGTAATCTTTAGCTTTGTTAGAGAAACAGCATATAAAAGTCATATTAAATTGATAGAATATTATACTTAATTGTACAGAACTGCCTTTCCAGGAAAATGTCAAAGCAGGTATAATTAACGAAGAGTATTGGGGATTTGAGATTTAATTTTATAATCCTATTCCAAAAGTTTGGATGGTTCTTGGAATAGAAATGTTATTTCGTTTTGTAAGATTTTAATTAAAAAGAAATAAATAATTCAAACTATAGTGAATATTCATTTGGTTGTAAACTGAGGGGAAAAGGAAGAGAAATGCATTCCTGAGCAAAAACATTAACCATTCGGTGTGATGATTTGGTTCAGATCAGGGCAGCATGGTTGGCATAGCAGTTAGCGAAACGCATTTACAGCACCAGCGATTGGGACAAGGGTTTGAATCCCGCGCTGTGTGAAAGGAG
The DNA here is from genome assembly GCF_036971445.1 of Narcine bancroftii. Classification (NCBI taxonomy): domain Eukaryota; kingdom Metazoa; phylum Chordata; class Chondrichthyes; order Torpediniformes; family Narcinidae; genus Narcine; species Narcine bancroftii. Next base: position 311,151,107 of record NC_091470.1, on the reverse strand, counting down.
TTTGTACTTTCTCCACTGTGTCTGTGTGGGTTTCTTCCCACCATTTGAAACGTACCAGGGTGTCGGTTAATTGGGTGCCACAGACTCGTGGGCCGAAAAGCCTATTACAGTGCTGTATACCTAAATTTAAAAAAAAAAGTTTTTTAAAGTTCATATTCCTATTTGAAATATTAAAAACACCTTTGTATGTGGTGGAGAAATTACTGTGTTTCCATTAAGGTAAAGCATTCCATTATGTTGGTTTATCACTATAAAAATAAAAGCATGTTATAAACAATTGAATATTTTAAGAATCTTGTAGAGCAAATATTGTAGCGTAATTTCTGGGGTCATTTGGAATCGATCAAAAATCTTTACCTTCATTTGTGCCCTGTTTTATAAGCTCTCAATGCAGCATGAGTACTCTAGTATTGTGTGGCAAAAATGTTAGTGTCTTAATTCCCAGAGTGAAAGATTGATAAAACACAAAACAGAACAGAATCAGAGTACAACAGCACAGAAACAGGCTCTTCAGCCAAACCGGTCCACGCTGGCCAAGCAAATCTCATTTGCCTCATCACTCTAACATTTCCTATCTGTGTTCTTGTCTAAGTGTCTTTTTTTTTTAATTTTTATTTTTCACACTATGAACCATACTGACCAAAATACACACAAACATTTCCCTCTTGAATATACACAGCGTCATTTTCTCCCCTTTTCCTCCCTCCCTTTCCTCCCTCCTTCACCCCCCCCTCCCCAACCACTCAACATTCAACATATATGATGCATTAAACCCATTAAACAATGTCATCACACAATGAAAATAAACAAAAAATTTGTGTCTTCTACTTTTACATACTGGGTCAGTTCATTTCGTCGTCTTCTCCTTCTGTCATTTTAGGTCATGGAGGTCTGCGATAGGACTTCTCTGTTGTGTTCCATGTACAGTTCCAAAATTTGTTTGAATACTGTGTTATTTCTTAAATTATATGTTATTTTTTCCAATGGAATACATTTATTCATTTCTATGTACCATTGCTGTATTCTCAGGCTATCTTCTAATTTCCAGGTTGACATAATACATTTTTTTGCTACAGCTAAGGCTATCATAATAAATCTTTTTTGTGCTCCAAGTAATATGAGAATATTACTTAGAAGAAAGATCTCTGGATTTTTTTGGCATGTTGCCTTTTGTGATTTTATTTAATACCTGATTTAGATCTTCCCAAAACTTTTCCACTTTCTCACATGCCCCAATTGTATGTACTGTTGTTCCCATTTCCTTCTTACAGCGAAAACATCTGTCTGATACTGTTGGGTCCCATTTATTTAACTTTTGGGGCGTGGTGTATAGCCTGTGTAACCAATTATATTGTATCATTCATAACCTCGTGTTTATTGTACTTCTCATAGTTCCGGAGCATAGCTTTTCCCATGTTTCATTCTTCATGTTTAGATCTTTTTCCCATTTTTGTTTGGGTTTACAGCTTGTTTCCTCATTTTCTTTTTCTTGCAGTTTGATGTACATGTTCTTTATAAATCTTTTAATTATCATTGTGTCTGTAATCACATATTCAGGAATTCACCAGTACTGCACCATCTGCTCAACATTTGGAAGAAGATTCATGTAGAAAGGAATAAAACAAATTATCAACTACCAAAATTAATATTGACTCAAAATCAACTAATCCCTTTCACAATAGGTAACCCTTCCTTTAGAGAATGGGAGAGAAAAGGGATCAAAAAAATAGAAAATTGTTTTTTGGGAAATAAATTATTATCTTTTGAACAAATTAAGTACAAATATGGTATAACTCACGGTACAATGTTTGCATACCACCAACTGAAAACTTACTTGAAGGACAAATTGGGAAGCAGGCTGAGGTTACCAGAAGGAAGCAATTTTGAATATGTGTTACAGACACAATGGTAATTAAAAGATTTATAACAAACATGTCTAAGTGTCTTTTGATGTAACAATTGTCCCTGCTTCTACTGCTTCATCTGGCAGCTTGTTCTGTTCATCCACCATCCTCTGTGTGAAGAAGGTACCGCTTAGCACCATTTTAAAAAATCTTTTCCCTCTTTAAACTGATGTCCTCTAGTTTCAGAATAAGCAGTACCTGGGCATTATATCCTCAAATCAGTGAAAAGGTAAATCACTGTATTTTCATCAATTTGCAGCCCACCACCAGAAAAAATTGCCCCAAAATAAGGTGTAAATATGTGTGTGCAAGGAAATTAAAAACAAAAATTTAAATGGTAGATAAACAAAATGTTAATGATGCTGAGAGACTGATTTTGGAGCCCTCCTTTGATATTGATCCTGATAAATCCCATCAATTTGTGGGGAGGGGTAGGAAGGCCCGAGTGATCCTCTCTGTCACTCTTGTGGTTCTGTGGATTGACCTTGGATCTGATGCTCTACAACAACATACCACACTGTGATGCATCTAGCCAGGATGCTCTCAATAGAGCTTCTGTAGAAAGTTGATAGGATGGTGGCTGGTAGCCTTGCCTGCCTCCGTTTTCTCAGGAAGTGCGCTTGTTCTTGTGCCTTCTTGAGAAGTGGGGATGGGTTTTATATCCAGGATGGGTCACTGCTTAGGTGGACTCCAAGGAACTTGATGTTCTCTCTGCTACCAAGCTATAAATGTGTAGTGGAGCGTCCCTGTTCCGCATAAAGTCCATAATCATCTTCATCCTGACACTTTGCTTCCTCAACCGTGCTCTTGACTCTTGAACTACCTCTAAATTATAGGAGATCTAGTTGAGGAAAAATTTCAGTGAACAGTAGGTGCTGTCTTGGGTTTCCTTCCTTCTGGCAAGATTTTAAATGGTGTAATTTTTGCCTGCAGGATGATGTTTAGATCACATAATCATATTATCTATAAAATCTTTCTAATTGTACACTCGTACCGTCATGTGTTTCTACCCTCGCTGCTGAAGCGTTCAATTCCATTGCATATATGGTTAGTCACCAATCTTTCACCTTTTTCATGATCTTAAGGTTATCAAAACTTGTGTTCAATAGTAACCCCTTGTTGTGTGGGAAGGGAAAAGTTTGTTGGGTTTAAAGAGCAACGAGCCTGGACACAGGCTGAACATGGGGACCACAACAGGGATAACACAAACTATGGACTCAATCACAAAACACTGTATTAATCAGTCATAATTGGACTTAACACTACCAATACTAGTATCTGCTAACACTCACACAAACACAGTGCAACCCTGTAGTATTGGACTTAACACTACCAATGATGGCAACTACTGTACTTACGGACAATAACAAACAAGAATTACAATATGCTACCCGCCATTCTTGTCTAACGTGGGCATGGCACCAATCCTCTAGCGTTGTCTACTGTTCGGGACCTGGAGCGGAGCAGGATGTAGATGACACTTTCCATTTTCTGACATTTCTCAATTTCAAAACATGTCATCTTCACAGAAATGTAAGCATCAAAATTCCAAATTACTATCTTAATATTCCAATAAATCATACTTTGTAAGTGAAGCTTTAATTGGTTGATATAAACATTTTACATAACTTTGCATTGAGATTTTCATAACTTGAGTAAGCAAAACATTCTGTTATAATCATATATCTTTATATCTTTAAATATAAGATGATAAGAAATGATTAAGACAATTAAGATGAATTCAAAGAAAAGTATTTCAACCTGTCATCTACGTCATGATTCTTCGAGGAGTGAGAAGCAAGCTCTGAGTCTGCACAGTATTACGATATATGATATCATCGTAACTATGGTAACACTACAAAAACAATTTTCCTTAAAGGGATAGTCACAAAATTACTAAGAATTAAAAACACAAGGTTTTAACCTTTACATAGGGTTCATCTCAGGATGGTAGAGCAAAAGGGAAAGAGCAATTGCACCTGGTGGACTTTATAGTACAATAAACTGTAAGGTCTGGCCCAGGTAATCCCTAGGTGATTAAAGGGGCCAATGGTCAGATGTTCACCAAAGGGCAGAGACCAAACTTGATTGGCAGATAATGTGACATCTGACTTGGTTCCAGACAAAGAGGTCACATGAGCCTCTGCAATCCACATTCCCACCGGTTCCAGGAAGAGAGGTCACTCCTTGGAAATCACACCACTGGCCAATCATTTAAAAATCAAATAAAAACATTACCCAAAAAGAAATTTATACATTATTACCATAAGACATTGTTATAGTGCAAGGCCTTCTCTATATTGGAGAGACTGCGCAGTCTGGAGAGGTCACTGTGCTGAGCACCTTCACTCTGTGCCAGGGATCTCCCAGAGGCCAACTACTTCAATTCTGTACCTCACTCTCCTGCTCACATGTCCATGACCTCGTATACTTTCCCACCAAGATCACTCATAAATAGGAGGACAACACTTGATTATGTGTCTGGTCATTCTTCAACCAGATGACATCAACTTCTCCAGTTTCTACTAGCCTATTCTCCTTTTTCCCTCCCCTCCCCTTCCCATTGTCTTCTAACTCCCTCCCCTCCCCTTCCCATTGTCTTCTTTCTTCCAGCTCTCCACCCCCTTCCCTCTCCATTCACAGAGCCATCCCTCCTCCCTCGGTTGTTGGTGTGCCCTCCCTCCCTTATCCACCTATTACCTCCTGTCTTTGGAACTGTGCTCCATCCTGCCCCTCCAAATACCTGCCCCCCAACCATTCTCTTCTGGCGTCTGCTTGCAATTTTTCATATCTTGATGAAGGCCTTGAGCCTGAAATGTTAGTTATGTATTTTATCTTTGACCAGTTGAGTTTCTTCATCATTGAGTTTTTGCTTTGTCCTCGCTGTCTACAGAGTTTCATGTTTTACAGCTGTCGGTGAGGATTCATCAACATTAGGGAAGAAAATACAGTTGTTACAGTGCAAGACTTTCTCTACATAGGAAAGACTGAGCGCAGACTGGGAGATCAATAGCACTTGCATCAATAGTGATGAAGTATTTTGAAAGGCTTGGGTAGGAAGGCTCCTGTCTGAGTGGCGACATGGAGATGTTTGCCTATAGTAGCAACAGGTCTACAGCGGAAGCCATCTCACTGGGTCTACACAGAACCCTGGAATGCCTGGACAGTAAAGATGCATTCATCAGGATGCACTTTATTGTCTACAGTTGAGCATTTAACACCATTACCCCCTCAAAACTGATCAGCAAACTCCAAATTCTGAGACTCAACATCCCACTGCATAATTGGATCCTGGATTTCCTCACCTCCAGACCACTATCAGTGAGGATTGATAAGAACATCTCCTCCACAATCTCCATCTGTACTGGAACACCACAGGGCTGCGTTCGTAGCTGCCTGCTCTACTCACTATACACCTAGGACTGTGTGCTACAAATTTACCGATGATACCATGGTAGTGGGTTGTATAAAGGAAAGTGATGAGTCAGCAGACAGGAGGGATAGTGAAAACTCGGCTGAATAGTGCATTTAATGTTACCAAAACCAAGAATCCGATTGTTGACTTAAGGAAGGGAAAACCAGAGGCATGCAATCCAGTGAACAAGGTGGAGAGGGTGAACAAATTTAAGTTCTTGGGAGTCACTATCTCAAGATCTTTCCTGGACCCAATACAAATGGCATCATGAAGAAAGCATGTCAGCACCACTACTTCTTCAGGAGTTTGTGGAGGTTTGGTATGATATCAGAAACCCTGGCAAATTTCTACAGATATGTGGTGGAAAGTGTACTGACAGGCTGCATCACAATCTGGTATGGGGACACCAATACCGCTGAGTGTAAATCCCTCCAAAAGGTAGTGGATGCAGCCCTGGATATCACAGGCAAACCCTCCCCACTATCGAGAACAGGGAATGCTGCTGTTGGAGAGCAGCAGCAATCATCAAGGATTCACACCCTTTAGCTTACGCTCTGTTCTCACTGCTGCCGTCAGGAAGGAGGGACAGGTGCCACATGACTCGCACCACCAGGTTCAGGAATAGTTGCTACCCCTTGACTATCACACTCCTCAACAGCAAACTCAATCGTGGATTCGTTTAAGGTCTCATGCACTTTATTGATTTATTTTATTCTCTCTGTATTGCAGTCAGCTTGTTTATATTTACAGTTTTATTTGTTTACATGTGTATGTTGTGTACAGTTTTTTTTTAAGTGGTAATTCTGCCTCACCTGCAGGACAAAGAATCTCTGGCTTGTATGTGATATCATGTATGTACTCTGACAATAAATCTGAATCTAAAGGTGAGAAATGGGGTTTTTCGAACTTTAAATGAAAATGGATTCAGACAACCTGCAGCTTTGCCCAGTCTCTAATGGAAATAGTTTAATGATCTAAAAACATTTAACAAATGTATCTCAATACTACAAAGATTTTGACATTGGCAGTACTTTCAAAGCATTTCCTAACTTCCAAATAACTTAATGGTTGGCGTAGTGGTTAGCGCAACGCCTTTACAGTGCCAGTGATCGGGACCGGACCTGTGTTCGGATCTTGTGCTGTCTGTAAGGAGTTTGTATGTTCTTCCCCTGTCTGTGTGGGTTTTTTCCAGGGGCTCTGGTTTCCATGCACCCTTCAAAACATACTGGGGTGTTGGTTAATGGGGTGTAAAATGGGCGGCCTGGACTCGTAGGGCTAAAATGGCCTGTTACAGTGCTATATGTCTAATTAATTTTTAAAAAGCAATTAATTAAAAATAATGTATGTAAACATAATACATATGTACCAATTTTGTGATAAATCATCAAAACTGAAATTTTGCCTTCATGTTTGTGTTTGGTTACTGTGTGTATTTTAATTGTAGTGTGTGTGTGTATTTCATTGCATTTGTAGGCATTTAGACAACCATCAGCTCTGGGACCCAAATGCCTTTGCTGTTTCCTGCTTTAAAATTACAATGTATTCTATACAGGTGAGTGTACAATATTTTGCAAGCAGGAAGGATTTCTGCAACTTTGTTTTGTTCTGTAAAAACTGCTATTTTTTTTGCAGTGATTTAAGTTCATTATAGATGTCATGAACATATTGAAAAGTAGTGACTTAGTTGCTAAGAATCTGCTGTCAATTTTCTGAGCATTTGAAGAACATGGAGTTTTTTAAAAAAAAAATAGACCTACAGATCCTAGAAATTGGAGCCATTCAACTAGTTAGCCAGCATTTGTGTAAAGAGTAACTGTAAATAATTCAGCATGCAATCCTTCATCAAAACTGGGAAAGGTAGAAAAATGCCTGGGCATATTTCACCTCCCTGTCCTGATACTGAATTGTACAACTTTAGATACTGTATCTAAAGTATATAAGTTGAGTCATGAAACTCAAAAAAACTCTCAAAAAATAGGTGTCAACTTCTATTCCGGATATACTTTTGAGACCTTAAATTCAACTCTAAACCCAATTCGTGCTGATCTGGTATATGTTGACCTTTGAAAAACAAAATAAAAGCCGACTGCGACAGATTTTCATTGAGATTTTTACAAAAACAACAACACAATTAGCTCCCTTCAAAATTGCTATCGTTGTCTGAAAAAAAAACACATTTAGAACCCTTGAAAATCACTCGCGCTATTATTATCTGAAGCAAAGATGGTGGCAAACACATCCATACTCTGAGTTAAGGGCGCAAATTTATTATTGTCAAGGGCGCTTAACTCTTGTGCATGTGCCAACCAAACTCGATATGTGAACCCACCACATATGCGCCAACCAAAGGTGTGCACAGCAATCAAGATGATCATGCCCAGCCTATGGACTAACAAAGTAAATATGTTTTTTTTGGCTCTTACATGCCCTGAATCGCTGTTAAGGTTTGCCAAATACAGCATTTGATTAAAAAGTTTGCTTTAAGACTTTGGTTCTTTGCACACGCGGGCAAAATTCCGACTTGGGTCCATTCTGAGATATGACCAATCCTCTGGTCCCAATTACGGTAGTAAGTCAGTGAGTACCTGTATTGCTCAGCAATTACAGCATCTGAAGATTTTCCTGTTTAACAAAATTCCACAAATGCAATTTTATTTTGTTTGTTTTACTTGAAACTAATAGCTTTTTATGTTGGTCCTTTTTTTTAGTGTTAAACAAGTAAAATTTTATTTTAAAATCTACAGTAACATCAATTAATGTAGGCAAACAAAAAGGACTGCAGGGACTGGAAAACTGGAGCTACTCACAAAATGCTGGAGGGACACAGTAGGTCAGGCACCATCCATGGAAAGCAACAGTTAAGGTTTTGGACTAAAACCTTTAATAAGGAATAGCACAAAATGGGCAGATGCCTGAATAAGAGGTTGGGGAGGGGAGGAGCACAGGTTGACAGGTAATGGATAAGCGGGGATGGGAGGGGAAAGAAATGAGGGCAGGAATAAAGTAAGAAGTTACGAAGTGATAAGTGGAGGAGGCTGAGGTCTAAGGAACATGCACTCCTGATTGGAGGACAGTAGATTAGGGTAAGAAGTGGGGTGTTAGAAGAAGAAAGGTGTGGCTATTGGACAGGTAGAGAGGATGGGGGACAGAAGAATAGGTCCAGAGAGATCAGGGAAAGCAAAGATGGGGAATTAAGAAAAGTTACCAGAAATTGGATAGGATCTATGTGTATTTGGAGAAGTACAGACTACTCAAGGATAGTCAGCATACCATCCACACCTTTCTTCCTCTAACTCCATAACTCTTCCCTTCATTCACTTATCAGAAGGAATCTTCCTTTACCCTCTGCCTCTCCCTCCTTCACCTCCCAGCTTTTCCCCATTTCTTCCCCTTCTCATCTGCATTCACTTATTACCTGCCAATTGCTGCTTCTCCCCCTCATACCCCCACCCATTTGTGAAGGTCTAATTGAGTTTTTTTTTGAGGACGATAGACAATAGGAGCTGGAGTAGGCCCTTCGGCCCATCGAGCCAGCACCGCCATTTTACAGATCATGGCTGATCACTACCATCAGTACCCCTTTCCAGCCTTATCCCCATAACCCTTAACTCCTTTGATAGGGCAGTAGATGTGGTCTACGTGGATTTTAACAAAGACATTTGAGAAGGTCCCACATGAGAGTCTTGTCCAGAAAGTCATGAGTCTTGGGATCGGTGGAAAATTGGCTGTATGGATAAATAATCGGCTTGTAGGAAGAAAGCAGAGAGTAGTAGTGGAAGGAAAGTATTCTGTCTGGATGTTGGTGACTAATGGAGTGCCACAGGGATCTGTTCTGGGACCCCTGCTGTTAGTGATTTTTATAAATAACCTGGATGAAGAGGCAGAAGGATGGGTCAGTCACTTTGCAGATGACACAGAGATTGGAGGAGTTGTGGATGGAGCTGAAGGTTGTCGAAAGTTACAAGAAAATATAGACAGGATGCAAAGTTGGGCAGAAAAGTAGCAGATGGATTTCAATTAGGATAAGTGTGAGGTCTTGCATTTTGGAAGGACAAACCAGAAGGCTGAGTACAGGTTACTTTGTGGATGAACAGAGGGACCTTGAGGTTCAAATTCCATACATCTCTCAAGGTCACCACACAGGTTGATAGGATAGTTAAGAAGGCCGATGGGATGCTGGGATTGAGTTCAGGAATAGAGAGGTCATGTTACAACTCTGCAAATATCTGGTAATGAGTATTATGTTCAGTTCTGGTCACCTCATTATGAGAAGGATGTGGAAGGTATGGAGAAGATACAGAGGAGATTTACTAGGATGCTTCCTGGATTGGAAAACAAGTCTTATAAGGCAAGGTTAGCAGAGCTGGGACTTTTCTCTGTGGAGCGTAGAAGGATGAAAGGAGACTTGATAGAGATTATTATAGGTATAGATAGAGTGGACAGCCAGCACCTTTTTCACAGGGCAAGATCAGCAAACACCAGAGGACATATGTACAAAGTTAAGGGAAGGAGGTTTAGGGGAGACATCAGAGGTAACTTTTTCACACAGAGTTGTGGGTGCCTGAAATGCCTTGCCAGGGTTGGTGGTGGAGGCTGAAACATTGGGGGCATTTAAAAGACTCTTAGAGGATTATGGGGTAGGGAGGTTTTAGTACTTTTTTTGGAAGGAATATATGGGACGGCATAACATCTATGTTCTAAGCATCAAATAACAACAGTTTCCAACTTGACGGCATCAACATTGATCTCTAACTTCTGGTATCCTCACCCCTTCCCTTTCTTGATTTTTCTGGCCCCATTCCTCATTATTCCCTTCTCTTCCTTCTCCCCCACCCTCTACCTACCTACCATCCACACCTTTCTTCCTCTAACTCCATAACTCTTCTCTTCATTCACTTATCAGAAGGAATCTTCCTTTATCCTCTGCCTCTTCCTCCTTCACCTCCCAGCTTTTCCCCATTTCTTCCCCTTCTCATCTGCATTCACTTATTACCTGCCAATTGCTGCTTCTCCCCCTCATACCCCCACCCGTTTATTTAGGTTTCTACCTACTGTCTTGCTATCCCTGATAAAGAGTTTGGTCCGAGACAGTGACTGTCATTACCTTCTATGGATGTTGCCTGACCCACTGAATTTGTCCTGCATTTTCTGTGTTTAAAATGCCTGTGTCATGAAATTCGAATTATTTGCCTTATTTTCATCTTAACTCTTTTTAAATTGCATGAAGTTCTCTAGTGTCTAAATTGCATCTTCTTTTGGTTTTCTTGTTCAATATACCTAATGTTACAGGCTCAACACTCTCATCATGTGATTCAGCAAATTCTTCGACATCTGGACACTCACAACAAGGATTCTCCAAGGGTCCGAGCTGGCATTGTCCAGGTCCTGTTAGAGACTGTTACTATAGCAGCTAAAGGTTCAGTTGGTAAGTAGAACCAACAGCTGGAAAAAGAGTGAATGCCAAGATAATCAACAAGGCTTATTATTTGTATGTTAATTTATTATTCCCTGAATGCAGCACTGGGGATAATAGTATCTCTGCTAATGGTTTTCCTGAGTTGTTCTGAATGTTACGATTAAGGAGGGGGTAAACAATCATAAGTCAAGTCACTGCACAAACTCAAAACGTATTTATTCATGGGCTCAACTTTTCTGTTTCTGTCTGCCTGTCTCTGTTTATTCTTTCCCTCTCCCCCTCAAAAAAATATACAATGCAATTTAGCTGCACCTTTTCACAACCATAGTGGGTGACACGGTTGGTGTAGCAGTTAGCTCAATGCTTTTGCAGCACCAGCGATCGGGACTTGGGTTCAAATCCCATGCTGTCTATATGGAATTTGTACGTTCTCCCCGTGTCAGCTTGGGTTTTCCCCGGGAGGGTGGGGGGGGGGGGTTCCAGTTTCATCCCACCCTTTGAAATGTAGGATAATTGGGTGTAAATTTGGCAGCACGGACTCGTGGGCCAAAATGGCCTGTGACATAAATTTAAATTTTAAAAATTGAATGGAGCCCTTTTGCTTTATCCCAGTTGCCTGAATTAGGCCTGTACCCATGTATACCTTACCCATCTAAGTTATCAGTGTATATAATTATGAAAAGTGGAGGATACCCTTGATTTATAAAGTCAGAAGGCTAATAAAAATTTAAAAATGGCAGTATTGCTGGAGCAGCTGTAATGGCAGCACCGCCACTGGTGCAGACCCATGAAAACAGAGATGGAGCACTGCTCCAAAGGGTTCAACCACCTGGCTCTAATGCAGTCTGCTCCTTACAGACTTTAAGCAGCCTGTTAAAGGAGCCAATGATGTTTGTAAGTAAAATCCTGCAATCACGGAGGTCTGCACCCAAGATGGCAGCACATGTGGAGTTGCAGACTCCAGAGAACAGAGGACCCAGTGCAGGGCACCAGAAACAGGAAGAACATCCTCCCCACCCCACCCTTTCCCTTTAAGAAGGAGAAGCAGGGGAGACGCCCCTGCAGGTCAGTGATCATGGTAGCGTACCAGCAAGGGGCTCAGCAGCTGAGGGACCCACAGGCTGCAGGGCACCTGCATTGGCTATGGGCTGAATGGAGTCTGGCTCATGGAAACCAGGTATCAGAGCCAGGATTTGAGAGGGTGCTGAGGGCAAGAAGAGCTCCCAAAGGGCATGGGACACTGAAGGCTTCCTGATCGTGTCAGAGGTTTGGATCTGGAACTTGGGTTACCGATGAATCGAGCAGGAGTTTATGGCTGCAGAGGGTACAGGACTGCTAGAGGTGTATCCACTGACAATCAATGACTCTCTCACTTCTCTTCCTGTTAGGGGCACTGGGCAACAATCATGGAAACTCTTTGTCTGCCTTATGGCAGGCAGAAGGCAATTTTCTCTCGTATGTTCTGTACTGTTACCATAAAGGAATCTTGTTGTTGTAGTAGATCTTGTGCCATTAAACTGCAAGCTGACTCTGCCCTAAATAAAAGTTTTCTCCAGCATCAATTTGGGTGCAGGCTTCTGTGAGCCCCTAAGCAGTATATTTATATTTAAATTAAATATTTAAAATGCTGGTTGGTTACAAGACTTTAAAAAAAACATTTAAAAATTGAAACCACTAAAACTTTTAAACTTAATGCAATAAAATAATAAGATCCAATACCTTTTCTACCAGCAGTCTTTTAGTTTCATCTCTTAACTTGAGTGTGAGCTCGGTCAGAGGAGCTGGTAAATCTGCAGAAGTTTTTTCTGTGCTGTTGTATTCCAGAGGTCCAACAGGGCAGAACATGTATCCCATAGCTAGCACTTCGGATTGTTGTTGTTAAACTATTTTTAATGAATTTTAATATTGTAAATATTTGGAGAGAAGTAAACGTCCATCTAATCCAAGCTGTACTTAATTATTGGTATGATCTCTCTTGAGATGTCTTTCATTTATTTTTTTTTGTCCTTCATTTTTTAAAAAGTTGCTCAGTTACAACCTAATATTTAAGTGAGTACTAACCTTGGAATTTTTTTTTTCAAATCAGGTCCAACTGTTTTAGAAGTGTTCAATACATTGTTGAAACACTTGCGTCTTAGCGTTGACTTTGAGTTGTCCCATCAGCAATTGGCTACTGGTGCATTCTCCACAAACAATGATGAGAAGGTAGTTCAGGATGCAATTATTCAGACTATTGGTGAGTACTGTTTTTAGTGGTGTGAAATTATATATGCTATTTCAGATTATACAAATTCTCTGTGCATGTTAATTGTGTAAATTAAAATTATTAATATTTAGAGTAAACCATTTATGCCTTGTTTGCGTGTATAAGAACTCATTTTAGGTTGTGAACATTCTCACTAACTTGCCAGTTTTGGAGATCTGTTAAATTCTAGCTTCCAACTGAGCAACATTATGGGTCAGAATGTGTGATGAGATGCACTTGTGTGGGTAAATGTCAGCAAACAGGCCTCCTGCAAAATCGCAGAAGACCAGCACATGCTTACTGAGCTGCACAATGATTTCCCAGCTGTATTCATGTGCAAGCTCTCATAATTGTCCAGCATTTATACTAGGGAATCTGCCCACTGAATGTACTTCCACTTGGGCCAGACAGTGATGTGAGATTCCTTTTATTGTAACAAGCAGAACAGCTGTAAGGAAAAAAAAAAATGTTAAGCATGAGATATTGAGGTATTTAAAACATTTTAATTGCTTTAATTTTTTTAATAATTCAAGTTATTTTCAAGTTTGGAATGTTTCTGAATATTAGGGACATTCAAAGGTTAGTATCTTAAAAGCAGCGAGACTAACATTTATCAAATTTTCCAGTTGCTTTGCAGACCAGGCTTGCTTTGATTCTCCTCTTATCTTAATTGTGCAGAGCTCTTCTGCTGCTACGTGGACTTTGCTATTGTAAATTCTGTATGAGCTTAGAGCAAGTTCAATCTTCAGTTGCAAATTGGGGTTGGATCCTTAATATGCTACTCAGTAGTTAATGAGGCTGGTGATCAGCAAGTTGAGGCAAACATTTTGTAGAAATACTAATAACTAAAATAGAGGTGCATCTTTGTATGGAACAATTGCAGAATAATGGATGACTTTCAAGGAGATTTTTCACACTGCTTAACAAAAGTGTATTAAATTTAAAAACTAGAATGTTAGCGTAGGAAGTACTTGCTATGCATAAATAAAGAAATAAAGAACGGCATAAAATTAAAAGCTCATGCATACAAATTCACCAAGAGAACTGAGAAGCTGAAAGATTGGAAAAGCCTTAAAAATTAATAAAGAACAATTAAATAAGCAAAATAAAAGGAAAGATATGAAAATAAATTAGCACAAAAATTAAAAACCAGATTCTAAAAGTTTTTTCAAATATATAAAGTAGGGAAGGGTGGCTACATTCAATGAAGGTCGTTTGGAAGATGGGAAAGGGAAATTAATATTGGGTAATCTGAGAAAAAATGAGGCTTAGAAAGACATTTGTGTTGGTCTTTGCAATAGAAGAAATATCTAACATGGCATAGAGTGATGTTGAGGATGCAATGGGCAGTGAGGGCTTCGATATAATCACTTTCAATAAAGAGATGGTGTTGAGCAAGCTAGTGGGTCAAAAGGAAGACAAGTCACCAGGTTCTGATGAAATGCATCCCAGGGTGTTGAAAGTAATGGTGAAATTTGTACTCGATGGTAATTTATCAAAATTCTCTTGACAGGTCAAAGAAAATCGGAACTCTGCAAATGTCACACCACTATTTAAAAAAGGATGTAGGCAAAATGCAGGTGGTTAGCTTAATATCTGTGGTAGGGAAAATATTTTAAGTTATCATTAAGAAAGAAATAGCGAGACATCTGCGTAAAAATTGTTCCATCAGACAGAAGCAGCATGGATTCTGGAAGTAAACAGGAAGTTTGCATATGCTGGTAAACTAGAGCAACATGAGGTGCTGGATGAACTTGGCTGGTCAGGCAGCATCCATTGAAAACAATAGACATTTCAGGAAGAGCAGGTCATGTTTGACAAATTCACTGGTGTTCTTTGGGAATCTAATGAGCACTGTGAATAGAGGGGAACAGGTGGATGTCATCTACTTGGAGTTCCAGAAGGCTTTTGATAAGATGGCACATGAAAGACTTCTCCAGTAAAGATACATGGATTGGGGGTAGCATATTAGCAGGAATAAAAGATTGGTTAACCAACAGAAGGCAGATAATTGAGTGCATCCCTGGTTGACAACCAGTGGTGATGAAGTACTACAGGGATAGGGGCTAAGCCTGCAACTGTTCATAATGTATATTCAATGATTTGAAGCAGGGAGCTTAAAAAATGTCAACCATTTAGGAAGAATAAATCTTAAATCAGATAAAAGATTGCAATATTGCTGTTGTGCTCAGAGATTTGGGAATGCTTGTGAATGAATTATAAAAGGTTGGTTTACAGGTACAATGGGTGATCAAGAAGGAAAGTGGGTGTTGGCCTTCATTGCACGAGTAATTGAATTTCAGAGCAGTGAAGTTCTGCTGCAACTGCCCAGGATACTAGTGAGACTGCACCTGGAGTACTGTGTACAATTGTGATCTCCTTGAGAAAAGATGTACAGGGTTTGGAGGGAGTACAGAGTCAGTTCACTAGTTTGAGATGAGAGGGTGACCCTATAAGGTGAGAGAGTAGCCTGGGATGATTTTGCTGAAATTCAGAACCATAAGACGTGATCTTGTGGAAAAATAAAACTATGAAATGTATAGATCAGATAGAGATGGAAATGTTGTATCCACTGGTAGATGACACTAAAACTAGGTGATGTAGCCACATGTTTTGTAGAGTAGGAAAATTACGGGTTATAGAAAAAAGACAAGTAGGTGAAACTGAGTCTAGGATCAGATCAGCCATGATCCTATTAAAGGCATAGCAGACTCAGTGAGTGAGAGAGACTACTTTTGCTTGTGCAATTAAGAAGTCTATGTACTAGAAGCTTGTACTATACTGTTTTGAAAAAAATGTTTTGTAGTATTTTCAGCTATGTTACTGTTTCTACTAAAGTTTCAATATATTTAATAAAAGAATATAAAAGTTCTGGGAGGATATCTAAAAATTGGAAAAAAGTATTATTCAAGAGGGAGGAAGGCTTAAAAACTATTGTTGGCAAAAATATTGGAGTCTATAATAAAGGAAGCATTAGCTCATAATTTAGAAAAGTTTAATGCGATCAAATAGAGTTGAGATTATGTGGTTTAGATTTATGTCAGAAAAATTGTGTTTGACAAATTTGGTCAAGAAAACTTGATATGTTTGGATTTCCAGAAGATATTTTGAAAGGATATTGAATAAGATAAGAGCTTATGAAATAGGAGGAAATGTTTTATCATGGGGAGATGCAAAACTTCACGATAAAGGATCTGGCCCAAAGTATTGAGATTTCTTTTTCTCCTACTGATGCTGCTCAACTTGATGAATTATTTTAGCAGATTGTGTTTTATCGTGGTTTGAAGTCTGGTTACCACATTAGGAGGGAGGGCTTCAGGTGTCTGGATCATTGGGCTCTCTTCCAGGGAAGGTGGGTCTGTTTCAACAGGTCGGTTTGCATCTGAACAGGAAGGGGATTAATATCCTTGCAGGAAGGTTTGCTAGTGCTGCTTCAGAGGGATTTAAACTAGATTTTCAGTGGGGTGGGAACTAGAGTGCCAGAGCAGATAGAGGGAAAAGATGATGTGAAAATTGCAAGCACTGTAAGAAATTAATGAGTTTTATGTGTGGAAATGTTCTTGAGCATCTATTTCAATGCAAGGTGTATTGTAGGAAAGGCAGATGATCTTAGAACGTGGATTAGCACATGGAATTATGACATTTTGGCCATTAATGAAATGTATTCTGCCATGGCAGTCAAAAGGAAATTTGATGAAGGAAAGGCTGTGAATGTTGTCTACGTGGACTTTAGTAAGGCCTTTGACAAGGTACCACGTGGGAACTTAGTCAGGAAGGTTCAGATGCTAGGTATTGATGTGAAGTAGTGAATTGGATTTGCCAATGGCTGGGTGGGAGAATACAAGAGAGTCGTAGTGGATGATTGCTTTTCCATCTGGAGGCCAGTTACTAGTGGTATGCCTCGGGGATCGTTGTTGGGACCATTGTGTCAATGGTCTGGATGATAATATGGTACATTGGATCTGGAAGTTTGCAGATGACACTAAGATTGGAGGCATTGCGGACAATGAAGAAAGCTTGTAGAGGGATCTAAACCAGTTGGAAAAATGAGCTGCAAAATAGCAGATGGAATTTAATACAGACAAGTGTGAGGTGCGGGCTTTTGGAATTACAATCCAAGAAAGGACATACACGGTATATGGTAGGGCACTGAGGAGTCCGGTAAAACAGAGGGATCTGGGAATGCATAATTACCTAAAAGTGATGTCACAGCTGGATAGGGTTGTAAAGAGACCTTTTGGCTTATCAGCCTTCATAAATCAAAGTATTGAGTACAGGTGTTGGGATGTTATGGTAAAGTTGTATAAGACATTATTGAGGCCAAATTTGGTGCATTGTGTGCAGTTTTGGTCACCTAACTACAGGAAAGATATCAATAAAATAGAAACAGAGCAGAGAAGATTTACCAGAATGTTGCCTGGACTTCAGGAACTGAGTTACAGGAAAAAGTTAGACAGGTTAGGACTTTATTCCCTGGAGCGTAGAAGAATGAGGGGAGATTTGATAGAGGTATTTAAAATTATGAGGAGGATAAACAGAGTAAATGTAGAGAGGCTTTTCCCACTGAAGATAGGTGAGATACAAACCAGAGGTCATGGCTTAAGAGTGAAATGGAAAAGTTTAGAAGGAACAGAGTGGTGGGAGTGTGGAATGAACTACCAGCTGAAGTGGTGAATGCAGCCTCAATTTTAACATTTAAGAAGAATTTGGACAGGTCCATGTATGGGAGAGGTATGCCAGTCTATGGGCTGGTGCAGGTCAGTGGGACTAGCAAAAAAAAGGCCCAAAAGGGCCTATTTCCGTGCTGTAATATTCTATGATTCTAGAAGAATAGTGTCAGATTATGTATGTATCCAGATGCTCTAAGATAATTTCTTGCCAATCTTATTTACTATTTATAATAATGACTTGGAGAGTTGCTAATATCCAAAAATAGATGGCATGAGCATATTTGGACTCTGCATTAAGATGCATATATATTGAGTAACTGGATAAAAACATAGAAAATGGAATTTAATGCAGAAAAATGTGAATTGATGCAATGAAGTAGGAGAAGTCAAAAGATAGCCTACAATTTAAATGGAGAAACATTGCAAATAGGAGCAAAGGAATTTAGGGGTTCTTGCATATGAAGCACAAAATTATAAGGATCAGGCAGCATAATGTCTTATGCAAGAGGCAAAAGAAATTGGATGTCTTTGGTGTTTGGAAGGATGAGTAGTCATCTTATTAAAATAAGATGAGGGGAATGACAGTGTGGGTGTTAAGATATTTCCACTATTCAGAAATATTCAAATGAGGAACATAGTTGCAAAATGAGGAATGATCAATTAAAATTGATGTGCATGGCGTTTCTCATTGTGCGGTGGAATTCTGGTGACTTCTATTCTGAAAGTATATGCAGAATTTTTGTGCCACAGAGGTTTGAGACAATGATTTTAAGCAAAAAGGGAAACTAACCACCTATTCTTTATGTTCAATGGAATCATCATAAGCAAATGATCCACCATCTATATTCTGGAGATCCCCACTGACCAGAAATCCAGCAGGACTAGTCACATAATTACCATAACAGAGACACTCCAAGATTTTTCCATCATCAGATGCATGATGTAATTCTCTACAATAATCTGGATGAGTGAAATGCCAAAAAGCTGAAGGTTCAACAAAACCAGGACATAGAATTCTGCTTGATCGATAGTAAAAACACAAAATGTTAAGAGAAACTCAACTGGTCAAACTTTGTCCTCTATGTAGCAAAGGTAAAGCCTGAGCCCTTCATCAAGGTATGGAAGAATGTCGGCAGGCATCCAAACAAAAGGATGTGGGGGAAGGAGGGCAAAGGCAGGGGATGATAGGTGGAGAAGGGAAGGAGAGGACAGCAGCAATCAGAGGGAGGAAGGATGGAGTGGTAGGGAGGGGGAGAACTGGTAAAATTGAAAGGGAGAAGGGAAAAAAAGTCGATCAGGTTAGCAGAAAGCCAAGAAATCAATTTTAATGCCATCTGACTGGAGAGTCCCCAGACAGAAAATAAGATGTTATTCCTCCAATCTGCGGGCGGTCAGGGTGGGATAGTACATAAGGCCATAGCCAGACATGTGTGTTTAGGAGTGTGATTCAGAATTGAAGTGGTTGGCTACTGGGAGGTCTCCGTTGTAGCAGAGGTGTTTAGCAAAGCGATCTCCCAATTTGCGCTCGGTCTCTCCGATGTAGAGAAGGCAAAAAAGGGATCACCGGATGTAGTAAATCAGTCCTCTGCTTGTACAAGTGAAGAGTTGCTTCGCTTGAAAAGTCTGTTTGGGGCCATGGACCATAATGAGGGAGGAGGTATGGACATAACTGTTGCACCTCCTGTGGCCACAGGGGAAGGTACCATGTGGGTGAAGGTGGGGAGGAATGAGTGTACGAAGGAATCATGGAGGAAAAGGCAGAGGGAGGAGGAGAAGGGAAAATGTGTCTGGAGGTGGGATCCTGTAATAAGTGATGGAAATTCCAGAGGATAGTGTGTTGGATGAGGAGGCTGGTGGAGTGCTTGGGAAGGATCAGAAAGATTCTATATTTGTTGCATCTGGGGGTGAGGCCTGAGTTGATGGTGGTGGAGGGGAAGCCAAGTTTGTGGAAGAAGGCAGACATTTCGGAAGGTCTGGACTGGAAGACCTCAACTTGGGAACAGATACAACGGAGACCGAGAAATTGAGAGAAGGGGATGGAATCCTTGCAGGGGACAATATGAGGAAGTTTAGTCAAGTTAGTTGTGAGAGTTAGAGGGTTTGTAACATATGTTGGTGGAAAGCTATTCTTCTGAGATGGAGACAGAGAGATCCAGGAAGGGGAGAGTGTTACTGGAGATGGACCGAGTGTGTTTGAGATCGGGGTGGAAGTTGGCCGCGAAGTGAATAAAGTTGACAAGTTCATTGCAGGTGCATGAGGCAGCCCAGATGTAGTCCTCCATGTACTGGAGGAAGAGTTGAGGGGTTTTGCCTGTGAAGGCTTGAATCATGGATTGCTCCACAAAGCCCACAAACAGGCAGGTGTAGATGGGACCCACGTGGGGACCCTTGGCCACTCCTTTAATTTGGAGGAAGTGAGAAGAGTTCAGGGAGAAGTTATTTAGTGTGAGGACAAGTTCTGCCAGGCAGAGGAGAGTGGTGGAGGGTGATTGGTTGGGTTTTTGAGCCACAAAGAAGTGAAGTGCTTTCAGACCTTCTGTGTGGGGGGATGGAAGTATAAAAGGATGGGACATCTATTGTGAAGATGAGGCAGTCCAGTTCGAGGGAAATTGAAGTCATTGAAGACACGGAGGGCATATGAGGTGTCGCAGGTGTAGGTGGGGAGGGAGAAAAGATAGAGTCAAGGTAACATGAAATTAGTTTGGTGGGGCAAGAGCAGGAAGAAACAATGGGTCTACCCAGATGGTTGGGTTTGTGTATCTTGGGTAGAAGGTAGAAACGAACAGTACGAAGATATAAGGCTGGTGGCCGTGGGAAGGAGGTGACCAGAGGTGATGAGGTTGAAGATAGTGTTAGAGACAGTAACTTGATGATCCGTTGTGGGGTCCTGTAGGAGGGGTCGATAGGAGAAGGTGTCTGAGAGCTGTTGACTGGCCTCGACAAGGTAGAGGTCATTGCGCCAGACTATAACAGCACCACTCTTATCTTCAGGTTTGATAGTGTTTGGGATTGTTCCAGAGAGAATGGAGGGCAGTGCATTCAAAGAAGGTAAGATTATGAGAGGGGGGTGGTAAAGTTGAGACGGTTGATGTCTCGACGACAATTAGAAATAAAATAGCCCAGAATGGGCAGATGGCCAGGGCGAGGTGTCCAGGAGGAGGAAGAAGGCTTGATTGGGAGAAATGGTCTTGGGTGCGATGGTGGAGAGTCACAGTCATGGAAATAAGCCCAGAGGTAGAGGCGATAGAAGAAGAGTTTTGCATCGCAGCGTGCGTGGAACTCATTGAGGTGTTGGGAGAGGGGGGATGAAGATAAGCCCGCTACTGAGGACCGAGCACTCAGTCTCAAAGAGGGGAAGATCAGAGGGGATAGTAAAGACCAGGCAGTGGTTAGAGTGGGAATCTGTGTTTGGGGAGGGGGTTGGTGATGTGGAGGACCGGGCGGTCCAAAGGTGAAATGGAAGGTGAGGAGGGGATTAGAGGGAGGAGGTGGGCAGTTGGTGGAGGGAAGGGGGTTGAGGAGGTCAGTGGGGAAGTAGGGGGTGGAGGTTAGAGGGGGAGGTTGGGGGTAAGGAAGGTCAGAAGTGGTGGAGGTTTGAAGTGGGGAGGATTTCAAGGTTTGAGTTACAGGGAGAGGTTGTGCAGACTTGGGCTTTTTTTCTCTGGAGCGTAGAAGATTGAGGGGAGACTTGATAGAGGTGTTTAAGATTTTAAAAGGGACAGACAGAGTAAATGTGGATAGGCTTTTTCAATTAAGAGTGGGGGAGATTCAAACTAGAGGGCATGGTTTAAGATTGAAGGGGGAAAATTATAAGGAGAACATGAGGGGAAATTTCTTTACGCAAAGGGTGGTAGGAATATGGAATGAGCTTCCGGCAGACGTGGTTAAGGCAGGATCATTGGTTACATTTAAGGAAAGACTGGATAGTTACATGGAGAGGAGAGGACTGGAGGGGTATGGACCGGGTGCTGGTCAGTGGGACTAGGAGGGTGGGAATTTGTTACGGCATGGACTAGTAGGGCCGAACTGGCCTGTTCTATGCTGTAAGTGGTTATATGGTTATATGATTGGGGAGGTCTGATGGAGAAGAGGAGTGTAGGAGGGTAACCAGAGAGAGGAGGGGAAGATGTCTGAGAGTTAGAGGGTTGGAGAGAAGAAAGGGGAGATGGGGGTGGAGTAGGGAGAGGTGTAGGAGATTAGGGAAGGAATAGTAAGCGGGATAAGTGGAATCCAGCAGTGAGATCAGGACTCCAGTAGCATTCTGCGTTGGGAGCCCTGTGATTATAATCAGGATCTTCTTTACTCCCACACTCACATGTCTGTCCAAGGCCTATGTACTATCCCACCCTGCAGAGGAGGAAAAACACCTTATTTTCCCTCTGGGCACTCTCCAGCCAGATGGAATTAACATCAATTTCTTTGTTTTCTGCCTACTTGTTCACCTTTCTTTCCCTCCCCTTTACAGTTTTCTAGTTATCCCCCTCCACCCTCCTAACCATCCCTCCTCCCCCTGATTGCTGCTGTCCCCTCCCTCCCTTCTCCACCTATCATCTCTGCCTTTGAGCACCCCCCCCCCCCCCCGCCATCCTTGCTGACACTCTTTCATACTTTGATGAAAGGCTCAGGCCCAAAATGTCGGTTATTTATTTTTACCTTTGCTACATAAAAGACGCTTTGACCAGCTGAGCTTCTCCAGCATTTTGTGTTTTTACTTCAACCACAGTGTCTACAGATTTTTGTCATTTATTTCTGCTTGATTGCTACCCCATCAACATCCATTCTCACCTTTTTGGTGCTCAGTATCTACAGTGAACATGCACTACAGTCATTCACCAAGGCTACTGACACCATCACCAATTTTGTGATTTCTACCACCTAGAAGGACAAAGGTACCAGTGCTTGGAACATCACCACCTGCAGGTCTCCCTCTATGTCGCATATCATCCTGACTTGGAAACAGAATGCCAGTCCTTTAATGTCATTGGATGTAAATCCTGACACTTCCTGCTCAATAACTCTCTGGGGGTATAATCAGCAGAAAGAGAAAGTGGATTAAAAAGAAAACTCACCGTGGGCTTCAAGGGCAGTTGGGGATGCCAATGAATTATGGCCTTGCCAACTATGCCTATTTCATGTAAATATTAAAATATCTTTAATCATCCCAGAACATCCTGCAATTGGAATTCTAGACTGGAAACCTTGCAGCAAGAGGAAATGAGACATCTGTCACCTCAGGGAACAAGCCAAGCAGTAGCGTATTGGTTTGAAGCCTTTTGCAAAATAGAGCACAAGCACTGAAAGAACAATTTTGCAATGATGAATTCAGTGTCAAATCATGTACAGAAAGGGAAGGTTGGATAAGGAAAGAAAAAAAATGAAAGGCTAATAGTGTTAAATATCTGTAAACGTCCACAATTTCAGAGCTAACAATACAATTTGCAGTGTAACAGTTAGTCATTTTATCTAAATTTTTAAAAAAATTAAATGACGTGTCATTACAAGAATCGCACCTTTGGAATGGAGAGCGTGAGATTGAGATACTATTCCAATAACCTAATATTTTCAAGAAACTATGACAAGTAGCTTGCTTCTGATACTGCTAGTACTCCCAGATTGCTGTGGGGCAGGGAGTGTCAAGGTTTGGTTCCAGTGATATTAAAGGACTGCCAATCTTTTTCCAAGACAGGATGGTCTGTGACTTAGAGAGGAACCTGCAAGCCATGATGTTGACTTGAGTTCTAGAAATCACAGAATTGAGTGTTACTGTAAGTAGCCTGGGTGAATGACTGCAGTGCAGGTTGTTAATGACCCACTTGTAGCCACTGTGTACCAATCTTGATGAAAATTAATGTTGATGGGGTACCATTCAAGCAAGTTTCTTTGACATGGATATTCAAAATTCTTGAGATTTTTTGACATTGAACTTATCTAGATAATTGGAGGGCGTTTCATCACACTCCTGACTTGTGCCATGCAGATGGTGGTAAGGTCTTGGAGTGTTTCTGTTTTGCTCTTGTAGTTTTCATGACTGGCCCTGCTGGATCTTTGGTCAATGGTGACAGTCATGATATTGAAGGTGAGTCATTCGGCAATGGTAATGCCATTGAATATCAAGGGTAGGTGGTTCAATTATCTTCTTGCTCAATATGAAAATCTGGCACTAGTGTGGCATAAAAATTCTCCATAATAGGAATTAATGGAGGAGCACATTTGACAACAACTTAATTTCAGTGAAAGTCCAACCTGTTACTTAATTGGCATTTGTGCCTAAATAAGCATTAATTTAATAACAAATTTTGGGTTAACTTAGTTTAAGTCTAATTGATTAATGGTTTAGTAAAGATACTTTGTTCTTGCCCTAATCTATTTTTGGCATAAGATAAAATACGATGTGAACCTGATTGAAGTAGGCAGTAAACATTAATTATGTGATTCTGGAAATATAAATTAAAATTAAAATAATTTTCTTTTCTGCCCTTTGTACCTTTAAAGAAAAATGTATATATGCATTTTCACAGCATTTTCAAAAGCAATTGCAAAATATATAAAGCATTTTTTTTTTGGTTTGAAGAATAAATGAGAGAGCAACAGTTTAGTCCTGCTCTTTGTCAGACAATGGTGTTTCTTAAAGATTGATTTAGTTATAAGGCTGATTTGCTAATTAAATTCTGTTGATCCTCCACATTAGTTCTCTGATTTCTATATAACACAAGTCTGTGGAGGAGAGGATTTGTTCATTATAAAACCTGCAGTGAAATTAGTTGGTCCTGTCATAATTATTAATGCTGTCACCTCAAGCTACTGTGCAAAATGAAAACTGTTTCTTTAGAGTTTGTGGTTGAATAGCCATGAATATTTTGCATATGTACTAGGATGTGTTGGGCATTGTGGTCTTGCAACAAATGGAAGATGATACTTGCACAGATTTATAACCTTTGCAGAGGGTGGTGATTCAAATAATTTGAGATTCTTGCTTTGGAACTCAAGATCTGACTGCTGAATCTGTCCAAAAACACGTCTACGGATTTTAAAATGGTAAACTGTGGTGGCCCCTCACAGCTCCCTAGGATGTCTCACAAAATGAAGGGCAGACGAGACGATCCTGCAGGCTGCACAAGGCCCACAGAGTTGCCCTCCAATTGGCCACAACTAAAGGAATCTAACTGCCCTATCAAGGAAAGTGGATCGCAAATGCAACAAACAGCACTGAGAGGTCTTTGACCACACCCCCTCAGGTTGAGAATAAAAGGACTGTGAGCCCAATAAAGCTCAGTGTCAACTACACTCAACTGGGGTTCGTGTTGTTCTGTCTGGGTCCTTTCTGAGCTAACCTGTATACAGCTAAAACCTCTCCCACACTATAGGCTCCACAGAGCTATAGCTTGTAGCAGCTAGCTACAAGATCATGTTTTTCAACGTGAAGGTAAATGGAGAGTGCTGGACCTCTATAGGTGTTAATAACCAAGAATGGAATGAGTATAATGTTCCTATTTATAAGATTTGGTATCTGTAGTTGGAAATGTAAACTCTGAGAATTGTGGAGACCGTCCACAAAGTGATAGGAACAATTTAACAGATGGAATACAAATGTAGAAAATTAAGCTTTCAGCCAGCTTCCATTTATAGTCTGCAAAAAATTGTTTATTGCAAAGCCTTATAATTGAATTAGTCATTGTGCACTAAATATTTAATTGAACATAAAAATGACTGAAGTTATTAACTTTGTTTTCTTAGGGTCTTTTGGAAGCAACCTTCCAGATTATCAAAGATCAGAAATAATTATGTTTATTATGGGAAAGGTGCCTACTTCAGATGCTGGAGCTCTGGAGTCAAGCCACCCTGAGTAAGTTTTGAATACTGCAATGGAATCCAAATTTGTACTCGTTCATTAATAGGTATTGTATCATGTATTACCTTCAGATTTATGTCAGCTATTAAAATATCATAATATGTATAGTTTTGACCTTGACTGTGAAAGCCATGACAGTTGGATATACTGTGGAAACATCCCATGTCAGGGTGAGGCCTAGCGTAAACTTGAGAAACAACACATCATATTCCTCCTGGACAGCCTTAAATGCACATTGATTTTGTCTATCCCCCTGAAACATTGATTTTGCAATTTTGAGTAAACGCCCATCCCCATCTGATTCCACTGTTTCCATTGTTAGCTACTCTTGAACATATTTCCTTTCCCTTACTTACTTCTATTTCCCCTCTCCCACTCCTTTCCCTCCTTCCCCCTCCCCACTCCTTGTCCCTCCTTTCCCCCCCCCCCCCCCCACTAAATGGTTTCTCCTTCCATGTTCTGTCCTGTACACTCAACTCTGGGCCCCTCTCCAATCTTCTTTTACCCTTTTAATATGTAGTTTTCCTACTTTATCTTAGTCTTGATAAAAGGTTCAGACCTGAAATATTGACTGGCTGTTTCTACCTATGGACGCTGACTGACCTGCTTAGTATCTCCAGCATATTTTATCTGCTCAAGATTCAAGCTTTTGCAGCTTTTGTTTCCCTAGAACGAGTCCCATGCTGCAGATACTATTGTCTTTCCTGTTGCACTACCTGGCCTACAGAATGTTCTGTCTTTTCTGATTTTATTTCAAATTTCTTCATCTGTAGTTTTTTTTTTAAATTTTCATTCGCTGACAGGTGACTGCTTTCAGGTAGATTGAACTGTGCTTTAATTCTTAATTTGCACTTATACATTTGGTACCTTGTAAATTGTAATTTAGTTTGTCATTAAATTTACAGTATAAAATGTAGTTTATCGTATTCAAATTAGAGGCAATCCATGGATGACATTTCTTGATGTTATGTTATGTTGAGACTTACTTTAAATTGAAACTTTTATAGGGTCCATGGAACAAGAACCATCCAGGTCAAGCTACTGAGATCACTACTCATGGTAAGATTTAAACAACGAATCCCAATTAAAGGATAAAAATTCCTGTGAATAGGATTCTTTCAATTGAACTTAAATTGTTTAGAAAATATTCTCTAAAGGGGTCAACTAAACATCATCAAAACTGAAATAAGTGAGAAAGTAACATGAAGCTTGAGGATGGGTAGGATGGAGAGAATAATGGAATATTTTGGAGAGGTTGAATCCCAGCTTATCAAGGTAACAATTACTTTTTAAAAAATTGAGAGAGAAGTCTGTGGCACAAGAGGGAAAAAGAGGAGTTTACCTGAAATTAGTTAAATTCAATTCCAAGATTTGATAGCTATATAATATCCCAGATGAAAATTCTAAAGCTGTTCCTTGTCTTGGGCATTATTGAAGCAATGAACGAGATTGAAAACAAGTTAGAATGGGAGTAGGGCAGTGAATAAAAGTGAGGGAGATTGCAAGCTTCTTTTAATTATACTTATAGAGTAAATGGAGGTATTCTGCAATGCCACCATGCAGTCTATGTTTAGTTTTTACATGGAAATGGAGACCATATTGTGAGTATCAAATGTAATATTCTAAATTGGAACCAGTGAAAGTAAGTTACTGTTTCACCTGGAAGGATTTTTTGGGTCTCTGGATGATAGAAAGGAAAGAGATAAAAGAACAGATATTGCATCTCCTCTATTGCATGGAAAGATGCTATGAAAAAAGATGACTTTCTAGAGATAGAATAATGGATTAGGGATTTACAAAGGAAATGATTCCTTTGAAGTGTTGAAAGGGAAGGAAAGGAAGTATCTGCTGGCAGAGTTCTGTTCGAAGTGACAGAAATTATAGAGGATGCTTAGTTGAATGTGGAGGGAAATGGGATGGAAGGTGAGGACAAGTAAACCCTATACTGTTATGGCTGAGAACAGATGAAAAGAAAAATAGGTTGATGGAGATGATTGATGCACCTAAATTCTATGAATACTATAGGGCATAAAGTGAGAGGGGAAAAATTTACAGAGATTTGTAGGTGCTTGCCAGGGGGGATGGTGGAACAGATTCAATAGCAAGGTTTAACTGGCATTTAGACAGGTATGTGAACAGGTAGGGAATAGAGGAAAGTAGACAGATGGAGTTAATTTAATTTGACATGATTGTTACAGACACTGTGGGCCGATGGGTCTGCTGTACTTTTCATTGTTCTAATATTATTAGCTTGCCCAATTGCTTGCTGTGCTTGAATAATAAACCCTTTTTAAAATCATGTATAAGGACACCTCGATACATATGCATTTCATAGTTCTGCATTCTCTTACCATTTAGGTCAGTTTTCCCCTTCAAACTGCCCCCCTAAACTCACATTCCACATTAAGTAATCCCTATGCCATAAGTGCTCTGTGATTAGTAAGAGATGTGAGTGGAAAGAGAAAGTTTGAAAACCACTGTTTCAATCGTACCTAATTGACTCGTTATGTGCACGGTTTCATAACTCCAAAAGAAATGGGCCGATGATAATTTTTCTCAAGCAAGATATTTCAATAACAATTGGGTCTATAGCAGTGGTTCTCAACCTTCCCTTCCCACTCACATACCACCTTGAGGAATCCCTTACCAATCACAGAATACATGGCATTAGGGATTGCTTAAGGTGGAATGTGAGTTTATGTGGACAGTTTGAAAACTATTGATTTAGATAATATGCTTTAATTTAACCATAGCAAATTTATTGTCATATACATTGTGCAGTGTACACACATGTACAGAAATTTGTACTTGCTGCAGGCAAACAAATACTTAAAAAAAAAGACTACAATAGTATTCAATATTATTGAATTAGAAAGGGATAATAAATACAAAAGATGATATTCATAGTTATCCTGCTGCAAGGAAAAACAAGTAACTGCAATAATACACAAAAGTTGTTTTTTGTGGTGTTGGACTAGTCATTGATTAGTGCTACTAGGAGAGGTTCAAGAGCCTGATAGCTGGTGGTGGGGGGGAAAAAACTGTTTTTGAACCTAGGTATTTCCTGCCTAAATGGTCTTTCCTCCCACATTGTATTTTCCAGATTTTGGCCAACTCACTTAAAATGTCTATTTATTTGTATGTTCTTTTCACAACCTAATTTCCTATCTATCTTTGAATTAATAGAAAATTTTGCAACCAACCTTTGGTATCTTCATCCAAGTCATATATTTACATTATAAACAATTGAGGCCCAACAGCAATCCCTGTGACATGCTTGCCAACCTCTTCATGCTACACTCATTTTCTTGCTCATCAGCCAACTTTCTGTCCATTTCCTCCACAATAAGCATTTATTTTTGGCAATAATCTTTGATATGGCACCAATTTTGATTTTGTAGTTAATGCCATTTGTCTCTACACCTTGAAACAGATTAATCTAAAATCAAATCAGAAATGGATTACTTCAGTGAGAAATTATGATCTTTAAATATTTTGTTTACATTTTTGAGACTGCCAATCTTTAACACCCTTTAGTGTTTTCTTTTTCTAAATTATTACAGAATTTCTAACTTACTATGTTTGATGGGAATTACACCAATCTGCTTATAAAATATGTTATCTTTAGATCTAAATATCTAAGCAAAACTACTGGTATTTAGTACAGGTACACTATAACGTCAACTTGCAATTGTAGTCTTCTACAGATATCTGAAAGAACCAGTGAATGGGCCCCTTCAGCCTTTCTAGTCTGCCAAATCATTTTTTGCTTAGTCCACTGACCTACACCCAGTCCGTAGCCCTCCATACCTCTCCCATCCATGTACCTGTCCAAATTCTTCTTAAATGTTAAAATTGAGCCTGCATTCACCACTTCAGCTGGCACCTCATTCCATACTCCCACCAATCTTTGTGTGAAGAAGTTCTTCCTTGAGTTCCCTCGAAGCTTTACCCCTTTAACCGTTAACACATGATCTCTGTTTTGAATTTCACCTACGCTCAATGTAAAAAAACCTATCTGCATTTACTCTGTCTATCCCCCTTATAATTTTAAGTACCTCTATCAAATCTCCCCTCATTCTTCTACACTTCAGAGAATAAAGTCCTAACCTGTTTAACCTTTCCCTGTAACTCAGTTCCTGAAGTCCGGGCAACATCTTTGTATATCTTCTCTGTACTCTTTCTATCTTATTGATATCTTTCCTGTAGTTAGGTGACCAAAACTCCACAGAATACTCCAAATTTATCCTCACCAATGTATTATACTTTACCATAGCATCCCAATTCCTATACTCAATAATTTTATTTAATTTTATTTATGAAGGCCAATATGCCAGAAGTCCACTTGTGTTGCCATTTTCAGGGAATTAGGTACCTGTATTCCAAGATCCCTCTATTCTACCGCACTCTTCAGTGCCCTACCATTTACCATATATGTCTTTTCTTGGTTTGCAACACCTCACACTTGTCTGCATGAAATTCCACCTGCCATTTTTTAGCCTATTTTTCCAGCTGGTCCATATCCCTCTAAAACCTTTGAAAACCTTCTTTGCTATCCACAAAGCTTCCAATCTTTGTGTCATCTGCAAATTATGTTGATCCTATTTGCCACATTATTATCCAGATCATTAATGTAGATGACAAACAACAATGGTCCTAGCACCAATCCCTCAGGTACACCACTAGTTGCAGGCCTCCACTCTGAGAAGCAGTCATCGACCACATCTCTCTGGTTTCTCCCGCCCAACCATTGTAGAATCCAGTTCAATACTTGACACGAATACTTAGCACCTAAACCTTCCTGACCAACCTCCCATTTGGGACATTGTCAAAGGCCTTACTAAAGTCCAAGGTGTAGATCAAGTCACCTTTATTGTCATCTGATTACAACCTGTTAAAACAGTGTTCTCCAGTCCTCAGTGCAAAAACATGCAGACAAAGAACCAGACATAACACACATGCACACATACAGACAAATAATACATATGCAGGACCAGTATTATATCTTCAAAGATAAATAAATAACATATTTTGTTTTGTATAAATGAGAGTCGCAGATGGTTAGTGTGAGCAGTTCCTTTGGTCATTCTCATTGCCCATGGGAAGAAGCTGTTTCTCTGCCTGGTGGTGCTGGCTCTGATACCCCTGATTTTGCGCCCCCTCTTCAGACAACGATCCAGATAGATCACGTTGATTTGGGGTTGGGGGAGGTGGTGGAGGAGCAAGACTCCAGTAATCCTCTCTGCCACTCTTACAGTCCTGTGGATTGACCTCCGATCCATTTCTCTGCAGCAACTGTACCACACTGTGGTCCAGCTGGCCAGGATGCTCTTGATAGAGCTCCTATAGAAGGTTGACATAATGGTCGCCAGTAGCCTTGCCAGCTTCAGTCTTCTCAGGAAGAGCAGGCACTGTTGCCCCTTCCTGTCAAGTGAAGAGATAGTGTGCATCCACGATAGGTCACTAGTTAAGTGAACTCCAAGGAAGTTGGTTCTCTCCACTCTCTCTACTACAGAGTTGTTGATGTATTGTGAGGGTCTTCCTGAAGTCCACGATCATCTCCTTCGTCTTGACCACGTTGAGACTCAGGTTGTTACTCTCGCACCATTTCATGAGATTTTCCACCTCTTTGTAGTGCGATGAGGCCAAGGACTGTTGTGTCAACGGCAAACTTGATGACACTGTTGGAGGTAGATCTTGTGATGCACTCATGAACAGGAGTGCGGAGCACACAGCCCTGAGGTGCACCAGAGCTCAGTGTTCTGCTACTGACCTGGACAGACTGCGATCTTTCCATGAGGATCCAATTACAGAGAGAGGTGTTGAGTGCCAGCGACTATAGCTTCTCCACCAGCCTCTGAGGAATGTTCGTTTTATACGCTGAGCTGACGTCAAAGAACAGCAGCCTAGCATATGAGGCATGGTTCTCCAGGTGGGACAGAACAGAATGAAGCGACAAGGCTATAGCAGCTTTTGTGGAACAGTTTCTTTTATAGGCAAATTGAAATGGATCCAGCATCCTTGGGAGATGCTTTGATGCGTTCCATCACCAGACCCTTGAAGCATTTCATAATGGTGGAGGTCAGTGTGACAGGGCAGTAGTGAATGAGGCCAGTTATTGTCGCATACAACATCCACAGCCTTTCCTTCACCAAAGCAATGTCTTAAGCCCCTTTTATCATGCAAATTTTGTGCAATGTCAGTAATCAAAAATAAAGAAATTACTGTGATGTACTGTGCCCTCCATAATGTTTGGGACAAAGACATTTTCTTTTATTTTCCCCTGTGCTCCACAGTTTTAAATTTGTAATCAAACAATTCTTATGTAATTAAACTGCACAGTCTAGATTTTATTCAAGGTTATTTGTACACATTTTGGTTTGATCATGAAGAATTTAGAGCACTTTTTATATACAATTACACAATCCTTTATCCGGAACCCTTGGTGGACAGTGTGTTCCAAATTTTGGATTTTTCCGGATTTCGGAAAGCCCACCCAAATTGTGTTGCCATATCCACCCCCAGCCCCTTCCAGTCGCCTGGCCGTCTCCCCTGACCGCTGGTCCCTCAGCCGCCCGGACGTTTCCCCTGACCGTCGGTCCCTCAGCTGCCCGGACATCTCCCCCGACCGCAGTCCCTCGGCCACCTGGCAGTCTCCCCCAGCCGCCAGTCCCTCAGCCACCTCCCCCAACCGCCGGTCCCCACTTGCTGGATTTTGGAGCTTTCCGGACTTTAGATGTCTGAATAAAGAATCGTGTACCTGTATAATCACTCATTTCAGGGCACCATAATGTTTGGGACATTTGTGAGTACTCGCGTGTCTAATTGCTTCATTGGTGCAGGTATAAGAGAGTTAGGCTTCCTTCTAAGCTTTTGATCATCTTTGGAGTCTATAGTTGTCATTTTTCAACATGAGGACCAGAGTTGTGCCAATGAAAGTTAAAGAAGCCATTATGAGGCTGAAAATCAAGAATAAAAGAGTTGGAGACATCGCCCAAACCTTAGGATTACCAAAGCTAACTCTTTGGAACATCATTAAGAAGAAAAGGTGAATTACTGAGCTCAGTAATCGCAAAGGGTCTGGTAGGACAAGCAAGACCTCCACTGCTGATAACAGAAGAATTCTCATCAAAAAATCCCCAAACTTGTGTCCGACAGATCTGAAACACACTTCAGGAGGCAATTCTGGATGTGTTGATGACTAATGTCTGTAGAAGATTTCACGAACAGAAATAAAAAGGCAACCTCTCAAAGCATTTCATCACAGTGGAAATTAGTGTTACTGAGTGATAGTCATTCAGGCAACTCAAC
The DNA here is from genome assembly GCF_036971445.1 of Narcine bancroftii. Lineage (NCBI taxonomy): Eukaryota > Metazoa > Chordata > Chondrichthyes > Torpediniformes > Narcinidae > Narcine > Narcine bancroftii. Next base: position 311,118,297 of record NC_091470.1, on the reverse strand, counting down.
CTACTGTTCTTGGGTACCAGAATCGGTGGGAACCTCGAAAAGCAGCAATGAGAGATGAACATTTCCACGAACACTCCAGCAAGTTGGTTGGAACAGATTTTCAGTACTCTTCCATGTATACATCACAGGGTCGTTAGCTTCTGCAGGGATTCTCATAGGTACCGTTGAGTTCTCCTCCTCAAAACGAGCATAACTCTTACTTTCCCCACTACACTATTCAAATTGCATAAAAATCCATTATTTATCTAGATTTACAAAATTGAATTAAAAATCAAAACTACTTTGGTGGTCCTCCACTGATGTTGTTATTTACTGGGAATGAGAGTTGGCTTTAGGGGCAGTTTTTGAATATTGCCTGTGAAATGGTTAAAGAATTGGAATGAAGTCATGAATGGGAAGAGGAAAATCTGATAACAATGTTGGTGATTGAATGATCCAAATATTTAATAAAAACTCACCCACATCTCACAAGAGTAACAGTATAAAATGAGTGAAAAGGTTCCAAAAGTTTTTAGACAACAGAAACTGCTTGTGGAAATCATCTGCAATTTTGTACTAAAGTTTTTATTTTACCTAAGTTGTTCCTCAGAACAGAAAACTAGTATGGAACATGTATAGTTCAGTAATTGTTAAGAAATCAAAAGTTGATTTTGATAAATCTCTCTCTGAAACAAAACTTGGAAGCAAATAAGCAAAAGATCTGAGCTGCTTTTTTTTTTATTGCGAGCCTGCTGGAATAAAAATTTAGTCAGAGAAAATTGTCTTCTTTTATTTTTTGATTAATACAGGTGACTTCAGGGTACAAGGCCAAAAGTGTAGCAGCTGCACTTACTTCTCCTTTCTTAGAGCCAATATTGTCAGTCTCTCTCATGGAAGACAGTGAGCTAAGATTGCTCGTCCTGCACATTCTACACAGCCTTATTGATCGTCATGAGAACAAAGCAAAATTTAAAGGAATGAGGTAAAACTACTTATGTTGGAATATTACTGCTTTTATATTTTCATGAATCAAATGAAAATAGTTTAAAAAGTGTTGTAATATGCATTAACTCAGTGAAATGGGATCCTATTTATTTTATAATGTGTGTATATTTATTTATTGATCAATTTATTGATTTATTTATGCCTACTTATTTGTTTGTCTATTCATTTATGTATATGTCAATGTGTGCATTTATTTTTAGATCTATATTTCTTATAGTTTTTATTTTTCTATGTGTGTATGTTTATATTTATATATTATTTCTTTTTAAATATATTGAAAGTATAATGGAATTGTGGAAACATTTTGGTTTGACTTTTGTAGTGATACAAATTAAGTGAAGACATCTGAAATATCTTGAAATGTGTTTTCTCATAAGTGGGCAATCATGGAAAATCATCATAAAATTTGAATTACTTTCTCCATTTTAATTTAATTTAATTATCCCATTTCTGCAATGGTATAAAATATGGAATTAAAAGGGAAATGCAAAGTGGTTTAGCATATAAAAAATAAATATGCCAGTTGTGACATTGCATATGAAATGCCAATTCTTCTGAAGACAGCAGTATGACTGGGTTTCAGCTCAAACATCGGTAGGTTTTAAATCAGTTTATACAAATATTTAAATTATTTATTTTGGAAGCATTGTGAGCACACATTCAATATTGCCCAACTAGAAAGTAATTTGCGTGGCACATTTTTAAAGACAACTTTTTATATTTTGAAAATCTTATTTTGCGGTCATAAGTTTCCTTTTAATTATATGAAAGGATGTTGTGCTCATAAGTATTATTGACAAAAACCAATTATACCAGTCAGTATATTATTAGTGTGCCGTCATTTTTATTTATATTGACATCCTACAAAATTATTCACTAATATTTCCATTCTTTTCTAATCAGAATCATCCATGATGTTTCAGCACTGAAAATAAAAAGAGACAAGAGCTCGAAGCAAGACATAAGTTTCATGAAAAAAGTAATTGACGTTATTACGTGTTTCATTTAGCTTGTAATGAGTAGCTAATTGAAAATGTTGAAATATGTCACCAGTATTAGATAGGCTTTTGAGATAACATGCTGGTGGATTTGTGTAGTTTCTCAAAGCATTTAGGATTACAATTTATCAGGCTGGTATTCTAAATGTAAAAATCTTGAAAATTACTCATTATTTTCTTTTATCAAAATTCTTTTATTCTCTTATCACTTCATTTTTATTTTGCTATTATGAGCATTCACTCTGTTATGTTCCCAGCTCTGTATTTACTGTCCAGTACCTCAATATGTGAGGCTATCAAATTTTGGACATTGACTTGAAATCAGTAAATAATTATACTGCATTGTGTTGGCACAATTTGCCAAAGTGGCTTGTTGAAAAAGTGTTGGAATGTCCATTAACTCAGTGAAATGGGATCCTATTTATTTTATAATGTGTGTATATTTATTTATTGATCAATTTATTGATTTATTTATGCCTGCTTATTTGTTTGTCTATTCATTTATGTATATGTCAATGTGTGCATTTATTTTTAGATCTATATTTCTTTTATAGTTTTTATTTTTCTATGTGTGTATGTTTATATTTATATATTATTTCTTTTTAAATATATTGAAAGTATAATGGAATTGTGGAAACATTTTGGTTTGACTTTTGTAGTGATACAAATTAAGTGAAGACATCTGAAATATCTTGAAATGTGTTTTCTCATAAGTGGGCAATCATGGAAAATCATCATAAAATTTGAATTACTTTCTCCATTTTAATTTAATTAAATTATACCATTTCTGCAATGGTATAAAATATGGAATTAAAAGGGAAATGCAAAGTGGTTTAGCACTTTGGCAAATTGATCATAAAATTTGAATTACTTTATCCATTTTAATTTAATTTAATTATACCATTTCTGTAATGGTATAAAATATGGAATTAAAAGGGAAATGCAAAGTGGTTTAGCACTTTGGCAAATTGATCATGATTATGTACCAGGAAAATTTTCCTCACTTAATAGTTGGTGAGCTCTTCAGTTAAACCTCTAGTCCATTGCACAAGACCTTAAGAGATAGGAGCAGAATTAGGCTATTCACCCCATCAAGTCTGATCCACTATTCAAATCATGGCTGATGTAAACTTCCTTTCAACCCCGTTATACTGCCTTCTTCCCATAAACTTTGATGTTCTTATTAATCAAGAACTTATAAACCTCTGCTTTAAATCTACCCAATGACTGCCTCCACAGTTGTCCGTGACAACCAATTCCACAAATTCACAGCCCTTTGGCTGAAGATAGTTCTCCTTATTAATTTTTAAGGGATATTATTTTATTCTGAGGCAGTGCCCTCTGGTCTGAGACTCTCCCGTGACTGGGAACATTTCTACCCTATCCTGTCCTTTTTGGAATGTTTCATTGAGAACCCTGCTTCATCCTAAACTCCAGCAAGTACAGGCACAGAGCCATCAAATGCTCCTCATATGTTAATCTTTTCATCCCCAAGGTCACTCTCAAAAACCTCCTCTGGACCCTCTCCAGCACAAGCACATCCACCTTTAAATGTAGGGCCCACATCTGCTCACAATACTCCCAAATATGGTCTGGCCAATGCTTAATAAAGCTTCAGCATTACAACTTTGTTTTTGTATTTTAGACTTCTTACAATGAATCCTAGCATTGCATTTGTCTTCCTTACTACCAACTTAACTTGTAAGTTGACCTTTAGCAAATCTTGCACTAGGACTCCCTATTGAGAAAATAGTCTGTCTTTAATCCTTCTCCCAAAGTGCATGACCATACACTTCCTTGTGCTGTATTTCATCTGCCACTTTGCCAATTTTTCCAAACAATCCAAGACCCTCTTCATCAACCCTACCAACCCCTCCACCTATCTTCTTATCATCTGCAATACAACTATTTACTATTGTAATGGTACAAACTAGTATGAAGGGACATTGTTTGTGTTCTTGACCATAATAGAGCCAGTGGATTATTTAAGAATAAAACAATTTCCACAAATAATTTACCGTAATATTCCATGTTATTGGGCACTGCTGCTAGACAAGCAATTATATGAGATTGATGTCAATGGCATTCAAACTGTTCTAAAAAATGTTGTACTTAATGGAATGGGCAAGACAGCATTCTCTTCCTTTTACTGTATGGCCTCTAATGTCTTGATTGGATGCTACAATGTAGATAGATTTTAATGTCCTTCTTGGTCAATCATCCTTTCATCTGAACATTCGTTTTTTATTAGTACAGTACAACTCCGATTATCCAAAATGCTCAGGACCAGGCCTGTTTCAGATAAATGATATTTTCTGATTACAGGTCATTTCTTTTAAAAATAGCGCAGTAGCAACAGCAAATCACTTGTAACAATGTTTAAACAGCAACAAACAACAAGGGAAGGCTTTATAAGCATCAGATAACTGAGGATTTCTGATTGTTTCGGATATCCTCATTAATCCAAAGCTTTTCAGAGGCAAAATGACGTCAGTTTCAGGTCCAAAAACTTTTGGATAAATGAGGATTTTGGATAATCGGAGCTGTAATGTATAATTATGCTGATTAATGAGTATAATCACGATATAACAAGCTTATTTTTGATTACTCATAATGGGGAAGTTTACATTATTCTTCTTGACCTATTTCCTCACACAAAATTGATTTTGGTAAGTTTAAGATATGAAGAGTTTGATATTCTTTTTGCAAAACATTTTGTAGAACAATTACAATCGATTTGCATTTACATTAAAATCTTGAGATTTTACTATTTTCAGCCCTAGATTGGTTATGGTTTCAATAGTGATAATTCCTTAATTGCTCATGTTTTAAAATTAAAATAAAATGATGCCCATAGCTGCCATTGACCTTCAGTAAGTATTCTAAATTAGTGGGGAGTTTTCATTATGTCCCTGTTCAACAGTCTGAAATCTGTTAAGTCATCAAAAGCAGACATTTTCAAAGGACACTATAGTCAACTCTTAAACCATGTAAAGAGAGGTGTAATAGAATGGAAAATTCTACAGCACGGAAAGGGTCCTTCAGCCCAAGTTAACCAAGTCGATTGTCCAGGATGAGGTTGTGGAATACCTGGAGGTGCATTAAAAGATAGGTCCAAATCAAAATGGTCTCTTTAAAGGAAGATCATGCCTGAGAAACCTATTGCAATTTTTGGAAGCGATCACAAGTTGGATAGACAGGGGAGATGCAGTGGATGTTGTGTATTTGGACTTGTGCGGGATACCCTAAAGGTTCACCTCTAGGTTGAGTCGGTGGTGAAAAAGCCAAATGCACTGTTGGCATTCATTTCTAGAGAGATAGCACACAAGAGCAGGGATGTAATGTTGAGACACTATAAAACACTGGTGAGACCTCACTTGGAGTACTGTGTACAGTTTTGGGCACCTTATTTGAGAAAAGATGTGCTGGCATTCGAATTTAATAGCCTCACATATTGAGGGTCTGACAAAGTGCCGCACATAAGCCTGATGAACAAGATGAGAGCCCATGGATTTACAGGAAGAATACTAGCATGGATGGTGCATTAGCTGATCAACAGGAAACAGAGTAGGAATAAATGGAACCTATTCTGGTTGGCTACCAATTACTAATGGTGTTCTACAAGGGTCAGTGTTGGGATCAGTTCATTTTGCATTGTATATTAATGATTTGGATTATGGAATTGATGGCTTTGTGGTTAAATATACAGATGATACCAAAATAGATGGTTGGGCAGGTGGTGTTGAGGATACCGAAAGGCTGGAAAAAGACTTGGATAGCTTAGGAGAATGAGCAAAGTGGTGGCAGATGAAATACAATGTCGGAAAGTGTATGGCCATGAACTTTGAAGAAGAAATAGATGGGCAGACTATTAATTTAAAATTCAGAGATGCAAAGGGTCCACAATGTGCCAGCCTATATAAACCTATTAGTCTCGGCCTTCCAAATGTCAGTCATCCTATATTTCTTTTGCATCCATATGGCTAACAGTCTTTTAAAAGTCCACATTGTACCAGCCTTTGCCACCACCCTGACAATGGGTACCCACCAGGCACCCATCGCTCTCTGTTTATACAAAAAGAAATTTTTCTCCATTCACCTTAAACAGATGTCCTCTGGTATTTACTATAATAACCTTGGGAAGAAGATGCTGACTGTCCACCCTATCAATATCTCTCATAATCTTATTCATCTATTAAGACTCCTCTAATCTGCTTGCTCCGAAGAGCCTCAGCTCTGTCATCTTTGCTTTATAAGACATATTTTCCAATCTAGGCAACATCCTGGTAAATCTCCTCTGTACCCTCTCAAAAGGCATTTACATTACTTAACGATGTGACCAGAACTAAATGCAATACTCGGCAAGTGTGATCTAACCAGAGTTTTATAGGGCAACAGCATGATCTTTAAATCAATCCCCCAACTAATGAAAGGCAGCACACCATACGCCTTCTTGATCATCCTATCAATTTATGCAACAACCTTGAGGGATCTTTGGACATGGACCCCAAGATTCCTCCACGCTGTTGAATTCTGCCATTAACCACATTCTCCACCTTCAAGTTTGACTTTCAAAAATTCATCACTTCACACTTATCCAGATTAAACTCTGTCACTTCCTGTCTGTATCCTGTTGTCACCACAACAACCTGTATTATCCACAACACCTTCAACCTTCATTTCATCTCCAAACTTACTGACTTATCCATCCACTTCCTCAACCAAGTTATTTATAAAAATCACAAATGGTAGGGGGCCCAGAACAGATAGCTGTGGACCACCACCAGTCACCCACCTCCAGGCCGAATTCGCACCATCTACTACCATCCTCTGCCTTCTGTAGTTAAATTAATTCAGAATCCATGTAACCAAATTTCAATGGATCTCATGACTAAAATCATTAGTCATCCATGAAGTCATTAGTTTTCTTATCATTAGTGGCTGAGTATTTTGTAAAAAAAGTTGTTTGAATAATGAATTTCAAAGGCCAATCACTCCACTCTGCAATGATTTTGGGAGGTTTTGCTAACATAGATGGTTTTACTGGTAAATATATTATGCGTCAACTGTCACGGTAACTTGCAGTTTAATCTCATTCACTTTTTTTTAGCAAGGACAGCAGTTGTACAGACACATTTATGTGGGATGCAAAAAAGATGATAATGAACAGAAAAACTTTGAATCCCTATTCATTGCCCTTTTACTTATTACAATTGAACTGGCCAACGATGAAGTAATCATAGACTTGATTCGACTTGCTCTGGCTATTCAGGTACAATGCATAAATTTGTCCAAGTTTATAGTTTTGTTTTGGAAATAATTCATTTGTAATTAACGATAATGCAAGTTTTTGTATGGAAGGAATTGACTAAGATTTAATATCTCAAATTTTACAATGACACTATATATTCAAGAGAAAAATGTCTGTATGTATTTTGGTCAGTATGGTTTATAGTGTGAAAAATAAAAGATTAATTTAAAAAAAAATTCAATCAAGTATTATTAATTGTTAGCATTAGTTTAGTATTTTAAATATTATTTGAAGCTGATACGCTGATCCAAGAATTCCTGCATGAGGCATAATTGTTAATCCATATCACACTTTTTTTTTTTTTGCAGAGTGAATTATTTATTCAAGTTTGTGATCTATCACGTTTCCACATCGCCACAATGTGGTTTAAATAACTGAAAACAACTTTTCCATTCCATCTATTTGGAACCTTTTATTGGTTATATTGTTGCACTGAAGTCAATTTTATAATTGATGTACTTCCTTACTAACACACCATCTTCAAAATAAAATAATTAAATCTCATGATAATTACATTATAAACACATGAAATAAGACAAGGAGGAGGTTCATATGGCCACTTATGATGTCTTTGCCATGTATTAAGATCAAATCCTGTCTTATTTGGCTTGAGTATCTTTAATGTTTCAGCCTCCACTGATCCATGGAGAAGAGAAATCAAAAGGTTCATGACTTTACTCATCTCCATCTTAAAAGGCTTTTGAAATTGAAATTCTCTCCTTTTTCTGGATTCCATTCCCATCAGTAGAAGTGTGCGCTCAGCACCTGTGTCATTGTGCTTCTGCCTTTGTCCACTTTCTTGATTGAAGTATGGGTGAAGACGAGCATAAAGATGACCTAAACCTCATTTTGCTTGAGATTCTTTGGTTAGGCATTGTTTTAGTTGGTCGAAGATGACCAAAGAACATTCAAGGCCTAAAATTATTATCTTGAACTCTGAGTAGATGATTTTTTGCATGGCAATAAAGATGTGTTGAGTGAAGTGGATAAGGGTTATGTGATTCCAAATTATTCATAAACATTCGGTCCATTCATCTTTTCCTAATATATCTGTTACAAAAAATCCATTACACCAATGAGTTAATTTTCTTCATGAAAACTCCATAATTCAATTCCGGCATTTAAGACACATGATAATAGATGTATTCAATCTGCAGATGCAGACTGAAAATCCGAAAAGTGTGACTCATATTCAGTGATACGTTACTCTATATTAAGGATGGAATACTGGCTTACTGTAGTGTTACTAGTTTGGAAAATTTTGCAACTATCAGTACATTTTAAGATATTTAATTATTGTCCTTATTTCTGATTTTTCAAATCGTTTCCAATAGGATTTGGCTGTGACTAATGAAGATATCTTGCCCATGTACAACCGTTGTGCCATTCTCGCTCTTGTGGCTGCATATTTGAACTTCCTGAGCCAGATGATTGCAGTACCAGCTTTCTGTCAGCATGTAAATAAGGTTGTAATTTAGTTTTAAATACTTCTCCTAAATTACGTAAAGAATGAATGCTTGAATAATATACTTCAATATTGAGATGAGCCAGTAGCTGCAGCAGATGGAGGTGTTTTAAAAATAATGCATTTATTAGTAATAATATAGTAGCAAACTGCTAAAGAAGATGCTGCAGTAATAAACTCTTATCAATTTTGAAGAGATTTTGCTGAGACATGTCAATCGGAGTGGGGTTGAAAATGTAACATTCCTTGCCTGCTGACAAAACACAAGGAGTAGTAAAAATGAAACTAGGATTTAAATATTTTTCTAACTCAATCTGGCTTTTAAAAAAAGTTAAGTTAGGATATCCACTTAATTATAGTTGAATGCTTGGTTTTTTAATGCGTTGCTTGTTTGCAGTAATGGAACCAAGATGCATGTGCAGTATTACTGTGGGGATTGAGATGGGAAACATTAGAAATTTCCTTTCCTTTTATAAATTTCATTTTGCTTTTCTTAGTATTGTTTCACTTGAGCAGAAACTATAAACTGGAGTGTGTAGCAGATTTTTACTTGAATTCACGAAAAATGAAAAGCTGGTGAGTTTCTGAGCTGGATAACTAATCAGCATTCAAGTATACATTATCACGTCTTCATCTCTCAGATCCTCCATTTGTAGAGTCACAGAGTATTACAGCATTGGAAATAGACCCTTTGACCCACATTGCCCACATCAACCAAAATGTCTCACCCACATTAGTCCCACCTGCCTGCATTTGGTCCATAGCTCTTTAAACTTATCCATGTATTAGTCCATTTTTTTTCATAAACATTGCTATAGTACCTGCCTCAACCACCTCCTCTAGATTTTAAGTTGTAGGGAGTTTGCTTTTATTATTTTCTATTAGGGCTGCGAAGCTATCCTTTACAAAGTTCAGATTTATTGTCAGAATATATACATGGCATCACATACAACCCTGAGATTCTTTTTTCTTGCTGGCCAGGCAGAATGTCTACAGACTGGTCATTCAAAAAACTGTATTCAAGAAAAGATATGTCGTATACTAAAGAGAGAAATGTAAATAAGAAGGAATTGAGGATTTTGGAAAATCTGATTTCACCTAATTGACCTACAACCACCAGTACATTTTGAACGGTGGGAGGAAATCAGAGCCCCCAGGGAAAACCCATGCAGACACAGGGAGAACATACAAACTCCTTCCAGACAGCGTGGGATTCGAACCCCGGTCCCAATTTCTGGTGCTGTAAAGGTGTTGCGTTATCCACTACGCCACCTTTACCACCATGTAGGTGAATTCGGATAATCAGAGTTGAACTGTAATAAATAATGTGCAAAGTAAGTGTCCTTAAATGCATTTGTTGCGGGCAGGTTAGCAACTCTTCCTAGACTAGGTGGTGCGAGTCTTGTGGCATCTATACCTCTTCAGATGGCATCAAGGAGAACAGAGTGTTGGTGTGGATCCTTGATAATTGCTGCTGTAATGGATTGGACTGTGTCTACTATCTTTTGCATTGCTTTCCATTCAGAGGTATTGGTGCCCCCATACCAGCCTATGATGCAACCAGTCAGCATACTTTCCACTACATAATGTAGTAGTTTGCCAAGTTTTCGATATCATACCAAACCTCTGCAAACTCTTGAGGAAGTAGAGGCGCTGATGTGCTACTAAATCAAGAAATTCATAAGATCCTAGACACCTGGTGCCAGAAGGGGATAAGGTATATCAAGGACTGTTACAAACAAAGGCAGCTCATGTCATTCGAGCAGTTGAAAAACAAACATGGTCTATAGAACATTCTTCTGCTATCTGCAAATAAGATATTTTTTTAAGGTAAAAATTAGGACAGTCTATGACTCTGCCTGGGTCTACTGGGGAGATTCTAATTCAACAGGAAATGTGTGTAAATTTGTTTTTCGAATATATTGCATATTCCAAAGTGAGGGTTCAAAGCCAGGCTTACACAGATCAAGGGAGAGATAACAATTAATGAAGAGTGGTGGCAAGACCTGTGTGTGGACAGTGTGACTGGTGTCATTAACGCCAGATACAGGTTGCTGCAATACAATTTTTTTTCACCAGCTGTACCTCGCACCACAAAAATTACTTAAATCAAAGCCAGAAATTTCAGAAATGTACAATATGTGTAGTGTGAAGATTGGAACCTTTGCCCACTCCACCTGACTACATACAAAAGTGAGACCCTTTTGGGAAGAACTGGAGGACACTCTGGGGAAAAAAAAATTCCACAAGATCCGGAGTTGTACCTCTTGGGAGATACCGGAAATGTGAATTTTAGACTGTCCAAATATCAAATTCAGTTCATGAAGGTCACCCTGTCGGTAGCCAGGAAGTGTATAATGGTTACATGGAAGTCTGACTCCCAATTAAATACTACACAATGGAATATGTAAATGCAGAATTGCATTTCCCCTGGGGAAAATCACTTACAATCTAAGGGGGAAACATGACATATTCGTTAGGTGTGGCAACCTTCTCTGAAATACATGAGCATGTAGATTGGCTAGCTCCCCCTCCCTGCAAAATATGGATATTATAAAAATCTGTCCCAGTAGAGAAAGGAGTAGAGTTAAGGAAGTGGAATATGGCACAGGTGAGGTGCATGTTTACTTTTTAACTTATTTAGTTTGTTTTATTTTAGTGAGTTTTTTTAAGTTTTTCCTTTTATTCCGTACTTGTGTTATTTAGTTAATAAGGTTGTTCATTTTTAGGTTTCAGTGGTGGCTCTGAACCCCACTTGTATTTGTACAATATATAATCGGTATGGTTATATGTTTGGGGGCAAGGGAGAGGGGGATAAAATCCAGACTCTGTATGTTTCATGAATGTTGAAAAAGATTGTATTGGTTGTTGGAATTACTTCGAGTCTATAAAATCCAAAATAAAATATTCAAAATAATACCAGAAATTCATCTCCTCTTCCCTCCCTCTGTCTTGGCCATGAGGCTCAAAGTAGGCTCAGGAATCCTTTCCTTTCCCAGGAGCTGTACTCCCCTCTAATTGTTATCCTTACTTCTTCTCCATTCCACCTTTCTCTTTCTTCTTCGACTTGGAGAGCGTAATCTGGCTGTGATCCACCAAGGACACCTTCCACATCCATGTGTGTTGCCTGAAGGTGTTGTTAAAGGCTGGGCATCTCATCATGGGCTTGAACTTATCATGATACTGGCAATTGGCTGGGACGCTGGAATATATTCATCTGTCCTCATCAAGCCTCTCTCCCGCAAGGCTCAGTTGCATTGCCTTGCTGGGTGAGGTGGACCTGTTGAGTTGGAACGACTTGTGCACAGTTGACCACTGGGTTTTAATTTTTTTACATCTGTGAAATTGAGGCACGAGGTAATGGATCCAATTTTATTGAGAATTAAATGACTATTATCTCCATATTTATATGCAGTGATATTGGAAATGAGAAGTTTAAATTGCTGATCAGAATCCAGTTAGTTAGAATGAGCAAAATATAAAATATACCAGAAATCTAACCTTTTGTTTTTTTTTCATACAAGGTGATTGAAGTAAGAAGTAAAGAAGCACCATATCTTCTGCCTGAAAATATCTCTCAAGAAAAGTATGTACAAGTAGATATTTTTTTGAAAATTAAGGTATTTTTAATTTGATAGAAAGAAAATGTATCTGGTCATGCTTTGGTATGAAATCCAAAATAAAGATCAGAATCTCAGGAAAAAGACAAGAAAAATATAGGTTTGGGAAGTATCATTAGAAACTAAACACTAAAGAAGGCACAAAAGTTTATATATGAGCAGTCCTTCAGATCTGATCTCCGTTAGAAGTTCTGTATGAAAATTTTATATCACCAAATGGATTAGAGGCAGTAGATATGCAAGAATAGTTCATAGAGATGTCTTGCATTTAAAGATTATGGTGCATTCATGCTCCTGCAGCCATATCAAGAAACACTCAACTATAAACTATAAACACTCAAAAATAATTCTGTAGATTTATTCTTAGGCCAACGTGTCCATTCAAGGATACAAGTTTTGCAGGCTTGCCAATTCCTAATTGCCCTTGAGAAGGAGGTGGTGTGCTAGCTTCTTGACGTTCTGCAGTTCTTGAAGAGTGGGTATGCCCACAATGCTGTGAGGGAGGGAGTTCCAGGATTTTAACCCAGCCATGATAAAGGAACAGCAATGAATCTCAAAAGTTGAGATGGTGTTTGGATTGTTGAACAAAGCAAATTATAGATTCATAGAACCGTACAGCACAACATCCCTCAATCTACCCATCCATTGCCATCCTTTGCTGATCTTTATCATTCCTATTTATCGGCATTCAGTTTTCTGTGCCTTGGCTATTCAAATGTTGGTCTTAAAGGTTGTGATTCTGTATTACTCCTCTGACTATGCATTCCTGATATTAACAACTCTTCTAATTTGATCCCCTCTAAACTTCACCTTCACCTTAAACTAGTACTTCATGTTTTAGATACCTCTACCTTGGAGAAAAGGAATTCTTTCTTTCTACAGTTTTTGCCTTTTAAAATTTCATGTATTTCTGTCTGCCTTCATGGGGAAAACATAGCCTTTCCATTTCCTCCTTTTGGGTAAATCCTTCCGATCCCGGCAGCATTCTTGTGAACTTGCTCTGCAGCTTCTCCAGTGCAACCTGAATCTGCACAAAATATTCAAAATGCAGCCTAAACAATGTTTTGTAATCTTGTAACATGGTGTCCCAACTCAAGTTCAAATTGATTGGAGAATGTACTAGGATGCAGTGCTGAGATTTGTATTGCGACAATCCAACGAAACATTTTGTACGTAGTACAGCAATAATATACAGTACAGAAGTGCAGATCGGGAGAGAGATCAGTTAGTGCGAAGCAAAAGTATTATCGTTTTACTATTGTGAGATTCATTCAGTGGGAAAGAAACTGTCCTTGAATCTAGTGATATGATAATGAGTTTATTGCCATATACAAACAATTCTCAACCAGTGGGCCATGTCCCACTGGTGGGCTGCAACATATTTCCGTATGGGTCTTTAAAAGTGTTAAATTAGATATAGGTGTGTTTCTTACGGAGCTGCCTTTGACTGGAAAATATTGCTCAGTCATTGCCATTAGTGGGCCATGGCAATGTTGGCCAGAAACCAGGTGGATCTTAAACTGAAAAAGTTTAAGAGTTGGTGTGCCAACTCTGTACAAATCATTTACTTAAGATCTATAGGCATATATTCTAAATATAAGCCACATTTTAACAAAAAAGGAATAATTATTTCGCAAATTATAAGTTATTTTTTCCAAATATAAACATGATTGTAATTTATTATGCCATCTTTGAATATTCAACTCTACCTCATTTTTCCATGCAACAGCTCTACATTTTCTCGCTACTGCTAACCCTAATCGTACAAAAGCCAAATACGATTTGTCCATCTGTGACTTTGCATTTAATACATTCATATAACCTAATAAACACATCATTGGATCCAATTGCAAATCAATTTTAAACAACTCTCTTAAAAACCTTGTAACTTTCTCCTAAAAGGTTTAACTTTTCCACATGACCAAATAGAATGCATAAAAGTCGGTTCACCACATCTAAAGCACAAATCTGACCAACTAACCTTGTATTTCTTCAACTTTTCAGGAGTTAAATATAATTGATGTATAAAAATTATAATTGACCATTACTGTGCCCCACATTAAGTAATTTTGCAACACTATCAATACTTATATTTGACCATTCTTCCCAAGACAAAACAATATCTAAATCCTTCTCCCATTTCTCCTTCTAGATTTATATAGTTTAAATAAAATTAAAGCTGATTTAGGTAGATGGAAAGATTTACCATTGACTTTAATTGGGAGAATGAATTGTATAAAAATGAATATTTATCCCCGAGTACAATATCTTTTTCAATCTATTCGAAGTATAATACAAAAGAATTTTTTTTAAGGAATTAAATAAAGTACTTCAATTATTTTTGTGGAAAGGTAAATTGTCAAGAGTTTCTATCCAAAAGTTAACACGGCAGTATGAATTGGGTGGAATTCAATTGCCACATTTTCAAAATTATTATGAGGCGGTACAATTGAAATTTATTAATAGGTTATTTGATACTGAACAACCACCTATGTGGGCAAAAGATGAATTGGATCAGATTTTTGAAAATAACATTAGTCATTTTATTTATAAATGGAACCCTTAATTGTGACAAAAATATAAATTACCTGTATTGTGGCATATAATGGATATTTGGTATAAGCAAAATCAACTTATAGGTTCTAAAGGAAAAATCTCTGTAAAATTAGATATATCAAAATAAATTAATCCCTTTTTCTTTAAATAATCCTTATTTGAAAAATTTGGAAATGAAAGGAATTAGTATGATACAGGATTGTTTTGAGGCAGGTAGATTTTCTACATTTAATACATTACGAGAGAAATTTGGTATTTCATCAAATTCTTTTCTTGCTTATTATCATGTTAGGGATTTTTTTATCAACAAACTTTGGACAGGATTTTGTTTTTCCAGGTCAAATGAAATTTGAGATGTTAATTGCAGATAAAAGAAATAAGGAGTTTATTTCAGATATATATAGGTTGTTGCAGGAAAAAATGGATAAAGTTGACCTATATAAAATTTGCGAACATTTCCGATGGGTATCGGGCAGAGCCCCGCACCCACCTCGGATACTCAGACCACATATCTGTAATGCTAACCCCAGCATACAGATGCTCTAGACCAGTTCTGAAGCAAGTTAAAACCTGCCCAGCAGGAGCCATTCATGCACTTCAGGATTGCTTCAAGCACACTGACTGACACACGTTCAAGGAAGCAGCAACCAATGGCGACTGCATCAACCTGGAGCAATATACAGGATCAGTGACTAGCTACATTAGTAAGTGTACTGACAATGTCACTGTGCCCAAGACCATCGTTACTCACTCTAATCAGAAGCCATGGATTACTGTGAAATTGAGTGTGCTGCTGAGGAGCCAAGACTCTGCCTTCAGAATAAGCAACAAGGTAGCCCTCACTATTGCAAGAGCCAAGCTGTCTAGGGCCAGCAGGAAGGCAAACCATGCACATGCCCAGCAAATTCATAGTCACTTTCAGGACAGCAAGGACACATGACACATGTAGAAGGGCATTCAAGATATCGCCAACCACAAGACTGCACCATCTGCCTGTGCTGGTGATGCCTCCCTCCCAGATGCACTGAACAATTTCTATGCATGTTTTGAGGTGAAAAATGATGTGATGGCAAAGAAGACCCTCTCTCCTTCAAATACTCAGGGCTGTATCTTACAGTGGCTGAGGTGAGGAGAGTTTTAGGTAAGGTCAACTCATGGAAAACAGGGGATATACAGCAGAGCTGGCAGATGTTCTCACTGAAATCTTTAACATCTCCATGAGAAGTGCCGTGGGGTTCCAACATGCTTCAAAGACGCTACCATCCAATTAACCTCCAACCTGCAGTGTGTTTGAATGGTGGAAAGAAACCAGAGCCCCCAGGGAAAATCCATGGAGACACGGAAACGACGTATAAACTCCTTACAGACAGCGCGGGAATTGAACCCCAGCCACTGTTACAGTTTCGCGCTAACCACAGGAAAAAGAATCTCAGGGTTTTATGTGATGTCATACATGAACTCTAACAATAAATCTGACATTATATTACTGCTTTCACATATTTGGAGAATTTGTACAATCCTGTATTTTTTATTTATAGTTTGCCCAAGTCTTTGGAGATACAAGACAAAAGCTGTCTTTTCTTGCAAAACAAGATTGCAGATGCACTGGCTGGCAGTGGCTACAATGTGGACAGACTATCTGTGCCTTATGTACCCCAACCTACAGGTATGAGTACGAATGTTTTCATACATGGAGTCTACATGTTAATGGTAATGAAGTCTGGAAACACATGTCTGTATTGACCCATAATTAACAAGTCTTTTACGGGAGTTTCTGGGGGGAAAAAAAACTTGCATTGCATTCAAAATTTATCTTGAAAATATGCACTGTATTGTTCCTGATGTAGTCCCTGCTTCATGTTAATTTCAGTGGAAGGAAAATAAAGTGATGGTCTCTGGTAAGAATATGATTTTTTTTTCCTCTAATGTTTCCAATGGTGAGACATTCAGAAATAATTAAAGGCTTTAACAGCCATCTTAGCGAGAGGCACCAGCTCAGTCAAATGTTAAAATGTGGGTTTCAGTGCTTTCACCTGTCACAAGTGCATCTAGCTACATTTGTGTGTAAGGGAGCTGGTTGAATTTCAGATCATTCAGAAGGCTGACGGGTTGATATAAAGGAGTTGGAACGAGGCAGTCACATAGAATGCATACAGCTGGGTGACCGTCAAGTGAAAGGGAACAGGAATAAGCAGTCAGTGGCTGATATCCCTTTGGCCAATCAACTCAATAACAAGAATACTACCTTTGAATAATGTTGAGGTAGATGACCTACCATGGTAAAGTCATGACAGCCAGGTCTCTAGCATTGTTTGTTGCAAAGAGAGAAGAGCAGAGCAATAGTGAGTGGGGATACATTGGTGAGGAAAACATGGGAATTTCTAGTTGCTAGGTCGTAGAGAGAGAGAGAGAGGGAAAGCTAGGGCAAGCTGGACCATCAACTGTGCACAATCCCCAATTTCCTGTTGCATTTCAGAGTGTTTTGTTGACTTAAAAATAGTGGGTGTGTAAGATTTCTGTAACAAGTAGGTTAAGCAAGTTGCACTATGATGAAAAGTTATTCACTGCCTTGAATTCAAACCCTTCTCCAAAGACCCCACCATCAAATTAGCTTGCACTTGATCCCTCCCTCATTAACTCTGCAACTTAAAAAGCACATGCTTTATCATTTTTCTTATTCTGATCAAATGTTGATTCTACTTCTTTCTGCAAAATTGCCACCAGATACTTTGGGTGCTTATGGTATATACAGTTTTTGTTCCAGATTTCCAGTTTCTTTTTTTTTTAGGCTGCTTATTGTCTTGATTTGCCCTGCAAATAATATTTTGCTGATGTGCCCAACTTCTAGCGTTTGTCACTCTTTCTTGGGAGTTCTTGCCTTTCTAGGAAATTTGCAATAAAAAAGTATAGTCTAGTATTGAAAGTTTTTTTAACATCCTTTAAGATGTCATAGACACATCGGATAATTCTCTCATCTGGTTTTAAAAAATATATGCATAGTTTTGTTAAGAAAAATCATGCATAACTTCTAATGTAATGCATTTAATAAACTAAAATTTTATACTTTTTGATATTTGAAAACAATTGTAAACTTTTTTGTCAGTTGCAATTTTTCTTTTCGAAATATTGCAGATGATGCAAGGTCTAATAAAGACCTTTAAAGATGGAAGAGAAAAATGACTTTAAATAAGTAGATGAATAATTAGCTTCATTTTATTTGCTCATAAAAGTAGATCAAGTCTGAATTGCCAGTTCAATGCATTTTAAATATACTTTATCCATGCGTTGCCAATATTTCATATGGTTCATCCAGAAAGATACTAATGTGCAATTTCTCATAAATAGTCCTTTATTGCACTTATCACTATTCTCTTTAACTTATCTCTCATGCCTAGTCCTCAACCTTCTTCCTACTTCAAGAAAGTCCAGATATAATTGCAGGTGGAAAAGTTAACTTAGGTGGACCTGCATCATGTTTTGTAAAGCACAAAGCATGAATGCATCCCTGCATAAGTCATTATTTCACCTAATTGTTTCTGCCTTGCCCTGGTTCATAGGTTTGAGTAAAATGTGTTGATTTCAAAACCAAAGGCAAGGCTTTAGCAAAATATTTTAGCTTCCTCAAACTTGTATGATTGTGGTAATAATAACTGGCTCTTTTGATGACTGAAGACAAATATTGAACAGTGCAAAATATTGTGAGCTGATATAGTCTATTTTTCTTGAAATTACTAAAAGATAAAATGTCATCTGGAATAAATTGTTACTGTAGAATTCAACTGATGATTTATATTAGAACTGAACTATATTATTCAATTCTTTGACTTAATTTCAACAGGTCTTCTAAAAACGGAATCATTTTTATGTTAAACTTTTTTAATTACATGATAGGGTAACCCACTTGTGATGTATACAAGGATGAGAGGCAAACTGGTCTTCTGTGCTGCATTTATTCTGAGCAGAGCTATGCATGCCAGTATGAGAAGTTCACTGTAGTGATGGAATAGTTGAGCTAAACTCTGAACAGATGGTTAAATTGATACAGGTACATAATCTTTTATCTGGACTTCTAAAATTTGGAAAGCTCCAAGATCCGGCAAGTGGGGAGAGAGACCAGCAGCGCGAGTCGGGCAGGCGAGGGCGAGAGACCGGCAGCGTGAGTTGGGCAGATGAGCGGGGGTGACCAGCAGCACGAGTCGGGCCGGCAAGGGCTTGAGGGAGACCAGCAGCGCGTGTCGGGCAGGCGAGGGCTTGGGGGAGACCGACAGCACGTGTTGGGCGGGCGAGGGGGTTGGAGAGACTTGCACAACTGGAAGGGGGGGGGTGTATATGGTAGCACAATTCAGGTGGTCTTAAATCTGGCTTTCCAAAATCCAGAAAAATCCAAAATTCGGAACACACTGTCCCCCAAGGGTTCCGGATAAAGGATTGTGTACCTATATTACAAAGATTTTGCAGCATAATAAAGAAACCTGATGCAATTTAATGGACTTTAGTTAAACAGTTCTTGGAATACATTTTTATTTTCCTTGCATTTGGGATAATATATTTTCCTCAGCAGATAAATGATTGCAATATTGGTCCATGAAATAGTAGTATGTTCCAGGAACAGCACAGATATAGGTCCTCCAGCCCACATGCATGTAACAAACATGTCCAAATCAAACTAAAACTGCTGCTTGCACTTAATAGACATCTTTCCTTACCCTTCATATTTTCATATCTATCTGGAAGCCTCAAGTGCTGCAATTGTACCTACTTGTACTACTACTCACACCAGCCTTTTCCAGGCAACTAGTGCTGTGTTTAAAAATAAAATGCTCCACATAGCTTCCTTGAGCTTCTTTCCCCTGCTCCCTCCCTTCCTTAAGTTTATGGCCTCTAGTGTACAATGCTTTTATCCTGGGAAAAAACTTTGAATGTCCACATGAGAAATAGAGGCAGGAGTTGATCATATATCAAGATCCTCCATGATTGTTTGCCTTAGCACCACTTTCATATGAATGTTAGATCCCTTGATGCCCTTAATATCAAAAAATATAATCAACCTCTGTCTTGAATCTACTGACCCCACCCCCGCACTCCTTGAATTACAAGAATTTACTACCCTCTTTTTCCTTAGTCTTGAATGTCCAAAACCCTGTTTTAATACCAACTCTTGGAGATTACCAGAAGAGCAAGACTTCTGAATTGAAAAGAATGCCAGACAATACAAGAATGCAAGAAAACAGGACCAAGACTAGGACCACCTGGCCAGTTAAACCTGCCTCGCCATTCAAAATAATTATGGATGATCTATACTGCCCTCAACTCTATCTTTCCAATCCCCATAACCCTCAGTTTTTCAATCTTTCAAATACTTAACCTCTTTTAGCACACTAAATTATCCACCATCCTCTGCAGTAGAGAATTCCAGAAATTTCAGAGACCTCCAAGAAATAAATTTCTATACATTTCAGTATTTTTTTTTAATTTTGTATCTACGTCTCATGGTGAAAACAAATCTTAAGTTCCACTCTGTCAAGCCACCTGACAACATTGTTTGAAGAAGTTCACCCCTCATTCTTCTAAATTTCAATCCCATTGAATCTTAATTAATTTCCTCAGAGGATTTGCAGCTGGATGGAGACCCTAAGTCCAGTCATCTAGGAGTTAACAATGAGAATTTATGAGAAGTGTGTTCCACTTTCCAAAGGCACACGGATCAGTGGGTTAATTGGTCATATGGGTGTACTTGGACAGTACAGGCTCATGGGCTGGAAGGGCCTGTTTCCATGCTGTATCTCTAAATTTAAAAAATAGTATTTTCTGCACTAAATACTTAGATTTTGAAAGATAATGATTAGTCACACAAGGTCATTATATGAGATTCCAAGTTTGAATATTGACTTCCCACAAGGTGATTATTCATAGAAAACATTTTATTTCTCAAAGGTTACAGATTTAAGCAGGCTTTAGCCCTGACCCATCTCTGGCAACAAAAGAAAAGCAAGACTCATTCCATTTAATATTTGCACGTTCATGCTCAATATTGACCAAGCAGTAAGAGTCAGGTAGCTGGCACATATATAATCATAGCAGCTTAACACATTAACAATATTGTCGTTCTGTCTAATGTCTTTTACCAAATGCAGACAACTTTATATTACTAGCAGATGGTGTGTGTGATGTTTTTTGTTGTTGATGATAAGTAATAATGTCATTTAAGGTTATGATAATCTTCAGGACAGTGATGGGAGGATGTACATGGGGCTGAGTGTACTAAATGCTTTCACTGTTTAACCAACTATTTAAATTGAGTAAGGTGCGTTAAACTCTATTCACAGGCAACCCCTGCGTTATGGCCAATAGTTTACGTAAATTCACCCTTGGAGTTCTCAAATCGTTATCCAAATTTTTGAGATGTGATCTAAAACTTGCTCTCACTGAACTTCTGTGGGGGAGAAAAGGATTAAATAAACCCAATTGTTTTCTTTTTCAATATTTTTATTAACATCAAAAAATAGAGTCCATAAGGATATACAGGTATGTTAAAAGTCAGAAAGATACATTACTCCCAAATCATATGATTTCATCCAAGGTACTCTACATTGTCAATCAAACAAATTGCTTTGAATTAATATTTTATTGGTATATAAAAGAAATCTAAACCCACTACCAAGAAAGAAAGCATTTGGCCCAATAAAAAAGCACAGAGTTGTGATGTTACCTCATTAGTCAACACGTTCTACCTTCATGTCAAATCAAAGATTATGAAAATAATTCAAAAAGGGTCCCCACAGTGTTTGAAAATTTGAATTTATATCGGAAATTGAGCATCTAATCTTCTCTAAATCAAGACAAGACATAACATCACGTAATCCAATTTTTTTTTCAACTTGTATTTCTTAATCTCAGATAATGCAGCTTCATTTACAGGAAATCATGAGTCGGACAGTTTTGTAGGAACAGCTTCCTCCCTTGTTACACAAGTCTTTTTTTAAATTTATTTTGATTATGCAATATGAAATTGTTTTTTTCCCCTTGCTAACCAAGTTCAGTTTGTGGTATTGTATATAATTTTCTTGATTTCTTTCTTGCCTTTTTACCATCTGCTCCTCAAAAAGCAGTGCTGTGAATTTTCATGATGCAACATTGCATATCAACTGAAGGCCTTATGGAACCAAGACTTATTGACACATTTTTCCACATAATTTTAAGCCTAAATAAAATGACCTAAAGTGGGACTGTGATGCTTTATGAATTAGGACGGTGGTAAAATTAACATCAAAGCATGTTCTATATTTTTCCAATAAATTGTGCACTTTCCAATGTATCTGTATTTTTAGGATGATGGTTTAGAGGTACAGTATTGCATTTCATAAATGAAGTGAATTTTGAACTTCAATTTACATTACATATAATTGCTTTTAGATGAAGATAGGCTGTCCAGAAGAAAAAGTATTGTTGACACTGTGTCAATCCAAGTTGACCTCATTGGTGTCAATGTTCAGCAGGACAAGGTAAAGAAAAGTTTTTCTCTACACGTTATTACTCCCAAGGGACAAATTTCAACAGTAATGTTACTCTTTTACTGAAAAATATCTGATGGGGTTTTATTCTTTTGAAAGGTCCCTAACCTCTTTGGATTATGCAGTTTTCTCACTTTAAACCTAGGCCTCTTGAAATGGTTATGTGATCATGTAAATGAGATGTTGGCTGGTATTCCTCGACTTCACCCCTCCCTTGCTTGAAAGATAAAAAATCTTTGATTAATGATAAATCAGAGAATTGCAAAGTATACAGTAGGAAAGGTCAACTCATCACAGCTGTGCACTCTATGCAAGAGAAACTCCTTATCCTAATTCATGATTTTTTTTTCCCCCATCAAACTAAAGGGTTTTCTTTTCTCTATCTGATCTACTTTTCTTTTGAATCCTACAATTGAATCTGTTTCTTCTACCTCACCCTCCCCCAACACATAACACCCCCATTTTGGCAATGCATTCCTCATGCAAAGTTTGAAGTTCATATTTATTCTCAGAATCACATACAAAAGAGGGAATTGAAAACAAAGCAAGAAATATAAACTAGCTGTGCAATACATAAAATAATTTGCAAAGGAAGAATCCTTAAATGACTATCTGATTGGGTTTTTTAATTTAGGAGTCAGATGTGATGGGATAGCAACTGGTCCTGAACCTGGTGGTACAAGTCTTATGGCTTCTATACCTCTTTCCTGACCACAGCAGTGAGAACAGAGCACGTCCTAGGAGGTGTTGATCCTTGATGATTTCTGCTGCTCTCTGATGGCAATGTTCCATGTAGATTTTCTCGATGGTAAGGAGAGGTTTGCCTGTGATGTATTGGGCTCTGTCAACTACCTTTAACAAGGCTCTTCGTGCCGTGATGCAGCTGGTCAGCACACTTGTAGAGATTTGCCAAGATTTTCAATAACATTTGTGTGTTGGGTCCCGGAAAGGTCCTCTAAAATAGTGACTCCCAGGAATTTAAATTTGGTCACTCTCTCCATCTCTGATCCCTCAATGAGCACTGGATCGTACACCCCTGTTTTTCCCATCCTGAAGTCCACAATCAGCTCCTTGGTTTTGCTGACATTGAGTGCAGTTCTTGCAAGTACACCATTCAGCCAAGTTTCCAGTCACCATATCACCCCCTTTTATTTAGCCCACTACCATGGTATCGTCAGCGAATTTGTAGATGGTATTATTGTCATACTGAGGCACACAGGTGTAAAGCAAGTCAAGCAGAGGGCTAACGCAGCCCTATGGTGCTCTCGTACTGATGGAGATTGTTGAAATGTTCTTACCAATCTCACTGATTGTGGTTTTGAGGTGAGGAAATCCAGGATCCATTACAGTGGGGTATTGAGGCCCAAGTTTTGGAGTTTGCTGATCAGTTTTGAGGGGATGATGCTGTTAAATGCTGAACTGTTGCCAATAACGAGCATCCTGATGTATGCGTCTTTGGTGTTCAGGTGTTCCAGGGCTTTTGTTTAGAGCCAGTAAAAGGGATCATTTTCTTGTAGGCATATTGTAATTGATCTATATTGCTGCACAGACAGAAGCTGATGTGCTTCAACACCAGCCTCTCAAAACACTTCATTATTGTGGACATGAGTGCCACTGATCAGTAGTCATTTAAGCAGTTACCACACTCTTCTTGGACACAGGTACAATGGAGACCTATTTGAAACAGGTGGGTACCACCTCCTGTCAGAGTGAGATGTTTAAGCTATCCGTGAATACAATGGCAAGTTGGTCAGTGCAGGTTTTTAGTACTCGGCTGGGTACTCCATCCAGTCTGTATGCTTTTCCTGGATTCATTCTCCTGAAGGCATCACACAGGTCATCCTTGGATATTGACAGTAGTGGATTATCAGGGATCATTGAGTGCACAGTGGTTCTTCCATGTTCTGGTGCCAAATCAGACATAGAAAGCATTGAGTTAATCTGGGAGTGAAGCTTTCCAGTCTCCTTCTGCACTGTTTTTTAGCAGATTTAGTCCAACAGCTGTTGGATATCCTTCATTGTTTCCATTCTTGTCCGGAATCTCCACTTCGCCCAGGAGATGGCTTTTCGTAGGTAATACTTGCTCGTTGTGGAGAATTCTGGAACTCTGGATTTAAAAGCTTGTAATCTGGCTCTCACCAGCTTCTGGATTTTATTGTTCATCCAGGGCGTCAGGTTGGAGAAACCCTGAATGATTTGGTGGGGACACACCCATCTTCAGCTGTTTTGATAAAGACTGTAATGGCCCTGCTGTAATCATTCAGATCCTCAGATGAGTTCTTGAACACTGACCAATCTATTGACTTGAGGCAGTCCTGTATCCATTGTTCAGCCTCTCCCAACCACCTTCTGACTGTCCTGATCTCTGGAGCCTCTCTTTTTAGACTCTGCCCGAATGCAGGCAGAAGGAGCACAGCCAAGTGGTCCTACTTGCCAAAAAGCAGCCTTGGGAATAATTTGCTGCAATTATTTAAATTCCTCTTGTCACATTCGGTTCTTTTGCCAATCACCTGTAGCCTTACATCCTCTGGCAATGGTTGGTTTGCTTGTACCCTTGATGATTTTACATGACTCTATCAGCTTTGTAAGGAAGAATAAATCCTGGTTTCCAGGTTGAGGAGGGCATTTATTTGTAGCATTCAAATTGAAACTTGATAAACTCTAGAAAGAAGGAAGTATTTAAAAGGAAATAATTTGAATGCTATGCATTGTGGAATCAGCTGGATTGCTCCTACTTAAGAATTGACAGAGACTGGCTTTGTCAAATGACCTTCTTTGCTGTTACCATGCTGTAATTCTCCAGTCTATCCATATAATTAAAGTTCCTCATCCCTGGAATCCATCTAGTAAATCTCTTTTGCACCCTGTCAGATACATCTTTACTGGTCTGTGGTTTTATTCAAGAACTACAGTATTGTTTTTCATTTCCACAGGCAAAGATAGTTGAAGAAATCACTTTCGAGACGTTAAAGAAAGCTATTGGTATGTATAACATGTTTTTAAAGTGCAACAAGCCATAGCAAAATGTGATAGGGTTATGGATGGATGAATAACATAAATAAAATCAAAAATCTTTGAACTGCACAATTTAATTTCTGATTCTCCATAAAAGAAAATGCATTTTAACCATTTTCTCCTAATAGATTAACAAATTCCAGAGTTATTTATGTAGCAGTCCCCATCCAATCTTCAATTTATTAATACTTTAAAGACAAGTTATCATTCACTTCCTAGCCTTTTGTTTATTAATACTGATAGACAACAGACTCGCCAAGGCAAATAGCGCCTTTGGAAGACTACACAAAAGAGTCTGGAAAAACAACCAACTGAAAAACCTCACAAAGATAAGCGTATA
Organism: Narcine bancroftii; assembly: GCF_036971445.1. Lineage (NCBI taxonomy): Eukaryota > Metazoa > Chordata > Chondrichthyes > Torpediniformes > Narcinidae > Narcine > Narcine bancroftii. The sequence goes on along the minus strand of NC_091470.1, from coordinate 311,092,497 downwards.
CAGAGCCGTTGTCATACCCACACTCCTGTTCGGCTCCGAATCATGGGTCCTCTACCGGCACCACCTACGGCTCCTAGAACGCTTCCACCAGCGTTGTCTCCGCTCCATCCTCAACATCCATTGGAGCGCTTACACCCCTAACGTCGAAGTACTCGAGATGGCAGAGGTCGACAGCATCGAGTCCACGCTGCTGAAGATCCAGCTGCGCTGGATGGGTCACGTCTCCAGAATGGAGGACCATCGCCTTCCCAAGATCGTGTTATATGGCGAGCTCTCCACTGGCCACCGTGACAGAGGTGCACCAAAGAAAAGGTACAAGGACTGCCTAAAGAAATCTCTTGGTGCCTGCCACATTGACCACCGCCAGTGGGCTGATAACGCCTCAAACCGTGCATCTTGGCGCCTCACAGTTTGGCGGGCAGCAACCTCCTTTGAAGAAGACCGCAGAGCCCACCTCACTGACAAAAGGCAAAGGAGGAAAAACCCAACACCCAACCCCAACCAACCAATTTTCCCTTGCAACCGCTGCATTCGTGTCTGCCTGTCCCGCATCAGACTTGTCAGCCACAAACGAGCCTGCAGCTGACGTGGACTTTTTACCCCCTCCATAAATCTTCGTCCGCGAAGCCAAGCCAAAGACTTCCCCCATAGCCTTGGTTTATCTCTTCAAGAATTGAGACAAATAAAATCTGCTTTCCTTTAATTGCAGAGGGAATTAGAATGTAGAATACACTCCAGGTTCATATTGGTAGAATCTATTGTACAACCTGGTTCTGAAGAGAATTTGACTTCTACACTTGTCAAAATATGAACAAATTAGTCCAAGGTATTTTTAATTAGGTTCCAGTTTATTGTTGACTCTTGGCAAGTGGAGTCTCTTGGTTGATTTGTGATTGAATTGGATTAATAAAGTGTGACTTCATAATAATGCTTTTGTGGCACAAGTTTGGCACTTAGTTTTATGGATTTAGTAGTCTTGTCATTTTAATGATCTGGAACTTGTCCTTTTTATCAATCAGATAACCAAAATCTTGAAGAACAAGAGAGAGAAAAGCGGCGCCAAGTAATTGAGAAGTTTCAGAAAGCACCATTTGAGGAGATTGCAGCTCAATGTGAATCCAAGGTTAGACCAAATTTCTATTACAGTTTAAATACTGCATATAATGTTAATAAAAGCAAATGTGTACATGCTACTTCCTATTAAAGCAGTATTTTTAACATGTGCAATTCATACTCTATTGCATTCTCTTCCCAACTGAAAACATTATTTTTGTCTGAATGTGTGGTTGTAGAGAGAGATTTTATTTTTTTCAGGATAACATTTGTTATAATTGCAGACAGAGTACAGAACGAGATATTATTCATTTTGGGATATGCTGAAACTCTTATTTTCAGTACATTTCAATTAATATCTGAATCCAAAGAATAATGTGTGTTTTTAAATGTTTGTCTATTAATAAACCCAACAATGATCTTTGCTGTGATGTTCAACATTATTCATTCAGCAATTTTAAAAAAAAATGTTCTGTTAAACTTAAAGCTTGATTGGTTCAAATATTGTAATTTGTATACTAAATAGTTATCTTTATTGAATTTATTTCCACAATAAGTCTTGTATATCTCACTTCTAGTCAAACCTCCTGCATGACAAGCTTGCAGAGATATTTGAATTGACAATAAGGTGAGTGCTTTTTTCAATGTATTCATTAATTTTATAATAGCCAATGAGTGCATAATGAAATAAATTAATGACCAGTTATTATAAAACAATTAAATTGCATTATCCTGCACATTGAATTACTTTGTTATTAGTCTTACTTTACCAGGAGAAGAATCTTGTGCAACTATCTGTTTGTGTTGTAACCATTTAATTAATGGTTCAACATATTTAACCAACTTCATAACTTGATCAGCTAAAATCAAACCGTCTGCTTTTTGAAATTATCTCCCATAAGAAATCACCTTAAAAAACAAAATATTTTCACATCATTTTTGTCTATGTACACAAACTGAGATGGGAAGAGAGGGTGGGGGGGGGGGGGGGGGAGAGAATTGAATTCCTCTAGGGTTTTATGGGTGTCACTGACAATGTGATTTAGTTTCACATTTAAAGGCTTACAGTCCAGAATTGCAAATGACTCAACATATTGCAAGACCAGGACAAAAGTTCAAAAATCACAAACCAAGGTTATGCATTTTTATTCAACTTATTCCAGCTCTAAAATTAGCCATTTTGTGCATCTTTACATGATAGCATAGGAAAAGTAATGCTGTGTTGTTTATGACAAGCTGAACATTTGATTGCAATTGTGTTCCACATCTCACCATGAATTCAGATGTTCTGCTGCTGTACGCTCAACTACTTCTAACAAATAAAAATCACTGTGCTTTGCAATATATATATGACTGTCTGACAAGCAGTACTATCGTTAATCCTGAAAACTATCAAAAACGCCTCATGTATATGCTGTGCGACTTCAGCGTTCATCTTTCAAAGACAATAATTCTTTTGAAGTTCATCATGCAGGATGAATCTGTTCAACTGTATTTTTGTATTGCTGTGTTGTGTCTGAGATCAGTGCTGCATTGGCTCAATTAAGAACATTTACTTGAATTTTAAAGCTTTAAAACTGGTGGGGATGGGGGAGGGGGGAACCTTGAGCTAAATTTTAAGTGAGCTACTTTCCATTTCTATCAACCAATTAGGTTGATCCTGGATGAAATTAAGTGCAGTTAAGAGCCTGGTCTTTGATAAATAGCTTGATAATTGTCTTACAAGATTAGGACAAATACCGCAAGCAACTCTCCCACAAATTATCAATATTTGGAAGATATAAAATGTGCTCTTCAAGGGGTTCTCTCCCTCTACTCTTAATGTCATATCAGAATAACTCTCAATATTTTGATTGCAACCCTCGTGGAACTAAGAGGTATGTGGTACCTGGGTTCAATCCTAATTTGCAGTGTTGCTTGGAAAAAAAACCTCCCCATCCATAATCAGGAAAAGTAAACCAACATTAGCACTCTCTCTGAAGATGTCATGTACTTTTAATTTAGAGTAACAGGCACTTGTGGCCCACATACCCTAAATATCCCTGTGACCAATTAAACCCATGCGTCTGGAGCAAGGGAGAGAAACAGAGCCCTCAGAGGAAGCCTTTACACGTTCACAGAAATAATGTACAAACCCCTTATAGGCAGCAGATTTGAACCTGGGTAACTGGAGCCGTAATAGTGTTCTGATAAGTATTGTAACTCCAGATTGAATCTCTAATTATGCTTCAGTAGATCTGACGGACAAATCATATTGTTTGCACAGCCATCTTCAGACGCCTAAAACGAGCAGATTACTCCAGGCTCCATCATAGCAAGAAATTCTTAGTGAATAAAGGAAGTGATTCAACAAAGTACTTAAAGCCACCTTGGAAAAAGTGCAACATCCCCAGCAACTCTTGATTATCTCTGTCCCCATGGCCACACAGAAAAATGAAGGAGGAGCTCTTGAGGTCTCACTGAAAAGCTCATCTATCATTTTGGAGCACACAGCATGCAGCATAAATGGTGGAAGGAGCACTTCACCTCCTCCTGCCCCATTTCAGAATCAGAATAGATTGTCATGAACATGTCAGAAAATTCATTGTTTTGTGGCAGCATTTCTGTGCGTTACAGGTGAAAAATTGCTGTAAATTACATTTTCATCAAAAGGCTATTTGGAAAAAAAGTGCAAAAGAATAAAAAGAGTGAGGTAGTGTCTGTGGTACATTGTCAATTCAGAAATCTGATTACAGAGGGAAAGAAGCTTTTTTTGTACTATTAGGTGTTTGTCTTCAAGATCCTATACCTCACTCCTGATGGTACAGCAAGGCAAGGGCATGATCTGGGTGGTGAGGGTCCTTGATGATAGAGGCTGCTGTTTGAGACATCCCCTCGTGTAGATGTCCTTAATGAAGTGAAGACTAATGCCCATGATGGCGCTGCCAAGTTCACAACTCTGAAATCTTTTTTCTGTCCTGTGCATTGGCACCTCTGTACTAGACACTGATGCAACCAGTCAGAATGCTCTTTACGGTACACCTGTAGAAATTTGCAAGAGCCTTTGGTGACTTACCAAATCTCCTCAAACTCCTAATGACACCAGCAAGCCTTCTTCATTATTGCATTGACATGAAATCCCCAGGATGGATCTTCAGAGATGTGGGAGACTCTGCTAGTCTTTTATCAGCCCAAGGGCTGGAGGGGAAATGGGTCATCCGTTATCCCCATGGCCTGCCAAAGAAGAACAAATAAAGATGTGCTAAAAATGTAAAACTTCCATTCAATATGTTAAGCAGAGCTTAAAAGTAATGATAGGACAAGTGAACAGGAAAATAAATGTTCTCTCCCAAATGTTACCTTTGCTTACACTTTAGAATAAAGTATGTAATTAAGTGTGCTACTTTTGAATATCTAATCATACTAACTTGGGGGAAAAAATGTTTTTTTAAAAATTCAATGGTAAAGGGCAACTACATCTCAGTTTGCAAGACACCATTCCTTGTAATCTAGACATTTAGTAGAATGGAATTGACTTTGGAAACCTAAGATGGTAGAAACAGTTAAAAATCAGTTACATTCTACTGACAACCTTGCAATTGTAGTATCTCCTGGGGGAAGATAATTGGAAACTTCAATGCGCTTTTTACTTAAAAATAACTTCCTTGTAATTGGGAGAAAATGAAAAGAGCTTTCCTCCAAAAAATACTGTTTGTCATTTGAGCACAATTGGTATCCTAATATATAGTAATAGTCATCAGATTTACCTTTATCTCCAGCAGACCACCTCCAAGCCCGTCAGGATCCATGAGTGTGACAGCAGGCCATGTTCAGTACCATTCCATCCCAGTCTACGAAATGAAGTTTCCAGACCTTTGTGTTTATTAGTTGCTGCTTCTGTTTGAGATACCTCAAGAAAACATAACTAAGCATGTTTTCCATTGATTTATTATTTTTAAGAATGGTGTTTGTGGAATACTTTCACTGAATCTTTAAATCAATTTAGTTGAACAATCAGTTAATTATTAGAACTTGCTGTTCACTGTGATGTGCTCTTGTCCTTTAAATGTACAATGTTTAAGTGAATAAGTATCAGGTAGTACAAGAGTGCTTTTGAAAACTTACTATCACTTTGCAAGAGGTGCAACATGTTTGAGGAATTGCTAACATTCACAACTGTGAAAGTGTTGTGTGCACAATTATGCATGACTTTAAAATTAAAAATCAATTTAATCCAATAAAAGAATGTACTTTATAAATAAATCTCCATCTAGATTTTTTTTTCATGGTTTGCTATATTTATCAATGAGAACTTGTTTTAAATGAATTTTGCGATTGTTTTGTTCAACAGCATTCCAAACTTGTAAACATGTACCAAAACATCAAGAGAACAATTTGCAATATAGATATGAAAAATTTATTTGCTAATTCAGATAATGTTTTGAAATTAAAAGAAAATCTGCACTTCTCAGACATTTGATACACAGAATAAAACATCACTGAAACTGCACTTAAAAACCCATTTGCAGAAATAACACTCAGTATGAAATACAACTTGAAGCAATACTATTCTGCTTGCAGAATCATGTGCCTTTATTATCAGAGTTTGTTTTGGTGCCACTAGAAAAGTAGCTACAGATATTTTGCATTATGGAACATTTTTCTATTGCATTAACTTTTCATGAAATTCACAATTTTATGCAGTCTCCCTTCAAATATCAGGCCCTTGAGTTTGAAAATCTAGTTTATTAAGTACTAAAATAGTATAAATTTGTGAACACATATGCTGTTTGTTTTTAAGAATGTCCATTTGATTGAGTAGTAACTGGTCCGGTATAACTAGCCCTCTCCAGAGAAAAATCAAAAAAAGTGGTAAATCAGTGATTTAAAACAATTAAAGACGGAAAGTTAAACAGTTGGAGAAAAATTTGAGGATGGCACCGAAGAAAGAAAAACCTACAATGGTCAGAGAAGAAGCAACGAAAATGACAGAAGGAAGAAGGCCTTACCTGTAGAGTGCATTCAGGAGCTGTTCCAGAGAAGGTAACCCTTGCGCAGTCTGCAATTGAAACAATTCGGGGCAGTGCGGGCTTCAACAGTCGCTCACAGAGTCAGGAAAGGAAATGTAACTGCATCTGCAGAACTCATTTTAAACAGGACACTGACGGAAAAAGGATATCGGCAACAGGCTGTTTCAAGTATAATGGAAGTCAGTTTGGAAACAATTGCTGGAACAGAGTCTATATCAAGTGAAGAACTAGATCCAGAAATATTAGAAGAAACAAAAAAAAATTAAGAAAAGTAAACTTCCAACTCAAAAGTGGATATACAATATTTTGATAAGCAATTAAAAATTTTAATGGAAACACTGATGTCCGAAATTAAAGTTAATAGAAATTGTGTGTTAGAAATAGATGTTAAAATATGTGTGGAGAATGTAATGCCAACATGAAAAAACAATTTAAAGGAGTGGAAGTGAAAGAAAAAACATGAATTAAAGATGCTACTAAGACACAAGAAATACTGGCTCAGAAAATTGATGCTTTAGAAAATTTTAGCAGACACAACAATATAAAAATAGGTTTGAACAAGGGCGAAGAGGGTATAGACATCAAAGAATGTTTAAAACAATGGATCCCTCAAGTCTTACGAGCTGAAGAATTTCAAGATAATATTGAAAGAGCTCATGGCTTTGACACCGAAACCTCAAATAAATCAAAAACTATCTATTTTGGTAAAATTGCTACACTATCTAGAAAGAGAAAAAAATATTACATCTAGCTGCTAGATGAGTTAAGGAAAGAAAAGGACCACTGGAATACAATGGAAGCAAACATTTTTTTAAAATCTGGATATAAGTTTTGAACTTAAAAAAGTAAAAAATTTAATTCAACAAAAAATATACTATGGAAGAAAGGCTACAACTTTATCTTACATTATCCAGTCACTTTGAAAATTTTTAACTTTTCGTGACTATGTTGAAGAATCAGATTTGAAATGTGGAAATCTTTGGCCAGTATGACAGGATATTTCATTTCATCTGGCATCGCTGCCCTACTAAGGTGCCCACCAACTCTTAAAACACCGGTCTCGAGAATAGGATTGCGTTTACAAATGTGTCTTGTCCTTTTGACATTTAGATTTCATCTGCAAAATTCTTCTGACGAAAGTGAATTATTTCCATTTCAACACCAGATAGTTCTTCAACTGTGAGACCTCCTTTATCTTGAGTCTCAAGCTCTCCTGTCTCTTTTTGTGGTAGATCTCTTTGATAGATGTTATCCAATTGAAAATGAGCAGGAACATCACTTGTTTGTTCTGTCTGCTATGATTCCAAAACATCTTTTAAATCTGAGCATCCATGCTGTTGGCCATTTCAAGCAATTCCAGGATGAGAAGTAATGGATTAAGCAGGTAACTAAATCCATTTGTTCAGACATTATGTGAACAACATTTGCAGTCTTTTGACTTCAGGACCACCTGGTAAAAAATACTTTTAATTTATCAGGATTTTGAGGTCACTCATTTTGAGACTGTAGAAGTTGAGGCTCAGACACCACATTTCATTCTTCAAAAAAGACTTGGCTTTCAAACCTCGGAAAGCCAGATCGGCGGGATTGTTAACTGTGTTAACATATCTCCACTGTATTGGATGTGAGACTTTATCAATTTCAATGATCCTGTTAGCCACGAAAGTTCAAAACCTTGTGGTTTTATTGTTGATGTATTTGAGCAACATGGTTATCCAACTGCACGAAAACCAGCAAGGTCGGGTCAGATACAGCAATGAGCTCTCTGAACTCTTCTCCTTCAACAATGGCATGAAGCAAGGCTGTGTTCTCGCACCAACCCTCTTTTCAATCTTCTTCAGCATGATGCTGAAACAAGCCATGAAAGACCTCAACAATGAAGACGCTGTTTACATCCGGTACCGCACAGATGGCAGTCTCTTCAATCTGAGGCGCCTGCAAGCTCACGCCAAGACACAAGAGCAACTTGTCCGTGAACTACTCTTTGCAGACGATGCCGCTTTAGTTGCCCATTCAGAGCCAGCTCTTCAGCGCTTGACGTCCTGCTTTGCAGAAACTGCCAAAATATTTGGCCTGGATGTCAGCCTGAAGAAAACTGAGGTCCTCCATCAGCCAGCTCCCCACCATGACTACCAGCCCCCCCACATCTCCATCGGGCACACAAAACTCAAAACTGTCAACCAGTTTACCTATCTCGGCTGCACCATTTCATCAGATGCAAGGATCGACAACGAGATAGACAACAGATTCGCCAAGGCAAATAGTGCCTTTGGAAGACTACACAAAAGAGTCTGGAAAAACAACCAACTGAAAAACCTCACAAAGATTAGCGTATACAGAGCCGTTGTCATACCCACACTCCTGTTCGGCTCCGAATCATGGGTCCTCTACCGGCATCACCTACGGCTCCTAGAACGCTTCTACCAGCGTAGTCTCCGCTCCATCCTCAACATTCATTGGAGCGACTTCATCTCCAACATGGAAGTACTCGAGATGGCAGAGGCCGACAGCATTGAATCCATGCTGCTGAAGATCCAACTGCGCTGGGTAGGTCACGTCTCCAGAATGGAGGACCATCGCCTTCCCAAGATCGTGTTATATGGTGAGCTCTCCACTGGCCACCGAGACAGAGGTGCACCAAAGAAGAAGTACAAGGACTGCCTAAAGAAATCTCTTGGTGCCTGCCACATTGACCACCCCCAAAGGGCTGATATCGCCTCAAACCGTGCATCTTGGCGCCTCACAGTTCGGCGGGCAGCAACCTCCTTTGAAGAAGACCGCAGAGCCCACCTCACTGACAAAAGGCAAAGGAGGAAAAACCCAACACCCAACCCCAACCAACCAATTTTCCGCTGCAACCGTGTCTGCCTGTCCCGCATCGGACTTGTCAGCCACAAACGAGCCTGCAGCTGACGTGGACATTATCCCTCCATAAATCTTCGTCTGTGAAGCCAAGCCAAAGAAAGAAAGATTTGAGCACAGAGGGGCTATCAGTCCAAAATATGGAGTCTGTTAGTTTTATCTGCAACTCCCTTTTCAACATTGTGTTTATTCTGCAGATGCAGATAACTAACAGTTCGCAACCGTCTTAACATGCATCAGTAAAATGATTCAATTGAGCAGATGTTGCAATTCTGAAATTTGTGGGTTTGAAGTATCCGTCAGTCTTCAAGTCTTACAGCTTATGAAGATCCTAAATCTAACACGTCCACTTTTGTACAATGGATTCTGGAATCTCATCAACACAACCAACTTCTTACACAAATCTTAGCATCTTCTTGGCAGTCAGGACAACTGGTGCCAATATTCCTAGATAATCATATATCAAAGTGACTGATGATAGAATCCCCTTTCTTGTGAGAGATCAGTCCTTCAAAATGATTTTGAACTTAAAGATGTCACACTGTACACCTAATGCCCTCTCCATGGGAAGATTGTCATGGTCTAAGTCCAAATTCTTCATTTATTTTCCCCCTCTCATGTATGGCAGTCAATACCTGGTGACTGTTATTTGTCCATTTGGTAAGTAGAAAGCCTCTTATTGCAGATTGCTTTTAACTCAGGATAAAGAGCTATAGCTTCTTTTACTGTAGCTGCAGATGTGAGACAGTCATCCACATAGAAGCTATTCCTGATGCTGCTTATGGCTTGAGAGCTGAATTGTTACATATTGTACTCAGCACACTTGATGATGAAATCGCTTCAAATAGAAGTCCTGTCATTCTGTATTCAACCATGTTCTGACTATAGTCTTCATCAGGTCACCAAAGGAATCAAAACAAGTCCCAGTCTTCCTTCGGTACTTTCACCTGATGGAACATTGCTTCAATGTCTGCAGTGATGACAATAGATTATTTATAGAATCTAGTTAAGACTGGTCAAATCAAGACCCTGTAAGAGTCGAGAATTTAGTGAAGCCCCCCAACTAAATGGTTGTTCCACAATCAAACACCATATAGAGTTTTTTTTCTTTTGTGGATGCAAAACCCCATGGTGTGGTAAGTACCATTTTATGTTATCACTACGTTCCAAGATAACTGGTACTTTTTCCACATATCCTTTGGATATCCTATCAGACCCACATTTGGTGTAATCTGAATGAAAGGAAGAATCTTGATTCTTCTCTTCAGTGTACTTGTTTGACAACCCTTCTATTATCAGGCATGCATATTTCCCATTTCTTTAAAGGTAAACCAATGCATTAATGATCATTAACTAGCTTGGCAGATTTTGACACCAATTCCAAGAACTGCTGGTCCTCTGTTGAAGGTTCTTGGTCATCCTTGAGGCTCTCAGGAAAGTCATTATTGAACTGCTCCTCCCCACAGCTAATCAAGTTTAACAATCGCTATCTTGTTGACACTTACAGCCAAATAGTCCTGAACCTCATTTCTTCCTCTTAAATGCCCATTAATCATCCAACCAAGCACAATTTTGACAGCGCAAGATCCATTTCCTCATCATATCTAGTGGTTCCACAGCCTTTGGTACATCTAAACCAATCTCAGAGTTGATTTTGCGTAAACAAACATTTTTCAAATGAGTCCACGGTTCAATGTTGTTTTGATATGGGATGTTTCCTTCGTGCACAGGCATAGTCTTCAGAGTGAATATGCCTAGGAGTTCACAAAAATCATTACTATCCAGTCCAGCAATTTCTAGGCCTGAAACAATATTGATTTCAATGTGTTTAAATTGACCTATAGTTCTCAATAGAATTTTTGGACTTCTTGAAGATTAAGCTTATTCATTAGCCCCACAGTGCTAAACGACGTAGTGCTTCCTGGGTCAAGAAATACCCAAGTATGCATTATTGCACTTACTTTCTTGGCCTTGACCTGCACGGATACTATTAAAACTTCGCAGTTATTTTATCCAACCCCAGTAAGGCCATTTGTCAATTCCATGGCTTCAGCCCCATTTTCATCTGTTTTTTTGTACCTTTTCCATATTCTTTTCCTGGAAGATATGTCGCATTTTGGGATGCTTTTGACTACATACGTCGCAGCTGAATCACTTTTTGCTGATGTGTCCTTCACACAGAGAGCCAAAACATACTCCATTTACCTTCAAGAAAGGGATTTTTTCACTCTTTGTCTTTTCCATCCATGCAGACTTTTCCACATCATGCTCCTCATTACAGAACAAACATTTCTTCGCAACAGACAAACTTCCACTTCCCTTAATTTCTTTATCCACCACTGTCAGTAAGGTGGCAAATGTACTTTTAAAACATTTTGGTTGAGGGTACGATTCTTAACTTCTTTACTTACTATCTGAATGCTTTTAATAATTCCATACACTGGATCTGTGACAGCATCCATTTGTCCTTCAATGAACATTTCATCATGTGGTTTCTTTTCTGGTATTCAACAACTGAACTTCTGGTAGGGTTATTTATTTACAATGATTAGCATATTAGTAGATATATTAAGCTCTTGAAAATGGCAAATCTCCATCATAACATTGCAACATCCTCAAAGAGGGTGTAAGCTTGTAAACCCTTCCTGTCATCCAGTCTTATTGATGACCATGAAAGACCTTCTGTACTTGAACAGTTATTCTTGTTGCTAAAATGCTTCTTTGAGTAAAAACTTAGCCTTTGGAATCCATTTGGGACCATATGCTGGCAACTCTTTCCAAGATACAAGATAGACACATGAACTGCTGCAAATAATATATCAAGCCTTCAAGCTTTGACACTTGATTTCAATACTGCATTCAAAGCTTTTTATAACTGCTTGGAATTGAAGTGGGTCACTATCAAAAACTGGAATCTTTTGTGATAGCTGTGCTCCTGTCAAAGTACGAAAAGTACAACCAAGCCACACAGTACAACACAAACAGGCTTTATTTGAGTAATGTAAGCAGGAATGAGCAGTTGTTAGTGTTGGGTAGACAAGGTTACCTCACTAACACTGTTCGGTCTCATTCAAAGATTCCAGACAAAGGGTACAGTTTATAAGTCGTACATTTGTATAATTATCAGACAGATTTCCACAGACTCTTTGTTATAGATAAAGATAAGCATTATGAATTTGTTCATTTCAAAAGGCAGGAGAAAGGGAGGCATGTTAGCAAATACATGTGGAGAGTCATAAGTGTTGATGGCTGTCTAGGAATGTTCATACCAAATATTCACTGATATTTGTTGTGGTCACTGGAATTTATAAGCTTATGAGCCACACAAGGGTGAGCACCATCTTCTGGCAGCCTCCTCTAGGCCATTTCAGATAGCCCAAAAGTTGAGATCTAAAGGCAGAGAAACTCTGCCAAAATGCATAATTATCTACCTTTCTGAATGTGCGGTGGCGGTCTCCGAGCCGCATATTCCAGCCCCTCTCCGAGAGAGATAATCTCCGCAGCACAGCCCTCTGCCGATCGATCTGAATGTACGCCGTGCTAAGTGGTTGTTTTGGGGTGGGCTAATGATGCCATCAGCCCACGACATATTTCCACCCTCACCCCTTTTTCTCCAAGTCAGGAGTGGCTGGGAACCCTTAGGGCAGTGGGTACTGTCAACGGGGACCATTGGGGCAGCGGGAGCCATCAGGTGGCAGCTGGTGCAGGCTGGGACAGCCACACTGAGCCACTTCAGTCTTCGGGGCCGCTCTAAGGCTCAAAACACGGCAGAGCAATCGCTGTCTTCCCTACCCATAATCCCCCATGCAGCTAGAACTGTTCTGGGAAACAGCAGTTTCAGCTGCGTGGGGGATTATGGGTAGAGAAGATGGCCATTGCACTGCTGCGCATTGTTAACAGGTGGTGCTACAGCACCAGTCGCTCCATTGGATCCAGAGGACGCTACAAGGTGCTTCTGGATATGAATGGGATGCTGAAGTAGCCTTTTAGGGCTCCTGTCTGAAAGGTAAGTTCCCATTTTTCTATCCGCTCCATAGCCAGTCTCAAGGCGGAGGCCTGACATGAAATGGCCTGACAGTAAAGGGCTGTGTCTATCACATTCTTCTTTGGCTTGGCTTCGCGGACGAAGATTTATGGAGGGGGTAAAAAAGTCCACGTCAGCTGCAGGCTCGTTTGTGGCTGACCAGTCCGATGCGGGACAGGCAGACACGATTGCAGCGGTTGCAAGGGAAAATTGGTTGGTTGGGGTTGGGTGTTGGGTTTTTCCTCCTTTGCCTTTTGTCAGTGAGGTGGGCTCTGCGGTCTTCTTCAAAGGAGGCTGCTGCCCGCCAAACTGTGAGGCGCCAAGATGCACGGTTTGAGGCGTTATCAGCCCACTGGCGGTGGTCAATGTGGCAGGCACCAAGAGATTTCTTTAGGCAGTCCTTGTACCTTTTCTTTGGTGCACCTCTGTCACGGTGGCCAGTGGAGAGCTCGCCATATAATACGATCTTGGGAAGGCGATGGTCCTCCATTCTGGAGACGTGACCCATCCAGCGCAGCTGGATCTTCAGCAGCGTGGACTCGATGCTGTCGACCTCTGCCATCTCGAGTACCTCGACGTTAGGGGTGTGAGCGCTCCAATGGATGTTGAGGATGGAGCGGAGACAACGCTGGTGGAAGCGTTCTAGGAGCCGTAGGTGGTGCCGGTAGAGGACCCATGATTCGGAGCCGAACAGGAGTGTGGGTATGACAACGGCTCTGTATACGCTTATCTTTGTGAGGTTTTTCAGTTGGTTGTTTTTCCAGACTCTTTTGTGTAGTCTTCCAAAGGCGCTATTTGCCTTGGCGAGTCTGTTGTCTATCTCATTGTCGATCCTTGCATCTGATGAAATGGTGCAGCCGAGATAGGTAAACTGGTTGACCGTTTTGAGTTTTGTGTGCCCGATGGAGATGTGGGGGGGCTGGTAGTCATGGTGGGGAGCTGGCTGATGGAGGACCTCAGTTTTCTTCAGGCTGACTTCCAGGCCAAACATTTTGGCAGTTTCCGCAAAGCAGGACGTCAAGCGCTGAAGAGCTGGCTCTGAATGGGCAACTAAAGCGGCATCATCTGCAAAGAGTAGTTCACGGACAAGTTTCTCTTGTGTCTTGGTGTGAGCTTGCAGGCGCCTCAGATTGAAGAGACTGCCATCCGTGCGGTACCGGATGTAAACAGCGTCTTCATTGTTGGGGTCTTTCATGGCTTGGTTCAGCATCATGCTGAAGAAGATTGAAAAGAGGGTTGGTGCGAGAACACAGCCTTGCTTCACGCCATTGTTAATGGAGAAGGGTTCAGAGAGCTCATTGCTGTATCTGACCCGACCTTGTTGGTTTTCGTGCAGTTGGATAATCATGTTGAGGAACTTTGGGGGACATCCGATGCGCTCTAGTATTTGCCAAAGCCCTTTCCTGCTCACGGTGTCGAAGGCTTTGGTGAGGTCAACAAAGGTGATGTAGAGTCCTTTGTTTTGTTCTCTGCACTTTTCTTGGAGCTGTCTGAGGGCAAAGACCATGTCAGTGGTTCCTCTGTTTGCGCGAAAGCCGCACTGTGATTACAAAGCCGTCCTGTCCAGAGAAGAAACAAGCCTTCCGTCGCGCATGCAGCCATCTTCAGCGCAAACTCCGGGAGATCCAAAATGAGTGGTGGACTAGCCTCGCCAAACGAACACAGCTCAGCGCGGACATTGGCGACTTCAGGGGTTTCTACGAGGCTCTAAAGGCTGTGTACGGCCCCTCACCCCAAGTCCAAAGCCCGCTGCGCAGCTCAGACGGCAAAGTCCTCCTCAGCGACAAGATCTCCATCCTCAACCGATGGTCAGAACACTTCCAATCTCTTTTCAGTACCAACCGCTCAGTCCAAGATTCCGCCCTGCTCCAGCTCCCTCAACAGCCCCTAAGGCTAGAGCTGGATGAGGTTCCCACCCTGGATGAGACATATAAGGCAATCGAACAACTGAAAAGTGGCAAAGCAGCAGGTATGGATGGAATCCCCCCAGAAGTCTGGAAGGCTGGCGGCAAAACTCTGCATGCCAAACTGCATGAGTTTTTCAAGCTTTGTTGGGACCAAGGTAAACTGCCTCAGGATCTTCGTGATGCCACCATCATCACCCTGTACAAAAACAAAGGCGAGAAATCAGACTGCTCAAACTACAGGGGAATCACGTTGCTCTCCATTGCAGGCAAAATCTTCGCTAGGATTCTACTAAATAGAATAATACCTAGTGTCGCTGAGAATATTCTATCACATTGTAGTAAAAGGCTAACTCCATTGACAGCTCATTATGCAAATAGGAGTCTGTTTAGCTGTTGCTGGCTGTGATGACCAGTACAGCAAAGAGTATTCTTCATGGACATGAATTCTAATTAGCTGCCTTAATTGTTTCAGGGAAGGGACAGACAAGGTGTTGATGGTTTGATCTGGAAGGGTCTTTGAATATGTGGAATATAGCTTCTGCAGCCCTCTTCCTGGACTTGAAATTACAGGCTAAAGCCTGCAATATTCTCTCATGCCTGTACTGACTAGAGCCCCCTAAACCTATTCCTTCAGCTGTGTTTGGGCAGGAGGCCCATTTGTGATTGGGCTGCCGTTTGACAGCTCGCTGGCCAGATCAATCAATAGTCCATTGGTGTTACTGTGTAAAAGGTGTCACGGAAGGCATTAAGGATTCTAAAGCCTGGAGGCTTTGTTAGCCAGAGAGTGTATCCTCTTTCCCAGCCTGTTCTGGAAGCTTCTAACTGAATGATTAATGTGTACTGGTTCCCAACATCTGCAGTTTTTCTATAGGCTTCTTCAGGTGGATTCTCCGCTAAGAATGTGCCTAAAGAAGAGGAAGTGGCCCTTTGTCTTGCCTTTCATGTGGAAGTGCTAAAAGCGCAGTGCTAGCCACCTGAAGGGACAGCTGCATTGGGATGCACCTCTGAGCGCACTCTGAGTCAGAGTGGCTGGCTGGCTGTCAGAGTTGGAACAGCCGGCGCAGGCTATCAGTGCGGGGATGTCCCCACACTGATCCCACTGCCCTGCTCTCCCAACAACCTGATATCAGTCCCCACACTATGGGGCGGACGGCGTGGGCTGCAGCGGTTGGGGCAGCCGGCCTACCTCAACACCCCGCGCCGGCCATTCCAACCATTAATGCCAGCGCCGGCCACCCCACAGTGTGGAGACTGATATTGGGCTGTTGGTTTAGAGCGGGACAGCGGGATCAGTGTGGGAATGTCCTGCGCAAGACGTCCCCGCACTGACAGCCCATGCCACCTACCCCTGCCCTGACATCCCGCGCTGGAGGGCAGAGGCAGCTGGGAGGGGAGCTTTCAGGCGCTCGCCAGCTGACTGTCATCCCCTTAGCAGCCGCTTTCAGGCGGCTGCTTTCGGATGGCTGGGGATACCACTGCGCTGCAGCAATTATCCCTCTTGGAGGAGGGTTACTAAATTCGCCTCGCAGGCACTTCCTGTGCATTCAAGTGGCCTCCCAACAGCCGCATATCACCAAAATATGCAGCTTTACAAGCGGGGAATTTGGCCACCTTAAAGTGGCCTTAAGAAATAAATTCGTACAGTAGTTGTCTCGTGAAATGCAAACTACCATATTACACTTTCTCTTGGGTAGAGAAGAGAGTCTGTCGCTGAATTAACAATAAATTACTTTGTTCACCCAATTTCTGTTACCTGCTAGGAGTGGGTGATATTCTGCTTCATAAGATAGCATAAGGCTCACATCTCTGTCCAATAGGGTCACTATTGGAGTTTGAGATTTGGCACCAACATAGCATTGGCTCAGCCCATGCCTTAACCCGTCTAGTTCATGACCATATACATCTTGATACCATAGCACTAGCTCAGGCTTGGTATTAAACAGTTTCTTTTTCTGTTGTCCTTCCTCAAAATGTGACCTCCATAGGAGATGATTTAATTCAAGCACCAGAAATTTTGAGTCTTTTAGTGCCTTCAGCCCGATTAACAACAGTTCTTTTGCCTCCCTCCCTTCTTATCTGCTCCTCCTGCAGCTCCTTTTCCATTTCAACCTGCACCTCTCCCCTCCGCCGCTGCTCCCCCTTCGGCTCCTCGCCCCTCCGCCGCTGCTCCCCCTTCGGCTCCTCGCCCCCCCCGCCGCTGTTCCCCCTTCGGCTCCTCTCCCCTCCGCCGCTGCTCCCATGTTATTCTTATCCACTCTTAGAATTATATTAGATTATAAATTCAATCTAATTTGTAGCATTTCTTTTTCTGCTTTGCGAGCTGCCACATCTGCCTCCTGAACCTTTAAACATGTAGATTCAATATTTGAAACTCTGGAGCCTGGTCTAGAACTCCTCTTACTTCTCCTGCTTCCAGTATTTGACATATTATCCTTTGGTCCTATTTCATCCTGTATGTCAGATGTTGCCTTAATATCTGACTTTGTCTCCATTTTGGATTGCCCACCCTGTGGCACTTCTTCAAACACTTCTAAATAGTTGGTTTCCCCATCAGCAATAACCTTTGGTTTTCCTTTTGCCTCATTCAGTCTTGCTTGAAGAATAGCTTTGCTTCCACGTGTATCTACTTGCCACATTTGCAATTTTTTAAAAGTTTACTTTCACCTTCTTGACACAAAGCTCCTTAAACTTCAGCAGTGGCTGCCATCTTATCCATTCAGCCAACCATCACACTCAGACATCAAACATGCACAATTTAAACTCCAAAACCAAAATAGTCCTCAAAAGACAAGCAGCAGTTTCTCCAAACTGTGTTCGAACTTGCCATAAATACACAGAAAGAATCATTTAGTAAGGCTTGCCGCTTCTTCAATGGTCTTGGTAATGCTGTTGACAATCGTGCCTATCTGAGTTTGAAATGCTCTAAACCGAGGCCAATCAATCCAGTCTGAATTCCAAATCCAAATTCCAACTTACTATTGCCTTAAATTCTCTCTTTTAATGATGAAAGATGTGGCAACTATTTTCCTTTATAATCGCTTGCAGAAATTAGAATGTCTTTGTTGTCTATGACTCGTTCAAACAAATCCATACTAAAGTCGAGTTTTCCCAGTTTATTAAACATATCAGTTTCTACATTATTACAAGCCATTAAAACTTTATTAGCAATACTAAAACAGTGATTAAACAATTAAATGATTAAACAGTTAATAGAATTTGTCAGAACAAAACTAATTATTTCCATTTCGTGGAACAAAGAAAGTCAAACTGATGGTTTATCTCAAACATTCACAAAGAAAGAGAGAGAGAGAGAGCTCCATAACCTTGAAGAAGGATGTTACTAGGAGACTGCATGAAATATGTCAAGATCTACTGGCTGCTTGGAGAATTTGTATTCAACTTGCCTTTTAAATCTTAGTGCTCTTTTATAGTGGGAATGAAACTTGGCCTTTGCTATTCCAGTCAGTTTATATTATTCAATTTGGTATTTTTCATGTTTAATTTTGAATCATTTGGCTTGCAATTTAAATGTCCACATACATTTGGAAGTGGTACCTGTTTTTATATACAGTATTTATATAAAAATTGTGATAACTAAATAATGTGGGAGGAAAAGTTGCATTGGATTTTTTTTTAAACCAAGTAAGTTGTAAATCCAAAAGCTTCAATGATGGGCACTGCAGTCTGCTTTTCCACTTGATTTATACTGTGAGCAATAGTATTTTGTACTGGTTACGTTTAATATTTACATTAATTGAAGGTTCTGACTTTTTGAGTACTTTTTGAAATACCATTTGTTCAGAAAGTTTTTTTTAAATAAATGCTGTCAGTAGAACATGACCAGAGTTAAGTTCTGTTTCTAAAGTTTCACAGGAACTATTACGTCAAATTTAATCCGCTTTAAACTAGGATCAGCCATTATGTAATCTTAACCATGTATCATAGCTTTTCAAATGACTTACACTTTGAATATATGTGTTTAGGTCTATTATTCAAACTTCTGAAGTGTGATGTGAATTGTCGCACAACTAAAAGGACAAAATAAACTGCTTTATTCTAGCTTGTAAAAGTTTTCATTAAGGAGAAGGGTTTTTGTAATGCATGATGGATACTGAAATTTGTTATTGTTATGCAGTTATCAGTGAAATGTGAACACTGCACAAGTATCTCAACAATATGTATTTAGATATTATTAGGCACGAGCATGACATGTTTTCAATCTTATTTGGTACAGGTCAGTGTTAAATAGCTTTTTCAGACCTTTCAATTTTATCTAAGATTTTTTTGCAGACACAGCACACCACTGTTTTCATCTACAGTTCAAACGTCACAAGAGGAACGTGAATGCTTGCTAATTGTGTTTCTGTCAGTGGCAGCAGTGTTTCAGAGGACAACATATCAGAAACAGGAGCTGTCCATCCAGCCAATCAAGTCTGCTCCCACATTCAGTGAAATCACAGCTGATATGGCCATGGACACACCATTCCCCCATAACCCTCAATTCCCCAGTGATGCAAAAAAAAATTCTTACGTACGTTATCTTAAATATATTTAATGAGGCAGCCTCTACCATTTCTTTGGGTAGAGATTTCCACAAAAAAAATTTGGTATGATTTTTTTTTTTTTTTTTTTTTTTTTTTTTTTTTTTTTAAATTTTTTATTTTTCACACCATAAATCACAATAGCCATGATATACACTTTTTCTTTTCCACACATTTACAGTGACTTTTTCTCCCTCCCCCCTCCCTCCTCCCAAGCCACCCCCCCATCCCTCCCCCCTCTCATCCATTTTAGTTATACAATCTAGGTTGCATTGAAAGGTCAATTGAAGTACAATAAAACCTATTCTTCTGTTTCACTGACTACACAAAAGCCTTTGACACGGTGAAACAGGGACTTGACGAGCACAGAAAAAATTCAGTAGAAATAATAATTAATTTATTGTCATGTATAATGGTGCAAAATATGCACCAAAATTTGTGCTGCAGCTGAACAAGCACCTTGTTAAAATAAAACTAAAATAATATACTTAAATAAATTATAAAGGGATAATAAATACAAAAGATAATAAATATAAAGGAATGGGGTGAAGTGAATCCTCCAGGACAATTCTTACTGTGTCATGTCAATGATTAATAATAAAATTTGAAAAGGGTAAATGGGAGGACTTCAGAGAGGGAGAGTGGCATGGTTGGTGTAGCGGATAGCAGAACACCTTTACAGTATCAGCATCAGGATTCAAATCCCACACTGTAAGGAATTTGTACATTCTCCCCATATCTGTGTGGGTTTTACCCAGGACTCCGGGTTATGGGGTGTAAATTGGGCAGCATGGACTTGTGTGTCGAAATGGCCTATTACCGTGCTTTAAATTTAAACTTAAAAGGCACAGGTTATAGAGATAGAATACAAAACGATACAGAAGAAGAAAAAAAACATTTATTTTGTCAAGACAATACAGACAGACCAAGTAGAGAGTGCTAATGTACCAGAAGAGCCCTGTTCTTTGTACATGGACAATAGGGTGGTTATTCCATGGTAACCTATGACCATGTCCTCCTTTGGAATGGCCACCCTAAGCAATCATACACTATACAAAACTTTTGCTTAAACCACACGTAGGGTACTGTATGCAGTTCTAATCATTGCCTCACAGGAAGGATGTGGGGGCTTTGGAGAGGTTGACTAGGATATTGTCTATATTGGAGAGTATTAGCTTGGATAATTTTCTCTGGAGCTTCAGAGGCTGAGGAAAAACGAGGAACATCAAGAGAGGGAAACGAGTCATCTCACTTCTCACATTTCTCAAAATCTTCATATCCCAAATGTAAGAAGAGGGCAAGGAGTGGACTTTTCCAATCCAGTGATTTCCATGCTCCACAGAAAAACCAAAGTCAAGTGTATTGTAGAATTCTTTGACTGTGAACAGGTGTACATCCAGGGTTGTTTTGCAGTAAGTTGATGTCAATTACTCCAGATATGAGAGAATTCATTTACCAAGCTATTTACTTCTTAGAGAATGGCTTGGTTCAGTTGCTCCTTTAAGTCAGGGGTGGCCAAACTGCAGCTCGCAAGCCACACATGGCTCTTTGACATGTAATGTGTGGGTCACAGAAATATGTCTCCTTGAGACACTCCAAATCCTTGCAGCCAGACCAGGGAATCCCAGAACGGTCACCGCCTAGGATGCATTACAAGGAGAGAAGCAAGCACTGCACACTGGAGTTGGGTGCTCACTTGGGCCAGGCCACACTATATCAGAGTGCTGCCAATGTGGGATGCATGGTAGGAGGGTTGCAAAGCTGAGGGTTCTTTGCAGGGAGTGGCTGCAGAGGTCAGGAAGCCAGGTCTGGGCCAGGAAAGCTCTGATGAGGCATCGCCTACCCCAGAAGCAAGGCATCTGTCCAAGGCAGGCACTCTGGCAGGGTAGAAGCAAGATGATGGAGACTGGGAGGAGAGGCTGGGGAGACCACAATGTGGATCTCATCCAAATGCCAAGCCAGGACACAACTGGAGCTAGCAGCAGCAGTGAAGGTCCTGTTAGTGCCACAGGTGAACTCTGGCCCCACCAGAAGGAGAGTCAGCACCAGGCAGCGCAGAGGTTAGACCACTCCACACCCTTGCCTCTGCTCCCAGCAACAACTCCCCCGATCCCACTAGCAACTGGGAAGAGGGGAGTGGAGCATGAGATGGGGGAGGAACAGAGCTGTGGGCCCCCTGGCCTCACCCTGCCACAAGAGGCAGTTTGCATTGGGTTGATTCCCACATCATATGGTCGGCTGTGGACACTGCAATGGTCAGTGGCAGCGGCATTCCAGAAGACAACATATCAGAAACAGGAGCTGTCCATCCAGCCAATCAAGCCTGCTCCCACATTCAGTGAAATCACAGCTGATATGGCCATGGACACACCATTCCCCTATAACCCTCAATTCCCCAGTGATGCAAACAAAAATTCTTACGTACGTTATCTTAAATATATTTAATGAGGCAGCCTCTACTATTTCCTTGGGTAGAGATTTCCACAAAAAAAAAATTGGTATAATTGAAAGGTCAATTGAAGTACATTGACTACACCAAGTCATCATGAAAATGCTTAAAGATTGATGGAAAAGATCTAAGAATAATCAGGAATCTCTACTGGCAACAAAGTGTAGCCATAAGAATAGACAAGATTGGTGAATATCAACCAATAAAGCAAGGAGTCAGACAGGGCTGTGTTCTATCACCAGACCTGTTCTCCCTGCACAGTGAAAACATGAGAACAATACAAGACCTACCTGGAATAAGTACAGGAGGATACAATATCAACAACCTCCACCATGCAGATGATATAGTACTGATAGCAAACAGTAAAGTAAATTTACAGAAATTAGTATCTATAATCAACACAGAGAGGGAAAGACTTGGCCTAACTTTAAACAAAAGGAAAACTGGAGTAATGGGAATATCAGAGAAACCTGATTTCCAAATTTTATGATTGTGTTGGGAAAATAAATCCTGAAACAAGTTCACAACTTCAAGTACCTTGGATCATGGGTAACATCTGATGGAAAATGCAAAATAGATATAAAAACAAGAATAGCAATGGCAAGAACATTTATAGAAACAAGAAACATCCTAACGAACAGAAAAATACCAATGGACATCTGCCTTAGAACTCTCAGCTGCTACATTCTTCCTACATGATGAATAGCTATGAGTCATGGACCATCACAAATCCAATGGAAAAAAAAGAATCAATACAGCAGAGATATGGTTTCTCAGAAGAATGCTGTGCATATCAGATATAGACAAGATAACAAATGAAGAAGTTCTACAAAGAACAAAAACAAAATATACATTAATTAAAAGAATCAGAAAATTCTTTGGACACATTATGCAAAGAGATACATTAGAACATTTAGTTACAATGGTAAATCTGGAGGGAAAAAGAAGCAGAGGGAGACAGAGAATGAAAATGATAGAAGTTTTAACATTATGGTTAGAAACGGGGAAGCAACAACTACAATTCAGAGGATCAGAGAAGAATCCATGATGGAGAGACATGATCACTCACTTCAAACGGTGAGGCACCTGAATGAACAATGTGTACTTTTTGATTATTGAAACTAATGCAAATTAGAAGTTTAAAAACTACATATGTACATATTATGTACATGTATTTCTTAATATTTTATAATATTTTTGTTAGAAAATATACATGTAAGAGTAAAAACATCTGTAATTTTTTTTCATATATTGTGGCTCTCAAACATTTGAAGTTTATGATCTGTGGCACTTATTTTAAGCAAGTTTGACCACCTTTAAGTCAGCATGGCTATGTTTCTCATGCTTCTTTGAATGAGTGGTGTAATGATAGTGATCATGGTTGCAATGCAACAAGCAATGCCTGACCATTTGATTAGACTTGGCTGCCAGCAGGGCTGACACACAGCATGCAAGAGCTGTAATGGAGACTTGCAACTTCATGGCATGCCTCACGTGTTGTTTACATCAACTTTAAGGTAAAGAACCTTTCCTTCATCCATGTGTTGTCTAAGAACTCACACATTTATAAGTATTAATCCGTATGTGACAGAATTGAGAAACAGAAGCAAAACGTGTGAATTTGGTGGACTGACTGTGTGTGGTATTCCAGATAATAGACTAAGGGAAACTCTGTTAAGAAAGCAAATACTAGACCGGGAAAAAGCCATAGCCCTCTGTAGGGCTACAGAAACTATAAAAACACAAGCAAAAGAGGTGTTCAGTGAAACTAACTGCAACATGGATGCAGTGAGCAAGAACAGACTTAAACAGTTTAACAAAAAGAGCATTAAATTGGAAAGAGAGGTGTGGCCAGTGAACAAAAATGAAAGGAACAATCAAAAACCATGAAATCGATGCGGTACACAACTACCAAAAAAGTGTCCAGTATATGGCAAAACATGCAATATGTGCAACAAAAGCAACCATTATGCCCGTTGCTGTAGGAACAAGTGCAGTAGATGAAAGGGAGATAAAGGAATTCTATGTAGATGTTGTGACTGAAAACAAGAAAGAAAGCAGATTGGATGTTGAGATTAAAGACATATACATTTCAGTTAAATTCTGGAGCACAAATTAATGTAATATCAGAGACTGATTTTAAGAAGATTAGACCCAGACCAAATATGTATGGAACAAAACTGAAGGTGACAGGATATTCAGGTACCAATATATTAGTTCAAGGAGAATGCATGGTCAAAGTGAAACACAAGGACAAAGAGCACATGCTAACATTCATTGTGGTACCAAAGGATGTACAGGCCATACTAGGTTTAACAGCCTGTGAGAAACTGAACGTGGTAAAAAAAGAACCCTCATTGTTGAAAGCGAAGGAGAGACCATCTATGATGAACTCTTGAAAGAGCACAAAGACCTATTTCAGGGTCTAGACTGCCTTCCAGGAGAACATAATCTGTGGCAACAACTCAGATTCAAGGACAATCAATCAGGAGATCATCAAGACGTGTGAATCCTCCTAAGAGACTCATAGAGCAAATTTAAAGACTCCTGTTATAGAATGAAGTAGTGCTATCTTATTCACTCTTCAAGTTTTAGTATATGTAAATGTGAACACAAAACAAGTTTTTAAAATGTTAATGTTGATAATAATGTAAATGTAAGTTCTTGGTGTTAAAGTTAAAATTGCAGAGTTATACAAAGCAAACATGTTAGATAAGTTCTTTTGTTTTAAGAAAGGGAGATGTAATAATAGGGATCATGGTTGCAAGGTAACTAGCAATGCCTTACTGTTTGATTAGACTTGGTTGCCAGCAGGGAGCTGACACACATTATGTAAGAGCTGTTTTGGAGACTTGCAGCCTCATGGAATGCTTCATGGTTCTGTTTACAACTTTGAAGTAAAGAATCTTTGCCTTCATCCATTTGTTATCTAAAAACTCACACATATGAATACAAGATTAAACAAATGGAGCCTGGTTTTACAAGTCCAATTTACGTGCACTGTAAAATATTATACTACCACTATGCAACATCTGAAATAAAAGTGAATTAAAATATATACATTTTAAAGGGTTTTGGAAGGGAAACCATTTATCTGAAAAATCTGCTAAATCCAATGCTAGCAAACTCCTGAGCATCCCCAATGAACAGAAACTAACAGTCTCAAGATTTTCCAATTTAAAGACCAAATTCAATACAGGCTGTATGTGAATAAACATTTACTGTGACAAAAGTTATGGGTATAGATCTGGGGTGGCCATACTGGATCTAGTTCTGGGGAATGAACCCATTGGGAACATTTTGGTGACCACAACTCCCTTAACTTCAACATAGCTATGGAAAAAGATAAAAAAACAGCCAAACTGGGGAAGTGCTAATTATGAAGAGACGAAGCAGGAACTGGTGAGAATAAATTGGAAACAAATGCTCAAGGGTCAAAGCACAGAAGTAATGTGGAGGAAGTTTAGGGACCACGTACAGGGTACAAGATAGGTTTGTCCCACTGGGACAAGAAAGGATAGTAGGAAAAGGGAACTGTGGTTGAGAAAACAGGTCAGGCAACAAGTCAAGTGGAAGGAAAAAGCATACATTTGATACAGGAAGCAGGAAATATGGTAGCCAGGAAAAAATTTAAGAAAGGACTTAGGAGAGCTTGAAGGGGGCATGAGAAGGCCTTGAGAAGTAGAATTAAGGAGGACTCTATGTATTCTATGTATATGTGAAGAACAGAAGGATGACAAGAATGAAGGTGGGGCAGCTAAAGGATAAGGGAGGCAACATGTGCCTGGAGGCAGAGGAAATTGGGGAGGTCCTAAATGAATACTTTGCATCAGTACTCACACAAGAAAAGGACCTTGATCACAGTGAGGTCAAAATTGAACAGGCCTGTGTGCTGGACAATATGGAGATTAAGGAAGTGGCAGTGTTGGATCTTCTTAAAAACATTGCCCCTGGGGCCAGATGCAATATACCCAGGCTGCTGTGGGAAGTGAGAGAAGAGATAACTGGAGCAGTAGCTATAATCTTTGAATCCTCTTTGGGACAGGGGAGGTGCCAGAGGATTGGAGAATGGCTAATATAGTTCCCTTGTTTAAAAAAGGTAATGGGGTGAATCCTGGGATTATAAACTTAATTCAATGGTGTGCAAAATAATGGAGAGGATTCTTAAGGATAGGATCTATGTGTATTTGGAGAAGTACAGACTACTCAAGGATAGTCAGCATAGCTTTGTGAAGGGAAGGTTCTGGCTCTCGAGTCTAATTGAGTTTTTTTGAGGAGGTAACAAAGATATTGATGAGCGTAGGGCAGTAGATGTGGTCTACGTGGATTTTAACAAGGAATTTGATAAGATCCCCCATGAGAGACTTGTCCAGAATGTCATGAGTCATGGGATCGCTGGAAAATTGGCTGTATGGATAAATAATTGGCTTGTAGGAAGAAAGCAAAGAGTAGTAGTGGAAGGAAATTATTCTGTCTGGAGGTTGGTGAATAGTGGAGTGCAACAAGGATCTGTTCTGGGATCCCTGCTGTTAGTAATTTTTATAAATAATCTGGAATGAAAAGGCAGAAGGATGGGTCAGTCAGTTTGCAGATGACATAGAGATTGGAGAAGTTGTGGATGGAGCTGAAGGTTGTCAAAAGTTACAAGAGGATATAGACAGGATGCAAAGTTGGTCAGATAAGTGGCAGACGGATTTCAATCCAGATAAGCATGAGAGAATGCATTTTGGAAGGCTGAGTACAAGGTTAATGGTCAATTTCTTAAGAGTGTGGATGAACAGAGGGACCTTGAGGATCAAATCCACAAATCCCTCAAGGTCACCACACAGGTTGATAGGATAATAAAGAAGGCCTATGGGATGCTGGGATTCATTAATGGAGGATTGAATTCAGAAGTAGAGAGATCATGTGACATCTCTACAAATCTTTGGTAAGACCACACGAGTATTGTGTTCATTTCTGGTCACATTATAGGAAGAAAGTGGAAGGTATGGAGAGGGTGCAGAGGAGATTTACCAGGATGTTGCCAGGATTTGGAAACAAGTCTTATGAGATAAGGTTAGCAGAGCTGGGAATTTTTACTTTGGAGTGTAGAAGGTTGAGAGGAGATTTGATAGAGGTCTTTCAGATTATGAGAAGCTTAGATCAGGTGGACATCCAGCACCTGTTTCCTAGGGCAGGATCAGCAAACACTAGAAGACATATGTACAAGTGAGGGAAGTTTAGGGGAGACATCAGAGGTAAGTTGTTTTTTTATATAAACACAGAGTTGTGGGTGCCTGGAATGCCTTCCTAGTGATGATGGTGAAAGCTGTAACACTGGGGGCATTTAAGAGACTCTTAGACAAACGGATGAAAGAAAAATAGAGGATTATTGGGGTTGGGAGGGTTTAGTACTTTTTTAAGGAAGGAAAATGGGTCGGCACAACATTGAGGGCTGAAGGGCCTATACTGTGCTATATTGTTCTTTGTTCTATGTGGCCAAACAGTGGCTCGCAAGCCACATATGATGACATATAATATGCAGATCGCAGAAATATGTTGGCTGAGTCAGGTTTAGTGGGTGCAGCTTGCTATGCATGATTGTGACGCGTGAGGCTGCGTTTCTGGCTGGAAAAATAGTGGAGTGTTAGTGTGATCCTTACAGATCAACACCTGACAGAGCCAATTTGTACAGCCTTGATAACATATCAGCTGGATTTTCAATGACACACATCCAAGATGGAGACTCACAATAATCAATCAGGATTTTGAAAATATTTGGTATGTTTATGTATACTTTTTGATCCTTGAAATTAATACAAATTAACTGTTATCGGTCACTTCATACTGTTTGCTGCCCAGATTATTTAATAGATGGTGTTCCCTTGGTATGGAAAGTAAATGACTTTGTTCGAGCCCAGTATGCTGGAATAACAAGGAAGAGTTTAGGAGCCCCCCACCTCCCACGAGTCCCAACAAGCACAACGCATCCCAGCAGCAGGCACTGAACTATCTATCCCTCAAATGGTAGTTTGGTGTCTGCTGCCAGGTTGTGTTGTGCTGGTCATGGTGGGGTTCCTAAACTCTTCCTTGATATCCTGCATACTGGAGATTATGGGCAGGATTCAACCGCACCCCACAACCCTCCACCTTCTCAGCCAACTATTAGATTTTTAACATCTCCCCGACTGAATCTCAGTGAGATGGCCTCTCAGTCAATCACCCAGTAGCACCCACCAGAGTGCACTAATTACTTAACTGTCTGCCTCCAGGCACTCTGAGTGAGATGAGCTGCTTTCAACTCCCATCCTCCAATCATCCTACACCTTCCACCAAACTATTAGATTTTTAACATCTCTCTGACCGAATTGGATGGGAAGGAGGAGGATCACACAAATGTCGCAAATCATCACACTGCCAGCCCACTTCTGCCAGCTCCCAGGTACCGCTGCGCACATCACTCGGAAACAGCGTGATGCCAAATCTGGCCCAGTCATCGGCTTCACCTGCACAGGCACAGTAAGTAGAGACCAGGTGCCCATCCTTTACTGAGTAGGCCGAAGCCTAGGGTCCCCTTACCCTCCGGGCCTACTCAGCCTAATGGTTAATTCGCCACTGGGAAAAAAATAATCAGAATGTAGAATCAGCTTGTATTGTACTCAAAGTATGACTGATGAGAATCAGGTTTAGTGGCTTGCGAGCCACTGTTTGGCCACATAGAACAAAGAAATGGTGTAGTATATTTACAGTAACTAATAGATGAAGCTATTGATGTTGCCCATTTAATGGCAAAACTCCATCCATAAACTCTTCATAATTATAATAGACAAAATGAAATTAATTTCACTCTCTATAATGTTAACTTCTTTCAAATTAAGCCAGAGATAACTAATTAACTCACAAGGTGCAATAATTTGTAAACATCAAAGCTAACCAAGCATGAAATAAACATTTTGTGTTAGAAATTTAAAATACATTCACAACATGCTTAAGACAACACGATGGTGTTATTGTGAATCAGCCTTGCACATCATTCTCTGAATAAAAATGAAGCAATTGTCAATGATATCCAACATTGGAAGGCAAACAGTTTTGCTATTTTGATGAGTGAACAATTGATCCTCCAATGGATGCAGTTATCCTAAAGGTCGGAGTGAAACTGCTGATAGCCTTGCATTAAATTCCCTTCGTGAACAGAAAATTGCAGTCTCTTTAGATTTAGTTTACTCCCATTATGTGCAGACTAAATAATATGGACAAAATGTACAGCACTTTGTGGGAATACCCCACAGTGAAAAATTCAGCTGCAGAGATTTTCCTCTATGATTCAAATTTACTTAATTTACTCATTTGTAAACCTACAATGCTCTCTCGACTGCTATTTTCAAATATTTGCATCCCTTTATTTTTTGAGGGAAATATAGTTTTTGGAAAGAAACCAAATGCAAAATGTACATCTTCAGTACAACGAGAAGTTTCAGCAGAAACTTCGAACTGAAAACATGTAGAATACAATGCTATATAACCATATAACCATTTACAGCACAGAAACAGGCCAGCTTGGCCCTACTAGTCTGTGCTGAACATCTTCTCCCACCTAGACCCACTGATCCGCATTTAGCCCATAACCCTCCACACCTCTCCTGTCCATATACCCATCCAACCTTTCCTCAAATATTAACATCGAGCTCACTTCTACCACCTCTGCTGGCAGTTCATTCTATACCCCCACCACCCTCTGCATGAAGAAATTCCCCCTCATGTTTCCCTAAATCTTTCCCCTTTTACTCTCAATCCAGGTCCTCTTGTTTGACTCTCCCCCACTCTCAGAGAAAAAAGCTTATCCATATCGACTCCATCTTTCCCCTTTATAATTTTGAATACATCTATCAAATCACCCCTCAACCTTCTAAGCTCCAGAGAATAAAGTCCCAGCCTGCTCAACCGTTCCCTGTAACTCAAACCCCGGCATCATTCTCGTAAACCTCCTCTGTCCTCTCTCCATTCTGTTTATATCCTTCCTGTAATTCAACAACCAAAACTGCAGACATTATTCCAAATTTGGCCTCACCAATGCCTTACAAAATTTCAATATAGCATCCCAACTCCTGTGTTCTATACTCTGATTTATTAAATGCCTTCTTCACCACCCTATCCACATGTAATTCAACTTTCAGAGAATTATGTACCAAGACTCCTAAATCCCTTTGTTGCCCTGCATTCCTCATTTCTCTACCATTTAACGTGTATATCCTGTTTTGATTAGTCCTACCAAAATGTAGCACCTCACATTTATTAGTATTAAATTCCATCTGCCATCTTTCAGCCAACTCTTCTAACTGTCCTATATCACCCTATAAGTTTTGATAATCTTCCTCACCTTCCACAACACTGCCAACCTTTGTATCATCCGCAAATTTACTAAACCAATTTACCACCCTATCATCCAGATCGTTAAAATATATGACAAACAGCAGTGGACCCCGTACCGATCCCTGAGCCACTCCACTTGTCACTGGCCACCAATTCGACAAATAATTTTCCACCACTGCTCTCTGGCATCTCCCATCCAACCATTGCTGAATCCATTTCACTGCTCCATCATTAATACCTTACTTACTACCTCTTATGGGGAACCTTATCAAAAGCCTTACACATAGACAAAATCCACTGCCTCATCAACCTTTTTAGTAACTTCCTTGAAAAATTCTACAAGACTTGTTAGATATGATCTACCACATACAGAGCCATGCTGACTACTCCAAATCAATCCCTGTCTTTTCAAATAGTTGTATGTATCACTAAGAACACTTTCCATTAATTTACCCACCACCAATGTCAGACTTACAGACCTATAATTACCTAGTCTACTTTTGGATCATTTTTTGAACAACAGAACAACATGAGCCACCCTCCAGTCTCTGGCACTTACCCCGTGGCCAGTGACATTTTAAATATTTCTGTCAATGCCCCCGCTATTTGTTCACTAACCTCCCTCAGGGTCCTAGGGAATATTTTCGCAGCACCTGGAGATTTATCCACCTTGATCTTTTTCAATATAGCCAAAACTACTTCCTCATTAATCCATGATCTCCCTACAATATTTCTTCACTTCATCTGGCTAAATATTCTTTTCCTTAGTGAATACTGAAGAAAAAAATGTTTAAAATTTCACCCATCTCCTCTGGTTTCTCACAGAGCCTACCCCCCTGATCTTCAAAGGGACCAATTTTATCCCTCACTATTCTTTTGCCTTTAATGTACCTATAGAAACCCTTTGGATTTATTTTTACTTTTCCTGCAATTTCTTTCTTTCTTTAGATTTTTTTTTTCACACTCCTTATATTCCTCAAGCAGTTCATTCATTCCCTGCTGTTTATACCTGTTCTACACATCCCTCTTCCTCTGAACCAAGTTCCCAATATCTTCTAAAACCAAGGCTCCCTGCAGTTTCTAACCTTTCCTTTAATGCTCACGGGGACATACCAACTCTGCGCTCTCAGAACTTCTCCTTTGAATATCCTCCATTTATATCTGCTACATTCTTCCCCAAAAATATCTTATCCCAATCCACTCCCTGCAAATCTTTTCTCATCCCCTCGAAATTTGCTTTCTTCCAATCAAGAATCTTAACCTTTGGCCCACCTCTCTTCTTTTCCATTACTAGCCTAAAACTAATAGTATTGTGATCACTAGACCCAAAGTGTTTCCCAACACAAACATCTGTCACCTGACCTACCTCAACTTGCAGAGAAGGGTGGAGAGGGACAGATTAACATTAAGATTTTTGTCATTCAGCAAAAATGGCAGTGCTGCCACTGGTGTGGACCCAGAGGAGCAGAGACACAGCTTTGCTCCGAAGGGTTCAATTGCTTGGTCACCATGCCAGTGACTTCATTCAGGCATTAAACTACCTGTTAGAGGAACTGATAGTATTTTTAAACCAAAATCCTGTGCCCAAGATAACAGCAAATGTGCATGGCAGTAGACGGAACCACGTCAAAGACTTGTCATCCGACCTGAGTGATTAAGCCACATGGGTCACCAATTTCATCAAGACCTACCAGATTTGTGCAGGGCACCAGAAATCGAGCAAACACACCCTATTGAGAAGGAAAAGCAGAGGAGACACTCTGACAGGATGATGTCCATGGGGGCAGATCAGCGTGTGCCTCAGCACCTAAGTGAGGGCCCCCATACAGGCTGCGGGAAAATTGCAGTCAGGGGACCCGCAATGGGGTGCAGGCTTTTGGGGACTGGCTCATGGAAACCATGTATCAGAGGTAGGATTCAAAATGGTGCTGAGGGCAAGCAGGGCTCCCAAAGGGCTTTGGGCACTGAAGGCTTCCTGATCACATCAGAAGTTTGAAGCTGGAGCTCAGGTTGCCAGTGGATCAATCAGGAGGCAGGAGGCAGTTTCGTGTAGTATTACATGTTCCGTACTATTAAATGACAACAAAGGAATCTCAAGTCTCTAAACTTGAATTGTACAATCTACAGTACACAAGCATCAAAATTATTTATTTAACTGAACAGATACTTTGTGGAGAACAAAACTAAATTGAATTAAAAAGGACAAAAAACTCAATTTATGAAAAAATAAGTGACATAGCAATTGTGCAAACAGTCCTTGAGTAGTGTCCCTGATCTTTGTAACAAGGTTCAAGAGCCTGATACTTGTTGAGAAATATTCTTGAACCTAGAAGTCCTGGTTTTCAAGTATCTGTATCTCCTTTCTGAAGGTAGCAGTGAGAATTGGCTTGTCCAGAGTGTTGGGAGTCCTTTATGATGTTGGCTGCCTTCTGCATCTGCACCAAGCATCTGTTTTCCCATTTGTTTTCACTGGTTGCCAAACTGCCTGGGAAAAGTGTAAATAGATGGACAACAGAGCCAACATAAATGCATGCTGGAAGCAAGATGCAGGACACAGTAGTTGCTGGAAAAATGAACTAAAAAGGAAGGCTGGAGAAGCTTAGGAGGTGAAGCAGCATTGGCATAGAGCATTATCTGAATTACACCAGCTCTGTCCAGTGACTGAAGAGCAAAAGCTGCGGATGCCAGGAATCTTAAAAGAAAAAAAAATGGAAAAACTCGCTAGATCTGCCAACATCTGTGGAAAGAGAAATGGATCTAATGCTAGCAGCCTCCTACCATGGCAGCACATTAACCCAAAATGATAACCCTGCCCAAGGCTACTTGACTCAGTCAGCCCCAATATTCTCATCTTTTACACCAGAACTGCCACATTCTGACACAAAGAGCAAGGCTAACTATCTGATCTTGGTGAATTCAATATTAATCTCCAAGGACTGAAGCATGCTAGATAGAAGATCTTCAAGTGTACATTTAGCTTTGGTGGAACAATGTATGAGGTCAGGTTCTGAGAGGGCAGAGTTGGGAATTGGGATAGAGAATTAAAGTGACAAATCATTGGAAGTTTAAGATTATCATTATGGATTGAAGAGTTCTGCAAAGTGCTGACACAATCTATTCTGTCTCTCCAATGCAAAAGAGGCACACATCATAAGCACTTAGTACAAAAAATTGGGAAAAAATACAAGTGAACCACTTAAAAAAAAAAGACAGGTAAAACAGTAGGTGTACACCTGCTGTGCTTGCATGAGGAGTTTCATGGCCAGCAGTTTCATGGGCACCAGTCTTCACTCCATTGAGGGCATCTACAAGAGATGGTGTCTTAAGGTGGCACCCTATCCTTAAGGACTCCCACCCCCTAGGCCATGCCCTCTTCACACTGCTACCATCAGGAAGGAGGTACAAGAGCATGATGGGCACCCAGTGGCACAAGGACAGCTTTTTCCCCTCTGCCATCTGATTTCTGAATAGACAATGAACCAGAGACCCTACCCCACTTTCCCCTATTTCCTTGCACTATTTATTTATTTTTGAAATGTAATTTATAGCAATATTTGCACTGTAATGCTGCCATAAACCAACAAATTTCATGACATGTTTATGAGAATAAATTCTGATTCTATGAAAAAAGAAAAACATCTCAGAAACTCTTGTGAAAGAAATGCATTCACTGACAAAAATGCTCAGGAGATCAGCCAGCATCTGTGGAAAGAGAAACGAATTTAATGCCCCAGGCCAACAACTCACTAACTCAAAAGTGGCATTATCAGAACAGTCACATTTCTTTCCCAACCTTCTTATTTCAGATTCTCATCCACGTTCGTGTTCAGCCTCTCACAGCTTCAGCAGGCTTTACGTTCCTCCTTCATTTTCCCCTTTCTGCAACTTCCATCAATCAAGTGGTTACCATTAACAAATCTTCAGCACCCACTTTCAGTCAGTACCAATCTGTGTCATCTATATTCTTACAGTCTTCAATCTATCTCAGACATCCCCTTTATTTTCCTTCAACTTGCAAGTTCTCTCCTTCCCTACAAGACATTTGTTCCTCTTATTCTTTAAAAAAAAAGGCCATTGATCTGAATTTGTTTCCCTGACTTCAGTTGCGACCTGACCAAATTCCAGCATTTTCTGTTTTTATTCCAGATTTACAGCATTTGTTTTGGCTTTTTACATTAAAAAAAAATTGTTCCTCAACCAAACTCTTACACCTCCCAAGCAACCATGACTGACATACTGGTCAACTTTGCCCTTACAACATAAGGACTATAAGAAATAGATGAAGGAGTTGGCCAAAATGACCCCTGATATTACTCCTCAATTACTTCCCTTAGATTCCCAATCAGATCCCTTATCCACTGATCCACATGAATCTGTCAATCTCAGGCTTAAAAGTACTCAATGATTGGTCAGCTTCTTCCAGGCACTTGCCTGCTTTTTGCTCATACATTCTCAAAGATCTCAGGCCTGCAGCATTGGTTATGTACTGTATCTTCACCATAAAGAATGCTGCCTGACCTGATGAGGTTCTCCAGCATTCTAGTCTACAATCACAGCACCTGCAGACTTTCTTGTTTAACTTAATCCCTCTGAGCCCTTGCTTCAATTCAATTACTACTGAGGCAGACAGGGCCAAAATATTGTTTTGCTGGTTTAGAACTTTGTTTTCCAAAATTTTCAAAACTATTTTTTTTAAATATAATTTTTTATTTAATACTTCACCGTGATACATGTCAATAACAATATACACAAATATTCATCATTAAAATATACACAGAGACTTTTTCATTTTTCCCCTCTCCTCCCACCCCCATAATGTAAAGTAAGAAATAAAAAGAAATCTAAATAAATAATAAAATAACACAGAAGAAAAAGAAATTGTGTCATCCAAAATTCCATATTTAAGTATTTTCACACTTTTATCACTTTAAGAGATGAAGGTCTGAAATCCGTGGTTTCTAATATACTCAAATTTGTTCATATAAAGTATGTTTATTTTTTAGATTATAGGCAATTTTTTCTAACGGAATACACTTGTTCATTTCTATGTACCATTGTTATATTTTGTATTTTTAAGGTTGCCTCCATTTTCCAAGTTATCATTATGCACTTTTTTGCAGAGAAGTCTGTTTAATCTGTTGAGGTTGGACAATAGGATCAGAATTTCTGTCACAAGGCGGCCTTTGGATCTGAGGCTTCCCTTGCTCCTGGTAGGGCAATTTCACTGCTTGCTGTGAAACTATTCTGCATCTAAGTCAAGCAAAAGATTCTGTTTATTGTCATGTAATACTACATTTAGAATGTAACATACATTAAATTTTTTAACTTTTGTCTACAGTGAGGAAGACAGATAGTCACCCCTTTGTCCAGTGCCCCTCACCAAAATGAGGACCCAGCAAGGAACAAACTTGCAATCCCTGGTTTACAAGAGCAGTGCTCTAACTGGTGAGCAATCAGAGACTTGTGAAGTCAATAGCTCTAGATTAGGAAGGGAAGCATGATAATGATGAGCGTTTACTTTCATACAAAAAAGTCGAATGTACAGATGGACTGAAATTTTTGTTTGCTGCAACAACATTCAGTATGTTTGTAAAAAGCACTAAAAGTATATACAAATTAATTTAGCACATGAAGGAAAAAAGATAAAAGGGTAGATAAATATAGTTGAAGTTGGTGCAAACATTTATGATAATGTGGAAGATCTTTGTTGGTGTTGGAGTAGTGTTATGATTAGGATAGTATGGACAGATCCAAGATCCTGATAGATATCAGGAGGAAAAACTGTTCTTGAACCTAGTGGTGCCAACTTCAGGGTCCTGTACCCTCTGCCTGAAGATGCCAGAGAGAAGATTGCAAGACCAGGGTTACAGGGAATTGTTTGAATTAGCCGCTCTCTTGAGGCAGCCACCTCACATGGATGCTTTCAAAGTTACGAAGGTTGGTGCCCATGTGTTTTTAACTTTCTGCAGCCTGCTCTTTACCTGGCAGTCGAATATCTGATTCAGGCCCTGATGCAACCAGTCAATACTTTCCACAGTGCACCTGTGGAAGTTTGATAGAATATGCGATGGCATGCTGAACCTCCTCAGGAAAGAGAGTCATTAGTGTGCCTACTTCACAGTTGCCTTGATGTGCTAGCCCCAGGAGAAGTCCTTTTCAATGTGGGTGTCCAGGAACTTGAAAGTACTAACCCTCTCCACCCCTTCTCATCAATGATAACAGGTACATGGTCTCTCAGTGCTCCCTAAAGTCCACAATAAGCTTGGTCTTACTGAATGTTGAAAGCAAGTTTGTTATGTTGGCACCAAACATACAGATTTTCAATCTCCATCCTATATCTGACTAATTACCTGTTATTTGGTCAATAATGGTGAATGTATAACTTGCATTGGAATTTAAATTGATATACAATTGTGGTTATAGAGGGAATAGAGCAGGGCACTAAACTCATGACTTTGAGGTGCCCTTGTGTTGAAGATCAACAAATAGGAAGCAATATTGCTCATCAACACTGATTGGGGTCTTCCAATGAGGAAGTCGAGGATGCCATTGCTAAAGGAGAAACAGAGTCTAAGATCTCAGAGTTCTGCCTGGGGAGGCCAAAATTTCCTGAGCCAAAATTTCCACTCCATATCATTATGGAGTGATCTCTGTTGAAAAGCACATGGGGTTGTATTGACTTAGATTGATAGTCTACCTCCAATGTTAAATCAACTGCTTTTTGAATAGTATTAACATGAACATTGATGCTTTTACTAATGTCTGGATGTCAGGCAACAGCAGAATCAAATCTGATCATAATGCAACCAAGAGTCAACTAACATGACATAAACTATAGTTAGTTAAGTGAGATACATTGGTGCTTCAGAACCATGTCCCAAATCAAGTCAGTCCCGAAGCATCAGAGAAGAAAATAGAAAACAAAGGGCACAAAACAAATAAGGAAGTCCTTCTCCAGCTGGGCATTGTTTGCAGAACAATTCCTAGCTGTATCACTTAGCAGAAGTGAGAATTTCAGCAAAACATCTGATATTATTTAGAATCCCTCCAGAATTTAATCTACAGTTAATTTTATTTGCTTCTCGGTGCTTGAAATAGCAGCTGCAAATCATTTGCAACAACCAATTATCACATATCCAATATAACAATGTGTTTCCTTCAAAAAAGATGACAAAATCGACAATGTGTCAGACTTCGGGGTGATATTAAAGCATAGAACTTTACAGCATGATACAAGCATTTCAGTCCATGATTTTGTGCTGACCTACAGTATGTAAACCTATTCCACAACAATCAAATCCTTCCCTACCTCACACTCATACCCTCTATTTATTCTACATTCATGAGCCCTCTGATTGTTCCAATTGTACCAACAACCACCCTCAGCAATGTATTCCAGGCACCAACCATTCAGTAAAAAAAAATTACTGACACCTTCCTTAAACTTTCCTCCACTCAAGATGTGATCTGGTATTGGTTACTGTCACACTGGAAGAAAGGTGCTGGCTGTCCACCCCATCTCTATCTCTCATAATCTTATATACCTCTATTGTCACCTCTCATCCTTCGTCGCTTCACAGAGAAAAGTCCTAGCTCTGTCATCCTTGCTTCATATGACATGTTCTCCAATTCAAGCAACATCCTGATAATCTCCTCTGCACCTTCTCTAAAGAATCTATATCTTTTCTCTAATGAGGCAACCGGAACAGAAATAAAAGAGATTGTTGAAGACCTGATGGAGAGAATGGGTCGAACAGAGACTGAATTGATGAAAATGCATGAAAAACTTGAGACTTTGGGGAAAAAAAACAAAGAATGGGAGTTGGATTAACAAGGACTGCTTGACAAAATTGACCAAATGGGGAACTTCAGTTGATGTAAAAATATTCGAATTATTGGACTAAAAGAAGGAATCGAGTGAAGAGACATTGTGAACTATTTTCAAAAATGGATCCTGCAGATGTTAGGAGAAGACAAATTTGGGAAAAATCTTCAAACACTCAGACCCAGAAGAGCTAGCAGTCAGAGACCAAGACCAGTTCTGGTGAGACTTTTAAGCTCCCAAGAACAGGAGATTACTCTAAGCCTGAGGTTGATCACGAAAAAGTTTTTTTTAAAAAGACTTCAGCCCGACTTTGATTCAACAAAAAAAGAATTTGAAGATGTGAAAAGACAACTACATGCTAAAAACTTGAAATATTCAATGATATATCCCGCGACTTTGAGGGTTGAAGTAGCAGAAAAGAACTGACAATTTTTCAAGACTAAGAAAGAGGTGGAAGATTTTCTGCAAAGTTTGTAAAAATAAAGATTGAGGTCATCATGGGAGAAGATGGTGAAAATATTTTTAATGGAACTATGTAAAAGTAGTTAAAGTTGTATTTTTTATTTTTGCTGAACTGCCTCGTATTTATTGTTTAAAAGTAAAATGTATAGAAATGTTCATGGAGAGCTCAGTAAAAGGGGAAGAAAAATCGGGGAAAAGTGGTATCAGGGTGGAGACTCCATCTAAGGGGAGAATGGCACCTGGAAAGGAGTAATAAAAAAGATGCACTAAAGGCCCCCTCAAGAGATTCCTCAGGCTTTTAGGCCTCTGCATAAACAGATCAAAGTCGGAGGATTCAGAATTGTGTTTTAGATGTGGTGTGGAGGTGGGAACTTTCATCCACTCTACCTGGTGCTCAAAGGTGAGAACATTTTAGGAAGACCCTGGGGATATTCTAAAAAAATTACAAGAGTGGATTTTCCACAGGACCCAGAGCTGTTCCTCATGGGGGATATTGGAAAAGTGCAGTTAAGACTAAATTCCAAATTTTCTTTGTGAAGGCCGCTTTGGCAGTAGCCAGGAAGTGTATAGCGTTTTGTGGAAATACCATGCGATGGAAAATGGAAATGTGGGGTTGCATTCCCCTGGAGAAAATCACATATAACCTACAGAGGAAACATGACACATTGGTAGAGTGTGGCAACCTTCCTTGCTGTACATTGGTTCTCAGATAGATTGATTTCCCCCTTTCAAAAAGGGATAAGGTAAAATTATTCAAGTATGGCCAGAGGCGTGAGAAAGGAAATAGGACCTGGTGCAGTGATGCACCTGGCTTTGTCTTTTCAAGCCCGTAGTTTTCTTTTACTTTTAAGTGTCTTTCCTTTTTAGTGTTTTCTTTGAATGGCATTGCCATGGTGATTTCTTTTCATTACAGGTCTTAATAAGGTCGTGTGACCCACAATGAGTGGGATCGAGATGTTTTTGGAATGTATTCGCTGTGGTAGGTGGGGAGGGGGTTAGGACAAATGCAGACTTTGGGTATGCATATGTACATGAATGGCTTTGTTTATTGGATTTTGTAAGTCTGTGAAAACTAAAATATTCAAAAGAGAAAGGATGGTTCTTTTGAGGACTAAGTCAAAGCATTCATGACATGGATGAAGACATGGTTAAGAGTGGTTTGCAGTGGGCATTTATGTTCCTCTGTCATTGGTAAGTTGACCTGTTTATGGCTCTCACTGGGTGCACCCAATGGTGTTTGGACTGTCAACTCTGCACATATCACTAGCAAACTTCTAGTTCTCTTCTACCACAAGCATAGTTTTGACATTGACATAATCTCCCTGAATGAGACATGATGTTTCAGTGGAAGTACCTGGTCTGGATGCATCATTACTTGGTATGGGAACTGTTCTGCCCAAGAATGCAGAACTGTTCTGCCCAAGAATGCATGAAGTTGCAGAGGGTTGTAAAAACTACTCAGGCCATCAATGCAAACTAACCTCCCAGCACCAACTGTCTATACCCCCCTTCCACAGCAGGCGATATATTAAAGGACCAATACAATCAGTCAATACCTTCAGGAGGAAGATAAATGAGCTTGCAAATAAAAGTCCAGATTCATCAGATTCCTGAATTGTCCTCTCATTGCTAAAAGATGATGCCCTTACACTATTGTACTTTCTCTATACCCTGCACTTTGTTTTGTGACACTGTGCCCTGCACTCTGATATACAAGCACATTATACCCTTCATTGTTTGGTATTGCTCTACTTACTGTACTTAAGTATAAGTTTATGCCTTAAGATCATAAAATGCACCTTCACTGTATTTGGGTGTGCATAACAATAAACAATACAATTAGGTAGCAGGAGATGGCTAGCACAAAAAGCAGGTAAAGAGAAGTAAGGCAGTGTCTGACACTGGTTGGGTCCATTTTATTTCTGCTTTGAAGATCCACTATTTATTTATTTCTTAATCTGACTGTAGAATAGTTGCCCAACAGTAGGTGCTGCCAAAACAGGCCTGGGATTTTGCTTCACATTTTAACATGGCCCTATTCCAGGAATCCAAGCATTAATACGGCTATAGATATAAAGGTGGAAACTTTTTGCAAAGCAGAACTCTCACTTTGAGTAATTCACACTTCGGT
Organism: Narcine bancroftii; assembly: GCF_036971445.1. Lineage (NCBI taxonomy): Eukaryota > Metazoa > Chordata > Chondrichthyes > Torpediniformes > Narcinidae > Narcine > Narcine bancroftii. The sequence continues at coordinate 311,051,879 of NC_091470.1, read as the reverse complement.
CTTGCTTTTCTGTTATTCCAGACTTCCATTTTATCCTGAAGCATTTTTAAATTCTCCTCAGCTACCTTACACATTTTTTTCCTAATGATCTTTAAACTTTGAAACATAATCCAACCCTTTCAACTGCACATCCTCATTAACCCACTGTTCTTTTAACAGCATTAAAAGTCCTCTAGCTTCATGTCCAAGTAACAATGCCCTTACTTTAAACAAAAATAAATGAACACTTTCATCCCAATTCTTTTAATTTTCTTGACAATAAGCCCTCATAGTTTTTAAAGTTGAATGGAACCTCTCCAAATCTCCCTGAGATACTGGGTGATAAGCAGAAGATGCAATTTGTTTAGCTTCCATTTGATAAACTAGCTGTTAAAATGCACCTGACATAAAATTCTTTCCTTGATTTGATATTTTTTTTAGGCAAACCAAATGAACTGGGTTTTTTTTTTCTGGAGCCCCAGACACTGTTTTTGTTTTAATGTTCCTGAGTGGTATTACTTCTGTAAATGGCATCCATAACGGACAACTGATATTGGTTTCCATTTTGTTTTAGGCATTGGACCAACACAGTCCACAATTACTTTTGAAGAACGTTCTCCAGAAAGAGGAATACATTTTAAAAGTGCAACTGGTGGACCATGATTAGGTTTTAAAGATGCCACTGGTGGACCATAATTAGGTTTTAAAGATGCCACTGTGGGACCATGATTAGGTTTTAAAGATGCCACCGTGGGACCATGATTAGGTTTTAAAGATGCCACTGGTGGACCATGATGAGGTTTGAAAGATGCCACTGGTGGACCATGATTAGGTTTTAAAGATGCCACTGTGGGACCTTGATTAGGTTTTAAAGATGCCACTGTGGGACCATGATTAGGTTTTAAAGATGCCACTGTGGGACCATGATTATGTTTTAAAGATGCCACTGTGGGACCTTGACTAGGTTTCCCTGCAATTTGACAAGTGTGACAGGTCTTACAAAATGTCTCAACATCTTTTCTTAAATTTGGCCAATGAAATTGTTTCATAATTTTGTAGATAGTTTCCTTTACCCAAAGGGTATCTTTAGGCATGTTCAAAATCTCATCTCTATAGGCTTTAGGATCTATAACCTGGTGAACCACTGCCCATTCTTCATCAGCAATAATCTCACTTAACCTATATTTTCTCATTAATAAACTTTTATTAAAATAACACCCTTCACCAGAGACTTCTTTCTCTCTAACTTCAGCAAGATCACGATCTTACTCTGTTTTTCTATTAATTTTGAAAAAAAAATCCTTTTCCAACTGATGTTCACTGTCACTACTTTCAAGTTTAAATTCTGGCTTAACAAATAAACATTTAAAGTGGTGGTGATTCATCACAGCTTTTCTCTTTTCTCTCACAATCTGTTTGCTTCTATACCTGGCAATATCTTCCTTCTATCTCACAGCCTGCTTGTTTCTGGATCCGACAGTCTGCCTCTTACTGCTACTGTATCTCATAGGCTTTCTGTAAATCAATCTGTCCAGTATTTTCTTCACTGCCAAAACTTTTAAACTTCAAAATCAGTTTGTCCGTCAGTCTCGTTGGCAATAATACCCCATTCATCCTTAAACTTAAAAGGATACTTTACTGCAGAGACAACTTTATCTCCTGACACAAAAGATTTAAATTCCTTCCTAATTTTACCATGATTAGATTTAATTGGGTGAAATTGGGTGCCATGGGCTTGTGAGCCAGAAGGGCCTGTTACCATGCTGTATGTCAAGATATTAAATTCCTTTTCCACTACCCTGTATTTCACCTCCTTTCATCAAGCATCTGGTGCAATTTCCTGTTCTCTCTTTCTCTTCAAGAAAAAGAATTAGCTACCACATGTCCAGCTTTTTTTGCACTGACTGCAAAATGAACCAAAAGGTTTTCCCCATCTATTTTCTACTTTATTTTGGATCTTCATGTTACCATTTAGAAAAGGTATTTTATGCACAAATTTCACCTTGTGACAATTGTCTGCCAATGTAACAGAATTTTATCCCTTTTCAAAAGTTTCACTTATCTTTAATTTAACATATCATAACCAGCTGTAATCTCAATTTCTCTCTCAAATTCTGTGTTCCTGGCTTCCTCCCCCTCACATTTAAGTTTGTGTTTCCTTTGGGCAGACCTGGGGGACACATTAAAAAATTTACAAAAGTGGAGTTTCCACAAGACCCAGAATTGTTCCCTCTGGGAGATATTGATGAAGTACGGTTTAGACTATCCAAACACCAAATTCAATTTGTGAAGATCGCTTTGTCGGTAGCCAGGACGTGTATAGCGATTGCATGGAAGTCCAACTCTCGACTTAGTATTACACAATGGAGTATGGAAATACAAATTTCCATTCTCCTGGAGAAGATGCCTTATAAACTGAGAAAGAAGAATGACATGTTCATTGAAGTGTGGCAGCGGTACCTGAGGCACATAGGTGCACAGATATAATCTAGAGCAGCCCCCACCCTTAAAAAAATTTAAGATATCGACCTTCGTAATAGATAAGTAGACTGAATTAAGGTTGTGGTACGGACAACATGTGGCTTAATTTATAGTTTTCAATTTTAATTTTTAGTTTACATTTTTTACCTTTGCCTTTTCCGATTTATTTAATATCTGGGAAAGGGGGAAAATACTTTATTATTATATATATTTTTTTAAAAGTTTAAATTTGTGTTACTGCAATTCAAAATCCTGTTTCTCTCTCACCCCCTCTCTCTTCATCTACCCTTTGCCTCTCTCTTCATCTACCCTTTGCCTCTCTCTTCATCTACCCTTTGCCTCTCTCTTCATCTACCCTTTGCCTCTCTCTTCATCTACCCTTTGCCTCTCTCTTCATCTACCCTTTGCCTCTCTCTTCATCTACCCTTTGCCTCTCTCTTCATCTACCCTTTGCCTCTCTCTTCATCTACCCTTTGCCTCTCTCTTCATCTACCCTTTGCCTCTCTCTTCATCTACCCTTTGCCTCTCTCTTCATCTACCCTTTGCCTCTCTCTTCATCTACCCTTTGCCTCTCTCTTCATCTACCCTTTGCCTCTCTCTTCATCTACCCTTTGCCTCTCTCTTCATCTACCCTTTGCCTCTCTCTTCATCTACCCTTTGCCTCTCTCTTCATCTACCCTTTGCCTCTCTCTTCATCTACCCTTTGCCTCTCTCTTCATCTACCCTTTGCCTCTCTCTTCATCTACCCTTTGCCTCTCTCTTCATCTACCCTTTGCCTCTCTCTTCATCTACCCTTTGCCTCTCTCTTCATCTACCCTTTGCCTCTCTCTTCATCTACCCTTTGCCTCTCTCTTCATCTACCCTTTGCCTCTCTCTTCATCTACCCTTTGCCTCTCTCTTCATCTACCCTTTGCCTCTCTCTTCATCTACCCTTTGCCTCTCTCTTCATCTACCCTTTGCCTCTCTCTTCATCTACCCTTTGCCTCTCTCTTCATCTACCCTTTGCCTCTCTCTTCATCTACCCTTTGCCTCTCTCTTCATCTACCCTTTGCCTCTCTCTTCATCTACCCTTTGCCTCTCCCTTCATCCACCCCTCCCTCCGTCCATCCCTATCTCTCCCTCCCTCCACCCTCCGTCCATCCCTATCTCTCCCTCCCTCCACCCTCCGTCCATCCCTATCTCTCCCTCCCTCCACCCTCCGTCCATCCCTATCTCTCCCTCCCTCCACCCTCCGTCCATCCCTATCTCTCCCTCCCTCCACCCTCCGTCCATCCCTATCTCTCCCTCCCTCCACCCTCCGTCCATCCCTATCTCTCCCTCCCTCCACCCTCCGTCCATCCCTATCTCTCCCTCCCTCCACCCTCCGTCCATCCCTATCTCTCCCTCCCTCCACCCTCCGTCCATCCCTATCTCTCCCTCCCTCCACCCTCCGTCCATCCCTATCTCTCCCTCCCTCCACCCTCCGTCCATCCCTATCTCTCCCTCCCTCCACCCTCCGTCCATCCCTATCTCTCCCTCCCTCCACCCTCCGTCCATCCCTATCTCTCCCTCCCTCCACCCTCCGTCCATCCCTATCTCTCCCTCCCTCCACCCTCCGTCCATCCCTATCTCTCCCTCCCTCCACCCTCCGTCCATCCCTATCTCTCCCTCCCTCCACCCTCCGTCCATCCCTATCTCTCCCTCCCTCCACCCTCCGTCCATCCCTATCTCTCCCTCCCTCCACCCTCCGTCCATCCCTATCTCTCCCTCCCTCCACCCTCCGTCCATCCCTATCTCTCCCTCCCTCCACCCTCCGTCCATCCCTATCTCTCCCTCCCTCCACCCTCCGTCCATCCCTATCTCTCCCTCCCTCCACCCTCCGTCCATCCCTATCTCTCCCTCCCTCCACCCTCCGTCCATCCCTATCTCTCCCTCCCTCCACCCTCCGTCCATCCCTATCTCTCCCTCCCTCCACCCTCCGTCCATCCCTATCTCTCCCTCCCTCCACCCTCCGTCCATCCCTATCTCTCCCTCCCTCCACCCTCCGTCCATCCCTATCTCTCCCTCCCTCCACCCTCCGTCCATCCCTATCTCTCCCTCCCTCCACCCTCCGTCCATCCCTATCTCTCCCTCCCTCCACCCTCCGTCCATCCCTATCTCTCCCTCCCTCCACCCTCCGTCCATCCCTATCTCTCCCTCCCTCCACCCTCCGTCCATCCCTATCTCTCCCTCCCTCCACCCTCCGTCCATCCCTATCTCTCCCTCCCTCCACCCTCCGTCCATCCCTATCTCTCCCTCCCTCCACCCTCCGTCCATCCCTATCTCTCCCTCCCTCCACCCTCCGTCCATCCCTATCTCTCCCTCCCTCCACCCTCCGTCCATCCCTATCTCTCCCTCCCTCCACCCTCCGTCCATCCCTATCTCTCCCTCCCTCCACCCTCCGTCCATCCCTATCTCTCCCTCCCTCCACCCTCCGTCCATCCCTATCTCTCCCTCCCTCCACCCTCCGTCCATCCCTATCTCTCCCTCCCTCCACCCTCCGTCCATCCCTATCTCTCCCTCCCTCCACCCTCCGTCCATCCCTATCTCTCCCTCCCTCCACCCTCCGTCCATCCCTATCTCTCCCTCCCTCCACCCTCCGTCCATCCCTATCTCTCCCTCCCTCCACCCTCCGTCCATCCCTATCTCTCCCTCCCTCCACCCTCCGTCCATCCCTATCTCTCCCTCCCTCCACCCTCCGTCCATCCCTATCTCTCCCTCCCTCCACCCTCCGTCCATCCCTATCTCTCCCTCCCTCCACCCTCCGTCCATCCCTATCTCTCCCTCCCTCCACCCTCCGTCCATCCCTATCTCTCCCTCCCTCCACCCTCCGTCCATCCCTATCTCTCCCTCCCTCCACCCTCCGTCCATCCCTATCTCTCCCTCCCTCCACCCTCCGTCCATCCCTATCTCTCCCTCCCTCCACCCTCCGTCCATCCCTATCTCTCCCTCCCTCCACCCTCCGTCCATCCCTATCTCTCCCTCCCTCCACCCTCCGTCCATCCCTATCTCTCCCTCCCTCCACCCTCCGTCCATCCCTATCTCTCCCTCCCTCCACCCTCCGTCCATCCCTATCTCTCCCTCCCTCCACCCTCCGTCCATCCCTATCTCTCCCTCCCTCCACCCTCCGTCCATCCCTATCTCTCCCTCCCTCCACCCTCCGTCCATCCCTATCTCTCCCTCCCTCCACCCTCCGTCCATCCCTATCTCTCCCTCCCTCCACCCTCCGTCCATCCCTATCTCTCCCTCCCTCCACCCTCCGTCCATCCCTATCTCTCCCTCCCTCCACCCTCCGTCCATCCCTATCTCTCCCTCCCTCCACCCTCCGTCCATCCCTATCTCTCCCTCCCTCCACCCTCCGTCCATCCCTATCTCTCCCTCCCTCCACCCTCCGTCCATCCCTATCTCTCCCTCCCTCCACCCTCCGTCCATCCCTATCTCTCCCTCCCTCCACCCTCCGTCCATCCCTATCTCTCCCTCCCTCCACCCTCCGTCCATCCCTATCTCTCCCTCCCTCCACCCTCCGTCCATCCCTATCTCTCCCTCCCTCCACCCTCCGTCCATCCCTATCTCTCCCTCCCTCCACCCTCCGTCCATCCCTATCTCTCCCTCCCTCCACCCTCCGTCCATCCCTATCTCTCCCTCCCTCCACCCTCCGTCCATCCCTATCTCTCCCTCCCTCCACCCTCCGTCCATCCCTATCTCTCCCTCCCTCCACCCTCCGTCCATCCCTATCTCTCCCTCCCTCCACCCTCCGTCCATCCCTATCTCTCCCTCCCTCCACCCTCCGTCCATCCCTATCTCTCCCTCCCTCCACCCTCCGTCCCCCTCCACCCTCCGTCCCCCTCCACCCTCCGTCCCCCTCCACCCTCCGTCCCCCTCCACCCTCCGTCCCCCTCCACCCTCCGTCCCCCTCCACCCTCCGTCCCCCTCCACCCTCCGTCCCCCTCCACCCTCCGTCCCCCTCCACCCTCCGTCCCCCTCCACCCTCCGTCCCCCTCCACCCTCCGTCCCCCTCCACCCTCCGTCCCCCTCCACCCTCCGTCCCCCTCCACCCTCCGTCCCCCTCCACCCTCCGTCCCCCTCCACCCTCCGTCCCCCTCCACCCTCCGTCCCCCTCCACCCTCCGTCCCCCTCCACCCTCCGTCCCCCTCCACCCTCCGTCCCCCTCCACCCTCCGTCCCCCTCCACCCTCCGTCCCCCTCCACCCTCCGTCCCCCTCCACCCTCCGTCCCCCTCCACCCTCCGTCCCCCTCCACCCTCCGTCCCCCTCCACCCTCCGTCCCCCTCCACCCTCCGTCCCCCTCCACCCTCCGTCCCCCTCCACCCTCCGTCCCCCTCCACCCTCCGTCCCCCTCCACCCTCCGTCCCCCTCCACCCTCCGTCCCCCTCCACCCTCCGTCCCCCTCCACCCTCCGTCCCCCTCCACCCTCCGTCCCCCTCCACCCTCCGTCCCCCTCCACCCTCCGTCCCCCTCCACCCTCCGTCCCCCTCCACCCTCCGTCCCCCTCCACCCTCCGTCCCCCTCCACCCTCCGTCCCCCTCCACCCTCCGTCCCCCTCCACCCTCCGTCCCCCTCCACCCTCCGTCCCCCTCCACCCTCCGTCCCCCTCCACCCTCCGTCCCCCTCCACCCTCCGTCCCCCTCCACCCTCCGTCCCCCTCCACCCTCCGTCCCCCTCCACCCTCCGTCCCCCTCCACCCTCCGTCCCCCTCCACCCTCCGTCCCCCTCCACCCTCCGTCCCCCTCCACCCTCCGTCCCCCTCCACCCTCCGTCCCCCTCCACCCTCCGTCCCCCTCCACCCTCCGTCCCCCTCCACCCTCCGTCCCCCTCCACCCTCCGTCCCCCTCCACCCTCCGTCCCCCTCCACCCTCCGTCCCCCTCCACCCTCCGTCCCCCTCCACCCTCCGTCCCCCTCCACCCTCCGTCCCCCTCCACCCTCCGTCCCCCTCCACCCTCCGTCCCCCTCCACCCTCCGTCCCCCTCCACCCTCCGTCCCCCTCCACCCTCCGTCCCCCTCCACCCTCCGTCCCCCTCCACCCTCCGTCCCCCTCCACCCTCCGTCCCCCTCCACCCTCCGTCCCCCTCCACCCTCCGTCCCCCTCCACCCTCCGTCCCCCTCCACCCTCCGTCCCCCTCCACCCTCCGTCCCCCTCCACCCTCCGTCCCCCTCCACCCTCCGTCCCCCTCCACCCTCCGTCCCCCTCCACCCTCCGTCCCCCTCCACACTCCGTCCCCATCCACACTCCATCCATCCACCCATCCCCTCCACCCACTGTCCCCATCCACACTCCATCCATCCACCCATCCTCTATCCCCCTCCACCCTCTGTCCCCATCCACACTCCATCCATCCACCCATCCTCTATCCCCCTCCTCCCTCTGTCCCCATCCACACTCCATCCATCCCCCCATCCTCTATCCCCCTCCCCCCTCTGACCCCATCCACACTCCATCCATCCCCCCATCCTCTATCCCCCATTCAGATAGCTTCCTCAGCAGTTCTTATTGAGTACTTAGATACTTCAATTTTTAATAAAGCAAACACTCCATTGTCCTTTAATAATTAAGAACCACTTCAAATCCATTAGCTGTCTTTCCAAGACGTCAACTCCAAAAATGAACTTTGAGTTCAATGGTTCTTTGTAAATGTGCTGTGACCTGCGTGTGACCCAAGACCAGCCCATAACTTACCAAGAATACATACAATATTTTAACTCTGTAATTTACTTAACTAAGACATTTTTATGTATGAGAAATATAGTTTAACATTAAATTAAAGATTAACACAAATCTATTATACTTGGGTGACATCTTGGTCAACAAGTTGAACTGAAGGGTCAGTTTCCATGCTGTAAAACTCCGTGATTCACAAGATTTGCATTGCCCTCTAACCTTTTGCTCCCTTGCTGATCAAGTATCTATCTAAATGTTGGTTAGTTTGTTGTGCAGTGGGTAATGAAATCCAGAGTCATTCAGCAATAAGAAATCTCTGTTATCATGCCTAACAATGAATTTCACACAATGTGGAAGAATGGAGCAACACCCAACAGGAGAGGAACCATGTTTCCTTATTTCACAAATGGATATGAAGGCTTCATTGGATGATATTTTCCTACACAGACAATCATTGACTAGTGTGCTCTCAACCCACATGGACCTTTACCACCTTCAATGCTACACCAAAAGGTGGATGGAGAGTGGGAGAATCTCCAAACAACAGAGTTAATGATGATTTCAATCTCACATGTGACCTTAAACATTTCCTTAGTCTCTCAGGGGTCTTTCTGATAAATGTTGTAAGAGCAGACCAAGCAGCAGAGAAGGGTCCTGAAATAACAACTGATTACACATACTTGAGCAGAACGCTACTGCAGCACCATTGACCCAGCTTCAAATCCGGCACTGTCTGTAAAGAGTTTGTATGATCTACCTGTGTCTGCATCAGTTTCCTCTGGCTGCTCCGGTTTCCTCCCACATCCCAAAGATGTACAGGGTTAGTAGGTTTATTGATCACTTGGGTGTATTTGGGCCACATAGGCTCATGGGCCAGAAGGGCCTGTTACCTTGCTGTCTGTCCAAATTTAAAGAACCTTAAAACTAAATCAATGTCAGAATATTACATTAATCCACAATTGTTTGGTCCAGCCCAATATAGCATTGGAAAAGTTTCCTCACCTGCTAGCAGTGAAGTCATATACAATCACTATATTTAAATGGAACTTAGAATAGACAAGCATAGAAAGACATGCATCCATGCCCTCATATAGAAGGGAAAAATATTGGCATAACTTGGAAGGGCCAAAGGGCTCATTTCTGTGCTGTACAACTCTATGACTCAATGTAATATTTTCATTCCTTGTCATAAAACAAGCCCGGAAACTGCAAATTTGGCTGAGTCACACCATGAGAAAGATGCTGACAAAATGTTGTGAAATAATTTCCATCATCTCCACTGCGCTGTGTGCCCATTTTTTAAAATTCCAAGACTATTCAGGCAATCTATCCAGCAATGGTATGGTTGGCATAGCGGTTAGCACAATGCTTTCACAGCGCCAGCAATTGGTACCAGGGTTCGAACCCTGTGCTGTCTGTAAGGAGTTTGTACGTTCTCCCCGTGTCTGTGTGGGTTTTCCCCAGAGGCTCCAGTTTCATCCGAAAAGTATCAAGGGTGTCAGTAAATTGTGTGTAAATTGGCCGGCATGGACTCCCGGACCAGGCATTTCATCTAAACTTCGAAAAATTCAATTGAATTTTAAAATATTTAGAAATAGAAAATTTAGCTTCCCAGAAAGAACAGGGGAAGTAGAAAATCAAGGATAATCAACCAATTAAAACATACTGAAGGTGGAAGGAAGCCCAACAGCTTGTTCCCTTTGTTATTTTGTTTGGTGGGTCTGCAACATTAAAGAGCTGTTCAGAGAGAAAAGGGGAGAGGCAAACAGATTTCAGTGGCTTAGAAAATAATTTAATGTTTTAAATTAATTTAAAATAAATATTTTAAATATATTGTTACTTATTTTTTGAGGCATGTCAAATTGAAGTTACCTTGATGAAGGGCTCAAGTCTGAAACATTGGTTATGTATCTTTCTCTTTGCTTTATAAAGTACACTCTGACTTGCTGAGTTTCTCCAGCACTGTTTTTTAACTTGGTATTGATGTTTCTGTTCATAAATGTATCATGTGACAAGTTGGCAAAAACATGAGTTAATAACGGAGATGAAACCGGATTCCTGGGAGAGGACAAGCAGTTATTGGTGAATGGAAATTAAAAACTAAGAAGCAAGTGTAAATTACAGTGGTGGTATTTACTGTCAGATCAGACCCAGAAAGACGAGTGAAAAGGGAAGAACAAACAGACATGAAAGAAAACTTTAAAATGTTTGCATTTTACATCTTCAAATATAATCAACCCCAGAAGGAAGGTACCAATAACATGAGCTTTAGGTATTTTTGATGCATGGTGTGTATGGTATCGATGGATCCAGGGGAACCTGGGATATCTAGGAAACAGGTGCAATAGGAGGCTTGCTCCAAGATGTTATTCTGATAAAACTTTCCTACTAACTGATGATAGATTCAAGATTCAATTTATTATCATAGTAAAACTGTTGTATAAAATTCCCCTTTGCCTGCTACAAGGATGACAGATTCGCCACCAGCAGAAATTGCCTAAACTCCTCTTACATTTCTTAGTCAGAGAAAGAAGCAAAAGATAATTCCCCCCCCCACCACTCCCCCCCCCCACCACTCCACCCCCCCCTCCCCCGAGTCAACAGATGTCTGTAGATTCACTTCCATAGCCACCCAGAGTCTAGCCCAAGTCATTGACAACCCGAATTTCAGATCAAAACCTATGACACAGTCAGGGATCCTTTGGTGCCCTCAGTATCCCCTCATATCCCAGTTCCGATGACTGGTACTCCTCCTGCCAGTTTAAGCCAGTCTCCAGCAGTCTGCAGCCCAGCACAAGGTTCCCAACTGCAGTCTCCAGCAGCCCGCAGCTTCCGTGGATTATTCGCCTTGAGTCGCCAGCAGCCCACAAAGCATCTTCGCCGGGGGCGCAGCACCGGGGGCGCAGCACCGGGGGCGCAGCACCGGGGGCGCAGCACCGGGGGCGCAGCACCGGGGGCGCAGCACCGGGGGCGCAGCACCGGGGGCGCAGCACCGGGGGCGCAGCACCGGGGGCGCAGCACCGGGGGCGCAGCACCGGGGGCGCAGCACCGGGGGCGCAGCACCGGGGGCGCAGCACCGGGGGCGCAGCACCGGGGGCGCAGCACCGGGGGCGCAGCACCGGGGGCGCAGCACCGGGGGCGCAGCACCGGGGGCGCAGCACCGGGGGCGCAGCACCGGGGGCGCAGCACCGGGGGCGCAGCACCGGGGGCGCAGCACCGGGGGCGCAGCACCGGGGGCGCAGCACCGGGGGCGCAGCACCGGGGGCGCAGCACCGGGGGCGCAGCACCGGGGGCGCAGCACCGGGGGCGCAGCACCGGGGGCGCAGCACCGGGGGCGCAGCACCGGGGGCGCAGCACCGGGGGCGCAGCACCGGGGGCGCAGCACCGGGGGCGCAGCACCGGGGGCGCAGCACCGGGGGCGCAGCACCGGGGGCGCAGCACCGGGGGCGCAGCACCGGGGGCGCAGCACCGGGGGCGCAGCACCGGGGGCGCAGCACCGGGGGCGCAGCACCGGGGGCGCAGCACCGGGGGCGCAGCACCGGGGGCGCAGCACCGGGGGCGCAGCACCGGGGGCGCAGCACCGGGGGCGCAGCACCGGGGGCGCAGCACCGGGGGCGCAGCACCGGGGGCGCAGCACCGGGGGCGCAGCACCGGGGGCGCAGCACCGGGGGCGCAGCACCGGGGGCGCAGCACCGGGGGCGCAGCACCGGGGGCGCAGCACCGGGGGCGCAGCACCGGGGGCGCAGCACCGGGGGCGCAGCACCGGGGGCGCAGCACCGGGGGCGCAGCACCGGGGGCGCAGCACCGGGGGCGCAGCACCGGGGGCGCAGCACCGGGGGCGCAGCACCGGGGGCGCAGCACCGGGGGCGCAGCACCGGGGGCGCAGCACCGGGGGCGCAGCACCGGGGGCGCAGCACCGGGGGCGCAGCACCGGGGGCGCAGCACCGGGGGCGCAGCACCGGGGGCGCAGCACCGGGGGCGCAGCACCGGGGGCGCAGCACCGGGGGCGCAGCACCGGGGGCGCAGCACCGGGGGCGCAGCACCGGGGGCGCAGCACCGGGGGCGCAGCACCGGGGGCGCAGCACCGGGGGCGCAGCACCGGGGGCGCAGCACCGGGGGCGCAGCACCGGGGGCGCAGCACCGGGGGCGCAGCACCGGGGGCGCAGCACCGGGGGCGCAGCACCGGGGGCGCAGCACCGGGGGCGCAGCACCGGGGGCGCAGCACCGGGGGCGCAGCACCGGGGGCGCAGCACCGGGGGCGCAGCACCGGGGGCGCAGCACCGGGGGCGCAGCACCGGGGGCGCAGCACCGGGGGCGCAGCACCGGGGGCGCAGCACCGGGGGCGCAGCACCGGGGGCGCAGCACCGGGGGCGCAGCACCGGGGGCGCAGCACCGGGGGCGCAGCACCGGGGGCGCAGCACCGAGGTCGCCACCAGCAGAAATTGCCTAAACTCCTCTTACATTTCTTAGTCAGAGAAAGAAGCAAAAGATAATTCCCCCCCCCACCACTCCCCCCCCCCGAGGGGCAGCCCCTTATGGCTGCTGCCAATTAATGGGCAGCACCTTCTTTGCCACAGGCCCCAAGCTCACAAGATCTTAAATAAAACTACCTTTGGCTCCCTCAAGGGGCCATTTCAAACCCCAGTGGAGCCAATGGCTGTCAATTGGACAGCTGGACCTCGCAGGAGTGCTGCATCTTTGCTCCCTTGCTCCCTGCGGGTCCACACCAGTGGTGCCTCTGCACCGGCTCCTACAGTACTCCCATCTTTACCATCAAGCATGTTCAGCAATACAAAACCTGCATGATATCTTCCCATGTACGCAGAAGCAGTAATGTCAAACCCACTGTTATACAAGGTTTATAATCAGGTTCAGAGGGTTCACAGAGAAGCAAGTCCAGACATAGGCAAAGAAAGAAAGATTGAACTTTATTATACACATGGAGAAAACTGTTGCAGGGAAGACACACAAAAAAAAAATCACCCTCAATACTAAAACTATGCAGGCATTCCCAGCCAATACAGCAATCTCCAATAGCAAGGCCTGCCTTTTCTTTTTTATCTCTCTCTCATATTACACATTTGCAATAATTTTTGATAACTAGCATACTCTTACAAGGCAGGACTTAATACACACTCCTGATTAATACACTCCCAATTCCCTATGTCAGCAGGGTGTGACTCAATACTTAGCATTCCTACACAATACCAATCTATGTCATGCACTCCTTACCAATGATTCCTTCAGCAATGCCCATAGTTTGTAACCTGGCATAGACCAGCATGGTAGTTAGGACCAAGGATCAAAGAGGATCAGCTGCTGCATAGAGTGAACTTTTAAAGTGCTGGAGAGTCCAACACAGGTAATCACTAAATGATTTAAAGGGGGCCAATGGTCAGGTGTGTATTAGTGGGTGGGCAGAGACCAACATTAATTGGCAGGTGATGCTACTTCTAAGTTCCAGACCTTGCACAATCCAAACTACACCCACCCAACTCATACACCTATTTATAGTCATCATGTCCTTCCCCATCCTCTGCCCCAAACGCAGATACTTATTTATAATAAGCATAATCTCCTACTATTCATAGGTAGTTTTTTCCCACAAGAGAAGCAAAGAGAGCAGAGAACAGGTACCTGCATTTGGGGTCTGGATTCAACAAACAGGGCTGCTGGTTGATGTAGTGGTGGAAGGGTGTTTTATAATGTGAGCTGATTTTTAAAATGAGGCCAGGAGGGGGTTTACTTCCTGTCTGTCTTCTTTACTTCCTGTGTGCTTTGTGTATAGCTTGAAGGCTATGTTTTGTGCAGGCAAGAGACAAGATAAGCCTCTGTGTGCCAGTATGGTTTTGTGGCTCCAGAAAAATTTGTTCTTTCTCAAAGTAGAAGTTAGCACACATTTTTTGGTGATCAGGTTTTTGGGCACTACCAGTTGTCCCAATAATTACAAAGACAAAGAATGAGGGAAACAATAGACTTTATTGTACATAAGACTTGAGCTGGCCCGGATCCAAGCTAGGGAAGTCCAGGAAAGGGAGAGGTGGATCGACCTTTATGGCTTGGGTCACAGGGGAGGAGTCCAGGGGAGAGCGTCATCAGGGGTGGGCCAGCCCGTGTCTTTACTGGCCAATGAGTACATACAATCCATTACCATTACTGGTTTTGTGGAAGTGTTGGCCCATTTTAAACCAGAGCTACGTGTTTGGATAACTCTGTTTGGAATTATCGGTGAATTTGTGGAAGGAAATGAGGATTGATTGGAGTATGAAGAAAGGCTGGGACACTTTTTCTCTGCTATTGGAATTACTGAGGAGGCTAAGAAGTGCTCTGTTCTCCTGAGTGTGAGTGGGGCAAAACTTTAAAGTTGGTAAGGAACGTGGTCACACCACAGAAATTGGGAGAAATTCCACTTGATGAACTGGTCAAGCTTGTGGGGAACCACCACAATCTGAAACTTTCTGTGATAGTCCAACGGTTTAAGTTTCACAGCCTTTTCAGGAAGCCAGTGCAGTCTGTGGCTGAGCTTCGGCAGCTATCAGAAAATTGTGATTACGAGGCAGTGCTCGATGATGTGCTCTGAGAGAAATTTATATCCAGCATTAATAATAATGCCATACAACACTGCTTATTGGGGGAAACCCCACAGCTGACTTTCAAGAAACCCCTAGAGATTGTCCAAGGCATGAAGATGATTGCTAATAATTCCAAGGATATCCAGAAAGGACGCAGGGGTGGTGGGGGGTTCACAGTCAGCAGGGAGACTGGTATACAGGCATATTGGGTGGAATGGTTTTGGCGTGGAGGGACGTACTATGCAGATGAGTCTAAATTGAAAGACACTGTCTGTCCCTAGTTGCCACAAAAAGGGGCATTTAGCTAAGAAGAGCAGGAGTTCAAAGGGTAAGGTTAAGCCTGGGCAAAGGAAAGCTCAAAGGGCTCCGGAAGCCACACTCTACCTAGAAGAAGCAGATGAAGAGACAATGTGTGTGGTGCACCATCAACAATCACAAAAGGCTGAAGTTATGAAACTAACAGGCTTTTATTAACTATAGACTGGAGTCAACCTCATTGACTGATCAAGGCAGAGTGGAATGGGGAGCATGCAAAGGGTTATGGGTAGGATTGGTCTTGGGAGATGTGTCCAGTCGGCAGCAGCCAATCATGGCATAACAGTGGTTTACCACACTGTGCTTACAATATGTTTGGAATGGAAACAGATGAGGAACCATCTGAACCATATTTTGCCACAGTCACTCTCAGAGGAAAGCACATTAAGTTTGAGATTGATTCAGGGGCCACAGCATCAATCATCAGTGAGGAGACCTACAGGAAGACACAGGGGGTCCAACCTGCCTCCCAACCAACTGTCAAAGCTCAAACTCAGGACCTATATGGGGCAGTCCATACCTCATTAAGGGGTGCTATATGTGGATATTTCAGCTGAGGCTCAGAAGGTGGAAATCAGGCCAGTGATAACTAATTGTAGAAGGCCCAGTCTTTTGGGCTGCTATTAGCTTCACAAAATCTGGCTCAACTGGCATGAAATTAAGCATGCACACACAGCAAAGGACATTCTGCAGTGGGTCAGTGACATTTTTAGGGATGAGCTGGGTACATTGAAGGGTATGATAGTGAAACTCAATGTTGACCCATGACTCCAGGGTGGTGCCTTGTGCCATAAAAGATAACGATGAGGAGGAGCTGAAATATTTACAGTGATTGGGCATCATTGAGTGTGTCCAGTTTTCAAGGTGGGCGGCTCCCATTGAAGGCAGACAAAATGGTGAGGATGTGCAGGGATTATAACTTTACGGTGATTCAGGTCTCTAAACTGGAGGAGTACCCATTCCCACGGGTGAATGATCTGTTTTCGACCCTGTCAGGGGGTTAACTATTTACAAAGCTGGATATGAGCCACACTTACTGTGGTGCGCTGTTAGCCAGAATCAGACACACACAAGGTAAAGACTTTGCCCCCTGCAGTAGGTCAGTGGTGTACCACCACACATACCTACAGTTGCTGCTTGACGAGGATTCAAAGGAGTAGGTCACAATTAATACAGATAAGGGATTATTTAAATACAATTGCCTGGTGTTTGGAATGGGGTCCAGCCTGCCATTTTCCAAAGGACAATGCACACGTTGCTGCAGGGGATTCTGCACATAGAGGTGCATCTGGATGATACTTTAATCATGGGGCCACAGAGGTGGAACATCTGGCTAACTTGGAACTGGTGTTGAAGAGGCTCTCAGATGCAGGACTGTGATTGAAATGTGGAAAATGTGTGTCCCTGGCACCAGGTGTGACCTACCTGGGACACAAGATCACAGCTGAGGGGCTCTTCCTGGTAGAGGACAAAGTGAAAACTATCAAGGATGCCCGAAGCCCAAAGGCCATCACGGAATTTAGATCATTTTTGAGCATGGTGAATTATTATGGCAAGTTTCTTCCTGACCTCTCAAGGGTATTGGCCCCACTGTAAAAGGTGTTGCATAATAGTGGCAGTGGAGTGAAGAGCAGGAGGAAGCTTTCAAGGTTGTGAAAGAACTCCTCCATTCAGAGAAGCTGCTGCTTCACTATGAACCAGATAAGGAGATGACCCTTTCATGTGATGCCTCGCCCTATGGAGTAGGGGCAGTTCTCTCAGATGTAATAGAGAGCCATTCAGAGAAGCCTATTGGTTTTCATACCCTAACGGCTGCTAAGAAGGGATATTCACAGCTAGACAAGGAAGATTTGGCCATCATTTTTGCAGTCGAATGTTTTTATCAGTACCTCTACCTTGTGCATTCGCAATTTATACGGATCATAAACCACCGATGAGTCTGTTCAGTGAGACTAGATGCGTCTCACTGATAGCCTCAACTAGGATACAGCATTGGGATCTCACTTTGTCGGCCTATCAGAACACTATTGTGTACAGAGCAGGTGGGGATAATGCAAATGCTGATGCTCTGAGTTGTCAACCTTTACCTGAGACACTGGATACTACATGTGTGCCTCCAGAGACAGTGTTTTCATTGGAGAGGCTGTCAGGGACACCTGCAAAGGTGATTCAGATAAAATAGTGGACAGAGAAGGACCTAGTCTTGTCTCAAGTCAAGCCTTTCCTTTTACAAGGATGGCCTAGTATCGTGGAAGGAGAGGAACTGAAGCCTTATGCCAAACGTAAGACAGAATTGAGTCTGCAGGATGACACATTTTCTGTGGGGGGGGGGGGGGCAAGGGTCATTCAAAGATTGTGGGGGAAGTTCACGAGACTCATACAGGAGTGTCTCAAATGAAAAGCCTTGCAAGATCCTACGTCTGGTGGCCAAGGATAGATCAGGATCTGGAGAACAAGGTAAAATCATTAATGCAATGTTAGATCAATCAGAAAATGCTACCAGCAGCTCCTTTTCCCCCATGGGAGTAGCCAGACCACCCCTAGTCTAGGCAGCATTTGGACTTTGCTGGCCCTTTTATGGGGCAGATGTTTCTAGTAATGGTAGATGTGAATTCCAAATGGATAGAAGCTCACACCATGGACAACATTATAACCCACTCAACCATAGAAGGACTCTGGCAAGTGTTTGCAGTCCAGGGGTTGCCTAATACCCTAGGCACTGATAATGGCATGACATTTTCCAGTGAGCCATTGTGAGTTCATGCAGCAGAATGACATTCATCCCATCCCTTTCCACCCAGCCTCAAATGGTTTGGCTGAGCGGCCTGTTCAGACAGTTAAGGATGGCTTGAAGAGGATGTCAGGTGAATTTTTTAGCACCAGGCTTTCATGTGTAAATGCTGCCTTACACTGCAGACTACAACTGCATGCACTCCAGCGGAGATGTTGCTAGGACGTAGGCCCAAGTCAAGATTGGACCTGCTGTGCCTGGATATGAAGGCAAGAGTGGAGAGAAAGCAGGAAAACCAGAAGGAGAGACATTGGTCAACTTGCACGAGAAAGACAGTTTAAGGCAGATGACAATGTTTATGTGAAAAACAATCAGCAATGGCTACCCGGGGTTATTCTTAAGCAGAGCGGGCCTGTCTCCTATGTTGTTAAGCTGACTGACGGACATGTTCTGTGCAGACACCAGGACCATGTGCGCATGAGTCATTCATACTCAGAGATGGATTGTTCCATGGAGGTTCTAATAGTGAGACAGACTACTGTGGAAGAGTGTTTCGCCAGTGACTTTACCAGAGAGAGAGACACTGGCAGAGAGGCCTGGATTCAGTGAAGAGGATGGACATTCCCACATGGACACACAGACCCCTCTTATGCACCCAACACCGGATCCGCCCAAAATACTTTCACCAGCGATGCCTGCTGAGTCATTGGGGATAGTGAGCATCCTGACAGATTGATAGGATAGTATTTTTAGTAGACTGAATGGGAATCTTGTGGTAAACCACTGTTGTATGTATTTGTCTGGTCAGGCACACCCATTGACTGGCTATACCTGTGGCCCCTCCCATAGGCTCCTGTATAAAGGTGACTGTTCCACAGCCCCCTTCTCAGTGCAGGACAGTCAAGCAGTATGGATGTGCCTTTGTTCTTTCGTGAATAAAATCCTACTGGTTTCTCAACTGTAGTCTTTGAGAAATTGATGGTTCACCAATTTTATTCACTAAAAGTTTTTTTTGCAATAGAGCAGATCCTGAAGTTGGAAATTGACCCCCAATAACCTGAGGCATCTACCAACTTTGAACTCTGGCTGCACTGCTTTGAAGCCTTCCTGCAGGCATCTTCAGCCATCGTATAGTCAGATACCAATAAATTGCAGATACTGCGCTCCCGATCAGCACCCTAATTTACACCATGATCAGACATGCCACGTAGTGCCAGGATACCATGGACATTCTTAAGGGCCAGTACCTGCAGAAGATCAACGTTGTCTATACCAGACACCTTTTACTGACCTCCAAACAGTGACCTAGTGAGTCCAACGCTGAGTACCTTCAGGCCCTGCGAACCCTCAGAAGGGCCTGTGAATGTAACCCCATGACTGCTGCTGAGTATACTGAGGACCTGATCAGTGATGCCTACGTTGTCAGGATTAGGTCGAATTGCATCCACCTGAGACTTTTGAAACAAGGGGAACTCAGCCTGCGGAGAGCAGTTGAGCTGGCAAGTACTTTGAAGGTGACCCTCCAGAATATAAGGCCTGCTCGACAGATAAAACAACCGCCTCATGATTACCCCAGGTGACACCATCTTGGGATGCTCTGCTAATAAGTCAACACGGCAGCAGTGCTCTGTGAACACCTCCCACCAATTTCGCCCAGTTCCGTCAGCGATCCAACCACGGCCGCGGTACTCCAGGAACACCCAAAGTGCTACTTCTGCAGTCTGGCCAAGCACTAGAGGAAATGTTGCCCAGCAAAGGATTCAACATACTCCAGCTGTGGGAAGAAGAGACACTTCACCAAAGTCTGCAAATCTAAACCCCTTCTTAGCAGCATTGCGTGCAAATCGTGGGGGCCACTATCACCAGGAGCCATATGTGAACTGTGATCGGCCATCTTGGGCACCACCTTCTGGATCCAGCAGTGCTATGTGCGGGCCCTGAAGGCCACCATCTTGGACACAGCAGCCCTCTGTTACAGCGATAACAAGTGATGCGACATTGGCCTCCATCACACTCGACCAGGACAGCCTGCATCAGCTCGCCAGGTCAATGAAGTAAATGGCCATATGACGTGTTGCCTATTCGATGGTGGGAGCACAGAGAAGTTCGTACACCCAGAAACGGTGCGGTATTTATCCCTCTCAGTAATGAACCAGAAGGTCTCCTTGACACCAGATTGCATATGGCAGATGTTTGAGGCTACTGCGCAGTGACTCTAACTGTGTGGGGTACTGACTATAAAGACTTTAAACGTTTGGTAATGCCATAGCTCTGCGCTGCTGTACTATTGGGACTTGATTTTCAATGTCACCTTAAAAGCAGTCTTCCAATGGGAGATGGACCACATGGTGGAACAATACAAGCTGAAGGCCACTTTCCTGTACCTTGACATTAGCATCTGCAGCCATGACCTGCAGGACCATGACTCCAACCTCTAGAAATTCCTCTAAAACTGCCAAGCTCCTCAATCTCCTATATAATAAGGCCAAGTGTGTACTTTGCACAACTAGCCATACCATCCTCACCTGCGTCATTGAGAATGGAGTCATTGGCCTAGACCCTGACCACATGTGGCTGCTCCTTGAACTTCCGCTCCCCCACACCCTTAAAGCCCTGAAAAGGTGTCTTGCATTCTTCTCTTATTATGCCCAATGGTCTCCAATAATGCAGACAAGGTCCACCCCCTCATCAAAGCCACATCCTTCCCTCTGATGGCAAAAGCCCATGCAGCCTTCAACTGCATCAAGATAGATATTGTATCTAAGGCCACAATACACGCTGTGGATGAATCCATCCTTTCCAGGTGGAAAGCAATGCATCAGACATTGTCCTGGTTGCCACCCTTAACCAGGCAGGGAGACCAGTTGCTTTCTTTTCCCGTACCCTACAGGGCCAAAAATTTCAACATTCCTCAGTAGAGAAAGAGGCCCAGGCCATTGTCGAGGCAGTGCGGCACTGGCACCATCACCTGGCTGGAAAATGATTTACCCGCTAACTGACTAACGTGCAGCTGGTACCACATGGAAGGTTAGTTAGGAAGGTGCAGTCTTTAGGTATAAATTTTAAGATAGTCAAATGGATTGAACATTGGCTGAAAGGGAGAGGCCAGAGAGTGGTAGTGGATAATTGTCTGTCAGGTTGGAGGCCGGTGACCAGTGGTGTGCCTCAAGGATCTGTATTGGGCCCATTGTTGTTCGTTATATACATTAATGATCTAGATGATGGGGTGGTGAATTGGATTAGTAAATATGCAGACGATACTAAGATAGGTGGAATAGTGGATAATGAAGAAGGTTTTCAAGGATTGCAGAGGGATTTGGGCTGCTTAGAAAAGTGGGCTGAAAAATGGCAGATGGAATTTAATGCTGATAAGTGTGAGGTGCTTCATTTTGGTAAGAAGAATCAGAATAGGACATACGTGGTAAATGGGAGAGCATTGAGGAATACAGAAGAGCAGAAAGATTTAGGAGTAACGGTACATCGTTCCCTGAAGGTAGAAACTCACGTGAATAGGGTGGTGAAGAAGGCTTTTAGTATGCTGGCCTTTATCAATCATTGCATGGAATATAGGAGTTGGGAGGTGATGTTGAGATTGTATAAGACGTTGGTGCGGCCTAATTTGGAGTTCTGTGTGCAGTTCTGGTCGCCTAATTATAGGAAGGATATAAACAGAGTGGAGAGAGTGCAGAGAAGGTTTACCAGAATGTTACCTGGGTTTAAGCATCTAGAGTATAGGGAGAGATTGGACAGATTAGGTCTTTATTCTTTGGAGCGTAGAAGGTAGAGAGGGGATTTGATAGAAGTATTTAAGATTATGAAAGGGATAGACAGAGTGGATGTGGATAGACTATTTTCGTTAAGAGGAGGAAAGATTAAAACAAGAGGACATGAGTTAAGAATTAAGGGGCAGAGGTTTAGAGGTAACATGAGGGGGAACTTCTTTACTCAGAGAGTGGTAGCCGTGTGGAATGATCTTCCGGGAGAAATAGTGGCGGCGGAGTCAATTGTATTATTTAAGAAAAGGTTGGACAGCTATATGGATGAGAAGAAGATGGAGGGTTATGGGCATTGTGCAGGGAGGTGGGACTAGAAAGGGGTGTTTGGTTCGGTGCAGACTAGAAGGGCCTAATGGCCTGTTTCCGTGCTGTAATTGTTATGTTATGTTGTGTAAAATTAAAAACGGCATGATACTGAGGTGGAGAACTGAACTGTCCACTTACAATTATGATGTCTTGTACTGGCCGGGGAAAATGAATGAGCCACCGGACACCCTGTCCCACAAGACCTATACCAATGTGCACATTGACCACTTACAATAATGATCTCTGCCACCCTGGAGTTACCAGGTTCTTCTACTTCATCAAAGTCCGCAACCTGCTGTACTCCAATGAAGAGATCAGATCCATGACCAAGAACTGTGAGGTCTGTGATGAGTGCAAACCACGTATCAGCCAGATAGGGAGCAGGTGATAAAAAGCCACCCACCCCTTTGAATGCATCAGTATTGACTTTAAGGACCTTTGCCCTCCACAAACCCCAATGTGTATTTACTCAATGCATTGATGAATACTCCATTTGCCATCCCATACTCTGATATAACAGCTCCCACAGTTATCAAAGGCCTGCGCAGTCTTTTCGCTCTATTTGGTTTCCCAAGCAGGGGTCCTATTTATGAGTGATGAGCTGTGCCAGTTCCTGTTGGGTAGGGGCATTGCCATGAACTGGACCACTGGTAACAACCCCCTGGGGGAACAGGCAAGTGGAAAGGGAGAACGTCATTGTCTGGAAGACCATCCTCCTGGACTTGCAATCTAGGGGCCTTCCAGTCTCCCGCTGGCAAGAGGTCCTCCCGGAGGCACTCCACTCCATCGGGTCATGTACTGCCACAAATGCCACACCACATGAACATGTGTTTTCCTTTCTCAGTAAATCTGGGACAGGGACCATGCTGCCGGCATAGCGGACATCCCCAGGGCTGGTCCTACTTCAGATGCATATGAGGAACAATAAGTCTAACCCCCTGATTGAAAGGGTCCATCTCCTCCGTGCCAACCCCCAATATGCCTACATGATGTACCCTGATGGACACAAGGGCACTGTCTCCATTAGGGATCTGTCTCCTACATGGGGCATTGAGACTCCACTGATAACCCTACACCCCCTCACCCCTGACCACACACGATGCACCTGATGGTACCCTGCCTCGTTCATTTCAGAGGATACACCAAACTCATGATCACTTAGCCACCAGCACAACCCTGGTGAGTATATACAGGCACCTGAGACTGTCCAGGACCCCGTCACTGCACCACAGTCAAAACAGGTACTGCAATGGTCCCAATGAATGACCAGACCACCTGAGAGATTTAATGTGACTATAAGCACCATTTCACCCTGCTGGACTCTTTCTAAAAATGAGAGATGTCTGTATTTGTCTGGTCAGGCACACTCATTGGCCAGCTCTACATGTGGCCCCTCCCACAGGCTCCTGTATAAAGGTGTCTGTTCCACAGCCCCTTCCTCAGTGCAGGACAGTTGAGCAGTATGGATGTGCCTTTGTTCTTTAGTGAATGAAAGCCTATTGGTTTCTCAGCCTGTCTTTGAATAATTGATGGTGCATTAAATCTGCCACGATTTTTTAGATATTTTTATGTTGTTAAAGTGTTGCTGAGATCTTATAAGTTTTAGGAGTATGCAAGCTAATGACACCATTGTTTTTGATATTTGGGACATGTGTGATTCTTAAGGGGGTGGGGGAAGAAGTGTTGTAATGTGAACTGCTTTTAAAGTGAGGCTGGGAGGGGGGTTTACTTCATGTCTGTCTTCTTTACTTCCTATGTGCCTTGTGAATACTTGAAGGTCATGCTGTGTGCAGGGGAGAAACAAGACAAGCTTCAGGGTGCATATATATGGTTTTGCTGCTCCAAATAAAGATGTTCTCTTGAAGTGGTCAAGTGTTTTTTTTTCTCAAAGTAGAAGTTACCACAGAGTGCTAACCAACCATCACACCATCATCTGCACTATCCCACAGAGAGAGTTTGACAGTTAGTGCAACCTTGGAGAGAGCAGTCCTGATATGAAAGTGAAGTGTAAGGCCTTCCTAGAGCAATTTATTATCTGGCTACCTTTGAACACCAGAGCCAGTGAGGACACAGTTCTTCAAAGAGATGCAGATTGAGTCTCTCTGGAAATAAGGTTTTGATGTCCATTAGTGTGTCTCCTGTGGTGAGGTTCCAATCCGCACTGCTTGACCAATTCAGACCCTTTTGATTCCTCCAATAACTGCAACTGGCTCTGTGATGACTGAGTTCCCTCATATCCATTAAATACTGTAAAGGTCACTCACTGTGGATTTCAACCAAATTAATGAGCTATGGAAGTTGTTTCAGTAACCCATCCAGACTTCTCAAGGAGACCAGTTGGATGTCTGACCATGGCTCATTGCAGTTCCTCTGTAATTTAAAGGCACACCAAAGACGAGCAATATACTTAGAGGACCTGGAATGAATTTTGAGAAGGTTGCCACAAAAAATAAAATTATGGCATTAAAGCCAGGAAGTGGAGTCTCAATCAACAATGCTATTTGTGCTACTAAATTACAGCAGGAGGGCATTTTCTCTGCATATGGGTGAATAACAGATATAAATACCTGGGACAATTTTTGTGTGCCAATGTTTAACAATTCTGCATTATCCCTTTAAATCACATTTTAAACATCTTCCATTTACAATTTGCATGTGGAAAAAGTTGACTAATGAGCCCAATTCCCAGCACTGTAATTGGTTGACTGGCTGTAGTTCACATTATCATTTGTTAAAGTGACAAGGACAAGATATATCTTCCTGTGGCAATTTCATTGAGTATGGCACAAGTTCAGATCTTTTCCACATGAAAGCAGGCATCAAAATATCACTCTCATAAAGCAATTCTGGCACAATTCTAAAGGTAACTTTGGAATTTAACTCTTCAACTTTGCCTAAAGTTTCTGCATCAAATGTAATAACAATCCACGTAAGCTTCACAATTGTTTAGATAGAAAATTATGCTTCATTATTCTTGTATGTTTTTCGTAGATCAATATTCAGGGTAATTATGATAAAAATAAAACATTTTAATTGGCCACTTTAGATCCCAGTTGTTTTTAATGAACTGTTGGATACAGATCATGTTTGGTTAGATATGGTCATTTGTTCCACCTGAACCAACAATCTTTCCAGGCCCCATTGGAAAGTAAAACATTGCAGCTGCTGCTTTTAGTTGGCAAGGCGGTGATTCAATATATTTAGTTAATTATCATGTTAAACAAGAAAATCTGCAGAAGATGGGAGTCTAGTGTGATACACAAAAACTCCTGGAGGCCTGAAAAGTTGATTGCCTTTTACTTCCCAGTAAATCATGATGGAATTTTCCAAGCATAGAAGTGGATTGGACAGACTGAGCATGTATTATTTTGAAGAGATAAAAAAAAACCAATACTAGTAAATGTTCTTTGATAGTTTAATCTTCTGGAATCCAAAACATTTTCTTCAACACTATATTGACTAATTTTTAACATTTGTTGCATTAGTACACAATAGTTTGGTTATGATTAATTGATTGGTGTATTTATATTAACCAGCTCATGTCCAGTAATCACAATATCATATATAGAATTATTACAAAGTCATACAGATTTTTTTTCCAGAATAATTTGAAAGTGACTTATAGTTCCATGAATATATTTATTTTCTTAAATTATGATTGCTGGTTTGATTTGCAGATCTTTGACAGGCATATCTTCATCAAAGCTACAATGGACAAAGGGAGATGTTACAGGTCTGAGGATTTTTAATTTACATTCAGAAAAGATGATTTGTTCATAAATGTCCCCAGTGATAACTGAATAGTAGAGATTTCATATTCAAACACATTGAACAGAGAGGAATACTGAAATCTCTGATACTGGAGTTTTGTAATTTCCCCCTTCCTATGCCCCATCATTAGTGGAAGAGCCTTTAATTGCCTAGATATCCTCCCTCGATAGTCCCTCAAGCACTGTATTCTTTCTTACCCCAGCTTAATTTGTTTTAAAATTTCATCTTTTAAGTTATACGATACACTATCAATAATACCAACAGATTGGAGTTGCAGGGAGATACCAACAGATTGGAGTTGCAGGGAGATACCAACAGATTGGAGTTGCAGGGAGATACCAACAGATTGGAGTTGCAGGGTGACACCAACAGATTGGAGATGAAGGGTGACACCAACAGATTGGAGAGGCAAGGTGACACCAATAGAATGGAGTGGCAGGGTGACACCAATAGAATGGAGTGGCAGGGTGACACCAACAGTTGGGGGTCGCAGGGTGACACTAACAGATGGGAGTTGCAGGGTGACAGGCTTTTAATATCCTAAGTCTTGAACCATTCTCCTGTTCTGGCTCAATCACAGGACTCGTACTGAGGAAGGGACTTGGTTTAACTGCCTTTATTACAGGGGATGGAGTCACCAAGGGAAGGCGGGCCAGTCATGCAT
The DNA here is from genome assembly GCF_036971445.1 of Narcine bancroftii. NCBI lineage: Eukaryota > Metazoa > Chordata > Chondrichthyes > Torpediniformes > Narcinidae > Narcine > Narcine bancroftii. Next base: position 311,025,590 of record NC_091470.1, on the reverse strand, counting down.
ATAAACCAAGCAGATGCACAGTGCCAGTAACCAAGTAACAGTATAGAGTGGTGTATCACCACTAGACTTACATTTTATCTTTGTAAAATACTCTGTGATCCTGCAGATGTTATTTTTTTGTGCCAGGTACCAAGAGTAGTAATCAGTACAGTACCTGAACATACATTAAAATACAGTGAAAGTTTACATACACAATAGTTACATACATCTAATCTATCATGTTGCGTTATCATTCTTCATAGATAAAACATTGCATTGTTACAAATTATTGACTGAACATTTTCATTTATTTATAATAATTACAATTATTACAAATAAATGAAAATGTTCAGTTAATAAACAACCATTAAGTTGAAGGTATTTTATGAAAATTTCACAATAATGCTGTGTGATTCTGTAATATTGAAAAAAAAAGTTCTAATAAGGGAGAAATATTTATGTGGACTTATCATTGACTGAGATTTTTTTTACCCCTGAAAATTCACTGCTACTTAGCTTCAAATCATTTTATGTTATCTGCAAGCTGGCAGGAGTTCCACTGGAAATACTGCACAAATTTTTAATTCTGGTACAAAGGATATACGGAAGGCATTGTGAGATAATTTTTTTGAAAAAGGTTTCTAATAGATGTCCCAGATCCTCAATAGGTTACATTTATAAGGTTTATAATGTAGAGAACATGGCAAAGAACTTCACAGAAGTAACAAACCTTGGCATTGACCATTCCTATTATGACCTTTACAGTAGCTCCAGATGGTTGGGTACAATACACAAAAGCACTGCAGAAACTCCATAGGAAGAAAAGCAATCAATATTTCAGGACTAAGCCCTTCATCAAAAATCTGGAAAATCACGTACCCACGAAGATGCCTGAATAAAAATCCTACACCGATAAGGTTCCTCATCTCTTCCTCTGTTGCATTGATAATGACATTGGTGTTGCCTCCTGCATCCATGATGAGTTTGTAAACTTTATCTTCTTTGCCACCAATTTCCACCCTGACCTCAAATTTACTTGGTCCATCTCAGGTATCACTCTTCCCTTTCTTTATCTTGCTGTCTCAATTTCAAAGACAAACTATTTACAAACATATTCTGTATTTTCATTCTTCTGCCATTAACTCAGCCTTATCTACATCTCTTCCATTTCCCACACATCTACCCTGGCACTTCCTCCATCCTCCCGCAGATGCAACAAGGACAGGATTCCTCTTGTCTTTTGTCTTCACTTACCACTCCACCTGCCTCAGTGACCAACATATTATATCAGCCACCTACAATGGGATCCCACCATCAGACACATCTTCCCCTATCCTTACCTCTGCTTTCCATTGAGATTTCTCACTCCATCACTCCCTGGTCCACTCATCCCTTCCCATGAATTGCCATCTGATACTTACCCTTGTGACCGAAAGAGGAGCTAACTCTTCCTCCATCACCATCATTCAGGGCCTCAAAGAGTCCTTCCAAGTGAAGCAACACTTTACCTATAATCTGTAGGGGTTATTAATTACATCTGGTGCTCCTGAAGCTTTCTCCTCTCCATCAGGGAGACTGGGATATTGTTTTATTGAACACCTTCACTCTGTCCACTGCAATAGCAAGGACCTCTCTCTGGATAATCATGTTAATTCTACATACCATTTCCAACCAGAGAGCATCAATATCGATTACTTCAATTTCCATTCACCCCCTCCCTCTTTGCTTAACCCTATGTCTCCTTTCCTCAAGCTCCCCATCTCCTTCCTTAACTTCTCTTATCAAAGACCTGCCCTCTGCTTTTCCACCTGTCATTTCTCAGCTTATCTCTTATCTAACCACCTACCTGTATCCTCCAATTACATCTGACCTGTTGGACTGCATTCCTCCCCTTCCTCCCTCCTCTCCTCACCTCTTCTCCCTCAACCAACTGTTTTATTCAGGGATTTACCTGTTTCCCACATTCCTGACAAAGGGCTCAGGACTGAAATGTTGACTGCCTTTAACTTCCTGTGAATGGTGCATGATCTGCTTAGTTTCTCCAGCACTTTTGTGTATTGCATGTGAATAAATGAAATGAGTTACGTAAAATCTAATGGTAATTCTTTATGTCAACATCTCATTAATAATTCAAGAATAAAATCCAAAATAACATGCATTTTCACTTACATTATGGCAGTTCTCTTTGATTGAATTCTTCTCTTAATTTTGCATAAGCATCGTTGAAAGAAACGGCAAAGTTCCAGGACACACTGATTTATGTTTTGTGAACCTACTACAGGCTTCTCCTCCACATTGAAATTAGGAACACCTCTGCAACCTACCATGAAAGTTAAAATCTCATATATAACAAGCTTCATGCAACAGGAGCAGCCATACAAAATTCAGGATATCCCTTGGTTCATCTTTAGTCAAGTTCACGTTCAAATTTACTGATAGTACATCTACATATACAACCCAACCAAACAGCGTATTCCTGAACCATAGTGCACACGCAGAAACACACAATATACCCTACACACAAATGGCACAGGCACACATACACATATATATATATATATACACACACAAACACACACACACACACACACATATATATATATATATATACACTTCTCTTTTTTCTTTGGCTTGGCTTCGCGGATGAAGATTTATGGAGGGGTATGTCCACGTCTGCTACAGGCTTGTTGGTGACTGACAAGTCTGATGCGATATACACACACACACACACACACATATATATATGCACACATATATTTACACAGAGAAACATATATACACATACATATACACACACATATATATACACACACACATATATGCACACATATATATAAACACACACACATATATACACACACATATATATAATACACACACATATATACACACATATATACACACGTATATTTACACAGAGAAACATATATACACATACATATACACACACACACATATATATACACACACATATGCACACATATATATAAACACACACACATATATATATATACACACACACACATATATACATACACACACATATATATACACACACACACATATATACATACACATATATATATCTTTGGCTTGGCTTCACGGACGAAGATTTATGGAGGGGGGTAAAAGTCCACGTCAGCTGCAGGCTCGTTTGTGGCTGACAAGTCCGATGCGGGACAGGCAGACACGGTTGCAGCGGCTGCAGGGGAAAATTGGTTGGTTGGGGTTGGGTGTTGGGTTTTTCCTCCTTTGCCTTTTGTCAGTGAGGTGGGCTCTGCGGTCTTCTTCAAAGGAGGTTGCTGCCCGCCAAACTGTGAGGCGCCAAGATGCACGGTTTGAGGCGATATCAGCCCACTGGTGGTGGTCAATGTGGCAGGCACCAAGAGATTTCTTTAGGCAGTCCTTGTACCTTTTCTTTGGTGCACCTCTGTCACGGTGGCCAGTGGAGAGCTCGCCATATAACACGATCTTGGGAAGGCGATGGTCCTCCATTCTGGAGACGTGACCCACCCAGCGCAGTTGGATCTTCAGCAGCGTGGACTCGATGCACACAGAAACACAGAAACATATACACATACATATATACACACACATATATATATCTATACACATATATATTTTTATATATTCACACACACACACACACATATATACATATACACACACATATACATATATATACACACATATATATAAACACATATACATATATACACACATATATATATATATTTACACAGAGAAACATACATATATATATTCAAACACACACACATATATGTACACACACATTACACACACACATATATATACACACATATATATGCACACTTACATATATACATACTTACATATATACACACCTACATATACACACAAACACACACACACACACACACATATATATATATATATATATATATACACTCACATATATATGTATATAGATATATAAAATATATATATATATATATATATATATACACATATACACACACACACACACACAAATATATATAAGCAAAAATATATATTTATAAAAATTATTTATGAGTTTCTAGGATTGTTCAACTGTCTTACCACCTGCAGGAAGAACCTTTTTTGCAACCTGGCAGACCTAGTTTTTATGCTCTTCTACTTCCTTGAAGGTTGTGTCTCAGAGATACTGTGGGCTGGATTGTAAGGGCCCTTAATGATTCTCAGAGCCCTCTTTTAGCACCACTCCCTGTAGATTTTGTCCATAGATAAGGGACCCCAGTGATTTTTTTTTCAACACCCTCTATATGACCTCCAATCTGATGATTTGCAGCTACCACACTCTAATGCAACCAGCCAGGAACTGTTGTACTGCCGCAGACCTTTGTTAGGATAATGGTTGGTAGTCTTTCTCTCCTTAACCTCTTTAGGAAGTATCAGCGCTGCTGCACCTTCCTGACTAATGAGGATGAGTTATGGGTCCAGGTAGGTTGTCCTTTAAATGGACTCCAAGCAACTTTATGCTCCCCATTCTCTCTATAATAGAGCTATTGTTATATAGTGGGGAATGGTCCTTCATGCCCCCGATCTCCTTTGTCTTGTCCATGTTGAGACTCAGGTTGTCTTGCACCACTGTACAAGCTTTTCAACCTCCTCTCTGTAAACTGGCTCATTAATTTTGCTGATGGGACCAACTATCATTGTGACATCTGCAAATTTGTTGATTCTGTTCAAACTAAACCTAGCAGTACAGTTGTGAGTTAGCACCATGAACTGGGCATGAAGCTTTGTGGTGCACCAGTGCTCAGTGTGATAGGGCTTGAGATTTTGCTGCCCCAACCTGGACTTTCAATCAAGTTCAGGATCCAGTTGCAGAGAGGGGTACTGAGTCCCAGCGATGATAGTTTATCCACCAGTCTCTGTGGATCGGTTTGGCTGATAGACAAACTGTAATAGGCCCATTGTTGCTGGTAGGTGGACTTTGATATGCTCCATTACCAGTTGCTCAAAGCACTTCATGATGGTGGAGGTCAGTGTCACTGGATGGTAATAATTTAGTTCAGCTACCATTGCTCTCTTGGGCAATGGGATGATGGTGCCTGTCTTGAATCTTGTGGGTCCAACGGACTACAAGAATTAGATATTATTACCTTCATAGAACCATAGCACAGTGCAGTGCAGAAATTAGTCCTTTCAACCCACTTCATCCATTTTGTCATGATATCTATCCATCCTCAATCCATTTGCCTGCAAGCACCTGTTCAAATGCCTTTTAAATATGGTCAATGTATCTGACTCTACCCCTTCTCTGGCAGCTTGTTCCAGATAACCACCACTCTCTGCGTGAAATCCTATTCTTTGCATTCCTTTTATATTTCTCTCCCCTCACCTTCAATCTGTGCCCTCTAGTCCTAGATTCCACAGCCACAGGAAAAAAGACCCAGACTACCTATCCCATTTATGCCCCTCATAATTTATATGCTTTTATAAACTACAACCTCCACTGAGATTAAATCCAGCCAATCAATTACTCCTGATAATGATAGGCCCCCGTTCACAGCAACATACGAGTGAATCTTTTCCACCATAAAGAATTGGACTGCAGCAATATTATGTTGATCATTTTCATTAATAACCTTATATTTAAGTGAATGAGGGAAACAATGCCCCCAGCATTTCTGGAGACATTGGAAGGGTTCAGAGAAGACCAAAAGCAACCAAACAAATCAGCTTGAAAGTGGAATGGCATTAATACCTCTCAGATTTATTTTATGCATGGTATCCAGCCAAACAAATCATCTGGCCGTTATCAAGGAGGGGATGCAAAATGCAGCTAAAATTTTGAGGGTCAGTCCAGCAATGGGCACAATGAACTGAATGGACTCCTGTTTTGATTTTTATTAAATAAATAGCTGTCAATTCAGAGCAAATTATCCCTTTCATTTCTTTAATGTCAGGCACCTGAACTTTATTTTAACCAGAATTGTATAAAATCCACGCATTGGGCAGGAAGTTAGTGTAGCGCTTACAGCGCCAACAACCCGGGTTCAAATCTGATGCTGTCTGTGAGGAGTTTGTACGTTCTCCCCATGTCTGCAAAGGTTTCCTCCAAGTGCTCTGGTTTCCTCCCACCCCTCAAAAATGTATGATGGAAGTAGGTTAATTGGTGTATTTGGGCGGCATAGGGGCAAGAGCCAGAAGGGCTTGTTGTCATGCTGTAAGTCTAAATTTTAAAAATTAAAACAAAAACAAACAATATTCCAAATAAGGAATCTGAAATGCAGGCAGAAAAACAGCAAATATTGGAAATACATTTGTTTAATGGTGAATGCTCATTGAAACATATGCTCTGTTCCTTTCTTTACATAAGCACGCTGAGTACTCCCAGTGTTATTCCTCATCTCATTAAAATTAACCTACCTGAGTGCACCTGTCCAAATGTAATGCTTGGAGCAGATTGAACTACATATTGGGGAGATACTGGAAAGGAATACATAGATTTAATTGAACTTTCCAAATGCCATCTTTTACAAAATATACTTAGACTTATGAGATTATAAAGAATATGCTGTGGCATAACATCAAGTTACTTTTGTCACTTTATTTTTTTAGTCTTATATTTAAATTATCTCTTTCAATTGTATTTATAGTCAATGATATGTTTTTGCTCCAATATCTGAATAAATATTTGTCAATATGTCCAGGAAAATAGATATAAAATGTTTCTTTAAATTACTTTAATTAATATTTCACTTTGTTCTATGTTTATTTTTTTCTTTCTTTTTCTTAATAGCTTGTCTTTCTTGACCAACACAATTACGCATTTTCAGAGAACTGCTGTCCCTGGGAATATTGATCAAGACCGACTGATCAATATTCCCAGGGTTAGCAGAAGGCATCACAACTGAGCTTCCAGCATTGGTCGGATGAAAGATCACAGCTGGAATGGCAGAAGCTCTGTGGAATTTCAATCTATGATTCACTTTGCTTAAATAAAATTAGGTCAAGTCAATGGAGATCCAGAATTTCATTCACAGCTCCGCTCTGGTGTGAGGAATATAATTCAATTCAATTACATCAAAACAATTGAAAATAAATGTCCATGCACCTGTGAGCAGCTTTGCCTGTAATGTGGTTGTCTTGATCCTTCTGAGACCTTCTTCAGTTGATGTGATCAATGCAGCATTTGTTGGTGATACTGAAATATACAAGCAACCGTGTTTTTAAAGTTCTGCACATTCTTTAATTTGTCCTCTTTTTGGGAGTGCAAATCTATGTATTCAAGGGATAATTAATGACAATATAGGCTGAGACATTCACTCAGTTCTGTCATATCAATAAAGGAAATAACAATTTTCTTAATATAGCTCCACAATTCCAGTCTGTTCAAATCACACATTTCTCTGAGACTTATATTAGGGGAAATGACCAAAAGCTTGGTAAAAGAGATGAGCTATTATAAGGAGAATTTTAAATAATGTAAGCATGTGAAGTTGAGCAAGCAAATTCTCAAGTGTAGTGTCCTGGCAGCTAAAAGCATAGTCCATAATTGCAGAGGCCAGAATTGGACGTCCTTTAAAAATGTAGGTTTGGAGGCAGTGACAATATTAAGGAGCAGAGAAGCAATGATTTGAAAATAACCTCGAACATTTGGAGGATTTCTTTAAATGAGATTTAAATCTATGATTAATATTAATGGAAGTCACAAATAATATAACGTCCAAATGGACGTTATTGTCTTTGTCTTGCAGCAGCGGAGAATAATGAAGTCCTGCCTGATAGTGAAATGGGGAAGGGAATGATTTGTATCTTTATCAAAAACTTTGTAACCAATTAAATACAGGGAAATGAAAGCAGTCAGTTTGAACATGGCAAGAATGGACAAAGGGAAAGGACAAACACAACCAACTCAGCAAAGAAAGAGAAACAGACAGTATTGATGGTCAGAAATGGGCAGTTTTGACTGGGGAGCCTTTTTTCAAGAAAAGGGGTCCCGACCTGAATCATTGCGGCTCCATTTTTCTCCATGGATGCTTCCTGTCCCTTGGATCCGCTCCAGCTTCTCTTTCTTAGCTCAAGGTTCCAGCATAAGCATTTTTGTGTGACTCTGTTTTACTAATCCACAGCAACTGACCTGTTTTAGAGATCGCAGTGAGACTTGCCTGGTCATCTTTGGATAAGATTTTATGCCTGAGGGGCAATTTGGGGTCTATTATTTTGTCTGAAAATAATCACTTCCGACAGTCAACATTTTTTTTAGTAATGAATTGAAATGCCAACCTGCTTTATATTTTCATTCTCTGCAGTGTATTTTGAACTCATCACTGAGATCCTTTTAATGAGTCGAGAATACTTATGACGAGACTCTTCACAGAGACTGATAATATTTATCTATTTTAAACTGATTTCAGGTTTTGCTAAAATTGGAGCTATACAGGAAAATAGTTCTGAATTATCTGTTAAAACATCCCAAGAAAGAAATGGTGAATGGTATATGAAGGATGATGCATCCATTAAACTGAAGTGGTGTCCATTAGTGCTAATGCTTGTCGACATGCATTAATCGTGAAGTGAAAGCTCTCATGATAATTTCACCAGTACCACTCAATGGCCATTCGGTAAATGAGATCTTAAGCCCAGCAGCTAGATCTGGATTTTTTCATGATAAAGTAGGCAAAGTACTATTTTGAAATTGAGCTATCTTCACCAGAGCGCATCTCTTCAGGAAACCAAAAGAACTGCCTTTATACAAAATCTGGTAGCACCAAGCATACAGTAGGTAACATCCTATGCCTTTCATTTGCATAGACTGCCACTGCAGTGTGCGCCGAAAGTTTGTAAAGTTATTAATTTTAGAGATCCGATTGCCTATTAATATCTGTTCTATTTAGAAGCAAGACCATTTGAATGACTTCATTTTCTGATAGCATTTTAGCAATAGAAAAAGAAATGAATGGGCCAATTAATTTGATTTCAGTTTGACACTTCTAGGGTGTGTTTCTAAATAACAAATGGGAAAAGCTAAACTCTTTTGTTGCCAGTGATGGCACCATGTTATGGTCATAAAGGATCATTGACTTGAAATATCAGGGATTGTGCCAGCATATTCCCTGTTTCACATTCACCTCTTGCCAAATCTCCCCATTCACATTATCTCTTGGGACCACCTGGCCCCGAAACTTCCTGCCAACCTTGCTGTTTTCTGCCCCTCAGAGTTATGGCAATCCTTGGCCAGTGACCAGCCATAGGCTGGAGACCATGGGACCCTCCTGTGGACTGCCCTGATGTCTTTCTAATAATACTCAAAAGTGTAATCAAGGTTTAGTTTGTGTTAGTAACATCTTCTGGTTATTTCCTGCTCTTCAGCTCACAGATCTTCTCTATTGCCGGTTGGTTGTTTTTCCACTGATTGCTACTTTGGGCCCTGATCTTGCTGCTTGTTTCAACTCTTTCTTTAGTCTTGCCCACCTACAACCATACTTTGCACTCAGTTCCCACAATTTATCCTTGAACCCCAGTGGAATGCTCTTGGAGATGTAAAGATAAACAGTTGAAAATTAAGAAATTATCAAATCATCATACAAACCTGTGGAAGTCAGTTTCATGTTGTAAAATGTTTCATTTATGACTGGCTGCAGTGAATCCGAAAACCACAGTGAGGTCATATCTCTGTCTGAAATATCAATAGCAATATCAAACATTTAATACCTTTCTGTATAAATTTGTTTCACATCCATGTTTCCTCATGATATAAAAGGAGGATGTTCAGTCCATGCTGACTCTCAGAACCTCTCATCAATCACATTCCTCCATTTACCTCCCTGCAACATCGTTGGCGACAACAGTGGCCTGTGGTAGAGTATGGTCAGCTGGAGGCTCTGGGACCTCTAAGGTTGAAGTGGGGGGAGGGGGTGGTTGTCTTTTGAAAGTCAATGGTGATAGGGGAGGCCCCCGATGGAGCAAGGTCCCGGATCAAGACCATGTCTTCGTGCCCGTCAGGGAAAGCAACATTGGCGTACTTGGGGTTCACATAGAGAAGGCAAACATCTCGACCAGTGGGTCAGTCTTAGATTTCCTGATCTGCTTCCATAGCAGGACTGGTCCAGGGGAGGTAAGCCAGGTGGGCACCATAATCCCTGATGCAGACCTCCTAGGGAAAACAAACATCCGTTCACCAGGTGTGTTGTTGGTGGCCGTAGATAGGAGTGACTGGATGGAGTTAAGTGCATCTGGGAGGACTTCCTGCCATTTGGAGACAGGGAGACCCTGTGACCTCAGTGCCAAGAGGATGGTCTTCCATACTGTGGCATTTCCATTTCTACTTCCCCATTATCCCTAGGATAATGGACCTGTTCGTGGCAATGCCCCTTGCCAGTAGGTACTGCCATAACTCATCACTCATGAATGATGCACCACGGTTTCTGAAGATGAAGCCAGGGTACTCGAGAGAGTGAAGATATTTTAGAGAGCCTTGATAACTGTGCCCATGGTCATATCCGGGTAAGTATGGCAAAAGGGAAACAGGAGTATTCATCGATAACATTATGGAAGTAGACATTCTAGTTGGAGGAGGGGTGGGGTCCCTTGAAATCAATGCTGAGGCGCTTGAAGGGGTGGGTAGCCTTGATCAGATGTACTTTGTCCGGCTGATAGAACTGGGGTTTGCATTCAGCACAGTTTTTAGTCATAGACCAGACTCTCTCAATGGAGTATGGTAAATTCTGAGATTTGATAAAATGGAAAGAAATGAGTAACTCCAGGATAGCAAGGCTCATTGTGGAGAGCTGCAGTCTGCCCAATTGAACACTAACACAGGTTTCTCAGGAAAGAGCATCTGGAGTCTCGTTATGTTTGCCAGGGTGGTAGAGTATGTTATAATTGTAAGTGGACAGTTCGATTCTTTACCTGAGGATCTTATCATTCTTGATTTTGCTCCTTTGCTTATTATTAAACATGGATGCTACTGCTCACTGATCTGTGATAGTGCCTCCAGTGGTGTACAGCCTCCACAATGGCCTGGACGTCCTTCTTGACAGAGGACTGGTGAATTACAGGGGCTTGGAGGGTTCATGAGAAAAAGGCAACAGGTCTGCCTGCTTGATGGAGTGAGCAGCCCGGGAAAAGTCAAATGCATCGCTCTCCACTTGGAATGATGTGAATTCGTCTATGGTGTGCATGGTTGCCCTGGCGATGTTAACTTTGATGCTGTTGAAGGCTGCTTGGGCTTCTGCTGACAAGGGAAACATGGTAGCTTTGACTGATGGGCGAATCTTGTCTGCATAATTGGGGACCTATTGAGCGTAGTATGAGGAAAACCTAAGGCATCTCTTCAGAGCTTTGAGGGTATGTGGGAGGGGTACCTCCATCAGCGGATGCATGCAGTCCGAGTCGAGGCCAATGACGCTGTTCTCGACAACAAGTATGGCTAGCCATGCTGTCCAAACACACTTTTATCCTCATTATAAGTGGGGTTCATTCATTTTGCTGCCCGACGGAACTTACAGAAGTTCGCATCATGATCCTGCAGGTCGTGGCAACAGATAATAATGTTATCTAGATATGGGAAGGTGGCCCGTAGATCAAAGTAGTCCACCATGCAGTTCATCTCCCCCTGGAAAAAAGAGAACCCATTTGTGACTCCGAAAGGGACCCGGAGGAAGTGGTAGAAGTGATCATCTGCCTCGAACACCGTATACTGGTTGTCCTCTGGGCGGATCGGGAGCTGGTGATAAACCAACTTCAGCTCAATTGTAGAGAATACCCAATATTGTGCAATCTGGTTGACCATGTCGGATATGCAGGGAAGGGAGTAATCATTGAGCTGCATGTACTTGTTGATGGTCCAGCTGTAGTCTGTGACCATCCTATTCTTATCCCCGTTCTTCACCACGACCATCTGGACCCTCCAAGGACTATTACTGGCCTCGATTATGCCCTTGCCCAATAAGTGCTGAATGTCCACTTTAATGAATGCTTGATCAGCCGCCCAGCAGAGCAATCCCAACAACTCTTCCCCTGTATACCTGCAACTTATTCTCTCTCACATCTCCATCAACTTCTCTGAAATTCTTTCACCACCGAGCTACACTGAGGGCAGATTGCAGTGGCTAATTAACTAAGCACCACACATTTGAGAGGTGGGAGGAGAGAGTGGACCTGGCGAAAATTCACATGATCACAGGGAAAATATGTAAAGTATGTACACACAACACCTGAGGACAGGATCTTACCCAGTTGCAACAACTACCATGCTATTTCTACTTCTGAGAGTTTTGGGATGACAACTGAGTTGAAGCAGGTCCAGGTTTTGTCCCTGCTGTGAACTGGGATTAACTGGTAGTGTGTTGTGCTCTGACCCCATCTGCTCACATGTAACCCTGGTTTCCAGTCTAAACCCAGAACCCTTCCGAAGACTACTGTGAAACCCTACCCATAGTTATAAGCTAATAAAAGCTTTTGTTCTCCCTCCAGTGGTGAGCTTTTATATATGCTACAATTTTATTAGCTTATTCCCTAATGATGCAAGTGCTACTCAAGCCAGGGAGGCTGCTGAGGAGTTCACATACTGGCTAGACTGCTTCCAGGCCTACCTGAACGTGACCAGAGATGTCTTCCACACCGATGAACTCAGGAGGTCTGCACCCATTTCGAGGACAGGAACGAAAGGCTATGCATTCATTGAGGACTGCTCCATAAATTACGCTGCCATGGAGGGTTTGAAGGCTAGGTACCTGAAGCTGCAAAATTAGGCCACAAAATGAGGCATCAACTCACTCTATGTCACCAATGGCCAGGAGAGAACATCGATGACTACCTGCTGGATCTGTAAACTCTTGCCAAGAAGTGTAGATACTAAGCGGCTATGGGCTGCGTTTGTGAGGAAGAACATATCTGGGATACTTTAGACACGGGGGCCCACTCGAGGTACATGAGGCAGCGACTACTCGATTCGGGTAAGAAGGACCTGGCTATCCATGTAGAACTGGCCAAATCGTTGGAACAGGCCAAGCTCAAGAACAAGCTCACTCACCCAGGTGACCCCTTCCAAGGACTGGCTGGTCCTGATACCCCTGCCCTAATGGCTGCCGCCTCCCATGCTAGGGAGCACTCCCACGTGGGGGAGGGCTTTTTCTGTGGCAAGAACCAGCATCCCTGATCTTGTTGCCCAGCTAAAGACTCAGTGTGCTCGATCTATGGAAAGAAAGGGCATTGGGCGAGAGTATGCCAAGTGAGGGGAAGCCCAGGGAAGTCCAAGGCTTACACCACTCCCGGATCCGATTCCAGCCCCAAGCCATCTGCCCTGAATTCACCCAAGCCCACTTGCTAGACTACACACCAACGGAGGGTGGCAGTGAGGACACGGTGCGAAAAAGCTCGGCGGCCATCATGCTGAGGCCCAAATTCAAACTCGGCACCATCATTGTCAGAGGAGGGAGGAGGGCGGCCATCTTGCCGCACCACGAGGTTGACGCCATCTTACCCACACAGGACAACCCAAGATGGTGGGGGCCACTCGAGTGAGGAGTGTGGAGTCTCTGGGTTCTAGCCTCAATGGTCCTGCATCAAGACAGACCTCACCAGCTCAGCAACTCCATAGTGACTGTGAAGGTAAACAGACATTCCACTAAATGCCTAATCGACACGGGCTCTACTGAAAGCTTCGTAGACTCATAGCCTGCAAGAGTACAACCTAAAGATGAATCCTTCTAATAATCCAAATTCCTTGAGTCTCAGTCACACTCTACGTGTATTCAACAACATTGTATAGTACATCTGTCGTTTGAAGGGGGGGGGGGGAGGGAGTTCTGTAATTTTGCCTGTATACACTTGAATTGTGTGCTCCGGTGTTATTGTGTCTGGACTTCCTGTGTCACCTTAAAAGCAAGACCTTGAAATATTCTGGTCCCCTCCCCCCCATAACAGTTTGGAATGCAGGGCCCCTAAAATCAGAGCCCACATGCAGACTCTCCACATTTAATATCACCACCCACCCCCCCCCACCCCCAACTCTCTTCCCAAATCTGTCCTCGGACTGCAAACCTATTGCTACCAAGAGCAGGAGGTACAGTACAGCAGACCAAGATTTCATAAAGTCTAAGACACAATGTCTGCTCGACAAAAGTATCATCAAAACTACCACCAGCTTTTGGAGAGTGCAAGTGGTAGTGCTAAAAGGGGAAAACAAGTATTGGCTCATAACGGACCATAGCCAAACTGTTAATCAGTACACGCTCCTGGACAGATACTCCCTTCCTCGAATTTTAGACATTGTGAATGATATTGTGCAGTATCGGGTCTATGCAACTATTGACCTGAAAGCTGCTTATCACCAGCTGGCAATTCATTCCGAGGACCATCCATATACGGCTTTTGAGGCTAACAGTCATCTCTATCAATTCTAGAGGATCCCTTTCAGTATCACTAACGGGGTTTCAATTTTCCAGAGGAAGATGGACAGAATGGTGGAGGAATATGGGTTGAAGGCTACCTTCCCCTACCTCAATAATGTCACCATCTGTGGCCACAGCTTGGAAGACCATGCCGTTAATCTCCAGAGTCTTCTCCATGCGGCGAAAGCCCTGAACCTCACTTATAACTCTGACAAGTGCGTGTTCAGGACTAAACATCTGGCTATCCTTGGCTATGTGGTGGAGAATGGCATCATTAGCCCTGATCCCAATAGTATGCACCCCCCGCCCCTCCCCCCCCCCCCCCCCGTTAGAGCTCCCCGTTCCCAGGACCACAAAGGCTTTGAGGAGATGCTTGGGGTTTTTCTCATATTACGCCCAGTGGATCCCTCAATACACTGATAAGGTTCGCCCTCTCTTAAAAGACCTAATTTTTCCCTCTCGGCTGAAGCCCAGATGGCTTTTAACTACCTCCAAAATCGCATTGAAAAAGCCACCATGCACACAGAGGAAGAGAATGTAGCTTTCCAAATGGAATGCGATGCTTCAGACGTAGCCCTGGGGCCAGTTGTATTTTTTTCTTGGACATTACAAGGCCACAAGCTTCCGGAACTCATCTGTAGAAATGGAGGCTCAAGCCATTGTAGAAGCCATAAGGCACTGAAAACACGACCTGGCTGGTACGAAATTTACGCTCCTCACTGACCAGCGTTCTGTCATATTCATGTTTAATAATGTCAAAAGGGGCAAAATAACAAAATTACTAGGTGCAAGATTGAGCTCTCCACCCACAATTATGACATTGCCTATCAGCCAGGAGCCCTTAATAACCCTCCAGACGTCTTATCCAGAGGAAGCTATGCCTCTGCACAAACCAGCCAACTGCGGTCTCTGAATAATGAGTTCTGCCATCCAAGGGTCACCCGCATGGCTCATTTTGTCAAGGCACGCAATCTGCCCTACTCCATGGAAGACGTTAGGGAAATGACCAGGTCTTGCCAGGTCTGTGCGGATTGCAAGCCGCACTTCTACTGCCTGGCAAAGGTGCACCTGATCAAGTCATCCAAGCCCTTTGAACGGCTCAGTGTTGATTTTGAGACCTCTCCCCTCCACAAACAGGAACACCTTCTTCCTCTCTATCTTTGATGAGTACTCCCACTTCCCGTTCGCCATTCCATGTCCAGACACGTCCACTTCATCAGTCATCAAGGCCCTAGATTCCATTTTTGTCCTGTTCAGGTATCCCAGCTATATTCATAATGGCCAGGCTCATCCTTTATGAGTGACGAACTATGTCAGTATCTGCTGGCAAGGGGCATCGCATCCAGCAGGACTAGTAGCTATAATACCCGGGGAACAGGCAGGTTGAAAAGGAGAATGCCACAGTCTGGAAGGCTGTCCAACTGGCCCTGAAGACAAAAGGCCTTCCACACTCACGGTGGCAGGAAGTCCTCTCTATGGCACTCCGGTTGCTACTATGTACCATGACCAACACTACTACTCACGAGCTCCTATTCAATTTCGAAAGAAGGTCAGCATTAGGAACTACCCTCCCAACCTGGCTCACTACTCCTGGTCCAGTCCTTATCAAAAAGCACGTGAGGAGAAGCAAGACCGACCCTCTGGTGGAAAGGGTGAAACTGCTGCACACAAATCCCACATATGCTTATGTGGATTACCCAGATGGCAGGAGGACACCGTCTGCATCAATGACCTGGCACCCAACCACAACAGAGGGTCCTTTGCCTCAGGTGCCCTGTGAGCCACGGAGCTCATTCTCACTACCCCCAGTCAGGGCCCCAGGGGATCTGGTTCAGGAAGAATGTGCATCCCCCTCCACCATTGAGCCAGAGACTCAGCCCAACTCTCCTCCCTCACAAACGGACCAGGAGACCCAAGGAGCCGAAGGCCCCCCGGGGCTAAGGCACTCCACCAGGATCTCCAGACCACTTAAATCTGTAAGTTTGTAAATAACTGTATATTTTCAACTTTTTTTCTGAACCTATGTTCTCTGTCTTCATTCACAGACCCTAAATTCTGCAGGAAGGGGTAAATGCAGTGAACTGGGAATCACTGGTAGTGTGTTGTGTTGATGGCCCTGCCTCCCGGCTCCACCCCCATCTGCTCACATATAACCCTGGTTTCCCACCTATACTCAGAACCCTTCTGAAGATGACTGTGAGACCCTACTCATACTTATAAGCTAATAAAAGCATTTGTTCTCCCTCCAGTCGTGAGAGCTTTTATTCGGGCTACAGTCCCCAAGTTTATCTGGCACCTTTTCTTTCCTGTGTTGCTGACTTACACTTTTCCTGTCGACTCGCAGCTTTTCAGATGGCTCTTCGATAGAGATTGGAAGCCAAGGGAAAAGTGCAGCAAATCCTGAGCAAAGTGTCGCCTTGTACTGATGATACCAAGAGGATGGATAATCAAGTTCAGCATTTTATGGACAATCTTGCCCATGTATGTGCCATGTTCTCCCTCATTATCAATGTGAAGATCTCCCTGGTTGTGGAACAAGATAAAGTCTTTAGCTCATGATCAATGTTTTATCTGTACTCTTCTCTCCACCTGCACTTTGCTTTGTAACTCTTTGACTTTACTAATGATTTTGCACCCTGTACTTTTGTTTTATTATGGCACCACCTGCTGTATTTCAGTATGGATTGACTTGCCTGGTTACAAAAACAAATCTTTTTGATGTATTTCAATGCACATGGCAAAAAAAAATACAATTCAATTAAAGTAATAAGAAGAAAGCATCTCACCCAGAACACCAGCCATAACACAGATGAAAATGCAGTCTGTCTCATTCTTACTCACTGCAACAGAAATAGATCTGAGATTAATCTGTTCTTTAATTCTGTATACTGTCTCACATTGTGGGGAATAATAACTTATTGAGTAACTTCTCAATAAAAGTAACTCAATATCCCCGATGGGACAAAAATGTCAATGCCATGCTTAAGTCCCCATGTTATTTTGAACTATCTGTCCATATTTTCTCTTCTATGAGGAAGTATCACATGCTTTACAGATAAAATCCTTGAAAGCACTGATTCAGCTGCATGAGTCTATAGGGAATACTGCTCTTGCTGTGAACCTCTAGTCCTATTATATACTAGTAGGTAAGGGAGAAATTAAATGAACATTAAGAGTAGCTTAATCCAATTTAATTTTGTTACTTTGCATGTCTTACTTATGCTATGAAGGGAAGTCTTGATTCCTGGCCTACTAATGACAGAATTTAGGATTGTAGGGGCAGGCTGCTGCAGCAGTCGGGCCAGCTCTCTGGGCGATGAGCGCATCCAAGAGCCAGCAGACCGCGTAGTGGCACTGGCCCCAGCAAGTGAGCTGGTGGCTAAGGAGCTTAGGGGCCAACATCCCCAATGTGGTGCTGGCCCTGCTGCACAGCCAACAGATAGGGACAGCGCACAGGGAAGAAGGTATTGTCATGTAAGAATGTACCCGCGCACGAGAAACCCGCTATTGTTATGCGGTCGGTGATGTCAGCAAATGGTGGGAACACAAACAGTATAAAAGTCGGGCTTCAGCCCCAATAAGCGAGAGCTTATTACCCTCGTGTTTGTGTCTTTACTTTGAGTAATGCATGGCTACAGGATCACATTAAATTGATATTTAGAAGATAAAATTTGCAAAGTGTCACTTCTCTAAACTTAAAATATGCTGTAAGATTAGGTTTCATTAGGAAAAGTAAATTGTCAAATGACTCATCCTTAGTTGGTCTTTTTGATGGAATTTTCATAGTGATCTAGAAGTTTGGTCTTCCATAACTTGACAGAATTTTGCTTGCAATAAATTGCTGGAATAAGGTGCAGAACAACATTTTTCAATGGAAAACATTCCCTTCAATGTTGCCCAGCAAATAACATTTATGCTGACTGTTGATGCAAAACTGATGTTAGCAGATTTATGGTTTTCTTCTTGCATGTTGAAATTAGACAGCAAACTAAAGGAAATATTATCACCATATATTTGTTTTATACTCTCATATTATGACAAATATTTGGTATAATGATCATGCAGATTTAGGCCAAGTTCAAGATCACTAACTCGATGACCAGGTTGAGGGTCTTTAATATTCTTTAAATAAGTAAGATTAACTTTGGCCCCATTCTTAGGATCACCAACCTTTTTCTCATTCCCAGGATTACAAACTCTTCCTTTGTTCTATTAAACTAAAATTATCTTTATTCACAAACTATTTCCCATTCCCAGAATTAACAAAAATAACTTAGCCCTATTCTTAGGAACACAACCCCACACACATCCTTAGGATTACAAACCTTTCACGCATTCCCAGGATCACACTTTCCCATTTGAAGGATCACAAGCTCTTCTCACATTCCCTGGGGTCAAACACTTCCCCCAATCCTGGGATAGTAAGTTCTTCCCTCCCAGAAGCACAAGTAATTCCTCTGTTTCTAGGATCAGGATAATCAATTCTTCTACAAATTCAGGTTCACTAACTCTTCTCTCTATGCAGGATCATTCACCTTCCCTCATTTCCAGAGACACAAATGTGTCCTAGATCCAGAGAATTATTAACATTTCCTTTATCCACAGGATCACTAAATGTTTCCTCTTGCCCAGATCACAAATTCTTATTCCCCCTTCCCATTTTCAGGTTGCTTGGTTTGATAATATCCAAGAGGTAACACATAAGATATCATACAATAATCAATAAAAATAGAAAACCATAGAGAATGGAGTTAGACTTAAAAATCTCCTTGAAGGTACTGGTGGTATTTCCCACAAAGTCAACCACAACCGCAGTGAAATCTGTAAAGACAAGAACATTCAAAGCATTGGTTCATAGTAATGAATTAAATATTGGTACACTATTTTTCAAGGTTAATTGTTCCCTTTGTTCATTCCAGTTATTTCAGTAACAAAATGAGATGAATTGGCATAATCAAATGACTGGTGTAAGATATTGTAAAATACTTAGCATTTCAGGCAACATTTGCAAAGAATCAGAGATAATACTTCAGGTCCATAACCTTTCAACAGATATGATGGAAGGATTAAAAGTGGATGAATGTTTTTTAGTTTGAAATATTTAGTTGCCCACAGATTCTGCTGAAGTTTATCCATTAATTCTGATTTCATTTAAACAAATAGCAAAATGCCCAAAAGGAGAAACTATTTTATACAGTAAATGATTCAAAGTGCACTTATCATTTTTATTAACAGTGTACCTGTAAAACAAAATTGAGTCTGCAGAACAAAACCATCTTCAATTCATCAGTGTTACCCTTTTAGCCTGAAAGGGTGAGGGAAGCAGAATCAACCACTGTTCAGAACTAACAACCGTCTCAATTTTATTAGGGACTAAAGAGACTTTGTTAGCACTGACAAAGGAACAGCAAATGCCAAAAATTCATCAGACAAATGCAGAAATTCAAAATAATAGTTTTTATTAAACTATAATAACATGACATTTCTTACTTATCTCTAACTTAAACACTAAATTTAAACTCTAAATTTAAACCCCTACTATGTGCAAATGTAAATATATGTGTTAGAGTCCAAAACACTGAAAAGAATTTTAAAACTTCAGCATCATTTTGGGCTTAAATTTTCAGCTCAGAAATAATTATAAAGCGGTTTTAAACATCATACCTTCAGGCCTCTTTAAACTCACAATTCTTTCGATGGTTTGTCTTTCAGATAAATTTTCTTTCATATGAATGATTTCACAAACTCCTTCTTAACCTGCCTAAATGTTCTGGAGTCTATTTACTTCTCTTGAATGAAGACTTTGGAGTCTGTGTTCCAAATAATGAAACTGCCTTCTTTATTTTAAGGAGACAGTCAGAGTGGGCTTCTATTTGAAATCCACTTTTCTGTGTTCCCCTTTTATTAGGAGTAACACAGAGGCAGCATTTTCCCTCTCTTCAGGAAATATTGTTGCTTTCAATCCTGCCTGGACAGGATGGTGAGTTTCTTTAAACTGACCACTTTGTCTCAGATTTCAATAATACATTCTGGTAAATTTTTCATGTCACATGGCATGTGACATCATTTCCATCTATGAAGTTCATAAAATCTTCTTCACTTTGGTGCTAAAAGCATCTCAGACCACTTATGCCTCCATAATGTCTGCCCACAAAGACACAAAATGGCTGTGTATTTACACAGGTGTTTCCAAGATAACATCTATTGTTTTCAGTATCTCAAGAACCATCTTAAATCCTTTAATTTCTTGGCTTCAACTTCAATCACCAGCCATTTTGTCTCTGCAAATAGCTCTCCTTTTTCCATCTCAAAGAACCATGTGTGTTTAAAATGCTAATGTGTTGTCTTTTGTGCTGAAGCTAGCTAACAGTTACAAAGTACCATGGGTGTCTGTAGAATGTAAATGACTCCTGACCACCTAAAACAAACTTTTACTGAAATATATATACATATATGAAATATAGTTTTAACATTAAAGATTAATCATAGCACATTTGTCACAACCACCTCTACGGCTAAATCTGCTTCCACCACCCTTTCAGGTGGAAGGGAACCAGGTGTATACTCAAAATGGATATTTTCTGCCCATCCATAAGTCCAATCAAAATATTAATTTAAAGAGATGGTGCATATCCCAGGTCAACAATGGCCAATACAAGGGGACATCGGTTCAGGACGAATGGAGGAAAATTTAGAGGAGATGTCTGAAGTATGCTTTATTACATAGAGAGTGCGGATGTCTAGAATGCATTGCTGGGGATGGCGGTGGAGGCTGGTACAATAGGGATAATATAAAAGACTCTTAGATAGCCACATGAATGTAAGAAAAATGGAGGCTTATTGTCTGTGAGGAAGGGAAGGGTTAGATTGATTATGCAATGGATTTACAGCGGTTGACGCAATATCGTGGGCCACAGGGACTGTACTATAGTGTACTGTTCTATGCTCTATCATGCTATGGTCTAAAGAGCCTCCCACTTTCTATCTTCTATATGCAACAATAACAAAGAGTTAATATCACCTTCTTTGGTCACAATTAGAAATGAGAAATGCCCCAGTGAAACCATGTAAAATTCAAGAGGAGAGGCTGGGAATGTTCCCTTTTTCCTTGGCAGGATCAATGCACTAACCTGTCGCCCACTGCTGTGCCAGAGTCTGGTACACTTATGACATTTAGAGTTGGAAATTAATTGGAATCATGAAATAAAAGTCATGTAGCATGAGGATTTTCTTTTCTTTATCTCACAAATTATTACTATAATGCTTTGGATGCAAGAAAATGTCCTTGCAGATGATTGATAAGAAAGTTGAAAGATTTAAAATATTTTATGACTATGTTGCGGCGCACATTGAGATGCCAGCGAACCGTTACAGACGTGGCAGTGGAGGAGCAACATAAAGATGGCTCCGCCCAGCGCATCTTCTCCCGTGCTCAAATGGGCCGTGCACGTGCACTCAGCTGCATTGTAACGTCACCACCCAGGCGTGGGCAGGAATTACGGGCCGCCTTATAAGGCACAGTGCAGGCTTTTAAAAAATAAGCTGTTGGAAGTGCAAGCGACTTACAGTGTGTAATCTCTTCACTTCACTTCCCCTTGAAGCTACCGCTACAATTGGTGACCCCAACGAGCCCAGACGATTCTGGACTCTACACCATGGACTCTACAGCAGTCAACGCAGTGGCTATGAACTTGCCAACATTCTGAACACTTTGCCCACGCACTTGGTTTGAGCAAGCGGAAGCACAATTTCACTTCTGGCAGATCACCTCCAACTTGACAATGTCTGCCCACGTCGTCAACTCCCTAGACCAAGAGACTGCAGCCAGGGTGGACGACCTGATACATGACCCTCCGGAGGAAGGAAAAATACCCAGCACTCAAGAAACTCCTGCTGAGTACTTTCGGCTTATCCAGATGACAGCGCGCTGCCAGGCTCATGCATCTAGACAGCTGAGGAGACAGACCACCATCCGTGCTTATGGATGAGATGTTCACACTAGCAGAGGGCCACAAGCCACGTTTCATGTTTGAGCAGGCTTTCCTGGAACAGATGCTAGATGACATACAACTGCTGTTGGTGGATGAAGATTTCTCAGACCCACGTAAGATCATGGCCAGAGCAGACGTTCTGTGGCAGATGAAATGCGAAAATGAGTCTGCCATGAATCAGTTGACTCATCCCCATCCGGGTCAGCAGACCAGACCCCATCCAAACCAAGCACAACTGTGCCCCAGCAAACCAGCAGAGGCACCGTACACCAACTGGTGTTTTATCACCAACACTGGAGGGCACAGACATGAACATGCAGGCAGCCCTGGTTGTTTTCGGAAAATGCCCAGGCCAGCCACTGCTAATGGGTACGATGGCTGGCCACACCAATAGCATATTGCACATCACCAACAAGGCTAGTGGCCAGCGGTTCCTGGTCAACATGGTGCCAAACTCAGTGTCATCCCGCCGACTGCCCTGGAGACAAGAACGTGCCTATGAGATCCCACTCTTCGGGTGGCAAACAAAACCGACATCATGAACTTTAGCATGCGCAAAGTCCATATACAACTTGACAGTGAAAATTTTTGGTGGAATTTCACACTAGCCACTGTGGACATATCACTCCTCAGCACAGATTTTCTACGAGTGCACAGCGTGCTGGTGGACGTGAAGGCCAAACACCTGGTCTATGCCCAGACATTCCAGACTGTCCAACATAAAGCAACTAACAGTCACAACACAAGCGTGGCCACGGTGAGTGCCCTAAAAGACGAGTGCAGTCACATCCTGGACGAATTCCCATCCATCCTTGTGCCTCATTTTTCCTCCACTATGCCACAGTATGGGGTGCAACACCACATCCTGACCCAAGGCCACCCGCTCCACACCAAAGCCAGATGGGTTCCCCCAGATAAACTGCAACAGGCCAAAGAATAATTTTCTCAGATGCAAGAGTTGGGCATAGTTCGCAGGTCCGACAGACCGTGGGCATCCCCACTTCACATGGTCCCTAAGTCCTCAGGCAGGTGGTGGCACTGCGGAGATTATCATCACCTAAACAACTCCACCATGCCTGACCGCTACCAAATCCCGCATATACAAAACTTCACGGCCAACCAGCACGGTGCAAAGGTTTTCTCAAAGGTTGATCTAGTGCATGGCTATCACCAGATCTCCATCCACCTGGATGACATTGGAAAGATGGCCATCATCACCCCATTCTGACTCTTTGAATTCCTCTGCATGCTGTTTGGCCTCAAGAACATGGTGCAAAACTTCCAGCACTTGATGGGCGTAGTGGCAGAGACTTGGACTTTGTGTTCATCTACCTGGATGGCATACTTCACCAGCAAGGACCACAAAGAGCACAAAGATCATTTCTGAAGACTCTTCACAAACCTGTCCAACTTCAGCCTTGTGGTCATCTTGGCAAAGTACCAGTTTGGGAAAGACTCCTTGCAATTCCTGGGCCAAACTATCACTGCAGATGGGGCAACAACATCAACAGAAAAAGTGGCAGCCAGACGCTAGTTTGCCTGCCTTAACACCCTCAAAGGCCTCCAGGAATTTACCAGGATGGTTAATTTCTACAACTCCTTCATCCCAAGGGCAGCACGCATCATGTAGCCCCTGTTTGCCACAATGTCGGCCAAATGCAAGATCTTAGCTTGGATGGAGGTGGCCGATGTGGCTTTCACTGCAACCAAGAATGCTCTGGCTAATGCCAACTTGCTGGTACACCCCAGATCAGATGTGCCCACAGCCCTCACTGTTGATGCATCAGCAACAGCCATTGGGGGCATCCTTGAACAATCTGTCAATGGTCAGTGGAGGCCATTGGCCTTTTTTAGCTACCATCTACACCCCCCAGAGTTTAAATGCAGCTCATTTGACAGGGAGCTCCTGGTCATTAAGCATTTCTGCTATCTCTTGAAAGGCAGGCCATTCATGATTTTTCCTGATCACAAGCCCCTCACGCCTTTCTCTATGGTCAAAGATCATATGGTCAGCATGCCAGCAATGCCACCTATCATACATATCGGAGTTCACCACTGCCATCCGGCACCTCTCCGATAAGGACAATGTTGTGGCTGACACCCTCTCTTGAACCACCACCCAAACCTTGACTCCCAGGCTGGACTACTCCCAACTGGTGCAAGCCCAAAAAGAGGACGTGGAAATGCAGGCTTTCCGCACAGCCATCACCAGCCTCCAATTCGAGGACATCAGCCTGCCAGACAGCACCGATCTACTGCTGTGCGATGTTTCCACTGGCTCACTGCACCCGGTCGTACCACAGTAATGGAGGCGCCAGGTTTTCCAGCCTATCCATGACCTCGTCCACCCATCCATAAAGACCACATCCTGCATGGTGGCAGAGAGATTCATATGGCCTGAGGAAGCAGGTCTCCCAACTGGCCTACAATTGCACTCAGTGTCAGATCGCCAAGGTCTACCGACATGTCAAGACCCCCATCCTTTAGTTCGACCCTCTGAAGAGGCAGTTTGTGCATATTCATGTCAACATCATGGGCCTGCTTCCTGTCTCCTGGGATGCCTGGTACCTGCTAATGGTAGTAGATGCCAGAAGCCATCCCGCTAAAAGACACTTCCACTGATTCCTGCGCCAGGGCACTGCTCATGCATTGGTTTACGAGGTTCAGGATACCAGCTCATATTACCACTGACGGAGGGGCATTGTCAAAGGCACTGTTGACACAGCTAGCAACTCTTCTGGGCATTAAGCTGCACCACCCCACCTCCTATCACCCACAATCCAATGGCCTCATCAAGTGTTTCCACTGCCACCTGGTCAGCTCTCAGGGCCCATTTAACCGGCCACAGCTGAGCGGATGATCTCCCCTGGGTCCTCCTGGGCATCCAAACTGCACCCAAAGAGGACCTGCAGGCCTCCTCCATGGAATAGGTGTACGGCACCACATTAATCCTGCCAGGTGAATTCTTCTCACCGTCCCAAGACCCAGACACTGAGGGGAGAGCAGCGTCGCAGAAGCAATAGGACAGTTTAGCTCCTTCACACCCGCCCCCAACCCTCACACCATGGACACCAGCCCACGTCCATTCATCAGGATTTATTAACCACAGACTTTTTTGTCCGCCACAGACCGCATTCTGCCCCTCTCCAATGATCCTATGAGGGCCTGTACGAAGTCCTCCGCAGCTCAGAGGACATTGGGGATAGGAAGGAACTGTTCACAGCCGACCAGCTGAAACCCACACACCTTGACCTCAGCCAGCCAGCCAGTCGTGCCAGCGCAACCCAAGCGCCGGGGACAACCTCGCAAAGGACCGGCCCTGGAATAACGGAAATGCAAGATCCAATTCTGGGAGGGAGGGGGGGGGGTTATGTGGCAGCGCACATCGAGATGCAGGTGAACCGGCTCTGCACAGATACAGCTGCGGCAGCAGAGCAGCCGCATCAAGATAGCGCTGATGAGCACACCTTTCCCCATACTCAAACAGGTCACACTCTCAGCTTTGACATCACATCACCGCCTGCCCTTGGGCAGGACTTATAGGCCGCCATATTAGGTGCAGTGTGAGCTTTTCAAAAATAAACCATTGGAAGTGCAATGAACTTACAGCGTATAATCTCCTCATTTCACTTCCCTTAGTTGCTACCGCTACAACTATATCCATTTCAGTGACCTAATTGTCACAACAGACAGTTTGATGTACCGTACACAATTCATTAAGGGACTTTTATTTTAATATTTATTTCATGTACACAAGAAAATAGTTTAGATAGAAACTAACCTGTCAAGTCATTGGTTTTGTTGTTTAAGCAATAGCAGTATTTCATTGGGAAAACAGACCGATTAATTTTCCAGAAACTTGAAACTATGAGTAGAGAAATCACAAAACCTGTCAATATCACAACAGTTTTACAGTCCTATTCAAATTTAATTCAAATGACATAAAAAAAACCCTTTGTGAATACTTACTGTTATAAATGAGTATGGACACTTTATGGAAGGCATGGGAACTATGAGAAGTGACACCCAGCAAGGAAAAGAATTGTTGATCTCCTGCAAATATTTAACAATTAAAATTAATGTATATGTGATAACATGACATTGTTCCAAAAGTAAGTATCTACCTATATCCATATATATTAATGTGTCATTTTGATTTTTGAATCATACAAATTAATTTGGTAAGATTGTTGTAATATGAATGTTTACACTATGATTTTGCTACAAAACACCGAATTTCATGACTTGTTCATGACAATAAATTTTGATTCTGATTCTAATTAGAAACCTTACCTTTAAGTGCGGTATTTATCATTTTATTGACAAATTCTGTCAGGTCAATTGCAGCAGGATCCAGAGATTCAACAGGTAATTCTGAAAATAGAAAAACAGCCTTAAAAATTTCCAGTTAAATAAGAAAATCTACAGACACTGTGACTGTAGTTTACACAAACAAGCTGGAGAAACTCAGCAAGTCACGGAGCATTTTTTTAAGTAGCAAAGATACATGGAACACTACAGTACAGGCCCTTTGGCCCTCGATGTTGTGCCGACCCATATATTTCTTACCAAAAAAAGTACTAAACCCTACCCATAACCCTCTATTTTTATTTAATCCATGTGTCTGTCTAAAAGTGTCTTAAATGCCCCTGATGCTTCACCCTCCACCACCATCCCCAGCAAGACATTCCAGGCATGCACAACATTCTATGTAAAATACTTACCCCTAATATATCCCTAGACTTCCCTCCTTTCACTTTGTACATATGTCCTCTGGTGTTTGCTATTCCTGCCCTGGGAAACTGGTCCTAATCTTGTAGACTTCTATCAAGTCTCCTCTCATCCTTCTACACTCCAAAGAGAAAAATCCCAGCTCTGCTAACCTTGCCCCATAAGACTTGTTTTCCAATCCAGGCAATGTCCTGGTAAATCTCCTCTGCATCCTCTCCATAGCTTCCACATCCTTCCTATAATGAGTTGACCAGAACTGAACACAAGTGCTTTGCAGAGTTGCAACATGACCTCTCTGCCCTTTAACTCAATCCCTGATCAGTGAAGCCCAGCATCCCATAGGCCTTCTCAACTATCCTATCAACCTGTGCGGTGACCTTGAGGGATGTGTGGATTTGAACCTCAAGTTCCTCTGTTCATCCACACTTTTACGTAACTGACCATTAACCCTGTACTCAGCATTCTGGTTTGTCCTTCCAAAATGCATCACCTCACACCTATCCGGAATGAACTCCATCTGCCACCGTTCTGCCCAATTCTGCATCCTTTCTTTATTGTAACCTTCGACAACCTTCAGCTCCATCCACAACTCCTCCAACCTTCGTGTCATCTGCAAACTTACTGACCCATCCTTCAACTTCTTCATCCAGGTCATTTTATAAAAATCACAAAGTATAGGGGTCTCAGAACAGATCCTTGCAGTACTCCACTAGTCACTGACCGCCAGGCAGAATATTTTCTTTCCAAACAACTCTCTACTAATTTTTTTTATCCACACAGCCAAGGTTCCACTGAGCCTCATGATTTTCTGGATGAGTCTCTCATGGGGGACCTTGTCAAATGCCTTGCTAAAATCCTTGTAGACCATATGTACCACCCTACCCTCATCAATTTCTTGATGAAGTGACCCACACAATAGCCTCAAGGAGAACCCATTGATACACAAGAACCTCATGCCCTACCTCACTGGTCCTCATGTATTGATTACAACATCAAATAAGCAACACATTGTTTAAAGAACAGAGGCCTTGCCATCAAATGCATTTCATCATGAGAATTTGCAAAGATTCAATAAATAACGTCAATAAAAATTGGATAATAACGAAATGACACTCTTTTTTTTAATTTGGGGTTAATTTTGGAGGAAGGAGGGATGGGGAGAAAATGCAAAATGTCTCTATATTTATTATATGAATATGAATTATGTATGTAAAGTGTATAGTTTTGAATTATTGTGAATTATAAAGTAAAATTTTTTTAAAAGAAGTAATTTGAAGAATACTGCAACGCATCAGGCGATGATATAAAATTTCTTTTTACATTCTCTATGGTGCAGTATTCTCAGTCTCGATGATGGGCTTGGTAGATTTTCTGCCCATCCACCACTGCATAGGACTACCCTCCTGTGACCAAAAATTCCACGTCCCTTTGAGTATTGGTTCCATCCCTCTCTCCTTCAGCTTCTCCCTCCTCCATGGCAAGTAAACCCTGCACTGCTCCTGTCTGGTTGCCATTGGGCAGTGTGCATTTAATGATTGCTATTTTTTCCAAATGCTGTCATGAAGATGCAGAAAATTCTGTGAGGTCCCATTGAGAATCATACAGGTCTCATTCCATCTGAATCTGTTAAAAAGTTTTGATGAAGTGGATAGTTTTTTTTGTATTGTAACTTAGAACATAAAAATAGCATTCAATTTTAATTTCATCATGGTAGGTCAGATATTTTATGAATATAATAACAAGATTATCCCCCTGTGGAAGTGCAAGTATCCCTCGTAACTCAGCAAAATGACTTGAAGGAAAAGTTACCCATTAATTATAAAAGCTTCACTTCAGGTGATTCATCCACCATCATCTTAATTCTTTTCATTATTTTGCAAAAGGAAATTTTTGACCACATTTTGATTGCCTGTCTGAGGTAAATTCACAAGGGATCCTTTGTGCTGCTGGCATTCAAGCAATTTGTAATGTGAAGCTTCAATCCCAACTGGTGGTAGGCTGAAGTGGATTGTTTTCCAGTGATTAATGTAGCTCCCCATAGTTTTAATGTGTAACTGATAAATGCGATTAAGATTTTATTTAAATGGAGTTTCTGGAAGAGTTCATTTTCACAGCAACTTTTGTCAACCATCCAAATTTAAACTTGATTTGTTTTTTCAGTTGCTAGTTGCTGTGAAAATGAATTGCTGCTTGCTATTTCTAACTGTTAGGGTTGACAACAAATGCTTAGCATTCCTCTTGCTATGAGAAGTTCAGGCTCAGTAGGGAAGGGGAAACTGGAAACTATCAGTTCAGGCAGTCTTCGAGAAGGCCTGAAAAATAAAATGAGGAATATCAGCCTGCAGGAATAGATGAATGAAACCACAATTATTAAAATGATAATTATTACATTACTTTGTCATATAAAGTGAAGTAAAAATCAATTAATGAAGGTATTGTTGTATGAAGAATGTTTTTAAGTGAAAGTGATAACTTGCTGATGTTGACCTTACAAATAGTTCCAGTGACTTTAATGCACAATGTACAATTAACAAAATGATGATTAATTGCAGTAATTTTCAATAACTGCTTTACTACTTTGCAAAATAGATTTAAAAATAATTACCACTGAGAGTGTTTTAAAATGTCAGTTATTTTGTATACATCAAACTAATAATTGCACGAAAGAAACTGAAAATTAGTATGGACCAGAACTTGTACTCACAGTGCAGGTGAGGTTATTAATGTTCGAATGATGATGCCACCCATATCACTGAAGAAGTTCTTCAATTGTTCCAAAATTTACCCTGCAGTTATGAAAATAATTGTGCCTCTTTGCCTCCTCAGTTTTACCTTTATAAAGGGAATCAGCTTTGGTGAACAAAGTGGAATTTTTAACAATGCAGTGCAAATTAAAGGGATGTTTACAATGGTAAATTTGTTTTGGGAATTTTTTTTCATCTTTAGCATATTTTTATATCTATTTCACTTATGTTTCAGTCTTGGTCAAAGCTAAGTACCAAGCGGGTATCAGTGAAAAGGCAATGTGCTTCTTTGTGCAAAACAATGGTTGGTAAAGCTGTTGTGCAAATGACACATTGCATCCTACACTTTAATGAACCCTCTCCCTGCGTTACAGCATTCTGAACTGCTCTAAGTGGTCTCCATGACCAGGAAAATGTGTGTGCATAAGGAGAAAAGAACCACACAGAAGAATCTGTGTGGTGCTCCATTGTACAGAAAGCAGACACAAGACTTGAAGACTGATCAACAGGCTTTATTCCACTTAAAGTCCCTGCTGTAGTTAGCTGAGCTAGCTCCATGTGACTGACCTCGAGGGGCCGGATGTGGTTTATATCCCGGCAGATGATTGGCAGCTGACTGGGTGGGGCTTGGTCCATTCAGGTCAGCTGATTGACAGCCAGGTCGCCCCCTGCAGTAGGCTTGTGGTGTATCACTACAATCTGGAAAAGAAATGGCTCCCAGCTGTACCATGTGCTCTGTTACTGATCTAAAGGTTAATCTTGATGTGTTGCTTCCTCCACCAGATATTCAAATCCCAAATTAAGACCCCACACAAGTTTACACTTCATTCTTCGAATCTATTGCATATTCTCACCTCCATATGACATCTCTATCCTCTCACTGGCACAGGTCATTTAAGGCTTATGCTTATGGAGCTCTCCTTAATCTATAACCTTTGATGAATTCAGAGGTTGATGTCTTGGATGACATGAACCAAGAGAATCATGGATTTCTGAGGCCAATATAACGAAGCACAGGCCAAATGAATGTACATTTTGCTTGCCCTTTGATGTTGAACAAGCACAGGATCCGAAATCCTGTTTGTCCTTGTCCTTTGTTCCACATTTGCACCTGCATTGTGAGTGCAAGAAAACAGAATTTCACAGCCCATGAAGACTTTAATAAGGTTACAGATCATCAACAGAATAAAATTATATATAACTAATTGTCTAATAAATATTCACTGCCAAAGAAGGCCAAGTGACATCTCATTAGTTGCATGACACTCATTGATGCTGAATTAAACATTATTCACATCATAGAAACATCTTTCTAAAAATAGACAAGCAAACAGGAAACAAATTTAACAGGTGTTAATTATGACTTTGAAGAGATTGGTAAGTATGGCAAGAGAATTTGCTGTTGTAGATGATGGGGAAAACTGAAAGCTTCAACAATATAGAAATAAGTCAATCGCAATTATTTACCTACTCAGGGATGAAGTCAATGAGCTGATCTACATAAGGCAAAGTCTGGTGACCAACCATTAAGGCTCTACTGGATAAATCTTGTTGGGACCAGGACCAGTAAATGTGTTGGGACAGTTACCTCTTCTTAGAGAGGCACATGCCCATCAACCTGCATCAGGACACTGGTTTAATGCAGCATTTAAAACAATGCCTGTTAAGACGGGCCTGCAGATTACATTAATGCTCGGGTTAAGAATTGTATGGAAATGTAATAAAAATTTGAATGTTTAATAATCCTTTTAGGGTTTATTCAGAAAAGAAATATAACTGTGCAATTTAATTTTTAGCATTTTTTTATTATTGCACTGTGTTTTAACCATTTGAAATGTACATCAGCAGTATGGTGTTCAGGTGATTTACTGTTCACTCAAAGCATAAAAGTTAGGTGTGTGGCGGCGCACATCACTCGTGGCAAACTTGTATCGCCGCACCAGCGGGGCAGCCGTGAGAAGATGGCGCCGTCGGGAGACCTCCTGCTGGCAAATGAGAATTTCTCAGACCCACGCAGAGTTGCAGCCCATGCAGACGTCCTCTGGCGAACCAAGTGAGAAAACTAGGCCACCCTCAGCCAGGTCGCCCACCCAGGACCCAATCAGCCACAGGCGACCCCCCAAGCACAAACCAGAAGAACACCATGCCACCCGGTGTTTCTATCATCAAAGCTGGGGGACCCAAGCCTGCAAGTGCAGGCAGCCCTGTTCGTTTCAGGGCAACGACCCAGCAGGCCACCATTAATGGCTGCGACAGCTGGCCGCACTAACAGCCTCCTGCATGTGATTGACAAGTCCAGTGGCCGGTGTTACCTGGTAGATACTGGAGCAGAACTGAATGTGCTTCCCCCAACTGCCCTGGAGACCCACACCCACACATGAGGCACAACCCTATGGGCAGCCAACGGATTCTCTGACAAGGCTTTCAGCACACACAGCGCACAGATTCAGATTGGCAAGGACAGGTTTCACTGGAGGTTCATACAGTCTGCTGGGAGCCGATTTCCTTTGGGCGCACAGCCTGTTGGTGCCTGCACCTTCCAATCCATCAGCCTCAATTCCACAAGCACATGCGACCCAGGAATAGCTTCCATCAGCGCCGCCAAGGATGAGTATTCTCAAGTGGTCAATGAATTGCCTGCCATCCTGCAACCACAGTTCACTTCCGCCATGCCCCAACATGGAGTCCACTACCACATTTCGACCCAGGGCCTCCCCCCTCCACGCCAAAACCAGGTGGTTTCCCCTCGAGAAGCTACAACTGGCAAAGGAGCAGTTTTCCCAACTGCAGGAGCTGGGGATCATCCGCAGGTCGGATAGCCCTTGTGCCTCCCCCCTCCACATGGTCCAGAAGGCTTCCGGGGGTTGGTGCCCATGTGGGGACTACTGTCGCCTCAATGACACGACCACACCGGACCGATACCCTATCCCGCATATACAGGACTTTACGGCCAACTTGCATGGTGCCCGAGTTTTCTAGAAGGTCGACCTAGTACTGGGTTACCACCAAATCCCAGTCCACCCCGATGACATCGGCAAGATCGCCATCATTACCCCGTTTGGACTATTCAATTTCCTGTGGATGTCTTTCAGCCTTAAAAACGCAGTCCAGACATTTCAATGGCTGATGGACACAATGGGCAGAGACCAGGATCTCGTGTTTCTCTATCTCGACGACATCCTCATCACCATTCGGGTCCACGATGAACACAAGGTCTATCTCCATGCACTATTTGCTCATCTGGCAGAGTTCAGCCTCACTGTCAATGTGGCCAAGTGCCAGTTCAGCAAGGAGTCCCTGCAGTTCCTTGGCCATACAATCTCTGCGGATGGCGTTGCCCCAGGACCCGAAAAGGTAGCAGCCATACGCCAGTTCCCAAAGCCCAACACCATCAAAAGACTACAGGAATTCACAGGATGGTCAACTTATACCACCGTTTCATCCTGAAAGCGGCTCACATCATGCAGCCGTTGTTCGCACTATTCACTGCCAAGAAAAAGACCCTGAAATGGATGGAAGAGGCCGAGAATGCTTTCACCACGATGAAGAATGCCCTGGTGAGCACCACCCTACTGGCCCACCCACAGCCTGATGCCCATACCGCACTCTCAGAGAATGCTTTGACCACGGCCGTCAGGAGCGTCCTGGAGCAATCAGTCAAGGGCCAGTGGTTCCCACTTACATTCTTCAGCAAGCACCTCCGCCCTCTGGAACTAAAATACAGCGCCTTCGCTGGCCATCAGACACTTCCGGTACTTCCTGGAGGGCAGGCCATTAACCATTTTCACCAACCACAAACTGCTCACTCAGGCCCTCGCCATGTCAAAGGATCCCTGGTTGGCGTGCCAGCAGTGGCATCTGTCCTACATATTAGACTTCACCACCGCCATCCGACACTGAGCGGGTAAGGGCAATGTCATTGCAGATGTGCTCACAAGGCCCACCATCCATGCCTATCCCCCGACCTGGACTACGCCCAGCTAGCACAGGCACAGGAGGATGCAGAAACACAAGCTTTCTGCACCGCCATCACGGGCCTCCGACTTGAGGACCTCAAATTGCCGGACAGCCCCAACGCGCTGCTCTGCAACATCTCCACTGGCTCGCTGCACCCGATAGCAATGGAGACTGCAGGCCTTCAGCATGGTCTACGACTTGGCTCACCCCTCGTCAAGACCTCAGTTCGCATGGTGGTGAATGTTTCATGTGGCACGGCCTGAAGAAACAGGTAGCCCAGATGACAAGAAACAGCATGCAGTGCCAGGCCTCCAAACTCCAGTGCCATGTAAAGGCCACAATACAGCAGTTTCACTCCCCAGCCAAGAGGTTTGAACACATACACATCAACATTGTGGGCCCCCTACCAGTGTCCAGGGACACCTGCTACTTTTTGACTGTGGTCGGCCGCATGACGAGATGGCCAGAAGCCATCCCACTGAGAGACACTTCTGCTGAGTCCTGCACCAGGAACCTACTCACATACTGGATTGCCAGGTTCGGAGTTCCGGCACACATCCATCCTCTGGTCATAGCTGGCAAACCTCTTGCGGATCATGCTCAACATACCACTGCATACCATCCCCAAGCAACGGTCTAGTGGAGCGCTTCCACCGGCACCTCAAGTCAGCTCCCATGGCTCGCCTCACTGGCCCCAACTGGATGGACAAATTACCCTGGGTCTTGCTCGGCATCAGGGCAGCTCTGAAAGAAGACGTTCAGGTATCGTCCACGGAGTTGGTCTATGGCGCATCATTGTCACTACCCGGGGTGTTCTTCAGCCCAAGCATTGGTTCCACAACCGAGATTCAGACCATGCTGGCAGACTTGTGGGATAAGCTTGCCTCACTAGCGCCCTCACCACCAACCCACCACGGCAGCCACCCATCCTGCATCCCCAAAGAACTGGTCACAACTGACTTCTTTTTCGTCTGGTGAGCCCCACACCCCACACCCCTGCAGCGCCCCTAAGAGGCCCCCTACAAAATCTTGAAGTGCTCAGGCAAGACATTCACTTTGAACATTGGGGGCAGGGAGGAGATATTCATAGTCAACAGACTCAAGGCGGCACACCTGGACCTTAGATAGCTGGTACTGATGGCCCGACTGAAACGACGAGGTCGGCCGCCCAAGTGACGAGATGCGTAAACCGGTTCTGGGAGGGGGGTTGTGTGGCGGACCACATCACTCGTGGTGAACCAGCCCCGCTTTTACCACCGCACCAGCAGGGCCGTGAGAAGATGGCGCCATCGGGGGACCTCCATGCCTTGTGGCGTAGACAAAAGCGCGTGCCTCGGGTGAGTGTGATGATCTCACCGCCGACGCGGGGGCAGAGCTTATGCCGCCCTTAAAGGGCGTGCATGAATTTTGAATAAATAGTTCATTTGAAACCCCCATCGTGTTAGTGGTGTGTTTCATTCTGTGTAGAAGCCGCTACAGGTATTCAATTAATCTGATGGTTAAACATGATATCTAATTTCATTCCTATTTTGCACAGGAGACACGAAGCCGGCACTCAACATGCCATCATTATTTGTGTTACAGCATCCAATAAATTGGTCAGCTGTCTGCGATCATCATTACTCTGTCCTTTCCTACACACACTAACATATTTTTTCCTCTTCCCAACTCTTGAGTTTTCAATGATTGACCAGCCATCCATTGGGCTAATTGAAGATTAGTCTTTATCCTAAAAGAGGTTGGAGTACAAAGGCATGAACAGCATTTTAGTAGGACTCCATTCTGGGTCCCACATGTCAGGAAGAATGAATTGGCTTTGCAAAAGCTACTACACAGATTCATGAGAAAAAAAAAAAGCCAAGGATAAAAATGTTACATTTTGGGTTATGAAGACTCAGGAAATAATGCAATTGAGATGATTAAAATGATTGAAGGTATTGAGGGGATGGAGAGAGAAAGAAAGTTCTTGGTCGCAAGATGACGGGGTGTCAAGGGTGACCAGATAATGGGGCCCTATCTTGCTGGCTCATCTGCAATGAGGCAAGGTAGCACTTCTTCACAAAAAGTATATTGTCAATCATCAGTTTTCTCCATGAAAATGTGCTAAGGCTAGACATTTCTAAACAAGATTCCCTATCAACAATCCCTCAGTGGTTTTGAGGATTATGGAACCATGTCTAAATAAATGAGTGATGAATGGGTATTAAGGTGCAGATTACATGGCTATTTTCTCTTTTATCTGTTATTGAAATGGAGCAATTGTTGGCAAAGCTAGTATTCATTGGCAATCCCTAATTTAGCCCATAGATGGACAAAACCTGAGGGCTAGATCAGTTTTGGGCATGGTACTGGGCATTTCTCTGAAATGGGTAACATGTTTACTTGCTAATTATTTCATGCAACCAATGCCAATGACACCATTGAACAGGGGAAGAATGAATTGGGACCAAGTTATGAATGGGTAGCGCCAGTTGAAGCCAACTTGCACCATTTGAAATGTTATAAGTTGAGGAAGTGCATTTTATAATACCTAGTGCTGGTAAACACTCAATGCTCAATATGATCCAAGAGAAAATGAGAAAAAAATGACACAATAGCACAGGAAGAGGCTTCTTGGGTTGATTGACATTTCTCTGAAGGCTTAGGCAAGAGACGTATGTTTTCTTCACAAGGAGCCAAGAGATACTTTCAGTTTTCAAAGACATTTACCCAGAACATTCAATGGCAGATCTAGCCTTGAGGATTGGTATCTATGGCATGTTCTGTAAGCTCATCCCAGGGTCAGATGTTTTTTTTTAAATTGAATTGAATTGTTTACTCTCATGTGACTCTGCCAGCTGCAATATTAACCATAGCCCTGGTCAACACACCACAGTACCACTATTCCCTTGCCAACAACCAGCCTCAGACAAGACTTACATCTGATATTCACAGGCTTATCTCATCTTCACAAACTTGACACTGCTGAAAGATCTCACCCACATCTCACAGTTTGTACACCCCACTGGGTCTTCAACAATGACAGGCACACTACCTAAATCTATTGGAAAACGCTGAATGACAAAAATGCCTCTTCCTTGTATGGTAATGCAGCAAACACCCCGAAGTAGCAGCAGCTAACTTTGAGCAGAGTAGTATGGCTATTTTTGTGGAGGAAACAATGTTCACCATCTCGGAAACAGCTAATACTGAGACTGTAGATATTACCAAACCTGAAGCAATAGTTGGAATTGCCTTCACAGCTGAACCACCACTCCCATCCTACAGGCCCATCATCTTGCATTCTCTTCTGGATTAATGCAGACACCTATCCTTTTCCAAATGGCTCACCATTCCGCCACCCTACCATTACTTAGAGGCAAGATCTAAGGTTGGCACAAATTGGCTGCAAGCAGGAGGGATTATAGGGCTTACACATGCCAGCTGTACTGATGACAAGGACATATGCAACTCCTCAGTGGTGAAGTCACATCTCATTGGATTATTTTGCTGAATCACCAGGCAATCTAAACATTGGTAGAAAATTGCATTCTAGCTGTGATATTACTGGGAAAATTGCAATTTTTTAATATATAAAAAGTGAAGAAATATTTCAAGTCTACTCACCTGTTGACATTAAAATGGCTCTTTTCCACCGTACCTTTTCTTGCAGATTCTTTGAAGCTAAATAAAAGTTATGGTCAGTGAGAATAAAATAACAAGTGAAAAACTTTGACAAAAAAACTCTCTTGCTTAATTTTCCCCAAACCAGTTATTTTCATTGCATCAAAATGAAGTTGTTGGTCTGAGGACCAATATATTACTAAAGGCCCATGCAAACTGTACTCTAGGGTGTTTTTCTCTGGAAATGAGAAGACAAGGAGAAATTGATGAAGGAGATCTTTAAAGCAAAATGAAATAAACGAGTAATAGGATTGGCATTGTTCTGTAGTTGGTACTGCTGCTTTATAGTTCAAACGTTCTCGGTTTGATCCTGACCTCATGTGGTGACTGTGTGAACACGGTGGCATTTATCTGTGACTATATAGACTTCTATTAGGTATTTTGTCTTCCTCCCACATCCCAAGGTATGCTATTAATTTAATTGGTTTCATGTTGGCATAGGTTAATGGCAAAAGATTCAAATGTGAGCTAGTGGCATGTGAGACTCTCAGTTGAGGGGGGCAGCATGGACTTGATGGGCTGAATGATCTCCTGTGCTGTGATAGATAAGTATTATGGATTCATGATCTATTGGAGAGGTGTATAGAGCCATTATAAGTCTGAACACTCAGTGAATAATATTGAGCAAATGAGAATTTCATTCTATTCTATCATCTTGCACTGGGAACAATTTGTTCTTCCTGAGACATCAAAGATGTCAAAGCACAGCAGTAAAATATATAAAAAATGGAAAGAAATATGAATACCCACTGAGGTGTTATTTATTCTATGATGTGCAAGATTTCTATGCTCAACACCTGGTGGTACTGCAGTGGCTTTATGTTAAAAACTACCACAAAAAGAGGGAAAAAGCTATAAATGTATATATAAACAATGTACATATGAAAAAATAAATCTATAAATTGTAGATATCAGAATGCGTATTCACATTTTTCTCAACTGTCAGCTGGCTATGGATTATTTTAACACAGGCATTTACATGATTATTTAATAAAAATTTGATGCCACTGTCAAAATTTGATGTAAGAGGTGTTGGGCGAGACTAATGGCAGCTCCTTGTCCTATGTCAGGCAGAAGGCAATCTTGTGTAATATTACCCATTTTGTACTATTACATGACAATAAAGGAATCTGAAATCTTAAGTCTCATGTCACTAATCTGCTGGTTCTGAAAGTGACAATTTCCAGGATATTAAAATATGTCTCTAATAAATAATTTCCTGCACTCTAAGGAAAACAGTTTTTCCAGCGTCTCATGATAACTCAACTTTGCAAATCCTGGCAACTACTTCATAAACCTTACCTGTACCTTTTCCAACTTTATAATATCCTTCCTATTACATCCTGTATAACTTCACCATGACATCCCAACACTTGCTTTTAATGGTAAAACACAAAAGTCTGCAGATACCGTGGTTGAAGAATGCTGGAGAAACTCAAAGGTCAAACAGTGTCCTTTATATAGCAAAGATAAAAATACATAACTGGCATTTTGGGCTTGAGCCCTTCATCAAGGTATGGAAAAATGTTGGCATGTGTCTGAATAAAAAGATAAGATAGCTGTGGGAGGAGGAGCATGGCAGCAAAGGCAGGAGGTCCTCAGTGGAGAAGGGAGGGAGGGTACAGCAGCAAGCAAGGGGAGTAGACATGGCTATGCAAATAGAGAGGGAAGGGGGTGGAGAGCTGAGAGAAAGACGATAAGGAGAAGGGGATTGTGGTGAATGTCTGCCAAGTTGCCTGTCTCACCTCTGGCTGTGATTAGTAGTTCAGTAGTTGTGAACTACATTGGTTGTACTAACATTGGCTGTGCATTATCTCTACTGTTAAGGACACTCCCCTTGAATATAACTATATATGCACCTATTGTCTTTCATTATTGTACCATGAGTTTCTGCTAATAAAAGCCATGATTATTGTTTGACCACATTGTCTTTGTCTACTTCATCAACTGGCACTTCAGGGATGGAGTGGGAAGAGAGTGAGAGCAGGTTAGCAGAAATCAGAAAAGTCGATGTTAATGCCATCCAGCTGGATAGTGCCCAGATGGAACATCAGGTGCTGTTCCTCCAATTTACAGGTGGTCTTGATGAGATAGTACATGAGGCCATGGACAAACATGTGAGTATGGGAGAGGAACATAGAATTTAAATGGTTGGCCACTGGGAGGTCTCTGTCACTGGTGTGGACAGAGCGAAGGTGCTCAGTTAAACGATCTCCCAGTCTGCACCCAGTCTCTCTGATGTAGAGAAAGCCACAAAGGGATGATTTACTGCATCCATGGCTCCCTTTGTGACCTTCTCTACATCAGAGAGATTGGGCACAGTCTGGGAAATCACTTCACTGAGCACCTTCGCTCTGTCCGCACCAGTGACAAAGACCGCTCAGTGGCCAACCCTTTCCGCTCTGCGTACCACTTCCATACTCACATGTTGATCTATGGTCTTGTACGATCCCACCAAAATCACCTGTAAATTGGAGGTACAACACCTGATTTTCCCTCTGGGCACTCTCCTGCCATTTGGAATTAACATTGACTTTTCTGGTTTATGCTAACCTGCTTTCCCTTCTCCCCTCCTTTCCCTTCCCCTTATCTTCTTTGCCTCAGCTCTCTACTGGTTTCCCTCTCTATTCACCTAGCCATCCCTTCTCCTTTTGTTTGCTGCTGTGCCCTCCCTCCCTTCTCCATCTATCACCTTTACTACTATGCTCCTCCCCCACACCTCCCTCTTACCTTTCTATTTGGAAGCCTACTAATATTTTTCCATACCTTGATGAAGGGCTCAAGCCTGAAATGCTGGTTATGTATTTTTTATCTTTGCTATATAAAGGACACTGTTTGACCTGCTGAGTTTCTCCAGCATTGTGTTTTTGCTTACTTTTAATGCTCTGGCCATGAAGACACTCGCTTCTCTACACTGTCTCCCTGTGCTGCCATCAGTAATGAGCTAGATGCTGTGCCCTCTATCCTCTGCTCCATAACATGCTTAAGAACATTTCTCTTAACAAAGCAAGTTCTGACCTGGTACAATTTACCCCAATGAGTGATTTCTCTGATTTGATCTGTATCTGCCATTCCTTAGCCCAGTTCTCCGTCTGATCAAGATCCCTTTTCAAACCAACATAACCTTCTTCCCAGTCCACTGTTGCACATATTTTCATGTTAATTTCCTGGTTGATAGGACAGGTAGATCTGTTCATTTCCAATTGGGTTGAGCCATTCACTCTGAAAATTACATCCCATGGTTTGTGAACTGGAGCATGTAATTGATTTGGAACTATTTTGAGGTCTTCCAGCAGAACTTTGATGGTGGTTATGGTAGAATTTTAAAAATTATTTTAGTTATCTTCAGATATCCTTCCTGTAATGAGGCAACCAGAATTGAACACAATATTCCAAGTGTGGTCCAACCAGAGTTTTAAGTAGCTGCAACATAACCTTCATACTCTTGATATCAATCCCCTGACTAATGAAGGTCAGCATACCAAAGCCTTCTTAATGATCCTATCAACTGCATGGTAACCTTGAGAGATCTATGGATTTGGACCCCAAGGTCCCTCTGTTCTTGAAATGACTGATTATTCCCAAGGCTGGAGGTTTACTGAATTGTACTTTCGAATAGAAGATGTATCAATAACTTATTTTTGTTGTCATTGTTTTGCGTAACTCAAAGGTAAGTGAATACATACCTATACTGATGAATAATATAAATCCAACTAGTCCCACACACACTCTAACACATGCACCTCTTCTGAATCCTTGCATGTTGTATACCTGATAATGACAAAAGAAAACTAATATTTAAATTGTAAGTTAATCATAAAACATAATTTACAGTTCATCTAAAAACTGCATCCTATTTTTTTCACCAGAAATAAATGCTAGAACATTATAGAACAGTACAGGTTCTGCAGTCCACAATGTTGTGCTGACTTAAATAAACCTACCCAACAAATTAAAACTTCCCTCCCTCATACCCATAACCTTCTATTTTTCTTGCATCAATATACCTGTCTTAGAGATTTTTTATATGTTCCTATCGTACCATCCTTGGCAATACATTCCAGGTCCCCACTGCTCTCCGTGTAAAAATTTTAACCCTGACTCCTCCCCTAAACTTTCTCCCCTCACTTTGTAGAGATGTTCTCTGATATTTGCTACACTTTCCCCAGGAAAAAAGTGCTGGCTGACCATCCTGTCTAATCTTGTAATCTTGTAGACCTCTATTAAGTAATCTCTCATCCTTCTTTGGTCCAAAGAGAAAAGCTCTAGCCCTGTTAACCTTGCCTCATGAGACGTACTCCAATCCAAGCAACATCCTGACAAATCTCCTCTGCACCTTCTCCATAGCTTCCACATCCTTCCTGTAATGAGGCAACCAAAATTGAACACAATATTCCAAGTGTGGTCCAACCAGAGTTTTAAGTAGCTGCAACATAACCTTCATACTCTTGATATCAATCCCCTGACTAATGAAGGTCAGCATACCAAAGCCTTCTTAATGATCCTATCAACTGCGTGGTAACCTTGAGAGATCTATGGATTTGGACCCCAAGGTCCCTCTGTTCTTCCACATTATTAAGAATCCTGGAATTAGCCAAGTACTCTGCCTACAAGTTCTACCTTCCAAAATGCATCACTTCCAGAATCAGCGTC
Source organism: Narcine bancroftii (assembly GCF_036971445.1). NCBI lineage: Eukaryota > Metazoa > Chordata > Chondrichthyes > Torpediniformes > Narcinidae > Narcine > Narcine bancroftii. Next base: position 310,983,503 of record NC_091470.1, on the reverse strand, counting down.
AGAAGAGATTTAATCAGGGGGCATTAGGGTAACTATGGTAGGGGGGGGCACAAACTGGAGTTCAAGAACTCACTCAGTAGGGTGGGGGAGCTGGTGCCATACTTGCCATGGACCTCTTCCATCCGCTGCACTGTCACACTTCTCCCTCTCTGTGGCATTTCAGACCAACACGTGTGTTTATAGCGCATGGAGATGAAACCACATGATTAATTTTGGTGACACCCCCTCTGATGGCATCCACAACCCCCTAGTGATGTTAGTGTTTTGGGCAGGTAGGGGTGATACAATAACTCATTTGGGGGGGCATGACCTGCGAATGCCACCCCATGACACTGAGCCTGATCACTTCACACTTATCTATATTGAACATTTTCCACATTTCAGCCCAAATCTGTATGCTGTCTATTTCTTGTTGTAACCTATGATAACTCTCTGCATTATCTGCAATACCTCCCACCTCGGTGTCATCTGCCAACTTACTGATACTTCCCTCTACTTTTACATCAAGGTAATTTATAAAAATCAAGAACAGCAGGGGTTCTGGAACCTCCATCCAGGCAGAATACATTCCAGCAATTACTACCCACCCTTTCTGCGGGCAAGCCAATTCTGAAGCGACACAGCCAAATTCCATGGATCCCATGCCTCATGACATGAACTCTCCCTAGTTCGTGCCTAATTGTATCATAATAAGCCCTTCCCTAATTAAGCAGTTTACCATTTTTGTCTACTCCAATCATTTTCCATAGTTATGCTAAAGTTCAAGGAGTTGTGGTCACTGTCACCCAAATGCTCCCTCACTGAGAGATCTGCCGCTGGACATACCGAGTACAAGATCCAGTATGGCCTCTCCTCCAGTCGGCTTGTCCACATACTTACAAATTCTGCCTGATTTACCCTCTTGAAGTAAGAAGGAGCCAGTCAATATATGAGAAGTTGCAGATCCCTTAACAACAAACATGCTATTTCTGCACCATTCCAAAATCTGCCTTCTTATCTGGTCCTCTGTGTCCAAGGGCAATTTGGGGGCCTGCAGACTGATAATATTTTCATATTTTCATGTGACAAAAGCATGCAGGAACCATATCTTTATTGTAGTATTATATTAATTATATGTCATCAAAAGAAAAAAAGTACTATCCTTATGAATGGAGGCATAAGTTTCCAAAAATTTGGCAGAGAAATATTGTTAAAAATTGTATGAAGGGAAATATTATGGAAGAAATTGTTCAGACCATTACTTAAAACACATCATAATTTCCTGCATTAATATTTCATCACAGAAATGAAGAAACCTGAATTTTCTTTACAGATTTTATAACCAGTCTCCTTAATCAGATCTCTAGTGAGAGCAAAATAGAACATCGGCTTATTAGTCTAAAGGACAGTGTTCAGTCCAGATGTCCCAGATTGTTAATTTAACTGAAAGTTCCTGAAAATGATCCAGCAATTGATGTTTAAAAACCTAAAACATTTAGTTTCATAATAATCAGATCAAACTTTGTCTTGATTTCATGGTTCTAGTTTGGGACACTTTATTAAATTTTGCACATTCACTGACACACAGAACCTCATGGGACAGGTGTAACATTCTACATACTATTCATGCACGGCAGTGGGTTGCATCCAGTAAAGCAGACAGTGCATAGCAAAATCCTGAGAGAGGCAAAGTTGCACAGAAACTATTTGTACCTCACAAACCTATCCATTTTGTTGACCAGTAGAAATTAGTGCAACATTCTTGCAATGTTTAATCCACTTCTCATAAAATAGGATGAATGCAATCCTGGTAACACCAAAGGACAGCATGGATGTGAATTTAGAAGCATTATGAAAGGCAGGTAATCTCATAAGTCAATGTAGAACAGAAAACATAAAATCAACTGGATCATATCCTTCATATTTGAAGTTGAAATATTCTAGTTTCATTTCTTTGGTTTTTTTTCAGTTTTTCTCTTTTTGTTCTATTTCTTATTGACTCCCTGCTTTTCTGATGGAATTTCTTTTGTGCTCTAATCCCTTCATACCCAATCTCTTCCCCTATCATTACCTCCAAGATTGTCACTTTCTTTCTCCCATCATTTTTCACTCCCTTGGCTGCTCTCTCTCTCTCTCTCTCTCGCTCCCTTTCTCCCATTAATCCCCCCTCTTAATATTGCCTTTAGATTCATGTGATCATGCTTGTCTCCCCAACACCTTCCACTTACACTCTCCTCCCATTCCTCTCATTTATCACCAAACTCTCTCAGTCACAATGCTTACTTGCTGTTAATGGTTTCCTTCCATGTTCTCCCTTCCATCTCTCATACCTTTGGGGCTCACTTTCCATCATCTATCAGTATTCCTCATGATTCCTCTCCCCCTCTGTCACCTCTCTTGATCATCTCTTTTCATCAATCCTGATGAAGTTATTTGGCTCAAAACGTCAAACCATTCTTATTTGTCCCACTGATGCTGAATTCCTCCAGCAGATTGTGTTTGATTAGTAATTTCTCTGATTGCCCGATTTACCTTTATTTCTGGTTCCACCGTGTTTGCTGCCAGTGAAGTCACATCCCAAATTAGAAATTTCTTTTTTTTTGTTAGGAAGTTATTCTGTAAAATAAGTCCTGAACCAAAATTGGGGTGCCTTGGAAGCAACATTCTGTCCTGGCGATGACTGGGAGTAATAGTGGACAGTGAAGTTGCAACAGGATATTGATCCATTAGGAAAGCGGGCAAAGGAATGGCAGATGGAAGTGATGCATTTTAGGAAGTTAAACCAGGGCAGGACATGCATAGTGAATAGCAGGGCCCTGGGAAATGTTCTAGAAAAGAGATACAAAGGGTACACGTACATAATTCCTTGAATGTGACTACACTGTTGGACAGATTGGTGAAGAAGGTATATGGCGTGGTTGCCTTCATGGGCTGTGGCACTGAGGCCAAGACTTGGGATGTTGTGTTACAATTGTGCAGAACATTGGTTGGACCACGTCTGTGCAATTTTGGTCACCAAGGTATAGTAAAGGATGAGATTAAGCTTGATAAAGAGCAGAAAAGATTCATAAGGATGCTGCCCACCATGAAGGGCTTGAGTTATAAGATGAAACTAGATAGGTTGGGACTGATTTTCATGGAATGAAGGGTGAGGCGTGGGCTTATAGAAGTTCATACAATCATGAGAGGCACAGATAGGATAGAGGGGGTAGTTTTAAAGTGAGAAAAAAAACTTGAGGAATTTAGGGATATTTTTTTTTCACACAAAGAGTGAATGGTTTATAGAATAAGCTTCCAGAAAAGTTACAATTACAAATACAAACATTATTTAAAAGATATTTGGACAGGTAAATATTGGATAGGAAATATGGGCCATGCATGCAAATGGGACTAACTTAGATAGGCATCTTGATCAACATATATGGGCTGAAGGGCCTCTTTCTGTCCTATATATGTCTCTATGACATTAATATTAATTAAAATAAAGGTTAAAAACACTTCTGTCCACTTTATCCATTTAGGTTGGCAATCCCATTCAAATGAATGGGGAATATAGAAGCATAATGGATGATTGGCATAATGATGGAGATTGATACACAGTATTTCCAACTCCTCAGAGAATTAACCAGAACCACCCCACACTTGACAATGAGTTTGGGAGTGGACTTAAAAGTCAGGATCACTGTCAAATACATTAAACCTCCACCCTGTGAACCCCAGGTCTGGATGCACTGACCTATTCTTTTAAACTTTCTCTTTTCTCTTTCAAGCTGCCGGAACAAGGCCAGGGTAACGAAAGCAGGATATTGCACCGGCTCCTCTATCTCCCAGAATTGAAAAGAAATCCCATTTTTTTTCACAAGCCTGCTCGCTGTTGAGATGTCCTAGTTTGATCCTTGTTTAGATTAGATCCTCAGACAATGAACTCAAGGTAAAGAATAATTTCAATGAAAATTCCATGCTTAACTTCTAATCCTGTTATTAATTAAGATAGCAGCAATAGCAAATTTTCTCAATGTATCTCATTTAAACAAACAAAAATAGAAACAAAAGTGCAGAGGACTTTGCTTCATTGTGGCTTACCTCTATCCTGTGGTCGAAGCTTCTTAATTTTAACACACTATTCAAAAGGGATGATCTGCAAAAATAATCCAAGGTGTGAGTTTTATGAGGTGTTTGTGAAAATCAAGTTGCAATGTATTGGAGCCACTGATCCCACTAATCCAAACTGTTCTGGCTTTGCAGGTTATTTCTCTGTCACTGCCCAGATATTTGAAATTAGATCATGCGTAAAGCAGGTAGCTGTGGTATGTACAGGATCTAATCGTCCAAATCATTCTGACTTGGAAATGTCGAGCTCAGCTGAGATCCAGGCTAATTTCATGCTTTAACTACTGATTTTAATGATAAATATGAAAGATGATCATAACACCTTTTGGATAGCTATTGGTCATTTAATCATTTTACAAACAAGAAACATAGCCTCTCTTAATATCAAACAAGACCGTATTCTGTCTTAAGAGTTACTAATTCTAAATGACTAGATATTGAAGAAATGCTAAGATGTAAAACAGAGAATTGTTTGACATCTGCAGTATTGCAGGCACCTCACAATCCTACATCAATCCTTGAAGCACCATGTTAAACACAATATGCTCTTTTGTAAACACCATGCAATAATTGAATGTGGAGAGTTTAGAACAGGTACTGGAATTAATTGATGAAGACTACACTTAATATTTTGCATTTCACATAGCATTGGTAAAGTCTTGATTTCCCCCACCTTGAATCATTTGCTCATTGTCTCTTGGTCCTGTACTTATCCTCTACAAGAGCCAACCAAATGTGAGGAGTGTGGCAGGGAACAGGATGGATCTCCTGAAAGTGAGATTTTGCTGCCTGTGACAGTCAATGGTGCCCTGCAGTGTATGCCCAACAGGTATGGAGGTCATACCATTGCCCTACCTGCACACCTAGCCATCCAAAGACAGCAGTGATGTGAAAGGGATCAGCACCTAGACACAGAGGGACATCAAACATAGACTGATGAATAGCAACAGCAAGAAGAATTGAAGTGAATTGAACTATTTATTGTCACAGGTACAAAGAAACAAGAGATACACTTATCTGTTATTCAGGCAATGCAATGCAACAGATAATGCAAGAATAAAAACAAAGGTGCAGAGAAAAGTGCTATAATAAACAAAAAGTGTGGAATATAGTGTCATATCAGGCAAGAGTGCAGGGTATAGTGTTAGAGAGAAAAGTACATTTGAACGGAGCATCATGATCTTACAAATGAGAGGTCCACTCAAGGGTCTGGTAATGGAGGGAAGCAAGTGTCCTTCAATTTGATGGTGTGTGTTTCAAACTCTTGTACTTTCTGCTTGACGAGAGGGGGGGAAAGAAAATGTAACCAGGTTGGGTAAGCTGTGAACTTTAATATGTTGGCAGCTCCATAAAGCCTTTGGGAGATGAAATGTAGTCGATGGAGGGAAAGCCAGTTTGCACGATGGCCTGAGCTTCATTCCAAATTCCTAAGATTTCTTGCAGTCTTGGGCAGAGCAATTCCCATACCAAGCTGCCATGCTTCTGGGGAAGGCAAGAAAGGCTAATGGGAAATCCTGCCAGCAGTTCACCTTCCAGAATGGCTGAGAAGTGAAGCATTAACCGAATAGCCAAAAGGGACTCACTGATGGAGAAGCACTTTCCAGAAGGAACCAACTGAATCACAGACCGAGCCCAGATGACATGGAATAATCATTCACATGCTCCCTTGTGGGTTGATATGCCTTGATCATAATGTCTATTAATGAATCCTTGACCCATTTACTGAATTAGCTTTCTCTGACTGTTTGCAATGGAAGTGAATTTAAACTGGTACATCTTTGGTGGAGTACGTGGGGATTTCCACATCTAATTGATATAGCTGGAGCCATTTCCTGGCATCCTCTTCCAATGCTGGCCCAGGAATCCTCACAACACACAGAACCCAGTGTGGAGATAAAATGTAAGCCAGTCCTGATGCAAGGTCTCAATACAAAACATTGACTTACATAATAGATCCTCTTCCAGTCCTAAATTTCTTTTTTGTTCCAAATTCTAGCACCTCAGTCTCTTTATGTCCCTTTTACTAAATTTGCTGTCTCACCTGTACCCTCTCTTCTCCATGGTTAGGCAGACCTACTCAAATATTAATGGCCCATGTGGCATTTTCTCCTAGCTTTGACAGAGGACTTACACCATTATAGTGACATAAGAAGATCAAATGAAGACACTTGCAAGAGCAGTCAAACAAACCGATGATGACAACATAAACTACTGTAGATGCTAAAAGTCTGAAATAAACCAGAAAATACTAGAATTAATCAAGCAGGACAAGCGGCATCTTGGAAAAGGGAAACAGAATCACATGAATGGACTTACATTAGAACTTTGCTGCCTTTGTAGTAGGAGAAAGAGTCAAAAGGAAAAATGAAGCAAAGGAAAAGAGGAAGGCAAATATATCAATCCCATAGTCACACCAGAACTGGACATGGAGCAGGAGCAGTATTACACAATAATAAATACTAGAGCTGGTGGGAGGGTTTAAACTAGTTTGGCAGGAGGGTGGGAATCAGAATGTGTGGATAGAAATTAAGGTAGAAGGGAACCAGGGTGTTAGGGTCGAGAAAGAGGAAACTAGAAAAATCATCAAAAATAAGGTACAGCAAAGATGACAAAAAGGACAGGCAGGTGAAAAGATTGGATAATTTGCTGTGCAATAGAAATACAGCAAATCAGTAACAGATACTGGTCTAAGGGTACTATACTTAAATGCGCAGGGCATTAGGAAGAAAGTAGATGACCTTGTTGAAAAGCTGCAAATTAAAAGATATGACATTGTGGCCATCACCGAGACCTGGCTTAATGATGGATGTGATTGGGAGCTGAATATCCAAGGGTACACAGTGTAACGAGATCAAACCAGCAACCACAAAGAAAGCATATCACACAGGGGTAAAGATGAACAATTACTTTATTAACAAAATTTCACCTTCAAACTTTAATTCAAACGCCCCCCCCCCCTTTTATAACAATGCCCACTGGTTAATATGCAAATCTCTATAACAGTATAAAACTAACAAATTCCCCAGCCTAAATATAACATACGTAATCAAAGTCTAAGGTACACTTCCAACCAGCTCACAGAAAAACTTAGACACATTAGACACAAAACACACAAGACTCACAAAACTTTGATCTCAACCGAAGCAAAGATCACAAACAAAATTCAGTTTGTTTGGTAAACTGAAGCCAAAAGATCTTTGAGAGAGAAAGAGAGAGAGGGCACAAAATTTGAAGTTGTCTTGTGTTGCTTGCAGAGAGAGGAACAATGGTTTGGTCCAGATCCTCTGGCAGCCTTCGGAATGTTCATCCTTTTTGAAATCCCAACATTCTAAACTGTCCTCCAGACGACAACTCATGCTCTGGGCCTCCTTCCACTCCACAGCACACCCAATGGTGGTTTATTCTCCAAGTCCATAAATTTTTAGATCATTTTCTGCACATGGTCCATCTCCCGCTCTCTCAGCAGTCCAACTTCACCTTGGCTCTCTAAGGCAAACTGTCACTTTTTAACATAAAACCACACAACACATAGGCCAATGCACCACACAGAACTCTGTAACAACAGTGTATAAGAAAGATAAGCAGATAAGTAGATAGGATGGCATGGCCCTGATGGTAATCAATCAGTAAATCAGTAAAGAGAAGGGATATAGGGTCAGAAGTGGTAGAATCCTTATGGTTGAGTTAAGAAATGGTAAAAGTACCCTATTAGCAATTATATACAGGACCCCAAACGGCAGCCTGGAAGTGGACTACGAGTTACAGCTGGATATAGAAAAAGTGAGTCATAAGGAAAATATCAAAATAATTATAGGGGATTTTAACACAAAATGGGATTGGGAAAGTCAGGAAGGCACTGGATCCCAGGAGAGAGAGTTTATAGAATGCCTACAGGATGGCTTTTTGGAACAGCTTGTCGATAAGCCCACCAGGGACTCGATGGTTTTGAATTGGCTGATGTGCAATGAACCTAAGGTGATGAGGGAATTAAAGGTGATGGAATCCTTAGGAAGTAGTGATCATAACATGATAGAGTTCAGTTTCAAATTTGAAAAGGAAAAGCTGATATCAGGTGTCAGAAATAAAACTTCTCACACATGAGTCTCTTTAAAACTGATGACACGACAAGCTTTATTTACAAGTCTGCAGAGTTGGACTCAACTGGCTTCTCACCAGTTAAGCCCCGATACATACAGTACATTGATTTTTATACCCTTATTGTTTGCCCTTCCCCTTCTTATTAATACTGTTTTAATTGGTTAGTATTGCAAAAGCATTCTAAGTATAACTGCATTTTTAATTATCACGTTCGTTACGTACGCTGTGAACTCTACATACACTAAATTCTGTTTCTCACCCTTCTTATCAATCCTTTGTCTCCTGCATGTCTCTCACTATGACCATGAAAAGATAGGTTTAAAAAAAAACATATCCAGCTGAACCTTTTGTCCTTGGCTGCTAGTCCGTTCTGGCTTCCCTTTTTATGATTAATCATCACATTTTAACTTAAGTCATTTTAACCTAAATTCTCTATATATAACAATCCACCCCTTTCTCTCTTTAAAATGTGTGTATGCAAAACCAGAGTCCATCAGGGCATGGTGGGCCTGAGTCACCCTTCCAACCGTTAAGAGGGAAAGGAGTGGTATTAGGAATCTGTATATAATGACCCATATTATTTCCTTCTTTTTCCACACAAGGGGTATATGGATGTTGGGTGGTATTTTCTGCCCAGCATTTCTCAGGAACTGAGGTATGGGAAATAAAATTACCCTCCTTTCTTCCCCAAATGTGGTCCTGAAACAGGACCACTGTGTCTCTGCATTTCTTACATTTCACACCTGATAAAGACATAGGCAAACTAAGAAAAATCAAAGAACATAACAATAACATTGTGAATCAAGTCTTTCTGCGAAATCGTAAAGTAAGAGGTTTTTCTCCAGGAACACAAGTCCAGTCTGAGTTCGTATCAGGGTCCTGAGGCGCCTCTACAGGTCCCTTAAATCTGGATGCGTGCGTCCACCCCTTCTCTCTTGTTCGTGCTGCAGCCTCTGTAGTTAAGAGAACTTGGTATGGACCTTCCCACTGGGGCTGGAGTTTTTCAGTTTTCCAGGTCTTGATGAGAATCCAATCTCCTGGTTCCACTTTGTGTAAAGAAAAGTCTAAAGGCGGTGTTTGTGCCAATAGTCCTATCTTTCGTAAATCTGTAAGAGAGCGTGACAGTGCCTGCAAATAGTTCCTAACAAATATATCCCCTTCCCCCAAGGTGGGACACCCCTCAACTGTACTCCAGAAGGGAAGCCCAAACATCATTTCATAAGGGGACAACCCTACATCTTTTCGTGGGGCAGTATGAATTCTTAATAAAGCCAGGGGCAGACACTTTATCCAAGGCATTTTAGTTTCCACCATTAATTTTGTCAATTGCATTTTTAGGGTTCCATTCATACGTTCAACCCTCCCTGAGCTTTGTGGATGCCAAGGGGTATGCAATTTCCAAGAGACCTGTAATGCATTACAAATCAATTGCTGGATTTTTGAACAAAAATGTGGACCCCTGTCTGAGTCTATAGAATCCATTATATCATATCTGGGGATTATCTGCTCTAGGAGGAGGCGAGCTACTGTAGAGGCTGTAGCATTTACTGTTGGGAAGGCTTCCACCCATCGGGTAAAGTGATCTATTACCACCAACAGATACTTCCATCTTTGGACTTGAGGTAACTCTGTGAAGTCGATCTGGATACTTTGAAAAGGGCGTATGGCTAATGGTTGACCTCCCATGCTCCCTGTCCTCATCACCTTTTTATTAATTTTTGTGCATAGGTGACAATTCTGCACCTCCTGTTGGGCCAAGGTGTAGATTCCCTTACACACATATTCTCGAAGCACTGTGTCACATAAGGCTTGGGTGCCCCAGTGGCTCTGATGATGCAGGTGTTTTAAAATATTGCGAGTTATTTCTTTATTTAGAACCATTCTTCCATCTGGTGTCTTCCATGTTCCATCAGGCAACTGGCTTGCGCCCAGCTGAGCCATGTCCTTTTCTTCCTTAGCAGTGAAAATGGGAGCCTTCTTTATGCCTTGCCTTATTGGGATTAAGGTCAGCAAACGGACTTCTTGTTGCATGGCTGCCCTTTTGGCTTCTTCATCAGCCAGTCTGTTTCCAATTGCCGTCGGGGTATCTCCCCTCTGATGGCTTGGTATGTAGACCACTGCTATTTCCTGGGGTAATGTCAAGGCTTCTAAAGTCAGAGTAATCATCTGTTCCTTTCCTCTTGATGTAATTAGACCACGCTCCTTCCAGATCTTACCAAAGGTATGCACTACCCCGTATGCGTATTTGGAATCAGTGTAAATCGTTCCAATTTTCTTTGCCAGTATTCTGAGGGCTCTCTGCAAGGCATATAGTTCACAGGATTGTGCTGACCAGCTTCCGGGTAGTCTCGTGGATTCTACTACTTTCCAAGTATTTCCTTCTATTATAGCATACCCACTTCTTCTCATTCCGTCAACACATCTGGCGGAGCCATCAATGTAGAATTCATATCCTTCTCCCAGCGGAGTATCGCAAAGGTCTTCTCGGGTCTTGGTCTGAAGATCTGTCAACTCGACACAGTCGTGCTCCACCTCTCTCTCTGTTTCACTGCCGTATAAAAACTGAGCTGGGTTGCAGCTATTAATCTTTGCAAACTGTAGATCTTCTCCGACCATTAAAATGGTTTCATACTTTAATATGCGAGAATCAGTCAGCCATCGATGGGCAGTTTGTGTTAATAAAACACTCACAGAATGGGAGGTGTACACAGTCATCTTTCCTCCAAAAGTAAGTTTACGTGCTTCCTCTACCAACAGAGCAGCAGCCGCTACTCCCTGGATACACGTCGGCCATCCGCGAGACACTGGGTCCATCATTTTGGAAAGGAAAGCCACTGGGTGTCGCTGACCGCCTTTTTCTTGTGTTAAAACTCCCACAGCTGTTCCTTGGTTATGAGTGACAAATAGCTGGAAGGGCTGTTTTAAAGAGGGCAGAGTGAGTACTGGGGCTCGTGTCAGGCGATGCTTCAAGTCCTCGAACCATCCCTCCTCCTCCTGGGTCCATTTCAATGGATATTCATTTTCATTTGTCAGTTTTTCATACATAAACTTCACCAAAGCTGAGTAGTCCTCTATCCATAACCTACAGTAACCTAAGAGTCCCAGGAATTGTCTTATTTCCTTCTTATTACGGGGTAACGGCATTCTAGTGATTCCCGCAATCCGTTCAGGGGTAATCCGTTTCTGTCCTTTACTTATCTGGTGTCCCAGATATACCACAGTTCTCTCAACGAACTGTAACTTGTTCCTGGACACCCGTAGACCCTTTTTCCCCAGATAATTCAAGAGTCTAATTGTATCTCCCCTCATTTCTTGTTCCTTGGGTCCTGATAATAGTAAATCGTCCACATACTGCATTAGTTGGGAATCATCAGATTGTGGATAGTCCACCAGGATTTGTTCTAGCATTTGTCCAAACAGGTTTGGAGATTCAGTGAACCCTTGGGGCAATACAGTCCACCGAAGCTGTCTCCGTCTGCCTGTCCATGGATTTTCCCATTCAAACGCAAACATATCTCTACTTTCCTCTTCTAATGGACACGTCCAGAAGGCATCCTTCAAGTCGATAACACTAAACCACTCATGGTCTGGGGGAATCCGACTCATAATAGTATAGGGATTAGGCACCACTGGGTGGCGGGTCTGAACAATAGCATTCAAACTTCTTAGATCCTGAACTAGGCGATAGGATCCATCTGACTTTTTTACTGGGAGTATAGGGGTGTTATAAGGTGACATGCATTCTTCTAATAGTCCGTCTCGTATTAGAGTCTCAATTACCGGCTGTAGCCCTTTTCTCCCTTCCAAAGAAATAGGATACTGACGTTTCCTTACCGGCTGATGACCTGGTATTAATGTGACATGTAAAGGTGGGATGTCCAGACCTCCTCGATTTCCCTCCTTATACCAGACTCTCTCGTCAATCTGCCGTTCATCCTCTTCCTTTAAAGCGCAGAGGTGGACTCGCACTTCTCCGTCCACAGGGAGAGCACCCAAACCTAGGAGAGCCTGTAAGTCCCTTCCTAGGAGGTTAAATCCAGCCGACGGTAACAACAAGAGGTCTTGTACCCCTTCTCTTTCTTCCAGTTTCACTGTTACTTGGGGAATTATTGATACCATTCTGGGAGCCCCTTCTATCCCAGAAATTTTCAAATTACTTTTTACAGGTTCAGTCCCGATTGGCACAGTTATTACACTACTTCGTTCCGCTCCTGTGTCCACCATAAACACCACCTCTTCTCCCTTGGGACCAATTTTTAGTTTTACCAGGGGTTCCCTCTTATACTTGGTCCCTAACATTTGGAACCCCTGACCCCCCTAATCTTCTTCCATAAGTTCGAGGGCACGCAATTCCCTCTTGTATTGGGGGAATTCCCTCTTAAAGTGTCCTTCCTCATTGCAGTAATAGCACTTAACGAACCTCCGGGGTCTTCCCTCTCTTGGATATCTTGGATTGTTTAGAGGAAGGTTTTGTTTTCTTTCCCCTCTGGATTCGGCATTCATCTGTCGGATAGTCTGTACCATAACCTTTGTCGCCCTCTTTTGATCTTCTTCTTCTCTCTGCACATATACTTTTTGCGTCTTTTTTAACAGGTCGCTTAGGGGTTTTTCGCTCCAGTCCTCCTCCTTTTCTAGTTTCTTTCTAATGTCCTGCCATGATTTGGAAACAAATTCAATTCGAATAAGCTGTTCACCCATTGGTGTACTAGGGTCCACGCCCGCATACTGTTGGACATTCTTTCTCACCCTCTCCAAAAAATCAGTAGGGGACTCGTCTTTCCCCTGGTGGTTCCCAAATGCCTTGGTGAAATTGTGACCCTTTGGCACAGCCTCCCGTATCCCTTTAATTGTCCACTCTCTATATTGTCTCATACTTGCCAATCCCTCGGGTGTTCGTTTGTCCCACCTGGGTTCATTTAAGGGATATTTTTGTTCATGGGGTCTGGGGTCCCCAGGTTGTTCATATTCCCACATGAGGAGGGCAGCCCGTCGAATCATCTGCCTCTCCTGGGGTGAGAATAATGTTCCCATTATTGCCTGCATCTCTTCCCACGTATATGTGTTTGGTCCCAGGAATTGGTCGAGCTGTTCAGCCAATCCTATAGGATCTTCCAATAACTTTTTCATTTCTTTCTTAAATCCCCGCACCTCTGTACTAGTTAGGGGAACATTCACATATCCCGTTCCCCCTCCCGGTCCTCCCATAGGAACTTCCCTCAGGGGATTTAGGCTTATTGAAAACTTTGATGGTCCTGGACCAGTCTGGGATCTTGTCCAGGGTCGGTTTACCGGTGGAAGTTTAGGGTCCGACTCCCTTAATTCATTCTTTTTTTCCCAGCCCCTTTCAGGGCAATCAGATTCATCACCTTTCCCCTTCGGTAATGAGCTTTCCTCGGGCGCAGTAGGCACCGGGGGAATATAAGGAGGGGGAAGGTTGTCCAGAGGTTCCCACTTCTTTTCTCCCGCTACCCTCAATTTAAAACATTTTGTTAAGGATCCTGGCCAGGGAATCCAACAAAATGCATACGCTGACTCTTCTTGATTCACCTTTGGTCTCGAATTTACATATATGTTTAATGCTTGTCTAACCCAATCCTCATCAGATCCAAATTTCGACCACCAGACCGAGGAACCTTTAATAGGTTGTTTCGACCAAAGGAGACAATATTGGACCATCTTTTTCTTGTTTTTGTCTCGATATCTTTTACTATCCCAATTTTCAAACATTCTCCCCAAAGGGCTGTCAAGGGGAACTCCCAGGAATTGTCCTGAATTTTCAGACGAGCCCTTAGATTTTGATCCTCCCATTTTCCCACCTAGATCTGTTTATCGTTGCTGAGGACCCTCTCGTTCTGGACCCTACTCCCTTCTTCTCAGACGCCTCGTCGGAGGTACTGTCCCTCCTTTGGTTACCGCTGAGGTTTCCCTGGGGTTGACCCCTCTCTTCTCGGCACTTCGTCGGAGGTGCTGTCCCTCCTTCGGTTACCGCCGAGGTTTCCCTGGGGTCTATCCTAGAGTCCCACGACAGGGTCCTCACGCCACGACAAAAGCTCTATACCTGATCTATTATGTTAGGTTTTTTTATCCAAACAGGTGTATCCCGTTACACCTGTTACCCAATCCCCACACCACAATCGTAAGTCGTCACTTACCGGTGTCTTCCCGGGGATTGAACCGTCACCCTTCTCCTCTCCGTCTTGTCGTGTCACCTTGTCCGGATACCACTCGCTCAAGCCACCCGAAGCGACGAGCAAGGGACTAGGAGCCGCTGAACTCAGCGGGGTGCACCGCCTCCGATGTCCCTCTTCTCGCCTCCCCTCACGGCCGGAGTGTAGATCCCGGACGAGTCCCCATTTGTCAGAAATAAAACTTCTCACACATGAGTCTCTTTAAAACTGATGACACGACAAGCTTTATTTACAAGTCTGCAGAGTTGGACTCAACTGGCTTCTCACCAGTTAAGCCCCGATACATACAGTACATTGATTTTTATACCCTTATTGTTTGCCCTTCCCCTTCTTATTAATACTGTTTTAATTGGTTAGTATTGCAAAAGCATTCTAAGTATAACTGCATTTTTAATTATCACGTTCGTTACGTACGCTGTGAACTTTACATACACTAAATTCTGTTTCTCACCCTTCTTATCAATCCTTTGTCTCCTGCATGTCTCTCACTATGACCATGAAAAGATAGGTTTAAAAAAAAACATATCCAGCTGAACCTTTTGTCCTTGGCTGCTAGTAAGCTCCCTGTCCGTTCTGGCTTCCCTTTTTATGATTTATCATCACATTTTAACTTAAGTCATTTTAACCTAAATTCTCTATATATAACATCAGGTTTGTCAATATTTCAGTGGAACAAAGGAAATTACAGTGAGAGAGAAGAACTGGCCCAAGCTGACTGGGAAAGTAAGCTAGATGGAGGGGTGGCAGTGTACATGGTCATGCCCTGGAGATTATTTGTAAATTCATGATTATTCTGGAGGATTGGCATTCCAAAGTTTTCATCTGATGCCTTCCATTGTGGTCATGCTCTCTCCTTCATCTCCCAGTTCTTGCTGGTACTTTCCCCCACTTATCTCCACTCACACACTGTGATTGTGTGAATTGAGGTGGTAACAATACAGAAAATACACTATAAAGACAAAGTTTGTTTGTAGACTGGTGAGAATGCTAAACAGTAGATGTACTGGATATGTTGCTAAGCTTGAAAGTTACAAATGGGAACAAACATATGCCTTAAATATGGAATAGTGAAAATGTTATGAATTGAATAATAGAATCGAAGACCCAGAGGATAGCAAAAAACAGAGAACTGTGGCCATTTTCAACAAGAAGAATGCAATCCTGCTCCTGTTGCAAGGACCAGAATGTTAAGACATTGATTGTGATCTGATTATGCCATAGATTGTAGATGAACATGTTAACTTTGTACAGTCAGCAATAAGTTGTCTGGCATGTGAAACCAAGGACCAGAGAAAACAACTAGTGCATGGTCAGCCAAAGACATTGACTGTGGTGATACCACCACTGGATTGTTGGTGACTGCTTCCGCCTGTCCTCACTCCTGCACTGTCTACTGCAGGGAGAAACCCATTGTAACTGCAGGGAGGTAACCTGGGAGACTAGCTCCACCTACTCCCTGCCAATCACTGCCCCACATAAAGGATCATGCCGGCCCTTGGGTAGGAGCAGTGTACATGGAGCCAGAACCTTGTGTGAAAGCTTTAAATTAATGAAAACCTGTTCCTTGTTAGTGCTTGTTTGTTCGCACTGCAGCGTACCACAATTTAATTAGTTTAATTTTAAAGGACCATGGAGAAGTTTCTCAGCATAGAGAAGGTGGATATCAATCCCCAACACCCGGAAGCTCCAGCACATTTCGAGATCTGGAAGCATGCGATCGGGCAATCATCCGCACTCAAGCTGAGGCCATCAACTCAAACTAGAAGAAACTCATGCTACTGTGCAGGAAACTGGGCTCGTTCGCGTTCGAGGAAATCTGCACAGAGTATGAACCGGCGGTGGTCATCCTGGAAAACATCTACAAGCCTCCAGCAAATGTACTCTACTCCAGATACTCCAGCCTCTACCAGGTGAGACAGTAGAGGCTTACTTTGGGGCACTGTGTGAACTGGTGTGCCCATTGTTAGGTCTGCATTGTTCATGAATGAGTGAGACAAACACCAGACTGAGTCGAAATCAGGGTTCTTTGTTCTTTATTACCGGATTGTAACACTTGCGACTAACAAAGTTAGTCGGAGAATGCATTCTGCCGTTATCAGCAAAATGGTGATTTTTTATACCCTTGGATACATGCTTAGAACATCATCATATCATTACTTGTCCAATGACTAAAACTGTTGCTATCCTTTCCCTGCTAGCTTCCTGCCTCTCAATCCATCAATGTCTCTCTTATCTTGTAAGTACAAGGATGCATTCTGTTACTCCTTAGTACTGGGTGACTCCTTCTCCGGTCCCATCTCATGATGTTTTACCTAACAGGAGTACAAGGACACCTCCCCTTCTTGTTACTGCCCTGTACAGGGTAACTCCCTACACATTCCCATCTCATGATGTTTTACCTTACACCATGCATGACAGAGACCAGGATGACCACCGGGGAAATGAAACGATTCATCTGGGATGCATGTGTGTGAGGCCTGCAATTGAGGGTGACCTGACAGAGCCTGCTGGAAGAAAGCAATGCTTCCCTCATGAGGGTCATCGATGTGGTCTGTTCTCTGGAAGCTGCAGCCCACCATGCAGAAGCCTTTGTTGCTCGCCTGTTGCTCACTTTGGCTTGGCTGATCCAGATGACCGCTGCCACCCAAGGGCCCCTTCTGTGGAGAAGTGATCACCGTTGCCTACATATCCTGCCATTGTAAGTACTATGGGACACAGTGTGGGTTTGACAGATGCTCCCGAAAGAACTGCCCTGCGAGGAACTCACATTGCTCCCGATGTGGAAAGGTCACTTTGCCAAGGTGTGTCTCTCCAAACCCACCAGGAGCACCACAGCCCTCTGTGACCAGCCAGAAGCCCCCTTGACCCTCCAGGTGCCTCCACATGCGACCCATCAACTCTGCCCATACCAGTTATGTCATTTCCAGCCCAGCCATTGAACCACACTGCTGCTATTTATCACCATCACCATCTTGGACTGGCTGACTTTTATTCACACTGAACACCTCACTTCCGCCCCGCCAACCCAACAATGTGGTCAACATGTGTGTGTACAGCCATCACCGGACTGCGCAATCATTGCACCCCATGCCGGCACACGCAACATACCAGACCCACCACGCTGCACAGATGATGATTCCTCCACCATCCAGGCTCATTGAGACTGGATGTATAAATCGCTACTCACCGCTGCCAGCTGGAAGCAGCGACTCAGACCTCGAGTCAGTCCTAGCGTCCACCATGATGTTGGACAACACCCTCCATGGATTTTGGAGCTCAATGATGGATATCACTGTCAACGGGAAAGAATAAAGTGCCTGTTTTATAGCGGTAGTACTGAGAGCTTTGTGCACCTGCACTTGGTTTGTACGCTGGCGCTCAAAGTAATCCCAGCGAATGCTTTCATCGTCTTTGCGGCCCATGACCATTCCATTACAGCACTGGGGTGCTGTTTGGTAAATTGGACTGTAGGAGAGGAAACTTACAAAGGGTTCAGGCTCCTGATCATGCCAAAGCTCTGTGCCTTGATTATCCTGGGTCTTGATTTCCAGTGCCATCACCACAGTGTCACGCTGGCCTTCGGTGGATCGCTCATTCTCCTCTCTCACTGTCTACACCACCAAACTTGTTGACCGTCCCCACTCCACCTGTGGACTGTCCACCCTATGGGTAACCCCCCCTTCAATCACCTGACACTAGACTGCAAGCCCATTGTGGTCAAGAGCAGGCACTTCTGTGCAGTCGACAAGGCCTATATCAAGGCCGAGGTGCAACGATTTCTGGCAGAAGGGGTAATAGAGCCCAGCACTAGCCCCTGGCGAGCCCAGGTCCCAATGGTCAAAGGAGGGAGTAAACTGAGGATGGTCATCGACTATAGTCAGACCATCAACCGGTACACCAACTGGATGCCTACCCACTACCCCGTATTACCACATGGTCAATGAGATCGCCCAGTACAGGGTTTTCTCCATCATTGACCTGAAGCCGGTCTACCACCAGCTCCCCAACCAGCTCCCCATCCATGCCCGGGATAGGCTCTATACCACCTTCAAGGCACCTTTATCAGTTCTGCTGGGTCCCTTTTGGGGTCACTGTGTTCCTGAGGGAGATGGATCACATAACCCAAGAATGACCTTCCCACACCTCTATAATGTCACCATGTGCAGCCACTACCAGCAGGACAATGATCCTAACCTGAAAAAGTTCTTCCGGGCGGCAGAGGCATTAAACCTCACTTACAATAAGGAGAAGTATGTGTTCAGCACCACCCACCTCGCCATCCTCGGGTGCATCGTGGAACATGGTGCCATTGGACCCAACCCCAAATGCATGCGCCCCCCCCTTCCCCACACACTCAAGGTCTGCGCAGGTGCCTAGGGCTGTTTTCCTACTATTTCCAGTGGGACCCTCGGTTCTCAGATAAGGTCTGCCCTCTGGCCCAAGCCAACACCTTCCCCCTCCCCGCCGAGGCACAAGCGCCCTTTACCTGCATCAGAAAGGATATCACCAATGCCATGATACATGCTATGGGCCATGACTGAGTCCTGCCGGGTCTGTGCAGAGTGCAAACTGTGCTTCTTCCACCCAACACAGGTCCATGTAACAAAGGCCACTCAGCCCTTCGAGTGACTTGAATCACTTTGAATGATTTCCTCTGAGATGGCAAAGGCCGACAGCATCGAATCCATGCTGCTGAAGATCCAACTGCGCTGGGTAGGTCACGTCTCCAGAATGGAGGACCATCGCCTTCCCAAGATCGTGTTATATGGCGAGCTCTTCACTGGCCACCGAGACAGAGGTGCACCAAAGAAGAGGTATAAGGTCTGCCTAAAGAAATCTCTTGGTGAAATCTCTGGGCTGATATCGCCTCAAATCGTGCATCTTGGCGCCTCACAGTTCGGCGGGCAGCAACCTCATTTGAAGAAGACTGCAGAGCCCACCTCACTGACAAAAGACAAAGGAGGAAAAACCCAACACCTAACCCCAACCAACTAATTTTCCCTTGCAACCACTGCAACCATGTCTGCCTGTCCCGCATCGGACTTGTCAGCCACAAACGAGCCTGCAGCTGACGTGGACATTACCCCTCCATAAATCTTCGTCCGCGAAGCCAGCCCAAAGAGAAGAGTTGAATACTTCAGTTTTCCCTTGCCCTGATACCTCTATCTGCTGGCGCAGATCTTTACCATGTTCGGATACCCAGCATTCATCCACAGTGACCGGGGCGGGTCTAGCTTTATGAGTGAGGAGCTGTACCAGAACCTGGCAATGCAAGGCATTGCATCTAGTTGCACAAGTAGCTACAACCCCAGGGGAAAATGACCAGGGAGAACAGGGTGGTCCACCAACTACTAGCAGGAGGCCCTTCCCCACGGCACTCCATGCTATACTGTCACTCTTATGTACGGCTACTAACCAGAACCCTCATGAACGCCTCTTATCCTTTCCCAGAAAATTGGCAACAGGAGTCTCACTGCCGGCATTGCTGATGTTTCGGGGACCAATCCTCCTCTGTAAGTACGAGAGGACCCTCAAATCTGACCCCCTGGTTGAACAGGTGCACCTCCTCCATGGCAACCCACATTACGCCTATGTGGTGTACCCCAATGGACGTGAATACACAGTCTTGACAGGACCTGGCACCAGCGGGAGCCCAGAACCCCATCCCAGGCATCTCCAGAACCTCCCTGGAGCTGACATCCTCCCCCCCACCCACCAGCAACCATGGGACCCTACTGCCCGTGGACCCACCCCGCCCACACTGCCGGCTGCCCTGACCATCCCTGACCCAGCCAATCTTCAGGTGGCTCCTACCTCTTACCAGGGGTCTTCCTGCAATGGTCCCAGAGGCAACTGCGACCACCAGATCACCTGAGTTTGTAAACTTTGTAAATATGTGATTTTCTCTCCCAACAGCTCGGTATCTAGCAGACACCTGGCACAAGGACGCTGGTGGAGACGGTTTTTCATCCCCCAGGGACTCATTTTAAGGAGGGGGTAAATGTGTGATGCAACCACTGGACTGTCGGTAACTGCCTGCACCTGTCCGTACTCCTGTACTGTCTACTGCAGGGGGAAACCCATTGTACCTGCAGGGAGGTAACCTGGGAGACTGGCTCCACCTACTCCCTGCCAAATCCCCGCATAAAGGCTCACGCTGACCCTTGGGCAGGAACAGACCACACAGAACCAGAAGGTATACTGAACCTTGTGGTCAAGTTTTAAGGTAATTAAAGCCAGTAGTACAGCTTTTCGTTGTTTGTTCGCACTGCAGTGCACCACATCGACAACAGCTGTATTTTCACAGTGGGATCATTAAGGGTGTGGACAGACAACTGAGAGAATTCAGGCAATACATTATGAGAGTAATGCAAGAGACTGCAGACACAAAAGTCTGGAGCTAAACACAAACTGCTGGAGGAACTCAGCAGGTCATGCTGTATCAGTGGGGAGAGAAGAATTGTTGAAGTTTCATGTTGGGAGCATGTAAACTGGCCACTGCTCTAGAGATGTATATCAGTTTCATACAGGAAGTACAAAGTTTACATCTTTAACTGCATTCCACGGTTCAGATGGGAGCAGGCAAACAAAGTGGAAATGTGGCAGGGGAAAGGGCTGCAATAGCAAATACAGGCCTACTACTCTCAGCTTGATACACTGCAGCCAAAGTGGGGCAAGGCAGATTGATAAATCATAGCAGAGTTGAAAGTCTTGAGGCAACCCAGAGAGAGTCGAGACATTGCTTGTAATTTTATTAAATTTGGACAAAAAAAGCAGCCTGGCAAGGTTAATACAAGAGCATAAGGAATTGATCCAGGGTTAGGCCATCTGGCCTATTGAGCCTACTCTGCCATTCAATAGGATCATGGCTGATTTGGTAGTAGTTTTGGTTTTGATAATCTCAGATGTCCGGTGAAAAGTCAAGGCTGTTGAAGCCACATTTTTGGTTGGATTTGTTTAGAATATGAGGATGAATAATAACATGTTACAGGAGAGAGACAGGACTGTTTAATATCCATTTATTTATATCAGTTGCTATTGTAAAGAAAGAATTACTAATCTTAAATATAGGTCTAAATAATACATACAGTAAAGAAACAACCATACATCTTCCAAAAGGTTGGGCAGTTGAGAATATAGGTAACAAGAACAATTCAAATAGATTAATTAGAAATATAGATAACAAAACATAGAAATAGCACTGAAGGCCACTTGTTTGAAAATCATGTTTCCTTTTCATTTGAAACAGCAAACTTGTATTCACTCATTTATAATTATCAAGAAAATGACTCCTGGGCAAGGCACAAATACCTGTCAGTTATTCTCTGTTTCAGTCTATTTACCTTTAATACTTCTAAATATTATTATAAAACACAGAGTAGAACAAAGTGTTAGTGTTACAAAAGGTATGGCAGGCCCTTTCATATTTTACTCTTAAAGAGACAATATCCCTTTCTTTTCTTTTTTTGTTGGAGTACTGAAAATATTTAGTCAGGTCACTCATGTGAGTGCCATCAGTACCATCCAACCCAGTACTACCTGTCGTATGATTGGGCAGTCGCACCCCCACCATGCTTGCCTAGAGTGGAGGGTGGCTAGGCACCCTGCAGAATGAAAATCAAGAACTGTCAAAGGGTCTTGTAGAGTCAACGGCCATCTAGCAAGCACGTGCCATGAAGCCTGGTAAGGGCAGCCCTTGCAGCAAAGCTTGATCTGGCAATTCACTGCAACAGAACTTCCCGGCTGTCTTGGTCCTCACCATGCTGCTGGATCTGGCAGGGAATGTCGAGAGGGTGGGTCTGGACCTGTGTAACCCACTACTCACCTAAATCCATTCATTCACACACTGTTCCTTTCTGAGGAGTGGGGTATCCTCATATCAAACCCCACAAACTGAGTGAAAGGAACCATCATCATCCTATGGGATGGATGGCCAGAAGACTGAAAATATTGTGAAACTGAACTGTAATTTGTAGATGCTGTCCTTGGCCTGTTTATCACTGAAAGGATACGTTTTAATATCATCTTACCTTTCTGAAATTAAATCCTGTCAGTTTTTGCATCTGTTTCAATTGAACTGTATTTGTTTCACAACCTTTTATCAATAATATTTTATTTCCTACTAAATACTCAGCAATAAAGTATGAGTCTCCTACTAATCTGTTTCAGTCTTGAAGATGACCCAGACTCATGGATTGAATTTTTTATTTTAAAACACCGTTGTAATGACCACGCTGGGAGAAAACACAGAAGATGCATCAATTGTCTGCTGTGGGAAATGTAGTACAATTCTCTGAATGTATTTACATTATCCAATACAGCAGGCATAAAGAGAAGCTATTAAATATTTCTGGCTCAGTGTCCATGACAAGGGAATATATGAACTAGCATTAACTCTTTCTTATTCTGGTATCTACCTTTACTTGTGCAAGCTTTCTGGAATCAGAAAAAGAATTTAAAAAAATCCTTTGCAGAGAAAAAAACCCAACGTAGGATAATATGGAAATACTCTTACTGAGGGTCAACAGGCCATCAGACATGTTATGTACCTGTTTACGAAGTGTGTTGTTGACTATATACAAATATTACTCTACTGTTCCATGAAACATCCAATTAGATAAATGTACAATTTAAGGTTACAAATTTCATTCTATTGCTTCATTCAAATAACCTATTGAAATATATTGCTATTTTTAAAAATAATTTGTCTTTGATCTTGGACTGTGTCCGTGAAAGCTATCGATTCGCAGACGGATGACCTAAATGCTCTGCAGCACACAAACATGTTACAAAAGTGAAAAAACAAAGTGACATGCTATAGTTGTTAAAATTACAGCAATTCTTTTTATACCATTCAGTTTGCCTCCCTAAACTAATCATACGCTTCAGGACAGAGCAGATAATTTGAAGACATTTAAGATATGAGAAGATTAGTGCACTTGAAGAAGTGCAAATGATTCTGAAGGCATTTTTTAGGATTAAAAATAAAATCCATAACTCATGCACAATGGGAGATGATGAAGTCGGAAATTTGCACCAGGTATGACGTAGCACCATAATCCTCATCAGTTGCTCCTTTTATCATATTGTTCCACCAGCTACCTAAATTGCTGCTTTGGGGAATCTTCTTCCATTTCGTAAGGAGTATTAGGTTGCTTGTTTTTCAAGATGTGCATATGGGAGCAGATTTTTCAATTTAGTTAAAATTCAGAATTACAGAAGAGACCTCGATATTTTTTTTTCCCTGCTAGGAAAAGAGCAAAGTTTTAAAATGTAACATAAAGGAAATGCCACAGTAAAATCCATCTGGTTCATCAGGCTAATGAAAGGAACATTGTCTCTTTGTGAGTCTATTTGCAGGTCAAAGCACTGTTAAAAACAAATGTACCTAATAACTTTCTGCATAGATTATAACCCACATATATTGCAGGGATTAAAATTATATCATTGCTATATAATAACAGAAGAGATTTAGCTTTGTTTTTAATATTGTTCAAATTGATCATGCAATAACATGCAAACCTTTACAACTTTCAAAATTTATTTATGAAAAAAAATCTTTTGGAATATTGAAAATGTTGTCAAGCATTATGTCCATGCATTACATGCAATGTTGTTTGTGAAAGATATCAATAAGCTCTGGATATTTTGCATAAAGCAAGGAATGTGAATTTTCTTTATAGCAACTGTACACGAGTCAACCAGTGACCCCTGCTAATAGTAAAACGTGAAAGTCTGCAGACATCGTAGTTGACGTAAAAACACATTGCTAGAGAAAGTCAGCAGGTCAATCAGTGCACTTTATATAGCAAAGATAAATACACAGTACGTTAGGAACATTTTGGGCTTGAGTCCTTCATTAGCAAATTCCTTTATGAAGGGCTCAAGCCTGAAACATTGGTTATGTATCTTTAACTTTGCTGTATAAAATACACTGCTTGACTTGATGAGTTACTCCAGCTTTACGTCTTTATGGTGACCCCTGCTAAACTGGTTTATTTGATGCTGGCCATATATTGTCAGGAAGTACTTCCCCTGCAGATGATAGAGGTGCAGAACCACATGGGGTGTAAAGATCAGTATCTGTGTCTGTTTCACCCTCTGCTAGATAAAGTTTTGATTTTGGCCAACTTCCTCCCCCATAAAATCCAAAAGTCAAGTCATCCTTTGACTGTGAGACGCTGAAACCACTGGGGGATCGCTGCAGTTCTTCATGGTTGACTGAAAGGAGTGAGATGGGAGTATCACTGTCTCTTGTGCTTCTCCCATGTCTCACTGTCACTTTGTCTGAAAAAGGGCTTGTTAACTCTTCTCCCCGATAGCTAGGGCACACATTGTCTCGTGTGGCTGTCAGTGAACAGATTGGAAGAACTGTTGGCCGTTCTGTGTACGATGGAGCAGGTGGTGGAGGAAATCTTGATAGATCAGCAGTTAAAGATGTAAACTTTGTACTTCCTGTACTCTGTCTGAAGAAACCAAAAGGAGCCACAGAAGACACTTGGACTTGAAAACAATTCTGAGGAACCATGTAGGTGCAGGAATCAGAATAGTTTGAGATGACTCTTTTAATTTCAGAGTATTTGTCTTCCACCTTGTTATCAACTGGACTTTGTCTCGTCGACGGCCCTGCCCCTCTCGCTGAATAATACCCAGTTGATGCAGATTGCCCATTATTCATCTGCTGAATGTGCATGTCCACCAGGAAGTCAATCTTCTTCTCCATTCCCTCCACCTGGAATGGATCAGAGAAAATGCAATTAATTTAATCATTGCAGGTACTTTTAGACAATGAGGACAAGGGGTGTTACCTTGTGAAAAAAAAATATTGAAAATTCATCTGGGACATTATTTTTCATTGAATTTACTTCCAAAAAATACAGCCTTGACTGATCGTCTATAAATTAATGTTGACATTTGCAATTTAGGTAACATATACAAGATTATTGATCTTCTCAACATATCTTGGTGTAACCCCAGTGAGATGATCAAGACTGCTGTAATTCAATTCAGCAATTAAATTATACACACAATGTAAAGCAAGAATAGTTAAATGTAGATCAAATGAACAGCTTCACTTGGCAAAGGTATCTTTCCAAAACATACATCATTCTGTGAAACTCCTGTGATGCACTAAAAACCCAAATATATAACATACCATATTTGATGGCATTTTGGACACCCATATTTTTTCCCAAAAATGTCACCTCAAAAACCATCCCATACACGAAGGTAACATTTTGGTGCCGCCATTTTGGGCACCAAAATACAAATGCAGTGGAAGCTTTCCTCTGCAAGATGGCAACAGGAGGAAAGCCCTCAAACTGCTCACTCAGCTTCAATAAGCCCACGGAGGTGCTCTGCTGTCCAGGAAGCAGGCCAGCAGCTTCGTAGACCACCTTCCCTCGGGTGGCCCGTGCTTTCTGGAGTTGTTGCCGCCGCTCACTCCCCCTAGTGTGAAGGTCCACTCATTCGATCCTGCCTGCTCACTCTCTCCCTCCCTCCCACTCACTCACTCTCTCCCACAGTGCTTTGAGGGGAGCAACAGGCCTTGATGATAAGGCTTTGTTCGATGAGTAAGGCCCCAAGCAAATTGAATGAGGTGAGGGGACGGGTGGCAATGAGTGAGCAGCCTGTCAAACTCAGCTCACTGCCATTCACCCCTGTGCCTCACTCAATCTGTTTGGGAAGGCCATGCTTGTCGAACAAAGGCTCAGCGTGGATCCTGATCACCAAGGTCCAGTGCTCCCCTCAAAGCTCTCTGGGCCCTGTCCATTGCCATGGCTTCTCTCTCTCCCGCTCTGTCAATCAATTGGCATTTGTACAATGTGGCGGGAACCAGCCTGAGCCTCGGGGTGTGAAGGGCAGGAGGACATGTTGCTGCTGTTTCTTATATATGAGGAGGCTTTGGCATCTTGGCCATGCAAGGCTGGAGGGTTTCCATTGAGGTGAGTGAAGGGAAACACACTAAAACAAATTTTTCCTGACATCTCACGCTAAAAATGGGAGGAGGGGGGTCCTATATGCCATCAAATATGGTCATTTACAGGAATGCTTAATATTATGCACATGTGAAGACTATTGGATTTAGTTAATATGAAGGCCTTAATCAGGAGTGGTTCTGTTTGTGATTCACTCAGCAGTTGTATTAATACTGTTAGCCAGGACTATCTGCAGCTCTGAGGAACTCTGAGATACCTGCTGGTCACAGCAATGCACTGGGAAGATGTGGTAACATCCGGTGCCATGAATAAACAAAGAGGGCAAAGTAATATTCACGTCGATTCAGATCCGATTTGGGTTCCTCTCCTTATTTTTCATGTTTCTTCCTTTTCTTCCCCCCAATATTGTTTACTTGTGGAATTAATGAGCCTCACAGAAATAATGGATCAAAATGCAAATTTTAACTTTTCTTTCACAATGACTCAAAAGGAAGAGTGCAGTATGTGCACATTTGATTGAACTGTCGATGAGGAGGATGTCCCATGAGAATAACTTGTGTTAACTAGGTCCAAATCTATTTTGAAATGTGGAATAGTTTAAAGGATTGCCAGAGTAGTTACTGGGAGAATGTTAACCTGATAGAGAAGAATGTCAACCCAAAAGTGGAAGAAGAAATTAAGGGATGAGACAACAAAGAAAAAAGATGTGTAAAAGACAACAGTTATTAACAACAAATAAAATGACTCTAGGCTTAAGACATATGTAAGTAAATACATTAAGTAGGGCAGCTAGAACTATCAACTGTAGTGAGGGGTTTGTTTAAGAAGGATGCTGTCTAGCTGAAGGCTTGACTGAGTCACAGAATATTAAAAGGAAAATGAGTAAAAATAAAGGGAAATTGAACATGAAGAGATGAGGCATAGGGGTAGCTGCAAACATTGTGTGTGAGTGCATTGCCTGACAATCAGTGGGAAGAGATTTGCAGTAATAAAGTATGAATCACAATAATGTGTTACAACGTTTATTTAAAACATTGGACGACCTAACAAACTGGCCAGCATCTGGGGGAAAAGAAATAGAGATGAAATCTCAGGTCAACAACTTTTCATCAGAACTGGTAGGAGTTAGAGGTAAAACAGATTTTTAGGAGACAGAGTAAATGGGGACAGGGCAAGGAAACAAAATGAATGATAATGTAAGGTGTAAAAATAATGACGTTGAAGTAAAATAACAAAAGGTCGCTCTGGAAGAGGTGTAATTTTTTTTAAAAAAGGAGCATCATTTCAAGTTATCAAAGGAAAATACTGCATATGCTGGAAATATGACATCCAAATGCTGGACATACTGATTGTCTTCCATTGCAGAGCCAGGAAGACTGTGCTGTGCCAAGTCAGAAGGGAAGTGCTGTTTCCCCTTGAACTTCTTCAAAACAAGTAAACAAGAAGGCAGAATGGGGAAATTAAAGAGTCAGGCGATTCGAAATGCAGTGTCACTCTTGTGGACTCAGTGAAGATGTTCACCAAAGCAGTTACCAAATAGCTTTTTGGTTTCCACAGTCTAAAAGGCTCTTATAATCAGGTAGTGCTAAAAACAAAATGGCTGCTAGTGTATTGGCTGTTGGTCATGTTCCCAACATTGAAAAAAACTGAAAAATGTACAGTAAGTCCTTGCAAAACGATGTTCAACATTGTTAGAACATTGGTGAGAAAATAAAATACTGCACCACACTTTGTAATTGTTTAGTTTAACATTCTTTCACTTAAGGTAGCACTTTTCAAGAATGTATAAAGAACATTAAGTGAAGACCTGCTGAAGGTTCTCACTGTGTCATGTGGGTTTCCTCTGGGTGCTCTGGTTTCCTCCCATGGTCCAAAGACATATAAGGCTGTTAGATTAATTGGTCACATGAGTGTTCTTGGGTGGCACCGGCCCATGGGCTGGAAGGCCTGTTACAGTGCTGTAACTCCAAATTAAAATAACACAACTTTCGAAGGCCTATAAGAAGCAGAGGGAGTTGGTCCTTCAGCCCCTAACTTCTTTTCCATAATCATAGATGATTTTCTTGCTCAGTACCACTTTTTGTACTAATCCTATGCATCTTGATTCACATTATATCTGAAAATATATCAATCTCTGTCTTGAAGATTTCGGAAGAGGTTTGGAGCTCACACTCTAACTTGCAGCAATGATGATGAGCTGGAGAAAGTAGACACATTTAAGTTCTCCAATGACATCCTGGTCCACCCCTGGCAATCCAATGACCAAGAAAGTACACCAGCACCTCGACTTTCTTAGAAGTGTGGGGAAATTTGGCATGTCACTAATGTCTCTCAGCAACTTCTATAGGTGCACCATTGAAAGTATCTTGTCAGGATTCATCACTGTGTGGTATGGGAACTGCTCCACCCAAGACTCCAAGAAATTGCAGCAGGTTGTGAACATGCCTCAAGCCATCACATCCACCCCCCCCCCCAACCACTCCCACCCCATCAATTTAATCTATAGCCCTCATTGCCTTGAAAGGGCAGCCAACATATTAAAAGACCCATCCAACCTTATCCACACTTTCTTCACCCCCTCCTGTTGGGAAGATGATTATGCTTCATCAGCTTCAAGGACAGTTTCTCTCCAACCGTTGTCAGACTTCTGAATGAACCTCACATCCATAAAATTACTGTATATTGTATTTCCTCTGTACTAATGGATCCCTCTGTAACTCTGCATTCTTATCATCTGCCTTACTTATTATGCTATGTATGAGATATATAGCTGGACTGCTTGCAAAACAAACTTCATCACTGCACCTTGCTGTACATGGCAATAAACTTGAACATGAACTTGAGTATACTCAGTATGTGCACATCCCCTATCCTGAGGCATAATGAATTCCAAAGGTTCACCATCCACTCAGTGAAGAAATTTCTTTTCATTTCATTTGAGTACAGAGGAAAGTCAAATGGTCTTGGTCAATGCAGTTAACTTCTACAGTTCTGCTTGCTGCTTTATTGATATAAAATGAGGGGGATTGCAAGAACTTCAAAACCACACAGCAAAGATCTTTAATCTAGAAGAGAGACATTCAATGCCCTGCAAAACAATGAAAGCTGCATTGTCATCGATTAGTGACCAATAGCGTGAAGCATTACCTGTCTCTCAACCTTGACAAATCTTCCCATCATACTTTGGTCTTCAGCCTCCGGATCAGAAGCTTTAGCTACATCAGGGTCAATTCTGATAGTTAAAGCAGATCTAAATTAATAGGGGTTTGCAATGATTTAAGATACATAAACAGATAATGTTTCAAAACGAATCTGTGATATTTAAAATATTTCTTTCTGCTTTGTTTATCCCTTCTGTGACTCTTTGTATTACTGTAGTTAGAAATTTTGCCATGTTTTAAAAAATAACATGCATTCTC
Source organism: Narcine bancroftii (assembly GCF_036971445.1). NCBI lineage: Eukaryota > Metazoa > Chordata > Chondrichthyes > Torpediniformes > Narcinidae > Narcine > Narcine bancroftii. Next base: position 310,953,770 of record NC_091470.1, on the reverse strand, counting down.
TTCCATTTAATGGCTTCTTGTGGTGAATCCTGGTACGTAGTAAGATGTACATTTATATTGTGGATTCTATATATCAAGATGATGTCAAAAAAGAATAACCACCTCTTTTCAAACTATTGGGATCTCGAATTTGTTGCTGAAATACTAACTGGTAACAAGAGGTAGTTATTGTTTTTACAGATGTTCTTCATTATTTAGTTCATTGTCCATTTTATGGTCCTATCCTGGTTTAAAAATCCTCAACTCTTCTGGCTTATATCAGGAATAGACTCGAAATGGTAAAGTGGGTATAGGCAACTGCAAGGGGGCTTCCAGGATAACAAAAATACACAATGCCACTTGTAAGGGGGTATTGTACTTCTCCACTTAACTATCCAAGGATGGATGTGTCCACTTCTTTTTTCCAAATAGCCAATGCCTGCAGCCAGGATGAGAAGAAGCACTCTTCACTAAGTCAAAGGAACCCAAAGGATTGCTGCTGAACTACAATCACATCCCCACTAGACAGCACCACTGCTCATTCTCCTTCCCTCTCCTCATCCAATGCACACCAGTAGTGCCTACGAATTTCAACCCTTGCTTTCTTCATAGTAAATTGACACTGAAGTGTATATTGACAGTGCTAAAGTGGGCATGCAGAACAGGCAAAATAATGATTTTATTTCAATCTCTTGTCTATTTAGACAATGTAAGCGAGATAAATAGAGAATGGACTATATGGAACTATTATATGGGCAAATGCATAAACTAATACTTATTCAACATATAAGCTGCTTACTTGGGGGACTGTTGTAAAGGATATATAAAACCTCCTTTTAGACTTGTTTTTTTCTGTTTTGGAGTTGATGGAGGTGCAGGTGCAAGAATCATATCGATCCTGCAAAAGAAAACAAAGCACGAAACACGAGGATAAGGAGCAAAGCACAATCTGGTGGAGGGTCTCAATGGTTGAGCAGCATCAGTGGCGGGGGGGGGGGGGAAGCAGTAAATGTTTCAGGGCAGAACCCTTCAATAAACCTTCTTGCATGGCACATTGACTCTTCTTTTTCTCCCAATGACATTGCTCAACCAGCTGAGTTCCTCAAGCAGGTTGTTTATTGTTCTGGATTCTAGCATCTGCAGTCTCCTGAGAGAATAATTCTGCATATTCAATGTACTCTCAGTGCTTTGAGTGAAATAACTCAGTAAGAGGATTCCAAAGCAAAGCTATGCAGATGCTGAACATCTAAAATATAACAAACAATGCTAAAAATATTCAGGGAACATCTGTGGAGAGAGTATTAATATTTCAAACCTGAAACTTGACCTACTGACTATTTTCTCAGCAGTTGGCAATTTTACAACAGATTTTTATCAGCTTAATCATTTGCAAACGTCAGAGCCTGCGAAGAAAGACGGAGGGGGGGTGGGGGGGCATTGATAAGGAAATGTGAAGTGTCTGTGCCTGACCATATGCATGAAAGTGAACTAAAAATGTGTATGATGGAAAAATAAAACAAGCTCAAGTTAATGTGAACTCCCAACAAATTGGAACAGGAGATATTACAGTGATCTGTAAGGAGGTGGCAAAAAAATTAAATTAATATTTTGTGACTGTCCTCACGGAAGACCAAGAAAATCTTCCAGTAAAAGCAGGGAGAATGAGTGTGGAGTGACCCTCGGGTTTTGAAGAAAGCAGCCATGGAGGGTGGGATTCGTTGTCATGTTCAAAAATTCTGAAGATGAGAGAAATTCATCCTGAAGATTGGAAGACAGCAAATAATCTAAGTATAAAAGAAAAGGTTCAGAAACTGAGAAACTATAGACCAGTTATCCTATTCAAATAACATTTGTCTGCTAGGAGATGGTAAAAGAAAAAAATAATAATTTATGAAAATGGATTTACAAAAGGAAAATTATGTTTGCCTAATCTAGATTTTTTTTTGAGTTTGGAACTAGCAGAGTAAGTGAAAGTGATGAACTCTCATAAATTCTCTACTTAAGATAATTGTGTGCACAACATCAGCACATAAACTGCAGCCATGTTGTAAGGTGGACAATAAATGTGGTATTACTGACAATCCCTGACTCTTTTTTTTTATGAACAAATAAATAAATCATGACATTTAAAGGTGTGACATTTCTCAATGTTATGTTTTGTTTGTCACTATTTACCTGGACTGTAGATACTTTATTCTCGAAAGCATATCCAAATGTCCTGCTGAGTATTGTTCAATAACATCCTTCACATCATAAGGTCGTAAGGTCTCCTTAAACTTTTTCTTGTTGAGGAAAAATTTCATGATACTGAAGAGATGAAAAAAAAGATTTCTCTTTCACTGATTTAAATACCAAGGATAAAACTTTAAAATTGCTTTCTGTTATCATGTATGTCAGAAATATATCTATTCTGTGGAATATTCTGTTTGTTCTCCAATAGGCTTCTGATCAATTATTTTCTGTTTAGTCAGCTAGAATGTGGAATTCCATAGTGCTGTGAAAAAGGCAGCATTAATCTTATCCAGCAATTTTATTTTAAATTTTAATGATACAGTGTGGTAGAAATAATTTCTGACCAATAAAACCCATGCCACCCAATTATACTCAATTGACTGACTAATCCCGTACAGTTTGGAGGGTGGGAAGAAACAGGGACTCCAAGAGAAAACCCATGCAGGTCACAGGGAGGATGTACAAACTCCTCGCAGATAGCACCAGATTTGAATGTGGATGACGGGTGCTGTAATAGCATTGCGCTAACTGCTACGCTAACCATGCTGCCCATTATTGTCCTTTGGTTCAATAGTTCAGGACCTAACAGGTCTGTTTAACCTCATTCACATTTGTCATTTTAACACTGGTAAAAAGTGATGATAAAAGTATGTATCAGAAAATATCAGTTGGCTGTGGCAGCGCACATCTGAATGCAGGCGAACTGACTCCGCATTGTTACAGCTGTGGCAGTGAGCAGCTGCATAAAGATGGTGCCGCCGGGTGCGCCTTCTTCTGCAATCAAGCGGGCCGCTCACACACACTTGGCTGCACCGTGACATCACTGCCTGCCTGTGGGCGGGACTTATAAGGCGCAGCGTGGGCTTTTCAAAAATAAATTGTTGGAAGTGCGCGCAACTTACAACCTCATTTCATTTCCCCTTAAAGCTACCGCTACTATTGGTGACCCCAATGTGCCTAAACAATTCTGGACTCTACACCTTGGACTCTGCAGCAGTCAATGCAGTGGCTATGAAATTCCAACCTTCTGGACGCTTCTCCCATGCACTTGGTGCAGGCAAGCAGAAGCGCAATTTCATCTCGGGTAGATTACCTGCAACTCGACAATGTTCTACCATGTCGTCAGCTTCCTAGACCAAGAGACTGTGTCCAGGGTGGATGACCTGATGCACGACCCTCCAGAAGATGGTAAATACCCAGCCCTCTAGAGACTCCACCTGAGTACTTTTGGCCTGTCCAGATGACAGTGCACTGCTAGGCTCATGCACCTAGGTGGCTTAGGAGACAGAGCATTAACCGTGCTTATAGATGAGATGATCGCACTATCAGTGGGCCACAAGCCGTGTCTCATGTTTGTGCAGGCCTTCCTGGAACAGATGCTAGATGACATACAACTGCTGTTGGTGGACAAATATTTCTCAGACCCATGTTAGGACGTGGCCAGAGCAGACGTTCTATAGCGCACAAAACGTGAAAACAAGTCTGCCATGAACCAATTGGCTCATTCCCATCTGGGTCAGCAGACCAGACCCCATCCGAACGGAGTACAACTGCGTCCCAGCAAACCAGCAGAAGCACTGAACACTAACTGGGGTTTTTACCACCAACGCTTGGGGGGGGGGGGGGGGGGGAGACACAAGCGCCAAAATGAAGGCAGCCCTGTTCATTTTCAGAAAACGCCCAGGCCAGTCACCGCTAATGGCTACGATGGCTGGCCACACCAATAACCTATCGCATGTCACCAACAAGGCTAGTGGCCAGTGGTTCCTGGTCGATATGAGTGCCGAACTCAGTGTCATACCATTGACTGCACTAGAAAGACAAATCCACCCATGGGTGGCAAACAACACCGCCATTTGGCATGTGCAACATCCAAATACAACTCAGCAGAGAAAATTTCTGGTGAAATTTCACATTCACCACTGTGGACACATCACTCCTTAGCACAGATTTTCTATGAGCGCACAGCCTGCTGGTGGACGTGAAGGCCAAACGCCTGGTCCATGCCCAGACATTTCAGACTGTCCATCTTAAAGCAAGCACAGCCACGGTGAGCACCCCAAAAGATATTACAGTCGCATCCGGGACAAATTCCCATCCATCCTCAGGCCATAGTTTACGTCCACTATGCAACAGTACGAGGTGCAACACCACATCCTGACTCAGGGCCTCCTACTCCATGCCAAAGCCAGTCAGCTTCCCAAGATAAACTGCAACTGGCCAATGAAGAATTTTCTCAGATGCAAGAGTTGGGCATAGTTCGCAGGTCTGACAGTTCATGGGCTTCCCCACTTCACATGGGCCCAAAGTCCTCAGGTGGGTGGCGGCCCTGCAAAGATTATCGCCACCAAAACAACTCCACCACACACGACCGCTACCAAATCCCGCATATACAAGATTTCACGGCCAACCAGCATGACGCAAAGGTTTTCTCAAAGGTTGATCTACTGTGTGGCTATCACCAGATCCTCGTCCACTCAGTCGACATTGGAAAGACAGCCATCATCACCCCATTCTGACTCTTACCTTCCAGCGGTTGATGGACGCCGTGGGCAGAGACTTGGACTTTGTGTTCATCTACCTGGATGACATACTCATTGCCAACAAGGACCACTAAGAGCACAAAGATCACATCCGCAGACTCTACACATGCCTGTCCGACTTCAGCCTCACAGTCAACTTGGCAAAATGCCAGTTTGGGAAAGACTCCATGCAATTCCTGGGCCAAACTATCACTGCAGATGGGTCAACAACATCAACGGAAAAAGTCATAGCCATATGCCAGTTCGCCTGCCCTAACACCCTCAAAGGCCTCCAGGAATTCACTGGGATGATTAATTTCTATAACCACTTCATCCCAGGGGCAGCATCCCCCTGTTCACCATGATGTCAGCCAAATGCAAGATCCTAGCTTGGATAGAGGAAGCTGACCAAGAACGCCCTGGCCAATGCCACTTTGCTGGTACATCCCAGATCAGATATGCCCACGGCCCTCAATGTTGATCCACAGTCAGTGGAGTCCATTGGCCTTTTTCAGCCAGAATCTACATCCCCTAGAGCTTAAATACAATGCATTTGACAGGGAACTCCTGGCACTCTACCTTGCTACCTTGCCATAAGATATTTCTGCTATTTCCTGGAGGGCAGGCCACTCATGGTTTTTACCGATCACAAGTCCCTCATGCACGCCTTCTCTATGGTCAAGGATCCCTGGTCAGCATGTCAGCAACACCACATATCATACATTTTGGAGTTCACCACCACCATCTGTCACCTCTCCAATAAGGACAATGTGGTGGCCGACACCCTATCTTGACCCACCATCCGAACCTTGTCCCCTGGACTAGACTACTCCCAACTGGTGTGAGCCCAAAAGTGGACGTGGAAGCGTAGGCTTTCTGTCGAAGGCATCAGCCTGCCAGGCAGCTCCAACACATTGTTGTGCGATGCTTCTACTGGCTCACCGCGCTCGGTCATACCACAGCAATGAAGGCGCTAGGTTTTCCAGGCTGTCCACGACTTTGTCCACCCTTCCATAAAGACCTCAATCCACACGGTGGCAGAGAGATTCGTATGGCACATCCTGAGGAAGCAGGTCACCCAACTGGTCCGGAACTGCACCCAGTGCCAGACCTTCAAGGTCCACCGACATGTCAAGACCCCCGTCCATCAGTTCAACTTTCTGAAAAGGCAGTTTGAGCATAAACATGTCGACATCGTGCGCCTGCTTCCTGTCTCCTGGGACACCGGTATCTGCTAATGGTGGTAGATGCCAGAAGCCATCCTGCTAAAAGACACTTCCACTGATTCCTGCAGCAGGGCACTGCTCATGCATTGGATTGCGAGGTTCGGAATAGCAGCTCATATTATCACTGACAGAGAGGCACAGTTTACATCGGCACTGTGGACACAGCTAGCAACTCTCCTGGGCATTAAGCTGCACCACCCCACCACCTACCACCCACAATCCAACGGCATTTTCAAACGCTTTTACTACCACCTAAAGTCAGCTCTCATGGCCCGTTTAACCAGCCTCAACTGGGTGGATAATATCCCCTGGGTCCTCCTGGGCATCCAAACTGCACCCAAAGAGGACCTGCTGGCCTCCTCCACGGAATTGGTGTACGGCGCCGCATTAATCCTGCCAGGTGAATTCTTCCCACAATCCCAAGACCCAGACGCTGAGGGGAGAGCAATGTAGCAGAAACTACGGGACAGGTTAGCCATCCTCGAACCCCACATCCCCTCACCCTCACGCCAGAGGCGCTGGCCAGCATCTATTACTCAGGAATTATTAACTGCAGACTTTGTTATTGTCCACCACGGACTGCATTCTGCACCCCTCCAATGACCCTATGAGGGCCTGTACAAAGGCCTCCGCAGCATGGGCAAAACTTTCACGCTGGACATTGGGGGTAGGGAGGAACTGTTCACAGCCGACCAGCTCAAGCCTGCACACTTCAACCTCAGTCAGCCATTCATGCCAGCTCAACCCAAGTGCCAGGGACGACCTCCCAAGGGTTCGGCCCCACAACTCTCAGGGGTAACGGAATATGAGTGTCAATTCTGGGGGGGGGGGGATTGTGTGGCGGCGCACATCTGAACGCAGGTGAACTAGCTCCGCATTGTTACAGCCATGGCAGCGGAGCAGCCACGTCAAGATGGTGCTGCAGGGTCCGTCTTCTTCCAAGCAGGCCACGCAAGAGCACTCAGCTGCGCTGTCACATCATCGCCTGCATGTGGGTGGGACCTACAGGCCGCCTTATAAGGCGCAGCGCACGCTTTTTAAAAATAGGCCATTAGAAGTACAAGCGACTTACAGTGTGTAGTCTCTTCATTTCACTTTGCTCCCGCTACCTGGCAATCATTAAATCTGACAAACTGCTCTAACATTGCTTCCTTATCCCCCTGGGCGTGCTTTGCTCCTTTTACTTCAGTGCTAATCTTATGGTTTCAGTTCTTCTTAATTCACCTAATTTTCATAGTTATATTTTTATATTCTATCTTCACTTTACTGTGTTGGACCTCAAACAATAGAGCTCTGCCTTCACTTGTCCTTAAAACATGGTCCTGATATCACTTAATTGTTAATTTTGATATTTCTGAATCATTGTCCCTTTCTACTTTGAGGATGCTGTATATCTTAAGTTGTGGCTCTTTGTCTAGATCTTTTAAAAAAAGACTTCCACAGCATCCTCTATCCTATAATCAAGGTACTGGTTTCATCTGAACCGTTGCTCGCTTTACTCTGAAGGTAATACAAAACACAATGACTCGCTTCTTTAACTTCGACAGGATAATTAAAGCTCTTACTAAATTGCAGAGGGAATACTTCTGTTCTCATATTCATGCCAAAAGAAGGTTAGCTCTCGGTATCAAATTTTATCCATGGAATGAATCACCACACAATGAAACTCTTGTTTTGGCTGAAATTCATGATGAAATTCAAGATGTAATGAATTAAAAAGTGATGTTATTTTCTTTTTTTCTGCCTAAAAGTTGTTCTGTTTAAAATATATTGTGTTTCCATGACTTTGTAAGTAAAAATAACATTTGATTTTGATCTTTTGGCTTTGTCTTTGTTTTGTCAGTAAAAGTCAAGTGTGTTCAATCCTTGGTGTATCAGTTGAAGTTCACAAGTAAATAGATGACACATTTTAAGCCTTCATGCACAAAAATCCACAGCGCTATTATTTTTTTACAGACTATCAGAACCAGTTTTGAGAATCCCAAATGCACTACAAACATGTGAGAAAGAGGTTGCATCATCCTACACTGTAACTAATTATTCCGGGGACCTCAAAATTATAACATCTCTTTAAAAACAATCTAACTTCTGCAACCCCATTTACTATTTCTTCCATCCCCTTTTCAATCATGTTGCCACCTTGTAACTTTGGGTCTGACCTTGGCTTCTTATTTTTATATGATAAAGAGAAAATTTGTCATTCTATACTCCTAGTGTAGATTCCATGGTTAAAGCACAAAGCCAACTGTTCTCTTTTCTGTGCTCTTTCAACATCACCCATACTGAGTGTGGGAATTCAAACTTTACCTTAACAAACTGAGTCCCAAACCACACTGGATACTTTTTATTTCAACTCAAAATAATAGTTTAGTTAAAGCAGGTCATTTAGTATTGCACTTAATATAACTTGAGCCTTTTGCTCCGTTGGGATAGTATTACAGATAATAATCAGGCCTTTTACTGTTTGCTGTGTGGATGTGGTAAATTACTGCCGAACCTTGCCAAACTGAGTAAGGTTCAGCAGAAGTAAAAAAGGATTCTGTTGACACCGTGGTCAAGTGAAAAAACACACAAATACTGGAGAAACTCAGCAGGTCAAACAGTGCCTTTATGGAGCAAAGGCGAAGATACATCACCTACATTTCAGGCTTGAGCCCTTCATCAAGGTGTGGGGAACATGAGAGATGTCCGAACGAAAGGGGAAAGTGGGGGGTGGAGTCTAGGCTAAATGGAGAGAGAAAGGAAGTAGGAACTGGAATGACTATGGAAGTAGGAACTGGAATGACTATTTAAAAAGTGGGGGGAGGGAGGAGGGTGGAAAAGGCAAGCTGATTAGTGGAATGAAGTGAACTCAATGTTCATGCCCTGGAGTTGGAGAGTGCCCAGACGAAAAATGAGGTGTTGTTTCTTCAATCTGCGGGTGGTCAGGGAGGGATAGTGTGAAAGACCATGTTTTGTGAGCTTGGCATATTTTGACAGATATGTGAGCTTGAGAGTGTGACTCAGAATTGAAATGGTTGGCTACAGGGAGGTCACTTTTCTTGTGGACGGAGAGGAGATGCTGGGTTAGGCGATCTCTTAATCTGCGACCATTCTCTCTGATGTAGAGAAGGCCACAGAGGGTGCACTGGATGCAGTAAATGAGTTCTTTGGAGGTACAGGCGAAGTGTTGCTTCACCTAAAAGGTCTGTTTGGGACTTTAGACCGTGGTGAGGGACGAGGTGTGGATGTAGGTATTACTCCTCCTATGATCACAGTGGAAAGTGCCGGGAGGGTGACGGGTAGGGTAAGGGAGTCACAGAAGACTGAGAGGGGAGGAGAAGGAAAAATTGTCTGGTGGTGGAGTCCTGTAGCAAGTACCAGAAATTCTGGCTGATAATGTGATGGATGTGGAGGTTGGTGGGGTGATAGGTGAGGACGAGGGAGATTCTGTGTTTATTGTTTCTAGGGGTGGGGAGGGGTTCTAAAGCAGATGAGCGGGGATTGGAGGAGATGCGGGTGAGGGCAGAGTTAATAGTGGTGGAGGGGAAGCCATGTTTGTGGAAGAAGGCAGGCATTGCAGAGGCTCTGGACTGGAGGACCTCAGGAAGCTTGCAGGGTAAATCATACCAGAAAAATTTGTTGATGGTCATCCACTCCACTGCACGTCCAACTACTGGGACTGTTGCACTCAGGGACTTGCAGTCTAAAAAGGTGCCCAGTGTGAATGATCACACACGGGCAGTAATTATGGTAATTTTTTCCACAACTTTCCCAACACTGCAGTTTAAAAACCATAATTGTGGGCTTCCTCAAATAATTTTCATACTCTTGATTTTTTTTCAAGGATAACCAGGACTAATTAAAAAGATAAACAAATTTCTCTGCCTTCAAATTCTGAAGAAGATGTCACTCCAATAACTGTTTCCATATAAAATAAGCAAGTCAACTCTACACAAAAGTGCTGGAGGCACAGCAGGCCACCCAACATCTATGGGAAGCAGTAGGCAGTTCACATATCAATCTTCAGCCCTTCATGGACAACCTATTGTTTCTATGGATGTTGCAAGACCTGCTGAGTTCGTCCGAAACTTTTTGTGCATTGTTTCAGTTCTCCAGCATCAGTGGACTCCTTGCTTAACCTTGTGAAATCCTCAATTGCTCAGATGAACCATTGAGCAATGAGAATGAAGTGCTAGAAGAAAGGGCAAGTGGTTGGTGCAGAGGTGGGTGCTGTGATTTACTAATTCACTGCAATATAAAGAGAAATGTTCCATGAGGAATCAAGAAATCCAGATCTTCAGAGCAATGATCTGGAGACATCAATATGGTATATGTGAGGTGGAAACAATTTCCTTATGAGTGGTTAAGCAGTGGTTCCTCAGAAAGAGTGCCCAACACAGGTAGGTCACAATGTGTTGATACAGATGACACTACCTCAATGAAACAGTTGCCCTAAGACTCCGTCAATCCAGCAAGGACTGCATAGTGGTCCTTGTTGTCATTTATCCATATGTAATGAACCATCAAACAGCATCAACTTCAAATCTTAGCAAAAGCATCTCCTGCAGAATTCACATACTAGAGGACATGAGATGGGGAAAGTTTAAAGGAGATGTGAAGGGAAGTTTATTTACACAGAGAGTCGTAACTGCCAGGATTAGTGGAGGAGGCAGGTACAATAGTAGGGTTTAATAGACTTCTAGATGGACAGACAAACATGCAGGGAGTAGAGAGATATGTATCACATGCAAGCAAGAGTTTAAAATTAACTTAGGCGTCACGTTTGGTGTTGCCTAAGTTACAGGACCTGTTCCTGTAGGTACTGTCCTATGTTCGATGAGTTCTTTCATACTATGCTCTGCAGTTTAGAGCAAAATAAAGTTGAATTTATGTTCTTAGAAAACTTGCTTTGCTCATTTTTAATTAATAATTCCAATAAATCCCAACAAAATATAACTCAGCATTTAAAAGAGAAACCACACATTTTTCGATTTTTAAAGTAAGCCTAACCTTGTAGCCCTGATGACAGTTCTGAGTGCAGGGATCAAGTCTTCCATCAGACCAGATTGGTAAGCCTTGTCCTCTGGCTCCTGGTCCACCTCAGCAGCATCTGCAAATCAATGAGCATGGCTCAATTCTCCGTGAGACTGAAATAACTGAACAGTCTACCTGCCGCAGGCTTCATTCAGGCTGTTGGCGTTCCAGGGGGAGAAAAAAAAACATTAAAGACCTGCAACCAGATTTCTTCACTCAGCACTGGAAAGCATTGACAAGAACAATGATGCACTAGAGAGACGACAGGTCTGTCAGCATCACTTCTTATTACATTTAAGTGTTTGAGCAACAGGGGCATGTTAAGCACATGCATTATACCTACATATGCAAATGGTAGTGATTTGATGTGTATTCATGAAGGATTTGGATGCAGGAGACATATTATGTTGATGTATTAAGCATACAATGCTAAGCAGAGCAATGCTTATATGATGTACTCTATCATGTTGCTGATTGGCAGGGGTAATTACTTCATCTGATCCCAATACACTACAATTAGCCATGGTGAACAGGTGATACTATATTCATGGACCCAATTCATAGTGACTAACTCAGCACTCATAAAAGGAGCTTGGCTGATACTCCATTTCAAACCCAAAGGCAATCCAACCTGTTTAGGCAGATATAAAAAGTCTGTTTTGGTCTTGGAAGTGAGCACAGTTCTCTTGCAGTCCTAGGCAACACTTGTTCCCTCAGTCCATTAACATGAAAACAAATGGAGATATTCAGTGCAATAATGCTTTATATAAAGTAGAAATCATTAGCTCTTTCTCTGAGCCAATCAATTGCTATATAAGGCATATGTTCAATACTTCCTTCAATATTCCAATAATAAGGAATATCTGGGACTTTCAGGAAAACAAATAAAATAGCTTTGAGGTACCTTCTGAGCTTCGTCTGAATCCAAAAGCTTTAATGCGAACTGCAGCTCGAAGATCACTGAAGCCCAAACTTTTCTGATCTTTTGAAGGACTATCTTCTACTCCCTCGGTGTGCAATGGTGCAAATGGTTTGCTCTTAACACTGACACCTCTAGGTCCAGAAATTCGAACCCGTTCTAGAAGACTCAGCTTCTGGCTGTAATGAAAACAAATGCAATGGAATGCTCTCAAAGTATGTATTATTCAATATCCTTTCAGTAATAACAAATCGGCATTCACTAAGTCAGGAAAACAAGGTCATGGGACCTATACAGATTAAAGAGGAGAAAGTGCTTGCTGTGTTAAAGCAAATAAGTATGGATAAATCCCCAGGGCCTGAAAAGATATGCCCTCAAACCTTGAGGGAGGCTAGAGTAAAATTCTCAGGAGCTCTGGCAGAAATATTTAAAATGTTCCTAGCCAGAGGATTGGAGTGTTGTTCCGATATTTAAAAAAGGCTCCAAATGTAACCCTAGAAATTATAGACCAGTTAGCCTGACGTCAGTAGTAGGTAAATTATTGAAAGGTTTTCTAAGAGATCAGATATACAATTATTTGGATAGCCAGAGACTAATTAGGGATAGTCAACATGGCTTTGTACATGGTAGGTTGTGTTTAACCAAACATATAGAGTTATTCAAAGAGGTTACCAGGAAAGTTGACGAAAGGCTGAGAATATTGTCTACATGGACTTCAGCAAGGCCTTTGACAAGGTCCCACATAGGAGGTTAGTCATGAAGTTTCTGATGCCAGGTATTCATAGTGAACTAGTCAATGATCTGGGTGAAAATGTAGTAAATTGTATCAGCAAGTTTGCAGATGACACTAAGATTGGAGGCATTGTGGACAGCGAAAAAGGTTTTCAAAGCTTGCAGAGGGATCTTGACCAGCTGGAAAAATGGGCTGAAAAATGGCAGATGGAATTTAATGCAGACAAGCGTGAGGTGTTGTGTTTTGGAAGAACAAAACAACCAAATACAGTAAATGGCAGGGCACGGAGGAGTGCAGTAGAAGAGTGGGACCTAGGAATACAGATATATAATTCCCTGAAAGTGGCATCACAAGTAGAGAGGGTTGTAAAGAGAGATTTTTGGCATGTTGGCGTTCATAAATCAAAGTATTGAGTATAAGAGTTGGGATGCTATGTTAAAGTTGTATAAGACATTTGATGAGACTAAATTTGGAGTATTGTATATAGCTTTGGTCACCTAACTACAGGAAAGATATCAATAAGATAGAAAGAGTACAGAAAAGATTTATTAGCATGCTGCCCAAACTTTAGGAACTGAGTTACAGGGAAAGCTCAAAGAGCTTTAGACTTTATTCCCTGGGGAGTAGGGAATGAGGGGAGCTTTAATAGAGGTATTTAAAATGATGAGGGGAATAGACAGAGTAAATGTAGATAGGTTTTGTCCCCTGAAGGTAGGTGAGATACAAACCAGAGGACATGGGTTAAGAGTAAAAGGGGAAAGGTTTAGGGGAACATGAGGGGGGACTTCTTCACACAGAGAGTGGTGGGAATGTGTTGCAGTCTGCCAGCTGAGGTAGTGAAAGAAGGCTCAATTTTAACATTTAACAAGAATCTGGACAGGTACAAATGATGAGAGAGAAATGGAGGGCAGTGGGACGAGGCCAGTAGTTCTCAACCTTTTTCTTTCCACTCATATACCATTTTACATATTCCCTATGCCTTAGATGCTCTGTGATTAGTAAAGGATTGCTTAAGGTGGTATGTGGGTGGGAAGAAAATGTTTCAAAACCACTGTTTTAATCATACCTAATTGACTCGCTATGTGCACGGCTTTATAACTCCAAAGGAAATGGGCCAATGACAATTTTTCTCAAGCAAAATATTTCAGTGACAATTGGGTCTAGAGCAGTGATTCTCAACCTTTCTTTCCCACTCACGTACCACTTTTAAGCAATCCCTTACTAATCACAGAGCATCAATGGCATGGGAATTACTTAAAGTGGTATGTGAGTGGAAAGAAAAAGGTTGAGAACCACTGCACTAGGCCAAACAAATGGTCAGCACAGACTAGAAGGGCCTAAGGGACTTGTTTATGTGCTGAAGTGTTCTATGGTTCTATTGTAGGCTTTCCATCAAAGACCCCACAGATTGTAACTGCATCAGCTATGGTTCATGGGTAGCACTCATATCTCCAAATCTGCTGATTTTGAATTTGTCTGACTTCATAAAGGAATTAAAATCTATAAGAACACTCTTATGCAGTGCTGATGGAATGGTGCATCATCAGATGAGTTGTTGAACCAAGACCTTTTCATCTTTCCGAGATGGATGTAAAATACCTTTGACACAGCTTTGAATTCTCTTCCAAGTCCTCATTCACATTTGCCACTCAATCCAAGTTTCTAAAAGTAAGATTTTCTTGGTATCATCACATTTATGTTTGAGGACCATTGTTCTACACTAAATCACTGCCACATTTCTCATGTTACTGTACTTAACCAAGAAATTTTTTTAATTTTTTAAATTTAGACATACAACACAGTAACAGACTATTTTGGCCCACAGTCTGTGCTGCCCAATTTACACCCCACTAACCACACCCCCGGTACGTTTTGAACGGTGGGTGGAGCCCCCTAGAGAAAACCCACGCAGACTCGGATAATATACAAACTCCTTTCAGACAATACGAGACTCAAACCCCAGTCCGGTCCCAAACGCTGGTGCTGTAAAAGCGTTGCACTAACCTCTATGCCAACCATGCTACCATTTTTCTGCATTGTGCTTTAAGCTGTCCTAAAGTCATGAAATATGAATCTGCCACCAATGCAAGTCATTCTGTTCTTAAAAAAAATAGAGAGTATTTATTGACAACACTGCATCAAGCAATGAGCAATGTGGTCTATAGAAACACTAATAAAAGCTAACTTACTTAGAGAACTAAGAACCAAGGAGTGAGGAAGTAAAAACAATAGCTATTTCTTCCAGTAAGAGCAGGTTAATTTCTCCAGAAGAAGAAAGTAATAATAGGAATAAAAGGATCATTATGTGGAATCAAGTACACAAAATTAATCTTAGTCACATATGGTATCGGATGATTGACAGCTTGATGAACAGTCATTGCCACTCTGGTGGGAAGTGTGTCGTCACGACATAGACACTTTAGAAGGAGGTAAAGTGCAAGCATCTGAAAATTAGTGTGAACCACAAATGAGTTCTACACGAAGCATCGTTCAGTCATGGCCCTGCCACATCACACTTCGTTAGAACCCAGGGCTGTTACCAAATGACCACAGTTTCTTTCCTGTGCTGAGGAGCATAGGAAGGAAAACCCCATATTTGTGTCTCTTGCCAAGTACAGGGTTTCAGGGTTGGCAGAGGTGAGAGAATTTCCACGTGGAGTTATTTGGAGGTTTATTGCAAGAGGATTTAAGTATGAGTTACAGCATTTAGAACATAGAACACTACAGCACAGTACAGGCCATTCGACCCTTGATGCTATGCTATTTATGGAGGGCCATGTGCGACTCCATCGAGAATGTTACTCCTGGGCATTCTCTCCCAACAAAGGATAATTTTACGAAAGAATGATTGTGCATAAGGTCTAATTGGTGGGGAAGCATTGAGTAGGAAGATTAGGACAGGAATAGACAGCCAGAAGAGGCCCTCAGGGAGTATTCAAGATGATTAGTTTTACTTTCTGATGCACCTCCCTCTCACTCACAAATTTGACAAATGGCATTTGCAAACCATTAACTTTGCAATCAAAGTCATCCTACAATATGGGAAGCTTACAATCCTCAAACTCATTGGCTCAATTTGTGTACTATTATAAAGGCAACATAAAGTGCTGTGAACAAAGCGTGCTTGTGACATTTCTTAAGGAAGAGTGGATGACAAACCATCAGTCCTTTGAAATGTCTTAGAGGTCAACGATGAGGAAGATATTTATGCAAAGGTTGGAAACATGAAATAAAACAAAAGAATGGGAACTCTCAGCAGATTAGCCAGCATCTATGAAGAGAGAAATAAAGTTAATGTTTAGGTCCAATAACGCTTTATCAGAAGTGGAAAAATGAGCAAACACAATTTTATATTTGCAGAGAAAGGGAAGTTTTGGAGAAAATACAGGAAAGGTCTAAGGTACTGTAGAGATTGTGGAACATAGCACAGAACATCATCATAATGCCCTTTGGTCCACAATGTTATACTGAACCATGTAAACCTACTCTAATTCTAACAATTAACCTACTCCAATTAATCTAACCATTATCTCGCTCACAGTCCATACCCCTCTATTTATCACACATCCATGTGCCTTTCTAAGAGACTCTTAAATATCCCTCTTGTATCAGCCACTACGCCCAGCAATGCATTCCAGGCACCCATCACTCTCTGTGTAAATAACTTCCCTCTGACATCTCCCCTAAGCTTTCCTGCACTCACCTCAAGCTGATGTTCCCTTGCATTGGCCATTACTTCCCTGGGAGAAAGGAGGTGGCTGTCCATTATCAAGAGAATCCGAGAGATACAAATGGTAGTTGAGCAATTTTAGAGAGGTGGCAAATCACAGCTGATCTGCCTGAAGGAGGTGTAAACTGAGGGAGATAGATGACAGATCAGCCACAAACAAGCACTCACTTTCACCTCCCCGGTGACACTGGCAAATTTATGGCACGTGCTCTCAAATCTATGGTGATCACTTTTTTTTGTTCTTCAGTCTTCCTCCTTGTTTTTTTTTCATTTTTGTGGAAGGATCTTTGAGCTAAAACTTTAACTTTTTTTCTGATGGATGCTGCCTGATCTGCTAATTATTTCTGTTTTTATTTTATTCTAGATTTAGCCATGATTAGGGGCAGTTGAGGATAAAGATTCACCCAAAGACTGGGTGGGCACATCATATTTAAGCAATACCTAGATGAGCACTTGAGGTACCTTATCTTCTAAGACTTTGGACTGGGAGCTGGGATAAATCAAATGAAAATGGACATATGCAGATGCTGGATATCTGAAATAAAACAAAAAGTGCTGGAGACTCAGAAGATCAGGCAATGTCTTGGAGAAAGAGAAACCAAGTTAATGATGCAGGTCAAAGTCCCATAATCAGAACTGGTAGCTAATTCCGTTCCTTTGCTTTATCCCTAGTTTCTATTTACATGGTAGTGACCCCCCCCCCCCACCTTTTATAAATGTAGGTGTCTTTTTTCTTCTTTTGCCAACCCTCCTGATAGATTCTTCATCGTAACATTATAACATTATCACGATTCTTTAACACAATTGGCCTTTCCCAGTTCCTCTTTCCAGCATAAGTCAAACATTTTGTAGGCTCGCCCGCAAATGATTGGTCACTGCCATAACTTTCCTTCACACTTAATCTGAGGGAAAAGGAAAATCCGACAGCACCTAGATTTGCCAAAGGGGAAAATAACCTTGAACTATATTGTGTTATTGCATTCAGTTAACACTGGGTTCAAAAGCTGTAGGAGGAACAATTGAATTCACATGGTCTCATTAAAGAGGCTGAGCTATGTTTCAACTTTAATGACCTTTATATTGACTAATGGTTACAATGTCTAAATTAGCTCAAGAAATCAATATAAATCATTTACTACTACGGGTTTAAAATTTCTGAATCACAAAAATGCATCAATCTTTCAGTGTTTGCGGGTGAATTTTATTGAGAGAGAAAGAAATTGGCCATGGGTCAGATTTTCCATTCCAAGAGAAAAATAATATCGATCAACGTGTAAGGAAACACCAACATTCCCACTGATGATAAGAGTTATATTTAGCCCCCTCCTCCATCCAGTGTTCTGTTACTGGCAGATGAAGTTGCTTTCTCCTTCCTGAGATGGTGCATCTCTTTTAACCCGGAGACATTATTGAAGAAAACTGGAGCCTGACATTAAGCACATATTTGGCCATTTCTGAATGAAGAATTTCCATAATAGAGTTTGGTTGCTGGTATCATTCGTTGATGCATGTCAGCTCCACGAGAGCTATGAATAGAATCCCATTGCAGGTTGACTGATACTGAGCAGTGTCTTTTATTATTTCTGTTATCGCACAGAAAATGGACAAGCTCACCCATAATGAAAGGCAGGACATGATTTGTGTTTGTTGCTCTGAAGAAGGCAATGAAGATTTGCTGATGTAATTTACTAATCTCTGACATTTTTGCAAATAAAATTTTAAATTCCAACAATTAACTCGTTATTTTAATGGTAGAGGTTTTTTAATTGCTGTTAATTTCTGAGTGAATTGTTGAACTGAATATTATGTTTTCTTACCAAGGCTGCTGCGCTTTCCCTCCTGCTAAGCTTTAAGCATGAATTAAACAACTGTTTCATTTTTCTTGACTATCTCCTCACATAAATATACATTATTAAGTTTCCCAAGTAAGAGCAAAGACAAAGGAATCAAGAAGCATATAGTAGTGTGTGATGAGCATGTTTCCATGCTGCAGAGCTTTATGAATACTTTATGAAGTCTAATATTAGTGCTAGCACGCAGGGTGATGGAATCTGTAGCCAAAGTAAATAGAACATCATTCCACTGTTGACATGAAAAAAAATTCTTGCCACTCCTTTGCGAGCCTGTTACAAGGTCCCATATCTTTACTGGCATGCACAACTAGCAGGATTTTGACATTTGAGTTTTATTTCATTCAGTTCCTTGCAAATAAACAGATACAAAAAGTTCTAATTTCTTTCGCAAATAGAAGCCTCACCTCACAAAAAAATACTAACTGTAGCGTTAGTGTTGGATTAAACTCAAAGGGATTAGCCACCTCCAGTCATGTCTAAAGGAGAGCTCATGAAAGTCAAAAGATGCAAATGAACAAATAAATATAAATTAAAGATAGTAACCCAATAGGTGCAACACAGATCATGCAAATAAACTGATACACCTCAAAAAGAGAGACTTTTGACTTTAACAAGACTCATTGCTATATTCAAGAGCCAAAATGTAATTTTATCAATCCTGTTGTGAATTTAATTATACTTTCAAACTAAAAACTTGCTAAACTTTTCCTTTCCTTTCACAGCCCAATTGTTTAACATAGTCAGTTTGGCTTTCAAGATTAAAGCCTGTGGGAAGCAGGCTTTAATCTCAGGAAATTATTGATTATTAATCAAAACAACAATCGCAACCACACAAAAAAGACTAAATATCTTTTTCGTAAACTGGGCAACTGTAATCTTACTTTTGAGCTCTAGATAATAAAATGATCACAGGCAATTTTGTAACACAGTGACATTACCTATACTTCAAGTATTAATAAATATTTACATGTATTAACATCAAATGTAGCACTGCATTTAAAGGAAGACTAATTATAAAAAATATCACATTCATTTTTAATATCTTCAGGCCAGAAGTAATAAATGTAGCAAAAGTGCAATATTATAAATCTTCTCTTTCATGCTGATTTATATCAGGGCCAATTGGAAAAACCTTAGAGAAATTCATAACTACTGTATTTACAATTACATTGTGGATTTAAGGTCCAAAGCAGTGGTTCTCAATATTTTTATTTCCACTCACATACCATTTTAAGTAATCCCTATGCCATAACTGCTCTTTGATTAGTAAAGGATTGCTTAAAGTGGTATGTGAGTGGGAAGGGAAGGTTAAGAATCATTGCTCTAGAGCCAATTGTTACTGAAATATTTTGCTTGAGAAAAATTGTCATTGGTCCATTTCCTTTGGCGTTATGAAACCGTGCACATAACGAGTCAATTAGGTACGATTAAAGCAGTGGTTTTCAAACTTTTTCCTTCCCACCCACATACCACCTTAAGCAATCCCTTACTAATCACAGAGCACCTATGGCATAGGGATTACTTAAAGTGGTATGTGAGCAGAAAGAAAAAGGTTGAGAACCACTGGTCTAAGGATATTTCAAAATGTTTTGCAAAACTATGGTGATAACTTTGATTACAGGATAACAGGAGTGGAACTTATTTAAAGAGGGTTTTCAGGTGATACCTCAAGGGATAGAGGAAGGATGGGTCAAGAATAAAGTCTGGGAAGAGTATCTCGGGATTCTCAGGCCCTAATAATCATGGCACAGCAATGATTAAAATGAATGACAATGAGTGGGTAGGGAAAGAAGAGGATGAGGGCAAGATTAATTGTGGAAGCAATGAGACCATAGAATGATTTTTACACAAGCATCAGATGAGATGCTGCAAGCCTGTTTGAAAAAAAATAATATGCCAATAAGAGCTGAGGTGATGAGAATTTGATGGTAGAACTTGCTTTGACAAATATGTGTATTTCAGCAGCTGACAGAGCAGAACTGTGACCAGAGGTGAGAGGAAGTGTTATACGAGTACAATGTGATGACCTTTTGTGGTCATAAATTCAGGACACCAAAGATTATGGAGCCTGATGCCTGAATTTTGAATTAAAATGGCTGTGAATCGACAGCATGAAGATGATAAGCCATTGATGGAGATGTGCTGATTATTTACATTTAACTTTAGATATAACAACATGGTAACAGGGCCTTTCAGCCCACAAGCCCATGCTGCCCAATTACACCCAATTGACCTACAACCCCTGGTACGTTTTGAAGGGTGGGAGGAAATTGGAGCATATAGGGAAAACTCATGCACACATGGGGAGAATGTATAATTATTAGAGACAAACTATAGTTTGGAGAAAGAATGGGATAGACTTAAGTGACATCTGAAAGAATTGGAAATTCAGTCCTGGGGACAGGGTCCTTCAGAGATTTGGCTTGGTGAGATGCAGGAATACAAATATCCCATTTCAATTATTATTACTGAAGGTGAAGTCCAGGATTGTAGAAAAGGGTGTAAGCAGATAAAGAGAGCTAGGGATGACTTTTGGTTTGCAGGATTATCTTAGGATTGTGGGCAGTTCTAGCATGGAAGAGTAAGGCTTCGAAGACATGGTCCTACTGGATCCACAAATGGATGACTCAGTTATAAACAGAAAAATTAGTTCCTTTGACCTACAGAAAGTGGAAGATTAGAACATCTCAGTTTGTTGATTTTTTTCTGTTATAATTTTACATTTACTGCTAGCTGAAGCTGACTGTTTATAGCCAGCAAATCTAATGTTGTAAAATATTAATTTACAGTTGGAATTTTCTGAAGCTGTTCTTTACAGCTCTACTATAATATAATTTAATATTAGAAATTTCATGTAGGTAAAACTATAAAAATTTCCAGCTAAAATATGCAATAAATTCATTTTTAATGTTTTATTTTAAATTAAATGTAACAGGTCCATGCCGCCCAAATACACCAATCAAGCTATAACCCCCATATGTTTTAAAGGGTGGGAAGAAACCAGAGCACATGAGGAAAACCCAAGCACACATGGGGAGAAGGTATAAATTCCTTACAGACATTGCCAAATTTGAGAACCCAGATTGCTAGAGCTGTATTAGCATTGGGAAAATCGCTATGCTAACCGTGTCACCAATTTTCTTGTCCTGAATATCTTTAAATAACATCAAAATACTTGCAGACAATAAGGCCTTCACCACTGGTGTTAGTAATGTGATAAACAGATATTTTAAAAATCTGATTTGCAGTCATCAGTTTGTTGGGAGACATAAACTGCTATTTTATCATCATTATAATTAGTAATTTCAGAAGAAATCTTAATTAAATCTTGGAGATTAATATAACAGTGGCTGTGAGATACAAAACAGGGAGAGGATGGGAAAAAATTAGTTTCTTTGTAATTCTGAGCACTGCCAAACATTTAAGCTTCTCCTCTATATATTTTTTGAAATCATATGCAATATCTCCGCTATTTCCTTATTTACTCTGACAGTGGCTCTCCTCAGTGTATACTTTTCAGGTTTGAGGAGTGTACACTCAGTGGTCTTCCAGGACTTGTGTTGAAAACACTGCTGCTTTTAAAAAGGATTATTATGAAGTCTTGAGTAGATTGAGTATAATTTCAAAAGTTCTGGATGATATGAAATGTGGAGAAATAAATGGCAATGAATTGGAGAGAAACATTTAAAAATATGCAAATTCAGTTTTATAAGAAGTATGAACTTGATTTATATAAAGTAAATGAACAATTTCAAACAGGTTACAGGAATAGTGAAAGCTAGGGTATGGATGGACACACAGTTTAAGATGCAAAGACAAGCCGAGAAGAATTTTTCAAGGGTGTATCAACAATCAAATCAAATGCAAAAATATGTTAAATATTAATGAAGCACCAGCTGGAATTTTGTGACCAATTATGTACATCACACTTTGGGGAAAAAATATTATTGTCAATATGGAGAGATACATTGTAGAGTGAACAAAGGGGAAATTTACAAGAAATGTAAAAGATTAAAGGAACTGATGTTCTCCAAATAATGGTAGAAGTTTGATAGGACATCTGTTTTTGGGAATCAAAATCATGGACGATTTTGATGGAGTAAACGAGAAGAAACTGTTTCCTGCTGTCGGAGAGTTGACGACCAATGGACAAGACACAGGGCAGGTGGCCATTTAACCAGAGTTGATGTATAAAATGTTAGGCAATCTAATGGTTTGAAATGCAATACTTGGAAGCTTGGTGGAAGCAGATTCCAAAATAAGTTTCAACTTGCTTTTGGATAAACCTTTGAAAAGCTGATATTGTAGGAGGATGGAGAAAGTGGATGAGGATGGGGCTGAGTAAATCTTTCATTGTAGACACAATGAAGCCAACACCCTCCATCCTTGCCAATGGTCAGGGAAGCCTTTGCCGCCAAACAGCAGAAATTTGGCACTTTCTTGAATCGGTTGGCGGCAGAAAGTGCCGATTGGTGGTTTTGGAAGATTTCTGTTGGCGCTTTTTACAACTTTGAAAATTTTTAATTTTTTTTAAACCTGGTGCCAAATCTGGCAACCCTGAACATGGGTCTCAGAAAGTTGAAAATTCTACAGCCACATGCACAAGATGAGCAGAAGGCAGGTTTCAGAATTAAGGAGATGAAGATTGCAAAAAATGGGACATCAAATAGATTTTTCAAAATAAAAGCAGGGGTGCAGGTGCAAATCCCAATATAATTTAAGAAGCAACTAGATGCTGTGAATATCATTCAGAATGAATGAGCAGAAATGAGCTAAATCACCCTTATCTTGTCGTGTTGTAATCTTGTGAAAAGTATTTTGAAGCCAGAGCATCCAAGGATAGAAAGCTAATAAAGCCTGATGAGAACGAAAATCAGGGACAAAGCACTAGCAGCATAAGTGAGCACAGATATTTTTTTAAATGGGAGTGGATAATGAATATTGTCATGGAGTGCTGAGATACTTAATTAATGTACTTAAATTTCACAATTTAAGTGAGATCCTAATTTACAATTTAATGATATTAATACTTTTTTTCACCTCCCTGTATATCTTTTTCTTTTTGACTTACCATTTTCGTTCCTTTAGCCTTGCACTGGTATCCTCTGTCACCTATTCTCCACTATCTTTCATGTTACCACAGACCTTCCTTTTGATCTTTCTTCACCTTACCCTTTCAATGTATCAAAATCTGTTTAACCAGCTTTTTGGTTCCACTTTTTGCGAGCAGTCATCCAAGTGAAATGTCAACTGTTATTCTCCCTCCAAAGATGTTGCCCAAACCATCAAGACTTCCAATATTCTCTGCTTTTAATTTAATGTTTAGTTTTACAGCTTGGGTTTTGTGGAAAGTTGGAAATTTACAAGTTGAAGGGAGGTGCAGATCCAAAAGTCTCCTTATCATTTCCATGTGGGCCAGTGTAGCTGAAGTACTCCACCAGCTATTCGAGAAAGTATTTAAACACTCTCCAATGCTGAAGAGCGCTAATCTTTGATCATTCTTTGTCTCCCTCTAATGCTGCTTGACCTGCTTAGTTCCTCCAGTAGATTGTGTTTGGCTTTAGATGCCAGCTTCTGCCATCTCCAATGTATTACTGTGGTGGTACACCACCGGCCTACTGCAGGGGGCAACCTCTGTACCTGCAGGAGTGTAAGGGGGACAGGACAACACCTGGCTGGCTGTCAATCAGTCGACCTGTATGGATCAAGCCCCAGCCGGTCTGGTGTCAATCACCCTCCGGAATATAAGCCTGTGCTGGCCTCCGAAGTCTCACTCAGAGTTACTGCAGCAACAGCTAGCCTGGCTCTGTGGAAGTGTTTGTGGATTAAAGCCTGTTGTACAGTCTTTACCTTGTGTGTGTCTGGTTCTGGTCTAACAGTGCACCACAATTACAACAGCTCATTTTATCTCCGGTTTCTCCTCTCTCCACTCGTGGGCCTCATCATGGACAGCCATGTCCTTCCTTTTCACTGGGAGAATCTCCTTGTTCACCAGCACCCTATCAATTATGTATTTCTACTCATCCCAAGGCCTTCCATCTTGCTCCATTATGGGCCTCACTCAGATTCCTCTTGTGGGTCCCTTCATGTTCTGTATCCTGAGCACTCAATTCCCAGGCATCCTGCTGGTAAATCTTCCAACCTATCAATTTAGCTGTTCTTTATACCAGTTTCAGAGCAGTAAATAGAGCTACAACTATTGGTGGCTCTCTCATTTAGTTTGAAAGGTTCCCCTATCCTTGACCTCACTGCATTCTTTGGCCATTTTCTGCCTCACTCACCTTCTCAGAGCCCATAGTATAATAACAAATAGAACAATACAAGTCCTTTGATCCACAATGTTCTGCTGATCCACACAAATTTGCTTCATGTACAATCTAACCCTTCCCTTCTTCACAGCCATAACCCTTTATTTTTCTTACATCCATGTGCCTATCTAACAGCCTTTTAATTGTCCCTACTGTATCAGCCTCCACCACCATCCACAACAATGGACTCCAGGCACCCACCACTGTCTGGGTAAAAAAAAATGCATCCCTCTGACAACACCCCCAAACTTTCCTCCACTCACCTTAAATAGATGTTCTGTTACTGGGCATTGTATAAATCTGTTTCAGTATGAGGTTTGTGATATGGGCATTAGTGGGCAAGGTTGCTGAGGTGTTTTGTTAGTTTAGATAGTGAGGATGAGGTGTTTGAAGTTCAGGTTGGCTGCTGACAAGATTCTGCACGAGTGCTCACTGCCCAAATGAGGTGCCAGTATTAAGTGATGGAACTTTAGGTTAAGATGCAAAAGAGTTTGGCAGCAGGCAATCAAGAACTTTTCTTCCCCACGATGGCATGGATGGCATAGTGGTTAGTGCAATGCCTTTAGAGCGCCAGCTATTGGGACTGGAGTTTGAATCCCGCGCTGTCTATAAGTAGTTGGTACATTCTCCCCGTGTCTGTGTGGGTTTTCTCTGGGGGCTACAGCTTCATCCCATTGTTTGAAATGAACTGGGGGTGTAGGTTAATTGGGTGTTAATTAGGCAACACAAACTCTTGGGCTGAAATGGTCTGTTACCATGCTACATATCTAAATTTTTTTTAAAATTAAAGACCCAACAATTTTCACAACAACCACCACAGAAAGAAAAATCAACTGGCTGGAAATGGGTAGCTTGTATGCAAGTATCAATTTTATGCCTTGCTTAGTCAGATCAGCTCTAGAGTGGCACAGTGGTGCAGCTAGTAGAGTTCCTGCCTCACAGCTCCTGTGACCCAGGGTTGATCCTATCCTCTCAAACTGTCAAGATTCCTTTATTGTCATGTAATAGTACAGAGCATAATATTACATAAAATTGCCTTCTGCCTGCTATAAGGCTGACAAAGAGTTGCCATTGGTGTTGACTGGTACCCCTTGCTGTATGAGTGAAAGAAAAGTGAAATAAAGTCCCTTCAATGTTACTGAGTGCCTGTGGATTCACCTCCAGCACTCTGGTAGCCTCTACAGCCACACAGACAGATTCATTGGCTCCAGATCAAAACCTCCAATATGATCAGGAAACCTTCAGCACCTGAGGCCCTTTAGGAGCCCCTCTTGCCCTCAGCAGCAACCTGCAGCCTAGCTGCAAGTTGCCCACAGCCTGTGTGGGTCCCTCAGGTGATGAGTCTTTCACTGGTCCTCTGCTGTCTTTGTGGAGTTTGTATGTTCTCCCCATGACCATAGGGTTCTCTGGTTTCTTCCCACGTGCCTAAGACCTGTCAATTGGTGGGTTAAATGGTGAGTGATGCAATGTGGTCAGTTTGTGAGAATGTGGGGAGAAGATGTTAAGGGGAAAATTAATGGAGAAATTGAATTTTTCTGTGACCGAGCCTAGACTTAATAGGCCAAAAAAAAGGCTCCTTACATGATTTGAAGAAATAGGGAATATCGCACAGTAGTTGCCAAGGAGTCTAATGTCGAAAGAAAAGTGGTTTATTGGGTGATCTCTGAAATTTGAGTCAGAAATATATATAATTAACAATGAACTTGAGACCTGAGCAGATGGTATTTGAACATTCTCAAAATACTGACAAATAAAATGGTCCTGATGCATGGCAAAATAATTATTTTTAATAGTCATTCCGCATGCTGCCTCTTCTCTAGTTCGGCATGCTGCCTCTTCTCTAGTTCCTCCAGACAGGTTCAACATGCATCAGATGCATGACTATTAAAAAGAACCCGGTATTGTCTGATTGGGAATCCTGTTATCCTGTTTATTTGTAGGCATACATTTTCTTTTGCACTCATTGAACCCCAATTGTTCTCCTTGCTCAAAGGTGATGGAGTAGTCAGGCTGTGAGATTCTTGACTCTAATGACATAGAAAGTTGTGGCCCAGAGTAGGTATCAAGTTATGGCAGGTGTATTTGTCAGTAATTGTTCATAAATGGAATGCTCAATGTCTTGCTCATGCTCAAAACAACATCCTCAATGACGAGATGACAATTGCCTTTGTCTGGCTTCTTGTATAATTACCATCATAAATAAGCATGCCCAAAGTATGAAGGTTTCTCTCACCAAGGTCAGAGGGAATGATCATATATTCTGACCAGCAAAAATTATGCCTAAGTAGTCAAAACTGGTTCAGCAGGCCATGTGGGGCTATCAAGCTCAACTGAGCATGGGGGAGAGAGTGTGTTCAAGCCTCATGAAAACCATGCAGATAGTGGAAGGTTAGCGAGAATGGAACAGGAGATTATGGGAGACTGATGCAACGCTCACATCCCAGTCTCTCTCTTCCTCTCCACAGTGAACCTCAGACACTAGATTTGTGGAATCATAGATGAAGCAACATATCTGATTATTCTGTGATGAACACACTGGAAAACCAGCAGGCAGTTCTCTTGTTGAACCTGAATTTATTGTTCAGTAAATATTCAGTGAATAGATCCTATACGCAATTCAGATATTTGCTTCAGCAAACAGTGAAAGAACTTCCCCTAAATCTCACTGGGACAGAAAGATTCATCACCTGTCAGTTCAAATCTGATGTGAAAGAAACATATTGACCTAACCAGATGAATCAAAATCACCTCAGGTCAAATTGCTACATCTGAAAGAATATTTGGATGAGGATCAGTCTGATTTAAATCATTTCTTTTCCATTCTTCTAAAATATTAGCAATCCTGCAGTTATATTATCATGATGTTACTACTTTACCATTGAAGCAGTAATTATGCCTGAGTTAAGTGCAGTCCTTAAGTTAATCTCCCTATTCCTCACAGACGACAAGGTTGCTTTGCCCGAGTAAATCCCAGATTAAAAATTGACTGAAACTGTTAGAATATGGACTTAAAATGAGTCAACACTTTGAAACAATAATAATTATAGTTTTGGATCTGTGCGCAGCTGAAGGGACTTTGGGGAAGGATGTTAACCTTAAAAACATGGCACACTCGACCTAAAATGTTGTCAATGCTGATATAATTGGACTCAGATTAGTAAACTTGAAATGACTAGAGGTGATCAGTTTACAGTTTTCAGATGACTTTCAATGGGCAAACCATTAGGTGTATTTGAACTGCCTATCCAATTGGTTTTTTAATTCCATTCCAATGAGACACACACAATTTCCTCAGCAAAACAAAAAGTGGCCTCTGGGGGGGACGATCTCTTCCTTGGATCAGATATTTCAGTGAGAAGAGAGTAGCATTGAATGTTAAATGTTTTTAATCAACTGTGAGCATGAATAGTTATTAATTAGTTGCCTGAGTTATTAGGGAAAAGAGAAGAAACCTGAACCCTCTATCCATGTGCAATAAACAGTCTGCTAGAGGAACTCAGTGGTTGAGCAGAATCAGTGGGAGGAAAAACGATGTTGACATTTCAGATCAGAACCTTTCATCAAGGTGTTTTTTTTTGTTGTACATTCCAGCATCTGCAGTCTCTTGTGCCTCCGGATTCCCATCCATGTACCAGATTGAATGCATTGTAATTGCATCTGCAGATACCTCTACAACTTTCTCTGGCATCTTGTTCACATGCCTCCCATTCTTTGTTTCAAAAAGCTGCCACTTTAGGTTGCCCTTAAAGCTCTCCCCTCTTGCTTTAAATCTATCTCCTCTAGATTTAGATTCTCCTGTCATGGGGAAGAAATATTGTAACCAGCTTATATATGTCCATAAAGGTCATCCGTCAGGCACTCACACTCCAGGTGAAAGAGACCCAGTCTTTCTTTATAACTCAAACCTACAGTTCTGGGAACAACCTTCTGAATCCTTTGTGTACCTTTCCCTCTTAATAATATCCTTCCTATAGTTTAGTTATGAGAACTGCACATCATCGACCAGAACTGAATAAGAATATTCTATCCTTAAGAAGCAAGCATCGTAATACTTCTGCCATTGCTTCTAGCAGGACTGGAGTGATTGGTAATATTGACTCCAATCTCTAACTTAGCTAGTCTAGCTCTCTCCAATTATGGTCAACTTTAATATATACTGTCCTTTTCTTGAATAAACTGCACAATTTTTCCTGTGGAAATAGGAAAATAAAATTCCTCCCACTACACTTCACAATGGCTAATATATACCTCACATTATTATTTGATGTTTGTTTCTAATAAATTTCTTATTTATAATAAAACTATTGTGTTTGCTTCTAACAGGTGTTCTAAGAGTTTGGATATGCGGTATTTGGATGGTGACTGATTAGTGGTATGTGGTTTCACAAATCTTATAGAGTTTTTTTGTGGATGTTGTCTACATGGAATTTAGTAAGGCCTCCCATGTGGAAGTTGAGTCTGGAAAGTTCAGATGCTCGGTATTTATGGTAAGGTTGTAAATTGGATTTGACATTGGCTGGACGGAAGAAGCCAGAGAGTGGTGCTGGTTGATTGTCTCTGATTGGATGCTGTGACTAGTGTTCTGTCTCAAAGATCGATGCTGGGTTCGCTGGTGCTTGTTAATCAGCTAAATGATAATGTGGTAAATTGGATGAGCAAGTTTGCAGATGA
Source organism: Narcine bancroftii (assembly GCF_036971445.1). Classification (NCBI taxonomy): domain Eukaryota; kingdom Metazoa; phylum Chordata; class Chondrichthyes; order Torpediniformes; family Narcinidae; genus Narcine; species Narcine bancroftii. The sequence continues at coordinate 310,924,581 of NC_091470.1, read as the reverse complement.
CACAAAGTTTAGAGGTGTAGTGGATAATGAGAAAGGCTTTCAAGGCTTGAAGATGGATCTGGACCAGGTGGACTGCAAAATGGCAGATGGAATTTAATGCAGACAAGCCTGAGGTTTTGCATTTTGGAAGGACAAACCAAGAAAAGGCAAACACGATAAATGGTAGGGCACTGAAGAGTGCAGTAGAACAGAAGGATCTGGGAATACAGATACATAACTTTTTATAAAGAGTGCTTTTGGCAGATTGACCTTCATAAATCAAAGTATTGAGTATAGGTGTTGGGATGTTATGTTAATTGTATAAGACATTGGAGATGCTAAATTTGGAGTATTGTGTGCATTTTTGGTTATGTAACTTCAGGAAAGAGTTCAGAGAAGATTTACTTGGATGTTGCCTAGACTTTAGGAACTGAGTTACAGGGAAAGGTTAGACAGGTTAGGACTTTATTCCCTGACACATAGAAGAATGTTGGGAGATTTCATAGAGATATTTAAATTATGAGGGGGATAGACAGAGTAAATGTATATAGTTTTTTTTCCCCCATTGAGGGTTGGTGAGATGCAAACCAGAGGACATGGGTTGAAGATGAAAGGGGAGAAGTTGAGAGAGAACATTAGGGGGAATTTCTTCATTCTGAGAGTGGTGGATGTGTGGAATGAGCTGTCAGATGAAGTGATGAATGTGGGCTCAATTTTAACATTTAAGAAACATTTGCACAAGTACATGGATGGGATGGATATGAAATGGATGCATGTCAGTGGGACTGGTCAGTACAATAGTTCAGCATACACTAGAAGGCCCAAAGGCTTTGTTTTCTGTGATATATGATTTTCATCAAGCATCTTATGCAGGTATTTAACATTGAAACACATCTTTGAAATTAAATTTGGACAATCAGAACTCACAATGTAAGCAGGGCCTGATAATTTTATAATTGCAGGCTACATCTTTTCGACATCATTGCTTTTGTGGATCCCCATATTTTGCAGTGCCATTGGCACCTATTGCATGACATGTATTTGTTTTAGATAATAAAAATCTAAGATAATCTAAATTACCAAAAAAAGGTCCCAATTTCTGGAACCAACAGTCTTCCTTCAAACATATCTTATATATTTTCATCAATTAAATACTGTAAATGAAAAAATGATGAGAGGTCAACAAACCTGGTGGCTTCATCCCCTTGATATTTTCTTTAGAGTTAACAAAGGGGAGAAAAGAACAATATTAATGCACTGATCTACATTCAGCCATAGATGAAGATATTAAACATCTAAATGAAAATATCGCTATTGCATAGATTTTATACCTGCTATTCAATTTTCAAACAAAATAATCTCAATAAACACATATCATCATTTTGTGTGCTCTGCCATAAATAGTTATTTCCCATCCATTATAGTCAGATTACAGAATTTATGTAGTAGGATGGATTTCCAATTGTAAACCAGCTTTTTAAATGAACCAGGTTGTCAAAGATGGATTACTCTCGTTGGACATGTTCAGGAGGATTACAAAGCAGCTTGAATACAGAATCGTGGATGTGTTGTTTGCTGTGTTCAGAATTTGAATTATCCTACATTGTTCCTCCCAGCTGTTGGCCTTGCAGGGAGCCACTAGGCACTTTCAGGTGGCCAATTACCCTGCATGTAAAGCCGCAGGTTTAGGCAATATGCGGCTGTTTTGAGGCCACCTGAATGTGCAGGAGGCACTCTTGAGGCGAGCTACATAACCCTCCTCCGAGAGGGATAATCAGCTCAGCTCAGTGACTCCCCTAGCCACCTGAATGCAGCTGGCTGAAAGCGGATGTTAAAGGGTCAGGCTGCTGATCACAGCTGACACTGGGCAGAAGCCGAAGTGTGCTCAGAGCCGCATCCTGTGCAGCTGTGTCCTTCGGGTGGCCAGCGTTGCGCTTTAAACGCTGCCACCTGAGTGGCAATTTAAAGGGCTGCTTCTGCTTCTTCAGGGGCATTCTTAGCATAGAATGCCCCTGAAAAAGCCTAATGGAGGTGATGACAAAGCTATTCTTGTGTGTGCTCTGAGGTTGATGTTGGTGTCAGGTGTGGGATCGCACCTTCTGCCAAAAGCTTTTGTGATTTTTGCAATTTTAATGCCAGTACTAATCACTATATCCTATTCACTGCTATTTGCACAGATGATTTCTGAACTTTGAGTAATATATGACTCCCACATAAATGATGGCAGCATTAAAGGATGATAAATATGTTAAGTCATGAGGGTTATCTGAAGGTCAGAGAGCACCAAAAGGCACAATTCCTTTGCTGCATTTTTTAGGGAACCTTAAATAGTTTTCTTCATACATTGCCAGTATCTATTTCAAGATCTTTAATTAGCTGCATGAGAATATGTTTGACAGTCCAATTCTTAGTCAAATAGTTAAACAGCACAAAATAAGATCTTAATCCGACTGTCCATACCAGACGACACAGATCCCATTTTCCAGACTAGGGCTGCAGTCTTCTATGCCATGATGTTTCAAATGCTTAAATGCTGACAGAATGCCACTCCCTCTGGCAGGGCTATTCAGATTTCAACTAACCTCTGAATGGAAACAATTCCTACCCCCTTATCTGAAACAAATCCCTTCTTTTTATAGGTACCTCTGCTAATGGGGAAGGTTTCACATTTAGGGTTTTTAGACTGCAGGCATGTAATGGCACAATCAATGAAATTTGCCATTACATAGGGAGTCTAAAAAGGAAAGTGCAGGAATATTTAGTCAATTCCTGCAGTCTAAATCACACCGCAAAGCTCACCTCATGAATTTGACGTCCAGCTGATGACTCAGGCCACATTGCTCCGCGTAAAAGCATCGGAACTAACGCGCATAGGAATTAAAAGGGTGCAGTGTAAACGACCACAAGCTGAGTAATTATGTTAATTTGTTACATTTTTCACAGATTTTTCCAACATTGCTGTCTAAAAAACACAACTGTCTCTCACGTTCTGTATATCTCAATCAGGTCACCCCTCAGGCTTCTCTACTCCAAAAGATCTGGCTCAAGTAAGTTCCCCCTCTATTTTTTTCATCCTCTTCATTCACATCCAGATAGTGAAGCAGGAAGGAACACAAGTTACCCTGACTCGCTGAGTATTTCCAAACCTTTCTGTTCATTAATGCCATTTCTCTAGGAGTACAGTACAAAAATGTAGCTTGAAACTCATTAGGCTTGCAGACAATTTCAGGCAGTTCACATTATTTCAATCAGGTGCTCACATCTTGTGAAAAAGCAGTTGAATGCATAGGATGTCCAGGATGATTTTATGATATGGCTCAGGCAGCCCCAGAAAAGCTCTTACAACTTCTCGAAGCCCTTCCTGCTAGCAGACTTCCCATCACCAGAGGCCAGGTTAGACATGAGCATGGCCAGGACTGGCTCCAGTAGTTATTATAGAGGGCACGCTCCAAGTGATAATTATTGACATCGCCCCACATTCCTTTGAATTATTCATAGATGGCAAATCAAATTTGAATATAATCGCCATCTCTCCACCCATATTTACTGCATCCAGGAAAGAGGAATGTAAGACTCTGTAGCATGGTTTTTCCAGAGCCTTTACTGTTGTCAAGGTTCTTCACATGCCTCAAGCAAGCACTGTAAATCATGGCCTGCAGCAAGCAAAGGCACTCAGAAACCTTATTGAAAGACATAGATTATTAAAAGTTTGCTTCTTATAATACATTGTCAAAAGACATATTGCTGTTCTCTCACCTCTGTTGATGATTCACTTCCCCAAGGTACTTACTCACACTCAGTCTTACATTCTGCAAAACTATACAGCATCAGCCAATTCGTAGTTAACAGCTCTCTCACTTCTGAGTCAGATTATTATCACTTTGCTGCTCGTGGGAACTTGCTAAATGCAAACTAACTACTGATTTTCTTACATTACTGCAGAGGCTACACCGGAGAAGTCCTTCATTGGTGGTAAAGTGCTTTGGGTTGTCCTGACATCAGTTTGGTGATAAGTGGGAGAGGGAGGACACAAAAAAAATCTGCAGATACAGATAGTTTGCAAAATGTTGGTGGATTGGGAAATTTAAAAAAAAAGATTATTATTGAATAGTATGGGACGAACGAATGCTGTTAAATTACTTCCTTACAGACACACACTTAATTATTAATGCAAATACTACATTGACCAATGATATAAGAGAGATGGACTACAAAAATATCAAAAGTTTGGTAAGAGCACATCTGGAATTTTGCTGACAATTTATGTCTCCTTATTTAAGGAAGGGTATACTTCTCTTAATCCGTTGGATTCATTTAGGGATGAACAAATTGTATAATGAAGAAAACTTTGATGAAATGGAGTTTATACTCTCTGGAATTAAAATAAATGAAAGGTGATTTTATACAGAGAAATTTACTTTACTATTTCCCTCAAAACGAGCTTGCTTATTGGTCGAACCTGATAGAGGATCTGAGGATGTTGCCCTTGGTAGGGGAATCTAGAACCAGGGTGCCATTGCACAGATGAGAAATTAAGACTGAAATAAAGATACAATTTTTGTTGTGAATGTTTGGAATAACTTGCATATTGTCATCGATCATTTCCAAGTCGATGCATATAGTTGGAATATAGAATTAATGAGAAAGGACAGGAAAGTGAAGATGACGTCAACAATCAGATCACCCATTACTTTATTCAAAGGGAGGAGAGGGTAATTCTGGCCTACTTCTGAGCCTATATCTTATGTTCTTATGAAATGGTCTTTTAAACAGTTTGGGTCCTCTTCTGAACTTCACATTTGCAATATAGCCCAGCACAATGTAAAGTGGCCAATTTATACACCAGGCTTTGGGGTGTGTTTTCAATCTCTATCCTGTCCTCTCCAACACTCTCCATATAGATTTTAATGCAAACTCCCATTTCCTGTCTGCATTTCAGCTCCATATCTTTCAGCTGAAATTTTTAATCACTCATGAGAACTTTCTCCAACCACTCATGCCATCAGAGTAGATGTAGAAAGGTTGTTTCCAACATGGATGTGTCTAGAACAAGAGGGCCCAACTTCAGGATTGAAGGGAACAGAGATGCATAGGAATTTCTTCAGTTAGTGGGTGGAATTTATTGCCACAGGCAGTTGTGGAGGCCGCACCACTGGGTGTATTGGTAGGTTCTTGATTAGCCAGGGCATCAAAGGTTATGAGGTGAGGGGGGTGGGGGGGGGGGGGGAGAAGCTGAACAGTGGTGCTGAGTAGGAAAATGGATCAACTCATGATTAAATGGCAGGGTAGACTCAATGGGCATTATAGCCTATTTCTGCTCCTAAGTCGTATGAGTCTTCTAACATGCCAAGACAGCTTTTTGCTCAGTAAGGGTCATTGCACACTCAAATAAAAACAGAAAATATTGGAAATGCTCAGCAAACTATTTGTAGAAAGAGAAAAATTGGTCTCAGGTCAATGACCTTCCAACAATGTAATTTGAATTTTTTTTTCTTCTACACCTCTTTGCTTTTAGCCTTACTTTCCAAAGTCACATCAGAAACATCAGTTATGCTGCTGAGCTGACCAACACCAAGTCCTTGTTTTCTCAGAATCCACCACCCCACCTCCTCCCTTCCTTAATAAAGTTTAGATATCTTGGCATATCTTGCTAGGTTATGAAACGCATAATTGAAGTGCAAAATATTACAGTTCCATTGCAAATATAAACACATTTCCTGCAACAGATGGCATTAAATTATGCCTTGTGATTTTAATACCTCGACCATTGACTCATTTGCATGTCTTCTTCTAAATATTAATGAAGTTTAAGTCCCTGAACAAAGTAACAGAAGTGAAACTTCACAGGAACATACGAAGACACTTCCTTACCTGTTGCAGTAAACAATCACAACCATTATTGCAAGCACAAATAATTGACACATGTGACTAAACATCTCCTTATTTTCTTTCCTTGCAGTCGTAACATTATTGAAATAACTGACCTTGTAGATCCTGTTTAATCTAACCTAGCAAAAGATGCTGATTCCCAGCAGAAACACAGGGAATTCTGGTAAGCTCCTGTTCTGCTAATGGAATCCATATGAATGCAATTGCTGAGAAAAAAATAGCCAGCATTTGCAATGCAAAATACCAAGATATTACTGATAGAATGTGACAAAATCTGGGCCATTATTTAAACAGCAAAGGAGAGGTTTGATAATCTATTTCATGTAAAAAAAAACCCTAAATTAAATCAGTAATAGGTAAAGGACATAATTTACAGACTAGAAACTTCTAAACCTGGAAACCGGATTGTCTAATGTCAGATTTTCTGTACATTGTACAATCAACTGTAATAACCAAAGCAGGAAAATAAGGAGCATGGCCATCTTTTTCATTCTCCCATGTACCTGACAAACCAGTGGATGAAAGAGATTAGTTTAAATTTAAACATAGACATACAGCACACCCCCGCATGTTTTGAAGGGTGGGAGGAAACCGGAGCACCCAGAGGAAACCCACACAGACATGGGGAGAACGTACAAACTCCCCAGCCCTGGTCACTGGCACTGTAACAGCATTGCACTAACTGATACACTAACCATGCTGCCTGTGCTATGAGATGACCCAATAGCATACAATGAACAATTGGAAGTCACTTCTGATGTTAGGGCATATGAGGCTCATGGAAAGGAAGGTCTGTAAGGAACCATTAAGGAGAAAGTAAGTCATGGAATAACGCAGCATAGAACAGACCTTTTGGCCCAACTAGTCTCTGCCAACTAATTTGGCATTTTGAACTAATCCCATTTCCTTGCATTTGTTCCATATCTCTCTATGCCCATCCTATCGATACATCTGTCCTAATATCTTTTGAAAGCTGTTATTTTACCTGCCGCTACAATTTCTTCTGGCACCTCATTACAGATATGGTCATTTAACGTATGTATGAGGCCTGCTTCAGGATTATATGAAAGGGTTCTGACTGAGCAGCTACCAGGCCATAGACTATCTCTTTAAATAGCAGCTCTCCATTAGATTCTTCTCCAACTACTCCCCCAGGTTGCAAGGTGCTGGTCCACAATCTCCACCTTCGCCCCCCCCCCCCCCCACCCACCCCATCTCCTGCACAACTCCAACCATTTGGTTAATCTCAGCTGCCTCCTGCACAACCCCCATGGACTGTCTGTCTGCTGATTCCACTCCTCACCCCAATGCTGAGCACCAACTTTCTGGTGGACCAACGTCTTCCCACAGACTGACCTCTGATTGTTCTTTGACAAATGACTGTCTGCATCTAGTCTCCATTCTCCCTCATATCTCCTTCAGCCTCCTTCTCCCAAGAACCCACAACTGGGGAGAAACTGGAACTCTGGATGGGGAGTGCATGAAGGTATGGTCTTCTTGCAGATAAGGACTGGTCAGTTGAGGATAGCGTCATGGTCCTAGGCACTATTGAATTCTGCATCAGCAGGTTCTTGAACAAAATACTGTGGGTTAGTGATGCACCTCTCCAATATTAAAATTTGAAAGTATATTTTTAATATTTTTCTGTGATTAATAGTTTGCTTACATTGCCCACTCCTGATGTATTACAGCAAGTGCACTAAACATTCTCTCACAGTCCTGTTAGGTCAGGAGCACCAGCCTATTGACCACTGGATGATGAAGGGACAGGAATTTATTTTGAGTCAGCATGGTGTGAATGCAGTTTACACAAAAATGCTGGAGAAACTCAGAAAGTAACGGCATTTTTTTACATAGCAAAGATAAAGATACATGACCAATGTTTCGAACCGAACCCTTCGTCAAGAAATGAGCAAAAAGCAGGCAAGTACCTGAATAAAATAATGGGGTGGAGGAGCACAGGCTCACAGGCAAGAGGTCATAAGTGGATATGGGTCCAAGGGCATGAAATAAAAAAGCTGAGAAGTTATTGGTGGAGGGGATGGCTCTCTAAATTGAGAGGGAAGGAGGTGGAGAGCTGGAGGAAAGGAACCAGAAGGATGGGGAAGAGAGGGAGACAGGAGAGCGGCCAACGTTCATGATATACATTAATGAGGAGACAGTGTAGTGTATCTAAGTTTGCTGATGACACTAAATTGAATGGAAAAGCAAACTGTGCTGAGGATACAGAGAGTCTGAAGAGAGATATAGATAGGTTAAGTGAATGGGCAAGGTTCTGGCAGATAGAGTATTGTTATGAACTGTACGTGACAAGCAGCAATAGACAATGAACCAGACAGGGTTTAATTTTAAACCACTAATTTTATTTCTTACTCTTAAACTAATTTTAACATTGCGCACGCGCGCACGTTATATATCCAAATTATTACAGACCAGGCCAAAATCTAGAAAATTTCTTCAAATTCAATCTTTTAAATTCAGTGTTGAAGTGTAGGCCTTTGAAATTTGATGCTCAGAATTCATGATGAACTGATGGGAAGACGAGTTGTGGCTGCTCCAGACTCACGAATTCTCCTTGTGTTGCCTTTGAAGAAATGTCCATCCTCATCCTTTCGTAGGCAAGGCTCAAACTGGGCGGCCACCATGAAGCTTTCAAGTTCCTGGCACCAGTCTCTCCAAGTGACCTTCACTGTTAGTCACATTCAAAATGAACCACTTTGCTTCCTAAAAGATCTTCCTGGCACGGGTCAATCCATCAAAAAGGCCCAGTCATTCATAGAGCATGCTTTGCTCTGAATTCCACAAAATGGCTGGTCATAAGAGCTGCTTCAAAAAGATGTTCTCTTCAGCCATCAGAATGGTTCTCCCTTGCAAACTTACAATGACTTTGCAAATGTATTGACTCTGGAACAGACTGTGACAAGCCTCCCCTCAGTTCTTCTAATGTATTAAATTATCGCTGGGCTATGACTTATGTTGTGCTTGTGTGAAATGTTAAATGTTAACTGTGACCATTCAGTTCCTCCTGACTATACTATCCCTTACAGTGGTAATCCCATTTTACTAAAACGGGAGCTCATAATAGTATAATGTGGGTAAATGTGAGGTTATCCACTTTGGAAGGAAAATGGTGGATCAGATTATTATTTAAATGGCAAATGAAAGCAGCATGCTGCCATATAACCATATAATCATTTACAGCACAGAAACAGGCCAGTTCGGCCCTACTAGTCCATGTTGAACATCTCTCACCTAGTTCCACTGACCCGCATTCAGCCCATAACCCTCCACACCTCTCCCATCCATATACCTATCCAACCTTTCCTTGAATATTAACATCAATCTCGCTTCTACCACCTCTGCTGGAAGTTCATCCATACTCCCACCACCCTCAGCGTGAAGAAATTTCCCCTCATGTTTCCCCTAAACTTTTCCCCTTTTACTCTCAATCCATGCCCTCTTGTTTGAATCTCCCCCACTCTCAATGGAAAAACCTATCCAAATTGACTCTATCTTTCCCCCTTTTAATTTTGAATACCTCTATCAAATCACCACTCAACTTTCTACGCTCCAGGAAATACAGTCCCAGCCTGCTCAACCTTTTCCTGTAACTCAAACCCTGAAACCCCAGCAACATTTTTGTAAACCTCCTCTGCAGTCTCTCTATTCTGTTTATATCCTTCCTGTAATTCAGCGACCAAAACTGCACACAGCATTTCAAATTTGGCCTCACCAATGCCTTATACAATTTCAGCATAACATCCCAACTCATGTGTTTTATATTCTGACTTATGAAAGCTAACATACCAAATGCCTTCTTCACCACCCTACCCACATGTGATTCAACTTTCAGGGAATTGTGTACCATGACACCTAAATCCATTTGTTCCACTGCATTCTTCAAATGTCTACCATTTAATGTGTATATCCTATTTTGATTAGTCCTACCAAAATGTAGCAACTCACATTTATCAGTACTAAACTCCATCTGCCATCTTTCAGCCCACTCTTCTAACTGTCCTATATCCCCCTGTAAGCTTTGATAATCTTTATCACTGTCCATACCACCGCCAACCTTTGTATCGTCTGCAAATTTACTAATCCAATTTGCCACCCTATCATCTAGATCGTTAATAAATATAACAAACAGCAGTGGACCCAGTACCAATCCCTGAGGCACTCCACTCAACCCAACCTCCAATTTGACAAACAATTTTCCACCACTACTCTCTGACATCTCCTATCCAAACATTGCTGAATCCATTTCATTACTTCATCGTTAATATCTAATGCTTCCACCTTCCTTACTAACCTCTTATGGGGAACCTTGTCAAAAGCCTTACGAAAGTCCAAATAGACAACATCCTCCACCTTCCCCATATCAACCTTTTTAGTATCTTCTTCAAAAAATTCTACAAGGTTTGTTAGACATGATCATGTACAGAACCATGCTGACTACTCCGAATCAGTAATCAAGTCTTTCCAAATAATTGTATATACACCATCTCTAAGAGCACTTTCCATTCATTTACCCACCTCTGACGTCAGACCTACAGGCCTATAATTACCAGATTTACTTTGGCATCCTTTTTTGAACAGCAGAATTTCTCCCATCTCCTCTGACTTTGCAATTTTATCCCTCACTATTCTTTTCCTTTTAATGTACCTATAGAAACACTTAATATTTATTTTCACTTTGCCTGCCAAAGCAGCCTCCTATCTCCTTAGCCTTTCTAATTACTTTAAGATTTTTTATATTCTTTATATTCCTCAAGCAGTTCATCCAATCCCTTCTGTTTATACCTGTTGAACACATCCATCTTCCTCTGAACCAGGTTCACAATATCTTATGAAAACCAACACTCCCTACAGTTTCTAACCTTTTCTTTAATCCTCATGGGGACATGCTCTCAGAACTTCTCCTTTGAATATCCTCCATTTATATCTACTACATTCTTACCTGAAAATATCTTATCCCAATCCAAACCCTGCAAATCTTTTCTCATCCCCTCAAAATTTGCTTTCTTCCAATCAAGAATTTCAACCTTTGGCCCACCTCTATTCTTTTCCATTACTAGCTTAAAACTAATAGTATTGTGATCACTAGACCCAAAGTGTTCCCCAACACAAACCTCTGTCACCTAACCTATCTTGTTCCCTAATAGGAGATCCAATACTGCCCCCTCTTGAGTCCATTCTTCTATGTATTGATTAAGAAAACTTGCCTGAACCCACAACAAACTCCACCCCATCCAGCCTTCTAACTGCACAGGTTTTCCCAGTTAATGTTTGGAAAGCTGAAATCTCCCACAACTACCACCTTATGTTTATTACACATAAATGCAATCTCCTTACAAATTTGTACCACTAATTCCCTCAGCCCATTTAGTTGTCTACAATACACTCCCATTAATGTTTTCATGCCTCTGCCATTCCTCAATTCCACCCAAATAGCTTCGCTGGATGATCACACTAAACCATCCTGCCACAGCACTGCTGTAATGTTCTCTCTAATAACCAAAGCAGCTCCTCCACCTTTTATCCCCCCTGTTCTATCATGCCTGAAACAATGGAATCCTGGAATATTTAACTGCCAAAAATGCGCTTCTTGCAATCAAGTTTCACTGATAGCCACAATATCATATTTCCATGTGGCCATCCATGCCTTAAGCTCATCCTCCTTACTTACAATGCTCCTTGCACTAAAATATATGGTCTTAAGAGACTGTCCTCCACATAAACTCCTTTTGCTACCATCTACCTTTACCTCCTTCCCTCCTTCATTTATTTTTACATTTTGTTCCCTCCATTCCATCCAATCTAGGTGTTCTTCCTCCCTAATCTCCATACTGTCATTGTGATTCCCACCTCCCTGCCAAACTAGTTCAAACTCTCCCCAGGATATTGGTCCTCCTCTAGTTCAAGTGCAGGCTGTCCCTTTTGTACAGGTCAGACTTTCCCCAGAAGAGGAAATGATCCAGAAATCTAAACCCCTGCCCCCTGCGCCAGCTCTTGAGCCACACATTCATCCTCCACAACTTTCTATTTCTACTCTCACTAGCATATGGCACAGGCAGCAATATTGAGAATATAGGAGAACTTGGGAGTGCTTGTACATGGATTCCAAAAGGTCGGTTTGCAGGTGCAGTAGGCTATCAAGAAAGCAAATGGAATGTTGGCCATTGCTGGAAGGATTGAACTTAGGTGCAAGTTGGTTACACAAGGAATTGGTTATGCTGCATCTGGACCACTCCGTGCAGTTCTGGTCTCATTACTTGAGGAATGATATGCTGGGTTTGGAGGCAGAGCAGTGGTTCATCAAGTTGATTATAGAGATGAGGTGGTTAGCCTAAGATTGAGTCTACTTGGACTGTGTTATCTGGAATTTTGAAGAATAAGAGGGGATCTTATAGAAATATAAAATTATAAAAAGGCATAGCTAAGATAGAGGTAAGTAAGTTGTTTCCATTGGTGGGGAGACTAGAACAAGGGGAGATCATCTCAAGATTCAGGGTAGTAGATTTAGGATGGAGTTGAGGAGGAACTGCTTTTCCCAGGGGTTGGTGAATCTATGAAATTCACTGTCAATTGAAGAAGCAGTGGAGGCTACTTCTGTAAATATATTTAAGACAAGGTTGGATATATTTTTACATAGTAGGGACTTAAGGAGTTTGGGGAAAAGCCAGGTACATGGAGATGAGCCAATCATCAGATTATCCAGGCCCTGCTTGGCAGTCAGGGTGGCCTATTCCTGCTTCTACTTCTTCTGTTCTTATATTCTAGTGGAAATTGAAGAAGTTGATATTAATTCCATCCAACTGGAGAGTGCCCAGACGGAATATTAGGTGTTGCTCCTCCAATTTGTGGGTGGCCTCAGTTTGGCTGTTGCTGAGGACATGGCGTGGGACTGGGGCTCAAAATTGAAATGGTTGGGGACTGGGAGATCTCCTTCATGAATGCAGGCAGAGTGAAGATGCTCAAAAAAGCAATCTCCCTGTCTGCATTGAGTCTAGATGCTCAAAAAAGCAATCTCCCTGTCTGCATTGAGTCTATCCAATCTAGAGAAAGCCATAACAGAAGCAACAGCTGCAGTAATTGACCCCCACAGATTCACAAATGAAGTGTTGCTTCACTTGGAAGGACTGTTTGGGGCCCTGAATGGTGTTGAGAGAGGAGATGTAGAAGCAAGTGTAGCACTTCATGCAGCCATGGGCTTTGTACCAAGAAGATGATCAGTGGAAAGGGATGAGAGGACGAGGGAGTAACAGAGGGATCATCTCTCCAAAAGGCAGAGGGGAAGGAGAGGGGAAGATGTGTCTGAAGGTGGGATCACATTGTAGGTGATGTATCTGTTCCCAAAAGCTTCAGCCAGTGATAAAAGAAACATTCATAAATTTGATTTGGTGACACCTGAATCATGCATGGGGCAGAAATGGAAGAAAGTCCCACTTGATACACTCCAACTTAAACCATAAACTTCCTTACCTCCAACAAATGAAGGAATAGTTGGTTCCACAGTATACCCAGTGCTATGCACTGGGAAGCAAACTTGACTTGGTAATATTGAGTCAGAATATTGAGGAGCAGATGAAGATGAAAGGTTTGAAAAGGAGAGACTCAGCAGATAGCAGCTGAATGGGCAATCGAGTTCAACAGTTGAAGGGAAATCAAGGTCAGGTGACCCAAACATCATTATAAAAGTGAGGGACTGCATAGCGGAGTGGTCATTGAGGGAAAAGACATCGTTGGAGTGGTAAGGCTTTGGCTGAAGATGCTTCGGTGAAAAGAGGCTGAGGTGTTGGTGCAGGAGTTGAAATAAGTAATGGCCACCCTATCAAAGAACAAAAAAGGATTAAGCAGGTAGGCATAAGTAAGGACAGGTTTTATTTTTTTTCTTTAGTCATAGGCAGTGAGTATGGCAGTTAAGGCAGGGGAATTCTCCTCTTGAAGAATATGGATTGTTAGGGAAGCCAGGAGTCTGACATCTTCATCTGCAATAGGTGCATCCAGGGGTACAGCGCTGCTGGAGTTCACTGGAGCTCCACTCTGGCACCTCGTGGGGCCCCCCTCTGTGCCCCCCACCCCCCCAGAAGAGTGCTATTTTGGACATACAAGGAACCTGTTTCTTTCATGACTGGTCATCCTCCACCCTGATCCTACCATTCACTCTCAATTAAACAACACCAAAAATGACATGGTGGTCACCAAGGCCAGGTCTTGCAAGACATCTTTGTTGCCATTTTTGGTGAAATATTAGCCCTGCACCCTTGGGTGCATCCAGCTGCAGAGTTAAAGAATTGGAGCTGGAGTTGGATGAACTCAAGATAATTCAGGATGCGGGTGGGCAGGGGCAGACAGGAGTTACAGGGATGCTATCACACCTAGGAGACAGTCAGGAGAAGGAAAGGGAACAGGTAGGTATGTGCATTGTACACCTGTGGTTGTTTCCTCCAGTTACAAGTATACCATTTGGATACTGTTGGGGTGGGGGGAGATCTACCAGGGACAAGCCATGACAATTAGTCTCTGGCATGGAGCCTGGTCCTGTGGCTAAGAAGGGAAGGGAGGAGAACAGGTGAGCTGTAGTGAGAGGGGATTGAAGTTAAAAATGGGAGGATAATGCAGCTTAACATGTGGCTAAAGACATGGTGCAAGAGGGAGGGCTTCAATTTTATGGATTATTTGGTTCTTCCCCAGGGAAGGTAGGACCTGTTCTGATGGAACAGTTTGCATCTGAACTGAAGGGGCGATTTTTGCTATTGCTACTGCTGGGGACGTTTAAAATTGATTTGCAGGGGGATGGGAACCTGAGTGCCAGAGCAGATAGAGGAGTGGAGGAGAGAAAATTTGATGTGAAAATTGCATGTAATATTAGAAGTCAACAGGTTGCAAGTGGTGGAAATGTTCTCAAGTCCATCTATTTCAATGAATGGAGTATTGTAGGAAAGGCAGACGAGTATAGATTGTGGATTGGCACGTAGAATTATGATATTATACTATTAGTGAAATGGTTGCAGGAGCGACAGGCCTGGCAGCTCAATGTTCTGGACTTCTGATGAGATAGAACAGGGGGATGAATGAGGAAGGAGTGGCATTGCTCATCAGGGAAAATATCACAGCTGTGCTCAGGCAAGACAGACCAGAGGGCTCGTCTACTGAGGTTATATGGGTGGAGCTGAGGAACGGAAAGGTATGACCATGCTTACGGGTTTGTATTGCAGACCGCCCAATAGCTATCGAGAATTGGAGGAGCAAATCTGTAGAGAGATAGCAGACAGCTGCAGGAAACATAAGGTTGTGAGAGTTGGGAGATTTTAATTTTTCACATATTGACTGGGACTCCCATAATTTAGGGGGCTGGATGGCTTGGAGTTTGTCAAACATGTTCAGGAAAGCTTTCTAAATCAATGCATAGAAGTACCAACCAGAGAGATTGCAATATTGGAACTCCTATTAGGGAATGAGGCAGGACAGGTGATAGAACCATGTGTAGGGGAATATTTTGGGTCCAACCCTGATACCTGTAATATTACAGAGTTATTCTTAATTGTTAATTAACTTGCTTTTCATATTTAGTTGATCCTGGCATTGCAGCTCCTCAGATCACCTGACCTCTCTTGCACCAATCAGCTTCTCGCTGCTGCCTCACATTTTTCAGACTGTAACTGCACAGTTAAGTTGAGTAAAGCTTGGAAAGTAGCCACCGAGATTTTCAATCTCACAACAATGCCATTAGTTTCAAATTAATTATGGAGAAGGATAGGTCTGTAGCTTGGGTTGAGATTCTAAATTGGAGAAAGGCTCATTTCAAGGAAGTGAGAAAGGACCTAGAATGCGTGGATTAGATCCATTGTTTTTGGGCAAGGATGTGCGAGATAAATGGAAGACATTCAAAGGTGAAATGTTGAGAGTTCAGAGTTTGTATGTTCCTGTCAAGATTAAAGGCAAAGTTAGCCACCACAGGTAACCTTGGTTTTAGAGGGATATCGGGGATCTGGTTCAGAAGAAGGGAGAGGTGTATAACAGGTATAGGCAACATGGAACAAATGCGGTACTTGAGGAGTATAAAAAATACAAGAAAATCCTTAAGAATGCAAGAAGATGAGGTTGCTTTGGCAGACAAGGTGAAGAGAAATCCTAAAGGTTTCTACTGGTATATTAAGAGCAAAAGGATAGTAAGGGACAAGATCGGTCCCCTTGAAGATCTGTATGGCCGGCTATGTATGGAGTCAAAAGAGATGCTCTCTTTCATCAATATTCACTCAGGAAAATGGCAGAGAGTCGAGGGAAGTAAGGAAAACAAGCAGTGAGGTCATGGAACCTATACAGATTAAAGAGGAGGAGGTGTTTGCTGTTTTAAAGTAAATAAGGGTGGAAAAATCCCCAGGACCTGACAAAGATATTCCCTTGGACCTTGAGGAAGCTTAGTGTAGAAATTACAGGTGCCAAAGGATCAGAGGGTATCTCACGTTGTTCTGTTGTTTAAAAAAGGCTCCAAAAGTAACCTTGGAAATTATAGGTCAGAGAGCCTGATATCAGTAGTAGGTAAATTATTAGGGATGGTCAATATGGCTTTGTGTGTGGTAGATCGTATTTAAGTAATCTTATAGAGTTTTTGAAGAGGCCACCAGGAACATTGATGGAGAGGGTATGGATATTATTTACATGGATTTTTGTAAGGGCTTTGACAAGGTCCCTAATGGGAGATTAGTCAGGAAAAATCAGATGCTCGGTATTCATGGGAAGTAGTAAACTAGATTCAACAATGGCTGGAAGGGAGAAGGCAGAGATCTGTGCTAGATGATTTCTTCTCAGACTGGAGGCTTGAGACTGCTGGTGTGCCTCAGGGATCAGTGCTGGGACCATTGTTGTGAGTCATTTATATCATGACCTGGATAATAATATGGTAGATTGGATCAAGTTTTCAGATGACACTAAGATTGGATGCGTTGTGGACAGACAACTGGAAAGAATGGGATGAAAAATGGCAGATGGAATTTAATGCAGACATACATGATAAATATTGGGCATTGAGGAGTGTGGTAGAACAGAGGGATCTGGGATTACAGATACATAATTCCCTGAAATTGACGTCACAAGTAGATAGGGTTGTAAAGAGATCTTTTGGCATATTGGCCTTCATAAATTAAAGTATTGAGTATAGGAGTTTGGAAGTTATGGTAAAGCTTTTTAAGACATTAGTGAAACCAAATTTGGAGTACTGTGTGGAGTTCTAGTCACCTAACTATTGGAAAGATATCAATAAGATAGAAAGATTGCAGAGAAGATTTACTAGAATGTTGCCCAGGCTCCAGGAACTGGGTTACAGGGAAAGGTTAAACAGGTTAGGACTTTATTCCCTGGAGTGTAGAAGAATGAGGTGAGATTTGATAGAGGATTTAAAATTATGAGGGGGATAGACTGAGTAAATGTAGATAGGTTTTTTTTTTCACTGAGGGTAAGTAAGATCCAAACCAGAGGACATGGATTAAGGGTGAATTGGAAAACTTTAGAGGGGACACAAGGGGGAACTTCTTCACACAGAGAGTAGTGGGAGTGTGGAACGAGCTGCCAGCTGAGGTGGTGAATGCAGGCACAATTTTAACTTTTAAGAAGAATTTTGGACAAATACAAAGGATGGGAAAGGTTTGGAGGCTATGGACTGGGTGCAAAGTCAGCATGACTAGGCAGAAAAATGGTTCGGCATAGACTAGAAAGACCAAAGGGGGCTGTTTCTCTGCTGTCATTTTCTGTGGTTCTATGGTTATCTACCATATGTGCCTTGCAATCATTGGGAGTGAAAAGCCAAACAGAAGCAAACCGGACTGCCTCTTTTCTAATGTCAAAGATATCTTAATTAGTAGATGCCAGAACTTGTGGAACAATAGAACCTTACCTTCTGTAGATCCATCAACATCGCCTTGCTGGAAGGTTAAAATCTAGATGTTATATGCCAACAAAGCCTCGTGTGGCATAACGCCATCAAATGGGTGGTCTAGAATAAGATCGGTCCTCAATACAGCTGAATCAAATTTTTGCAGCTGTTAAAGCCCTGACCTTTAGAATCAGACTATTTCAAATCAATTTTGACATTTTTAAAAGAAAATTAAATTTGTTAAAATACATGAAAATACTTATAAATAATTAAAACATGAAGCAAAGAGAATAATTCAAAAAATGTAAATTACCTTTTACTTACTTATCTCTATTTGAATGAATTGGTTGACTGTTACTGAATGAGATCTAACCTGAATTAGGTAAAGCTGACATTATAGGAAGGAATTGAGCCAGATTGTACTGATAGTTTTATGGTTGTTAGTCTGGACTCCAGTACCGTAAAATATCCATGAAACCATCGGAAGAACTGGCCTGTAAGTTTGGATTTGCACATTTACAGGTTAATCCCAAACTTACTGAGCCATATTTCCAATATTTTATTTACCATTTTATTTTTGAGTGCTCCTATGAAGATTGAACAAGATGAAACTTTGATGTTTATTTGCCTTTTGAGATCAATATCTTTTGTGAGAACCTCACCTGTCAAACTATAAGATATTTAGGAGTTGGAGATAATGTAAATGATGTATAACTTTTGTATAACTTAATAATTTGGCACATTGTTCCCTTTCAATTAATATCCCCATTTCCACTGATAATCTCAGAAAAATAGACTAGACAAATCTTCATCTGTTTAATTTTGTTTTGGAAAAGGCATTTATTGAAGCCCTCATTTAATTAACCTTTCCTATTCCTATAGGTAAAATTCATCTTCGAACCTGAGAGTTATTTACACCTAAAGCAGTATGGGTAGAATTTATACAGAGCTCTCCAAATTGTCTCTGGACCATTGATTGTACATATTTAATTTGCCTGGGGTTTCAGCCAAAGTAAAGGCAGGAGATTTAAAGAACATTTTATACTTTTAATTCTGGAAACCAATTGTTGTTCACATGCTCCTAAATGCATTGTTATATTAAAATTAGTTTTAATGTTACAGTAAGTTACCAGAGACATTATTATGCTTTAAATTAAGTTCTTTTTATTACTTCCCAAAGCCATCATAATCGCATCTGCCCTCGCCAAAACACAAAAATCTGAAGTAAAATATTGCATTTATTAACTAAAAATGTCAGCTTATTATCATTCTTATTCGGCTAAAACACCAAGCTGCTAACTTGCAACTGAATTATTAAGTGACAAGACCTGAAATCCTTTTTGCTTAAAGACACTAATTTGGAAGAACTTTAGAGGTTAATCAAAACAATTGTGAATTTTCATATCTGAGAATTTGTGTTCACTTTTTGATATTTGAAATAGTTGGATCGTTATAATTGATAATCACGATCAAGGCAGGTCATGAAACTATAAACTGAACAAAACATTTAATAAATATGTGGAAAATGAATGACCTATGTATCTACTTTTTCAAGACCTTCAAAACTGGTTTCCAAATCGCTACACAAACTGAATTCTCACTAGGAGTACAAACATAAAAGTAAATAAACTAGCAGTTAGTTTTGCAACTTTTGTTTGTAGAAGTTGAAGTGAACAGTGGCATACATGCCTGAAGAAAGGGATTGCAATGATAGTTTCATAGTATCTCCATGTTGCAGCAAGATCTGTCCTGTTGAGGTTGGTGGCATAAAATCTCCACGCAGTCTGCAACAAAACACAAACATGGAAATAAAGATATTACAAAGGATTATCTCAATCAACGGTTGCCAACTTTGCCAGCCAACCTTCCAAGAGATTGTAATACCTAAAGGGCACAATTCAGAAGCATAATGCTGATCTTTCCACGTGGCAAAATGGGCTCCACACCATCCAGGACAAAGTTATCAATTTATTCTGCACCATCTCCACTCCCTGAGATAATCACTGTCTCCATCACAGATATTCAGTGGCTACTCAATGTATCATCTACAAAATTTATTGTACCTTTTCACCAAGGCTTCTTGAACAGGATCCCCCACATTCATGAGCTTCTATCACGTAGATGGTCAGAGGCATCAAGTATATAGATAAAGCATAATCACACAGTTTCATCACTCTTAGGAACCAAAGCTCAGAACTCTCTATCTTGTATCATTGTAATTCCATCACACAGACTGCAGCAGCTCAATAACAATCAGGGATAAATAATAAATCTGCTATTGCCAGTAATGTCCATATTCAATGAGTGAATAGGAACATAGGAAGTAGGAACAGGAGTAGGCGAAAAATGGCTCATCGAGCCTGCTCCGCCATTCAATACGATCATGGCTGATCTAATTTATGACCTAACTCACAAAGAAATCTGAAGTGGGCATACACAAAATAGAAACTGAAAGAATATTGTGACATCAAGTACTTACCTTAAGGAAACCCACAAGAATAGATAACTAATCTGATTCTAGAATAATGAAAGACAAAGAATACTGCATTATGTTAACATTAAGACTTTTACTCAAACTTATCAATTGCTTTCAAGTGTAGATTTCAACACAATAAAGCAACTGCAGCTCCTGGAGTGCTTAGATCACATGACTGTTCTCTGGAACTGTTATCCTGGTGCTGGATAGATAATCTTCTTCACTAAACACCATTCCACCAATTGGTGCTGGTACAAAATTAATTACCATGCTAACTACATTCTCATTGAAATTGTAAATACAGATGATGAACAACAGGGGACCTGTGGCACACCAGTGACCACAGTCCTCCAGTCTGAGAAACAGATTGCCATCAAGCTAACTCTGTGTCCATTTGGCTTGATCACCCTGGATCCCATGTGTCTTCTCCTTCTGGACCAATGTCAAAGTCCATGTAGATAATGTCTACTACACTGCCCTCATCAATCTTCTTTGGAAAAACTAATTGTTTCTGAATTTTCACTAATAAAGAATGTTACAGTGGTTCCTAAAAATTGTGATCCTGGCCAAAACTTTAGCTGTCATCTGCTTTGAAGTTTAACGAGACATTACGTATCAAATATGTTTATCATATCTGAGAGCATTGGTCCAACCTTGTGTATATATCTTTGTTCCTGCCTACCTATTGGTATGTCTATCCGTCTGTAAATGTCTGCACACGGATAGTCCTATGCAGTCTGCACTATCTAGGGAAATTAAGTTTTACATATTGATTGTTAGTAAACTTTAAATTGGAGTCAAGTTCAGTCCAATTTGATAAATATTAAATACTAAAAGCCAATGAATTTTTAAGCTTCCTGACATTTTGCACCTTTTCATTGCAGAGAGATTGTCAAACCAAATTTAGAATCACCAAGGAGATTGTGAGGGCATCATCAGGAGGTGCTGGCACAACATTACACTGTACTTCTAACAGATCACCATCGCCATCATCAGGGAATCAGTGGTACTACTTCAAATTAAGATTCATAAAATTGTAAACATTGCTAAATAAAAGAATAATATCAACTATATACAAGATGAACCAGCAACACTAAAGTGTGTTAGTTTGGAATGCTTCTTTTTAATATCACAATCAGTTTCTCTCTTTTCAAGAGTTATAGGAGTAACTGGAAAACAAATGCTTGTGAATAAATTGAAAAATGCATAACTGAAAAGTAGGAGGCCCAAATTCAACTATGTTTGAGCAGAGTCTACATATTTGCCTGCAGAATTCATTGAATTCTGCGACACAGGAGGCACAATGAGATGCAGGTCTGGGTGAGTGGGCATCACCACAAAAGGGAGTTGGTTGGGGGGTGGGGGTCGATTTAACCACTATTCTCCAGCACTTGGCAGGTACTGGTGTGTCAATGTGAGCCCCACAAGAAAACATTGAGCCAACCTGCTCCAGGCTTTTTCTTCCTCTTACCATCAAGATCTCTTACAGGAGACTCTAATTTTGGATCCAAGGTTATGGCCTCCTGGTGCCTGATTTTGAACATTAGAACAGAAGAGGATAGGAGGAGTAGGCTTCTTCACCTCTCAAGTGAGTCGTGCCATACAATATGATCATGAATGATTTGCCCCAAGCCTCATCTCTTCTCCACAATATTCTTATTCTCCTCACATTTCAAAAATATATCCACTTCTTCGTGAATTCCCCACAATGATCTAACCTCCATGAGCCTCTGGGGCAGAGAATTTTGGAGATTTGCCACCCTTTGCACCTTTCAGTTTTAAATGACTGCACCCTAATATTGCAACTCCATCTGCATTTCCCGCTGCCCAGAAAAGGTAGCCAACAAATTGACACCCCAGACCCACTTTGTTCTCCCTCTCCCCATTAGAAGGCTAAATAAAGTGAAAACTCACACCATCTGGCTCTTAGATAGTTTCTACCCTGCAGAAATTAAGCACCTAAATGAACCCCATGACAAGGGCTATCATATTGCCATTGGTGCTAATCGATCTTTCTTTTGCATTGAAATTCTATACTCTGCAATTGGACTCTGTACGTAGCTGTATGAATGCAGAGATAACCTGTTAGTCTGCTTACTATATTTTGTGATAAGTAAACTTTAACATAAACTTAACTGTGTCCATTCATTCAAGATTCTGCCATTAGTGGTGGTGACATGTCCACTCAGGATCTTGCACGCTTCATTAAATTCACCAAATATTCTGTCAAACTCCAATGAGTAATTTTTTTTAGCTGCTTGTGGTAGCACAATCTTCTCAACACAGAAATTAGCCAAGTGAATCTTTTGGATTGCCTCTCATGTCTTGTGAATTGGTCTTTCATAAGACACCTTGTCAAATACCTTCTCAGAATCCAAAATGCACCAAATCTACAGGTCATCCTCAACTAGCTCTGCTTGTTGCATAATCAAAAACTCCAGGGGGGCATGGCAAGATAGCATAGAGATCAGATGTGTAATCCCTGCCCTCTCTGGTCAGACTTTTAAATGCCCGCTTTTTAACCCTTTATTTTTAATTTTAAAACTTTAATTTTTAGTTTGATATTTTGGTGAGCCATTATGGCTACTAATGTAAAAACAATTAAGTCTCAGTTACAAAAGAAAATACAGTTTCGAAGTGCAGAAGAATTGGGGCCTAAACAACCTGGAACAGCCTCGGATCTGTTTTCAGTGATCCCCAAGCTTCAACGATCGCTGGTGTGGACTAAAGCTAAGGTAACAATTACTCACCAGTCTTAAGATGGCACTGGTTCGACCCGTTCTGCGGAGGAGGGAGCGTGCTCCCGAGAAATCGGGCACGAGCCTGGAGGCTTGCTACAAAGAACTCTCCCGTTGGAAGAGATGGGAGCGCGGAGGAAGAAGATTCTGACGGCAGACAAGCAGTCTGCAGCGATTATACGCTTGGGTGGCACTGTTAATTACGGAAAACTCCATAATTTTATTAAAAAATGGTCTGTCGGGGAACAGCAGCGACGACCCCCTGTGGAAGTAGGGGGGGGGTCGTCGTTGGGTGTCCAAACTCGCAGCAAAACGACTAGAATGCTACCTTTTGAAGAGCAACAAGAAGAGGACTTACCTTACTCTACTACTGCACAGGAAATGGAAGAAGAGCTGGAAGAAAGCGAGTTACAAATTATGGAACCAGATCCTGCAATTCAAACTGCACTTCAGCCTGTTTACATGATGTTTGAAGGTATTGCTTCTTATTTGGATGTTATTACTGGTCAATTGAACCAGGTGGTTCAAATGAATACTGATATAATTTCAGACTTAAGGCAGAAGCTAAAGAAAATCGGGAAAACTTCAAAAAATTTGAAGCTTCTTTTTCTGAATGGAAACAACAGGTACAATCCAATACAGAAACAATAGTAAAGGTGGAAAAATCAGTTAAAGATTTAGGAGCACGGGAAAAAGAGTTAACAAAAAAAAACCGGACCATTTGGAAAATCAAAGCAGAAGAAATAATGTGAAAATTGTGGGTTTGCCAAAAGGTATAGAAGGTCAAGATCCCATCAAATTTTTTAAAAATTGGATTCCCCAGATGTTGGGGGAAGAGTCCTTTCCTGACGGATTTGTATTGGAAAGAGCACATAGAGCTTTAAGAAGACCACCCTTATCTGGTCAGCCGCAAAGAGCTGTGATAGTTCGCTGTTTGAATTGTTTGGACAGAGAGACAATTCTTCGACTTGCAGTTCAAAATGCAAGACAAAGGCAAGCTCCAATGATGGTTCAGAATAGTAGAGTTTTCTTCTACCCTGGTTTGAGTCAAGATATCATCAGACGCCGACATGAATTTAATCCAGTTAAAGATGTTTTATGGCGTAAAGGTTACAAATTTGCTTTTCGTTATCCTGCTGTGTTGAAAGTGTTTTTATGGAAATTATCACTTTCAATTCTTTGAGAGTGAGCATGAGGCAATGGTTCTTGCTAGTTCATTACCGGATGTCAGAGGTCAAAGAAAGAGTCCACCATTATCTCCTAAAAGAAAATCTGATGGACTTGGAAATGGACAAAATGGCAGAAATGGGAAGAACGGGAATGGAAAGATTTCATCTACTCTTGAAATGAGTTCACCATCTGGACTGGAATCTCAGGGCTGATTTTTTTTTGTAATATGTTAATATTTCTGACTGGCTGCCTGGGGAGGAAGGGATTGCACTAACTTCTTTGTTAGTCATCAGTCACTAGTGGGTAATCCACACCCAGTTTTTTAGGGAGTTACTACCTTTTGGAAGTTTTTTTTGTTGTTTTTTTTTCTCTCTTATTAACGAATATTATTTTTATTTGGGGGGCCTATATATTTTAATTTGAGGGTTCTATATATAAAAAAATGTCTTTTCTTTCTTTGTTATTATTAATTTTGTGATTATTTTTGGTATCTAGCAATTGTATTAGATATGTCGAATTTGAAATTTGCTACCTTTAATGTTCAGGGATTAAATAATCCGATCAAGCGTAAGCGAGTTTTGGCTTACATTAAAAAGATGAAGATTGATATTACTTTTTTTAAAGGAGACGCATTTGAATGGAAAAGTAAGTATGAAATTGAAGAGGGATTGGGTTGGACATGTTTTTTGTTCTTCATTTAATTCCAAAACTAAGGGAGTAGCAATTTTGATACATAAAAGTTTATCTTTTGAATTACAATCAATGGAAATGAATACAGGATATATTCTTAAGTTGAATTGTAAGATTTTTAATGAATTTTGGACTTTACTTAACATTTATACACCGAATGTGGATGATGAAGCATTTATTTCGGATGCATTTTTGCTTTTGGGACAAGCTAATGAAAATGTTTTGGTTGGGGGTGATTTTAATTGTGTTTTGTAACCTTTATTAGATAAATCTCCAAAAAAATGTTAAAAATTCTAAAATGGCAATTCAAATTCGAGCTTTGATGAAAGATTTTAATTTAGTAGGAAATATTTTAATTTAGTGGGCATTTGGCGATGTCAAAGAAGGATTTTTCTTTTTATTCATTTAGACATGAATCTTTTTCTAGAATTGATTTTTTTTAGTATCGCCACATTTACAGGGGAAAATACTGCAAGCAGAATATAACAGTAGGGTAATTTCAGACTATACTTTGTTGTATTTTACTTATGAGAATTCTGGAAAAAGTTTGTGTAGCTTATTGTTGGAGATTTAATACGATGTTGTTAAAAAAAAGTGGAATTTATTGAATTTTTTAAAAAACAAATTAGTCTCTGTTTGGAAGAAAATGTTAACTCCATTCAGAGTAAATTTATATCGTGGAATGCTATGAAAGCTTACTTGAGAGGTCAAATAATTAGTTATACCTCTAAGGTTAAAAATAATTATTTGACTGAGAGTCTTGAATTAGAGAAACAGATTGATGAATTAGAAAAGGAATTTCAGAGAGATGCGGCAGAAAATCGGAAGATAGAGCTGTCTAGATTGAAATTGAAATACAATATGTTGCAATCTTATCAATTTGAATGCTTGATTAATAGATCTAAACAACAGTATTATGAATGGGGTGAGAAAGCACATAAGGTACTTGCATGGCAGTTAAAGAAAGAACAGGTATTAAGGGTTATTAATGCAGTCAGATGAAATTCGACTATTACTTACAAACCTCATGAGATTAATGATGAGTTTTATTCATTTTATAAGAAATTATATACTTCTGAGGAAAAACAGGAGAGCAGTTCGATTGACTCCTTTTTATTGGTGTTGAAAAAACCGGTATTAGGAGAAGAAGACATATTGGAGCTGGAGGCACTTTTCACTGATTTAGAAATTAAATTGGCTATGTTGGAAATGCCGAATGGAAAATCATCTGGTGATAATGGGTTTTCGGTTGAATTTTATAAGGTATTTTATGATGATTTATCTACAGTGTTTGGAGATGTGTTACAACAGATTAAGGAACATCATGATTTACCTGAATCATGCTCTAGTGCCTTAATTACTGTAATGCCTAAGAAGGATAGAGATCCATTAAAGGTGTCTTCATATAGACCAATTTCCTTGTTGAATGTAGACTATAAAATAATAGCTAAAGTATTAGCAAATCGATTGGCTAAATTTTTACCTAAGTTGATATATGTTGATCAAACACGTTTTATAAAGAATAGGTATGCTTCAGATAATATTCTTTGAGTGATTAGTCTGATTAATAAATATCAACAGTGCCCTGACCATTCGATGGTGATATCTCTTGATGCAGAAAAGGCTTTTGACAGAGTTGAGTGAACTTTTTATTTAAAGTCTTAGAGAAATTTAAGTTTGGTACTTCTTTTATTGGTTGGATTAAAGCTTTATACAATAAACCAATAGCCAGGGCTTTGACAAATGGTCAGATCTCGGAACCTTTTAAATTAACTCGTTCAACTCGTCAAGGTTGTCCTTTGTCTCCAGCTTTGTTTGCATTAGTAATTGAACCTTTAGCACAGTTGATACGACAAAATTCACTTTTACACTTGAAGGAATGTTTAATACAATATGGATCTTTGTCTGGATATAAAGTTAATTGGGAAAAAAGTGAAATTTTATCGATAGGTGAAGGAGATTATTCAGTTTATAAGAATATTATTAATTTGAAATGGACTGATCAAATTAAATATTTGGGTATAAATATGAATGTTGATTATCAATCTTTATATAAACTAAATTATGTACCATTAATGAAAAAGATCAAAACTGATTTGATTAAATGGAAGGATCTTCCTATAAATTTAATTGGAAGAATAAATACAATCATAATGAATATTTTTCCACGTATACAATATTTGTTTCAGTCAATTCCGTGTTTACTTAATAAGAATTTTTTTCGAGATTTAAATAAAATGGTTAGGTAATTTTTATGGAAGGGTACATTTCTGAGAGTAGCTTTGGATAAGCTAACCTGGAAATATGCATTAGGGGGATTACGCTTACCACATTTTCAAAATTATTATTAGGCAGCTCAATTTAAATTTATTAGTTCATTAATGGATTTGGAACGGCCCCCAAATTGGGCTAAAATTGAGATGGCAAATATTTATGAATTTGAAATACATCAATTTTTGTTTCGGTGGAGTTTAAATTTATTACAACAATTTAATGTGCCTATATTAAAACATTTAATGAAGTTATGGATGAAGAAAAATAGAATGATAAATCTAAGGGTAAATTACTGACTTTAACATTGTTATATAATAACCAACTTATTCCATTTTCAATGTATAATCAATATTTATTACATCGGAAATCTAAAGGTATAAAAAACTTAGGGGATTATTTTAAAGAAGGTCAATTTTTATCCTTTAATCAAATGAGGGAAGATTTTAGTATTAATGAGAATTCTTTATTCGTTTATTATCAACTTTGATCCTTAGAAAAACAAATATTTGGTAGAGATATGATTTTACCTGAATTGACTAAATTTGAATCTTTTCTTGTGACTGGATCAAAAAAGGGATATATTTCATTGATGTACCATATATTACAGGAAAGAATGGGAAAAAAAGGGATGGAATAGATCTAAGATTAAATGGGATAAGGATATTAACTTTATTTTTTTCTGAGGATGACTGGTTAGCTATCTGTCATGATAGTGTTACTAGATTGATAAATGTTCATTATGCAATGGTTAATTACAATTTTTTACATCAATTGTACTTAACACCTGAAAAGTTTTTTAAATATGGTTTTAGTGGATCAGACTCTTGTTTTAGATGTGCTAATTCAGTTGGAACTTTTTTTCATGCTGTTTGGTTATGTGTACATATACAAGCTTTTTGGAAAGCAATTCAATTGTTTTTGGAACATTTATATAAGATCAAAATACCTCTGGATCCGACAATATTTTTGTTGGGTGAATTGAATCCTTTGAAAGATTTGGGATTAGATAAATTTCAGATTACTTTTGTGTATTTAGCTTTATCTGTTGCAAAAATAAGTATAGCAAGAACATGGAAAAATGCTAATAGGATTGATATTAATAGATGGCATAATGAGATGAAAACTTGTTTGGTAATGGAAAAAATCACATATGTTTTACATGATAATTATTCTTCTTTTAATAAGTTGTCTTTATATTTAGAATATTTACATTTAGATTTATCTTGATTAGATTTTAGTAAATATATTTCAGATTTCTTTTCTTTCTTTGGCTCTCCTAAAGAGAGTTGGCTGAGAGGGGGAGGGGGGGGTTCTTTTTTCTTTTCTTTTTTTTCTTCTTTTTTTATATATAAAGAAAACAATTTTTATTGTTCATAATATGTATTTTTCTTATTGTATGTAATAACTTTGTTGAACGAATAAATAAAGTTATGGAAAAAATCTCAAGAAAATTTGTCAAACATGATTTACTTTTGTAAAACATGCTGGTGGTGTGTTTACATTAAGCTTTTCTTAATGACAAGCTAGCTCTTCTGTGATTATAAGTTCCAGTATCTTGCCAACCACAGATGCCTATCACTATCAGCTCTATGTCTTACTCCCTTCCAGAATAATGGAATCACATTTGCCGTTTTCCAGTTCACTGATACCTTTCCAGAATTCAATGTCTTTTGAAAAACCTCAAATTATAGCTTTATTGTTGCTGCAGCTGGCTTCCCTTTAATATCCTAGATCTGGCTATCAGATCCTGCCAACTTGACTGTCTTTACTTCTATAGACTTTTCCAATACCTTCTCCCTCATGGTAAGAATTGTGAGAAGTCCTTCCATTGTGTTTAAAACAAGTGCATCACAAATCTTTTATCTCCACCCTGAAATCTTAACTCTATTTATCTTTGCACAAATAGAAACCTGGATGTTTAGTTTTTATTCCACATTTTTTCAGCATCTGCAATCTTTGGATAGAGTTGAAGACTCTTCAGAGGAGCAATAATGACCATGGGAATCAAAATATGGGTTCAGATATTTCTTGAAAGCTGCAATTGAAAATAATGACTCAGAATGAATCTCGAACTGATTGCTCAAGTCAGGATCGGGGTGGGAGTGAGTCAATTAATCTGATTTAGTTTAGCATTTAGAATTTAACCTCAATGCTTAACTTAAATTTGTGGTTATCTTTTACAACATCAGTCATTTGTTATAATAATCAAGCTATTTGCCAACAGCCTTCATGTGTGACTGGTTACTAGAATAGATGGTAATTAGTGCTGACAGGGCCTGAGTCAGCTCTGAGATAATTTGGGAGTGTCTTAACTTTGCAGAAAAGTAAACAGTATTTGCTTATGTGCAGAAATAACTTGAATGGAATGCAGTTTTAGTGTGGGACTTTTCACAGGGGAAAGGTGATTTTGGATTGTGGTAGGAATTTTAGGAAAGCTCCGTTCATTTTTTGTTCACTGCTTAATGGATGTCTCTTTTAGAAAAATGCAACATCTGTAAAAGTAATATCTGCTAATTAATTATAAAAGATAAATAATAAAAAATAAGATATGGGTAGTTTAATTTCAAACAAAAGATTAATAACCAGTATCCACAAGGATGGGCTGAAGATGCTATACTCTGGAGCCAAACACAGCTGAAATGGGGAGTAATTTTGGAAAACAAATGTTTGTGAATTTATTGAAAAATGTATAAATGAAGAATAGGAGCCCCAAATTCAACCATTTTTAAGTAGAGTCTATATGTTTGTTTGCAGCAATGACTTGGCTAATTGTTGGAGAAATTCGGCGGGTCAAGGAGCAACAATGGGAGAAAAAGATTAGTTAAGGCTGGAGCCTAGGTTATGGCCTGAAATGTTGATTATTCCTTTTCTTCAAATAATGAAGGCAGCTGAGCCCAATTGCGATGACTGTACCACCTGAGAATTTCAGGAGATATTCCTGGGGTTGGGGGGCGGGTGGGTCAAGCCTTCCTGTGTCACCAATGTGCCAAGCATCCTCCCATCAGAGCCCAGGAAAGTAAATGATAGTAGGAAATGCGAGAAATTAAACACGTTGTTTGCAAATTGATACTCAGCAATAGGGACTAGAAATGGAGGAGATCTCGTTGACCTCCAAAGCTTTTTACTGAAGAGTAAAGGGCTGCACTGGAAGAAATTGGGAGGGGCAGAGATGCGGTACTCAAGGATGAATAATTAGATGAATGCCAACAATATGCTAAACCAGTGGTTCTCAACCTTTTTCGATCTAAGACTCACCTGGCTTCTGGCCTAACATGCCATGGCCCAGTCACGGCCATGACTGAGAAATATTTTCAAGTCAAAAGTAACTCTGTGAGAAACACATCTTTATTTAATGTATTTTATGTAATATTTTTAAAGAACAAAAATCACTGCAGGCAGAGACTGAACATGAAATCTCCTAATCAAAATCAAAGCTCAAGCCACTTTAATGAGTCCCCTGTTCCTGGTTTATTCAGCTATTTCCACATCCTTGGTTCTGTTGTAGATACTGCACACCCAAGATATGCCTCCACGTCAATGTAGTTTTGTGCTTTTGTCTTCAACTGCAGCAATGTTGAAAAACCTGATTCACAAAGATAAGTGGTCATGAGGGCAGGATCTTCTGAAGACACTTCTTCACAATGCTGGAGTAACTTTCCATCATTTATGGCCAAAACTCTGTGATAAATGAAGTCTCAAACACATCTCTGCATCCAGATTGTTTTGAAGGTCAATGAGTCATTCTTGAAAAAAATCGAGGACTTTGTCGATGTTAACAAGAGAGGGGTTCCTCACCAGAGCCTGTGACAGAGTGCTGAGTGCCAAGCTGCCTATATTGAGAGATGGCAAGATGATCTCACTTACCTCAGTGGAAGATTGCTTGCCACCCCACCCAATGTCACCCAAGAGGACTAAGACATGACCTCATTGGGCTAAAATGTCTCCGTGGCCCACATGGAAACACACACCGGCTCTCCAGGGGCCATGGTCCACTGGTTAGGAACCACTGTCCTAAACCAAACAGTTAACAAAGAAAACAAACAACAGTGGACCCAGCATGGAACAATGATACATACCACTGGTCACAGGTCTCCCATCTGAAAGCAATTCACAACTGTTGGACTTTCAGAAGTTCCAGTTTTAAAAAGTAGGTTTTAAAAGGTAGAATTTTCTAGATTACCCCCAGTGCCTTGTGCTCTTGAGAATAGAAGTAAGAAAATCAGGCAGATTAACATGCAGCTGGGTACATGATGAATTACAAAGTCATACAGCTTGGAAACCAGTCTGTCAGCCCAATCAATGCTCATTGACCATCAACCGTCCATTTGTACATTGGAGATAAGTTGCCCAGAGGATTGGGGAGTGCTGTATAGCATTAAATTAAGAATCAGTCCAATATCATGTGGGTAGAAATTGAGAAACTGCAAGAAAGTGAGAGATTTAGAGTCCTTGTATGTATACGCATTAAATGTGGCAAATTGTTTAGCGAGTTATAGAGGCAAATGAGAACCTGATGTGAGAAATGTTTGAAAACAAGGGAAGGATTAGGCATAAAATACTGTATTCACCATTACAAATTGTTTAAGAAAGACCAAGAAGTATGTATCAGTGCTGATTAAAGAAAATAATATAGCTTCAAGGAGAGAGAGAGCGGATGTCGATGGGAGGTCACAGACTGAATCTATCTAGAGTTAGAAATATTAGAAACTAAAGCTGGGATAGACCATTTGGTCTCTCTTAAGATCATGTTTGTTCTTTCAACTCAGCACCATCTTCCTGCACTAATCTGATATCCTTTGGTTCCCTTCATGTCCAAACCTTTATTGATCTCATTGAGTGTATTCCCACTGCCCTCTTGAGCAGGGAACTCCAAAGATTCACTTTTTTCTGGTAGAAGAATTCTTATTGATTCTGTCCGGAATGGCCAAGGCCTTATCTTGAGAATTAATCCCAATTCTAATCCCTGATCAGAAGCATCATCCTCCATCTCCTCCCTTATTCTTTCATTCTTCTCAACTAAAGTTCAATCTCTTCAAAGGGCATCAGGGTATTTTTTTCTTCTAAACCACAGGTTACTGGGAAGAAGACTGGATCGGATCTGCAGAAATAATTAGAGATACAAAAGGTACACAACTGATAATAGGGGGTTGTAACTACCCACTTATTGAGAGATCATATTAGGGAAAAGGACAAAGAGGTGGGGGAGGGGAGTTTCTGTATTCAGAAGAATGTCTGCATGAATATTTACCTGGTCCAATGAGGAAGGAGGAATTGCTAGATCTGATTGATGACCAGAGATCTTTGCATTACCCAGTTTAGATTAGAAATGAAAAATGGCAAAATCTATTTTTATTGGAAATTCTTAAAAAGGGAACCTAACCTCAGTATAATTGGAGGAATTAAATGGAATCAACAAAAATTAAACAATGAGAACCTATTTCTGAATGTAGGATTCTCATCGAAGTGCCATTTCTTTGGAAGGTGCCTACTTGCAGCGCTTCGACTGATAGCTTAGAAATGTGAAGGGGCAGCTATTGTAACTGGTGAACTCATTTGCAGCACAATCTCTTTTTCTTGCTATATTTTCCTACCTGTGTGTTCTCTGGGCATATCCTGAATATACAGCATTTCATGTACAAATTATTTTGCCTTTGACGCTGCTGTTTCCTGTACTTCCAATGGGCCTCTCCTACCTGGAAGAGAACCTAATTTAATATAGTTCTGTGCAGGTATAATCAGGTGATATGCAGACAATTATCTGGGTGGAAATCTACTAAACTTTTCCCCTTGGGGAAGTGCAGAGTTCCAAGAGAACTACATAATCTAAAATTTGTGAAAAAGGGAAAACTCAGGAATGCCCAGTAAAGACATGGTGTTGATTGCTTGGAAGCAATAATAATGAACTCATGATGGAACAACTTCAGAGTCAAGTCAAGTGAAGTCAAGTCTATTGTCATCTGATTGAAC
This sequence comes from Narcine bancroftii, assembly GCF_036971445.1. Taxonomy (NCBI): domain Eukaryota; kingdom Metazoa; phylum Chordata; class Chondrichthyes; order Torpediniformes; family Narcinidae; genus Narcine; species Narcine bancroftii. Next base: position 310,891,523 of record NC_091470.1, on the reverse strand, counting down.
AGTTGTCCATCTACAACCTGACAAAACAGTGTTCTCCGGTCCTCAGTGCAAAACACATAGACAGACAACCAGACATAACACACATACAGACAAACAATACACACACAGGACAAATGTATAAACAAATAAATATTGTTTGGTGAATATGAGAGTCTAAAATGATTAGTGTGAGCAGTTCCTTTGGTCAGAGCCATCAGTCTGATCAGTCAGAACAAGGGGATTCACTTCTAGGCTGGAGAGCATAAGTAAAGCTCAACAAGTTTACAATGCTTGGATTGGTACTTTGATATGTTGGCCATCATAAAAGATTATTGTATATTCTATTAAAGTATAGTGGCCATCAGAAAGATTATTCTATATTCTGTAATTCAAAGTTGACCATCAGAAAGACTATCAGCAGAACCAATCAAAATTTTTAAACATTTGAGACAAGTTCAAAGAGGAAGCAATGAGAACAATGACAAAATTTAAAAAAAAGCTGCCTAAAATTTCATCCATACTAGGGCATCTTTCAAAATGATTTAAAAATTGATTTCAACTTCTCATGCAACTTAACAGTTTCCCAGAGCTTCGTCGCCAGACCTGGATCAAACTTGCTGCAGGATTTCTTCTTTTCTCAAAATGCTTTTGGCGATGCTGCTCTTGAACTTTCAGAGCCAGCCCTGAGCCAAGAATACCCTTAAAGAGAAATAAACACGATGAGATGCTGCAAGGGGGAAATGAAAGGAAGAAACATTTTAGTTGTTGAATTCACATAAATGGTTAAAATGCATTAATAAAATCTGCAATGTTCATCCAAATGTATTACACCAATAGTAAATGCAATTTTAATTGTGTGGTAATAAATATTATTGTGATAAAATACTGGAATATTCATTAATGATCAATTCATGAAATCAAAATCTGGACACTGAATATTCTGAGGGTAGTTCTACACCTTCACTGCGTAGTAAGTTAAAGGAGCAGGTCAGTGTGGAACCTACACTGTTCTACCATTCATTTACTTGAGTAGCTCATCTGAGCCTCCACTCCATTGGCTCAATATTATATATGCTGAGCACAAATCCAATTAGCTCAGTCTTAAATTTCAATCGAGTCAGCCTCCATATATTTTGTGGGGAGGTTTCAGATTTCCAGCAAAAGGAATCTATCCCACATTCACAAATGAATTACTCAGTTGTAAAATAATATCCTGTTCTTAATTCTTCTGAAAGGGGAAAAATCCTTATTGAATCCTTTCCCGATGTGAAATGTTTCATTCCAATCAACTATTCACAGGATTACATCAATAACTTGCCCTCCAAATTGCCATTTATATTTTAAGTGTTATTTAGTGATAACTGGAGTTAAATTCTCAGTAATTTTGTATCATAAAACCCATAGAAAACAGTATTCAACTGATTTAATGATCCTTTTAACTTCCAACAATCTTTTCCAAATATGTTTTTCACACAAGCATTGGTCCCCTATGCAATGTCTCAATGTAAGGCCATGCCATCATAGTTTCTCAGCCACACACAATCAACCTTTAAGATCCAACTGCTTGTTCAATCACCACAAGAAGGAAATGCAGTATCAAGCTCACCACATATGGTCACCAGCTCTACTTCATTAAGATTAGTTGTACTAATTTACCCTTTGTCAGGGTACAACTTTTCATTTTTAGTTCTTGTAAAATAAGAACACTGCCATAGAATGCTACAGCACAGAAAACAGGATATTTGACCCCTCTAGCTTGTGACAACCATAATCTCCCTAGCCCCACTGATCTGCTCCCATTCCATAACCCTCCAGGTCTCTCCCCTTCATGTACCTATCCAATTTATTCTTAAAACACAAGATCGAGCCCGCATTCATCACATCAGATGGCAGCTCATTCAACGCTCCCACCACTCTTTGAAGAACTTGGCGCTAATGTTCCCCCTAAACCTTTCTCCCTTCAGCTTAAAACTATGACCTCTATCAAATCTCCCCTCTCTTTTCTTTGCTCCAAGGAATAAAGTCCTAGCCTGTTTAATCTTTCCCTGTAACTCAACTCCTGAAGACTCAGCAACAACCTAGTAAATCTTCTCTGCACTCTTTCAAACTTATTGATATCCTTCATGTAGTTAGATTAGATGACCAGAACTGCACACAACATTCCAAATTTGGCCTCACCAATATATTAAACAATTTCAACATAACATCTCAACTTCTATACTCAATACTTCGATTTATAAAGGCTAAGATATCAAAAGCTTTCTTTACAACCCTGTCCATCTACGATGGTACCTTCAAGAAATGATGTATTTTTATTCCTAGATCTCTCTGCTCCTCTGCACCCCTCAATGCCCTATCATTGTATATCTCTGCCTTGGTTTGCCCTTCCAAAATGCAACACCTCACACTTGTCTGCATTAAACTCCATCTGCCATTTTTTGGCCCATTTTTCTAGCTGGTTCAGATCCCTCTGTAAGCTTTGAAAATCTTCCTCGTTGTCCATAACGCCTCCTATCTTTGTGTCATCAGCAAACTTGTGATCCAATTCACCACATTATCATCCAGATGATTAATATATACAACAAACAACAATGGCCCCAACATGGATCCCTGAGGCACACCACTAGTCACAGATCTCCAAGCAGAGAAGCAACCATCCACTATCACCCTCTGTCTTCTCCCACACGGCCAATTTCAAATCCAGTTTGCAACCTCTCCTTGAATACTCAGTGTTTGAACCTTCTGAACATCCCATATGGGACCTTGTCAAAAGCTTTGCTAAAGTCCATGTAGACAACATCCATAGCCCTTCCCTCATCTACCTTCCTGGTAACTTTCTCGAAAAACTCTTCACGATTCATTAAATATGACCTGCCATGCACAAAGCCATGCTGATTATCCTTAAACAGCCCATGGCTGTACAAATACCTATATATCCTGTCTCTCAGAACTCCCTCAACAATTTACCAATCACTGATGCCAGGCTGACTGGCCTATAATTACCTGGTTTATTTTTGGAGCCCTTTTTAAACAACAGGACATCATGAGGTACCCTCCAATCCTCTGGCACTTCACCTGTGGCCAAGGACGTTTTGAATATATCAGCCTGGGTCCCTGAAATTTCTAAACTAGTCTCCCTCAAGATCCAAGAGAGTATCATATTCGGCCCAGATGATTTATCTACCTTTATTTGCTGTAAGGCAGCAAGCACCTCTTCCTCCTTAATCTCCATCTGTTCCATGACTCTTCTGTTTGCTTCCCTTCCTTCCTTATGCACTCTGCCAGTTTCCTGAGTAAATACTGGTGCCAAAAAACAGTTTAAGTTCACCTACACTGTGTGAGGCTCCACACATAGTTGACCACTCTAATCCTCTAGGGGACCAATTTTGTCCCTTGCGGTATTTTTACTTTTAATATACTTATAGAAACCCTTTGGATTTACCTTCATATTAACTTCCAGAGCAACCTTATGTCTTCTTTTTGCCTTCCTGATTTCTTTCTTATTTTCTTGCTTTTTTTGTATTCTTCAAGTACACATTAGCTCCTTGTTGCCTGTACATGCTCTACATCTCCCTCGTTTTCTTAACCAGATCGCCAATGTCCCTTGAAAACCAGGGTTCCCTGTGCCTGATAACTTTGCCTTTAATCCTAACAGAAATATGCACTCTCAAGATTTCTCCCTTGAAGGCCATCCACTTAGCTATCACACCCTTGCCATAAAACAAAATATCCCAATCCACTCTTTCTAGACCTTTCTCATTTCCACAAAATGTGCCTTACTCCAATTTAGAATTTCAACATGAGAACCAGACTTAATCTTTTCCATAAATAACTTGAAGCTAATGACATTATGGTCACTGGATCCAAAATGTTCACCTAGACATATATCTGTTACCTGACCTGCCTAGTTCCCTAATAGTGGATCAAATACTGCCTCGACTCTCGTTGGTACTTCTATGTATTGATTTAGAAAACTTTCCTGAACACATTTCACAAACTCTAAATCATCCAGCCCTTTTGGAAGTCCCAGTCAATATTTGGGAAGTTAAAATCTCCCACTACCACAATGTTCTTGTTACATCAGTCTGCTCTCTCTGCAGATTTGCTCCTCAAATTCTCTCTGACTATTGAGCGGTCTATAATACAACCCTATTAGTGTGGTCATACCTTTCCTGTTCCTCAACTCCACCCATCTGGTCTCTGTAGACAAGTCTTCCTGGCTGTCCTAACTTCGCACAACTGAGATATTTTCCCTGACTAGCAATGCCACTCCTCCCCCTTTCATCCCTCTTCCTCTATCACATCTGAAGGAATGGAACCCCGGAACATTAAGACCTACCCATCCTGCAACCAAGTCTCACTAATAGCAACAATATCATAATTCCACATGCCAATCCATGCCCTAAGATTGTCAGCCTTCCTAAGAATACTCCTTATATTGAAATAAACACACCTGAGAAAATTTCTAACACATACCAATCTATGATTTCTATCCTCGCATCACCTTTCTCCTCTTCTTTCTCGCTAACTACTCTAATATACTGGTTCCCCTGCCCCTGCAAAACTCATTGGGACAAGGCTGACAAATCTACCCGTATGGATATTAATCCCCTTCCAGTTCAGATGCAATTCATCCTGTCAGTACAGATCCCACCTTCCCTGGAACACAGCCCAGTAATCTAGATCATAAATATTTTACATAGGATAACCATGTATTATACTTAATTAAGTTTTAAATAGAGTCCAACTTTTAGTTAATACATCTGTTTATGATTCATAGTTCTCTACATTCAGTATTGTTACTTAGAACTTCTTGGTCAGTTCCTTTGCAGTTCTTTGGATTCTGACGCAGTTGATGTAGCCAAAATAGGAAACCACAGATCTCACCACAGATGGGATAGGAGATGCTTGACTATGTGGCTGAGTGGCTGCTATCACTCACACTGAGCTTTTGTGTACTTCTGCTGCATTATGGCCTTAAAGCCATCCTAAATGCTCCGTCTCCAATTTGAGTGGTCATGAGCCAGCGATTCCCACAGGTCGTTGGGAATGTTACAAACTTTCACGGAGGTCTTCAGGACATCCTTGATTTGTTTCTTTTCCACAACTGGTAACATCTTGCTATTACAGTTTCTCATTTAGGAGTCTGGAGATGTGTCCTGGTCCCTCAGAACTGTCTTAGTATTGATTAGGGTCTCAGTATGGCTGATGTTAACTTGGGAGTGTACATTGATGCTGGTTTTTTTTATCCTGTAAGTCCTCTAGCATTTTCCCTTCTCTCCAGGTCGGGAGATGAGGGCTGACTGGAGTTCCCTTCTGGCAAGCTTTGTAACTTCAACAAGGATATTGTCCAAACCCAAGGTCTTGTTAGTGTGCAGCCTTTTTGAGTTCTTGCCAATCTGATTTAGATAGCACTAGGTTTCCTCTGAGCAAGAGTAAAAGGCAGTGGTGTGAAGGATAGAACCCCAATGAGGTGTTTTTTTTTATATAAAGTGCTTATCACTATGAACACTCACTGCATCTGTACCCTTGTGAAGTTCTCCTCCACTCTTGGTTCTCACTGAGAAGGGACAAGGGTGTTTGGGCTGTAGATGGCCTTGACAGCCCTTTATAGATTGCATGTGTCATTGCTATCTAAGAGCTATTGGGAGCACCTGTGTTCTCTCCCACCCAGTATATGTTCTTTAGGCAATTAATTTGCTGTGGCATCTCATCCTTCAAGAATTGATAGCACTGTATCCACCTCATTGAGGCATGGTGGAGTATCCACTCCAGGAAGACCTTATGTTTGAAATGAATCAACTTCTAAGTCATTCTCATCAAATCCAGACCTAAAGCTTCTGGTAAGGAAGCCAAGAAACTCTTCACAGGTGTTAACTGTGGAGGTAATTTCAGGACAGTTCAGATACTCTGCAAATCTTGCTGATTGGGAGTCATTGTGAGGTGACATTGGAGAGGCTCAAAACATCGATTGCCTTTTACATCCTATGAATGCTACATGATCAGCTGAGTTTCTCCAGCATTTCTAGATCCAGGATTGAGTGATCCTTGAGTGAGCTTGAGCATTGTTTTCTTTGTGGCCAATAATTTGGAGACAGGTGATGGAGATAATCAAGTAACCACAACAGCCATTGGTGTCTGTTGGGTGCAGTGACGTGAACATTTTACTGTGTCTTGCGTGAGTAGGGAGCAGGGGTTATGATGAGGGGCATAAAGTTAGGGGACTGTGAGCAGAGGTTAAAGGTTAAGGGAGATACTGCAGGATCAGGGTCAGGGAGGACTGAGGGGAAGGATAATCAAGTGGTAGATGGGTGGGTGGTGGCAAAGAAGAGACATGGGAATCTGTGCTCATACCAGGAAGTTTATAAGTAGCTGAGGAGATAGAGGTCCTGTCTGGTTTCTGTTCAGGTTTCTCATGCAGTGCTCCAATTAATTCATCAGCAGTTAGTATCTGTCTCCACTGGAGGGAGTTGTAGAATAACAGTATAAATCTGCATAGAATAAGAAAAACAACTGGAAATCTGGAATACAGCAGGAATATTTAAAACTTCTATCAGCCCATCTGAAAATAGGAATTTCCAGATGCTGGTTAGTTGTTATAAATTAAAACTGCATCAAAGGGGAGCTCCATTTTAAAATAAAATTCACAAGATGCAGTAATTGTGGCCAAGGCCAACAATTATTACCTACCCCTGCAAGCCCTTGAATGGAGGGGCTTGTTACACTCATTTCAGAGACAACCCAGCCGTGGTGGTTCTGAAGTCATGTTTAGGCCAGAGTTTGTAGGGAACAGATTTCCTTCCCTGAATAATGTCAGTTAAACTCGATGATTTCTTATATTATTGTTACTGATAAAAGCTTTATATTCCACATCATTTCTTCCAACTGAATTTAAGTTCCACAAAAGTTTGGCGGAATTGAAACGTTTTATCTCTCTATTAGTGATCCCACCTCCAGGAGTAGTTCTTTCTGCAGCCACCTCCCCAGAACCAACCCTAAACAGGATGAAATGGTGAGGAGGAGAGTCAGGAATACTAACTTGTGTTGCAGGAACTTAATGTGACCAGCTTTTAAAAAAAGTTATAAAGTGGCGAAAACATGTTTAAATGCCAACTAGGTGAAGTTACAAGAAGTATAAAAAGAACATGTAAAGTTTTATGTTAAAGTTATTATAAATTGAAATAAGAAAATTGTGCAAAAGATCTAGAACCAGTTCTTCCACTAGTCCAGAATATTTTGAGCTCCATAATAATTTTGACTGCAATCTCCCTAAATTTTTGATTGCTTTCAAGTAAGTGAATGTTCTTGAAATATATCCATGTTGAATCTATTTTCCATGAACAAATTTTATTTTCTGATTCACTTGTCCAAGATAATTGGTTTTAAACTGGAGAACAAGTGTGTTGGAGGTAAGGTGTCGATTGTATGAGAAGGATGTGCTGAGTGAAAGTATCAATTATTAATTGTTTGCACAGTGTGGGGAGCATGAAGAAAGAACAAGTATCTCTAAACAGGAGGTCAAGAACATTGTAATGGTTACTATGGAGTAATTAATGGATTCACCCTAATTTATTTGTCTCAGTTTGTACCCTTTCTGGATGACAGATGTCAGAGTTGAAATATTTCTTGTGGATTTTCTCATTCGTTTGGTATCAGTTCTTCCTTTCTGACATCCTTCATTCGGATAGTACACTGGTGGAACCTAGCAGATCTGCTATCTTGCAGGACCAGAGAGCAAGTTTCAATCTAACTTCAGGTATGATCCCCATTGAGTCTGCACATTCCCACTGTAACATTATGGGTTTCCTCCCATACCACAAAGCTGTGTGATCAGGTCAGTAAGTTAGCCACTGTGAATTGCCTCTAGTGTGTAGATGTAGCATGGCCCTTCTAGTCTGTGCTGAACCATCTTTTTTTGCCTAGACTCACTGACCTGTACCCAGTCCTTAGCCCTCTGTACCTCTCCCATCCACGTACCCGTCCAAATTCTTCTATATGTTAAAATTGAACCTGCATTCACCACTTCAGCTGGCAGCTCGTTTCGCCACTCTCTGCATGAGGAAGTTCCCTCTCACGTTTCCCCTAAATCTTTCCCCTTTCACCCTTAAGCCATGTCCTCTGGTTTGTATCTCACCTACTCTTAGTGGAAATCCTCCTTATATTTAGTCTGTCTATCCCCCTCATAATTTTAAATACTTCTATTAAATCTCCTCATTCTTCTATACTTCAGGGAATAAAGTCCTAATCTGTTAAATGTTTCCCAGTAACTCAGTTCCTGAAGTCCAGGCAACACCCTAGTAGATTGAAGAAGCAGGTCATCATTGGAGTGGGCTGAGTCAGAGTGGTAAGGCTTCAGTGAGAACTGGTAAGAGGCGAGGGATAGTAGGAGTTGAAGTTAAGAAAGGGCCACCCTACTCAAAGAACAAAACTAATTCACCAGGTAGCACAGGTAAGGTCAGGTTTTAGATATATAAACAGTGGGAATGGTAGCCAAGGAAAGAGAATGGTCCTCTTATAAAATGTGGGTCATCAGGGAAGCCAGCAGTATGCCTGATAACTTCATCTGTGAGAAGTACATCCAGCTGCAGCTCCTGGCAAGCCAAGTTAAAGAATTGGAGTTGGAGTTGGATGAACTCCAGATAATTTGGGAGGCGGGGGGGGGGGGTGATAGATAGGAGTTACAGGGACACCATCACACCTCGGAGGAAGGAGGAGGTAGATAGGCGACAGTCATGTCAGGGAAAGGGAACAAACAGGCAGTGCAGGGCACTTCTGTGACTGTCCCCTCAAATAACAAGTATACCATTTTGGATGCTGTTGGCAAGATGACCTACCAGCAAGAAGCTACAGAGATCAGGTCACTGGCATAGAATCTGGTCCTGTGGCTCAGAAGGGAAGGGAGGAGAAGAGGTGAGCTGTAATGATACGGGATCCCATTGTTAGGGGGACAGATAAGTGGCTCGGAGTCCCAGTCAATATGTTGAAAATTTAAATCTCCTACTGTCACAACCTTATGTTTCCTGCAGCTGTCTGCTATCTCTACAGATTTGCTCACTGACCCAGTATTCTCATTGACTATGGGCAGTCTATAATACAACCCCAAGTATGTGGTCATACCTTCCCCATTCCTCAGCTCAACCCATCTAGCCTCAGTAGATGAGCACTCTGGTCTGTCCTCCTTGAGCAGAGCTGTGATATTTTCCCTGATGAGAAATGCCATTCCTGACCCTTTCATCCCCCCTGTTCTATCAAGTCTAAAGCAACAGAACCCTGGAACATTTTGCTGCAGTCCTGCCCCTCCTGCAACCAAGTTTCACTCATGACCATGGTGTCATAATTCCATGTGCCAATTCATGCTCTAAATTCATCTGCCTTTCCTACAATACTCCTTGCATTGAAATAGATGCACCCGAGAACATTTCCACCATGTACAACCCCTTGACTTCTAATGGACCATGCAATTTTCACATCATCCTTTCCCTCTTCCACTCCTCTATCTGCTCTGGCACTCTGGTTCCCCTCCTCCAGCATCTAGTTTAAACCCACCAGAGCAGCACTAGCAAACCTTCCTGCAAGGATATTAGTCCCCCTCCAGTTCAGATGCAAACTGTCCAGTTGGAACAGATCCCACCATCCCTGAAAGAGAGTAAGAAACCTGAAGCCCTCCCTCTTGTACCATGTCTTTCGTCATGTGTTAAGCTGTATTATCCTATTTTTAACCTCACTAGTGCGTGGCATGGGTTGCAATCCTAAGATCACAACTCTGGGATATCCTGTCCTTCAAACTAGAGCCTAACTCGCTGAACTCTCCTTGCAGGCCCTCCTCACCCTTCCTACCCACACCATTAGCCCCTACATGGACCATGACATCTGGCTGCTCACCCTCCCTCCTGGGAATGCTGTGAACTCTATCTCAGACCCTGGCACCAGGGAGGCAATATACCATCTGAAATTCTTGATTTCTTTCACAAAACCTCTTATCTGTCCCCCTAACTATGGAATCCCCTATCACTACAGTTCGCCTCTTCTTCTCCCTTCCCTTCAGAGACACAAGACCAGACTCCATGCCAGAGATCTGATCACTTTGGCCTGTCCCTAGTAGGTTGTTTCCCCCCCCCCCCAATAGTATCCAAAATGGTATACTTGTTATTGAGGGGGACGGCCACAGGTGAGACCTGGAATCTGGGGAAATTGGTATCAATGTGAGCAAGAATAAAAATGGGATTAATATGTCCATTTGATTGATTGTTGACATGTAAGTGGCCTGAAAAACCAAAAACAAATATGCTGGAAAAACTCAGCAGGTCATGCTTGGCCAGAAATGTTGGTTACCATGGATGCTGCATGACCTGCTGAGTTTCTGCACCGTATATGTGCTGCACTCACTGCCAGCGTCTGCAGATAGTTTTTGTTTAACTGTCTGAAGAGCTTGTGTCCATGCTTTACGTCTCATTGACTCTATTCATGGTTTGCAGCTCGCATTCAGCAAAGCACTCGACAGTAATCTGGATGGTTTAAAAACACAGAGATTCTGGAGGAATTCAGCTGGGTTTCTCAGTGTCAATAGAAGGTAAAGATATATTTCTGACATCTCGGACCTGACCCCTTCCTAATGTATGAGTAAAAATAGAGAGACAGGCATCTCTATAGAAGGCTGGGGAAAAAAGGGAAGAACGGAAAGGGGGTGATTATAGACAAATGGTGTTGATTGGATATGATAGAATACAGGAGAGAGAAAAGGTGAGAATTTAATTTGTGTGTGTCTCTCTCTCTTTCCTTTTCCTGTCTCCTTTCATAGAACCACAATTTATTCTCACCTTTCCTCTCTCCTGTCTTATCACATCTTATTAACACCTTTTTTTTCTGTTGGTCTGTACACCTCTCCTTCTCATTCTTCTCCAGCCTTCCATACAGACACCTGGTTCTCACTTGTTTTTACTCCTTCCTTGAAGAAGGGCTCAGGCCCGAAATGATGGTAATATATCTTTACCTCTTCTGGACACTGCAAGGACCAGCTGAGTTTCACCAGCATCTCTGCATTTTTACTACAATCACAGGGTGTGCAGACTTTTGTGTTTCACTGCATGGAGTAAAGCCAATTAGTGTTAAACGAACTCAAAGTAAATGAGTTTAATGAGGGGCAATTTGAGTCCGATGTGTACAGAAGTTGACCTTACTGTTAGATTTCCAAAGGAACAATTTTCCTGGAGTCATAGCATTTTTGTGATATCTTAAGAAAATAGCATCTAGTGAACCAGCATTAGTGTAAACAGCTGCTGTTTGTTTAGTTATGCTCAGGAATCTGACATCTTGATGTCCACAGTTTTGCGCTGGACATTTTTAAACTGGACATTTTGGCCAAAAAAAAAGACCTTGGTAGCCCTTTGGACATCTTGGCACCAACAGTTTGGTGCTGGCCCAGCAACCCTCGATGTTTCAGCATGGCCTGAACCCCGGAGTTTCAGAAACTCCTCCCCCCTCCCCCCACAGGAAACCACTCCCCTGGTGGCAATGGGAGTGGCAGATCTAACAGTAGTTGTCATTAATAATATATTGCCAGATATTAATTATAGATATGTGTATGCGTTTCTTGTTAATAACGCTTATCTGCACCCTATCACTTGTACTGAGGGTTGTGACTATAGACTGTCTTGTTTGGTTAATGGTGGGTTTTACTCTGAAACGTTTTATTGCAATTTCTTGTCAAAAGCTGCATGAACGACACTGCAGAGAGTTCTAGTCACAGTGGTTGCAGTGAGTTGCGCCAGATGTGCGGAACAAAGAATCTATTTTATGACAACTGGATTGTTTTTAACGTGTTTTAATTTTTAAATAATTTTTAATTCAATAATTATATTTCCATCATATGTAATTGGTTAGGGCCAAAAATGGGCCCTTAAAAATGGAGAAAGATGAAATTATCAACGGGAACATGGAGATGGCAGAGGAATTTAACAAATACTTTGCATCTGTTTTCACCAAGGAGGATATAGGTTATGGCCAGATAAGGGGTGGGAGTCAAGCAGTATCTAGGGACTTGGTGAAATTAAGGTGGTTGTGAGCAAATTGTTAGAACTGAGGCCTGATAAATCCTCTGGGCCTGATGGGCTTCATCCCAGGGAGCTTAGAGCGGTTGCTCTGGAAATTGTGTAAGCACTGGTCAACATTTTCCAAAGTTCTTTAGATTTGGGGGAAATGCCTGCAGACTGGAGAGTGGCTGATGTAGTACCACTTTTACCACAGAGAATACAGGAAATTATAGACCGGTCAGCCTGATGTCGGTGGAGGGGAAGATATTGGAATCCATCATTAAAGGAGAAATAGCAGAACACCGAGGAAGGAATTATAGTATTGGTACTGGTCAGCATGGGTTCCTTAAAGGAAACTCTTGCTTGACTAATCTCCTGTAATTTTTCGAGGACATAACAAGGAGGGTGGACTCTGGAGAGCCTGTGATGTGATGTACTTGACTTCCAGAAAGCCTTTGATAAAGTCCCACACAGGAGGCTAGTTAGCAAAATTAAGGAGCATGGTATCAGGGGTAGGGTGTTGTCATGGATAGATAGTTGGTTGAGAAATAGAAAACAAAGGGTTGGGATAAACGGGTCATTTTCTGGATGGCAGAATGTGACGAGTAGGGTCCCGCAGGGATCGGTGTTGGGTCCTCAATTGTTTATCATTTATGTAAATGATTTGGATGAGGGGATTAATAACTACATATGCAAATTCCCAGATGACACTAAACTGGGTGGTAGTGTAAAGAGCGAGGAGGATGTCAGGAAATTGCAGAGACTTGGACAGGTTAGGAGAATGGGCGGAAAGATGGCAGATGAAGTTTAATGTGAGTAAATGTGAGATTCTCCCTTATGGAGGCAGAAACAAAAGAGCAGAATATTATTTAAATGGAGTTAAGCTAGGGAGTGGGGTAATGCAAAGGGATCTGGGTGTACTTGTTCACCAGTCATTGAAAACTAGAGTGCAGGTTCGGTGAGCGGTGAAGAAGGCAAGAGGTATGTTGGGTTTCATAAAGAGGGGATTGGAGTATAGGAGTAGAGAAGCCATCCTGCAGTTGTACAGGGCTCTGGTGAGACCTCACCTGGAGTATTGTGTCCAGTTTTGGTCCCCATATTTATGAAAGGACATAATTGCTATAGAGGGAGTGCAGCGCAGATTTACGAGGTTACTTCCCGGGATGGCAGGATTGTCATACACAGATAGGTTAAAAAGACTTGAATTAAATGTGATGGAGTTTAGAAGGATGAGGAGATACATGATTGAGGTATTTAGGATTATCAAAGGGCTTGACAGGGTACATGTTTCCAATGAAGAGAGAAACTAGGACTAGAGGGCATAGTTTAAGAATACAGGGAAGGCCATTTAAGACAGAAATAAGGAGAAATGTTTTTACCCAGAGAGTTGTGGATCTGTGGAATGCATTGCCACAGAGGATGGTGGGGACAGATTCTCTGAATAGTTTTAAGAGAGAGCTGGATAAGGCTCTTGTGGGCAGGGGAGTTAAGGGATATAGGGATAAGGCTGGGATTAGTTATTGAAAGAGAAAGATCAGCCATAATCTGATAAATGGCAGAGCTGGTTTGACGGGCCAATTGGCCTACTCAACCACCTATTGTCTATTGTAATTAAACTTACAATAAATACAATAAATTTGTTGTTATAGTTTATCAAAAACCCTTGTCGTTGATAGTTTCCCCAACTGTTTTTAATAATTTAAATATATCGCTATAAGCTACGGAAAGCCCTTGTTTTCCAGGGAAGTGGTTTCCTGGGAGGAGGGATTTTCTGCAATGTTTCAGGAAGTGCAGCGGGACGGAGTTGACCAGCAGACATTGAGTGCGGTGGTAGGCCAAAATGTCCAGCTCCAAACAATGGGCACCAAAATGTCCAGTGCTAAATTTTGGGGGCTAAAAATCCAGTGGGAAATCAGGAAAGGCTGAGAGCGATTGTGTCTAACTGAAGTACACTCCATGTCATGACAGTGAACAGAGCTGCCAGCTCACTCATACAGCAAGAGCATCCATCCATCATCTTGTTTCCAGCTAACGTATAAAAATCACCTATTAATGAATTCAATATTTGGAACCTTTTGTTCAGCTATATTCTGATGAAAAATCAGTTTAAAACCAATACACCTGGGAGGCTTTGTCACCAATGGCTTTTCCTTTTGTGTGGAAACATTACATTAATATTTACACCCATGTTTTAACTTTGTCTTTGTGGACTTGGGGCAATGTCAGGCCGACAATAGATTTGATTGGGCTTTTTTTCATAATTGAACATTAAATGATGGCACTTACAGCTGGCAAAGCAAAGAATGACACTCCAACAAGAGCAAATGTTGCAGCCAACAGTCGACCTGCCCAAGTCTTCGGAGTCTTGTCACCATAGCCAATTGTAGTCAAAGTAATCTACACAAAAGCAAAGTCACATTCCACGGATTGTAAGAAAAGTTTTCAAGTTCCTGCAGCAATCTCAACTTGAGTGAAAATGAAAATGGCATATATTAGAAATAATAATCAGTAAAACCAAAGATTACCCATTTAGTACATTAACAAAAATAAAGGTGGAAACAACATTCCGGCCTGCAGTTACTCCATTAGAATCTCAGGTAAGAAATGCTGGCATGAATTTCAGATCAAATGGTTTAAGTGTCTGTTTTCTTCTGGAATCTCAGAAACATTTTTGAGCAACATCTTTCAGAGAGATCACAAGTGTCTGATCTTGGCATCAATCCACTTTACAGAGCTGTGCTCACATACATCCTTAGTGTAAGCTATCAGACAAAAGAGATACTCCTCCAATCCTCACCCTGAGCTGGTGACTAACCATCTGAAATTGAATTAAACCCCCACAGATTACAGAGGCCAATGTTTCTGCTCACAATTTCTTCTCTGGAATTTCTGCTATATATTAATCAATTAACCATGTAACCATATAACCACTTACAGCACAGAACAGGCCAGTTCGGCCCTACTAGGCCATGCCGTAGCAAATCCCCACCCTCCTAGTCCCACTGACCAGCACCCGGTCCATACCCTTCTAGTCCCCTCCTATCCATGTAACGATCCAGTCTTTCCTTAAATGTAACCAATGATCCCACCTCGACCACATCTGCCGGAAGCTCATTCCACATCCCCACCACCCTCTGCGTAAAGAAATTTCCCCTCATGTTCCCCTTATAATTGTCCTCCTTCAATCTTAACACAAACACCAGCCGCAAAACTATAGAACACTTCACAGAGAAACTGGTCCGTCGGCCCATCTGGGCTGTGCCAATTATTATTATTTTGTCCTATTCCATTAAACTTCTCTTAAATATCAATATTAAATAATTTATTATCATTTGAACAAATGAAGTACAAATATGGAATAACTCACGGTACAATGTTTGCATACCACCAACTGAAAACCTACTTAAAGGACAAATTGGGAAGCAGTCTGAGATTACCAGAAGGAAGCAGCTTTGAATATGTGATTAAAGAAACAACGATAATAAAAAGATTTATAACCAACATGTGCATCAAGCTGCAAGAGAAGGAAAATGATGAAATAAGCTATAAACCCAAACAAAAGTGGAAAAAAGATTTAAACATAAAGATAAAAAAATGAAATATGGGAAAAGTTATGCTCTGGAACTATGAAAAATACAATAAACATGAGGTTACGCATGATACAATATAATTGGATACACAAGCTATATGTCATGCCCCAAAAGTTAAATAAATGGGATCCAACATTATCAGATAGATGTTTTCGCTCTAAGAAGGAAACGGGAACAACAGTACATGCAATTCGGGCATGTGAGAAAGTGAAAAAGTTTTGGGAAGATCTAAATCAGGCATTAAATAAAATCACAAAAAGCAACATACCAAAAAATTCAGAGATCTTTCTTCTAAGTAATATAAGTAGTTAAGAATTAGGCCTCAAACTGGATGAAGCACAAAAAAGATTTATTATGATAGCCTTAGCTGTAGCAAAGAAAGGTATAATGTCAACTTGGAAATCAGGAGAGAGCCTGAGAGTACAGCAATGGTACATGGAAATGAATAAATGTATTCCGTTGGAAAAAATAACATATAATTTAAAAAATTTGGGAAGCGTACATGGAATACAACCGAGAGGGCTTACCGCGGACCTCCACCCACTAAAATAATAAAATGAGAAGACAAAATGACCTGATCCAGTGTGTAAAGGTAGATGACACAATTTTCTTGTTTATTTTCATTGTGTGATGACATTGTTTAATGGTTTTATTGTATTGTATATGTTGAACATTTAATGGGTTTGGAGAGGGGTAGGAAGGAGGGAGGGAAGGTAGGGGGGAAAAAGGGGAGAAAATAGCACTGTGTATATTCAAGAGGGAAATGTTTGTGTGTATTTTGATTGATATGGTTCATAGTGTGAAAAATTTAAAAATAAATATATCGATATTGAACCCACATCCACCACTTCTGCTGGCAGGTCATTCCACAATCTCACCACCCTCTGAGTGAAGAAGGTTCCCCAAATGATCACCTTACCCCTTTACCCTTAACCCATGTCCTCTAGTTCTTAACTCACCCAACTCGGTGAAAAACAGCCTGCTTTCATTTACCCTCTCTATAACCCTTATAATTTTGTATACAGTACCTCTATAAAATTCTCTGATGCTCTAGGGAATAATGTCCTAACCTATTCAAACTTTCCCTGTAATTCAGCTCCTCAATTCCCAGCAAAGAGAGATTTCTTCAGTGAAGTGCTCAGGTCTGGAACTATGACAAATAATCTGAAATCAGCTTCAACAATAACTTTCATAAGTCATTTGGTTGTGGTCTGTAAAAATGCGCATTTTCTGAATTAGAGGCTAAATAGCATGTCAAATTGAAACACAGTTCATCAAAGAGCGAGAATGGATATAACCAGCTGAATTGTCTTCTGCCTTGCAAAGTACTCTGAAAGAACCCCCACTAATACAGTCATTTCCAGCCACTCATACTAAGCACAGTCATAGAGTCATACAGCACAGAAATAGGCCTTTCAGCCCAACTTGTTCATGCTGACCAAAATGCAACCTACTCCTCATATAGTTTAGGTTTAGGATTCCTTAGATACCAAAGTTCATCACTGAACATGCTGCCAGATTACTGCTGCTACACAAGGCCAGTGCCTGCTCTCATAGATTGTCATCAAGCTCAACCATTTTTAAAAAATCCCCAGCAACTAAATTCTAGATCCACAAGTAAACCTATACCCTTTACTCAACTTCCTTTCCTATGATGACGATTCCAGCTATCTAGCTTATCCCTGCCCATATTTTTAATAGACCTCTATAACAGTGGTTCTCAACCTTTTTCTTTCCACTCCCATACCACTTTAAGCATTCCCTATGCCATAGGTGCTCTGTGATTAGTAAGGGATTGCTTAAGGTGGTATGGGAGTGGAATGAAAAAGTTTGAAAACCATTGTGTTAATTGTACCTAATTGACTTGTTATGTGCACGGTTTCATAACTCCAAAGGAAGTGGGCCAACGACAATTTTTCTCAAGCAAAATATTTCAGTAACAATTGGGTCTAGAGCAGTGATTCTCAACCTTTCCTTCCCACTCACATACCACCTTAAACAACCCCTTACTAATCACAGAGCACGTATAGCAGAGGGAATACTTAAAGTAGTATATGAGTGGAAAGAAAAAGGATAAGAACCGCTGCTCTATAAGGTCACCCTTCACCCTTCTATACTTAAACACAGTCTATCCAATCTCTTCTTGTAACTACAACTCTGTACTCCAGATAACGACCTGGTGAATCTCTTCTACCTGCTCTCTATTGCTGTGCATCCTCCCTGCAGTGGTGACTGGAACCATACTCAATAATCCAAGTTCAATCTTCTGTATAGCTGCAACATGAATGGTGAAATAAAAGTCTCCTTTACATAATTCCTTGAAATCTGAAAGGTAAATAACTGAAATCCAAATGAAATCCGAGGAATGTCCACAAAAGCAAAATACTGCAGATGCGGGAAATCAAATATTTCCAATATTTTCTATCACCTTTAAATATCAACAGCCTCAAAGATTAATTAATTTCCCATCTGAGCAGGCATTGGCTGATCATGAGCATTTCCAACGTTTTCTTTTTTGTTACGTGAATGTGATTTGTTATCACAGACAGGAAAGAAAGGCCCAAAAGAAAAGCCCACTGTCCCGCCTGTACAGTGCCAGAAACAACACTTACCAAACCCCACCACAGTGCATCTGCATAGGTATTGAAGTCTTGAGTACTATTTCTGGCATTATCATCTTTTTCAACCAGGTAAACGAGGAACGAGGCCAGAATGAGGGACAGGAATCCAATGTACCAGGCAGTGATGAGTTCCTGATAAACACAGAAATGATCCATTTGTTCCTTCCATGCGGATAAACGCATACAAGGTCACAATTGCATCCTTAAAGAATGACTCACTCCCCACCATTCCAAGCCCTGACAGGTGATGTCAATCCCACCACCCCATTCCCCCTCAACCACTGTCCATGTCCTATTAGGCCAAATCCACACTGCCTACCAGATCAAACCTCACCTCTATCTCACCAGCCCCAATTTCTGAACACTCCAGTGAGGTAAAATTGATCAGTATAAATCAAGTAAGCAATTCTCTGATTATTTCCTAAAAATCCAGTTGAGTTTATAGTACAACTCCACCAGGGTAAAAGTTTTATGAAATATCATCATTTACTTCGCATCATGTGAGAGTTATACAAGGGACCAGGTCCCTATCATGGACTCATGGGTAAGTTACCAGGCCAACTACCTGAGTTCTGGACAAATGATCCAAGGTCACTAGAATCCCATTGTGGGAAATGGGGAATCTAAATTCAAGTCACTAAATCAATTTGATTTCTTTTTTTAAAAAAAAGAATCACTACTCCATTACAGCATCGGATTATTGTTAAAAGTCAACTTATTCTTGCAATACACAAAAGTGCTGGAGATAATCAACAAATCACACAACATTCATGGGAAATAAAAAGCAGGTCAATGATTCGAGCCTGAGGCCTTCATTAAGGACCAACTGAATGGAGTGAAACATGATTGAGAGTCTGCAGACACTGTGATTGTTGCAATCTCAGGAAACTCCGGTTTGAAACATTGATGATCTTTTACTCCCTATGGATATAGCATGACCTACTGAGCTTCTCCAGCACTTTTGTGCATTGCATTTGATGCCAGGATCACAATTTTCTTCTTTAACCCCCAAAATCAACCTTTCATTAATTGTTTTAGCTTATGGCTCACTTAATACAGTTGACATTTAACTGGCTCTTCAGTTCAGGGCTCCAGAAATGAGGGATTAAACAAATATTGGTTAATAACTTAAGTGGATCTATCTGGTTTCATGACTCTTATTCCATTGGTACACACCCAAAGCCAAGGCCAGGAGGTAAGGAGCTTGACCAATTGTGTATCTTTAGAAAGATCAGTATATCTTTATAAGGCTTATCTGTTATCAGTGGTACTTCTGAATTTTCAAAGCTCAAGTTTACCTACTAAAGAACTTAATACTTAGAAATCATCCCTTTTCCAGCTTTGATATTGAATCATTCATGAAAGCTCTCGTGGTTGATTTGGAAATTTTCCTTCATATAACTCTTACCTCCTTCAATGTTTGGCATATTATCATTCTAACTGTTCTTATAATCATAAAATTGATAACTCTAATATTCCATCATCTGAGCTAATAGAATCCTGTATGGTACATGTTCATCGAATTTCCTAGGTGATAATATTTCATCAGATTCCTGGCAACACCAAGTACAATTTCTCTCTATTTGCATCCTCTGTTAGCACATGACAATATGAGATAATTTTATGATGAATAATTCTTACTGCTATGATCGGATTCAAAAAAAATGCAGCAAACATAAACAATGATATGAATTACATCAGAAACCAGTTAACTAATAAGCCCACAATTTGGCTGCATTCTGCTTCTGAAGGAATGTCCTCACCTTACTGTGAGAACAGATTGCAGAACCTAAAAGTTTCCATGTTCCTCCTCTTCGGTCCATTCGCAACATGCGGAGGATCTGCAGAAAACGCAAGCTTCGTAGGGACGTTGCCACAATGTTCTGTAGCGTCCCCACTGCGAAAATCACCAGAGAACCAATCAAAACGATGATATCTGGAAAGGCACAAGTGTGAGAAAGATCTTTGTCCAAATCCAAGTTGAACGTCAAAATATTCAGGAAGAAGGTGGCTCTCTATTAATGTAGCATAATCACCAGAGTGGGAAGATTGTGAAGTGATGCTCCATAAAAACAGGGCAGACATTCCAACAGGACAGATGGGTTGATGCCATTAGAAATGCTGTCATTCAGCTGTGTTGTTAAACCACAGCCCTCTCTAATGCACATTAAAGGTCCTATGGCACAATCCAGTGTTTAGACCTCCATCTATCCCTCAGGTGACAGATTGTTGTGTGGGAGACTTATTGTACCTTATTTAATTGCTGGTTTTCTTACAGTGCCATAGTGACAAAATTTCAAAATAATTGATTGTAATTCACCTGGGGAAATCCTATAGTTGCAAAAGGCAAGATGTAAAGGAAACTCCTCAATCTTTCTATTTTTGTTGTGCTAGTGTCATATGTTGAGCTTTGCCTTACTATGGAAAAGTGGGGAAAAATAGCTCAGGCTCCTTATACAACATTGAGGCAAACAAGAAGTCTGCAGATGCTGGGGAACTACTAGAATACATCAGAGTACTGGAGGAACTCAGCAGGTCAGGCAACATCCATAGAAAGCAGGAGGCAATCACCATTTTAGACCTGGGCCCTTCAAGAATGTCTGTATTCAATGTTGCAAGGTGACAGCTGAAATGAAATGGTAGTAACCTCAGGGGAAAGCTGCAATGGGTGCCTGGAATGGACAGGGTGACAACAGAAATCAGTGCGTTAACAACACTGGACCTTTATGTGAATAGACTGCCTTCAGTCTGGGACAGTTATTGTGTGACTGGTTAGACATTTGCAAGGAACTAAATTTGTTTCTGGCCTAGAGAAGTCCTGGCTCAATTTTGAACATCATTCTCTGTCTTGATCATATGTTTTCCCAGATTATTTTTGGATTATTGTAATTGTCGATGATCTGATTCCTTGTTCTAACCTACCACAGTTGCCTTACTCTATACCAGTGATTCACAACCTTTATTTTCCCCACTTACATACCATCTTAAGTACTCCCTTACTAACCATAGGTGCTCTGTGGTTAGTAATGGATTACTTAACATGGCATGTGATTGGGTGGGAAAAAGGTGAAAACCACTGCTCGGTACAATCCTCTCATTTGAGGCATGTTTTTCACTTTCTGTTTCCTCACACATATTTTATGTTACAAGTTGAGGGCAAAGAGGAGCTGTTAAAGATGGGGATTGAGGGGGGTCCCTGGAAGACCTAAACTTGTCTTTAAAATTCTCTGGCTGCTTTCCAGCTAATAACCCATCTAAATGGTGTGCTGGAGAGGGACCCATGCAGTAGAGAAGTATGGGGAGTAAGTTCAGGAGCCCTTCCATGTGGTGGGAATGAGGGAGATAAGAAAGATTCATGAATTTTGGGAAGAAGAAATGATTCAGAGGTGAAGGGGTATAATGGGGTTGGATGGCAATTCAGAGTGGGACTCATTCCACCTCTTTCGTCCATGTTAGCTGGAGGCTTGCAATGGAAACTTTGGCCAAGATGCTGGTCATGACAGGAGTTGGGAAGAATATGGTGGATTGACATTGAAGATGGTGAGAGTGTATGTGCGTGTGTGGGGTGGGGGGGGGGGGGTTCTGGCTCTGGGGTGCATATCATGATGAGGAAGGCAAAATTGAATGTGGCTTGATACTGTACCTTATGAATGATGATGGAATTGGAAATTGCAGACACATCTTGCAGATACTGGGACCTGGAGCAGAATCCAGTTCTTCAGTTCCTCCAGCAGATTTTTGTCTGTCTCTTGAATTTAACCTTGAAGACTATGATCTCGCAAGGATCATAGGAAATGGTTGGAATGGGGGAGAAACTGGGAGTTGATGGTGATAGTAGCAAGATGGTGAACAATGGGTCATATAATGATGGCGAGTGGAGAGTGGAAATAGATACAAGTGAAAACAGGCCTCCTCCTCAGTCCCCACACATTCTGTTTCTTTCCTCAATGAACCTGTCTTACTAGCCTCCATCGAAATTTGAAATGAGCAAGTTCCTGTTCCAATTTTTACCTTTAATTTCAGGTTTTGGGGTTAACAATTCTTTCCTAAACCTTAGACATCCCAATATTCCAGCTCTGGTTTTCACAATCTCAGCCAGATAACCCTTTTCATTATAATCTCTTCCGAAAAGTTTCAACACTTCTAACATAAAGGCAATCAAATTTTAATTCAAATTTTAGAGTATTTTGAGCAAAAGAAACATCTCTGCGTTTCTTACTTTTCTCCAACCTAATCTACATAGAGCAATGCAACTTCCAGTGACTGTGCATTCTCATTTATCTGTGGAAATTAAGCAGTTGCTGGCTGAGATGGCCTGTTCGTACAAGTGCTGAACAATAAAACACTGAAATGCATGGAATAACATGAAAATACAGCACCTACTTGATGTATAAAGTTGAATCCCACCAAAACATATTAGGATTTGTTAGACATTGCAATTCAAGTGCCTTTAACAATGTAACATACCTTAAGTATTGCCAAATAATCATTCAGCTGATTAAATTTCACAAGCTTGGAGTCTTTTTCAGATTTTGGTTTGAAAAATATAAAATTTGTAAATAATGTTTCTATTTTTGTTTTATTTGTCTTGTTTATCTTTTTCTCTGTCCTTCACTCATAATCCTATTGTTCCATTTCTCTTTATTTTTTTGTATCTGATGACAATTTATTGAATATACCAGCACTTGCTCTTTGAATTTATTCTGTGAGTGGATTGATTAAGGTCATAAACAGTTCAAGGGATACACCGTCACTGGAAGTTGTTAACTGGCTTACAATAACAATCACCATGTTTTTTTTTAAATCAGAAAGTCTTATACATTATGAATGACATAAATATGCTATTTAAATACAAGTATTTTCTATGCTTTCTCTCAGTGGTACATTTGATTATCAGGGTCAGCCTCATTATTGGCACTGTGACCAAGCTTAAGCATCCAGAACAACTTTGTTTTAAAGTATTTAAAAGAACATTTCCTATAAGTTTTACTGTTAATATAAAACAACTACTGACCTAGAATACATAAAGGCTTTCTGACAAACTTCAGGCGGCCTCTCCATCCTCTGTATCGACAGCAGCAGCCAGCTGCCCAAACCCTGAGACTAAACTCTAAGCCAAATACCACAATGGTTACAGCTTCCTGTTTAAAAAAAAAGGGCACAGAGCTTATTGAAAAGTATTACTATTTAATATGAATGTTCAGCCATCAGTAAATTTCTATTTTATAAATGCAGGCTATCTTCAGATTTCAAAACACATAGTCATACTGTTTATTTTGATATTAAACTTCAATTACAGTCTACATAATTTAACTTTTTACAGGAAAATTTCACAAAAGTAGCACCAATCCAAATCTGGGTGAAGAAATTCATCTTCGAATGTTAAGCAAAATTATGCGTTGAACACAAATGCAAACTCTGGACCATTCAAAGGTGATAGATAAACACAAGATTCTGTTTGAAGAGGTATAAATGAATGTTATGGCTGTCAATTACAGCAAGAATTGCTCAGAAATATATCCTAGGCCCAACCATCTTTAGCTGATTCTTTAACTGCTTTCAATGTGTTTCTCTTTATTATGATTGCACAATGTTCAGTTCCACTCTGACGTGGTTGGATTACGAAGCAGTCTCTGCTCTCTTGCAACAAGATGCAAATAACATTCTACTTTAGCCTGAAAATTGGCATGTAATATTTGTGGCCACCAATACTTAAGACTATCCCATCAAGCCATGAACTAGTCAACAGTCCCAAATGTTCAATGGTGTCACGATTGCTATATCACCCGCAATCAATGTCCCCCAGACACTACTGACCAGAAACTTAACTGAGGCTGACTACAAATATTGTTCTAATAAATCAAGGACATAGGCTGGCTGTTCTATAGAAATTGAATAACTATGCTGCAAAGCTTTTCCACCTTCTATAGCGCACATCAGAATTGGGGTAGAGATGAAACTCTTCTTATTCTAATATTTCCAAAGTTCAAAATATCATCTTTCAAAGCGTGAGCTACGATATCACAAATTTCGATCTCTTTAATCTAACAAATCAAACACTGTAGCTGTTACTTTATGTAGTTTTAATTCACTGATAAAACGGATAAACATTTCATATAGCAACGCATTAAGACTTTCATAACAATAAATAACAAAGTATTTACTGTATAATGAAGATATAAAAAGTATATGAAGATATAAATTATATAAAAAGCTTTTAAAAAGATACACAATGGTATTTAAAGAGATAGAAAAGGGTATTTAAAGAGATGGAAAAGATTCAAAGAAAAAAAATTTCTCATGCTCATGCTCCATTCACATCATAGAAAAAGAGCAAGCAATTAGTCTGCGCAGATATTACAACATTTTACATCATAGTCACTATGGTAACACTACAAATAATAGTTCTCTTCAAGGGACAGGCACAAAATTAACTGAGAATCAAAACACAAGGTTTTAGCCTTTACATGGGGTAAAACTCAAAAGTCTGCAGACACTATGATTGAAGTGAAAATACAATGCTGAAGGTATTCAGCAGGTCAAAGGGAGTACTTTATGTAGAAAACATAAATATCGATGACCAATGTTTCGTGCTTGAGCCCTTCATCAAAGAATATAAAGGCATATGATGAAGGGCTCAAGCCCAAAACGTTGGTTATGTAACGTTGCTATATAAAGTACCCTGTTTGACCTACAAAGTTACTCCAACGTTGTGTTTTTACATCAGAACTGGGATTGAACATTCTCTACTCAAATGTGGGCCACTCCCAAGCTACCTCAACGCCATTCTGAATAAACCAGCCTGTTTAATTAACACATTATCAATGATCCAAACATTTATTTAATTCACAATCGGTGCATCAGAGCTTTCATATAGACAATCCACAAGATGCTTCGTTGACCTCTGATCTCTGCAATTGAGGACAATGGGAGCAAACACATTGGAACTGGAGTTCTCCTCTAAATCATGAGACTCCCTGATTTTGAAGTACTTCAGTGTTCTCTCATCATTGCTTTGCAAAAATTTTGGAATCCCTTACATAACAATATTGTGGGAGTCCCTTTTACAATTTCAGAACGTGAATCACCACCACATTCTTGTAGAGACAGCAACAACTGACTGTGATGCTCACTTCCTATGAATGAATAAAAGTAAATTGAATATGTATGGATATATGAAATGTATAATGGACTAGATGATCAGTGTATGAAGGGGAATAGATAAATGATATTTGTGGAGGAATAAATACAGGTCCTTATCCCTTCACCTGTGTTTCTGAAAACCAAAAACCTCCATAACTGAACATGTTTTTATTGCACATACAGTAAATTTTCAGGTGTTCTAGAGAGAACAAGGACAGAATGCGGCTCACGCGGCGAGCAAACAGCAGCGTAACTCGGGCGGGTGAGCAGGCAGAGATTGAGGAGAGAACATGGCCTAAAGTACATGGAGGCCTATCGGAGGTAAGGAGAGCCAGATCCCACCGAGCCTCCAGGACCAGAAGGTGAAGGGACCTGGGTGCTGAGCTCCATGGCCCAGGTGAAGGAGGAGAGAAGTAGCCAGTCAAGCTGAGGGGATGCTGGGGAGCGGACGAGCCCAAGCAGCAGCAAGAGCCAACCACGAGGAGAAGGTGATGGGAAGCCCCCTGGCAGCCAAGATGGTGCAAAGGGATCATAATGGAAATCAGCCCAACAGCAGCTGAGCCAGGCCAGAAAAAGGCAGCCAAGGGCATGGCAGGGTGAGCCTCTTTTAATGCAGGATCAATGAGCGATTCAAGCTGCATGGAGGATTATGGGTAATGGAAACAGCCATTATTCGTTGAGCTGGTTTCAATGCAGTGTCGCTCCATAAAAAGGGTTTATGTTTTACATGAATCTGTACCACCACCAATTTAATTCCATAATCCAGAATAATCTGAATATCAAAAAGTGTCTGGTCCTGAGGATCTTGGATTAAAGCATAAGCACCTATATAAATAAATGGGTGCAAATATATAATGTATATAAAAAGGGTTTGATAAGTAACGTATGAAGATTTACAGCTAAGTCATGCAGATGGCGGGTAGACCAGTGACATAAAATGAAACCAGGTGAGTGAGTTAGATATTAATAAAGTTAGATAACAGAAAGATGGATGAATCGTGTAGTGAACAATATATGTGGAGCTGAATGATAGATGTATTATAATCGAAGTTTTTGTCATGTATTTACATGAGTAACATATGGAATGTAAAGGAAGTCTAGCTGAATGACAGTGGTGCTGGAGGTAAATGATGGTTCAGGTAATGTATTTTATTAAACACAGATGATTGAGTAAGATGATGTTCCAACCAGCATGTTAGAGGAAGTATGTCCATTGAGATGACGGCGAGTTCTATCGGAAGAGTATCAAATGATGCTGTATGCAAAAATATCAATTAATGACATACACAGTTAAATGGGTGAGTAGGATGTGCTAGCAAGATCAATGAACATAAGAAAAATGGGGCAGAATTAAGCTGTACAGCCCATGAGCCTTCTCTGTCAATCAAAAAGTTAATATCGGATCGGATCTTAGCCTCAACAGATTCCTGCCAGACCCTCACAACCCTTAATAACATATTTTGTATCTCTCCAATAGTACAAAATCTATCTTCCTCTGACTTCAATTACTTCACCTTGGGCAGTGAATTTTATTTGAGAGAATAATTCCTTCTCACTCCATGAAGGATATAAATTCTGTTCTGTATATTATTCTGCAAAAACATGCCCTTTAAATGTTTCATGGTTACAAAGAGTGCTTGTTCCAAACTCTCCAACACTGAGTCCATTTTCTTGATGAGAAATGAAGATTGGTTGGGAACCATATGTGAAATTCATTAACAAAAGTCCATCCACTCCTCTCAATTAATAATTAGAAGATACAAAATTATGTTAGGAAAATATGAATAATGATTAATAGGTAGTTTAGGTGTTTTCTTTTTTGGGGAGGGGAGGGAGTGGGGGAGAAAAATACAATTTTTCTTGCATTGAATAGTGTTTTAATGTACTAATTATATATAATTGAATAATTGTTTCTCATTTTACAAGTGATAAATAAAATTTCAAAAAAAAAAGAAATGAAGATTGGTTGGTAATATTTTATTGTATTCTGTAGTAAAGCATTAAAACTGGAGAAGGCTATCACACCCCTTGGGACTGTTCCACCATTCAATTAAATGATGCCTGGTCAAACCAAGTCAAAACATCTGAGCAAAGCTGGAACACGTTAGCAAGGATTCCTTGAAAATAGAACAATGAAAAATCCTGTCAAAGATGTTGCTAATTGGAATGGAAAGTCTTTGCAAATTTATAAATTCAAATATGTAGAGATTATAGCCACATGAAAACTAATTATTTTAACCTAAATCTGGAATCCAGAAGATTAACTTTATAGTATGGAACAAAATTAAATTGTACTTAACCAGAATCAGGAGCCATTCTTGAGAGAGTGTTTCATACTCAACAAATGTTGACAAAATGGCCAGAATTAAGCACCCAAGGACTAACAAAAATCTGTTAAATGAAAAACAAAGATTCATGATTAAAAAGAGTAACATCGAAGAAACATCGCAATATTTTAAATCAATACATCTCGTACAATACATTTCTAGATATATGTGGAAAAGTTAGTATTTCAGATAATTCGATCACCAAAGTAAATTTATACCATAAATTTAACAGAAAAAGATGCATTCATTTCATCTAGTTAGAAAAACATGTACAGCAAGCAACATGTTCTCAATGTGCTCTTTCACAAGGCAATGCTCTCCACTGAAAATACTACTCAGAATCAATTGATCCAGAATTGGTCACTTTGTTCAATATCATTTGTGAGTTGTATGTCTATTAGCTTGTTCCCTTGATTGCTACCACCATTAGAAAACATGTAACTTGCTTACTCATTGTATGCCTTTCAGTGATTCTGCAAAAGACAGTTGTGTTCCTTAATGCTGATATCCATGTAATGTACTAATAATAGTATTGAAGACCCCATTCTACATTTGCAGGTCTCTTTCAGAAAATCTCAATGTGGGGGATCCGCGTCGTTGTGCTGTTCGGCTGGGTTGAGGGGCCAAGACCCGGTGGAGACGGGTTGGGCTTAAATTATCAAAAAAAAAAATCTCAATGTTATTTGTGCCCTTGGGAATACTCAATTATTCAAAAGTATGAATGAAGTTTCCCTTATGGATCAGGGTAAAGAACCATATTACAGTAAATATCAAAGCTAGTATCTAGAAGCCTAAATTGTTGATTCAAAGATACAATTCAAATCCTAAGTAAGATCATGAAGTAAATAAATCTAGAATAAAATACTAGTGTCAGTAATGGTGTCACTCGATTCTAGATTTTTGTATTCAGAAAAAAAACCTCTATAATGTTTTGCTTATACCTTGAAAAATGGCTCAGATTATATATCCTTACCTCCGATGGATGGTGAGTTGCTCCAGCATTTTTGTGTTTTTATTCCATGACTTGTATCTGATTTCAGAACCAAAGCAATAAGATTGGCTTGTATGTGCAATCTCAAAAGACATTTAATGCAAGGTCAATGAGAGATGGGCAATGAATATCAACCTGGCCAAATGATGCCCACATATAAAGTGTATTTTTCTTAAATCAGGCCAACAAACACTCCAATAGAAGTTTATAAGGGTCACAACATATATTTCACACAGTAATCCTACAACTAACCTAGATCACATGTTCTCACTGCCATCCTCCCTTCTAAAACAGCTGCATAGAAATAAAACATGCAGAAACACTTGGTGGAACAGGATTTTTCCAAATTATAGATGGAGGCAGATAATATAATTTGCTTTTTGCCCTTGAAATTTGGGGCCTCAGTTATCTTAAACACAACAGACTGGAACTTGTCCTAAAAATTAGTTAAAAACCAGAGATGATTAAAGCCCTTGAAGTACAAGAAATCAAAGATACTCAATTAATGTGGAAGCTTAAGGGTTGATGATTCCTTCATGAATGGCTCCACACAAATAATTTCTATATCACCATGACATTTGAGTCGACTGCTAGTTAATGCTTGTTTCCCAATTCCTGCCGTCAGTGTACATACAAACCACAAGAGGGACCCAATGCTCTGTGTGATTTATTGATTTCCTCTGTCGCAAACTCTTCACAGTTCCTGCTGTACATGATGACGATAACAGGATTATGATGAGTTTATTGGCATACATATAAATAAAATATACAAATTCCTGACATTCTTAATTGTTGCAGCCAAACAGGTATTTTATCAAAAATCATATACATTAAATTGCTGTACTGAAAGAGATGATAAATGTAAAAGATAGATAATAAATATTTACTAATCCTAGTGCAAAAAAAATGGTGTTTGAATAGTGCAGACAGATATTTTTGTGGCAGTGGTTTCTGATTAGGGTAGTAAGGGAAGTTTCAAAAGCCTTGGTCAACGCTGGGGGGGGGGGAACTGTTCTTAAATAGCAGGGTGCCATATTTCAGATTGATGTGCCTTCTTCCTGAAGGTTGTATAGTGAGGCAAGAATTTGACTAGGGTGATGGGGGTTGTCTGCCTTCTGGAGGCAGCGCCTTATAGATGTCTTCAATGGATGGGAGGTCAGAGCCTGTGATGGATTTGGCTACGCTTGGGGCTTTCTGCATTCCTGGGCATTTGAATTACTAAACCAGGCTGTGATGCAACTAGTCCATATACTTTCCAGTCCACCTATAGAGGCTTGTTAGAATATTTGACAAAATGCCAAATAACCTCAGATTTCTTTCAGGCTTTCTGCATTCCTGGGATTTTGAATTACTAAACCAGGCTGTGATGCAACTAGTTAGTATACTTTCCACCAGTCCACTCATAGAAGCTTGTTAGAATATTTGACAAAATGCCAAATAACCTCAGATTTCACCAGGTTTTGGTGCGCCTTCTTCAAGATTGCCTCAATGCGCTGGCTCCAGGACAGGTACTGTGATATATAGACTCCCAGAGATCTTGAAGATACTACCCTCTCCACTTACATCCCATTGATGCAGACAGGTGTGTGGTCCCTCAGCCTCTCCTTCCTAAAATTGACAATGTGCCTTGATTTTGCTGATGTTTAGAGCAAGATTGTTATTCGGCCACCACCCAACCAGATTCCCATCTCCATCCTGCAGTCTGACTCATCATTTCCCATTATTTGGCCAACAATGGCGGCATCGTTAGGGAAGTTGTAGATTGCATTGGAGCTAAACTTAGCTGCGGAGTCATTAGTTGACAGGTTAGATTAATTATTTCAAAAACTTCAATCTTTGGCCAATGCCTGTGGCAGAAGAAACCAATTGTTTAAATGTTACCCCTAATTTTTTTTTCATTTGTTTGTCAAATGTATTAAACAATTGAGCTGAGAATGTAGACGGCATGATGAGCAAGTTGACTGATGATACTAAAATTGGTTGTAGAGTGGAGAGGTGTCCAAGATCACAAAAACTTGGAAAGTGGGCAGGGGGTTGGTAAATAGAATTTAGCTCTGACAAAAAACGTTTGATAAGTTAAACTGGGGCAGTACCTACACAGTGAATGGCAGGGCTGTGCAGTGTGTTACTGAACAGAGAGACTATGGTGTACAAATACATAGTTCCCTGACAACTGGAACACAGGTGTACAGGGTGGTAAAGAAAGCACTTGGCATGCTTGCCTTTATCAGCCAAGGCACTGGATACCAGAGTAGGAATGTTATGATATAGTTGTACAATATGTTGGTTAGACCACATTTGTAGTATTTTGTGCAGTTCTGGAGAACATATTACTGTAAATATGTGAATAAGATAGAGAGGGTGTGAATAACATTCACAAGAATGCTGTCTCTATTGGAAGGGTTGAATTAGAGGAACAAGGCTGTGTCTGTGGAGAGATCACATGATAGAGATATATAAAATTATGAGAGGTATAGTTAGATACCCAATGTCTGTTGAAAATGAGGGCAAGGATCTGAGGGTAAATTTTTCATAAAGATTAATTGGAATCTGGAATGAGCTGCCAGTGGAAGCTGGAACAGTAATGGCATTTAAGTGGTACTTTGGCATGTACTTGAATGAACAAAAAAAAAGGTGAAATTAGTATTGAGAGGCATGATGGGATGAAGGGCCTATTTCTATATTGTACAACTCAAGCCCTTCCTAGAAACCATATAACACTATTGTTATGGGATCAAATATTGGTTTAAACATATTTTCTTGTTTATGTTTTGACTAAAAATATCCATACATATTTCACTGAAAATGATGACTCAATTTTGAATCCCATTACATGGGATATTTTTAAAATCTAAATACTGATTATTATATGAGACAGATATAATTGATCTAGGAAGGGCTTGAGTTGTACAATATAGAAATAAGCCCTTCATCCCATCACCAAGGACAACACTCAAGAGTCCAATCTTGCACCATCAATTGGTTTCTGAATGCAACCCCAATGACAGAGTGAAGGAAACAGCCTTTTTGTCATGCAAGATCCATATAATAACTTAAATTCATGGCCATGGCCAGAACTCCAGTCTATCAAGTATTTGTTCATCACAGTTCTGATGAACTCAAAGGGCCTACAGAGAAATCAAACTGGAAATGAATGAGCAAAGTGAAAGTGGGATAAAAGCCAATGCAAAAGATTTGCTGTGAATTGTCAGGATATTATTTCAGAACTTGAGAAATGAAAGAGTTTAATAGCTGCACTTAGTTCCTGAAGTAATGGGAAAAGTTACACAATACAATAAACCAAAGGATCTCTCCTTCCTCCATAGTAATACAATAATTTGACCATGGTACTACAGCCTCACTCCCCTCCCCAAACCCCACCTCCACTCATAACTTCATCCATTACCCTAATGCCAGCTCAGCAAGAAACTATCCATGTCAAAGTGTACAATTTTGATTTCACCAGGTGTGACACTGCCATGTTTTGGAAATTTGCAAGAGGGGCTGCAGTGATGGAGGCCTTTCTGCTCCCGTTGTGACATTGATTGAAGAAGAAAAGCAAAATAATTATCATATCTACTTACACTGATAAAGAGTAAGTAAATACCTTTCACTGATATCTCAAAAAGCTTGGCAGCAAATAACTTTTAAATTCAGTCACTCATGCAATTAAGGAAGCTCAGCACCCAGCTTGAACACAATTTCACAAATTTCAAAATAAATGATTTATAGAGATGCGTGGGTTAAATATTAATCAAGGCACTGGGATGATTTCCTTGCTCTTCCTCGAAATAAAGCTATGAAATCTTTTACGCCCATCCGGACTTAAGTCAATGATGAAAACAAGGAACAAAATATTGTTACAGAAATAAGAGTGAGAGTGTCATAATCATGTACAATACAGTGAACAAGACAGCAAATTTCAACATAGACACATCAGTAATTAAAACTGGAAAATAGATATCAGTGACAGACAGGCTTTTCCTTCGCATGTGCAGTAAAACATCTATTTATCTTGTTGATAGACAGCACCAAAATAAAAGCATGATTTTTAAAGTCTAAATTGGAATGCTCTATGAATTAAATTCCCACATACTCAATTTCACAAATGTGAGATGTGTAAAAATCTACATGGTTACCCTCTTTTCTCTTGAAAGCTGAAGAATCCTTCCCAAACTACATAAAATGGCCACTTTTAGTGCTTCACATGAATATTGAACTAATCTCAGAAGATTAGGAAAATCTCTAAGTGAATTCCAGGTGACTTTAATGCTTTAGCTGCACAAGTTCCAGGTGACTTTAATGCTTTAGCTGCACAAGATTCAGATAGTTGTTGCTCCAGACACCTTATTTTATATTTATGGATTAGCATTTCACTCGTTCTGTTTATTTAAAAATAAATCCTTTCTATCCTCTCTGGCATACTTGAAAAAAGAATGTAATAAGACAAGTGACCTATCCCAGATGAATTTTCAATGCATATACTCTTTGGCTTGGCTTCGCGGATGAAGATTTATGGAGGGGTAAATGTCCACGTCAGCTGCAGGCTCGTTTGTGGCTGACAAGTCCGATGCGGAACAGGCTGACATGGTTGCAGCGATTGCAAGGGAAAATTGGTTGGTTGGGGTTGGGTGTTGGGTTTTTCCTCCTTTGTCTTTTGTCAGTGAGGTGGGCTCTGCGGTCTTCTTCAAAGGAGGTTGCTACCCGCCGAACTGTGAGGCGCCAAGATGCACGGTTTGAGGCGATATCAGCCCACTGGCGGTGGTCAATGTGGCAGACACCAAGAGATTTCTTTAGGCAGTCCTTGTACCTCTTCTTTGGTGCACCTCTGTCTCGGTGGCCAGTGGAGAGCTCGTCATATAACACGATCTTGGGAAGGCGATGGTCCTCCATTCTGGAGACGTGACCTACCCAGTGGAGTTGGATCTTCAGCAGCGTGGATTCGATGCTGTCGACCTCCGCCATCTCGAGTACTTCGATGTTGGCGATGAAGTCACTCCAATGAATGTTGAGGATGGAGCGGAGACAACGCTGGTGGAAGGGTTCTAGGAGCCGTAGGTGATGCCGGTAGAGGACCCATGATTCGGAGCCGAACAGGAGTGTGGGTATGACAACGGCTCTGTATACGCTAATCTTTGTGAGGTTTTTCAGTTGGTTGTTTTTCCAGACTCTTTTGTGTAGTCTTCCAATGGCGCTATTTGCCTTGGCGAGTCTGTTGTCTATCACGTTGTCGATCCTTGCATCCGATGAAATGGTGCAGCCGAGATAGGTAAACTAGTTGACCATTTTGAGTTTTGTGTGCCCGATGGAGATGTGGGGGTACTGGTAGTCATGGTGGGGAGCTGGCTGATGGAGGACCTCGGTTTTCTTCAGGCTGACTTCCAGACCAAACATTTTGGCAGTTTCCGCAAAACAGGACATCAAGCGCTGAAGAGCTAATATACTAAATACTGAGTAATTGACCTTGTCAGGTAACAGACCTCTCAGTAGGCGAGCATTTTGTTTAAAATGGCCACAAGCCTCTGACCTTTAGAATAGCTATGGATAGCTATAGGTGTAGACAAAATGGTAAAATGTTTATTTGGGGAAGGGCTAATGACTATGGAATTAGGCAGGAACTGGGGAGAGTAAATTAGGAACAGAGGTTCTTGGGGAAAAAGCACAGAAGTAATGTGGAGGATGTTTAGGTACCACTTGCATGGGGTTCTGGATAGGTCTATCCAACTGAGAGAGGGAAAAATTGGTTAGGATAAGGGAAATGGAGGTGAGACAGCTAGTTAAGAGGAAGAAGGAAGCATACAGAAGGTTTAGGAACCAAAAGACTGTAAAGGCTCATGAGGATTATTTGATAACCAGGAAGGAATTTAAGAAGGTGTGGTGAAAGATAGATCTATGTGGCATAGATGTATGGACTGGCCAGCCTGAACCTCCCTGACCTTCCCTAACCCTTCCCTAGGCTCCTCCCAAGATTTCTCAATAAAAGCAGGTGTGCCCGAACTTTCCCCCTCTTGCTCCTGACCAAGTAGTGTATCAGTAATGCTCAGGTATTTGGTAATTAAAGCCATTTAATCACTCCATCATGTCGATGTTATTATTGTGGGCTCCACAGAAGGGACATAGGAGAGCTAGAAGGGGCACGAAAAGGCCTTGACAAGTAGGATTAAGGAAAACCCTAAGGCATTCTATGTCTACATGAAGAGTATCAGTAGTACTGCTTAAGGATAAAGTATGCAACACGTGTCTGGAGGCAAAGG
Organism: Narcine bancroftii; assembly: GCF_036971445.1. Lineage (NCBI taxonomy): Eukaryota > Metazoa > Chordata > Chondrichthyes > Torpediniformes > Narcinidae > Narcine > Narcine bancroftii. The sequence goes on along the minus strand of NC_091470.1, from coordinate 310,856,589 downwards.
AGATGGGGCGGAGTCCTAAATGAATACTTTGCTTCAGTATTCATCAGAGAAAAGGACCTTATAGGACAGTATAGAATAAGCTTGTGCTCTACTGCATGTTGGAGTTAATGTGGTAGCTCAACTTCTTCAAAACAATACAATTTACAAGTCCCTGGGACCACCAAATGAGATGATCCCAGGTTTCCACAGAAAGGAAGAGATTGCTGGGATTTTGGAAATAATCTTTGCATCCTCCCTGCCCACAGGGGAGGCACCAAAGGATTGGAAAATAGCAAATACCATCCCCTTGTTCAAAAAAAGTAATAGAGAGAATCCTGGGAGTTATGAAGCAGTGAGTCTTATGTCACTGGTGGGCAATCTAGTGGAAAAAAATTCTTAAGGACAGGATTTACAAGCATTTAGAGAAGTATAGTCTTCTCATGGACAGACACCACAGCTTTCTGAGGGGTAGATCATGCCTCACAAGCCTAATTTTTTTTTCCAGAAGTAACAAAAAACATTGATGAAGGTAGGCCAATAGATATGATGTATATGGAGTTTAGTAAGGCATTTGACAAGGTCCTCCATGGTAGACTCATTCAGAAAGTCATGTGGCATGAGATCCAAGGAAACCTGGCTGTGTGGATTCACAACTGGGTTGTTTGTGAAGGAAGAGGGTAGTAGTAGATGGAACATATTCTGCCTAGAGGTCAGTGACTACTGGATTTCTGCCAGGATCTGTTCTGGGACCCCTGCTCTTGGTTATTTTTATATATGACCTGCATGAAAAAATAGAGGGATGGGATGGATAGAAATTTGGAAGTGTTGTGAAAAGTGCAGAAGGTTACAACAGGTATGTAAACAGGATGTAGAGTTGGGCAGAAAAGTGGCAGACAGTTCAATTCGGATCAATGTGAAATGATGCATTTTCGAAGGTCAAACCTGAAGGGAGGGTACATGGTTAAGACAGGATCTTTAACAGTATGGAATAATAGGGGGACCTTGGGGTCCAAATCCAGACATATCTCAAGGTTTCTGCACAGGTTAATAGTAAATTTAAGAAGGACTATGGTGTGCTGGACTTCAATAATCAGGGGATGAGTTTAGGAGTTGTGAGATAATGTGGTAGCTCAATAAATCTCTGGTGAAACCACACTTGGAATATTCTGTTCAGTTCAAGTCATCTCATTACAGGAAGGATGTGGAAGTTATGGAGAGGGTGCCAAGGAGATTTACCAGAATGTTGCCTGGATTGGAAAATATGCTTTATTAGGCAAGATTAGCAGAGCTCAGGCTTTTCCCCTTGGAGTGAAGAAGGATGAGAGGTGATTTAATAGAGATTTACAAGATTATGAGAAGCATATATAAAGTAGACAGCCAGCATCTTTTTCACAGGGTAGGAGGAACAAACACTGAAAGACATCTGTACAAAGTGAAGGGGGGAAGGCTTGGGTAGACAATGGGGGTGTATTTTTCTTACACAGAGAGTTGAGGGTGCCTGGAATGCAATGCCAGGGCTGGTGGTGGAGATAGGAACAATAGAGACATTTAAAAGACTTAGACAGGCACAGGGATGAAAGAAAAATAGAGGGTTATGAGGTAGGGAGGGTTTAGATTTTTTTTGTTAGTTGTATATAGGTCAACACAACATCATGGGCTGAAGGGCCAGTACTGTGCTGTAGTGTTCTATGTTCTAACAGAAGAACAATAGGGTCCAAATTCATTGATCTCTCAAAGTTGCCACACAGGTTGATAGGGTAGTGAAGAAGGCTTATGGTATGCTGGCCCTCATTAGTCGGGGATTGAATTCAAGAGTCACATGGTACTGTTGCAGCTCTATAAAATTCTGGTTGGACCACTCTTGAAATATTGTGTTCAGTTCAGGCCACCTCATTACAGGAAGGATGTGGAAGCTTTGGAGAGGGTGCAAAGGAGATTTACAAGGATGATGCCTGGATTGGAGAACATGTCTAATGAGGCAAGGCTAGCATAGCCCTAACTTTTCTCTTTGGAGAGAAGATGAATGACTTGCAAGAGGTCCATAAGATTAAGCGAGGCTTTATAGTGTGGACAGCAAGTGCCTTTTTCCTGTGTGAGAAAAGCAGAAACCGAAGGATATCAGTACAAGTTGAGGGGAGGAAAGTTTAGGGGAGACATCAGGAGTAATTTTTTTTTACGCAGAAAGTAGTGGACACTTGGAATGCATTGCCAGAGATTGTGGTGGAGGATGGTACAATAAGGCCATTTAAAAGTCTCTTAGACATGCACATAGATACATGAAAAATAGAGGGTCATGGGTGTAAATTAGCAAAAATTTAGTTTGTTGAGTAAGTTCTATCAGTCGGCACAACATTGTAGGCTGAAGGGCCTGCACTGAAATGATCTATGTTCTTTTTGGTGTATCATCAGTTATAGTGTGCTCTAATTGTAAACATGGAATTCAACAGATCCATTTGTCAAACTAAAATATTAAAATTAAAAAGTTATTATAGCTATTAAAAGTAAATTGAAACTGATATGTACAATAAATCTTGATGTACTTTTGGTTTGGAGGTTCCTTACTCTTATAGCAGCTAAGAGTAAAGAACCTTCTTCACTGCAGTGTAAAGAAACCCAACTTATCCAATCTTCCACATGACTAAAGTCCTCCAATCTAGGCAGCATCTCTGCACCCTCTCCAGCACAATCACATCCTTCCTCTGGCCTGGTGACCAGAACTGCAGACATTCATATACAAGCCTTTGTAACATAATGTCCTGTTTCTTGTATTCTGTGACTTGACCTACAGAAGGCCAGTGTTGCATATGACCTCTTGACCACCTATTATATTGTTGTAGGGGTATGTGTTTTAAAAAATCATTATCACTTTCAAACTTAGTGAAGAGAGTTTAATTTTAATAGGTTAAAAGTGTTCCAGTTGTAACATTGCACCTGTCCCAGGCTTTATACCAATTGATTCTGAACTCACTGTCTGGGCTCACAATTATGTACTGCGGCAAAATCAGAATACTGATTTGATGTCAAAATGAACTCATAATAGTGACTTATCCTGGCCACCCACATTGATGCAATGGCCAAGAAAGTGCACCTGACTTGTACTTTCTCAAAAGCCTGAGAAAATTTGACATGTTGTACAAGAACTTTGAGAGATGCAGCATTAAAAGTATTCTTTCAGGATGCATTACTGCATGGTACAGGAACTGCTCCATCCAGGTCTGCAAGAAACTGCAGGTTGATGAAAAAAATGGCTGTGCAGCTGGAGCGGATGTAATGGCAGCACTGCGGACTGCTAGAGAGCAGGGAGCAGAGACACTGCGCTCCCCTTCGAGGTTCTACCGCCCAGTCCTACTGCTGGCGGCTCTGCACAGGCTTTAAATGGCCCATTAAAGGAGCTTCATCACCAACATCGAAGTACTCGAGATGGCAGAGTCCGCAAGCATCGAATCCACGCTGCTGAAGACCCAACTGCGTTGGGTAGGTCACGTCTCCAGAATGGAGGACCATCGCCTTCCCAAGATCGTGTTCTATGGCGAGCTCTCCACTGGCCACCGAGACAGAGGTGCACCAAAGAAGAGGTACAAGGACTGCTTAAAGAAATCTCTTGGTGCCTGCCACATTGACCACCACCAGTGGGCTGATCTCGCCTCAAACTGTGCATCTTGGCGCCTCACAGTTCGGCGGGCAGCAACCTCCTTTGAAGAAGACCGCAGAGCCCACCTCACTGACAAAAGACAAACCCAACACCCAATCCCAACCGACCAATTTTCCCCTGCAACCGCTGCAACCGTGTCTGCCTGTCCCGCATCGGACATGTCAGCCACAAACGAGCCTGCAGCTGACGTGGACATTACCCCTCCATTAATCTTCGTCCGCGAAGCCAAGCCAAAGAAATAAAAGAAGAAAGAAAGGATCTGAGGGTGGTTTGTTTTAAAATCCCGTGACCACGGGGTCTGGGCTCCAGATGATGCTGAGCTAAAATCGGCAACAGCCTCAAGGCGTTGCAGACTCTGGTGAAGTGGAGGAGTGGTGGACGGCACCAGAAAACCTGGAGACCACACCCCGTTTGGGAAGGAGAAGTAGAGGAGATGACCGACGGGACAGTGCCCAGAGTGGCAGTCCAGTGAGGGTCTTGGAGGCTGAAGAACACACAGGCAGGTTGTAGGTAACCCGGGGTGAGAAACCCACATAGGCCACCGGCTGCTGGGAAATGTGGTCAAAGGACTCACACCAGGCTGTGGACTGCTGGAGACTGGTTTGAGATTGGCTGAAGGGTTGCCAGGTATCGGAACCCTAGGTGCAACGAGATGCTAAGGATACTGGAGGCATCCTGATCATGTCAGAGGTGTGTATCTGGAGCTAAAATTACTGCTGATTTGGACTGAAGCCTGGGTGTCTGCTGAGGCTGTGGGAGAGGTGAAGCCATGGACATTCAGTGACTCTGTGGGGACTCACTTTTACTTTTTTTCTCTGGCTGTAAGGGACACCAAGCAATTTCTGCTGATGGCAAATCTTTGTTGGACATGGTAATGTGGTGGCGATTGAGCTGGTGCTCCAGATGCCATGCACGTTTCAGGGAAACACTGGGGCCCAGTGGTCACTAATTGCCATGATGGCTGGCCACCAAGGCAGCCTCCTGTATGTTTGGGACCGCGAATCCGGACAGCGCTTCCTCATGGACACAAGAGCAGAGGTCAGCATCCTGCCCCCATCGGGACAGGACACCGGGGCAGGCAGTCGGTCCTCACACTGAGGGCTGCCAACAACAGGACGATATGGACCTATGGTACCAGCAAGACACAACTGCAGTTAGGAGGCACAATGGAACAGCCGCTCCTCAGGGCAGACGTCCTGTGCGCCCACAGCCTGCTTGTGGACCTCAAGGGAAGGAGATTGGTCCATGCCAAAATTTTTCAAAGACGCCAGTCTCCCAGCACTCCACCTGGACTATGTATAGAGATCAGACAATGAGTACACCGGGGTCCTGGCCGAGTTCCCTGCAGTGCTTGCCCCTCATTTCACCACGGTGATTCCCCAACATGGAATACAGTACCACATCCAGACCTAGGGCCTGCTGCTCCACACAAGGGCAAGACGCCTTCCTCCAGAGAAGCTCCAGCAGGCAAAGGAGGAATTCAGAAGGCTGGAGGAGCTCAGCATCGAATGGCGGGCGGACAGCCCATGGGCATCTCGCCTGCACATAGTACCCAAAGCAACTGGGGGCTGGAGACCATTCAATGACTACTGCCATGAGGCCATAACATCGGATCAGTACCCCGTGCCGCACATCCAGGACTTCACAGCTATCCTGCACAGGGCAAGGATCTTCTCCAAGATGGACCTCATGCAGGGATATCATCAGATCCTGGTACAGCTTGATGATATCCCCAAGACAACCATCATCACCCCGTACGGCCTCTTCAAGTTCCTCTGAATGGCATTCGGGATAAAGAACGTTGCACAGACCTTCCAGTGACGCAGTGGGCCAAGACCTGGACAGCACCTTCGTGTACCTGGACAACATCCTGGTGGTGAGCAGGAACCAACAGTAACTTATGGCACACCTCCGCAACCTCTACACCTGACTCAGTGAGTTCACCCTGTCGATCAACCCAGCCAAATGCCAGTTCGGATTGGAGGCCATTCCTGGGCCACAGGATAATTAGGAAAGGAGCCACACCGTTACCCAGTAAAGTGGAGGCCATCTGGAAGTTCCCCAGACTCAACACGATCAAGGGACTACAGGAGTTCATGGGGATAATCAACTTCTATCACAGGTTCATCCCCTCAGCTGCTCCGATCATGTGGCCCTTGTTCGCTGGAATGGCAGGCAAGGCAAAGGACATCACCTGGAATGAGGATTCAGCGTAAGCCTTTGTGAAGGCCAAGGAAGCCCTGGTGGACACCACTCTCCTGGCACATCCCACGTCAGATGCTTCAACGGGCCTCATGGTGGATGCCTCAGGAACGGCAATTGGCGGAGTTCTGGAGCAGCAGATCATAGGAAGTTGGCAGCCGCTGCCATTCTTCAGTAAACATCTGTGGCCTTCAGAACTGAAGTACAGTGCTTTCGACAGAGAACTACTGGTTCTGTACTTAGCCATCCACCATTTCAGGTACTTCCTAGAGGGCAGGTCTTTCATGGCTTTCACAGATCACAATCCCGACTTTTACCTTGGTTAAGATCTCAGACCCCTGGTTGGCCCGCCAGCAACGACACCAGTCTCAGGATACACAACAGATGTAAGGCACATCTCTGGCAAGGACAATGCAGTGGCCGACGCACCATCCAGGCAAAGTATCCACACGCTATCAAGGGGAATGGACTTGGTGGCACTGGCAGAGGCACAACAGAAAGACAAGGAGATGCCCCACTACAGGACTACCATATCGGGACTGCACCTCCAGAAGATCCCAGTTGGCACAGGTAATACCATCCTTCTGTGTGACATGGCCACTGGTCAGGTCAGACCCATCGTCGTAGTGGCTCGGAGACGACAGGTTTTCAACTCCATCCATGGACTGGCTCAACCATCCATCAGGATCATGGTCCAGCTGGTGGCCAGCAATTGTGTGTGGCATGGATTGTGGAAACAGGTCAGTGGGTGGGCAAAGGCCTGCATGCAGTTCCAAACAACCAAGGTACAGCAGCACACCAAGACCCCACTCAGCACTTCGAGCCCACAGAACGAAGGTTCGACCACATCCACGTGGACATAGTATGAACCTTGTTGGTATCCCAAGGTTTCCATTATCTTTTCATAATGGTCGACCGCTTCACCAGGTGGCCAGAAGCAGTCCCGCTGGCAGACATGTCCACGACCTCATGCGCCAGGGCCCTCATCTTTTCTTGGGTGGCATGGTTCGGGTTACTGTCCCACATCACATCTGACAGAGGGGCCCAGTTCACCTCCAGTCTATGATCTGGCCTCGCCAGCTGTGGGGTGCCCAGCTGCATCACACAACAGCTTACCACCCTCAGTCCAATGGGCTGGCGGAGCACTTCCACGGGCACCTCAAAACAATGCTCATGACCAGGCTCCAAGGACCCAATTGGGAGGATGAGCTACCATGGGCCCTGTTCGGCATCTGCACAGTACTCAAGGTGGACCTTGGCACCTCTTTCGCCGAACACGTCTATGGACTCCACTGGTGGTCCCGGTAGTATTCATACCATCCCCAGGCAGACAGCAGGATGATTCTGCAGTGTTCCACAGCAGGCTAAGGGAAAGAGTCGGCAACCTGGCCCCGATTTCACCTTTCAGACTCGGACACATGAGGACCAACATACTCAAAGACCTGCAGGACTGTGAGTATGTTTTCATTCGCAGAGGTCCATGTCATCCACTGCTTCAGAAGCCATTTCGAGGGTCCATTCTGGGTCATCTGCAAAAATGGGGCCACATTCAAAATGGAGGTCAAGGCAAGATGGAGGTATTCATCACAGACAGGTTGAAGCTGGCACACCTGAACCAGGTGCACCTGGTCGAGACACCAGCACCACGCCAAAGAGGTAGGCCACCGAAGGCTGCAGAGTCTTTGCCTCCGGGCACCAAGGACAATAATAAGGATAATACCGCTGGTTCTGGGGAGGGGGGTGGTTCATGTGGCAGCTTGCTGCCACGGCGATGGAGCAAGCATTCTGGACAGCGAGCACAGTCAAAGGTCAGAAGCCCACGTAATGGCACTGACCCCAATAAGTGAACTGACACGTGAAAGGCAAGAGCAGCTTAAAGTCCAGCAACCCCAAAATGGTACACCCAACAGACGTGGACAGCACACAGGGAAGAAGGGTATTATTATGCAAGAAAGTACCCACATGTGGGGAAACCTGCTTTTGTTATGCATGTTGTGACATCAGCCAAGGGGGGCCGCGGTGGGAACAGGGCAAGTATAAAAGTCAGGCCTGAGCCCTAATAAAATTCAGAGGTTAATTTGGCTATGTGTGTGTGTGTGTCTTCTTTTGAGTAGTGTGCGGCTACAGTAATATCAAATTTTCTGTTTTATTACATGACAATAAAATAATCTTGAATCTTCAACATGGCTCAGACCATCATCTTCTCCCTTTCATCAACTCCATCTGCAACTCCCACTGCCTTGGAAAAGCCAATACATTAAAAGACTCATCTCTTCCCTACCACCCTCTTTTTACACCCCTCTGATCAGGAGAAAGATTCACAAGTGTGAGATCAAGCACTACAAGAAAAAAGGACACTTACTTCCCCATCACTATCAGACTCCGGAATGGATCCTAAAACAGTCAAATTAGGTTGGCTTTATTCTGCAGCAACTATTCTCTCTGAAATTCTGCACTTTTATACTGTGTCGACTTGTAGTACTGTGAATGAGATGTCTATCTGTCTGCTCGCAAAACAACTTCTGTCACTGTATTTTGGTGCAAGTGACAATAAACTTGAAGTTGGACCACCCATAAAAATACTGTGGCTGCAAGAGCAGGTCAGAGGTTGGGTATCAATAGTGAGTGACAGCTAAGCACTTTTCCATCATTAACGAGGTACAAGTCAGGCGCTGGATGGAATACTCTTCACTTGCCAGGAGGACGCAGCAGTAACACCACCCAGAACAAAAACTGACTCTCAGCTGATATTGTTTCAATGTTTTTGAACTTTAATTCCTTCTACTACTGATGCAACACAGTTGCATTCGCTACCATATATCAAATGGAGAGCTGTTACTCCAGCAGCACCTCTTACACTGTAACTTCAACTACCAAGGTCAAGGGTAGCTGGTGCATGGTAACTTTTCAAGTCACACGCCATTCAGACTATGAAAGATATTGCTTTTTCCTCAATGTCACTGGACCTAACACATGAAATTTCCCATTTGAAACCATCGAGGGAGCACCTTCACCAGTAGGTCTGCAGTCCATCAACAGGATGACTCACTATCACCTTCTCAAGAGCAATTGGCAATGGGGAGTAAGTGATGGCCTTTCCAATGGTGCTCAGATCCTGAAAATCATTAAAAAGAGATGAGTGGAAAGAGTGTGCAACATTGAACAATGTGAAGTCAGTTATGAAATTGACAAGATGTGGGATATGGCCAAGGTATTCACTGATCTTGAACATGAGAGTGCATAATTCAGCATTTACATTATCAATGTTTGAGTCTACATGTTAGGAGACCTCTTTAATCCTCACCACATTATTCAAAGTCACACCAGAAAATTTAGCAGCTGCACTCTCCCACATTTGAGCATCTTTTCCAATCATCTGCTACAACCTATAAAAGGATGTCACGAGTTCCAGTCACAAAACACTACCCCTTTTAGAAGGGCCTCTTCCTTCAAACATTGTTGGCTATCTCAAGAAGTGAAAATTCAGCCCCTCAATTATACACTCTGACAGTAAGTAGCATAGTTAATACTGACTAGAATCTGAAAACATGAAAAAAAAAGACTTTCTGATGTGTCCAGCAGCAGATTAAACTGGTGCATTATAATCAAAGCAGCACAATCTGGTTTAGCTCTAATATATTTGAATGCAATGTTAGATGCAAAATAGAAGTACAGTATTTGGGAAATGAATGTTATTCCCTGTATATCTTTTCTACTTGTATGGTTACAGGGTTGGATGCTGGTATGAGGTCTGAAGGGAAGGGAACGATCCACAAACATTTCCACTCCACAGTACACTGCAGATTCTGTACTGGTAATTACTGAAAATTGCAGTGCAATCTGTCTTGATGCTGATTTTCTCATCACATGTTTTCGCTTTAAAGGCAGGGGATTGCACATTGTTTATTGAACTGATTTTGACTCAGGGTGATGAGGCAGACACACAAATAAATGGTGCATGATCAGCACTCAAGCACCCCTCTCAGCACTGGGTGGCAAGTTCAACAATTAGGATGAAAATTATGTACCCGACACAATCAGGCAGATTTTGAGAGAGAATTCCTTTTAATCCTTTGTTCAAAATGGCTCCATTAGTTTCTGTCAGTATCATTTTTGATCCAATTAATATTGTATCCTACATGAAAACATGGGAACTAATGCAAATATATTCTAATTACAGTAAAACCCATGGTATCTGGCACCTACAAGGATTAGTAGATGCTGAACGAATCGATCTACTGGTTGCTTGAGATTGTGTGTTGTGAGATTGGCAAACTAACAGTGAGGAGGCCAATTAGTGGTGTGGTGTGGTGTGGTGCATGTGGTGAAGAGAAAAGACTATCAATGGCCAAAGACAGAAGATCAGACTTAGAAGAGTGGATTCTGAATGAAGTGGGGTGTAAAATGGACTAAGATGGATGGAGTGTGCAATTGGAAGGCAGAAACATGATTTGAGCCAATAACAGGTGGTCCAGTATTTTTTACCTATTTATTTTCCTTGATTTTTTTTTGCTGTCTTGCTTGAGACCACCGGTTGCTTGAATTTAGGATAACAGGGGTTTTACTGTATTTATTATGTAAAAAAGGAAGCCCAGAGGGAATAGATTTGAAAAAGATTTATCAAGCAAGAATATATAATTTATGAGATAAGACCATAAAATTTTGGGACTACTTATAATACTCTGGTGAGAGAAAGAGATAATGTTTCAGATCGATAACCTTGCATCAGTATGAAAGATGAAAGGAGATAAATAGTTTGTAAGGGAGTCCACGACCAGATAAAACCTGCCTTGGCGAGAAATGTTAATGCAGATTAAAAGGAGCATTTGTTATCTGTAGCAGTAACTTGAAACAGCTTGGCTCCTCATATTTCAGTCATGCCAGAGGTTGTCAAAATGGTGCCATTCAGGAGTAAGGCTGCATCAGTGGGGGGGGTGGGGGGTGGGGGGGCAAGTGTGGTGTGGTGCATGTGGTGAAGAGAAAAGACTATCAATGGCCAAAGACAGAAGATAAGACTTAGAAGAGTGGATTCTGAATGAAGTAGGGTGGAAAATGGACTAAGATGGATGGGGTGTGCAATTGGAAGGCAGAAACATGATTTGAGCCAATAAGGGGTGGTCCAGTAGATGAGAAGAGTTGATATGCACCCTAAACTGTTTGGGCTATCCCAGAGCCTAGACTGAAGATTCAGGGTGGATAGAGATATTTCAGGGTGGATAGAGATACATGGAGGAGTTAACTTCTGTGCTTTTTAAAGAGGGTTTGATTCTAAACAATTAAAGAATAGTGTGACCTTAGCGAGAGGTCGATCCAGAGCTGCACTGTGAAGATTAAGATATCCTGGAACAGATCCATCTAATTTGCTCTGCAAAGCTTCAAAAGGAGAAAAGCACAGGGATCGATATCAACATATAGGAAAACCTGATCACTTCAGTTGGACTGGGCTTTGTTAAATTTTGAGAATGGGCCTTAAGGAAGGATGTTAAAATGTTGGTTCAAAAAGAGTTTACTAAACAGAACTGTTTCCATCATTTTCTAATTTTGATAGAGGCAATAAATGTTGGCCTTGCCAGTAATGTTCTTTTGCATAAGATTAAATAATGTTTTATTTTCTCTCTATAACTGCCACAGGATGTTTCTCTACATGTCTGGTGTATAGAAGAGCTTTGCATATTACATGAACTGGAGCTGTAGCAACAGTCAACAGATACAATGAGAAACTGACCACCGCCCAATGGATGCACACTGGCACCCTCTCGAGGAATAGGAACAGACATGCATCACATTGGCTAATAGGGGTTAAGAATTGAGAGGTTTTAGTGGTGGATGTGGGAGATGTCTTATTTATGAGGTTAAATGGAATGGATTAATTCAATGTTAAATCAGACACAGAATGGAAAAGAAAATATAGGAGAATGCTGAGTAAGAAACTAAAAGGGAAATTTCAAAAATGTAGTATTTCTCCAAGATCAATTCAGTGTCTGATGCAATAACTCTCCATACTTCAAAATGATCATATCCCTGGTGAAGGTGATTGAAGTCTATTGTTTAATTGTTGCTATTGCAATATAATCAGTTAACAGGTTGATCTAACTTTTTGAGGCTATTTTAATTGCAGTAACTTTATGTACCCCATTGTAAAGTTAAGGCAGACTGAAGACCATGTGTTAAGAGGTTGTAATTCACCATTTGCTTTCAGCACTTTTGAATTTGATGTCATTATTTATTTATTAAGGCTTTTCCAATTCTAAATACTTCCTTTTTGTTTGCATCAGTTAATAGAATCATTGAAGTCCTTGGAATCAACCATGTAAACAGTAGAAGTAAAATGCATTTTGTGATTTTTTTTTACTGTAGTGACAAGATTATTGATCCACTTCCTTTGATGTATCATTGTGCCACAAATAGAAGGCCGTCTTTGACTAAATCACACAAGTACATGGTTATTTGATGAGAACACAATGTCACCTTCACAACTTCAATCAGGTACGCAGGTTTATTTAGTTCAATTCTGTGGCATGGTTTCTCATCTACAGAATTTGTAGGTTTCACACACTTAACCAATATTTTAGCAACATCAGCCACTTTGATATCTTCTTTAATGTGAAATACAACATGTTCACAATCACTACTCAGGAGACAAAGTCTTGGAGAACAAGTTCTGTTTTATTTCGGGTCTGCAGAGCTGGGTGTCTCTTAGTCACAAGACTCACCGGAGATTTGAAATCATCACTCTTTTGTACAATTCCACGCTTAGCAAAGACACCTCCCCTCACAGCTCCTTCCAATTGGAACCCCAATATTTCACAGCCTTCCCATTTCTCTTCCCATCCTCCCTGATATTACAGGGTTCCTCCTTGTTCATACATCGCATGTAATGTTAATCAGGCAGCCTTGTCATTGGGGGCGTCCAGGTTAATATTTATATTTTCATTAAGCAAGAGCAGTAGTGACTGCAGGTTACCCTAGGCCGTTTTGCCAGTTTAAACCAGAATTATTTGTCCTTGAAGGTTCTGATACTCAAGGGGTCCACTAACTGTTAGCTAACTGTTCTCAAATTCTAATCTCATCACATTCCACTGCTTCTCACAGTGGTGCTAGTTTAATCACAATCCACCACTATTCACATTTAATTTAAAAAATGTTATTTTATACCAGTGTTCTAGTTTCCTGCTGGAGAAACAAACACTAGAATTGTATATAACAACACTATAACAATCAATATCTGTCCTATCTGCATCTCTTCTGTTCATTTTGTATTCATTATTTCTATTGATCCATAATCCTTAGTTATGTGGTCAAGAATAAAATGATATTGAAAGTTAGAGCTAACTTTTTCCAGTGATAGAGCCAGGAAATAATTTCCTCTTTGCAGAGTTTTTCTCCCATTCTATTTTGACAAAAATATGTTGTTATGAGCCCAGAGGACCCTAAAACCCAGCAGCATTAGATATTCACCAAGAAAAATGTTTACTTAAACAAATGTTGCTTTTAATTATCTTTAAACATAAAAAAAGAACACACTTTAACTTATCACTATTGACTGAACTAACCTAACAACCTCCTTTTAATTCTACGCGCACATGCATGTAATGTGTGTGAAAGTTCAGAAAAGTTCTTTGGTTCACAGTCCAATCTCAATTCTCATTCCTCCAAGCTAACTGGTTGCAGGCAATTCTTATACTGTGCACAGAATTTAACGTTTATAAAGTTCACTAGGCTTTGGTGCTTGAAAGGTAAATGATTCTTGTCGGTTTTCAGAGAGAGATTTGTTGTACATTTACTTTCATCAGCCATTTAAGTGTCTTGCTGAAGAAACTTGCCCCTTCAGGGTCCTCCAGATGATAACCTCTTTCTTTCAGGTTTCACAGAGTTCCTTTTAGTTTTGCTTATTCCAAGTCAAACATTAGACAGCCAGTTCTCTCCTCTTGACAGCAGAGTACAGGTTCTTAGGCCCACAATGTTATGTTGACCTATATAAACATACTCAACAATCTAAAGCTTCCCTACCTCACACCCATAATGCTCTTTTTCTTTTGTATCCATGTGCCTGTCCAAGAGTTTTTATTTAAATGTCCCTGTTGGATCAGCATCTACCAATCAGCCTGGCAATGTATTCAAGGCCTCGACTTCTCTCTGGTTTTTTAAAAATCCATATACATGAGTTATGTACAGATGCAATGTAACTCTTACTTTCTATTACTGTTCAGGTACATAAAATACAGAATATAGCAGGAAGGAAGAGGAATACCCTGTACTAAATAATGATATAAAGGAAGAGGAACAAAATGAATATTCGCAGTTCGAAATAGTGATACAATTGAGCTCATTCAATAATGCAGACAGATCTTTGGTGATCTGGCTGTGAGGTCAGGCTGTGAGGCAACCAGTTAGTATGCCTACTGAAGTAATAGAGTACTGAAAAAAATGCTGAATCTCCTTAAACTCTTGGAAAAGTAAAGGTATTGATGTGATTTCCTAATGGCTGCCTTGATGTGCTAGCCCAAGGAGAGGCCATCTAATATGAGGATGCCCAGGAACTTGAAGCTACTAACTCTCCGCACTGCTACTCTGTCAATGAAAACAGATGAACGGGCCTCTGCTTCCCCTTGTTAAAGTCCACAATCAACTCCTTGGTCTTCTGAATAGTGAGAGCAAGACTGTAGTTCTGGAAATGCACAACCAGATTCTTGATCTCCATCCTGAACTCTGACTCATCATTTCTTGTTATTCTGCCAATAATGGTGGTACTATCAGTGAATTTGTAGAATTCCTTGGAGTTAAACTTGGCTACATGCAGCCTAGAAGAGCTCCTATGTTGATGGTTAGTGAGGAGGAGGTGATGTTGCCGATCTGCATGGGCTAGGGTCTGACGATGAGGAAATCAAGGATCCAGTTACAAAGTAAAGGACAGATCTCTGAATTTGGTTATCACTTTGGATGGTATAATGCTGTTAAATGTGGAGCTGTAGTCGATGAATAACAGCCTGATCTAAGTGCTCTTATAGTCCAGGTAGTCCATCTGGTGCAGGTAGTCAATCACAGAGTGGAAGATTAATGATGGCATCTGTTGCTGATCTACTGTGATATGGAGGAATTGAAGTTGGTCGTTCCTGAGGCAGGGGTTGATTTAAGCCTCAGATACAAGTGCCACCATCTGATGGTCATTGTAGCAGGAAACTTTGCTGTTCTTGGGGACCGGCATGATTGATGTCCTTTTCAATCTGGTGGGGACCTCTGAAGGATGTGGCCAGGTACACCATCTGGGTCAGCTGCTTTCTGAGGGTTCACCCTTCCGAAGGCTCTTCTTGCATTAGCCTCGGTGACTGGGTGCACAGTGTCGTCGGGGCTACATGAACTCGAGAGGGTACATCATTATTTTTCCTTTCAAAGCAAGCATGAAAAATGTTGAGCTCATCCTGAGATATCTCATTGCATTCACTGATGCTGCTGAGTTTCACTTTGTAGGGAGTAACAGATTATTCTTTTCATTTCGGAAATTAACTTCCTACAAGACCCTGAATCACCTGATTTGAACACCATCAACGTGGTCTTCAGTGAGCTGCACATTTCCTGATTTATCCTGAGCTTCTAATTATGGTATATTTAAATATTTGAGAAAGGGCACCCTCCTCCATGCATTTCCTGATAAAGTTGGCAACAATTGTGGCACATTTTTCATAGCCACCACCAAATCCTTGAACACAGCTCAGTCTACCATCTCCAGATTATGTAAACCACTTTCTTAAAATTTTAACCTTGCTGTCTGGGATTATGACAGTGACAAACCGTCCATGCTGAATTCTATTTCTCTCTAATGACGATATCTGAGGAATGACGGAAAGTGAATGAGCTTATTCCATGATGTGTTTGCCATTCCAAATATTGGTATTCTCTCTCCTTTTATGATGGACTTATCAGTACTTATCTTGGGTTCTTTTCATGACAATGAAGAAATGATAATTATGGTCTTTTTCCACCATCTCTATAGTTCTAGATAGAACCTGCTTTGCCTCCAGATCCAAAAATATTAGAATCTTCCAACATATGCACTCCAGTATGGTTTGTGGCATCAATCTTGCTGTAAACTGTGACCTATGCTAATGTTGGAATGATCTCTTCCAGTATGGTAGTGGTCTCTTGATTACCTGCTTCAAGTCATTTGGGTGTATATGTACCATTAGCCATCCATCAGACAATAGGTTTTGTAATTTTGGCTACCATCCCCGTCTACTCCATCACTTGGGGATGGAGCTTTATCTTCAACGTGGCTGGCACATCACATTGAGAATAAATTACTCATTTCACTGAGGAGAGGCAATTAGTGATGTGATATCCAAAATCTTCAAAGTATTCAACTGCATCCCTCAGAATACATTTGTATTTGGTTTGTTTTCTGGTTTTTGGATGGCATTCTACAATTGTCATGTGCTTTCAATGTAGTTTCCTCTGCCTCGTCACTAACTGAGATCGTGGGATATCTTCACAACTTTGCAGACCCAGAGTGACAGGTCCTTCTTGTAATGTGGATCAACTATTATCCCAAAGTGTGTTCCTTTGATCCGCTTTATTACATGTTTGGATGCTGCCTCCTCTATATTCCACAAGATGAAATTGCTTTGTTCATATCCATTTAAAGTTTCATATCCATTTCCAGAGCAAACCTTTTTACATAAATGAGATGATAGTGAGGGACCACCTGGTTTTACATATTAATTGTGACCATGAAGTGCTGTAAGAACATTTGTATATTAAATCATTGATTTTTGTATTAAGTTTTGGGAACAGTGGTCAGTCAAAGGTGTCGCCTAATTAGTGATTGTGGTTGGAAACTTTTGCTGTTTTAGGTACATCTCGATAAAGGGTCCAAAGTCAAAACATTTGACTGATCATTTGTATCCTTGGAGGCTTCCTGACACCATTGAGTGCCTCCAGCCTGTCTTTGTTCTGATGGGATTAGTTAGAAAGGTAAAAAGGATAAAAGCGTAACTTTGAAATCTTGAGTAATCTTTGTTGTGCAGGATTAAAGAGTTACACAATGACCTCTATAATATTTGAGACAAGATACTTTATTTCTTTTACTTGCCCCTGTGCTCCACAGTTTAAAATTTGTAATCAAACATATAATTAAAGTGCACATTCAAGCTTTTAGTCAAGCTCATTTTGTTTTGAAAAAACAAAAATTGAAAAATTCTAGCACATTTTTTATACATAGTTTCCTCATTTCAGGGCACCATAAAGCTTGCGGCTTTTGGCTTCACGTATGCTTAATTGAGGCAGGTATATGAGATCGAGACTTGCTTCTAAGATTTTGATCACCCTTGGAGCCTGTAGTTGCCATTTTTTAACATGAGGACCAGAGTTGTGCCAATGAAAGTCAAAGAAGTCATTATGAAGTAGGAAAAAACAGTAAGAAACATCGCCCAAACTGTAGGATCACCAAAATCAACAGTTTGGAACATCATTAAGAAGAAAGAGCATACTGGTGCCCTCAGAAATCACAAAGAAACTGGTGTTCCAAGCAAGACCACCACTGTTGACAGAATTCTCTTCATAGTAAAGAAAAAAATCCCAGACACACGTCCGACTGATCAGAAACACTCTTCAGGAGGCAAGTGCAGATATGTCAATGACTACTGACTACGGAATACTTCATGCAGAGAAATACAGAGGCTACACTACAAGATGCAAATCATGGTAAAGGTGATGTGCTTCGGATCTTGGGCAGTTCCTTTATGCCTCCACATGTGGCTCTTACCATCATTCTGATACAGGTTCATCTTGGTCTCACCTGCGCACAAGACCTTTTTCCCAGAATTCTGTAGGCTCTTTAAAATGTAATCCAACTATCCCCTCTGTGGCTAACTAGTGGTTTGTATCCTGCAGTCTAACCTCAGTGAGTCAAGCAGTAATAGTGGGAGAAAGAGAGTCAGTTTTGAGACAGTTCTTCATTAGGATTGAACTTGAACTTGATTTCACAGCTCAGAAATCTTGCAGGGCATTTACAATTTTATTTATTGGAAGCTAAAATGCAGATTATTATATTCGAATGATAAATGATCACTGCAGCAATCTACATCCTGGAGAACTTAAAACTCCAGATTCAGTCTGTCCGTGAGACTAATTTTCTTCAAAGATTCGTGTTTTCTTTTAGTGTTCAAAGATTAGTGTTCAAAGATCTGTGTTCCAAGATCCGTGTTCCAAGATCCGTGTTCCAAGATCCATGTTCAAAGATCCGTGTTCAAAGATCCGTGTTCAAAGATCCGTGTTCAAAGATCCGTGTTCAAAGATCCGTGTTCAAAGATCCGTGTTCAAAGATTCATGTTCAAAGATTCATCTTCAAAGATCCATGTTCAAAGATCCGTGTTCAAAGATTCGTGTTCAAAGATTCGTGTTCAAAGATTCATGTTCAAAGATTCATGTTCAAAGATCAGTGTTCAAAGATTAGTGTTTTCTTTTAGGGTTCAAAGATCAATGTTCAAAGATCCGTGTTCAAAGATCCGTGTTCAAAGATTAGTGTTCAAAGATCCGTGTTTTCTTTTAGTGTTCAAAGATTAGTGTTTTCTTTTACATTCAGAGAGATTTTCCATAAAGGATCTGTTTCAACAATGCAATACTGAACAAACAGAAAATTCTGAAAACACTAGAGGTCAGGCAGCCTCTGTGGAATAAGAAGTTTATACTCCGGTTCAAGACCATTTCTCATTCATACCCATTCATTAGCATAGTCTGACCTGGGCATATCCTTTTGTCCTGCTACTAGTGACACATAGCTCGGACAATAAATCACATTGCCTTTAATAGTCCTATTAACTCCCCCCTCACCCCTTTCACAGATGTTTCCCTTTGCCCTGTTCATTCTTCCCACCACATCAAATTATTATTTTTTAATTCCTTTTCATTGTGACAAACCATTTCAGATCTGAAGTGTTAACTCTTTATTTGTCCTCCGATGCTACTTAATGCATAATGTTTTCAGCATTTTTGGATTTATTTCAGATTTTGGCAACTGTATTTTTCCCCCTCTTCATTTAACAATATTTTCTGGCTGCCCTGAATTATCCAAAAAGTTTTTTAATGTTCACTAATTTGATACAATATTAAATAACATCCCCTGGTGTTACTTGGGTACATGTCACTCTACAGTTTGCCGTGACCCTGTTTTCAGTTTTATCTGTGAATAATTAAATAAAATTCTTACTGTTGTTTTTCCAAAGGATATTGCACAGAACAAATATTTTCCCCTCAAGACTTGTCATATTCTAACTCACTTTTTATTATGATTGCATAAAGCTATTTTTATCTTAAATCAGTCTAGTTTTCATGAATTATTTTTAGCTATAACAGCTTCCGGACTTCTTGTGAGAAGAATCTCCTCTGAATTCCTTAATCAGTAATATCCCTGATTTGTCACCAGTATATTATACATGATAACAGAAAGCTTAACATAGCGATTATGCTTTATCCTTGTAAAAAAAACTTGTTCCGGACTTATATGGCCATTTGAAAAATCATATCAGCTACATAAATATCAGTGAATTTATCCAAGATCCAAATTCTTGTAACTAACTTCAAAGTTTTTCTGGAATATATTGTTACACCAAGTATTTTTTTACTTCTCCATTATCTCATGGCAGGTGGGAGGAAGTCTTCTTTCCCATGAAATTGTGGACTCTTCTGAGAACACCCATCACCCATGGAGTTTTAATACAATCAGTTCCTGGTCTTGCATAAGAGGCAAAGAGCATAGAGACCTCCCAAATGCATCTCCTCGTCTTCTATGTAGCTCCAGAATTTCCTGACCATACCAAAGAATAGAAGTAAAGCAAACTCCAACACCTGGGGGTCAATGCTTCACGATGTAACTGGATCATGGATTTCCTCACCTCCAGATCAGAATCAGTGAGGATTGGTAAGAGTATCTCGTCTACAACCTCCATCAGTACTAAAGCACCATAGGGCTGCGTTTGTAGCCCCCTGCTCTACTCATACATCTACATTCTGTGTGGGTCGGTAAGACAATAATGCCATCTACAAATTTGGTGATGAGTCAGCATACAGTAGGGAGATTGAAAACTTGGCTCAATGGTGCACCAACAACAGCCTTGCATTCAATGTCACCAAAACTAAGGAGTTGTTTATTGACTTTAGGAAGGGAAAACCAGAGGTATACAATCCAGTGATCAATGGGGGATCAGAAGTGGAGAGGGTGGGCAAATTTAAGTTCTTGGGAGTCACTATCTCACAGGACCTTTCCTGGACCCAACACACTAATGACATCATGAAGAAAGCACATCAGTGCCTCTACTTCCTCAGGAGTTTGCGGAGGTTTGGTATGACACCAGAAACCAGGGCAAATTTCTACAGATATGTGGTGGAAAGAGTGTTGACCGGCTGCATCATGGTCTGGTATGGGGACACCACTACCGTTGAGCATAAAGCCCCCTAAAAGGTAATGGACACAGCCCAAAACATCGCAGACAAAACCCTCCCACTATCGAGAACATCTACAGGGAACACTGCTGCCAGACAGCAGCAACAATTATCAAGGATTCACACCACCCAGCACACACTCTGTTCTCACTGCTGCTAAAAGGAAAGAGGAATAGGTGCTTCAAGACTTGCACCACCAGGTTCTGGGATAACTCCTACTCTACCATCAGACTCCTCAACAACAAATTCAATCAGGGACTCATTTAAGGACTCTTACTTGTGCATATTATTGATTCTTCTTGTATTCCCTCTGTATTGCACAGTTTGATTGCATTGGCTATCTGTTTATAGTTCTTTATTTGTTCACATTGTGTACAGTTTTTTTTGCACTACCAATAAAGTGGTAATTCTGCTTCGCCAGAGGAAAATGAATCTCAGGGTTGTATGTGATGCCAAGTATGTATTCTGTGTGGTGGTACACCACTGACCTACTGCAGGGGGCAACACCTGTACCTGCAGGAGTGTACCACTGGCCTACTGCAGGAGGCAACCTCTGTACCTGCAGGAGTATAAGGGGACAGGACAACACCCAGCCGGCTGTCAATCAGTCGGCCTGAAGGGATCAAGACCCACCCAGTCGGGTGTCAATCACCCTCCAGGATTATAAGCCTGCGCTGGCCTCCCGAAGCTCACTCAGAGTTACTGCAGCTACAGCCAGCCTGGCTCTGTGGAAGTCTTTGTGGATTAAAGCCTGTTGTACAGTCTTTACCTTGTGTGTGTCTGATTCTGGCTAACAGCGCACCACACTCTTACAAATCTGAAAAGTCTTTGTTGTACACTAATAGACCTGAGTTCATGTTATGAATCCTGCTGCACACAAACGTACTGGAGGAACTCAACAGGAGATGCAGCATCTAAATAGAACAAAAGGCAGTCAACATTTTGGGCCTGGGCCGTCTTCAGTATTGCTAAAAATCAGACAGATGCCTGTCCATTTTTTTTTAAACATGGCAAAATCTCTCAAGATCATCCTTTTCAATTTGAGACTGTAATTCAGACTTTAAGAGTATTAATGTATCATACACAGCTACCTTTATCAAAACCCACCTTAAATACTCCTTGCTTTATTCATTGTGAAGTTCTATTTGTTAACAGATAATGGAAAGTACTGGGTCTCAAGGATTTCCAATAAGAACTTCAAGACTAAGAGCCCTCTTGTCTTTTTACTTTGACTCTTTAGTTTTGAAATTCTTTCGGGTAGCAGTGAATGGGAACAATTTGCTTTGATTGAATAATAGCTTCACCTATACTGGAGTGAAATTGTGTTGTGAAGATACAGCTCTGGCTTAAACATCCCCAACTTATATCAATAAAATTGCCATGCCTTGTTTTTCTCTGCATTACAAATTTCAATCATTAGTTTGTGTTTTCTCACAGAATAACTTGCTTTTAATAATTCAGTTTTCCCTGAAGCAAGCAATTAAAATGGTTTTCAAACTTTTTCTTTCCACTCAAATAACACCTTAAGTAATCCCTGTGCTGTAGGTGCTCTGTGGTTAATAAGGAATTAGTTAAAATGGTACATGACTAAAAATAAAAAGTTTGAAAACCACTGTTTTAATCGTACCTAACTGATTTGTTATGTGCACAGTTTCATAACTCCAAAGGAAATGGGCCAATGACAATTTTTCACAAGCAAAATATTTCAGTAACAATCGAGTCTAGAGAAGTAGTTCTCAACCTTCCTTTCCCACTCACACACCACCTTAAGTAATCCCTTACTAAGCACAGCACACTTATGGAACAAAGATGTCCTAAAGTGGTATGTGAGTGGAAAGAAAAAGGTTGAAAACCACTGATTTGTCCAAATGCATTCTTGGCCACTTTTGGCACACTAAGCCAAACTTTCAATGCATATTTAATTATACTTTACATTCCTCTTGCTGGAAGCCATCAAGATGAGCCATAAATGTTAGACATTGCAGACACCATGAGGTTATAGTTTTCAGACCAAGCAGAAAATTTGAGCTGACAATCAATAATGAGAGATTGTTGCATATGTGGAGCTGACAACTTTTAAACAACATATTAAACTGCAACCCCTTTCTACTGTAATTTTAATTTAGCCAATATTTGGTATTTAAATACCTGGATGATTTCCCCTGTGTCCCAGACAATATTTATACATAAAAAGGTACCTCTCAGAGACCACTTTTCTTCACCCTTCTCCCGTTGGGAAGAAGATTTACGAGTGTAAGATCATGTACTTCCAAATTCATGGACAATTTCTTTTGCTTCATTATCAGACTCTTGAACAAACGTCACACCAGTAAAATAATTTTGCCTCTGCTCTGATAAAATTGATCTCTCTCTGTAACTGTGCTCTTCACTGTTTTTACTGCTGTACTAAGCAGGGATGATGAGCTGATCTGCTTACAAAGTGAACATTCTCACTATCATTCAGAACAATGTGACAATAAATGAATTAAGGTGGTGAAAGATGCAGTAGAAATGTATCACTTTTTAAAAAAATGCTAATGCAACCTAAACAGTTCAGTCAGATATTCAATGTGCACTG
This sequence comes from Narcine bancroftii, assembly GCF_036971445.1. Taxonomy (NCBI): domain Eukaryota; kingdom Metazoa; phylum Chordata; class Chondrichthyes; order Torpediniformes; family Narcinidae; genus Narcine; species Narcine bancroftii. The sequence goes on along the minus strand of NC_091470.1, from coordinate 310,833,745 downwards.
ATGACCAGGGCAATTGGTCTAAGTAACAAATAGATTTCATCAGTAATTTTTAAGTTACCAAGTATAAAATTTAAGTTTTTATATTACAATTGTAAGCATCCTTTTTACACCATTGTAAGTACATCTAGCGCTGAAAATCGATAATTGTAAACATGGTTTCACAAAATCTCATTCCTTCAGTTTTATTTTCTGCTTTGTTTTCCTGTTTCCTGTTATTCTCTATGCAGTCTATTTTTTTTTCACTGTACCCAATTTGAATTAAGTTCTACTTTCTTTTGAAGTTTTAAAACACTGTTCCTTCAGTGCTGTTTTAAAAATGAACTTAATTCAATTTTAGAGATAAATAGATTTTGAGTTGAAGGATGCTAGGCCAAGTTCAAATGATGGATGGTGTCGTAATAGAGCATGTAACTTGGGAATATTGCATATTTATTTGTAAACTGAATCTATGGTACTATTATGTGCTTTAAATAATAGCATGTGAAAAATGTGTTGTACCAATGTTTTACGTGCAGAAATAAGCAGAGCTAATTTACCTGTCTGAAAGTAAGTTGAGGCAAGGATTTCAGCTTTTCTTTTGTTTAATAAGGTGTCCTTGTTGTTAATTTAAATCACTGTTTTCCAGGTATCCCCTGGAAAAACACTACACCATCTTTTTGATTCTGCTGGAACAGGATGCCCACTGCCCCTGTGATTTGTCTTTTGTGTTCTTGTGCATCTCTACAATGTTGCAATTATAACAAATGATCACAGTACAAATAGCTAAAGAGGGAAAATTGAGCATACAGGGTATTTCTTACTTTAAAACAATAATGACAAACATCTTTGTAACTCAGATAGTAAGATTTCATTGTCCCAGAATCGGCAGGAGTCTGCAAATGCTCTTTTCAGTTTTAAAACTGCAAAATTTAAATAAAAATAAATACAGAATAAGAATGCCAGCCTAAGCAGTAGTGGGGGGAATCATTACTCAATTTATGATGAATTGGTATATAAGGACATAAAATCACCAAATTGACTAAAGTCATTACAATTCACAATCTGTGCTTGTTTATGGTCTAATCCTTCCCCATTTATTTTATATATGTAATTTTTCATTGAAATGCATGATCACCAGGGCTCTATAGTAAAAGATTGTATGCATTAATGCAGCATCTAATAAATGACAAGAAAAATGGTCAGCTCTAATATGCTTCCCTGGTACAAGTGGAAAATACTTCCACCAAATTATTAGTATATTTATTTATTCATGCTTGTCATATATACATGTTGATGTGCATGTGAGTGCGCATGGACGTATCACTGGTCACAGACCTACAATATGAAAAACAGCCCTCCACTACCACTTTTTCCCTCCTACCATTCAACCAATATGGCATCTAATCAGCCAGCTCACCTTGGATCCCATGTAATCTGACCTTCCAGACTAGCTTGTAAAATGTCTTGTTAAAGTCCACATAGACAATGTTATCTGCCCAGCTGTTGTCAATCCTCTTCAAATTTGTGAGATGTCATTTTCTCATACACAAATATATTCTGACTAACTTTAATCAATCCTTGCCATTTCAAGGGCAAATAAATCTTGTTTCTCAGGATCCATTCCAATAAGACTTTATTAGCTCCAGTAAAAAAAAGCAATGCATACTACTACACAAACATTGGGGAATACAAAAAGACTACATGCACATCAACATATTCTTCATGGGGTTACATATTTCAGTGTACTTCGACTGGCAGATAGGTCGACCCCCCACTTTTTTATTTAGCCTCATTTCAATGGTTTTCTGTTTTATCAGGTGTATAAGTTGGCCCCTGTTTTTTGGGCTGTTTTGGCCTCCCAACAACAAACCCAATTTAAAAAAAAAACACTGCATTGCAAGTAAAAAAGCTGTAAATTAATTAAAAAAAACCTTGGCCTACCAGGCAGCAGTGGCAATGGTCCACGGTGCTGGAGTGGTGACATCGTGTTCCCGGCAGGAGCAGGAACCTCAGTTTACCAGGCAGGAGCGGCGAGGCAAAGTCAGAGACTCTGGTAAAAGTCATTATGGTGGCGCCCAGTGGTGGGGAGCAGTGGTGCTGGCAGTGGGGAGGTACCTCCAGCATCGACATGCGCCAAATTGACATCAATCTGTGTTTTTTTTTGGTGAACTTAAGGTCTCAAAAGTATTTCCCGTGCATAAGTTGAACCTCCCACCTCCCCACCAATGTTTCATATTGTATTCGTATGTGTGAGTTCTTAGACAACACACTGATGAAGGAAATGGTTCTTTTCCTCAAAGTTGTTGTAAGAAACCCATGAGGCATGCCATGAGGCTGCAACCCTCCATTATAGATCTTACATACAGTAGGCTTTCCTTCTCTGTGTCAGCACCCTGCTGGCAGCCAAATATAATCAAATAGTAGCTATAATCCTTAAGGCATTGCTAGTTGCATTGCAACCCTGATCACTATCATTACATCTCTCTTTCTTAAAACAAAAGTAGCTTACTTTTAACTAACATGTTTTCTTTGTATAACTCTGCAATTTTAACTTTAACACCATTATTATCAACATTATTAACATTTTTTAAACTTGTTTTGTGTATTCACCTTTACATACACTAAAACTTGAAGAGCATATAAGATAGCACTACTTCGTTCTATAACAGGAGTCTTTAAATTTGCTTAATGAGTCTCTTAGGAGGATTCATGTGTCTTGATGATCTCCTTATTGATTGACCTTGAATTTGATTTGTTGCTTCAGACGATATCTTCTCAGGTGTGCATTCAGGTTGTTCAACTGTATCCATCTTGTCATCTATTGTGTCTGGTCCCATTTGAAGATCTCAACGATTTCTTCGCAGAACAGCACCTTCATCTCACTGAATGGTGTATGATCTTGGTTGGACTTCACTAAGGACAGTTCCCTTTGGAGTCCATAAGTTTGTTTTGTCTGGAGGAGTCACATGATGGAGTAGTGGCCGGTTGGGAAAATCAGCCCTCTCCAGGAAAATAGGAAAAAAGTTAGGAAAAAGCAAAGCATAACAAAAATAAAATATAAGAAATAGAAGATAAAGATACAGAGAAGAGAAAAAAGATGGCTTCCAAGAAGGAGAAAGTAAAAGCAACTGGAAAAAAAGTAGAAAATTCACCAGAGAAGATAGAAGAAGCCCTTACCTGCACGAAGGAACAGGACACTGTGGTGGCGAGGAGTGCCCGACCCTCGAGGTCAGTGCCTGCCCTGTGGAGTCAGGACCCACCAGCTGGTGCACTACAAAAATGGCTCTCAGAGCCAAACAAAAGTGCACAAACAAAGGAGAAAGAGGACACCAGCGGGAGGGGGGCTCAGCAGAGGAGCAGGCTATCACAGAGCGAACAGCTGAGGGATGCCTGACACCAGGGTGCTCAGCTGGAGGACGAGGAAGCCAGTAGAAGAGGGAGCGATGAAACAGATGAGGAAGATAGACGGAGGGATGACCGACAAGAAGATCAACATCAGGAAGCACAACAGACGAGCAGCCCAGAATGGGAGAGCCAGCAAGAAGAGGCCTGACAAAGAGATACAAGCAGCCCATCAGGAAAAACAGAAGAGATACAGACACAGAAGAAGAGGAAGAGGAAGAAGAAGAAGACCAAGATATTCACAGAGAAACAGAAGGTAAAACTGATGAACAGAATATAGATAAAGTCTTTTTTGAAGAACAAATGAGGTCACTAAAAGAATGGTTTTCATTAGAGTTTAATGCAATTAAAAGGAAAATGAAAAGAACAGAAGATAAAATGCAAAGGTTAGAACTGGTCATGACAGAAATAGGGAAAAGAGTAGAGAACGTGGAAGAGCGGGAAACGGCTGTAGAAATGGAAATATGACTTAAGAGAAAAATTGGAAGAAAGTGACAAAAAATTTAAAGAGACACAGGAGTTGTTATCTCAGAAAATTGATATGTTGGAAAATTATAGTCGGCGAAACATCATAAAAATAGTGGGCTTGAAGGAGGGTGAAGAAGGCACAGACATGAAGGAATTTATAAAAGGATGGATCCCAAAGGTCCTGGGAATGACAGAAATGCAGGAAGAAATGGAAATAGAAAGGGCACACAGAGCATTAGCTCCGAAACACAGGAACATCAAAAACCAAGATCCATCTTAGTAAAATTTTTGAGAAACATGACAAGAGAAAATATTCTGGAACGGGCAAGGAATAAAGTTAGAGAAGATTCTTAACCATTGGAATACAAGGGTCAAAAAATATTTTCTTTACCCAGACATAAGTTTTGAACTCTTAAAGAGGAGGAAGGAGTTTAATACAGCGAAATCGATTTTATGGAAAAAAGGTTACAAATTCATATTAAGACATCCAGCCGTGCTTAAAATATCTATACCCAAGGAGCAAAACAGACTGTTCTCGGATCCAGAGAAAGTGCAAGAATTCGCAGAATGTTTGCAGGACAGGAGAAGAGATGAAGAAATGTAACAAGAATGAAGAACGGTGATAAAGTATATATAAAGATGTAAAAACAATGTATATGTAAAGAACTAAAGAGGGAATAGAGAAGGGAAGGAAGGGAGTAAGGGGAAAAAAAGAAGAGAGAGATCTTTGTTATATGAGTTTTTAAAAAAGTGTTTTCTGGAGAGGGTTGGGTAGAGGGGGGAATAAACGTCTCTGCAAAATCAGTTGACGCTGCGAACAAGATCGTAATCCAAATGAAACTGGGAGTTCTGATTGCCTGTCAAGGGATATGGGTAAACTCAGAGAGGGGGGGAGAGAACTTTTGGGTTAAGGTATTAGTGGATGTGGGAACTACTGGGGTATTTTATGTTTTAAATGTGTTGTCGTACATTAATGTGTTGTCGTCATGTTAAGTGTAATAAGAGAAAACTAAGAGATGAAAATGGGGGAAAGGGGGATGGAGGTGGTGAAGAGGTGGAAAAGAGGTGTATGCAAGATATAAGATGGCCATGTTAAACTATATGACTATAAACATTAATGGAATACATAACCAAGTTAAAAGGAAGAGGCTACTAAATTTATTGAAGAAGGAAAAAATAGATATAGCATTTGTGCAGGAAACGCATGTAACTGAAGCAGAACATTACAAACTAGAGAGTGACTGTAGGTCACATAACGGTAGCATCCTATAATTCAAAAGCTAGAGGTGTAGCCATACTAGTTAACAAAAATGTACCAATCAAAATAGAGGAGGAAATAATAGATCCGGCAGGGAGGTATGCAATGATAAAGTGTCAGATATACTCAGAATTTTGGTATTTGCTCAATATATATGCACCTAACGAGGAGGATCAAAAGTTTATGCAGGATATTTTTTTGAAGATTGCAGACACACAAGAAAATTTACATTAATAGGAGGGGACTTTAACCTTAATTTGGACCCAATGTTGGTTAAAACTGGACAAAAGACAAGTAAAAAGTGTAAAGTATCCAAATTTATGGTTAAATCAATGCAGGAAATTAAACTTATGGATATATGGAGGAGGCAACACCCAAGAGAGAAGGAATTTTCATATTATTCGAGTAGGCACAAAACTTACTCAAGGATTGATATGTTTATGTTGTCATCCCATATTCAAGGGAGAGTTAGGAAAAATGAGTATAAAGCTAGATTACTATCAGATCATTCACCCCTATTATTAGCAATAGAACTGGAGGACATCCCACCAAGAACATATAGATGGAGGTTAAACTCCATGCTACTTAAAAGACAGGAATTTAGAGAGTTTATTGAATGCCAAATTAAAACATATTTTGAAATAAACACAGAATCAGTGAAAGACAAATTTATATTATGGGACGCAATGAAAGCCTTCATTAGAGGACAGATAATAAGTTATGTAACTAAGATGAAAAAGGACTACAATCAGGAAATAGAGCAGTTGGAAAGGGAGATAGTAAGTACAGAAAAGGAATTAGTAAAAAGGGATGATATAATGAAAAGGAGAGAATTGGCATACAAAAAAATTAAATACGAAGCATTACAGCAAATGTACAAGATAGAGAAGAACATAATGAAAACAAAGCAAAAGTATTACGAACTGGGAGAAAAAAACACATAAAATATTAGCCTGGCAACTTAAAACAGAATGAGCTAAAAGAACGATACTGGCATCAAGGAAAAAGGACAAACAAATTACATATAATCCAACAGAGATTAATGAAAATTTTAAGGAATTTTATGAACAAATGTATCAAGCTGAGAACAAGGGGAAAGATGATAAAATAGAGGAATTTTTAGCTAAAATTGAACTGCCAAAATTGCAAGAAGAAGATCAAAACAAACTAATAAAACCATTTGAAATACAGGATATATTAAAAAAGCAGCCGAACAATAAAACACTTGGAGAGGATGGATTTCCAATAGAATTTTATAAAACATTTAAAGAGTTATTAATTCCTCCTCTCCTGGAAGTAATGAACCAAATAAAAGAAACACAAAACTTGCCAGATTCATGTAAGACAGTAATAATTATCCATTAACACCAGCATCATATAGACCAATATCTTTACTTAACTCAGACTATAAGATAATAGCAAAATTATTAGCAAACAGATTGGCCAATTGTGTACCTAAAATAGAAAAACAAGATCAAACTGGATTTTTTAAGAAAAGACGAACAGCAGACAATGTCTGCAAACTTATTAATCTAATCCACGCAGTTCATGGAAATAAGAAACCAACAGTGGCTGTTGCTCTAGACGCAGAAAAAGCCTTTGACAGAATAGAGTGGAATTACTTATTTAAAGTATTACAGAAGTTCAATCTACCAGAAAAATATATAAATTGGATTAAAGCATTGGCGAAGGTAATAGTAAATGGATATGTAACAAGTCACTTTAAATTAAGTAGGTCAACTAGACAGGGATGTCCACTAACCCCTCATTGTTCGCATTAGCAATAGAATCTTTGGCAGAACTGATAAGAATAGAAAATAAAATAAGAGCAATAAAAATAAAGGAGGAGGAGTATAAAATCAGCTTATTTGCAGATTACATCATAGTATACCTAACAGAACGAGAGGTATCAGTAAAAGAATTACATAAGAAATTGAAGGAATATGGAGAAATATCGGGGTACAAGATCAACGCAAGTAAAAGTGAAGTGATGCAAATGAGTAACGCAAACTATACAGAATTTAGCAATTAATACATGGAAGAAGATCCATTTAGAAAGGAAAAAAACAAATGATCAAATACCAAAATATTGACGCAAAAGCCACTTGAACAAACTAGATTATCAGCCACTAATAAAGAAATTGCAGGAAGACTTAGAACATTGGTAAGAATTACCGCTAACGTTGATAGGGATGGTAAACTGCATTAAAATGAACATGTTCCCAAGGATACAATACTTTTTTCAAAAGTTACCATTTCCTTTAACTGAAAAATTATTTAAGGAACTAAAGAGAATAATAAGGAAATTCTTGTGGAGAGGGAGGAATCCAAGGGTAGCGTTAGATAAATTAGCAGAGAGTTATAATCAAAGTGGTTTACAGTTACCAAATTTTAGAAATTATTATAGAGCCGCACAATTAAGGTATTTATCAGATTTTTACTAGACAAGGGAAAAACCAGACTGGACTAAGATAGAACTAGATAAACTAGGAGAAAAGGTACTGGAACATATACTTTATAAGTGGGATGAAAAGCTGGTGCAATATAAAAACTCACCAGTACTGCATCATTTACTTAATATATGGAAGAAGATCCACTTAGAAAGGAAAAAAACAAATGATCAAATACCAAAATATTGACGCAAAATCCGCTAATCCCTTTTACAACAGACAACCTTTCCTTTAGAGAATGGGAGAGAAAAGGAATCAAGAGAATAGAAAATTGTTTTTTTGGGAAATAATTTATTAACATTTGAACAGTGGAAGTACATGGTAACTCATGGTACAATGTTTGCATATCATCAATTGAAAGCTTATTTAAAGTATAAATTGGGAAACAGCTTGAGATTACCTGAAGGAAGCAGCTTTGAATACATGATTACAGACACAATGATAATTAAAAGATTTATAACCAACATGTACATAAAGCTGCAAGATAAGGAAAATGAAATAAACTATAAACCTAAGCAGAAGTGGGAAAAGGATCTAAACATAAAGATAAAAAATGAAATATGGGAAAAGTTATGTTCTGAAACTATGAAGAATACAATAAACACAAGGTTATGCATAGAGTATAATTGGTTACGCAGGGTATATATTACTCCTCAAAAATTAAAAAAAATGGGATTCAACATTATCGGATAGATGTTTTCGCTGCAAGAAGGAAATGGGAACAACATTACATGCAACTTTGGCATGTATGAAAGTAAATACGTTTTGGGAAGAATTAAATCAGATACTAAATAAAATTACAAAAAATAACACCAAAAAAACCAGAGATATTTCTTTTAAGTAACATAAGAAGTAGAGAATTAGGCCTCAAATTGGATAAGCCTTAGCGATAGCAAAAATATGTATAATGTCAACTTGGAAAATAGAAGAGAGCATGAGTATACAGCAATGGTACATGGAAATGAATAAATGTATTCAATTGGAAAAAATAACATATAATTTAAAAAATTTGGGAACCACACATGGAACATATCAGAGAGAGCTTGCCTACGACCTCCAACCCCTAAAATGAGAATGAAAATGATAAGAAGACAAAACGAGATTCAGTGTGTAATAAATAGATGATGCATTTTTCTTGTTTATTTTCCTTTGTGTGAAGATATTGTTTTATGTTTTTATTGTATTGTATATGTTGAATATGTATGGGTTTTGGAGGGGGGTGGGTAGAGGGGAGGGAGGGAAAGGGGAAAAAAAGGGGAGAAAAGACCACTGGGTAAATTTAATGAGAAACGTTTGTACATATTTTGGTTGATATGGTTCATAGAGTGAAAAATAAAAAATTATAAAAAACATTTAAAAAAAGTTTGTTTGTCTATTAGCCTTGGTCACAAGCAATCCGATACCTAGGGATCAGATTAGATAATAACTTAAGCCACTTGAACAAACTAGATTATCAGCCACTAATAAAGAAATTGCAGGAAGACTTAGAACATTGGTAAGAATTACCGCTAACGTTGATAGGGAGGGTAAACTGCATTAAAATGAACGTGTTCCCAAGGATACAATACTTTTTTCAAAAGTTACCATTTCCTTTAATAGAAAAATAATTTAAAGAACTAAAGAGAATAATAAGGAAATTCTTGTAGAAAGGGAGAAATCCAAGGGTAGCATTAGATAAATTAGCAGAGAGGTATAATCAAAGTGGTTTACAGTTACCAAATTTTAGAAATTATTATAGAGCCACACAATTAAGGTATTTATCAGATTTTTACTAGACAAGAGAAAAACCAGACTGGACTAAGATAGAACTAGATAAAATAGGGGAAATGGTACTGGAACATATACTTTATAAGTGGGATGAAAAACCGTTAGGTTTTTTGTTCCTCTGTCAAAGTAATACTTTTGCTTTTCTTTCTGTTTTTCTTTGAACTTCCTCACTTTCTCCCTCTCTTTTGTTTATAGGAGGCTCTCCTGAATGGGTTTGATCTTAGTCTATGTCCCATAAGGAGTTGTGTTGGTGACATACCACACGTGAGTAGCATTGTGCAGTATATTAGCATGCTCTGGTAGGTCTGTTCCACTGTCTTTGCCTTGTTCATCAGTCTTTTCACTGTCTGTATTGATTTTTCAACTAGACTATTGGACTGTGGAAAATGAGCACTTGACGTGGTGTGTCCAACATCCCACTTTTAGGCAAACTGTCGGAACTCTGAATTGCAAAACTGTGGTCCATTCTATGTGAAGACCTCGCTTGCCATGCCATGTCTGGAGAACATGGCTTTCATGCCTGTTATTACAGCATCTGCAGTGGTGGTGTTCAATCTACACACCTCTGCATGAAGGGAGTAATAGTCTGACTACAAGATAGTCCTTCCCTTGACTTTTGAATAGGTCAGCACCTATCATCTGGTAAGGTCTTGTGTGGTGCTGGGTGTGGCTTTAGTGATTCTGCAGGATTGCTTGCTTGATATTTCTGGCATATTGTACAGTTTGACACTTCATTGTTGATTCTTGGCCAGTACATCACCTCTCATGCTCTTTTCTTGTACTTTTCGATTCTAAGATGTCCTCCATGGATCTTTTTTTGCATCTCTTTTCTCATACTCTTTGGGATAAGGATTTTACTTCCTTTGTAGATTATGTCTTCAACCACAGATAGTTCCGCCCTGTTTTTTTCTCAGTTGTCTCAGTGTTTCATCTTTGTTGGTCTCTGACTTTATGAGCTCCATTTTTCCATCTGATATTAGCAGTGCATTTGTGATGATGTCCACAAAGACATTCATGTCATCCATTTTGGTGTTTGTGGGCTCTCTCAAGTCAACTGCTCTGAACAACGTGTCAGCTGTGTACATTAGCTTATCCGGAGTGTTCGCCACCCTCAGTAGCCTAATCTTCATTCTTTGTAATCTAAGTGGACATTCACTTAATGGCTTTTGGAACAATACGATCAAAGGATTATGGTCAGTCTCGACACCGACTGTTTGTCCTGACACAAACTGATGAAATCTTTCACAGGCGTATGCGATGCTGAGCAGCTCCTTTTCAATTTGAGCGTATCACGACTCCACATTCGTCAATGAGTGTGATACATACGCAATGGGTTGCCAGTCAGCATATTTTTGCATAAGAACTGCACCGAGCCCACTGTATGATGCATCTGATGATATCTTGATGGGTCTCGCTAGGTTGTAAAACCTCAGAACTGGTTCCTCTGTGAGTAGTTTCTTTAGTTCCCTCCATGACTTTTCGTGCTCATGATCCCACTCCCATTCAATGCTCTTTTCTGTTCGTCTTCTCAATGGAGCCATCTTTTCTGAGAGGTTGGATATGAATTTACCCATAGAGTTGACCATTGCATTAAACCTCTGTACATCCTTTATGCATTGTGGCCTTCGCATGTTCCCAATGGCGGACACCTTTCTGGGATCTGGTCTGATGCCCTCACTGCCAATAATATCTCCTACAAATGTTAGTTCTGTCACCCCAAGCTGGCATTTCTCTCTATCCAGCTTCAGGTTTGCTTTCCTTGTTGCTTCTATCACTTTCCTTAGTCTCTCATCATGCTCCATTCTTGTGGTTCCCCATACTATGATGTCATCCATTGAGGTATCAACTCCGTCCAGGTGCTCATAGACCATATGGATAGTTTTGTGATACACTTCAGGAGCTGAATCTGCCAAATAGACTATTAAATTTGCACAGTTTTGAACTTGATTCATGTAATTTCAACTGCCAAAATCCTGATGATGCATCTAACTTGCTGAAAAACTTTGCATTCGCAAACCTGACATGATTTCTTCACACATCGGAAGCTTAAAATATTGGATTCAGGCAAATTCTAAGCTTTCCATTATTTTTGTCCACAACGACGAGTGAACTCACCCAGTCTGTTGGCTCATCTATATTCTGAATCATGTTCAGGCTTTCCATCCTATCCAACTCTGCCTTTAGTTTCTTTTGAAGCGCAATTGGAACTTTTCTACATTGATGTATTATTAGTGGCAAACGTTTATCCATTCTGATCGTGTGTTCTCCTGGAAGGCAGCATAGATCCTGAAATACGTCATTGTATGCTTTCATGAGCTCATCATAGACTGTCTCTCTTTCGCTTTCTCTTGGAAGGCAGCATAGATCCTGAAATACGTCATTGTATGCTTTCATGAGCTCATCATAGACAGTCTCTCCTTCGCTTTCTACAACGAGGACTCTTTTTACCAGGTTCAGTTTCTCACAGGCTGTTAAACCTAATATAGCCTGTACATCCTTTGGTACCACGATGAATTCTAACATATGCTCTTTGTCCTTGTGTTTCACTTTGACCATGCATTTTCCTTGCACGGGTATATCAGTACCTGAATATCCTGAACCTTCACTTTAGTTCCATACATCTTTGATCTGGGTCTAATCTTTTTAAAATCAGTCTCTGATATTACATTAATTTGTGCTCCAGTATCCAGTTTAACTGAAACTTGTATGTCATTCACTTTTAATCTCAACATCCAGTCATTATTTTCTTTCTTGTTTTCAGTCATAATATCTACATAGAATTCCTCCATCTCCCTTTCATCTACTGCATGAACCTTGCTTTTATTGCACTTGGTTCCTACAGCAACGGACATAATGGTTGCTTTTGTTGCACATATAGCATGTTTTACCATATGATGGACACTTTTTTGGTAGGTGTGTACCGCATCGACAACATGGCTTTCGATTGTCCCTTTCATTTTTGTTCGCTGACCACACCTCTCTTTCTACTTTGGTGCTCTTTTTATTAAATGGTTTAAGTCCATTCTTGCTCATTGCATCCACATTGCAGCTAGTTTCACTGAACAGCTCTTTTGCCTGCATTTTTACAATTTCTGTAGCCCTACAGAATTTATCAGGTCTAAATTTTGCTCTCTTAGCAGTTTTTCCCTTAGACTATTATCTGGAATACCACACACAAGTCTGTCTTTTATCAGCGAGTTGGTCAGTCCACCAAATTCACACATTTTGCTTCTCTATCTCAATTCAGTCACATACTGATCAATGCTTTCTTCCATTCTCTGTACACAGTTTCCATTTTCATTTTGTCTCCTTCAGCAGCAAATCTGAAGTTATTATATACCTCCAGGGCTTCATCACCCATGACATGTAGGAAAACTGACAATTTCACTTCATCACTTTTCTCGTCTGTCATTAAATACAATCCAAAACATTGTATAAATTTGTTCCAATTTTGAGCCACATTTACCTGTCAGCTGAAGTTTCGCTAGTGGATGTTATTCTTCCATTTTTCATTTTGTTAGTTTCTCTTCACTAATCAGTTGCTGACTTTAGATTTCCCTTTTAAAGTATTTCCTTCATTCCATATCTGACATCAATGTTTCATCTTGTATTCATATGTGTGAGTTCTTTGACAACACATGGATAAAGGAAAAGGTTCTTTACTTTAAAGTTGTTGTATGAAGTCCATGAGGCATGCCATGAGGCTGCAAGCCTCCATTACAGATCACTCATACTGCAGTCTGTTGCTCTGTGTCAGCCCCTGCTGGCAGCTCAGTCTAATCAAACAGGATCTATATCCTCAGACCTTGCTAGTAGCAAATGCTCAGTCTTGTCTGGAACAACAAGCATCTGAAGAAAGGCACAAAGATCAGTGCGTACAGAGCCATTGTACTGATCACCCTCCTGTACGGCTCTGAATCATGGATCACCTAATGTCACCACCTACAACTCCTTCAGCGCTTCCACCAGCGCTGTCTCTGCACCATCCTCAACATCCACTGGTGTGGTTTCGACACCAACATTGAAGTCCTTGAACAGGCAGAGCTTCCCATCATCAAGACCATGCTGATGAAGACGCAGCTATGCTGGACAGAGCATTTTTCTAGGATGGAGGATCATCACCTGCCCAAGATTGTGGTATATGGTGAACTCTCCCCTAGACACCATGATAGAGCTGAGCCTGAAGACAGTCCACCAATTCAGCTACCTGGGATACACCATCTCGTCAGATGCCAAGATTCAAAAAGAGATTGCCAACAGACTGGCAAAGGCAAACAGCACATTCAGCAGGCTGGACAAAAGAGTCTGGAACAACAAGCATCTGAAGAAAGGCACAAAGATCAGTGTGTACAGAGACTGAGCTGGAGACTTTTTACTTAATAACATGCCAAAATGCCTTAATATAATTTTCAATGGGGCAACAAACTATCAGTTCCACCTTTCTCTGTGATCATCCAACATGGATCTCTGCCAATTGTTATACTGGCCCGTTGTCAAGGCATATAATTGGAAATGAAAACCAAATTGGTTTCCAAGTTGTCCAGACAGCTAGGTTAAAGTAGTTTTAAAGATAGTTTTTCCAAGGATCTCCAATCTCTTATTTAAATATTTTAAAGTTTCAAATAAAATCATCTTTGTGACAACATGGTTGTCAGTGATTTTGCATTTCAACTGCTGTGAACTGTTAATGAAGGCTGATTAAATAATTTGCTGAAGATACTGCCCTTCAGATTTAATTTAATTTCAGAATAATACGATGAACTGAAAAGAGCTGAAGTAAAACTTTATAACGAAACAAATGAGTGACTGCTGGGTGTAAACAAATTTGCTTTATGACATGGTACCTTCAAAATAACTCATTTATTGACAAAGTGTGGCCCAAGTAAGATTCCATCATGACATCCTGGTGTTATTCAAGTGTAAAGGGAACTGATTTAATTGACAAAGTAAATACTTAATGTTTACCTTAACTGAGTTCAAACACATGGTTTTGTACATTAAGACAAAGCCAATCTTTTTTCAAAGAACCAGTAGAACGATTATTTAAAATTTAAACAGAAAATGTTGCAAATACTCAGCAGATGTGGCAGGACCTGACAATAAAAGTTAATACTGTAGGACAATAATTCATCATCAGAAACTGCAAAAGTGATGGCTGTGATCCTTTACTCCCCAAAGAGCTGAATACATTTTATGCTCTCTTTGAAAAGGATAATTCAATGGTACCAATGAGAATCCCTGCAGAAGCTGACAATCCTGTGATAGCTATTTCAGAGACCAATGTCAGAATAGGCGTCAAGTCCTGATGGCATACCTGGCAGGTACTGAAAATGTGTGCCAAGCAACTAGCCAGAGTGTTCACAGACATTTTGAATCTCTCATTGCTGCAGGCAGAGGTTCCTTCTTGCTTCAAAAGGGGATCAATAGCACTGGTGCCCAAGAAAAGCAGGGTGAGCTGCCTCAATGACTATCCCCCAGTAGCTCTCGCAAGCACTGAGATGAGATGCTTTGGGAAGTTGGTCTGGACCCTCTGCAACTCACCTACAGCCACAATTATTCCACAGCAGATGCAATCTCACTGGCTTTCCTCTCGGCCCTTGATCGCCTAGACAACAGCAACACATCCACTCAGCACTGGATCACTTAGACAACAGTAACACATGCATCAGGCTATTTTTCATTCATTACAGCTCAGCTTTCAAATTTAAATACTGGTCAGCAAGCTCCAAAATCTGGGCCTCTGTTCCTCCCTCTGCAACTTGATCCTTGTCTTCTTCATCGGAAAATCATGGTCAGTGCAAATCAGTAACAATGTCTCCTCCTCACTGATAATCAGCACGGGTGCACCTCAAAGATGAGCACTTATCCCACTGCTTTACTCTCTCAACAACCATGCCAGACACAATTCAAATGTCATATATAATTTGCCAATGGCCCCGTGGTCCTTAGCTGAATTACAGATGGCAATGAGGAAGCATAGAAGAGTGAGATAGATTTTGAATTTAAATTTAGACATACAGCATGGTAACAGGCAATTTCACCCCAGGAGTTCAAGCTGCCCAATTTACACCCAATTAACCTACACTCACAGGACATTTTTTTTTTAAAACGGTGTACACATCTTTGCTGTCCAGGTGTTTCAGGGCTTTGTGTAGAGCCAGTGAGATGGTATCCACCATAGATCTGCTACTATGATAGGCGAACTGGAATGTATCCATATAACCACTCAGACTGAACCTAATATGCTTCATCACCAGCCTGTCAAAACACTTCATCACTGTTGATCCAAGTGCTACTGGTACTGCATGTCAACATCACTGAAAATCTATCCTGGGCCTTCATGTCGATGCAATAATGAAGAAGCCGGCTGTACTTTGTGAGGAGTTTGAGGAGATTTGGTACATCATCAAAGACTTTTGCAAAGTTCTACAGGCGCACTACAGAGAGCATTCTGATTGGTTGCATAATTGTCTGATTATGGAGGTTCCATGCACAGGTCATGAAGAGGCTACAGACAGTGGTGAACCTGGCCAGCACCATTAGGAGCATTAGTCTTCACTCCATTAAGGACATTTAAAAGAGGTGGTGTCGCAGTCACATACAGTGTACTTACCTTCATTGGGAGCAGTGCTGGTCCCTGCTGATGACATATCCTCGGCAAGCGGGGGAGAAGTAATGTGTAGGTCAGTTCAGAATGCTGGGTACATTGTGATGGATCTTGGATACAAGAGGAGGAGATTAAGAGTTTCAAGATCACCTATGTTAATGAAAAGGTCTGCAGGATTTGGCTGGGTGGTGTTTGGTGGGGATGAGGAATTAATTGCGGCAGAGCAGAGAAGAACAAAGAGAATCAACTCCATCTTGTACTGAAGAACAAGTAAGTGTATTCTTTAAATTGTGTGTATACCAGGCATATTATTGCAGCTACAGCAGTATCTTAAAAAGCAGCCTCTATCCTCAAGGACCCCACCCCCCCACCCAACCCCCTCAACCCATGCACTCTTCTCACTGCTACCATCAAGAAGGAGCTACAGGAGCCTGATTACAAATATCCAACATTTTTTAAAAAACATCTTCCTCCCCATCTGCCATCAGACAATGAACCACAGACATTATCTCACTTTCTTTTGGATTAGTTTATTTTTAAAAATATAATTTACAGCACTTTAAAAAAAATCTGTAATGCTCCTGCAAAGCATTGCATTTCACGACTCATGCTCATGATAATAAATTCTGATTCTGGGGGAAAAAAAGGACAGATTTCCCCTTGTCCTCACCTACCACCTCACCAGCCTCTGCATCCAACATAATATCCTCTGCAATTTCTGCTACATATAATGTGATCCCACCACTAGACTTATCTACTCCTCTCCTCCACCGTCCACAAGAACCACACCCTCCATGACTCCCTCGTTCACTCATCCCTTCTCACTAATCTCCCCTTTGGCACCTAACCCGTGACTACTTTCATCCACACCTTCTCCCTCATCATCATTCGGGGCCTCAAACAGTCCTTCCTAGTGAAGCAACATGTCAATCTGCAGGGGTCATGTACTGCGACTGGTACATCAGAGAGACTAGGAGACTGTTTCACTGAGGATCTTTGTTCTATCCATTACAATAATGGGGACCTCCCAGTGGCCAACCATTTTAATTCCATAGCTCATTCACATTGCGATATGTCTATCTATGGCCTTATGAACTGCCAAACTGAGGCCATCCGCATAATGGAGGAGCAACACCCGATAGTCTGTCTGGGCACTCTCCAACCAGATGGCATTAACATAGACTTCTCTGGATCCTGTTTGTCCCCTGCCCTCTGTCTCTCTCTCTCTCTCTCTCTCTCTTTCCCTATTCCTGTCTCCTTTCTCCAGCTCCACACCCCCTTCCTCAATTCAGAGAGCTAACCTCCTCCCCCTATCATGTTTCAGTTCTTTTCTCTTCTGCTCTCCCACCCTTCAGCTCACAGCATCTTTAATTTGCCATTAATTTCCTGCACCTATTTTTTTTTTACTTTAGTTTTGTTGTGGAAATTATTTTTTATTCGCCACTCACTTTCACTTTGGTATCATCACAAATGTGGCCACTTTTCAAAGTATTTTTATGGCTAGATTAAGAGAGGTAGTGACACTTCCATCACTGATCCCTGGGGCACCTCAATATTTCTCATTCTTTCTATAGCATTTTGATAAACATTTGCTGTTCTCTCAGGCAGATTCTTCTTCCATTTCTACATATAAATATTTAACCACTTCAGTGAATTCTTTATTACTTAGCCTTGAGGGAGAGACTGATTGCGTCCCTGAATGCATTGCGATGTCTAGCTTCATTTGCTGACTTCAGCAAAAATAGTTAATTTTGCTTTCCCTGGTGATGGGGTGGGAAATAAAAGCATTAACATTAAAACAGAAGTGGATTATGTGGCCCCTCAAGCACCCTTTCATTGTTTAACAAGAGCACATCTGATCCTTGGCTTCAATTTCACCTTCAGTTCCCGATTCCTGAGTCCCAGTATATGTCTTTTGCATATTTATCAAGTCCTAGTGACTGCCCACTAATCTTAAATCTATTACCTTTCTGTTGTATCTTTTCACTCTAGCTAGTTTAGACAACCACTTAGTCGCTGCCATCTCCGCATCTTGTACTATTCAATTAGATCACGTTCTTCTTAATTATTAAAGGAAAGTTTGATGGGGAGACTAAAACTGTACGCATTGTGCATGCATAAGCTCCCCAAAGTCCAGCAGAATTGATCCAAGACTTTATTCAACCAATTTCTCATGATGGATAATTTTCATTTACTTGGTTAGTGTGTGCAAGAGTAACTAAGCCCCTCTGAACAGCAGCATTTAGGTTTTTACACCTAAAAAATATTGTTTTTTTCTGATCTTTCTATTAAAGTGAATATTACCTATCTTCTCTCTTCTTTCCCATTTGTTCAATGTATGCAGATCCTTTAAGTTATTAATATAGATGACAAGCAACTCACTCCTTTCCAGTTTGCTATGCTAGTAACACCATCCTATTAGCACTGTTCACTTTGAGCTATGTTCGCACACACACGTTTTGCAGCCAGTGCACGAAGGACATTGAGGTTAGTTACCCAAAATAAATGTAGTAATTAATAATTATACTTATTGAAAATAATCTCTTAGCCATCATACTTGTATTATATTAAAACATGCCAAAAGAGTTTTATTACTCATGAGGGATAGGGTGTGCCAAAATTACCTTGAAACTGTTTCAGGTTTACATCTGCACAAGCATTCAGTGCACACATCCTTTGGTCACAGGAAACTATTTGCACAACATAAAATTTTTGCACACACGGACTACTAAAAATTAGAGAGAACATTGCCTATTAACCTGAAAATAATCCATTTTATTCTTATCCATACAGAAATTTTATCTGCAACCCCATTTATATAACAGCCCTTCATTTGGCAATTCATCAACTCCCTTTTAAAATAGTTATATTGCAGAGTTACTCCGTCCATCCCCTCCCCCCCCCCTTCAACTGATCTACTCCACTAGTTACCTCCTCGAGAAACTCTATGATTAATTGGAACAAAAGTTTCCTTCACATTGAATCTGCCTCTCTTTAATTTTGGATTATTGTGTTTTCTTTCGTATTCTCATAAATAGCAATGATACACCTATTTCCAATCCATTGGAAAAATACCATTATTGGTACAATTCTAAAATTCTCAGAATCCATTTGTAGAATCTTACAAATGATTTTGCTTGAAATTAAATGGATTGAATTCTAATTTTTCAGATAAATGCTTTAGATGTAATAAAATAGGTACTTTTTTATATTCTACATGAAAATGTTCAAAACTAAGACCCTTTTGGATAGAATTGGGTTTATTTTTGGAAAAAGTTACAAAAGTTAAATTTCCTCAAAATCCAATTTTTTTTTAAACTTGGAAATATTTTTGATCGGGGGCGTGGCAAGATGGCGTAGAGTCTAGACGTGTAATCTCGACCTCTCTGGCCAGACTTTTAAGAACCTGTTTTTAACTCTTTGTTTTCAGGTTTAAATTTTTTAAAACTTAGTTTAAAGTATCAAGGAATTGTTATGGCTATTAATGGTAAAAAGATTAAACCTCAAGTACAGAAGAAACTACATTTTCGGAGTGTTGAAGATTTAGAGCATAAACAGTCTGCTACAACTTCAGGTTTGCTTTCTTTTAAGTCTAAAGCACAGAGATTGCTTGTGGGAGCTGAAAAAATGACTACTACTCACCAGGAGAAGGATATCGATGGAATTACCCGTTCTCAGGAGGAAGGTGCATGTGCCCCCGATGTGGATCCTGATTCTGGCAGCCTGCCGACTTTAACGGAGGGGGCACGCAAGAAGATGACTCCATTGCTTGAAATACCCCAGGATATACACCAATCTGAATATTTTGGTCTTTTTTCTGAGTTTTTGAAGCAACAACGGGTTGCGGGGGGAGAACAGTGTCGGCCCCCTGAGGAATTCGGGGTGCCGTCGCTGGGAGTCCAGACTCGCAGTAAAACTGTTAAACTGCCTATTGTTGAGATGCAGCAGGAGCTGCAGTTACCTGGTTCTGCCACTACGCAAGAGAAAGCAGGGCTGAGCTTTTCAGAATTACAGTGTAAACAGCTAAGCCTTATCATTCAGCCTAAGCTGAATGAAATGTCTCAGAGGCTCAGTTTGGAACTGGATACAGTTAAAATACGTGTGGAAGCATCTTGTGAGGATTTTAAACAATTTCAGGCTGATTTTTTGAAATGTCAACAACAAGTGGCTTCTAATACAGAAAACGTGTTGGAGGTGGAAATATCCGTTAAAGAATTGCGAGAACATGAGAGGGAGTTAGAGAGGAAAATAGATTATTTGCAGAATCAAAGTAGAAGGAATAATGTGAAGATTGTTGGTTTGCCAAAAGGTATGGAAGAACAAGATCCTCTTCGTTTTTTTTACCGAATGGATTCCACAAATACTGGGGCAGGAATTTTTCTCTGGAGGTCTGGTATTGAAAAGAGCTCATAGAGCCTTAAGAAGAAGACCTTTGCCTGGTCAACCACCGGGACCCGTGATAATTCGGTGTTTGAATTATTTGGACAGAGAAACGATACTTCGTTTAGCAGTGCAAAACACGAGACAACGACAAGCTCCATTAATGATTCAGAATAGTAGAGTTTTTTTCTATCCTGATTTGAGTCAAGAGGTTATTCAGCGTTGGCATCAATTTAATCCAGTTAAAGAAGTTTTGTGGCGTAAAGGTTATGTCTACTTTTCGCTCGCTATCCGACAGTGTTGAAGGTGTTTTGTGGAGACTTTCAATCTCGTTTTTTTGAGAATGAATGTGAAGCAATGAGTTTTGCTGACTCGTTGCCAGATGTAAGAGGACAAAGACGTAGCCCACCATTGTCTCCTAAAGAAAAATCTGGTTGTTCTGGAAATGGAAGAAACGGCAGAAATGGGAATGGAAAGAGTCCGTTTCCTTGAAATGGGATTGCCGAGTCTGGAATTTCTTGGATGAATAGAAGAACTTTCTTATTTTTATTTTCTTTTTATGTCATTATGATATCTTGTTGTTTTTCTTTGTTTGGCTGGGGAGGGAGAAATTTGCTCTATGTTCCACTGGTGGGTGATCCACACTCAACTTTTGTTTAGGGATTACTACCTTTTGGTAGATTTTTTTTGGGGGGGGGGTTTCTTTTCATCTTTTTTTAATTCTCATTTTATTTAGACTTTAATTTGTGGTTTCTTTTTCTCCTATTGGAGGGCCTATTTGCGTTGATCTGAGTCTTTATATATTAATATTATTAGTTTTTAGTAATATTAGTGGATATGTCAAAGTTGAAGTTTGCTACTTTTAATGTTCGGGGTTTAAACAGTCCGATTAAGTGTAAGCGTATTTTTATCAAGTTCGATCTTTGGTAAAACATGTGTTCGGTAGAGATATGATTTTACCTGATTAAATGATTAAATTTGAGAATTTTGGCATAATGAGATGAAATATTATTTAATAATGGAAAAAAATTACATATGTTTCACAGATAACTATAGTTTTTTTTATTAATAGGTGGTTGTTATATTCAGAATATTTACATTTTGATTTATATTGACTAGATTTTAATATTTATGCTTTTCTTTATTTTTTTATTTTTTCTTTATGGCTCTCCTTAGGAGAGTTGGCTGAAAGAGGGGGGGGGGGGGTTTCTTTCCTTTTTTTTCTTTTTTTTTAATATATATAAAATATAACATTCATGCTTTGTTTATTGTTATATATGTTACTTATTATCTGTATTTTGAATGAATAAATAAAGTTTAAAAAAAAGAAATATTTTTGATACAAAATTGAAATTGAAATTAAATAAATATCAAAAAGAATTTGTTAAAATAGCCTTAGCTGTAGCTAGAAAATGTGTGGCAGTAACTTGGAAATCAGTTGTGTATTTGGGAATGAGTAGATGGCCGTTCTGAAATAGGTAGTTGTACACCACGTGAAAAGATTACATATCATTTATGTAATAAATTTAATGTTTTTTTCCGAAAGATTTGGAAACTATATTTTCAAACTGTAGGAATGAAGTTGTAATCACCCAACCTTAATCTTCCAACTCCTAAAATCAAGTTATGTTTGATTTTATTTTATAGTTTTATTAGTCTTCTACTTAAATAACATCCAGATACACTCTTTCTTTTTTCTTTTCCATGGGGCTGATATTTTTTAGTGGGAGGGGGAGAAGGGGAGGCAAAAAAAATTGTAAATCTTTAACGTTTGGAACAAGACAATTTATATATATTTTTTAATGCAACCGTGGAAATTAAATAAAATTTTCAAAACAAATATTTTGCTTGAACAAGTATCAATGTAAATTGTATATAAAGATGAGCTATCTTAATGGCCATCTAAACTTGAATTACTGGGTAGTCCTTTTTCCTTCAACATATGTTTGGTGAAGAGGAAGATCATGTGGGGACACTTCAAATCCAAGAGTGCATTGCTCATCAATTTACTTGCAAAAAGTCCAAGGCAATGTAATAAACTTGGAAAACTTCAAAAGAAGATGGCGGTGTATCTATTATCTAACCACCATAGATAAAAACGGTAACAGTTTAACCCAGTGGTTCCCAAACATTTTCTGGCTGCCACCCACTTGGCCTCCAGGTCATGTTCCTAGTGCCCCCTCATACAACGGCACTGGGGGGGGGGGGGGTTAGTGGGGGCTCTGATTGGGTTTGGGGTAGTGGTGTTGCTGATCAGGGTGGGGGGGGGGTAGTGGTGATGGCAGTGCTGAATAGGATGGAGGAGATAGTGGCAGCACTGAGGCAGCAGTTAGTGATGGCATTGAGCAGGTGGGGGGGGTTGGTGGCTGAGCTGAGTTAGTGGCAGCACTCAGAGGGGAGTTAGTGGTGGCACTCAGAGGGGAGTTAGTGGTGGCACTCAGAGGGGAGTTAGTGGTGGCACTCAGAGGGGAATTAGTGACAGTGCTGAGGGGGGAGTTGGTGGTACTGAGAGGGAGATTAGTGGCAGTGCTGAGGGAGATAGTAACATTATTGAGAGGGGGAGTGGTGGCGGCGCTAAGTGTGTGGTAGTGACGCTAGAACAACATGGCAGCCATCGAGTCCAGCTCTCATGAGAACACCTGATCACCATTTATCCTGAGTCTGCCTAGAAAATTACTGCACTGGCTTCTTCATTAAACTTTACAGCAAACTGAATAATAACAAGACGATAGGTTCGGAACACCCCCTATTTCCTCACCACCCACTTTGGGAATCACTAGTTTAACCAATTAGTTACTTTATTTTCTGTACAATTATTAATTTGAGATAAAAAAGATTATAATAAGCATTCTGTAAATAACTTAAGCAAGAAATGCCAGTCAAATAATTCAACTGCTATGTGTACTTTACATTGGCACATCCCTACTTGTATGATTTTAAGGAAAAAATGGTGATAACATCAATATTGTATGAAAACCTGCTCTTGCCATAAAGACACCAGACTAAAACATTCGAGAAATACGACCCAATATGATGCTCTATTTTTTCAACATCTGGCTGCTTGTGTTCCATTGATGAATTTTCTTGAAAGTAAATGGGCATGAAAATAAAAAAAATGTATAATAAGCAGAAGCTCTGATAAGATCTATTTTATACCATTACCCAGAGGAGAGACAAGCCAATTGAATTCAGTGCTAATAGTCTTGCTTTGATTCAAGTTCCAAGAGTAAATGGTCCAAAATGTTATCCTCAGTCTGCAGTTCAATGGTTGGTCTTACAACACTTTTATTTGTTCTTTAAACACTACTCAGGAGGAACAACACTCTTCAACCAGATGGCATTAACATCGACTTCTCCAATTTCCATAAAATCTTTTGCTATCCCTTTGTCTCCTTACCTCCAGCTCCCCACCCCATCCTTTCAGTGTTGATGAGAATGGGTTTGATGGGCTCAAAGAGTAACATGTCCTAGGCACATGTTAGTAGAAAACAGTAATCTTTATTTACACATGGGGAAATTTGCAACAGGAAGCACATTCTCACACTCAGACAAAGCAACTACACACAAATCATACTTTAATCACTGATCATCCCACGTCCCAATAAATCACTGATAACACTGGACAAAAGTGCTTGTTGAACACTGTTGGGTATATTCTATGAATTTTGGGCTGCTGATCACAAAAATCACCTTAAAAATTTCCATACCTATTTTTTGTGATTTCCTGTCATATTTTCAAGCATACAAAACCATGAACCATTATGTAATTGAAAATTCTTTTTTTGTATTCACGCTTGGACTTCTTCCCTGTTGATCTTGGTGCAGTAGCTGACAAACATGGTGAAAGGTTTCATCAGGACACTGCGACCATTGAAAAATGGGATCGATCAGTGCTAGCTGACTATTGTTGTATCTGCACTCCCCCCCCCCCCCCCCCACTCTCTCGAATAGCACTGCAGACATATTAACTAAAAGGTACAAATCTGGTTACAATCTGCAAATGGGTGCGACATTACAGTCTCCTGCAGGCGCATGCCAAGCTGTACCGGCATACATCTCCCAAATGGTTCCAACATAGCCCACAGCCCACCATCAGGATCTGCAATTCAGTGTCACCCATCATAACCTGTAGTGGAGTTTAGGGGTAGTCGAGGCCAAAGAGTGTTGTCCACATGATGGGCTTTAAATTGCAGCTAGACATGGGTGGGGGAAGATGAGTGGCTCACATGTGCCCATCTAACCTTTGAGAACCAGCCTTATCTGTGGGTGGATCCAATCTAGTTCACTATGGGGAAATGACTTTCAACCTGTCTCCTGCCCAGCTGGTCAGATGATCCTCCAGAAGCAAGCACACAGAAATTCCTTTGTTCAGACCAGTTTCCTGCCTGTCCTGTTGGATAATCATCTGGATGACACCTTCCCTCTTCCCCATCACTTCTCAGCTTTTTTCTCTTCGACATTCCCATCTGTATCTTTTACTTGTTATCTTCTGCTCTTCCCCTGCCTCTTCCTCCTTCCTCTCCACACACCCCCCACATCCCCACCTATTTATTAAGACAACTGCCTGACTTTTCTAATAACATGATGAAGAGCCAAGGCCCAAAGTGTTGGTTGTTCTTTATTTCCTTACTGCATGACCTGCTGAGTTTCCCCAGCATGTTTGTGTATTGCACACAACCCTAGCATCTACAGACTTACTTGTTAATTTTGATACTTCAGTGTTTAGATTCCTGATATTGAAGCGCTGTGAACCCATTGGGCAAAACCATAAACTGGGGAGTAAAACCGACAATATGAATTGCTCTCCCTTAATGTACCCTGCCTGATTTTCCTTTCCGTGGACAGGAAACCTATGCAGGAAGTTCATTCGTTCATTCAAATCTGACGTGGCACGAAGAATACAGCAAGAAGAATTGTTAGCTTTGTTCCATGAAAATTACTTTTAGAATATTAATACATTTACAAAACAGTGATTTTTATATTATGACAGTTTTGCAAGCTTTCCATTGTATGGTGTAAGAAAATCTAATTATATTTTAGTCTATTTTGATGTTTTGGAGTCAAATGTAATTTTGCACATGATGATGTAATGAGGTGAAGGATTGAAAAATGGAAAACCGGCTCCTTTTTGTACCTTGCCCTTTTGAACCACTGATAACAACACAAAAGCTCTCATCAGTATTCCAGTGCAGTTTGCTAATCTGTACTGATAAGGTGACAAGCTATTACCGTTAATGCATCGTGGACAAAGCTGACTAATGGCGGGAAATGTAAAATGTGGCAAAAAAAAACAGATTTTCTTTTCTGGTTTTCACTGATATTTTTGCAATTCAGTTCTAGTTTCAAATAGTGCTGCTTAGAAAATAAAGTCAAACGCAACAATCCCAAGCACTTACCAGAACATGGATGTCAATACAGGAATTCTGGTAACGTAAAAGAACAAAGGGTCTGTAGCCTCTGGAAAAGCACATAAAATGAGTGGCAGCTTCAAGTAATGGAACAAAACTAGATTTAAACAGAGCCTCATGGCACACAAAGACGAGCAGTTGAAATGGATAAAGGATTGTCATAAATCCTGATGCGAGTGCACACAATATTCCTTCAATTTCATTCTGAGTCAAGTCCACAAAATTACAATTTCGAGGAACAATCGAAATAGAGTTTTCAGAAGTAGGTCTAAATGGTGGTGGCATGAAAACTATTGCAATAGGAAAATGAACCAGCAGCAATGAAACATTGAATTGACACTTTATTTGGAGTATTATCTAACACTCCTTTAAAAGCACAAAATATTAAAGAAATAAGAAAATATAATTAATTGTAGGGACCTAAGTGGAACTCAAGTCCACAGGTCCATGCACTTCTTATTGTGTGATGTGCAGCTTTCAGGACAGGAGAGAAGTTGGCACTGAGATGAGTCAGGGCTGATCTCTCCCATGCAGAAGGCAAAGAATAGGTACACACAGAGGATCCATAGTCAACTGTGTGACACTGGCAACATGAGGTGCATGTGGCAAGGTATCAAAACAGTAACAGATTATTAGAAAACCTTGCGAGTCAACGACAATGACTCCCTTCCAGACAGATAGAACATCTTCTATGCACGATTCGAAGAGAAGAACAGGCTGAGGCTAAAAAAAAAAGGCCGTCTCTCCCTGAAGAGGAAACCCCTGGCATAGATGCATCCAAGGTGAATCCTATCCAGTATGAACCCACATAAGGCAGCAAGACGAGACAACATACCTAGCCAGGTACTAAAGGATTGCACAAGTGAGGGAGGTCCTGATTAAGATTTTCAACACATAATTGTAGCAGTCCATCATCCCGGGGATTTCAAGACAACCACCATCATCTTAACATCAAAGAGGGTGACAGTAACAGGCCTCAATAACTTCTTTCCAATGGCACTAACCTTCAACATTATGAAATGCTTCAAGCGTCTGGTGATGGAACATATCTAAGTACACATCCCAGAGACACTGTACCATTTTAATTTGCTTACAGACAGAACCGATCCACTGACAAAGTTATTGCCTTGTCCCTCCACTCTGTCCTAACTCACCTGCAGAACTTAGCCTCACACACCAGGCTGCTGTTCATTGTGCTGGAGAAGCTCAGCAAGTCAGTGTCCTTTATGTGGCAAAGGCAAAGATATGTAACTGTTTCCGGCTCGAGCCCTTCATCCAAGTATGAGAAAATGCAGGCAAGCGTCTAAATAAAAGGGCGGGGGGGGCGGTGTGGCAGGAGATGGTAGGTAGAGAAAGGAAAGAGGGGCACCAACGACCCAACCACCACCCTCCTCCTCCACCTTGACCTCACACTAAATAATTTCTCTTTCAACTCATCCCACTTCCTCCAAATCAAAGGAGGTGCCATGCATATCCGCATGGGTCCCAGCTATCCCTGCCTGTTTGTGAACTTTGTGGAGCAATCCATGCTGCAAGCCCACACAGACAAGACACCCCCAACTCTTCCTCCGGCATATAGACGACTACATCGTGGTTGCCTCGTGCACCCACGATGAGCTTGTCAGCTTCACTCACTTCGTGACCAACTTCCACCCCAATCTCAAATTCATCTGGTCCATCTCTGATTACACTCTCCCCTTTCTGGATCTTTCTGTCTCCATCTCAGGAAACAAGCTTTCCACTGATATATACTACAAACCCTCCAACTCCCACAACTACCTGGATTACACTTCTTCACACCCTGTGCTCAATTTCTTCGACTCCACCGCATCTGCTCCCAAGATGAGGTCTGCCTTCTTCCAAAAACGTGACTGCTCCTCCACCACTATCAACTCAGTCCTCACCCACATCATTTCCCACTCATCTGCTCTGGCCCCCTCTGCCCCTAGACACAACAAACATAGAATCCCCCTCGTCCTTACCTACCACTCCATCAGCATCCACATCCAACACATCAGAATTTCCGGCACTTACTATAGGATCTCACCACCAGTCAATCTTTCCCGCTCCTCCCCTCTCGACCTTCTGCAGGGACGGATCCCTCCAAGATTCCTTCATGCAGTCATCCCTCCTCACCCATTGCACCTACCCCTCTGCCTGTAGGAGATACAACACTTGCACCCATACCTCCTCCCTCACCATGGTCCGGGGCCCCAAACAGGCTTTTCATGTGAAGCAACACTTCACTTGTACATCCAGAGGACTTATCTACTCCATCCGGTGCACCCTTTGTGGTATTCTCTACATTGGAAAGACCAGTCGCAGACTGGGAGATCGCTTCACTCAGCGCCTCCACTCCATTCGCAACTATAGCGGCCTCCCAGTGGCCAACCATTTCTAATGTGGGTCGCACGCCCGCACTCACATGTCTGTCCATGGCCTTATGTACTGTCCACCCTCACCAACTGTAGAATGGAGGAACACCACCTTATTTTCTGGCTGGGCACCCTCCAGCCACGTAGCATGAACATTGACTTTACTGCTTTCAATTAAACCTGCATGCCTTTTCTTCCCCCTCCCCCTTTCCTGTCCTTCCAGTTCTTTCACCTACACAGTCCTACCATTACCCTTCCCCTCATTGCTGCTGTCCCTTCCCTCCTTTCTCCATCTATCATCTCCTGTCTTGTCATCTCCCTTCCTCCCCTCCTACCCTTTTGGACTCTTGCCAGCATTTTCTCATACTTTGATGAAGGGCTCCAGCCCAAAATATCATTTCTGTATCTTTACCTTTGCTACATAAAGGTCACTATTTGGCCTGCTGAGCTTCTCCAGCATTTTGTGTTTTCACTCCAACCACAGTGTCTACAGAATTGTGTGTTTTATTTAGGCTGCTGTTCACTGATCAGCTCAGCATTTAACATAATTGTACCGCATAGGGTAGTGGAGAAGCTGCCCTCGCTGAAACTCATCACTCCTCTCTGTAACGGAATTCTGGACTCTCCAACAGAAAGATGACAATCTGTCCAGGTCGGCAGCTGAATATTGAGCCCCATCACACTGAGCACTGGTGCCCCCTCAGGGCTGTGTACTCAGCTTGCTCCTGTTCACACTAGTGACCCATGACTGCAGTGCCAGATCCAGCTCCAACAGAGTCATCAAGTTTGCAGATGACACGACAGTTGTTGGCCTCATCAGCAACAACGATGAATTACACGACAGAGAAGAGGTGAAAAATCTCATGAAACGGTGCAAGAATAACAACCTGAGTCTTTAACATGAATAAAACAGAGAAGATTATTGTGGGCATCAGGAAGACCTACGAAGACCACTCTCCCCTACACATTAATAGCTCAGTAGTGGAGAGAGAGGAAAACATTGTTTCTTGGAGTCCACTTAACAAATGGCCTATCCTGGACACACATGTGCTCACTTGTCAGGAAGGTGCAACAGCGACTGCACTTCATTAGAAGGCTGAGGAAGGCAAGGCTACCATGACTATTCTCTCAACTTTCTATGGATGCTCTATCGATACCATGCTGGTCGGCTGCATCATGGTGTGGTATAGTTGCTGTGTAGAGCATCAGATTGGACATCAAACAACAGGATGATAAAAGCAGCAGAGGGGATCACTGAGGTTTCCCTTCCTCCCTGTGGTGATATGTAATTCCACCACTAGGTCACCAGGGGTCATCCCGGTGACCTTATACATAAAGCAGTCAAGAGCTAGTCTCACCTTCCAGATTCGTCTTGCAGAGACAAGACCTCTTAGTGCACATATTAGTTTATTAAAGCTGTCTTATACCCGCACTACTGGTGGTTATTGTCAGTCCACTCCCAGCTTTGTGATTTACCCGAATCTTTGTTCAAAGACAGCTCACTAAATCAGGGAGGATCCCTACCACACCACATGCAGTATCTTCCAGCTACTCCTATTGGGAAAAAGATAGAGAATATTTGAATCAGAACTTAACTGAGAAACAATTTCTTCTTGTGGGCATTGAAGTTGCTGAATGACTGTTGAACTGCCAAAACAATTCTACTATTTATTAATTATTGCTATCTTAATATATGTACATATGTACTGCAACATTTGTATGCGTGTTATCTTTTTGTGTATATTTGCACGGTTTTGTACCGTGGACACTGTTTCCTTGGGATGTACTGGGACAAATAAACTTGAACTCCGAACTCAGTGAACCTAACCTCATGTTCATTGTAAATCAATCTCTTCTCATTTTTTAAAAGGAGAACAATTCTATTTCTTATGTCCCTCAATTCTGGGACCATTCTAGTAAATTTCTGTTGTATCCATTCCATAGTGTTGACATTCATCTTAATTTATTTTGTAACGTCATGACAGCAGCAATAAAAATTAGCCCAGACGGTGTTATATTTAAAATAATATTTTTAATTATTAACTAACAATTATATAACTCCTACTCTAATTTAAATAACTCATCTAAACTCTACAAAATTTATATACAATTATGTAACTTAAACTCTAACTACATGCAAATATACTGGTGTGTGTGGAAGCCACTACAGCTGAAGGCTTAATTCTTGGAAGGCAGTTCAAAGTTCAGTTTCATAAATTCAGTGATGACTCGTGGGTTTGAAATTGATGAGATACACAGGCTTTAAGATGGTTGAGACACACACAGGCCTGATAATGGTGAGACAGGCAAGGCTTAAGTGGATGTGACTCGCAGACTTTGGATGGGTCAGACACTCAGCCCTTAAGAAGACACGTAGGCTGTAAGATGAAGTTAGCAGCTCCTGAAGTGGGTGAAAGAGACCCAGGCTGACAGAATGTTGATTACTCATTAACAAAAAACAAAGTTAGGTGCTTCAGACAAATGTCCTTTTTAGATGAGTGCCTTCTTCTGCAATTAGGACCCTTTTCGTGGGTCAGTTGAGTAGAATGCAGTATTTCTTCTACAACATTAAAACCCTTTTCATGAATCAGTCGAAGCCCTTCTATAAGTAAAAGGAAGAAATCTGGCATTCTGTCTATAACCACACAATGAGGTCAAGTGTGTTTCTCATTCCTGCAAAGGAGGTCAAAGAGCTGTTTACTCTTGTGCTGCTTCCTTAAAATAGCCTCCTGAACAAAATGTGTACGGTCTTTTCAAGAAGCTGGCCACAATGTCTCTGCCCCTGGTTTCTCTGTGGCTGCTCTCCTTCACTCTGCAAATGTATCTACCTTTTGGAAAAGGATGTCTCTGAAGCCCACAGCTAGTTCACAGTCATTTTTCAAAACCTGCAGGCTTGTTCTCTTAAAGGGATAGTCCCACTCAAATAAAATGAACTAAAAATGGGAGCATGCACAGAATTTGGCTCAATATGCCTGTGTGTGGATGGGCATTGTGTGTTTAACTTTTGCATTCCCAATCTGGTGTTGAGAATATTCAATGGTGATTTATTTGCACTTGATGTGTAGTTAATTATATATTATGCCAGGTTAGTCTGTGAGTGTGTGCTCTTTTGGGAGTTCCCATATGTGTAAATAAAGACCACTGTTTGTTGATAATATGTGTCCAGACTTGATTCTCTCTGAATCCATTGAACCTATTCTGATCAGAACATTTAAACCTCCCCAAAACAGATTAGTTCCTATTAACAAATCTTCAGCACACTGTCCTCAACAACATCAATCTGTGTCACCCAGTGGTCTTGGACTCTAAACCTATCCATTTGTCCTCTCCATTTTTCCCCACCACATCTGTTTTCTAATTTTTTAAAAAATTCATTATCCTGTTGCTCTAACTTTGTTCCTCTTTTCGCAGATACTTCTTCACCAATAGCATTTCTGTTCCTAATCACAATTTCCAGCATTTGCAGTTTTGTTTTCATATCTGAATTAATGATCAGGAAGACTGATTAAAACATCCATTAAGGAATACTTCAAAGACAATATTAATAAAATATTCAAAAGCAATTAAATTGGGTAACATAGTTTTCAAGAGGTAACTTTGAAGTCAATGGTGACCCCTTTATGAAAATTGTTTCCAGAGACTCAGGAGCAGATAATGCATGTCCTAGGATCTTCTATGAGAACAAAACCTCTGATATGGATGAAAGAAGGTCTATTTTTTGATGTTCATTATAAATGGATCGAGAGATCAAAAACCACTCACTGTGTACCCAAGATTACATATCAAGCTTGTTGATATTTTCCAACTAGAATTGCTGATGTTAAATCTAAGTGTGTCATGGTGAACCATGGAGAAGGAGAAGCTGTCGAAATGATCGAGGTTAGAGACTTGTGTTTAATTATACAAGGATACAATATTTATGTGAAACTACTATTACTAATAAGACAGAAAATGGTGGAAACACAGATGGTAAATTCAGTTTTCTTTGCAGTTGCAAATGTTCATGTTGATGACTCTAGGTTATAAATGAAAGAATTAGAAAACAACATCTATTTTCAATAGTTTCATGGGGAGCAAACCATGGTGGCATGGCTAGTGTAGCAGTTAATGCAACCAACCCTGTTAAAATGTCTGTGACACGGGATCAAATCCAGTGGTGTCTGAAAGGAGTTTGTAAGTTCTCCCCTGTCTGTGTGGGCTTCCTCTGTGTGCTGTGGTTTCCTCTCAACTTTCAAAATGCATTGGGCTTGTAGGACAATTGGAGTTTTTGGGCTGCATGGGCTGGAATGGTCTGCTCCTGTGCTGTATGTCTAAATTTAAATATAAACAAGAATTGGGTTCAAATGCTTAAACTTCTAGATGCTGTTCAACCTAATGTACAATTCACAGGTTATCTGATGAAACTAAATATTTTATTGTTGGTGATGTTAGCAGAAAATAATTATTCTCTTTGTATTATTTAAATAGTTAACCAATCGAGGCATAATCTACTCGAGACAAAATAGATAGCAAATTGCAATAGCTGTAAATGAACAAATGCAGAAAAAAGCAGTTTTTAGGAATGGACACTGATTAGTCTGTTTTCAAGACTATTATTAATTCTTGCTTTCCCTTTGTGTCTGATAACTGAACCACCACCTCAGGAGCACAAACTTAATAATCATTATGAAGCATTGTAATTAGTCGCTGTAATCCACTGAAATAAATTTTGCAAATTATGTTTGCAGGAAATATTCTTGCACAATCCATCTTTGGCATTTTAGTCATTAGTGCACTTCAATGAACAAGTTAATATTTATAAACGTGCCACTTGAACATTCTACATACACCACAAATATGGTGTAAAAATCACAACTGAATCAAAAGTTACCTCTGACATTTTTTACTTCACTTTTCCTGTCTCTTCATTCCTGTTTTCCACCCCTGGTAACTGAATAGGTTTCCCATAATATTTAGCCACAAAGCAAGTTGCATAAGGTAATGCATTTTGGCAAGCAGGATGACAATAATATGAAGTTAAAATTCCACCCTCATTGTTGTTTATGACTCATTCAAAAAAGACCTGTACCAAAGTTTTGTTGAGTTTTCCATGGTTTATTAAATCTTTTATAGGTACTATATTATTACAACTTTGTTATACTGCACTAAAACTATGATTAAACAATTAAATGATGCTTAAACTGATGATTAAAATGGTCAATAAAAGTTTTTGGGCCATATCAAGTCTGTCCATCATTGTAAAATAAAAAGAATCAAAACTGACCGTTTTATCTGGCTCTGCCAGGAGGCAGCATGAAATATGTCAACAAAACCTCATGCAGCCAAATGCAAGCATAAAACACATTTTAACCCTTACAATACTGTCCCCAAATTACGTTAAAAAAAATTACCATTACCAGGTAGTCCCTGACTTTTGACCTATGCGACTTACACCCATCTGCACATATGACCCAAGTTTTTAAATAAATAAATAAATAAATAATATGGGTATATATCTTCTCCATTAACAATGGCGTGAAGCAAGGCTGTGTTCTGGCACCAACCCTCTTTTCAATCTTCTTCAGCATGATGCTGAACCAAGCCATGAAAGACCCCAACAATGAAGACGCTGTTTACATCCGGTACCACACGGATGGCAGTCTCTTCAATCTGAGGCGCCTGCAAGCTCACGCCAAGACACAAGAGAAACTTGTCCGTGAACTACTCTTTGCAGATGATGCCGCTTTAGTTGCCCATTCAGAGCCAGCTCTTCAGCGCTTGACGTCCTGCTTTGCGGAAACTGCCAAAATGTTTGGCCTGGAAGTCAGCCTGAAGAAAACTGAGGTCCTCCATCAGCCAGCTCCCCACCATGACTACCAGCCCCCCCACATCTCCATCGGGCACACAAAACTCAAAACGGTCAACCAGTTTACCTATCTCGGCTGCACCATTTCATCAGATGCAAGGATCGACAATGAGATAGACAACAGACTCGCCAAGGCAAATAGCGCCTTTGGAAGACTACACAAAAGAGTCTGGAAAAACAACCAACTGAAAAACCTCACAAAGATAAGCGTATACAGAGCCGTTGTCATACCCACACTCCTGTTCGGCTCAGAATCATGGGTCCTCTACCGGCACCACCTACGGCTCCTAGAACGCTTCCACCAGCGTTGTCTCCGCTCCATCCTCAACATCCATTGGAGCGCTTACACCCCTAACGTCGAAGTACTCGAGATGGCAGAGGTCGACAGCATCGAGTCCACCCTTATGAAGATCCAGCTGCGCTGGATGGGTCACGTCTCCAGAATGGAGGACCATCGCCTTCCCAAGATCGTATTATATGGCGAGCTCTCCACTGGCCACCGTGACAGAGGTGCACCAAAGAAAAGGTACAAGGATTGCCTAAAGAAATCTCTTGGTGCCTGCCACATTGACCACCGCCAGTGGGCTGATAACGCCTCAAACCGTGCATCTTGGCGCCTCACAGTTTGGCGGGCAGCAACCTCCTTTGAAGAAGACCGCAGAGCCCACCTCACTGACAAAAGGCAAAGGAGGAAAAACCCAACACCCAACCCCAACCAACCAATTTTCCCTTGCAACCGCTGCATTCGTGTCTGCCTGTCCCGCATCGGACTTGTCAGCCACAAACGAGCCTGCAGCTGACGTGGACTTTTTACCCCCTCCATAAATCTTCGTCCGCGAAGCCAAGCCAAAGATATATATATATAAACTATAAAAATTACACAGTTTATGTTGTATTTCACAATCTATAACAGGGATACCGGGTATTTAAGAGCCAAAATGTGTATACTTTCCTTGTTAGTCGGTGCCCCAAGGCTGCGCATGGCCATCTTGATTCTTGTGCCAATGCGCAAGTCTTCTGTAGGCGCATGCGCTGTGGGTTTGCGTATTGGAGTTCAGTTGGCACATACACAAGAGTTAAGGACGCAAATTCAATATCGTTAGTGTGCTTAACTCCCACACATGAGCCAATTGAACTCCAATATGTGAACCCATCAAAGGTTTGCACATGCGTCAACTGAAGGACAGGAATTATGGTGGCCCCGCCCAGCCTCAGGACCCTGGAATGCTGACCAACAAGGTAAGCATAGAATGTGGAAAGATTCACCAAGTCTGATCGACAAATTCAGGATGCTTTAAGTTGTTATCGTTAAA
The DNA here is from genome assembly GCF_036971445.1 of Narcine bancroftii. Lineage (NCBI taxonomy): Eukaryota > Metazoa > Chordata > Chondrichthyes > Torpediniformes > Narcinidae > Narcine > Narcine bancroftii. The sequence continues at coordinate 310,798,493 of NC_091470.1, read as the reverse complement.
TGTACAACAAAAAAAGATTTAATTAAACTGTTTGCTTTAAGACTTCAGTATTCCACTCATGTGGGCACAATTCTAACTTGTGTCCATTCTGAGATATGACCCATTTATATATCTACCTGTACATTATATATACAAAAATCAAACATAGTCGTATATATCGGTTAAATATTCAAAAGAAAGTGAGAGTCAATTATCAAAGCTTTCTGCTTCTTGTAAAAGACAGATTTTGGTAATTGGTCTATTCAGTAAGCCAGTTTTAGTCTTTTTTTTTTAAACTTTATTTAAGATTTTATAACATGAATAAAACATAGGATTACATTTTAAAAAATTAAGAATAAAATAATAAAATTACAATACGATATCAGTAATCTAAATAAACTATACCCTCCCCAATAATTATTACACATTAATAACCCAACTCAAATTAGTCCAACTCCCCCTTTCCCCCCAAAATAAAGAGTGAAGAATTAATAAAGTTAATAATATATGTGAGAAAAAAACCCACTTACAAAAAAAAACAAAAACATAACCGATTAAAATACTAACAAAAAAAAAGTAATTAATACTAAGATATCAGACTTAAAAAAACATATTCAAATCAAACTTAAATGCATATATTTAACAAACGGAGTTAAGATGAAACATATATTTAACTCAAACTTAATATAAAAAATTAGTAAAGTTAGTAACATTATCTATCAAAAATTCTTAAACAATAATCAATTCTTTAAAACAAATTGTAGCATTAAAAAAAGATGAAAAAAAACTTTCTCTATAGAGATAAACCTTCACCAAATATCAACTAACTTCACATCTATCATCATATTAGTCACATAAACCACCATCTTAAAACAAAATTCAAACCTCATTAAGCATTGTACAATTCAATTTTAGTACTCTTCCACCATTTTTCCCTTTTACTCTTGAATAGTTATCCAATAAAAGCTCCAATACCACATTTAAATATCCCCAATCATTACGTTAAAATTCAGATATCCAAATAATAAAAACACATCTACAACGAAATCTATATCTTCAACAAATGGAGTATAAACCACAAACAAAATTCAAGCCTCATTAAGAATTGTACAATTCAATTTATAACTTTCACCATTATTCCATTCGTTCTATAACTAAAATAGCAAAATAATATACACCAGAATTACCATTCCTTTCACCTTAAAGTTAAAGAAAAAATATTAAAAAAAACTTATCCAACCCATTCACATTTAAATTTCAGATATTCCTTATCTACTGAATAAACTTTACCAAAAAAAAATCAATTTTTAGTTTTTTAAAACAATCAAATACTTTCTTATGCTTTTTTTAAATATTTAAACAAAAAAAAACCCTTCACTCTTTAATCTAATAATACAAAAAAAAGGGGAAAAAAAACGGGTAGGAGGTTAAAAATACCCCCTCCCGTCTAAACCGCGCAATGCGGTAACTCCCCAAAAAAAATGGGTGTGAGATAACTCACACGTAGCAGATGACTTTCAGGAAATAGTGCCTATCCAGTTCTCTCCCCCAACTCTCACTTCATCTTAAACTAACATCATCATTATTTAATATCCCTTTTTTTTTAAAAAAAACATTAGAAAAAAAAAGGACAACTCTTCTTTTAATCAGCTCCAACTGCCGAGTCACCATTACAACCATTCCTTCTTGGAGCATGGCTCTTTTCTTCCATCTCTTGTCTCCTTAGAGATCGCAGCGGACTATGTCTCTGTTGAAACTGAGTAATTGGCAGCTCTTGAGCAAATGCTATAGCTTCCTTTGGAGAATCAATGAACTTTGGTTGCCAACCATCTTGAAAAACCTTCAAAACAGCTGGATATCTAAAGGTTGCCTTGTAACCTTTCTTCCACAACAACCCTTTAGCAGGATTGAATTCCTGTCGTTGGAACATAACTTCTTGACTCAAATCCGCATAGAAGAAAACTCGATTATTTTGAATCATCAAGGGCGATTTTCTCTGTTGTGCATTTCTAATAGCCACTCGTAAAATTATTTCTCTGTCGTAATAATTCAAGCAACGAACCAAAACAGGTCTTCGACTTTGACCTGAAATAAGTCTCCTACGCAAGGTTCGGTGAGCACGTTCCAGTATTATACCTTCTGGGAAATGTTCTTGACCCAGCACCTGCGGAATCCATTCAGTAAAACATTTTCTTGGGTCTGGTCCCTCCATACCTTCCGGCAAACCAATAATCTTTATATTGTTCCGTCTGGATTGGTTTTCCAAATAATCAATCTTTTTCACCAAATTTTTATTTTGAGTTTGTAAGTCTTCGACCATTTTGGTCACATCAAAAACTTGATCCCATATTTCATCTATATCTTCTTCACATGAATTAAATTTATCTCTCACTTCAAGCTTAAAAGCTTCAAACTCAGCCATCTGTTGAGAATGTATTTTCACCAAAGTATTAAACCTAGTACCAAGTTCAGTCATAATCTTGGATAATCCCTGCATTGTATAAGATAATTTAGATTCAAGATTCACAAAAATCTTTTCAATTGGAAGAGATTTTGGCTCAACAGATTCCTGCTTCTTCTCCAAAGGATCTTCTATTCCTTCCTTCATTCTGGTTGTCTTCCTTGTAGTATGACTGCGTGTGGAAACCCCAGCCACAGCCTCTCCAGCAATGACTGGAGGACGCTGGCCGGGGTTTTCCCCAGTCCATAATGTATTAAATTCTCCCAATACATCAAGTTGTATAGGTTCTTGTATCTCAAGAGATGCAGTTTGCAGCGCCACCTCTACAGTTGACAAATGTCTTTGAGTAACTCTTTGTTCTAAAGGCTGTTTGGCGCCCTCTTTAGGGGGCTCTACCGATGTAACATAGAGCTCTACCTCTCTCCTGGGATCCATTTCATGCTGAGTCCCGGTGTCTTTCCTGTAGGTAGGCTCAAAAACTTGAACTTTTGGAAAATGTAGTTTTTTGATGATCTGTTGTCTTTTTTTTTGCTCTTTTCCACCAATTGTACCATCATAAGTTAAATTAACAGCACTGAAATTATCTAAACTTTGAAAGAATTTTAAAGGGCATTTCTAGACAAAACAATAAGATAGAGTCAGGAAAGGACTGGAAGGCACGTCTGATCCTTACGCCATCTTGCCACGCCCCCCCCCCCCCCCCCTGTTTTAGTCTTATTCTGAACTTGATATACAAGTCCTCTTTTGTCCTGGATGCTATCAACAATCTTTCCCCATCAACCAGGAATTTTGAGGCACTGAATATTCCATGGCATTCATTCTCTTTCTCAGACGTGAAATTTCATCTGCAAATCTCTTCCTCTGGCAAAAGCAGATGATCTTCATTTCAGTATTCATCAATTCTTTAACTGTGAGATGTCCCTTTACTTGAATCTCAAGATTACTTGTCTTTCTGCTACAATTCTGAAACCATCTTTTAAATCTGATCATCAATGATGTTGCCCTTTTCAAACTATTCCAGGATGAGAAGTAAAGAATTAAATGGGTAATTGTATCCATTTGTTCAGACATTATCTGAACAGCATTTGCAGATTTACTCCCGATTTCGGGGTCTTTTGGTAAAATGTCTTTTAAATTATCAGGATTTTGAGGCCACTCTTTTAGAACCTGTAGAAGAAATCAAGGCCCTGACACCCATATTTCATTCTTCAGAAAAGACAACTTTCAAACCTCGGGAAGCCAGATTGATGGGATTGTTAACTGTGTTAACATATCTCCACTGTATTGAATGTGAGACTTTATCAATTTCAATGATTCTATTACCCACAAAAGTTCAAAACCTTGTGGTTTCATTGTTGATGTATTTGAGCATAGAGGGGCTATCAGTCCAAAGTATGGAGTCTGTCAGTTTCATCTGCAACTCTTTTTTCAACATTGTGTCCATTCTGCTCGCCATGGTAGCAGCCGTCAACTCCATTCATGGGATAGTGCCTGGTTTCAATGGAGCCACTCTGGCCTTTCCCATTTCAAATCCACAATGTGCTTGATCCTGGTTATTCTGCAGTAACAGGTAACTAACAGTTCTGTAATTTTCTTAACATGCATCAGCAAAATGAATCAATTGAGCAGATGTTACAGTTCCAAAATTTGTGGGTTTGAAGCATCAGTCAATCTTAAAGTCTTCCAGCTTACGAAGATCCTGAATCCAACACATCCATTCTTATACAATGAATCCTGGAATTTTATCACCTCAACCAATCTTCCTACACAAATCTTGCAGGATCTTCTTGGCAATCAGGACAACTGGTGCCAATATTCCTAGGCGATCATATATCAAACTGACTGTTGATAGAATCCCCTTTCTTGTAAGAGGTCAGTCCTTCAAAATGATTTTAAACTTAAAAATGTCACACTGAGTACATCATTGTACACCTAAAACCCTCTCTACAGGAAGGTTATATGACCTCAGTGCAAAATTCTTTTTTTTTGCCCTTTCTCTTTCAGGTGTGGCAGCCAATACCTGGCGACTGTTACTTGTCCATTTGGGAAAACCTCCTTTGAAACAGATCACCTTTAACTCAGGATAAAGAGCTATAGCTTCTTTAACTGTAGCTGCAAAAGTAAAACAGTCATCCATATAGAAGTTATTCCTGATGCTGCTTATAGCTTGAGAGCTAAATTGTTCCATATTGTCCTCAGCACTATTCCTAAGCGTAAATGTTGCACAACTTGGGGATGAAGTCGCTCCAAGTAGATGCCATGTCATTCTGTGTTCCACCATGTTCAGACTGTAGTCTCCATCAGGCCATCAAACGAATCATAACAAATTACAGTCTTCATTCGGTACTTTCACCTCATGGACCATCACTTCAATGTCTGCAGTGATGACAACAGGTTCTTTACAGAATCTAGTTAAGACTCCTATCAATATACTAGTCAAATCTGGACCCTGTAAGAGCTGAGAATTAAGTGAAACTCCCTGAAAGGTTGCTCCACAATCAACTATCACATGAAGGTATTTCTTCTGTGGATGCAAAACCCCATGGTGGGTTGTCTTGGGTAAACTTGTACCTCTCATTTTGTTCGTTTTAGATTTGTCACAGTGTTTGAGCTACCGAAAGAAAATAGACACACACACGAGAGCAGTTCAGTTTATACAAGTCTTTATTTCTAAATCTAAAGCTGAATTCACACTACAATATGCAAGCCCTTCCCAATTATACTTATCAACGCCTTGACTGGTCCCAACTGCCAAAGCGAGGCAACGACTGCACACTTGTAGTAGGTTGTCGGGGCGCCGGTAGCAGCTTCTCCACCTCCCTCGACCGGGACGTTAGTTGGACTCTTGAAGTTCTTCTTCTTGCTGAGAGATGTTGCCACCTCTTGGAGAGTCTCAAACTTCAGCAGTGGGACCATGGCTTATATTACCCAAAAGTTGTTTACTTCAGATCTTATCTCTTTGAACAAATGATTCAATTATCTTCAAGGTCTCCTGACAGTCTGCGACCAACAAAAGACAACTGCATCTCTGGGCCTCATGGTGGAAGTTGGATAATGTCTACTGATTCATATGCATCCCTGGGCCCCATAGTGTAAATTTAGGTTATGTCTTCCTATTCAACTGCATCCCTGGGCCCCATGGTGGAATTTAGATTATGTCTTGTGATGCAACTACATCCCTTCTTGCATAAGCTGGTTTCATCCTCCATTACATGGGTAAATACCATTTTTGCCCTCACTATGTTCCAAAATATTATCTGATACTTTCTCTGCATATTCTTTGGATATCATATCAGACACGCAGTTAGTGTAGTCTGAATGAAAGGAAGAATCTTTTTTGAATCTTCTTTTTAATTCAGTGTTTGCTGCTCGATAACACTTCTATTATCAGACATGCATATTTCCCTTTCTTTAAAGGTAATCCAATGCAATAATGATCATTAACCAGCTTGGCAGATTTTGACACCGATTCCAAGAACTGCTGGCCTTCCTTTGAAGGTTCTTGGTCGTCCCTGAAGCTCTCAGAAAAGTCATTCTTGAACTGCTGCTCCCACAGCTTATCACGCTTAACAATTGATATCTTGTTGACACTTATAGCCAACTGATTTTGAACCTCTTCTTTTTCCTAATGGTCTATTAATCATCTAACCAAGCATAGTTTTAACTCCGCAAGGAACATCTCCCACACTCCTCATCATATCGAGTGGTTCCAGAGCCTTTGGTACATCCGAACCAATCAGCAACTCTTTCTCAGAGTTGATTTCACATAAATGAACATATTTCAAATATGTCTACAGTTCAATGTCATTTGTTGTGGGATGTTTCCTTTATGCACAGGAATGGTCTTCTGAATGTTTACACCTGGGAGTTCACTAAAATCAGTACTATCCATCCATCGATCTCTTGGTCCAAAACAACACTGGTTTCAATGTGTTTAACTTGACCTATAGTTCTTGATAGAATTTTGAGCTGCTTCCTTGAAGATTAATTTTATTCATTAGCCCCATGGTACAAAGTGCTTCCTAGGTCAAGAAATGCATAAGTACGCAATATTGCACTTTCTTTCTTGCCCTTGACCTGCACAGGTACTATTAAAAATCTGCAGTTATTTTCACTGTTCAAAGTAAGACCACTTGTCAATACTGAAGCTTCACCCATTTCTTTTCTTGTCATTTGTTCCTTTTCCATATTCTTCTTTTCCTGGAAGATGCATGCCATTTTGGGATGTTTTTGATTACTTATGTCATAGTTCAGTCACTTTTTGCAGTTTTGCTGATGTGTCCTTTGCACAGACAGCCAAAACATATTCCATTTTCTTCAAGAAAGCAATTTTCTCACTATGTGTCTTCTTTTTCATCTGTCCACAATTTTCCAAATCACGTTTATTAATGATAAACTTTTCTTCACAACAAATTAACTTTCATTTTCTTTAATTTCTTTATCTGTATAATTACACAAAAATGCTTGTCTTAATCAGGCAAGGGATTGAGTATAGCAACCGGGATGTTATGTAACAGCTGTTCAAGATGATGGACAGGCCACCTTTGTAGGACTGTGTATGGTTCAGTTTTTCTGCTACAGGAAGGATATCATTAAGCTGGAAAAGGTGTTACCAGATTTGTGAGCATGTTGTGGGACAGGAGGACTTGAATTATAAGAAAGGACTGAAAAGGCTGAGACATTTTACTCTGGAACATCAGAGGCTGAGGGGTGATCTTTGAGGAAGATAAAATCATGAGGGGGGTAGATATGGTGAATAGTCATATTCTTTCCCCCAAGATAATGAGTTCAAAAACTAGAGGGCTTACGTTAAAGTGAGAGGGGAAAGAAAAGAAAGGGACCTGAGGGGCAATCTGATAACAGAGTGGGTGGAATGGACTGCCAGAGAAAATTGCAGAGAAGGGACAACTATATTTAAACAGAAACGTGTATCAGGGAGGTTGAGAAGGATATGGGTCAAATGCAGGCAAATGGGACTGGCTTAACTTGGCCATTGATGAGTTAGGCAAAAGGACCTGTTTCTATGTTGTATAGCTCTATGACCATAAGTAAAATTTTGAGGCACTGAATATTCCATGGCATTCATTCTCTTTCTCAGACTTGAAATTTCATCTGCAAATCTCTTCCTCTGGCAAAAGCAAATGTACTTTTCTGTAATTTGGTTAAGGATACAATTTGGACTTCTCAGTTTCTTTACTTACTGTTTGAGTATCTTTGATAATTCCATACACTCGATATGTGGTAACCTTCTCTTGGCTTTCAATGAACTCCACTCAATACTTAAAAATAGCCATTTCATCACATTCTTTTCCAGTTTTCTACAACTTGACTTCTCCATAGTTCTCTCATCCAGAAGGGTAATTTATTTACAATGATTAGCATATTATTAGGCATGTCAAGCTCTCCAAGATGGCCAATCTCTGTCATGATGTTTGCAACATCCTCTTAGAAAGAGAGTATAATCTTGAAACCTTTCACATCATCCAGTCTTATTGATGACCAGGAAAAAAAATCTTCTGTACATAAGCTGTAGAAATTTTATACTTGTTGCAAAAATCCTTCTTTAGTAAAAACTTAGCCTGTTTGGATCCTTCATTAGGAGCCATATATTGGCAACTCTTTACAAGATCTTGTGGTTGTCCACTTGTGAACTGTTACAAATAATAATAAACAATCCTCCGAGCTTTGACACTTAAGTTCAATAAAGGTACTGCATTCAAAGCTTTTCATAAAAACTTGGAATTCAAGTGGGTCACCATCAAAAACTGGCATCTTTTTCTTGGACAGGGAAGAGTCTGTAACTGAATTAACAATGCAGTCATTTCATTTTGTCTTGTAATGCCTGATTTTAAGTTACTTTGTTCACCCAGATTTCTATTACCTGTTGGGAGCGCGTGATATTCTGTTTCATAGGATTGCATTAGGCTCACATCTCTGTCCAATAAGGTCATTATTGGAGTTTGATGTTTGTCACCACTGTGCCTTAACCTGCCTTAATGTCTTGTGACCATAGCACTGGCTCAGCTCCTTGCCTTAACAGGTCTTGATCAGGACTATGCCCATCTTGTGAAAGTAGCACTGGATCAGCTTTGGTATTAAATATTTTCTTTTTCTGTTGTCCTTCCTCAATATGTGACACTTTGGATAATTAACTTCGAGCATCAGATACCATTGAGTCTTCTAGTGTCTTTGGCCTGGCCTGACTAACAATTGTTTTGTTCAGTTCCAGTAGCTCCTTTTGCCTTTTTAGTCGTATTTCCTCCCTTCTGATCAGCTCCTCCTGTAGTTTCTTTTCCATCTGCAGCTGTTACCATTTCTGCTCCTCAAGTTGCTTCTGTTCCTGCTCCTCTTCTCTCTAGAGCTGCACACCTGTTATTCTTATCTGCTCCAATTTAACTTCAAAATTGTTTTTTTTTTTCGCTTCAAGAGCTGCCGTGTCTGCCTGAATCTTTAGACATTTAGATCCAGTATTTGAAGCTCTAGACCTCCTCTTACTTCTCCTGCTTCCAGCATTTGACACATTATCCCTGAGGACCTATTTCATCCTGTAAGTTGGATGTTGCCTTAATATCCTACTCTGTCTCCATTTTATATTGCCCATCCTTCTCACCACCATCTTGTGACACAGCTTCAGCCATTTCCTTGTGGCTGATATGAGTTTCTATTAATTTTTTTTGCAGTAATTCTGTGGGATCTGTATCCCCAGCAGCTGAAAAATCCTGCTTTTCTATTTCCTCATTCAGTCTTGCTTGAAGAGTTTCTTTGTTTCCACTTGTATCTAATTGTCACCTTTGCAATTATTCTTTAAGTTCCATAACCATCTTCTTCTTGACACATAGCTCATAGGTGTGAGAGCTTCAGCAGTGGCTGCCATCTTATCCATTCAACTGACCATCACACTCAAGACATCAAATATTCACAACAATAATTCCAAAACCAAAAAAGTCCTCCAAGGACAAGCGGCTGTTTCTCCAAACTGTTCTAACTTGCAATAAACACACAGAAGGAATCCTTTAGTAAGGCTTACAGCTCCTTCTTGGCCTTGATAATTCTGTTGATGTTTATGCTCTTTTTATGATATGGTCTAAACAGAGCCCAATCAATGCAGTTCAAATTCCAAATCCAATTTCCAACTTTTTATTGACAAAATCTGTCCTTTATTGACTAATAAAACTTTTATTGGCTAAAATGTCACAACTATCTTCCTTTATAGTCGGCTGGAGAGACTAGAATGCCATTGTTGTTTATGGCTCATTCAAAAAATGATCCGTACCAAAGTTGAGTTTTCCATGGTTTAGTAAACCTTGTATAGGTTACTACATTATTATAACTTTGTTATATGGTACTAAAACTATGATTAAACAATTAAATGATACTTGAAACTGTCAATAAAAGTTTCAGACCATTTCAAGCCCCTCCATCTTTGCAGAACAAAGGGAATCAAAACTGACTGTTTATCTGGCTCCAGCAAGCATTCTATGACCTTCAGAATAGCTGTTGCCAGGAGACAGCATGAAATGTGTCAACAAAACTACATGGAGCCAAATGCAAGCATAAAACACATTTTAACCCCTAAAACATCTTTGAATAAGCAAACCTAATAGGTGGACTGGATTAGGGAGGGGGGGGGGGGGGGGTGAGAGAGAGAGATTTGACCAGCAACAGTATTGTACTAGTATAGCTTCTGCATTTAATTTCCTCAAGCAGAAGTATAATTACACAAAAATGCTTGTCTTAATCAGGCAAGGGATTGAGTATAGCAACCGGGATGTTATGTAACAGCTGTTCAAGATGATGGACAGGCCACCTTTGTAGGACTGTGTATGGTTCAGTTTTTCTGCTACAGGAAGGATATCATTAAGCTGGAAAAGGTGTTACCAGATTTGTGAGCATGTTGTGGGACAGGAGGACTTGAATTATAAGAAAGGACTGAAAAGGCTGAGACATTTTACTCTGGAACATCAGAGGCTGAGGGGTGATCTTTGAGGAAGATAAAATCATGAGGGGGGTAGATATGGTGAATAGTCATATTCTTTCCCCCAAGATAGTGAGTTCAAAAACTAGAGGGCTTACGTTAAAGTGAGAGGGGAAAGAAAAGAAAGGGACCTGAGGGGCAATCTGATAACAGAGTGGGTGGAATGGACTGCCAGAGAAAACTGCAGAGAAGGGACAACTATATTTAAACAGAAACGTGTATCAGGGAGGTTGAGAAGGATATGGGTCAAATGCAGGCAAATGGGACTGGCTTAACTTGGCCATTGATGAGTTAGGCAAAAGGACCTGTTTCTATGTTGTATAGCTCTATGACCATAAGTAAAAACATTTTTAAAATTATTTGTTTATTTCAAAAGTTATTATTTCATACTCCTCGTATGTACTGTGTGGGAACCAAAGCTCATTATTCTCTTTGCAGCTTCAATGTCTATAGTGATATGATCATGAAAATTTACATGAGCACAACTGAGAGCATCCTGTCTGGCTGCATCATTGTGTGGTACAGCAGTCGAGAGAGCCACTGATATTTGCCTTTCCTCTATTGATGTCAACTGGGAGTATTGTGTAAATTGGGCTCAAGGAATTAACAAAGACCCCTTCCATCCAGTGTACAGTTTCTCAATGCACTACCATAAAGAAGGGGCAGCAAAATCAGGACTTCCAGGCTGGGGAATGGTTTCTTCCTACAGGTTGCGAGACCAATCAACAGTATCTTGTAACTGTGTCAATTGTTTATTCTGATTCTTTATGTACTGTGTATTGTGTTTTTGTGCATGTAACAAGGTCTGGAGAGATGCTGTTTCATCGGGTTGTATTTGCATAATCAGATGATAATAAATGAACTTGAATATGTGTGTATATATAGGCGCCTCACAGTTTGGCGGGCAGCAACCTCCTTTGAAGAAGACCGCAGAGCCCACCTCACTGACAAAAGGCAAAGGAAGAAAAACCCAACTCCCAACCCCAACCAACCAATTTTCCCCTGCAACTGCTGCAACCGTGTCTGCCTGTCCCGCATCGGACTTGTCAGCCACAAACGAGCCTGCAGCTGACGTGGACTTTTTACCCCCTCCATAAATCTTCGTCCGCGAAGCCAAGCCAAAGATTTGCATAATCAGATGATAATAAATGAACTTGAATATGTGTGTGTATATATACATAGGTATATACTGTATGCACGTATATAGATATATACATAGAGAATTGAGATCGATAGATAGATTTATGAATTTTAATGAGAACTAAAATTATTTTTAAAATCATACATCAGGAGTAAGTATAAGTAGGGCTTGTATTAGCTGATATGAATAAACACATAAATATCATTATAGAATCAGGAGTTGCTCTCAAGGTTATTCTCATTCATAAGTCATGGCAGAAATATGCTTTAAAAAATCTAAGCACCCTTTATAAATCAGCCAAGATAAGGACAAACTTCAGCAAATTCTATTACTGCTGATAGAAGCAGATAAGTTATTGCCCAATCTATTACTCAATGTACAACAGTAAAGAAATATGATGCTTCAGTGGGGAAATGTAGTTTCCAGTTATTTTTATTTACTGACTCCATGGCCTTGCAATAGACGAAGTAAACTGAACATTGAACTGAAAATCAAATGGTTAATACATACTAAACATAAACAAGCAACTTTTCCCAGTTTGGCCACTATAAGGTCCACATCTCCCAGCAGCCAACCATTTTAATTCTGCTGCTCACTCTCACACTGGTATGTCTTTCTATGGTCTCGTGTACTATCAAACCAAGACCACCTATAAATTGGAGGAGCAACAATCTGGAAACTCTCCACTGGATGGCATTAACATTGACTTCTCTGGTTTCTGCTAATGAGAAACTTCTTGATCCCCCTCTCTTCCCAAACCCTCTGTTTTCCTTCTTCCAGCTCTCTATTCCCTTCTCTCTTCATTCACAGAGCCATTCCCCCCTCCCCTGTTGCTCTTGTGCCCTCCCCCCTTATCTACCTATTACCTCTTGCCTGTGGCCCTGTGCTCCTCCCCTCCACCATTTTGTTTGGGTGCCTGCCCTCATTTTGCTTATACCTTGCTGAAGGGCTTAAGCCCAAAACATTGATTATGCATCTTTATCTTTATTATATAAAGAACATTGTCTGACCTGCTGTGTTTCTCCAGCTTAGTGTTTTTTTTTCCTTCAATAATGGTATATACAGACTATTTTACTCAAGCAACTGAGCAGCACATTTTCTCCCTTGGTAATGCTGGGAATATACTGTTTCCCAAATGTACTCAATTTTTCATAATTTGTTTTGGTTTTGAACAGTATTTCCACATTCTTTACCAAACCAAATGAAATATTAAAAAAAGAAATATTCACGTTCCAAGCTCTAATAAAGCACACAAGGACAAGTTATTGGCTAAGAGTAATGAAAATGTAACAATGGGAATGTGGGTGAGAGTTGTTGGCTGAAAGGTCCAAAGAGAACACCAAAAGTTGTAAGTTGAGAGGTGAAGTGTAAAGAAAGCAGAACATTGAATTTCAAGAAGAAAAATATTTTACCTAATAAATATGAAGCGTTTAAAGTGATATTCAGAGTTTTTCCACCACAAAATGTACTTCAATTCTGGAAGCTCAATGCCTTCATGAGAAGTGCTTAGATCCAGGGGTTATGCAACTGTTTTAGGAATTCAGTGACCAGAATTCTAATCCATTAAACTTCAAGCCCAATTTCATCACGGCAGTGTAAGTATTTAGCCTCAATGGCAAACATCGGGGTTAGTGAGCCTCCTCTCCCAATTCCTGTTCCCAATTGTCCACTAATAATCAATGCTTTAGATATTTGTTTCTTGTCCTAAATATTTGCCAAACTTGCAACGCTTAAAAAAGGCACAATGGTTCTGTTCAGTCTTAATGATCACTACTAGTCTAAAAGTGTGGCCTGAAGTTTCACACTACTGTAAAGATCTTTGCTAATGAAAGATGATCGCGATATATCTAAATTCCATTTTGTCAAGCTGTTTCATAGTACCTCTGGGATTAACATTATGGCACTTAGAGAAGATTATAATGAGCCAAATGATACTGGCTTCACGATGATAAAAGCAATCCGTTCAAAGAACACTGCAAGCCATGATCTTGGTATCCCGTTGCTGACCAGCGTGGGCCATCTTTCTCATCACACCACCTACTCAGCTCATTCACTGGACTTTTTACTTCTGAAGATCTGATGATTGTCCAGGGGAAAACCAATTTTAATTATCTTTTTACTTTGTTTTTTAAAACTCTTTGTTAATTAATATTCTTTGCTAAAGGAAATCTCCCATGATATCAACCCATATCAAAATGCCATTCAAATTCCTCACCAACATAGATGACACAAGTAGCTTGACAAACTTGATCTAACCACATATTTTATTACGATGATGAGATCAGTTCTTGAAAGGTGGAAAGGGATTGGGATTCATTGCAATGCTCTTGCAAGTAAATGGCATGGACTCAAAGGCATTAATGCTTTTACTGTTCTACTCACATTTTGATTCCATGAATTCAATGAGAAAATTAGATCTCCACAAGATTAATGATTACCTTTAAAATTATGGCATTTGAGACCACATGGGTAACCAATAAAATTACCATCTTGCTCCAAAAGGAAATAACTACTAAATCATCTGACTTTTACATTCAGATTGTAATTAAATATCTAGATTGATCTCCAAGTAGGTTAATTATACAAAAGCAGAAGAAGTAATGAACTGAATATAGATTATCCTGCACTTTAAATAAATTATTTCAAGTCAGAAAAGTCCAATATTTTTCAGTTCTTTTGGGTAATTGACAAATTTCTGATGGAATATTACAACGGAGATAATGATGTGACCTCTTTCTGAACAAGATAGTCCAAAAATGAAAGTTAGAATTTTAAAATCTCTTCGATCAGACCTTTGTCTTTTCATTGGTGTAAAAGCAGAATTATATGATGATGAAACAAAATATTTTTAGGCAAGGTAGTTACCGGTTTAGCACAACAGAAAATGATAGAAATAAAGTTTGCTCATCATTAAGTATAATTAGCCACCAGAAAACTGTCAGGTATGGAAAATTCCTCTTTATCCACTTCCCATATATCAGACAATGCTTTCAAACCAAATATATTGGACTCTGCTGCAATGAAACTCCGACAATTGTTTAGTCATTGGTCAACTCAGACTGTCCAAAGTCTTGATACAGATTCAACTCAAAACATTGATTGTGTAGCGTGTTGGGAATGAGAGCAGCGCAGAGATTGAAGCTAAGGTATCACAACCAACTAGTTTAATTTGAATATCGCTCACAGCCTTTGAGTTTGACTCCATTCTGCCCCTTGCGCACCAGTGCTCACGTCATGATAAAGCAAGCACATACACGCCAATCTGGTCTGTACCAGAATAGATGGTCCGGCAATACCATCCTTGCTGCAGCTGTCCCACCGCCTGCATGTTACAAGCGTGACCAGTTTTCTGCTGCAATTATGTGTGCCACCACACAACCCTCCCCCCCCTTGTAGAACCATCACCCATAGTCCTGTGATGTGTCATGGGTAAGGTCTGTTGCTTCGGCAGCCGTCCTCTGCATACTGGTGGGTGGGACCTGTGTCGGCTGGGACAAGTCCAAGTGGGCAGTTTCAATAGATCCATTGTGAATAGCTTCTCTTTGCCCCTAATGTCGAGAGCCAAAATGGATGCGTTCCTGTGCAGGACTTTGTACAGTCCCTCATAATGCTGCTGAAGGGGAGTCCTGTGCGGGTCTCTGCACATGAATACATAGTCACAAGCGGCCAAGCCGGGGGGTGGGGGGGGTGGGGAGCTGCAGGATGGCTGACCATGCCTCAATGGCTGTGGTGGTGCAAGTGAACCTAGTTTGTGCCACAACCTCTCGAGGAGGGCTGCGGTGTCATTGTTGTGCTTAGTTGAAGGTGGGAAAAACTGGCCAGGGACTGAAATTGTTTCGCCATTGATCAGTTACACAGAGGAAGCACCAAGGTCGTCCTTGGGCACCGTGCTTATCCCCAGTAGCACCCAGGGTAGTTCATCCACCCAGTTGGGCATTTTTAGGCATGCTATCAACTCTGCCTTGAGGTGGCAATGGAACCTTTTGACTAGGCCGTTTGCTTGTAGGTGGTAGGCCGTGGTACCACGAAGCTGGGTACACAGGTGTTTTGAGAGCTCCGTCCACAGGGCGGAATTGGGCACCTCAGTCTGCCGTAATGTCTGCTGGTACACCAAAGTGGGAAACCCAGGTGGAGAGGAAAGCCCTTCGCACATCTCTGTGGTGGCATCTGGGATAGGTATGGCCTCCGGCCAACAAGTGTACCTGTCCACCATTGTGAGCAGGTAACGTGATGCTCGGGAGACTGGTAAGGGCCTGACAATGTTGATGTGTACGTACGGTAACCTAAGGGAAGGATTGTTGAATTCTTGTAGCTGGTGTTTGGTGTGTCACTGGACCTTACCTGCCTGGCAGTCTATGCAGGCCTTCGCCCATTCTGTGATCTGCTTACACAGGCCATGCCAAATGAATTTCATTTGACACCAGTCGCTCTTTTGTCGCACCCCTCCATCCGCACAACCCACAGACCACGTCGAAAACTGTCCTCCTCCATTGGCGGGGCTGACCAGCAGAAATGTTGCAGAGAAGCATTGCGCCATTGGTGTCCAGCGGGAGGTCTTGGAGCTGCAAGCCTGTGATTGTTGGTCTGTAGTTGAGTGTCTCTGGATTGTCCAGTTGTGCGTGGGCCAGACCATGGTAGTCTATGCTCTGTGACAGGGCATTGACTGTGGGTCTGGAGAGTGCGTCTGCAACCTCGTTGTGCTTTCCCGACAAGTGTTGGATAGCAGTGGTGAATTCAGAGACGTAGAATAAATGTAATTGTTGTCGGCAGACCACGGGTCGGAGGACTTCGAGAAGCCGAAAGTTAATGGCTTGTGATCGGTGTAGAGAGTGAACAGACGCCCTTCCAGGAAGTAACGGAAGTGATGGATGGCCAGCTAGAGGGTGAGCAGGTCCCTGGGGCTTTGTGCATGTTTTGAGCGCCATAGGGGTTATATTGCTTATCTCTGCCCTGTATCCTCAAGGAACCTGCAGCCTGAAATGCTGTCCAAAACGTGAAGGCAGCTATTTTGTCAGCCAGCCAACACAGCCACTAATGGCAGTTGGCCACGTTGTTTTCTGTTAATGAACATGGCTGGGAGCACCTGCGGGTAAACGCCGTCCCAACATTAGGGATAGAAACACCATTTGGGATTGGACCTCCCTGCTTTCTGGTGGGGATCGGCCTACTCACATGGTGGACTGGACTTGGGCATTGTCCTTGGTGGTGGCCGTGAGACACAGTTGACAGAGTCTACTGTCTCGTGTTTAGAATGGTAGAGGATGTACGCACGTACTGCAACCTTGCGCAGGTCGCTGAAATCCGCATCAGCCAACAGGAGCCTGATGTCCTCGAGTAGCTGCTTGAGGAACTCTTGCTCGAACATGAGGCAGGGCTTGTGCCCTTCCGCCAGCATGAGCATTTCGTCCATGAGGGCCGAGGGGGTCCTGTCGCTCAGGCCACGCAAGTGCATGAGTCTTGCTGCTCGCTCGGATCGAGAGACCATATGTGCTAATGAGGAGGTTTATCAGAGCCATGTATTTCTTTCTTCTGGCAGCATCTGAATAAGGTCATCTACTCGTGAGGTGGTTTCCTGGTCAAGCGAACTGATGACGTAGAAATATCTCAACAAATCAGAGGTTATCTGTTTGATCTGGAACTGGCCTCTGCTTGGTAGAACCAAGTGCAGGGCCTGTTTGTCCAGAAAGTCGGCAGCTTCAACACAACAGCACCTACTGCTGCTTGTTGAGTCTTCAGGATGTGGAGACTCATCGGGGTCACCAAGGTAGCTTGTTGTAAGTGAGCACAGCGAAGAGTCTGAAGCGGCAGGCTGTGCGCTCAGGTATCACAACTAACTGGTTTTATTTGAATCTTGCGCACAGCCTTTCAGCTCGACTCCATTCCACCCCTCACGCACTGGTGCTCGCGTCACAATGACGTGAGCACCTATGCGCCCTTCCGATCTGTACTGGAAGAGATGGTCCCACCACACCATCCTTGCCGCGGCTACCCTGCTGTCCACGCGTAACAAGCGGAACCAGTTTGCTGCTGCAATTATGTGCATCACTACCTATGTATGCTGTCTGGGCTGTTCAGCAAAGAATTACTGGAGGAACTCAAGATTCCAGCATCTCCAGCTTTTGTGTTTCACCAAACAAACTTTATGTGGATAAGTTCCTGAATAACTGTAATGGAACCCATCTACAAATACATCTATACTTTCAAATGTAAACCTTACTTTACAAGAACCTTTATCACAAACCAAAAGTTATTCATGAGAAAAGACCACATAAAGGTAGTTTGTATTTTTTTTTAGTGTTGAAACTTCTGGGGTGATAATGCAAACACAGAGTGTCTCTGAAATGACAAACATGGTTTTAAGGAAACCATGCAAGTGTGCATTGTGCATTTTCACAATCGGTGCATCACATCGGTCATGCAGGTTTAGAATTGCCTTGATGCAATAGTTCCATGAAGATGGGCACTGTTAGAAGTGCATAAATAATCTATTGCGAGTGTTTGCCTTCTCCTATATCCAGGCACAGATAGTTTCTACAGCAATTTGTATACATTCCTCTTCCTTCCTGTTAACAATCTTGCTTGGCATGTTCATTTTAGGAAGCAATTGAGCTTTTAAACATGTCCAGAACAATTCTGCAAACTTGTAATTTTTAATCAAAAGGGTATCTTCAAAAGATAAGTAAGTGGCATGAGGTATGATGGGAGAAAAGTAATGTTTAATTTTAAGATGTCACCATATCTGGGCTAAATACAGTTGAGTACCCCTTATCCGAAATGCATGGGGTCAGAAGTGTTTCGGATTTTAGATTTTCAGGATTTTCAAAACCATTTTCAAAAATGCACTCGTTCACTCAGACATGTTTCCACATGCACAAATTAACTGAAATAGACATATAGTGAAAAGTCCACACTCAATAATGCACAACTTACTTCCACTACGTCCCGTTCTCTGATTGGGTTTTTCTGGACGCTATTAAGTATTACCTTATGGGTCCACAGACCAAAAACATTTTGGATTTTGGATCATTTCAGATTTTGGGTATTCGGATAAAGAGTACTCATAATATATTTTTCCCCAGTTGTACCAGATAATTTCAATAGGGAGAAAGGAGAATGTTTGAAAAATGTTTCCACTGACTCAGTAAGTCTTTTACTCCTGCATGCACTGATTGAAAGCAAATGCTGTTACTAAGGCCACCCATGGCATTTTAAATGAAAATGTAGTTAGTTGTAAGTACTGAAACTGCTCTTGGTTTGGAGAGAGAATTTTGATTGGTTTCTGAATTAATTATGGAATTCAATATTCTCCTAGTTCGTAAATATGGGCAGTCTCAGTGAATCAAAATCAATGTCGATTGTTCGCATGAGCAGAGAGAATACTGACTGAAGACTGCTGGCAACTGCACAGCCATTACTCCTAAATGCAAGTCAGTTGTCTGATTGATGAGCAAATATGATACAAAACTTATTTTCTACCTCCAAAATAGAACTTATTGTGTCATCTATCTTGAACGTAGATCAGTACAGCACAGTACATGTCCTTCAGCCCTTAATGTTGTGCCAGCCTGTATAAAACTACTCCGCACCAGTCTAATCATTCCCAACCTCACAGGCAAATACCCTCCATTTTTCTTTTATCCATGAGCCCATCTGATGTGAGGCTTATCGGCCTATAACTTCTTGGATTAAATTTATTTATTTTTCTTGAACAAAGGTACAAGAGTAACTGCTCTCCTATCCTCTGTCTTTGTAATTATCTGACGAGACAGTGCAAAACTGAGACAAGAGATAAATGCCTCATCCTTGAAATGTAGTGATAGGTAGAAAGGTTGTGATCAATTACAAAGCAGACCAAGATTGCAGGGTCATTATGTTGGTGGAGGCAAGGGGATTAAAGCTATTACTTACAAAGCTGGAGGAAGAATGGGCTAGGTAAGATTATACATTGAATAGACCAGAGAACAATACAATGCAGGAATAGACTATTCAGCCTATCATGTGTGTGCCCAACCATGATGCCAATATAACTACTACTATCTGCCTGCATGTGGTCTGCAATCCCTGTCTGTTCCTGTGTCTGCTAAATGGCTCTCAAACAATGTAAATATGGAATACAAATTAGACACAACAGTAATGACTCACACCAACAAATCTATTCAGTTTAAATTCACATCACTATGATTCCCAAAACTTTTCATGCCTTATCTTATCAAGTTCCTATCTTCCATGGCCTCAAATCATTCCAAGATTCAGCTTTTACGACCTTTTGTGAAGTAACAAAGACTCCTACCTCAATGTGATGCCTTTGTTTCATCACTATCTTAAAAGGATAAACCTTATTTTAAAATAACAACCTCCAATTCCAGATTTCACCACAAGAGGTGCAATGCCCCGCCACAACCCCTTCCCCCCCCCCCCCCCCCCACATCTATCCTGTCGTCACCCTTGTGTTTCAATCTAGTCAATCTCCTCCACATGCTCTTTCCACCCTGGAGTGTGAACAGGTCATGTAGCAGCCCACAGGGAACTGGGGTTCACTGGTCGGGTGTTGTGCTGACCCCGCCCCCATCTGCTCACTTATAACCCTGGTTTCCTGCCTAAACCCAGAACCCTTCCAAAAGCCACTGCGAAACCCTACCCATAGTTATAAGCTAATAAAAACATTTGTTCTCCCTCCAGTCATGAGAGCTTTTATCCGTGCTATACAGCCATAGCAAGTAAAGATGAATTATCGACGTTCCTCAAGGTATAAGTGAAAAACAGACAGGCATCAGTATTAAAAGATTGGTGAAAAGGGAAGAATGGGAGGGGGAGGAATACAGACCAACAGAAAAAAAGGTATTAATTGGATAGCATAAGGGGACAGAAGAGAGAAACGGTGAGAATTGATTGAGGGAGGTGAGAGAGAGAAAGGAAAGGATACACAAGGAAAGATGGGGTGGAGGATGGGGCAGCTAATGGAAACCAGCAAGTCAATGTTAATGCCATCCAATTGGAGGGTTCTCAGACGGAATACGAGGCGACATTGTTCCTCCAATTTGTGGGGATCTCACTTTGACAGTGCATGAGACCACGGACAGGCATGTTGGTAAGGGTGGGAACTGAAAGGTGGGGGTGGGGGGAAACATCGGGAGATCCCCACTATTGCAGCAGACAGAGCCAAGGTGCTCAATGAAGTGATTTCCCAGCCCACGTCCAGTCTCTCCGACGTAGAGGAGATCACAATGGGAGCATGGGATGCAGTAGATGAATCCTGGAGATTCATAAATGGAAGGACTGTTTGGGGTCCCGAATGGAAGTCAGTATGGCAACCAGAATTGTGGCTTAGCCAATGTCCTTCAAAGTTGCACCATAATTTTCTTGCTCTTATATTAGTGTCCCAGCTAAGGAGAGAAGGTAACATGTACTTTTATTTACCACCTGATCCACCTGTGCCTCCACCATTCAGGATCTATGGACTTGTGCATCAAGATTCCACTGTTTATCAATATCAACTAGGGTCTTGCCATTAATTGTGCATAACCAATCATTATTAGTCCTTACAAAGTGCATCATCTTACGTGAATCTAGATTCCATGCCATTGCCGAACCCATCTTACCAACTGATCAATAACATTCTGAACCCGATGACTATTCTTCTCACTCTCAACAATACTAGCATATTTTTGTGAAACTTCTAAATTACTACTGTATTTGACAGCATAAAAGACCCACTGGCATATAAGCCCCCATTTCAGCAACAATTTTTAGGAATTTAAATTTTTTTAGTGTACACGTTTAATTGTATTTACAGGTAAGCAGATCCATGTTTTAGTGTATTTAAGGGTAAGCAGGTCTCACAAGACATGGCCTTGGTGACCACCATGTTGTATTTGGCATTGATTCATTGAAAGCAAACGCAGACAAACAGGTATGTGTTCCTTTTATGTCCGGGATAGTAGCACTGGCAGCACTTGGTTGCGTAGGGGGTTAGGGTCAGGGGTGGAGGGCCTTCAAGTGCTACCCTGGGGGATCCTTCCCTCCTTCCAAGATACCCGGCCTTGGTGGCAATACTGGGTGGAGAGCAGGGGATCCCTCCCTCTCTGATATCAGGACCAGGCACCAAACCAAGCAGACAGCGGGGGAATCCTCCCTCTCTGATACTGGGGCCAGGCAGCAATACTGGGTGGACAGTGGAGGATCCCTCCCTTCCTGATACCAGGGCCAGGTGGCAATACCATGCTTTCCAAAATACGACCGAGGAGCTTTGTTTGGACCAATTTTTTGGGGGAAAAAAGTGGGTCTTATATATGCTGTAAAATACTGTAGTTATACTGTACCTCCTGCATTCATATCCAAATCAATATCCAAATTGTATCCGAGAGAAGCTGGCTCACAAAGAGAGCCTCATCAGCAAGTAGAGTGTAGCATTCCCTCAACAAAGACATTGCAAATTCAGAAGCTTATGGTTCATAAGCAATCATGCCATTAATTCAGTCAAATACACTCACTTTGGTTTAAAGAATTTTAGCAAGGGCATTGTTAACTCGTCAAAGAATGGTGGTATTAAACAACGTACAGCAAGTATTAAATTCCAAAGCTATAAAATATGTAGTTATGGTACAAATTAAACAGTAATTGACCATTACTGAAAAAAAAACAGGCCTTTCAGCCCATCCATTCAGCACTGAACCACCACTGCCTAGTGCCAATGACCAGCACGCAGACCACATCTCTCCATACCCGTCAATGTCAAAATTGAGGCCACATTCATCACTTCATCTAGCAGCTCATTTAACACTTACACCACTCTCTACATGTGGACGATCCCCCCCTAATGTTCCCTTTAAACATTTTCACCCTTAACCCACATCCTCTAGTTCTTGTCTCGTCTAACCTCAATGGAAAAAGTGTGCTTGCATTTGTGTTATTTATATCCCTCAATTTTATATACCTCGATTAAATCTTCTCTCATTCTTCTATGCTCCTGGGAATAAAGTCCTAACCTTTTTGTTAAAAAAAAACTTTCTCTATAACTTAGTCCCTCAGATCCCAGCAACATACTTGCTAATCTTCTCTACACCCTTTCAATGTTATTAAAATCATTCCTATAGACAAATGACCAAAACTGCACACAATTTAGCCTCATCAGTAAAACAAATAAAAATGCCGGCACTGCCAGAGCTCATTTAGTGGCAGCTCTGTGGCTGTTGCAGACCCGAGAGAGCAGGGAGCGGACACTCAGTGTTGCTCTGAAGGTCCTACAGCCTGTTAGAGGAGCCAACATTTTTTTAAAATCATGTAACCACAGAGGTTTATGCCCAAGATGGCATTGCCTGTGCTGGGCAGCATACTACGAAGGGGGTTGCACACTCTGAGGAAGCTGTGGACTAGCGCAGGGCATCAGAAATTGGGGGAACACTCCCTGTTGAGAACGAGATGCCTGGGAAACCACCATACAGGAAGGAGCAAACCAACAAGGCTCTCAGTGGCTGAAGGACCCTACAGGACAGTGACCATGACAGCAGACCAGCAAGGGGCTCAGTGGCTGAAGAGCCCACACAGGGCGCACCGAGGCTGCAGGCTGCTGGAGACTGGCTTATGGGAGCCAGGTATTGGAACTGGGATTTGAGAGTGTGTCGAGGCCAAGAAGAGCTCTCAAAGGGCCTTGGGTGCTGAAAGCTCCCTGGTCGTATTGGAGGTTGGGATCTGGCACACAGGTTGTCAATGAATTGCATCTGTGAGGCTGCAGAGGCATTGGGACAACTGAAGGTAAATCAACAGCGTCTCTGATGGGACTCTCTTTTAGTGATCTTTCTCTTATTATTGGGGGGTCTGGGCAATGCTCATGGCAACTGTTTGCTTACTTTTATGGCAGGCAAAAGTTGATATATATATGCTATATTACACTTTTTGTATTTATTACATCACAACAAAAGGAACTTCAGCCACATACCAAACGCTCGCTTTAAGACTCATCTACCTGTGACACCACTTTCAGTGCAAAATATATTTTTCTTGCTTTTATCCAAAATGTATTTGCACAAATAACTTTATGTCAATGAGAAAATGAACAGAAGTGGGAAATTAAAGTATTTCATGATTAAATTGCCCTTTCCAATATCTCTTTCAATGCTTTAACAAGTGATTGTTTATGGCTAAATATAGCAATGAACTATTAGGTTATCAACTTTGAATTATTACAGATACTATATATAAATGTCGTATAAATAGAGATTAATATTAAATAACCTTAACATCATTGATACAATTAATTAAGATCAACTCATTGAAATTAAAAATTATATTTTTAATGGAATCTTGCTGATGACGTTATGTTATAATTTACTATCGCTGGTGACAGTCATGCTCTCAGTTCTTCTCCACTTGTCTATTTCATCAGGAAATATCTTTCATTATTCTCATATCAATCATCGCAGTATGTTGTAAACTTCAGCCTCTCTGTAATGTCAGAGAAGGTCACTTCTAATTTGGGAATGTGGTTCAGTGAAGTTGGTTCCCAGATGTGTTGTGTATCAGGAAATTTCCTCTTGATAAATCACCCACTTTATTTATGATAAAACACTCAGGGCTTAGGTCTAATATATTTTTAAAAAATAATTTATTGGTTGCCATGGTGACATGAAAATGAATCTTCATGAACCAATGTGAAAGTAATCAATGCTGGTAGTTAACAAGTTGGATGAAGAATATTTCCCCTTGTATATCACACCATAGTATGTACAGTATAATATTTAATAAACCCATTGACATTATATAGAATGAGATCATTGAAATAGCTACTCTGCCAAAGGTAGGTCTCAGCAGAAACTGATCACTAAAACGATGTAATTTGAATTTAAATATACCATTTTGTAATTATGTTCTAACCTATATTGTCATTAGTATTTGTATTGAATTTTTCTTCAATTACTTTTGCCAAAGTTTATTCACCCAAAGCAATGGCCTCCACTGCTTCAATAGGCAGTGAATTCCACACATCCACCCATCACCCTCTGGGAAAAGCAGTTCCTCCTCATCTCTGTCTCAAATCTATTACCCTGAATCTTGAGGCTATGGCCCCTAGATCTAGTCTGCTCACCAATGAAAACAACTTACCTACCTTCGTCATTCTCTTTCATAATTTTATATGTTTTTATAAGATCCCCTCTCATCTAAATTCCCAGCAAGTAGACAACTCAATCTCTCCTCAAAGACCAGAATCATACACGGTTCTCCAGGTGCAGCCTCACCAGTACCTCGTACAGTTGCAGCATGAGCTCCCTGATCCTAAATTCAATCCCTCTAACAATGAAGGCTAACATTCCATTTGTCTTTTTGGTAGCCTGCTGCACTTGCAAACTAACCTTTTGCGATTCATACACAAGCACTCCCAAGTCATTCTGGATGGCAGCATGCTGCAATCACTTGCCAGTACCATTGCATTGCTAATCAAGACTATTCTACAAATTGATTTGTTACAAGATCAAACCAGCAACCACAAAGAAGGCACATCACACAGGGGTAAAGATGAACAATTACTTTATTAACAAAAATTCACCTTCAAACTTTAATTCAAAAACCCCCTGTAGAGCACGTTGAAAGAATCAAAGGCTTGTTGAACCGAACCAAGGCTTTTATTAACAAAAGACTGGAGCTTATCACATGTAAGTCAACCAGTCCAGAATGATCTGGGTCTGGCTAGGAGCAACCCTTTAAGACCTGCCAATAGGCATGGCTACATTCTCAGCCAATCACAACCATCCTATACTACAATATATACATATGCACATTGGTGATAGAATCCATACTATCACAATCACCCCTTCTTTGAGAACTGATACCGGGGTGAATAGAGGGCTATATAAAAAAAAATAGGGGGGGAAGGCTGGTGGGAGGTTAAGGGCTGTAATGGTTGGGGGGCCTGATCATCTAGCATGATCGCCGTGGTGCTGGGATTGGGGTCGCTGGAGTCATGTCACTGGCGGGTTCATTGGGTGTGGCCACCACCTCGCTCAATTCCCCAATGGTGTTGTCGACAGGCTGGCCTGAGTTTGATCCCTCTGTTCAAACACATGACCTAGGAGAGAAGGATTTGGAGGAGGTTGGGTTGGGAGCAATGGCGGGTCTGATCTGGCCTGGGCTAGGTCCCTTACCAAGACGGTGTCCTCCCGCCCGTCTGGGTACTCAATGTATGCATAATGTGGGTTCTCATGGAGCAGCATCACTCAGTCAACCAAAGGGTCATTCTTTGAGTACCAGACGTGGCGCCACAGGAGGACAGGTCCGGGAACCGTGAGCCATGCTGGCGTGGTTGTTCCCGATTCGGATTTCCTCTGGAAAGAGAACATCCTTTCATGGGAAGTGGCATTGGTCACGGTGCATAGGAGGGAGCGGATGGAGTGTAGGGCGCTAGTGAGCATGACCTGCCAGCGAGCGGTGGGGAGACCTTTGGACCAGAGGGAAAGCTTAACCGCTTTCCAGATGGTGGCATTCTCTCTTTCGACCTGACCATTACCACATGGGTTATAGCTGGTGGTCCTGCTCAAAGCAATACCACGCTCCAGGAGGTTCTGCCTTAGCTCAGCGCTCATAAACTAGGATCTCCGGTCACTGTGGATGTAACTGGGGTACCTGAAGATGGCGAAGATGCTATGCAAGGCCTCTATGACTGAGGAGGCAGTCATGTCCGAGCAGGGCACAGCGAATGGGAAGTGAGAATAATCGTCGATCACCGTAAGAATGCAGGTGTAACGGTTGGTTGACAGTAGGAGCCCCTTGAAGTCCACGCTTAGACATTCAAATGGCCGGGTGGCTTTGATGACGTGGGTGTTCTCCGGACGGAAGAAGTGAGGCTTGCACTCAGCGCACAACAGGCAGGCTCGGGTCAGTTGGCGCAAGTCCCCCTGGAAAGCATGCCTGGCGGGTCATTGAGCTTACCAGGCCGGTACAGTATGTTGTAATTGAAGGTGGAGAGTTTGATTCTCCACCTAGCGATCTTGTCGTTCTAGATCTTACCTCGCTGGGTGCTGCTAAACATGAACGAGACCACGCGTTGGTCGGTCAGCAGTGTAAAGCACCTGCCAGTGAGGTAGTGCCTCCAACGATGTACTGCTTCGACTATGGCCTGGGCCTCCTTCTTGACAGAGGAGTATCAGCTTTCAGGGCCTGGAGGGTCCTGGAAAAGAAGGCTACCAGCCGGCCGGCCTGGTTCAAAGTGGCCGCCAGTGCAAAATCAGATGCATCACTCTTTTCTTGGAACGGAACGGCCTCATCGATGGCATGCAACGTTGCAGCGGCGATGTCTGATTTGATGCAGTCGTAGGCTGCTCTGGCTTCTGTTGACGGGGTAGGAGGTGGTCTTGATAACTGGCCGTGCCTTGTCGGCATAGTGTGGAACCCATTAGGCGTAATACGAAAAGAAACCCAGGCAGCATCTGAGTGTCTTTTGGGTGTGGGGGTGTGGCAAGTCCATGAGGGGACGCATGCGGTCAGGGTCTGGCATTACCACCCCGTTCTCCACCACGCAACCTAGAATTGTGAGCCGAGTGGTCTGGAAGACAAACTTGTCGAAATTGTAGGTTAAATTCAGCTGAATCGCAGTCTGAAAAAATTTCTCGAGGTGGGCATCATGATCCTGCGTGTCATGGCCACAGATGGTGACATTGTCCAGATACGCGAAAGTAGCTGTTAGCCAATTCTGGTCTACCATCTGGTCCATTTCCCTCTGGAAAACCACAACACCATTTGTGACCCCAAAGGGTACCCTGAGGAACTGATACAGCTGCCCGTTCACTTTGAAGGCCGTGAAAATTTGGTCTTCTTGGTGGATTGGGAGCTGCAGATAGGCCAACATAAGTCAATGGTGGAGAACACAGAGAACTGGGCGACCTGATTCACCACATCCGTGAGAGGGGGTACGCATAAAGAAGCGTGAAATGGTTGACTATCTGGCTGTAGTCAACCACCATCCGCGGCTTCTCCCTGTTTTTAACAACCACCACCCGGGTTCGATAATGCCCTCATCCTGCAGTCTGCGCACCTTGCTTGTGATGAATTTCCTGTCTTCATAACTATACTGCTGGCTTTTGGTGGCCACTGGTTTCCAGCCAGTGGTTGAGGTTTGAGAAGAGTGCTGGAGGAGCGACCCGCACGGTGGAGAGGCTACAAGTGGAGCACCAAGGCACGGGGGCTGGTGGTGTGGGCTTTCACTGGCAGGAGGCCTCTGGGATGGAGTGGTTGCAGACAGAGAGTGGGGCATGGGGCCGCCCATAGTGCAGGGAAACAGTTCGGAACTGGCACTGAAAATCCAGACCCTGCAATATGGGAGTGTACAGTTGGGGGAGGTTTAACAGTTTAAAATCGGTAAATGTGATGCCCTGGACTTTCAGGGTCACTACACAATACCCCTTTACCCCATTCGAGTGTGATCTGGTCGCCAATTAAATCTTCTGGTCAGTGGGGAGAATAACCAGTCCACAACGGTGGACCCAGAGTCAAATAAGCAATTAGTATGGTGTCCATGCACTTTAATCAGTTCCATTGCTTTTGTGAGGGGATGGGGGCAGTCCTGGTCCAGGGTCATTGATGCAGCGACCCGTGCTGGAAACAGTGAAGTCTTGCGTGATGATGTCACGCAGCGTTGGGCCTGAAGTACACTACATGTGCATGGTGACATCACAGAAGCAGTCAGGCTGGAGCTGTCAGCATTGAGTAGCTGGGGCTGCTATCTGCAGCCTGCTGAGGGCGTCAGCCTGCCAACGGTAAATGCTGGGGGTCACTGCTTGCAGTCGGCGGTGGGGCGGTGGAGCTGCCTCAGCTCATTCGACTGGATTCTGGCCACATAAGCATCCCAAATGAGATCGTCAGTGGTCTCAGCAGCAGTTCTCTCTGTGCAGGTACAGACCAGTGTACCTTAGTGCTTGGAGATAAGCTTTACAGGACTCACCAGGCAGTTGCCTCCTGGTCACTAGTTTGCACTGGGCGTAGACCCTGTTTACCGCTCGTAGAGTCCTTTCAGCACCTTCATGGCTGCGGCATAAGTGGCTGCATTGTGGATGCTCTCATAGACTCTTGGGGACACCATAGACATTAATACTAGTAGTCGATGGGCATCCTCCACCACGGCAGGGTCAGAGAGTTGTAGGTAACCTTCGAAACACCTCATCTAGTGCTTAAAGTCATTCGGAGCTGTAGCCGATTGCGGGTCGATGTTGAGGCGTTCCGGTTGCAGCATACGCTCCATCCCTTGAAAACTTTCAAGTTAATAAAATTGTAGTGCATGTCGAAAGAATCAAAGGCTTGTTGATCCAAACCAAGGCTTTTATTATCTAGAAGACTGGAGTGTATCACATGTAGGTCGACCATTCCACAATGATCTGGGTCTGGTTCGGAGCAACCCTTTAAGACCTGCCAGTAGGCGTGGCTACACTCTCAGCAAATCACAACCATCCTATGCTACAATATATACATATACACATTGGTGATAGAATCCGTACTATCACACCCCCCCCCCCACCCCGCTTTTATAACAATGTCCACTGGTTACTATGCAAATTTCTATAACAGCGTAAACTAACAAATTCCCCAGCCTAAATATAACATATGTAATTAAAGTCTAAGTTATATTTCCAACCAGCTCACAGAAAAACTTAGACACAAAACATACAAGACTCACAAAACTTCGATCTCAACTGAAGCAAAGATCATAAACAAAATTCAGTTTGTTTGGTAAACTGAAGCCAAAAGATCTTTGAGAGAGAGAGCACAAAATTCGATGTTGTCTTCTTATGTTGCTTGCAGAGAGAGGTACAACTGGCTTGGTCCAGATTCTTCTGGCTGCCTTCGGAATGTTCATCCCTTTTAAAATGCCCAACATTCTAAACTGTCTTCCAGACCATGACTCATGCTCTGGGCCTTCTTCCACTCCACAACATCCCCAGTGGTGGTTTAATTTTTAGATCATTTTCTGCACATGCTCAGTCTGTCTCCCATTCTCTCAGCAGTCCACCTTCACCTTGGATCTCTAAAGCAAACTGTCACTTTTCAACACAAAACCACACAACACATAGGCCAATACACAACACAGAACTCTGTAACACAGTAGGCCAATTTGCATGCAGGGACTAGATAAATCAATTTATATTTTATGATACAGAATCACTGAATATTTAAGTGTATTTTATAATTTTTTTCTGTAATTATGTGCACTTTTCCTTGGAAATGTTAAGCAGATGGTGTCCTTTGTAATGATGTTTGGCATGGCTCTTTCCAACATTTGTCACGACTCCAGATACCTCCCTATACAGAATGTGTCGGCAGGCTAGTCTTTCACTTGGGGATCATATCTGCATGAAAATGGGATTATATGATCTGAAGATGCTACTTGGCACCAAAATGACAACTGATGCACATGCCTGTGAGATAATTGATTGCAGAGGAAGTCACACTGGTGAAAGCCGGACATGACTGAACACATACTAAAAGTTCCTGAGAAACTCTCCACCACCACTACTTAAAGTGGCCAGCTGGAGAAGCAGACTCAATAGCCTAATAGACTGGTTTTGGTTTTGTATTTCTTCATGACTCGCAAATTATCCTACCTGTCACTGTCAAGGTAACCAAGGGAGTGAACTTGTAGATAACCAAGAAAATTTGTAGATGCTGAGGTCTGCAGCAGTAAACAAAAGTATATACTGTAATGAACTTGTACATGTCCAGTTCCATCCAGTCACAGCAGGAGAGATCTAACAGTTTCCTGTCTGCTGTCCAGGAGATACTCCATTCAAAGAGCAACAGGCAGTATGTGCTCAAGAAACTTCAGGGATTGCAGGCTTCACATTTTGTGCCATTGACTGCACCCCATGGTGTGGTCATTTTGCTAACAGTGGCATGTACAGGAACTGCATGTGATTCCACTCCATGTACAGCCAAAGGTGATGGATCTGGCAGCTGCCTTAATGCATTGATCAATTCCATAGCAGTCCATGTCTCTGTATTTTGACAAACCAAAGGGTAACCAGTGAATGGCCAAGGCTAACCATGGATCACAATTCTGGCATGAAGCCTACCAGACCTCCATGTTCACCAGATCGTTATGCCATTGAAATAACCTTTCCCTTTCCTGCACCAGTCCAGTGGGATAAGAGCACTCCCATCTTAATGCAACAAGGAGTAAAACAGAGCAACCCACTTACACCCTGTGGTACTGACATCAAGATTCATGGTGATCTGCTGCATACTGCTCTTTGCCCCTAGCTACATGGTGATCAGTTGAAAAGCTGGTAAAGAAGTAAATGGGGGGACAGGCACCCTGGCCATCTCTCCCTATTCCACATTTCCTGTGAAGAACTACCTGAAAAATACCAGTTTCCAGAACATCATGTGCATCTTTACCAACAATTCCAAACTTTTCATTCCCTCCATTACAATATCAGCCTGGCCTCAACAAGCTGCCATAAAATAAACATTTCAACCCAGTTTTTTGATGAGATCATGTTGTATTGCTCATAATTGTATCCACGTTACCTCCCCCCCCCACCCCCACCTTCTCCTACTGCTTTCCTTCTTTCAATGATTTGTTCACACTGGTTGTCCTGCATCTGGATGCTAATGTCCCTGGTGGAAGACTGCGGGACTTGCTACATAGGAGGCTGTTAATGGGTTTGGGGCAGGGGGCAGTCTTAAGAGGCTTGGATCTTTAGCCAAAACGAGGGTCAGTTGTCAGACTGACAAGAAAAGACGAGTGCAAGGTTCTGCATAAATCTCTGTGCCAAGTTAATCTTCAACTGTTCCATGCTCCTTGACAACAAGTATCTGATTTCTGGCAACATACCATGAATTTTACAGTGCATGCACATCTGTCTTTAAGGCACCTACCAATGCACCTTGGCAATAAAAATCGTGGTTAGCACTAACTGAATGAATCTTCTAGTTTAATAGAGTCACAGTCATACCACATGGAAACTGGCCCTTCAGTCTACAAAGTCTGTGCTGACCATCAAGGCTCATTTACAATAATCCGACACTGATACCCTATGGCATTCTCATTAACCCCAAAATCTAACAATTATCTACACACAATTTCCAGTGGTTAAATGAACCTACCATTCAGCACTCTTCAATATAGAGGTAGAAACAGAAGTTCCTGGAAGAAATCCATGCAGTCACAGGGAGAAATGCAAATTCCACACAGACAATGCCAGAGGTCAGAATCGAACCCAGGTCGCTGGAGTTTCAAGGCTGCAGCTCTACATTCTGTGCCACCCTACTTTGCCACAAAATAGGTAAGGCTAGGTCACAACTCAGGATTTCTGATTACTCGTCTCCTTCACAACAATCTATATTTTAAAACAAAGTTACCACAGGTTTTAAAAATGCCAGAAGTTGGAGGTATAAAGAGTATAAGGTTTAGTTAGCCAAGTCATCTAGGATATTCAAAATATTCCTCAGAATTACTGGTCATGTCAATACCTTATCGTTTGAATTATCCATGTTGCACATTCACGATTGTGCCCAACTTTTCTGTTTGTATAGGTCAACACAACATTGTGGGCTGAAGGGCCTGTAACATGTGGCAATGTTCTACCATTTTACTAGCACTGAAACTTGATTAATCC
Organism: Narcine bancroftii; assembly: GCF_036971445.1. Lineage (NCBI taxonomy): Eukaryota > Metazoa > Chordata > Chondrichthyes > Torpediniformes > Narcinidae > Narcine > Narcine bancroftii. The sequence continues at coordinate 310,766,340 of NC_091470.1, read as the reverse complement.
TTTACCTGCTCCAAAACCACCAGTCATGTTGCCCCCTTCATTGTTGCTATCAGAACAGCTCCTTCAGGAGAAGGAGAAAATGAGTAGAAGTGAAAATCAGAGAAAAGTGGGAGGGAGGAGGCTAAACAAGTCCAGTTGATTGCGGTCTCCAGAAATCCATAGGTACACTACATGTTATTGACTGCAATTGACCTGATAGTGCATTTATACAAACAGAAGGAGTCAATCATGGAAATAAAAGATAATTCTTCAGAAGAGTCATACTTTTGGAGCCTTAACTCAAAAAGTCTCAGGACAAAATTGAGCAAATCATTATCCTCCATAATAATTTGTTTAAAAAAAACTAACTTAAACAATGAAAATATAATTTTAAACAGCCTAACATTGTGCAATGTTAATTAATGTTTGAAAAAAATCATTAAAATGAAAATCAATAAATAACGTCAATATATTCACACTAAGTAGGTTTTAGCTATTGTTGATGAAAACAGCTGAAACATTTTATAGATTGGAAATCACTTATAATTCATTCTTTGCAATTCATTTTTTTTAATTACACAAAGGCAATAATTTCATGGTCACATATTCCTACTTAAAAAGAGTGCATCTTCTTGATGGATAATACTCTTTTAGCATGTTCCACATAAAGGCCATGATGCTGGGATAGTGACAGGCATATCCTTGCATCTAGAAGTACAAGAAATAAATGGGCCATTGTATTTCATCAAGTACAATATAATGATAATACTTTAAAAAATGGGAAAATATTACCCTATTGTTCAGAGTTCAGTGAATGGTTGAAGTAAAAATTAATCTGTAATCCATCAAATACAATGATCTTGGCAAAAATCTAATCAGCACAAATTGAATCACTGATTTGAAGGCACCCAGTGCCAAAATGCACAGAAAAATGTTTATTTAAAATGTTATTTTTGATCTGGATATGCATGGAGCACAACCTTCTGAGGTGAAAATGTAATTTTCCCAAAGCTATGGAGTGTAATCTCCCCAAAAATATGAAATGAGTTTGGAACATCCAAAGCCATGTAGACAAGGATCTGCCCCTAAGTATTTAATGCTCAGCAAATCTATGCAAAGCTAATGTGGAAAAATGGAAGAACATTGCATTGATACAATCGGCCCTGAGGTTAGTTTGTGGATTGCTTCTGGGCCAAAACATTATCCTGCATCCGACTGGGTTCTTCCTGTTCTGTAGATTGGATGCATGAAACAATGAGAGTTCCAGTGTCGCACCATTATTAAGGAAGATAAAAGGCAATGTTGGAGCAAACGTGAGTCATGCATCATTTAAGAAAGATATAACATATATAACCATATAACAGTTTATGGCATGGAAACAGGCCATCTTGGCCCTACAAGTCCACGCCGGTTCACTCCAAAAACTCCACTAGATCCCCCCCTGCCTATTCTCCACCCATAACCCTCCAACCACCTCCTATCCATGTATATATCCAGCCTCCTCTTAAATGAAAAAATTGACTCTGCCTCATCTATTTCCTCTGGAAGATTATTTCATTCAGCCACCACTCTCTGAATGAAGAAGCATCCTCCAATGTTTCTCCTAAAATGTTCCCCCCTTACTCTCAACTTTTGTCCTCTTGTTTCAACCTCCCCTGTTCTCAGGGGGAAGAGTCTACTTGCATCTAGTCTATCAATTCCCTTCATAATTTTTAAACACCTCTATCAAATTCCCTCTCAACCATCTATGTTCCAATGAATAAAGTCCTAACCTCTTCAATCTTTCTCTGTACTCTAAATATTTTAAGCCAGACAACATCCTTGTAAATCTTTTCTGCACCCTCTCCACCTTATCTATTTATTTCCTATAATTTGGAGACAAGAACTGAACACAATACTCCAAACCTGGCCTCACCAATGCCTTAAATGGTCGCAGCATCACTTCTCAGCTCCTATACTCTATGCTATGATTTATGAAGGCTAACATACCAAATGCCTTCTTAACAACCCTGTCAACATGGGAATCCACCTTCAAGGAACACTGCACCATAACTCCAAGATCTTTTTGTTCTTGTGCATTCCCCAATGTCTTCCCCTTTACTACACATGTCCAATTTTTTTTATTTTTTCCGAAATGAAGCACCTCACACTTTTCAACATTAAATTCCATCTGCCATCTTTCAGTCCAATTTTCCAGACAAACCAAATCCCTTTGTAAACCCTTAAAAACCTTCCTCGCTATCCACCACTCCCCATATTTTCATATCATCTGCGTATTTACTTACCCAGTTACCTAGAAGGCATTACCTCATCCGCCCCACCACAAAATATAAAGGTTACAAGAGATATTTGTTTGAGCACTTTGGGCATAAATCTTTAAGTGGACCAATAATCAAAATACATTATCACCTCACACTTGTGAAGTTATATTCACAATCAGTGAAGGAAGGTTCTTTGTGGGCTATGACAGTAATTCTGTGGAATATTTTTGGTATTTCTAATTGACCATTTTCAAAACAAGGTTGATTAATAATATAGTGAGGTTGTGAAAGAGCATAAACCTCACAGCAAGCAGCCTATTCTACAGTATAGAATCAATTTACTTACAAAACAATTTTTTTAAGAGCAGAAGAAACATAATTTATTACAAAATCCTATAGGAACCTCTCTGAATAAAAGCAGAGTATTGTCTACAAAAATCCAGTGAGAAGAGGACATTTAAATGATACAAATAAAATCAATGTCATTCGCTTCCAACCAGACAATGAGCAATCTTAATATTCTGAGTCATCGTGGCTGGAAATAGTTTCAATGGTATATGTGGTTTTGAACCTGAAATTGAACTGAAGCTGACGTGAACTGAGATGTTTCTGAAGGTGAACTCATTAGCCTCTTTTCCACTGGTTCCTTGTCCCAGGAATTGCCAGTGTCCAATGACTTCAAATCACGCCGGGGACTGACAGCTTCTACCCCCACTCATATCCCCGGCATCAGCAGACGCCACCGTGCTGATCAAACCATTGGAAAAAGGACAACTTCCATCCATTCCATTCGAAGGTAGACTCTCCGATTCCTGGGATGAGTTGTGTTCAGTGCAAAAGAAGTCAGTGTCCCAGTTAAAGGTGGCCCAGTAGAAACAGCACAATTGCCTTCCTATCCTGGCCAATTCACTGGGATGCCAGTGGAGAAAGAACTGCTCATTGGCTTTAGTGGACATGAGTGTCATACGGGATTTGTCATGTCAGTGTGCAATGAAAAATGCTTACATTGAGAGTAAAATGTAATTAACCAAAGCCAATGAAATTGCTCCAATGTGCTAAGCTTGATAATTCTATAAATTTGGACAAGAAATACAATGCAAGATCAATTCTCTAGTTTTTTTGGCTGCTGTTTTTCCAGAACCTGTGATTGATGACATGCTTCATATTTTTCCACATTTTTTTTGCCATAAACATTGAACATTTTTCATGTGCTAAACTGACGCCCTCAAACTCTGCAGTTGAAATCAGCACATGACCTGTGATTGAACTCAGGATCTTCCCAGTCCTTGCAAGCTTCACATTGTGTTTCATAAACAAGTCATTAGCTTGGATGTTAGATGTCATCTTGATATTGATATCAATGTCAGATCCATCTCATAGAGCATTGAAACACAATAAATTAAATCAAGTCAAATCAAATTAGTCAAGAAAAATGTGACGGTCCCATCACCTTGCAGTATTATTCAACTTATTTCATATGGAACACTAAGGCACAGAAACAGGGTCTTTGGCTCATCTAGTCCATACCAAACTATTTTTCTGCCTGGTCCCAGGACCTTCCCTTCTACAGTGTTTGTACCTATCCAGACCTCTTAATTATGGAAATTAAACCTGCATCGAACATTCCACCACCAGCTTGTTCCACACTCTATCTGTCCCCCTCATAACTTTTCAATAGACAATAGGTGCGGGAGTAGGCCAATTGGCCCCTTGAGCCAGCACCGCCATTTATCAGATCATAGCTGATCTTTCTCTTTCAATAACCACTCCCAGCCTTACCCCCATAGCCCTTAACTCACCTGACCACAAGAGCTTTATCCAACTCTCTCTTAAATCTATCCAGCGAATACGCCCCCACTATCCTCTGTGGCAATGAATTCCACAGATCCACAACTCTCCGGGTAAAAAAAATTCTTCTCATTTCTGTCTTAAATGGCCTTCCCTGTATTCTTAAACGATGCCCTTTAGTCCTAGCCTCTCCCATCATTGGGGACGTGTGCTCTGATTTCACCCTGTCAAGCCCTTTGATAATCCTAAATACCTCAATCATCTCTCCTCTCATCCTTCTAAACTCCATCGCACTTAATCCAAGTCTTTTAACCTATCCATGTATGACAATCCTGCCATCGCGGGAACTAACCTTGTAAACCTGTGCTGCACTCCCTCTATAGCAAGTATGTCCTTTCTTAAGTATGGGGGACCAGAACTGGATGCAATACTCCAGGAGAGGACTCACCAGGGCCTTGTAAAACTGCAGGAGGGCTTCTCTACTCCTATACTCCAATCCCCTCTTTATGAAAACCAACATACTGTGCTGAACCTGCACTCTAGTTTTCAATGATTGGTGAACAAGTACACCCAGATCCCTTTGCATTACCCCATTCCCCAGCTTAACTCCATTTAAATAATACTCTGCTCTCTTGTTTCTGCCTCCAAAATGGACATCCTCACATTTACTCACATTAAACTTCATCTGCCATTTCTCTGCCCACTCCCCTAAACTGTCCAAGTCCCCCTGCAATTTCCTGACATCCTCCTCGCACTTCACACGATCACCCAGTTTAGTGTAATTTGCAAATGTAGTTATTAATCCCCTCACCCAAATCATTTACATAAATGATAAACAACTGCGGGACCCGCTCGTCACATTTTGCCATCCAGAAAATGACCCGTTTATCCCAACTTTCTGTCGAATCGCTCCTCATTCTCAGTCTTAACAGGGAATAAATTTCCAACCTATTCAATCTTTCATACAACTGGCAACATCCTTGACATTTTTTTCTGCATTCTTTCAATCTTACTTACAACTTTCCTGTGAACAGTTGACCAAAACTGCATACAATACGCCATATTTACAATCTCACATAATATCCTAACTCCTATATTCAACAATTTGATTTATGAAGGCCAATCTGCCAGTACCTCTCTTTATAATCCTATCTACCTGTGACACCACTTTCAAGACATTATATATTTTCTGTTCTACCACACTCCTCAGTAACCTACCATTTACTATGCAATTCCTACCCTGCTTTTTTTTCCCAAAATGCAACACATCACACTTGTCAGCATTAAATTCCATCTACCTTTTTGCACCCATTTTTCCAGTTGGTCCAGATCCCACTGTAAGTTTTGAAAGCTGTCATTGATGTCCACCACACCCCCAATCTGAGTGTAATTTGCAAATTTGCTGATACAATTTATCATATTATTATCCAGATCATTCATATAGATGGAAAACAACAATGGACCCAGCACCGATCACTGAGGGAAACCACAGGCCTCCAGTCAGAGAGGCAATCTTACTATTACTCTCTGGCTGCTCCAGCAAATCCAATGTCTAATCCAATTTCCTACCTTATCCTGGATACAAAGCAACTGAATCTTCTTGACCCAACCTCTAATTCGGGACCTTGTCAATATTTAAAGCAATAGCAAATAGCTTTCATAGAACTCTCTATAAAGACCAAGAAAGAAAAATTATTAACAGGAAGCTTTTATGTTAATTTCAGTGTTCAATTACAATGGTACATACCAATCTCCAACCCGTATCAATAGGGTCCAACATTAGATCAGCAGATGAGAGTTATCTACTTAATGCATATCATTCAGGCCAAACTGAATATGTTGACAAGGGGGATTCTCCAAACAGACTGTCAAACATGTCTGTAATTTGAATCCTTAAGTGACTGTTTGAAACAGACAGAGTTAACAGCAGAAATCAGAATCTACTCACTTCAAAAAAAGGTCCAATGAGGCATCTGGATAATTTTGAAATGAAGTTTCACTCGAATTTGTGAAAATGCTGCATCTCTTGTGAAGTACTTTCTATACAATACCATCTTTCAGCTCTGCATTTAATACAGTCATTCCCCAGTGGTTGGTGGAGAAGCTGTTCTCACTGGGACACATCACCCTCTGTAACTCTATTCTGGATTTCCTAATGGAAGGACCACAGTCTGTCTGGGTTGGTAGCAGAATGTTGAACACCGTCATGCCGAGGACTGGTAACTCTCAGGGCTGTGCGCTCAGCCTGCTCCTGTTACTGACCCACAACTGCATCACCAGATCCAGCTCCAACAGTGTCATCATGTTTGCATATTACACAACAGCATTTGGCCTCATCAGCAACAACAATGAGTCACACTACAGAGAAGAGGTACAAAATCTCGTGATATGCTGTGAGAGTAACAATTGGATTCTCAACAAGACAAAGGAGATGTTCATGGACTTCAGGAGGACCAGGAACAACCACCCTCCACTACACATCAATAACACTGTAGTGGAGAGCTTCAAATTCCTTGGAGTTCACTGAACTAGTGACCTATTGTGGATACACGATATCTCCTCACTTGTCAGGAAGGCGCAAAAGTAACTGCACTTCCAGAGAAGACTGAAAAGGGCAAGGCCACCATTATGTTAACCTTCTACAGGAGTTCTACTGAGAGCATCCTGGCCAGCTGCATTGCAGTGTGGTACATTTGCTGCAGAGAAATGGATAAGAGGTCAATCCACAGGACTATAAGAGTAGCAGAGAGGCTCACTGGAGTTTCCCTTCTCCTCATCGATGTAATGTACTGGGATCATTGTCTAAAAAAGCACCATTTATATTCCAAGAAAAAATAAAATTATGAATGGACAAATAGCACAAATGTAGCTAACAAGGTCAAGGCTAAAATAAAAGCAAAAGGGAGGGTACACAAGGAAGCAAAAATTAGTGGAAAAACAGAGGAATGGGAAACTTTTAAAAACACAGAAAGGGACAAAGAAAGTCATTAGGAAAGAAAAGAAGAATTATGAAAGGAAGTTGGCAAATAACATATGAAAAGATACCAAGACTATTTTTTATAAAGAGCAAAAGAGAGACATAGATATAGGACTGATTGAAAATGATGCTGGAGAAATTATAATATCAAAGATATGGCAGAGGAACTAAGGAAGACTCTAGCAATATACCTGATAGTCAGAGGTCTCAAGAAATAGAATTAAGTACAGTCAGGATTTCACGAGAGATAGTGCTTAGTAAGCTGAATGGATTATAAAGATAGATAAGTCTCCTAGACCAGATGAGGTGCACCCACAGGTTTTGCAGGAGGTGGTTGTGGAGATTGTGGAGGCATTGCAAATGATTTTCCAGAAATCAATAGGCTCTGGCATGGTTCTGGTGTATTGGAAGGTTACAAATATAGTTACATTGTTTAAGAAAGGAGGGAGGCAGATAAAATTAAATTATAAGCCTATCAGTCTGTTGTTTGTAGTTAGAAAGTTATTGGAGTTGATTCTCAAGGACAAGGTTATGAAATACCTCAAGGTGCAGGATATGAGAGGCCCATAAAGGGAAAATCCTGCCTGACCAACCTTTTGGAATTTTTTGAGGAAATCTCAAGTAGAACGGACAAGGGGGAGGCTGTGGATATTGCGTATTTGGATTCTCAAAAGGCCTTCGATAAGAAGCTGCTTAATAAGATGAGAGCCCATGGAATTACAGGAAAGGTATTAGATTAGGTGGAACATTGACTGATAGGCAGAAAGAAAAGGGTGGGAATAAAGGGATCCTGTTCTGGTAGGTTGCCGGTTACTAGTGGTATTCTGCAGAATCAGTGTTGGGGCCGTTTCTTTTTACAACATATATCGATGATTTAGATTATGGATTGAATGGTTTTGTGCCTAAGTTTGCAGATGACACCAAGATAAATGGTGGAGTAGGAAGTGTCGAAACTGAAAAATTGCAGAGAGACTTGGTTAGTTTATGAGAGTGGGCAAAAAAATGGAAGGTGAGAAACAATGTTGAGAAATATACAGTTGTACATTTTGGAAGAGGATTTGGTGGGGAGAAAATTTAAATTCTTAAGTGCAAAAGGACTTGGGGGTCATAACCTTAAGGTTAACCAGCAGGTTGGATCAGCAGTAAAGAAAATCAATCCTATGTCGGCATTCATTTCAAAACTAAATAAGTGTTGATGAGGCTCTATGGGGCAGTGGTGAGACCTCATTTGGAGTACTGTGTGCAGTTTTGGGCCCCTTGTCTTAGAAGGGATCTAATAATGTTGGAGAGAGTACAGAGAAGATTTACCAGGATAATTCCTGGAATGCAAGGGCTACCGTCTGAGAAATGTTTAGCAACTCTTAGACTGTATTCATTAGAGCATAGAAAAATGAAAGGGGATCTCATAAGAAACATTTCAAATGCTAAAGGGATAGGACAACGTAGATGTGAATAAGATGTTTCCTTTGGTGGGTGAATCCAGGGCAAGAATTAGGATTAGAAGCTACCCATTTAAATCAGTGATGAGGAGATTTCTTTTTAAAAGCCAGAGGGTTGTGGTTTGTAGAATTTGTTGCTACATACAGCTGTGGAGGCACAATCATTAGGGGAGTTTAAGTGGGAGATTAAAAGGTATCTAATTAGTCAGGGTATCAAGGAATATGGGAAAAAGGGCATAATTTGGAACCAGATGTGAGAAGGGTTTAGCACAGGTTGGATTTGCGAGGCAGAATCTATTGGCCAAATGGCCTACTTCTATTCTTTTATCTTGTGATCTTGTGATTTATCACACAGCCACATAAACCTCCCAGCAAGGTAAACATGTCCAGCTCCATTCCATGAAAGCTTATCTCAAATGAGACAATTCTTTTGTATTACTAAGTAAGGAAAGGAAAATAAAATGTATTAATATTCCTCTACTTCAGTGGTTTTCAACCTTTGTCCAACACCTAAATTTTTCCTTTACTCCTCTACTTGCAGTAGATCACCTGCAACAAACCCATGGACCAAATGGGTTGAGAAAACTACTCTCCTTGATCTCCAAACAAGAGTCTCTTACAATAAAAAAAAAGAACACGTGAACATTGAAACTAGAACCTGTCTTAGACTAGCTTCAATCCTCACAGCTGCAGACTTTGTTGCTGGAAATAAAATCAAGCTAAGCCGAAGAATTGTGCAAAAATATTCATGAAGAATAAAGAAAACAGTGAAAAACCAGAAATTATTATTTTGGATTTTCAGTACACAAAATTCAAATCTTTGAAAATTCAAAATGATGTCTTCACAGGGATTCATCTGTGGGAGTGTGGGAGGTGGATGTTATCTTGATGAGGCAGTCTGCCCAAAAAACTTCAGTCGATCAAGTGTCCTAGGCTTGCCAACTCCAGTTGGATAAATTCCTGGAGGGATTCTCAAAGCATCTTATGTGACGTGCCATCCATGTACATTTCTGCCTTCAACACCAACAGAATTTGAAGCAACCAACAACTACTTTCCTTAATGCTCAATACATGTCATGCTGATATTTGTACAATTTACAAATGAAAATAATCAAAGAAATGTTTTTAAAAATTATATCCCCAAGAGAATAACCTTTAATTTCTGTAGTTAGCAACTCCAGAGGTCGCTCAGTGGAACTCAAGATATTCCACTCACAAGAGTCCAAAAGAGAATTGTGTTTGTAACTACATGTTCTTCAAACAAATCTTTTTAGTCATACAGCACGGTAACAGGCCACTTCGGCTCCCAATTAACGGTATGTTTCGAATGGTGGGAGGAAACTGGCACTTCTGGGGAAATACCACACAGACATGGGGAGAACATACAAACTCTTTACAGACAGCATGGGATTTGAACCCTTTCCCAATTACTGGTGCTATAAAGGTGTCACACTAACTGCTACCCTGACCGTACCGCCCATATAAATAAATCCTTTACAGTAAAAATATTCACTCGATTATATCAAAATGGTTTTGTCATTAAAAATAGATTTTTGAAAAAGTATTCTAAGCAGAATTACTTCTTGGACCAGCAAGGGCCCTCAGGAATTTGACATAACAAAACATACTTATAAATAAATTAAATGTTTCATTGCCCTGAAGGCTAACTTCATCTTGTCATATGTGGTATGAGGTCGGAAGCATTGATATCATACCCTAAATCTGCCAGACATTATAGTAATATATTTCCCTCCATAATGTTTGTGACAGACATTTTTTTCTTTATTCTCCCCTGTGCTCCACAGTATTAAATTTTCAATCAAATCATTCATATCTGATTAAAGTGCACATTCCAGATTTTATATAAGGTTATTTGTATACATTTTGGTGTGACCATGCAGAAATTACAGCACATTTTATGCATAAAATATTATGGTGCCCTTGTTTCAGGGCACCATAATATTTGGGACATAGCAACAGTATGTATAGTAAAGTAGCCATGTTTAGTATTTTGTGCATAACCCTTGCATGCAATGACTGCTTGAAGTCTGCGATTCATAGATATCACTATTGCATATCGCCTGCATACATTGATGCTTGAAGTCTGTGATTCATAGACATCACCAGGTGCTGAGATTCTTCTCTGGTGATGCTCTGCCAGGCCTCTACTGTAGCCATCTTCAGTTCCTGCTTGTTTCAGGGGCTTCTCCCCTTAAGTTTTCTTTTCAGTATATGGAAAGGCATGCTCGATTAGATTTAGATTGGGTGACTGACTTGATCATTCAAGAATGTTCCAATTTTTAGCTTTGAAAATCTCTTTTGTTGTTTTAGTAGTATGTTTGGCGTCATTGTCTTGCTATAGGATGAAGCACCTTCCAATGAGTTTAGAGGGATTTGCTCAAACTTAAGCAGATAAGATGTTTCTATACACCTCAGAATTCATATCATTAATGAAGATAAATGTGGCAGTACCTGGGGCAGTATCTTGCCATCACTCTGATACAGGTTAATCTTGGTCTCATCTGTCCACAAGACCTTTTTCCAGAATCCTGCAGGCTCTTTTAAATACTTCTTGGCAAACTTCTTGGCAAACTGTAATCCTATTTCTGTGATTAACTAGTGGCTTGCACCTTGCAGTGTAGCCTCTGTATTTCTGTTCATGAAGTCTTCTATAGACAGTAGTGATTGCCACATCCACAGCTGCCTCCTGAAGAGTGTTTCTGATCTGTCAGGCATTTGGGGAATATTCTTCATTTTGATGAGAATTCTTCTGTCATTAACAATGGAGGTCCTCCTTGTCCTACCAAACCCTTTGTGATTACTGAGCTCACTGATATGCTCTTTCTTCTTAACGATGTTCCAAACAGTTGATTTTGGTCATCATAAGGTTTGGGTGATGTCTCTTACTATTTTATTCTTGTTTTAAGCCTCATAATTGCTTCTTTGATTTTCAGTGGCACAACTCTGATTCTCACATTGAAAATGGCAACTACAGACTCCAAAGGTGTTCAAAAGTTTAGAAGCAAGCCTAACTCTCTTATACCTGCACCAATGAAGCAATTAATCATACCTGAGAACTCCCAAACATCTGTAAAGCCAAATGTCCCAAACATTATTGAACACTGAAATAGGGGAACTATGTATTAAAAAGTGCTGCAATTTTAACATGGTCAAACCAAAATGTAAACAAATAACCTTGAATAAAATCTGGAATGTCCACTTTAATTACATGTGAATTGTTTGATTACAAAGGTAAAATGGGGGAGCACAGGAGCAAATAAAGGAAAAAAGGCACCTTTGTCCCAAACATTATAGAGGGGACTGTATCTATAGACCATATCCTGCTGGAATCAAAGTCAAAAGATTTTCTTGACTAAAGTTCATTTTATTGGAATTGTGTTTACCTGTTTCTTCTTTGGCTTGGCTTCGCGGACGAAGATTTATGGAGGGGGTAAATGTCCACGTCAGCTGCAGGCTCGTTTGTGGCTGACAAGTCCGATGCGGGACAGGCAGACACGGTTGCAGCGGAAAATTGGTTGGTTGGGGTTGGGTGTTGGGTTTTTCCTAATGTCTGAACAACTTTATAAGCCTGGGTTTATAAATTATATTTTGGTTCAACTTTATCTTATACAAAACTCATACTCTTTATAGCAATATGATGTACAAATTTAAATCTAAGATGAAGTCCATTTTGTAATGAATAAATTTGCATGATAAAGTAGATATAATGTGTGCATTTTTAGAATTTAATTAGCATATTTAATTAAACATCTAGAAATCAGCAATTACATTGTTACAAAAATCCAAATTACTTGAAATGGTAACATAAATTGACACTTGATTAATGTTCCTGTTAACACCATAAATATTCTTCAAAAATAGTAACCTACTTAAATCTGCTTACATTTCCAGAACAAAGTCAGAGAATTAAGAGAATTTTAAAATGTTATGTTAATTTTAATTTAATTAAAAATATCTGCAGTACTACCCTTCTTCAATGTCGAGAAGGATGAAGGTGATTGAGTACAAAAGTTCCTCAAAAAGATAAAATATAAATCTTGTTGATGAGCTAAAGTGAAGGAGACAAATGATGTAATATTTTACAGTGTCAGTATAATGCATTGGCTTGCAACATCACCACCACTAGAGGGCTGTGAACAATGTGAATTAGTAAGAAATTACTACGACTACTTTTCTAAAATAGGGTTCTCACCATATTCTGGCTCTGGCTGGAGTGCCCGTCCTTGAGCTTTGCTCAGTTGTGATCCATCCCACTCCAGTATTCTCATTAAAAAGGAAAACCTAAATAAAGTGCTCTTCTATCATTTTTATCTGGCTGTTGCAGGACTGAGGAATTTATGAACAAGAGATATTAATCAACAACAGAGTGGGGATTGTTTAAGACAGCTGGACAGGTTGACTTACCAAAGCAGTCGTAATTTTTGGCCATTATATTCCTTTACGGTCTGTAGAAGGATAAAGCATGGTGACAGACCCTTTTATCCAACTGGCTGGTGCCAATAATCAACCCATTCTTAAGAATAAAGGCAAACGTGTTAAGTCTGCGAAGGACTTGGACAGAAGTTTAAGAATCTAGTTTCACTCAAGTAAATTGCATGAATCAGAGGCAGACAGTTAAGATGCCAAGATTCAGCGGAATAAGAACACTGCAGATTTTGGACAGAATGTGTGCTTTGAAGGATAGCAACAGCAGGCCCTTCCTGTCTTAGCAACAGCTGGAAGGCCTCCAGTTGCAAGAATATTACATAGCGCCTGAGAAAATATGTTGGATCAAATCTTCCTGCCATGGGTGCTTTACCCGCACGCACTCCATCATCACAGCCAAACTTACCAGTTCAAACATTGAGGGCTAACTTGCTTGGAAAATGTGCCAAATCCGAGAGGCAGCAAGGCTTGTAGATATGCTGGAGAATTCTATCATCAAAACTCCCCTGACACTTGACAGCTTGCAAAGTCCTAACCTGAAACTTCATGCTATCAATGCTATTAATAGTAGCAATGAAGTAAGTCATTTAAATTAACCTAAAATTAACAGGTCTAAATAAGGAAACAGATAAATAATTTTAAAATCATCAAGGAACTTGCCCTTCTACTTTCCTTTCCTCGTAGTCTACAATCTCATCGAATACTTTGGATCTGAGAGCCAATTCCCTAGGATACTACTGCCAGGGCATCTCAGTGAGATTTCACTGCTCTGCCAAACTCATTGTGGCTGAGTGCACTGACATGTACAACTCACAGTACTGTTCAATGAATTGGGGTTTTCACATTTGAGTACACAATCAGTAAAGTCCCAGACTTGTCACAACCCAAGCATTGACTGTGTAATTGGAGATTTTGGAACCTACCAGCAAAATCTAGGCTGTTAAATTCTAACTTCACCTTCTTATCTGCTTCTTATTTTTCCTTGTACAGTATTGGTTAAAAACAAAGCTAACAGATCACATCTGACAGGCAGAGGTTTTGTTCAATGAAAGTGCTCTATACCCTCTCTACAATGGAACATGGTGAGTTGATTAAGAAGAATTACAACCGCCAAATTTAGAGACGCTCAAGTGTGTGAAGTGGAAGGCCCTATCAGGTGAAACCAAGTAGCTCAACATAGGAGAGAACACACAAAACGAACACAAAAATGTAGCAATTAAAATGAAGGCTAAGGATAGATTGGTTCTTATTTCAAGGGGGTCGGGATATCAAAGTAGGGTAATTTTAATGCAACTATTAAACACATTGAATAATAAGAACATTTTAGTTTATCTTTTTAAGTACTTTTTTTTTCATTGGAGACAGTTCAGAGAATGTCTGCAACCTGAGAAGTTGCCCATGAGGAAATGTTAAACAGGTAAGACTCTACCCATTGGATGAGTGAAGAATGAGAGTGAACAAAGAGAAACTGGAGGAACACAGCAGATCAGTCAGTATAGGGTTTCAACCTGAAATGTTGACTGTCTATTTCTCTCTGTAGATGCTGCCAGACCCATTGATTCCCACCAGCTGTCTGTTCAAGATTCCAGCGTCTGCAGATTCTGTCTCTGAACAACGCGAGTTGAACTTGTTGAAACAGTTTGGTGAATACTTGACAGTTTCAGTTAAGATATTTTAGAGCCCATTCCAATACAGTCATGAGCCGTATAGTGTCCATTCGGGAAACATCCAACTGCATATACATCTGTGGTCCCATAATTATTCAGTTACCACGTGCAAGTCCACAGCCATTTAGAAAAAAAGCCATCAGTAGCTATAGGATAGATACCCTCACTGATCCAACTGCCCATTCTCTCCCCACAGCCCTGTATCAGGCCCAATTCCATTGCTCCACACTCACCCCACAGCTCTGTATCAGTCCCCACACTGGTCCCACTGCCCTGCTCCCTTCTCACAACCCTGTGTTGGTCCCCACACTGATCCCACTGCCTTTCTCTCTCCCCACAATACCATGTCAGTTCCCACACTGATCCTACTGCCATGCTCTCAGCCCATAGCCCCATAGCCCCACGTTGGTCCCCAAACTGATCACAACTTACAAATAAAAAGTTTACAGGTGCAGTACAATATCGAAAATAGCTTTGTTTTATGTATCTAAATATGGTGTTCGCACAATGGCCAAATTACATAGCGTCCAATTTCACAGAACATATCATTGACGTTAAGCAACACATAACTGTAATTTAATGCAGGATGTTGGCATTAACTAATATCACTCTCAATATTACCCTTGTATTTTGATATTTATCAGTGACAATTTTTTCCACATCATCATCCAAAATTTTCTTATATTATACACCTGTTTCATGTGTTTAACTGCTAATTTCTGGCCTCAGATAAGAGTGCATGGGTGATTAACAATCCTGGTTTATTTTAGAAATGCACCCTGAGAAACGTGAAACATTTTTGAACAGAAAATTATTCAAGCACCAAATTTCAATGCAATGAGGTAAGATGCATTAAAACACTGATGGTACCCTCTCCTCATCCTCACTTCCAGTGAGCAACCCCATTCTACACATACCAGGGTGGGTAATGTCTGCAGGTAAAGAAGTTACGTATCCATTTCTTTGATTTTTCAATGTGGTTGAGTGTGGGTGCAGATGATATTAATGATCCACATAATGGGCTCAGATCCTTGATATTCCACGAGTCCCTCTTCTCAAGTACCCAACACTCGAATACCAAAGAGCTAATGAAATGTAGCTGACTGAATCTATGCAGAAGATGAGTTCACAGACTGGAACAGTCAAGCAGGTACCAAATATCCACATTGCTTACATATCTTAGTTAGTGCACAATTTTCCACAACAACGGCACCCACAAGATTTTCTCCAAAATCCCTTCCTGTAGCAGCTCCCCTTTCAATAACAACTGATGTGGGTGATGACTACTGTGTTTTTTTATATATCTTTTAAGTGCTGGTCAGAGGCAGAATGATATCCTCAGTCTACCATTTACACAGTGCCAGAGTAGGAACTAAGAATTTTGCACCCACATTTTCATGGAAATAATATGCACCATTGTGGTGGTACACCACTGGCCTACTGCAGGGGGCAACACCTGTACCTGCAGGAGTGTACCGCCGGCCTACTGCAGGTGGCAACCTCTGTACCTGCAGGAGTGTAAGGGGACAAGACAACACCTGGCAGGCTGTCAATCAGTTGGCCTGAAGGGATCAAGCCCCACCAGGTTGGGTGTCAATCACCCTCCGGGATACAAGCCTGCGCCAGCCTCCCGAAACCTCACTCAGATTTACTGCAGCCACAGCCAGCCTGGCTCTGTGGAAGTCTTTGTGGATTAAAGTCTGTTGTACAGTCTTTACTTTGTGTCTGATTCTGGCTAACAGTGCACCACATCCATAGACATGACTAACCACCTTTATGCCACCCTATCTACATCCGATTTTATAAAAATTGATTTTTTTAATATCATAGCTTAAATATTTTTTTTTAAGATCATACCCAAAACCAGGGGTCATGATTTTGTTCCTCGCTGGGAACTCATTTGTGTGAGGGGCATTTGACAAAGTGGCGACTCTCTGTCTTACGGTAGACAAAGTTAAAGAATGTTGCAAATATAAATATAGTTTTACATGACAATAATGGAATCTTTACCTTTTTTTAAACAACTTTAATTTAAAACTGTTAATAAACAGAGTCTGAAATCATCTATTCATTGCTCTTAAAGAATCTACCAAAGTCATTGCATGTGTCCAAAAAAGTATATAACCAGAGTCATACAGCAGGGAAAAGGTTCTTCTGCCTAACTCATCCATGCTGACCAAGTTGGCATTTTGGGCTAGACCCATTTAGCCCATAACCTTATATGCTTTTTCTATCCATGTATCTGTCCAATTGCCCTTTGAACATTTTAATTTTATCCTCTCCCAACTAGTTCTAGATGTAGAATACCCTTGGAGTGAAAATGTTGCCCCTCAGGTCCCTCTTAAATGTCTCCCTCCTTGCCTTAAACCAATGCCTTCTAGTTCTAGAATCATCCACCCAAGAATAAAGCATTCACTTTATCCACACCTCTTTAAACTCATGGCTCAGTCTCCTATGCTTAAAGGAATAAAGACCCAACCTATCTAACTTCTCCCTATAACAAGCACTGTAGTCCCAGCAACATCTTATTGATATCCATCCTGCCACTGGGCAACTAGAATTGCACACATTACTCTAAGTGTGGTCTCTCTAATGCCTTTACCAATCAATCAATCACAAAATTCCATCTTCTGTACCAATGAAGGCAAGCATTCTACACGACTTTGTCCAATTAAGTCATCACTTCCAAAGATCTATACACCTGTACCCCTAGATCTCTTTGTTCTACAACACTCCAGGACCCTGCCATTTTCCATGCAAGTCCTACCCTGGTTTAACTCACACCTCAAACTTGTCAGAGTTCAATTCCATTTGGCCCTCCTTGAGCTACCTTCCCAACTGATCTAGATCATGCTGTAAACTTCGATAACCTTCCTTACTGTCCACAATACCCACAGAGTGGCATGGTTGGTGTAGCGGTTAGCACAATGCCTCTACAGCACCAGAGATTGGTTCTGGTGCTCAAATCCCATGTTGTCTGTAAGGAGTTGGTATGTTCTTTCCATGTCCGCTTGGGTTTTTCCCAGGCCTCTTATTTCCTCACTGTTCAAAACATACCGGGGGTTATAGGTCAATTGGGTGTAAATTGGGCAGCACAGACTTTTGGGCCGAAATGGCCTGTTACCATGCTGTATGTCTAAATTTTTTTTTTTAATTTAAAATTAATAATTCTAGTGCCAACAAACAACAGCACCGAGCCCTGCGACACACCTCTAGTCACAGGGCTCCAATCAAAAAATTATCTTCTACTAAGCCAGTTTTGAAACTAATGGTTTGGCTCATCTTGGATCCCAGGTGATCTAACCTTGCAGAATAATCAGCCATGCCAACTTTGTCAAAGGTCTTACTAAAGACGCCCGAATCTCATTAATCCTCTTGGCCTCCTCTTCAAAAACTATCATATTCATTAGACATGATCTCCAACACACAAAACCACGCTGACTACTTTTAAATCAGTTCCCGATTATTCAAATGCCAGCAGATCCTGTCCCTCAAAATCCCCACAGCAATTTTCCCTCAATTGACAGCAGGCTTACTGTCCTGTAATTATCCAGCTTGTCTTTCCAGCTGTTTTTAAATAAGAGAACAACATTAACGACCCTGCCATCTTCCAGTACTTCACTTGAGGCCAAAATATTTCAGCGGGGATCTCCGCAATTTCTTCTCTAGCCTTCCACAAGGTCGAAGGCTGCTTGTGGTGATAAGTGAAAACTGATTTCTGGACTATAGGAATAAATGCCGAACCAATCATCTAAATGTTTCTCTTTTAATAATTTCTATTTTAATATTTTTATTTATTTTACACAAATAAATATACATGTACAAAACATTTACGGAATGCACAATAATAATGACAAATTACATAACTCAACAAAATATAAAAGCACATATAACGCATCCATAACACAAAACGACGTCAAAAAGAAAATTTTATCATATATAGGCGTGCCTCTAAACCCCATTCCCAAACCAACATTGCACAACTAAAGATAAAATGTACTTCATTCCTGAAATAAAACGGCTGAGTGCTGAAATTCAGAGTTAGTATAATGCCTAGAGGTTATGGAAATAATTCAGAAATGTTCCCCACACCATTTGAAACTTTATATTTGAGTTATTAACTGAGTAACAGATCCAAATGTTTGATGTTATACCATATTTTACTCAAGCATTCTCCCAAATATTTTTAGAATGAGCCAGGAAATCAACTGCTACTGCTTTCTCAGGATGAAGGTCAGGGACTCATTCTGCTAACGCTGTAAAAAGTGACAATTGATGTATACGCTGTATGTTCATACATGGCCAAACATATTGTAATGTAATTCAAAAGGATCACCCAATGATTTTTCTGTCATTTGAATTATAGCAATACCAGGCATCAGGGATTTTCAAATGTCACTGGCAACTGCTGTTCCCATGGCAGCATTGGAGAATATTTAAAATTTAAAGCTGATGCAATCAATCACAGCACGATAAGTGCATAGTCTTTAGCAGAATTTTCAAATACTTTTAACGATCTTTACTCGGCAGCAGAGGGGAAAAGAGTCATGTTAGATTATAGTATGTACAAGGTTTGTCACAGGAGCATGGTTGAGTCCAACGAGCAATGAATGCTATTGACAGTGTCAAAAGCTGATTAGGTTGGGGCCATATTCTTGTGCTATGACGATGGTGCATAGAACCATAAAATAGTACAGCACAGAATCAGGCCCCTGAGACCCATTTAGTCTGGGCTGAACTATTTATTTTGCCTAGTCCCAATGATCTGCCCCCATACCTCTCCCATCTAATGTACCTGTCCAAAATCTTCTTGAATGTTAAAATTGTGCCTGCATTTACCACCTCAGCTGATAGCTCATTCCACACTTCCACCACTCTCTGTGTTCCCCCTAAACTTTTCCCCTTTCACTCTTAACCCACATCCTCTGGTTTGTATCTCGCCTATCCTCAGTTGAAAAAAAAGCCTATCTACATTTTCTCTGTCTATCCTCCTCATAATTTTAAAGACCTCTATCAAATCTCCCCTCATTCTTCTATGCTCTAGGGAATGAAGTCCTAACCTGTTTAACCTTTCCCTGTAACTCAATTCCTGAAGTCCAGGCAACATCCTAGTAAATCTTCTCTGCACTCCTTCTATCCTATTGATATCTTTCCTGTAATTAGGTGACAGAACTGCACACAATATTTCATGTTTGGCCTCACGAATGACTTATACAACATCTATCCTAAAATTTGAAAATATTTCTCCTGGAATTTAGAATCTTTAATTCCTTGTTTGGAATTGTCTGGCCTGAGATTTAACAATATTTAGTCTAGAGTATGGAAAATCTAGATTCAATCTTCTAAATCTAGAATTTGTTTCCTAAATCTTTTACAAATCAGTAATTATTGATCTCCCCATTTTCCAATCAGAATACACAGAAGTTCCATTATTGGGTAGGTTTGTATCGCAAAACATTTTATCTTTAAGAATAAATCAAACTGACTATCAAGTAGGGAATGTTGAAAGTGAACAATTCCAAACACCTGTGAAAACTAGAGAGTTAAGTCGCTAAGAGCAAGGAGCTTAGGGCTTCACTCACGTCTGGATTTCCTACTATTTCCCAACTTGACATGTAGAATCTACAGGCAGATGGACAGCCTCCAAAGTATAAGCAGGTGATCAACGCCCAACTATGCCATCTAGTCAGCAGTTTGTGGGAATAGGAAGAGCAAGAATGCTAAACAAAGGAAGACTAAATGATCAAACATTCTATCAGGCCATTCTGTAATTATTAAGCTGCAAGATGCAAAGAGAGTCATGTTGCATATCCACAATGCACGTCCTCATGGAAAAAAACCCTCACCATAGAGGAGCAAGAATATCTGCATGTCTCCGCATCTACAATTAATTTTTTTGCCTACCATTGCCACCTTCAAAAAGCTGGTGTTATGTAGCTGAGGCACATGACCAAGAAGGTGCAAAGAAGACACATGGACATCTGAATAAACACTTTCATCTGTGTGTAGCCACGTGCTACTCAAAAGAAGACACACACACGTAGTGTAGTCAGGTTAAGCTCTGAGTTTTATTAGGGCTCAGGCCCAACATTTATACTTGTGCTGTGCCCGCTGAGGCCCCCCTTGGCTGACATCACAGCATGCATAACAAAAGCGTGTTTCCCGCATAACAATGCCCTTCTTTCCCACGCGCTGTCCCTGTCTATTGGCTGCGCAGCGAGGCCAGCACCATTTTGTGGTCACTGGCCTTTAAGCTGTTCTTGCCGTTTGCTTGTTGGGACCAGTGCTGCTGCGTGGGCTGCTGGCCTTTGGTTGCTCTTGCCACCCGGAGTGCCTGTTTGATCACCGCGGCAGCGGGCTGCCACACATGCTAAATTCATTTGTTTTGAAATTATTGCTCTAATTTGTGGATTCATCATCAAATCCTTCACAGAGTTCATTAAAACCACAGAGTAAATATTCATTAAGATTTTTCCTTAATGTCTTGACAATGAACTTGGAATAAAGAAATCACTATACATTATTTAACAGGCAGTTCATTATAGTTGAGGATTTTTTTCTTGCCACTGGAGGCAATCTATTTTTCTTTCAGATAATCTATGAATATATACTCTTGCTAGAGAGCAAAAAACAAATTTAATTTGAAAAGTAATCTAATTCATCAAATCCAAAATGAGAGGCACAGTGAATGAATGGAATTAAAGTATTCCACTCAGTCCACAGTGTAACAATAGAGTGCTAGTGATCCTCCTGACCACTCGAGGGAGTCAGAGATTAGTTTATGGCAGCATGGGTTGGATTCAAGATGGATGCCTCCACACGCTCTTGAGTAATTTAGCTAATATAGTATAATTGTTTTAAAGAACCCAAGTTTCTTTATTACAATAAAAAGAAATATCACATGGTACCAAGACTGAAAATCAGTCAATAGCAGTAGAGAAATGGAAAGTATAAAGGTACTGATGCTGTTTAGAGGCTGTTCAAATAAATATTCATACTGTACCTGCAAGCCATTGGACTCGATAGCAAAGTTGATGCCCAGAAGATTGCACTGCAACTTATCGTGGCAGGACCTCAAACACTAGAGGTTTTCAATACAATAGACAATAGGTGCTGGAGTAGGTTATTCAGCCCATTGAGCCAGCTCCACCATTCATTTAGATCATGGCTGATCTTCCACTATCAGTACCCTGTCCCTACCTTCTCCCCATAACCCTTAATTCAATTCCCAGCCATAGGAATCTTATCTAACTCCTTCTTGAACTTATCCAGAGAACCTGCCTCTATCATCCTTGTAGCAAAGCATTCCACAGACCAACAACACTCTGGGTAAAAAATGTCCTAAAGGCCTTCCCTGTATTCTTAAACTAGGGTCTCTAGTCCTAGTCTCGCCAACATCGGGAACATGTAATCAGTTTCTATTGTGTCCAATCCATTTGTTTTTGCTGAAGCAGAAGACCAGAGCAACTTCAACAAGATTATCGAGATATTTGATGAACATTTTTCACCAAAGAGAGATGAAATGTTCAAGAGGTACGTGTTTTGCTCTCGCACGCAGCTGCAGGGAGAAAAGTTTGATGCTTTTTTAAAAAAACGTACTTGAAATTAATAGCAAGAACATGCAATTTTGGATTGCTGCAAAATTCAATGATCCATAATCAAACTTTGTTCGGGATTATTGATAAGAAACTGAGAGAGAACTCGCGATGAGAGACAGAGCTTGCCTGAACTGAAGCGGAAAAAAAGTTCAGTGAGAGTGCAAAAGCCGGTGAAAACAAAGATATAGCCATAGCTACAGTGTGGATCTAAAAACAAAAAATCAAAAAAAGATGGAGAGACATTCAATTGCAAATGATGTGACACTCAACATACACCAAAACGATACCCAGTCTGTGGAAAAGTCTGTAATAAGTGCAAAGGGCAGAATCATTATGCAGAGCAAAGTTTTTTCCAAAGGGAAACAAAACAGAAGTGGAACTGTACGCACTATAGAAGAAACTGCTCTTAGTGATACATTTTTTGTTGGCATAGTAGTGTAGAAAGAATCTGAACAGCCAAGTGTGAATAGACTTGAGCAGGATGTGTCATTGCATATAAATGCAACAAATATTCCTTTCAAGGTAAACATAAGGCCAAAGGTCAATTTGATTTGTAAGCACAACATCAGGGCAATAGAGATAAAGCATGCAAATCCTGTACAACTCAAAGCATACAATGGTCAGAGCATCAGCATGAAAGGTACATATAAATTCAAGGTGAAAGTTGAAGATAAAGAGCACCACCTCAGGTTCACAGTAGTCCCAGATGGACGTTATTCAGAGCTTGGTGACAAAGCATGTGAAAACTTAAACGTAGTCAAGAGGGTGTATCACATTAACAGTGCCAATACATGGAACAGCGTAGAGGAAATACTGGATCAATTTCCAGATATCTTCAAGGGGTTTGGAGTTCTATCTTTCACCTTAAGATACAGTTAAGAGGACACACAGCCAGAAGTGCATGACCTGAGCCAGGTTCCAGCGCCACTAAAAGAAAAGCTCAAGCAGGAACTTGACCAAATGCTGGTACTAGGGGTCATAAAGAAAGTGGAGGAGCCCACAGAATGGGTGAATTCAATGGTGTGTGGCAAAAAGAAGAATGGTAAGCTACACGTGTGCACAGACTCAAAAGACATGAATGCCAATATAAAGAGAGACATTATTCAGATTCTGACCAGGGATGAAATTTCAAGCGAGATGGCCAGTGCAAAGATTTTCACTAAATTGGATGCATTCCAGGGCTTCTGGCAAATAAAACTGCATGAATATAGTACATTTAATACACCATTTGGCTGTTAGTCCTGCCTGAGGATGCTTTTTGGAAGTTCCTCAGCTCCGAAAGTGTTTCACAGGACAATGGAGCACATCAAAGAAGGCATAAATGGGGTTTGTGTGTACATGGTTGACATGATCCAATGGGGGATTCACACAAAACCAACACAATGACAGTGCTGCAACCTATCCAGAAGTATAGATTTAAGTTAAAGAGTGAAAAATGTCAGTTTGGTGTGAAGGAAATCACCTGTCTGGGAGATAAACTGTCAGAGGCAGGTGTGGAGCCAGATAAGAGAAAGGTGAAAGCAATTCTAGGAATGCTCAGACCCACTTACAAAAAAGGCACATTGAGAGTGCTGGGAATGATCAATTTAATTGGTAAATTCATACCAAACTGGCCTTCCAAAGCAATGTATCTAAGGAAGTTGTTACAGGATATACGTGAATTCAAATGGACAGACAACCACGAGGATGAATAGGGATGACTGAAGACCATTCAAACTACAGAACCAGTACTTTTGATGTTCTTTGATGCATCCAGAAAGTGAAAATATCTACAGATGCTTCAAAAGATGGAAGAGGTGTCATCCAACTTCAGGCTGGAGGAGTTTGGAGGCCAGGAGGATACGCATCAAGGATGATGACAACATCTGAATCTTGATATGCACAGATTAAGAAAGAGTGTCCATATCAGGTCTATGGACTCTAGAAATTCCACAGTTATGTGCATGGTCTACTAACATTTGTGGCAGAGAGAGACCACAAGCCATTAATAGGGATAATCAAGAGAAATCTCAGGGAAATATCACTGAAAATCCAAAGACTGATGATGAAGCTACAACGTTATAACTTTGAATTGGTGTACACACCAGGGAAACTTAATGTGTTAGCTGATGTATTATCCAGGGCAACAACACTGAATGAAGCACACAATGAGAATTCCACAGAGACAGATGTGAATCTCCACATGAATCTGATCACTGAATTTCTTCCTATATCTGACATGAAATCCAAGCAGATCACAGCTGAAACAGAAAAGGACACAGTTCCACAGAAGGTCATCAAGAATCTGAATGAAGGATGGCGTAGCGGTGAATGTCAGCTATATTACAACATCAGAGCTGAGCTGAGTGTTGTCAATGGGCTTCTACTCAGACAGAGCAGAATTATCATTCCTCAATCACTGTGACGAGAGATGCTGAAAAGGATGATGGTGGGGGGGGGGGGGGGTGGGGGGGGGGACCTTTAATGGAAAAATGCAAGAGGAGGGCCAGAACTGCTGTTTATTGTTGGAGATAAATGCTGACATTGACAGGATGGTTTCAAGCTGTGAGATCAATTTGAAACATCACACAAAGCAGGCAAAGGAACCTGATCATAACTGACATACCAACAGAACCATGGCAGAAAGATGGGACTGATCTGGTCCACATGGATCGAAAGAATTACTTGCTGGTTATTGATTATTTATTGAACTATCTGGGGATTGCACTGCTTCCTAACATGTCTGCTTGCATATGTGATCAAATATATGAAATTTATCTTTGCAAGACATGGAAGTCCTCAAATTGTCTGACAACGGACCATGCTACAGTTGTAGAGAATTCCAGAACTTTGCAGAAGAGTATGATTTTCAGCATGTGACTTCAAGACCTCTACATCCACAGTCAAACAGTAAAGCAGAGAAAGAAGTTCACATAGTTAAACAGTTACTCAAGATAGTTAGAGAGTGGCTTAGATCCGTATCTAGCTCTGTTGAGTTACAGACCTTCATCACTTGAACATAGTGTGTTACCTGCTGAGCTTCTGATGGGATGCAGACAACGTACAACAGTTCCCTACTCAAACAAGAACAGAGATTTTGAAGATGTCGAATGGAAACAAAAGTGTTTGCGATGGAGACAAAAAGCAAACTATGACAAGTCAGCAAGAAGCTTAGGGCCACTGGCACAACATGACACAGTGAGACTCAAAGATTCCAACATTTGGGACAAAAAGACTACTGTTCTAGAGGAAATAAATCCAAGATCTTTCACTACCAGAACAGAGGAGAGTCAAATATTGAGGATGAATTCAAAAAGATTGCTGAAAACGCAAGAGACTCTGCAGGAACAGACAAATGCAGAAGATCCCACCTGAACAGCAACAGAGGAAACAATACCAGTGCTAAACAGTAGTGGAGCAGCAGAGCCGACACAAGTACCTGTATTAAGAAGATCCACATGTGTCAGCAAACCACCTGACAGACTGAATCCTTAAAAGAAAAAGAAATGCACACTTAAAGTTTGTGCTGCTGATATTGTGTTTATGTTTGTGTTGAATTTTAAATAGAAATGAATATTGTATTAGTGTGTCATGTTATTAAATTAAACATCTCAATGGAAGGGTACATAATGATAGAGTGCTAGTGATTCTCCTGACCACTAGAGGGAGTCAAATACTAGGTGTGACAGATTGGGTTGGATTCAAGATGGATGCTCCCACACGGTCTTGTGTACTTTAGCTAATAAAGTATAGTTGTTTTAAAAGTACCCAAGTTTATTTATTACAATAAAATAAACATCTTACACAACACAACTGCACAGTTCTGAAAATAAGCACAGACTTCTTATTATCACATTAACTTAAAATTATTTGAACCTTAACCATTAGTTTGGAATCTGCACTTGAAATGAGGGATCCTACTTCTACAAATGCTCCCATCCTTTTTGAGCATTGGATTCTATCAATATAGTTCTACAAATTGTTGGGGATGGTTGAGCATTCTGCTGGCAGAGCTCCCGGTTACAGTCATTTCAGAGTTTGCACATGAACACCTACAAAAGCCTGGAAAACAGATCTTGATTTATCACATTTGGAGGAATCCCTTTCCTTTTCATCTTGCCTGAAAGGATCATAATACTGAGCTGGCAAGGACAAGAGGGCTGAAGGACCTGTTTCGTGCTTTATCACTGTGGCGGCCTGCCGCTGCGGCAATCGAGCTGGCTCTCTGGGCAGTGAATGCAACCAAAAGCCTCCGGACAATCCTTCCTTTGTGGACACAGGTGCAGAGGTCAGCATCCTGCCACCGTCGAGACAGGACACCAGGAACAGGTATTTGGACCCCATGCTGAGGGCCGCCAACAAAAGCACGATTCAGGCCTAGAGTAACCACAAGGTTCAACTGCAGTTCAGAGGCAGCTTCTTCTCATTGATGTTCATGCTAGCCTCAGTGGAACAGCCACTCCTTGGGTCAGATGTCTTGTGCACCCACAGCCTGCTCGTGGACCTCAAGGGAAGGAGATTGGTTCACGCTAAGATTTTCACAAACCTTCCATCTCAAAGATGCCAGGCTCCCAGCACTCCACCTGGACTCCGTACAGAGATCGGGCAACAAGTTTACCAGGGTTCTGGCCATGTTCCCTGCAGTGCTCACCCTCCAATTCACCATGGTGATGCCCCAACATGGAGTACAGCTCCGTATTCTGACCCAGGGCCCACCGCTCCACTCAAGGGCAAGACGCCTTCCTCCGGAGAAGCTCCAGCCAGCGAACGAGGAATTCAGGAAGCTGGAGGAGCTCGGCATCATACAGCGGTCGGACAGCCATGGCCTTCTCCCTTGCACATGGTACCCAAAGCAACTGGGGGCTGGATCAGTACACTGGATCGGTACCCTGTGCTGCACATCCAGGACTTTGCAACTAATCTGCACAGGGCAAGGATCTTCTCCAAGATGGACCTTGTGTGGGGATGCGGGAATATCATCAGATCCTGGTACACCCTGATGATATCCCCAAGATTGCCATCATCACCCTGTTTGGCCTCTTTGAATTCTTCCGAATGCCATTCAGGCTAAAGAACACCACACAGATCTTCCAGCGACGCATTGACACAGTGAGCCAAGACCTGGACACCTTCATGTACCTGGACGACATCCTGATGGTGAGCAGAAACCAACAGGAGCATATGGTGCACCTCCACAACCTCTACTCCCAACTGAGCGAGTTCAGCCTGATGATCAACCCAGCCAAATGCCAGTTTGGATTGGAAGCCATTGACTTCCTGGGCCACAGGATTAACCAGGGAAGGAACCATATCGCTACCCAGTAAAGTGGAGGACATCCTGAAGTTCCCCAGACCTAACAAGACCAAGGAACTACAGGAGTTTGTGGAGATGATCAATTTCTATCACAAGTTCATCCCCTCAGCTGCCCAGATCATGCAGCCCTTGTTTGCCTGGATGGCAGTCAAGGTGAAGGGCATCACCCGGGGTGAAGAGTCAGTGGAAGCCTTCATGAAGGCCAAGAAAGCCCTGACGGAAGCCACTCTCTTGGCACATCCCAGATCAGACACTCCAATGAATGCCTCAGGAATGGTGATTGGCAGAGTTCTGAAGCAGCAGATCGAAGGAAGTTGGTGGGCATTGGCTTTCTTCAGCAAACATCTGCAGCCTCCAGAACTGAAGTACAGCATTTTCAACAGAGAGCCATTGGCGCCGTACTTAGCCATCTGCCACTTCAGGTATTTCTGAGAGGGCAAGTCCTTCACAGGTTTTATAGATCACAAGCCCCTGACTTTCGCCTTGGCTAAGATCTCGGACCCTTGGTCAACCGGCAGGCAACAACGCCTGTCTTACATCTTGGAGTATACCACAGATGTAAGGCACATCTCTGGCAAGGACAACATAGTGGCCGATGCACTGTCCAGGCAAAGTATCCATGCGCTATCAAGGGGAGTGGATTTCGTGGCACTGGAGGAGGCGCAGCAGAAAGACGAGGAGATTCTCCACTACAGGACTACCATATCAGGACTGCAGCTCCAGGATATCCCAGTCAGCACAGGTAACACCACCCTCCTGTGTGACATGGCTACCGGTCAGATCAGACCCATCATCCTGGTGGCTTAGAGACGACAGGTATTTGACTCCATCCATGGACTGGCTCACCCATCCATCAGGACCATAGTCCTGCTGGTGGCCAGCAAATATGTGTGGCATGGATTGTGGAAACAGGTCAGCAGATGGGCAAAGGCCTGCACACAGTTCAAAACAACCAAGGTACAGCAGCACACAAGACCCCACCACAGCACTTCTAGCCCGCAGTACGAAGGTTTGACAACATCCATGTGGACATAGTAGGATCCTTATCAGTATCCCAGGGTTTCCACTATCTTTTCACGATGGTCGACCGCTTCACCAAGTGGTCAAAAGCAGTCCCACTGGTAGACACATCCACAACCTCATGTGCCAGGGCCCTCATCTCGTCCTGGGTGGCATGGTTCGGGTTACCATCCCACATCACATGTGGCTCATTGGCTCAGTTTACCTCCAGTCTGTGGTTCGACCTCGCCCAGCTGCATCACACAACAGCTTACCACCCACAGTCCAATGGGTTGGTGGAACGCTTCTACAGGCACCTCAAAATCATGCTTATGACCAGACTCAACTGGGTAGATGAGCTACCATGGGCACTGTTGGGCATCTGCACAGCACCCAAGGAGGACCTCAGCACCTCTTCCACCGAACATATCTATGGAGCTCCACTGGTGGTCCTGGGAGAATTCGTACCATCCCCAAGCAGACAGCAGGATGACTATGCAGTGTTCCTCAGCAGGCTAAGGGAAAGAGTCGGCAACCTGACCCCAATTCTGCCTTCCAGGCACGGACAAGTGAGGACCAACATACCCAAAGCCCTGCAGGACTGTGAGTATGTTTTCATTCGCAGGGGTCCACATCATCCTTCATTTCAGAGACCATACGAGCGTCCATTCTAGGTCATCCTCAACAACAGGGCCATGTTTGAGCTGGAGGTTGGAGGTCTTCACCACAGACAGGTTGAAGCCGACACACCTGGACCCGGTCGAAACACCAGCACCACACCGAAGAGGCAGGCCACCAAAGGCTGCAGAGACTTTCCCCTCGGCCACCAAGGACAACAAAAAGGACAATACTACCGGTTCTGGGAGTTATGGTGCGGGGTCATGTGGTGTCCCTTTGCTGTGGTGATTGAGCTGGTGGTCCGGGCAGTGAGTGCAACCAAAGCCCAGCAGCCCACGCAGCGGCATTAACCCCAACAAGTGAACTGGCAGGTGAACAGCAAGTGCAGCTAAAAGGCCAGTAACCTTAAAATGACACTGGCCTTACTGCGCAGCCAACAGACAGGGACAGTGCATGGGGAAGAAGGGCATTGTTATGCAAGAAAGTACACGTGTGCGGGAAACCCGCATTTGTTATGCATGTGGTGATGTCAGCCAAGGGTGCCATGGCAGGAACAATCCAAGAATAAAAGTCAGGCCTGAGCCCTAATAAAACGAACAGCTTAACCTGACTACACTATGTGTGTGTGTGCGTGTCTTCTTTCGATCAGTGCACAGCTACACATCTATAATTCGATGAGTGGCCAAATTGTTGAAAAACATTCATTACAACACACAATTAATCTGCTCCTGTGTTGCCATAAGTGTCGCACAGCACAGAATCAGGTCCTTCATCCACCAGTTTCATCAGATAGTGGAGGAAATGTAGCAGGTTGAAGAAAATGTTCATCTTTAATAGTTAAGATGCAAAAGCAATGTTGGATCAAGCTCCATTGAGAAGTTCCATACACAAAAGTGCTGGAGAAACTCACCAGGTCATGCAGCATCTATAACAGGTCGTCAACGTTTTGGGTTCAAGCCTTTCACTTCCTATGCATGCTGTGCAGCCAGCTGAATTTCTCCAGCACTTTTAGGTACTGCACATCTCTGCTGACATGCTCCTTTCTTGACTCACTGAGGTGATTACTGTGGTGCGCTGTTAGACAGAATCAGACACACACAAGGTGAAGGTAAAGACTGAACAAACGACTTTAATCCACAAAAACATCCACAGAGCCAGGCTGGCTATGGCTGCAGCAACTCAGAGTGAGGCCTCGGGAGGACAGCATAGGCTTATATCCCGGAGGGTGATTGACACCCGACCGGGTGGGGCTTGATCCATTCAGGCCGACTGATTGGCAGCCAGCCAGGTGTTGGCCTGTCCCCTTACACTCCTGCAGGTACAGAGGTTGGCCCCTGCAGTAGGCTGGTGGTGTACCACCACATTTACAATGGAGTTGCTATAAGTTGTTAAATACAAAGATATCCCAGTGACAAATTAGGAGGGTAGAGGTAGATGCCTTGCAAGTTTCAGTGTTCCCATCTGGTTGTCAGTTTGCCCTTCCAGGTAGTCATAGTTGCTGATATGCTAGGTGCTGTTGAAAAAGCCTTGATTGATTGTCGGAACAGATTTTGTGAATGCACAGACTTTTGGACAGTGACAGAAGACTCAGGGCAATTGTGGGTGTTCCGAGCAAACAGGCTGATTAATCCTGGATGATCAAAGCATCGCCCCAACGGAAGCATTCCATGGGATTCTTGATATTCTTTGCAGATGTGGAAAGCCTTTAAAAGTCAGCATTTCAGTCCTTTACTGAAAAGTACTCAGCCTCGGTCCCAGGAAGGTGCGCTTGCTCTCTCTCCGTCTCTCTCCGTCTCTCTCCGTCTCTCTCCGTCTCTCTCCGTCTCTGTCTCTCTCTGTCTCTCTCTGTCTCTCTCTGTCTCTCTCTGTCTCTCTCTGTCTCTCTCTGTCTCTCTCTGTCTCTCTCTCTCTCTCTATCTCATCCTGACATCAACCACCAACAATAAAGAGTAACAACATGGGAAAATGCTGTGTTTAATTTGCATCAATACTAAACCCAAGATCCTTAGGTTAATAGATAATAGGGTTAGTGACAAAGTCTGAATCAGACTACTAATGAAGAAATGGAGGGCATAACTTGTGGCCATGAAGAGAGAGAGAGACCTGTGAATTTCTAGAACAGTAGACACCAGAAATGTTAAAGGTGTGCTTGATAAAAGTACACCAATGGCATATCTCAATGCAATTCACATGTCAGTCAATTTCTGACTAAAGTCAGAAACTAACTTTGCAAGGAACAACCATTATAATCCAGTAGGCCAAGAGTCTGAAGTGTTAGCTGGATTATAGTTTATTTGACACATACAAATCACTTCAGTACTCTGGATTTTTAGCCTTGACCACAAGAATCTTATGACTGTGGTCACAGTACTTTGAAAATACAACTCTTTCCAGTTTCCATGCCATTTCCAATTCTGAGTTATCCCACACTTAATGAAGCTATTTCAATCTGTTGTTAATACTTATAAAATGCACAGCACAAACTTTTAGGATATAGCATTGTCCCTTCTAGAGTTACTCTTTACTGTCGATAGTTAATGTCAGGATGAGATTACAGAGATAGCACCTTCCTGGGATGGTCATGTAATTTTAACTGAACAGATAATTATCAACAGGATTTATAGTGCAATATTATTCTGCCTTCTAAAATGAAATAGTATGTCCCTTTATATTAGTGGTGCTCTCAGCCTAATGTACAAAAGTAAAGTAATTACTTTAATTAAAGTAATTAAATAACTGAAAGATTATTAATCTTACACTTACATAGACCAAAAATTCCTGGTAGTTCAAAGTTCAAACTTAATTATCATCCAATCAGACCAGTACAACCTGACAAAACAGTGTTCACCAGTCCACAACGGAAAACAGTGCAAACACACATACAGACAATTGATACATATACACAGAGCCTATACACATAGAGAATAAAATCCTCAGTATCTGTCACATACGGGGATTGCAGATGCCGGATATGCAAATTCTCCAATTCACTGAGGTACACTCGTACACCTGCATTAAGAATGAACAGTTTAAAGACAAAATGCAAAATGTAAAATAATTTGAAAAAAAAAGTGCTGTGGTCTTTAATTAAGTAAAGTTCACTTTAATCAGGTAATTCCAACAACTTACAAAATTTAATTTAAATTTGAATCCTGGTAGCTGGCACAGTTAGTGTTGCACGAACCACTGCACTAACCATGCCAGTGTCCTAATTAAAACCCCCTCACCCACGTTTAAAGGTAAACCCTAACTAACATACTTAATAAAGATAAAGACACTTACTGGGAGACACTTTTGGAGAGTCGCCTCAGAGGTGAGCGGCATCGGCTGGCTCTTCATCCTGGGTCCTGACATTTTATTCAAATGCAACTTTATTCAAACTTTGTTCAAACTGCTGCTGCGGGCGGGACACGTCCTGGGCTCTCCAACTGGCAGAATGTTTGCTCCTATCTTCACCATGGGTTTGTGTGTTGCTTCGGAGAACATTTACAATTTTTAACTTTTCAAATGTTTTAATATTTTTTTCCCTTTTTGTGCCTGTTTGCTTGGGTTGCAAGTTGCTTGAATTCTGTATCAAAATAAATATTACTAATACATAGTCTTCTTTGGCTTGGCTTCGCGGACGAAGATTTATGGAGGGGGTAAAAAGTCCACGTCAGCTGCAGGCTCGTTTGTGGCTGACCAGTCCGATGCGGGACAGGCAGACACGATTGCAGCGGTTGCAAGGGAAAATTGGTTGGTTGGGGTTGGGTGTTGGGTTTTTCCTCCTTTGCCTTTTGTCAGTGAGGTGGGCTCTGCGGTCTTCTTCAAAGGAGGCTGCTGCCCGCCAAACTGTGAGGCGCCAAGATGCACGGTTTGAGGCGTTATCAGCCCACTGGCGGTGGTCAATGTGGCAGGCACCAAGAGATTTCTTTAGGCAGTCCTTGTACCTTTTCTTTGGTGCACCTCTGTCACGGTGGCCAGTGGAGAGCTCGCCATATAATACGATCTTGGGAAGGCGATGGTCCTCCATTCTGGAGACGTGACCCATCCAGCGCAGCTGGATCTTCAGTAGCGTGGACTCGATGCTGTCGACCTCTGCCATCTCGAGTACCTCGACGTTAGGGGTGTGAGCGCTCCAATGGATGTTGAGGATGGAGCGGAGACAACGCTGGTGGAAGCGTTCTAGGAGCCGTAGGTGGTGCCGGTAGAGGACCCATGATTCGGAGCCGAACAGGAGTGTGGGTATGACAACGGCTCTGTATACGCTTATCTTTGTGAGGTTTTTCAGTTGGTTGTTTTTCCAGACTCTTTTGTGTAGTCTTCCAAAGGCGCTATTTGCCTTGGCGAGTCTGTTGTCTATCTCATTGTCGATCCTTGCATCTGATGAAATGGTGCAGCCGAGATAGGTAAACTGGTTGACCGTTTTGAGTTTTGTGTGCCCGATGGAGATGTGGGGGGGCTGGTAGTCATGGTGGGGAGCTGGCTGATGGAGGACCTCAGTTTTCTTCAGGCTGACTTCCAGGCCAAACATTTTGGCAGTTTCCGCAAAGCAGGACGTCAAGCGCTGAAGAGCTGGCTCTGAATGGGCAACTAAAGCGGCATCATCTGCAAAGAGTAGTTCACGGACAAGTTTCTCTTGTGTCTTGGTGTGAGCTTGCAGGCGCCTCAGATTGAAGAGACTGCCATCCGTGCGGTACCGGATGTAAACAGCGTCTTCATTGTTGGGGTCTTTCATGGCTTGGTTCAGCATCATGCTGAAGAAGATTGAAAAGAGGGTTGGTGCGAGAACACAGCCTTGCTTCACGAATAAATATTACTAATACATAGTAGAGTCACAGGAAGTGGTTTTCACAGTTCAACCATCATTCAGCAGACTCACTGACTGTGCCTGTTCCTTAGCCCTGTTGGATCTGGCTCTCATACTTTCATCTCTTCCCTGCCAGGAGTAGCTGGAAGTTGCTGTGTGTGGGGTTGTGAGGGTGCTCAGAGATTTTGCAAGCCCTCTTTAAACAAGGATTCCAGTAAATCACATTGATGGTGGGGAGGGAAACCCCAGTCATTCTCTCTGCCTCTTTTATGGTCCTATGGATTGACCTCCGGTCTGAGGCTCTACAACAATCATACCGCCCTGTGATGCAGCCAGCCAGGACTCCTGTAGAAAGTTGACAGAATGGTGGTTGACAGCCGTGCCCGCTTCACACTGTTATGCCTTCCTGACAAGTTAGGAGATGCTATGTGTCCGGCATAAGTTACTTCTTAATTGAACTCTAAGGATTAATGTGTAATGGAGGGTGGTCATCCTTGGTCGGCCTGAAGTCTACAATCATTATCTTTGTTTGGAGACTCAGGGTGTTATTCTCACACCATTTCACAAGATTTTCCACCTCTTGTGTTGTTGCTGATGAGGATGTCTACTATCGTGTCAACTGCAAGTAACATCCTTGTACACAGTGCTGGAGAAACTCTACAGGTTAAACAACATGTAGGCACTCAAAGTTTCAGGCCTGAGCCCTTCTTCAGCAGTGACCATGACTGGGAAAATGGTGTCCTTGTCACTTATCCTGTGAAGCAACACCAGCGAAGGATCATTCTGTGCAAGCAGGTGGCCTATCTTTAAACTCACTTGCCCACTGGAATGATAAACTAGCAGACCTAAAGGGGATCATGTAAAATCAGCACCAAAAAGACAAGTTAAAAAGCAGGAGGAGACCACGGCCTACCTCCAAAACTGGCAACACACCAATCCAAAATCAATCCCTCTTTGCCAATGGTCTACCAGGGACTACCCAGCAGGTACTTACTGCTCAAAGAACCCATGAAAGACCCCCCACCCCATCTCCACAGTCCTTCCCATCCTGACAAAAGGATTCTTTCCTCACCCGATCTTACCTGATGATAGCTTTCTTTTGCTCCACCAAATAATTAGGGAAAAAAATAATAGTGCAGGGTTACCTAAAATTGGAAAAATTGATGTTCATGTCATTGGGTTTAATGCTGTCCAGGGGAATATGATGTGTTGTTCCTCAAGTTCATATTTAACCTCATCCTGACAGTGGATGAGGCTGGGGATGGGAAGGTTTGTGTGGGATTGGTTTGGTAACTAATATAGTTATCTACCAGGTGTTCAGAATAATGCATCATACTCCTGGACAGCCGTAAACAGAATAAAATTCCATTTTAAGTGACCCTCACCTCTCTCTGCTTCCACGGTTTCCTACTCTTCTTTACCTATTCCTGTTCTTGCTACACTCTCGAACCTTGCCCCACCCCAAACATTATGGAGGGCACTGTCGATGGAGTCCATGGAAGGGAGGGGGGAGGTTTGTGTTTTATTCTGAACTGCATTCACTATCTTCTGCCGCTTTGCATCTTGAGCAGAGCAGGGCCAGTATCACACTGTGATGCATCCAGCAAGTATGATTTTGATGGTACACCTGTGAAGGTTTTTGAGGGACAAGAGAAGCATGCTGAACATCCTCAGTCTTCTGAGAAATTACAGGCATTGGCATTTATGTGCTTAAACCAGGTCAGAGCATTGAAGGATTTGAAGCAATTTACTGCTGGGAGTAGCAGCAGGTTGAATAATTTTGAGAGTGTAAAATCAAGTAGCAGACTCTACACATAACTACAAATAACACAGAATTGGATTTCTAACTTTTATAGTATGGATTAGATGAGCACATACTGTGTCCTGCCCACAAAGACTTTTTTGATCAGCAGCTAATACGAGACATTATATGAGCATCAAAATCAAATTAACTGCATAGAAATAGTCCATATGTAACCTACAAGGAATTATCCAACATCTTTATCTGTCATGGAGAAATGAGATCCCATGCATTCCAGCACCAAAAACTCATATTTTGCACTGATGTAAAGATTAAATGTTTAATTGGTTCAGTAGCATCCTGTCCAACTGGAGTGGACAGGATTACCACAATTACAGTGAAAAATGTTTACTCACAACTTCAAATTAAAGGTCTTTCCCTTAAAAATCCATTAAGTGTGCAATTATCATTTGTCTTAAAGACACCAGTATTATCCAACCGATAATGATAACAAGTAGATTAGAATGTTCGATATTAATTCTACCACATATGCCATTTTATGGTAACCTTTGAGTGTGTTCTGTGAATGTACAGTAATATCTCTGATCATAAATCTGGAAGAATTTGGGCAGATGTCCTACTGTTCAATGTTAATGATTTTCCTTGCCAGAATTATGTATGAATAGATATTGGACAGAAATAGGATTAGGATGAATAAAGATAAAAATAAGAACATGAAAACTTGAAGTGAGTGCAGTCAATCTAACTTGCTTCTCATTTCAATGGTCATACAGACCATTACATCCTACAAGATGAAACCTAACATTATAACTGGCTGTGAAGTTTCACTACCCAATGACCTGAACACCTTGTATACTCGCTTTGAAAAGGTGAATTCAACCGTTTCAATGAAAATATCTGCGAAAGCTGTGTTATCTGTCTCTGAGGCCTTCAAGAGGTGAACCCTCGCAAAGCATCAGACTGTGATGGCGACCTTATGTAAAGATCTGGACCTACTGCAATTTGCCTACCACCACAATCGCTCCGCAGCAGATGTTATCTCACTGGCTCTCAACTCATTCCTGGATCACCTAGACAACAGCAATACATACATCAGGCGACTTTTCATCAACTACAATTCAGCTTTCAACACAAATGCCTCCTCATTACAGGCCAGCAATTTCACAAACTGGGCCTCAGCATCCCCCTCTGCAACTGAATAATTGACTTCCTCATTGGAAGACCATAGTCAGTATAAATTGGTAAAAATGTCTCCTCCTCACTGATAATCAACACAGGTAAACTTCAAGGCTTAGCCCACTGCTTTTACACCCATGACTGTGTGGCTATCTACAAATTTGGCTTTGACATCACAGTGGTCAACAGAATCACAGACAGCAATTAGGAAGATAGATCAGCTGGTTGAGTGGTATCACAACAAACTTGCACTCAACATTAGCAAAACTAAGGAGCTGATTGTGGACATCAGGAGGAAGAAATCAAGAGAACACAAACCAGTCCTTATCAAGGGGTCAGTCATGGAAAGGGTTAAGAACTTCAAGTTCATTTGTGTCAACATCTCTGAAGAACTAACCTGGACCTTCCATGTTGATGCAATCATGAAGAAGGCTCACCAACAGCTATACTTCACGAGGAGTTTGAGGAGATTTAGCATGTCACCAAAGATTCTTGCAAATTTCTATAGGTGTATCATAGAGAGCATTCTGACTGGTTCCATATCTGTCTGGTATGTAGCAGTCAATGCACAGGATAGCGCTGGCCAAGTTTATAACATATTGAGGGCTCATTAGTGGAGAGGGTCAAGAACTTCAAATTTCTAGGTGTCAACATCTCCAAGGATCTGTCCTGGAGCATCTACATGGTTTCAATCACAAACAAGGGTCTCCAGCGCCTATACTTTGTGTCTGAGAAGGTTCGGTATGTCAGTGAAGACTCTCAAAAACTTCTACGGGTGTACTGTGGAGAGCATTTTGGCTGGTTGCATCACTGCCTGGTATGGAGGCGCCAAATCTCAGGACAAGAATAAACTCCAGAGGGTTGTTAACTCGGCCTGGGGCACCACAGGCACCAGTCTTCACTCCATCAAGGGCATCTACATGAGGCAGTGTCTTAAAAAAAAATAACCTCTATCCTCAAAGACCCCCCCAACCACCCAGACCATGCCTTTTTCACTCTGCTACCATCAGGTGGTACAGGAGCCTAAAGATGAGCACTCAGCGGCACAAGGACAGCTTCTTCCCCACTGCCATTAGATTCCTGAATAATCAATGAACCAGACACTGCCTTACTCTTCATGGACTATGACTGTAATTATTACTTTTTTTTTTAATAAGATGATTATAATATGTATGTTTGCACTACGCTGCTGCCCAAAACCCCAAATTTCATGACTTGTTCACGACAATAAATCCTGATTCTCTGCAGCACTCTACAAATAACTTTATGTCAAAAAGGACCATTCATTTTAGTTTTCTGTCCTTCAGACTATGCTCTTACCTCTAATCACGAGTCCTTGGTTAATTTGTGTGGCACTTTCACAAATGCCTTTTGGAAATCCAGATATAGGTCTCCCATTGTTTTCCCCTCTACTAAAGTCTCTACATATTCAAGAGAGTATTACAGTCAGTGCCCAGTTTACACAAGGGTTCTGTGCATAAGGTGATTTATCTTCATTAGGAATGTCAATTTTCTCCAGCTACCCATATCACTCCACATTAACTTGTAAACATTTTTAATTTTAAAAAGTGGCCCTGCCGGAGATGCTGGAAATGGCATTGCTGCTGCAGTTGTGGACCCGGGGAGAGTGGGGAGCCAAGGCACAATGCTCCTCAGCAGGGTTCTCCACCCTGTCCAAAGACTGAGATCTCCAATACAGGCTTTAAATTGCCTGTGAAAGGAACCAACAGTGTTTTCTTTTAAAATCCTGCGATCGCAGGGTCTGGGCCCAAGATGGCGGCGTCTGTGTTCAGCAGCAGCCTCGACAGGTTGCAGAATCCACAGAGCGGCACTGAGGACTCGCAATGCCGAGAGCATTCCTTGTTGAGAAAGAGAAGTGACCCTACGGGACAGTGACACAGCGGCAGACCAGTGAGGGGGTTTTGTGGCTGAAGAACACATGGGCAGAGAGCAGTTGGTGTCTCGAGGTGAGGAACGCAGGCAGGCTGCAGCTGACTGTGGTCAAAGAACTCGTACCAGGCTGCACACTGCTGGAGACTTGCTCAAGACTGACTGAAGGGATACAAGTTATCGGAACAGGAACAAGAGAGGACATCATGGGTTGGGAGGGCTCCTGAGGAGCCTTGTGCACTGAAAGCTGTTTTTATCTTTTTAATATATTTTTATTGATTTAGAAAAGAGAAATATATCATGTTTGAAGGCTTCCTGATCATGTCGGAGGTTTGGATATGGAGTCTGAGTTGCCAATGGTTTGAACTGAAGTCTGTGTGGCTGCAGAGGCTATGGGAGGCCTGAAGCCAAATCCACAGACACTCAAGTCAGTCTGAAGGAACTTTATGTAATTTGATCTTAAGTTTCATTAATCACCAGAATATTACTCATAATTAAACTAATGGAATATATACTATCTAGTCCTTAATAAACATCATGAAATATTTTATTAGCAGAAGTATTAGCTTGAATAATGCTTGAAAATATGTGGGCACATTTGTGTTAAATCAAATTTCTGAAAGTCAGGAAATTTCTGAAATCTAGCATGTGCTTGTACTTCTAACAAACATTATTTTCCATTATTAAATAAAGTGCTGCAGGATTACGTGCACAACTCCTGGATACCATTTATTTTTCCAACAACTGTGTCAGGTTAATTGGTCTGGTCTCCTATCTTTACTCCATCCTTTCTTAAATTATATGTCCAGTTTTCTAATGTGTTAAGACTATTGACAAGGCCGACAAGATTGGTAGGTTTATCAGCACTTGGAGATCTTCACCCCTTGTGATCTGTCTTGTCACCTCCTCAGGGAATGTATCTGCTGTTCTATTTTATAACAGTGGTTATCAACATTTTTTTGCCCTAGGCCCCACTTTAATTTTTCAAAAGAACGTACTCCACTCCATTAGTGGAAAAAAGTTAAATACTCAAAAGAAGTTTAATTTAAATAATTTACTGAAAGTCTATTCCAATGCAATTGAAGTCGAGAATACACTGGAACACATATTTCATATTCAACTACAATATGTCACCATCTCAAACACACATTCAACCTTTAATCAATATTTTATTATATCTTAGTATTGAAAAATGTAATAAAAGTAATGATTGAATCAAAGGAAGAATACTGACCTGAAAAAACATGAAAAAAAACACTAGCACAGTTTCTGACATGTTTTTCCTCGCAGAGAGTGCATCAGAACTGCACTAGCCTCGTGCTTTACTTTCTGGGGGCTCTGTTTTTTTTTCCAATTTTGGCTGGTGCCTGGGGTGGACCCCCTCCCCCACTTCCCCCCTCCCACCCCATCAATGTATACAGATACAGGTCTCGCTCATTACTAAACCGAAAAAGTAAAAGGATATGGACGGAGACATGATTGTTGAGATCATTTGGAATCCTCGGTGCCAATGAGATAATTTGGAATGGATAATAATAAGACTGGTCATAAAAAAAATAATGTTAACTACGGATAACAACAGTTAAAATATGTGAAACATTGGAAGAGCAAAAACACGTTATGAAAATAAAAAGAACAAAGTGATTTTACTTGGACGTTACCATAATTGTTTGCACTGACAGTGTTGCCAGTCACATCTTTCACAACATAAGTTTTTCAGACCAACTTTTTAATTATTTCCCAACTAAAATATTCCTAAGACCCATGCCCCACCAAAATATTCCCATGCCCCACCAGTGGGGCATCTATGTATAGATTCTTGAGAATCTATGTATTTATAAGGTCAATTAATTTCCATTACAACAGGAATCTGCCACACATCCATTAACCTCAACTCAGGAAATGATTCAACTTGAAAGGCGAAGATCTAGTCTTCTGAGAGAAAATTCAGGCAAGAATAATTGTCACTGGAATGAGCTGACTACAGATATCTGCAGAATTTTACCTGTCTCAGGAGAAACAGAGCCAGCAGGAAGAGAATGGACAGTTAAATGCCTGTGTGGGAGCAAGATGTCATTACAATGAGAATGACTTGGCAGCCTGCCTCGATCACAGCAGCAAGAAAGACAGGAATGTAAAATTATGATATGATGAACAAAACCAGTAGTGTAAAAATGCCAGTTCTCCCTTGCAGGTATATTTATTCAAGTGTTTTGACACTTGGTCCTTATAATTCTACTTGCATATAAAATTAAAAGTAGGAGCAATAAAAAATGAACCAGATCTCATGGCAACTCATTTACAAGTTGTCCTTTGTACAGTAAGTAACTGCCTCAAATATTGCCATTTCCAATAGAAAACCTGCCCTAATGTCTGAAAGAAAATACCAGCCAAACAAAGCAGACTGTGAAATACTCCGGTCAGGTGGCACAGATGGAGAGTGAAACAAGGGCAATTGTTCAGTCTGCTGAATTTTCATGAGAACAGGATACAGTACTTTCAGGAGTTTTTATTTTTCATTTCGATTCTCCACAGTCATTTTTTTGGAAAAAAGGAAATAGAGATATCCTGGCAGAGAACGTTGTCATGCTATTAAGGCAACAAATGCAAGCTCATCTCAGATCAGATCCTATTTATGGTCATGTAATAAAACGGCTTGTCATTACAAACACCCTTTTTCAGCAGAGGGCCAGCCTGAAGACCACCTGGATGCATCCCCGATCCAAACACTGGCACCTCCTGGACTACGTCCTGGTGCGAGAAAGAGACAAACGAGATGTGCTCCACACCAGGGTCATGCCCAGTGCGGAATGCCACACTGACCACCGGCTGGTTCGCTGCAAGCTCAACCTTCACTTCAAGCCAAAGCCCAGGAACAGTAAAGCCCCCAGAAAGAGGTTCAATGTTGGAAACCTGCAGTCAGACGAAGTGAGAGGAAACTTCCAGGCAAACCTCAAAGCAAAGCTCGAGGATGCAATCCGCCTCACGGACTCGTCCCCTGAAACCCTCTGGGATCAGCTGAAGACTACCATACTGCAATCCACTGAAGAGGTACTGGGCTTCTCCTCCAGGAAAAACAAGGACTGGTTCGACAAAAACAGCCAGGAAATCCAGGAGCTGCTGGCAAAGACGCGAGCTGCCCACCAGGCTCACCTTACAAAGCCGTCCTGGCCAGAGAAGAAACAAGCCTTCCGTCGCGCATGCAGCCATCTTCAGCGCAAACTCCGGGAGATCCAAAATGAGTGGTGGACTAGCCTCGCCAAACGAACCCAGCTTAGCGTGGACATTGGCGACTTCAGGGATTTTTACGAGGCTCTAAAGGCTGTGTATGGCCCCTCACCCCAAGTCCAAAGCTCGCTGCGCAGCTCAGACGGCAAAGTCCTCCTCAGCGACAAGATCTCCATCCTCAACCGATGGTCAGAACACTTCCAATCTCTTTTCAGTGCCAACCGCTCAGTCCAAGATTCCGCCCTGCTCCAGCTCCCTCAACAGCCCCTAAGGCTAGAGCTGGATGAGATCCTCACCCGGGAAGAGACATATAAGGCAATTGAACAACTGAAAAGTGGCAAAGCAGCAGGTATGGATGGAATCCCCCTAGAGGTCTGGAAGGCTGGCGGCAAAACTCTTCATGTCAAACTGCATGAGTTTTTCAAGCTTTGTTGGGACCAAGGAAAACTGCCTCAGGACCTTCGTGATGCCATCAGCATCACCCTGTACAAAAACAAAGGCGAGAAATCAGACTGCTCAAACTACAGGGGAATCACGCTGCTCTCCATTGCAGGCAAAATCTTCGCTAGGATACTCCTAAATAGAATAATACCTAGTGTCGCCGAGAATGTTCTCCCAGAATCACAGTGCGGCTTTCGCGCAAACAGAGGAACTACTGACATGGTCTTTGCCCTCAGACAGCTCCAAGAAAAGTGCAGAGAACAAAACAAAGGACTCTACATCACCTTTGCTGACCTCACCAAAGCCTTCGACACCGTGAGCAGGAAAGGGCTTTGGCAAATACTAGAGCGCATCGGATGCCCTCCAAAGTTCCTCAACATGGTTATCCAACTGCACGAAAACCAACAAGATCGGGTCAGATACAGCAATGAGCTCTCTAAACCCTTCTCCATTAACAATGGTATGAAGCAAGGCTGCGTTCTCGCACCAACCCTCTTTTCAATCTTCTTCAGCATGATGCTGAACCAAGTCATGAAAGACCTCAACAATGAAGACACTGTTTACATCCCGTACCGCACGGATGGGAGTCTCTTCAATCTGAGGCGCCTGCAAGCTCACACCAAGACACAAGAGCAACTTGTCCGTGAACTACTCTTTGCAGACGATGCCGCTTTAGTTGCCCATTCAGAGCTAGCTCTTCAGCGCTTGACGTCCTGTTTTGCGGAAACTTCCAGAATGTTTGGCCTGGAAGTCAGCCTGAAGAAAACTGAGGTCCTCCATCAGCCAGCTCCCCACCATGATGACCAGCCCCCCCACATCTCCATTGGGCACACAAAACTCAAAACGGTCAACCAGTTTACCTATCTTGGCTGCACCATTTCATCAGATGCAAGGATCGACAACGAGATAGACAACAGACTCGCCAAGGCAAATAGCGCCTTTGGATGACTACACAAAAGAGTCTGGAAAAACAACCAACTGAAAAACCTCACAAAGATAAGCGTATACAGAGCCGTTGTCATACCCACACTCCTGTTCGGCTCAGAATCATGGGTTCTCTACCGGCATCACCAACGGCTCCTAGAATGCTTCCACCAGCGTTGTCTCCGCTCCATCCTCAACATTCATTGGAGCGACTTCATCCCTAACATCAAAGTACTCGAGATGGCAGAGACCGACAGCATCAAATCCACGTTGCTGAAGATTCAACTGCGCTGGGTAGGTCAAGTCTCCAGAATGGAGGACCATCGCCTTCCCAAGATCGTGTTATATGGCGAGGTCTCCACTGGCCACCGTGACAGAGATGCACCAAAGAAGAGGTACAAGGACTGCCTAAAGAAATCTCTTGGTGCCTGCCACATTGACCACTGCCAGTGGGCTGATATCGCCTCAAACCGTGCATCTTGGCGCCTCACAGTTTGGCGGGCAGCAACCTCCTTTGAAGAAGACCGCAGAACCCACCTCACTGACAAAAGACAAAGGAGGAAAAACCCAACACCCAACCCCAACCAACCAATTTTCCACTGCAACCGCTGCAACCGTGTCTGCCTGTCCCGCATCGGACTTGTCAGCCACAAACGAGCCTGCAGCTGACGTAGACATTTACCCCCTCCATAAATCTTCATCCGCGAAGCCAAGCCAAAGAAGAAGAAGATTGCATGAAATTGTATTTAGTCTACCATAAGGCAAAAAGCCACTTTCAGGTGCACTGTCGCAGATAATGCCTGGGCAGACA
Organism: Narcine bancroftii; assembly: GCF_036971445.1. Classification (NCBI taxonomy): domain Eukaryota; kingdom Metazoa; phylum Chordata; class Chondrichthyes; order Torpediniformes; family Narcinidae; genus Narcine; species Narcine bancroftii. The sequence continues at coordinate 310,722,254 of NC_091470.1, read as the reverse complement.
CTAGGGCAGTGCAGCTGGGATGTTCAGGTGGCTGCAGAGAAGATGCCTTTCTGTCACCTGAACGTGCCAGCTGATGGAGAGCTGCGTCCAAGTGAACACCGGCTCCTCAGGACTGTGGCCTAGTCCCGCCCATGCTGCCTTGATGTCATTTGCAGTGCATCGAGGTTGAGAAGCCTCCTGAAGCCATCTCCCAAAATGGATGGGTGAGAGGCTGGAGACAAAATCGTAGCCGTTCTTAAGCCCACGAAGGAAAGATGAGAATGACTAGATAGGAAGACAGGTGGGACAGACTTGGATAGTTCATTGAGAAATAAAAATATAAGCCCTACTCTGCACTCACCCTTTGCCTAGAGGAAGTAACACATTTTTTTTATCCTTGAACAACTAAGTGATTCTAGCTCCAATCGGGCGCAGCCTGGGCTGTCGGCTCACCTCCTCCAGCCCAAAGCAGCGGCCCGGGCCTGTGGGGAAGTTTGAGATGAACCATACTCAGCCAACAAGGAGATCTTTCCTCTCTTCCCCAGTACACGCCACTTACTTACCATATACCAGGGAAAGTGGGGAAATTGAGTATTTAACATCAGGATGGTATTTGTTTCCAGTGCTCCCACAACCTCTGCAACTGCACAAGACTCTTGTTCAGTTCAAACCATCGGCATCCTGAACACAGATCCACACTTTGGACAATGGTGAGGAAGCCTTCAGCACCCGGAGCCCTTCTTGCCCTCAGTACCCTCTTGAATCCCGATTCTGATACCTGATTCTCATGAGGCAGTCACCAGGAGCCCCCAGCCTGTGTGGATTCCTTACCCACAGCTGCCCCAAGCTGTGTGTGTCCTTCAGCTGCAGAATCCCTTGAGGCCCTCCACTGTAGTCACCATCCTTAAGGGGCATCTCCTTCTTAAATGGAGGTGGGGGGGGGGGGGGGAAGTGTTCTCCCAGTTACTGGTGCCCTACACCAATCTGTTGTTCCAGCAGAGTCTGCAAGCCCTTGAGGCCGCGGGGAGCGCTGTGTCCCCACTCTCCCTGGGTCTTTACTAGCTGTAGTGTTGCATTTACAGCAGCTCCGACAGTGCCACCATGTTGTGATTGATTTTATAGCACATGATTCCTAAAGATATCAAAGACCCCCTTGAGAACCAGAGACTTTAATTTGAAAAGTTTTCACGACTCAATGATTTATGTGAATTTCTTGAAATTTTCTTAACAAGGGCTTTGAGCCAGTGTGATTTTTGTCCATACACAAGGAATATAGAATAGTATAGCACATGAACAGGCCCTTTGCCCCACCATGACCTCACAGATCAAGTCAATTTGAACTCATCCCATTGGCCTGTGCATGATCTGTATCCACCTGTTCATTGCCTGTTAATGTTTCTGAGTAAATGCCCTTTACATGTAGCCATACTTCCCAATTATTACAATTTTTTTCTGTATCTGCCTCAAAGTACTCATCTGTTCATTTAGATCCGCTACCTAGTTTCCAGGGAAGAATCCAGAACCTCAAGTTTCCTGTACCCATATGCAAACAGGAGGCTGTATCCAACCTTCTGAATTCACGATGTTGATTCCATAGTGCACCGGCTTTACATTGACTGCATCAAGCACTAATGATAAGCATATTGACTTTCCTGGTTCACTCACAGGAAAAAGAGGTTAATTGGTATTTTAGAGAGTTGCCTTATGTACAGTTGGCCCAGTAGCTTCCTTCTGTGCTGTATGATTTGGCAATTTCTGAATACCAGGATCTGCTTTAGTTATAAAGGTTTTAGGATATATTGCACAAAATCTTCTGTCTTTTTCAAGTACGAGGTCATCAAAAACAAAAGTGTTAGTAAATTATATTCAAAGACTTTTCTGGCTGGAATTCGACTCATTGCAAAATTCGATTTAGCACTTAGGGTCGGGAAACATGCAAGCTTATCTCTCATTCTCCAAATGTTAGACACAGCCAACAGATAGTCTCTGTAATACTGTTTCTCGCATTGCTGCCATCAGCCCTTTTTCCCCACTGGCATCCCAGTTAATTGGCCGTGCAGTGTCCCCCGTGGGATAGGAAGCCATTTGTGCTGTTTCCACTGGGCCACCTTTAACCAGGACACTGATTGCTTTTCCACTGAACACAACTCATCCCCGGGGATCGGAGAATCTACCTTCAACCGGAAACGGGTGACTTTTTACTGTCCTTTTTACAGCTGATGCCGGGGATATGGGTAGAGGTAGAGGGCATCAATCCTCAGTGGGATTTGATGTCATTTGATGCTAGTGTGCTGATTGTTTTCCTTTTCCACTGGACCATGTCCCAGTTAATTCCCCATTAATTCCTGGGACAAGGTGCCAGTGGAAATGGGGCTATAAACTGGTGCAGATAGTAACTGCTATTCGAAAGTCACAAGTAAACAACATGGATCACCTGTTACATTCTCTATTGCAAACCCACTTTAAAAACTGCTCTACTGATAACAGGAGATTGCTCTAGACAGGAGCAATACCTCACTGGAGACTGCTTGTACAACTGCCAAAGTGCCATGACTGCACTCAAATAAAATCAGCATGCTTTTGCTGAATTAGCACCCAAGCAAACAGTTTCACTGTTATCTGAGTTCTAACTGCTGACAGCATCTTTTGATCATGAACACCAGCGAAGCATTGCAGGGGAGATTGGGAAGAGGCAGAGAAATATATTTGTGCGTTTTTCATCCCCAGATGTGTACAGAGACACAAGATCCTAGATAACAGACAGAATTCCTGCCTAAACTGCACTTGCTATACAAGCTACATGTTGAAGTTTATTGTCACACTATTTTAGGTTCAATAAGAAAGTCCTTTCAAGTCAACTCTTACATTCATATCACTATATAAAGTAGAGGAGCAAATGCAGTTATAGAGTGAGAATAATTGAGAGTACACAATGCAGTCTGTGTGTAAAAAAAAATTGGAATCGAAATGAGTGACTCGTTCCTGTTCTGAAATTTTACCTGTGGCACCCCTAGACAGTATTGCGATTGACTCCACTCTAAACTGAACTGCAGGCAGTCTGCAACAATGGGCTAATGAATACGACATAACGGGCGACGTCGTCCCATGTCCAGCCAACAAAAGCACTGTACGGACGTCAGTCTAACTATGCGGTGATATCCATACACAGGTCATTCCCTGCAAATGGCCACTCTGGAAGGCGTGTGAAATTTTACGATGGAAAAATAATGTTATTTTTATGTAAAAAAATAAATTTGACTCATCAATTGAAGTCAAGGGCCAAAAGAAGAGCTTAAGAGCTCATCTCTGAGATGCCTTTGATGCAAGATCTTGAGCAACTTGATTACATGTCATTGTCCTTGTGACAATACATTTCCTCACTGTGCACATATCCCTGGTCAAGGAATACAGGGATTAACACAACCTAATGTCCTCATTCAGCTTTGAAAGGGCACTTTGTGACACACACACCTGACCCTGGTTATATACTACAAATGCTCTTTCCACCCACTTCAGAAAATTCTATTTCAGAGTAGGCTGAGCAGGGGCAAACAAAAAGAATTGAAAAAGAGAGGTGATAATCATTCATTGGTAGAATTATGCAGCAAGAGTGGGAACAATGAAAGCTATTTAACAATTAAGTTTAATGGAGCTGTGACGCATTTCTCATCATTTGAAAAGCAGCTCTCGAGCAATCTTCAACCCACTGAACCTTGCAGGATTTCTACTTAATTGCATGCCATTTGCAGCTTGACTAAATCGGGAATAACTAGGTATGCAGCAATGTCAACAGCAAGACCACAAACTCAACATCACATACCAGAAAATTAGATACAGCAGAGAAGGAAACAAGAATCTCATGATCAACAGAAGATCACCACCCTCATCCATGATCTATGTTTTCATCTGTCCTTTACCTGCTCCAATTTTCATATTTCTCTAAACCTTCCCACTTCCCCACCTCTTCCACACTTCATGTGTCCAAGAAGATCCCCTTGGCTCCTCCCCAGTGAACATCCCACTTTCTGTGCTGCTAGTTCTCATTCCCACTTTCATCTCAACAAAGGATCCTGACCCAAAACTCTCAAAGACCATTCCTCAACCTGGAATGTGCCTCACCCATCAAATTCCCCAGCTTCTTATTTTTTGCTCTACAATCTTTATCTTTTGAGAATTTAAGTAAACCAAAAACACATTTTACAATACATTCAACAAAGCTCTTTATAATGTTCATTTCCAAGGATGTATCAGCCTGGTATTGTTCCTTAATGACCTCCTTGTGCAAGGGTAACTCCCAACCCTCTAATAGCCTGAGATTGTCTGATTTCTGAAGCTAAGCAGGCTCAGGACTGGTCATTTCTTGGAGGGGAGACTGCCTAGGAATATAGGTGCTGTCAGTTTCTGTGAGGGGTGCTGCACAAAGTGACAAAAGATGAAGAATTTCATGTATGTTACATTTTAAATATAGTAATACTTGACAATAATGGAACCTTTACCTCTGTCTGGGTGTTCCCTTTCTTGATTCCACTGATTAGATTAAATTCAACTTTATTGCCATTGAGCCAAGTAAAATACAAAGCCAATGAAATAGAATAAACACCCAACCAGAAGTTAAACAAAATAGTGCTATATACAAATAACTTTGGGCAAATAAAAACAAGCAAACTATTATAAAAGTAGTGACAGTACAATGTGAGTGCAGTACCACTCAGCACTGTGAATTAAGGTTCAGCAAGGTCACAGCCTCGGGGTAAAAAAAACCTTTTCTTGAGCATGTTGGTTCGAGAGTGAAGGCTCCTGTAGCGCCTACCAGAAGGGAGAATAGAAAAAAATACCATTGTTTGGGTGTAATGCATCCTTGATAATGCTCTTCGTTCTGCCCAGATAGCGTTCCTGATAGATGTTCTCAATGCTGGGCAATTGAATACTGATAAATGGCTGGGCAGTTTTCACCACCCACTGAAGTGGTTTATGGTCTGATACGAGACAATTGCCTTGCCACACTGAGATGCCATAGGCAAGTATGCTTTCAATGTACAGCGATAAAAACCCATCAATATCCTGGGACAGAGGTGTACTTTCTTCATGCCCACAGAAAATAAAGTGAGATCTTTGGAAAGGGGGACACCAAGGAGTTTAAAGCTTTATGCACTTTCCACCTCCACTGATGCAAATAGGGACATGATTGTGGCTTCTAGCCTGCCTGAAATCCACAATGATATCCTTGGTCTTACAAGTGTTGAGTGCCAAGTTGTTGTTGGCACACCAGGTGGTGGACCTCATCCTTATAAGCCTCTAATTCGGCCAACAACTGTGGTGTCATCTGCGAATTTGAGTATGGAATTAGAACCATATAAAGGAATGCAGTCAAAGAGGAAAAGGTGATATATCCAATATGGCATCCCATGAGAAACTCTTTCACTTCAGAATGCCATCCTCAATAATTTCATTAAGCAGTCAGGAATAGGACACAGGTGAATATATTGGCTAAGGGACAGTAGTAGTAGGTGAAATGCTGAGTTTTGTGAGAGAGGACACCAGCAATGTCTGAGAGACATAGACATAATGGACAGCCAGGCCCTTTTTCCCAGGCGCAGGAATAGCAAACATCAAGGGGAATTTCTACAAAGCGAAGGGAGGAAAATTTAGGGTAGGCATCAGGGGTAAGGTTTTTTTAAAAAAAAACAGTTGTGGGTGTCTGGGATGCATTGTCAGGTATGGTGGTGGAGGTTGAAACATTAGGGGCATTTAAGAGACTCTTAGAGGTAAGAAGGGTTTAGATATTTTTGGTAGGAATATATAGGTTGACACAGCATTGAGGGCCAAAGGGCTTGTACGGTACTCTAATGCTTTATGTTCTAAACCAGGGGTGTCAAACTCAAATTCACAGAGGCCCCAAATTAAAAACTTGGACTAAGTCGAGGGCCGAACTAAATATTTATTGAAAATTTTCAACAACATCTGCATGTTTTCTCTTCTTTCAACATATGTAATGTTAAACTTTAGGATATAACTTTAGGAGGATAATGTTACAGGTCAGGAGTAGGTAGCTCAAGTTCACCCTTTGCTTGACCTGAGGGAAACATATTTGGTCCCTGTGGAGATGTAGTCAGCATTCACAGGCTGTGTCCATTTTGGCCTGAATCAGGACTCAGCATTTCCTGCTCACTCCTCAGGCTCTAGGCCTCTATTCACCCTCGATCCACCATCCCTCTACTTGACCAGTCCTTTACCCAACCTCTACTCACGCCTCACTCCACTCGCTCTGCCTCTACCCACCCCATCCTATATACGCCCCTCTACTGCCTCTCCCCTCAACCTGTTCCTCCCTCTACCCATCTCTCACCCTCTAATCACCCCTCCCCTACTCACCCTGCCCCTCCCCTTTTACCTCTTCCCTATCCACCCCTCCTTCTACTCATCCCTCCCTCTAACTGCCCCTCGCACCACCATAACTTCCCCTACCCATTACTCCTCACCTACACCCTCTGCCCACCCCTGCTTACCCACCCACTCAGGCCCAGCGCGCTGCCGATCAGCCTTTGCGGAACAGCGGGGGCCGTGCGCAGCCTGCCATGTCCGTTGCGCCGCTCAACAGGTGGGAGAAGTGACTGTTTGTGCGGGGAGCCTTCCAACTGGCTTGCCGGCTGATGACATTGACAGACTTCTCGTGTTACAATTTTGTTTTCCCCGTTCTCAAAGTTTGCACGGTCAACCTGCAACACTCTTGCTCCCTCCGCGTCCCGTGGATCTGATGCCCGGGTGTTGTTAGGATTCCCAGCAGAAGATTTGTGGAACTTTACCATTCTGGATTCCTTTTTGAAAATATTCTGGCCATCTTTTAAGGGGGGTGGTTTTAGGGGGGAGGGGATAGTTAGGGGGTGGGGAAGGATGTGCAATGAAGGGGGAGGATGGTGGGGGTGACATTACCAAAAAACAGCATCGGCTCTCGCTGCAGGGCGGGCCACCTCTAATACATTTTTGAAATGATCTTGCGGGCCAAATATAATTATATTGCAGGCCAAATTTGGCCCGTGGGCCAGAGTTTGACATGTGTGTTCTAAACTAAAGACCCAATTGCAGTGGTTACATAATAATACACAGGACCAAATGTAATTTAAATTATTATATTTGAACACTTGAGTTCCTATTTTGCTGCTACACATGCAAAATCAGCCAGCAAATTATTACATTCATTTACAGGTATTAAATATATACCTGTAAATATGTACCTGTAAATTATAAAACACCAACATTTACCGATGATATCTTCCGGAAAATGAGATCCATCACTCACCTTTGTCTTTTTTTAATAAATGAAGTTGCTACATTTGCACATTAATTGCCTCCTTAAATGCATCACAGGCTGTGTTTGTCCTGGAAGTCAGCCTGAAGAAAACTGAGGTCCTCCATCAGCCAGCTCCCCACCATGATTACCAGCCCCCCCACATCTCCATCGGGCACACAAAACTCAAAACGGTCAACCAGTTTACCTATCTCGGCTGCACCATTTCATCAGATGCAAGGATCGACAATGAGATAGACAACAGACTCGCCAAGGCAAATAGCGCCTTTGGAAGACTACACAAAAGAGTCTGGAAAAACAACCAACTGAAAAACCTCACAAAGATAAGCGTATACAGAGCCGTTGTCATACCCACACTCCTGTTCGGCTCCGAATCATGGGTCCTCTACCGGCACCACCTACGGCTCCTAGAACGCTTCCACCAGCGTTGTCTCCGCTCCATCCTCAACATCCATTGGAGCGCTTACATCCCTAACGTCGAAGTACTCGAGATGGCAGAGGTCGACAGCATCGAGTCCACGCTGCTGAAGATCCAGCTGCGCTGGATGGGTCACGTCTCCAGAATGGAGGACCATCGCCTTCCCAAGATCGTGTTATATGGCGAGCTCTCCACTGGCCACCGTGACAGAGGTGCACCAAAGAAAAGGTACAAGGACTGCCTAAAGAAATCTCTTGGTGCCTGCCACATTGACCACCGCCAGTGGGCTGATATCGCCTCAAACCGTGCATCTTGGCGCCCCACAGTTTGGCGGGCAGCAACCTCCTTTGAAGAAGACCGCAGAGCCTACCTCACTGACAAAAGGCAAAGGAGGAAAAACCCAACACCCAACCCCAACCCACCAATTTTCCCCTGCAACCGCTGCAATCGTGTCTGCCTGTCCCGCATCGGACTTGTCAGCCACAAACGAGCCTGCAGCTGACGTGGACTTTTTACCCCCTCCATAAATCTTCGTCCGCGAAGCCAAGCCAAAGAAAAAAGAAATGCATCACAGTTAGGCTTTTAATGAAGAAAGAATGATCCTTTTAATAATGTGCTAATTGTTAATAACCTTACAGCAAACTCACCTTCAAAAAGTGAACAATTAAATGTATGGAAACAACACACTAAATGCTGGATGAACTCAGCAGGGAAGGCAGCATCCATGGAAGGCAAAAAATAGTCAATGACCTTGTGGGCTAAAACGCTGAATCAAAATTTACAATTTTGTTTCTTCACGTTTCCTTCCCAGCCCCCTTTTTTTTTTGTTTATTTCTCACTCTTTAAATTTCATCAATTTGTGCACTATTTTTCCAACTACTTATTAAAATCTAGGATGGTAGGTTGATTCCTCGATATTTGTCATCACAGAGACAAAGGACACTGCCCTGTTCCTCACATGCTGCTCGAAATAGTTCTTTCTTTCCAATAACATAGATTCATCAGTAATGCTTCCCAGTCATGTCACCCAAATGAGAAGCATCATGAAGGTTTACATGTTGATCATCCATGGACAGAGTAGTCAATATTTTGGGGCTCCAACCCTGCACTTGGTCTGATTGCTGTGATGTTTGCTAATAATAATTAGTTTATTGACATAAAGGAACAATGTATATCTGTACCAAAATTCTTACTTGCTGCAGCCATATAGGTATTTTGGAAAAAAAGTATACATTAAATCACCCCAGTACAAAAGGAGAAAATAAATATAAAACAGATATTATATATTCAGTTATTTCAATTAGTGCAAGAAAGAAAGTTCAGTAAATGAAACGATGCAGACAGCTTTTTTTATGGTCCTAGAAGTGTTTATGTTTAGGGTAGTAAAGGGAGGTTCAAGAGCCTTATAACCATTGGAAAAAAAATGCTCTTGAACCTTGTGGTGCTGGACTTCAAGAGTAGCAGTGTGAAGAGGTTGTATCCACTGTGATCGGGTTTTTTTACGATGTTGGCTGTGTCCTTGAAGCTATACCTCACCTAAATGTCTTCAATGGATGGGAGGTTGGAGCCCATGATGCTCTACTTTCTAAAGCCTTCTATATTCCTGGGCACTCAAATTACTAAACCAGGCCGTGAGGTAAAACACAGGATTCTGATGACATCATGGTTAAGTGAAAAAACACACAAATGCTGTAGAAACTCAGCAGATCAATTAGTGCCTTTATATCGCAAAGGTGAAGATGCATCACTAATATTTTGGGCTTGAGCCCTTCATCAAGGTGTGGGGGAACATGAGAGATGTCCGAACAAAAGGGGGAGGGGGTGGGAAATGATAGGTGGTGGGGGGGGGGGGATGAAGGTCTGCAGGAAGGGGCGGGGGAGGAGCCTAGGCAAGGTGGCGAGAGGAAGGAAGTAGGAATTGGAATGACTAGTTAAAGGGGGAGGAGGGGGGATAAAAACCAAGATGATTAGTGGAATGCAATGAACTCAGTTCTTGCCCTGGGGTTGGTTGGAAAGTGTCCAGACCAAAAATGACGTATTGTTCCTCCAATCTGCGGGTGGTCAGGGTGGGGTAATGTGAAAGGGCATGGACAGACGTGAGCTTGAGAGTGTGACTCAGAATTGAAATGGTTAGCTATGGGAAGTCACTTTTGTTGCAGATGGAGAGGAGGTGCTGGGCGAAGCGATCTCCTAATCTGCGACCAGTCTCGCTGATGTAGAGAAGGCCACAGAGGGCGCACTGGATGCAATAAATAAGTTCTTTGGAGGTACAGGTGAAGTGTTGCTTCACCTGAAAGCTCTGTCTGGGCCCTTGGACTGTAGTGAGGGAGGAGGTTTGGATGCAGGTATTACACCTCCTACAACCACAGTGGAAGGTGCTGGGGGCAGGGCTATGGATGGGGAGGGAAGAATACACAAGGGAATCATGGAGGGAGCGGTCCCTACGTAAGGCTGAGAGGGGAGGAGAAGGAAAAATTTGTCTGGTGGTGGGGTCCTGTAGTAAGTACCAGAAATTCCATTAGATAATGTGGATGTGAAGGCTGGTGGGGTGGTAGGTGAGGAGAAGGGGGGTTCTGTGTTTATTGTTTCTAGGGGCAGGGGCGCTAATGCAAATGAGCGGGTGAGGACCAAGTTAATATTGGTGGCGGGCAAGCCACATTTGTGGAAGAAGGCAGACATTTCAGAGGCTATGGACTGGAAGACCTCATCTTGGAAGCCAATGCAGCAGAGACGGAGAAATTGAGAGAAGGGGATGGAGTCCTTGCAGGGGACAGGGTGTGAGAATGTGTAGTCCAGGTAGTTGTGGGAGTTAGAGGGTTCGCAATGAATGTCAGTGGAGAGAGTCTGTCTCCTGAGATGGAGACCGAGATGGACCAGGTGAGTTTGGGGTCAGGGTTGAAATTAGCCGCGAAATTGACGAGCTCATCGCGGGTGCATGAGCCCCCCCCACCCCCGATGTAGTCACTGATGTACCGGAGGAAGAGTTTGGGGGGGGTCTTGCCTGTTTATGCCATGATGTATCCAGTCAATACACTTTCCCCAGTACACCAGCAGAAGTTGGACAGAGTATTTGATGACATGCCAAATCTCCTTACGCTTCTTAGAAAGTAGAGGCATTGGTGTACCTTCTTCACCATTACCTTTGTCTGCTGGCTGCACAATCTGTAGGCTCCCAAAAACCTGAAGATACTAATCCTCTCCATCCCATTCACTCAAGTGTACGGTTACGAACAAAGATTTTCCAATGATTCTTTCTAAGCAGCCTCCTTTACAGAAGTTTCAATCATTTCCCCTAAAATTACCTTTGTCTCCCTCTTCTGGAATATCAGAGCTTAATTTGTTAGTTTCCAATGTCCTAGAACCTTCCTTCGTTCAGTGATTGCTGCATCTTGGCACTGACACCCAAATGATCCGGTGTAACAATATCATTTTCTCTGTAATAGTAACTGTGCAATCTTCATGAACTTATAATATTTTGTTTTAGTCATACAGATAGTGAATCCATGTCATCCATTAATACTAATCCTATGTTAATTCCATTTTTAATTCCCCTCATAATTACATCAAGATCCCTCCCTCCCCTTTCCCATTCTGACCACCAACCTGCATACTAGGGGCAATCTGCAATGGCAAATTAACCTACCAACCCACACGTCCTTACAAAGTTGATGCAAATTAAAGCATCCAAGGATACCTAGGCATTTCCAGGGAAAACATGCAAACTCCACACAGACAGACAACATCAAGGGTCAAGATTGAATCCAGTTTCTGGCACTGTAAGGCAGCAGCTTCAGTTTTCCTGTAGAATTATATTTAACAACACCTTTTGCAAACACATTCTCTTTTAATTAGCTAAATGCAGAATGAATCTTAACAGATTGGTTTGAGGCCAACTTGTTTTGTGGCTCACTGCTGCGGTACATTGCATTACCCGGGAGTTTGTTATTAATATCAGTGGAATTCAACTCATTCTTTATGCTGCAGTAAAAAAAAATGCTATTTATGACCACCATTGAATCAAATTTTCTTGCAAATGATCTTACTATTTCTGCACATACACTTAATTAGATTTAGACTTAGGAAAACAAGACAATTGATGAGTAACCTCATTTTTCTGAAACACAAATCTGCAATTATTAGAAAAATATATTTCAACATAAATTTCAGGGAAAAGCACAAAGAGCAGCAATGTGGACTTCAGGATATGTGCACACAGATGTGTAGCTCTATTAAAACATTACAAATATTAATTAAGATGGGGCCTTGCTTACATTTGCACGGAGGTTAGTAGCCATTGAAATTAATTTATCACCAAAAGAACCTGCCCTGAATCTTTTTAATGCTGGATGGATAATCAAATACCACCACACAGAATATTTGATCGAGGTGGAGGACAGAATTTCCATGTTGGGGGCAATTCTAGTATGGATATTTTTTCTTTGACACCATGTATGAATGCTCAAAACACAATCAAGAGAAATTATTTAATTACTTGTGTATAAGACTTGGATTGTTGTTAAAAAAAGGAAGAAAAAAATCCAAGGTGAAAATGTAAGCTTTAAGACCAAGAATTCCTAGACCATAGCTTGCTAATTCTAGCAAGCTCACCAACAAAGGACTTGAATGTTTTAATCCATACCAACCCAAAATTTAATTCATATTTTTGAAGTATTTGATATTCTGACAGGCCTTTTCAGGGAGGATGTGGATAGGATGTTTCTTCTTGTTAGAGCATCTAGAACCAGGGCTAACTATTAAAAATATTTTTTTCATTTTAGTTAAAATGGTGCAGCATTTCTTCTCAGAGAGGATTGTGCATCTTCAAATATTTCGAAGGTAGAATTAGACAGATTATGTGATCAGAAAGATGGTGAAAGTTTACTCCGATGGGCAGGAATGCAAAATTAGGGTTATAATCAGACTAGCTGAATGGTCTACTGCTGTTCCAATTCACATGCATGTAGAGTCTTCTCTGCATTCTCTTGCATTTTCAAAATTCCCACTGCCCAAGATCACCCTCCCAAATCTCCTGTCCCAATGGGGCAGTTTGCCTCTGAACAGGAGGGGGACTAATATTCTTGCAGGAAGGTTTGCTAGTGCTGCTCCAGTGGATTTGCAGGGGGGATGGGAACCAGAGTGCCAGAGCAAATAAAGGAGTGGACAAGTGAAAAGATTATGTGAAAATTGCATGCACCATTAGAAGTCAATGAGTATGTGGTGAAAATGTTTCTGCTGCATCTATTTCAATGCAAGGAGTATTGTTTGAAAGGAAAACAAGCGTAATGCATGGATTGGCACGTGGAATTATGACATTGTGGCCATTAGTGAAACTTGGTTGCAGGAGGTGCAGGACTGGAAGCTCAAGCTCCTGACTTCCATTGTTTTAGATGTGATAATAATTGGGGGGAAAGGGGTTGGAGCAGCATTGCTCATCAGGGAAAATATCATAGCTGTGCTCAAGCAGGACAGACCAGAGGGCTCGTCTACTGAGGCTATATGGGTGGAGCTGAGGAATGGGAAAGGTATGACCACACTCACTCATGGGGTTATACGTAGACTGCCCAATAGTCAACGAGAATTGGAGAAAATCTGTAGAGAGATTGCAGACAACTGCAGGAAATTCAAGTTTGTGATCGTAAGAGATTTAATTTTCCACATATTGATTGGGACTCCCATACTGTAAAGGGGCTGGATGGCTTGGAGTGTGACAAATGTGTTCAGGAACATTTTCTAAATCAATGCATTGAGGTATCAACTAGAGAGAGTGCAATACTGGATCTCCTTTTAGGCAACGAGACAAGGCAAGTGACGGAAGTATGAAGTGACAGAAGGATGTGTAGGGGAACATTTTGGGTCCAATTACCATAATTCTATTAATTTCAAGTTAATTACGGAGAAGGAGAGGTCTGGGCATTTGGTTGAGATTCTAAATTGAAGAAAGGCCAATTTTGAGGAAATGAGAAAGGATCTGGAATTCCTGGATTGGGATAAGTTGTTTATGCACAAAGGTGTGCAAGGTAAGTGGAAGACCTTCAAAAGGTGACATTTTGACAGTACAATCATATCAGGGTTGGCATGCATAGGGAACCTTGACTTCTGAGGAATACTGGGGATATGGTTCAGAAAAAGAGAGAGGTGTATAGCAGGTATAGGCAACATGAAGTGAATGAGGTACTTGAAGATTATAAAAAATGCAAGAAAAACCTCAAGAAAGAAATCAGTCTAAAAGAAGACATGAGGTTGCTTTGGCCGACAATGACAAGGAAAATCCTAAGGGTTTCTACAGGCATATTAAGAGCAAAAGGATAATAAAGGACAAAATTGGTCCCCTTGAAGATCAGTGGTTGGCTTTGTATGAAACCAAGAAAAGGCCTGTCAGAAATGTTTTTTTCATCAGTATTCACTCAGGAAATGAGCACAGAGTCGTGGGAAGTAAGGAAAATAAGCAGTGAGGTCATGGAACCTATACAGATTAAAGAGAAGGAAGTGCTTGCTGTTTTAAAGCAAAAAAAGGGTGGATAAATCCTTAGAACCTTGAGGTAGATTAGTGCAGAAATTAGAGAGGCTCTTTGGCAGAATTATTTTAAATGTCCTTAGCCACGGAAGATTAAAGGGTAGCTCATGTTGTTCAATTTTTTAAAAGGCTCCAATACTAACCCAGGAAATTATAGGGTAGTGAGCCTGACGTCAGTAATAGGTAAAATATTGGAAGGTGTTCTAAGAGAATGGATATACAATTAATTGGATAGCCAGGAACTGATTAGAGATAGTCAATATGGTTTTGTGCATGGTAGGTCATGTTTAACCAATCGTATAGATTTTATCAAGGCACTTACCAGGAAATTTGATGAAGGCTGTGGATGTTGTCTACATGGACTTTAGTAAGGCCTTTGACAAGGTTCCACATGGGAGGTTAGTGAGGAAAGTTCAAATGCTAGGTATTCATGGTGAAGTAATTAACTGGATTAAGCAATGGTTGGATGGGAGAGGCCAGAGAGTAGTGGGTGATTGCTTCTCAAACAAGTCCTGCGACTAGTGGTGTGCCTCAGACACTGGTGCTAAGACCATTGTTGTTTGTCATCTGTATCAATGATCTGGATGATAATGTGGTCTATTGAATCAGCAAGTTTGCAGATGACATGAAGATTGCAGGCATTATGGACAGTTAATAAGGTTTATTAACTGTTCCAGAGGGATCTGGAACAGCTGGAAAAATGAGCTAAATAATGGAAGATGGAATTTACTGCAGACAAGTGTGAGGTGTGCATTTTGGAAGGATAATCCAAGAAAGGACATACAGGGTAATGATAGGGTACTGAAAAGTGTGATAGAACAGAGGGATTTGGGAATACAGATACACAATTTCCTAAAAGTGGCATCACAGGTGGATAGGGTTATAAAGAGAGCTTTTGGCATATTGGGTTTCATGTATCAAAGTATTGAGTACAGGAGTTGGATGTTATGGTGAGGTTGTACAAAACATTGGTGAGGCCAAATTTGGAGTATTGTGTGCAATTTTGGTCATTGTAAGGTAAAAACATCATGAGATGGGACCGGAGAAGGAGTCACCCAGTACTAAGGAGTAACAGAATGCAGATGTGACCTTGTACACTCAAGATAAGCTTTGCACTAACAAGAATGATGTGCAGCAGACTAACAGAGAAGGATAGCAACAGTTTATTCATTGAACAATGTCATGGTATGATCATTTACTAAGTACGTATCCTGAGGTATAAAAAAAACACCACTTGCTGCTAACGGCAGAATGCGCCTTCTCCAACTAACACTGTTAGTTGCAAGTGTTACAATCCGGTAATAAAGAACCTTGATTTCGACTCAGTCTGGTGTCTGACTCACTCATTCATGAACAAAGCAGACCTAACATCACCTAACTTCAGGAAAAATATTTATAAGATAGAAAGAGTGCAGAGAAGATTTACTAGGATGTTGTCTGGACTTCAGGAACCGAGTAGCAGAGAAAGGTTAAACAGGTTAGTACATTAGTCACTGGAGTGTAGAAGAATGAGGGGAGATTAAAGTATGAGGGGGATAGACAGAGTAAAAGTAGATAGTTTTTCCCCCCACTAAGTGAAATACAAAGCAGAGAACATGGGTTAAGAGTGAAAGTTTAGGGGGAACTTCACACTGAGAGTGATGGGATTGCCAGCTGAATTCAAGCTCAATTTTACCATTTAAGGAGAATTTAGACAGGTACATGGATGGAAGACATATGGAAGGCAATGGACTGGGTACAGCTCAGTGGAACTAAGCAAAAAGAAAATGGTTCAGCAGCACAGAGTAGAAGACCTGTTTCTGTGCTATAATGTTCTATGAAGTTTGGAAGAGTATGGAGTAGAGTGGAAGCCAATTTAGAGGATGAGACAGGTAACAGATGAAAGTAGGGTCTAGCAAATTATGGAAAGAATGCTGATATGTGTAGGGATAATCAGTTACAATAAAAGTTCCCTGAAGGCAAGTGGTCCATCAGACTGTCCTGTAGCCCAGTGAGACTGAAATGCTTCAACTAAAGCCAAAGCAGACTTCAACATGCTATAATTCTCTTAAGGGCCATGTATCCTTGAAGAATTTTGTGCTGCTGGTAACAAGCAAACACTGAAACTGGTTGGTCATAGGATGACACAAAATTGAGAAATAAAGCAAATTGTGCAGAGAATGCAGAGTCCACAAAAATGATAGAGATAGGTCAAGTGAGTGGGCAAGAATCTGGTACATGGAGAATAATTTTGTTCAATGTGAGGTCACCCACTTTAAAAAGGAAAAGTAGATCAATTATTTATATGGTGAAATTTTGCAGCATGCTGCCAGGCAGTGGGACTTGGGGCATGAATCACAAAGGCTGATTTATAGGTGAAACAGATGGTCACGAAGACAGAAGGAATGTTGGCTTTCATTGCTGGAGGGATTGAATTTAAGACAAAGTGGACAGGATACTGGTTAGACCACTCCTGGAGTGAAACATGAAATCTGCATTTTAATAAAATCTCAGAGATGCTGGAGGAACTCAGCGGGTCTCGCAGCATCCATGGGATGTAAAGATATAACACCCATATTTTGGGCCTGAACCCTTCAAGGTAAAAAGCAGGCAGGTGCCTGAATTAAAAGTCCAGGGAGAAGGGAAGAATGGGCAGGGGAGGTGGACAGACCAACAAGATTTTCATTGGTTATTGATTGGAGGACAGAAGAGACGAAGGTGAGAATTGATTGGGGGAGAGGCTGGGTTTTTGGCTCTGAAAAAGCAGAGCTGGGGGAAAGGAAACAGAGAAAAGGGAAAGGGACAGAATTAGAGGAAAGACATAGGGAAGGATGGGGGTTAGGAAAGGTGGAGGCTACCAGAATCCTGAGTTCATGCTATCTGGTTAGAGTGTGCTCACACAGAATATGAGGTGTTGTTCCTCAATTTGAGGGAAGTCTCAGTCTGGCAGTGTACAAGAGCATGGACAGATATGTCAGCAAGGGTATGGGGTGGGTAATTGAAATGGGTGGCTACTAGGAGATCCATACTATTGTGGCAGACAGAGCTGAAGTGCTCAACGAAGTGATCTCCCAGTCTGCAACCAGTCTCTCCAATGTAAATGATGCTACATCGGGAGTACTGGATGTAGTAGGTTATCCCTGCAGGTTCACAAGTGAAGAGTTGTTTCATTGAAAAGGGCTGTTTTGGGCGCTGAATGGTGTTGAGGGAGGAGGTATGGCACAAATGTAGCATTTCCTGTAGTCACTGCTATAGATACAAGGGGTGATTGATGGGAAGGGATGAGTGAAAAAGGGGATCATCCCTGCAAAAGGCAGAGAGGGGAGAAGAAGGATTGATGCATCTGGTGGTAGAACCATGCAGTAGATGACAGAAATGGTGGAGAATCAAATATTGGATGTGGAGGCTGGTGGGGTGTTAGGTTAGGACAAGTGGAATCCCATTCCTGCTGTATACGTGGGCAAATGTGTCTACAGCAGTCACGTATATAACAGAAGATATACAAGTGAGGGCCAAATTGATTCTGATAGAGGAGAAGCCATATTTTGGGGAGAAGGAGGACATCTCGAATGATCTGGAATGGAAGACCTCATCCTGGGTTAGGTGCAAAGAAGGAAGAGAAATTGAGAGCAAGAATTGGAATCATTACGAGGACAGAGATGTAGTCAAGGTTGCTGGTGAGTTTCTAGAAGATGTCTGATGTAGCAGAGGAAAAATTGGGAGCCTTTCCTGTGTTGGCTTATAGCTTTAATTGCTCCATGTAGCCTTCAAAAAGGCAGGCATAGGAAGGGCCCATGGCTACACATTTATCCTGGAGAACGTAAGATGAGTCAAAGGAGAAGTTATTGAGGATGAGGACAAGTTCTGCCAGCTGGAAAAGGGTGGTGGTTGAGGGAGACTGATTGGGTCTGTTGTCAAGAAAGAAACAAAGGGCTTTGAGGCCTTTGGTATGGGGAACGGAGGTGTACAGTGATTGGATGTTCATGGTAAAGATAAAGCAGCCGAGTTAAGGGAATTGGAAGATGTTGAAGTGATGGAAGGCTTGTGAAGTATTCTGGATATAGGCAAGGACATACTGGATCAGGGGAACAAAATGGAGTCAAGGTAAACAGTTACCAGTTTGATAGGGCAGGAGACATGGAAACGACAGATCTGCCAGGAACCGAGCAGCTCAGGGCTGGGAAATAACGAGTTAGGAGGCTGTGGTAGAAAAACAACCAAATGTGTTGAGTTCAGAGACAGTGAATCAGAATTTCTTGGCATGAACAAGTCACGAAATTCAGGGTTTTGTGGCAGCATCACAGTGCAAACCTTCATATCATGAGCTATCTTACAATAAATATTTTAAAAATTAAAATAATAGTGCACAAAAAGTAGACAGTGTCTTTGAGGTTTGTTGAGTTTTGATGGGGTCCTGTTGGAGGGAATAAGTAAGAAGATGTGTTTGTGAGTTGCCCTCTGACGTCAGTATGCCAGACCACAACAGCAGCACCCTTGTCTGCGGATTTGATGGTGAGGTTGGGATTAGTGCGGAGAGAGTGGAGGCCAAGGTGTTCGGATGGGGGTGAGATTGGAATGAGTGAGGGGAGTGGTAATGTCAATATAGTTGATGTCTCAATGGCAGTTGGAAACATAAACATCCAGAGCAGTCAGAAGGTATCCAAGAGGAGGACAAAGGTTTATAGTGGAAGAAGGAGACTATAATGGGGGGGTGGAGAATCCTGGTTGTTGGTGAGAGCCAATGGAAGAAGAGTTCAGCATCATGGAGTGCGAGGAAACTGTTGAGATTTGGGAGAAGGGGACGAAGGTGAGGCCTCCACTGATGACAAAGCATTCATTCTTTGAGAAGGGAAGTTTGAGGGGAATGGTGAAGACTACACAGAGGTAGGTTGAGAGTCAATAGGGTGGAGGGGAGGAGAATGGAGTGGATCAGGTGGTAGCAGGTAGAAAGGATCCGGTGGCAGGGGAGGGGGGTTGAGGAGGAGGAGAGTGGGGAAAATTCAGAGGGGGTGGGTGAGAGGGGCCAGAGAGAGTTTGCAAAAGGGTTTCTATCCAGTAGGCCAAGGTGGAGACACATGTCAGAGGCTCGGTCCTATAGGTTGCCGGGGCCAGGGTGAGCATTCATGGAGGCTCGGTTCTGTAGGTTGCCGGGGCCAGGGTGAGTTGGAGACCTGTGGTTGCTGCTCCTGGTATACAGTTCTGGTCTCCTTACTTGAGAAAAAATGTACAGTACTGGTTTTGGAAACAGGGGGCTAACCAGGTTGATTTCAGAAATGAAGGGGTAAGACAGCAAGAATATACCAAGTCACTTGGGATACTCAAGAGAATTCAGGAGAATGTCATAGAAATATAAAATTATTAAAGGTATAGATATTTTGAGGCAGAAAAGTCTGGAGTAGAACTTGGGGACATAACCTCAGGAATTGGGGGAGTAGATTCAGGGTAGTAGATTTAGAATGCAGATGAGGAGGAACTGTTTTTAACCCCACAGAGAAGTAGATCAGTGGAATTCTCTGCCCAAGGAAGCAGTAGAGGCTGCCTCGTTAAATATAGGTCCTTTCAGGTGGCCAGAATACCCAATTGTTAAGCCACATATTCTCCCCCCACGCGGCTAGGAAGTGCCTCCGAGGCGATGGCACCAACCCTCCTCCAAGAGGGATAATTGGCAGAGAGCCGAGCTCCCCTGACACACCTGAATGCAGCCAGGCTGTTAGCAGCTGCTTAGGGGCGGGCTGATGACATTGACATCGTCAGGATGAGACGCATTAGCGCAAATTTTAAAAACACTAATGGCCTTACCAAGGATTCGGCGTATCTCAGCTTGAACACTGACACTGACTGATAACATCATAAGTATTTCCCTTGCCTGCTCCCGGTCCGCCATAATCTCGTGTTCTTCTGCTTCGACACACTTCAGTTGACATCATGTTGGCGGGCGGAGCTGCAGCTTCAGTCGACCAGCTCCGGAGGGCACTCCCAGGCGCCTCTGGTTGAACAGCCCCTTTCAGGTGGACCAAGCAACACTGCAAGCAGCCTTTTAGGGCTGCCACCTGAAAGGTGAGTCTGCAGGTTAAAATCCACTCCTGCCACTGCCCTCAAGGCGGAGGGTCCACCTGAAAGGGCCTATAGTCAGATAGATTTTTGAATAGTAAAGGAATTAAGGGTTATTGGGGAAAAGTCAGGTAAGTGGATCTGAGTCTATGGCCAGGTCAGTCATGATCTTACTGAATGGCGGGGTAGGCTCATTGGACCAAATGGAACATTCTAATGTTTTTATGAAGAGAGATGGAAATGGAAAATGTATGTCATCATCCAGAATGTAACGATTAACAAAGACTGGAAGGCCCCAAAGATAACAAAATTCCAGCTCTCATGTACAGAGGAATCTTCCAACTAAAAATAAATTGGATTGAGAAATAATTGAAAAAAATAATTGCAAGCAGTATAAAGAAATGTAGGATGTGAATTATATTGAGGCCAATACAAGAATTTGAGATATACCTTGGAATTTACAAACTCATTAGCACCATCTATGGCCCTAATCTAATTACCATTCACTCCTTCTCGGCTCCATCTGTGATAGTGCATTTTTGGAGGTCAAAAGTTTATTGCTAAATAAAAGCAGAAAATGCTAGCAGCACTCACCTAAACCACTGAGACAAGTTCAACGGTAGAATAGATCATTTAAAACTATAGAAGAGTTGTTTAATGGCTGACTCAAAATGTTATAATCTGACTATAAATGCAAATTAGGTACAAAGCAGCATGTCAGCATTCACTGGTTCATTTTACAATAGCAAAGCTTTGCCCAAAACGCCAAGATGCTTTGAAAAAGGTTATTCAGGACTTGTGGCACTTATAGGCAACAAGTTGTCAACTTTCATATGAGCTAGCCTTTCAGATCAAACAACTTTGTAATCCCATCAATTTTATTTCATCAAGGACACTGATGGTGAATCATCGAGTGGCAGATCAAGTCAATCCACTGCCCTATATTTTTGCAAGCACGCTTCTTCCAAAACACCACCAGTATCTCCAGTGTGGCCCTTTTGTGAGGTTCAGTCAGTGAACATTGACCAGGCTACAGTCAATGGGAACAAACAACCGCCTGATGGTCTCTGACAATGGGAACAAACGACCGCCTGATGGTCTCTGACAATGGGAACAAACGACCGCCTGATGGTCTCTGACAATTCATAACCGTGAAAAGGCCTTTTCACCGTCTCCAGGTGTCTTTGACAATCAGACACATAGATAAATAGCTGAGGATATAAAATTGTAAGTAAAAAATAAACAAATAAATATTCATTCAAAAAACACAAAATGTCCATTAATTATATAACCATAAGAGTTCGGAAAAAGGCCATATCGGCCCTTCTAGTCTGCACTGAGTTAAGTGAACTCCACTGTTCCACCTACCTGCTCCTTTCCCCTCACATCCATGTACTCATCCACATCTGATAAGTACAATATAAATATAAATATGCATTCAAATAAAGAAAAAAACTTGCCTTTTAAATTAAGGTTGGTGACATCATTTAAATTAAAAAGCTTGGCTGGGTAGAGCAAAAGGATGCATGGTCCTCAGTCCCAGACCTTCTTCCCAACTTTCTTGCGGCAATGCACAGTCTGCATCTAGCTGGTGGTTCTTTGTCATGCCACAGATTAGTTGTCAGTATGCTGTCATTACTTTCATTTGTACATCTTGTGGCTAGCCTCTCTTCCAAGTGACCACCATACTACAGTACATAGACTTGTCTTTGTAATTTTAGAGGTAAGTGCAAAAAAAACCCACAACAGTAAACTTTACAAAGTATAAAATAATTTAAATACAAAGAAATTAGTCTTTGGTCACTAAAAAAGTGTTTTGTAAGTTCAAAATATACATCACATATCATTTGCAAAATTTGCTTCCTCTTGAGTCAATAGATTTGTGGAAGCAGAATGTCACAGATGTCAGATGTAAATCATGAAAATCTGTAGACATTGGTTGAAGTAAAAACAAAATGCTGGAGAAACTCAGCTGGTCAAACAGTGTCCTTTATGTAGCAAAGGTAAAAATATATAACCGGCATTTCAGGTTTGAGTGTCGGCAGCCGTCTGAACAAAAGGATGGGGAAAGGTGGGGGTGGCAAAGGCAGGATATGATGGGTGGAGAAGGGAGGAGACAGCAGTGATCAGGGGAGGATGGATGATTAGATAGGTGGAGGGGGGAAGGGAGGGAGAACTGGAAAATGGGTGGGGAAAGAAAAGGCGAGCTGGTTAGTATAAAGCAGAGAAGTCGATTTTAATGCCATCTGGGTGGAGAGTGACCAGATGGAAAATAAGATGTTGTTCCAACCCTCCAACTCCCACAACTACCTTGATTGCACTTCCTCACACACTGTCCCCTGCAAGGATTCAATCCCTTCCTCTCAATTTCTGCATTTGCACCATATCTGTTCCCAAGATAAGGTCTTCCAGTCCAGATCTTCCAAAATGTCTGCCTTCTTCCACAAACGTGGCTTCCTCTCCACCATTATCAACTCAGCCCTCTCCTGCATCTTCTCCATTTCCCACTCATCTGCCCTGGCTCCCCCTTCCCTCAGATGCCACAAACATAGAATTCCCCTCATCCTCACCTACTATCCCACCAGCCTTCTCATCCAACACATTATCCATCAGAATTTCTGGCTCTCTCTGCCTTCCATAGGGACCTCTCCTCCATCACCACCGTGGCCACAGGAGGTGCAATACTTGCACCCACATCTCTTCCCTCACCAGAGGCAAGAGCCCCAAACAGAGCTTTCAATGGAAGCAACACTTCACTTGTATATCCACAGGATTGATTTACTGCATCCGGTGCTCCCTTTGTGGCCTTATCTCCATCGAAGTCCAGTTGCAGATTGGTAGATCACATCGTTGAGCATCTCCACTCCTTCCACCACAACAATGACCTTCCAGTAGCCAATCTTTTAAATTCTAAGTCACACTCCCAGACTCACATGTTCATGGCCTTATGTACTGTCCCATCCTGACCACCTACAGATTGAAAAAACAACTTATTTTCCATCTGGGCATTCTCCAGCCAGATGGCATTAACATTGACCTCTGCTTTCTGCTAACCAGCTCGCCTTTTCTTTCCCCTCCTCTTTTCCAGTTCTCCCTCCCTTCCCCCTCCACTCACTTAGCCATCCCTCCTTCCCCGATCACTGCTGACCCCTCCCTCCCTTCTCCACCCGTCATCTCTCACCTTTGCCCTCCCCCTTCCCCCTTCCCCCTCCCCCTCATCCTTTCGTTCAGACACCTGCTCACACTCTTTCATACCTTGGTGAAGGGCTCAAGCCCAAAACATCGGTTATGAGGTTTTACTTTTGCTGCATAAAGGACACTGTTTGACCCAACTGAGTTTCTTCAGCAGTTTGCGTTATAACAGATGCCAGTCTGTCAAATTTTGTGTCAGATACATTTTATCTCCGTGTTTGGACCTCATGAATTTGAGCTGTAGGCATTGGTAATAGAGATCGAGATTGACTGGCAGATAGAAAAGCAGGATGACAGGTTGTAACAAATGAATGCCACAGGATCAGTGCATGGCCCACAGCCATATACAAGCTTTATTGAAGCATAAATGATGGATCCAAATATAATAAAACACAAGTCTCCTGACATCTAAAGTTAGCTGAGAATGTCACAGAGAAGTGGAGATAAAGTTACAAATGGGTGTAAACTATATGATTAATTGGGCAAAAAAGGCGGCAGGTCAAGTATAATGTTGAGAATAGTAAAATAATCCTCCTTTAATAGAAATGTCTTAAGTGGTTAGATGAGAGGCTGGTGCAAATTAGTATTCAGGGGTACTATGGGGTACTCACAAAAAAAAGCATCAACTTGGAGTACAAAAATAATTAGAGAGGCACCTTTCCCGTGCTACCATTCCTATCCTGGGATCTGGGCCAGCAAGGTTCTTCCGCGTATTAAAGCCTATCGTTCCCTCAGTTTGTCTCTGAGGTTACTGGTAGTGCCCTACAATAATAGAAAGCCTGGTTTATTCGCAAGATAATGTTAATCAGTTGAAGTTAAATGTGTTTAAATTAAAATCATTACAGTATGAAAATTTAGATTAAGTCATGAGACAATGTCATTCTTTCACAGCAACCTATTTTATTTGATATTACTTTTAAATATCATGCGAGAATATTGTGACAATGTGGATCGAGCTGGGTTGATAACTTGATTATACTCCAAGTCACTGAAAATAAATACCAAAATAGTAAAAAGATTAACTACAGAGATAGGAACCATCATTCCTTTCCTCAGTATAAATGAAAGAGATAGAATGATTCTGGTTTTCAAAACTTTATATTATTTTATACAAGTGTAAAGGTGCGATGCGCAAAAGTAACTCGAGATCAAAATTTGTTGTGATAATTGGACTTCAGTGCAACAAGGGGCCTCTAGAGATTAAATTAGTTCTTGTGAAGCAACAATGTGACAACAAAAATAAGCATGTTAAAATCCTGAGGCTCAGATTTCAAATTTAATGACAGAGTATATACATGACATCACATACAACCCTGAGATTCTTTTGAATTGCCACTTATATCTTTTAACTTATCTGGTGTTTTAACTGGGAATTTAATCAATGCTTTAGTATTAGTTCCTGAGTGAAAAGCAAGTCAATTAACTTATTCTCAGGCAGTCAATTTCAGATGATCAGGGGCAGTTCAGTTGCATTAGCCATACAAGTCAAATCTAGGCAATATAGCTATTAAAATCAATTGATCAGAGTTTAACCTGTAAACACATCACACCCCGGCTGTCACAGCACATGAATGTCAGGGTTTTTTTGAGATTCACAGCTTCCACACAATGATTACAAATCCACGTACCCAGATTGAATGTCACCATAATGTAGATCACAAAATCAATCAGAAATTGAACATTGCTTTAATGTTGTTCATTGATAATACCTGTCTAATCAGGCAGAGGTTTGCAGGTGGTGCCCTGAGAAAGACACAGCTGCGTATTTCTGCAGTGCATTTACATTCTGGTTGTTCCTATGCTTGGGATTTTGGAACTTGGGAGCAAAGCCTTTAGGTTTAATGTTCCAATTAGTTTGCCTTAAAATACTAAGGTAGTTCTTGATCTGTTCACAGGAATTTGACACCAAGCAAATAATTCCAGACTTTGCTCAAGTAACCAGGATACCTGTCCAACAAAGATCTTGTAAAAGTTACATGCTCCAAATCAGTTGAAGTTAAATGTGCAAGTAATCTGAACTGCTCTGTGTAATGTGACAGATTATAGATATGTTTTTGGGAGATATATTGGGGCAGGATTTTTTTTTTAAGAGCAGGTCACATACAAACACTTTAAAACAGATCTTATTTAAAATATTTGAGCTCTACTCATGCTAACTCCAAGAGCCTTTGCAAAAGCTTTGGAGAGTGCCCAAGAGACTTCACTAATGGATTGTTGTTTACAAATAGGCAACAGATGAAAAAACTCAGAGCCGCAGGATGTCTGGAGTGGAACTTGCTGTTCTAAGAGGGTCTTGTGGTTTTGCAGGCAGAGAGTCAAAGAGGCTTTTTTCTCTGTGTGTGTGTGTGTGTGTGTGTGTGTGTGTGTGTGTGTGTGTGAATGAGAGAGAGAGAGAATTTAGTTCTGCAGTGCTACAGAGAGCAGCAGCAGCAGCTGGGACTGGAACAGGACAAGCTGGCGAGCTTGTGGAAAAACCCCATTTGGAAAATGGGTTATGAGTGCTTAGTTCAGCTTGGTCAAAGCCTTTGTGGTTCATGCAAGAGGAGAGGAATGGATGCCTAATGTTTCACTTGAAATAAGAGAAACAAAAAGGAACTCTGTGGTGACCTGAAAGAGAGCTCATCATCTGGAAAATCCTGATGGGCAAGTTTCTTTGGCAAGACACTGGTTACAAGGAATCAGTTGTGGGTGTCCAGCGAACAACAAATCTCTCTCTGAAAACTGATAAGAACCATCCTGAGCAGTAACCATTTACCTTTCAAGCACCAAAGCCTGATGAAATTCATGCATGTCAAATTCTGTGCACAGTATAATAATTGCCTGCAACCAGTGAACTTGGAGGAATGAAACGTGAGATTGGACTGTGAATCAAAATGCTTTTCTGAACTTACACATACATTACATACACAGGCGCTTAGAATTAGAAGGAGGCTAAGTTAGGTTAGTTAAGTCAATAGTGACAAGTTAAAGTGTGATCCTGCTTTCATGTTTAAAGATAATTAAAAGCAACTTTTGTGTAAGTAACCATTTGTCTTGGTGAATATCTATTGCTGCTGGGTTTTGGGGTCCTCTGGGCTCGTAACAGTAAAGACTTCCACATAAACATTGAGAAAATACACTACCCAATGGCTCAAGATTAATCTGAGGGTTAACAAAAATTTACAAAGGTAAAAATTTGTCCTCACTAACATAGGCCAAATCCATTTCCAAAACTAAGTTCCATTTATGAATCACTGGGTGAGCACAACATCGAGAAATTTAATATCCAGTTCTGCACCACATTAAACATTAATTTCCGCCACTACCATTGTACTTTGGCTAAAGTATTTGCCATCTTAATAAGCTCTGCAATTACTTCCATAGAGTACTCCAACAGCACTCCTAAACCTTGACCTCCGCCATCAAGAAGAACAAGGGCAGCAAGAGCAATGGGTAAACCATGACCCGCATGACTCCCTGCAAATTGCACACCATCCTGACTTGGAAATCCTTCATCATCAGTCGGTCTAAATTCTAAAACACACCAAGCAGCATTGTGGGAGGTCCTTCATCAGAAAGACCTGCTGAAGACAATGACTCACCACATTTAAAGTGTGTACTAATAGGTAATAATTGCTGGGCTTGCCAATAATGCACTCATATTTTATAAAAATTAATTAAAACTAATTTAAATTAATTGGCTTCTCGAACTAAACAGGACCTGAATTCAAAGAGTTAAGTATATAATCTCTTGCCATAAATCATTGCAGAATCTTCTAGGTGGATGGCTCATAAAATCAAGTGAAATATGTTGATACATTTCCGTAAAGAATTTACTGCTCTGCAGGATTTATATGTTTTAAAATGAACTACCATTCAGGCCTTATCTGTCTCATGCAAATAATTTTGTTTGGTGATAGTTCAGCATAAAATAAAATCTTAATACTTGCTGCTCTCAATTTACCTTACTATCTTTCTTTTTAAAATATTTTAATTGATATTTAAATTATAAAGAATTGAATGGTATAATTATAAAATGTGCAACAAAATTAGAAAAAGATTACAAATATGATCATAATTTAAAAAAAACAGAGCACATTCTTAACAAAATAAGAAAATCAACAAAGAAAAAAAAATTTTTTAATTTTAAAATTTCAAAACCTCTTCCTCTAAGCAAGGTTGAAAATTGATATACATGAATCAAGTAACACCTTCTTGGAGAAGGACAGCACAGCGCCAAAATTCCAGGACAACACTACATCTTATGATAGTAGTCCATGTCTTATGGAATTTTATATTTGGATTATTGATAGCACATCTACATTTTTAAAATTTAAGCAAGACATTTTGTAGCCCACTGTGCATGTGTAGGTGGGGTATTTTATCAAAATTGCACATTTTGCTATCATTGAAATACTATAAAAAGTAAAATTCAGCTCTGAATGGGTCATCATCCTCTCGAGACATTCCAAAAAGAGCAACTAAAGGGCAAAGTTCCAATTTTAAATTACTTCCAACATTTTTCTACACTAGGCCAGATCCAGGACATATGAAATAAAGAGGCATCACCTGTTTTACATTTGTCACATAAAGGATTCATATCTGAATAAAAACAGGGTAGTTTAACTTTAGACACATGTGCTCTGTGGACCACTTTAAATTGCAGCACACAAAAAATGCCGTGCACAAAAGGAGATGGTGTTAATCAAATTAAAAATAGAATCCAATACCTCATTGGAGAGCAAAAGGTTCAGATCTGCTCCCAGGCATTCTTGATTTTAACGAACAAGACTTGTCTTAAATTAGCCACTTTGTCATAGATAAGAGATATTAAGCCTTCTTAAGGAGGATGTAGTTCAAAAAATGCATCAAGAACATTTGCCTCAGGGATTACAGGAAAAATCAGAAATTTGAGATTGGAAAAATGTCCTATTTGTAAATATCTAAAAAATGAATTTTAGGTAAGTTGAGTTTTACCAATTGTTCAAAAGATGCAAAATTGTTGTCAATAAAAAAGGTCTTTAAAATACTTAATACCCAATTTGTGCCACTCATTAAAGGCAGAGTCTTGTAAATAAGGTTGAAAAGGGTGACTGGATATAATAGGCCTGGCAAAAAAAAACCTCTGAAATCCAAAAAAACCTTCTAAATTATGCCCATATTCTCAAATTATATTTAATTATTGGATTATCAGTTAATTTATATGGAGAAGAGGATAAAGAGGACCCAAGAATTGCCAACATGGAAGTATCCGTAGCAAAATATAGTTCCATTTCTACCCATGTAGAGCAGTCAACTCAATTATCAAATTGTAGCAAAAAAAATCAAGTTGTGTGCACAATAATAAAATCTAAAATTAGGAAATGCCAAACCATCATTTCATTTGGCTTTCTGAAGATGAACTTTATTTAAGAGGGGGCGTTTTCCTTAACATATACAAGATATAAGAAAATCAAGTGAATCAAAAAAAAATTAGGAATGAAAATTGGTATAGATTGGAAAAGATACAAAATTTAGACAAAATATTCATTTTAATAGAATTATTACAACCAATCATAGAAATAGATAAGTGCGACCACCTTGTTAAGAGCAATTTTACATGATTAAAATAGAAAACTTGGTTCAATACTGTTCTGGATCATTCATCCCGTAAACCTGCCACTGAGTAAATCTGTTGCTGTAATTCATTCCTTTCTAACAATTTTTGGTATTTCTGATGTCTGGCATTTCTTTCTACCTAATAGTAGAGAGTATTCTTTTTTCTCTAATTTTCATCACACTTATTCTCAGATTAATTAATTTTTGTTAATCAATTGACTTGATTGACCAAATCACGTGACTATGCAGAAATGGTGATATCTGACCATCCTCCTATTAGTTGGTCTTTGAATTTTCCTGATTCTCCTTCTAAGAGGCATTGGCATTTTAATCCTACTTTACTTTCAGATAATGATGTTTTGAAATTTATGGAACACCGTATTAAAATTTTATTCAATACAAATTCTTCTTCAACAGTTTCTAATTTGATTGTCTGGGATACTATGAAAGCATAATCTTAGAGAAAAAATTATTTCTTATACAGCCAATATTAAAAAGAAGACAAATAAGGAAAGATTATAGCCAATTAATCAGATCAAATAAATTGATTTACATATGCACAAGTTTAAAAACCCTGAATTATAGTAAAAAAGAGAATTAAACCCATTGAGCAGCATCTTTTGAGGAGTAAAAGTCAATTGTACATTCATGGTGAAAAATCCGGTAAGATTTTGGCCTATCAATTGAAAGGATTGGCTGCTTCGAGACAAATTACTAAGATTCAGATGGACAATGGTATGGATACTACATGTCATTCTAAAATAAATGATACCTTTAGACAATTTTATTCCAGATTGTATATTTCTGGATCTCATGATGCCACCATCACCACCCTGTACAAAAACAAAGGCGAGAAATCAGACTGCTCAAACTACAGGGGAATCACGCTACTCTCCATTGCAGGCAAAATCTTCGCTAGGATTCTCCTAAATAGAATAATACCTAGCGTCGCCGAGAATATTCTCCCAGAATCACAGTGCGGCTTTCGCGCAAACAGAGGAACTACTGACATGGTCTTTGCCCTCAGACAGCTCCAAGAAAAGTGCAGAGAACAAAACAAAGGACTCTACATCACCTTTGTTGACCTCACCAAAGCCTTTGACACCCTGAGCAGGAAAGGGCTTTGGCAAATACTAGAGCGCATCGGATGCCCCCCAAAGTTCCTCAACATGGTTATCCAACTGCACGAAAACCAACAAGGTAGGGTCAGATACAGCAATGAGCTCTCTGAACCCTTCTCCATTAACAATGGCGTGAAGCAAGGCTGTGTTCTCGGACCAACCTTCTTTTCAATCTTCTTCAGCATGATGCTGAACCAAGCCATGAAAGAACTCAACAATGAAGACGCTGTTTACATCCGGTACCGCACGGATGGCAGTCTCTTCAATCTGTGGCTCCTGCAAGCTCACACCAAGACACAAGAGCAACTTGTCCGTGAACTACTCTTTGCAGGCAATGCCGCTTTAGTTGCCCATTCAGAGCCAGCTCTTCAGCGCTTGACGTCCTGTTTTGCGGAAACTGCCAAAATGTTTGGCCTGGAAGTCAGCCTGAAGAAAACTGAGGTCCTCCATCAGCCAGCTCCCCACCATGACTACCAGCCCCCCCACATCTCCATCGGTCACACAAAACTCAAAACGGTCAACCAGTTTACCTATCTCGGCTGCACCATTTCATCAGATGCAAGGATCGACAACGAGATAGACAACAGACTCGCCAAGGCAAATAGCGCCTTTGGAAGACTACACAAAAGAGTCTGGAAAAACAACCAACTGAAAAACCTCACAAAGATAAGCGTATACAGAGCCGTTGTCATACCCACACTCCTGTTCGGCTCAGAATCATGGGTCCTCTACCGGCATCACCTACGGCTCCTAGAACGCTTCCACAAGCGTTGTCTCCGCTCCATCCTCAACATTCATTGGAGCACTTTCATCCCTAACGTCGAAGTACTCGAGATGGCAGAGGTCGACAGCATCGAGTCCATGCTGCTGAAGATCCAGCTGCGCTGGGTGGGTCACGTCTCCAGAATGGAGGACCATCGCCTTCCCAAGATCGTGTTATATGGCGAGCTCTCCACTGGCCACCGTGACAGAGGTGCACCAAAGAAAAGGTACAAGGACTGCCTAAAGAAATCTCTTGGTGCCTGCCACATTGACCACTGCCAGTGGGCTGATATCGCCTCAAACCGTGCATCTTGGCGCCTCACAGTTTGGCGGGCAGCAACCTCCTTTGAAGAAGACCGCAGAGCCCACCTCACTGACAAAAGGCAAAGGAGGAAAAACCCAACACCCAACCCCAACCAACCAATTTTCCCCTGCAGCCGCTGCAACCGTGTCTGCCTGTCCCGCATCGGACTTGTCAGCCACAAACAAGCCTGCAGCTGATGTGGACTTTTACCCCCTCCATAAATCTTCGTCCGCGAAGCCAAGCCAAAGAAGAAAGAAGAATAATAATAGCTTAATAACAAACTTTTTGGACAACATATATATTCCCACATTAGAGGCACCTATTTCCCAAGAAAAAATAATTTTTGTGATTTTTTTTTCTCTACAAGCAGGTAAATCACCAGGGCCTACGCCATCAATTTTTAAAATCCTTTTCTAAATTCCTTGTGTCTCAATTAAGATCTGTCCTAATTGTGACAAAATATTTAGAGGTGGTTTGGGAGGAATTTTTAGAGCAGCTTGCACACACACATTTTAAAACAGAATATTTGCAGGACTTTTGCAGAATGCTTTTTGCAGGAGGCAACAAAGTATTGACAGCAGCTTGTCTGGGTGAGCATGTGATCTTTGAAGGCATAGTAGAGGAGTTTTGCTCTCAGAGGGGGAGGGTGTGAAACAGGGAGGAGAGAGACATAAATCCGTTCCAGAGAGACAAGCTGGCAAACTTTGGAAGGCTGCCTGGTCAAAGGCGAAGACTGGTGGTGTGAAAGGTGATCAGAGAGAAAGAGTCATGTGGAGAACCCTGAAGGGGCCAAGTTTCGTCAGCAAGACTGATTGAGAAGGGATCAGTTGCGGATGTCTTGGAAAAGAAATCTTTCTCTGAAAACCAGCAAGAACCCTCCTGTGTGGTAACCATTTGCCTGTTAAGCACCAAAGACTGGTGAACTTTGGTTAAGCACCAAAGACTGGTGAACTTTGTTAATGCTAACCTGTGTGTACAGTACAAGAACTGCCTGCAACCAGTGAGATTGGACTGTGATCCAAAGAACTTTTCAAATCTTAAATA
Source organism: Narcine bancroftii (assembly GCF_036971445.1). Taxonomy (NCBI): domain Eukaryota; kingdom Metazoa; phylum Chordata; class Chondrichthyes; order Torpediniformes; family Narcinidae; genus Narcine; species Narcine bancroftii. The sequence goes on along the minus strand of NC_091470.1, from coordinate 310,690,007 downwards.
TACATTACACACACCTGCACTTAGTATTAGTGGGGGGGGGATTAAGTAGTTAGGTAGGTTAAGTAATAAGTTAAAGTTTTTTTGTTCAAATATAATTAAAAACAATTTTTGTTTAAGTAACCCTGTGTTGTGGTGCATATCTATTTCTGCTGGGGTTTGGGGTCCTCTGGACTCTGTAAGATAATGATTCATTTAAATAAGGCAAACCTCCACCATATTTTAAATTGTGAAAAAGGGGAAAGATCCACTTGAGTCCGCTTCTTATATTTCTTTATTTAATGTTGATATGAAGATTTTAGCTAAAGTACTGGCCCACAGACTGGAGAATATTTTACCATCAACCATTTCTGAAGATCAAACTAGCTTTATTAAATATCACTATTTTATTTTAATGTACAGCATTTATTGAATATTTTATATTTATCCCCCACTCCTATCCCTGAATGTGTTCTTTCATTAGAATCTGAGAAAGCTTTTGATTGGGTGGAGTGGGGTTATTTATTTGCAACCCTGGAAAAATTTAATTTTGGAGCAAGTTTAATTAAATGGATTAAATTATTATTATTGTGTCCTACTGCTTCAGTTTTTAACTAATCTTCAACAAGGTACTCATCAAGGTTTCGCTTTTGATTTGGTTTCGGAATCATTAGCAATTGCCCATCGTGAGTGTAGAGATTTTTCAGAGATTTATAGGAAGGGCATTGAATGTAAAGTTTCCCTATATGCAGATGATAATTTGCTCGTTGTATCTAATCCAGATGCTTCTTTACCAACCATTCTATCTTTGTTAACACAATTCAGTCAATTTTCAGGTTATAAGTTGAATCTGCATAAAGGTGAACTTTTACCTTCAAATGGTCCTATTTTCCTTTTAAGATTGAAAAGGACCAATTTTACTTATTTGGTATTACAATTCCAAGGAGTTATAAACATCTTTTTAAGGAAAACTTTTCTACTTTTTACTGTCTTTTGATGACTATGAAATTAACCATCAGTAGTTATTTTTTTCTCCCTTCCTATATCCATTCTGAGGCACAATGAAGAAAGGTCAAACATCCTTTGTTGGAAACATAATCTCTCTACAATGATTCAAAGCTTCTTTGTTATCATTTGAACATCTGCTTTATTGCAATTCCTCATGATGTATGTTGAAAAATAACATGAAGGCAATCATTTTGTCACAAAGCTATCTCATAAATAAATGTAATTATGGACCAAAGGAAACATAACTGCCTCCAGAAACTGTATTAGAAGTGCAATTGAACAGCTGTTCATTTAATTTTGTATTAAATTGACTACCATCCAGTAGCACTAACTGATGAAATACTTTCAGAGGCTGGTCATGGCCAGAATTAACACGTACCTAGGCAAAGATATGGACACATTGCAATTCACCCATCATCACAGTTGCTCCATGGCAGATATAATATCGCTGGCTCTCCACTCAGCTCTGGATCACCTTGAAAACAGCAATTCACACATATTGCTGCTCTTCATCGACTACAGCTTGGCCTTCAATACCATTATTCCCTCAATGAAGGTCAAGAAGCTACAAACTCTAGGCCTCTGTAACCTAATCTGCAATTGGGATCCTTAACTTTCTCATCAGAAGACCACAGTCAGTATGAAATGGAAACAATGTCTCCTTACCGATTATCAACAGAGGCTCACCCCAAGGATGCCTGCTTAACCCATTGCTCTACCCATTATACACCCATGACTATGTGGCCAGGCACAATTCCAATGCCATCTTCAAGTTTATCGATGACACCACAGTTGTCGGCAGAATCACATACAGAAATGAGAAAGCGTACAGGAGGAAGACCGATCAGCTGGTTCAATGGTGTATCAACTACAACCTTGCGCTCAATGTCAGCAAAACCAAGGAGATGATTGTGAACTTCAGGAGGAAGTCGGGGAACATAATTCAGTCCTCATCGAGGGGTCTGTAGTGGAGAGGGTCAAGAACTTCAAATTCTTGGGTGTCAACATCTTCGAGCCTCCACGTTGATGCCATCGCAAAGAAGGCTCGCCAGCAGCTGTACATTGTGAGGTGTCTGAGGAGGTTCAATATATCGCCGAAGACACTCGTAAACTTCCAGGTGTACCATGGAGAGCATTCTGGTTGATTGCATCATTGCCTGGCATGGAGGTGCTAACTCTCAGGCCAAGAATAAACTCCAGAGGGTTGTTAACTCAGTCTGCGACATCACAGGCTCCAGACTTCACTCCATCAAGGACATTTATATGAGCCGATGTCTTAAAAAAAAAGCAGACTCTATCCTCAGACCCCCACCACTGAGGCCACACCCTCTTCACTTTGCTTCCATCAGAAAAAAGATACAGGAGGTTAAAGACGACCACTCAATGACACAAGAACAGCTTCTTCGCCGCTGCCATCTAATTCCTGAATAATCAATGAACCAAAGATACTGCCTTACTTTGTACACGATTATTTTTAATTTTTTTTATATAATGTTGTAAGAATGTTTGCACTATGATGTTGCCAACCAAATTTCTTGGCTTTGTAGCAGGTGCACAGCAGTATTGCGAACCACCACTGTCAGTTCACCGACTTACCTGACACATCGCAGGCTATCGGTGCTGGGTGCTAAAGTACAGCGAGTGGATCAGATGAAGCCCCTGCCTAAAGACATGGGGTGCTAATGGCTGATAGCTTTAACCTGCTGTTCACTATCGAGCTCATTAACAGGCAGGGAAAAGGTCTGTGTATGTCTGCAATAAACCAGTCTTGAGTTGACTATCTTTGGGTATGTTTGCCTTTATTTAGCAGCATCTACCGTAGTAGCCGTTACAACTTGTTCATGACAATAAATTTTGATGCTGATTTTCCCATCCACAACTGGGAAACAACAATTATACAAGTGGTACTCTATCATATACAATATCTATATCTTGTCATGAAATGAATAATTTTTCTAACTATCATGAGGTATGAATTATTTATTTACTGGAGTTAAGATCAGTTGCAGCAAATCCATTTCAATCAAGACTGCAAATTCCTTTGAAAAACTGAATGAACCTCATAGAAGCTGAGTGGTCACATAGATCTAGAGTGAAACACAGAAGTTTGCAGATGCTGTGATTGTAGTAAAAACACACAGTAAATGCAAGAGGAACTAAGTCAGTTTCAGACTGTCCATAGGAGGTAAACATATGTTACCAACATTTTAGGCTTGAGCCCTTCTTCAAAGTATAAGAAAAAGCAGACAGACATCTTAATGAAGACAGAGGGAAAGGTGGCAGAATGGGAGGAGAAGGAGTCCAGAACAACAAAAGGTGTTAATTGGATATGATAAGAGGAAATGTGAGAATTAAATTTGGCTCTGTGAAAGGAGACAGAGGGAAAAAGGAGAGAGAGAGAAGAAAGGAGACAGGGGTTTGAAGCTGGGAAGGGGATTTTACAGAAATTGGTGGTCAATGTTAATACCATCTGGTTGGAGTGTGCCAAGACTGAAGATGAGGTGCTGTTCCTCCAATTTGTGGGTGGTCTCAGTTGGGCAGTGCATGAGACCATGGATGACATGTCAGCAAGGGAATGGGATGAAGAATTTATATGCGTGGTCACGTCTTATCTACCTGCTGGTCCATTGAACACTATCCTCCCTGCCAACATCTTACCACTTCTTAACCTCCATCACCCCCAGAAATAAAACACATCTGTTCTTCTCATTTAACATCGGAATGTTGATTTAAAAAGTTTTCTAGCAATAGTCGCAATTTCGCATTACATTCTCTTAGAATACTTTATTAATGCTGAATTTGCAAGCACACAAATGCATACTTTGAAAATCTATGTACACTCCATCAGGTTTACAAACCTATGAGAGGTCTGCATACCTCCAATGTTAGAAAATCTCATATCGGTGATTTTAATCAGTCTATCATTACCAGTTGTGCTTTCAAGTACTCAAGACTTCAGCTTTAAAACTACCCACCACAAGCATCTTGTCATTTGAATAAGCTCCATTAAATATTCCACTTTGACAAAGTGTTTGATCATCGGTCCTTGTATTTCCCTTTGTAGACTGTATATGAACAGTTTATTTTCTTCGGTATTCACTAAGGAGAAGGATATTGGGAGATGTGAGATAAAAAAAGCAAATTGGGTAAATATGGGGAATATAGAGATTACAAAAGGTGTAGTTTTAAGGCTTTTGAAGAATATAAAGGTGGATAAGTCTCCGGGACCAGACGGGATCTTCCCCAGGACATTGAGAGAAGTGAAGGAGGAAATAGCAGAGGCTCTGGTGGTAATTTTCCAAATGTCATTAGATATGGGGATAGTGCCGGAGGATTGGCGCATTGCGCATGTGGTTCCGTTATTTAAAAAGGGTTCAAGGAGGAAGCCTGGCAACTATCGGCCTGTAAGTTTGACGTCTGTGGTAGGTAAGTTAATGGAGAAAATTCTTAGAGATAGTACTAATAAACATCTGGATAGACAGGGTCTGATCAGGATCACTCAACATGGATTTGTGGGAGGAAGGTCATGTTTGACCAATCTGATTGAATTTTTTGAAGAGGTGACTAGGAATGTGGATGAGGGTAGCGCAGTGGATGTTGTCTATATGGACTTCAGTAAGGCCTTCGATAAGGTACCACATGGAAGGTTAGTTAGGAAGGTGCAGTCTTTAGGAATAAATTTTAAGATAGTCAAATGGATTGAACATTGGCTGAAAGGGAGAGGCCAGAGAGTGGTAGTGGATAATTGTCTGTCAGGTTGGAGGCCGGTGACCAGTGGTGTGCCTCAAGGATCTGTATTGGGCCCATTGTTGTTCGTTATATACATTAATGATCTAGATGATGGGGTGGTGAATTGGATTAGTAAATATGCAGACGATATTAAGATAGGTGGAATAGTGGATAATGAAGAAGGTTTTCAAGGATTGCAGAGGGATTTGGGCTGCTAAGAAAAGTGGGCTGAAAAATGGCAGATGGAATTTAATGCTGATAAGTGTGAGGTGCTTCATTTTGGTAAGAAGAATCAGAATAGGACATACGTGGTAAATGGGAGAGCATTGAGGAATACAGAAGAGCAGAAATATTTAGGAGTGACGGTACATCGTTCCCTGAAGGTAGAAACTCACGTGAATAGGGTGGTGAAGAAGGCTTTTAGTCTGCTGGCCTTTATCAATCATTGCATGGAATATAGGAGTTGGGAGGTGATGTTGAGATTGTATAAGACGTTGGTGCGGCCTAATTTGGAGTTCTGTGTGCAGTTCTGGTCGCCTAATTATAGGAAGGATATAAACAGAGTGGAGAGAGTGCAGAGAAGGTTCACCAGAATGTTACCTGGGTTTAAGCATCTAGAGTATAGGGAGAGATTGGACAGATTAGGTCTTTATTCTTTGGAGCGTAGAAGGTTGAGAGGGGATTTGATAGAAGTATTTAAGATTATGAAAGGGATAGACAGAGTGGATGTGGATAGACTATTTCCGTTAAGAGGAGGAAAGATTAAAACAAGAGGACATGAGTTAAGAATTAAGGGGCAGGTTTAGAGGTAACATGAGGGGGAACTTCTTTACTCAGAGAGTGGTAGCCGTGTGGAATGATCTTCCGGGAGAAATAGTGGCAGTGGAGTCAATTGTATTATTTAAGAAAAGGTTGGACAGGTATATGGATGAGAAGAAGATGGAGGGTTATGGGCATTGTGCAGGGAGGTGGGACTAGAAAGGGGTGTTTGGTTCGGTGCGGACTAGAAGGGCCTAATGCCCTGTTTCCGTGCTGTAATTGTTATGTTATGTTATGGTATGAAAAAAGTTATTGATTATGTTTATGGATGATGGAATATTTTGATACCATAAAAATGCTACAGGTTGTGCAATTATTGAATTTTATGGATCCCACAATAACAGTTGGAGATAGGATGATCTGTGTATCCTGAAAATTAATATTTTTTCACTTTAATTTCATTCTTCAATTGATTTTATTCAGTATTATATATAGCTTGACAGATCAAAATGCAAAAATCCCCAGGATTGTAGGAAAAGGTTATACATGCCCTTTATAGAGAGTAGAAATTTATAGTCAGAGAATCCTCAGCAGTGATTTCTCATCCTAAAGTGACATCATTTCTTCAAGAGGAACTACCTTTGCCCCTTCCATTTAGCACCTACATGCAGTACCTTGGCAAAATCATCTGACAATATGGCATCAGTTTCCATATGTTTTACCTCACCACCGCTCTCAGCATTCAGCCATGGTTCCATTTTAACGTCCCTTCCTTATCCACTGCTTGCACTCCTCACACTGGCAACTATTTCAGATTATGGTGCATGTGTAGTAATGTGATGTGTTTTGTCACAGACACAACATCATTCAATTAGATCATGGTTGATCTGACAATGGGCTCAGCTCCACCTACCTGCCTTTTCCCCATAACCCTTTACGTGGCAAAAATCTATGTCTTCAATATATTTAATGAGACAGCATCTACTAAGTTCATTGGCAGAGAATTCCACAGATTCTCTACTTTCCTTACCTTCATCCTAAATTTACTCCCCTGAGGGTATGTCCCTGATTTCCAGTCTCACCTACCAAGCTTCTGATTTCCAGTCTCACCGACCAAGCTTCTGATTTCCAGTCTCACCTACCAAGCTTCTATCCTATCTATCCCTTTCATAACTGTATATGTTTCTATAAGATCCCCTCATTTTTTTTTTCATTTTCACCAAGTACAGTCTCAGGGAACTAAATCTCCCTCCATGCAAACCAAGTCAAGTTTATTATCATGTGATTGCACAAATACAACCTGACCAAACTTCCTTCAGGCCTCAGTTAAAAGATACAGACACACAACCAGACATAACACACATACAGACAAACAATTCTTATGCAGGATAAGTAATCATACATATAAATAAATAAATACTTATTGCTTTGAAAATGAGAGTCTCGGATGACTAATGTGAGCATTTCCTTTGGTCGTTCAGCAATTTCACTCCTTGTGTGACAAAGCTGTTTATCAGCCTGGTGGTCCTGGCTCTAATACTCTTCTACCTTTTTTCCACTTGAAACAGCTGTATAGATGCTATGTTCAGGGTGGAAGGGGTCCTCAATGATTTTGCACAAACTTTTCAGACGACGACCCAGGTAGATCATATCGATGGGGAGAATAAAATCTCCAGTGATCCTTTCTGCCACTCTTAAGGTCCTGTGGATTGGCATCCCATCCATTTCTCTGCAATAACCAATCCACATGGTGATGCAGCTGACCAGGATCTCTCAATAGAGCTCTTGTAGAAGGTTGACGTAATGGTGGCTGGTAGCCTTGGCTGCTTTAGTCTTCTCAGAAAGTGCAGTCGCTAATGCATCTTCCTGACAAGTGAGGAGATTTTGAACCTCTCTGTACCTCTTCCAAAGCCAGTGTGTTCTTTCTCAAATAAGGAGACCAGAACTGCATGCAGTCCTTCACTTGAGGCCATACCAGTGCTCAGTAAAGTTACAGCAGAACCTCCCTGCTCTTAAATGTAGTCCCTCTAGCAAAGGCGGCTAACATTCCATTTGCCTTCTTGATTACTTGTTGCATCAGCAAACCAATCTTTTGTGATTCATGCACAACAACACCCCAAGTCTCTCTGCACAACTGCATACTGCAATCTTTTAGCTTTTAAATAATAATTTGATCTATGACTTTTCTCCCACTATGAAATACCTCATTTACCCAACATTACCCTTCTCTCATTTCATCTATCTCTCTCCGCACCCTCTCTGTATCCTCTGCACAATTTTCTTTTGCACTCAATTTAGTGTCATCAGCAAACTTGGATCCACTCTTCCAAACCATTTATGTGTATATTTTTCATTATTCTTCAGTTCCAGGCCTAGCACTGACTCCTGCAGCACTCTGTCAACCAGAGAAATATATATTTATCCTGTCTCTGCCTCCTATTGGTTCACCAATCCTCTATTCATGCTGATACATTAACCCTCCCTCCCCCAACTCCACACATCCTTAACTTATGCAGATCTTTACACATCTTCTAGGAATCCAAGTATACTACATGCACCTGCTTCCCTCTATCCACCGCACTCACTATATCCTCAAAAAACTGCAGAAAAAGGTAAAGGCTCCATTACTGTCATGTAATACTACATTTAGAATGTATCATGCATGAAATTCCTTAACTTTGTCTACCATAAGAAAGACAGAGAGTCACCACTTTGTCCAGCATCTCCCACAGAAATGAGGCCCCAGCGAGGAACAAACGTGTGACCCCTGGTTTACAAGACCAGTGCTCTAACCACTGAGCACTCAGAGCCTTGTGTTGAACTTGACCCGCCCTTCCTGAATCCATGCTGTGTCTGTCTGATGGAACAATCCTGTCCAGATTTTCCTTTTTAATTATAGTTTCAAGACAGATAGGGTTCCAAGGAACAATATCATACATATGCTTAACTTTTGCATTTTTTAATGCTTTTATCAAATACAACCAATTCTATCACTGCACTTGTGCCTATATCTCCTCCCTCAGCACTATTTGGGGCCTGAAACAGTCCTTCCAGGTGAATCTGCTGGCATTATCTACTACATCGGGTGCTCCCGTTGTGGCCTTCTCTACATCAGAGAGACTGGGATTAGACAGGTAGATCATGTCGCTGAGCACCTTCACTCTTTCCACCACAGAGGTGGGGATCTTCTAATGGCCATCTATTTCAATTCCATGCCTCACTCCAGTGCCAAAATCTCTGTCATGGCCTAATGCACTGCCAAACTAAGACCACCTGTAAACTGATCAACATCTAATATTCCATCTGGGCTCTCTCCAACTAGATGGCATCAACATCAAGTTCTCCAGTTTCCATTAGGCCACTCCTGTCTCTTTCACTTCCCCATCCCTCTGCCTCCTTTCCTCCAGCTTGCCATCTCTTCACTCTCCTTTCAGAGAACAATCCACTCTCCTTCGCTTCTCACCCATATCCACCTCTTGCCTACGACCCTGTGCTCCACCCCCTGCCTCCCCCCCCCCCACCATTTTATTCAGGCTCCTGAAGAGCTCAGCCCAAAACATCGGTTATGTACCTTTGTCTTTGCTACATAAAGAATGCTGTGTAACTTGGAGTTTCTCCAGCATTTTTGAGTAAGCTACAATCTGTAGATTTCCTTGTTGAACTTCAATTTATCGAACGTTTTTTTATTAAAAACTGGAAGTGCTCATGAAGCCAAAATGCATTTGGGATGAGAGATAAAGATTGCCTTTAAGGATAAGGACCATTCTGTCCGAACAGGAGGAGAATTATCTACAAATGAAGGAAATCAGGCTGAGCGCAGCCAGCAGTTTGAAAGGGGCAGAAAACTTTTGGCAGTATGTGAGAATTTAAATTGGCTATGCCGCTTGCCTGAGATGATGTGTATCAGATGTCACTGTTGCTGGGCTCAGCAGAGAGTATAGCAATGAAACCTTCTTCTTCCCCAATTAACCTACATCAGCTTCACACAGCACAGGATTTGAACTCCATTGTGTGAAATATTTCCAATTTAAAGATTCAGCAAGCCCAATTATCATACTTTATTGAGGGGTCTTCATGTCAATTCTAACCTTTAGTGCTAAGCCTCATCTCAGATTTAAGAAACAGGGACATACTACACACACACAAAAAAAGACATGCTGTGGCTTTATAAAGACCTTAGAATGCTGCCGAACTGCTCGGGGTTCTGTACTGTACAACATTTATCAATGCAACATGATAGCCCAGAAATTCCTATCAGGAAAAATGACGACACTAGCAATAGCAGTTGAAAGTGCAGCCAATACTGAGTGGTCGTTCCAATCCATATTGTTGGCAGTTGATGCAAGATGGTCTGAGTGAGCAATGGCAGCAACAGAGAATTTTATTGATCTCAGTACTGCTTAAATGGTTGAGGTGTGTTCGATTAAGTTTGCTACCGTCATATATAATATGATGCATTTTTGCTATCTGTGTAATTGAGCAATTGGAGCAACATTATCATTTGCAGCGAGGGGAAGTCCCAGGCAAGCAATGAGAAGTCTCCATGAATAATCTTTCCTGACATTTTATTCTGATACACAGCAGAATGTAGAAGAGATAATACCACTATATAGATTGCAAATGGAGCAAAATAAATCCAAAATGTTAATCCAAAATGAAAATAATATGGTGGAAGCCCTTAGCAGCTCAAGCATTATCCATGGGAAGGAAACAGAATGGGCATCCGAGATCAGAACTGGCAGAATGTGCTTTAAGTTGCAGAGGGTGAGGGATACATTCAGCATTGACCAAGTTCTGAACACTCCAAAAACAACACCTGTCTGCTCAGTTTACTGTCAACTCCGAAGTGAGTTTGTAGAGGTTTGGGTAGGGGGGCATATAGAGGTAATTTTTCTTTCTTATTTTTAATTTTTTTTCTCCTTTTTATATATATAAAATACCACACGTATTTGGATTAAGTTTGAAATATTGTGAATAAAATTAATAAAATAGCATCCAAAACTTTATTATTTGTTCTCTTTCTTCCCAGATCTCAGTCTCTAAGTTGTACCCTATAATTTGAAAACTTTTAGTCCTCTCTCCGCTCTACAGAAAGATGTTTGCTTTTCACTGTACCTTTTTTACTCAAGTTAGCCAAGTTTATCCAAGCATTTGTGACACATTCATAGCCACTACTCACATACACACATACATTCTATTGTGGGATTATAGATCTTGAGGTGGCTGAGCCAGCTAGTAGTTTTTAAATAAGTGCAACACAGGATGAGGCCAAATGTAGACTCGGGGAACACACATCATGTTCCTCCTGGACAGCCTTAAACTTCACAGCATGAACATTATTTGTTCTAATTTTAGGAACTCCCCACCAACTAGATCCACTGTTTGCATCCCTATTCCTGGCTTTTTATTTACCCTCTAACTTTTGTTTAGGGTCTACAATTCTTATATTTTAATTATAAACAAGGTAATGTGTTATATTTTTGTTAAAACAAACACTACAACCATAACTTGGAAAGGAACCATCACATCAATTAGATTTTCTATTTAAGTCACTACTTATACATGACAGTAAAGATTAATCATTGCCACGTTTTCCCATTTAGTTTAATAACAAAAAATCACTGAACTTGAAATGGATGTCACTCTGTATCTCAGTAGCTGTAAAATGCAGCAACCCCTCAACGATATTATTTCAATATTTAACTGGTGCAGATTTCAATGCATTAAAGATTTATCAGTTATAATCTTACTCACTCTTGGGACGAAATCAATTAGATACCACAGCGGGAGAGTCTCAAGGCCAGTGAATATATTGGTTTCTCCGCTGGGACGTGTTCACTTTAGTAAAACCGCTGAATCAACTGATGGTCAGACCTCTGCAGACTCACCAGCATTACTTTGGAGAAATTGTGGCAGGATCTGATAGGAAGTGTCTCAGGCTTCAATCTATGCCTACCTTTAACATAGCTACAATATTTCTTTGCCAGCAGGTATTTGAGTTTAGTTTTTTGAAACTTTGAACATTTTGACTATCCAAAATGTGGAATATTCATAGCTGAGATGAACTAGTTGGTGCAGAACACTCTCAACACTGCAAGAACAATGGCCTGATCTCACACTAAAATCCTGACAGATCACTTCAGAAATGCCTCGCCATACTTCCAGACTTTCACACCCGCATGTGCATATGCAAACTTCCTATACAGTTCACTATGTTGCCAGGATCTATCTGACAATGGAGTCCTTAAGAGTCAAAGAAGGCAGAATGAGCTTGTTTCCCAGCACTTTACACTTGGAAATCTGCTTGCCTAATCTTTACTGGACAGAAGGATGATGTGAGGGAAATGTCATTGAGGAAGAAGGATATATGTGAGATAACCTACATTTTTGGTTCAGTTACATTTATTTCAATGTATTTAATAGGTCAGTTTTCCTGATGTTTAGATGCCCTAATAAGTTTAAAAATTAAAAAATAATGAAGTGATATGTTTAATAGTTTTGACCTGTTTGTGAACCTGTGTGGACTTGCTGTTTGTAATTAGGTTTCTAAGGGCATTAAGCATGTCTGCAAAGTATGAAGGTCAGTATGCCAGATCAACGACATTAGAAGACCAGCCAATATTCCACGATTCTGGTATTTGTAATGTTCTACATCAGGTACCCTTCTGGTCTTACTGAATATTTGCCAATCAGAGTGGACAGAAAAACATTGCAAGTTCCAAGGTAAATATGCTTTAATGACTGGTTTAATACTGGCTAAATCCAATTTATACAGGAAATACATTCCCAACTTTTATCATCCTAAACTCAAATTGGACATTTTACAGCACCCCAGCATAAATTCTGTACTTTCAGATCATCTGTGATTTTTCTTTCATGTTTCCAGCATTCATTTCATGAAAAATGGCGGTGCTGGCTCGACGGGCCAAAGGGCCTACTCCAGCTCCTATTGTCTATTGTCATTTTAAATAATGTTTCTGAATTAGTTTCTCTGTAGAACACCTTTAATTCTTTATTACTACAGTAAAACCTCATTAGAATGTGGTAGTTGGGGTTCAAGATTTCATACCACATTACAGCCAAGTCGTGGAACAGATGCAGGGGCAGCCAGCATAGGATGTCGGAGCAGGGGCATCCTGCGGTGGCCACCCCTGCCCCGACATCCCGCGCCAGGGGGCAGGGGTAGCGGGCTGTCAAGCCGCAGGGTGCTGGGTCACCGGCTGATTATTATCAGCCCGCCCCTTAGCAGTTTGGGGTCTACAGACACCCGTGCTATAAGCAATTCCGCGGATTAACAAATCGCGTTCTAATGAGGCTTCACTGTACCTCTTTTTCATCTTGGTTCCACTGACTCATTTGACATTTAACCTTTTGTTTTGTGTCTTCCTTCCTACTTATTATCTACAGCCCTCCCTCATTTTCTTCTGCATCTTAAAACTCGCCTTCCTGCTATTTATTTTCAGTTTTGAAGCAGGGTCATCAACATGAAATGGTAACTCTGTTTCTATCTCACTCCAAGATATAGCTTAAATATTTTTGGCATTTACATAACAGTTCCCAGGGAGCACCCAAACAAGAACCTATCTTTTCAGGGCTACAAGCAGGAAGGGCCTCAATCAGCAAAAGTAATAGGTTTCACCTGTAAATTTCAAAGAAATCAAGTCCATCAATACACCAAGCTATTATTGCATTTGATAGTGAACTTCCCAGAAATGATGCAAATAAAGACTGCCCCTTCATTACACACCAGGATTAGGAACCTCTCCTCTCGTGGGCTATATTGTTGCCTCATCACACAGATAAGGTCCAATGTTGCAGCAGGGCAGTCAATTGGCGTACTAATATCTGCAGTGAATTCATGTGAAAGTGTATAAATAGATTGAAGCACATGATTCAAAGCTCTCAAATTATTTAGCATTCATTTTATACCTCAGATTAACACATATAAAATATGTGGTTCACTGTAATATATCAAAAAGAATCGAGTTGTCAATTCAATGAGCAAACTTTCAAATTTAGTAAAGAATTCAGGATCCTGTAAAAGCTCATTCTCCAGAATTGTCCAATAAGGTTGAGTGTCTTATCACTATCTGCCTTAGTATGACCAATTCCTGCATACTAGGACAACAAATCTCCATCTGCCATTGGAGTTTACCCCTGTAATTCCTCTCGGAGTATCCTGACTGGCACGTTCTCTATTTTTCAAAGCCAGATTTCAGCTGCATTGAACGCATCAATTAATGGAAAAGACATCCATCGTGGAAAAAGGCCCCTTCAGTCCAACTTGTCCATGCTGACCAAAATGCCTCACCCACGTTAGTCCCACTTACATGCATTTGCCTAAAAATGTCCTCTCCATAGATCTGCAGAAATGTTTTCTTAAACAATATAATATTACTTGCCTCAGCCATATCTTCCTGCAGCCTGTTCCATACATCCCACCTGTGTAAAAAATAGTTACTCCTCATGTTCCAATAAAATCTCTCTCCCCTCACCTTAAATCTATGTTGTTTCATTGCTGGTTCCCCTACTCTGGACAAGAAGACTGATCCATTTCTGAAATGATTTTATAATAATAGATGCAAAACACCCCACAATAAATGACTCTATGTCAGCATATCTGTGTTATTTGTCATAGAATCCTAGAAAATAGGTGGAGTCCCTTGAGCATGAACTACCATTCAATGTGATCATGGCTGATCGTGTGACTTCAGTACCCTATTCCTACTTTCTCTCCATATCCCTTGATCCCTTTGGACCACATCTAATTCCCTTTTGAATATACCTAATGAACTAGCCTCAACATCTTTCTGTGGCAAGGAGTTCCACAAGTTCACAATTGTCTGAGTGAAGAAGTTTCTCCTCATCTCAATCTGAAATATCTTACCCCTTATCCTTAGACTGTGAGCAACATCAGGAACATTCTCCCTGCATCTAACCTATCTTGCCTGTCAGAATTTCATTTGTTTCGGTGAGATACCTTTTTTTGCTTCTAAATTCTAATGTACAAATACATTGGGCCTGTGGCCTTTGAAATGAGCCTGGTAAACTTTCACTGCATCCCTCAATAGCAAGAATGTGCTCAGATAAAGAGACCAAAACTGCATACAGTACTTAAGGTATGGCCTCTCTAAAGCTCTATACAACTACAGTGAGATCTCCCTGCTTCTAAATTTGAAACCTCTAGCATTAAAGAACAACAGCCGTTTGCTTTCTTGTCCACCTGCTGTATCTGTATTCCAACCTTCAATGACTCAGACACCATGACGCCAAGCTCTCCCCATTTCATAATTTCTCTCCATTCAGATAATTATCTGCCTTTCTATTATTGACCCCAAAGTGGATATCCTCACATTTGTCTACCTTATATTCCATGGGCCATGCATTTGCCCATTATCCCTAACTCTGTCCAATTCACCCTGCAGCCTCTTGAAATCTTCCTCATGATTACACTGCCACCCAGTTTCACATTGAATGCAAATTTATAGACATTGCATTCAATATATATTGCAAATAGCTGGGGTCTGAGCACTGATCCTGGTGGTATACTGCTGGTAATTCTAATTAAGCCTTCTGCTAAATTCTAAATTACTCCCAGGACTCAACCTTGCTGGTTTTCCTCGCCAATTTATCGACCTATTATTTGATTTTAATGTTATCCTGCCTTCTCTCTTTAGCTACAGTTGAGATGCCATTCACATTTTATTTATTTATGGCAAACAGACGGTATCAATTTGACACTCTGAATAAAAGATTCTACTCATTGGACAGCATAGCAGCACAGATGTTACTGCTGTTGTCACAGAACATCAGTGATATAGGTTTAATCCTGGCCACAAGTACTGTCTGTGTGGAGTATGTGCATTCTATCCAAATTTCTCTGGTTTCCACCCATATCCTAAAAAGGTACTGGGAAGACTTTGAGAGAGCTTATAAGTACATTCTCAAGAAATTTTGCTCAAAAGTCCAGAACTGTTTCATGAGACAGAAGTTTTATGGCAGCACAAAACAGACTCAATATTTCTCAAGCAATAATGGCCCATTTATCCAGGATACAATATGATATCTGTCAGCCTTAATAAATGATAAAGGAAGCAAGAGATTGCTTTAATAATGTAATCATAATGAATGCCCACTGTGACTGATGCAAAAATCATGGTCAAAACTTGCAAAAGCACCACAGAGGAACCAGTAAAGACAATTAGTGGAAGGAAAGAATTATTAATGGGGTCAATCAGCCATCTGTCCAGTTAGAAGATGGCAACTTCATTCTGGTTTCAGATCATATTATCACTTTATTATTGCTACTTACGATGATTAAAATTGTTAAATTCTATGTGAAAATTGGCTCATCAATATCCAGACTGAAAAGACCCAGAAAAAAAAATATTTTTGATTTCCTGAAACCTAATTTTCTCAAATAGTTAAGGAACATATATAATATGCCAATCTAAAGGACAGATTCTAAATCAAGAAATGTATCTATGATTATAACTATATTTAAAAATTTAAATTTTAACAATTTGAGAAAATAAAGAAATCTATGGTTGGAAAATTGCTGAAGCCTAAGATTAAAGATGTAGGTGTTTGACATTGAGAAAAACCCGCAGAAAATGTGAAGAATGTACAGTATTGCTGTCTAATCAAACAGAATTTTATTGAAGTGATAACCAAGGAGTGGACAGGGAATTACCTTTATATTATTTGTGTGGTTTTCCAGAAGGTGTTCAATAAAGTAACCTCCCTTAAAAAAATTATATCCTAGTTAAGTTTGATGGAATAAAAGCAAAGACTACTCAGCAAGTACTTGTATTGGAATCAAATAATTCCTGATGGACCACATGGATTCTTATTGGCGCCAAAATCCTTTGAAGCAGATATAAATAACTTGGATGATGGGATAGATAGACTAATTTTCCAATGATACAACAGTGGCATAAGCAGATTGTGATAATGTTCGGCTGAATGCATTTCTGAATTACCACTTAAATGCAAAGCATATAGCTATTGAGCAGTAGTGATTTTGGTCAAATAATGTAGGCTAGTCATAAACAGCTGTGACAGAATATAGATATGTTTTGGGAGATCAATTAGGGTATGTTTTCTTTAGTGCAGGCCACGTACAAACACTTTAAAACAGATCTTATTTAAAATACTGGAGCTCTGCTCATGCTAGACATGTTGGGGTCAACAGGCTTTGCAAAAGCTTTGGAGAGTGCCCAAGAGACTTCACTAATAGATTGTTGATTACAAAAAGGCAACAGATGAAAGAACGTGTCAGAGCCACAGATTGTCTGAAAGAGAACTTGCTGTTCTAAGAGGGTCATGTGGTTTTGCAAGCAGAAAGAGTAAAACAGGTGTTTTTCTCAGAGAGAGAGAGAGAGAGAGAGAGACACACACACAGATCAGTTTAACAGTCAGCAGCAATTGGGACTGGAACAGAACAAGCTGGAAAGCTTGTGGAAAACCCCATTTGGAAGACAGGTTGTGGGTGCTTAGTTCAGCCTGGTCAAAGCCCTTGTGGTTCATGCAAGAGGAGAGGACCGGTTGTCTAATGTTTCACTTGAAATAACAGAAACAAAAATGAACTCTTTGGTGACTTGAAAGAAAGAGGTTATCATCTGGATAACCCTCAGGGGGAAAGTTTCTTCGGCAAGATACTGAAGTGACTGATTAAAAAAAGGAATCAGTTGTGGATGTCCAGCGTACAACGAATCTCTCTCTGAAAACCGACAAGTACTTTCCTGAGCAGTAACCATTTACCTTTCAAGCACCAAACCCTGGTGAACTTTATAAATGTTAAATTCTGCGCAGAGTATAAGAATAGCCTGCAACCAGTGAACTCGGAGGAGTGAGAGGTGAGATTGGACTGTGAATTAAAGAACTTTTCTAACCTTACATACACATTACATACACGTGCACTTAGAATTAGAAGGGGGGTTAAGTTAGGTTAGTTAAATAAATAGTGATAAGATAAAATTTGATTCTGTTTTCATGTTTAAAGATAATTGAAAGCAACTTTTGTTTAAGTAACCATTTGTCTTGGTGAATCTCTATTGCTGCTGGATTTTGGGTCCTCTTGGCTCATAGCACAGCAAATAAATAAATTTAGGGAATGTGACAAACCACTGTTTTGCTCTGATTACTGGCTGGACATGCCTGCTGAGACCAATCCCATCCATTACCCCCATGCATGCTCCCCATTCACCCTTCCATGGTCAGTTGATGAGGCTGGCTGCTACTCTTGTCTACAGTCAATAAAAGCCTATCAGTTTCACAATCTCAGTCTTTGATGTAATTGATGGTGCATCAGGGAAACCTAAGTTTTCTTATTGCTTTATTTGAAGCTTCCCCAAGTCTTTGCTCCCTCTCTCTTGATATTAATGCATGTATACTATTTACTCAACCTCACACAGCACATTTCTGATGAGTATTACATTGTATACCAACCAATTCCCATTCTTGTTATACAGTACTTGCAGTGATAGTCAGACATCAACAAGATTAGGGTCTTGCGATGGATTTAGATTAGATCGGTTGTAGCTTAATACTCAATTAGATCTTGAATTACCAAGGCATTGTTGGCTACAGACCAAGTACAATAAATCAGGGTGATTGTAAATGTTTGATGATTGGTGCAAACGTGGTGGTCCAGAGAGCCTATTTTTATGTCATGGGACTCCATGAGTCTATGACCATTATTTCCATGACCTCACTCAAATATTCCATACAATAATTTGTAATTCCTTTCTCTTTGTACTGTAATTTTATGACCATTGATCTACTACTCACTACAGAGGCCATCTGATCAATGAGTAGAAGATACAAAACATTCAACAATGAACTGAATACATTATAGTAGAAATTGATTTTTTTCAGAGCTTAGAAACAGAATCAGAATATTGTTCAAAAAGTGACCTGGGGTTATGGGTGCAAAAACCATAGAATGTGGCAGGAAGACACTTGTAAACATTTGATAAGGCTTTTGACCGAACAATGTGTCAAAGGCCCATGAGGATGAGGGCATTGGATCTGCTTCCTGAAATCCATTTGCTATTTGTGGCCCACTCACCTGGCTGGACAACTGTGGCAGTGAAGCCTGCAGCTCATTTGGCCTCAAGTATTGTACAGGGGGTGAAGAAGGCCATTTGCAAGTTTGATCTCGCCTAACAGGCAAAAACTAATTGAATTCATTCTCATTTATTTTTCTTTATCTTCAAAGCAAAACTATTCAATTACAAATGAACAATTTCAGTGCCATGACATGGGACATTGCCACGTTATACCAGTGGGAAAAATGAACATGTGTGAAGATATTAGGGCATGAGAGATATAATAATAGAGGTTAAATTAATTTTGATTAAAAATGAAAGAGCAACACCAAAGTCAGAATTTCTCTGAATAAATAGAAGGTAGAAAATTATAAGATGACATTTGAGAAATGAAGGGTGCAGTCAGATAGAAGTCAGTGCATTACCCATGTTTGCGGGTTTGATAGTGAGGTTGGGATATTCCCTCGGGCCTTGAGGGAGGCTAGTATAGTAATTGCAATTTTCCTTTGTCACAGGTGTGGTGCCAGAGAATTGGAGGGTAGTTCTGTTGTTTAAAAGAAAGGCTCCAAATTAACCCTTGAAATTATAGGCCAATAAGCCTGATGTTAATAAATGTACACAATCCTTTATCCGGACATCTAAAATCTGGAAAGCTCCAAAAACCAGCAAGTGGGGAGAGAGACAGCAGCGCGTCGGGTTGGTGAGGGGGAGAGACTGTCAGTGCGAGTCAGGTGGGTGAAAGATGGGCATTGTGAGTCGGGTGGGCGAGAAACCGGCAGCTCGAATCAGGCGGGAGAGGGGAGGGGGGGAGACGGCAGCGTGATTGGAAGGGGGTGGGGATGGATACAACGGCATAATTCAGGTAGGCTTAAAATCTGAAATCTGGAAAAATCCGAAATTCAGTACACACTGTCCCCCAAGGATTCCGGATAAAGGATTGTCTACGTGTAGTAGGTAAATTATTGGAAGGTGTTCCAAGATCAGATATACAATTATTTGGATAGCTAGGAACTGATTAGGGATAGTCTTCATGGCTTTGTGCATGGTAGGTCATGTTTAACCAGTCATATAGTGTTTTGCCAGGATGTTACCAGGAAAGGTGATGAAGGAAAGGCTTTTGGCAAGGTCCCACATGGAGGACCATCGCCTTCCCAAGATCGTGTTATATGGCGAGCTCTCCACTGGCCACCGTGACAGAGGTGCACCAAAGAAAAGGTACAAGGACTGCCTAAAGAAATCTCTTGGTGCCTGCCACATTGACCACTGCCAGTGGGCTGATATCGCCTCAAACCGTGCATCTTGGCGCCTCACAGTTTGGCGGGCAGCAACCTCCTTTGAAGAAGACCGCAGAGCCCACCTCACTGACAAAAGGCAAAGGAGGAAAAACCCAACACCCAACCCCAACCAACCAATTTTCCCCTGCAGCCGCTGCAACTGTGTCTGCCTGTCCCACATCGGACTTGTCAGCCACAAACGAGCCTGCAGCTGACGTGGACTTTTACCCCCTCCATAAATCTTCGTCCGCGAAGCCAAGGCAAAGAAAAGCCTTCATTAGAGGTAAAATAATTTATTTTATGGCCAATGTTAAAAAGAAAGCTAATTCTGAGAAAGATGACTTGGCTAATCATATTAAAATGTTACGAGCCCAGAGAACCCAATAAACCCAGCAGCAATTCACCAAGACAAATGGTTACTTAAACAAAAGTTGCTTTTAATTATCTTTAACATGACTTTAACTTATCTCTATTGATTTAATAAACCAAACTTAACCCCCTTCTAATTCTAAGCGCATGTGTATGTAATGTGTGTGCAAATTCAGAATATTTCTCACTTCTCATTCCTCCAAGTTCACTGGTTGCAGGCAATTCTTATACTGTGCACAGAATTTAACATTTATAAAGATCACCAGGCTTTGTTGCTTGAAAGGTAAATGGTTACCACTCAGGAAGGTTCTTATCAGTTTTCAGAGAGAGATTTGTTGTTCCAGGACATCCACAACTGATGTACTTCCATCAGCCACTCCAGCGTCTTGCTGACGAAACTTGCCCTTTCAGGGTTCTCCAGATGATAACCTCGTTCTTGCAGGTCATCACAGAGTTCTTTTTTGTTTCTCTTATTCCAATTGAAACATTAGACAGCGAGTTGTCTCCTCTTGCATGAACCACAAGAGCTTTGACCAGGCCATCTTCCAAACCAGCTTGCTAGCTTGTCCTGTTCCAGTTCTAGCTACTTCTGCTGGCTGTGACACTGCGAAGTGATCTCTGTATCTCTGAGTCTGAGAGAAAGCCTGTTTGACTCTCTTTGTTGCAAAACCACATGACCCTCTCAGAACAGCAAGTTCTCTTCCAGAGAGCAACGGCTGTGACATGCTCTTTCATCTGTTGCCTTTTGCAAACAACAATCCATTGAGCACTCAACAAAGCTATTGAAAAAGCTGTGAAGCCGATGTCTAGCATGGGGCAGAGCTCCAGTATTTCAAATAAGATCTGTTTTAAAATGTTTTTATATAACCTACTCTAACAAACCTTTCCCAATTTATCTCCCAAAAACATATCTACATATACATATCTATATACTCTGTATACTCTGTCACAGTAGTCAATAATCAATGTATTACCATCACTAGGAAATTTAATAACCAGTTTAAGGAAAATGTTCTTACCCTACTGAGTCATGTCAGGAAGTCCTTGACTCACTGGTCCCCACTTTTGATGTCCTTAATTGGACATGTTAATATTACTAAGATGAAAATCCTGCAAACATTTTATACAATTTTCAAGATGTACCAGTTTTTATTCCTAAATCCTTTTTTTGATTCTTTGGACTTTCTTATATCTTCCTTTATATGGAATAATAAGCTTGGAGGCTTGGTATTACCTAATTTTAGATTTTACTATTGGGCAGCTAATATCAGATACTTTATTATTTGGATTCATCATAAGGTTCTTTCAGGTGCTTCAAGTTGGATTAATTTAGAAATTAAATCTACTAAAAAGTTCTCCTTTATTTCAATACTTGGAGCACCTTTACCTTTCACTGCTCCTAGATTATCAGATAACTTTATTGTCAGACATACATTGAGAATTTGGTTTCAATTCAGAAAACATTTTGGATACCATAGATTTTTATTAGTCAGTCCTATCTTATGTAATTATTTTTTTCCTCCCTCAGTTCAAGATATTTGATTTTATCAATGGTGTGGCGGCCCGCAATTGTGGAGATTTGGCTAGCACTTCGCACGGCAGCAGATGCAGACAGAGATCGCTAAAATGACTCCCAGAACAACAAATCGGCGGGGGTAGAAGCTGGACCAGTATCAGACCAACAGCCCTAAAATGGCATTGGTCAAGCTGCCCAGCTAACTCAGCAGAAACAGACTGGGGAAGAAGGGCATTCATATGCATGGGTGTTCCCATCTGCTATTGTTATTCATATGGCTGACTCAGTGTGCGTGTGTGTGTGTGTGTGTGTGTGTGTGTGTGTGTGTGTGTGTGTGTGTGTGTGTGTGTGTGTGTGTGTGTGTGTGTGTGTGTGTGTGTGTGTGTGTTTCTTTGTACTGGTTGACTACAATGGTCTAATTTAGGCATCTAATCTTTCTTGAATTTAAAAAAATTAATCATCCATAATCATGCCTCTTTCGATGTGAATAGGCTCTTCCCCTTGAAGGTAGGTGAAATTGCCACAAGGAGTCATAAGTTAAGGGTTTGGGGGCAAAAGTTTAGAAGTAACATGAGAGGGAGCTTCTTCACTCAGAGAGTGGTGGCTGAATGGAATGACCTTCCGGAAGAGGAGGTTGCAGCAGGGTCAATTTTGTCATTTAATAGAAAGTTGGAATGGAGGGTTATGGACAGGGGGCAGGTAGGTGGGATTAGAGATCATTTAAATTGGTGCAGACTAGAGGGGCCGAGATGTTGTGTTTCCGTACTGTAATTGTTATATGGTTATAAATTTATAAATTTATAAATTTATAAATGGTTATAAATAGCGCCTTTGGAAGACTACACAAAAGAGTCTGGAAAAACAACCAACTGAAAAACCTCACAAAGATAAGCGTATACAGAGCCGTTGTCATACCCACACTCCTGTTCGGCTCCGAATCATGGGTCCTCTACCGGCACCACCTACGGCTCCTAGAACGCTTCCACCAGCGTTGTCTCCGCTCCATCCTCAACATCCATTGGAGCGCTCACACCCCTAACGTCGAGGTACTCGAGATGGCAGAGGTCGACAGCATCGAGTCCACGCTGCTGAAGATCCAGCTGCGCTGGATGGGTCACGTCTCCAGAATGGAGGACCATCGCCTTCCCAAGATCGTATTATATGGCGAGCTCTCCACTGGCCACCGTGACAGAGGTGCACCAAAGAAAAGGTACAAGGACTGCCTAAAGAAATCTCTTGGTGCCTGCCACATTGACCACCGCCAGTGGGCTGATAACGCCTCAAACCGTGCATCTTGGCGCCTCACAGTTTGGCGGGCAGCAGCCTCCTTTGAAGAAGACCGCAGAGCCCACCTCACTGACAAAAGGCAAAGGAGGAAAAACCCAACACCCAACCCCAACCAACCAATTTTCCCTTGCAACCGCTGCAATCGTGTCTGCCTGTCCCGCATCGGACTGGTCAGCCACAAACGAGCCTGCAGCTGACGTGGACTTTTTTTACCCCCTCCATAAATCTTCGTCCGCGAAGCCAAGCCAAAGAAAGAAAGAAGATAAATTTAATATACCCAGGCACCGTTTTTTTCATTATTTCCAGGTTTAAATTTTTTTGAACTCCTATCTTTCAGACCTCCTCAGGACATGGAGTTTAATGTTATGGGGAAAATATATAATTTTCAACCAGACCATAAACAGTTGTTATCTTCCCTATATGAGCTACTTTTGCTGTCCAAAGATAATTCCCTGCATGGAATTAAAAAACAATGAAGAAAGAGCTCATGATTAGAGTGTAGGCCCCTCGATAGTGAACTGTCTGTCAGCAGGTGTTTTGCAACCATAATACCTCAACTCATCTAATTACTGCAATCAATGGGGATTCCATTCTCTCAACATGCAGGGGAGACACAACCACAAGCAATGAATCAAATGTGTTTCCTGGGTATCCAGGCAGTTGTCACAGTACCTTCATTCTGCAGCAAACTACCAAGTCAACACCATTGGTGCCACCATAGCAATCACACTGTAGCTGCAGTGACAAGGGCCATCCATAAATGTCTGAGTTACTGAGTCCACAGGACAACCGAAGCAAACACATGAAGCAAGTACAAAATGATACAAATACTACCAAGTTGAAAAGAATGGAATAGAAGCACAGGAATGTAGAATCAATACTGCTTCTTCCTGGGTCATTTTGGAGATGCCATGTAGTACCTAGCAGAAGGAGATTGAGATTCATTACATGTTGCTTGCCATCTCTTGCCTCCACCTGAACAGGCTGCTCATCTTAGTGTTGTTGATCAAATTTAACACATTCAGAAATCCAAAGGAAAATTATCAGAAGTTTAATCAAGAAGTAGGTTTTATCTTAAAGGAAGGTTGACAGTTTCTGAGAGAATTACAGAGAAATAAAAGGATTCCAGAACTTGTCTTTGAGAGCTGGGCTCAGCAATTAGTGAAGGGGCAATTAAATTAGGGCTGGGGGAGATCATAAAAAAATACAGAGGGAAGGCCACAGGGAAATGGAAAATGAGAGCAAGAAATTTTCATATTCAGTGTGATTTTTAAAAATTTATTTATTTTAAATGGAGACCGAATGCAGGTCAAATAACAGGAAAGATGAGTGAACTGCATAGCCTGATTTATTTTACAAAGATTAAAATCCTGCACTGCTCCCTAGCTACAATGGTATCATTTACAACGCTCTCTCTGAACTGCTCTAGCTCTTGAATAATTACTGACCAGTCACAGTTCCAACAGGAACGTCACTAACACAGAAACCATTCCAGGAAGAACAAATATTATTCATCAAACCAAACAAAAAGCTATTCCCTGAAAATTATTAAAGAAGCAATCAATGTAACTACAAAATCCTAAAGTGTAATTAATATATTTGAAAATATCTTCCACTCAGACACAGAGTCCTTCTGATGAATCTTTACAAAGGGAATACTGCTGAAAGCTAAGCTCTGTTATTTAAGATGACAACAGATAACTGTTTACTTCAGAGAAATGCATTGAAGTATTTTTCAGTGTTTTAAAATGGATAATGCATTAGGCAGTATCATTGCTGGGTATTTAATCCTTAATAGTGTAATGGATATTTAATTATTAATGATTCATTCATAGCAAGTTCTGGAAAAAAATTGATCTTCAAGTGTAATGTCATTTATCATTTGTGGGAGTTTATTTGGAGACAAGATGTGGAGATGACGGAGATTAGAGTCAAAATCATTCTATTTTATGCAGATAAGACACAAGAACATTTGAAACATACGGGGGGGGGGGGTATAGGTTAATTGGATGTAAATTAGGCTGCAGGGACTGGCCTGTTACCCTGCTGTTTGTCTAAATTTAAAATTCAATTTAAATTTTAATTTAACTTAAACAAAATATTTTTAGAAAAATAGATTAGGATTACTAAAGCTAAAGCCCATTATTTTTCATCTGCTCACTACCCCTGGTTTAATAAAGTTTACTCTATTTTTCCTGCAAGCTATGCAAAATTACACAGGACAACAAAGATTTTGCATCCTGAACATTTTTGGGCACATTTTATGGATTCCGAACTGTGATCATGAAAATCACCTTAAAATTTCATACTTTTATTTTAAAAAAAGATATAACCTATTTGTGTGATTTCCTGTCATATTTTAAGTTTACTACAATATTGCTCACAAAGCAATTTATTTTGGTCAGTCCAGTTATCAATGACAGGTTATAGTCAACAAAGAGTATCCTAATGTATGCAACATGTCAATGAAAATTTATTTTCTGCATTCGCACTTGGACTTCTTCACTGCTAATCTTGGTGCAATCAGCGACGAACGTGGGCAATTGGAATCCATCAATGCTGGCTGACTATTGTTGGGCCCTGATATGAAAGGCATCAGATGCCGAGTACAAAAATATTAGCGGTAAAACACTTTTAGATCAGTTGAACTTATGCAACATGTCAGCATCATATGATTAAACATCCTAAATTCAATAAAACTTCATTTAATGTTTCTCTAACTTCCTACATGGGACAGCAAATCTAAAATTATCTTAGTGTTCAGCTTGAAGTTGTCTATCATAATCCCCATTTTTCTTTCAGGAAGCAACCTTTTGAAAAAAATTGTTGTCCAAAGTTATCAACACTATCTAAATAATGTTAAAAAATTGTTTGATACCATGATAAGGGATAACGCTAATGAGAATTTAATGTCTTTGATACACGCAGAGGCTACAGAGAGTTGCAAAGTTGGCCGGCACCATCATGGGCATTAGTCTTCTCCCCATTAAGAGGCTGTGTCTCAAGAAAGCAGCCTCTATCATCAAAAATCCTCATCACCCAGCCCATGTCCTCTTCTCACTGCCACCATATCAGAGGTGGTACAGGAGCCTGAAGACAAACACCCAACGGTACAAAAAAAGCTTCTTCCCATCCACCATCAGATTTCTGAATCGACAATGAACCACAGACACTTTCTCACTTTTTCTCTTCTTTTGCACTAATTTATTTTTTCATGTAATTTATAGCAATTTTGAACCTGTAATGCTGCCACAAAACAACAAATTTTGTGACATATGAATTCATGACAATAAATTCTGATATGGATTTCGTGAGGCAGGCAAGATAAATGTACACAGGCAGCTCATTCCTAAGCAATTCTTTGAGGAAATGAAGTAGCTTGTTCCTTAAAAACATGAGAATGAACCGGAGTTGGCACAAAGGTCAAAGCCCATAAAGTTAATAGTAAAGAGATAAAGAGGAATGCTTCATGGACAAAACATAATAAATCAGTTTGGAAACTTGCAAGACAACAGCAATGAAAATGGACCATCAATCTGAATTAAAACCACTCATTGCCTGTAAATGCGTCACAAGACAAATGGCCATGATTGTGGAACTGGCAGCATGTAGTCAATGACAGAGGAGCTTCACCTTCCTCTGATTTTCCAGCACCATGTTGGGAAATTAGCATAACAATCCTTTGCCAAGAGATCTCATTGATTTGAAGAAGAATTCACTGCCCAGAGAATGAAGTTATTAAGATGTAATTATTTATTTAAATGTTTTAATGAGTTGTAAGTATTTTAAGGAACATTTTTCATTTAATTTTTTAATTGTTTACATCAATTTTAATAGTTTTTTAAATGTCTCAGAATGTGAGGGACATGTAAAAAACTTTTAGAAAGCCTTGTGACTTTGACAGAAGCCAAAGCCGTGAATCCAGCTTTGCTTTCTGCCAGAGTCAGTGAGATGCTTTCCACAGAACAACTGGTTACTGACAAGTTCACTTGAAGGCACCACAAAGGCAGTGATGCCTCGCTACAAGACTTTGAAATTGCGGGGGCCAGTGGCGGATGAACCATTAGGCTGAGTTGGCTGAAGCCTCGGGGCCCAGAAGGTAAGGGGGCCTGACGCATTATGGTCTGTTTAAATGGACAACAAAAACAATGAGGTGTGGGGGCTCACCATGAGGCAGACAAACCGGTCCCGCTTGTAAGCCACTCGGCGGGGCAGCCAGCCAAAGTGGCACCGTCGGGGAGGGGGGGTTCCCTTCCTTCCAGCACGGAACTCAGAAACCCGTGCTGGGGGACCTTGTGATGCCCGGGTGACGTCAGCACCCTCCAGCGCGATTCTCAGCCAGGTCCAACTGGGAGAATAAGTGCAGCCCAGCAGCCTGCAATAAACTTGTCTGTTCACTGAGTTCAACCCATCTGGTTGTGTGTGTTATTGCAGGAGCAGTGTAGCCGCCACTACAATTGGTGACCCAGACTGGTTCAAATGTCTTTGAACCCATCATGAGCAAGCCTGGGATCAGCGCTATAGCTGTGAAACTGCCTGAATTCTGGGTTCAGGAGCCGGAGACCTGGTTCGGACACGCGAAGGCCCAGTTTCACCTCCGCCAGATTTCGTCCGACATGACCAGATTCTACCATCTGGTCGCTGCCTTGGACCAGGCCACCGCCAGACGCATGCTGCACCTTGTTTAGCACCCACCCACCGAGGACAAATACGAGACCATCAAGCGAGTGCATACCGGGTCCCTCAGACTATCCAAACACCAGCATGCCGCTCGGATGCTGAACCTCAACGCCCTGGGGGACAGGTCCCCGATGGAGCTGATGGACGAAATGCTCGCGCTCATGGTGAGCACACCAACTGCAAACTCTTTGAGAGCATCTTCCTCGACCATATGCCCGGGGACATTCAGCCGCTGCTGGTCCAGGAGAGCTTCACTGACCTGAGGAAGATTGTCCAGAAGTCCCAAGAACTATGGTTTGCACAATTCCCGGAGGGCTCAGTGGTCCAGCAGGTCACGAGGCAAGGGCACAAGGCAAGGGCACGACCACGCCAAGCCCGCCCCTCGCGCTGTGGTAGAGCACCTGGCCCCTGCAGGGGCCCCAAGAGCATAACCAAGGCCATAGCATCCACTTCAGACCTCTGCTTCTACCACCAGTGCTGGGGAGCCAAGGATCGGAAGTGTCATCAGCCCTGCTCGTTCCAGGGAAACAACCTGGCTGACCGCAGTTAATGGCTGCGGCGGTTGACCAAGAACACAGCCTCCTCTACCTGCGGGACTCAGTCAGTGGCCGGCAGTTCCTCATTGACACTAGAGCCCAGATCAGCAGCATCCCGGCCACGGCTGTTGAGTCCAGAAACCGACCTTGTGGACCTTCCCTCTGTGCAGCCAACCCAATGGAAATCTGGACGCATGGAGACAAGGCAGTCCACTTCCAGATCGGCCAACAGAATTTTGCATGGAGGTTCACTGTCTCATCCCTCCTGACTGCCAACATGGGTGCAGACTTCCTCCTCGCACACGGGCTTCTGGTGGACATTTGAGTTAGGAGCCTGGTGGACTCCCGTACTTTCCAGGCCATTTGCCTCTATGCCTCCCGCTCGGAGCAACCACAGATGGCCACGATCAGCACGCCCAGAGATGAGTTCCAACAAATACTGGATGAGTTCCTGACACTCCTCAAGCCACAGTTCTCCACTGCCTCGCCGCACCACAGGGTGTTCCACCACATCCTCATCCAGGGTCCACCAGTTCACGCCAAGGCATACCGGCTCCCGCCTGACAAGTTTCAGGTAGCGAAGGAGGAGTTTTCACACCTGTTGGAGCTGGGGATTATTAGGCAGTCCGACAGCCCATGGGCCTTGCCACTCCACCTGGTCCCAAAAGCCTCTGGCGGCTGGCATCCCTGTGGAGACTATCAACGGCTCAACGAGGCAACCATTACTGACCATTACCCCATCCCACACATCCAAGTGTTTATGGCCAACCTGCACAGTGCGAAGGTCTTCTCCAAGGATGACATGGATATCACAAGATCCCGGTGCACCCTGAGGACATACCCAAAATGGCCATCATCACCACCTTTGGCTTGTTTGAATTCCTGCGCATGCTGTTCGGGCTCAAGAATGCTGCTCAGACCTTCCAGCACCTCATGGACTCTGTGGGCAGAGACTTGGATTTTGTCTTTATTTATTTGGATGACATCCTCGTCACCAGCAAGGACCAGGTGCAACACAAGGCCCACCTTCGTGCCCTTTTCTCCCGGCTGGCCAACTTTGGTCTTACCATCAACCCGGCCAAGTGCCAGTTTGGGAAGGAATCCATGCAGTTCCTGGGCCATACCATCATGGCTGAAGGAGCCACGCCCATTGCTGCGAAGGTCGCTGCTATATCAGGGAGTTCCCATGCACGGACAGCTTCAAGAGACTGGAGGAGTTCACGGGTATGGTCAACTTTTACAACCACTTCATCTCAGGAGATGCGTGCATCATGTAGCCGCTGTTCTCCCTCATCGCAGCCAAGCACAAGATGCTCACTTAGAACCCAGAAGCCTGCACCGTATTCGAGGCCACCAAGGATGCCCTTGCGAAGGCCGCCATGCTCGTCCACCCGCACTCCGACCTGCATATGGCACTCTCTGTCGATGCCTCTGTAACAGCCATCGGTGCCGTTCTGGAGAAGCAGGTGAATGGACATTGGAAGTCACTGGCGTTCTTCAGCTGCCTGCTCCGCCCGCTAGAACACGTATAGTGCCTTTGACCGCGAGTTACTGGGCATGTACCTGACAGTGCGGCATTTCCGTTATTTTTTTGGAGGGGAGGACTTTTACCATTTTCACCGACCACAAACCCCTCACCCAGGCGCTCGCGATGGCAAAGGATCCCTGGTTGGCCCATCAGCAGTTTCACCTCTCCTTCATGTCGGAGTTTACCACCGACATTCAGCACAAGGCGGGGAAGAACAACGTGGTTGCCAATGCATTCTCACGATCGGCCATCTGCGCGCTGACACCCAGCCTCGTTTTCGACAGCTGACCAGGAATCTGATGAGGATACGAGGGCCTTTGAGACCGCCATCACGGGCCTACGGTTCCGAGACCTCCCAACTCTGAGCGGCGAAGGCACCATCCTGTGCGATATCTCCTTGGGCACCCCGTGGCCAATGGTTCCCCAGCAGTGGTGCAGGCAGTTCTTCCATAAACATCCACCGACCTTTCACATCAGTCCATCAGGTCCACGGTCCGGACGGTGACAGAACTGTTCGTATGGCATGGGATGTGGAAGCAGATCGCGTGGGCTGGGCCAGAACATGTACCCATTTCCAGATGTCCATGGTGCACAGGCACACCAGGGTCGCCGTACAGGAGTTCGAGCACGTCCAGGAAAGGTTCAGCCACATTCACGTGGACATCATCAGGCCCTTACCCGTTCCCCGGGGCAACCGTTACCCGTTTATGGTGGTGGACTGCACCACTCAATGGCCTGAGGCAATCCTGATGCCAGACGCCTCCACCGACTCCTGTTCCTGAGCACTGTTGCTTGGCTGGGTCGCCTAGTTCGGCGTCCTGGGTCACCTCACCAGCGATCGGGGTGCCCAGTTCATATGTGTGCTCTAGGAACAGCTCGCCAACAGGTTGGGAATACAACTACACCCCACCATGGCCTATCACCCGCAGGCCAATGGACTGGTCAAACGTCTGCACCCTAAGTCGGTGGCTCATGGCCCGCCTCACCGGCCCCAACTGGACAGATGAACTGCCTTGGGTGTTCCTGGGCATCCGCTCCACTCCCAAGAAGATCTGCAGGAATCATCAGCTGAGCTAGTCTACGGTGCGTTGCTGGCACTATCTGGTGAGTTCGTCAACGCACCTCACAATCTCCAGCAGTCGCTGCATGAACTACTTTCTCACCTCAGGGCACACTTGGACTTGTTCTAACCACCACCACTGCCCAGGCACGGTACCCGCCCGTCTCATGTTCCCGGCGAACTGCTTTCCAGGGAGTAAGTTTTCGTTCAGTGGGGCCCGACCGCGGCACCTCTGCAGTGACCATATGAGGGGCTGTACAGGGTTGTGCAGCATTCAGGCTCAACATTCACGCTGGACATTGGTGACAGGCAGGAGCTGTTTACCATGGACAGGCTGAAGCCAGCGCACCTCAATCCCACCGAGCCCATGGTCATTGCCCAGCCCAAGAAGCGAGGCCACCAGGCGAAAAAGGACATTGGCACCGGTTCTGGGGGGGGGCATGTGTGGTGGCTCACCACGAGGCAGGTGAACCGGCCCCGCTTGTAATCCATGCGGGGGGGCAGCCGGCCAAAATGGCGCTGTTGGGGGGCTCAGAAACCCATGCTGGGGGACCACATGATGCCTAGGTGACGTTAGCGCCCTCCAGCATGGTTCTCAGCCAGGTCTGGGCTGGGAGTATAGGTGCAGCCCAGCAGCCTGCAATAAAGTAGTCTGCTCACTGAGCTCAACCCGTCTGGATGCGTGTGTTATTGCAAGAGCAGTGCAGCTGCCTCTGCAGAGGTTCCTTATTCTCCTTCATCCTTTGTTCGATTTCAATTAAAAAAAAATTGCCAGTAGCCTCCCAGCAAATGAAAAGTTCTGGACGAGTGAGTCAGCCAGGAAATTCTTTTCTGTTGTGCCAACGAAATTATTGCAGCTTCAAAGCTATTTATGAAGTCGCAGAAATGGACCGCGGTGTTGCAGGTTGGAGAAGAGCACACATACATACATACAAGAGGAATTGTGCACCATAGCAACTGTACTGCAGCAACATGGTGGAACATTGGTGGCCCTTTCTTCCCGCATCTGTACCCGAGAGAAGATCGGGGAGAGGCCTTATAAAAGCTCAGCCTAGGGCCTGGATGGTAGTTAATCCCCCACAGGTGGGGACCAGTAAGATCAGCCCTCCTCATTAAAGCTAAAGTGATAAAAGTCAGTGAGGGCTCACGGTAGCAATTCCTGATGACTTGCCGAGCCCAGGAAGATCCTGCCCATTTGGGATATTGGCATGGACGCACAAGGCGCGGTAGATGCTGGAATCTGAAGCTAAACACAACCTGCTGGAGGAACTCGGCAGGTCGATCAGCACTAGTGGGAGAAGAAGAATGGACAACGTTTCAGGCTGGAATCCTTCATCATGACGATAGATGTGGAACCTTTTCTCCCACTGATGCTGCTCGATCCACTGAACTACTCCAGCAGATTTATTTTGATTTATCTTATTGTCCTGCTATCCTGTATTTCTACTACATTTTGATGGGAAGAGTGAAAGAGGTGACACAACCAAGCCTTCAAAATGAATACAAGAATAGAGAAAATTGGAGATGCCTGTGTACACATCATTAAAAGTGGTAAATGAGTTTGAAAAGGAAGATGGCATACAAGTGCAGGTCAGAAGCTAGGAATTCTCCAGCAAATAACTCACCTCCTAACTCCTCAGAGCCTGTGCACAATCTACAAGGTAGAAGTCAGGTGTGCAATGGATTATTTTCCAGTTGCCTGGATGAGTGCAGCTTCAACAACACTCAAAAAGCTCGACAACATACAGGACACTCGATCAGCACATCCCTACAACTCTTCACTCACACGTTAGTAGCAACAATTTATACCATCCACAGGAGCGGTCTCCAAAGTGGTTGATATCAATCCCCAGGGGTCGATGAGACTATCCAGCGGGCTGATAAACACCTGGGGATAATTTAAAATAGTGCCTCCACACCACTTCTCCCCCACCCCACTACCCACCCCCCCCCCCCCGATCCAGCATGGAGTTGGCGGGGGAGGTGGGGGAAGGCTTACCTGCCATGAATTTTCATACGCTGCCGTCACGCTTCCCCTTCATCACGCATGTGCCAGGCAGCACGGAGCATCGCTGTCACATTTCTCCTTCATTGCACACACACCAGCCAGCCACACATGACTTGTGGACCCTGGAATGCTGCATTTAACAGGTAAGTGCCCCCTCCCTTGCCCTTTCTGCCCCTAAATTTGTCCTCCATTTGGGGCCCTACAGCCCCAAATGGATAATATATTAACATCCGGATTGAAGTAGCACCGGACAGAGGACTGAGGTCTCAAAAGCCAGACTGTCCAGCCTAAAACCGGACATCTAGCCACCCTGCCTAGCCACCCCATCCAGCCCTCCCCCTGTCCAGCCCTCCCATTCATTCCATCCCCCCTGTCCAGCATCCACCCCCCCCCCCCCACCATTCCATGACTGAAGGTCCCTGAAGGTGTCAACAGCCTAAATTGTTTGAGGACCCCTAATCTTCAGGATGGCTACAGCAACTCACCAAGGAATCTTATGTAGGACCTTCGAAACCCATGATTTCAACCAGCCAGAAGAAAAAGGGCAGCCAAAGCATGGGAACGCCATCATCCTGAAGTTGCCCTCCAAGTCACACACCTTCCTGACTTGGAAATAAATTGGGCGTCATGGTTAGCATAGCGGCCAGGGCAATGCTGTGACAGCGCCAGCGATCGGGACCAGGGTTTGAATCCCACACTGTCTGTAAGGAATTTATATGCTCTCCTCATGTCTGCGTAGGTTTCCTCTGGGAGCTCCAGTTCCCTCCCCACCCTTCCAAATGTATGGGAGCTGTAAGTTAATTGGATGTAATTGGGCGGCATGGACTAGTCCACTGAAATGTCCTGAATTTTTTTTAAAATTTGAAGCAGAGCAAGAAACTCAGCAAATGGTTGGAGTCCATGTTACCGATAGCAAATGAAAAGGGAAGTTCAGATGGAGCAGCAATTGTTGGAGCAGTCAGTGAGTGGCCCGGCGCAGGAGTTAGGAAGGCTTTGACTCGAGAAGCTTTGCAAACAGAGGCTGAGGACTTGCTACAGATTCAGGTAAGGTCAGGTAAGATCTTTTCATCTAACCCAGGGTAGATAGTCAAGATGGTAGCTGGGGCAGAAGGATGCTTCAATTGCAGGATGTGGGTCAGCACAAGTTTCCCTGATGACTGCACCTGCAAGAGATGCATCCAGCTGCAGCTCCTTACAGACCATGTTTGGGAACTCAAGTTTGAGTTGGATGAACTCCAAACTGTTCAGGAGGCAGAGTGGGGTGATAAACAAAAGCTATGAGGAGGCAGTCGCAACCAAGAGGGTGACTGTTAGGAGAGGGAAGGGGAATAGGCAGTCAGCACAGCGCCCACCGATGGCCATTCCCCTCTACAATAAGTAGAATGTATTGGGCCGGGGGTGGGGAGGGGAAAATGATTTACCAGGGGCAGGTCATTGTGGTCACATCTCTGGCCCTTTGCTTCAGAAAGGAAAGGGAGAGGAGTGCTATAGTGATTGGGGATTCAATAGGGAGGGGAATAGATAGGAGGTTTTGTGAACAAGATCGAGATTCCTAGATAGTATGCTGCAATCCAAGTGCTAGTCAGGGATGTCTAAGATTGTGTCCACAGCATTCTGAAGAGGGAGAGGGAGCAGCCAAATGCCATGGTCCACGTTGACACAAATGAAATTGATAACGGATCAGGTCCTGAAGATAGAAGCTAAAAAGCAGGCCCAAAAGGGTGGTAATCTCCGGGTTGCTACCAGTGAGGGCAGAAATAGAAACCTATGGTAGATGAATGCATGGCGAAAGAGTTGGTTCAGAGGGGAGGGGTTCAGGTTCATGGATAAAAACACACCAAAATGCTGGAGAAACTCAGCTGGTCATTTAGCATCCATAAAACCAAAGACATGGTGCCAAAATTTCACACCTGAGCCCATCTTCAAGGAATAAGCAGAATGAGCCAGAAGCAGGAAACCTCAAAGTCTCAAAATTCAGGTAATGCTGTCTGGGGGAGGAATCCAGACCAATAACAGGTGTTCATTGGATATAATATGGGATGAGGTAAGAATTTATCATGTTGTGTGAAAGGAGACAAAAGGAGAGATAGAGTTGGAGAAAGATGATGGGGAAGAAGTGGTGGGAGGGGGGTAGGTGGGGGAGTTAACCAAAGCCAGAGAAGTTGATATTAATGCCATCCAGTTGGAGGATGCCCAGTCAGAAGATGAGGTGTCGTTCCTCCAATTTGCGGGTTGTCTTATTCTGGCTGTGCATAATGCCATGGACAGCGTGGGAATGCAATGGGGAATTGAATGTTTGTGGATCAATGGGACCTCTCCTGGGAAAGGTATGTCCTATTCAAAAGGAAGGGTTGCATCTGAACTAGAGAGAGACCAATATCCTGGTGGCCAGGTTTGCTAGAGTTGTTGAATATGGTTTAAACTAGTTTGGCAGAGGGTGGGAACCATGATGTGAGGGCAGAGAATAGGTGGAAAGTGTTGTGTGTTTGTGAGAAGGACAGGGAATGGAGGAAGCAGAAATATAGTCAGTTAAAGGACTTGAAATGTGTCTAGTTCAAGTAGTTGTAGAAATAAAGGAGATGAATTTAGATCAAGGATCAGTATGCAAAACTATGATGTGAACGTAATAGAGCTTGGTTGATGCAAGGACAGATTTGGCTGATGCAGGTACCGATGTTTAGATGTCTTAAAAGGGATAGGATGGGAGGTAAAAATTGGGGGAGGAAGTGGGTGGTGGGGCACGAAGTAGCATTACTAATCAGGGATAGTATCACAGCTGCAGTAGGGGAGAATGTTGTGGAGCGATTGTCTACTGAGACAGTGTGAGTGGAAGTCAGAAATAGGAAGGGTGTGATCACTGCATTGGGAGTAGTCTGTAGACCCCCAAATACCCATTGGCACTCTGAGGAACAGATCAGTAGGCAGAGTTTGCACAGGTGCAAAAATAACAGGGTTGTTGTTATGGGAGACTTCAATTTCCCAAATATTGACTGGCACCTCTTTACGACAAGGACAGATGGGGCAGAATTTTTCAGGTGTGTCCAAGAAGGATTCTTGACACCGTATGTGGATCATCCAACTAGAGGAGAGGCCATACTAGATCTAGTACTGGGTAATGAACCTGGTCAGGTTTTAGACCTCTCACTGGGAGAGCATTTCGGTGGAAGTGACCACAACTCCCTAACTTTTAACATAGCTATGGACAAGGATAAGAGCAGACAAAATGGTAAAATGTTTGATTGGGGAAGGGCTAATTACGATTGGATTAAACAGGATTAGATTAGGGAAGAGTAACTTGGATTAAACAAAAGTCTGCAGCCACTGTGATCATACCTAGAAGGAGGGGGTCAGTCCCAAAAAAGAAATCAGTTATAGATCTTTACCTCCTATGGACACTGCAAGACCTGCTGAGTTGCTCCACCATTTCTGTGCTTTCAATAGAATAAATTGGGTACAGATGCCCTTGAAGAAAAGCACAAAAGAAATGTGGAGGATGTTTAGGGACCACTAGCGTGGGTTTCTGGATAACTTGTCCCACTGCGACTTGGAAAAGATGGTAGAATAAGGGAACCATGGTTGACAAAACAGGCTAGCTAAGAGGAAGAGGGAAGCATACATAAGATTTAGGAAGGAAAAGATAGGAAGGGCTCATGACAATTATATGGTACCTGGGAAGGGACTTCAGAAAGGGCTTGGATGGGTAAGGAAAGGGGATGGTGTGGCTCTTTCGGGAAGGAATAATATTAAATCATTAGAAAGAAGAGCATTAGGATAAGAAGATATAAAGTGTGTGTGTGTGTTCCCAGAGTACAGGTTTCTCAGACATCATAGAGAATTCTAACTGAGGGTCTCTTGAAAGAGGTTGGAGATCTATTAAGCAGGAGGCTTGCTCACAAGACTAAAGTCTACAAGACTACAATTTAATATTGGGGTGCAAATTTTGTTGGACACAGCCACTTGCACCAGAAAGACACTAACAGATTACACTGGGATGAAAATTAATGGAAGGAAGTTATTACATATGTTGGGAGCTAAGTTTGCACTTTGATTTGTAGTGTGTCCTAATGGCAGCATCCAAAGCTGTACTGTCAATATGATATTGAAATTTGCTGAAAGGTTTTAGTGCTAATGTAGAGAATAGTAACAGATGAAAGTTTCTATGGGACTATTACCCTATCTCCCAGGCTTCTTCTTGGATAGGACTGCAAAACTTTCTGCCCATCAGTACACTGTCTGATCTACTGAGTTTCTCCAGTAATGTGGTTTTACTATTTTACTTCCCGTTATCAACCACTCTGTGTCAAAACCTACCCCTCAGATCCCCTTTAAAACTATGCCCTCCTGCCTTTTTAAAAAAAATATCCCCACCATGAGAGAAGGATTTTGATCATCTACCCTGTTTATTCCTCTAATAATTTCATACATCTTTATCAGATCTTGCCTTCTTTGTTCCAAGGAAAACAAGTCTGACCTATCCAAATTCTCCCATAGCTAAAGTCCTACAATCCAGCAGCATTCTGGTGCATCTCCTTTGCAATCTTTCCAGATCAAGGACATCTTTCTTGTGGTGCAGTGACCAGAACTGTACACAATACTCCAGATGTTGTCTCATTTGGGTTTTATGAAGTTGCGTCACAGCATCTGACCATGACATATTCTGTGCCCCAAACTATGGAGGCAGGCTGCCCATATGACTTCTTCAACTCACACTTGCTGGAAAATGTCTCACAGCAATTGACGTGGTCAGTCCCCATCAAAACTTGCAGTTCAATGAGATCACCTCCAATCTTCCAAACTCCACAAAGTATAAATTCATTTTTTTCACTTCAATTCACCTTATGTTCTCACCCAAAACAAATTAAACATCAACACTGTAATAGCTCAAAGCCATAATCGATTGTAGTCCTGATCCCAGCTGAATTTTAGCCCTTATGCTCTAATCCTTGCTGAACCCAAATGGAGTGTGCACATGAGGGGCAATGGATTTTAACTTTTCCTTTGATCAAACTGAACCCCAAGACATTTAAAAGTTTAATTTCAGTCTGAGATAATGTGAAAATAAACCAAAAAACACATTCTTATTTTAAGCACTCCCTATCACCGTAATTAATTCATCAGAAAGTCTAGCTGGATGCCACAGCAGAGATTTAGTTATAAAAATTCAGTCAGATTTGCTGGACCACAGCATCTAATCTACACCTGTGATCAGCTAGCATGACAAATTCTAATCCCAGTGATACCACGGAAATTAGAATTATAAAGAACAGATATGGCTTACAAAATGACACAATAATACATTATATATAAAAAAATACATATACACAAAAAGGTGCGAAGGTAAAGGTTCTATTATTGTCACATAATACTACATTTAGATTGTAATATACATGAAACTCTGTCGCTGAGGAGGACTTCGCCGTCTGAGCTGCGCAGAGGGCTTTGGACTTGAGGTGAGGGGCCGTGCACCGCCTTTAGTGTCTCATAAAAACCCCTGAAGTCGCCAATGTCGGCGCTAAGCTGGGTTTGTTTGGCGAGGCTAGTCCACCACTCATTTTGGATCTCCCAGAGTTTGCGCTGAAGGTGGCTGCATGCAAGACGGAAGGCTCGTTTTTTCTCTGGCCAGGAAGGCTTTGCAAGGTGAGCCTGATGGGCAGATCGCTTCTTTGCCAGCATCTCCTGGATTTCCTGGTTGTTTTTGTCAAACCAGTCCTTGTTTTTACTGGAGGAGAAGCCCAGTACTGTTCAGTGGATTGCAGTATGGCCGTTTTCAGCTGATCCCAGAGGGTTTCAGGAGACGTGTCTGTGAGGCAGTTTGCATCCTCAAGCTTTGCTTGGAGGTTTGCCTGGAAGTTTCTTCTCATTTCGTCTGACTGCAAGTTTCCAACATTGAACCTCTTTCTGGGAGTTCCACTGTTCTTGAACTTTGGCTTGAAGTGAAGGTTGAGCTTGCAGCGAACAAGCTGGTTTTCAGAGCCAGCTCTCCAGCTCTCCAGCGCATGACGTCCTGTTTTGCGGAAACTGCCAAAATGTTTGGCCTGGAAGTCAGCCTGAAGAAAACTGAGGTTCTCCATCAGCCAGCTCCCCACCATGACCACCAGCCCAACCACATCTCCATCGGGCACACAGAACTCAAAACGGTCAACCAGTTTACCTACCTCGGCTGCACCATTTCATCTTGATGCAAGGATCGACAACGAGATAGACAACAGACTCGCCAAGGCAAATAGCACCTTTGGAAGACTACACAAAAGAGTCTGGAAAAACAACCACCTGAAGAAACACACAAAGATCAGCGTGTACAGAGCCGTTGTCATACCCATGCTCCTGTATGGCTCCGAATCATGGGTACTCTACCGGCATCACCTACGGCTCCTAGAACACTTCCATCAGCGCTGTCTCCACTCCATCCTCAACATTTATTGGAATGACTTCATCACCAACATTGAAGTACTCGAGCTGGCAGAGTCCGCAAGCATCGAATCCATGCAACTGAAGACCCAACTGCGCTGGGTTGGACATGTCTCCAGAATGGAGGACCATCGCCTTCCCAAGATCGTGTTATATGGCAAGCTCTCCACTGGCCACCGAGACAGAGGTGCACCAAAGAAGAGGTACAAGGACTGCTTAAAGAAATCTCTTGGTGCCTGCCACATTGACCACCGCCAGTGGGCTGATATCGCCTCCAACCGTGCATCTTGGCGCCTCACAGTTCGGCGGGCAGCAACCTCCTTTGAAGAAGACCGCAGAGCCCACTTCACTGACAAAAGACAAAGGAGGAAAAACCCAACACCTAACCCCAACCAACCAATTTTCCCTTGCAACCGCTGCAACCGTGCCTGCCTGTCCCACATCGGACTTGTCAGTCACCAACAAGCCTGCAGCAGACGTGGACATACCCCTCCATAAATCTTCAACCGCGAAGCCAAGCCAAAGAAAAGAAAGAAAAAAGAAAGAACATGAAACTCTAATTTTGTCTACTGTAAGTAGCCCCTCAAAGAAATGAGGCCCCAGCAAAGGAATGAACTCACAACCCCTGGTTTACAAGACCAGTGCTTTAACCATTGAGCTATTGGAGCAACTTGCTCCTAATTTAAAACAACCTGTGCAAGAACTGAAGTACTCAATGTAGTTATAAGGTCTTAATAGGAACTGATGTACAAACTCCAAAACAGACATGTCCAGATAACTACCTACTCTTTAATCAATGTGTATATTGGTTCAGCGTACCACAATGCTGGAGCTGGGATGACAGATGGACACTAGATTCCTTAAAGACAAGTGCAAAATACCCAATTAAGTTGTGGATAAAGTAAATATCCTGTTTGACCTCACAGATAATTTGCAGTCATGAATGGGAGGAAAATAGATGGTTATGCGTGTGAGGTAGGGAAGAATCAGAATGTTGTGGAGGAGGTTTACATAGGTCAGCAGAACATCATGACTCATAGGGCCTGGACTGTACTGTAATGTTCTATCTTCTAATAAAGTCAACTAAAACCCATATCTACTTCCTTCTGAGCCAGCCTTTCTCCATAAGGTCAACCCTCAACTTCCTTTGTACCAGCAAGAATAGACTCAGCCTATCCAATGTCTTCCTGCAAGAAGACTTCTCCATTTCAGATAATGTCCTGGTGAATCTCTTCTGCACCTTCTCTCTGTTACTACCACATCCAACCTGCAGTGTGGAGACCAGAACTGTACTAAATACTCCAAATGATGGCCTCAGGCCAAGTCTGTTGTATCAGAGACAGCTGAGACAAATCTCAGTTGTTTTGCTGCACCGAGGCCTGCCTAACAGAGAACATAATGGACGCAGCGAACTGACCAGAGATTTTCACCATTCACAGAATGGACTGGAACTCTGATTCTGGCAAAGAGAGAGGGGGCAGCGTGTGATTTTTAGTTAATACTGAATGTACAGACATTGAGGCCAAGTTGACTTCTGACTCCACCATCTTCAAGCAAATCTTGATTAAATGCTGACCCTTCTATCTACACCAAGAGTTCTCATCAGTAATTCCCACCGGAGTTTATATCCCTCCTGATGCTGATTACAAACAAGCACTTGCAGAGCTGCATGATGTGGTCTGTAAACAAAAGACAGCCCCCCACCACACCAACCAATGCACTACAAATCAGTCAGTGAGTTTAACCAGGCCTGCCTCAAGAAAACCCTGCCCAATTACTACCAGCAGTGGTCCCAGCTACACTTGATCACAGCGACACAAAGATATGGAATGCCTACCGTTCTTTCCCAAGACCACATTTTGGCAAGGCTGTGATCCATCTGCCTGCATTCAGAGCCTAACAACAGAGGTTCCAAAGATCAGAACAGCCAGAACGTGCTCTCAGGAGACTGAAGAATGGTGAGAGGACTGCCTCAAGTCAGTGGATTGGTCAGTATTCAACAACTCAGCTGAGGATCTGAAGGTATTCCTGGTTTTCCTTAATCAGAAGCTCTGGATGAATAATGAATCACTACACAAGGAGCAGGTATGAACTACAAAAAGCCATCACCCAAGCGAAGTGGAGATTCGGGCAAAACAACAAAGGACACCTGACAGCGGTGGCAGGGCCTAAATAACAAAACCTGCTACAAAACCAAATCCAGTGCAGTGGGAGACAGCAGAGCTTCACTTGAAGATTTCACCACAGAATGAGGAGGAACCATTGTGCACCCCCATGTTCCCTGATGATCCTCTACTGTTAGCATCTTGAGGGTAATATGCGGGGTGCCTTCAGGAGAGTGAATCCATAGAAAGTATCTGGTTTGGACGGAGTACCCAGCCAAGTAATGAAAACCTGTCCTGACCTACTTGCCAACATATTCACGGATATCTTCAACATATCACTCTGACAGGGCTTGGTACCCACCTATTTCAAACAGGCTTCAATCGTACCTGTGCCCCAGAAGAGTGTGGTCACCTGTCTAAATAACTACCCACCAGTGGCACTCATATCCACAGTGATGAAGTGATTTGAGAAGCTGGTGTTGAAGCATATCAGCTCCTGACAAGGTGGCAACAGCAATTCCAAGGCAGATATCATCTCACTGGCTCTACACAAAACCTTGGAACATTTGGAGAGCAAAGACTGTCAGGATGCTCTTGATCGACTATTGTTTGGCATTTAATACTATTATCCCCTCAAAACTGATCCGCGAACTCCAAGACCTGGGTCTCAATACCCCACAGTGTTATTGAATCCTGGATTTCTTCATCTCCAGACCACAATTAGTGAGGAGTGGTTTCCTACACAATCTCCATTAATACAGGAGCACCACAGGGCTGCATTCTTAGCCCCCTGCTCTATTCATTTCACACCTGTGCGGCTCGGTAAGACAATAACAACATCTACAAATGTGCTGATGATACCACAGTAGTGGGTTGT
This sequence comes from Narcine bancroftii, assembly GCF_036971445.1. Classification (NCBI taxonomy): domain Eukaryota; kingdom Metazoa; phylum Chordata; class Chondrichthyes; order Torpediniformes; family Narcinidae; genus Narcine; species Narcine bancroftii. The sequence goes on along the minus strand of NC_091470.1, from coordinate 310,647,835 downwards.
ATAAAATGGGGTGATGAGTCAGCGTACAGGAGGGAGAGTGAAAACTTGGCCGAATAGTGTACAACAACAACCCCTCAGGTATTGTCACCAAAACAAAAGAGTTGATTGTGAACTTCAGGAGGGGAAAATCAGATGTGTATGATCCAGTGATCATTGGGGGGAAATCAGAGGTGGAAAGGGTCAGCAAATTTTAAGTTCTGGGAGACATTATTTTGGAAGGACCTTTCCTGGAGCCAACACCTGAATATCACTGTGAAGAAAGCAGGTCACCACATCTACATTTTCAGGAGTGAGGTTTGGTATGACATCAAAAACCCTAGAAAACTACGACAGATGTGTAGTGGAAAGTGTGCTGACCAACTCCATCGCAGTTTGATATGAGGACATCAATACTTCGGAGTGGAAAGCCTTGCAAAAGGTCAAAAGGACAGAGCCCAGGCAAAACTCTCCCCACCATCGAGAACATCTACAGGGAATGCTGCTGTCGGAGAGCAACAGCAATTATCACAGATCCGCACCACTCTGTTCTTGCTACTGCTATCACGAAAGAGGTCGAGGTGCCACAAGACTCGTCCCAACAGGTTCAGGAACAGTTGCTACCCCTCCTCCATTAGAATCCTCAACAACAAACTCAATCAGAGACTTATTTAAGGACTCTTGCATATAAATTAATATTCAATAAAATAAATAATAAGTATTGCACTTCCTTCTTGTGCACGTTCCTCTCTTTTCTATACATTTTTTTTAGTACAATTGTTTTATTGCCTTACCGATAAGTAGAAATTCTGCCTGGTCCCAAGATAAGAATTCTCAGGGTGATGTCATGCATGTACTCTGACAATAAAATGAACTTTAAAATATAAGCGATATTGTGGAATGCACACTGGTTTCATGGGGGGTGGCACCATCACAGGATCCCACTTAGCCTGACCCACTACTAATTTTTTTGTAATAGTCCGAATTCCAAGTGCAAATACCCCTTGGCTAGTATTAAGGCCGTACAGGCCAACATATTAATACCCAGGATACACTCGTCAGTAGCAGCCACCAGGGCATGTAACCAGACAGGGGAAGGGCTATCACCCACCGTGGCATGGACTTTTATTTCCTTTGCCAGGGTGACCGCTCCTCCCAACCCCTTTATTTGAAATGTTGGTCCAGTCCAGAGGTCGGGACTACCCAGAATCACCGAGTACTCCGCACTGGTAACGACCAAGGCCAAATATTGGCAGTTATTACCCCCACCCCAATGGATTGTTAAATGGTATGTAAGGCCATGGGTCCCCGTGTATCCACCGTATCTCAATGGAGTAGACACAGGAGCCCTGTCCACACCTTCATGCTTTAGTAGGGTTTGGGGGCTTCCAGACCCACATGCCACTATTATCCATAAGAACCTTGTTAACCATTTGTTTTACCTCATCATGGGTAACTGGAGCAGGAGAAGCCGGCTCGATAGAAGCAGTAGTGGGAGCAGAGGACACAGCTGGGCCAGGAGGACTCAGCAGATGGGGGACGATGTTCCCCTGCTTTTCTCTTATAAAGGGCATAAAAGATTGCAGTAGGTTTCCCATCAATATCACTTTTAGGTACGCCTAACTTTAACAAGGTTAGAAAAAGGTCCTTTCTTGTCGGTCCGTTATTAACAGCAGCCCCTCTCTTTTCATCCTGCTTGTCTGATGTAACCTGGGCTGAACATGAGTGGATTTTACCTCCCAATTCTAATTCTCTAAGCCCAGATAAGGCATGCACCGCCTCAGACACAGGGTGCCCAATTGGAGGACTAGTTACGGACAGAACCAATCCCCGTGTAGTGGGTTGGGCAGAACGAACCAATCTGGTATGCATTCCGGCCATGCATATCTCTTCATCAGGGCTCCCCCCATGTACCCACAGCCTCAAACGCGCTGCATACAAGGCAGAGGCCAGGGCCTGTTGACGAATTACTGCTATACCCTCCTCTGGGGTGCCCCAATTGTTCTGCAAATGTAAATCCCAATCTACTGGTGATGGGTATACTTGTAGCAGAGTAGTAAGTAAGTAATCCACCTCTCTGCCTCTACCCTGCAGCTCAGCAGTGACCCTGATATCAGTAGATAATGTTCCTAATCCCAACAATTCCTCAGGGGTTAAAAATACATTACCCCCCCCCCCCTGTTCCCAGACACGCAGGAGCCAGGCTGCCAGAGTTTCTCCCGCCTTTTGCCTAAATCGATCTCCAATGGCAGCCAGCTCTTTTATAGAGAAGTCACGGATCATTGACGGCTTCCGACCCCTGTTCCCACTTTGGCCCGCAGGGACCTCCACCCAGTCTAGGGGAGGGGGCCGAGGCCATCCGTAGAGGGAGTAGGCCATAGAGCATAAGCAGGGGTTTGGGTATTTTTCCCTGGGTCCACGTGGGAGACCGGGGTATCTATCCCTTCAATCTCTACCCTTACATCATCCCCCCCTTCCATCTGTTTGGGAAATCTGCTGCCTTATAGGGCAGGCGTGAACAGCAGGTGGTGGAGAGGGTAATATGTTAGACACATGCTGAAGAGTATCTGCATTATTACCATTGTCATTCTAGATATTCCCATCCCAATCATCAATTACATCAGGATCATCACCATTCCTTATCATGGCACGAATACGATACGGATCGGGTTCTACTCCATGCCTTTCCTTATCTGCACAGAGCTGCTGCCGGAGTTTAATATTACGGCAGATCGTTTGGACATGCTCACCTTCTCATTCTTTGGCTCTGTCCTGACTGGTGCGAACAATCTCGCTCATCATGAAACAGTGTTGTCGCATGGCTTCTAGCTCCTCCTCTAAATGCTCTCTCTTGTGCTGAGATTCTACTTCTCTTTGAACTGATTCTGCTTCACGCTGAACGGAGTGGCGTAAGGCTGAGGCCAGCAGCCAAAAACCATCCGTCAGCATCCCCTTTTTACCAGGAAAGTTACTTTCTCGAAGGAGAGTGGCAACCCGCTCTCCCAGAGGTGTACTTGATGGATCTAACTTCTCATCCCAACTAATGGGTGGTCCCAACAAAGACAGGGTATTGGCCAACATGCCAAACCCATCGTCTTTGGAAGTCCACCCAGATCAAGAACTGCTCAGGGCTCACCTCTTTCTTTTGACGAAACATCTTGAGACCAACCCTGCTTGCTGCGCCAATTGTCTTGGGTAAACTTGTACCTCTCACTTTGTTCGTTTTAGATTGGTCACAGTGTTTGAGCTACCGAAAGAAAATAGACACACACACCGAGAGCAGTTCAGATTATACAAATGTTTATTACAAATTCAAAAGCTGATTTCACCCTACAATATGCAAGCCCTTCCCAACTATACTTATCAACGCTTGGACTGGTCCCAACTGCCGAAGCGAGGCAACGACTGCACACTTGTAGTAGGTTGTCAGGGTGCCGGAAGCAGCTTCTCCACCTCCCCTGACCGGGACATTGGCTGGACTCTAGAAGTTCTTCTTCTTGTTGAGAGATGTTGCCACCTCTCGAAGAGTCTCCCACTTCAGCAGCGGGACCATGGCTTATATTACCCAAAAATTGCTTACTCACAGCTTATCACTTTGAATAAATGGTTTATTTTGCATCAAGGCTAGGCCTCTGACAGTCTGTGACCAAAACAGGAAATGTTCTTGGTACACAGATGTCCTTTTGTCACATAACTGCATCTCTGGGCCCCTCGGTGGAATTTAGCTTATGTCTGCTGATTCTAAAAAACAAGCAGGTTCTCAGCCTTGCAGAAGCAAAGGCTGCAAAAGTAAAAAAACATGGTTTAAAGATGAAGCAAAAAGCATGGTTTAAATCCTCCAATACACCATTTCAATTTGCTGACCGAATAAACTGTTCCACAGATGATACTGTGGCCTTGTCACTTCACTCCATCCTGGCCCGCCTGGAGAGCAATGCCTCATATGCCAGGCTGCTGTTCATCAACTTCAGCTCATTGTGGAGAACCTGTTCTCGCTTGAACTCAACACCCCCATCTCTGTAATTAGATCCTGGACTTCCTAACAGAAAGACCAAAGTCTATCTTGATCAGTAGCATAATGTCAACACTGTCACACCTCAGGGCTGTGTGTTCAGTCCACTCCTGTTCATGCTACTGACCCACAACTACATCACCAGATCCAACAGCGTCATCATGTTTGCAATAATACAATAGTAGTTGGTCTCATCTGCACCACAGAGAAGAGGCGGAAAAGCTCGTGAAATGGTGCGACAGTAACAACCTGAGTCTGAAATTGGACAAGTCAAAGGAGATGATCGTGGTTTTCAGGAGGAAGAGGAACAACCACACTCCATTACACATCAACATCTCTGTAGTAGAGAAAGTAAAGAGCACCAAGTTCCTTGTTGTTCACGTATCTAGTGACTTATCATGGACACTCAGCAACTCCTCATTTGTCAGGAAGGTGCAATAGCAACTGCACTTCCAGAGAAGTCTGAAGCGTGTAAGGCATCTGGCCACCACCACATCAATCTTCTACAGAATCTATCGATAACATCCTGGCCGTCTGCATCACAGTGTGGTACGGTTGCTGCAGAGAATTGGATTAGAGGTCAATCCACAGGACCACAAGAGTAGCAGAGGATCACTGGAGTCTCCCTCCAACCCCATCAACATGATCTACCATGATCGTTTCCTGAAGAGGGCACGCAATATCATTGAGGACCCCTTCCACCTGGGCACAGTATCTTTCAGCTGCTCTTGTTGGGGAAGAGATACAAGAGTTTCAGAGCCAGCACCACCAGCCTGAGGAACAGCATCTTCCCTCGGGCAGTGAGAATGCTGAACGACCAAAGGAACTGCTCACACTAACCATCCGAGACTCCAATATGAACAAAACAATATTTCTTTATTTATATGTATTGTAAAACACTTGTCCTGCATATGTATTGTTTTTCTATCTGTATGTTATGTCTGCCTGAGTGTCTGCATGTTTTGCACTGAGGACCAGAAAAGGCTGTTTTGTTGGATTGTACTTGTACAATCGGATGACAATAAACTTGATGACTTGACTAGATGATTGAACCCTTGTTTCAAAACTTCTAACTTTACTAGCCAGGGAGAACAGCTACCCAACATCTGCCCAGTCAATGCTAATAACTATGTTATAGATTTCTCTTGCACTAGGATGGCATGTTCTCAGTCTCTCTTCATGAGACTATGTCCTCTGTTAGAAATGAATCTCGTGACATCCGTTATATCATTTTTGTAGCAAACAGCCCTCTGAGTACAATGTTGAGATATACTTTATTCCAAGTGCATTGCCACTAAGATCCCATGTAATTCCAGCCAGTTCTCTGCTCTTGGGAATAAAGGTGAGCCTTCCTTTGTTTCCTTAGTTGCTTATTAATTGTCTGGATTTCTGTGAAGTAATATGATGTGAATTCCAGCATTTTCCAGCCTTTCTTAAAAAAATTACCTTTATTTTTCCTTTCAAAGTGGATAATCACATTTATCCACACTTTTCCCAGAATTTTCATTATTTATTATTTGTATGATCCTTAACAGCACTCTCATCTCAGCGACTTGCATACATAACACATAATCAACCCATGTCCAGGTACTTATCTTCTCTGCCCAAAATTATCCGCCTGATATCCCATGGCAACTGGTAATTTCTTTTCTTCCTTTTCTGTGTATTAACTCATCTTTAATTCATGCAGTCATAATGGTATTGATTTTTAATTACCTTTTTCACATCACCATGATGAATGGAACTGTAGAACATTACAGCACAGAAAACAGACCCTTCGGCCCCTCTAATGTGAACTATTAATTTCCTAGTTCCACTGATTTGCACTCAGTCCATACATCTCCCACCCATGCAGCTGTCCAATTTTTTCTTAAATGTTAAAATTGAGCCTGCATTCACCACTGCAACTGCCAGCTTGTTCCACATTCCCACCACTTTCTGTGTGTTCCCCCTAATGTCCTCCTTAAATGTATTCCTTTCACCCTGAACCCACGTGCGAATTAAAGTCTAAAAAGTGCCGGATTAAAATCTATAACAGCATATCAGTGCATGGAAGTCCATAAATTGTTGCTGCAATATCAGTGGAATCTGGTTTGGACATGCAAATATAGTATCCATGTTTCTTTACATAAATCTGGCTATCCTGTCCAATCATACAAATTACATGTGCTGCTTGATTCATTGCATACATTAGTTTCTGGTATTTGCACAACTATTGATGGTCTACAGTATATATCCATGACAATGAGCTGATGCTGTGAATGATTAGATTCTCATTAATTCTCTTCCAACTTTGTTGAAGTCCCAATAGTTTCAGATCATTGACAATTTCAATTTCAACATGGGTGAATTAACCTCCAGAAACAATCACGCCCACTCTCCCTAAGTAACATTAACAATATATCAATGGATGGATGAATTTTGCTCAATATTTGACTGGCCAAGACATGGATTCTCCTCGTCAATACTGTAAACCAAGGTGGTCTACTTTCACAATGCCAGCCCCAGAGAAATCCTGGAATCAATAATGCCTTTGATACAGTATCTTGAAATCCATGCAATAATATCCTAATTCTCAGAGCAAGTTATTCAGCCAGTTACTGAGAAATAGAAAAGACCATGGCTATTTTCAGCCACCAGTGCAAAATACTGTAGCTGCACAAGAACAAGCACATAGACACAACAACACACATAGCTCCCTTGCAACTGCCCTCTCTTAAATTTAGTGGCAGGTCAGTGGAAATGACATTTGTATGTTCAAAGCAAATTTTCACTGATATTGTACCAACCAATTACTGCATACACCGACATGTTTTACTAGATCCAAAGAAATAGGTTCCAATATAATTGTTGTCAGTGTAATATTATAATAGCTTCACCTAGTATCTTCATTCTCACAGGTAAATCCATGGATATAATCCCTCTTTAATAGCAAAACCTATCGCCTGTCATATATTCCTGTCCTTTGAAAGAATTACAGTAATTCAATTCAAGATAGAAAAATACTTCCCTTGTTCTTAACTTTTAAATTTAACTAAAATAATTCTAAGAATAGTCACAAATCATACATTTTTGCTATTCTTTGTTTTTCAGTTCTTTCCCCCCCCCCCCCCTCCCCCACCTCCCCAAATATTATGGTATTTTGCAACTGGAAAATTAGTCAAGACAGAATTTATTTCCCAGATGGTTATTTATTCATCTTACAAAAGGCTAACATTAGCCCGGGCCCCTAATTTCTAATCATTAGTTGCCGTTGTAACCATATGCAATGGGAGGTCGAGGACAGCTTGGTTTTCATGCCCCCCTCTAGTGGGGTAATCTGTGAAGATTCATTTCAGGCAGATAATTTATAAACTTCAGCTCAATGCCCACCTGCAGCACAGCATTGGTGTGTGTGCTGCAGGGTGCACGCATTTGTGAATTTGAGCATTTCATTTCTGGATTAGAGCTGAATTTCTGGAGGGAGGACAAGAACTACATTCTGTTATTTATCCTTGCAAATAACACTGCAATAGAATTCCAAAAATCTAGATGTCGGAAATTTGGATCACCTGAGAATCTGGACTTTTCAACAACTCTCAAACTTTTAAAATGCATTTTTCTTTAAAACTGTTTTTGATGAAGCATGCTATATTCGCCAATAAATAAACTAAAAATTTACCTGTTCATCTCTTCTTTATTCCTCCTTAAATTTTAAAAGTACTGTCCAAAAATCTAGAAAATCCAACCTAATAACAGTGCAGTCTGGATTTTCGGATCTACTGTAACCCTGTGAATGTTCATTATTGAAAATTGCTTTTTTGTGTGCCAGTTGATACATGGAAATCGTGGTGTTACAATGCATCTTGTGAGTAGGAAGTTTCAACCAGCTTAGCTTGAACTTGAAATTTCCCAGATTGAGGGACACTGGAGTTGCTGAAGTAATGGGGAAAATGAGAGCTTCCTAGATTGTGACAGAGCTCAGCTCAACAAGTAGAGGCCACAGGAAAGGACAAGAGGTAGGCAGCAAAATAATCTCCAAGGCGTGTGCCTCTCTCAAGCCAATGCTCAGCATTAAAGACTGGAAGAAGAGACAAGATCTTGAAAGAGTGCAGCCCAGAACATGGCATGACGGGGCAACTGGGTAACAAAGTGTGGTATTACAACAGTTCTATAAGGTTCCAAAGCTAAGGGAACAGGCAGGAATTTTGCCCATTGTCAATGTGAGTCTTGTAAAGCTCATTGTCTCCCTTATACCAGTGTAAACTATCAAGAATACAAATTGGCAAATTACCGAAAGGTTAGCGACATGGTGCAAGAAGGAAGGTTCAGATTCTTGGAGCATTGGGAACAGTTCTGGTGTGAGATGAATGGGTTGCACCTGAACTCAACTGAGATAAGCATCTATCTGGAAAGGTTATTAGTTAGAATTAAATTCATAGGAAATAGGCACTAAAAATATAATAACAGAAACAATGTGTTTCATCTCATATTTGTATGTGTGAGTTCTTAGACTCAGGAAGGAATCCTAACCCTAACCACACATTAAGAAAATGAAGGAAAAGGTGCTTTAAAGTTGTTGTAAATAGCACCATGAGGCATGCCATGAGGCTGAAAGCCTCCATTAAAGATCTAGCATACTGTCTCTTGCTTTATGTCAGCCCCCTGCTGGCAACCAAGTATAATAAAACAGGAACTATAATCCTTAAGTCATTGCTAATTGTATTGGAGTCATGATCATTATCATTACATCTTACTTTTAACTAACATGTTTTTTTTGTATAACTGTGCTATTTTAACTTTAACACCAAGAACTTGCATTTTCGTTATTTTCAACATATTGTTAACATTTTTTAAACTTTTTTTGTGTTCACATTTACATACACTAAAACTTGAAGAGCAAATAAGATAACACTACTTCACTCTATAACAGGAGTCTTTAAATTTGCTCAATGAGTCTCTTAGGAGGATTCAAATGTCTTGACGATCTCCTGATTGATTGTCCTTGAATCTGAGTTGTTGCCTCAGACGATGTCTTCTCAGATGTCCATTCAGGTTATTCAGCAGTATTCATCTTTCCATCTACTGTGGCTGATCCCATTTGAAGATCTCGACGATTTCTTCGCAGAACAGCATCTTCATCTGTCTGAATGGTGTATGATCTTGGTTGGACTTCACTAAGGACAGTTCCCTTCTAAGTCCATAAGTTTGTTATGTCTTTTAGCTTTACTTGGTCACCAGTGTAGAGTTCGGTAGATTTTTTGTTCCTGTGTCAAAGTAATACGTTTGCTTTTATTTCTGTTGATCTTTCTCCCCCTCTTATTTTTAGGAGGTTCTCCTGAATGGGTAGGTTTGAACTTAGGCCTACGTCCCTTCAGGAGTTGTGCTGGTGACATACCACACGGGAGCGGCATTGTGCGGTATATTAGCATGCTCTGGTAGAAGTCCATTCCACTGTCTTTTGCTTTGCATATCAGTCTTTTCACTGTCTGTATCGATTTTTCCATTAGACCATTGGACTGTGGAAATGAGGACTCCACATGGTGTGTACAAAGTCCCACTCTTTGGCAAACTGTTGGAACTTTGAATTGCAAAACTGGGGTTCATAGTCTGTGAAAACCTTGCTTGCAACATCACATCTGGAAAATATGGATTTCATACCCATTATTACATCATCTGCAGTGGTGGTATTCAGTTTACACATCTTTGGATACAGGGAATAATAGTCTGTAACTGCAAGAGGTCCTTCCCTTGACATTTGAATAGATTAGTGCCTACCTTCTGGTAAGGTCTGTATGGTACTGGGTATGGCTTTAGTGGTTCTGCAGGTTTGCTTGCTTGATATTTCTGGCATATTGTAAGGTATGACACTTCATTTGTTATATCATTGTTGATTCTTGGTCAGTACATCACCTCTCGTGCTCTTTTCTTACAGTTTTCAATTCCAAGATATCCTCCATGGATCCTTTTTAGCATCTCTTTTCTCAGACGCTACGGAATAAGAATTTTACTTCCTTTGTAGATTATGTCTTCAACCACTGATAGTTCCGCCCTGTAGTCCAGTAGTCTGCAACGTCAGGTGAGCAGTCCTGCTTCATGTTGGGCTATCCATCCGAGATGCTTTTTCTCAATGATTTCTTCACAGAACAGTGCTTCATCTATCTGACTGGTGTATGATCTTGGTGGGACTTCCCTAAGGACAGTTCCCTTTTGAGTCCATAAGTTCATTTTGTTTTTTAGCCTTACTTGGTCTGCAGTGTGGAATTCGGTAGGTATTTTGTTCCTCTGTTAAAGTAATACTTTTGCTTTTCTTTCTGTTGTTCTTTGAATATCCTTACTTTCTCCCTCTCTTTTGTTTTTAGGAGGTTCTCCTGAATGGGTAGGTTTGATCTTAGTCTACATCCCACAAGGAGTTGAGCTGGTGACATACCACATGGGAGCAACATTGTGTGGTATACTAGCCTGCTCTGATAGAAGTCTGTTCCATTGTCTTTTGCCTCCCACATCAGTCTTTTCACTGTCTGTACTGACAGACTGTGGAAAATGAGGACTTGACATGGTGTGTACAAAGTCCCACTCTTTGACAAACTGTTGGAACGTTGAATTGCAAAACTGGGATCCATTGTGTGTGAAGACCTTGCTTGCCACGCCATGTCTGGAGAATATTGGCTTTCATGCCTGTTATTACAGCATCTGTAGTGGTGGTGCTCAGTCTACACATCTCTGGATACTGGGAGTAATAGTCTGTGACTACAAGATAGTCCTTCCCTTGACATTTGAATAGGTCAGTGCCTACCTTCTGGTAAGGTCTATGTGGTGCTGGGTGTGGCTTTAGTGGTTCTGCAGGATTGCTTGCTTGATATTTCCGGCATATTGTACAGTTTGACAATTCATTTGTTATATCATTGTTAATTCTTAGCCAGTAGATCATTTCTCATGCTCTTTTCTTACACTTTTCAATCCTTTTTAGCATCTCTTTTCTCAGACCCTTTTGATAAGGATTTTGCTTCCTTTGTAGATGATGTCTTCAACCTCTGATAGTTCAGCCTTGCAGTTCCAGTACTCTGAAATATCAGATGAGCAGTCCTGCTTTATGTTGGGCCACCCATCCAAGATGTTTTTTTCTCAATTGTCTCTGACTTTATGAGCTCCATTTCTGCATCTGATATAGGCAGTGAACTTGTGATCATGTCTACGAAGTAATTCATGTCTTCATCCATTTTGGTGTTTGCAGGCTCTCTCGTGTCAACGTGTCTGCTGTGTACATTTGATTAACTGGAGTGTATACTACATTCACTATGTAACATTGCAGCCTAATCGTCATTCTTTGTATTCTAAGTGGACATTCATTTAACGGCAATCAAGGTCAGTCTCTACATTGATCGTTTGTCCTGACACAAATTGATGAAATCTTTCACAGGCGTATGTGATGCTGAGCAGCTCCTTTTTAAATTGAACGAATCACAGCTCCGTGTCCATCATTGAATATGATGCATACGCGATGGGTTGCTACTCAGCATATTTTTGCAGAAGAACTGCATTGAACCCACTATGTGATGCATCTGATGATATCTTGATGGATCTAGCTGGGTCATAAAATCTCTGAATTAGTTCCTCTGTGAGCAATTTCTTTAGTTCCCTACAAGACTTTTCATGGTCATTATCCCACTCCCATTCAATGTTCTTTTCTGTTAGTCTTATCAATGGAGCCATCTTTTCTGAGAGGTTGGATATGAATTTATCCATATGGTTGACCATTCCATTAAACATCTGTATGTCCTTTTTGCATTGTGGCCTTGGTACGTTTCCAATGGCGGACACCTTTCTGGGCTCTGATCTGATGTCCTCACTGCCAATATGATCTCCTACAAATATTAGTTCTGTCACCCCAAGTTGGCATTTCTCTATACTCAGCTTCAGTTTCGCTTTCCTTATTGCTTCTAGAACTTTCCTTAGTCTCGTATCATGCTCCATTCTCGTGGCTCCCCATACTATGATACCATTGAGGTATCAACTCCTTCCAGATGCTCATAGACCACATAGATATGTGATAAACTTCAGGAGCTGAGGCAATTCCAAATGGTAACCTAGCAATCTGTATCTGCCAAATGGACTATTGAATGTACACAGTCTTGAACTTGCTTCATCCAATTTAAACTGCCCAAATCCTGATGATGCATCTAACTTGCTGAAAAACTTTGCATTTGTGAACTGTGACATGATTTCTTCATGTGTCAGAAGCTTAAAATCTTTTCTTTTTATTGTTCTGTTTAGATCTCATGGATTCAAGAAAATTTTAAGCTTTCCATTCTTTTTGTCCACAACAACGAGTGAACTGTTGGCTCATCTATCTTCTGAACCACGTTCAGGCTTTCCATCCTGTCCAACTCTGCCTTTAGTTACTTTTGAAGCACAAATAGAACTTTTCCACATGGATGTATTATCTGTGGCATACGTTTATCCACTCAGATCGTGTGTTCTCCTGGAAGGCTTCCTAGATCCTGCAAAAGGTACTTGTACTCTTTCATGAGTTTATCATAGACTGTCTCTCCTTCGCTTTCCACAACAAGGACTCTTTTTACCAGGTTCAGTTTCTTGCAGGCTGTTTAAAACTAATATGGCCTGTACATCATTTTGCTACCACAATGAATGCGAGCATATGTACTTTGTCCTTGTGTTTGACTTTGACCATGCATTCTCCTTGCACTGGTATATCAGTACTTGAATATCTTGCCACCTTAACTTTTGTTCCATACATCTTTGGTCTGGGTCTATTCTTCTTAAAATCAGTCTCTGATTTTACATTAATTTGTGCTCCAGTATCCAGTTTAACTGAAACTTGTATGTCATTCCCTTTTAATCTCAACATCCAGTCATTATTTTCTGGATCAGGGATGAGCAGCACCATGCAAGCCCTAGCTCTGGGAGACCAGGAGCTGAGCAGAGACTGTTTACCCCACATCACCACCCCCCCACCCCCGCCAGCCCCAGCCCCAGCTCCAGGAGGAGAATACAAGCCAACTAGGTAACAGAGAAGAAGGAGCACAGATGGATCTCTCCCAGCAACACCACCAGCTTCGACTGAGGAGACCCCATTCCAAGAGAAGGATCACCCCCTGTTCCTGAGCCCAAAACAGTGCTGCAGTTCACCAAACCAGTGGGCATGAGGGCTCAGGCTGATTGACACTGAACACAAGGATCACGAACTGGAGACTCCAATCAAACAAAATGGAAATTAAAGTAGAAACCATCAAAGTGTCCAGCATCAAACACAATTCAATATGAAAATGCCTTGCAATACTTTGTCTAAGTCAATACAAATGTGGCATTGATACAAGAGTGGGGGTTGTTACACTTCACTAACTATCAGAAGTGGTCACAATGATGGCCTCATGGGTTGTTTATGCTTAGGGAGGATAAATTATTGCACCTCGTGTTTGGGTAGCCTATTGTGGAAGAGCAACTTCATAATCACCAAGATTAAGTAGGTAGTTGGGGGTGAGGGGGAGGTACAATCTCCTCATAGTGGATCTATCATAATATGACACCCCACTCTGGCTCATCAATGTATATGCCTCCACATGTAGAGCAAGAGACCATCTTCCAGCATCTCCCACTGTTGCAGGTCGTTCTGTCCAGTAACTTCAGCAGTATCAACAATGCAACTGGACGATCCTGTGGTACCAAAGCAGATCAGACAGCTCCTTCAGACTCCTGATGGAAACAGTAAAGGATGCATGGCTGTACGACGCCTTCAGCAACCCTTTCAACCCAGTCTTCCTCTTTGTGTCACCTATAGGAGGACCAAAAGGAGGGCAGGGGAAAGTAAAAGTATGGCGTGAATTTTCTGATCCCAGAAAATGTACATGAACTAAAGAATACACATGTTGGAGAGCTGTGAGACCCTTCCCTCAATTCCCTGATGAATGGGTGGGGAATGACCAAAGAGGTTCTTTGTCCTTAAAAATGTTTTGAGAGCAAGGGAGAGCCAGAGGAAAATGAGCCAAATTCCTCCTTCTGCAAGCAAGAAGGGCGGATGTGAGAGAGGAACTCACCTCTCGAAGAGCCAGCAAGCCACACTGTTCACTTCAGAGTCCTCCAAGATAATCTTCTGATCCAGAGTCCGCATACTGAAGCAGGATATGACATGCTCACACTTCATCCAAAAAGTTCACAGAGGGAGGCTGTGATCTATAATCTTAAGTGTTATGAGCCCAGAGGTCTCCAAAACCCAGAAGCAATAGAAATTCACCAAGACTAATGGTTACTTAAACAAATGCTTTTAATCATCTTTAAACATGAAAAGAGGATCAAACTTTAACATTACTATTAACTTAACCCCCTTCTAATTCTAAGCACATGTGTATGTAATGTGTGTGTAAGTTCAGAAAAGTTCTTTAATTCACAGTCCAATCTCACTTCTCACTTCTCCAAGTTCACTGGTTGCAGGCAATTCTTTATACTATGAATAGAATTTAACCTTTATGAATTTCACCAGGCTTTAGTGCTTAAAAAGTAAATGGTTGCCACTCAGGAAGGTTCTTGTCGGTTTTAAGAGAGAGATTTGTTGTTTACTGGACTCCCACAACTGATTGCTTGTAACCAGCCACTTCAGTGCCTTGCTGAAGAAACTTGCCCCATCAGGGGCAATTCTGCAAATTATAACCTCTTTCTTTCAGATCACCACAAAGTTCATTTTGTTTCTCTTATTTCAAGGGAAACATTAGACAGCCAGTCCTCTCCTCTTGAATAAACCACAAGGGCTTTGACCAGGCTGAACTAAGCACTCACAACCAGTCTTCCAAATGGGATTTTCCACAAGCTTTCCAGGTTGTCCTGTTCCAGTCCCAGCTGCTGCTGAGTGTAAAACTACAGAACTCTCTTTCTCTCTCTAACAGAAAGCTTGTTTGACTCTCTCTGCTTGCAAAAGCATATGACCCTCTTCGAACAGCAAGTTTCACTACAGACAGTGCTCTGATGAGTTCTTTCATCTGTTGCCTTTTTTTTAAAGCAACAATCCATTAGTGAAGTCTCTTGGGCACTCTCCAAAGCTTTTGCAAAGTCTCTTGGTGCCAGTCTATCTAGCATGAAGAGCTCCAGTATTTTCAACAAGATCTGTTTTAAAGTGTTTGTATGTGGCCTACACGAAAAAAATCTGCCCTAATTTATCTCCCAAAATCATATCTATATACAATACAAACACAACATAACCTATCACATCAGAGAGAGATTTGTTGCTTATTGGACACCCACAACTGATTCCTTCTGATCAGCCAATTCAGCGTCTTGTGAAGAAACTTACCCCATCAGGGTTTTCCAGATGATAACCTCTTTCTTTCAGGTCATCACAGAGTTCCTTTCCTGTTTCCCTTATTTCAAGTGAAACATTATGCAGCCAGTCCTCTCCTCTTGTATGGACCACAAGGGCTTTGACCAGGCTGAACTAAGAACTCACAACCAGTCTTCAAAATGGGGTTTTTCCACAAGCTTGCCAACTTGTCATGTTCCAGTCCCAGCTGCTGAACTTCAGAACTGAATTCTCTCCCTCTCTCTCTCTCAGAGAAAAACCTCATGACCCTCTTAGAGCAGCCAAATGCACTCAGACTGTGGCTCCGGACCTAATTTTCTGAGTCCATTCATTTGGTGCTTTCCAAAACAATAATCCATTACTCCACAGCATGTCCAATTAACACCTACTTGCGAAAGCCTTATAGGCATTCTTCAAAGTTTGTGCAAAGGCACTCGGAGCCTGAACTGTCTGGCTTCAGCAGAGCTCTGGCATTTTAAATGAGAACTGTTTTGAAGTGTTTGAATCTGTATGTGACCCAACTAAAAAACTTGCCACAATTTATCTCCTTTAAAAGATCTATATACAATATAAAATATAACATAATCTGCCACATAAGGAAGAGGGCTCAGTCACATGCTCACAGACATACAGTGGATCAGAAGAGCAGTATAACATTAAGGCCACAGAGAGAATAGCCTCACAAAACTTCCTATCCTCTTTCAGCAGATCTTAAATGATAGTGAGTGGAAATGTCTGGACCAGCTCATTACTCTGGGGGAGCTGACAGACTCCATTAGTTCCTCTGGGTCAAGTAAAACTCCCGAAGCAATGTCTTACTGGCTGAGTTGCATGTGGCTCTGTGGATCTGAATGGATCCAGATGTGCTATGCTCCTGTGAGCAGGGTGTTAGACAGCATGTGAGAGCAGTGTACTAGTTTATACAGGGATCCAAGATAGAAAGGATTCGAAGGATTGCCTTGTACAGATCACAAGATAATGGGGGCAAGGGAATACTCAATGTGGCTGTCATCCTGATGACCACCTACGTGTGTGGCTGCATTAGCCTATGCGTGGAACCAAAGTATGAGGCCCCCAAGTGCCACTATGTACTGAGATTCTACCTGCCCCAGGTGCTAAGAAGTATGGGCCTAGCACCATTGGTGTGTAATATCCCAGTCAGCTGACTTTGCCGCTCCGTGTATACTTTGTTGAAAAGTTTTTCCAGATAAACACCTTTGACTACAAGTCCATCAAGCAATGGTCAGCATGGAATGTCCTGAAGACACAGAGAAAAGGGTGCGATAGATGCTGTGGGGTGGTTTCCTGAGCAGACAGTCCAGGTCATTTGGTGGAATGCCTCATCTCCAGCCCAATACTCACTTACGAACAACAGGACTTGGCCTGGCTGGTAATGAGAGGAGCCCTCTTGGTCAGATCTTTCTTGTGCAACAGAAAGATCACCCACAATGCACAAAGTCCTTTAGATGACTACAGTGGAGTGGAGACAGTCGCTCAACTCTGTCGAATGTGGATTTGCTAAGAGTGTGTTAAGAAGGATGCTCTTGTCACGGTTCACTTCTAGCAACACAGTGATAGAGGACACTCTGTTTTGCAGGCTGTTTCCAGGTATGCATGCAGAGACAGACATCCAGAACTACTGGAAAACCATCAACTCGGTGAACTGCATACATTGGGCTGCCCAGAACCTATTAGCCTTCCAGCAGATGTCAGTGAGTGAGGGATGGTTATAATATGAGCGTTTGCACTATGATACTGCCACAAACCACCAAACTCCATGACTTGTTCATGAAAATAAACTCTGATTCGGAATGCACATTTCAGGCTGTAGGAGTGGATGCTGAGGGATCCATTGATGCATGGAGCAGCCAATGAGGGCTGCTGTGGGGCAAGACCACAGTCTAGATTCCTTCCATCACTGGGCATTGAGGAGCTGAGACCAAGGGGATGCCCCTCAAACAACAAGAGGCGGGAGTATGACAAGGTGCTACA
Source organism: Narcine bancroftii (assembly GCF_036971445.1). Lineage (NCBI taxonomy): Eukaryota > Metazoa > Chordata > Chondrichthyes > Torpediniformes > Narcinidae > Narcine > Narcine bancroftii. The sequence goes on along the minus strand of NC_091470.1, from coordinate 310,630,568 downwards.
TTGGTGATCGTGGTGCAATTAGAGAATGTATGTGGATAAGACACTAAGGATATTAAAATGACTTTGAATGGTTTTTTTTGTAAATAATTTATTGTGAATAATGTCTATTTTTGGAGGAAAATGTACATTTTGTATAGACCCTAGTGAAAGTGCTTGTGGTGCAATTTCCTAGGTGTTTACGATCTCATATTTATCAGGAACACAAAATTAACCCAATAAACATTGCGAAGTTCTTCCTGTAATCTATAAGCTGATTTATCTATCTCAGACAATCACATTCTAGTCTCTCCCTTCTAAACAGTACATCATTCCAATTAAGTAGGTAATATATGCCTTTTGTAGCACTCCTCTGTGTCTCTGTAGGTTTACTCTGAACAAAGTAATTATCCATGAGCGTGGATGTAGGCTTTTTTCTGTAATGCTTCCATAGAAATATTAGATAAGCTGATGTTGCATAAATTGACCAACAGAATCTTATTAAATTTTGTGTGGCGATGGATTCTATGCAGTAATGTAATACATAAAATTCTTTTTTCCATTATTGTTAACTCATTTAAATGCAATTACATGACCCATTTAAGGAATTTTGTCGCTTACGTCTGACTTAGCACAGACGGCAAGCCTCTTCACAACCTCGAGTCTATAATGCATCATTAAAATAATGAGTTGCTTTTCAGGACAATAGGAACATTTTAGTGTTTCACGAGAAGCTAGAACTGATCAGAGATGCCATATATAGATAGATATATGTACACACACATGGTCACTTGCTAAGAATGGGCTCATTGTCATGTTAATTGCTCTGATAGTCAGCACAGATAGGAAATGGTTTCCTTCTAGATGAGGGAATATGGAAAAATCAATGATTGTACAAAAGAACATGGAAAATGCTGATGTAATATGGCATTCTGAAAAGACAAGTATTATTCATTTAGTACAACAATCACCATAGAAACACTTGCACCTCAATTCTATCTCCTATTCCCACACTGACACGTCTGTTCATGACCTACTGCACTGCCAAGTAGAGACTACATGCAAATTGGAGGAAAATCACCTCGGTAGACTCCAACCAGATTGCATTTCTTCCGTCTCTACCACCCCTCTCACCCCCTCACTTTTCCTCCTCTCTCTGGCCCCCCCATTCCTCCCTTACTTTTTCTTCTCTTTCTCCTCCCCATCTTCTCTACTTCCTTTCCGCCCATAACTTGCTTCCTTCAGTCCCCCCCACCACCTCCCCTTCCTTTCTTGTATCGAAGAGCATTTTTCTCAGCTCTCTGCCCCTTCCCCCTATTACCTCTTATCTCCTTTCTTTTCTTATCCATGTCTTCTGTATTTACCTATCACCTGCCAGCCTGTGTTCCTCCCCATCCCCCTAAATTTTTTTATTCAGGTGACCATTCTTTCTTGCTATTCCTGATGAAGGATTCTCGGCCTGAAATATTTACTGTCTATTGCGTTCCATGGATGCTGCCTGATCTGCTGAGTTTATGTGATAAGACCATTCTAATTAACATTTTTAACCATTGGAGCAGAGGTTATGATAGTGAAGATGAAATACTGAAATAAAAGAAAAACAAAATGATAGAAATTCTGGCCAATCAGACTGATGAGATGCAAGAACATCATAGCTGGTGAGATGTACATTTCACACACACACAATCCTTCCCTTTTCACTCTCTCTACTGATCCTTGATCAATATTACTAATTTTATTGCTTGTTCTGAAGTAAGTATTTTCAAGAAAGTAATTTGGATATTTTTCTTTGTTTTTTCTGTCCTTGCTAAAGTTAGGAGCCGTTGATCGAAGAAAAATATCCTTATCAGAAGTAATGACTGGCAAACAGGTGCATGCACTTTCATCAAAAATAATCAGTATAGAAAATATTGCAGATAATTAAAGGGTTACACTATAATTACCACAAACTTGTGCATAATAATCAGAAATCCACCTTGTATTAGTTAATCAGGACCCTGTGTAAAAGATAGCTTTGCAGACATATATCTTGCATGCAGATACGTAATTACTGTGTAATATTGTATAAAGATGTATCAGCCCAATTGCAAAATGTCAAGATGAATATTGCCTTCATCTACAAACACAGAAACATAACTACCTTCTGACAGATACTAAATAATTTTAGTTAGCACTAGATGGCAATAAAGATAAACTATTTTATACGAGTTCAAACTTCAACCCTATTGTTCACCTTGTGTGACAGGTAATGATCTGCTAAGCTACTTAAATGTAATAGAAGATCCTTTTCACCTTTGCTCACTCACTGCTGTGCAGATGATTCACTGATTTTATTTTGAAGTGGAACATGTGCATAAAACAGGAGCAAAATCCTTTATGATTCAGTATATATTTTTTCAAATTTTATTTAAAATATTTTTTAAAAATACAATCAAATAACAGCACAAAATTTTTAGATACATAAAGAAAAACCCTCTCCACCCTCCTAGCCCTTCAGCCAGCTCTCTTCAGGGGAGCCAAATACAAAAAGAAAACAGAATATATAAAATATATAGAATATTTCAAAATATTTTCAAATTCATATATTTCAAATAAGACGACCAAAGGAGGAATAATTATCATGCAAGTTACATGTAATTTTTTCCAACGGAATACAAGCTCTTAATTCATTATGCCAACGTATTATATTAATCTCCACATTATCTTTCCAAATATTAGCTACACATTTTCATGCTAGATAACACTAAACGTACAAATGCAATTTGAAATTTATCCAACCCCAAGCCCTTCATAGAAACCATATAGCCCAACAAAAAAAATTTAAAAAAACAATGGTAGTTTAATCTTAAATAATTTTTCCAAGACCGATCTAATTCCTTCCCAAAATGGTTATATTTTAACACAAGACCAAATAGCATGTAAAAAATGTTCCAGTACATAGTCCACATCAAAAACAAGAGTCCGAATTGCTCAACCCATATTTTTTCAATTTCTCTGGAGTCAAATATAACTGATGTAAAAAAATTATAATTAACCATTCCATATCTTACATTCGTCAATTTAGTTACACTGTCGTGACACATAAGCTCCCAATTGTCTTCAGGAAAAATACAAGTTAAATCACTTTCCCATTTAAGCCTGGATTTCTCCCTTTCTGGTTTATCCATACTATCTTGTAACAATTGATACATATCCAAAATATAACTTTTCTTTGGTATAGAGGAAATCAAAGACTCAAATTTTGTCAACATAGGTAAATTCATCTCTTTACCATAATTATCTTTTATCAAATCTCTGAATTGATAGTACACAAATAAAGAATTTACAGACATATCAAATTTCTCCCTCAATTGATTAAAGGAAAGAAACTGTCCTTCTTCAAAACAATCCTGAACTATCTTTATACCCCTAAAATTCCATCTCTTTAAATGATTATTAAACATTGAAAAAGGAATAAGTTGATTATGGTATAATGTAGTTTGAAATGATACTTTACCCTTCAACCCTAAAAACATATTTCTTTTACCTCATATCTTTAAAAAGTGTTTTAATACCGGCATATTACATTCCCGCAATAAATTCATATTCCATTTAAATATAAACTGATGTACCTCAACTTTAGAAATACAAGTCATTTCCACTTTCGCCCAATTTGGAGGTTGGTTCCTATCCTTCAATCTACTAACAAATTTCAACTGATCTGCTTCATAATAATTTTGAAAATGAAGCAATTGAAGACCACCCAATGCACATTTCCATGTAAGTTTATGTAAAGCTATTCGAGCTAATTTCCCCTTCTATAAAAATTCCCATACTGCTCTATTCAAATTCTGAAAGAAACTCTTTGAAAGTAAACAACGTATCAACTGAAACAAATATTGGATTCGAGGAAAAATATTCATTTTAATACAATTTACTCAACCAATTAACATTAACGGAAGATCTTTCCATTTAATCAAATCCATTTTAATAAAGGAACATAATTTAATTTATACAAAGATTGGTAATCTTCATTTACTATTATTTCCAAATATTTAATTCTATTTGACCATTTCAATTTTATAATATTTTTATATTCCGAAAAATCTCCTTCCCCAACTGGTAATATTTCACTCTTATCCCAATTTACCTTGTATCAGCAAGTAATCTTGCAAATATTTCAAAGACTGCTTCGGCTCTGTCAAATAGACCAAAACATCACCTGCAAATAAATTAATCTTATATTCATCATCTGCAATTCTCATCCCTTTAATCTTATCATTCTGTCATATTGTCTGAGCTAACAGTTCAGTAGCCAATTCAAAAAAGGCTGGTGATAATGGACAACCTTGCTGAGTCAACCGCATTAATTTAAATGGTGAAGAAGTTTGACCATTTGTCACCACCCTAGCAATTGGGTTTTTATATAAAGCTTTAACCCAACAAATAAAATAGGGCCAAAATTAAACTTCTCTAACACCTTAAATAAAAAAATCCATTCAACCCTATCAAAAGCTTTTTCTGCATCTAGTGGTTGGGTTGCTGTCTAGATGTATTGACCAATGTGATCAATCTAAGAATGTTATCAGACGCATTTCTATTCTTAATAAAACCTGTTTTATCTACATGTATCAACTGAGGTAAATATTTAGCAAGTCTATTTGCTAATATTTTTGCCATAATATTATAATCTACACTTAGTAAAGAAATAGGCCTATACGAAGATACTTTCAATGGGTCCCTATTTTTCTTTAAAATCACAGAAATTATAGCACTTGAACAAGATTCCGGTAACACCTGATCCTCAGTTATTTGCTGTAGAACATCTCCAAATACCGAGGATAAATCTTCATAAAATACTTTATAAAATTCAGCTGAAAATCCATCATCCCCCGGTGACTTGCCATTCGGCATCTATTGTATAGCTTGTTTAATCTTGAAATCTGTAAATGGAGCTTCTAATTCCCTAACCTCCTCCTCCCTTAAAACAGGTAAATTTAATTTAGATAAATAAGAATTAATAGAACCAGTTTCCTGCTTTCCCTCAGAAGTATATAATTCTTGTTAAAATGAATAAAGCTGGTCATTAATTTCCTGAGGTTTATAGGTAACTATTGAATTCTTTTTAACAGCATTAATAATTTGCGATGTCTGTTCTGTTTTTAATTGCCAAGGTTGCTTAGATGGATTGATTAAATGCTCATACTGATAGGTTTGTAATGTATTATAGCGTAGTTTCAGCTTCACTAAAGCTGCTTTTTATCTTCTGTAACATCTTTTTTAAATTCCTTTTCCAACTCACTAACTTGTGACTCTAACATTAAGTTTTCCACCACATATTGTTTTTTAACTTTCATAGTACAACTAATAATTTGCCCACACAAATATGCTTTCAAAGCATCCCATAATACAAAAGTACTACTTACTGTATTAATATTCTCAGCCAGAAATAAAGCAATCTGTTCCTTAACAAAAGTAACAAATTCTGGTTTCTTCAATAGCATTGTATTAAGCCACCATCTATAAGACAATTGCACCACTTCTGGACTTGCCCAAGAGAAAAACAACATAGAATGATCCGATATGACCCGGCTTTCATATTCGGCTTGGAGTACTCTACCTTGTAAATGTGCCGATGCCAAAAAAAATCTATTTTAGAAAATGAATCATGTCTAAATGAATGAAAGGAGAAATCTTTCTCTGTAGGATTAACTCTCCTCCAAATATCAATCAAATTCAAATCTTTCATCAAAGCCCTCATTTGTATTGCCATCTTTGATTTCCTTATACTTTTCGGAGACCTATCCAACAAAGGATGTAAAACAGAGTTAAAATCTCCCCCAACCAAAATATTTTCCTTAGCCTGATTTAATAAGAAAAAAAGCCTCCGACATGAACCTTTCATCATCCACACTAGGTGCGTAGATATTTAACAAAGTCCATGATTCATCAAAAACATTTACAATTTAACCTCAAAGCCTTCCCTGCATTGCCTTCAAAGGATTCTAATTCAAACGGTAATTTCTTATGAATTAAGATCGCTGCATCTCTCGCCTTAGAATTAAAAGAAGAAGAAAATGCATGACCAACCCAATCTCTCTTCAATTTCATATGTTCTTTTTCAGTCAAATGTGTCTCTCGCAAAAAAGCAATATCAACTTTCATTTTTTTTATATAAGCCAATACCCATTTATGTTTAATAGGATTATTCAATCCTTGGACATTAAAAGTTGCAAAGTTCAAATTAGACATTTCAGTAAAAACTCTATAAAATATTTCTCCACTTTATAATTCCCTAAATATTCTAAACCCTCCCCTATATAAAAATACCACAAAGCAAAAAAAAAAACTTCCCCTAAGTAAGCTACTAACAAGTAGTAACTCCCTAAAAATCTTGGTGAGGTAAAACCCAATAGTGGCAGGCGACTATCAGGTCTCAGTGTACCCCCCATTAGACTTTCACAAAGTAATTATTCAGACATATTCAACCCAGTGATTCCAATCCCAATGATTGTTCCGGGTCTTCAATATCAAGAAGACTTTGCATCTATTCAACCTTCTTTCTGTGTTTCCCATTCTTTCTATTCCCATTTCCATTTACCCTCCTTTTAGGCAACAATAATGGCGACCGACCATTTCCTCACAAATTTGGCAACGAATTAGCAAAAATTAATGCTTCATGATCATTTTCAAAAAATTGAGACTGAAAATTTCCATAAAAACTTTAAGTACAGCCAGGTAACGAAAGGCAAACTTATAACCCTTTCGCCACAACAGTTCTTTAGCTGAATTAAATTCTCGGTGCCTTCTAATAATTTTTTGACTCAAATCCACATAGAAAAACTCTGTTATTTTGAACTATCATTGGAGTCTGATTTTGCCGTGCCTTCTGCACCGCAACTCGTAATATAATTTCTCTATCTTGATATTTCAAACAATGAATCAGAACTGCTCTTGGTGGTTGACCTGGAAATGTTTTTTTCCTCAATGCTCTATGCGCTCGATCCAACTCTAGACCATCCAGAAAAAATTCCTTGCCCAGTACCTCAGGAATCCATTTCTTAAAAAATGTTACCGTATCTGAACCTTCCATATCTTCTGGAAGACCTACTATTTTTACATTATTTCTTCGACCTTGATTCTCTAATGAATCAATCTTCTGCAATAATTCCTTCTTCTGAATCCCCAGTCCACTTTTTCCATTTTTTCTCTATTACGCTCTATTTGATTCTTAGATTCAAAAATAGCTTCTTCAATTTTTTAAAAATTATCCTGTACAGTATCTACTGTTTTTATACATCTACTAACATCACTTTTAACTACAGTCATAGCTTTCTTCATAGAAGTCATCTCTTCACACATATTATTCATTTTAGTTTTCACTTCCATAAATCCTTGGTTTATCTGAGTAGAGATTTGCATTGACATGTTTTCCATTTGATGAGCAATCCCTTCCAAAACTGAAAACACAGAATCCAGTCCAGGTTCCATCACTTCCCCTTGAGGCCTATGTTCTCTGGTCTCAGTCCCCATTTCTTCCTGTGTTAATTCCAGTAACATTGAGCTCTCTCCTCCCCTAACACAGTGGCTCCTCTTCCAGTGTGGCTGTGGGTCTGGACACCCGTCGACAGCACGCCGACCTCATCAGCCCGCCATCTTTCAGGCTCCCCCACAGCCCACTCCTTTTCCAATAACTCACAGACCCACAACGCACCGCACATGCCCGGCAAAGTCACCGACCGCGCAGATGCGTCTTCCGATGCTATACTGTGCACCCCCGGACCACCAGGCAATACTGCGGGCTCGCGAGTCTGTCCTCGCTCAGCCAACCCTCCTGCACGCCCAGGTTCAAGGGCACATGAGGCTTGGGAGCTTCAATCAAAGACTCCGTGGCTTCAACTTGGTAGGTAGGCCTCAATTCTTTAACACATTAAAAAGGTAATTTCTTTTGCAATTGATCTTTTGATTTCTTCACGTTTGTAGCCATTTCAATCGTCCATCATTCCAAAGTCTGTAAATACTATTTTTAACCACTTTTACAAGTATTTAAATCGGGTATTTATAAATCTAACTGGGGGAAGGTGGAACTACATGTCTTCCCTCTACGCCATCTTGCCATGCCCCCCTGATTCAGTACATTTTTACGAAACCTAAGTAGCCCTAATCACATCTTCTGAGTAGATCTCATCCAAAATAGAACAATAAGTGTTCCTACTATTTAAAAAAAGCTCTATTTTGGATCGCTCCTTGGCCCTCTTTGTAATTAATGTATGATCTGAAAATTATAGCTCCTTAACTGTTCTCCCATTGACACTTGGTTTGTGGCTCAGCTAATTCCCCAGAACCAGAACATAAAGGACTCCAGTCTCGTTGAATTGAAGGGATTTCAAGGGATTTCTTTCAGGTAGAGGAACAAAGAGATCTTGGAGTACATGCACATTATTCACTAAAGGTTGCACCAAAAATTAGCAAGGTATATACATATATATATCCAAGAATTGGACCAGAAATGGTGAAAAATTGGCTGAAATTGTGTCCAAAATTATAAAACAGAAGAAGAACAGGTCTATGATTTTATGCAACATTAGGTAGTTTATCTTGGCTTCTCAGTATTTACACATGGTTTTCAACATGCAAATTAAAAGGTACAAACCAAACAAAGGCTCTTAACTGTGAGAATATTTCAGAACTGAAGTCAATCTTGGGAATATTATGCAACATTACTTTTCTTCTTTCATTATATATTGAAGGAGAATGCCTTACGAATCCAGGGCATCAAATGAGAGCATACTTATATGTGTCAGACACACAAAATCCTTTTGCCCATTTCATCGCCATCAATGAAGTAAAATTGATGCACGCTGCAGCAGTTCAAATTTGCACTTCGATGAACACAATTACACACTCATGGAAAAGACTCTTGCTTTCATATTTGGCGTTAGAAAGGTCTGTTGTAGCCTTCTTGGAAAGCTATTCATAATGGTTACAAATGTTTGACCAAACACAAAGGCTCATCTGTATCACTGACAAAAATCACTATTGCTTCTTACTCAGTTTATTTCAATAGCACATCCCAAATCTGAGAATTCTATCACCAAAAAGGTCAAGGGAAATAGGTACCTCAAAATGCCCACCACCTGCAGGTTCTCCACATCATACAAAATCCCAGCTTGGAAGTCTAACACTGTTCCTCTTAATCTTTGAATACTTGATTCAGCAACGTTATGGAAAAATCTTCACCAGCACTTCATGAAAAGGCTGCTCATTTCCAACTTGTGCTTAATACTTGGAATTTTTTAAATGCAACAAAGAATTAAGGCATTTTGTTTCTGTAGAAATTTCTTGTCTTGTAATCAAGGGTGTTTAAGATGGGGTATATTCTTAGGTCCAAGTAAATTCCACACTGGCATCAGTTCCCACTGGCTTAATTTCCAACCACTTATCTGTTATTAAGGTAAAGGAAATGGTGATTCAATATCTACTATTTAAGACCAAAAGTGTTGGCCAAGTTCTATGTAAAACATATTAGTCTTGAAGCAATGAAGGTAATTGTTTATAGACTGGGCCAGGTTTGGTGGGAGATTGAGAGGAGCAGATAAAGTGGATACAAAGTCAGAAATACAAATCAACGTCAGTGTAAACACCATTGCAATTGTGAAAATAGCTGAAGAAACCCTTTCAAAAAGTGGATGCAGTCCTTCAAAAGTCATTCTAAATACTTAGATGTTAAATCCATGGGAACTTCTGCCACCGCAGAATGTACACTTTTTATGAGTTGCCGTCTGCTAGAGGAAACAGTCTCTCACAGTGGACCCCCAGTTCCTTTTTGACACCTTAATGATTTTGTGAGAAATGGTGGCAGGACACATTTTCCAGGGACCTCTGACATTAAGGACCCAACAGAATATCTCATTAAATCTGTCATAAAAATGAAAGGCTCCGAAAAGTTGCAACAACTACAAGAATATTTATCCTTCCACATTTATAACTTGGAGAAGGGCTCAGGCCCAAAACATTTGTTATATATCCTTGCATCCCATAGATGCTGTGGGACCTGAGGAGTTCCTCCAGCATTTTTGTGGTTTTCCTTCAACATATCACTTTGCAAATTTCTTGTGGTAATATTAAGCTACTCTGCAGCATGAAATGTCTCATGAAAAAAAAAAATTGTGAAAACAATTTAGCTTTGAACTAAGCAAAGCTCACTGGAAGTGTTACACTAACAAGATTGGCATACCAGGATACAAAGAGAGCCTCTGACAAAAGATGATTGATCAAAAATTTCAGATCAACAATCACATTCAAATTGAGAATCTTCCTATCACAATGTATGTGATAAATGGGAAGTTTGAACTGTTGTTGCTATTTGTGGTTGCAAATATTATCTTCACTAGACTGTTGACAAGTCATATCAAAACTTGGTTCCAGTAAATGTTTATGAGCAAGTCATAGTAAAGTTTCATTTAGATTTACACTCCATTCTCTGCAATTGTCCTCAATTCAAACCAATCACCATCAGAATGTTCAGAATGTTGTGACAGCAGCAAAGTTATCATAGAGGCTAATACTTGAACAATTGTGTTACACCATTCGAAGAGCAGAAGTTGCGGTCTCAAAAAACATTGGCCATGGTCATTTAACCATGCTCAGGTGTGAAACCATTCCTCTTGAAGATTTAGATATATTTATTATTGTCCCATACACTGAAATACCATGAAAAGCTTTCATTTGTGTTGCCATTCAAAGACAAGCAAAGAGTTGCAAAAGGGAAACAAAGGAAAGGAAGAATATCCTTTCACAGACAGTGATTGGACAAGGATCACATCTCCTCTAATGTAGTGGTCTCCTTGCATTTACCTCTGCTGCCCCAACATTGCCACTTTCACTGCATCCATCATCCCTGCAACTATTGTAGCTACCACCGCCCTACCACCATAGCTATTAGTTACTGAATGTTGTTCAGCAGTAGCGGACCTGCAGATGTCAAGCTCAAGCCTTTATATCTAGCTGTCTCCTCCTCCTTGTGCTTCCTCAAACCCTGGTCCTGATTCCCAAAAACCATCAGTGCCTGTGACCCGGTGGGAGGCCTATAGCCACCAAACTCAAGTTGGAGCCCACCTTATCCAGCTGCCTTGGCTCCACCAAATTCAAACACTCACAATTCACACCACCACGGTGGGACTGACAGAAGCCACACCAGCAACAGTATTCCTTCACCTCAGCACGAGGTGGAGGTGGAGAAAAGATGAGACTGAAGGGAATATCTACCAGGGTTTCTAGACCTGGTGAAATTGAATCAACTGTGCACTTGATTTGTACAGAATCTGTACTGTAGTTACTTTTGAATGATAGGCATATATAACTAGATAAATGAAAACAAAGGAGTAATATATCCATCTCTGTGGATTCTTGGTCTCTCAAGAAAGAACTTGCAGTCTGTGCAGAATAATGAGCACTATTGAGATGTGTCTGGTTTATTTAAGCTTCTTATTAGAGTACACACATGCTCACAACAAGTCGAGTATGATCATTTATCTCATGCACAACTTCACAGCTTTCTACAAATTGGCCCCCTTTAAGTGAAAGGAAAGAGCAAAACTAGTTTTATAATATTTACAAATTCAATTGCCTGGGCTTCAAATTCTCAGTTCTTCCTTCAATTGGTGCTACTTGTGTTGACCTTGGAGACAGCTGACATTGAAATATCTATCTCTGTGACCGTTAAAAGTGTCCGGGAAGCTGCTCTACCTAAGATCTGAAAGAGCTGCAGAGGAAGTGAGTGTAACTCAGAATATCACACAAAAATTCCCCTTCCCCTCCATGGGCTCCATCTATGTCTCCTACTGCATAGGAAAATAACAAATATACTGAAGAACCCATCACACACCAAACACCCTTTTCTCCCTGGTGCTTTCATGGTTGGGAGTATGAAAATGTAGACTCAGTCTTTTTTAAAAAAAATGACTTTATTTATTCATTCAACAAGGTTATTACATACAGTAAAACATATTATGAACAATTCAAAAATTATATAAAAAAGAAAAAGAAGAACCCCCCCCCTCCCCCTCCCCCTCTCAGCCAGCTCTCTTTAGGAGAGCCAAAGAAAGAAAAGAAAACTGAAATATATTTACTAAAATCTAATCAAGGTAAATCTAAATGCAAATATTCTGAATATAAAGACCACTTATTAAGAAAAAATAATTATCATGTAAAACATACGTTACCAAACAAGTTTTCATCTCATTATGCCATCTATTAATATCAATCACATTAGCATTTTTCCATGTACTTGCTATACATTTTTTTGCTACAGATAAAGCTAAATACACAAAAGCAATCTGAAATTTGTCTAATCCCAAATCTTTCAAAGGATTCAACTCACCCAACAAAAATATTGTCAGGTCCAGAGGTATTTTGATCTTATACAAATGTTCCAAAAACAATTGAATTGCTTTCCAAAAAGATTGTATATGTACACATAACCAAACAGCATGAAAAAAAGTTCCAATCGAATTACCACATCTAAAACAAGAGACTGATTCACTAAAACCATATTTTTAAAAACTTTTCAGGTGTTAAATACAATTGATGTAAAAAATTGTAATTAACCATTGCATAATGAACATTTATCAATCTAGTAGCACTATCATGACAGATATCTAACCAATCATCCTCAGAAAAAGTAAGGTTAATATCCTTTTCCCATTTAATCTTAGATCTATCCCATCCCTTTTTTCCATACTTTCCTGTAATATTTGGTACATCAATGAAATATATCCCTTCTTTGGTGCAATCACAAGAAAAGATTCAAATTTAGTCAATTTAGGTAAAATTATATCTCTACCAAATATTTGTTTTACTAGGGATCGAAGTTGATAATAAACAAATAAAGAATTCTCATTAATACCAAAATCTTCCCTCATTTGATTAAAGGATAAAAATTGACCTTCTTTAAAACAATCCCCCAAGTTTTTTTATACCTTTAGATTTCCAATGTAATAAACAATGATAAGACATTGAAAAAGGAATAAGTTGGTTATTATATAACGGTGTTAAAGTCAATAATTTACCCTTAGAACCTATCATTCTATTTTTACTCATCCATAACTTCGTTAAATGTTTTAGTAATAGCACATTATATTGTTGTAATAAATTTAAATTCCACCAAAACAAAAATTGATGCATTTCAAATTCAGAAATATTTGCCATCTCAATTTTAGCCCAACTAGGGGGCCATTCCAAATCCATTAATGAACTAATACATTTAAATTGAGCTGCCTCATAATAATTTTGAAAATGTGGTAAGCGTAATCCCCCTAATGCATATTTCCAGGTTAGCTTATTCAAAGCTACTCTCGGAAATTTACCCTTCCATAAAAATTCCCTAACCATTTTATTTAAATCTCAAAAAAAATTCTTATTAAGTAAACACGGAATTGACTGAAACAAATATTGTATACGTGGAAAAATATTCATTTTGATTGTATTTATTCTTCCGATTACATTTATAGGAAGATCCTTCCACTTAATCAAATCAGCTTTGATCTTTTTCATTAACGGTACATAATTTAATTTATATAAAGATTGATAATCAACATCCACATTTATACCCAAATATTTAATTCGATCAGTCCACTTCAAATTAATAATATTCTTATAAATTGAATAATCTCCTTCACCTATTGGTAAAATTTCACTTTTTTCCCCAGTTAACCTTATATCCAGACAAAAGATCCATATTGTGTTAAACATTCCTTCAAGTGTAAAAGTGAATTCTGTCGTATCAACTGTGCTAAAGGTTCAATTACTAATGCAAACAAAGCTGGAGACAAAGGACGTGGCAAGTTGGCGTAGAGACTAGACGTGTAATCCCTGCCCTCTCTGGTCAGACTTTTAAGTGCCCGTTATTTAACCTTTTATTTTTAATTTTAAAATTTTAATTTTCAGTTTTGATATTTTGGTGAGCCATTATGGCTGCTAATGCAAAAAACTCTAAGCCTCAGTTACAAAAGAAAATACAGTTTCGAAGTCCAGAAGAATTGGGGCCTAAACAACCTGGAACAGCCACGGATCCATTTTCAGCGATCCCCAAGCTTCAACGATCGCCGGTGGGGACAAAAGCTAAGGTAACAGCGACTTATCAGTCTCAAGATGGCGCTGGTTCGACCTGTTCTGCGGAGGAAGGAGCACGCTCCCGAGAAGTCAGGCACGAACCTGGAGGCTTGTTACAATGAATTCCCCTGTTGGAAGAGACGGGAGCGTGGAGGAAGAAGATTGTGATGGTAGACACGCAGTCTACAGCAATTGTGGGCTTGGGTGGCGCCATTAATTACTGAGAACTCTATAATTTTATGAAAAAATGGTCTGCAGGGGGACGGCAGCGACGACTCCCTGAGGAAGTCAGGGGGTCGTCGTTGGGTGTCCAAACTTGCAGCAAAATGACTAGAATGCTGCCTTTTGAAGAACAATAAGAAGAGGACTTACTTTACTCTACCACAGCACAGGAAATGGAAAAAGAGCTGGAAGAAAGTGAGTTACAACTTATGGAATCGGACCCTGCATTTCAAACTGCACTTCAGCCTGTTTACATGATGCTTGAAGGTATTGCTTCTTATTTGGATGTTATTACTAGTCAATTGAACCAGCTGGTTCAAATGAATACTGATATAAATTTCAGACCTAACTGTGGTTAAGGCAGAAGTTAAAGAAAATCGGGAAAAGACTCAATCTTAGACTGTTCCTTTCCTGCAGCCATCAGACTCCTGAATGAACTCGACAACAGTGTTCTGTCTTTGCCTTTAACTATTTTTTCATTGCAACTTTATACTCTTTAATTGTGCTCTTGGGGCAACCCACTTACCAGCAAGCAAACCAGCTCCCAAAATGGCAGATATGCTGTGGAAAACTCAGGAAACTGACCTGCATACAACAGGTTTTTCATCCAAGCTGATGGCATCACTGATGATGTCACTTCCTGTCCATGTGACAGAAGCAGTGATGCATACAAGCCCAACAGACAAACTTGGAGGTGCCAGACTTGCACATACATCAACTCCACAACATGTATACCAATATCTATAGTAGCTCCATATAGAATACAGGTACACAATCCTTTATCCGGAGCCCTTGGGGGACAATGTGTTCCGAATTTTGGATTTTTACAGATTTCAGAACAAAAGCCAGCTGCCCCAGATTTAAGCCCACCCAAATTGTGCTGCCGTATCCACCCCCTCCAGTCACGCTGGTATCTCTCCCTTGGCCACCCGAGTCACGCTGCCATCTCTCCCCCGCCCACCTGAGTCACATTCCCATCTCTCTTTCCTCCTCTCCGCCTGAGTTGCGCTGCTGTCTCTCTCTCTACTCCCTCCGCCCACCCGAGTCACACTGCCGTCTCTCTCCCCCCTGCCCGAGTCGCGCTGCCGTCTCTCTTCTACCCCACCCACCCTAGTCGCGCTGCTGTCTCTCTCTCCTCCCCTCTGCCCACCCGAGTCACGCTACCATCTCTCTCTCTCCCCCCTCACCCACCGAGTCACGCTGCTGACTCTCTCTATCCCTTTCCCTCCGTTGTACCAGCACCAGGAAAAAAATGCCGGTTTTTGGAGCTTTCTGGATTTTAGATGTCTGGATAAAGGATTGTGTACCTGTACTTCAACCTGTAAACAACTGGACGCATGTCAAGGTTGAGCTGCTAGTCGGCACGCAGAAGAACCGTTCTCACTGCACCAGGTATAATGTGACAATAAACTTATACTTCCTCAGTACTTATGATACTCATATTCAAACTCACAATCTTCTTCACTATTCTTTTCCAATACCTTTGTAAAGTTTTCCTCGTCTGTGTGCAGTGAACTGAGATTCACTGGTGGCGTGTTATACTGATGGTTGGCTCCGCCTCCCGACTCTGCCCCCATCTACCCATGTATAACCCTGGTTTCCTGCCTGTGATAGTACAGATTCTATCACCAATGTGTATATGTACATATGTACAGATGGTAGTGTAGGATGACTGTGATTGGCTGAGAGTGTAGCCACACCTACTGACAGGTCTTAAAGGATTGCTCCTAGCCAGACCAGGTCATTCTGGACTGGTCGACATACTTGTGATATGCTCCGGTCTTTTAGTTAATAAAAGCCTTGGTGTGAATCAACAAGTCTTTGGTTCTTTCAACGGGCATTACACCTCCTAAACCCTGAACAATTCTGAAGGCCACTGTAAGCCCCTGCCCTCAGTTATAAGCTAATAAAAGCATATGTACTCCTTCCAGTCATGAGAGCTTTCATTCACACTGCACTGGGTTTACATAATTTTAAATACAAGTTGTAGTTTAAATCTATTAAAAATAGAAAATCATAGCAATCTGGTTACTGAGCAGGTAATCACCGACAAATAGAAGAAATACTATGACTCCAGTCCTCCATCGACAACCAAACCTTGAATAAAGAAAGCTTCTTTGTGTTGGGGACACTGCACTTCCAGAGCTAACAAAAGGGACCACATTTGTTGAAGAATGTCTAACCAACTAAAACAATCTTTAAAAATCCTTGCCTCTGCTTTACACCAGAGTTAGTTTGAGCATTTTATTGACAGCACCCTGTTCCACCTGCACACCACCTTGCTGAAGCCAAATTATCCAAACCTAGTTCAGGGAGAAAACTCTATAATGAAAATTTTAAATAAAGTTTAAAAAAAAGAAAACTCTATAAAGTATTTCACCAAAAGAATGATGTTAACACTTATTGAACTTGCTACAATGTTTCACATTCATCTCATCCCTGTCCTCAGTCATGGTTTCTGTAATTTTATTTAGCCCAGTTGAACTCCTGATACCATATCCTAAAATGGTAATTAATTATACTCCTCTGTATAAGAGTTCATGGTTTAGGATCAATATTAAGGGATACATAATAATATCCTGAGGCTCATATTTTACACACAGAGGGTGGCGGATACATGGGTCGAGCTGTCAGTGGAATTAGTAGAATTTGGCATGTTATTTTTACACTTTAGTTGCATCGAATCCATGCTGCTGAAGATCCAACTGTGCTGGGTAGATCACGTCTCCAGAATGGAGGACCATCGCCTTCCCAAGATCGTGTTATATGGCGAGCTCTCCACTGGCCACCGAGACAGAGGTGCACCAAAGAAGAGGTACAAGGACTGCCTAAAGAAATCTCTTGGTGCCTGCCACATTGACCACTGCCAGTGGGCTGATATCGCCTCAAACCGCGCATCTTGGCGCCTCACAGTTCAGCAGGCAGCAACCTCCTTTGAAGAAGACCACAGAGCCCACCTCACTGACAAAAGACAAAGGAGGAAAAACCCAACATCCAACTCCAACCAACCAATTTTCCCTTGCAACCGCTGCAACCGTGTCTGCCTGTCCCACATCGGACTTGTCAGCCACAAACGAGCCTGCAGTTGACATGGACATTACCCCTCCACAAATCTTCGTCCGCGAAGCCAAGCCAAAGAAGAGAGGCCGGTTTCCATGCTGTAAAACTCTATGACTACTGTACATAGGATTAGTACAGCAAAGTGGCACAGAAGAAAATGATCAGCCACAATCTTAATGAATGAGCCAGCACCAGGAACAAATGCCTAACCCTGCTTCGTCCAAGTGAACTTCTATAACAATCTGGATTTTAGAAGATGCCATTATGGATTTTTTTTTTAAATTTCTGTTATTTTAGAATTATTTAAATTTTAATTTACTAGCTTCATGGTGGGATTCAAATTGGTCTGTTTAGATCACTGATCCAAAACTCTGGCAACTGATTCAGTAGACTGACCACTGTAATGATAAAGTGCGAGTCATCCTCCTGATTACTTTAGGAATTGGAGTCTAGTTTGATGCAGCTGAGATTGGATTCAAGATAGACGCCTCCACACAGTCATGAATGAGTTCTCTAGCTAATAAAATATAGTTGTTTTAAAACAACCCATGTTTCTTTATTACAATAAAAGAAACATCACATAATACCAAAAATGGGCATGGTACCAGGAATGGAAGAAGTACCAGGAGTATGCAGAGTGCGTATCTGTCATTATCAGCAGAGATATCGAGAGTGTAAAAACTCCTGATGTTGCAAATTGGACTGGAAATGTCCACAAAGATTCATGCTGTGTCTGCAAGCCATTGGACTCGATAGCAAACTTGATGCACGGAAGATTGCATTGCTAATTAACATAGCAGGACTTTAAGTAGTAGAGGATTTCAATACATTTGTTTTGCAGAGGCAGAAGACCAGGGCAAGTTCAACATGATTTTTGAGATGTTTGATAACACTGTTCAACAAAAATGATAAAAAATGATAAAAATTGTGTTCAGAATTATTGATAAGAAAGTGAAAACAAGGTTGCTGCAAGGGGTAGAGCTTACCTTAACTGGAGGTGTCAAAGATATGCCAAGCCAGTGAATGCGCTCTGCAGCAGGCATAAAAGTTCAGTGAGGGCAAAAACCAGTGAAAATGAAGGTGTAGCCTTAGCCACAGTGTGTGTCCACACACAAAAAAAATGAGATATAGAAAACCACAATAAGATAGAGAGAAATTCAATTGCAAATGATGTGGCACTCAACATGCACCAAAACAATGCCTGTGGAAAAGTCTGTAATAACTGTAAAGGGCAGAATCATTATGCAAAGCAATGTTTTTCCAAAGGGAAACAAAACAGAAGTGAAACTGAACACACTATAGAAGAAACTGCTCTGAGTGACATGGTAGTGCATGAAGATTATAAACCAACAGACTCTAAACAGCCAAGCATGATCAGAGCCAACCAGGCCAAGTGGACTGTCATTGTTTAAAAAAGGAACCAATATTCTTTTCAAACTGGTCACAGGGGCAAAGGTCAATTTGATCTGTGAGCACGACATCCGGGCAATAAGGATAAAGCCATACATTCATGCAAACTCTGTGTAGCTCAAAGCCGATAATGGACAGAGCATTAACACGAAAGCTACATGGAAACTTAGGTTCACAGTAGTCTCAGATGGACATGAATCACTGCTTGGTGACAAGAGCACGTGAAAACGTAAGCCTCGCCAAGAGGTTGTGCCACATTAATAGCATTAATGCATGTAACAATGTAGAGGAAATACTGGATCACTTTCCAGACATCTTCAAGGGGTTTGGAGTTCTACCATTCACCTATAAGATACAGTTAAAGGAGGACGCACAGCCAGCATTGCATGACCCAAGGCGGGTTCCAGAGTCACATATAGAAAAGCTCAAATTGGATGCATCCCATGGCTTCTGGCATATAAAACTGCATGAACATAGCACAAAATACTGTAGATTTAATACATGGTTTGGCCAGTACTTCTGTCTGAGGATGTCTTTTGGAATTTCCTCAGCTCCAGAAGTGTTCCACGGGACAGTGGAGCACATCATAGCAGGCATAAATGGGGTTTGTGCATACATGGATGACATGATCTGATGGGGATCCACATAGTACAACACAAGAGGCTCATCAAAGTGCTACAACATATCCAGAAGTATGAATTAAAGTTAAACAGAGAAATTTCTCAATTTGGTGCGAAGGAAATCACCTTTCTGGGTGATAAAACGTCAGGGCAGGTGTGGAGCCAGACAAGAGCAAGGTGAAAGGAATTTTAGAGATGCCCAAACCCACTGACAAAAAAGGTGCATTGAGAATACTAGGAATGTAAATTCATACCAAACCTGTCTTCCAAAACAATGTACCTAAGGAGGTTGTTACAGGACAAATGTGAATTCAAGTGGACAGACAACCAAGAAGAAGAATGGGGACGACTATTCTAACTACAGAACTAGTACTTTTGACATACATTGGCAAATCCAGAAGGACAAAAATATCTATGGATGTTTCAAAAGATGGAATACATACCATACTACTTCAGGCTGTAGGAAAAGATTGGAGACCAGTAGCATACGCATCAAGGACAATGACAACATTTGAATGTCGATATGCACAGATCCAGAAAGAGTGTCTAGGTCTGGTCTATGGACTTGAGAAATTCCCCAGTTATGCATATGGTTTACCAACATTTGTGGCAGAGACAGACCATGAGCTATTAATAGCGATAATCAAGAAAATTTTCAGTGAAGTGTCACCACGTATCCAAAGATTCATATTGCTATGACTTTGAATTAGTGTACACACCAGAGAAACTCATTGTGTTAGCTCATGCATTATCCAGGGAAACAACAGAGTGGAGCACACAATGAGAGTTCCACAGAGACAGATGTGAATCTCCACGTGAACCTGACATGCTGTGAGACCTGTTTGAAACATCATGCAAAGCAGACAAAGGAACCCATGGTAATAACTGATGTACCAGCAGAACCTTGGCAGAAAGTTGAGACTGATCTGTTCCACATGGATGGAAAGAATTACTTGCTGGTTATTGATTATCTATCAAACTATCTGGGGATTGCACTGCTTCCTAATATGCTTGCATGATCAAATATATGAAATCAATTTTTGCAAGACATGAATTCTTCAAATTGCCTACAGTGATAATGGACCTTGCTACAATTGTGGAGAATTCCAGAACTTTGCAGAGAAGTACGATTTCTGATATGTGACTTCAAGTTCTCTGCATCCACAGTCAAATTGTAAAGCCGAGAAGAGTTCACATAGTTAACCAGTTGCTTAAGAAACTACTAGACAGTGACTCAGATCCTTATCTAGGTTTATTGAGTTACAGAGCTTCACACTTGAACATGGCTTGTCAGCCACTGAGCTTCTGATGGGACATAGATTATGCACAACACTTCCTTATTCTGCAGGCCCAAACAAGAACACAGATGTTGAAGATGTCAAATGGAAACAAAAGCATCTGCAATGGAGACAAAAAGCAAACTATGACAAGTCAGCAAGATGCTTAAGGTCACTGGCACAACATGACACAGTGAGACTCAGAATTCCAACTCTTGGGACAAAAAGGCTACTGTTCTGAAGGAAGTAAATCCAAGATCCTACACTGTCAGAACAGAGGAGGGTCAAATACTGAGGAGGAATCAAAAGAGCCTGCTGACAATGCAAGAGACACTGCAGGAACAGACAAATGAGGAAGATCCAGCCTGTACAGCAACAGAGAAAACACCACCAGTGCTAGACAGTAGTGGAGCAGCAGAGCGGATACAAGCACCTGTGTTAAGAAGATCCACACATGACACCAAACATGACATCAAACCACCTGACAGACTGAATCCCGAAAAGAAAAAAAGGCACACTTAAAAAGTTTGTGTTGCTGATTTGGTTTAATTTGTGTTGAACTTTAAACTGAAATGAATACTGTACGTGTGTCATGTTGTTAGATTAAACATTTCAAGGAAAGGGGATGTAATTATAGAGTGCTGGTGATCCTACTGACCACTAGTTTGATGCATTTGGGGTTGGATTCAAGATGGAATATTGTGGGGCAACTGACAAAGGGAAAACTGAGTTAATGGATAATCCCAGTAAGCTATTATGATATTAAATCGAAGAACCTCGAATTAACCTATCTATAGAGAATTAGTAAAAGCACAGACAAAACTGTTGGATTGGGAAATAACTAACTGGTTAAAGCAAAGATCAAGAAAACGAAAGTCGAGTGAGCACATAGCAATTTTAGGTAAAGTATTAGAGGATCCTTTATAAAAGATTAATGAAGATCTAATCTAATGGTATAAAAAGTGTTCATGCTTGTAATTGATACTCATCTCTTATCAGCCTGAGATCATTGAGTCTACAGAGGACCATGCTGCTCCGATGGATTCCAAGTCCTCTTGTGGGAATGGTTATTGTTTTACAACAGGCTTTCCCAGGACTTTGGAAATTCAGTAGTAACAGCAAGGCAGATGCTACCAAATTTCCTCCATCTGAAATGGTAATCCTGATGTGCCTGTGAAGGTCAGGGACAATATATCTTATCTGGCAGATCAAGACTCTTCAAATATCAGGCTTTCTAATGTTTTGTAACATTTCTGCTGGGAGAATCATAGCCTCATATTCTGTATAATCAAGAAACTAATCACCCAATTTAATATATTCAGAAATATTCGAGCAGAGGAGGTTGCAATCGGACATTGGGTGCCTCACAGGAGAATTGGCTGCCAGCTCAGTGGGAAAACCAGCTGAAGGAGGCCACAGTCAGAGAGCTTTGTGAATGGGAGCTAGAGACTGGAAAGGGGAAAGTTAAAGCCAGTGGAATGGACAGGAGTGTATGTCAGAAATTGATGAATCATACTTACAGATTGCATCAGGAGAGAGAACGTAGGTCCTCCTAGACTACAAGTCAAATGATGCTTAACTTTCTGAATCAACAGCTCCTGCTCTGATACTACTCGTGCCTATTTTAAAATCAATAACCATTCTCACAAGAGATGTCAACTAACTACAGAAAATAAGTGACCAATCTCACCAATCAGTTATCCTCGTGGATTTCAACCAGAAGTCAGTCAGTTCCATTTCTAAGGATATAAATTGTTCCCTCCTTACACTCATGTGATTTGAATGGTTAATAATGAACCCTGCATTTTTTCATTATGAATTCTAAAATGTCAAACTTTGTTCCTGTTATGGATGCTTGGGTTGCAGAATTTCACCCTGTAGAATTCACAAATCATTACCCAAACCTTTTCAATTCTGATTAAGATTCATGGTCACAAAATTTATGTGAATGAAATATTTTTTCCCAATACATTTATTAACACATACACACGTTATAGAAAATCATGACATGGACTGTTTATTAAGAATGCAATCCCCCATTACACGAGGGTTGCCTATACAAGGAAATAAAATGAATTTCACACATTACTTAGAGTTAAGTTAAACTATTTAAGTTCTATTTTCTAATGTTCTAATGTTCTGACAAGTACAAAGTTTTGTTGAATGCAATGAAGTTGTTGTTAACTACCAATTACCCCACCATCAACATTCTGGGATGACAAGAAACTCAAATGGATGACCCACCTCAGTTCTAAAGGAGAAGATCAGAAACTAGGTATTGTGCAGTATGTGACCTACTTTCTGACATGCCAGAGCCCTTTCCAACAATTCAGGTGTGTGTGACAGAATTATCTGGATGAGTACAACCCCACAAACACTCCAAAAACTGAACACAATAACCATTTGTTTGATGCCCATCTACCACAACTCAAACTGGGACACAACATCTGTACTTTCCTCCCACACTCTTACTCCCCATCATCGCAACTTATATGGGAACACAACTGCCTATACATTCCTCCCACACCCCTACTCCCCACCACCACAACTTGAATGGGAACACGACTGTCTGTACATTCCTCCCACACCCCTACTCCCCACCACCACAACTTGAATGGGAACACGACTGTCTGTACATTCCTCCCACACCCCTACTCCCCAACACCACAACTTGAATGGGAACACAACTGCCTATACATTCCTCCCACACCCCTACTCCCCAACACCACAACTTGAATGGGAACACAACTGCCTGTACATTCCTCCCACACCCATACTCCCCACCACCACAACCTGAAGGGGAACACAACTGCCTGTACGTTCCTCCCACACCCCTACTCCCCACCACCACAACTTGAATGGGAACACAATTGCCTGTACATTCCTCCCACATCCTGACTCTCCATCACTACAACTCATTATGCCCTTCCTGACTTGGAGTCAGAATCCTAACAGTTGACTGACACCCCTGACTGTTTTTTCTTCATTGCTGGAAGAAAATCTTGGACTTCCACATCTTTGAAGATCTTTTGAAATGTAATTACTATTAGGATTTAAAGTGGACAGCTGAATTTCTTTGCAAAACACCAAAGCAACCATAAACAGCCTCTGCTAAACTAATATTAATCTGAATCAAGGTGAGATGTCCCTCCAGAAATCCTGATAACATTCAACACAAAGAATGATTATTGTTTATTATCCAGAGATCTATCATAACAGCTCCAAGGTTAATCTGAAGTTCACACAGTTCAACATCAGGAGCAGGACATATCAAATTAACGCCACCCCACAGAACAGGTCAGCTTGACAGGCAGGTGTCTTTTACACACTTCTAGTAGAAAATTCTGGCCAGGTTCTGTACAAGATATCTGTAGATGCAAAGACACACTTTGTAAGTGTTGTGATACAACCACTACACTGGCCGCATTCCTTCTAGCCTACTGCAGGGGGCAACCACTGTACCTGCAGGTAGGCAACCTGGGAGGTTGGTCTCATTTGCCCACTGTCAATCATCAGCCCATATAAAGACTCGAGCCAGCCCTTTCGGCGAGCCAGACACATGGATCCAGTGAAGATATCAAGACTGGTGTGTACAAGTTTAAGCTAATTAAAGCCTGTTGTACAGTTTGTGG
This sequence comes from Narcine bancroftii, assembly GCF_036971445.1. Classification (NCBI taxonomy): domain Eukaryota; kingdom Metazoa; phylum Chordata; class Chondrichthyes; order Torpediniformes; family Narcinidae; genus Narcine; species Narcine bancroftii. The sequence continues at coordinate 310,606,280 of NC_091470.1, read as the reverse complement.
ACTTTGTGTCAAAATTATTCACACAGCAGCACTCCCAGTAAGCATATGAGTCTTGACTATGAATGCGGTTATCTATCCTGGCTTATTAGACCTCTCAAATGAACTATCAGAAAAGCTTTTTTTTTGTCACAAAATACCTCGCAGAGTGAAAGGGTTCTTCTGCAAACTAACCAAAAAGTTATCTCTTATATGCATGTAATGGACACAACTTATGGTGTATAGGATTACAATGACAAGGAAGACCATTTAGCACTAAGCATGCCCAGCATAATAGCACTGTTATGGGATTCATAGTGTCGATTCAGGAGCCAGCAGGCTGCAGGGAAGAAACTGTCTTTAAGCCTATAGGTGTATGCTTTCACTCGTAATCCTTCTCCCTAATGGGAGAAGGGAAAAGAGCGTGTGCCCAGTTTGTTGGATCTTTCAATATTTTGGCTGTTTATCCAAGTAGCAGGATATGCAGATGAAATCCATGGAGGGGAGAGTAGTTTGCATTACGTTCTGAGCTACACTCGCTATGTTCTGCAGCTTCTTGTGACCTTGAGCAGAGCAAGTCCCATACCACTCTGTGATGCATCCAGTAAGTAGTCTTTCAATGGTGCTCATGTACAAGTTGTTACATGCAAGAGGGAACATGCTTAAGGTTCTTGGTCTTCTAAGAAAGTAAAGGCATTAGTGCCCTTTTTTTGACTGTTGCATCAACGTGCTTATCCCATTATATTTATTGCTAAGAACTTGAAGCCATCTACTCTTTCAACTTTGTTGCCATTGACTCTCCTGAAGTCAGTAACCATTTCTTTTTCTTACTATTATCTTGGTACCATGCTGCTCAACATTCAATCTCTTCCCTATATTCCAACTCATTGTTATTTGATATCTGGCCCACCCACAAAAGAGGTGTAATCAGCAAATTTGAAGATGGAGATGGAGTATATAGATATGCGCTTGTGGGTGTAGAGGGTATTTAGTAGTGGACTGAGAACAGATCCTTGAAGAGTGCTGGTGTGGATTGTCATCCTGGAGATTACATTGTCAAACAGGATGTCGTGGAGCCAGTTGCAGAAGGGGGCACTGAGGCCTAGATCCTAAAGTTTGGGATATACATTTTCAGAAGACAATGAGGCTAGGAAAAACAGAATGAAAGGCAGGACCTTAGGAAATACTGAGGAACAAAAGGTCTTTGATGTAGAACCACAAAGATCCATTAAGTTAGCAGTTCTGGTAGATGCTATTATTAAAAAGGTGTACAGGTATTGCCTTTGTTAGTAGAATATATACTAAATGAGCAAGTAGGTTGTAGAACCACTATATAAACATTTGTCAGGCCACAGCTGATGCATGTATGTATTTCTTGATACCACATTATTGGAAGGATGTGATTGCACTGGAGCAGATGCAGAGGAGATTCAATAGGTTTTCCTTGGAGATAATTGTGGTATACAAAATCTTGAGGGGCACAGAGGCTTTGAGGAACTATTTTCTCTTTAACATGTATATCTAGAGTTGTCAGCATAGATTCAATGTATTAGGGATAAGAAATTTAGAGTGGAAGATTTCTTTTGACCAAGAAGATGGTTGAAATCTTGAATTCACTTCCTGAGGGGATTGTACAAGAGGGTACTCTCACAATAAGTATTTAAATGAGAAACAATGATGCATCAAGAATCCAGTTCATCCATTTCCCAAAACAATGCTCTTAAGGGGAAAGTAAATGTACAAAACGTAAAACATTAATGAAAATTATATCAAAATGAAGCAAAATCATAAATACCAAAATGTCTGGCAACATAACAATGTTATAAAAAATAAACATGAAGATAGCATTCACCAATGAAATGCAAACTGCAGATTCATGCAATAACAGTTGATTCCATAGTTACAGCCAAGGATCTCAAATAATATACTGCCACACATAAGCTAAGACAAAGAATATTACCATTAGGCTGCAAACATTCTAAAAGTGCAACAGAACAGAGAGAAACAGAACCAGGCACGGAAGTAGTAGAATACTGCCGTACTGTAAATGAAGTTTCAATAATTAATGTCAGATTAAAATATAGAGCCTCCAAGATAATAATATTATCTCTACTCCTCCATGCCACAGTGTAGAATAGTCAAATAAGGGAATTAACTCCATTGCTTGAACCAATGCAATAGAGAATAGATTAAGTGCCTGGGAGACAGCCATACTTTCTGGTTGCCTCTCCTCTTAAGGGACGATTGAAACTATTTATTTTGATGATGTTCAACAATATTCCAAACGCAGAGCTGATGATAAGCCCTGCAACATTATTTTTGTTTGCTCAGCAAATATTTTCAAAAGAAAATCAAGTTTTAAAGTCTAGCTAAAGCAATAGCACAGGAATCTACCCTCTTTTTACATCAGTATTTAAAGTAGCGGCAGCAAGAATTTCAGAACATCCACGCATTGCATTTACATATATGACAATAAACTCTCCTCATCAAATATATTGGATCAGATGCCCTAACACTCCATAATGTTGCAGAATTCAAAGTATCACAAATGTATTTTTGAAAATATACACGAATTGAAGAACAGCTTAAAGAAGAATATGACAAAAGGCATTAAAGATGAAAATAGAGGAAATTCAATAAATAGGCGCTACAGAATTCATGGAGGTCCCATTAAAGAGAAAAGAATCAAATATTCAAAAATATATCCTTCAGGATTTAAGTATATTTCTCCTATGTTTTGATAATGTCATGAACAAGATAAATTAGACTGTTAAAGCATTCTAACAGAATCTATAGACAATGGGTAAACATTGCAAGAACATTATAGGGTGGTTGATGCACCCCACAATTGAAAACAAGCTAATTTACAGCAATATAAACCTCAAGTCTCTGCACATTAGAGATCCCACTCCAGGATGTACAGCTACTAAAGATGCATAACAATTTGCAAAATGCTGATCGATACTATCCAACATTTTAAAGTCCAGCCAAGCATATTCCAATTTGCAAGTTCTTTGATCCAACAAAAAAATGAAACTCTCCAACACAGTACAGCAATTAGGCTTTGTGGCCTGACAACAGCACATCAATTTCAATAGTGGTCAATGTTAGCCTATAGTTAAAAAGGAAAATTAATTTGATCTGGACAACTTAACTTCTGGATAAATTAAAGCAAGCTAAAGGAGCCTTTGAAAAGAATTGACTGAATAAATGGTAAGAAAAGATCAACTTAAAAAAAAATCAAGCTATTTATCTGAACTTCTAGAAAAAGATTAATTGGTAAATCTGATTCTGGACATTCCAATTTATTTCTAAATGTTTGGATAACATTCCAAAACAAAGATTTCTAACTGTATCCTGAAATTTCAGGTAAATATAGAGACTTGGTGAAAAGTTTTCTAGTGAACAGTGAGAGTTTTTGCTAGACTGACTTTTATTTATATAACTGCCAGGAATCAACTGTGGGATCACCATAATTTGTGACTAATGTAGTTAAAGCAGTAAAAAAATTAAAATGCTGCAAAAGACCTGGACAAATTAAATCCTACAGACAAATGGATGATAAACCACAATGGTTGAAATAATATGCAATGAAACAAAAATAATGCCGTGGTAATTAAATAACTGAAACTAAAGTAATTAACTGTGAATACAGTCAAGTCACTATTTAACAAGTAGGAGAGACAATTAAAATTTCTGCCAAGAGGCTGTGATACCTGTGACAGTGGTTTAAGTTTCTGTGGATTGATTTTCCAATACAAGCTGCAAAGAAATTGAATTTGTGCTTTATAGTCTGAATGGAAGAGTAAATTTAATAGAGAAAGGGATTTCCTCCTCCCTGAAAAGAACACACAATTTCACAGCAATATAGCAAACATGTTTCTATTCAATCCTATGCAAAAAAAAATGCATTGTAAGGTGTGCAAAATGCCACTTTCCAGAATAAATAAGGGCTGAAAAGAGTAAGAGCTCAAACTGGATTTCCATCCAGTTGTCATGGTACCTTCATTACTTTCTTCTGAATTAACAAAATTAGCTCACCCCATTCCACTGTGTAGCATGTCCGATTGTATGGTTTTGGGGAATGCCAATAAGATGTCATGTATTTAATAAATAGAGAAGGCACTAACTACATTGTATTTCTCCGTTTTACATTTAGTTATTCCTGAGTCGACCCAATCACCGAATTTTATTCTCTTGACTCCATCGAGTGAAGCTTTACTTCTTTGTGTTGCCTTGAGCAGCTGCAACACTCCTCAACATCTCGGAGTTGATAACATACTGAAAACTCCATTTTTGATTGTAAGTGCAGACGCCTGTTTTCCAATAGGTTTCACAAACTACAGGGACTTCGCTTTTCAATGACTATTGACGAAGAAATGAAGATTTAAAAGGTTTCTTCCACCTGAAGGGTGGTTGGCTTTACTTTTGGACAAAGTGCAGCTCCGTTTATAGTCTGTAGCATCTCTCACCCCTTGCTATTAGAGAGCATAGAAATGGCAATTTATGAATAATGCGGATGTTTTTAACTAATTGAACGGTTTCTTCAGTGGGTGTAGATTTTAAAGTACCTGTAAAAAACGGGGTAAAGCCACCGGTGTCTAAAATAAACCTGATATCACCAGAGACCACGTCATAGCTTCGGGCAGAGATTTCAATTCAACCCCAAGAGGATGTGGAACAATTGAGTGGCTTATACTGTAGCCAGCCAACAGACCACCGAAGATGGCTTGAGGCGGTATGTTCCCTTATATAGATTTTTTAAAAATCTTGTCTATACCTTTGTCACATCCTATTTTTTCCACTCATGGTAACTGTGAATATGTATCCATTTGCAAACTAGTCGGGAATGTCCTAAATCGCATCGAGGCGTGGCTCTGGGGCAGGAACGCGCAGCCAGTTCAGCAGCTAAACGGGGCCACTTTCATTTATTCTACCTGTAACCAACCGTGCCAGAATTAAATCTTTGCACGGAGAACGATATCGAACAGTAAGAATAGAAAGCGGGGGGATGGAAATTGAGCAGCAGGCGACAAACAGCGGCTGTCACGATCTGTGACTGACCGACCACGAATAATGTTGCATCAGTCTGTTGGAGGTTAGACAAAGCAAGGCACGGTGCGTCCAGGTCCGGACCAAGCGAGAAGGGATGGGATGGGGGGGGGGGGATCATGTCTATCAATAAAGCCAAGCTGCAAATGCCAGAGGAGATGGATGACTTACACGAAAGCGTGATAGACCAGAGCCCAGCCTCCGGGTCTTTCCAGCGCATCGTAGATAAAGTTCTGCAGTTTTCTGTAGGTTGCTTTTCTCTTACTTGGCCGGCTGCTCAGCGGGTTGGTCAGCAGACTCAGACTTTGCTTGGCCCCCGGTCTGCTGTTTTCTTTGCTCCGTCCCTCCAGAAGCAGAGCGCCGTCGCGGTCCCCCCCGGAGCTGAGTCCCACTACCCCGGGCTCGGGGTCAGCGGCGAAACCCACCCGCCGCTTCTTGCCAGAGCCATCAGCATTCCTGGACTTGAGCCCCATGATCAGTCGGCAGGCCGATGCTCACTGCAGGCAGGCTGGCACAAAGTGCGGAGAAAGCAAATGCCATGGCTTGCAAACGGAGCTCCGAGCTGAAACGAAGAGGGTCCCGTTCAGGATCTTTGGGGCGCGGAGAGATCGCCTCTTTTAATCCGGTAGGGCGGTGAGCATCACGCCCGCCGCTGGACTCTTTGGGAACCTGTTGTGATAACGGAGGGAGCCCTGAGCACAGGGTGGGAATGAAGGCGTGTTTGACTGTTCGTAGCGAGGCATGCATGTGGATTTGTGGGGAGGATTTTCCAGAAAGGAAGCAAACGGTAGCAGCAGGTTCAGCTCGATCTCGTCACGTGAACAGCAGTGCAATTCTGCATCACTCAGACAGACACTGGACCACTTGCTGCGGATCTCCACACTCGTTTTTAAGGATGACTTGTGCCTGTTTAATTCAGCTTCGTTTATTCCCCACCCCCTAAACCCCCCCCCCCCAACCACACTATATAAGGAAAGTCTGTGCATCAATGCTGGAATTTCATCCCAGCCTGAGCGCTTAAAATACCAGCAATTTCCAGCGTCCAGTCAGCTCAGCATGCATTGGTTTCTGGCCCGGGATTTCATGCCACAAGAGACCATTAAGCTCGTCGAGTTGGGATCAGCACTTTGAAAAAGCACTCATTACCTTGGCGAAGGGCTCAGGCCCCAAACATTGGTTCTGTCCCTTCGCTTCTCGTGGTCGCTGCATGACCTGCTGAGTTTCCCCAGCACTTTTGGGTATTGCACTATAATTACAGCGTCTGCGGACTTGCTTGTTTAACCTCATTACCACTGTCCCTCCAAAATTGACAGAACCAAACAGCCCACCACCCTCTTCTACTTTCCTGCACCAGGTATCATGGGCCTGGGCTGGTGATTAGGAGATTTTTGGCTTCTACCACGAGGACTAAGGAAATGGACATTCAGTTAATTAAGAAAGTTTGGAATTAAAAGATAAACATGAGTAATTAGCAGGTGAAACAGTTTTATTTTAAAACCTCAATAGTTGACTAATGGAAGATGGAAATTTTGGACTTTCTCAAGACTCATTCTCAACAGTACTCTGAAGAGGTCTTTTGTTAACATCAGGAAACAATACTTGGAAGAAATCAGGAGGAAACACCAAGGTATAATTGAGCATCAACATAATAGAGGTATACTCTGCTCAAAGTCCATTAGTAAGATGGGGGACATGAGAAAATTGTAGATTCCACAGACTAATGCCAATAAACCCAATCTTACACTTCAGTTATCATTCAGAGCTGTCTGTCGCCATACCTGGACCAGAGGTGATCGCACAGTATAAATAGTTGAACTAAGTCCCCAACCTTCATCTAATCACCATGATGTCTCATGGCAAATGATCAAATGTGGTATCCCTTGTTCAGGTGATGACTCAGTATGCATATTGAGCACCATATGGAAGAAATACTCCACAATTTATTCTAGATGGAAATGTATCACCAAGGATGACTCAAAAGCACCTCTCATGAAGGTGCTGTCTAAAGGGCATAGTTACAAGTCAGTACCTGTAGCAAATGTCTAGAGAGCTATAAACCTAGTTTTCCATTTTAATTGACACTGGCATGATAGTATGGGCAAGAGTGATTACATTGGACAGATGAAGTTTTATATTGACTTTGAGGCTGGCCTCCAACACATCATGAATCATCCCTACCTTGTCAAATGTGATGGATTCAGAACAGATCTCTGATAGGTGCTCAAGTAACACTACTTTCCGAACGACCAGACAAATCTTGTCTATACCTTTGTAACATCCTATTTTTTTCACTCATGGTAACTGTGAATATGTATCCAGCCTTTTATATTTATTGTTTTTGTTCTCTTGTGTGGTAATTTTACATACTTATTGTTAAGTACTTGCTTCATTGCAGCAAGCAAGATTTTCAGTGTATTTGCATATTTATTTATATTTATGACATTAACATTATCACCAAAATAGATATCCAAGAGATGCTGTGGACTATCAAATAAACAAAATACTCTCAAGCCATAGCATGTAACTTCTCTCTATCAAGGCCATCAATCTAAAGAATAAATCTGCTGTTGAGAAGGATTAGAAAACCACACCAGGAGCAGGTGTACTTCCAAGAGGTAACAATTGACTGAGTTCGGATTCAAGAATTCTTCTGGGCTCCAAACTTTCCTTGGAGAATGTGCACTGGATCAACCTTCTGATGATTTTCTTTCTGTCATAAACTTAAGTGAGGATGTTATGCATTTCTATGTGCATCATCAGCTGAGCATTTGCACCATTATCTGTTTTTATTTCAGATTAAATAAATGAGAGCTGATAAGTGCAATATACAGTTGCCATGAAAGTTATTTGCTGCAGCTTCCCAATTACATTGAACATATAAATGCAGGTATAATTAAGATGCCACAAAGAGAAAGAAAAGATGATAAATATCAAAGGAAAAGATAAGGAAATAAATTAATTGACCACTAATGCAAACATTGTGTTCCATCAATAGAACAGATACAGCATCTGAAGATCTTTCTGTTCCTTGGATAAAGAAATAATCCATATCCACATGTAGCAACAGTGAGGGAATATTTGCTATTATACAAATTATAAAAGTCAGAAATAATTTAGATAGTAAGAAACTTCTCACCTCCAGAGAGGTGACTAAGACCAGAGTGAAAACTATGCAGTACAGAGGGATATGAGGCAGAATTTTATTGGTCAGAAGGTGGCTTCAATCTAGAGAGCCCTGCTGAAGAAAGTGGTGGAAGCAGGTATGGGGCAGCAGCATTTCAGAAGCATCCAGGCAAGCACTTGAATCTCCAATACATCATAGTCCATGGACTGAGTGTTGGTAAGTGAGATTAGTATAGATAGGTATTGATGATTGGCATGAATATGGTGACCTATTCCTATATTGTATATTCCTATGAATCTATAACTGTGACTCTAAGGTTGTATGTTTCTTGGTACCAAGTAAAAAACTATTCCAAAAGGCAGATTCTATTTAGCTCCTCTTCAAATGTAATAGCAATACAAAGCTGAATTATTCCCATAGACATTCTGTGAATCATCTTTGATCAGAAACATTGCTGACCAAACATAAAGAGCAGGTCAAATGTTCACTGTATAACTGAAAGAGTTTCCACTAGATACAAGATACAAGTCAGAGTGATGGAATATTTTGTGCTCATCTGAGTGAGAGCAGCTCCAGAGGAGTTTGGACACCATCCAGAACAATGTGAGCCACAAATATTTACTTGATCCACCACAACTCCTAAATGCATTTCAACAATGCTCCAAGGTTTCTTTAACACCATCATCTCTCTCACCAAGAAGACAAGAGCAAGGATTTCCAAGTTATCTACTATCAGGTCTTAGAAATAAAATGTACCTCCTTCATTATCACTTTGGGAAAATCCTGGAAATCCCTACCCACCAGGGTAAGCTCCTCCTCCAGATCAATGACAGTGCTTAGAGAAGACAAGTCACCTCTCCTTTCAGGGGCATTTTTGGCAATCATGAAGTAATCCTCATTTTCTAAAATATAAAAACATCTCTCTTATTCTTTAAGGAGTGTAATCCCAGCCTTTTTAATATTATTTGGAGTTCGTCCTCTTCGTATCACCTTGATAAACTTTCTCTCTTTAATCCCTTGGGTCTTTGCCTAAGAAACAGTGTGCATAGATGTACACTGGACTGCAGGAGAGGTCAAAACAGTGATTCATAAAGAATCAACATCGTTTTGTTAATTTCCCTGTTTGCAAACCCAAGTATCCAATTTGCTTCCTTAACTTACAACACCACCTTGAAGGATTTGCCACAATCTACCCCATCAGAACAGTGCTATTTAGACAGCACTGCCTCTCCATCTCATTTCTAATTTTCATATTAAATCCCATCTGTTGCTATCTTTACCAGATTATGTCCATTGTGGACAACTACTATCTTTTATTGCCAAATTGAGGTTAGGCTTGTAGATAACTAGACTAGAATTTTTTTCACAAAGAGCAATATTCGGTTTCTCTGCAAGGGAATATAATCAAAAGGCTGCTCCTGTTTACAGTTCATGTAACACAACTTGTTTTCAGTCCTCCATGCAAAAGGCACACACATTCAATCCTGAGCAGTGTCATCAAGAGCTGTTCAACTCCTTCCAATTCAGTGTAATTAAAAGAGAATAGTGTTAACATCCCCCCCCCCCCCCCCAGCTCTGCTCCCCATCACCACCTCCCCCCAGGTCTGTGTGCTGTGGACTCCTTCTCTTTAAGTGTTCTCCCTCTATGTCACACCCATTGCACTCCTATCACACTGCTATTGCTGTGGCTCTCCAATTGAAATCCACTCTCAGAGTCAACCATGTGCTGACCACTTCCCAGCCCAGCCTTTGATTGTGATACTCCAATGTGATTGAAGTCTTGATTACTCCCTCTCCACCTCTGACTGCACACTTTATGCCTCTGCCCAAGGCCTCTTAATCATAACCTACCCACAGTCTGCCAAGATTTGTGAGTGACGTGCTTCAGACACAACAACAAATGCTGCACACAGTTAGGCAATCCTGAGTACCTGTGGGAAGAGAAACAGAGTTAACACTGCAGGTTCTGACAAAGAATTTTACCCCTAAAACATTAACTGTTTCTCATTCCACCAAAGCCACCTGACCTGCTGAGTGTTTCCAGTATTTACTATTTTTGTTTTCATTCAATACATAATTAGATACTGTATTAGAAATCAACAAATTATGTTTTGGTGGGTATTGAAGGGAGATTCTATGAATGACTATGTCCCCCCAACTGTCTACAGGACAGGCCAATTATAATCTAGAAATTCTTCTTCCCATGTTTAATTTTTTCTCTGATTTTTAATAAAAAATGTGCAGGTTGACTTGCTCCTTATAATTCTGGGCCCAGCAGACTGGGCTTCAGACTGCATTGCTTCATTAAGAGCAGCATCATTCTGTGTTGGTTGGCTGACAAGTGATTGCAAGAACTCCCCAGGCCTGAACTGGCAATTGCATCTTCCTTTTCTTGGGTGCTGCAGGACCTGCTGAGTTTCTCGTGCGCTTTTGTGCACCACATCATCAAGCTTCTGTTCAAAGGGCCCTTCTGGAAGCCATAGCATTCCATCAATGGCCATGGTAGACAAATCCTTTTTCAGTCTGATAATTCCTGTGACCACAGCACCAACACCACTGTCCTTCCTCTCGCACACACAGTTTCTCCAACTCAATATTCTTCAAATTATATCATAATCTTGAGCTAATAGTCGAATGTGTTAACACCTTCATTCCCTAATAATTTTTTTCACCACCGGTTGCAGTTTCAGCTCTCCTGAAAGGAAAACACAAGATCAGAGATGTGCTATGAAGGAGGTCCACTGGACAAGCAAGAGGCACTGTGTCATACTACTTGATGCCTGAAAATCAAAAGAGATTGTAAGGTGAGGGAAGAGAGGAATGAGAAAATGCTGATTAGAGAAAGGAGAACATTTGCTTTGGCAATATTCTCACCAGTCACAGCACCAATTATATCTGCTCAAATTATTGACAGCTCTTTCTCCCAAAGGATGTGAGTGCTGCAGCCTACCTGTCCCTCTAGCAATTATACACCAGCTTGTCCAGCAATAGTGCGACAAGTATGATAGTAGGCCCTTTTACCCTGCCCTTGAAAGACGATAATTAAATGCCTTATCACCACTTCACTTAGCTGGGTTTGGCATTGGCTCCAGTGTAAAAGGCTTACCCGCCTTCCCGCAAAGCCAACAATGTAATAGTTTAGGTCCTGCTTCATTTTTCATCAGGATGCTGGGTCCCTATGTAAAAGGTTGCACTGAACCGGCTTTTTTTGGTTCAGGTGAAGGCTCTGATCCTACTCGATCTGACTTTTAAACATGGGTCATTGGCATGCCAATTTAGTGAGATCTCTGTGTATAAGAGGTAATGCGTGTTAAAAGTCTGTTGCTATGCTGTGACTTGCTTTGTTGAATAATGATAGGTGCAAGCAGTGTAATGTGCATGTCACCTTGTAGCAGTGTCGTGTTGTATTGGAGCAGACACATGGATCCTAATTGACATAGACTGTTGGAATGTGAAAGATGGAATAAGGCACCTTGATCAATTTCTGAGGCACAAACTTCAGCTGGTGGGATTTTCTATGTGAAGATGCATTCACTAAACATGGTCACATCGTGTATATGAGGTCATCAGACTCTACTCCACATTGCTTGAATCAGTATCATGAGCCTATCATACAAAACATAAATCTTAATCAGTGTCTTTGTTTACAGTAATGGACAACTTGGTAATTGAGCCTATGGTACTCCCCTTCTAACCAAGAACCTTCATAGTGTGTGCCTGGAGCATTACCTAGTTGAAGTACAAGTGTAGTGCTAACTGAATGTTTCACCCTTGTTATAAGAACTCACTAAGTTAACTGAGGATTCTAGTGCACCGGGATCCCCATGCATGTTTACTGCTGCTTTCCATTTACTGCTTCCTAAAGAGACAACAGCTGAGCCTAAGGTGCTGCTTAGCAAACTTGATATACAAACAAAGGAATAAATTTGAAGGAAAATTAGTGACGGGAAGGCGCAGTGCATTCATTGCAATGTGATTAGACATTATCATGGATGAGCAGCTCTGCAGGTTTTTGAGAGCATACTTTGATTCCTCACTGGTAAAACAGCATCTCATTGTGTGGCTGTCCACATAACTGGTAGATTTACGCCAGAAACGATTATTTCTGTCTTGCAAAAGATATCATGGAAGTCCAAGAGAAGAATGAAATGCTGTGCCGGAAACAGTAGTGGAACTTGAATACATAATTGCTTTTAAAAGGGAAAGGGATAAATATTTGAAGACACATTTGAAGGTTATGGATTGGACAAAGTAATACACTTTAAAGAGAACCTGCACTGGCTGGATGGATATTGCAGCCTCCTTTTGAGCTAGATAGAATCATGAGTTACTGTAAACAAAGAAAATTATTATGATTTATGTTTTGTATCACAGACTCAGTAATACTTATTCAAATATATCTCTGTGTAATCATGCAGGAAGAAGATACTGATCCCCATACATTCAATATATAATTATAGTGATTAACGGTTAATGTAAGCAATTACTGCACTAATATTTTTATTACAGATATTTAATATTTATAACATCAAACCTATTGAATGTACCGTTTCTCTTCCAATGTTCTACCCTAAATATCAGGCCTAGTTAGTTCATTGTCCTTGTGTCCTTTCAATGAGCAAGATCCCAGTTTTGAAATTCTTGCCCAAGTTTTCAAATTCCTTTCTGATCTCTCCATGCCACAATCTTTACCAGCCCTAAAACCCTCCAAGATATCTCCACTCCATATCTGGCCTCTTGTACATACCCAAACTTAACCATTCTCTCTCTACCAAATCTCAAACTTTTGTGGTTTTCTTCTCAAGCAGTGGTTCTCAACCTTTTTCTTTCCACTCACATACCACTTTAAGTATTCCCTATGCCATAGGTGCTCTGTGATTAGTAAGGGATTGCCTAAGGTGGTATGTGGGTGGAAAGAAAAAGTTGGAAAACCATTGTTTTAATTGTACCTAATTGACTCGTCATGTGCACGGTTTCATAACTCCGAAGGAAATGGACCAATGACAATTTTTCTCAAGCAAAATATTTCAGTAACAATTGGGTCTCGAGCAGTGATTCTCAACCTTCTCATTCATGTACCACCTTAAGCAATCCCTTACTAATCACAGAGCACCGATGACATAGGGATTATTTAAAGTGGTACGTGAGTGGAAAGAAAAAGGATGAGAACCACTGGTCTAAAGTTTTTCCAATTCCCTTTTCTCATTTAACATTCCCCTTTAAAACCAATCACTGAGGATTATAATTTTTTATTAACTCAAGTTTATGGAACAAGGAAAGGTATACAGAGTTAGGTTACAAATAATCCACGATCTTATGAATGTTATGAAACATGGTTAGCATAGCAGTTAGCACAATGCTATCACAGTGACAGTGACCTGGGTGCAAATCCGGTATTGTCTGTAAAGACTTGTGTAAATATTTCCTAGGTGTTCTAGTTTCCTTCCACCCTTCATAAAGTTCAAGTTTATTATGATCTGACTGTACATAAATAACTGGACAAAATAGCATTTCTCTGGATCGCAGCGTACACACATACACACAGAGTACATAATAATCACATATATCCTGGCAAATCTCCTTGAGAAATGTATGGATTTGGACACCAAGTTCACTCTGTTCATCCACACTCTTACGTAACTGACCTTTAACTCTGTACTCAACCTTCTGGTTTGTCCTTCCAAAATGCTTCATCTCACACCTATCCAGATTGAATTCCATCTGCCACTTTTCTCCCAACTCTGCATCCTGTCTATATCCTATTGTTACCTACAACAACCTTCAGCACCATCCACAATTCCTCTAACCTTTGATTCATCCACAAACGTACTGACACATCCTTCTGCCTTTTCATCTAGGTCATTAATGAAAACCACAAAGAGCAGGGGTCCTTGACCTTATCCCTGCGGCACTCCACAAGTCACTGACCTCCAGGCAGAATACTTTCCTTCCTTTACTAATCTCTACGTTCTTCCTACAAGCTAATTTTTTATTCATACAGCTAATTTTCCACTGATTCCGTGATTCATGACTTTCTGGATGAGTCTCTCATGGGGGACCTTGTCAAAAACCTTGCTAAAATCCAGGTAGACCATATCTACCACCCTACCCTCATCAATTTCTTTTATTACCACCCCAAAAAACTTAATTAGACGCATGAGACACAACCTTCCCTGTACAAAGCCATGCTGACTGTCCTTTAGTAGACTGTACTTATCCAAATGCTCATACATCCCAACCTTAAGAATCCTCTCCATTAGTTTACACACCACTGACACAAGTCTCACCAATCTATAATTCCCAGGATTCTCCTTGTTAACTTTTTTAAACAAGGGACTACATTTGCCATTCTCCAATCCTCCGCCATCTCCCCTGTGGCCAAAGAGGATTCAAAGATCATTGCCACTGCCCCAGTATTCTCTCTCTTCCCACAGCAGCCTGTGTTATAGTGTGTCCAGTGCCAGCGAGTTATCAATCTTGATACTTGTAAGAAGATCCAATAGTTCCTCTTCCTTAATCTCCAGCACACAGGCATGTTCAATTTCGACCTGACCATGATCAAGGTCCTTTTCTCTGTGAATACTGACACAAAGTATTCATTTAGGACTTGTTTCATTTTGTATTCATATTTATGAATTCTTAGACAACACATGGATGAAGGAAATGGCACTTTATTTTAAAGTTGTTGTTAACAGCCCATGAGGCATGCCATGAGGCTGCAAGCCTCCATTGCAGATCTCTCATACAGCAGTCTCTCCTTCTTTGTGTCAGCCCGCTGTTGGGAAACAAATATAATCAAACAGGAGCTATAAACCTTAAGGCATTGCTAGTTGCCTTGCAAACCTGATCACTATCATTACATCTCCCTTTCTTAAAACAAAAATAGCTTACTTTTAACTAACATGTGCTTTTCTTTGTATCACTGCAATTTTAATTTTCACACCAGGAACTTACATTTCCATAATGATCAATACAATTAACATTTTTTAAAAACTTGTTTTGTGTGTTCACATTAACATACTTAAAACTTGAACAACAAATAGAGAGCACTACTTCATTCTATAACAGGAGACTTTAAATTTGCTCAATGAATTTCTTAGGAGGATTCACATGTTTTGATGATCTCCTGATTGATTATCCTTGAATCTGAGTTGTTGCCTGAGACAATGTCTTCTCAGTTGTGTATCCAGGTTGTTCAACAGTATCCATCTTTCCATCTACTGTGTCTGGTATGATTTGAAAATCTCAATGATTTCTTCACAGAACAGTGCTTCATCTATCTGACTGGTGTATGATCTTGGTGGGACTTCCCTCAGGACAGTTCCCTTTTGAGTCCATAAGTTCATTTTGTTTTTTAGCCTTACTTGGTCTGCAGTGTGGAATTCGGTAGGTATTTTGTTCCTCTGTTAAAGTAATACTTTTGCTTTTCTTTCTGTTGTTCTTTGAATATCCTTACTTTCTCCATCTCTTTTGTTTTTAGGAGGTTCTCCTGAATGGGTAGGTTTGATCTTAGTCTACATCCCACAAGGAGTTGAGCTGGTGACATACCACATGGGAGCCACATTGTGTGGTATACTAGCCTGCTCTGATAGAAGTCTGTTCCATTGTCTTTTGCCTCCCACATCAGTCTTTTCACTGTCTGTACTGACAGACTGTGGAAAATGAGGACTTGACATGGTGTGTACAAAGTCCCACTCTTTGACAAACTGTTGGAACGTTGAATTGCAAAACTGGGATCCATTGTGTGTGAAGACCTTGCTTGCCACGCCATGTCTGGAGAATATTGGCTTTCATGCCTGTTATTACAGCATCTGTAGTGGTGGTGCTCAGTCTACACATCTCTGGATACTGGGAGTAATAGTCTGTGACTACAAGATAGTCCTTCCCTTGACATTTGAATAGGTCAGTGCCTACCTTCTGGTAAGGTCTATGTGGTGCTGGGTGTGGCTTTAGTGGTTCTGCAGGATTGCTTGCTTGATATTTCCGGCATATTGTACAGTTTGACAATTCATTTGTTATATCATTGTTAATTCTTAGCCAGTAGATCATTTCTCATGCTCTTTTCTTACACTTTTCAATCCTTTTTAGCATCTCTTTTCTCAGACCCTTTTGATAAGGATTTTGCTTCCTTTGTAGATGATGTCTTCAACCTCTGATAGTTCAGCCTTGCAGTTCCAGTACTCTGAAATATCAGATGAGCAGTCCTGCTTTATGTTGGGCCACCCATCCAAGATGTTTTTTTCTCAATTGTCTCTGACTTTATGAGCTCCATTTTTGCATCTGATATGGGCAGTGAACTTGTGATGATATCCATGAAGGCTTTCACGTTTTCGTCCATTTTGGTTTTTGTGGGCTTTCTCGTGTCAACAGCTCTAGACAATGTGTCTGCTGTGTACATTAGCTTACCGGAGTGAACACCACATTCAGTGTATAGCATTGCAGCCTAATCATCATTCTTTGTATCCTAAGTGGACATTCATTTAATGGCTTTTAGAACAATGCAATCAAGGGCTTATGGTCAATCTCTAAACTGATCACTTGTCCTGACACAAAATGATGAAATCTTTCACAGGTGTATGTGTTGCAGAGCAGCTCCTTTTCAATTTGAGTGTATTGTGTCTCTGTGACTGTTATTAAGTGTGATTCATACACATCATGTTGCCAGTTATCACTTTTTTTGCAGAAGAACTGCACCAAGCCCACTATGTAATGCATCTGATGATATCTTGATGGGTCTCGCTGAGTTGTAAAACCTAAGAATCAGTTCCTCTGTGAGCAGTTTCTTTAGTTTGCTCCATGACTTTTCATGTTCATGATTCCACTCTCATTCAATGTTCTTTTCTATTAGTTTTCTCAATGAAGCCATCTTTTCTGAGATATGAATTTACTCATATATAGTTGACCATTCCATTAAACCTCTGTATGCCCTTTTTGGATTGTGGCCTTAGCATGTGCCCAATGGCCGACACCTTTCTGATGTCCTCTCTGCGAATATCTCCTACAAATGATAGTTCCGTCACCCCAAGTTGGCATTTCTCTCTATTCAGCTTCAGGTTTGATTTCCCTGTTGCTTCTAGCACTTTCCTTAGTCTGTCATCATGCTCCATTCTCATGGTTCCCCATACTACAACGTCATCCATTGAGGTATCAACTCCATCCAGGTGCTCATAGACCATATGGATAGTTTTGTGATACACTTCAGAAGCTGAGGCAATTCTGAATGGTGACCTTAGGAATCTGTATCTGCCAAATGGACTATTGAACGTGCATAGTCTTGAACTTGCTTCATCCAATTTCAACTGCCAAAATTCTAATGAGCATCTAACTTGCTAAAAAACTTTGCATTTGCAAACTGTGACATGATTTTTTTCATGTGTCCGAAGCTTAAAGTGTTCTCTCTTTATTGCTCTGTTTAGATTTCTTGGATCCAGACAATTTGTAAGCTTTCCATTCTTTTTGTCCACAATGACAAATGAGCTCACCCATTCCATTGGCTCATCTATCTTCTGAATCACATTCAGGCTTTCCATCCTGTCCAACTCTGCCTTTCGTTGTTTTTGAAGTGCAAATTGAACTTTTCTGCATGTATGTATTATTAGTGGCACTTGTTTATCCACTCTGATCGTGTGTTCTCCTGGAAGGTAGCCGAGACCCTGAAATAGGTCATTGTCTCTTTAATGAGTTCATCATAGACTGTCTCTCCTTTGCTTTCCACCATGAGGACTCTTTTTACCAGGTTCAGTTTCTCATTGACTGTTAAACCTAGTATGGCCTGTACATCCTTTGGTACCATGATGAATGCAAGCATATGCTCTCTGTCCTTGGGTGTCACTTTGACCATGCATTCTCCTTGTAGTGGTATATCGGTATCTGAACATCCTGTCACCTTTACGATTGTTCCATATATCTTTGGTCTGGGTCTAATCTTCTTCAATTCGGTCTCTGATATTACATTAATTTGTGCTCCAGTATCCAATTTAACTGAAATGTATGTCATTCACTTTTAATCTCAACATCCAGTCTCTTTTCTTCTTTCTTGTTTACAATTACAACATCTACATACAATTCCCTTATCTCCCTTTCATCTACTGCATGAACCTTGCTTTGTTGCCCTTGGTTCCTACAGCAGTGGGCATAATGGTTGCTTTTGTTGCACATACAGCATGTTTTCCCATATGCTGGGTATTTTTTTTGGTAGGTGTGTACTGCTTTGACAACATGGCTTTTTCATTTTTGTTCACTGGCCATACCTCTCTTTTCAGTTTGGCACTCATTTTGTTAAATGGTTTATGTCTGTTCTTGCTCACTGATTCCATGTTGCAGCTAGTTTCACTGAATAGCTCTTTTGTCTGCGCCTTTACAGTTTCTGTTGCCCTACAGAGTGCTATGGCTTTTTCAAGGTCTCAATTTTGCTCTCTTAGCAGCCTTTCCCTTAGACTATTATCTGGAATACACCACACAAGCCTGTCTATTATCAGGTAGTTGGTCAGTCTACCAAATTCACATGTTTTGCTTCTGTTTCTCAATTCAGTCATATAATGATCAATATTTTCTTCCATTTACCGTGCACATGAAAAATTGTGCCTCTCAAATGTCACATTTTGTTTAGGTATGCAGTATGCCTCAAACTATTCCATTATTTTTTCAGTTTCATTTTGTCTCCTTCAGCAGCAAATGTGAAGTAATTATACACCTCCAGGACTTCATCATCCATGACATGTAAGAAAATTGACACTTTCACTTTATCACTTTTCTCGTCAGCTCTGACTGCCACTAATCCACAATGTTGTTTGAATCTGTTTCAATTTTCAGCCACATTACCTGTCAACTGAAGTTTCGCTGGTGGGTGTAATCCTTCCATTTTTCATTTCGCTAGCTTCTCTTCACTGATCAATTGCTGACTTTAGATTTACCTTTAATGTATTTCCTTTTAATTTCCTTCATCCCACTTCTGACACCTTGTTTCGTCTTGTATTTGTATGTGTGAGTTCTTAGACAACACATGGATGAAGGAAAAGGTTTTTTTACTTTAAAGTTGTTGTATGAAGCCCATGAGACATGCCATGAGGCTGCAAGCCTCCATTACAAATCTTACATAGTGCAGTCTCTCCTCCTTTGTGTCAGCTCCCTGCTGGCAGACAAGTATAATCAAATAGGAGCTATAATCCTTAAGGCATTGCTAGTTGCTTTGCAAACATGATCATTATCATTTCAGGATGCACCAACCTCCTTTGCCTTCAGGCACATGTTGCCTCTCTTATCCTTTAGTGGGCACATCTTCATTCTCATTATCTTTCTGTTCTTCACATCTGCATAGAATGCCTTGGGTTCTCCTTAATCATACATGCCAAGGCTTTCTCATGCTCCCTTCAAGCTCTCCTTAGTCCATTTTGAAGCTCTTTCTTGGCTACCAGATACTTCTCATGAGCCTTCCTTTTTCCTGTATCGAATGTATGCTTCCTTCTTTCTCTTGACTTGTTGCCTGACCTGTTTCATCAACCACGGTTCCCTTTTCCTATCATCTTTTCCTTGACCCATTGGGACAAACCCACCTTGAACACTGCTCAAGTGGTCCCTAAACTTCCTCCACATAACTTCTGTGCTTTCACCCTAAACATGTTTCCAATTTATTCTCACATTTCCTGCCTCATCTCTTCATTAATTAGCCCTTCCCCAGTAATCACTTTCCCAGTTTGACTGCTTATATCCTTTTCCATAGCTTTGTTGAAGCTAAGGGAGTTGTGGTCATTCTCACCAAAATTCTCCCCCACCAAGAGGTCTGCCACCTGGCCAGGTTCATTCTTCAGAACCAGATCCAGTATGGTCTCACCTCTCATCAGCCAGTCCACATTTCTGTGTCAGGAATCCTTCTTGGACCAGACAAAATCTGATACTGTTTGTCAATCTCACAGCCTAAAGGAAGAAGCTATTTCCCAGCCTGGCAGTCCTGTTTTTGGTCCTTCTTGATGATATGTGCTGGATGGAAAAGGCCTTTTTTTAAATTCTTTGAGCCATATTTAAACAACACTACTGGTAGATATCTTCACACAGGGTTGGTAGATTAAGTGGTTGTAATTGGGCAGCATGGGTTTCAATAGCCAGAATTCCCTTCTACCATGTTGTAAATAAATGACAAAATAACATCTGACAGACAAGATAGCTTGCATACAATTACATCCTGTATCACCAATTGTGATTAATCTCCTCTGGACAAGCTCAATGCCTTCTATGCTTGCTTTGAAAGGGAAAGCAATCAAGAACCCTCATATGACCCCACAATCCCAGTTGACTTTGTGCTTCCAGTCTATTTTGATGGTGAATGCCTGAAAAGCACCCAGCCCAGAAAGTTTACCTGGCCATCTGTATGAGGTACTGCCTCAAAGGACCTCCACCTCCCTGATGATAATTTGTTCTCACTGTTACCTTCAGGCAGAAGGTAGGTACTGAAGTCTAAAAACCAGCAACTCAAAGTTCAAGAGCAGTTTCTTTCAAATGGCTATCAGACTCTTGAACCTCTCCTTGGTACATTCATCATGGATCACTACAACATCACAAAAGGAATGTTTGCATTATGCAAGTCATTTTTTTTGCACAAGGATTACTATAAAATCTTAATATCTATGTTGTATATTTATTGCCTCTTATTTATATTAGTTTATGGTTATGATTTTTCTTTACAAGTACTTGTTCAGCTGCAGAAAGTAAGAATTTCAGCCCATATGTGCAATGTACAAATGTTTATGACAGAAAACTGCATCATAGCTGACCCTACTCTCTTTTTTTAATTAACAGAAAATATAATGAATTACAGCAGACTGACAACTGATGGCCACCAGAAATATTGACCATACTTCAGAAAAAAACTATTTGGCCTCAGCAACTAGAAGTATACTTTCAACATCTACATATGACACTAAATTGAGAGCATTTAATAAACTTTGATAAAATATAAAAATGCATTATTAAATTTTAGAATGGACATACTTTAGCAAAAGAGTTTCAATATTGACAATGATGAAGTGGTGCATTTTGTTAGGATATGTAGAGACCACAGCTTGTAGGTGTCTAAATGATTAAGGTAATGTGAGAGAAATAGATATTCATGTAACCAAAAGTATGGATAGACATTCATAAGCCCAAATAAAAAGCAAATGATCTTCTCATTTATCTCCATACAGTTGGCATTGAAATGCAGAAAAATTATAGTTTCCTGAAAATGAGTAAATCATTTCAAATTTTATATATATTTCATTTAAATTATATCTGTATGTATATATGTGATCATTATATGTTGTGCATTGTGCACCGTGGTCTGGAGAAGGCTGTTATGTCTGATTGTGTATGTCCAGGCTGGTGAAAATAAACTTGAACCTGAATTTGTGTCAAACATGTGAAATTTGACTACCAATATTTGGCAGGACTGTGATTAATTCAGACCTTTCAATCATTATTATAAGGCGATGGAGAAAGGAGGCAAGTTCCAAAAAAGATTTGAACTAAGAAATCATACATGTAAGAAAAGATTGAAAATTATGGCGCTCTTTTCTCTAAAAACAATTAAAGGTAACCTTTTGGGGATTTTCAGGATGATGAAGTAACTGTTTGAGTCCAATATAGAAAATGTATTTAAATTGCACATGAATCCAAACATATGGACCCTGAATAAAATAAATTCAGGAAAAATCTTCTAAAGGACATTCAGGAAATTTTTCTTTACCCTGAGAATTGTCAGCATGTATAACTCATTCACATCAGGAATAATTGAGATACTGTAAGAGACATATATCCATTTAAAGGTCAAGTAGATAAACCCAGCAAACGGAGAGCCACAATTGCAAGGTGATGGAGTCAATTGAAATGGACAATAAGCACCTGCATGGATCTGATGACATCTCATTAAATGGAATTGTTAATGTTGCTTGTCCCTTTCCACAGATGATTATTTCCAGCATTTTCCACATTCACTTTGCATTTCCAATATCTGCAGTTTTTTTCACATTTTGATTACTACCGTCCATCAGTTGAGCTAGCCATTATTTTAATTATTTATTTTACAGGATTTAAGTATCATTGTCAAAGGCATTTATTATCCATTCCTAATTGTTCTTGAGAAGATGGTAGTAAGCCACCTATTGAACTGCTGCAGTTCTGGTGAAGGTAGTCCAAGGCTGTGGGGAGGCAGTTCCAGGATTTAGATCCAGCATGTTTGAAAGAGCAGCAATAAAATTCCAAGTAAGAATGGGATTCGACTTGGAGGGGAACCTGCAGATGGTTCTTGTCCTTTGTGGTAGAGGTTAGGGTTTGTGAAGTGTGAGGAGATTAGTCTTGGCATATTACAGGAAATTAAATTTGATTTATGTAGACTTGGCTCAATGTTGTAAGGTATGGCAGAAATGAATATTTTCTCCATGACAGAATTAAAATATTGGTCTCTATGGATTTTACCACCTCCTCACTTCATGCTGATTGGCCTACCAGTGACAAAATGTACTGTAAATACTTACTAAAGCTTTGTACCCTTTTGTGTGATAAATTATTATTTTCTTTGTTAAAGCTTATGAAAAGGGAAAAGCTAAGACTTACAAAGAAAAATAGGTAAAGCCGAGAAAAATAAAATGGCAATTACTGAAGCTGCTGCACAGTGTTACTCAGTTCTTAGCCATACAGTGATGGATAGAATGTAATTAAACTGTGTTTAGTTGAAAGCACTGGTAGGCTGATCAGCACAAAGTGAGATGGTGGTGAGATCCACAGAGACCAACATTTTAATGGTGCTGTTTGTAGAAAATACTTATTTGCACCTTGCATTATTATTATTGAGCCAAGTCTCAATATATCAAATTTAATTTTCTATGAATGCACAGAGGAGTTGTGTGAATTTAAAACTGTAATGTTCAGCATCTGGCCCACAGACTGGCTGACCAGCTGCAAAACCTTCTTCTTTGGTGGTTCTACAGGGTCGAGCTTGTGTTCCTTTATTCATATTCCATGAATTCTGAAGTGACTGGAGAGGCCATTGTGAGACCAACAGACTCTTCCAGAGATTTGACTGAATGCACTTGAGGGGACATTTGATTGGGTAAAAGTGAGCTTATGCATTATTTACACTTGGTTTCCCAATGATCTTAGCACATGGACTTGAGATTCTAAGTGCAATTTCCATTGTTATTTCTTCTCTTGGAGCAGACAGGGGTTGTTGGACAGGCACAGTTGGATTCTTGTATTTTTTCTAAGGAAGCTCTGTGAATCTTTTCCTCTCTTTCTTCTAGGTGATAATATCCTCTAACAAAAGCTATTTCAGGTGTGTGTTGTGCAGGCATACAATCAATGTGGTCTGCCCAAAGGGGCTGATTGAATTAAAGGAGGGCCTGAATGCTGGGAGCTTGGGAGATAATGTTGACAATGCCTATCCTGCCAATGGATTTGCAGGTGTTTAGTCCATTAATGGATCTTTCCTGTACCACAAAGTAGCCCAAGTTTCAGAAACATATTGAAAGATAGTCCATGAATTTAACATAGAACATACAAACACTACGACCGATTACAGGCTCTTCGGCCTTCAATGTTGTGTCGAACCATATATTCCTTAAAAAAATTACTAAACCTGCCCTACCTTGTAAGCCTCACCAAAATGTTCCCTCACTGAGAGGTCCACCACATGACCATGTTCATTACCCAGAATCCTATCTATCCCTCTTGTAGTCAGGAAATGCCAGTCAATATTAGGGAACTTGTTGGCTGCCATAATAACAGCCATGTATTTCCTGCACAATTCCAAACTCTGCCTGCTTATCTGCTCCTTGCTGTCCCAAGGGCTATTTGGGGCCTATAGACTACTCCTAGTACAGAAATTATCCCTTCCTATTTCTGACTTCCACCAACACCGTCTCAGTAAACACTCCCTCTGCATTGTCCTCCGTTTCGAAAGCTGTGATACTATTACTGCCAGTAATGTTACCCCACTTCCCCCTCAACACCCTTACCTCCAATCCTATTCTTTTAAAAACAGCCAATCTTTTGCAGCCAATCCTGTCCTTCCTCCAGCCAAGTCTCTGTAATGGCCACAACATCATAGTTCCACATACTGATCCCTGCACTAAGTTAATCTCCTCTATTCGTAATACTCTTAGCATTGAAAGACACATTTCAAATCCTCGAACTGACATTTATGTTTCGTCCCCTGCCTGTCTTTCCTCACAAACTCAGAACACATTGCCTCTTCTGCCCTATTCTCTGCATTCACATTCTGGTTCCCACCCCCCTGCCAAACTAGTACAAGTTCTCCCCAACAGCAGTAGCAAACCTGCCTGCCAGGATATTGGGGTGTCCTTTTCCAGTTCAGGTGCAGTCCATTGTTTCTGTGCAGATCAGACATTCCCCAGAAGAGATACCAATGATCCACAAATCTGAACCCCTGCCCCCTACACCAACTTTTCAGCCATACATTCATCTGCTATAACTTCCTACTTCTAACCTCTCTGGCACATGGTACAAGCCGAAATTCCGAGATTACCATCCTTGAGTTCCTGCTTTTCATATTTTTTCCTAACTCCCTATTTTCCCTCTTTAGGACCTTGTCATTGGTCCCCATGTGGAGCACGATATCTGGCTGGTCACCCTCTCTCTCCAGAATGCTGTGAACTCAATCAGAGATGTCCCTGACTCTGGCACCTGGGAGGCAATGTACCATTCAGGAGCCTCGATCTCATTCACAGAACCTCCTATCTGTTTGCCTTACCAGTCACCATAGCTCTCCTCTACTCCCCCTTCCCTTCTGAGCCAAGGGGCCAGACTCTGTGCCAGAGACATGATCACTACGACTTGCACCTGGGTCGATCGTCACCCGCCCCCCCCCCCCCCAAGAGTATTCAATACAGTATATTTCTTTTTGAATTTGCACCCAGTTTGCCATTCTGACCTTCAATAAACCTATTCATCACAAAATCATAGGCTTTACTGGGCACACAGCAACCTACAGCAAATTTCCTTCACCGACAGATGGTTTCTGAGATTTTGGGAAAGATCCACAAAGACCTCTCTGCAAAATTTTAGTTGGAGGATGGTGTTGAAATTCATGTCACTTTGGTAGAGGATCTTCATCTTGCAAATCTTGAATGGGAAACCCATCCCCCTGCTTGCTTTAGTGAACAATTCAATGAAGAATAGGAGCCTTGCCTCCAAATGTACTCAAACTCAAGGTTTCATTGTGCAGTGCCTCTTGATGACTGAGGTTTGACTTACATTGGCTATGGAGGGTGGGTATTGGTAGTTCAACTGTTTCCTACTTGCCCTATAATTGA
The DNA here is from genome assembly GCF_036971445.1 of Narcine bancroftii. Classification (NCBI taxonomy): domain Eukaryota; kingdom Metazoa; phylum Chordata; class Chondrichthyes; order Torpediniformes; family Narcinidae; genus Narcine; species Narcine bancroftii. Next base: position 310,580,828 of record NC_091470.1, on the reverse strand, counting down.
CTTCACTCCAGCAAGAAACTGATTGGAGGTGATGAGGTGCAGTGACCTGAAAAATTGGAAAATGTGTTAGAGTAATGACACAACAATATCAGTCTGAAAAGAACTTGGCTCTGTTCCATATTATCATGAAGGAAACATGACAAATTTCTATGGGCAACCAAATTTGAGGATAGTAGCCTAGATGATGGAGGCAAAAGTGAAATTGATGGCGGGTGCAGCACTCTGCTTTTCTGTTGGAATTGGTGCATGATGTAGATCACATCTGGTGCATTTTTAGATGGTGGATTGGTTTCATACTGTGATCCAGGAAGTAATTTCTTTGACCACTGGAGAATGGTTGAAAAAAACCCTAGTGCAGATTTTACCTCTGGTACTCAGTTGGGAGTCTCTTTTGTAGCAATCACTGTTGAGTGTCTGAGACCTCTGAGTGTGCTAGACAGCCAACAGCAAAAACAAAATGATCACCCTTGATACTGTATTCAAGCCAGTCTTGGTTGAGGTACCAAGTGAAGACAAATGAACACTTCCTACTGAAAATGCTGGGTTTGGTTGGGCTGGTCAGTCCCGAGTTCATCTATGGCTATGGATTGTCTACCACAGCTAGTGCTTACTTTAACAAGTGCATCATGGCTGCTCGCAGAAGGATCCTCTTGATTTATAGAGGTGGCCATGCTGCAGGAGGCCTTGAAGAAGTAAGTTAGTCCAGCCATTTTCCTATATCCATTTCCATTATGTATGTGTCCTTAAGAATTGATTCACAAGAGTGGAATAGTAAGCATACTTTATTCAGGTTTAAATCTGACGTGCACACTGCTCGCAAGCCCAACACAACTTCCGTTATGATGTCATGTGCACACATGCATTCCATGTATTACCAATGTAACTTCTTTTTCTGACGTCACGCATGTATGTATTTTTTTCTTATTTAAGGAAATTAATCTGCACACATCCATAACGTATACCAAATAATTTTAAATTCATTATACATTTTTATTTTATATTTAACATCAAAACACAAAGAAATTAAGATATAGTTTTAAAGGTAGTACGTAATTGTTATTTGAATTTAAAATCAAATGACAATAAAAACACGTGTTATTTAACTATTTGACTTTTATCTTTCTAAATATGTTATTGAATTTTGCATTTCACATAAATATGCAGATATATACAGAAAAAAATTAAAATACACAACTGAGATGTCAAATATAAAGAAATCAATAGTTATCTAATGTACAATGTATATCTAGAAAGTAACATATCTTGAATGTTATATATTTATTTTCATCTCATCTCTTGAGCCCATTACCAAGTTGAAGATCTTATAATGAAAGAATGTCTTATACTGGAGTAATATAATACTCCACCTAAAAGCTTCTTTGCGCAGGCCCGAGGACAGGTCCACGTCCTCCCTCTCAAAAGATGCACACAAACTCAAGCTAGCATGTTGGAACATCAGAACCATGCTAGACAAGGCTGACAGCCACCGACCTGAACATCAGTCTGCCCTCATCGCACATGAACTCCTCAGACTCGACATCGACATAGCCACTCTCAGCGAAGTCCGCCTTGCAGATGTAGGCAGCCTCCAAGAACACGGCGCAGGCTTTACACTCTACTGGTCTGGCAAGCCTCAGGCTGAACGACGCCTATCTGGTGTTGGCTTCATGGTCAAGAACTCCATTGCTTCCAAACTCGAAAACCTCCCGACAGGCCACTCTGACCAGATCTTGTCCATGCGACTCCCCCTTCAAAACAAGCAACGTATCACTCTCATCAGTGTCTATGCTCCAACCCTTCAAGCAGAAGCAGCAGAAAAGGACAAGTTCTACAGTGATCTGCACAACCTCATCCAACGCACCCCTACAGCCGACAAGGTTGTCATCCTTGGCGACTTTAACGCTCGCGTCGGCAAAGACTCAGAAACCTGGCCAGGAATCCTTGGCAAGCATGGTGTCAACAAGTGCAGTGACAACAGGCGCCTCCTGTTGGAACTCTGCGCAGAACAGCGGCTGTCATTACTATCACCCTTTTCCAGCAGAGAGACAGCCTGAAGACTACCTGGATGCAACCCCGATCCAAACACTGGCACCTCCTGGACTACGTTCTGGTGCGAGAAAGAGACACGAGATGTGCTCCACACCAGGGTCATGCCCAGCGCAGAATGCCACACTGACCACCGGCTTGTTCGCTGCAAGCTCAACCTTCACTTCAAGCCAAAGTTCAAGAACAGTGGTGCCCCCGGAAAGAGGTTCAATGTTGGAAACTTGCAGTCAGATGTAGTGAGAGGAAACTTCCAGGCAAACCTCCAAGCAAGGTTCGAGGATGCAAACTGCCTCACGGACACATCTCCTGAAACCCTCTGGGATCAGCTGAAAACGGCCATACTGCAATCCACTGAAGAGGTACTGGGCTTCTCTTCCAGGAAAAACAAGGACAGGTTTGACGAAAACAACCAGGAAATCCAGGAGCTGCTGGCAAAGAAGCGATCTGCCCGCCAGGCTCACCTTGCAAAGCCTTCCTGGCCAGAGAAAAAATGAGCCTTCCGTCTCGCATGCAGCCACCTTCAGCGTAAACTCTGGGAGATCCAAAATGAGTGGTGGACTAGCCTTGCCAAACAAACCCAGCTTAGCGCCGACATTGGCGACTTCAGGGGTTTTAATGAGACACTAAAGGCGGTGCACGGCCCCTCACCTCAAGTCCAAAGCCCTCTGCGCAGCTCAGATGGCAGTCCTCCTCAGTGACAAGATCTCCATCCTCAATCGATGGTCAGAACACTTCCAATCCCTTTTCAGTGCCAACCGCTCAGTCCAAGAATCCGCCCTGCTCCAGCTCCCTCAACAACCCTTGAGGCTAGAGCTGGATGAGGTCCTTACCCGGGAAGAGACATATAAGGCAATTGAACAACTGAAAAGTGGCAAAGCAGCAGGTATGGATGGAATCCCCCCAGAGGTCTGGAAGGCTGGCAGCAAAGCTCTGCATACCAAACTGCATGAGTTTTTCATGCTCTGCTGGGACCAAGGAAATCTGCCTCAGGACCTTCGTGATGCCATCATCATCACCCTGTACAAAAACAAAGGCGAGAAATCAGACTGGTCAAACTACAGGGGAATCATGCTGCTCTCCATTGCAGGAAAAATCTTCACTAGGATTTTCCTTAATAGACTAATACCTAGTGTCGCCGAAAATGTCCTCCCAGAATCACAGTGTGGCTTTCACGCAAACAGAGGAACTAGTGACATGGTCTTTGCCCTCAGACAGCTCCAAGAAAAGTGCAGAGAACAAAACAAAGGACTCTACATCACCTTTGTTGACCTCACCAAAGCTTTTGACACCGTGAGCAGGAAAAGGCTTTGGCAAATACTAGAGCGCCTCCGATGCCCCCCCCCCCCCAAGTTCCTCAACATGGTTATCCAACTGCACGAAAACCAACAAGGTCAGGTCAGATACAGCAATGAGCTCTCCAAACCCTTCTCCATTGACAACGGCGTGAAGCAAGGCTGCGTCCTCGCACCAACCCTCTTTACTATCTTCTTCAGCATGATGCTGAAACAAGCCAATAAAGACCTCAACAATGAAGACGTTGTTTACATCCGGTACTGCACGGATGGCAGTCTCTTCAATCTGAGGCGCCTGCAAGCTCACACCAAGACACAAGAGCAACTTGTCCGTGAACTACTCTTTGCAGATGATGCCGCTTTAGTTGCCCATTCAGAGCCAGCTCTCCAGCGTATGACGTCCTGTTTTGCGGAAACTGCCAAAATGTTTGGCCTGGAAGTCAGCCTGAAGAAAACTGAGGTCCTCCATCAGCCAGCTCCCCACCATGACTACCAGCCCCCTCACATCTCCATCGGGCACATAGAACTCAAAACGGTCAACCAGTTTACCTACCTCGGCTGCACCATTTCATCTGATGCAAGGATCAACAACGAGATAGACAACAGACTCACCAAGGCAAATTGTGCCTTTGGAAGACTACACAAAAGAGTCTGGATAAACAACAACCTGAAGAAACACACAAAGATCAGCGTGAACAGAGCCGTTGTCATACCCATGCTCCTGTTCGGCTCCGAATATAGGGTCCTCTACCGGCATCACCTACGGCTCCTAGAACGCTTCCATCAGCGCTGTCTCTGCTCCATCCTCAACATTCATTGGAATGACTTCATCACCAACATCGAAGTACTCGAGCTGGCAGAGTCCGCAAGCATCGAATCCATTCTGCTGATGACCCAACTGCGCTGGGTGGGTCACGTCTCCAGAATGGAGGACCATCACCTTCCCAAGATCGTGTTCTATGGTGAGCTCTCCACTGGCCACCGAGACAGAGGTGCACCAAAGAAGATGTACAAGGACTGCTTAAAGAAATCTCTTGGTGCCTGCCACATTGACCACCGCCAGCGGGCTGATATCGCCTCCAACCGTGCATCTTGGCGCATCACAGTTCAGCGGGCAGCAACCTCCTTTGAAGAAGACCACAGAGCCCACCTCATTGACAAAAGACAAAGGAGGAAAAACCCAACACCCAACTCCAACCAACCAATTTTCCCTTACAACCGCTGCAACCGTGCCTGCCTGTCCCGCATCGGACTTGTCAGTCACCAACGAGCCTGCAGCAGACGTGGACATACCCCTCCATAAATCTTCGTCTGCGAAGCCAAGCCAAAGATAATAAAATGTTGGAAGACAGATTTTGTAATACAACTAGAGGTTCTGAAGGTAGCTCAGTAAAGGTCCCCATAAGTTTTGAAACCTTATGCCTGAGTCACTATGAGAATAATGAATCTCTTTTAGATTTAAACAGTTCATCATATCCCTCAGCCACTGAGCATGAGTGGACGGGGCAGCATCCCTCCATCTTAGTAATATTTCACGTCTGGCAAAAAGAGAGGCAAAAGACAGAACCTGAGATTTAATTGGAGTCAAGCAGACATTATCCTCTAGAAAGGCCTCATCTCTCTTACATTTATCACAATAGGAATTTACATCTAGATAAATATGAGATAATTTAGCTTTGGACATGAGCCCTATGCACAACTTTAAATTGGAACAAACAATGAAGGGCACCAATTTAAGGATTAAATCCCAAATCTCATCAAACAATGAAAGGCTTAAATCCTGTTCCCATGCATATTTAATTTTATCAAGAGGGGCAGTCCTTAAATCTGCCATCTTATCATAAATAACAGATATTAAATCTTTAAGAGTGGCTTGTAAATTAAAAAAAAACCCATCAACAATGTTCATATCAGGTACATCAGGAAAGATAGGTATCTGAGAGTGAAGAAAATGTCTGATTTGCAAGTATCTACAAAAATGGGTATTTGGTAAATTAAACTTTTCAGAAAGTTGTTCAAATAATGCAAAGCAATTATCAATGAAAAGATCTTTAAAACACTTAATACCCACTCTATACCATTCTTGAAATGCAGAATTGTGCAAAGAAGAATGGTAGAAATTATTGGCTAAAATAGGGCTTGAAAGAGAGAAACCATAAAATCAAAATATTTTCTGAATTGGGCCCATATCCTTACAGTATTCCTAACAGCAGATTATCCATAGATTTATGGAGGAAAATGGAAGAAAGGATCCAATAAAAGCTGGAATAGAGAGATTTTTAGCTGTATGCAGCTCCATTGCTTCCCACAATGGACAGTCAGATCATTTATGCAAGTGTATCCAAAACATAATGTGTATATTAGCAGCCCAGTAATAAAATTGGAAATTAGGCAGTGCCATACCTCTATTTCCTTTAGTTTTTTGAAGGTGAACTTCACTTAAGCATGGTTACTTACTCTTCTATATATAGGATGATATAATGGAGTATAATGAGACAAAAAAATTAAGAATAAAGGTTGGTATAGTCTGAAAAAGAATTTAAAAAATTTAGGCAAAATATTTGTTTTGATTGAGTTAATGCAGTTCACCAAAGATGTGGACAAGGGTAACCACTGTGTTAAATGCTATTTCACATGTTTGAACAGGATAAGGAAATTTTCTTTAAAAAGTCACAGCAGACTTCAACAGCGATTTTTTTCTGAAGGCTGCACCTGGTAATTTGAATCAGATGACTCAGGCAATTGGATTTGAAAAGCTCAGATCAGCAGGAAGCAATAGAGATCATGATCCAGGAAACTTGTGACACAGGGTGGTGTTAATTCACTTCAACTCAGCAGTTGAGGGAGTTGGTACTTTTGACTGGAGTTCCACACATTACATGCAGCAGTGAGTAGGAAATTTGCAATGAACTAGGTTTTGTTTCTGCTAGTTTGTTTTCTTGTAACTGTAATGCCTAAATAAGTAAATTAATCTTTCACAACCTTAAAAGGAAATTTAGTGTATATATATATCTACTGATGTAGTTGTATTGACAGGGAACATTTTGCTTTTATGAAAATTTAGTTTGTACCCTGAAAACTGACTAAATTGAATAAGTAATGACAACCTTGAAGGTAAGGAGGTTGCAGGGCTTGATATAAAAAGCAAAGGATTATCTGCATAAGGGAAACTTAATGTTGCACTCCCTTCCTCCATATCCCTAGAATGTCCTCACAGCTTTGAATACAGTTGCTAATAGCTCTATAGCCAAATGAAAAAGTAATGGACTTGGAGGACACCATTGTTGGGTTCCCTGTTGGAGAGTAAAAGGTTGTGACTGTTGAATGTTAGTGAGAATTGAAGCTGTAGGGCACAAGTACAGTAATCTTATCCATGCAATAAAACTTACACCAACATTAAATTTTTCCAACATCGCAAATAAATACCTCCACTCCACATGGTCAACTGCTTTTTCTGCACCTAAAGAAAGGTTCCTGAATGGGTCCTCACCTAAGAGTGAGTACAAAATGTCAAATAAGCAATGTATATTGAAATAAGAATATTGATTTTTATTTTTTATATGTGTGATACAGGATCATGTAATTCCATTGTTTTGTGGAGAAAGTGTGGGAATATTGAAATGATTTTAAAAATTCTACATTGACCGATTACCATTTTGAAATTCAGAAGTGTCAAGTTGGGAATAAAAATTCCTGAAGGTGTCATTAATCTTGGAGTGATCTGAAGTGATATTATCATCCTTCATTTTAATTTTTGTAATTTGCTGTCTTGTTTCAAATCCTCTCAACTGATTGGCTAACAACTTGCCAGATTTATCACTGAGAATATAGAGCAGACTCTTGTTGTTCAAAAGTTGATGTTCAATTGTATGTGTTGAGAGGAGATCAAATTTAGTTTGAGGTGCCAATTGCTTGTATAATTCTGGATATTTAATGATCATATTGATGATCTATTTCTTTAATTTGATTAATTAATGCCAAATGTTCTTTATTAGCCCTCTTTTTCATTTTCACAGTATAGGAGATCATTTGCTGCCTAATGTAGACTGTCAGTACATCCCAGACAATCAAATTAGAGGTTTCTGAAAAAGTGTTCATACTTTAAAAAAAAAGGTTATCTGCTCCTCCATAAATTTCACAAAATCACTATCAGACAGTGAAGTTCAATTGAAATGCCAGAGTCTATTTATTTTAGGAAAGTCAATAAGGGTAATAGATAATACAGCAGGGGCATGATCAGATATCAGTATACTCTTGTAGTCACAAGAACAAATCAATGGGATTAATTGATTATCATTAAGAAAATAGCCAATCCCAGAAAAAATATGATGAATATGTGAAAAGAAAGATTTCTCTATTTGGATAAAGAAAATGCCATACATCAGCAATATCATAATCTGATAAAAGGATTGAATAAATGAGGTGGACTCCCTCACTACTGCAGGGTTAGGAGAACATCGATCCATCACAGAATCAAACCAACAACTGAAATCTCCACCAATCACAAGAGAGTATATGTCCAAATCAGGTAAAGAAGAAAAAAACATTCAACTCCCCCCCCCCTCCCACACCACCCACATTAGGGGATGTTTGCAAGAACCACCAATTTATTATAGTTTCCCTGATACAATAATGCAATGATTGTTAGTATCTGATATTACATTGTGATGAACAAAGAGAATATTTTGATCATAAGAAATGAGGCTGTCCTAGCTTTTACCTGAAAAGTAGAGTGAAAGTGCTGCCCCCTCCACCATGCCATGTGAACTATCAGAGCTATGAATATGTGGTTCTTTTTTTTTAAAAAAAGCAAGAGTTGTTTAAGATGAAAAAGAATGTTCTTTCTCTTAACAAGATGGTTAAATCCTTTAACATTCCAACTAACAAAATTTTTAAAATTATCTATTGTTGATGACTAGAAAAGTGAGTTAAAAAACAAACATGTTAACAAAACTCCAGGTGTCAGCCTTGAAGCAAAAATACAGCAAATATTCAAATAAAAACCATGTACAAGGACAACCATGAAAATATCCATTTCCACCCACCAATTTCTCTCCAACCTGAAAACCAGACAGCTGCCCAAGACCCCAGTTTAACATTATTTGATATAGTTGTGGCTGTGTGCACATTAATTTCCTTTGTGTGCTGGTTGCAAAATGAGTGTGCGCACTTGAAGGAACAGTGGTCATGGCGTCTTTTTTAGGCATTTACTCCCCATAATGTTAAAACCTGGTTATGCCTCTGCGAAGCTCCCAACACCTGACTCCAAACCCTCCCATCAGCCTACCTGAACTGTGGGGTACAATATGCATCTAATGAATTCAGTTTTTAAATAAAACATTTTACTCACAGCTCTCTGATTTACATTGTACATATTATTTTGTGTCTTGGGTTTGCGGCAATCCACGCATGCAGGGCATGCAAGCCCTGATCTACACCAGCTAATAGCTGAAGGGTTGAACATACCCAATCAGCAGGGAGCTTACACTATTGACACCCGATTGAATGGAGACACAAGGAGACAGCAGATGCCATGGTCTGAAGCCAAACACAATCCTAAAGAGGAACTCAATGGGAGAAAAAGGACAATCGATGCTTCAAACCAGGGTTCCAATCGGTGACAGGTCCAAAAAACTATTTGTCATCAATTAGCAATTGCTATAATCAATTTTCTATAATCCCCCTGCCATCCAGGCCCCTAGGCTTGAGCCTACATAGCCTAAACTAATGGTTAATCTGCTATTAGTGAGCACACTGTTCAAAAACACACCACTTTCAGCTTCCCCCCCCACCTACACCACTGGATTTTGGTGCCATCATCAAGGCTCTTGCTAATTTAGCCAGTCACTGAGCTTATGTACTCCTCTATGTTTACATGACTGTTCTAGATGGCTGCCTTGCTGAAACAGCTCCAGTCAATGGTCTCAAAGCAGTCTTGCAGTGCTGCTACTCGACTCCCACCCCACCACCCCCATTCTAATTTACCTGCGAACTGACCTAGTTTACTTTGGCAGTGGTCTTTGAGATTAGCAGGAGAGATATGTGATCTGAGTAACCAAGGTGGGGGTGAGGTGCAGCCTTGTACGCACCAGGGACATTGGTGTACACCTGATCCAGGATGTTCTCTCTTCTGGTGAAGTTCACGTGCTGTTTAAACCATGGAAAGTCCATTTTTCAGGTTGGTGTGATTGAAGTTGCCAGCAACAATCACTGTCAGGGTGGGAAGTCCGGGCTTACAGATGGCACCAGAGAAATGGTGCACTATTTCTCATTGATGTAAATGTATAGTCTCCCTCCTCGAGTCTTGCCAGAAGCTGTACAATTTTGTCTGTCCGAAAGGAGACAAGCCCATCCAGCTGGATCACGGAGTCTGGAATGGTTTCCGGAATAGCAACATAAAATCATGTAATAGATGCAAGGAATAGCAATGGAAATAATGAAGCTTATTTAATTCATTGCTAATTAGTTATTCAGGTATTTTAGATTTGGTTAGCAACTGCCTTCATAAATATTTATGACACTCATGACAATCAATGGGATTTGCAGAGCATATCCGTTAAGTAAATTAGGTAGTAAATTTCAAATTATCAACTGGACCCCTGCAGAGGCTTTCAGAGCAAACGGTGAAAATGTAGACAGTTGGTAAGATGAGAATGACATACACAATTTCTTTAAGATGTTGAGTGTTTGACATGAAGTATTTCTTTCAACTTGATTTTTCTTTAATTCGCTTCAGTGATTAGCATATCAAATTTCTTCAAAATGGTTGCCTTCTGTAGAAGTAATAATGTCAGGTTTTGCATCCCTCTCAGAAATCTTAGCAGTGAATTGTAAATGTGTCTCTCCCTTAAATAGGTTAGTCCAAATCCTATATACTGAATACCTATTCTCCATTTTTACTGAACTGGTTTTTTATTTAAGGGAAGTAAAGCCAAGTCTTGGCTTATTTTTTTAAAAAAACATTTAGATATACTTCATGCATTTACTTATACCCCCAGTATGTTTTTGAACAGTGAGAGAAAACTGGAGCCCCGGAGAAAACTCAAGCAGAGAATGTACAAACTCCTTACAGATACCGCGGGATTCACATCCTGGTTCAGTCCCAATCGATGGCTCTGTAAAGGTGTTACACTAACCACTATGCCAACCTATATGAGTTAACAACCAATTTCTCTTACAAATATTTTCTGTAACTAATAAAACATCATGGCAAATAAACTTTGGTAAATATCTGTCTATCTGATATTATTTCAAAGACCAAGTTGAGAATGTTCTGATCTCAGTATATGGCCATTGTTCAGTTTCTGTTTTCAAGTTGTGGTGGCCTTAAACATAACCTAAGCATGATTTCTATTTCTACACTTGAATCTTCAACTCTGGAAGCTGCATTTTTATGATCCAGGTTAAAATGCATATTGCAAAGTAAAACAAGCAATAATGCAAAAACTATAAATGGATCTGAGTTTATTCTTGGGCATTTTTTTATTTTGAAATCTGATTAACATGTTCAGAAGCATACATTTTGTTAAGGAGAAATTAAAACATGTTTCACATGTTTCCAATTAAATGCAACACAGCTGTTTTAATTTTTTTTCAGTTTAGCACTCACTATCAGTGTCATTTTGGCAGCTGTGTTCTGCCAATCCATCACTTATGTTTGCTATTTTTGCCAGCTCTATTTAATAACATTATTCATTTCCTGTAATAGCTGCATTACCCACACAGGCCAGGATCAAGTTTCAATCAACAGGGTTCATTTAGTATAAATTCTAGACTGAATCTAGCACTACAGTGTATTATCGTTACGATACAAGTTTAAAAAAAGGACACCAAGATTGTGAAAAACCACATTCAATTTAACTTCATGGCCAAGAAATGAGATCAAATTAAAGAGAAGGAACTGTTCAAAATGGTCTTTGGTCTTTCCAGTTCATAACTTCCAATTTCATTGCTGTTGCTTCACTCTTATCTTCTGTACTTGTGCACAATGAATTCTATTACATCTGTAATTCATATTTTTATTATTTCTTATTGATGATCATTACTGTCCTCCTTCTGCCTTCTCATAATTGCTTCCTCCTAAGAACTTATGCTGGAAGGAAATTCATGTATAAATGTAAGAGCAATAATAAGCCATATGGGGCCTGGAGCTTGGTCCACCGTTCAATAACATCACAGGTCATCTGGTCTTGGCCCCATTTTCAGTTCTTACCTGTTCCATTGAATTCGGGAGAGTTTAAAGGCAAGTTTGTAAGTGAAGCAGAGTCGATGCTACAGAAAGAGCCAGTTGCAAATAAAAAGAAAGGAAGCTCAATCAGAGTGGCCAGTGTGAGAGTGTAGGAGAGGAGAGTTAGAGGCTTTGGTGAGCAGAAGCTGAGAACATGCTACAGGTCAGGTAAAATATTTTCATAGTAAACCAAAATAGGTAGTACTTGCTGGGGCAGTGGAATGTTCTAGTTGTAGGATGTGGGAAATCTGGGACAGTACAAGTTTCCCTGACAACTCTACCCGCATGAGGTCCATCCAGCTGCCACTCCTTACAGACAGTGTTAGAGAGCTGGATGAACTTCAGATCATTCGGGAGGCAAATGGGTTAAGGGGCAGAAGCTATAAGGAGACTGTCACACCTAAGAGGCATGCAACTGGGTGACTGTTAGTAGAGGTAAGGGGAATAGGCAGTCAGGGCAGACCATTCCTGTGGCCATTTCCCTCAGCAACAGGTATACCTCTTTGGATACTACTTGGGGGAATGAACTATCTGGGAATGGTGGCAGCCAGAACATTAGCACAAAGGTCAGCTCTGAGACTCAGCTGGGAAGGGTGAGGTCAGGCAGAATGATAGTCATAGGGGTCTTGACAGTTAGGGTAACAGATAGGAGATTAAGTGGCTACAAAAGAGACTGCAGGATAGTGGGTGCTTCCCAGATGCTTGGGTCCAGGGTGCCTCTGAATAGTGGCAGAATAATCTTAAGGAGGATGGTGAACAGCAAGAAGTCATGATTAATAATGGTAAAAATGACAGAGGAAGAAGTGGGTTAGAGGTCCTGAAAACTAAGTTTAGGGAGTTGGGATAGAGGTTGAAAAGCAGGACCTCCAAGGTGGTAATCTCTGGATTTCTCCTGGTGCCATGAGCTAGGGAAGGTCAGAACAGGAAGATAGCACATAAAATTCAGTGGTCGATGAGATGGTGCAGGGCTTCAAGTTTTTGGATAATTGAAACTTTTTCTGGGGAAGAGAAGACCTGTACAAGTGACATGCGTTGCACCTGATCTGGAGGGGAACCAATATCCTGGCAGGGAGGTTTGCTTATGTTGTTTGTGGGAGGGGGGGGGGGGGTTAAAACTAGAATGCAGGGGTGTAGGAACCAAAGTGAAGAGGAAGAGGTGATAGCACACAAATATGGATAGCTGGTTGGAAGTTTGTGTGGAAGGACAGGCAAATAGGGCAAAATTGCAGCCATGGAGATGAATTGCAATACAACAAGGACACAAAGTTTAAAAGGGGGGGGGGGATATACAAGTATAGATTTCAGATTTATTGTCAGAGTATAAACGTGATGTCACATGGAATACTACCCTGATGTTTATTTGTGGGCAAGGCAGAATTACCACTTAATAGTAGTGCAAAAAAATTGTACATAGTGTATGCATGCAAACAAATAAAGAACTGTAAATATATAATGAATGTAAACAACCTGACTGTACAATACAGAGAGAATTTTTAAAAATCAATCAAGTGCACATGTAAGAGCCCTTAATTGAATTCCTGATTGAGTTTGTCATTGAGGAATCTGATGGAGGGAGAGCAGCTGTTCATGAACCTGGTGATGTGAGTCTTGTGGCACCTATACCTCTTTCCTGATGGCAGCAGCATGTGCTGGATGGAGTTGATCCTTGCTGTTGCTCTCTGATAGTGCATTCCCTGTAGATGTTCTTAATATTGGTAGGGATTTTGGCTGTAGTGTCTTGGGCTGTGTCGACTACCTTTTGGAGGTCTTTATGCTCAGGGGTATTGGTGTCCCCATACCAGGCAGTGATGTGGCTAGCCAGTGTACTTTCCACCACACATCTGTAGAAATTTGCAAGTGTTTCTGGTGTTGTACCAAACCTCTGCAAACTCCTGAGAAAGTAGAGGTGCTTATGTGCTTTCTTCACAATGTCATTAGTGTGTTGGGTCAAGGAAAAATCATCTGAGTTAGTGACTCCCAAGAACCTATAGGGCATAAGGTTTTGTATTTAAATACATGCATCATAGGAAATAAAGTGGATGACCTTGTAGATAACAATAGATTGGCAGGTAAGGTGTTGTGGTCATTATGGAGATGTGGCTAAAGGATGGATGTCATTAGGAGTTGAATGTCCAAGGATACACAGTGCATCAAAAGGATAGCCAGGTAAGTTGAGGGGTTGGTATCATTAGAAAGAGGTGACATAGGATCAGAAGATATAGAATCATTGTGGATTGAGTTAAGAAATGGCAAGGGTTAAAATACACTGTTGACAGTTATATATGGACCCCAAAATAGTAGCCAGGTTGTGGACAACAAATTACAACAACTTGTGGCTGAGCTGACTAGGGAAATGGCAATTCTGGGTTGGGTATTGTGTAATGAACCAGAGTTGGTAAGGGAACTTTTAGGAGGCAGTGATCATAATATAGTAGGATTTGTTCTGCATTTTGAGAAGAAGAAACTAAAATCAGAGGTGTAAGTATACCAGATGAACAAAGGGGTCTACATAGGTATCAGAGAGGAACTGGCAAAATTGGAAAGGCATACCAGCAGGCAGGACGGCAGTGCAGCAATGGCTGGAGATGCAGCGAGAAACAAGGAATCAAAATTTACTGGGAAGATAGAGGACTGGGAAGCTTTAAAAAGACCTCCAAAAGAAAAGTAAGGTGGTCATTAGGAAGGAAAATATTATCTTTGAAAGGAGGCTAGCAAATAATATCAAAAAGGATACTAAAATCTTTTCAAGAGTGGAAAAAAAGGCAAAAGTAGAAATAGGACACCAGAAGATGACACTGGAGTACTTACAATGGAAGACTAGGAGATGGAACTTGCATCAATCTTCATTGTGGAAGACATTAACAGTATAGTGGACTTTCAAGGGTGTCAGGGAAGAGAGGTGAGTGCAGTCATAATCACCAGAGAGAAGGTACTTGGGAAGCTGAGAGGTCCAAGGGTAGATAAATTCTCCTGGACCAGATGGAATGTGGCTTCAGATTCTGAAAAGAGTAACTATAGAGATCATGGAGGCACTAATAATGTTCTTCCAAGAATTCCAAGATTCTTGCATGGTTCTGGAGGATTATAAAATTGCAAAATTTACTCCACTATTTAAAAATGGAGGGAGGCAGAAAAAAGGAAACTATAGACTTGTTCACTTAACTTCATGGTTGGGAAGTCAAGGATTGTCAAGGATGGGATTATGGAGTACCTGGAGGTGCATGACAAGATGGGCCATAATCAGCATGGTTTTCTTGAGGGAAAATCTTGCCTGATAAACCTAATGCAATTTTTTGAGGAAGCCACAAGCAGGCCTGGCAAATGACATGCAGTGGATGTTGTTTATTCGAACTTTTAAAAGGTTTTTGACAAGGTGTACATGAGGCTGCTTGACAAAATGAGAGCCCATGGAATTACTGGAAAATACTTGCATGGGTAGAGCATTGATTGGCAGAAAACAGAGAGTGGTAATAAAAGGATCTTTTTTCTGGTTGGCTACTGGTTACCAGTGATGTACCGCAAAGGCCAGCCTTGGGGCCACTTCTATTTACATTGTATGTTTATGATTTGGATTGCAGAAAAAATTCCCATGTGGGTAAGTTTGCAGACGATGCATTAATAGTTGCGTGGCAGGTAGTGAGCATAAAACAGAGAGGTGCCAAATGAAATACAATTCTGGAAAGTGTAGTCATGCACTTTGGTAGAAGGAATAAAAGGGCAGACTATTATTTGGATGAGAAGAAAATTCAAAACTTGGGAGTCCTGGTGGAGGTTACCTCAAAGGTTAACCTCCAGGTTGAGTCAGTGACGAAGAAGGTGACTGCAATGTTGACATTTATCTCCAGAGGAATGGGATACAAGAGCAGGGATATGATGTTGAGGCTTTGGTGAAGCCTTGCTTGGAGTATAGAGTTTTGGGCTCCTTATTTAAGGAAGGATGTGCTGGAATTGGAGAGGGTTCCAGAGAAGATTTACAAGAATGATTCGTGGAATGAAGGGATAAGTATATGAGGAATGTCTAATGACTCTTAGACTGTACTCCGTAGATTCAGAAAAATGACGGGCATCATCATAGAAGCATTTTGAATGTTGTAATAACTAGACAGAGAAGACATAGCAAAGTTGTTTCCCATGGGAGAGAAGCCCTTCAGCTCTTCTGGACTATGCTGAAGTATTATTCCGCCTCAACCAACTGTCCTGCACTTGGACCATTTCCTTCTATATCCCTTCCATTCGTGTGTCTGTCCAATTTTTATTTAAAAGTAAAAATTGAGCCTGCATTTACCAATTCAACTGGCAGCTTGTTCCACACTCCCACTTATCTCTACTTGAAGAAGTTTCCCTTAATATTTCCCCTTTCACCCTTACCCATGTCCTCTAGTTTTTATCTCTCCTAACCTCAGTGGAAAAAGCCTGCCTGCATTTATTATATCTATACCCATCATAATTTTGCATACCTCTGTTAAATCTCCCCTCATTCTTCTATATTCCACGGAATAAAGTCTTAACTTGTTTAACCTTTCCCTGTAACTCAACATAAATCCCCTCTGCACTCTTTCAATCTTATTGATATGCTCCCTGTAGTTACGTGACCAAAATTGCACACAATATTCCAAGATAATTTGGTCTCACCAATGTCATATACAACTTTACCATAACATCCCAACTTCTGTACTCAATACTTCAATTTATGTGCCAAAAGTTATCTTTCTGACCCCTACCCCCTTCTACCTGTGATGCCACCTTCAGGGAATTATGTAACTGTATTCTCAAATTCCTCTGTCCTACCACATTCCTAAGTGCCCTGCCATATGTCCTACCTTGGTTTGACCTTCCAAAGCGGAACACCTCACATGTGTCTGCATCAAATTCCATTTGCCATTTTACATCCCATTTTTCCAGCTGGTCCAGATCCCTCTGCAACTTTGAAAGCTATTAAGTTATCCTCACTGTCCACTAAACATCCAATAAGAACATAAGAAATAGGAGTAGGTCAACTGGACTGTTGATCCTGCTCCACTATTCAATGAGATTTGTGTGTCATCAACAAACTTGCTGATCCAATTTACCACATTATCATTCAGATCATTGGTATTAATGATAAACCAACAATGGATCCTGCACCGATCATTGAGGCACACCACTAATCACAGTCAGAGAGGCAATCATTCTCTAGCTTCTCCTATAATCCTAATGTCTGATTATAATTCACTACCTCACCATGAATACCAAGCAACTGAATCTTCCTGACTAACCTCCCATGTGGAACCTTGTCAAAGGCCTCACTAAATTCCATGTAGACAACATCCATAGCCTTTCCTTCGTCAACTTTCCTGGTAACCTCCGCTGGAACCAGATGCAAAGATAAATCCTTTTAGCATTTACCATAACAAGCTCCCAAGAATCTTAAATGTTCAATACATTCGTACTTAATTCTTCTAAATTGAACTTAGGCCTGACCTGTTACAACACAAGAACATAAGAAATAGGAGCAGGAGTTGGTCAAGGAGCCCATCGAGCCTTCTCTGCCATCCAATGAGATCATGGCTAATCTAATGAGAGGCTCATCTCCACCTACCTGTCTTTTCCCCATAGCACTTAATTCCCCTACTATGTAAAAATCTATCCAACCTTGGCTTAAATATATTTACAGATGTAGCTTCCATTGTTTCAGCAAATTCCATAGATTCACCAACTTCCTGGAAAAGCAGTTCTTCCTCATTTCCTAAATCTAATACCTTGAATCCTGAGCCTATGTTCCCTAGTTCTAGTATCTCCCACCAATGGGAATAGCTGACCTACCTCTATCTGAATGCCTTTCATAATTTTATGTTTCTATTATATTCCCTCTCATTTTTCTAAATTCCAGTGAGTACAGTTCCAGATTCCTCAATCTCTCCTCATAAGCTAACCCCCCCTCCCCCCCCCCCCCCACATCTCTGGAATCAACCTGGTGAACCTCCTCTGCACCACCTCCAAAGCCAGTACAGCCTTCCTCAAGTAAGGAGTCCAGAACTGAATGCAATACTCCAGATGCAGCCTCACCATTACGTTGTACAGTTGCAACATAACCTCCCTGTTCTGAAATTCAGTCCCTCCAGCAATGAAGCCCAATGTTCAATTTGCCTTCTTGACAGCCCACTGCACCTGCAAACCAACCATTTGTGATTCATGCACAAGCACTCCCAAGTCCTTCTGCATGGTAGCATGCTGCAATTGCTAACCATTTAAATAATAATCTGAACATCTATTTTACCTTCCAAAGTGGATAACCTCATATTTACCAACCTTGTACTCCATCTTCCAGATCTTTGACTACTCTCTTAACATATCTATATCTCTCTGCAGACTCTCTGTATCATCTGCACAATTTGCTTTTCCACTCAATTTAGTGTCATCAGCAAGCTTAGATACTCTGTACTCTCTTCCAGATCATTAATGTATATCCAATAGCATAGCTTGGGGAGGGGGGGGGGGTGCATGCAGGGGAGCGACTGCTCCCCCAAGCACATTTTTGGTATGTGTCTGTTATCGAAAAATGTCAAAAAAATTTAATGCTGTACCATTTTTTTCAGCGCCAATAACAATAATAAACAATGTAGTTTAACCAGACACACCGGTAAAAACAACTCCAGCCATCGGCAAGCCTGTCCTCAGGACCCATTGAAGCAGCTTCAGCCATGCCTGGTCACAGTTCTCAAAAGCACAGAACTAACAACAAATCTTCGACAAATGAAATCAAATTAATAATGAGCATCCTTAAAGTGCATTCCATTATTAACATTTAGTACAGTTACATCTCTTGTGTTTCTTGGAATACTTCTTAAATAACTTAGAGATGCAAGATTTAATTAACAGTAAAGACTCTACTTAGTCATGCCTTCCACCATCTCCGGAAAACTGTTCACTCACTCTCATAGACATATGCCACAGAGCGGTGCACTACAGTTACTACAGTGAGAAGGGTGCATTCTTATGCAGTAACAAAATAGTTCACGTGATCCCGACTATATAACATGCACCAGTTCCAGCTCAACATCTTATTGAAGTGCAAAGTCAATTGTTTGATGAAGGACCGCAGCGAAGCTTTTGAAAATGTTTTGAAGGGCAACCACACAGTGAGCCTTAAGATGGGTGCTAGCATTCAATCAGAGGCTCCAAGCACCAATGACACTAGTCCTGTTGTCACATACAGGAATGTAAAAGCAATCAAGATGTCAGCAGCCCCCAGCATTGAGGTCTTCGTTATTATCAAACCCATCAGCCATGGGGCATTCGGTATAATGTACCAGGCTCAGAAAAAATACCCCGAGAATAAGGTGCATGCAGTCAAGGCAAGTACTGGATTGGTTGTCAGCTGAAATATGATAGCTGAAGATTTACTGTAATCAAGACTAAACGAGCCATGTGATGTCCTTTGGTGTTCTGGTGCAGAGAGAAATAAAGTAATTTTCTTGTGATATTTGGACATGTGTAGGTGTGCTTGATGAGAAAGAGAAGGAAGGGATGGCGGAGGAGGGTGGGTGGGTTGGGGAGTGAGGGACTTTAAGCGGGAGAGAGTTCGGAGGGGGAAAGATTCCCGATGGCACATTGAGCATTGTCAGAATGATGCCTCGATGAAAGAGGCTGTTGTAGTTTGTTAAATACAAAATAAAAATGTACAATGAATTTTAAATGATTTGGTATGTGCGCACATTAATTTTCTTTGTGCGCTGGGTGCACAACGTGTGTGTGCACACATGTCCACAGCATTTTTGTAATTTTTCTTTATAATTTTAAATATATTTAGCAATCAGCAATCATTCCAAATACAAAACATCAAGAACCCTTCCCTCCACCCCATCCCCTCTAATATAAGTCCTATTAAACAGAGAAAAAAATAAAGGAAATGAAACACAAAAAAAATCCCATTGTCAGTGTATACAATAATACATATGGAGATATGGTATTACCACAGTGTTAAAATCTTTACAGAGGTCTACTGGCTAGCCAGTAGCAATTTTAAATCTACATTGGTGTCAGTGAGGTACCTATATGCTCTAAATAATGCTGCTAGATTTTTAGGAAGGTGTTATATCTCTTCCTGAGATTGTATGTGATCTTTTCAAGTGGGATGCAGACACGTGCTCAGTTTTGAGGGAACTCTTGTCGTGGCGCCCTTTTTATGTGCTCGCTCTAATGTTAAAACCTGGCTACGTCCCTGTGTCTATCATGAACCTCCTCTCATAAGACAACTCCACGTAGCTGCTGCTTGACCCACTAAGCTCCTCCAGCAGTTTGTTTTCAGCTCTTCATTCCAGCATTTGCAGCCTCCTGTGACTCTTTCATTCTGGAATGAACTAAATTAATCTTGTCTCAATCACCTGCAAGGCAGCAATATCCTCTCTGAAGTCAGGAGATCAAAACAACTTGGGAATCACTCACAGTTGTAGAAATATATCCCTCCTTTTATACTCTACTTCCCTTAGAAATAAAGACCAATATTCCATTTGCCTTCCTAATTATTTGCTGACTAACTGTGCTTCAAGCACAATGATACACAGATCCTTCTGTACTGCAGGGCCTTGGTGACTTTGAAAATCTTCAGGGCCCCTGTTCCAACTCTCCCTAGAAACTCGCTGTGTTCTTGTTCCCCACACTCCCTTTAGACTGATTCAGTTCACTGGAAAATTTATTATTCTGTCTAACATCTAAAAAATTGAATATCATTCAACAATTTGGAAAATTAGTGTGGCTGCCGCCACCAGAGTCCCATTCATACTAGATTAATAGGGTTTAATTGAATATAACTCAGCAAAGTCTTTGTTTCCCTAAAAACTTTCTATGTTTCTCGTATATTTTATGAAATATAAAGCAAATATGACTATATTATACTTTGTTTCTTCATCTGTTGTTGATGTAAAAATCCCATCCTTGATACTTGTGACATCCCATTAGCTATAGATTCCAAATCTGAAAATATTGTTACAAGTTCAGTGAATCCCATATACCACCAGCAATAGAAATACACCAAAGCAATGGTTCCTCAAAAAATTAGTTTCATTCTCTGAGTATGGAACAAGATCAACACTTAACTTATCAACACTAAGTTATTTACACAATCCCTCCCCTCCAACCTAATCTAAACGCAAGGGTGTGTAATGTGTTTTCAAGAAAGTCCTTTTTACTGGCTAATCTTCCACTGTCCACATTTCCAAGGCTGCAGTTTCCAGTCATCTTCAATCTTGTGTATAGAATCAAACAGCCATTACACTGTGGTGATATGTTTCCTCCATTGTATATAGTTATCATTGTTGGTTGTATATATGGAGCTGGCCCTCCCACAGATGATTCATACCCTATGACTCCTCCCCCATGGTCATGGGCCACAAAGGTCAAACCACCTTTCCTGTGCAGGCATTCCTATTCTGGGATCCGGGCCAGCAAGGCTCTTCTGTGTATTTAAAGCCTATCATTCTCTCAGCTTGTCTTTGTGGTTACTGGTAGTGCCCTACATACATTCAAGCAAACCTCAGTGCTTTACTTAAATTACTAGGCAGGAAAGTTGTGGCAGGTTACAGAGAGATGGTTGTTGCTTGTTGGATACCCCAAACTTGTCTTCTTTCCAGGTTCTTCTCACAGTTCTTCTCCTCTTCGCCACACCGGGAAGACTAGCTGCCACTCCTGATTTCCACAGACAGTACACTCAGGCTACCATATCAGAACTCTGTCCAGTCTTGAAAAAGGAGCTTTTTCAGTAGGCTTCTCTTCAGTCCAGTCTTTTCTCAGACTGCCCTCTCTCTCATTCTTTGCCCCTCCACTCCTGATGTTCCAGGCTCTGGGTTTTTTGGTTCCAGTTCGCAAATGTTGCAATTTCCAGGCTTTCCTTGCAAATGTTGCTAAAACCCAGAACCTTCTGTTTGCACCTGCCTTGGAACTTTGCAAGGCATGCAACCTAACAGCTAACCCAATTCTAATCTCTCATAAACATATATTTAATTAACCCATTGCGTCAGTCTATTGGCCTCGCATTGCTTGGATAAACATTGCTTAAGATGGAGATAGAGAGGTCCTTCATTAGGAGAAGGCAGGAGAATGCGCTTGAAAGGATAATAAATCAGCCATTTGAGTGAACCGGCATGGACTTGAAGGGTCAAGATGGCCTGTTTCCATGTCATAAACTGTTATATATGACAATATCCTGACTCTCTGCTTTTTTTGTCAAATAGGCAGCTCATTCTATGTTTACCATATTAATACAATGGAGACCATGATCATAACTACTGACTCTATGAGATATCCAAAACCTGGGGCAAAATGAATCAAGCTATACCATTACTCTGATACTCTTCTCAATATTCTTTGTGGCAATGCTGCACCTCAACTCCAACAAGCTTTCCACAAAAGCAAACATTGGTGATAAAATTCATCACAAGGTTTCAGTGAGATTTTAGTGATTTTTGACTGATTGAGGCAAAGGCTGCTCCAGCACCAAAACCTCGAACTGGCACCATGTTCATGGCCTCGCATGCATCAGTGATTCTCTGTTTTTGCAAAACTGCAGTCATGACACCCTAAAGTAGATATGCCAAAGGTCCTGGAGAAATAACTATAATGGAATATGTACAAAATCTTCCAAACTGATAGGCAAAATAGGCCAACCAACTTCAGTGCCTTTCCCAAGGTCAATATTGTAAGCATCAAGGCACTAATCATATTCATACATCCAGGTACCTAACATCAAATCCCAACACATTCACTTGACTCCAAGGTTTGCCAAGGGAAGAATTCTAAATCTCCTTATAAATATGTATCATGCCACCTCATGGGAATTCTTGGTTGAAGGCTGTAAAATGTAGAAAGAGCATCTGGGAAGACATAGAGCAGCTCAAGTTTCTTTGAGAGGGGCAGATGGGGGTAATTTTCAAATGGTCAAAGGAACACAAAACATTCAAAATTAGCCATCCTTGTAAGGACTTTCTCCTTACCCAAAACACACAGATCCTGTATAGAAATCTTCAATTTAGCCACAGAATTGGAATGAAAGCAAGTCTTCCACAACCCCAAAGGACTGCCTAAGATGATGAATGGTTAATATTCATTAATAATATAGGAGATAATGAATTGTGGTTATTGCAATAATTGATGGAATTTGCCAAAGGCTTAC
Organism: Narcine bancroftii; assembly: GCF_036971445.1. Lineage (NCBI taxonomy): Eukaryota > Metazoa > Chordata > Chondrichthyes > Torpediniformes > Narcinidae > Narcine > Narcine bancroftii. Next base: position 310,558,117 of record NC_091470.1, on the reverse strand, counting down.
ACACTGCTTCCAAGTACAAACATTCCATAACATAAATAAGAATCCGCATCTCTTTGCAAAATTATCTCTGCTGTGTCTATTGCATACTTAATAGCCAGCTTCAAATAAAGAAATGAATTATACCAGTCAATACCACATTCCACATAAGAAGTCATGATGGCTCCATTCTCTTAGGTTTTGCTGTATTTGAGCCAGCAAGGAAACAATAAGGTGACCATTCCTGTTGAAATGCCTAATGATTTCAAACTAGCCCATACTCTCAGCATTAACAGAGAGAACTGTCCATTCCACTTTACCAACCCATTTCCTTCCAAAGAACAGACTGTATTTTATTGACCCCAACTACTCATTAATTCTATACTGTACATCCCTTCCCAGAAATCTCTGTATTAAGCAACAACAAAATAATAACAACAACTTTGTTAATGCAATGCCAAGTTAGATTTTGGCTCTCTAGTAACTTATTTCTCTCTCATTCTACCCCTCTATTCCACTGCAGCAGCATAAACACAATTTTTTCATCAGCATTGTCCTGGGAAATATCCCAGTAAGAAAAATAAATCTATTAAACTTAACAAAGAGACTTGTTCATCAAAATTCTCATGGAGTTGAAAATATTAACAGTGCTATTTCATGATCCTGAAAATAAGTAATAAACTAGACATGGAAATTTGTTTTGTTTTTGTACAATTTTGGTTCCAATGTTTCAATACATATGAAAAATCCCTGTGAGGAGGAAAGTGCCATTTGAAAGCATAAATGCAAGCAAGCTAACTATACTCAAGTGTTGTCCCTCTTCCAATGGTAAACTTGTATGGTTAATTTAGCTCCCAGAGCTACATTTAATGTTGTTCCTCTTTGAGTGATGGTTAATTTCATCTAACCAGCCCTATTTCTTGAATAATCAATGAAAACCTGCAGCTGTGCCAATTTTAAACAAAAGTAGAAAATGCTGGAAACACCCAACAAGTCAGGTAACATCTGCAGAAAGAATAAGAGTTAGTTTTTCCATTCGTGCTCATTCTAATTTTCTTGCACCAGATACTTCAATTCACTTTGTTTCAAGTACTACCTGCTTTTATTTAAGACCTCGTTCTTCTTGATTGAGAAGCAAAGGGCCATTCAAAGGGATAGTCCATACACAGGGGATCGATTGTTTGTGAGGCACAGTCTAATAAGGGCTATGGAAGAAGAGCCCTTAAGAGATTTGACACAGATGGTTTTGCAGCAATATTTCCATTGATGCAGATGTTTTGGATACAAGCAAATGAAGCTATTTAGAAGAGAGTTAGTTACTTGCTGTCAATGTACCGGTGATTCAAACACAGCTTTCATTTCTTGCTCAGCTAATAATATAAAAGTTGCTGATGCCTGGACTGGGGGAGGTTTTGTGCTTACTTCACTGACAATGTTGGATGCTGTTTATGACAAGAACATGCTTCAAGGACTTCTTCAGGAGATCAGCCCCTCTGAGGTGATATGTAATTACACCACTAGGTTACCAGGGGTCATCCCGGTGACCTTGTATGTAAAGCAGTCCAGAGCTACAGTCTAGCCTTCCAGGTTTGTCTTGCAGAGAGACAAGACCTCTTGGTGTACATATTAGTTTATTAAAGCTGTCTTATACTCGCACTGCTGTTGTGGTTATTGTCAGTATACCCTCTAAGAGCTTGCTATACCTACTACCTCATTGCTGTTTGCAGTTTGTCAAAGCTGTGTCTCTTGTTTCGCCTGCCACTAAAGTCACCCAGGATGATTCAATTGTTTCCCTTTGTGAAGTGAATAAAAGCAGTGATGGCATATACAGAGCCCTCCATAATGTTTGGGACAAAGACACTTTTTTTCCCCCTTTATTCACCCCTAAACACAGTTTTAAATTTGTGATCAAACAAGTCCTGTGATTAAAATGCACATTCCAGATATTATTCAAGGTTTGGTTTGACCATGTAGAAATTGCAGCACCTTTTATATATAGCCCCACATTTTAGGGCACCATAATATTTGGGTCAAAGCAATGGAATGTACAATATATTAAAGTAGGCATATTTAGTACATTGTTGCATATCCTTTGCATGCAATGAGTGCTTGAAGTCTGTGATTAATAGATATCACCAGGTGCTGAGTATCTGGTGATGCTCTGCCAGGCCTCTACTGCAGCTGTCTCCAACTCATTTTGGGGGTTTGTCCCCTTCAGTTTTCTCTTCAGCATATGGAAGGCATGCTCAATTGGATTTAGATCAGATGACTGACTTGGCTATTCAAGAATTTTCCAGCTTTTAGTTTTGGAAAAACTCCTTTGCTGCTTTAGGAATGTTTGGGATTATTGACATCCTCCAGGATGAAGCGCCATCCAATGAGTTTGGAGGCATTTTCTCAAACCTGAGCAGATAAGATGTTTCTATACACTTCAGAATTCATTTTGCTACTGCCACCAGCCATTTCATCACCACCATGTTTCACAGATGAACTGGTATCCTTTAGATCTTAAGAAGTTCCTTTACCCCTTCACACTTTGTTCTTCCATCACTATGATACAGGTCACTCTTGGTCTTATCTGTCTACAAGAACTTTTTCCAGAATTCTACAGGCTCTTTTTTGAATACTTCTTACCAAACTATAATCTGGCCATCTGTTTCTGTGGCTAACTAATGGTTTGCATCTTGTGTACCTCTGTATTTCTGTTCATGAAATCTTCTGTGGTCAGTAGTCATTGACATATCCTGAAGAGTGTTTCTGATCTGTCGGACCAGCATTTAGGGATTTTGCTTCATTATGATGAGAATTCTTCTGTCACCAGCTTCCTTGGAATATCAGTCCCTTTGTCATTACTGAGCTCATCAGAATGCTCTTCCTTCTTAATGATGTTCCAAATAATTAATCTTGGTAATCCTTTGAGCGATGTCTCTTATTTTTAATTTTTTTTTACCTCATAATAGCTTCTTTGACTTTAATTGGCACAACTCTTGTCCTCATATTGAAAAAATGGCATTGTGAATATCAAAGCAACAGAGTCACTATGCTGTGATAGCAGAGTGATGCTCAAGTGTATGACTGCTGTTTCTCTTTCTGAAGGTCCTGACAAACTAGGTCTTGCCTTTCACATTGTGGATTGGAAGTTCTCCGTCCCATTACTTTTAACTCATGGTTAACCACTGCATACCTGCTTTCACACGAGATTGAAATTGACAAATGAGGCTTTGATCCAGTGGCAATATGGACCATGTGACCAGACTTGATATTATGGACTATAATACTCACATATTGATAGACACAGACAGACATCATTCAGTATGTAGTCACTCACTCTATCATGCAAACATGTGCAAGCTCAGGCACTTAATGCCATTGCCTATGGCATCCCATTCTCCCCCCCCCCCCTCCCACCCAACCACCTGACCTCTCTCAGCCTCAAACCTCCATGTTCCTGAATCTCTTCTCCTTTAGTATCCCACCACACCTGTACTGTGATCTTTCCACTGTTCCACAGATAACTCTCTGGAGCCTTTACATTCCCTCTCCCATTGTGTTCTTGTGGTGCAACTAATGTATTGTTTGTATTGTATGTGCTGGCCCACCTCCTGAACCTGTGACTCCTCCCCTCAGAAATCCCTATAAAGGTTGTTATGCCAAAACTCCTCCCTCAGTACCTGCCTTGTAACCAGGCCAGCAACATGTGAGATCTGTTGATGTCTTAAAGTGATTAAAGCCTTTTAATCACAACTCTCTGTCTAATGAGGTTGATCGATAGCACTGAAATTTAATTACCTTAAATTTTGGGCCATGGACAAGGCAATACTGGTGGATAAACTGGACACCAACCCTAAAGATCTAGAGGCCCTCAGTCAAATTTGACCAATGGTTGCACTGACTCAACACTTTCATGAGAAGCAACGACATGCACAATGAGGAAGACAAATGAGATCTACTCTTTGCTCAGGTCGGCCATTGAGACTTCCAGATGATAAGGGACAGAACTACTTATTCAACTGCAGTGGAGCTCCTGCAGAAACATTAGACCCCAACAAATGTCATCTACACCAGATTCTTTCTGGGCAGTCGTAGACAAGTGCCTGGTGAGTCAGTCGACGAATTCATGTGGGTCTTGTGAGAGCTGGGGTAAGCCTGTGACTGCAGAGAAGTCTCTGCTGCTGTCCATTTAGAAGGCCTGATGCACAATTCAGATGTGGCTGGATTCAAGTCTAATTACATCAGTCAGAGACTCCTGGGAAAGGACGATCAAAGCCTGCAAGTAGTCATTGACCTGGCTAAAGCATTTGAGACAATGCAGCTGCATGCAGAGGTCTTCTCCTCAGGGAATGTGGCTGCTAAATGAGGAACTCAGGCGCTGCCATCTTGGGATGTGGGGTCCCAAGTTACTGCCACCACCATTGAGCACCCAAAGTGCTACTTCTGCGGCCATGTGAAGCATCCCCAAGAAAACTGCCTGCCCAAAACGCTACATGCTTTTGCCTACAGGAAGACAGGACACTACAGGAAGGTATGTAGGTCCCAACATTTCTCCAGCAGCGCCGTGTGTGGCCAGCAGCACCACCATCTTAGACCACATCACTTCCAGCTTCACTTCCGGTCATGGGAAATGGCTCAGTGGGACCAAGGGGGGCAGAAAAATGGTATGGCAAAGAGCAGCACCACAAACCAACTCTATAGTAGGAACTCTGACAGCAACCAGGCATTGGCCTTGATTACCCTGGATCAGGACTGCCCACATCAACTGGCCAGGGCCATGATGAACATTGAGGTAAATGGTCACGTCACAAATTGCTTATTTGATACAGGGAGCACAGAGAGCTTCATTCATCTGGGCACAGTATAGTGCTACTCAGTCATGGTAACCCTGGCAAAATTTATCATCTTCCTGGCCTCCAAATCCCACTTGGCTGAGATCCACGGGTGCTGCACCATGCCGTGACTCTGACTGTGCAGGGCATGGTGCACAAGAACTTTAAGATCCTTATCATGCCACAGCTCTGCACTCCAGTCGTACTGGGATTGGACTTCCAGTGCCAACTAAAGAGCATTCAAATGTAGTTTGACTGTTCTCACCGCCCCTCATAATCTGCAATTGCAAATTCTTAAACCACCCAATTCTCCTCTCCCCAACCCAAATATAACCTGTGGTCTCTCTACCCTCCGGGTCCCACCAACACCCCTGTTCGAGAACCTCACCCCCGAGTGTAAGCTGGTCACCATCAAGAGCAGGCAATACAGTCCCGGGGACAGGGCCTTCATCAAAGCAGGTCTAACTGCTTCAGGCAGAAGGGCACAGGTGGTGGTTATTAAGAGCGGAGAGAAATAGCAGATGGTCATCGACTACAGCCAGACCATAAACTGTTCACCCAGCTGGATGCCTACCCACTCCCTGCATTGCCAACATGGTAAATGAGATCGCCTAGTTCTGGGTCTTCTCAACCACTGACTTCAACTTGGCCTACCACCAACTACCAATCCGTCGAGAGGTCAGCTTGTAACATTGCCTTTGAAGCAGACGGCCGCCTCTATCAATTACTCTGAGTCCCTTTCGAGGTCACCAATGGGGTCTCTTTCTTCCAGAGGGAGAAAAACTGAACAGTGGATGACTATGGAGCCAAGTCTACATTTCCTTACTTGGACAATTGAGCAGCAGGATCATGATGCTAACCTGCAGAAATTTCTCCAGATGGCCAAAAGCCTCAACCTATATTGTAACCAAAAAAAGTGTGTGCTCAGTACTTCATGACTGGCCATCCTGGGTTGTGTGGTAGAGAATGGTGTCATTTTTCACAATCCTGACCACATATGCCCCGCATTGCTCATACCCTCAAGGCCCTGAAAAGGTGCTTGGGCTTCTTTTTGTATTACGCCTAGTGGGTCCTAAATTACATGGACAAAGCCTGCCCCCTGGTGAAATCTACCACCTTTCCCCTGTCAGCGGAAGCCCAAGCAGCGTTCACACACATCAAGGGTGACATCGTCAAGGTGATGATGTATTCTGTGGATGAATCCATTCCCTTCCAGGTGGAGAGTGATGCGTCCAACTTTGCCCAGGCTGCCACGCTCAACTGGGTGGGCGGGCCAGTAGCTTTCTTTTCCCAAATCCTGCAGGGCCACAAACTTCAGCACTCAACCATCGAAAAGGAGGCCCAGGCCATAGTGGAAGCTGTGTGCCACTGGAGGCATGACCTGGTTGGAAAACCATTCACCCTGCTGACTGACCAACATGCAGTTGCCTTTATGTTCAATAGCAAACGGTGCAGGAAAAATTAAGAATGACAAGATCCTGAGGTGGAGAATTGAGCTATCCATCCACAACTAACTACAAGATATTGTACTGGCCTGGGAAGCTTAACAAGCCTCCCGATGCCCTGTCCTGGGGGGCATCTGCCAACACGCAGTTGGACCACCTCCAAGTCCTCCACAACAACCTCTGCCATCCCGGGGTCATCCAGCTCTACCACTTTGTTAGAGCCTGTAACCTCCCCTACTTGGTTGAGGATATCAGGGAGCTGATACAGAGCTCCCCAGTCTGTGTTGAGTGTAAACCCCAATTCTAAAGGCCAGACAAAACCCATCTCATCAAAGCTACCCACCCCTTCGAGTGGCTGAGAATGGATTTCATGTGCCTCCTTCCGTCCATCAAGTGAAATGTATACTTCCTGAATATCATCGACGAATACTCCCACTTCCCCTTTGGCATCCCCTGTCTGGACATGACCACAGCCACAGTCATAAAGGCACTGCACAGCATATTCGTTCTGTTCGGTTACCCCTGCTACATCCATAGTGACTGGGATCCTCATTTATGAGTGAGGAGCTGCACCTGTACCTACTATCCTAGGACATAGCCTCGAGCAGGACCATGGGTTATAACCCACAGGGGATCAGTCAGATAGAAAGGGAGAATGCCACTGTCTGGAAGGCAGTCCTCCTAGTCCTCGGATCAAAAGGCCTCCCCATCTCCCGGTGGTAAGATGTCCTCCCTGAGGCACTCCATGCCACCAGGTCCCTCCTCTGTCCTGCTACTAATGTGACACTGCATGAAAGGCCTTTTCCTTCCCCAGGAAGTTGGTGTTGGGAACCACACTGCCATCCTGGTTAATAAACCCTGGTCCTGTACTGCCCTGAAGGCATATCAGATACCACAAGATTGTCCCCCTGGTCGAGAAGGTCCACCTCCTCCACACATACCCCCAATATGCTTGCGTGGAGTACCTCAACCAAGCAATCAACATCGCCTTACAGTAACCCTGGCCAAACATTCCCACTAATTGCACTTGACACAGTGCCCCAACCCCAGACCAAGCAACCCCATGGTCCTACTAACCCCCCCCCCCCCCCCCACACCACCTCAGCCACTAAAGGCACAGCCTGTTGCACAAGACACCATCCAGGAAACCTTACGATGGTCTCAGCCACAGACGAGACCACTGGACGGGCTGAACCTGTAACGAACATTGAATCACATCACCCCGCCTGACTTTGTTCCAAAAGGGGGAATGTGGGCAACCACTGTATTGTTTGTATTGTACATGCTGTCCTGCCCCCTGAACCTGTGACTCTTCCCTCCTGGAAATCCCTATAAAGGCTGCTACAGCCAAGCTCCTCCCTCAGTACCTGCCTTGGAACTGGGCCAGCAACATGAGATGTGTTGATGTCTTAGGGTGATTAAAGCCTTTTAATCACAAGTCTCTGTTTAATGTGGTTGATCGAAGGTACTAGAGTTCGCCTCTGCTCACAATCCTAACCATGTTCAATCTTCAATTCTCAGTCCCATTCCAATCTATTTCTCTTTTCTACATTATTTCTGGATTAGAAGCTTCATCAAGCCTCAAGTGAAAAGAAATAGTTCTAAATAAACCAAAAGCTGAGATTTACCAAAATCCTAATTGAGGGAGGGGTCATTGGAGTGGGCTGAATCAGAGTGGTAAGGCTCTAGCTCAACAGGCTTCAGTGAGAACAGATGAGGGATAGTAGGAGTTGAACTAAGAAAGGGCCACTCTATTCAAGAACAAAAAGGATTCAGCAGGAAGGCACTGGTAAGAGCAGGTTATGCATATCATATATTGTGTTCCTCTAGTCATAAATAGTGGGAATGGCAGCTAAGGCAGGGGAATGCTCCTCTTGCAGAATGTAGTAATCAGTAAAGCCAACAGTATCTCTGACGACTTAATCTGTGAGAAGTGCATCCAGCTGCAGCTCCTGACAAGCCAAGTTAACAAATTGGAGCTGGAGTTGGATGAACTCCAGATTATTTAGGAGGCAGAATGAGGGGAGATGGATGACAGTCAGGAGTGGGATTGCTCATCAGGGAAAATATCACAGCTGTGCTCAGGCAGGATAGACCAGGGAGCTCATCTACTGATGGTATATTGGTGGAGCTGAGAAACGGGAAAGGTATGACCACACTTATAATAGTCAACAAGAATTGGAGGAATACATCTGTAGAGAGATAGCAGACAGCTGCTGGAAACATAAGGTTGTGAGAGTAAGGGATTTTAATTTTCCACATATTGACTGGGACTCCCATACTGTAAAAGGGCTGGGTGGCTTGGAGTTTGTCAAATGTGTTTAGGAAAATTCTCTCAATCAAAATATAGATCCATCAACTAGAGAGAGTGCAATACTGAATCTCCTATTGGGGAATGAGACAGGACAGGTGTCAGAAGTATATGTAGGGGAACATTTTGGGTCCAGTGATCATAATGTCATGAGTTTCAAGTTAATTATGGAGAAGGATAGGCCAGGACCAGGAGTTGAGATTCTAAATTGGGGAAAGGCCAATTTTGAGGAAATGAGAATTGGATCTAACTTGGATTGGGATACGTTGTTTTTGGGCAAGGATGTGCAAAGTAAGTGGAAGACCTTCAAAGGTGAAATTGAGAGTATAGAGTTAGTATGTTCCTGTCAGGATCAAAGGCAAGGTTTGCAGGCATAGGGAACTTTGGTTTATAAGAAATATTGGGGATTTAGTGCTGAAGAAGAGAGAGGTGTATAGCAGGCATAGGCAACGTGGAGCAAATGAGCAACTTGAAGAGCATTAAAAATGCAAGTAAAACCTCAAGAAACAAATAAGGAAGGTTAAAAGAAGACATGAGTTGCTTTGGCAGACAATGTGAATGAAAATCCTAAAGAATATTAAAAGAAAGGATAGTAAGAGACAAAATTGGTCCCTTTGAAGATCAGAGTGGTCATCTCTGTTGGAGCCAAAGGAGATGGGAGAGATTTTAAATGTTTTTTTAAAACCCCATCAGTATTCATTCAGGAAACAAAGTCATGGGAAGTAAGGAAAACAAACAAGAAAGTCATTGAACTTATACAGATTAAAGAGGAAGAAGTGTTTGCTGTCCTAAAGCAAATAAGGGTGGTTAAATCTCCGGGCCAGACAAGATATTCCCTCAGACCTTGAGGGAGACTAGTGTAGAAATTGCAGGGGCTCTGGCAGAAATATTTAAAATGTCCTAGCCACAGGATTAGAGAATAGCTCACGTTCCATTGTTTAAAAATGGCTCCAAAATAACCTGAGAAATTGTAGGCCGGATATACAATTATTTGGATAGCAAGAAACTGATCAGAGATAGTCAACATGGCTTTGTGCGTGGTAGATCATGTTTAACCAATCTTATAGAGATTTTCGAGGAGGATGCCAGGAAATTTATGAAGGAAAGGCTGTAGATATTGTTTACATGGACTTTAGTAAGGCCTTTGACAAGGTCCCATATGGGAGGTTAGTCAAGATTAGGAAGATTCATATGCTAGGTCTTCTTGATGAAGTAGTGAACTTGATTAGACCATGGCTGGATGGGAGAACCCAGAGAGTAATAGTGGATGACTGCTTCTCAGACTGAAGGCCTGTGACCTGTGGTGTGCCTCAGGGGTCAGTGCTGGGACCATTGTTGTTTCTCATCTATATCAATGATCTGGATGATGATATGGTAAATTGGATCAGTAAGTTTGCAGACGACACTAAGATTTGAGGTGTTATAGTCAGCGAAGAAGGTTTTTAAAGCTTGCAAAGGGATCTGGACCAGCTGGAAAAAATGGCAGATGGAATTTAATGCAGACAAATGTGAGGAGTTGCATTTTTGAAGGACAAACCAAGAAAGGACATACACGGTGAATGGGAGGGTACCAAGGAGTACAGTAGAGCAGAGGGACCTGGGAATACAAATAGATAATTCCTTGAAAGTGGGATTACAGGTGGATGGGGTTGTAAAGAGAGCTTTTGACATGTTGGCCTTCATAAATCAAAGTATTAAATATAGGAGCAGGAATGTTATGTTAAAGTTGTATATGACATTGGTGAGGTCAAATTTGAATCACCTATTTACAGAAAAGGTAGCAACAAGATAGAATGGTGAAGAGATTTATTGGGATGTTGCTTGGACAAGGAGTCGTGCCCAAAGGATGCATGTCATTGGGAACTGAATGCCCAAGAATACAAAGTGTATTGAAAAGATAGGCAGGTAAGCAGAGGGGGTGACGAGGCTCCGTTGGTAAGGAATAATATTAAATAGAAAGAGGAACCATAGGATAAAAAGATATAAAATCATTGTAGATTGAGTTAAGAAATGGCAAGGGTAAAAGGACATTGTTGGCAGTTATATACAGACTTCCAAATAGTAGCCAGGATGTGCACAACAAATTTAAAAAGTGGGTCAGAAGGACAATGTCATGGTAGTCATGGGGGATTTTAACACGCAAGTAGATTGGGCAAAAATAGGTTGGGACTGGATCTCAAGAGAAATAATTTGTAGAATGCCTATGAGAAGGCTATTTATGGGAGCTTGTTGATGAGCCCACTAGGGATTGGTTGTTCTGGATTGTTGTGTAATGTATCAGAGGTGATTAGAGATCTTGGAATAAATCAATGGTTTTCAAACTGCACCCACCCCCCCCCCCCCCCCCCCCCACCCAACAACTCACATTCCACTTTAAGTATCTGGTTTCAGATTGAGCACTGTCTATAAGAATTGTGTATGGTCTCCCCATGTCTGTGTGGGGCTCCAGTTTCCTCCTACCCTTCACAAACATATGGGGGTTATAGGTTAATTGGGTGTAATTGTTCATAATTGGATGGCATGGGATCGTCAGCCGAAGAGCCTGTTACCGTGCTGCATGTCTAAATTTAAAGGAAGGAGAAGCAAGAGAATCCCTTTAAAATCTCTGAGTATCCTTGTGCTCCCACAACTGAACTGACTCCAGTTCAGCTCAAACCATCAACAACCCGAGCTCCAAATCCAAACCTCTGACACAATCAGAAGTCTTCAATTCCTGGAGCCCTTCTTGCCCTCAGCATCCTCTCGAATTCCAGTTCCGATACCTGATGCCATGTGCCAGTCTCTAACAGCCTGCAGCCTGTGTGGGTTCCTTGCCCAGAAGTATTCAGGGTGTGTCTTCAGCCACAGAGACGCCCATGGTCACTGTCCTGTTGGGTCATCACCTCTAGTTTTCATCCCGAACAGGGGGTGCTCTCCCCATTTTCTGGTGCTCTGTGTCAGTCTGCTGCTACTCCAGAGTCTGCAACCCCTGGAGGCCACTCCCAACACAGGTGTTGCCATCTTAGACCCTGTGGCTTCAGGTTTTTTACACTGTTGTAACTCTTTTAACAGGCCTTTTAAAGCTTGTACAGAGCCATCAGCAATAGGACCGTGCGGATGAGCGATGTTACTCCACTCGCCACTCTCACTGGGTTTGCACCGGAAGTGACCTTAACCATTTCTGGACCTATAATTGTTTGGAACTCAGCATGTGTGAAAGCAATATTAGCTCACTGATGACATCAAGGGCACAGGTGTAAAGACATCCTGAGATTTATACATTATGGATTCTCACCACTCACCTGCAACAGCATCTTAATGATCCAAGCAATTTGCTTTAGAGAACAATTTGTTGGACCAAAGCAAAACTCAGCAATTCATTTTGAAAATGAAATCCATAACCACAATTCCAGAGACAGAGCTTGGATAGGAATAGAGTATCCACTTCATTATCAGAAATTAGCTTGCTCCTACCTGTGACGCAGTTGAAGCTGAGACGTCAACTACATGATTGGGCTCATAAGTATTAATAGCATTAGCTATCACTGCTACACTGTGGATCTGGGTCTGCAGAGTTGACAAAGAGTCCTTTGCTGGGTTAACACTGGACTCTTCCGTGCTCCTTGACATAGCACGCGAGTTTCCTGGTATGCCTACGAATGCTCCAATCATTTTATTGTGCACACCCATCAATTTTCTCCTACAAAGTGGAGAGAAGAGTATGGGTTGAGGTGAGAGAATTATAATGACACTGATTTACCACAGTTTACAAACAAAGAATACACTCACTTGTTTCCTTCAGCACACCATGAAGTCGACTTTTTTTTTATTATTCACTGGACACATCATTGCATTCTTCAACTCCCCAAACACCACTGATCTTCTTATTAGCTCACTGCCACATGTTTGATCCTGACGCTCTCACTTTCCTCCTCCTGCATCTGAGATTCAACACCTGTATACCGATGCTTAACACACCCACACGTGCACTATTTCTCCTGCAGGTTGCATCAGTTACATCATTAACTCCCAATGAAGGTAAGTATGCAATAGCCCCCCCACCCCAGCCTTTGAGCCATGGAAGGAATGACTGATTGGACTGTCCCACTGTGTAACTGACTGGAGGGCTGAAAGTTCAGCCCGATCTCGTACGACAGTGCAACACAGGTGATGACTGGCAAGAGTGCGACTGGCTCTCTAACTCTGGCTCCAACGCAGAATATGGACCATTAATAAATGTTGGGCTTCAACTTGTTGATGGAAACTGTCAGCTTTTCTATTCCTGTCAATCACAAAGGTCTTTGGGTGGTGTTGTAAGACCTGAAAAGAACCATCGTAAACTGGCTGGAGTGGTTCACGAACATTATGCCAGAGGAACAGGAGTACAATGTCATAAATCATTCAGCACATACACTGGAGGTGACGCCTGCCATGCAGGAGTAGGTATTCCCAAAGACGATCAACATAACTAGCCAGATCATAGAGTTGTGCTTTGACTGAGATTCACAAACTCACCTGGCAAGGTTAATGTAGTGACGCATATTAGCTCTGCCAGTGAACATCCAAGATCTGCTTTAACAGCAGTATGCATGCCAAGGAGAACTATGGGCAAACATTTGCTCCTAATGAAGGCAAGTACGTGACCACAACAGAAGTAGGTTAAAAAAAAAAACCCCATAGAAATCCAAACTTACACTATCTGAAATATGTAAATCAAAAGAAAATGTGGGTTGATGAGAGGAGGAAGTGGAATTGAGGTCATTTAGATAGAAGCATTCAGTCAACATCGATGATCCTGTGGCTGGCCATGGACCTGTATTGCTTGCTCCTTACTAAGGCAACCAGCTTACTTTATTTTAAAACAAATGAATAAGCAATTAAATTAAAATCCAATTTTTCTGAACATGTCCTCCCACACTGCCAGTGGTGGAAATCAATAGGAAATTTGAATAAAAATAATTTTAAAATGTTTATTTCTTGCTTTGAAGCTTGGTTATAATCTTGATTTTTTTTGAAGTTAACAGTAAATTGACTTCAGAATTCTGCTTACAATTATCATTTTAAGTACAGAGTTGTAAGAAGTTGGCTGTTTGTGACTGATGCAAGATGACTCAAGTTAATAATAAACAAATGAGATCCAAATTATTCTGGTCATAGTAAACTTTATTTTCACTGCTGCTTTACCTTAAAATAGGAAAACTATACAACAATTAAGAGGAAGAATTCATTTGATCAAATATCCAGACCGACGGTGCTGATTCATATCTAGTTTTAGTCGAGCAGTGGTGGAACCTCAGGGTTATCCTGAAAGTCACCGATGTCCCTTTTCAGTGCCCTACTTTGATTGATTTTGAGTGGTCCTTGAGGAACTGATTTCTTCATTGTCACTATACTGGTTATGTCAACGTGTTTGCTTGGATCCACTTCCAGCTTCTCAATACATTGAGTTGTTCTGTGGGATAACAGCAGAATATTCAATCAGATTATTGTACAATTCAAATCTTCCCATCCATTGGGTTTATACATTTATTATTGTATTAGGCTAACCTGTTTCATTAGTATTACTTTTATTGGGCACACTGTAACTTCAAATTAATTTAACATTCTCCTTCAAAAAATTTCACACTTAAATGGTGGAATTTGAGGTTTTTTTGGAGGTCACAGATGCAATTGATGACAACATCATTGGAAGTGCCTTGTGAAGCCTTGGTGGGGGTGGAGTTTGGTATCATTTCTTTCATTCTTTATCACTCAATCTTCATCTTCTGGCCACTTAATTTTAAAGGGGAATGTGGAAAAGCATCTGGAATGTGGTGAATGGGTTTACCATTTGGATCAGTCTATTTGAAATTTGTCTTGCAAAAGGTGACACAGCACCATGCATATGACTGCAGGAAAAATGCATCAGGCTCTTCAGACAAAATTGGGTTTGAACATTCAGCATTATTTTTGTGAAAGTTATTCTGGGAGTGAACAGTGGCACAGCAGGTAGTGCACAGTTAAGCAATTAGGTCAGTCCTGACTCTGGATTTATCTGTTGGTTATCTATGGGTTTAAATATGGTTGACATAGATCATATCATTAAATGAGACAGAATTTACTCTTTGTTTAAATAAAGGAATTGTTTAATTTAGTCTTTTTTATTTTCTATCCAGAACTATTTTTGAACATCTTATGAGAAAGAGATAGATGGTTAATTACCATAGTGATCGAATTTAATGTTTTAAAGAAATATTGTTAAATAAACAAATATGAATAGATTGTTGATTAATATTTATTTAATTTGTGATAGGCATTTGTATGTTAAAATCAATAAAAATATTTTAAAAAGTAAAATAATTATCTGTGAGGTGTTTGCATTTTCCTCCTTTGACTGCATACACTTCCCCAGGCCTTCTGGTTTCCTCCCACATCTCATATTACACTATTGTAAATTGTCTCAAATGAAAAGAAATGGCAGGGGCATGGCAAGACGTGTGGTTCCACCTTCCCCCAGTTAGACTTCTAAATACCCGAATTTAAAATTTGTAAAGGTGGTTAAAAATAATATTTATAGACTTTGGAATATTGGAGGATTGCAATGGCTGCAAATGTGAAAAATTCAAAAACTCAATTGCAAAAGAAATTACCTTACAAAAGTGTTGAAGAACTGAGGCCTACTTACCAAGTTGAAGCCATGGAGTCATCACCTGGAGTCCCCAAGCCTCAGAGGACTCCTGGTCGGTTAAGTATTACGCCGGCACTGATTGCAAGATGGCGCCGGCTCAGTGACGGGCTCAGCTGGCCCTGACTTGTGCCCCCGTGAGTCCAGGGGCGTGGGCGGATCAGCTGACCAAAGACAGACCCGTGAGCCCACAATACTGCCTGGCAGTCTGGAGCGCGCAGTGTAGCACCTGTGTGGAAGATGACTTTGCCGGGCATGTGTGGAGTGTTGTGGGTCTGGGAACTACTGGACAAGGTGTGGGCTGTGGGGGAGCCTGAACAGCGGTGGGCTGAAGAGGTCGGCACGCTTTCGACAGGCGTTCAGACCAGCAGCCGCACTGGAAGAGGACCTATGATGTTAGAGGCGGAAGAAAGATCAACATTACTGGAACTTACACAGGAAGAAATGGGGACTGAGACCAGAAAAGGTAGGCCTCAAAAGGAGGTGATGGAACCTGGAATGGATTCTGTGTTCACAATTTTGGAAGGGATTGCTCATCAAATAGAACATATATCAATACAGATGTCTACTCAGATGACTCAAGGATTTATGGAAGTGAAAACTAAAATGACTACTATATGTGAAGAAATGACTTGTATGAAGCAAGGTATTAATGTATTTAAAAGTGATGTTAATAGATGTATAAAATCAGTGGACACTGTACAAGATAACATTTAAAAAGATTGAAGTTTTTTTTAATGTAAGAATCAAGTAGAGCAAAATATGGAAAAATGGATGACATTCGTGGATTGGGGGATTCAGAAGAAGGAATTATTGAAGAAGATTGATTCATTAGAAAATCAGGGTTGAAGAAATAATGTAAAAATAGTAGGTCTTCCAGAAGATATAGAAGGTTCTGATCCAGTAAAGTTTTTTAAGAAATGGATTCCTGAGGTGTTAAGCAAGGAATTTTTTCTGGATGGTCTGGAGTTAGATCGAGCACATAGAGCACTAAGGAAGAAACCGTTTCCAGGCCCACCACCATAAGCAGTTTTGATTCGCTGTTTGAAATACCAGGACAGAGAAATGATATTATGAATGGTGTGTAATGGAGGATTTAGACCAGCTTATGCAAGAAGGGATGCAGTTGCATCAGAAGACATAATCTAAATTTACACTATGAGGCCCAGAGATGCAGTTTTCTTTTGTTGGTCGCAGACTGTCAGGAGACCTTGAAGATAATTAAATCATTTGTTCAAAGAGATAAGATCTGAAGTAAACAACTTTTGGGTAATATAAGCCGTGGTCCCACTGCTGATGTTTGAGACTCTCCAAGAGGTGGCAACATCTCTCAACAAGAAGAACTTCAAGAGTCCAGCTAACGTCCCGGTCGAGGGAGGTAGAGAAGCTGCTACCGGCGCCCCGACAACCTACTACAAGTGTGCAGTCGTCGCCTCGCTTTGGCAGTTGGGAGCAGTTCAGGCATTGATAAGTATAATTGGGAAGGGCTTGCATATTGTAGTGTGAATTCAGCTAGCTATTTAGTAATAAAGACTTGTATAAACTGAACTGCTCTCGGTGTGTGTGTCTATTTTCTTGCGGTAGCTCAAACACTGTGACCAATCTAAAACGATCAAAATGAGAGATATAAGTTTACCCAAGACAATTCCCAAATGTGGATCGGGTTCTACTCCATGCCTTTCTTTATCTGCACAGTACTGCTGCCGGAGTTTAATATTACGGCAGATCGTTTGGACATGCTTATCCTCCCATTCTTTGGCTCGGTCCTGACTGGTGCAAACAATCTCACTCATCATGGAACAGTGTTGTCGCAGGGCTTCTAGCTCCTCCTCTAGTTGCTCTCTCTTACGCTGAGATTCTACTTCTCGCCTTACTGATTCTGATTCATGCTGAACAGAGTGGCGTAAGGCTGTGGCCAGCAGCCAAAAACTGTCTGTCAGCGTCCCCTTTTTAACAGGAAATTTACTGTCTCGAAGGAGAGTGGCAACCCGCTCTCCCAGAGGCGCACTTGATGGATCTAACTTCTCATCCCAACTGAGGGGTGGTCCCAACAAAGACAGGGTATTGGCCAACATGCCAAACCCATCGTCTTTGGAATTCCATCCTGGAGTCAAGAACTGCTCAGGGCTCACCTCTTTCTTTCGACGAAACATCTTGAGACCAACCCTGCTCGCTGCGCCAATTGTCTTGGGTAAACTTATACCTTTCATTTTGATCGTTTTAGATTGGTCACAGTGTTTGAGCTACCGAAAGAAAATAGACACACACACCGAGAGCAGTTCAGTTTATACAAGTCTTTATTACTAAATAGCTAGCTGAATTCACATTACAATATGCAAGCCCTTCCCAATTATACTTATCAATGCCTGGACTGGTCCCAACTGCCAAAGCGAGGCGACGACTGCACACTTGCAGTAGGTTTTCGGGGTGCCGGTAGCAGCTTCTCTACCTCCCTCGACCGGGACGTTAGTTGGACTCTTGAAGTTCTTCTTCTTGTTGAGAGATGTTGCCACCTCTTGGAGAGTCTCAAACTTCCGCAGTGGGACCATGGCTTATATTACCCAAAAGTTGTTTACTTCAGATCTTATCTCTTTGAACAAATGATTTAATTATCTTCAAGGTCTCCTGACAGTCTGCGACCAACAAAAGAAAACTGCATCTCTGGGCCTCATGGTGTAAATTTAGATTATGTCTTCTGATGCAACTGCATCCCTTCTTGCATAAGCTGGTCTAAATCCTCCATTACATGGCGGTGCAGAAAGCACGACAGAATCAGGCTCCAATGATGGTCCAGAATAACAGGATTTTTTAATGCGGATTTGAGTCGAGAAATTATTAGAAGGCGCTGAGAATTTAATTCAGCTAAAGTACTGTGGCGAAAGGGATATAAATTTGCCTTTCATTATCCGGCCGTGTTAAAAGTTTTTTATGGGAACTTTCAATCTCAATTCTTTGAAAATGATCATGACACATTAATTTTTGCAAATTCATTGCCAGATTTACGAGGAAATGGACGATCGTCATCACTGTCACCTAAGAGGAGGGTAAATGGCAATGGAAATGGGAAGAATGGAAAACATGGAAAGAATGGGAAGAAAGTTGAATTGACACAAAGTCTTATTGATATTGAAGATCCGGAACAATCATTGGGACTGGAATCATTGGGTTGATTATTTTTGTTTCAGTATTTTGTGAAAGTCTGACTCGGGGGGCTGGATGACACTGAGACCTTTAGTCATCTGCCACTAGTGGGTTTTACCACACCCAGATTTTAGGGAGCTACTACTTTTTAGCAGTTTGTTTTGGGGATTGTTAGTTTTCTTTTCCTTTTTCAAAATATTTACATCAGGGGGGGTAAGAATATTAAGGGAATTAGAAGGGGAGTATTATTTTATAGTAGTGGAATATATTATTAGATTAAGATATGTCTAATTTGAATTTTGCAACTATTAAGGTTCAAGGTTTGAATAACCCAATTAAGCGCAAACAAGTTTTGGCTTATTTAAGAAAAATGAAAGTTGATATTGCTTTTTTGCAAGAAACACATTGGACTGAAAAGGAACATTTGAAATTCAACAGAGAGTGGATTGGTCATGTATTTTCTTTAATTCTGAAGCAAAGGGTGTAGCAATTTTAATTCATAAGAAATTTCTGTTTGAATTGGAATCGTTTGAAGGAAATGCTGGGAGGGTTTTGATGGTTAATTGTAAAATTTTTGCTGACAAAAGGCAAAGGAGGAAAAACCCAACACCCAACCCCAACCAACCAATTTTCCCCTGCAGCCGCTGCAACCGTGTCTGCCTGTCCCGCATCGGACTTGTCAGCCACAAACGAGCCTGCAGCTGACGTGGACTTTTACCCCCTCCATAAATCTTCATCCGCGAAGCCAAGCCAAAGTTTTTATTACTTTTGTAAGGAGCAGATTACTTTGTTTTTGGCTGAGAATGTCAATTCAGTATGTAGTAATTTTGTATTGTGGGATGCTTTGAAAGCATATTTATGAGGGCAAATTATTAGTTATACTATGAAAGTTAAAAAGCAATATGCGACGGAAAGCTTAATGTTAGAGAAACAAATTGCTGAATTGGAAAAGGAATTTCAGAAAGATGTTACAGAAGCTTAAAAAAAGCTGCTTTAGTGAAGTTGAAATTACATTATAATACTTTACAAACTTATCAGTATGAGCCTCTACTTTATCGATCTAAGCAACGTTATTACGAACTGGGTGAATGAGCTCATAAGGTATAGCATGACAATTAAAAAGAGAACAGACATCACAAATTATTAATGCTGTGAAAAATAATTCAATAGTTACCTATAAGCCTCAGGAAACTAATGATCAGTTTCATTCATTTTATCAAAAATTATATACTTCTGAGGGAAAGCGGAATGCTGGTTCTATCGAATCCTATTTATTTAAATTAAATTTACCTGTTTTAGGGGAGGATGAGGTTAAAGAATTGGAAGCTACATTTATGGATTTTGAGATTAAAGAGGCTCTACAAGAGATGCCAAATGGAAAGTCGCCAGGAGATGATGGATTTTCTGTTGAATTTTATAAAGTTTTTTATGAAGATTTATCCTCTATATTTGGAGATGTGTTGCAGCAAGTAACAGAGAAGCAGTTGTTACCAGAATCTTGTTCAAGTGCTATAATTACTGTGATTCCTAAAATAGGGACCCATTGAAAGTATCTTTGTATAGACCTATTTCTTAGATTAATAACAATGGTCAATGCATTTAGACAGCAACTTAACCTGGATGCGGAAAAAGCCTTTGATAGGGTTGACTGGAATTTTTTTGTTTAAGGTGGTAGAGAAATTTAATTTTGTCCTTTATTTTATAGGCTGGGTTAAGGCTTTATATAAAAATCTAACTGCTAAGGTGGTGACAAATGGTCAAATTTCCTTATCATTTCATTTAATGCATTCGACTCGACAAGGTCACCAGCCTTATTTGCATTGGCTATTGAACCATTAGCTCAGACAATAAGACAGAATGATAAGATTAAAGGAAAGAAAATTGGGGAGGATGAATATAAGATTAATTTATTTGAGGATGATGTGCTGGTATATTTGACAGAACCGGAACAGTCTTTCAAATATTTACAAGATTGTTTGTTAAAATTTGGAGAGCTATCTGGATGTAAAGTAAATTGGGATAAAAGTGAAATATTGCCAGTTGGGGATGGAGATTATTCAGAATATAAAAGTATTATAAAATTGAAGTGGTCAAATAGAATTAAATATTTGGGAGTGGTAGTAAATGCCGACTACCAATCTTTATATAAATTGAATTACGTCCTTTTATCAAAAAGGATTAAAATGGATTTGATTAAATGGAAAGATTTGCCATTAACATTAATTGGTCGAGTAAATTGCATTAAAATGAATATTTTTCCTCGAATTCAATATTTGTTTCAGTCTATACCATGTTTATTTTCAAAGGGTGTTTTCAGGACCTGAATAGGGCAGTACGGGAGTTTTTATGGAAAAGAAAATTAGCCCGAGTAGCTTTACATAAACTTACATGGAAATATGCTTTAGGTGGATTGCAGTTAACTCACTTTCAAAATTATTATGACGCAGCTCAGTTGAAATTTGTTAGCAGATTGATGGATGTCGACCAACCTCCGAGTTGGGCAAAGGTGGAAATGGCTTGTATATCTGAAGTTGAGATACATCAGTTTATATTTAAATGGAATATGAATTTATTGCGGGAATGTGATATGGCGGTATTAAAACACTTGTTAAGAATATGGATTAAAAGAAACAGGGTTTTAAGATCAAAGGGTAAATTACCAATTCAAACCCTGTTATATCATAACCAGCTTATTCCTTTTTAAATGTTTAATAATCATTTAAAGAAATTGAATTCTCAGGGCATAAAGATAATTCAGGACTGTTTTGAAGGCCAATTTCTTTCTTTTATTCAATTGAGGGAGAAATTTGATATATCTGTAAATTCTCTGTTTGTGTATTGTCATCTCAGAGCTTTGATAAACGATAATTAAGGTAAAGAGATGAATTTACCCATGTTGACAAAATTTGAGTCTTTGATTTCTTCTGTACCTAAGAAAGGTTATATTTCAGATATGTACCAATTGTTACAAGATAGTATGGATAAACCGGAATGGGAGAAATCTAGGCTTAAATGGGAAAGTGATTTAACATATTTTTCCATAAGATAATTGGGAGGTTATGTGTTCTGATAGTGTAACTGAAGGAACGGATGTATGTTATGGAATGGTCAATTATAATTTTTTACATCAGTTATAGTTGTAAAAAAAATGGATTTAGTAATTTGGATTCTTAGATTTTTAGATGTGGACTATGTACTGGAACTTTTTATATGCTGTTTGCTCTCGTTTTAAAGTACAACCATTTTGGGAAGGAATAAATTAGTTTTGGAAAAATTATTTAAGATTAAATTACCGTTAGACCCATCAATCTTTTTGTTGGGATATATGGTTTCTTTGAAAGGATGAAGGTTGGATAAATTTCAAATTGCATTTGTACGTCTAGTGTTATCTGTAGCACAAAAATGTGTAGCTAGTACTTGGAAGGATAATGTGGAGGTTAATATAACACACTGGCATAATGAGTTGAGAAATTGTATTATGGAAAAAAAATACATGTAATCTACATGATAATTATTCTTTTTTTGTTAAAATGTGGTCTTCTTATTTGGAGTATATGAATTTAGAAATACTTTGAAATATTCTTTATAATCACTATTATCTTTATATCTGGCTCCCCTTAAGGCAGCTGAAGGGGTGGGAAGGGTTTTTGTTTTTCCTTCCTGTTATGTTTGATTGTAAGTTGTTTAAATTCTTTTAAATAGAGTTTTTAAAAAAAAGTGAAGAGAAATGCCAGGGGAATGAAGGGTGTGTTGCATGTGAGAAATAATACGATACAAGTAAGTAAATGCAGGAATCTGGCTGATGAGAATGCTCCGAGGTCTGGCATAGATTTGGTGGGCTAAATGGCCTCATGACAAAAACAAAATATGCAAACAATGACAGTTACTTTGAAGAACAATGTAGTGAAAGATAGCAATTTTGGACTTTATTGACATCATTTTGGCAAGCTAGGTGCCAGTAAATCAGTGCAAGGATGTACAAAAATCTGCTAAGAATTATGTACTCAATCAATCAACTGCTGCGAGGCAGAAATATGTGAACATTTGGTGATGTCATATTAAAACGATATTCTTAACAGGAAAGTGAGGATTGGTAAGAACATCTCCACCACAATCTATCGCTCCCTGTGCCTCTTAAACCTCCTTTAAACTTTCCTCTTCTTGGAGAGCTATGCCATCTAATGCACCTCTCACCCTGAGCCTATTCCTCTGAAATAAACTGGACTATAAAATGAACTAGAATAAGCAAATTATATATCTATCTATGTTTCACCAATCAGTAAAGAAATGTTAAGCCCTTACAATTGAGGTTATAATACAATAAAGATTCTGGAGCACCATAAAACATTACAGCATATAAACAAGGCTCCCCCATCCCCCTCGGCCATTCTAGTTTGTGCCAAATCATTTTTTTTGCCTAATTCCACTTACCTGCACCCAGTCCACAGCCCTCCATACCTCTCCCATCCACGTATCTGTCCAAATTCTACTTTAATGTTAAAATTGAGCCCGGATCTACCACTTCAGCTGGTAGCTCATTCCACATTCCCACCACTCTCTGTATGAAGAAGTTCCCCATCATATTCACCTTAATTTTTTCCCCTTTCACTCTTAAACCTTTGGTTTGTATCTCACCTACCCTCAGCGGAAAAACCCTATCTACATTTACTCTGTCTGTCCCCCTCATCATTTTAAATGCCTCTATCAATTCTTCCCTTATTCTTCTACACTCCAGGGAATAAAGCCCTAACCTGTTTAACCTTTCCCTGTAACTCTGTTTCTGAAGTCCAGGCAACATCCTAATAAATCTTCTCTGCACTCTTTTAATCTTATTCATATCTTTCCTTTAGTTAAATGACCAAAACTGTAGACATTACTCCAAATATGGCCTCACCAATGTCTTATACAATTTTAACATATCATCCCAACTCTTGTACTCAGTTGTTGCGTTTATGAAGGCCAATATGCCAAAAGCTTTCTTTACCACCCTATCCACCTGTGATGCTATTTTCAGGGAATTATGTATCTGTATTCCCAGATCCCTCTGTTCTGCTGCACTCCTCAGTGCCCTACCATTTATCGTGAATGTCCTTTCTTGGTTTGTCCTTCCAAAATGCAACACCTCACACTTGTCTGCATTAAATTCCATCTGCCAGTTTTCAGCCCATTTTTCCAACCTGTCCAGATCCCTCTGCAAGCTTTGAAAACCTTCTTCACTGTCCACAATGCCTGCAATCTTAATGTCATCTGCAAACTTGCTGATCCAATTTACATTATCATCCAGATCATTGATATTGATGAGAAACATCAATGGTCCCAGCACTGATCCCTGATGCACACAGCAAGTCACAGGCCTCCAATCTAAGAAGCAATCATCCACCACTACTCTCTGGTTTCTCCTGTCCACTCATTGTCGAATCCAGTTCACGACTTCACCATGAATACCTAGTGTCTGAACCTTCCTGACTAACCTCCCATGTAGGACCTTGTCAAAGGCCTTACTAAAGTCCATGTAGACAACATCTACAGCTTTTACCTCATCAACCTTCTTGATAAAAACTCTATAAGATTGGTTAAGCATGATGTACCTTGCACAAAGCCATGTTGACTTTCCCTAATCTGTCCAAGGCTATCCAAATAATTGTATATCTGATCTCTTAGAATACCTTCCAATAATTTACCTTCTACTGACATCAGGCTCACTGACCTATAATTTCCAGGGTTACTTTTGGAGCCTTTTTTAAACAATGAAACAACATGAGCTACCCTCAAATCCTCTGGCAACACACCTGTGGCTAAGGATATTTTAAATATTTCTGCCAGAGCCCTTGAAATTTCTACACTAACCACTCTCAAGTTCCAAGGGAATATATTGTCAGACCCTGGGGATTTATCCACTCTTATTTTCTTAAAGACAACAAGTATCCCCTCCTCTTTAATCTGTATAGGTTCCATGACCTCAGTGCATGTTTTCCTGACTGCCCACGATTCTGTGCAATTTTCCTGTGTGAATGCTGATGAAAATAAAAACATTTAATACCTCTTCCAGCTCCTCTGGCTCCATACAAAGCCAACGACTCCAATCTTCAAGGGGACCAATTTTGTCCCTTAATATCCTTTTTCTTTTAATATACTTGTAGAAAACATTAGGATTTTCATTCACATTGTTTGCCAAAGCAATCTCGTTTTCTTTCAGACTTCCTGATTTACTTGGTTTTTCTTGTATTTTTTTTATACTCCTCAAGTACTTCAATTGCTCCATGTTGCCTATACCTCTCTTCTTCTGAACGAGATCCCCAATATTCCTAAAAAAACAAGATTCCATATAGGGATGGAATTTGTGATATGTGTCCAAGAATGCTTCCCAATTTAATAAATTGAGGGCCTTATTAGAGAATGTGCAACACGGAACCTCCTCTTTGGGTATGAGTTTGGGCAAGTGGGTGATTAGTACATGTACCAAAATTAATGGTGTATTGGTCAGTGAGGAAGTATACAATTCCCAGGGCCTGACAAGATATTCCCTTGGACCTTGAGGAAAGCTGCAAGGGCCCTAGCAGAGATATTTAAAATGTCTTTAGCCATAGTGAGGTACCAGAGGATAGCTAATGTGGTTCCATTGTTTAAGAACATTTCCAAGAGTAATTGGCAAATTATAGGGCAGTAAGCCTGACATCAGTAGAGGATAAGCTACTTGAAGATATTCTAAGAGACCAGATTTGAATAGAAATAGGCATACTCAACATAGTTTTGTGTGTGGCAGGTTAAGTCTAACCAATCATAGTTTTTCAGGAAAATTGAAGGAACAGCAGAGCAAGTTATCTATGTGGACTTTAGAGAGGCCTTTGACAAAGTCAAGGACATTCAGTCACTCAGTATTCTGGATAAGGTAGAAAATTAGATTAGGCACAGGATTTGCAGGAGAATCCAGAGAATGGTTGTAGAAGATTGCCTTTCTAATTGAAAGCCTGTGACTACCAATCCTAAAGGATTGGTGCTGAATCCATTGTTGTTCGTCATCCACATCAATGATCTGGAATGATAACATGATAAAGTGGATAAGCAAATTTGCAGATGACACAAAAATTGGGGGAATAGTGGTCAGAGAAGAAGGCTTTCAAAACTTGCAGTGGGATCAGGACAATTGGAAAGATGGGCTGCAAAATGGCAGATAGAATTTAATGCTGACAATTGTGAAATGTTGCACCTAGGAGGAAGAACCAGGGTAGAATTTGTACAGTAAATGATAGGGAACTGCAGAGTACAATTGATCCAGAATACAGATATATAATTCCCTGAATGTAGTGTCACATGCAATTAGGTTTGTATGGAGAACTTTTTGCACATTGGGTTTCAAAAATCAAAGCATTGTACTGAGTGCATGAGTTGTTATATTATGCTGAAGTTGTAAAAGACATTGGTGAGAGGCCAAATTTGGTCAATTGTATGCAGTTTTGGTCACCTACCTACAGGAAAGATATCAGAAAGATTGAAAGAGTGAGACAGCATTTACAAGGATTTTGCCAGGACTTGAAGAGCTAAATTATAAGGAGAGGTTGAATAGATTAAGACCTTATTCCATGGAGCATCAGAAATGAGGAGAGATTTGATGGAAGTATATAAAATTATGAGGAGTATAGATAGAGTAAATGCAAACAGGCTTTTTCCACTGAGGTTGGGTGAGACAAGAACTAGAGGACATGGGTTAAGGGTGAAAGATTAAATATTTAGGGGGAACTTCTCAGAGGTTGGTATGATTGTGGAAATGTTGCATGCAGGATCAATTTAAACATTTAAGAAGAGTAGATTGGATAGGTCTATGAGTGGGAGGGATATGGATATCTATGGCCCAGATGTAGGTAGATGTGACGAGGCAAAATAAATTTGGCAAAGATTAGATGGGCTGAAGGGCTTGTTTCCACACTGTAGTGTTCTATGGTTCCAGAAGGATATGGATCAAATGCAGGCTCTTGGGACTAGCCTAGGATGCTAATGTAGTAAGCAGGGAAAAGTTGAGCCAAAGGGCCTGATAGAAGTGTATGTCTATGATTTAGATACTGGAATCTTGAGCTAGCTAAAAGAAGCAAAAGGACTTCGTGAGCCAGATAGCATCCATGGAGAGAAATAGATAGTAAAAATTTTAGGTTTGGGTCCTTTTATTTGAATTCCTCAAACTTTTCCTAGACTCAAGATTTCAGCATCTGCAGTTTCTTGTGGATCTAGTTTACCAATTATGATAATTTTGATATGCAAATATATTGCATTTAAAAAGTTACAGGAGAACCTTGGCATTTATTGAAACATTTAAGTTTTTAAGGTAAATTGATAAAAGTTATAAAGTTTGTAGATGAAACCGGATGGCTCAGGTTCACGAGTGAAATTTTGAAACACAAAACCAGACAGCAACTCAGTGCCCAATTATTTGTTACATTTTAGTTTATCACAAAAATGGAAGCTTTCTTAACCCTTTTCAAGTTCTGATTTTAACCTGGGATGAAAGATGACCTTACCTTGAAACATTAGCTTGAGGTAATTTTAATTCCTTGGCCTGATTCTCATTTTAAGAAATTATAATTCCTGTGTGTGGTAAATATCAGGGCATTTAATTTCTTATTTACCATCTTAAATGTACCAATCTTTGAAAGGTCACAGGGACAAAGTTAATTTCCAAAGTCTATTGAGAATAGAGTCTGCAGAGCCAAGTGGATGTGCCATATTCCAGCTATGATGAGTAAAAAGTTAATGAGTGTAGAAAGATTACTGTAATATAGAAGCATACATCTGATACGCTGAACAACTTCCTTCCAATCCATCAAAATTCTATGATTCTACGATTTATTTGTTGGCTTCCTGTGCACCCCACCTTTCTCTGACCACCATTGATTCAAGACACAACATAAATGCAGGTAATTGTGTTGATTAAAATAGGAAATATTTAACTTGTGTTACATAATAGTTACCTTGCGACATCTGGGTGTAGATTGGTGCTGTTTAAAGGTTGAGCTGTAATTTTACTCTTGGGCTTTGGTCTAATTATTTCTTGTGCCTGAAAGGATTATTTCAGATTGAAGATTCACATTAAATATATTCATTACTCTTATAGAATGAATAAAATAGCATGCAACCAAAATCCACCAGTAATCAATATTAGGAAAAGTAAGAATAAGATAATATTTGGGAGGTAGGATTCAGAAACAAACTACTTCAGAAAAACAAGTTTCATTGAGGGCAAGCTTTACATGGACATGTCCAAAACAAACAGGTGTTATTACATCAGTCATCAACTGAAATTCAGTTCCATCCACCTCAAAAGAACTAGCCATTAAGTGAACATTACAATGAAAAGCAAAAGTACTTCTCCTTCTAACTGATTTGTTTGCCTGATCATGCTCAATTTCCTCCTTATTGTAAATTTTTGATTTATATCTCTGCTCAGAACTATTATGAAATTCCAACAAATACAAAATGGCAGCTTTAAACTTCAAAATAAATTGCATTCTCGCTGAAGACTCAGAATACATTCCCTGGAATGAGAGCAGTAATGAATAATGAAAGCTCATTGTTCCATCACAAGTACAATGTATAGAGGTACCAAAATTCTTATTTACTGCAACCAAACAAGTACTATATTTATGATACACCAACTACAACAATGCACGCATTAAATTAGCACATTTACGTCAAGACCAACAAAGAGAAAATAAATACAAAAGTGCAGATAGATAAATATTGTTGTAGTTAGAGCAAGAAAAAAAGTTTCAATAGTCCAAACAGTTCTTTTGATGGTCTCAGATTAGTTTATGGTTAGTTACGTTAGTAATGAGAGATTCAAGAGCCTGGCATTTGTACAAAAAACTGTTCTTGAACCTAGAGATAATGGGCTTCAGGATTTTCTGCCTGAAGGTAGCAGCAAGAAGAGGTTGACGCTGGATTGACAGAAGTCTTCCTGATGTTGGCTGCCTTCTTGAGACAACATCTCAGAGAGATGTCTTCACTGGACTGGAGTTTATGCTTGGGATTGATTTGACTAGTTGAGCCATTTTTTAAGCCTTCTGTATTTCTGTGTACTAGAGTTACCAAATCAGATGGTGCAACCAGTCAGTACGCTCTCTGCATTACTCATGTATAAGTTTGATAGAATACTTAACAATATGTTAAATCTCCTCAGAGTTCTTGGAAAGTAGAAGCATTGCTGTAGCTTCTTCACAGTTGCTTCAATGTGCTGCCTCTAGGAGAGGTCCTTCAAAAGATGAACTCCCAGAAACTTGAACTTGAACTAACCTTCTCCATTGCCGTACTATCAATGAAGACAGGGGCATAGTTGCTCAGCCTCCCCTTCTTAAGGTCTATAATAAGCTCTTTGCTCTTGTTGACATTAGGAGGAAGATTGTTCTTCTGGCACCAATCAACCAGAACCTTGATTGGCATACTATATTCTGACTCATCATTTCCCCATTTCCCGTTATTTGGCCACAATGGTGGTGTCATCAGCAAATACATAGAATATGATTACGCAATCATGGGTGGATAGGGAATAGAGCAGGAGGTATGATCCACACTAATGGGGATCTGCTGATAAGAAAGGCGATGATCTAGTTGCAAAGGAACAACACACAGTCCTATCTCCTTGAGTTTAATATAGGTTTTGCTGGTAAGTGGGCTAAATGCCAAGATGTAGCCAATGAACAGCAGCCGGTAGAACACAGTTGATGTTTTTGTGATCCAGGTGTTCTAATGCAGTGAGATGGCATTCGCTATTGACCTGTTGTGATGATAGGTGAACTGAAGTGGGCTCGTCCTTCCTGAAACAGGAGTTGATTTGCTCCACAACCAACTTATCAAAGCACTTCATTAAGGTGCACGCCAGAACCATCCTGATAGTCAGTGTGCTATTATGCTCCATTTTAGCTGCTACCATTAGGAAAGAGGTATGAGTGCCACAGGACTTCATCATAGTAGACACCAGTATTACCGGCTGATAGTTATTGTGCTATTTTGTTCTGTTCTCACTGCTACCAGCAGGAAAGATGTATAGGTGCCACAGTACTCGCATCGCCAAGTTCAGGAACAGCTTTTTCCCCTCCACTATCAGACTCCTCAACAACAAACTCAATCATAGACTTATTTAAGGACTCTTACTTTTGTACTTTATTGATTCTTTTTTCTCTCTGTATTGCACAGTTTGTTTACATTTCTTTATTTGTTTACACATGTACATTGAGTCAGGATTGCTTTGCACTACCAATAACTGGTAATGCTGCCTCGTCTGCAGGATAAAGAATCTCGTGATTGTATGTGATGTCATATAGGTACTCTGACAATAAATCTGAAATATGAATCTGAAACAGGTGGGGACTTTGAATATGGTAGCGATGTTCAAAATGTCTGCAAAAACTCCAACCAATTGGTCTATGCACAGCCAAATACACTGTCTAGGCCAGACGCCTTCCAAGATTTCCATCTTGAAGATTCTTTTCATATCAGCCTCAGAAATTGGGAGCACAGATTTACCAAGAGCTGTGAAGTCTTGTGAGGGAGCATCACAGTTTTCCCTTTTGAAGTGTGCAAAGAAGGCATTGAGTTTGTTTGGAGATACTCTTAAGTTCATATTACCTCATTTAACCTCATAGGAAGTTGGCATGCAAGTCCTGTCAAAGCTATCAAATGTCTGCCTGAGACTCCTGATTAGTCTGGAATGTCTTTTTGCATTGGTAATAGGCAATGTAATCAGTGCTAAAAGGGGTCATTATAAATCTTCGTCCGCGAAGCCAAGCCAAAGAAAATACTAAGATGCATAGAGAGATGGTTTACTGATAACATTATTGCATTAAGAACCTGACCAAACTCCTGCTTTCCCGACTTAAATACTGCCATGACCTGGCAAATCCCTACACACTGCTGTACTGGGAAACTGGTGAGAATCTAGCAATGAAAAACCTGTGTGCAAGGCCAGTGTTTGGGTGTGCTGGGCTAGCAGTATTGCCATTCCATTCTGGGAGGCAATATAGCTGACATAGTGAGTGCAGACTGTTTGTAGGGACTGGGAGCACCTGCTCTATATGTTCAGTAAATCCTATGTTTGCTCTCATCACCACCTGTTGGATGCGATGGATTGAAACTGCTGACAAAGCCATCGTATTTTGGGCTTCACAGCTCTCCTCACCCCACAGATTTCTGTAATAAGCTCATTGGTGGTCAAGTGTAATAGGGAAATGTTGAAAATCCTTGGTCTCATCACTGATGTGTACTTGTGTACTGGAAATTGTTGTGAATTCCTGGTCTCTCTGCTGCTGTATGCCTGCTGTCTTGGGTGCTGGGAATCTGCATGAATTTTTGACTGTTGCTGGAACTTCGAATTAATGTGTTGTGTATGATTTTCAATAGTCTGACTTGTGAATTGGCTTTTGAGGAGCATGCTTTTACTATGGCATTCTGACCACCTCCTGAAGGC
Source organism: Narcine bancroftii (assembly GCF_036971445.1). Taxonomy (NCBI): domain Eukaryota; kingdom Metazoa; phylum Chordata; class Chondrichthyes; order Torpediniformes; family Narcinidae; genus Narcine; species Narcine bancroftii. The sequence continues at coordinate 310,527,327 of NC_091470.1, read as the reverse complement.
CTAACATTGGTATCAATCCGCATCGTAAATACATCCTGGGTGCATTTTTTGTTGATTCTTGGTTAGCCTACCTATTGCTGGGAAAAAGTTTGAATAGTTCTTCCTTAATGCTTTTCATAACCTATGAAAGAATTCACCTGATAGAGCCTCTTGTGGAAAAAAAGTTATCTTTCACTTTTTTGGGAAGAATAGAATATGGTATTTATTGTCATATTTTCACATTAGAAAAGTGGTTAACTATTGTCAAATCATCAGAAATGATTTAGGAAAGCAGTTTTTTTACTTCCTATGGATGTGATATTTGACCTATTGAAGTTGCTCCTGCAAATTTCTGTATTGCAATAGATTTTTTATCATTCACCAGGCTAAGTTATCAACTCTTCACCATTGAGCTAGTTAGAATTAAGAAAAAAAAAAACAGGAAAAAAAATCAGTGACTCTGTACCTTTGGCATTGTAACAAGCAAATGTCCAGTGGTCTGGGACCTTTGAGCTGAACTACTGTCAGGGTTTACCTCTTCTTGAAGTACGAGCTGGAATGCCTTGTAAGAAAGCAGGATGACATATATATTTATAAATGATAATAATAGTATTACAAAAAATATTTTTCATTTGTTTTCACTTTATTAATTTATGAATTAAGTTGCTTCATTTGATGAATGACTTAATTTAAATACATGTATTAAATTACTTAATGAAATATTTTTATAATTCTATTAACCCATTGTTACGAGCCCAAAACCCAGCAGCAATAGATATTCACCACGACAAATGGTTACTTAAAAAAAAAGCTGTTTTTAATTATCTTTAAACATGAAAATAGAATCAAACTTTAACTTAGGTTTGCAGAGAGACATGAGTTGTTCCAGGATTTCCACCACTGAGGTACCCCCATTAATCACCTCAATGTCTTGCTGATTAAACTTGCCCCATCAGGGTTCTCCAGGTGATAACCTCTTTATTTCAGGCTACTACCGAGTTTCTTTCTGTTCCACTTATTCCAAGAGACAGATACCATTTCCAGTCATCCACCACTCTGGAGCTTCTGTTTCAGTTCCAACAAACTTCTCCTGGCTTCTTATAGCTTTCTGTGTCACACACAGTCAAAAACTGCCAGCAGCATGTCCTTCTCTTTCTCACATGCAAAACCCCTGACCTTCTCCAGCAAACAATAGGAGTTAGTCTTCTGCTCCCATCGATTGCTTTAGGTAAACAAGAATCTCTCCATGACCTCTGAGTGAACATTTTGCAAAGAGGTCAAAAGCTCGCAAAAACATCCAAAACAGACAACCTGGCACTTCCAAGACAATAGCCTATTCATTTCGTGACATCATTTCAATTAGCACCTACTTGGCATTTCTCCTTGAAAGTCAATGAATATGATCTGTTTTAAAGTGTGTATGTAACCTACTCTAATTTTACCAATTTATCTCCCAAAAACATTCCCAAATATTCCACCACACCATTTATTTTAAAAGAACCTAAAGTAATATGTGTGATTAAAATGAACTAAAAATATTTTTGAAAATGGCCTGTAAAACTAAGTTCATAGCAACAATTTTGATGTGCACTGGTACCAAGTTGAATTCGATATGGTGGCTAATATGCTTATACAAAATAAAATTTTTAATATACTGTGGTGGGGCACATCCTCATGGCGAACCGGCCCCGCTTGTATCGCCACCTGGCGGGAGCCATGGGGAAATGGCGTTGTCGGAGGTTTCTCTCTGGCTTCAGCATCCCTTTCAGCGCACACATTGGGCAGGGATTATGATGTCACAATGCACCAGATGACTGAGCTCATGCTGCCCTTAAAGGGGCCTGCTGAATTTGAATAAAAAATAATCTTTAACGACCGTCAACGTGGTGGCTGTGTTTCTTCCACTGTACACACTGCCACAGTGGTGATCCTGACGAGCCCAGACATTTTTCTGGACTAAAAACACCATAGATTCAGCAGAGGTTAATGTTGTCTCCATCAAGCTTCCCCCCTTTTGGACCCTCCGACTGAGAACGTGGTTCGGGCAGGTGGCAGCATAATTTCAACTCCACAACATCTCCTCAGATGTCACGATGTTCTATCATGTCGTAAGCGTTCTGGACCTAGATACGGCAGTGAGGGTGGATGACATCATCCACCACCCTCCGGCTACGGGCAAGTACACCGCCCTAAAAGACCTGCTGCTTGGAACTTTTGAGCTAACTCCCCAGAAATGGGCTTCCAGGCTCCTTCACCTAGATGGGCTTGGGGACTGTAGTCCATCAACACTGATGGACGAAATGCTGGCCCTGGTTTTCTCTTCCACCAGATATTCCTGGAATAGATACTGAAGGACATCCAGCTGCTCCTCACAAATGAAGACTTTTCGAACCCGCGGAGAGCAGCAGCTCATGCGGATGCCCTCTGGCGCATGAAGAGAGAGAACAAAGCAGCCCTCAACCAGGTGGTATGTCCAGGAGCTAGCCGACTGCAAGTCACGACAGAGGAGGGCCAGTCGACCTTGTGTTTCTGCCACCAGCGCTGGGGAGTGCAAGCCCGAAAGTGCTGCCAGCCCTGCGGGTTTCAGGGAAACGACAAGGCCAGCTGCCGTTGATGGTTGCGACGGCTGGCCACACAAACAGCCTCCTTTATGTGATGGACAAATCCACTGGCCACCGATTCCTGGTGGACACAGGGACTGAGCTCAGCGTCGTTCCCCCCCACCCCCCCCACTCACAGCATTAGAGACTCACACCCGATCTCGAGGTCCAACTCTGTGGGCAGCCAATGGCTCCACCATCAGGACCTATGGTACCCACAGGGCACAGATCCAGATTGGGAAAGAGAAGTTCCACTAGAAGTCCTAGCCTCCATGAGCACCGCGCTGTCAGGGACCGACTTCCTCAGAGCTCACAGTCTACTGGTTGCCATGAAGGGGAAAAGGCTGGTCAACTCTTGAACATTCCACTCCACCTGACTGGACACAGCAGAAGCCCGCAGGCCTGAAATCGCCGCCGTAGCTGCTGTAAGGGACAAATTCCCTGCCATCTTAGAGCCATGGTTCAACACCGCCCTGCCCCAGCATGGAGTCTTCCACCACATCGCCACACAGGGCCCCCTGCTGCATGCTAGACCCAGATGCCTGGCGCCCGAGAAGCTCCAGCAGTCAAAGGAGGAGTTTTCCAGGCTCCAGGAACTGGGAATCATCCAGCGCTTGGATAGCGCCTGGGCATCGCCGCTCCATATGGTCCCGAAATCGTCCAGGGGCTGGAGACTATGCGGAGACTACCATTGGTTGAGAGGTGCAACCATCCTTGACAGGTACCCGGTACCCCACATACAGGACTTCTCCGCCAACCTCCACGGCGCACGGGTCTTCTTCAAAGTGGACCACATGTGGGGATACCATCAGATCCCAGTGCATCCAGACAATGTGGGTAAGACGGCTATCACCCCTTTTGGCCTCTTCGAGTTCCTGCATTTGCCCTTCAGTCTAATGAACGCAGCCCAAACATTCCAGCACCTCATGGATGCGGTTGGAAAAGACCTGGACGATATTCTCATTGCCAGTCGCCAGCGCGATGAACACAAAGCCCACCTCCGCATACCCTTTGCCTGGCTAGTGGACTTTGGCCTCACGGCCAGATACCAGTTCAGTAAGGAGTCCCTCCAGTTCCTGGGGCACACTATTTCGGCGGCTGGGGCCGTGCCAGCGTCGGAGAAAGTAGTGGGTGTTCAACGATTCCCCAAACCCTCTACCCTGAAAGGCCTCCAAGAGTTCACTGGGATGGTGGTTACCATCGTTTCATCCCCGGAGCCACGCGCACCATGCGCCTATTGTTCGCACTCATGGCCACCAAAAACTTTATTGTGGTCAGAGGAGGCGGACAGGGCTTTCATTGTGACAAAGGAGGTTTGAGCCAGCACCACGCTGCTGGTGCACCTGCAGCCAGAGGCGCGCACGGCGCTCTCCGTGGACGCCTCAGCTACGGCAGTGTGGAGGGTTCTGGAATCATGACTCAATGAACAATGGCGCCCGCTGACCTTTTGCAGCAAGCAGCTGCTCCCACCGGAGGTCAAACACAGCGCCTTCAACCGGGAGCTCCTGGCGCTGTATTTGGCCATCCGCCATTTCCACTACTTCCTGAGGGCAGGCCATTCACAGCCTTCACGGATCACAAGCCCCTCACTCAAGCACTGGTGAAGGCCAAGGATCCGTGGTCCGCCAGACAGCAGTGCCACCTCTCATACGTGTCTGAGTTCACGACTGACATCCGACACAGGGCCGGCAAGGGCAATGTTGTGGCGGATGCACTCTCCCATCCAGCCATCAACACTTTCGTGCCCGGCCTCGATTATGAGCAACTGGCTCAGGCACAGAGGAATGATGCAGAGACGCAGGCCTTGTGGACTGCCATCTCGGGCCTCAAACTCAAGGATGTCCGGGTGCCCAGCAGTCCAGACACATTGCTCTACGATGTCTCAACAGGCACGCCGTGCCCGATGGTCCCGCCGCACTGGAGGGCAAAGGTCTTCAGTATGATCCATGATCTCGCTCACTCAACGGTAAAGACAACTGTGCGGATGGTCACGGAGTGGTTTATGTGGCACGGGCTAAAGAAGGAGGCGGCGGAACTGGCCAGGAACTGTACCAGGTGCCAGACATTCAAGGTCTAGCGACGCACGCGAGCCCCCAGCCAGAATTTCGACCCAGCAGTTCGCAGATTCCAACACATTAACGTTGATGTCGTTGGGCCCCTGCCAGTGTCCAAGGAGGTTCGTTATCTCCTCACGGTGGTGGATTGGACCACAAGGTAGCCGGAGGCTGTCCCGATTAAGAAGGCCTCCGTGGAGACGTGCTCCAGGACTCTGGTCAGCCATTAGATTGCCCATTTCGGTGTCCTGGCGCACGTTACTAGAGACAGAGGGGCACATTTCATGTCTGCCCTGTGGATTCAGATGGCAAAGCTCCTGGAGGTCCAGCTCCACCACACCACAGCATACCACCCGCAGTCCAACGGGTTGGTGGAGAGGTTCCACAGGCACCAGAAGGCATCACTTATGGCCACGCTCTCTGGACCAGACTGGGCGTACGAACTACCCTGGGTCCTCCTCAGGATTAGGACAGCACCCAAGGACGATCTGCAGGCTTCAGCAGCGGAGATGGTCTATGGCACACCGCTTTCCCTGCCGGGTGAGTTTTTCAGCCCAGACCATGACACCACTGCCATTGACATAAACCTGCTGGCGGACCGATGCAAGTGACTGGCCACCCCAGCTCTCCCACCCCCGGCACGACACGGCACCTGGCCATTTCATCTCCCCAAAGAGATTGACTCGGCCCAGTTCATTTTCGTGCAGAGGGGACCACAAGGTGCACTACTGCAGCAACCGTACAAGGGTCCATACAAAGTCTTGCACTGTTCCGGCGGAACCTTCACTCTGGACATTGGAGGGAGAGAGGAACTTTTTACAGTGGACCACCTGATTGCGGCCCATCTGGACTTATCAGAGCCGGTGCAGACAGCCGCGCCCAAGTGCCGGGTCCAGCCACCAAAGTGAAAGGAGGTGTAGCGGCGCACATCATCATGGCGAACTGGCCCCGCTTTTATTGCCACATAGTGGGGCAGCCATGGGGAAATGGCATCATCAGGTTTCTCTCGGACTTCAGCATCCCTTCCAGCACGCACCCTGGGCAGCGATTATGATGTCACAATGCACCAGGTGACTGAGCTCATGCTGCCCTTAAAAGGGCGTGCTGTATTTGAATAAAAAGTCATTAACGACCCTCAACATGGTGGCTGTGTTTCTTCCAATGCTCACACTGCCACAATACAATATATTAAACTTTTTCTTACAAACAACAAACAAAATAGTCCCTCCATCCACCCACCTCACAACCATACATGTAAATCCACACACTGTCAGAGCTTACATACCTTTTAAATATGTAGAATAAAATTGAAGAAATTACATTTTTGTATATATAATAGTTACTTTTATAGCCCCTTTTCTTTTTATTGCTGTATTCATCTCCCCAAAGAGAAACTCACCCGGCAGGGAAAGCGGTGTGCCATAGACCATCTCCGCTGCTGAAGCCTGCAGGTTGTCCTTGGGTGCCCCATATGGTCCAGGTATGGCTACCAGAACTTTACAAAGGTGTTGTATTTACTCTATAAATGATATGTTACTTTTTCCATCAGAGCAAGACTTTGTATGGACCCTTGTACGGTTGCTGCAGTGGTGCACCTTGTGGTCCCCTCTGCACGAAAACGAACTGGGCCAAATCGATCTCTTTGGGGAGATGAAATGGCCAGGTGCTGTGTCGTGCCGGGGGTGGGAGAGCTAGGGTGGCCAGTCACTTGCATCGGTCCGCTGTTCATTTCTGCAATCCATTGTGCTACAAGTGGAGGGGAGTCAGACTTCTAAATGATTGTAACACATTTTCTTGCTACCGCCAGTGCTATTTTTATAAATGAAATTTGATATTGATTCAATTTATTAGTTATCTCCATAAAATTACTGAGTAGATATAGCTCTGGGTTACCTGCAAAGGCACTCCTGTTATCCTGGTTAATTTTTCTGAGATGTCTTGGCAAAATGGCCTCACTTTACCACATGACCAAGTAGCATGTAGAAAAGTTCCTGCCTTAGTCCCACATCTGAAACTCATCTCTGATATTTCTGCGGGTAAGATATAGTTGGTGGAAAAAAATTATACTGAACGAATCCACATCGCTAGACAGCATGACCAGCTTCTTTCTGGAATCACCACCCCCATGTCTGACTCCCATCTTTCCCTTGACCTCTGCAATTCTGGTTTTGGACTTACACTCTGGAGAGCATAGTACATTTTTGTTATAAATTTGGGTGTATTCCCTGTCCAGTCTGTTCATTCAGTTTCATTAATTTTAGGTGGGGTCAATGTTGGCCCCCATCTTTCTCTAAAGAATGATGTCAGCTGGAGAAAACAGAAGATCCCATTGACCACTCCATATTTGTATTTAAATTGTTAAAGGAGATTTAAGAGTTCCTTCCATGTAGCAGTCTTTAATACATCTTATATCTTTGTCATACCACAAATTTAATATTCTATTGCCTACGTTCAATTACACATTTTTATAAAATGGTGCTTCCATTGATATCCCTACTTTTGTTTCCCTATACGTTCATTAATTTCTTGCCATGTTCTGATCATATGTAGTTTTTTAGTGATTTGACACTCCATTTATAGATAAAATCCTTCACTTCCTCCTCCTCCACTGAGTACATTCCCATTTGAATCCAAGACAGAAGGCTGTGAGAAATCTAGCCAATAATTTTTAAAGTCTGGATGTCCTCCCAGCCCATACTTCCATGTCAGTTTTCCAGTGCAATTCTTGGTTCCTTATAATTCCATAGGAACTGTCTAATATGATTGTTTTGTACCAGGGCTACGGAGGGACTACAACACACAGGAGGCATCGAACCGGCCATGTGATGTCAGAGCATGTGATTCTGGCTTTTAAAAGGTTGATGAAGAGTAAATCAGTTTGATTCACTCTAGAAATGTGTTGTGCGGTTATTTCCCGACCCCAACAAGTCCAAAAACATATTTTTGGACAAACATGGACTCTGCAGCTGTTGCTGTGAAGCTACCATCTTTTGGGGCAGCTGAGCCTGAACTGTGGTTCCAACAGGTTGAACCACAATTTCACCTTCGCAAGGTCGAATTGGACACCACTCATTATTACCATCTTGTCAATACCCTAGACCAGGATGTCGCTAAGAAGATAGATGACTTCCTACGGGATCCACCACATGCCAGCAAGTATGACGCTTTAAAAACACTTTTTTGACGTGTATATGGTATGTCCCGTAGGGAAAGGGCAGCCAAATTACTACATCTCGATGGGTAAGGAGACCGCACCCCTTCAGAACGAATGAATAAAATGCTGTTCCTGGCAGCTGGTGAAAGGCCCAATACGTTATTCAAGCAGCTATTTTTAGACCAAATGCCAGATGATATTAGGCTCTTGTATTCGAAGTGTTAATTTGAAGACCCAAGGGCTGTAGTGGCGGAGGCAGACATTCTATGGCTGGCTAGAAAACACAACAAGGAAAGACAAAACTGCACAATCAACCCCTCCATGTCACACTCTAGTATTCTTAGCACATCTCTCCCTACAAGCAGGCAATGCCCCAAGTCAAGCAAGCAGCCTGTGGACACTTCATTTCAGTGCCTTCCACCCTGCGTGTTTATGGGAAACGCCCAGGCCAATCACCAGAGAGGACTGCAGCTATTGGCAAGAAATCTGCAAGCCTACTGTATGTATGGGACCAGTTGTCTCAGCAAAACTTTCTGGTGGACATGGGTTCAGAGGTTGGTGTATTTCCACCCATTGGTTTTGACACATGCCATCCTACCCCGGATCTGCAACTCAGAGCAGTTAACAGTTCCAATATTTCGACCTTTGACACCAGGAAGATGAATGAATGTCAAGTTCAAGAATCATCTTTACACTTGGCCATTCATTATAGCATCAGTATCCCGACTTTTGCTTGGTGTAGATTTTCTTCAGGCTCATTCATTCCTCGTCGACTTAAAAGGGTGTCGGCCAATAGATGGAACTACTTTTCAGACCATTCCTCTGGCATACGCCCATACTCCTGCTCTGCGCCTCCAAACATTAAGCAAACCAGTGGATGAATTCTCCAAGCTGTTGGAAGATTTCCCTGAGATTACTACTCAACAATTTTCTCCCTCCACTGCAAAGCACGGTGTTACTCATCGTATTTGTTCTAAGAGCCCTCCTATCCATATGAAAGCATGCCACTTGCCTCCAGAGAAGCTGCACTTAACTAAAGAAGAGTTTGGCAAGATGGAGGAATTAGGCATAATTCGTAGGACCAATGTTCCAAGTGCATCTCCATTACATATGGTCCTGAAACATAATGGAGCTTACAGGCGGCTTAACAATAGATCGTTATCCAATAACTCATATTCAGAATTTCTCAGCTAATTTGCATGGAGTGAAGATCTTTTCCCAAATAGACCTGGTGCGTGGCTATCACCAAGTACCAGTAGAGCCAGAAGACATTCCAAAAACAACAATAATTACCCTGTTTGGTTTGTTCAAAATTTTACGAATGCCATTTGGGTTAAAGAGTGCTGGTCAATCATTTCAACGAGTGGTGGATGCTTTAGGACACGGTATGACCAATGTTTTCATTTACCTCAATGACATTTTAGTGGCCAGTGGGACTAAGGAAGAACATGTGGAACATATTTGTACACTTTTTATTTGTCTTCAAAAGTTTGAATTGACCATCAATCCAGATAAATGCGTTTTTGGACAAGAAACGATTGATATCTTAGGGCATAGGATTACTCAGGAAGGCATGATGTCACAGAAATCCAAAGTTGAGGCCATTACCAAGTATTCAAAACCTGTATGAATTCTTGGGAATGGTAAATTTTTACCATCGGTTTGTTCCGGGATCAGCTCAAATCATGAAGCCTCTTTTTGATTTACTGTCTGGAAACTCCAGAACCATCTATTGGACTGAAGAGGGAAACTATGCCTTCTTGAAGATGAAAGATTTGCTGACTCATGCTACTATGCTCAGCTACCCAGTTTTAAATCCAACCACCTCCCTTTCTAGAGATCCTTCCAGAATGGCCGTAGGAGGTGAACTTCATCAATATGTCAACAGGCAATGGAAGCCGTTAGCATTCTTCAGCCGGAATCTTTGTGAAGCAAAGAAGAAATACAATGCTTTTGATAAGGAGCTTTTGGCCATTAATTTGTGTATTCGACACGTGTTATTTTTTGGAGGGCAGAGATTTTTACTATGTACACTACCATAAGCCCTTTGTGCATTTTCCAAGGTCGCAGGGCCCTGGTCAGCTCAACAACAACTATCATTCATTTTAGAATTCCTCACAAAAATACTACACATTTCCAGAAAAGACAATATAGTAGCTGATGCACTTTCCCATTCTGCTCCACTCGAGGTTCTGTCTGTAGATCAAGGTATTGACTACACAGCCCAAGATCATGACCAAGAGATTAAGGCTCCTCAGACTGCAATCACGAACCTGCAATTGAAGGATGTCCAGTTTGGAGTTAATGGTAAACTACTCCTTTGTGATATATCAACGGGACACCCACACCCAGTAGTTCAGAGTATTCAACTCTGTGCATGGTATCTCACATCCATTGATTAGAGTGACAGTTCGTAAGGTTCATGTGGCATGGTCTTAAAAAAGATGTTATACAAATGGTGAGGTCCTGCATTGCCTACCAAAAAGCAAAAGTTAATCGGCATACTAAGACACCACTGCAGTCCTTCCTGGAAGTTGCTCAGCATTTTGCTTTGTTTCAAGAGGATACAGTTATCTTTTTACAATAATGGCCTGAGTCTGTTCCTATGGTGGATGCTACTTCAGACACTTGTGCTCGGGCATTCCACATGTCTTGTTTTGGTTTACCAGTGCATGTAACTTAGGATAGAGGACCACAATTTACTTCCTTGCTGTGGACGACCTTGTCTCACTTGCTAGGTACAACAATTCATTAAATGAATGCCTCTCAGCCCCAGGCTAATGGAATGGTGGAAAGATTTCATCAATATCTCAAGTCAACCTTGATGGCTCAGTTGGAGGGCCCAAACTGGGTTGATGAGCTGCCCTTGGTATTACTGAGCATAAGAACAACTCCAAAGGAGGATCTCCAAGCTTCAACTGCAGAACTCGTGTAGGGCGCACCATTGATGGTTTCTGGGGAGTTTGTCCCCTACCATTTCAACTCCAGTGATGAACCTAAGGAACTGTTGAGCAGGCTAAGGGAGACTGCAGGAAGATTGACCCCTATAGCACCATCATCACATGGAGAACACTCTTGTGCCTGAAGATCTCAAAAACTGCAAATATGTCTGTCCGAAGGGGAAGACGTGGTCAACCTTTACAGATGCCCTATGAAGGGCCTTATAGCTTACTCAGACAAACTAGGTTGTCCTGCATTTTGGATATTGAAGGGAAGCAAAAGGCTTTCACTATTGACAGACTTAAATCAGCTCATGAGGACAAGTCTTCCCCACAGCAGCAGCTAAGTCCGTTGCAGAGGTTGACCACATAAAAGTCAGACAAACCTTTCTTCTGGTCCTTTGGGGTGGGGGGGGGGGGGGTGGGGGCATATAGCAGCACTATGGTAGCACTACAACTCCCAGGATGCTTCGAACTGGTCGTGTGATGTCAGTGCATGATGACATCAGCGCACGATTATGGCTTTTAAAAGATTGGACGGGTGATGAGGAGTAAATCCATTTGATTCACTCTAGAAATGTCTTGTGTGGTTATTTTGTTTGTCCACAGTTTAGTAGTTTAAAGAAGTTTTTAGGTAATAGAATAGGCAGCATTTGAAAAATACTGCAGTCTTGGCATCACTTTCATTTTGACACAGTTAACTCTTCTGCAGGTCCATTTGTATCTTCCCAAGAAGAGGAACATAATTTAAGCTGAACAAATTTTGCAAGTTATTGTCAGTTGCTATTCCAAAATATTTTATTCCATAATCCATCTTCCATTTAAATTTACTTCCTTTTTGGTATCTTTTAAAATTTGTTAATGGCATTATCTCACTTTTATCCATATTTATTTTGTAATCTGATATTTTTCTAGTTTTCTCTGGGATTGATAGGTATAGTAGCACAGTATCAGCAAATAGACTAATTGTGTGTTCTTCTTGTCCAACTTTGAAGCCCTTTCCAGATCCCGTATTCACTAAATTCATGAGAATTTCATCTTTGAATTTACCAGATACATCCAAAACCAACTATAAGTTTGTAGAATTTTCACATCCAAGTTACTTTGAAACCAACAATGTTGATAATTGCCACTCCGACTGTGACAGAGGTCAGGGTGGAGCTTCCACTGTAACCTCGGTCTCTGGGATGGAACCACACCCTCCTCAATTCTCACAGTGAACTTGGGCCTGGGGCTGCAGTCCGCCTCCACACATCACTGAAACTGGCTGGAGCTCTCACCAACAGTAACCTCAGACCCCAAGTTGGAACCCCTGCCCATTTGAACAAGTGTTCAGCAGAAGGAAAAATTTGTAGCACTCCTCTACACCACATTGCCACTGGATGACAGGCAGACAATAATAGTGAATACAATACACATTATAAGTCACAAACCAATAAACCTGCAGAGGAATGTCCTATTTTGGTTGAGTACCATTGTGCTCGTTGGCATTCAGGATCACACTCTGAACTCCTTTGCCCATGATGTCCAAATGATCCAGAGTTGAGCAAGATTATGGTCAAACATTATCCAATAAAGAGACTTAACCACCAATAATGCTGGAATTAAAACTTTTTTAAAAAAATACAACTTTCCTGTAAGTAAATAGCCATGGGTAAGATGCTCATTTCCATATATTCACCATTCAAATTGATTAATGCAGAGAAAACATTTTAGTGCCATTGTCTGGCAGGAACTGACTCACTAAAGGGGTCATCAACAACCTGTATATTTGTTAATATGCATTTCTACCAACTGTTGTTTCAAAATTACAAGTTCTTTAAGGTAAATTATTTTTGGAGTTATCTAGATTACCTAATGAAGAGATATTTAGCCATCTTTGGCTTGGCTTCGCGGACGAAGATTTATGGAGGGGGTAAAAAGTCCACGTCAGCTGCAGACTCGTTTGTGGCTGACAAGTCCGATGCGGGACAGGCAGACACGATTGCAGCGGTTGCAGGGGAAAATTGGTTGGTTGGGGATGGGTGTTGGGTTTTTCCTCCTTTGCCTTTTGTCAGTGAGGTAGGCTCTGCGGTCTTCTTCAAAGGAGGTTGCTGCCCGCCAAACTGTGAGGCGCCAAGATGCACGGTTTGAGGCGATATCAGCCCACTGGCGGTGGTCAATGTGGCAGGCACCAAGAGATTTCTTTAGGCAGTCCTTGTACCTTTTCTTTGGTGCACCTCTGTCACGGTGGCCAGTGGAGAGCTCGCCATATAACACGATCTTGGGAAGGCGATGGTCCTCCATTCTGGAGACGTGACCCATCCAGCGCAGCTGGATCTTCAGCAGCGTGGACTCGATGCTGTCGACCTCTGCCATCTCGAGTACAGAGCCGTACAGAGCCGTATTTAGCCATATCCTTTCTTTAAATGTGCCAAAGTACATTTAAAGAATGTAATGAAGACTACTGCACAAATCCATCATTCCCGGACATGGCATATTAATAAATATAGCTGATGAAAGAGTCAATATGAGGGGAAAAACATACTTGCCCTTGTCCTCATCAATCTAAATATTTCCATTGTAGTTTTGTCAGGAATGACCTTCGTAAATTCTTTCTGAGATCAGGTATCACATTCACATCACCACCAACTTGCTAATGGAATTGATTCCAAGCAGATGAAGCAGCTCTTAACTGAGCATCTACTGTTTCCGACTCACCAATGTCTCCAAAATGACCACTACAACTACTGTCACATTATTAGGAATTGATCCACTCAAATTTGAAGATTAATTTACCATCCTCGTCCATTAGTGTGAGGCTACTGAACATTCTATGCTTCTACATCCCGATGCTCAAATTTGGCATGGATAACTGCCTCATTCCATTGCTATCTTTGTTTTCCGGGATTTTAGTCCACTACACATACATTGTTTTTCTCCCCCCAAGGCCTTCAGTGTTTGATTCAAAAACAATGGAACTCAATTTGTAAAAATTCTATTTGAATCATGGTTAATCCTAATTTAATACAAATATTTTTTACTATCTCCTAACAAAAATATCATAGGATTATTGGAAATGTAACTTCTATTACTTTATTCAAAAATTTTTAATTTCAGTCCAAATTGGACCAAACCAAGTAGAATGTATAAAAGAACCAACTTCTTTATTACATCTAAAACATAAATCTGATAATGTCAAATTAAATTTCTTCAACTTCTTAGGTGTTAAATATAATTGATGTAAACAATTATATTATACTAACCAACACCTAACATTAATAATTTTAGTCATATTTGTTTAGAGATCTCTTTCCAATGACTTTCATCTATTTTAACATTTTAATCTTGATTTATGAATTTCCAATTTTGGAGCATTTTTCTGAAGTAATCTCTACATTTTTGAAATAAACTTATTAAAACCTCCATTAGTTATTAATACCTCCAATTCATTCTATCTTGGTAAAATTAAATTATGACCTAATTTTTTAATTAAAAAGGCTCTGACTTGATCATAAGAAAAAAGTATTATTTGGTACATTAAACTCTTTCATTCTTTGAAAAGTAATAAATTTGCTAACTTCAAAGCAATCATCTATTATTTTAATTCCTTTTTGAAAGTAAATGTTTAAAAGCTGATTATTCATAGAAAATGGAATAAGTTTATTTTGATATAAAGGAATTTTACAAGAAATTAAACCTTTTCCTCCTACTTCATAATCAACTTCATTCCACACTTCCAGCAAATGTTTTGAAATAAATGAACATTTGGTTCCCATTAATAATTTAGGATTCCATTTATAAATGATCTCTTCCAATGAATCTTCTCCTACATTATATAATTCCACTCTAATCCAAGCTAAAGATTTTTCTGAATCAAACATTACATTAATAAATTTTAATTGAGCTGCCTTATAGAAATTTTGAAAATTAGGTAATTGTAAACCTCCTAATTCATATTTCCATGTTATACCAACTTGAGCCAATTTCACTTTCCACAATAGAATTTTTATGAATTGCTTTAGCTGTTTCAAGGAAATGTAATTGCTATTACATGGAAATCTAATGTAGATTTAGGATGAGAGATGGCATGCGGAATTGTGTTCAAATATTCCATTTGAGAAAAATTACATAATTTATGTAATTTGTTTTTGAAAATATGGAGCCCATAAAAAGTGTTGGTTTAAAAATGTAAAGATCTCTCAATATCTGATCTGATGGGTGATCCTGTGCTCCACAATTTAGATCAATTTATATTTAGATTTCTATTTTTAGATTGGCATTCTCCTATATATTCCTTCTTTATTTTTATTATTATTAGATTAGAAAGGGGGAAGGTCAGGGAGGGAGAAGGAGGGTTGAAAATATTCACGTGTAATTTGATATCAATACGTTTATATGTATATGTATTTTTGATGTGATTTAAAATTTTAAATAAAATATTTTTAAAAAATCAATGGAACCCACTATCTCCAGCAATAAATTGTGAGACTAGAGTTATTGCCAGAGGAAACGATAGAGGTCGGCAAGGACAGGTTGGGTCCAATGGCCTGTTTCTGTGCTGTAGAACTATGACTCTATATTTTATTTTCCACCAGATTAAGCCTAATATTCACTTTTACTACCCACTGCAAATATAATCTATTAATTTAGTTCCAAAACAGAAAATGCTGGAAAAACTCTTCAAGTCAGGCAGCATTTGGGGGAAAAATAAACTACATTTCAGATTAGTGAAGGTTTGTAAACCCAAAATGTCAACTAATTTCTTTTTCCACAGATGCTGCTCATCTCACTAGTTTTTCCAGCATTTGCATTTTATTAAATTTTTGCTTCTCTCCCATTCCAGATAAGTAAGAGGAGTTGCATATTGATGGCAGAGTCATATCTGACCATGCTGATTAACATAATTCAGAAAGGGCAGCATGTCAGTTTCTGAAGCCACGCAGTATAAGCTGTGTTGTTGCCACAACCAGTCTAAAAGGAGGAAAGTGGTTCTCTTTGAATCAGCTGTTTTCAGTTCATTTTTGGGTTTCAAAATGCTTCGCTGGTGTAGGTGTGTCATTAATTTTATTTGTATCAATTACTGACCTTTCCTTTAACCATCACACAAATATACGTTGGCTGAACATCAATGTCAAGTAAAGATGTATCCAGATATCTGTAGAATTTATTTTAAGAAAAAAATTAGTCAATTACAGATCTCACAAAATCAGAGAAATTTGTTGGACAGAAGGATTCCATTTTGCACACCAACCAGCTCTCCATCTCTCAGTCAGTAGCTATGCAAATTATGTCATATGTGCTCATCAAAGTATATTTTAAAATCAAGGTTTGCCACAATCACCCTTTCAGGCAGCAGATTCCAGACCCCCAATTCTTCCTCCACCCACAACTCTATCTCTTATCCTCTTTAATCTTTTGATCTATTGGGTTACATCAATCATCGTGAACTACTCACTTTAAAAAAATGTCCCTCCTATTTCCTCATTTTGCCTCTCATAATTGTTATCACGAAAGGAAAACAATACCGAAGCTGCTCTGAATGCCCTCTGCATTCATTCCTGTGTAATCATATGATACTCAAAATATACTTGCTAACTAGATGTGGCATGATTAGCCCCTGATTTACCTCCTCACATATTCTGTGCTTTGATAAATAAAGAGAAAATTGTCCCATTTTCCTTCTAATCACATGGAAATGTTCTATCCCTTCACCACCAAATGCCCCTGCACCCACCCAGAGATGTGCACCTCTGAATGCCAGATTTCTAAGGCTGTGAATATGGATGTGTTTCAGTATAATACACAATGGAAAAGACAGCAGAAGCTTTTCTGCTTCTTTGCAAAGTTCTACATCATACAGGTTGTACCACAATTGCCCAAAAATTAGCCCACAAATCGTACAAACACTTCCGTCCAAAAGTAATGGAGCCCTATCCCACCCAAGTATCGGGCAACAAATATTAGAAACTAGCAACTTGCTTTAAAATAACATGAAAAAAAACAAATCCAATCTTCAGAGGGTTAAATATTAATAAACATTGATTTTCAATTATTGAATCACTAAGCAAAGCTTACCTGTATACAGCAAGATCTAATATGAATTGATTATTTTCCTCATCATCAGTCAAGGTGAAATCAATCCTATGGAGAAAAATCAAAGACCGATTTCTATGCATACAATACGACTTTTTTTTTAAAGTGGAGCAAGACTTTAAAGAAGGACACTGACAATAATTAGTCAATTTGGAATGTGATTAATGCAATGGACTGGATTTTGTTAAAAGCCACATTAAGGCTGTCAAGGAACAAATCAAACAGACCTAATTACAAAATTAAGTTAAAAAGTTTTATCTACCCAAGTTGCCTTGCTTATTATCCTTTATCTTTGGTTATTAATGAGACATCTGACAGTGAAATATATAGGATGACTATGCAGTATATCCATTAAACTCATTCCAGAAAAAGTTCCTGCAAGGATTTCATTTTTAATGAAACATTTGCTAATAATTTAAATAACTCTCTTGCATTTAAAATATAAATGTACATGCGCAAAGAATGCTGGAATAATTTTAAAATGCTCCATTTTCTTTTCTTTGTCTCTTCTTTCTCTCGTATTATTAGTTTCTGTGCATGATTTGATATTGAACTAAAAGCTCATGCGTACAAAGTCGGGAAAATGGAAGATTGGGTAAACTAGCAAAAAATATAGCAATAGATTGTAAGAGTTGTAATTTTTTTAAAGAAATGGGTGGGTAAATGTAGGTCCCTTTAAAGATGAGAAGGGGGAATTAATTTTGGGTAATGGGAAAAGGCTGAGACTTTGAATGATTATTTTGAGTGGGCCTTCTTGGTGAAAGGCACATCAAACATGTCAAAGAAAGATGTTATGGATGTGATATTACAATCACTATCACAATATCAGGTAATGCATCAAAGGTACTGATTGAAATTGTGGAAGTAATGAAGAGGCTTTTTTAATAATTTACCGAAATTCTCTGGACTCTGAACAGGTCTTGGCAGATTGGAAGACAGGAATGTCAGTCACTGTTTTAAAAAATGATGTCGGTGAAAGGCAGGTAAATAGGCCAGTTAGCTCAATGTATATAGTGGAGAAAACAGCAAGACATCTGGATATCAGGCAGGTGCAGCAAGTATTCAGAAAGGCCAGGTCCTGTTTGACAAATTTACTGGAGGTTTTGAGGATACAATGATCACATTGGACAGAGAACAGTTGGACACCTAATAGTTGGATTTCTAGAAGGCGTGAGATAAGGTGCCGCATAGGATAAGAATGCATAGTGTTGGCCTGATCTATTAGCATGGATCGAGGTTTGGTTAATCAAAAGAAGGCTGAGAGTTGGGATAAATGGATGTTTCTCTGCTTGCAATCAGTGGTTAGTGGGGTGTCGTAAGGATCAGTGTTGTTCATGATATACATGATTGATTTGGAAGAGGGGACCAAGTGTAGAGTATCTCAGTTTGCTGATGACATGACATTGGATGGAAAGCAAATTGTGCAGAGAGGCTGTAGAGGGCTATGGGTAGGTTAAGAAACTGGGCAAGGGTCTGGCAAATGGAATGCAATGTTGGTGATAAAATAGTAGATAAAATTATTTAAAGGATGAAAAATTGCAGTACATTGTTGAGAAGAGGGACTTGGGAGTACTTGTGCATGAATTGCAAAGGATTAGTTTGCAAATGGAATGCTGGCCTTCATTGCTAGAGGGATTGGATTTGTGAACAGGGAGGTTCTGCTGCAACTGTAGAGGGTACTGCTGAGGCCACATGTAGAATGCTAAATGTATATTGAGAAAAAAATATTGACTCAAGGGGCAGTGCAGAGGATATTCCCCAGGTTGATTCCAGAAAAGAGCAGGTTAGCCGATTGTGGCAACAACTGTGGAGCTGGTGGACTACTGTTGTAAAAACACAGACGTAGCTTCTGTTACATATTTGCCACAATCTAAATAATCATTTAATCTGTTTATTACATACAGCAAAAATAAAGAAACGATGACAAGTAATAGATACAGCAAAAGTTAATGGACAAGTCAAGTTACAACCAACTATTGTCATTAGAAGTCATAAGATCAGTCACAACAATGGAATGACATTAATTAGTGCCTTCAGCAAGATATTTATTTCACTATTAATTGACCATCATCAATTACAGTTAACCAAAATCCAACCCATCATACTGTGAGACCACATGACCTTTCTAAAATAATTTTTGAAGACAGGCTGCAAGCGTAAGATGCTACAAACAAGATTAACTCAAGGATGCAATTTAGGCTGTATGTTGTCTCCACCATCTGAATAATTGCAGAATTTCAGTGCCTTAGGAGCATTGTAAGGAACTCTATTCAATTTAAAAAATTGTGAAAATCAATTAAGTAATGCATAGACTTGCAAGGAATAAACTGGATATGAAGATGCAATATCAAAAGGATGGGTTTTGAAATTGTTACAAACATGACTCTTCCGTTAGGGTAAACTTTGGCAGTTTGAAACTGTAGACAAGTCAAATTAAATTTTCACAATTAGAACCAACAATAGGGTGGGTGGTGCCTAGAATCAGAGTTAGAGCTAAATACATGGTAGTTGAATTGGATCTGTAAAATCAGAGTTCCAAGGCTACGGCAGCAGATAGCTTTAGATTATTATTGCTACATGTATTGAGATTTCAGTTGCATGCCATTCAAAAGATAGCAAAGAGTCAACACACTTTGATTCCATACTGCAAAAAATAAAGAGAAAAAGGAAAGAAAAATAGAAAAAAGGATAAAGGAGAAAAGACAAGGAAGGAAGGAAATGGAAAGAAAACAGAGGGGAGAAATGAGGCAGAAAAGTGCAAAGTCCCTTCAGAGACAGTGAATGGTGTAAGATCATATAACCATATAACCACTTACAGCACAGAACAGGCCAGTTCGGCCCTACTAGTCCATGCCGTAACAAATACCCACCCTCCTCGTCCCATTGACCAGCACCCGGTCCATACCCCTCCAGTACTCTCCTATCCATGTAACTATCCAGTCTTTCCTTAAATGTAACCAATGATCCCGCCTCGACCACGTCTGTCGGAAGCTCATTCCACATCCATACCACCCTTTGCGTAAAGAAATTTCCCCTCATGTTCCCCTTATAATTTTCCCCCTTCAATCTTAAACCATCCCCTCTAGTTTAAATCTCCCCCACTCTTAATTGAAAAAGCTTATCTACTTTTACTCTGTCCCTTTTAAAATCTTAAACTCCTCTATCAAGTCCCCTCTCAATCTTCTACGCTCCAGAGAAAAAAGCCCCAGACTGCACAACCTTTCCCTGTAACTTAAACCTTGAAATCCTGTCAACATTCTCGTGAACCTTCTTTGCACTCTCTCTATTTTGTTTATATCTTTCCTATAATTTGGTGACCAAAACTGTACACAGTACAGTATGATGATGCTATCTCTTCCAAAGTAACCACTTATATCCCCCCTATTATCAGCAGGTCTGCTCTGAATCACACCACCTTGACCCCAAGACCCAAATGCTTTAGAAACCAGAGGCCCTCAGGCCATAACTGCAGGTGCTGAGCCCACAGGGAAGCCCACCTTATCCAACTATCTGCAAATATTTTATTATAGCTTGCAACTGTTCTTAATCACTAATATTATTGTGTTCTAGCTTCATGTTATATGATTTATTATATTGTATTTTACTTCATATTAACTGTAGTGCTATTTAATTTTAATAAACTTTTTAAAAAGTGCTTGTGTTGCTCTACTGAGATAATAGAGGACGATCACAGCAATTGTTAAATCCCAGGGTCAAATCTAGAGTCTGGGAGGTCCATCCAATTTAATTCCTTTTTTCTGGGGTAACATTAATAAATTCAGTGTTGGATCATTTCAAAGGTTACCTAAGAATATCCATGTTACATATTTGGACAGACAACGCAAAGCCTGTAGACTTCCTCCCCAAAAGGACAAAGTAAACACCATGGGTTTTCAATGACAATCTGGTTGTTTCATGGTCACCATAATAGAGGTTTTTTTTAAAAATCCAGATTGTTTACTTGATAAGTTTAGAAAAATATAAATCTGGTGAAGTGAAATCAAGATTATTACTTCAAGCCTTGGGATTCCTTGCTAAACTATTAATTTACTCTGCCCGAATAGTGTCATAATTTGATATAGGATCCAACCTGTTAATAAATAGTAATTTTCAAGAACTACAGTCTCAGCTTTCTCTTCTATAACTATAGCAGTCAGTTAAAATTTCCCTAGACAATAATGTGATTACTTTATTATTCATGTTTTATTTTAGAAAATTCTGGATTCTATGCTACCTGGAGGCCATACTCTTGCAGTTCTACAAGTTATTAGAATCTTCCTTTGCAAACCGAATCATGTTCTATTTCACTAAGCACACAACTTTTAATAACACTGTAAAGATACTGGTAGATCAAATTCTTCATTTTATTTTGGTTCTAATACAAGA
This sequence comes from Narcine bancroftii, assembly GCF_036971445.1. Taxonomy (NCBI): domain Eukaryota; kingdom Metazoa; phylum Chordata; class Chondrichthyes; order Torpediniformes; family Narcinidae; genus Narcine; species Narcine bancroftii. The sequence goes on along the minus strand of NC_091470.1, from coordinate 310,506,140 downwards.
TGCAAACTATTTCTTCATGAAATTAAGTATTAAAAGGGACTGCTAAAGATTTATCAATAAATTCTATAATTCTTCCTTGCTTTTTAAAATATGAACCATTTTGAGTGTTCAAACTATTTTATTGGTAACTTGTCAGTTATTGTGAATTAAAGCAGTTACAGTAATATTAATATACAATCATACCACGTATAAAAGAGGTCGTAGTCTGACAACCAAATAATTGTGTCACTTACTTAGGCTCATTAACATTAAGGACTCTTCCTTCAGAAGTTATTAGTACTTGGTGTGGTTTTTGTTTTCTAGGATTTCTGCAAAGAAAATAATAAAACTTATATATCCTATTAAACAAACTGCTTTCAAAACCAAAATTCTACAATGTTGATGTTGATTTTATCCTTTGATTTCTTCCACTCTCTCTGATATTGGAAACTTACACTATGTACTGCACCAGCAGGTCTTAATTAAATCCTAGTTGTCTTTGGTGAGCATACACATCATGTGTTGGGAAACAGTACAGATATTAACAATAAGAATCTCTATTATGGAGTTAAGATGAAATGCCAATTATCAGAAATCAAATATAACACAGAAAGGGGAAAACCAGACCAGTTGTGCTCACCACTCTGTGTTGTGATTCAAATTGGAGGATGCCTCTGCATGCATATATTTAAGCCATTAATATATAGGGAGGATTGGTGTTACTAAACATAAAATACCAACCCTTTTTTCACTAGCATCCCAGTTAATTAGCTATGCAGTGTCCCAGGATAGAAAGCTGTTTGTGCTGTTTCTACTGGGCCACTTTTAACTGGGACACTGACTGCTTTTCCACTGAACACAACTCATCCCCGGGGATTGGAGTCTACCTTCAACAATTCATGTGCCTAAGCTTTTATTCAGGATCATCAGGACCGATCACCTGCCGTTGTTGGGAATCTTCGCCATCCATCCATTGCCCCCTCCACCCCTCCTAGAGCCCCGTCTGAATGTAGAGGTGGGGGATTGCTTGTCAGGCCAGCACTCAGGCAAACCCCAGCAGAGCAGCACCATCCATTGTCCCTACCATCAGGGATGCAGTGCTGCTGAGCTGGGAGGTTATGGAGTGCCGCACTGGATTGCAGCGATGGCTCAATGAGGGGGAAATGGCTGTCTTCCTTACCCATAAACCCCCACGCAGCTGGAACTGCACTGGTGTCAGGGTGTTCCTGAGGGCTGGCCAGACCAGCTGGTGGAGCACCTGAAATCCGTCTGCGCTCACCTCTTTTGGGGGAGAGGATGTGGTGTGGGATGAAAGTGGTGACAGCTGGCTGGGGACAGGGACGACAGGCAGCCAGGGGCAATGGACTGCAAAGATTCCAAATAATGGCAGGTGTCTGGTCCAAAAATCCTGGATAAAAGGATAGGCATCTTTATGTTTTAATTTATGGTTTAATTGGCACGCAGGCGTCAGCTGACAACATTGTTTTAAGTAGGGAGTCCCTTTCACAATTGCAAGTCGTTCCAGGAATTAATGGCCAATTGGCCTAAAAAGGTTCTAGTGTGAAATGAAAATCATCTCAATGCAAATGTGAAATAGACTACCTTGAGCCATAGTACAATCCCCATCATCTGCAGATGCCAGCATTGCAACCAGGCAAGTGTAGAATGGGACATTGCATTCTAGGACAGAAATGACCCAAGTTTTTGTATGAGTGCAAGAATGTGAAGGAAGAAAAGATTAAAATTAAGGTATAAACTTTGGTGTGGGAAAATCATAGCAGGAGAGAGAGAGGAAAGTGCTAGCAATAAATAGCAATTGCAGTCAATTTTTAAACAGTGTGGGAAAGTTGGTAGCACTACAGCACAGAATTTATAAAGACCTCTCTCTCTTTCTCTCCCACTGCAACTTTCCCATGGCAAAGTTTATTCCTTCATTTTAATCTTTTCTTCTTTCACGTTCCTGCACTCATGCAAAAACTTGGGTCATTTCTGTCCTAAAATTCAATTGCCCATTTTACACTTGCCTGATTGCAATGCTGGCATCTGCACATGCCGGGAATTGTACTGGGCATTGAGACAATTTTCATTCCACACCAGACCCTTTTTAGGCTGATTGGCCATTAATTCCTGGGACCTTTTGCAAGTGTGAAACAAGCTAGTAGTAAGTTGAGGCAGTATCAGACTCAGGTAAGGCTCACCTGTCAGAAAATATTTTACCGGAATGTTGTACCTATATTCACACAAATAATTGCTCCATAGGTAGGTTTTGGAAGCCAAATGGTGTCCATTAAACATCCAGTAATCAAGAGGTACCATATTTAATGGCATATATTACCCCAAAAATCACTCCAGGTCCTATACACGAAGATAACATGTTGATGCTACCATTTTGGGTACAAAAATACAAACGTAGTCGAGGCTTTCCTTCGCAAGATGGCAAAAGGAGTAAAGCGTTCAAACTACTCACCCAGCTTCAAGAAGCCCATGGTGGTGCTGCAGCTTCACAGACCATCTTTCCTGAGGTTGCCCATGCTTTCCAGAGTCACCACCACTGCTCACTTCCCCCGCTTGCTCTCTCCCATAGTGTTTTGAGGGGTGTACTGGGCCTCGATGATCAGGCTTTGTTCAATGAGAATGGCCCCCGAGCAAATTGAATGAGGCATGGGGCGGGTGACAGTGAGCGAGCAGCCTGTAGAGCAAAGGCTCAGTGTGGAGCCTGATCACTGAGGTTCAGTGCTTCCCTCAAAGCCAGCAATCTATTGTTTGCTCCCTGGACCCTGCCTGTTGCCCGAGATTCTCCCCCTTCTGCCCTCGTGGTCCCAGTGTATCTATCAATCATTCAGCATTTGTATGATGGGGGGGAAGTAGGCTGAGCCTCAGTGTGCGACAGACAGAAGGATGTGTTGCTCGTGTGCGAGGAGGTTTCAGCATTTCGGCCATGCAAAGCTGGAGGGTTTCCATCAAGGTGAGTGAAGGTAATACACTAAAACAATTTTCCTGAAATCTCATGCTAAAAATGGGGGAGGGAGGGTTTCTATGCCAGTGAGTTCTATACGCCTTTAAATACGATAAGTTGATAGAAGAACCATATTGGATACAAAAACAGGAACATGGAGACAAACATGCAAAGCTCAAGTTAATCAAAGAAGACATTTGGAGTTTATAAACATTTCCAGCTGTAATTTTTCAACTTAAAATAATTAAGAATTTTCATTGTTTGTTTTCAATATTAATTTATTTACTTATAATAATTTTACTTGTCCTTCTCTTTAGATTTTCTCATCTTCTCAATATATCGATGGGTTTCCAGTCTTGACTCAGGTGTGTAATATGAAGGCTCCTCCCAGAATTTTCTATTCACCTCATCTTCATTTGCTTCTCTCAGGCCTTCATCATCTTTTCTGTTGAATTGCTTGCTTCCTATGTTCTTTCCTTGGGCAGGTCTTACCAAAAGGGAAAATGTGAAACAATAAATAAACACAAAAGCATCTTCAACAAGAAAGCACAAATAGATGTTCTGATATTTTTGTTATTAAAGTCTTGAGGAGAGATGTATGCAATCTGATATTTTTTTTCATTCCAAATTATCACAACTTTAAAATCACTATGATTTAGAATCTTGCTCATCTGGTTCTGTTTCCCACGCCTCCTTTTAAACTCACTAAATCTCCATTTTAACACTCAAACTCATCAGGGCCACACTTCTCTTTAAACTCACTTAAAACGTTTCATACCATGGTGCGACATGTCAAAAAATAAATTATTAATGCTTATGCATTAATAATCCAAAAGTCAAGTAAATCAGACAGTCCAAGGCAAATAGTTTCAAGGACACTAAATTATCACAGTTCCCAGAATGACAACATTCAAATTTTACAAGTGCAAAAGTGATCTTGATTATTCATCTACAGGAGCCAAGATTTAGGGTGCATAATGGATTGCTTTCCTCCTTGAAATGTTTCCAACATATTTCAATTTATTTTTATTCTCAAATGCATCAAAAAATGCAATGATACAGGTTACTTTGCAAGAAGACTAGTAGACATTTTCATACATAATGCAAGTATGAAACAGTAAAAACAATGCAGTATTATAGAGATCAGTTGGTAGGGATCAAAGGTAGTATAAAAACGTACTATTTTGGGGCTCATTCAAAAGGCTGATAACAGCAGAAAATAAACCATCCTTGAATCTTGTGGTGCATGATTTCATATTTCTGTACATTTTTGATGGAGGGGGTTGAAGATATTGTGGCTGGGGTGGATCTTTTAATATGTTGGCTGCCATTTCAAGGCAGCAGAAGGTATAGATGGTGTTGATGGAACGAAGTGCAGTACATGTAATGGGCTGACCCTCACTCACAACCCTCTACAGTTTCTTGTGATCTTGAGTGGAACACTTCCTATACCATGCGGTCATAGACCCTGATAGGATGCTTTTAAAGGTAAACTTGTAGAAGTTGTTAAGGGATGTAGGTGAGTTGCTAGATTTTCTTGGAGTTTGGAGGGACTTAAGGTGCCAGTGCATTTTCTTGGCCATAAATATATTTTAAAGATACAGTAAATATTCCATGTTTTACACACAATTCTAAATCTCAAGAATTGTTGAAATAAACTAAAAAAGTATAATTGTAAGGGAGTGCAAGAACAGAAAGGCTGAGAGATTAACTAACCTGATACCAAACATGATCTGCTCAAGGGGAGGCACGATTGGCGCAACACCTTTACAGCTTCAACCATCGGGACCGGATTTGAATTCTATGCTGTCTGTAAGGAGTTGGTACATTATCCCTGCAGCTGTATGGATTTTCTCCGGAGGCTCCGGTTTCCTCCCACCATTCAAAACATACTGGGGGCATAGGTTAATTGGGTGTAAATTGAGCAGCACGGACTCATGGGTCAAAAAAGCCTGTTACTGTGCTGTATATCTAAATTTAATATTTAAATTTAAAGGAATGCATCAGGACAAAGGAATGCATCAGAACAAAGGAATTTAAAGGAATGCATCAGGGGAAAAAAGAATGTTCGATATACTGAGCTGAAACTCAGCAGCATCATGAAGTGTCATCAGTTCTAACAAAATTTTTGGCTCAAAATGTCAACTGTTCTTTATCCCCCAATGGCACTACTTGACCCACTCCAGCAGATTGTGTTTGGCCTGAAATTCCAGCATCTGTAGTCTGACACCTAGTTCCCTTTATTCTTGCTCCATTCTCTCCTTTCCCAATCTCAACTTGATTTTTATCTGACTCTCTTTATTTTCAAGGTTACAACATTTCCTTCATAAATTGGTAACACCATGATTGTATCAATTTGTACAACACACTGGTTCGAACAAAAACACATACATTTTCTTCATAAAAATAGCAAATATTGTTTCACCCACAAGGCATTATGGATTTCAGGACTGCAGTGTCCATTGGAGTTGGGATTTTCCTTCCATTTTCCATTTTTCTCATTAATCTCTTTCTCCTCGAAATTCTGCTGGTGATCCTTTTCCTTGGTCCGCTTCAGGATATAAGCTGCCTGTTGTTCTAATATGCGTTGTTGTACTACTGGGAAATCCTGCAATGCCTGGATTTGTTCAGAACGACTGATTTCCTTTCCATCTAACCACTGTACAGCAAAAGCATTGCAATTTGGATTAAAATTAATAATTCTGTAAATATGCAAGATTCCTCAGAAACAGCAATCACAGTGTGTCAGATGAATTCCCCTCCCCCCCACCTGCCGCTACATTTGACATTCTCTTTTGGACTACTTGAACTTAATCTCCACACAAAAAAATTTATAAAGGTTGATATTTTTTTTTCCACAGATTTGCAACTTGCACTTTTTCATATCACCCTATTCCAATATATACATCAATGCAGGGCAGATTAATGTAGACAATGAGATCACATCACATACATTTTGATGGTCCTCAATCTTTCCCAAGCAATGAGACAGCCATTTCATGACCTTGACACCAAGTTAGATATTCCTACTGCGCTGTTGGATCTACAGCTACCAGTGAATGTGCTGATCAAATAACTGGCATAATTTGGATGCAATGAGATCAAACTTTGTTGTCTCATCTGAGCAGTAAAGATTGAGTCAGATTTTCTGGTCAACAACTTAAGCAGCATGGGTGGAAATCAGAAAAAAAAAGAGCAATCACTCTGATAGAGCTATAGTAGAGGCATCCCAAAAGCTACTGGGAAGTGCAGGAACAGATATGCAGTTAGATTATGGAAAATTTCAAAAGCAACAAATTTCCAATAGTGGGAAACTTTGTTCCCCAATATTGATTGGGACATCTTTAGTGCCAGAGGCTGAGATGGGGACAGTATTTGTTATGTGCATTCAGGAGAGTTTCTTGAAACAGCTTGGAAGTAGCTCAACCAGGAAGGGGGCCTGTACCTTGTATTGGCAAATGAGCTCAGTCAGGTGATCAGAGTGTCAGTGGGAGAACATTTTTAGAAATATTGATCACTGTTCTTTAAGTTTAAGATAGTTTTAGAACCATAGAACGCTATAGCACTGAAAAAAGTCCATTCAGCCCTCTAGTCTGTGCTGACCACTATTCCGCTAGTCCCACTGACCTGCTCCCACTCCATAACACTGCAGACCTCACCCATCCATGTATCTATCCAATAAAACTCAAGATCAAGCCCGCATTCACACCAGATGGCAGCCCATTCTACACTCCCACCACTCTCTGAGTGAAGAACATTTTCCCTTTCAGCTTAAAACCAAGACCTCTTCCAATTATCTCCCCAAATCTAAGTGGAAAAAGCCTACTCGCATCCACTCTGTTCATACCTCTCATAATCTTGAAAACACCCATCAAATCACCCCTCACTCTTCTTCACTCCAAGGAATAAAGACCTAACCTGTTCAATCTTTCCCTGTTACTCAGCTCCTAAAGACCTAGCAACATCCTAGTAAATCTTCTCTGCCCTCTCTCAATCTTATTGATATCCTTCCTGTAGTTAGATGACCAGAACTACACACAATAGTCCAAATTTGGCCTCACCAATGTCTTAAACAACTTCAACATCCCAAGTCCTATGTTCAATACTTTGATTTATAAAGGCTAAGATGCCAAAAGCTTTCTTTACAACCCTGTCCATGAGCGACGCCCCCTTCAGGGAACAATGTATCTTTATTCCCAGATCTCTCTGCTCCTCTACACTCCTCAGTGCCCCACCATTTATTGTGTGTGTTCTACCTTGGTTTGCCCTTCCAAAATGCATCACCTCACATTTGTCTGTATTAAACACCATGTGCCATTTTGCCCTATTCTCCCAGTTAGTTCAGATCCCTCTGCAAACTTTGAAAATCTTCCTCACTGTCCACATACTGGAGTAGCAGCCAGAATTCTGGGCCATGGATCCAGCAGTCCAGAGTTCAAGCTCGAAGAGGGCAAAGACTCAACACATCTTATGAACAAGCATTTGCTTGGACCATGTATAAAAGTTCTATGTTGAGGGAGAGCAAATTATGACATGATTAGACAGGGGTTAGCAGAGTAAACTGAGAGCAGCTGTTAATAGGCAAGTACACAATTGACCATTCAAGGACAAACGAGTAATTTATGCTTGGAGTCAGAGGAAGTGGGTAAGGTTCTATATGAGTACTTTGCATTGGTGTTTACCCAGAAGGACTTGGATAGTAATAGGGATCATAATTTGGAGAATGTTCTTGTGATAGGGCATTTTAAGATTGAAAAAGAGGGTGTCTCAAGAGTTACCTGCCTTCTGCCTACATCCTTTTTTAAACAGTGGTATATTTGCTTAAACAGTGTATGCAAATGTTTTGCCACTGTTCAAAAAGAATAAGGTGTTAAAAAAAAAAGACTTTTGCATAAGATATGAAGGAATGGAGTTGGGGTAATGTATTAGCATGAAATGAGGATTGATTAACTAATAGAAGGCCAAGAGTTGGGATAAACAGGTGTTTCTCTGCTTGGCAGTGGTGAGGGGAGTGTCACAGGGGTTGTTGCTTGGCCCACAACTGTTCATGATATATATTAATAATTCAGAAGAGGAGTTTGAGTGCAACATATCTAAGTTTACTAATGATACTAGATTGGGTTGAAAAGCAAATTGTGCAGAGGATGCAGAGAGTCTACAAAGATATACAAATAGCTTAAATGGGTGGCAAGGGTCTGAGACTGAGTGCATCAAGGTCATCCACTTTGGAGGAGAAGATAATACGTAACATTACTATTTAAATGGCAGAGGGACTTGGGAGTTCTTGTAGATGAATCACATAAGATTGGATTGCATGTGCAACAGGTATCAAGAAGGCAAATAGAATGCTGGGCTTTGCTGGAAGGATTGAATTTAAAAGCAGGAGGTTCAGCTGCAATTGTAGAGGGTACTGGTGAGATCACATCTGGAAAACTGCATACAATTCTGCTCTCCTTACATGACAAAAGATATACTGACTTTGGAAACAATGTAGAGGAGATATATCAGGTTGATTTCAGAAATGAGTGGGTTAGCCTATGAGGAGGGACAGAAAAGGGATCTTATAGAAACATAAAATATTATGAAAGATATGGATAAGATAAAAGCAGTAAAGTTGTTCCATCCATAGGTGAGACTAGAATGAGGAGGACATAGCCTGAAAAGATTTGGGGGAGTAGATTTAGGGCTGAGGTGAGAAAGAACTACTTCTCCCAGAGAGTACTGAATATGTGAATTTCTCTGTTCAAGAAGCAGGGAGAGATTGCCTCATTAAATATATATTAAAAAACAGTTAGATCAATTTTTGAATAGTAGATAAATTTAAGGTCATGGGGAAAAGGCAGAGGAGTGAACTCTAGTCCACAGCCAGATTAGCCATGATCTTATTAAACAGTGGAACAAACCTGAAAGGCCAGATGGTGTATTCGTGCTCCTATTACTTGTTTTCTTAAGCTACTGGGTCTTTTCAGAAGTATTAAGGTGGTTAGGTTCCCTGGGCCTGATGGGATTTATCCCCAATTATTGAAGGAGGTAAGTGAAGAGATGGCTGGGGCCTTGACAAAGATCTTTCCACCTTCTCTATCATTCCAGAGAATTGGAGAGAGCAGCTAATATTGTATCTATTCAAGAAGGGGAAAAAAGATAATCCTGGAAATGTTAGGCCAATAAGCCTGATATCAGTGGCAGGGAAAATATAAGAAAGGATAAATACGTGCTTGACAAGTACATTCATGGTAGACTAATTCAGAAGGTACAGATGCATGGCATCCATAGTAAGTTGATAGGATGGATATAGAATTGGCTGACCATACAAGACAGATGGGATTAGAGTGGTGGAAGGTGTTATTCAGGGTGGAGGCTTGTGACCAGTGGTTCTGCAGTGATCAGTTTTGGGACCTCTATTGTTTAAAGAAAAGGTTACAGAAGTCACTAGATATTAAAAGGACAAAGAGCATAAGGGCATTTTATCTGAATGCCCGCAGTATTAGAAATAAGGTTAGTGAACTTGAGGCGCAAATCGGTACCCATGCCTATGATTTGGTAGCCATCACGGAAACATGGCTACAAGGTGACCCTAAATGGGAATTAAACTTTCAAGGGTATCAGGTGGTGCAAAGAGATAGACAGGATGGTAAGGGAGGTGGAGTTGCACTTTTAATCAAAGATGAGCTCCAGGCAGTAGTGAGGAATGATATAAGATCTAAAGAGCTTAATGTTGAGTCCATTTGGGTAGAGATAAATAATAACAAAGGGAAAAAATATTGGTGGGTGTTATCTATCGCCCACCATATAACAATAGTTTAGTGGCACAGGAAATAAATAGAGAGATAAGTGAGGCATGTAATAACGATACAGCAGTTGTCATGGGGGACTTTAACTTCCACATAGATTGGGAAAATCAAGTTGGTCGTGTGAGTCTGGAAGAGGACTTCATAGAATGCATCTGCGATAGTTTTCTTGAGCAGCATGTTAAGGAACCCACAAGAGAAAATGCTCTCCTGGATCTCGTGCTGTGCAATGAGATAGGTAGAGTAAATGATGTAATAGTCAGAGACCATCTGGGAAATAGCGATCATAGTATAATTGAATTTCTCATTCAGATGGAAGGGGAAATCGTTAGATCTAAAACTAATATATTATGCTTCAACAGGGGTGACTACCATAGGATGAGGGAGGAATTGGGCAGAGTGGACTGGGAGCACAGGCTAATTGATGAAACAGTTGAGGAACAGTGGAAGATTTTCAAAGAAATATTTTGTAATGCTCAACAAAAATATATTCTGGTCAGGAAAAAGGGCAGCAAGGGAGGGAAAAAATCAACTGTGGTTAACAAAGGAAATAAAGGAGAGTATAAAATTGAAGGCGCAGGTGTACAAAGCTGCAAAGAGCAGTGGGAAACTGGAAGATTGGGAAAACTTTAAGAGACAACAAGGGGTAACAAAGTGGGTAATAAGATATGAGAAAAAGGATTATGAAAGTAAATTGGCACAAAATATAAAAACAGAAAGCAAAAAATTTTATAAATATATAAAACGGAAGCGGGTGGCCAGAGTTAACATAGGACCCTTGGAGGATGAGAAAGGAAAACTGGTAGCAAAAAATGAGGAAATGGCCGAGGCATTATACAAATATTTTGTGTCAGTCTTCACAGTGGAAGACACGTCCAGCATGCCCAAGTGCGGAGTTAAGGATGCGAATGTTGGGGAGGGCCTTGATAAAATAGTTGTTACAAAGGAAGTAATGATGGAGAAACTAATGGGACTAAAGCCAGACAAATCACCTGGTCCTGATGATATGCATCCAAGGGTTCTGAAGGAAATGGCAGAAGTTATAGTTGATGCATTGGTGGTCATATACCAAAATTCCTTGGATTCTGGGCAGGTCCCGGCAGACTGGAAGACAGCAAATGTCACGCCACTTTTTAAGACTGGAAATTATCGGCCAATTAGCTTGATGTCTGTAGTTGGAAAAATGCTTGAAGCCATCACTAAAGATGAAATAGTGCAACTTTTGGAACGTAAGGGTTCAATCAGGCAGACGCAGCATGGTTTTAGAAAGGGAAGATCTTGTTTGACAAACTTGTTAGGATTCTTTGAGGATATAATGGGTGTGGTGGATAGAGGGGAACAGGTTGATGTTGTATATTTGGATTTCCAGAAAGCGTTTGATAAGGTGCCGCACAAGAGACTTATCAGTAAGTTACAGGAAAGTGGAGTCCAGGGAAATATATTGGCCTGGATTGAAAATTGGTTGTCTGACAGGAGGCAGAGAGTTGAGATAGATAGGAGTTTTTCAGGTTGGCAGAGAGTGGTAAGTGGGGTGCCGCAGGGGTCAGTGTTAGGCCCACAACTGTTCATCATTTACATTCATGACTTGGAGGAGGGGACAAAATGTGGTGTAGCCGAGTTTGCGGATGGCACTAAACTGAGTGGAAGAGCAAATTCTAATGAGGATGTGGAGAGTCTGCAGAGGGATATAGTTAAGCTGGATGAGTGGGCAAAGGTCTGGCAGATAGAATACAATGTTAGTAAGTATGAGGTTATCCACTTTGGCAAGAAAAATAAAAGAGCTGAATATTATTTAAAGGGTGAAAAACTACAGCATGCTGTTGTGCAGAGGGACTTGGGAGTGCTTGTGCATGAATCGCAAAAAGTTAGGTTGCAGGTGCAGCAGATTATTAAGAAGGCAAATTGAATGTTGGCCTTCATCGCTAGAGGAATTGAATTCAGGAGTAGGGAGGTAATGTTGCAACTGGAGTACTGTGTCCAGTTCTGGTCTCCATATTTGAGGAAGAATATACTGGCTTTGGAGACGGTCCAGAGGAGGTTTACTAGGTTGATCCCTGGGATGAAGGGGTTGACTTATGATGAAAGATTAAATCGTCTAGGATTGTATTCACTCGAGTTCAAAAGAATGAAAGGAGATCTTATAGAAACATATAGTATTATGAAGGGTATGGATAGGATAGATGTAGGAAGGTTTTTGAGCTGGCCGGGGCAACTAAAATGAGAGGACACAGTCTCAAGATTCGGGGGAGTAGATTTAGGTCAGAGATGAGGAAAAATAGTTTTTCCCCAGAGAGTAGTGAATGTTTGGAATTCTCTAACCAGGTAAGTGGTTGAGGCTGTCTCATTAAACATATTTAAAATTTGGTTAGATAAATTTTTACATGATAGAAGAATTAGGGGATATGGGGAGAAGGCAGGTAGGTGGAGTTAGGTCATAAATTAGATCAGCCATGATCGTATTGAATGGCGGAGCAGGCTCGATGGGCCATTTTTGGCCTACTCCTGTTCCTACTTCCTATGTTCCTATTATAGATATCAATTACTTGTATGCAAAAGTAGATGGGTGGGTAAGTTTGCAGATGATGAAGAGTGATAAAGTTGTGGACAGTTTAGAGGGCTATCAAATAATGCAATAGATCAGTCTTAGATATGGGCAGAGAGATAGCAGATGGAGTTCAATCCAGACAAGTGTGAGGTGTGCTATACACAAAAGTGTTGGAGAAACTCAGCAGGTCATGCATCATTCAATGAAAGTAAAAGATAACCAACGTTTCAGGCCTGAGCCCTTTGTTGGAATCAGGAAAATCAGGCAGATCCCTGAGTAAAAAAAGTGAGAGTGGAAAGGACAGGAGAGAGTAAGTGGAAAGGGGAAAAGCACAGGGTAACAGATGGATACAAGTGGGAGGATAGAAGAGGAAGAAATGATGAGGGAGAGAACAGAAAGCCAAGAAGGGTAGCTCTCTGATAGAAGGAAGGGAAAGGGGTGGGAGCTGGAGAAAAGGAGGCAGAGGGGTAGGGAAAGAGAGACCTGGGGAGGGTATTAATGGAAATTGGAGGTTGATATTAATGCTGTCTGGCTGGAGAATGCTGAGACGAAAAAATAAAGCGTTTCTGGAACTTGCAGATGCCATTGCAACAGTTAGGACTTCCCAGTGGCCAACCACTTTCAGAGTCTATTGCCATACTGACATGTCTGTCCATGGCCTCATGTACTGTGAAATTGAGGCCAACTGCAAATTGGAGGAACAACACCTTCTATTCTGTCTCACCAACCTCTGTGGTATTTTTATGGATGCTGTCAGGTTGAATTATAAAACAGGTTGCAAATTTAGTCACGCTAAATACTTCATCTTCCAATGTATCCCCAAACATCTCCAAAATAGCTTGATCTGACCCACAATGAGAAAACATTATCCTTTAAGTTGATTCTGAGTATTTATGAATAAAATACACAAACATTTATAACACCAGAATGTGAGTGATCAAACTCCTACCTTCAGTTGTGGGAGTACAGCAATCACATACTTTCTGTAGCCATCAAATTCATAGCAGGGATTTCCAACCAGAAAAAGTTCTTCCAATTGTACATTAACTTTGAGTAACTCCACGCTGGTCAGTTCACCCACAAAGTTTACTGTTAGATCAAGTTTCTTCAAAAACTCACACCCTGTCAAGGAATGGGAAAGGGGGGGAAAAATTATGTCTAAAGAACAGGTTTACTCCAGTGGCTAATGCTGAAACATGAGGAAAACATCAGATGTATCTCTTGCAAAAATGTGATGAAGGGTCGAGAGGATGATATGTATGGGAGGGTCTGAGAAAACAGATCCCTTCAGTTAACTGTCAAATCCTTTCTGTTTAAAGTGGAGAAGAGACTGACTGCAGGAGGGAGCACATCATAACAAGTTTTCATCATAACTGGAAGTTTAGGGGAGTTGGAAGAGGGTGCTGTTTGGCAAAGCAATCATTCTTCACTTGATCTACAAGCAGAGCTGGCAAACTACAAATACTTGCTCAATTTTTTTTTACTTCCTTTAGGTGCAGGTTTCATGAGAGCCCCAAAAAAGCTCTGTGACATGGAGACCTGTGAAGAGCACAAACCCACCTTTATCAACTTATAACTAATGGCCAGTATTTACAGAGGTCTTCAGGTAATCTGGGGTAAGGCGGGAAAACAGAGTTTATATCAGGACCAATGGGGGCTGAGCCAAGATAAGGGGTCAGCTGTCTAATCTACACACAGACAGTGAATTCCAGTTCACTGCAAGATGGCCCTAGTCATTAAATTTGAATGGCTGCTGAGATCTATGGCTTGCTATCTTGGAAATATGTTTGACCTATCCCTATACAGGTCCCTCATCTGCTTGAGTTAAACACAAGTACAGTATCTTGATTCGCAGCTGTTTGGAGTTGGTTTTCTGCTTTGACGAATTCAACAATTCATCCTCTCAATCTTTGTAAGAGGTTAAAACTTCACTCCTAAAACTCTTAAAAGTCCTTATATCTGTATAATTTTAAGTTACAAAAACCATAGGAACTTTGTGGAAACTTAAAAGACCAGGTCCAGTGCAGAATATGCTCTTTAAGAAGGTCAGTAACTCTACATTCAAATTCAGGAAACACAGAGGTATCAGATGTATGCATCCTTATGTGATAAATTATCTCGACAAAACAAAAGTAACATCTTCATACTCTGGTAACATACTAATGCACCATTTTATTCTTGCAGGTATTTTTGGCACATATCCATTGGTCTCAATTTAGCCAACAGGAGCTCCTCAAGGTACACTTTAATAAAAGTAAAATGGATTTCAAGAGCAGCCTTGATTTTCCACAAAATAGATTTTTTTAATAGTAAGTTATTTAATCAGACCAATATTCTTCTGCATCAATCACAGTGTAATCAATATTTTTCTGTATTTGTGAAACAACATGCAATGTTTTTGAATTGTGGAACATTGAGCTTCTCATCAATTATATTCCTTTTCTTTGAGAATAACCATGACAATCATGGAATCAACTTTCTTATAGTAACGTAAAAAAAACATAAGAAATAGAAGAGTAGGCTATCTAGCCCATTAAGCATGCTATGCCATTCAATGAGATCATGGCTGATAATGATAACAGGCTCATCTCCATCTACCTGCCTTTTTCCCATATTCCTTAATTCCCCTAGTCTATAAAAAATTATCCAACCCTGTCTTAAATATATTCACTGAGGTCGCCTCCACTGCTTCAATGGACAGCGAATTCTATAGATTCACCACTCTCTGGGAAAAGCAGTTGCTCCTCATCTCCATCCTAAATCTTGGATCTTGTGGCTATGTCACTTAGTTCTAGTCTCCCCCACCAATGGGAACAACTTATCTACCTCTATCTTATTTATGCCTTTCATAATTTTAGATGTTTCTATAAGATCCCCTTCATTCTTCTAAATTCAAGCAAGTACAGGCCCAAATGACTCAATCTCTCCTTATAGGAAAACCCCCTCATCTCTAGAATCAACCTGGTGAACGTCCTCTGGACCACATCCAAAGCTAGTACATCCTTCCTCAAGTAAAAAGACCAGAATGGCATGCAGTACTCCAAATGCAGGCTCGCCAGTACCTTGTACAGTTGCAGCATAACCTCCCTATTCCTACATTCAATTCCTCTAGCAATGAAAGCCAACATTCCATTTGCCTTTTTGACAGCCCATTGCAGCTGCAAACCAACCTTTTGTGATTCATGCACAAGCGCTCCCAAGACCTTCTTCATGTAATCACTTTCCATTTAAATAATAATTTGATCTTCAAGTTTCATTTTCCTACCAAACTATTAGTTTCTAAAAATACTTCTAGCTCATTCCTTGAATTTCCAACTCAACCTAAACTCACTCATCCACATTTTCTAAAGAAGTATCTTGTCAGTGTTTCCTAGAAGTCAGGTAATTTACAATGCCTACACACCATAGTTTGTTTAAGAATGTCCAAAGAACCTAAACAAAAAGCACCAATCCACTGAAGAAAGCAAGACAAGTCAGAATTCATGTCCATGCTGAGGTGGGTCATGGTTAATTTGGGCGAGATGGCAGGGAAAATAAAAGAAAAATCTAATTCTTTTGATATATTTTAAGTATGGCATTCATTCAAAGATAAGCTTAAATTCAACTTACCATCTAAATTTTCTATACGTTCAATATTATTTAAAGCCAGATTGAGATATTCCAGTTTTTTCAGTCTGCTAACATTTTCTGAAAAGCAGAACAAGGCAGTCAACTCAGCAAAAAAAAAATCAAACTTCAAACTGAAAAATATTGTAAAGTAAAAATCTTCTTAAGTTTAAGCACAATGGTGAGATTATCTTAGCATTTTCAAAAGAAATGAAAGAGCAACATCTGACAGAAGTAAAGAAATTGTGGAGTAGGTTGGTTTTAACCAGAAGCTCTGTTCTACAGACTCATGCCAACAGAGTAGAAGCTCAAATGACCATAAGGTGTAGTGGCTAATCGAACTGGCTCGGGAGGTTCCGAGTGTCATCATGATGTCACAATGAGATTATCTCATTTGGAACTTGGGGGGGTTTTCAAAAGCTGCAGGTGACTGTTTAAGTGTCTTTTACTGAACATCGACTTGACTACGTCTCATCATTTATTCATTCTTCATTTCGCACTGCGACACAGTTGCTACAAAGACATACATTTACCCAACTACAATTTATGCTGGAAAAATACTTTCCTCTTAATTACATTTTTCTTCTATTTTCATTTTGATAGGCGATTTGGAATTGAACTAAATTAGTCAATTTATAAGACCACAAAAATTTGGCTATTTGGCACATCAAGTTTGTTTCACTTTTGAAATCACGGCTGATTTATTTTTCCTTTCAATCCCATTTTCCTTCCTTCTCCACATAACCTTACATGCTCTTACTTTTCAACCTCACCTTTAAATATACTCAATGACGGCCTCCACATCCTCCTATGGCATCAGATTCCACAGATTCACCAGTCCTGGCTGAAGAAATTTCTCGTTGCTATTCTCAAGGTACATCTTTTAATCTGTGACTGTGCCCTCTGGTCCTGGACTCTCCCACTACTGGAAACATCTTCTCCACCTCAGCTCTTAACTTTCAACATTCAGTATGTTTCAATGATATTCCCCCTTCATCCTTTTAAACTTCAGTGCATACAGGTCCAGAGGCATCAAACGGTCCTCAAAGGTTGGCCCTCTCATCCCTGGTATTACTCTTCATAAACTTCTGGATCCTCTCCTGCACATCATTCCTTAGATATGAGTCTGAAAACTGCTCGTAATGCTCCAAATGTGAATTAATATGCGGTTTAAAGAGAGTCTCAGCAAGGAGACTCCTGTATCTCTTCCCTGATGGGATCAGCTGTGTGCAGGGTGGAAAGGGTCCTCAATGATTTTGTGTGCCCTCTTCAGACAATGATCCTGGTAGATCACATTGATTTAGGGGGGGGGGGGGGGGTGGGGGAGGCAGGCTCCAGTGATCATCTCTGCCACTCTTACAGTCCTGTGGATTGACCTCCGATACATTTCTCTGCAGCAACCTTACCACACTGTGATGTGGGCAGCCAGGATGCTCTTGATAGGTTGACATAATGGTGGCTGGAAGGGATCGGTACTGGGACCATTGTTGTTGTTCATCTATATTAATGATCTGGAAGATAATGAGGTAAATTGGATTAGTAAATTTGCAGATGACACTAAGATTGGGGGTGTTGTGGATTGCGAAGAAGGTTTTCAAAGCTTGTAGAGGGATCTGTACCAACTCATAAAGTGAGCTGAAAAATGGCAGATGGAATTTAATGCAGACAAATACGAGGTGCTGCATTTTGGAAGGACACAGTAAATGGTAGGGTACTGAGGCGTGAGGTAGAAAAAGGGGATCTGGGAATTCAGATGCATAATTCCCTGAAAGTGGTGTCACATGTGGATAGGGTTGTAAAGGAAGCTTTTGGCATATTGGCCTTCATAAATCAAAGTATTGAGTACAAGAATTGGGATGATATGTTAAAGTTGCATAATACATGGGTGAGGCCAACTTTGGAGTACTGTGTGCAGTTTTTGTCACCTAACTACAGGAATGATATCAATAAGATAAAGTGCAGAGGTTTACTAAGATGTTTCCTGGACTTCAGGGACTGAGTTACAGGGAAAGGTTAAACAGTTTAGGACTTTATTCCCTGGAGCATAGAATGAGGAGTGATTTGATAGAGGTGTTTAAAGTTGTTAGGGGGAGAGACAGAGCAAATGTAGATGGCTATTTCCATTGAGGGTGGGTGAGATTCAAACAAGAGGACATGAGTTAGGGGTGAAAGGGGAAAAGTTTAGGAGGAACATGAAGGGGAACCTCTTTACTCAGAGAGTGGTGGGAGTGTGGAACAAACTTACAGCTGAAATGGTAGATGCCGGCTCAATTTTAAATATTAAAGGAAATTTGGACAGATATATGGATGGGAGAGGTATGAAGGGCTATGGATTAGGCAAGAAAAAGTGGTTTGGCACAGACTAGAGGGCCAAAGTGGTCTGTTTATGTGCTATAATTGTTCTATGGTTCTAGCCTTGCCTGCTTCTGTTTTCTCAGGAAGTGCAGTCACTGTTGTGCCTTCCTGACAAGTGAGATGCTGAGGGTCTACGATAGGTCACTATCTAAATGAACTCCAAGGAACTTGGTGCTCTCCATTCTCTCTATTATAGAGTTGTGAATGTGTAATGTCTAGTCCACAATAAGACTCAGGTTGTTACTCTCACACCTTTTCACGAGATTTTCCACCTCTTCTCTCTAGTGTAACTCATTGTTATTGCTGATGAGGCCAAATACTGTTGTGTCATCTGCAAACTTGATGACACCATTGGAGCTGGATCTGGCAATGCAGCCATGGGTCAGTAACATGAACAGAAGCAGGCTGAACACACAGCCATCAGGTGCACCAGTGCTACAAGCCTGGACAGACTGTGGTCTTTCTGTTAGGAAGTCCAGGATCCAGTTAGAGAGGGGTATTGAGTTGCAGTGAGGACAGGTTCTCCACCAGCCTCTGGGGAATGATCATATTAAAAACTGAGCTGAAGTCAATAAACAGCAATCTGGCTTTTTCGCCAAGTGACCTACATAAAGTGACAAGGCTAGAGCATCGTCTGTGGGATGGTTTCTTCAATAGGAAAATTGAAATGGATCCAATGTCTCTGGGAGGTGTGGTTTGATGTGTTCCATCACCAGACACTTGAAGAATTTCATAATGGTGGCAGTCATGCAACAGGGCGGTAGCCATTGAGGTCTGTTTTTGTCACCCCTTGGGTTAGCAGGACAGATATATGATCCAAGTAACCAGGGATGCACCAGGGACGTTGGTGTACACGCAATCCAGGATGTTCTCTCCTCTGAAGGCAAAGTTCACATGCTGTTGAAACCGTGGTAAGACCATTTTCAGGTTAGTGTGATTGAAGTCACCATCAGGGTGGGATGTCAAGGCTTCACAGATTACACCATAAAGTTCCTTCATGGCTTCTCCCTCATTTACTAAAGCCAGAACATAGACTCTGAAAATCAGCGGGGCCGAGAATTCCCTGGGCATGTAGAAGGGTCTGCATTTCACCAGGAGGTACTCTATCTCTGCTGAGAAGGAAAGTGTAGGGGTGTAAAGGAAATGCCTAAAATCCAAAGCATTCCACCTTTGCTGTGGTTTGCATCTTGCAGTGTTGCCTCTGTATTTCTGTTCATGAAATCTTCTGCAGATGTCATTGAACCATCCACACCTGCCTCCTGAAGAAGGTTTCTGATCTGTCAGACAAGTGTTTGGGGATTTTTCTTCATTCTGATGAGAATTCTTCTGTCATCAGCAGTGGAGGTAATCTTTGGCCTACCAGTCCTTTTGCGATAATTGAGCTCACTAATATGCTTTTGTTTCTTAATTAAGTTCAAAAAATAATTTTGGTAATCATATGGCTTGGGTGATATCTCATTGTTTTATTCTTGATTATCAGCCTAATGACTTCTAACTTTCATTGGTACAGCTGTGGTCCTCATGTTGAAAAATGGCAACTACAGACTCTCAGAGTGATCAAAAGCTTAGAAGCAAGCCTGCCTCTCTTATGAATGAAGCAATTGAACATAGCTGGTAATCACAAACACCTTGAAGCCAAATGTCTCAAACATTATGGAAAATAGGGGACTATGTGTAAAAAGTGCAGTAATTTCTACCTGGTCAAACCAAAATATATGCAAATAACCTTGAATAAAATATGGAATGTGCACTTTAATTGCATGTGAATTATTTGATTATAAATTTAAAACTGTGGAGCACAGGGAAAAATAAAGGAAAAAAGTGTCTTTGTCCCAAACATTATGTAGAGAACTGTAGGTGAACAGATAATCAATCTTTTTTTTCCTATGGCAGGGTTTAGAAAATACCAGGTTAAAAGACACATTCATGTCATCATGAAGAAAGCGTGTCAGAGTTTTTACTTCCTCAGGAGTTTGCAGAGATTTGGTATGACATTGAAAACCTTGGCAAACTTCCACAGATGTGTAGTGGAAAGCGTGCTGACCGGCTGCATCACAGCCTGGTATGGGGGTACCAATTCCTCTGAGCAGAAAGCCCTGCAAAATGTAGTGGCGCAGCTCAGTACATCATAGGGATAAACCCTGCCCACCATTGAGAAAATCTACCTTGAATGCTGCTGTCAGAGAGCAACAGCAAACATCAAGGATCCACACCACCCAGAACAAGCTCTGTTCTCACTGCTGCCATCAGAAAAGAGGTATAGATGCCATGTCTCATACCATTACAATCAGGAACAGTTGCTACCTGGCACCACCACCTCCCCCCCCCCCCACCAACCATCAGGCTCCTAAACAACAAACTCATAGACTCATTTGATAACTCTTTGCATATTACTAAACACTATTTATTTCTGTACAGTTGGTTTATATTTCTCTCTTTTGCATACATATATTTTCTTGAGTGCAGTTTTTTGTATCACTGATAAGTAGAAATTCAACCTTGCCCACAGGAGAAAAGAATCTGAGTTGTTTGTGGTGTCATGTATGAACTTTGTTAATAAATCTGAACTTTGAACTTAAGATGAGCAAATTTAAAGGAGATCAGAAATTGAAATTTTCCACAACGAGATGGATTAATTTTTGGAATGCAATACCAGAATAGGTAACGGATACAATCATTGTGTTTAAGTAGCATTTAGATAGGCATGAATTGATAAGGCACACGAGGATATAGTTCTAAAATGAACAAACAGAATTAGTACAGATGAGCAAAACGTTCAGCCTGATTCTGTGGTACATCACCATAACTAAGTATCTACAAAGGGCAGCTACGATGTTTAAGGTTTCTTTTATTTTCACAGAATATACATTAAAAAGGGATAGCAAGATAAGTGTAGCAGTTAGCGCAATGCTGCTTTAGCACCAGTGATTGGGACCGGGGTTCAAATCCCGCGCTGTCTGTAAGGAGTTTGTACTTTCTCCCCATATCTGTGTGGGTTTCCTCCAGGGGCTCCGGTTTCCTCTCACTATTGGAAATGTACTGGGGATTATAGGTTAATTAGGGGTAAATGGCTGGCATGGGCTCATGGGCCAAAATGGCCTGTTACCATGTGTGATAGTAGACCAATCACCAATGTATATAGTTACAGTATCTAGAGTGTAATGATTGTGCTTACAGCGATTGGCTGAGAGCTTAGCCACGCCTACTGTCTGGGCCTTAAAGGGTTGTGTCCCTAGCCAGGTCGGATCATTCTGGACTGGTCGACCAGCTGTGAAGAGCTCCTGTCTTTTGCTAATAAAAGCCTTAGTTCTTTTGACGAGCTCTACACCATGCTGTATGTCTAAATTTAAAAAGTAAATAAAAATTTTATATTCATGATAATATTTATTTTTTTTAAACTTTATTCATTTTCTATATATAGAAAAAAAAGAAAAAAGAAAAGACCCCCCCCCCCCCTTCAGCCAACTCTCTTAAGGAGAGCCATAAAAAAAGAAAGAATATTTTAAAAAATTATACATATTAAAATCTAATCAATATAAATTGAAATGTAAATATTTAGAGTATAACAGCCACTTATTAATAAAAAAATTATAATTATCATGTGAAACATATGTAATTTTTTCCATTATTAAACAATATTTAATCTCATTATGCCATCTATTAATATCAATCATATTTGTATCTTTCCATGTACTAGCAATACGTTTTTTCACTATGGATAAAGCTAAATATACAAAAGCAAGCTGGAACTTATCTAATCCCAAACCTTTCAAAGGTTGCAAACTACCCAATAAAAATACTGTTGGATATAAAACTATTTTAATCTTATACAGATATTCTAAAAATGATTGAATTTTCTTCCAAAAAGATTGTATATGTATACATAACCAAACAGCATGAAGAAAAGTTCCAATTGTATCACCACATCTAAAACACAAATCTGATTTATTAAGACCATATTTTTTTAAATTTTTCATGTGTCAAATATAATTGATGTAAAAAATTGTAATTAATCATTGCATAATGTGCATTTATCAATCTAGTTACACTATCATAACAGATATCTAACCAATCCTCTTCAGAAAAAATAAAACCAATATCCGCTTCCCATTTAATTTTAGATCTATCCCAACCCTTTTTATCCATACCATCCTGTAATATTTGATACATAAATGAAATATACCCCTTCACTGGTACCTTTATAAGAAAAGTCTCAAATTTAGTCATTTTGGTAAAATCATATCTCTACCAAACATACATTTTACCAAAGATTGAATTTGACAATAAAGGAATAAAGAATTCTCATCAATACCAAAATCTATAATATTTATGATGTAAAGCAAACAGAGTCACCATGACCGTTGCCTATCACCCCTAACAATAGGAGGAAGAGAAGCAAAAGAGATTCCCTTCAGAGACTGAGTGTTCATAACAAGGCCAAAGGCAGCAAAAACAACTTTGACATTAATGAAAGATTTGAATTTAGTGGACACATGGAGAAGAATCCATCCAAGAGAAAGAGATTATTAATTTTATTCAAATAGACATGATTCTTATTCAAGGATAGATTTATTTTTAATATCAACACATCTCCAAGGTAAAATTAACCAAGTTGATTATAAAGTAAGAACATTATCGGATCATTCTCCTTTGTTAATGACAGTTACAATATTGGATAAAGAAGAATCAGTTTATAGATGCAGGTTTAACTCAATGCTATTAAAAAGACCAGACTTTTGTGATTTTTTCAGAAGGGAAATTCAATTTTTTTTCAATTCTAATTTGGTTAATAATAAATTTATTTTATGCAGATGAGATGAAAGCATACTTAGGAAGACAAATTATATGATATACTTCTAAAATTAAGGATTATATGAAAGAGGTAGAACAACTGGAGAAAGATTATGCATTTAGAGACAGACTTATAAAGGCAGTCTTCTGAGTAGAAAAGTAGATGACTTTAATAAGAAACTTCAATGTAATACATTTCTCTCTAGAAGAGAGAAAGCAATAATGAAAACTAAACAGAGGGCTCAAAAGGTCCTCTCCTGGCAGTTGAAAGCAGAGAAAATCTCAAGAATGGTTAATACAATTAAGACAGATTTGAATGTAACTACTTATAGACCTCAAGAAATTAATGAAGCTTTTAAGCAATTTTATTCTAAGTTATAGCAATCAGAGTCACAAAGAGATGATAATAAGACAGAGGATTATTTGTCACAAACAAGATTACCAAGGTGAAGTTTGGAAGAGCAAATGGAGCTGGATGCCCTCTTCAACCAACTAGAGATGAGGGAGGCACTGAGTTCATTAGAAAGCAATAAATCTCCGGGAGAAGGTGGTTTCCCACCTGGGTCTTATAAAGAATTTAAAGATTTGTTGATTCCTACTTTTATGGAGGTATTAGGGCAGGTTGTAGAGATGCACACTCTTCCGGAATCCTTTTCTATAGTGATAATAACAGTAATCCATCATCATATAGACCTATTTCATTGTTAAATGTGATTATAAGATCATTGAAAAAATGTTAGCAAATAGATTGACAAAAATTTTACCAAGGTGATAAATATGGATCAGACAGGGTTTGTAAAAAAAAAAACAGTCCACAGATAATGTGACTAGATGACTTGGTATAATACATTTGGTAAAATGAAGGGAGATGCAAGTATGGCAGTAGCTTTAAATGCAGAAAAGAATGGAATTTTTTGTTTAAGGTGTTGGAAAGATTTAGATTGGGATAGATATTTGCAAATTGGATCAGAGCTTTAAATAATGAACCTAAAACTGAAGTTGTAACAAATGGACAGGTCTCTAAACTATTTCAGTTAACTAGATCTAGTAGACAAGGATATCCATTATTGTCAGCTTTATACTAGCAATAGAACCATTTGCAGAATTAATCAAATCTGATCCTGATATTAAAGGATTTAAAGTTAATCAGGAGGAATATAAAATTAATGTATTTGCTGATGATGTTTTGATTTATTTGACAGAGCCAGTAGGTTTGATACATAAAATTATATTTAAGATGGATGAATATGGGAAAGTGTTGGGCTATAAAATAAATAGAGGAAAAAAAGTGAAATTATGCCTCTCACTAGAGGGGATTATACTCAGTGTCAAAGAGATACCCAATTCAAATCTCCAGAAAATTGTAAAAAAATATTTAGGGATACAGGTAGACAATAATATTAATTTTTTTTTCAAATTGAATTATTCACCTTTACTTAAGAAAACTGGAGAAGATTTGAATAAGTGAATAGTGTTGCCAATAACACTATTGGGCAGAGTTAACTGTTTAAGATGAATATAGTCCCTAGAGTAACAGTATAATTTTTAAACATTTACAAAACTGTGACCAAAAAGGTTTTTTTCAAGAATTCAAGAAAATTTCCTTGGAAGGGTAAGATGTTGAGTGTTCCTTTAGATAAATTAACATGGACATTTGAATTAGGAGGCCTACAGCTTCCAAATTTTAAAAATTATTACAAAACAACTCAATGAGGTTCATTGCTTAATTTTTTTGAAGAGGGAGAGATATCAGCATGGATTAAAATAGAAATGGATAAAATAGCAGAGAAAACACAAGAAGACTTTATAAATAAATGGGACTCAAAATTAATATTGGGTGAGAGGGAAACCACTTTGTTGAAACATTTGATTAATACCTGGAATAAGATAAACAATGAAATTGGAGCAAGGGGATTGTATTATCTTAAAATGCCTCTGACTCAAAATTGACTTATTCCTTTTATAATGGATAATTTAAAAAAAAATTTGGTCTCATAAAGGAATTAGATATATAGAAGATTGTTATGAAGAAGGAAATTTAATGTCATTTGAACAATTAAAAAATTAATGGGATACAAAACAATACACTCTTTTGTTATTTTCAATTAAGGGCATATTTAAGAGATAAATTGGGTCTAACAATGTCATTACCTAAATGTAGTGATGTGGAGATGCTGATTCGTAATAGACATAGAAAGAAATTTACTTCATCCATGTACATTGCAAAAAGCAACTCATAAGCAGGGGATTCATAGGTCCAGATAGAGATGGGAGGAAGATTTAAATATTAATATTGATGAACAAAATAGGTCAGAATTATATTGAGATAGTATGACAAATACAATAAATATTAGATATAGATTAGTTCAGTATAATTTTCTACATCAATTATATCTTCACCACAGAAATTAAATAGATTGAAGTCAGATTTATCAGATCAATGTTTTAGATGTGGGTAGGAGATAGATACCTTTTTACATGCTACTTGGACCTACCTTAAAGTGAGACCTTTTTGGATAAACGGGAAAAAAATTTTAAAGAACAGGTTACAGATACTAAATTTCCACAAAATCCAATGTTGTTTTTATTAGGTAATATTGTAAGGATAAGATTGAAATTGAAATTAACTATACATCAAAAAGAATGTGTAAAGATTGTGTTAGCAGTAGCAAGAAAATGTATTGCAGTCACGTGGAAATCAGACTCTCATCTGAGTATGGAGTGATGGAATGCAGAAATGCATAGTTGTGTTCCCTTTGAGATTACTTATAATTTAAGAAATAAATATGATGTACTTTTGAAAATTTGATGCCTGTTTTTAGAAATTGTGGGAATTCATGTAAAGATATTTTCCCTAAACTTCAAAAACCTCCTTAACCTCCTTGGAAGAACTAAAAAGCGTAAATGGTTAGAATTGTGTGGTAGGTGGTGTTTTCTTGCCAATCAGGTTTTTTTTCTTTACTTCCTCTCTTTTTTTTTGGAAAAATTAAAAATTTTACAAAATACAATTATGTAAAATACAAAATAAAATCTAAAACTACCCCATACTATCCCCCCTCCTCCCTTCTCCCAACTACCATTATAACCCTCCCCCTAGGAGCTTATTAAAAAAAAATACATATAATCATAACAGGCTGTTGTGTGGTGTGTCATCTATTTACATCTTTAAACACAAATAAAATTTTTACATAACATCTCAGCACATACATTCCAAATATAAAGTCCACATTTAAGTATAGTCATTTCACAAACTATATGTCATCTTCTCTAAATGCAAACATGATTTAATTTCTGTATGCCATCTTTGTATTCTCAATTCAACATCATTTTTCCAAATTATAGCAATACATTTTCTAGCCACTGCCAATTCTAATCATATAAATGCAATTTGAGGTTTTTCTAATCACAGATTAGCCATGATATTTTTCATATAACCCATGGATCCACATATAAATCTATTTGGAATAAATCCTGCAAAAAATTAATTACTTTTTCCCAAAAGGGCTTAACCTTTGTACATTCCCACACCGAATGTACAAAAGTACCTGTCTGGTTCCCACATTGAAAACACAAATCTGACTCACTAAAACCATACATTTTCAATTTTTCAAGGTTAAATATAACTGATGCAAAAAGTTATAATTAACTAAACTATAACGTACATTAATTAATTTCGTGACACTATCCAAACACATATCAGACCATTCTTCCACAGATATAGGAATAGATAAATCTTTCTCCCGTTTATCTTTTATTCTAAATATATCTACCTTCTTCATCTTTTTCTGTAATAACAAATACATTACTGAAACAAACCCTTTTTTTCCTTATCAGCAATTCATTTCTCAAATTTCGTTTGATCTGGTAGTATTAAATCTCGATCAAAACATTTTAATAACAAATCACGTACTTGATAATAAGCTAATAAAGTGTTTTGCAATATGCCAAACTTCTAAGTCTATTAATGAAAAGAAATGAACCTACTTCAAAACAATCTTTCATTAATAACAATCCTCTTGAATCCCAATCCTTCAAATAAGGAAATGGAATGAACTGATTCAGATATAGTGGAGTTTTAACTGAAATCACATCTTTCGATCCTATAAGTTGATTCCACTTATGCCATATCCCCATTAAATGTTTCAATACAGGCAGATTGTATCGTAAAAGCAAAGGATTCCATTTATATATAAAGAGATGTATTCATCTTTCCTGTATCTGATCCATCTCCATTTTCACCCACATCAGGGGCTGGTCAATATCAAACAGTGTATTAATAAACTTTAATTGTGCTGCTTGATAATAATTTTGAAAATGTGGCAGTTGAAGATCTCCCAAGTCACATCTGCATGTCAATTTTTGCATAGATACTCTGGATAACTTGCCTCTTTCCATAAGAACAAACGAACTGCTTGATTTAATTCCTTAAAAACCTTTCCCAGTATAGCACTTGGAATGGATTAAAACAAATATTGACTATGAGGATATATATTCATTTTAATACAATTTACCTGTCTAATCAATGTTAACAGTAGATCCTTCCATCTATTTAAATCAAACTTAATCTTATTTAATAATGGAACATAATTTAAACTATACAAATTTTGGTCATCCTTATCCACAATAACACCCAGATACTTAATTTTATTTGACCATTTAAACTTTGTAAGTTGCTTACAATCTGAATAATCTCCATCTGATAATGGTAATATCTTAATTTTATCCAAATTTACTTTATAACCTGACATTACTCCATATTGTTTCAACAAATCCTGTAATGGTTCTAAAGAATTCTGAGGTTGAGACAAATATATTAACACCATCACCAAATAAATTAATTTTATACTCATATCCACCAATTGTAATTCCCTTAATCTTCAATTCTTGCCTAATAGCTTGAACTAATGAGTTATAGTTATAGTTCTATAACTAATGCAAATAAGGCTGGTGACAACGGGCAGCCCTATCTAGTTGATCTAAACAAATTAAATATCTGGAAACCTGTCCATTCGTCACCACCTGAGCAGAAGGATTAGCATATAATGCCTGAACCCAACCAATAAAGAGTGGTCCAAATTTAAATTTTTCTAACACTTTAAACAAAAAAATTGCACTCAACATGGTCGAAGGCATTTTCTGCATCTAGCGCTAGTATCATTGGTTGTCAAGTTGCTGTCTTGAAGCATTAATTATAGTAATTAATTTAGCAATATTATCCGCTGAATACCTATTTTTAATAAATCTCGTTTGATCCATATGTATTAATTTTGGCAAAAAATTAGCCAATCGATTCACCAAAACATTGGCTACAATTTTATAGTCTACATTCAATAAAGATATAGGTCTATACGATACAACTTTTAATGGATCTCTATCTTTCTTTGGTATAACCATTATCAATGCTCTTGAGAATTCCTCTGGAAATAAACCTGTATCAGTAGCTTGTTTAAGTACTTCCGTACACACCAGAAATAACAAATCATGAAATTATTTCTAAAATTCCATTGTAAAACCATCTTCTCCAGATGATTTTCCACTTGGCATAGATTGTAACTCCTCCTTAAGTTCCAAATCAGTAAATGCATCCTCTAACATCTTAATATCCTCTTCCTCCAATAAAGGTTAATCCAGATTTAACAAAAAAGAATCAATCTACTCCTCATCAGCAGTCCCTTCAGATGTGTATAAATCATGATAAAAAGTATGAAATTCATCATTAATTTCCTGTGGTTTATAGTAATTCCTGAACTTTAAAGACAGTTAAATACTTAAAACTTGTTCTGAAGAAGTTTAAAAAGTTATTTACAGTCATAATGAAAGGAACCAAGGCTCAAGCTGCAAAGAAACTACAATTTAAAAGAGCTGAAACTGCTGAAGAATTGAAGCCTACCTCTTCGAGGGATCCATGGGGGTGGACTCTGGAGCTGCCGAAGCCTCAGCGGACTACTCAGGCCACAGTTGCAATTACACCGGTGCCCTCTTCGTGTCTTACCACGCAAAATGGCGCCGGTATGGTAAGCCATTCCTTGGAGAAGGGGGGAGCGGGCGCGACTCCGATTGCATGCCTGGGGATGTGGGGCTTCATGAAGGTGAGGGTTCTGTTCCCGATTGCAGTCGTGAGCGCGTCGGACAAGCCGGTGACATGCTGAGCCCAAGCACAGAATGACTGGGCACAGGCTGCGGGAACATCTCTCTCCCGACGGGAGACCATTCGTTGTTGGTAATTTCCTGTTTGGGAGGGAGTTCAGACCCGTAGTCGTGTGGCTCGGGCTGAGGTGGTAGCATTGGAATCAGAAGAAGAAGATGAAGAGGAATTACTACAGACACCAGAAGATGAAGAAGCAGCAATACTCCATGCTGCCAGAATCATACAAGGTAGGCCTCAAAAATCTCAAAGATTTCAGAGACTTAAATCTCCCACTTTCAAACAGTGCAGGTAGAGTAAGATACTATATTGTCTGTGTCAGAAGAATTTATGTGTCAGATGAATAGTATGGCAAATCAAGTTATGCAGGGATTTAAGGATAAGTTTCAATTGACTGAACTGAGAGAATTGTCATTAATTAAACAAGATGTAGCCAAACGTTTGTGAGCAGTTAACGTGGTATAGGATGAATTTAAAGAAATTAAGCGGGAGTTTTGTGACTGCAATGATAAAGTGGAACAATATACTGAGAAAATGGATTATGTGGAACATTGTATTACAGGATGGGATGTCCAAAAATGAGTTTCTGAAGAAAATTGATTCACTGGAAAACCAAAGTCGGAGTAATAATGTTAAGATAATTGGACTGCCAGAGGATGTTGAAGGAACAGATTCTGTGAAGTTTTTTTCATAAATGGATACCAGAGATGTTAGGAAAGGATGCATTTCCAGAAGGTTTGGAATTGGATAAAGCGCATAGAGCAATACGGTGGAAGCCTTTTTCAGACCAGCCACCATGAGCGGTGCTTATCCGTTGTTTATGTTACCAGGATCATGGGTTGATATTACGTCTGGCAACGCAGAAGGCCCATCAAAATTAGGGATCTTTAGTGGTTCAGAGTAATAGAGATTTTTTCAAGCAGATTTAAATCAGGATGTGATAAGAAGACATAATGAGTTTAACCCAGCTAAAGCTGTGCTATGGAAGAAGGGTTATAGGTTTGTGTTTAGATATCCAGCTGTGCTGAAGGTGTTTTATGGTCATTTTTAGGCTCAGTTTTTTGACAATGAAACTGAAGCTCTGACTTTTGCTAACTCTTTACCAAATAACCCACATAGTTTTGAGTTGCAGAAACAAATGAAATCGCAGGGATCTCCAAAGAGGAATGAGAATGGGAATGGTAACGGCAGGAAGAAAGTGGAGGAACAACATCTGATTCAGAAGAGAGATGATGGTCAAGTTGTTGGTGCTGTTGGTGTTGAAGATCAAGCAAATGGAGTCATGGGTGTTGTGGACTGGATCTTTCTGTATGAACAAGTGGTTTATTTTTATATAAGAATATCAGCTGGGGAGGGGATGGTTGGCTCTGTGTCTTCTGAAGTCATCTGCCACTACTGGTTTAGGCCACACCCAGTTAGTAGAGGGGGGTACCACTTTGGTGGGGTTTTTTGTTGTTGTTTTTATATTTAGTGTTTTTTATTTTTTTTTGGTAAATTTAAAAGTGTTCTTTTGGAGCTTATATTTTTTGTGAGGGTTTGCTGTGTTGGGTATCATTTGTAACGATAAAATGAGTAAATTAAATTTTGCGACATTTAATGTAAAAGGGATGAACCATCTGATAAAAAGGAAACATGTGTTGGACTACATCAAAAAGATGAAGGTGGACATTGCATTTTTACAAGAGACTCATTTGACGGAGAAAGAACATTTGAAATTGAAACGAGTTTGGGTTGGACATGTCCTGGCATCTTCTTTTAATTCTAAGGCTCGAGGAGTAGCAATTTTGATACATAAAAAGGTTACTTTTGTTTTAGAATCTTTTTCTGAGAATGATGGCAGAGTTTTGAAGGTTAATTGTAAATTATTTTCAGAAGCTTGGACTTTGATGAATTTATATGTACCAAATGAAAATGATGTACAATTTGTTACAGATGCATTTTTGCATTTGAATCAATCAAATGAGAATATTATGGTTGGAGGGGACTTTAATTGTTGTTTGATTCACTGTTGGATAAGTCTCCAAAAATTGTGAAGAAAACCAAAATGGCAAAAAGAATAATTGAGTTGATGGGGGATATAAATTTGGTTGAAATATGGTGTCAGATGAATCTGACTGAGAAGGATTATTCTTTTTATTCAGCACGTCATGAGTCATTCTCAAGAATAGATTTCTTTTTGGTATCAGTTCATTTGCAGGGTAGGATTGAACAAGCTGAGTATAAGAGTAGGATTCTGTCAGACCATTTGTTGTTGTTAATTTCCTGTAATGTTGTTGAAATGGCGGAAATTAATTATCATCAGAGATTTCATGAGATGTTGTTAAAAAGGCCTGAATTTATTTTGTATGTAAGAGATCAGATTAGGTTCATTTTTGAAACAAATGCGGGATCAGTTCAAAGTAAATTTACGTTATGGGATGCTTTAAAAGCATATTTACGAGGTCAAATTATTAGTTATACAGCAAAAGTGAAGAAGCAATATAAAGTGGAACTTCAAGATTTAGAAAAGGAAATTGCAGTATTGGAGAATACATTTCAGAAAAATTCAACAGAAGAGAATAAGATACAGTTATCTAAACTGAAGTTTTGTTATAATACTTTCCCTCTTTCTCTTGTTTCTTTCTACCATAATTTCTGTCTATATTTGGGATTCTTTGCTGGGGAGGGGGTTTATACCATCATGTATAATAGAACTGACATTAATAATTGATGACTGCATTCTGTATTTTGTTATTATTATATGTATGGATAAAAAAATTAAATAAAATACTAAAAAAAAATTGACTTTTTTGACATTTATTAAGAATAGGCAAGATCCAGATCCCAATCTATTCTAATTCAAAAAAGCATCGCCTTGCAATCATAAGACAAGAATAGAGGGATTCTTATCAGAAAATTGTGATTATTGTGACAGATTTGAGCTGAAAGCTTGAGATAAACAAATTAGTTATGACAACAGAACTTAATTTAAAAGTGCTGAGTTGGGCTCCTGTTGGATCTTAAAATGGACTCTTTGTTCAAGAAAATATTGGCAGCTTTTAAATAGCTAACATCACAGGCAGATTTTGGGCTACAATATCACGAAAAAATGGGGGAGATTTCACTGAATTTATGGTCCAAAATGAAAACATATCAAAAATGACATGGAATTTTGATTCTTCAACGAGATCACATACTAGAAAGTTTAACAAATTTTGAAATATTTTTATCGTTTCAAAAACCTTTTCTACTTTCAGTTCTTGCCCTGTATAATACCGCAATGGCAACGAAAATGCTCCTTATTTTCACCTTCATCTGTGATTTTGCCTCCAATTAAATAATGAAGAGATGAACTAATATCTTAATTCCTGGAAAAGCTGAGTTGCCTCAAATTCACATTTTAAATAGTGCCTTTGTCAAATGCAATATTCATTGAAATAATAATATCCTTTACTGGCATTTTAATCACAATGTTGTTCGTGAAACAATTATAATAAATACTACTGAAACTTTAAAACTAAAATCACCAATTTGGTGATTAGTTATAAGTGATTTGACAAAAATGAAATTTGCAATAAAACCATAAAGACAAGTCTTTGGTTTTCAGAAATAAAATTGAATGATGAAGGTTTAATGAAAAAGGAAGCAACAGTGGTAGAAATACAATAGTGAAATATCTCAATTCAGTGCTAGAGGAGAAAATAATGGAAACCAGCAAGAAGAAATACAAAATTAAATGATGTTTCTATTCATAAAGTCTTAACATAAATCTGCACTGATTTATTACCTTCCAATGGCATAAAAATCCTTCAGAAGTTCATATAAATACATACAATTCCCCCCCAAAGAACTATGTAATGTCATTGTCTTCTTTAATTAATAATCACAACACAAGGTCTCGAAACTCAAAAATAGGTTTGTAATATTTGTAATTATATTCAAATTTCAAAAGATTCATAAAATGTGAATCTTTTGCATTGCAACATGCTAAACTTAAATTAACCTTGATAATAAACATATTAATTAATAACAAATTTTCAATTTGAGACATTCCTAAAACATCCCATTTAGCAGGAAAAGATACATCATACAAGTCAAAGAATTTTAGAAATGCCATTATTTCAAATTGAAAATTATGCTCCCTTAGCTAACCTCTCTTTGTTTACGAGGCTACAATAACAACATTAGGTGAATAGAAAGATGACATAAATTATTCTCATACATTATGCCAATAACAGTTCAACCCAAGAACAGGAAAATTAGATCATGGTTCACCATATTCCAAGAAAAGAAACCATTGATTTTAGTAATAATGATCTTAAGACTAACACACTGCCTCATTCACTATTTGCCATTTGTATCCATTATAAATTATATGTGATCCTTGCCCACTCCAATCTGGTTGAGATTTAAATGTCTTTTTAAGTCATCCAACAAGCCACTCTGTTGTACCTTTTATCTGGGATCGTCGGAACCGGACACATGCCATTGTTTGGAATCTTCCATATTTTGGAATCATTTTAAAAATCTCTTTAAGCAAATACGATGTATATTAAAAAAAAATTTAAAAAAAAAACGCACAAAATCGGGGGCGCAGGGTGTTAAATGAATTTAGAAAAATAAAGACCATAAAAGTCCATTATATCACTAGCATGTATTTTTATTTTAAAATAAAACTGGCTCAGATCCCTGTCCTCGCTGCCCCCATCCCCATCCTCTCTTACCTTCAGTGGAAAAATGGCTCTCAGCTCTGAGCATCCAGTAAGAAAAAAGCAGGTAGCAGCTGGCACAAAGCGGGAGCAATGGCTGCCTTCCTTACCCATAATCCCCCACGCAGCTGGAACCACTCTGCCGCTGTGAGTGAACTCCGAGCTCGGAGTTAGATGGAGGGCAACAGATGGACGGCCCGGGGTGGGGAGGGGGATGATGGATGGACGGCTGGGGGCAGGCGACCAACAGACAGCTGAAGATGATGTGTAGGCTGCCTTCAGGAGAGCCAATCCAAAGAAAGCATCTGCTCCAGTCAGAGTAGCTGGCAGGGTAGTAAAAACCTGTGCTGACCAACATGCCAATGTATTGAAGAGTCAACATTCCTTTATTGTCACTTCATAGTATAGAACGTGTACTAAGCAGATTTCCTTCTGCCTGCTGTAAGGCAGAAAAAGAGTAATCATTACTGTTGTCCAGAGAGAGAAAGAAAAGCAGAAGAGTCACTGTGTCCATGAATTTGCCTCCAGCCACAAAGACTTGTGTTCAAACTATCAGCAAATGAAGCTCCAGATCCAAATCTCCAACAGAAACCCATTAGAGCCCAAGGCCTTTCAGGAGCATCTCGAATCCTGGCTCCAGTACCTGGTTCCCAAGACCCAGCACCTCGCAGCCCACAGACCATGCAGGTCCATCGGCTGCTGAGCAAAGGTGCCACCATCTTGGGGACAGAGCCTGCGGTTGTAGGATTTTAAAATAAAAACCCATTGGTTTTTTTAACAGGCCATTTAAAGCCTGAACTGTTAAAACTAGACTGGGTGCTCTAGCCCTTTGGAGCCACGATATGACTCTACTCTCCGCTTTCTTGAGACTACCCCAGCAGCAGCTGTGTCATAACAGAAGCTCCAGCATCGCCACCATTTTTAAATTTATCAATAACATCAACATCTCACTCTAGCACAGCATATTATCCACCTGTTTCAAACAGGCCTCAATCAAAGAAGATTGTGGTAACCTGGCTAAAAGACTACCAACCAGTGGCTTTAACATCCACAGTAATGAAGTGTTTTGAAAGGCTGGTGTTGAAGCACATCAGCTCCTATTTGAGCAGCGACATGGATCGATTCCAATTTGTCAAATGCAGCAACAGGTCTGTAGCAGATGCATCTCACCAGCTTTACACAAAACCCTGGAACATTTGGGCACCAAAGATGTCTACAGCAGGATGCTCTTTACATTCAACACCATCATCCCCTCAAAACTGCTCAGCAAACTCCAATATTTAAATGAATTTACCAAAGATAATACATCGTGATCAAACAGGTTTTATAAAAAATAGGTATGCTTCAGATAATATTCTACGATTAATTACTTTGATAAATAGATCTAAATCTCAGAAGAATTATCCAATGGTGGTTTAATTGGATGCAGAAAAGGCATTCGATAGAGTAGAATGGACGTTTTTATTTAAAGTACTTGAAAAGTTTTC
This sequence comes from Narcine bancroftii, assembly GCF_036971445.1. Classification (NCBI taxonomy): domain Eukaryota; kingdom Metazoa; phylum Chordata; class Chondrichthyes; order Torpediniformes; family Narcinidae; genus Narcine; species Narcine bancroftii. The sequence goes on along the minus strand of NC_091470.1, from coordinate 310,470,800 downwards.
GTTTGGTCTCTCATTTATTGGTATGATTAGGGCTCTGTATAATGGTCCGAAAGCTAGAGTTGTTACTAATGGTTTGCTTTCAGAATCCTTTAATTTAACAAGATCTACTAGACAAGGATGTCCATTATCACCCGCCTTGTTTGCTTTAGTTATTGAACCTCTAGCACAATGGTGGACCTCTAGCACAATTAATACGTCAGAATGATAGTATCAAAGGTATGAGAGTCTTGAATGAAGATTATAAAATAAATTTATTTGCGGATGATGTTTTGCTGTATTTGGTGGATCCTGATGTTTCTCTGCCAGCACTTCAAGATTCCTTAGAAATTTATGGTCAATTATCTGGTTATAAGGTTAATTGGACTAAAAGTGAAATTTTATCAATTAGTAAAGATGATTATTCAATGTTTAGAAATATTACGAATTTGAAGCCTCCACCATCTCAATCTGCACTGGAGCTCGAAAGGAGTACATAGCCCCAAGCTCTACTCACTTTACACCTATGATTTTGTGTGGCTCAGCACTACAACAACACGATCTACAAATTTGATGATGAGGGGGCGATGAGTCAGAATATAGGAGGGAGACTGAAAACTTTGCTGAATGGTGGACCATTAACAGTCTTTCATTCAATGTCACCAAAACCAAGGAACTGATTGTGAACTTTAGGAAGGGAAAACCAGAGGTGCATGATCCAGTGATCACTGGGGAATCAGAGGTAGATAAGGTTAGAAAATTTAAATTTAAATTTCTGGGAATCACTATTGTGGAGAATCTTTCCTCCATCCATGTCATCTTGAAGAAAGCACGTCAGTGCCTCTACTTCCTCAGGAGTTTGTGTAGGTTTGGTATGACATCGAAAACCTTGGAAAATTTCTACAGATTTGTAGTGGAAAATGTGCTGACCAACTGTATCATGAACTGGTATGGGGGCATCAAAACTCTGAGCAGAAAGCCCTGCAAAAAAATAACCCAGTAAATCACAGGCAATACTTTCCCCACTATCGATAAAATCTACATGGAATGCTGCTGTCAGAGAACAACAGCAATCATCAAGGATCCACTCCACCCAGGACATGCTCTATTTTCGCTGCTGCCATCAAGAAAAAGGTACATGTGCCACAACATTCGTAACACCAGGTTCAGGAACAGTTGCTACCCTTCCAACATCAGACTCCTAAACAACAAATTCAATCAGAGACTCATTTAAGAATTCTTACTTTGCACATCATTTATTAAGGATTTTTTTTTCTGTTTTGCAGTTTATTTATATTCCTTTTTATTTTTAAATTCAGACATACTGTATGGTAACAGGCCCTTTCAGCCCAATAGCTCATTGGCCAATTAAATGGTGGGAGGAAATCAGAGCACCCGGAGGAAACCCACATAGACATGGGGAGAACATACAAACCCCTTAGATAGTGAGGGATTTGAACCCCAGACCCAGTCGCTGGCACTGTAACAGCATTGCACTAACCATGCCATCTTTGTTTACATTTATTTCTTTTCTTGAGCTCAGTTTTTTGCACCACCATCAGTAGAAATTCTATCTGCAGGTAAAATAATCTCAGAGTTGTATGTGATGTCATGCATGTTCTCTGACAATAAATCTAAATTTTGAAGTAACTACCTGATACAATCATATCCTACAGACAGAATGCCAGACTCCTCCATTACATTTCCAAGGTACAGGCTGACCCACCAAAGTGTTAATGCAGGCAGGAGGAAGCAACTTTGGAATCCTTAGCATTAACTCCAGTTCTAATGTTGTCTTATGGCATCAGATCAAACACAGGCAAAGAAACCTTCTGCAAATTTGCCAATTTTTGAATCATCTGCAAACTTACTAAACAGGCCCCCTTCATTTTTGTACACATCATTTTTGTACTGTACATATCTTTTATCAAATTTTATTTTATTGACATGTAAAAAATACAGACATAACCAAATGATTATAAATCAAAATGAATACATGCTATTTTAATATTCCCCACCCCACCCCCTCCCTCCCACACAGAAAAGCCTCCAAGAAAAACAAAGAAAAGGAAGAAAGAAAATAGAAAAGAAGAAAAAACAAATTATTAATTTTATAAACCATACTGGATTTTATTTTAAGTAAATTATCATCTAATTATATTGATACCTACATCTACAAATATATATGCTAAATGTAAAATATATAATAAACTAAAGCACTTCTGTACAATGCACTACTTAATCAAGTTTTAAATATAAAGAAAAAACATACAAAACATTAGGCAATAATAAAAATTAAGATAAGGTAAGGCCGGGGAGTGACAAACACCAATATTTTGCATATATAGAAACAAAATTTTCAAAAAATGTTCATGTTTATACCTTAAATTGTACTTTGTAGATATCTCTTCACCAATCTGGCTGACCATGAACTGGCCTTTGAAATGACTGGGCAAGTCATTTATTTGCAATCGTGTTTCAGTTCAACCACAATGCTCTTGGCAGAAACACTGTATTTTGGGAAAATTTACCATCAGCCTTAGAACTAAAGAAAGCTATCCACTGCTAGCATACTATGAGCAACAATCTAACATCCAGCTCTCTCATGGGAACAACAGAATGAGCAGGTTTTAGTGAGTTCTTCATTTCTAACCTATCATCATCCACCACTGGATTTCAAGTTTCCAACTTCTTTTAATCATGAATCATTTGCATCCTCATTTCACATTTTCCTCACCTTCAAACTTGGTTAAATGGAGATTCATTTTCCCTAATGCAAAAAAGCAATGTTTATTGGAGTTAATGATTACATGGGCATCTAGGACAAATCATGCTACTCGAAAAGCCTGACTAATTGTTTCCTTTTGTTAAATTCATTCGTACGGATTCACTATTTTTCAGATTGGATATTGATGCAATTAGGTTGCTGAGAATTTTCAGCCTAAATCTGAATTATCAGATTTTAAAAGCAAACACAATCTGCTGGAGGAACAGGCCAACTATAGAAATTTCATACATTCTTATAACATGTGACAAATCAACTCTTCCTTTCATACAATCCTTTGATTTTAAAGCATTCCAAAAAAATGTATAATTATGAAGTATATAAAAATGCAAAAAACAGCATTAAATAAACATAGAAACCATAACATATTGTGGCAAAAATTATATTTAAAAAAAAAGCATATTTTAAAAAACATTTTGCAGCTGTCAAATTAACTTTTAAAAAAACATTAATTTGACCGGTAGTATGGTTGGTTCTAAATCCATAATTCTCCAAATTACCATTTTTTTAAGGAAATTTTCAGTGAATGACTATCCAAATAATTTAAATTCCATTATATTTGTTAAATAATTAAAAAATAAGATAAACATAAAAAAATAGTAAAGTACATGAGCAAGTAAAGAGATCAAAACAGTGGAACCAGATGGAGATAACTACAATTAGTCAGACTGAAGTCAAACTTTAGAAACAATGCATGACATTCTACCTGGACAGCCCTCAACATAATTGCATGAGTGCTAATTTTTCTGCACCCCATCTGTTTCCATTTCCTTTTTTTCTTCCTCCTATATTTAATTTACCATCCCACTTTAACCTTTCCTATCCACCCCTTCCTGGTCTCTTCCTTTACCTGTCTTCCTAACACTCACATCATCTGTCCCACCACCAGTGGCCCTTTCCCCAGCATCTCTCTATTTATATACATATTCCACTCATTCTCCCCTGCCATCTTGATAAAGGTTCCAGATCCAAAACATTGACAATTTCTACACATGGATGTGTAGGAACTGCATTTTGCTAGAACTGTTGGGGGCGGGGAGGATCAGAATGTGAGTGCGGTGATTAAGGCAGAAGGACAAAAGCATGATGCTATGTGCTCTGAGTTGGTGAGGAAGGACAGCAGGAGACAAAACATCAAAAACATAAATGTAGCCAGTTAAAAGGGTTGAAATGTATCTATTTCAATGCTAAGATTATTTGGAATTAAGGGGATGAACTTAAAGCATGGATCAGTACATGAAACTATGATATTGTGATCGTTACTGAAACAGCTGGAGGAAGGGCAGGATTGGCTGATGCAGGTACTAGGGTTGTTTTTTTTTAAAAAAGGAATAAGATGGGAGGTATAAAAGATTTAGAAGAGCATTACTGGTCAGGGATAGTATCACCCCTATAGAAAGGGAGGTTGCAGCAGAGGGAATGCCCACTGAATCAATATGGGTGGAAGTCAGAAAAAGGAAGGGAGCTATCACTGTGCTGGGAGTAGTCTATAGGCTCACAAATAGCCCTTGGGACACCAAGAAGCAGATAAGCAGGCAGAATTTGGAATGCTGCAGGAAATACAGGGTTGTAGTTATGGTGACTTCAAGTTCCCTAATATTGACTGGCACTTCCTGACTACAAGAGGGATAGATGGGGCTGAATTTGTCAGGTGTGTTCAAGAAGGATTCCAAACACAGTATGTGGCCCAGTCGACAATAGAGGCCATACTGAATCTAGTTCTGGGTAATGAACCTGGTCAGGTGGTGGACCTCTCAGTGTGGGAGCATTTTGGTGAGAGTGACCACAAATCCCTTAGCTTCAACATAGCAATGGAAAAAGATAAAAACAAAATAAATTGATGAGGGCAGGGCAGTAAATGTGGTCTACATGGATTTTAGCAAGGTATTTGACAAGGACCCCCACGAGAGACACATCCAAAAAGTCATGAGGCATGGGATCAGTGGAACCTTGGCTGTATGGATAAAAAATTGGATTGGAGGAAAAAAGCAGAGAGTAGTAGTGGAACGAAAGTATTCTGCCTGAAGGTCGGTGACTAGTGGAGTACTGCGAGGATCTGTTCTGAGACCCCTGTACTTTGTGATTTTTATAAAATGACCTGGATGAAGAGGTGGAAGGATGGGTCAAATAAGTTTGCAGATGTCATGAAGGTTGGCCGAGTTGTGGATGAAGCTGAAGCTTGTTGAAGGTTATAAGTTGGGCAGAAAAGTGGCAAATGAAGTTAAATCTGGATAAGTGTGAGATGATGCACTTTGGAAGGACAAACCAGAAGGCTGAGTACAGGGTTAATAATCAGTTACTTAAGAGAATGGATGAACAGAGAGATCTTGGGGTTCAAATCCACACATTCCTCAAGGTCACTGCACAGGCTGATAGGATAGTTAAGAAAGGCTAAAGGTTTCTGGGCTTCATTCATAGGGGAATTAAATTCACAAGTAGAGAAGTCATGTTACAACTCTACAAAGCACTTGTGTTCAGTTCTTATAATAAGGATGTGGAAGCTATGGAGAGGGCGCAGAAGAGATTTACCAGGATGTTGCCTGGTTAGGGAAACAAAGTCTTATGAGGAAAGGTTAGCAGAGCTGAGACTTTTTTCTTTGGATATTGAAGGATGAGAGACTTGATAGAGGTCTAAAAGATTATAAGAGGCATAGTCAGAATGGACAGCCAGCACCTGTTTCCCAGGGCAAGAATAACAAACACCAGAGGATACAAAGTGAAGGGAAGGAAGTTGAGGAGAAACATCAGGAGTAAGCTATTTTAAACTACTGTGGGTGCCTGGAATGCCTGGCCAGGGATGGTGGTGGAGGCTGAAACATTAGGTGCATTTAAGAGACTCTTCAACAGGCACATGGATTTAAACAAAAGAGGGTTATGGGGTAGGGTGGGTTTAGCACTTTTTTTAAAGGAATATACAAGTCAGCACAACATTGAGGGCTGAATAGCCTGTACTATGCTGTAGTGTTCTATGTTGTATTTCTTTGTCTGCTCAATTAAAAATAAAAACAAATGCGACAGTGGCAGTGTGAGCAGTGGAAGAAACACAGCCACCACGTTGAGGGTCATTAACAAGTGTTTTTATTTAAATTCAGCGCACCTCTTTAAGGGCAGCGTGAGCTCAGACACCTGGTGCATTGTGACATCATAATCACTGCCTGAGTGCGCGCTGGAAGGGATGCTGGAGTCAGAGAGAAACTTCTGCGACGCCAGTTCCCCATGGCTGCCCTGCCACGTGGCGACACAAGCGGGGCCGGTTCGCCATGAGGATGTGCACCGCCACAACACCACCAAACTAAGCAAATCTAACTGGACTTACCAATCTTGGGAATCAGATTATTTTGAAAGTAGATAATTTTCAGATCCCTGCACCATTTGTCAATGTATTCAATTCTCTCTATTTCTTGTTGATGCAATGAAATTTCTTCCAGTGAAAATATCTCACAGTTATTATGCTCTGCTCGCTGCCTTATCAAACTTTCAGTAACTGGGACAGAAAAGTAAAACAGAAAAATCTTCAGAGCAACCAATATACAAAATATTTCAGTAAATAAATCTGGATCATAAGGCACAGTGAACGGAGAAAGAAAGAAACACACAACTTGATGACGTTTCTGATACTCAAAAATATGGAATATAAAATAAAACCGCTGTGACACCTAACAAATGAGGGAGCAACATGGAGTTATTTTTCCAGACCCATGACCTTTTTGATAGAGACTGTCAGCCGCGGGCCATCCAGCTTACACGTGGGGGTTTGTTATGGCACATTGAGATGCTGGCCTTTTCAGGCCATTAATACTGAAAGGCCGGCCCGCTGCAGATGGAGAACGAGATCAGTCCCTGCGTCTTGTCTGACCCCCCCCCCCCCCCCCCCCCCCCCCCCACACACGATCAATTCCGCCTCTTCTCCCATGACTTCTACCCGTCACTGACGGAACCAAGGGCCGGACTGGACCCAGCGTCACCGACCGTTTCAGCTCGGGAGCCGAACGGGTCCGCCACTAATCCTGCAGGCCACGTCTCCAGGCCGGCCGGACTGCGAGGTGGCGCGGGGTTTGCGTCCATTTATGAGACTCCTCGGTGTTTTCCCCTCTCTCTCACCCCACACAACCCCATCTCTCCCCTTCGCGGCCGCGACGCCGTCATCCCCAACTCCACTCACTTCGCACCATGGCCGGCTCCGCCAAACACCCTGGTAACCATGGCAACCGCCACTTCCTTCGCTGGGAAGCAGCCGCCGCAACTTTCGAGTGGAAAGTGGGACCCGAAGAAATAAATAGTTCTTTCTTATTGGGAAATAGTCATCATAGATAGCTGAGATGCTCTCTCAGCTGCCGTGCTCAAATCTGGGAAAAGGTTTCCACTTTGCCCAACAACTTGCCTGAAACCCACCAACTGCCATTGCATTTGGTCATTGCTCTCCTCCCCTCATTAGCAGAATGCACCATCTTCTTGCAAATAAATGGAAGGGCGATCTTTGAAAACTCAATTCCGAAATGTGAGCGCGCATTAAAATAGGTGGTGAAATCATACTAGTGCTAGATTTCTTGGCAATTAACTGCAACGATGGCATCGAGGGTGGGAGAGAAAAACACTTGCAAACCAAATGCTTCCCTGTGTTGTCTCTGCCAACTTCCACTGACGAAATTGTGGAAAGGGATTTGGCCATCAGTCAGCAGGGAGTGCCGGTGAAATGCAAATTAAAAATATCGCATTCATTACGATGTTGGCCCATAGCTTGCAATTTGCCCAAAATAAACTCTGTAAAAGTTTTCCAAAGAAAAATAAAACTCAGATTTTTTTTAACCGAATTCTCTGTTCTAGATCGATTCATTCCAGCACTTCTGACCTTTGCTCTCATTGGATTTCAGATGTATGGTCACGACATCACATACATCCTTGAGATTCCTTTTTCCTGCGGGCACGCAGAATTACTGCTACTTGGTAGTGCAAAAAATAAACTGTACAGTGTAAATAAAGAATAACAGTAAACAGATAACGAATGTAAACTAACTGCAATTCAAAGAGAAAAGAAAATCAATAAAGTGCACAGGCAAGAGTCCTTAAATGAATCTCTGACTGAGTTGGTCATTGAAGAGTCTGACAGCAGAGGAGCATCAGCTGTTCATGAACCTGGCGGAGAAAGTCTTGCAGCACCTATACCTCTTTTCTGATGGCAGCAGAGAACAGAGCAGGTGCTGGTGGTGAGAGTCTTCGATGATTACTGTGGCACTCCAAAGGCAGCATTCCCTGTAGATGTACTCGATAGTGGGGAGGATTTTGCCTGGGATGTCCTGGGTTGTTTCCACGACCTTTTGGAGAGCGTTATGTTCAGAGGTATTGGTGTTCCCATACCAGTCAGCACTCTTTCCACCACACCTCTATGAAAATTTGCCAGGGTTTCTAGTGTCATACCAAACCTCCGCAAACTCCTGAGGAAGGAGAGGCCCTGACGTGCTTTCTTCACAATGTCATTGGTATGTTGGGTCCAGGAAAGATCCTTCGAGATAGTGACTCCCAAGAACCTAAATTTCCTCACCTTCTCCACCTGTGGTCACTGGATTGCATACATCTGGATTTCCTTTCCTGAAGTCAACAATCAGCTCCTTAGTTTCAGTGATATTGCATGCAAGGTGGTTGTTGGTGCACCATTCAGTCAAGTTTTGGATTTCCATTCTGTAAGCTGACTCATGCCCACAACTGAGCTGCACAGTTGTAAATCTAAAGTGAGTAAAGCAGGGGGCTAAAAATACAGCCCTCTGGTACTAATGGAGATTGTGGAGGGGAAGTTCTTACCAATCTTCACTGATTGTGGTCTGGAGGTGAGAAAATCCAGGATCCAATTATGCAGTGGGGTGTTAACTCCCAGGTCTTGGAGTTTGCTGATCAGTTTTCAGGGTATGATGGTGTTAAATAAAGAGCATCCTGATGAATACATCTTTGATGTCTAGGTCTTTGTGTAAAGCCAGTGAGATGGCCTTTTATGCACCAGAAAGATCAGGTATGATGTACAAGCCTTCACCACCGACTCCCAAAACCACCGACTCCCAAAACCACCGACTCCCAAAACCACCGACTCCCAAAACCACCGACTCCCAAAACCACCGACTCCCAAAACCACCGACTCCCAAAACCACCGACTCCCAAAACCACCGACTCCCAAAACCACCGACTCCCAAAACCACCGACTCCCAAAACCACCGACTCCCAAAACCACCGACTCCCAAAACCACCGACTCCCAAAACCACCGACTCCCAAAACCACCGACTCCCAAAACCACCGACTCCCAAAACCACCGACTCCCAAAACCACCGACTCCCAAAACCACCGACTCCCAAAACCACTACCAGATGTTGTTTAGGGTGATTTTCTCTCTTCTCCCCCCCCCCTCCACTTTCCCTCCAACCATTTGCAGAAATTCCCCTTACTCTTTCCAGCTTCTCTGTAACTTAAATCATGAATAGCATAATTTTGCAGCACCATAAGCCATTCTCCCCATCAAGTCAGCACTAGTTTTTAATTACATCAAATGTTCCATCTCAATTTTCAAGATCTGAAGGTCAATGACTGGAAATGTTAACTCTCTATGCATTGATGCTGCCTGACCTGCTGAATCTTTTTTTTAAATTTGTATTTCAATTATTAAAAATGGCAGCATGTTTGGGTTTAAATACCCTATCCACTTAAATTGGTTAAAATGAAAATAGATTCCAAAGGACTGCAAACCAGATCACCATAATAAATCCATCCCAATTTTATACCTTCACATCTAGAATTATGTAAACAGAAACATACAGCTTAAAATAGTTTTAAAATGTTTTAAAGATCAGGCAACCCTTGTGTAAGAAGACTGGGCTGTCTCAAACTCTCCTATCACTCCACCTCTTCCTGTATCTTCCAGATCACACCCCCTTCTTCCTGAGCCCAATGCCTTATGTTTTAATACAGATTTATCAATTGCCAGTTAAGTAGGTATCAGGGAAAAATAGTGTCAGTATTTTGCCAGTTAAAGCAAAAGGTTCACAAGTCAAACTTCCATTATAGGGTTTGTTTAAATTCTAAAGAATTAATTTCTTTGGGAATTCAGGGAATATTCTCTTACTAAATAAAGAGTAATATTAGAAATCTGTCAGAATTCAAAGCAGTATCTCACATTGCAGCAATGTGAATTTTCATGTATATAACAGTTTCTGGGACCCTACAATTCATCATGCAAGTCCTAACCTGGTATGACTTACCAAAGTACAACACTTCACACTTCTCGGAGTTAAATTCCATTTGCCACTCCTTGATTCAACTTTCCAACTGATTTAGATCCTGTTGTAAACTTAGCTAGCTCACTGTCCACGACAACACCAAAATAGACATCATCTGTATTAATAATTTGGATGGAAAATATCAGTGTGCCTAGTACCTACCTCTGTGGCACACCTCTTGTCACAGATCTCAAATTAGAAAATAACATCAACTTACAGTTTATGTTACACCCCTCCCCGTCTATCTTTCCCCATCCCTGCCTTCTTCCTCTAGCTCTCTACCCCTTCCCTCTCTATTCATAAACCTATCTACTATCCCTATCACTTTTCAGCTTTTTCCTCTTCTGCACTCCCATCCATATCCACCTATGACCTCTTGCCAATTGGCATGTGCTAGTCCCCTGCCCCCTCTTTCCTTCTCCCGCCCCCCCAACCTTTTTATTGAGGCACTTGCTGGCTTTTGGTTCAAACCATGATGCATTATAACATACACTCAAAATGTTGATTAGACATTGCTTTCTCGAACACTGAGGGACCTGTTGAGTTTCTCCAGCACTTTTGTGTATTGAACTATAACAGCGTCTGCAGACCTTCACTACTACCTTCTGACTCCTTCCACAAAGCTTGCTTTGAATATAATGGGGCAGCTTCCATTGTATCCCAAATGATCTAATATTCCAGTTTAACCTGCCTTGTGGGTTCTTGTCAAGGAGCTTGCCAAAGTCCATATATGCATCACTCACTATCCAACCTTCAGCAAACTTCTTCATCACCTCATCAAAAACCTCTGATTTGTGAGATATGAATTACCACATATGAGCCCATGCTGATTACTTCCCATCACTCCCTGACTTGGAACGCTGCAGTTGACAAAGTGCTGGATTAACTCAGCAGGTCACACAGCTTCCATAGAATGCAAAAGGCAGTCAATGTTTTGGCCCAGAGGACTTTTTCAGGAGGGCTGGAATAAAGCAGATGCCCAAATGAAAAGTTGAAGGGGAAAGGGGAGAGAGCACAGGCTCACAAGTAATAAGTGAAAACAGGTGGAAAGGGGAAGAAAAATAAGATGAGAAGTGATATGGGAGAGGGCAGAGGACCAATAAAAGTAGCTCTCTAATAGAAGGAAGGGAGGGAGGGAGAAAGGGATTGGGGAGCTGGAGAAAGGGAGACAGAAATGAGGGAAAAGGAGAAACCAGGGGAGGGAATTAAAGAAAGTGATATCAACATTAATGTCATTTGGTTGAAGACTGCGGAGGTGGAATTTATGGTGTTATTCCTCCATTTTATGGTAGACTCAATTTGGAAGAACGTGGCTATGGATAGACACGTCAGTGTGGCAAAGGAGGAAATTTTAAGGAATACGTTGGATGCAGAGGCTGGTGGAGTCGCATGCCACAGGGATAAAATCAAAATAATTATGGGGGATTTTAACATGACAGGGGATTGGGGAAAAACAGGAAAATTCTGGAAGCCAGGAGAGAGAGCTTGTAGAAAACCTAAGAGATAGCTTTTTTAAACAGCTTGTTGTGAAGCCCACCAGGGGATCTGCAGTTCTGGATTGGGTCATGTGCAATGAACCCGAGGTCGTTAGGGAGTTAAAGGTCATAGAACCTCTAGGAAGCAGCAATTGTAACATGGTTGAATTTAATTTAAAATTTGAAAAGGAAAAAAAAATATTAAATGTATCAATTTTTCAGTGGAATAAAAGAAAATACAGTGGTATGAAAAAAGAACTGGCTCAAGTAAACTGGGAAAGCAAACTAAATGGAGGATCAGAGCAGGACTGGAAGATATTTTTGCAAGTAATAAAAGGCATGTAGAATAGATATATTCCAAGGAAAAAGAAATTTGTCCAAGGAAAGATGGCACCATGGTGGCTAACAAAAGAGGTGAAGGCTAAGATAAAAGCAAAGGAGAGGGCATACAAGGAAGCTAAAATTAGTGAGAAATCAGAGGACTGGGATCCTTTCGATAATTACAGAAAGAGACAAAAAATGTCATTCGGAAAGAAAAGATGAGCTATGAAAGATGAGCTAACAATATTAAAAATAATACTAAGAGCTTTTTCAAATATATAAGAAATAAAAGAGACATGTGTTGACATAGGAACATTAGAAAATGATGCTGGGGAAATTGTAATGGGTTATAAAGAGATGGCAGAGGAACTTAATCAATATATTGCATCTGTCTTCACCATGGAAGACATTAGTAATATCCCGGACAGACAAGAGACTTCAGGGAGTAGTTAGATTCAGTTAGGGTTACTAGAGAAATTGTGCTAATCCACGGGTTTTGAAAGAGGTGGCTTTGGAGATTGTGGATCCATTGGCGATGTTCTTCCAGAAATTGATAAGACTCTGGAGAGATTCCAGAGGTTTGGAAGGTCGCAAATGTCATCCTGCTGTTTAAGAAAGGTGGGAGACAAAAAAAAGGAAACTATTGGCCGATTAGTCTGACATCAGTGGTTGGGAAGATATTAGAATCAACCCTCAAGGATGAGGTGATGAAATACCTAGAGATGTATGACAGGATAGGTCCAAGTCAGCATGGTTTTTTAAAGGGTAGATCCTGCCTGACCAACCTATTAAGAGTTTTTTGAAGAAATCTCAAGTAGGATAGACAAAGGAGAGGCTGTGGATGTTATCTATTTAGATTTTCAAAAGGCTTTTGATAAGGTGCCACATATTAGGCTGCTAAATAAGATGAGGGCCCAAGGCATTACAGGGAAGTTATTAAATTGGATAGAAAAAGTGGTTGATAGGCAGGAAGCAAAGGGTTGAAATTAAAGGTTCTCATTCTGGATGGCTGCCTGTATCTAGTGGTGTTCCGCAGGGGTCAGTATTGGGGCCGCTGCTGTTTACAATTTATATTAATGATTTGCATTGTGGTATAAATGGGGCCAAATTTGCAGATGACACCAAGCTAGGTGACGGGAGTAGGAAGTGTAGTAGAAACCATAAAGTTGCAGAAAATTATGGCAGATGAGATTCAATATAGAGAAATGTACAGTTGTACACTTTGGCAGTGGAAACAAACAAGCAGAATACTATTTGAATGGGGTGAAAATTCCTCGTGTGAGGAAACCTAAAAGTTAATGACCAGTTGAAATTGGTAGTGAAGAAAGCGAATGCTATGTTGGCTTCATTTCAAGGGGAATAGTGTACAAGAGTAAAGATGTGTTGATGAGACTCTGGGGCACTGGTGACAAGAGGTCATAGTCTGAAAATTAGAGGCTATCCATATTAAAACAGAGATTAGAAAGAACTTCTTTAGCCAGAAGGTCGTGGATCTGTGGAACTCGCTGCCACATACAGCAGTGGAAGCCAGATCACTGGGTGTATTCAAATAAGAAATAGACAAGTGTCTCATTAGTGAGGGCATCAAGGGATATGGGGAAAAGGTCGAAAATTGGAACTAGTGTAGAGTAGCTTAGTGTAGATTTACGGAACAGACGCAATGGGCCTAGTGGCCTGCTTCTGTTCCTTTGTCTTGTGCTCTTGTGATGAGGGAAATACCATCCTTGCTATATAGAGGGGGGAGGGGAAGGGGCCAGGGCAGATGATACAGGTAAGGGCTGAGTTAATAGAAGTAGAAGGCAAGCCATGTTTTCTGAAGGAGGACGTAAGATGTCCTGGAATAGAAAGCCTCATCCTAGGAGCAGATACAACCAAGATGGAGGAATCGAGAGCAAGTAATAGAATCCTTGCAGGAGATAGGATGGGAACAATCAACAGGTTTATAGAAGATGTTTGAGGATCGTTTGTCTCCAGAAATGGAGATAGCACAATGCAGAAAGGTTAGAGAATAATCAGAGATAAACCAAGTGAATTTGAGCTAAGTAGATAAAGTTGACAAGTTCATCATGGGCTCAGGAAGCAACACCAAAAAGTATGAAAATATTGGTAGATTTTGTCCCTCAAAATTTCCTCCAGCAATTTTCCAACCACAGATGTCAAGCATATTGGTCTACTGAGACCATTGTCTGAAGGTCTACTGGGACCATTGTCTGAAGAGGCCACGCATTGAGAACCCTTCCACACTACACACAGCACATTTCAGCTGCTCTCTACAGTATGGAACTAGAAACAAGTTTGCAAAGTTTGTTAAAATATTAAGTACTCAATTATAGTCAGCAATAAGTATTCCCATGCAATTTTTATAGTAGAGGGCACTTAAAATACTACAGTACTCAACAGAATTTATCATCCAGAGTGGTTTAAGTATTTTACATTAGCAAACAGGGCTTAGCTGGCTGAAAATATTTTTTTTCATTTTTAGATGCAGGTTTTAGTATGCCAAACATTGTGATGCAAAATGCTCACTTGTGCAAGGCCTTAAGATATCAAATATCTCTTTCATCAGTTTCTGGATGTTCCTGCAAAGGGAGGGGGGGGGGGGAAGGTGGGAGTAGAGTAAAAATCAACCAATTCTCATACAAATTAATTTTGGCACAGTGATAAAAATTCTGCCCATTTAGATTGCAATGTCAACTTTTTAATGTAATAATAATAAATGTTTTTTGTAAAAAAAAGTGTACATAAAGTTTGTTCAGCGAAAGGATCAGTTACGTTATACAGGTAATCCATGACTTGCCACCTATACGATTTACGTCCATCCGCACATATGACCAAATTTTTTTTAAATATAAAATTTGTTGTATTTGACAAACTATACTAGGATACAGGGCATGTACGAGCCAAAATGTGCACACTTACCTTGTTAGTCAGTGTCCTGGGGTCCGTTGGGTGGGTGCGACCATCTTGATTCCTGTGGACTCTGGGACCCTGACTAACAAGGTAAACATGAACCAGAATGTGGAAAGATTCACCAACGTTGATCTACAAATTTAGGAAGCTTTAAGTTGTTATCTTCAAAAAAGATTTGATCAAAAAGTTGCTTTAAGACTTCGGTATTCCACGCGTGTGGGCAAAATTCCAACTCACCTCCATTTCGAGATATGACCGATCCTTCTAATCCCAATTATGGTCATAAGTCAGGGAGTACCTGTAATTAAGTCAGAAATAAAAAGGCAGTTTCCAAAATAAGGAAAATTACACGGCACTCTTTTATTTCTGTCCTTTGGAACCTATTGTTCATTAAGTTAATTGCTTATTACTGTAGATTTTGAAATCCCAACTCTCAACAAAATGGGGGTCAATATACACCAGATATACTTTTGAGACCTTAAATTCAGCTCAAAATCCAATCCACACTGATCCTGTGTACAAGTCAACCCTTGAAAAACTGATTCAGAGTACAAGTTGACCCTTGAAAAACCAAAAAACCCAACTGCGACAGATTTTCATTGAAAATGAGGGGGGGGGGGGGTCATGGCAAGATGGCGTAGGGAACAGACGTACCTTCCAGACCTCTCCTGACTCTGATTTATTGTTTTGTCTTTAAGTGCCCATTAAAGTTCTTTTAAAAGTTTATAAATAATAAGGTGTTGGATTAGTGCCTAATGGTTTATATGCAAAAAAAAAGGTAAAAGAAAACATCAACAGACTGTTAAAAAAACTACATTTTCTGAAATTGTCTGAGCCTACTTGTTTACAAGAAGCCAGGACTCAGCGTAGAATGGATCCAGAGGAAGACGTACAGAGTTCGGCATTGAAACTCCGTTTTAAGCCGGTGAGGCTCTTTGAAGGTCACATTCAACAGCTTTCAGACCAAAGAGCTGGACGGGTGCCAGTATTTCACACAATGGCCACTGTGAGTGCTGTTACTCAGACTTTGACAGTTGAATCAGCTGGGGTGCCACCAGCTGGAGAGTTAAAGAGCTGTCATTCGACTGCTACACAGTGGTGGCGCTGCAAAATGCATCTTCAATTACAATGGTTTTTCCAGACATCGATTCAGTGAAGATGATTAAAGAGATTTGGCTTAAAGATAACTCTGATCTTCAGTCTCCTGGCATTGCTGGGGGGACTTTGAGAGGGATTTTTATACGAAGTCAAACTGCTAGAAAAGATACTAAATTAAGGGAAGGGACAGAAGATCCCGTGGTCTCTAAGGAACAGCAAGACCCCATTATGCCTGAATCTACTTCTGTTGAAATGTCTGTTAAGGATCTTGAAGATAAGATATATTCTGTATTGAGTCACTTAGCTAATTTTGTGAACCTGTTTATTTCCAAGATTAAATAAAAATTTAGCAAAAAAGGTTGATTATTTGGAGAATCAATCTAGACGGAACAACGTGAAAATTGTTGGTTTGCCAGAAGGCATAGAAGGACCAGATCCAAGAAAATTTTTTACTGAATGGATTCCACGAGTGTTAGGACAGGATAAATTCCCTGAAGGTTTAATACTGGAACGTGCTTATAGAGTTTTAAGAAGAAAATCTTTTTCAGGACAGAATCCAAGATCTGTTTTGATCCGTTGTTTAAACTATTGTGACAGAGACAATTTTACGTACGGCTATTAGAAATGCCCAGCAAAATAGATCTCCTTTGATGGTTCAGAATAATCCTGTTTTCTTCTATCAAAATTTGAGTCAAGAAATTATGATTCAACGATGCGAATTTAATTCTGTGAAAGAACGGTTGTGGAAAAAAAGATATAAGGCAACATTCAGGTATTCTGCGGTACTGAAGATTTTTTAGAATGGAAACTAGCCAAAGTTCTTTGACAATCCTAAAGAGGTTATGGATTTTGCTCAGTCTCTACCAATCATGCAGTTTCAGGAACGATGTAGTCCTTCAAGGTCTCCAAAGAGAGTAGAGATGTAAGGTGGGATCCAGATTTTTAAAAGAAATGGAAGCAATGGTGACCGAAGTGGTAACGTTGATTTAAAAAAATAAATCTTTTATCTTTTTTTTTAAGAGTTTAAATAGTTTAAATAATGATGATAGTTTAATGAAATGGGAGTTGGGAGAGGGAACTGGGTGGGCACTAGTTTCCAGAAGTCATCAGCTACCTGTGAGTTATCTCACATCCAATATTTTGGGGGAGTTACCGCTTTGGGTGGTTTAAACAGGAGGTAGTTGTGACCTCCGACCTGTTTTTTTTCTTTTTAATTTTTGGGTTAAGAAGTGAAGGTTTTTTTAAATTATTATTTTTTAAATAAATATATTTTTAAAAACTCTTTGTTTTCTGATTGTAATTGAGAGGGAATTAGGAGGTTTTTTTTCTCTCCTTTTTTGGGGGGGGGCTTTTTCTCTTTTTTCTTTCTTTTTTAAGATGATGTCACAGAAGATAAGCGGTCAAAAATTGAGGATGTTGAATTAGATGAAGAGGAAGATGAGGGGAAAGGTGATAAGAAGAAAAAGAAGAAAATTAAGTACAAATACATGGAGGGAGAAGAGTTTAATAAAATTAAGTTAATTTCAATAGAGAATTTTGAAGATGTTATAAATGAAGAATATGGAGAATTTTATAAGAGTTTGAACTTTTTTTTCTTTTTTTATATAAGGGGAGGGGAAGGGAATAAAAAGTTTATCTGATTGTTTTTCTAAGGGATGTTTTCGATCTCTCGATGAATTATAAAGGAAACTTGGTATTAATGGAAATTCTGTATTTATGTATTATTAATTATGATTTTTTGTATAACAGATATGTGGTTATGATTTTAATATTTGAACTTAGTTTTAAAGTGGATTTCATTTGTTAAATACATGTATTATGTTTGATTTAAATATATGTTTAAGGGTATTATTTTAGTATTTATATTTTTTTAGTAATTTTTTTTGTTGTTAAGTTTTATCCTTTTTTTGTAAGTGGGGTTTTTTCTATTTTATTTACAACATTGTTAATTAATTCTTCACTCTTTATTTTGGGGGGAGGGTTGGACTAATTTTAAATTAGATTAATGTGTTATAATTATTGGGGGGGTTAATTTGTGTAGTTTAATGATGTAGTATTCTAATTTTTATTATCTTATTTTTTATTATTTCTTTAAATGTAATTTTTATTTTATTCATGTCATAAAATTTTAAATAGTTTAAAAAAAATTTCATTGAAAACAACAAAATTAGCATACTTCATTGTCTGAAAAGAGCAACATATTTTGAACCCTTCAAAATCACTTTCGTGATCATTGTCTGAAGCAAAGATGGTAGCAAGCACATCCATACTCTCACTGTTTATACAATCATCATATAGATCCCAGTCTGTATCTGATGAGGCGGTTTCAGCTTCATCATCAGTGTCCCACAATAAATCATCTTCCATGCCATCAATTGCACAAGAGATACCACACTTTTTAAATGATTTTATCTCAGTCTCTTTCACTTTGTCTGATGCCTTGAGCGCGAAGTTACACAGCATGTCAAGTGATGCAACACACATGGTCCCACCTTTTGTAAATGACTTTTCTGCACTCAACAGCCATGTATTCCATTCCTCACGCACATGATCTTTAAATGGCTTGTTCAAGCAGTCATCGAGAGGTTTCAATAGAGATGTCAAATCACTCAGGATAACCGACGTACTAATCTACTCTCAGTTAAGTGGCTACAAAACATATCCCAGACCAGCAAACTCTGTTCTTTGTGTAAACTGCCTGTTCCACACATTGTCTATCCATAGCCTTACACCATTTTCATTCATCCATCCTTTTTCATGAAGATGTACAAAAATACTTCCAGGGAATTTAATTTTAGATTTAATTTTGCATTGGAAGATTATCATGTTGGCCATGCATGGTAACACCACAATAAACCTGGTCCTTTCATGGCTTGTACTTCTGGTTTGCAGTTTTAACTCCTTTCCATTTCACTGTTCTATTGCCTATCATGTCAAAATTCTTGGGGGTTTCGTCCATGTTTCCGATATTTGCCAATGCAAATTGGTGTTTCTGCCGATTACATTTCAACTTTATTTTCAGGATGAGTAGTTTCGGTGCAATTTTTGTTTTTTGACATACCATATTTTCCCTGTTCATGAAATGATTGCGCCAGCGTACTGTAGCCTCAAAATCATCACTGAAGTCTGGGTGTGATTTGGCCCACTGCAGTGCAAATGTTCTTATTTTATTTTGGGTGACTATGTAACAACCTTGCCTCTGTTCACGTACCCATTTTGCAACGTGATTTTCCAACTCTGGCCAACGAGTGATTCCTTTTCTCAAAGAACATCATCTTTTTGGTATGTTTCTTAAATTCTCTTCTTTCTTCCTCCAATCTATCTCATGCACATCAAATTTTCTTGCAGTTGTTGGTTTTCTTGGCCATTTCTATCACTTTCAACTTAAAGCTCACTTCATATTTTTGTCGTGTGCTGCTTTGTGTTGATGAACCCTCCATGATAGCAATCACCTCCAACCAACGCTCAGCAGACCAATGCACGCAATCTATGGGTGTTGACATATATACCAGTGAAAGGCCCATCTCAGGCATTGCGAGCTTTGGGGGATAACCTATACACTGGTCAACAGGGCTCCTCAGAAAATTGGGGTACACTGGATATACTATAAAACCCTTAAAGTGATTCTGAAGGGGGCGGGGGGGGGGGGGGGAGAAATTCGACTTGTACTCCAAAACATATGGCATGTTATTCAAATTACTGAATGATAGTAATTACAAATATTTATATTTTAACTTAATGAAATTTACTATGATTTAGGTTAAATATTTGTGTACGATTCACTAACTAACTAGAAAAGCCAACATCATAGCCCTTCAAAAAAATGGTCTTGTTTCTGTCTGCCTCTCCCCCAACACACCTGTTGAGTGACACATGACATGCGTTTTCAGTCAAGATTAGGATGCAAGATTTCAAATTCAATCCAATGTGGATCAAGTGTTTGTCTTTTTTAATGTCTAATTATCAGAATACCCAATCCAACATTGCTATACACATTTGTTAACAATGAAGCAACTCACGGAGCACGAGTAACAGATGAGAGATTTACTTTTTTTTCTCAAAAGCTTTAAGCCCAGTTATAACCAACAATAGAAAATGTCATCTTGACTTCAGCATATATAACTTTACACATATCTGGATCCTACATCTCTAAAAAATATTAAAAAAACAAATTATTTTGAAGGGCAGGCATTCTTACATTTACAAGAGTAGGACATAAATGAAAGTTCTGACTTATAGAGAACTACTTAAGGACCATTGGCGCACATTTTCAGCCATTGGCCATAAATGAATGTAATTCAGCTATTCAAGTACCTTGCCTGCTGCAATATATTTGTGTTAATCTAGTACCACTTCTTTGGAAGATCATATCTTGCCTGAAATGTCAACACAGTCGTAATGGATTAGTGTGCTCTGGCATGCCATTTTTCAATTAAGATGAAATGGTCCCTCAGTTGAATATTAGTGTCATGACACTAATGTGTCTAAGTATCCACAGTGTCATTGCAGTTACCCCTCAACCAACATCATAAAAACAGATTACCCATTTGTTAATTCACTGCAATTTATAGAATTTTGTTGGGCATAAATAGTGGTTTCATTTCTTCCATTACACCAGCCAATATAGTTCAAAACTAGTTAATTGACTAAAGTGTTTTAGAATGCCCTGAATTATTGAAAGGCACTTTGTCAGTTATTGTTCTATTATATTATTTTTAAAATAGTCTTGAAAAGAACACATAATAACCAAGTTGGGGATTGGGAGAAGCAACAGCAAGAATTTGTTCATCAAAAAAAAAGAAATCGAGATTTGTTTGACAATCACTGGGTCTTACTCTGCACTTTGCGCAGCTTATCGCTTCTTTCAATTATACTATTTCCTGACTACATTGAACTTATTGGACTTGTAGTTTTTAACTGACTCCTCATTTTGTTTTACAGTTTATGTACCAGCTACATTTCAAGATGGGTGATTAGTCAAAAAGACCTTTTTATCCAAGCTTTTTAGCAAGTCTGTTTATCAGTCTAACATCAGGAGATTTCAAAATAGAAAAATGCCTAAGCAGAATACAGAGACATTCAGATAAAAGCAATAAACGTCTTGACTGAAGAATATTTAACGAAGATCCAAATGTGTTTATTATATTAACTGGTTCTATCTAAGTAATGTCATTTTGTTCTGTTTACTCATTCCATGATCAACACAAAAGATATTCCAATTAATCTGCATTTGTACATCTCCCACAGAAACCTTGTGTCCAGTAGCAAAAACTAGTGTCACCATCAATTTATACAATAATCATCAAGAGAATATAATTTGAACAGAGTGGCTAAGCAGCAGCATTGGCCCACACCAGTAGAGTTAAACCACAAGTCTATATGCCAACAATCTGAGAAAAATCGAGTGGACCTTTTGTTCTACAAAATCACTTTCAAATTGACTATGATTACAGCATTCTGAAGAACAACTTATTTTTGCTCTTTTTAAATTCAAGCAGTTGATAACAACCAAGTGATGTACAATGAACATGTTTATCGAAATAAATTCTCTCTGCAGGGTATCATTTCTGTCAGGATACAAAGAAGTTAGTAAGCGCTGAACTGATTTTATACAGTACATAGCCATGGTGATTTAGTGCAAAACAATAGTTGATGAGGTCAGATACTTTGCACCCTTGCTATTTGAGTCATTCATTGCACTACATCTTAGGTCTCCAGCCACTGATGAATTGCAAGAGTTTCTTAATTTGAAGTTTGCTTAATTTAAAGTCTTCAGACAGGATCTCTTCAGTAAGCTGAACAAGTAAATTTCCATCAACTTTTTCCACACCAAATAGTGACACAACCTCCTCGGGTAGACCTATAAACTGTAGACACTTTGACACTTCTTCTATAGAAAGTCCGCGAAGATCAGATGGTGGCTGCCAAGGAGACCCATCACCACATGAACGTGTCATTAATTGCAGGTGTAGAGAAGAAAGTAAAGGATGAGGAGTAGAAAATATGTCTTGGGTGTTTTTGTTAGCAAAATTATCAGGTAGATCTGTTGAATAAACCTGAGGTTCATCCTCAGCCCCATCTATAGGCGAAGGCAGAAACAAAGCTTCCAGATCAACAAATTCCTCATCATTGAACTTTAGTGCACAAGGTGATGAGGTGGGGCATACTTGACTTTGCTGTGTGTCATCTGCTAAGTTATTTTCTTTATTGTTCTCAGAGCAATATAGAGTGGATCCTGGGAATTCAGTTGGAATAACATGGAGTCCTTCATCCTTTAATTGTTGCTGCTCAGAGAAGGTCTTAGTTGGTAGCCTCTCAAATTTCCCAGAACATTCAATGCTTCCATATTGAAACTGTATGGGTTCTGTACTCTTGGGAGTACTTGACATTTTGTGACGAGGATAGCTGTAATAACTTCTTTGTTGTGATCCAAAATTACCAGTATCTTGGTCATTAATATCTCCATAATGTTGGTTTGGCCACGATGAACGATTTGAACACGAGTCCAATGTGGGGCTTTTACGTGGGGATTTAGTTCCACTGTGCATTGAATTGGAGTTGATCAAGTTGCAAGAGTAACAGGAAGCTGGAGAATGCTTCTCACTGGATGGAGCTGCATCATTTTCTGTAGTACCACTGTAAAGATAAAAAGCAAATTACTTTAGGCATCTGAAAATCCACTATTAACCCATTACAGTTGTACCTACTTTTTCCAACTGTATTTATCCAAGTGAGAATCCATTTCAAATTAATAGCAATGAATTCAGGCAATGTATTCAGAGCATAAGGTAAATATTGTGGTTCAAAGCAAAATTAAACAGTCTTACCAATTCAAATGATAATTAGACATAATTATACACTCTTCACTAATTCATTGCAATAGAACACTTGTCTTTAAGATCATAAATCCAAAAAAAAATCACAAATATATTTGCCATGCTTTAAACAAGTTAGAAAAAAAACCAAACATCTAAAAATGTAGTTTTCACGAGACCTGTTTTACTTAAACCCACAAGTTAAAATTGTTAAGTCGAGTCTGAATAGCTAACAAACATTAGTGATTTGGTAGCCTACTGGAGATGTAATGGGGACTTACAGTAAGAGAGCAAGAGAGGGACAAGAGAAAGTAAGGTAAGAGAGGAGGTGAAGATGAAAAGGCATATAGGAACAGAAGAGGAGGGCAGTAATAGCAAGATATACAGGTGTATTTGGATACAAGTTAAAATTATGACAATGTTCTGATAATACAAAAGTAAAGGACTAAAAATGCAAAATAGATTGAAAAGATTAACACAGCAACTTTATGCTAATAATATGGTACAAAAGTAGTGTATTTCATAAGCAAATTGAGAATTGACAGTCTAAACTCATTTTGCAAGTGGAATGGAACAGAGGATACAAAATTCCTTTGAAGGCCCTGTTCAGCTTGAGAAAAATCATATTAGCATTTTTCATTTCACAAGTGCACCGGTAATGAT
The DNA here is from genome assembly GCF_036971445.1 of Narcine bancroftii. Lineage (NCBI taxonomy): Eukaryota > Metazoa > Chordata > Chondrichthyes > Torpediniformes > Narcinidae > Narcine > Narcine bancroftii. Next base: position 310,447,500 of record NC_091470.1, on the reverse strand, counting down.
AAACTTGTTTAAGCAACAATATCAGCCACAGTTAGAATGCTGTCAATGGTTTAGGTTATCCAGTTATAGAAAGAAAATAGACCAAAGAGCCTAAAATACCAAATAGTAATAATGAATGTTTCAGATTTCACAGACTACTTATTTACCCAAAATAAAAGTAAATAAATTTACTTGCAAATTTTCTGAAAAGCTAAATAATTAGGTCAAGTGGATTCCATGATCAATTATTTGGTCAAGTAGATTCCATGATCAAGCACAAAAAATCTATTAAAACTATAAAATGTAGCACAACTGTAAGTTCTCATTTAAGCATTATCTGCTAAATAAATTTGTTAAGCAGTAAAATAACAGTATCTTTCTCATTTTTGGAAGGATGATATGAGGGAACAAGGGGAATCTGCAAGCCAAAACAAAATGAAGATTCTTTTATTTGCTTGGGCACATTCTTGCCAACATACCTAGGCAAGTGATTGCACTCTCTGGGATACAGGAAGAACTGGCTTTCAGCAGAGGTTTGAGATGGGGAAAACCCAGAAGGTTATCTAAATTGAAAAATAAACACGGCAAGAACTCAACAGCCGCAAAATTAAGGTGTTTGCATCTTTTATTTGTGCTAAAATTGCAACCATTATTTACAACAAAGTACTTCTAATACTAATAATATTCACATGTACGTAAACTAAAAAGCAAATATTAATTATAAATTACACTTCAATGTATTCTACACTGGTATCAGTCTTGTAAAATTAACAAAAGGTTGGCATGCATTTTCAAAATACTAGTCCCTGAAAAAAAGAGGATGGGGAGAACTTCAAATGTTAACTTCTGAATTCTAATGTGAAACTGAATTAGAAAATATGCAGAAATACAGCTTTATTCTTGGAATCACTTACAGCAGATACCATGCAGAGATGCACCAAAAATCTATTTTAAAAGTAGGATATATATTGATTCTTATTGAAATGACAGGAACACACAAAAATCTCATGTCCCTTTGAAGCAATCATTAATACTTGAGTTACAATTTCAAAAATTTATTTTGATTGCATGTTTGTTTTGAAATGACATCAATCATAGGACAGTGCAAGTCAATGTAATAGATAATCAAAATGAAGATTTATATTGTCATCTTAATAAAAGAAGATGGAAGAATCTAGTTTATGGTGGAGATTGTCTCCATTTCTTAAAACCACCTAAACATCCTCAAAATGACAGTATTCTAAACTTTTTGCTTAGCAATGTTTCAAGCTTTCAAATAAAATAACCATCATGATCCACAATCCTAACAATTGCAAAGGACATTTTTTCTTGTTCTCTATGTAACACTTAAAGCAGTCTTACATGTTGTGCAATCCAGAAGAATAGTAGGAAAGTGTAGGGCTGGGAGAGCGAGTCTGTTGGCGGATTTGCCGAGGAGGAATTGATGGACTACATGATGATGGCTTGGCATTTCTTGGAGGGACTGGTGGGGCATTCAGAAGTCTGCACTCTTCTTTTACCTGCCAAAGAAATCAATGCTACAATGAACAGATGTCAATTAAACCATTTAGAGTGGTGATTTCCTCACCTCCACACCCCAATCAGTGAGGACTGTTAAGAACATCTCCTCCACAATCTCCATCAGTACCGGAGTAGCACAGGGCTATGAGCTTAGCCCGCTGCCCTACTTGCTTTACACCTACAACTGTGTGGCTCAGTACGACAACACCACCTACAAATCTGCTGATGATACCATGGTAGTGGGTTGTATAGAAAGGGGTGATGAGTTAGCATACAGGGGAAAGACTGAAAACTTGGCTGAATGGTGCACTAAAAACCTTGTGCTCAATGTCACCAAATTCAAAGAGCTAATTGTGGACTTGGGGATGGGAAAACAGAAGTGTACGATCCAGTGATCATGGGGGAGAATGGAGAAGGTGAGCAAATTTAAATTTCTGGGAGTCACTATCTCAGAGGACCTTTCCTGGATCCAACACACTAATATCATCAAAAAGAAACCACATCAATGCCTCTACTACTTGCTGTGAAAGATTGGTCTGGCATCAAAAACCTTAGCAAACTTCTACAGATGCATAAACTGTGCTGACAGGCTGCATCATGGCACCAATACCTCTGAGCAGTAAACCATGCAAAATGTAGTGCCCATCACAGGTAAACCTCTCCCCATTATCAAGAAAATCTTGATGGAATGCGGCCATCAGAGACCAGCAGTAATCATAAAGGATCCACACTACCCAGGACATGCGCTGTTCTCACTGCTGTCATCGGGAAAAAGGTATAGACTTGCATCACCAGATTCAGGAACATTTGCTACCCCTCCAGCATCAGATCCTTGAACAACAAACTCAATCAGAAACACATTTAAGGAGTCTTACTTTGCATATTTAGTACTGAACAGCCAGCTACCAAGAGAAGTGTTGAGTCCCACCGAGGACAGCAGCTCCACCACCCCCTGGGTATGATTGTATTCAATGGCAAGGTGCGATCAATAAACAACAGTCTTGCGTACGAGGCATCATTCTCCAGGTGGGTCGGGACAGAATGGAGGGACAAGGTAATTACAACATCAGAGGAATGGTTCCGCCCGGAGAGGAAGTAAAATGGGTCCAGTGTTTCTGATAAGTGCACTTTGATATATTCCATCACCAGACTCTCAAAGCATTTCATTATGGTGGGGGTTAGGGCCACTGGGTGGTAGTCATTGAGGCCTTTTACAGTCGCCCTCTTTGGAACCAAGATGATGGTGGCTATCTTGAAATTTGCAGGGTTGATGGACTGTTTATAATGTCATGTTGAAGATGTCCATAAAGACCTCTGTCAGTTGGTCTACTCAGTCCTTTGCTACCTGACTGTGTCTGTTGTCTGGTCTTGCTGCCTTGTGCAGGTTCACTTTGGATAAGACTCTCCTCACCTGTGGCTGTGAAAGGAGCCTGTTCTTCAGGGGAAGATGGAACTTTCTTTGGCATCAGCTTATTATTGTTGAACCATGTATAGAAGATGCTCAGTGTGTCCAGAAGGAAGGCATTGTTATTGGTGACTCACAAGGTTCTTGTGATCTATTATTGTTTTGGTAACCTTGCCACATGCACCTCGTGTCATCGGTGTGGCATGGCTGACAATAGATCTGTGCGTACTGACACCTTGCCTTTCAAATAGCATGGGAGAGTTCTGCCCTGGTTGATTTCAGTGCCATCTTATCTCCTGTGCTGAAGACTGCATCCCAAGCTCTGAAATGTGCATGGACCTCTACATGCACCTCTGAATTTAACCATAGTTTCTAGTTAGCTCTGGTTGTGTGGCATTTGATCTCAGTGACATCCTCAATGCACTTATTAATTTAGCTAGTCACTGAGCTCATGAACTCAATGTTTACGTGGCTGTTGTAGGTGGCTGCCAGCCTGAAACAGCTCAAGTCCATAGTTTCAAAGCAGTCTTTTTTAAAATATTTTATTTAAAATTTCCATACATGTAGTTAACAAGAATAAAATTCAAAAATTATACTACATATTTATAATTCCCCCTTCCCAAACCCTCCTTTACCCCTCCCACCCCAGAAAGAATGTATTTAAAAAATACAGTAATATAGTAATATAAACAAAACAAAATCTTCAAGGATTGCTCTGAGATACACAAGCAAACACACAAGACATTAACCAATCTATATAATCAATTTAGAGAGGATCTCTACAGGGTTCAAGGGAAAAGAAGACTATTACATAATTATGCCTACTACTTATGTACATGGGTGCCATATTTGCAAAAATGTACCATATTTATTTCTCAAATTGTATGTAATTTTCTCTAAAGGAATACAACATTGAATTTCTGCATTCCATCTTTCCACATTCAAATGCGAGTCTGACTTCCAAGTAAATGCAAAGCATTTTCTTGCCACTGCTAATACAATTTTAACAAATTCCATTTGAAATATTGATAATTTTAATTTAGGACTCACCCCTTATATATTACTTAATAAAAATAAATATGGATTTTGCAGAAATAGGATGTTTGTAACCTGCTCTAAAAAGTTTCTGAAATCCACCCAAAATTGCATTACTTTGGACATGACCATGTTGAATGCAATAAAGTTCCCACCTCTAGACCACATCTAAAATATTGAACTGATGTCTGATTTCATTCTATTCAATTTTAGTGGTGCAAGGTATAATTGATGTAAAAAATTATAATGAACTTTACATTAATATTATTAGTCATACAATGTTAGTATAGCTTTAACAATCTCCATTCATAAATTATAATATTCAAATCTATTTCCTAGCTTTGTTTAGATTTATATACTCCATGTGTAGGAATTCTTGTTTGTAATAAGGGGTACATTAGAAAATTTTATTTTTAATATTTCCCTTTTTAATGAGATTTTCCACTTCATTACAAATAGGTAGCTGAACCCAGATTTTCCTCTTAAATATCATCTCAATTGGAAATAACTGAAAAGAATATTATCAGATATCCCATATTTATACCTTAATTGTTGAAATTACATCAATTGATCCTGTTCATATGGGGCCAAATACTTAAAAACTGATTATTCTTTGAAGGTATAAGATAAGTTTGAAATAATGGTGCCTTAGGCGACACACCTCCCTTAATTCCAATTTCATAATTTATCTTATTCCAAACATTAAGTGTTTCAACCAGTTCTATTTTAACCCATGCCAGTTTTTTCTCTCTCCTTCAAAAGAAGAAATTTCATTTGAGGTGCTTGATAATAATTCTTAAAATTAGGAGGCTATAATCCTCCCAATTCATACTTCCATGTTAATTTTTCTATAGAGACTCTTGACATCTTACCTTTCCAGAGGAATTTCCTTACATTATTTATTTAAATCCTTAAAAGAGTAAAGGTAATAATATTGGCAAAGTTTGAAAAAGATGTATTCTTGGAAATATATTCATCTTATTGCAATTAACCCTACCAATGTTTTAGGTAAGTTAACCCATTTACTTAAATCCTCTTCAATCATTTTAAGTAATGTTAAGATAATTTAATTTATACAAATTTAAAAAATTATTATCTATATAAATTCCTAAATTTTTGGCCATTTGAATTGTCTTCTAGCGCTGCTATGCAACCGTCTTCCCTGCCACATCCTGAACTCTCTGCAAACTGCCTACATTCTTTTTTTCCCAGTGGTCTATATGCTGGGTTAGCAGGATGTATATATAGTCCAAGGTGGGGCGAGGGGCAGCCTTGTACGCACCAGAGTCGTTAATGTACACTTGATCCAGGGTGTTCTCTCCTCTTGGTGTTGAGGTTGAGATGCTGTTGAAACTGTAGTAGATGATTTTTCGGAATGATGTTGCCAGCTACAAAAATGTAACTGTCAGGGTGAGAAGTCTAGACTTCATAGATGGCACCAAAGAGCTCCTTCATTACTTCACCCTCATTTTCCAAAGGGAGGATGTAAACTGGGGCAATTAACATGGCTGAGAATTCACTGGGGAAGTAGAAGGGTCTGCATTTCTCCATTAAGTACTCCATCTCTGCTGAACAGATGGTCTTTATGCCAAGACACTTGTGCACCAGTTCTTCCTGATGCAAATGCACTGTCCCCCTCCTTGAGATTTTCCAGAAACAGCAGTGTCACTGTCTGCGCTGAAGGGGATATGGCCAACTCATTGGATCACTGAGTCTGGAATGGAGTTCTGGAGGCACGTTTCTGTAATCATCAGAACAGGTGCAGCCTCAGGTTATCTATTTTTTTCTCTAACAATCTTACATTTGTGAGTAAGATCATCAGGATTTTCATTTCCTTGAATAACTGTAGCATAGACACCAATTGAAGCTTAAAATCAGCTTCCTGGAAAAGTTATTATGTTAACCTGTGCCATGAAAGATGGTGAAATGACTTTGAAAGTTTAGCAAATCACCCAGTATCTCATCTGTTCCAGTATTTTCACAAGACAAGTTTGTTTTCAGGTTAATATAAAAACAGAGAAGTGCTCGAGGAACTGAGCATAGCATCTATATGAAGCCGCAAGATCTGCTAAATTCCTTCAGAACTGCATTTTTACTACAATCACAGCCTCTGTAGACAGTCATGTTTTACTCTTTTCAGATTCATGGCAAGTAAAAGGTCAAAGTTTCATTATTGTTACGTAATACAACATTTAGAATGTAACATATATGAAATTCTTTAATTTTTGTCTACCATAAGGCAGACAGAGACTTTGTCCAGTGCCCCTCACAGAAACCTACAGCACCTGGTATTCCCAGGTGGTCTCCCCTCCAAGTATTGACTAGTCCTGAACCTGCTTAGCTTCCAAGATCAGGCGCATTCAGGCCATTAGGTTCTGTATGCCATATCACTGATGATGGGAGATTCCATTATGTCAAGGCCTCATTGTTAAGGGAAGGTCATTGTCTAGCCTTTATGGCTCATAATAACAACCTTACCATTCAGATCAAGCCTATTACCCAAGACTTGCTATACACAAGAAGGCACTGCTTTGCTATCTACAGAGGTACAAATGAAAATGAACATCTTCCTCTTGAACCTTTCACTGAGTAAAGGTTATTAATAAAGCAGCTGAAGATAGTTGGGTCTTAGTGATGGGTACAGTCAAGATTCGCTTCAAATATTACAACCATCTCCCAGCTGGCAGTTTTTCTTCCCAGTTCCAACTTCAATTCAAGATGACAGCCACATCATCTGCTAGCAGCCTAATTTTTAAAATGTCAACGCCAAATCTATTCTGGATCCATCCCAATCAGCGACTGTTTGTGGTGGTGTAACACACTATAAAGTCTACCGTCAGTATGATACAAGGATGTCTGCCAATACTACATTGGACAAATGCACTTGCAAAATATAGGTCAAATAAGGCTTTTTTAAGTTGGGTCTATCACTAGGGTTAGGTTGTCAATATGTGGGCAGAAGGATAATCATCCCCCTTGTGTTCACATGTTTCCCCTCTCTGGGGTTCTGTGTCACTCTGAACTGCCACTTTGTGCTGGCCCATGTTTTCATTACACTGTCTGTTTCTCGCCTCTGCTGGCCTCGTATCTTCCCCGGTGGGTTTCTGTATAATTTCTTAAAGGGTTTTACAATATGTTAAGGTTAGGGTTATTGGGGGTGTTTCTTGGTAAGCTTGGGTCTGTGTTAGGGTGTCCCTGCAATTTGTCATAAGTGTGCTTGCCCAGGGAGTTTGTTGTGGGGATTGGTGTTGTTGTGGGGCTTCTATTTGGGTTGTCTTTGAAAAGGGTTGAGTCTGGGTAAGGGTTAGGGTGTTAATATGTGGACAGCGGGATCATCATCCCCCCTTGTGTTCACTTGTTTCCCCTCTCTGGGGTTCTGTGTCACTCTGCACTGCCACATTAGGGTTAGGGTTAGACTGAAATGTCATCATTAGGATGAGGTTTGCTCAATTAGTCATGTTGCAGCAAAAAGGACACTGGTTTCTCACATAAAAGACACATCCTGTATCTATTAGTGTTAGTGCTTCTGTGTTCAACAAGAATAATACCAATTTATCAGACAAAGAAAGATATTGGCAATCAGGAGGCTTCCTTCCCAATACGTAACATGGTATTACAAGATTTCTATGGTCTTTGGAACCCGTTATGATTCCCATTGATTTACCATCCCCCTTTTCCCAAGACTGGTCTCTTCCAACTCTTCATCAGTATGCATCCTTCTCAGATGGGCTCAACTTGTAGGTGCAGGGCAGCAACCAGTAGATGCTAGAACCGGGGATGCAAGCCAAATGGTCTGATTATTATGATGTCAAACAAATTGATCTGTGAGGTTGGTCTCTGAATCTATTAACAAATCTCTAGATATTCATGAAGATAACTGTTACAGAGGCAACTGGACTACGTGTGCCTTTGCCATGTCCAAAACCAGTGCCTGGATATAGTCTTTGTGCTTTATTTCAACAAACTGGGTTTGTCCACCATAATGATTCAATCCTCTTTCTACTCTAACAGTAATGAGCCAAGATATTGGTAATGTCAGATTACAAAACAAACTTAACTAAAATTACTGGTGCTGATTCTTTAAGGCTGCATAAAAAAACTAATTATCATTTGAACATAAAAAGATTTGAACTTTTAACCTATACTACTTTCCCTCTATTTCTGAAGGCATGTACATAAATTAAAAAAAGCTAAAAAGTTTCTGTCCAGATCATATCTTTATGATTTGACTCTGAACCAATACCTGCAGAAACAGTAACTCATTTATAATTCATAGCTGTAAGTTATTTTTTTAAAAAAAAAGTTGTTCAAAAAAAGAAACATTCAAACATAATCAGAACACATACACATGTGGAATGCTAAAACATTCTCAAAGACTGATTGCTTTCCTCCCATTTACAAACAAGGAGCTAAAGCTTTACACAATGTGCTTGAAATTATTCATAATTTAGTGAAGCAACATTGTATGAAACTTTTTATTTTTCCAAATACGTTTCTTATTTTGAAACCTTTGAACCATACATCCCTTTACAATTTACCCAAACAAAATTATGAATGAACAAGATGTGGCAAGTTTGCCATTAAAGAAGGACTTACAGCTTCAGACTTTGGAGGCACTGGTGGTGGAAGTAGAGAAATATCAGATGTAGATAAAGGACGTGGAGGAGAAAGGCCTGACGAAATTGGACATTTGGAGCGCACAGAATGTCTCAATTCATCTCCCAAAGAGGAAGGTTCATGCCAAGACGGTTTTCCTGATCCCTGATCCAACCAGAGCTCTTCATAAGGAAGTTCTGTCTGAGATTGGATTCCGGATTCTTCAGTCACTTCAGGAAGTAGATAATCACTCCCACTATCTCCAGAATCTTGTGAAAGAAGAGGTTCATGAGAAAACAGAGTCCACTCATTACTTGGATCTCTGCAACCATGTAAATTAACTTCACTATTTCCATGCAAATTGTTTCCATAAACACATACTGAAAGTCGATGAAATGACTGTGTCAACTCTTCACGAGCGTAACTAAGGGAATTAGGCATGTGACTGTGCCCACTACATCTAGTCTTCTTTGGGCTTTTACAATCTCCGTTCCAGTCAGTCTTCACATCTCGAACTGCTCGTGAATATTCTTCAATGTCAAATTGCTCCTGGCAAATACTGAATGAATGCTGAACTATATTCTCGTACCACATCTCTCCCTTAAGGAGACCTTCAGGCAAAGTAAATTTTGGCACAACTAAATGAAGTGGGAAGTGCACAGGAATCATTTTGTTATTGCGAAGTACACAGCACACTACAACAGTCTTAGTTTGGATATTAACAAACTTGTAGCGATGGCCTTCACGAATGAGATGCAGATCATAGGGATTTCGAGGTGGAGCAGAGGGAACAGTAACATTAACTGGTAACCTGGTCTTTTCAACAATGTTGCGAATAGTGTGTTCACCCTCTTGCATTTGTAATTCTAAGGGACTACGGGTACTAAATTTACCTTTACACTGGAAGGGAAGGCTAATACTCTCATTCGTTCGGTGATTCATACAGATAAGGCAAGGCATTTTTCCTCGTCCAAACTTGCTAATGGAGTTTAGTTTTCCAATTTTCTTAAAAATAGTGTTAAGTCGTGACTTTTCTTTTGATGTCTTTGCATAAAGGATTTCTGCTTGTCCCATTAGAGTAAGTTCATCCCCAGTGCTTAAGGTAATGTTATACACTTCTGTATCTTCATTGCACTCCCCTGAAGCTACCTGAGGAAAAAAAAAGAAAAGAATTAAACCTCAATAGAACTTGAAAGCATTTTGTCTTTTGATTAATGGTTCTATTCAATATTAATAATTTTTGTACACTGAGTAAAAACAAAATTAGCATCTCACTTTATATGACTTATTTTCATTTCAATTAGAAATTACACACTAATAGCTGCTTTCATCATAAATTTCTGCTTGCCACAGTAAGTTCATCTACTGTGCAATAATACTTAAGCAATTTTCTTTACTGGAAAGAAATATGCACAGAGGTGATCAACCACATTGAGGGTGGAACTTAGAGGTGCAGGGGCACAATGGTGAGGCATCTGCTGTGGACAGACTGCTCTGTGTCAGAGATGAAGATGTCAGATGATAGTGGAGACACAGCAAAGGTTGGAGCTAGGATGAGACGTAGGGTCAAAAGAGGTAATAGCAGAGGGCTCAAGGAGATAATGGAGTGCGGATGAAGGAAATTAGAGAAGGGGGAGGGAGAAGGGTGGTGAAAAGTGTTGGATGGGGATAGGATCAGATGAAGTTGGAAGACCACAGAGCATGGAGATTCAGAGTCCTCAGCCTGGAGTTAGAACAGTGGAAGGCCCAGGTATAGCATCAGACACCTTGACATGGAGCCAAGCAAGAGAGCCAAGGAAGTCCCCATGAAATGTCAGAATTTCTTCTTCTTTGGCCTTCTTATCTCCTTTACCACCTTGTTCCATAATCCCTTGCTTATCACTGTTTCTAATTCCCCTCATCTGGATCAATCTTCCAATATATTCTTTTAAATCTTTGTCTGCTTCCACCCATTGTTCATTGCTTGAGTTGCTGAATTCCTCCAGCAGTTTTTAAAAAAATTCAAATTCCAGCATTCGAAGTCTCTTTAAACTGTAATATCTTAATCCCAATATAAATTTCAATTAACTTGGTTGACACATCCTTTTGGATTTGAATTTTGGATTTCCACTGCCTTTTGTTCAGAAAATGTGCTTCACAATTTCATAAATAAACTGCTCAAGTTTTATTATATTCCCTTCTTTGAAAACTCAAAAAGAGAGAAAATATTTTCTCCACCCATGCTCACAAATCTTTTTATTAAACTCGATAAAATGTAAATTTATAAACATTCAACTTAGCCCTTTATTTCAGTAAATTTAAATTATTCACCCAATAAAAATATATCAAATTTGAATCATCATGTACAAAAATAGAAGAGAATCAGTCACATTGCACAGAAACAGGCATTTGGCCTGTCATGTCCACCACTACCATTGTGATTTAACTGCTTGATTTGAAATGAACAAGGCTGCCCTGTCCTATATCCACCTACGACCCCTTGCATGCGGGCCTGTGCTCCTTCCGTGCCCCTAGCCCCAACATTTTATTTAGACGCCTAACTGCTTTTTGCTCATACCTTAACGAAGAGCTCAGGCCCAAAACGTTGTTGGTTTCTCAGAAATCATACCTTGTTGCATATCACCAGAACCTTCCATCGGTCCCATTTTCTGAATCCTATTTCAAAGTTACCAACTAGTCAATTAATTTAAATTCTGCATGCTCTCATTTGTAAATTGACCTGTCAGATTATTTTCTGATTGATTATACACGCACTCTGATATATGGCACGGTTAGCACGATGCTATTACAGCACCAGCACACTGTGTTTAAATCCGGCACTGTCTGTAAGGAGTTTGTATGTTCTCCCAAGGTCTGCATGAGTTTCCTTCAGGTGCTCCGGTTTCCTCCCACCCAAAAACGTACTGGGGTTGTAGTTTAATTTGGATGTAATTGGGTGGCATGGGTTTAAATGGCCAGAAATGGCTTCTACCATGCTGTAAATAAAATTTAGAATATATCTAGTCATCAATCTACAAAAACAACCTTCTGAAATCCATTTTATGCAGCCTTCACCATTTGCACTAAGTTACGGTTAGCATAGCAGTTAATGCAATGCTGCTAACGCATCAGCGATCTGGACTAGTATTCAAGTCCCTCGCTGTCTAAGGAGTTTGTACTTTCTCCATGTATATGTGTGGGTTTCCTCTGGGGGCTCTGGTTTCCTCCCACTGTTTGAAACAAACCAGGGGTTGTAGATTATTTGGGTGCAATTGGGCGGCACGAGCTCATGGGTCAAAATGGCATATTACTGTCATTAATATCTAAATTTTTTTTAAATTACATAATTAAAACCAATGTTACTTTCCTCTCTAATCCTACATTTTCTATCTAAAGAGAAAATCTCCATTATGAATTCTTACTGCTAATGCTTTGTAATATTTAATAAAATTTTCTATCTTTAATTTCAATTTCATTCAATCCTCTAGTTCACTGCACAGGCTGCCGGCCGCCAGGGTGTAAAGTTGCTAACTCACTTTTTTCCCCCACTCAGGGCAAATGACTGAGATTCTTTCAGCATTTTTCCCAATGTCACATGAGTGTTATGGCTTTAGATCCTCAGTCAATGATTGTTACATTTATATCTACATTCCTTACAGTTCATTAACAGTTATTTAAGCTCTGACCTTAACATTAAATGTTATTTCCTCCATGACATATACTCGTTCTGGGAAGGCTTTTGCCACCTCTTCCACACTGTTGAAATATTGTACGGGCTCCTTGATATCTCGGTCTTGTTCCAACAACTTAAATTGTCCTGCAAAAGGCAAATAAGAGAAATGTGTTTCAACAAATAGTTAATTAATTGTACTCTAGATCATGTAAGAAGCTCAGAAAAGATATGACTAAAATTAGGAGTAAATAAATAGGAGCTGAAGGGACTCAGCTGTTCAGGTAGCATCGAAGGAGAGAAACAGACAATTTTGGACCCTTTTTTGAGAATGGGGTGGGAAGGTGAGATCTCAAGCATAAAAACAAAATAACGAGTGGAATGGCTAGTGAAAAGGTAGGACATAATAGAACACCCTGCAGCTGAAGGCAAAATACGTGGAATGGGGAAACAGGCCAGGGAGTAGGTTGTTAAAAGCGAGAACTGGAATGGGTGAGGAGAACAGAAGCAGGTCAGGGCAGATGAAAACAGGGGAACCAGATCAGATTAGGGTTTACCCGAAATTGAAAATGCAATGTTTGTAGCGTTGAGTTGTAAGCTACCAAGGAAGAATATGATGTATGGTTCTTCAAGTTTGCATTTGGCCTCACCCTGGCCCTGGATGAGATCCTGACAGACAAGTCTGTATGGTAATGAGAAGGGGAAATGAAATGGTTGACAACCAGTAAGAACAGGACAAAGGCACTCAACAAAACTTGTTTAATCTTCATTTGGTTTCAATAACATAGAAAAGGTCAGTTTGAGGAGTACCAAATGTAGTAAATTAGGTTGGAGGAGGTGCACATGAAATTCAGACTCACCTGGAAGGTCTGTTTATGGACTTGAATGGAGTTGCAGCAAGCATTACTGATATGGATGCAGCAGGAAGTGCCAAGGGATGGGTGTACAAGGATGGTTGGGAGGGAAGAAAACCAAGGGGCCATGCAGAGAGTGGTTCCTGTGAAAAGCAGAAAGGAATGGGAGAGGAACATGTTGTTAGTGGAAATGCCAAAGAATGATGTGCTGGTTTAAGGCTGGTTTGGGGTAAAAATGAAGATCTACTGAACTCTATCCTTGGTCTTAACAGGGGGAGGTAAGGTGAGAGCAGCAGCTAGTACATGAAATGGGGGAAGATGCAGGTAAACTTTATAAATAAAAGTCATATTACTTGAAAAAGGGGTAATTTCAGATGTCCTGAAGTGGAAGGCTTCATCCCAGGAACAGGTGTGGCAGAGATGGAGAAAATTAGAGAAAGTGTTAGCACCCTTACAAAAGACAAGAGTAGAAAGAGGAGAAGCCCAGGTAACTGTGGGAGTCAGTGGGCTTTTAATAAATGTCAACAGATAATTGATCTCCTGATATGGAAACTAACACAAGGGGAGGGAGGTGTCAGAAAAAAATCCAAGTGAATTTGAGGGCAAGGTGAATTGACAGTGAAATTATTGAATTCTGCAATGGTACAATGGTCATTGATGAGAGTTGCAGAATTACCAGGGCAAGTTTGGAACAACCATAATCAATAAAAAGGCAGTATTAGCTGGAAACCAAGCTCATGGTCTACTACCAGGCCTGTCTCTCCACCATTCATGCTTCATCTGTCCAGCATCTTGGCACCTCCCTAATCCTTCCACCGTTTTATGCTCTACCTATCTCCCCTTCCCACCTTGAGAAAGGGTCCCAATCCAAAATATTGACAGACCATTTCTCTCCATGGAGGCTATCTGACACACTGAGTTTCTCCAACTCCTCGCTATTTGCTCTAGTTTCCAGCATCTGCAATTCCTTAAGTGACTAAAATTATCCTAGTTTATAGTTCTAGAACACCATTATTATGAACACAAAGCTGCCTCACTTATTTTCAAGACTCAAGGGATTTGCTTAAGTTTTGTTAACAGGTCACAATACAAATTGTAACTGTAAGTATACATATTACATCATATTATAGATGTTCAGTTGGAATTTGGCAAAGCTCAGAAACGCAATTCCAAAATGATCACACTTAAAAAGTTCTGTTAAGAATTGAGAAGTACATTCACCCCAAGACAATACAAATATCTTCATTTTGCATTTAAGCCCTGCATATGCTTTTCACCAATTTGTTTATGAAAGCTGAAGCCTGGTCCCAGCTAGAAGTTTCACTGCCCCTCAAGCAACACAACCACCTGCTGCATATTGACACCCCAACCCTCAACACATTGTACCTTGTGTATACGAACATTTCCAATGCATATTGGGTGGAGTCCCGCCCCCTACCTCAGATACTCAGACCACATCTCTGCAATGCTAATTCCAGCATACAGACCGCCTGTCAGAAGCTCCAGACCAGTTTGGAAGAAGCTTAAAACCAGGCCACCAGGGGCCATTCATGAACTCCAAAACTGCTTTGGAACGAGTGCATCAATCTGGAGAAGTATACGGCATTAGTGACCAGCTACATCAGTAACCAGCTACATCAGTAAGTGTTTTAACAACACCGTGCCCAAGACCATCATAACTTGCTCGGATCAGAAGCCATGGATGGCAGCAGAGGTTCGCATGCTGCTCAGGAACTGAGACGCCGCCTTCAGAGCAGATGACAAGCAGAGCAGATGACAGATGACAAGCTATTGTAACAGCCAAGCTGTCTAAAGCCATCAGGAAAGCAAAGCAGGTGCATGCCTAGCAAATTCACAGTCACTTCCAGGAGAGTAAGGACACACCACGCATGTGGAAGGGCATCCAAGACATCACCAACAAGTTGACACCATCTGCCTGTGATGGTGATTCCCCCTCTCAGACATACCGAACAACTGCTAGGCGCACTTTGAAGCAGAAAACGATGTTGCAGCAAAGAAGACTGCCTCTCCTCCAAATGATCAGCTGTTGTCTTGCAATGGCTGACGTGAAGAGAGAGCTAGACAAGGACAACCCAAGGCAAGCTGCTGGACTGGATAACATTCCTGGCAGAGTGCTCAGGGGATGTGCAGCTCAGTGAGCAGACATTCTCACTAACATCTTTAATATCTCCCTGAGAACCGCTGTGGTCCCAACGTGCTTCAAAGCCGCCACCATTGTCCCTGTGCCAAAGAAATCGTCTACGTCTTGCCTCAATGACTACTGCCCTGCCGCACTCACGTCCTTCGTCAGGAAGTGCTTCGAGAGGCACATCAAGCTCCTGTTGCCCCTGTCAGTGGATCCCCTGCAGTTCGCATACAGACCCAATCGCTCTACAGACGATGCTACCACCACTGCCCTCCATCTAGTACACTTATGTTCCAATGCTGTTTATTGACTTCAGTTTGGCATTCAACACAATCATACCACAGTACTTGATAAGAAGTTGAGCCTGCTAGGTCTAAACACTTCCCTCTGCAATTGGATTCTCGACTTCCTGTCAGGGAGACCTCAGGCAGTCTGGATCGGTAACAGCACCTCTCAGACTATCTCACTGAGCACAGGGCCCCCCCAGAGCTGCATGCTTAGTCCACTGCTGTTCATTCTGCTGACCCACGACTGTGAAGCTAAACACAGGTCGAACCACATCATCAAGTTTGCTGACGACACGACCGTGGTAGTCAGCGTCTAGAGATGAGGTGCAGTCGCTAACAGACTGGTGCACAGCCAACAACCTGTATCTGAACGTTTAAAAAAAAATGAGATGGTTGTTGACTTCAGGAGGGCCTGGGGAAAACCACACTCTGCTGACCATTGATGGCTCTATCTTTGAGTTGTCAAGAGTATCAAGTTCCTTGGAATTCACTTGGTGGAGAATCTCACCTGGTCCCTTAATACCAGCTCCATAGCCCAGCAGCACCTCAACTTTCTGCGAAGGCTGAGAGAGTTCATTCCCCCTCTACCCCCCCCCCTCATCCTCACTACATTCTACAGAGAATGTATTGAGAGGATCCTGTGCAACTGCATCAACACCTGGTTTGGAAGCTATACCTCCTCAGACCGCAAGAGGATATTGAAGTCAGCGGAAAAGATCATTAGGGACTCTCTTTCTAGCATGAAGGACACCTAAAACACTCGATGAAGGGAAAAGGCAATAAATATTGTGAAGGACTCCACACATGCCTCATGTAAACTGTTCTCCCTTCTGCCATTTGATAGGAGGTACCATTACACTCAGGTTGTTATGTACAGATTGGGCACCAGTTTCCCCCCACCTCCCAAGCCATCAAGCTCCAGAATTTCCAGTACCATGGACGTTTACTGCTTACATCTTATTATTTCAATTTTTCAATGTGCAACTTCTATTCCAACATATTTATGTAAATGTGCTCCAAGGTCTTGGAGAAACATTATCTTGTCTTTACCATGCAACCTTGATCAGAAGTTTTTGAAACTGAAGATATTGACTCAATTTATGTTATTTATTAAGGCTGATCAAATTAAAATTTACACAATATTCCGCTGTAGAGCCTGTGGTTAATAATAAATCTTCAGTAGAACATGCCCCCCCCAAATATTTTTGATAACCTGCGTCAAAATTGACCAATTTCAAGAAATTAATTATCAACATAGCCACACCTTGGATTTAATCAAGTTATGAAATAAATTATTACTATAGAATAATCCAATTCAAACTTTGCATACTAGTATCAGTTCGATTCTAAATTAGTGATTTTTATTTCCCCTCAAAGTTCAACTGGATGGGTCTCAATTTCCAATGCAAATGCAAGATGAGCATTCTACCCCACAACCAATCATGCACAAAGACTGCCTACTCACAACTCTGTAGCATTGTTGCACACGTCCACCACATTCACAACTTATCACCTAGTGAAATGTACTGCGGTTCATGCTTCTGCACTTCTCATTGAATATCATTGATTATTTACCTCCACCAGTGCCACAGCCCTCCAATATCAGTGAACTGCTTATACATTCCAAGCCCTGCCATTGGTGACAGTATCTTAATTACACAATTCCCTACGACAGCAGTTTCCAAATCTAGTACATTTACATTTTTCAGAGAAAATCAGGTCCCATTTGGAATCATGCCTCAGAGAGAAACCAATTTATTCTACCATATCACTACAAAGTTCGACCCCATTTACACAACCTTAAATCAAAAGTTTTTGTGTGATTTGCAAGAGTGCAAAGTTGTCAGAGATGTTATATCCTTTAATACCTTCTTATTTAGAGTGGAAAATGATGAGTAATAAATAACGTCATTCAAATTCTTTAGACTAAAAGTAGTGGTTCTCAACTTTTTATTCCACTCACATACCATAGGTTCTCTGTGGTTTAAAAGCGATTATTTGAGGTAGAAAGTGAGTAGAACGATAAAGGTTGAGAGCACTGTCTTAAACGCATCGATGCAGGTTAAAATTCTTCAGATGGAAGTTGATGTAAAACAGCGGTTTTCAAACTTTTTCTTTCCATTCACATACCACCTTAAGTAATCCCTATGCCATAGCTACTCTGTGATTAGTAACGGATTACTTAAGATGGTATGTGAGTAGAAAGAAAGTTTGAAAATCACTGTTTTAATTGTACCCAAATGACATGTTATGTATGTGCATGGTTTCCTCACTCCAAAGGAAATAGACCAATACCAATTATTCTCATGCAAAATATTTTAGTAACAATCGAGTCTGGAGCAGTGGTTCTCAACCTTCTTCCCCCCCCCCCCCCCCCCCCCCACTCACATACCACTTGAAGTTATCCCTTATTAATCACGGAGAACCTATGGCATAGGGATTACTTAAGAAGGTATGTGAATGGAAAGAAAAATAATGAAATCCATTGAAAAACACAATTACTTAAATGGGAGGTCCTCAAAATGTCCCAAATTTAGAGATGCAATATAAAATTAGAATTTAGTTTTGACTTGCTTGACTTCATCCATCAGGGACTGCAAAAGCTGAACATGGAACAAAAAATGGAATGTTTAAAAAGTACCATGAAAGGCAGATATTTGCTGGTGGTGGTACTATTGGCTGAGCAAATTTCTCCAGACACTAACACTTGAGAAATCCCACGACAGTGTTTAAACTGGTCTAGCCATCCACTTCACTGCTAGCTTTGAACTGTGAGATTTCTCTGTTGATCAGCTGGTCAAACTTCTCGTCTTGAGCTTTGAGAATAGGCCAGAAAATTGGAATACCTTCATCCATTTGGCCTTTAGTCCCACCTCTTCTGCAATTTTCCAAAGCGATGTGCATAACTTATCTTCCTATATTTCCAGCCACGAAGTGTTGATTCAGGTATGCCAAGGTCTCGTGCAACTTGGGTTTGACTTTTCTTTTTTTAAAAATTATTTTATTTTTGTTTTTTTTTTCAAAAATCATGCATCTTCTTTCTTTCTTTCTTCTTCTCTTTGGCTTGGCTTTGTGGACAAAGATTTATGGAGGGGTATGTCCACGTCTGCTGCAGGTTCGTTGGTGACTGACAAGTTCGATGCGGGACAGGCAGGCACGGTTGCAGCGGTTGCAAGGGAAAATTGGTTGGTTGGGGTTGGGTTTTTCCTCCTTTGTCTTTTGTTTTAAATATACAATATTTTAAACTTTTTCCCACAAATACAACAAACAAAAATAAAACAGTCCCTCCCTCCCTCCACCACCCCCCCCCCTCCAAACATACAGATTTGTTCACTGTCAGAGCTTACATATATTTTAAGTATATAGACTGCAGTTGGGGAAACTACATTTTTATATATAATAGTTAATTTTGTACCTTTTTTTGTTCCTTTTATGACTGTATCTGGGCCCCATTTGGCCTCAGTATGGCTGCCAGACCTTTTCAAAAGTTTCATATTTATTCTTTAAGTTATATATGATTTTTTTCTATTGGTATACAGCAGTTCATTTCTACAGTTCATCATGCTAATAAGTTGAGGGGAGTCGGACTTCCAAGTGATTGTGTGAATGTAATGTGTATGTAAGTTCAGAAAAGTTATTTTATTCACAATCCAATCTCACTTCTCATTCCTCTGATTTTACTGGTTTCAGGCAATTCTTATACTGTGCACAGAATTCAACATGTATTAATTTCGCCAGGATTTGGTGCTTGAAAGGTTACCACTCAGGAAGGTTCTTGTCAGTTTTCAGAGAGAGATTTGTTGTTCGCTGGACGCCCACAACTGATTCCTTGGAACCAGCAATGTTAGTGTCTTGCCAAAGAAACGTGCACCCTCAGGGTTCTCCAGATGATAACCTCTTTCTTTCAGGTCAGAGTGCCATTTTTTTTCTCTTATTTAAACATTAGGCAGCCAGTCCTCTCCTCTTACATGAACCAGAAGGACTTTGACCAGGCTGAACTTAGCACTGACAACCCGTCTTACAAATGGGGTTTTCCAACAAGATTTCTAGCTTGTCCTGTTCCAGTCCCAGCTTCAGCTGCTGACAGTAAAACTGCAGAACTGAATCTCTCTCTCTCTCTCTGAGAAAAAGCATTTTTTAATCCTTCTGCTTGCAAAACCACATGACCCTCTTAGAACAGTAAGTTCCCCTCCAGACAGTCTGTGACTCTGATGAGTTCTTTCATCTGTTGCCTTTTTGTAAACAACAATCTATTAGTAAAGTTTCTTGGGCACTCTCCAAAGCTTTTGCAGCCAGCCTGTCTAGCATGCACAGAGCTCCAGTATTTTAAATAAGATCTGTTTTAAAGTGTTTGTATGTGACCTACATTAAAAAACCTGCCCCAATTTATCTTCCCAAAACATATCTATAATCTGTCACAATAAGAAATGTTCAATATGGTTGTTTAGTAGATTTTAAAAGTTTTTAGGTAACGGTATAGGCAGCAATTGAAAAAGGTATTGTAGCCTTGGCATCACTTTCATTTTGACACAGTTATCCCTTCCCACCAAAGTAATCTGTAGGCCTCTTTCCATCTTCCCAAGAAGAGGAACATAATTTAGTTTGTACCTATTTTGCAAGTTATTGTCAGTTGCTATTCCAAGATATTTTATTCCATCTGTTTTCCATCTAGTTTTACTTACTTTTTGGTATCTTTCATATTCAAAGTTTAATGGCATTTTCTCACTTTTATTCATATTTATTTTGTAGCCTGATATTCTTCCACATTTTTCTAGAGTTACTTGTAATTTTTCCAAAAGTTTAGCTGGTTCTGATATAGCAATAGCACATCTTCAGTGAATGACTGATTTTTATGTTGTTCTTGTCTGACTTTGAAATCCTTTATATCTGGATCCCTTCTTATTATTTCAGCCAGTGGTTCAATCACTGAAATAAAAAAGCGCTGGGGACAAGGGGCATCCCTGTCTACTTGATCTACTCAAGGGGAACACCACCGACATCGGATTATTTGTCATTATTTTAACTTGTGGTTTATGGTACAGAGGTTTTTTTAAAATCCAATTTATAAATGGTATGCATGCCTATACCAAATTTTTCCAGTGTTTTAAATAAAAAGGGCCATTCCAAACGGTTGAATGTTTTTATCCGCGTCAAGGGATACTGTAATACTTGGATTTCCTTCAGATTTAGCCATGTGTATTATATTAAATAATCTTTCTAGACTATTTGAGGAATGCCTTCCTTCAACAAATTCTGCTTAGTACATATGTATCAGTTTTGGCAAGTATTGTCCTAACCTATTAGCCAATGCTTTCACTAGTTTCTTATAATTAGCATTTAACAAGGATATTGGTCTGTATGATGAAGTTTTTTGTGGGTCCTTATTCTTTTTTACAGCTTGGTCCAGGATATCCATTAAAAGTGGCATTAATATTTCTATAAATTGCCTATAAAACTCAGGGAGAAAATCCATCCTCTTACAGTGATTTATTAGCCTATAGAGTGCCCAGGGCCTTTTTGATTTGTTCCCTTGTGAAGGGAGTACCTAATTCTGTCCTTTCTCTCTGTTCCAGCCTTGGAAGTTCAACATTCAGCAAAAATTCTTCCATTTCATTCTCATCTCCTAGTAATTCTGGTTTGTATAGTTTTGTGTAATATTGTCTAAAAAGTGTTGTTAATTTTTTTTGTCTGTTTCTGTTTTTATAGCACTTATCGTTCTTGATGACTCCTCTGTTTTAATCTGCCAAGCTAAAATTTCATGCGTCCATTCACCCAACTCATAGTATTGATGTTTAGTTTTTAATATAGCTTTTTCTGTCCTAGAGGTTTGTATTGTATTATATCTTAACTTTTTTATTCTCAAGTAATCTGTATTCTTATAGTTTGTTCTTTTATTTTTTTCTAATTCTTTAATATCCTTCTCCAGACTGTTTACTTCTGCCATATGTTCCCTCTTAAGAATCTTCGTATAGGATATAATTTGTCTCCTTAAGTATGCTTTCGGCATGTCCCAAATCAGAAAACTATTATTAGAAGACAGCTAATTTGTTTCACAAAATATTTATATCCGTCCCTCTATAAATTTGCAGATGTCTGTTCTTTTAAGTAGCATTGAGATGCCATCTGTATACATTCACTTGCATTTCCATTGTTGCTAGAGTTATTATAAGAGAACGGTCTGATATTCTTTTTTGTTAAAATCACTCTACTTTTTAACTGGGCAGACATTAAAAATAAATCTATCCTTGTAAGTGAGTCATGTACCCTTGAGTAAAAAGAGTAGTCTCTCTGTGGGTATTAATTGCCTCCATACAGCAATAAGATTTAGATCTTTCATATATGAAATGGTGATTTTGGCTGCTTTCACCCTCATTGTTCTTAACGATTTATCTAGCATTGAGTCCAACCAGAAATTAAAGTCTCCTCTGCTGTTTTTAAGATGTCCTTCATAAAGGCTTCATTGTCATGTTGGGCATAAATATTCATAAATATCCATGCTTTTCCATAGATTTTACAGTGTGCCATTACATACCTTCCAGTTTGATCAATCGATGTTTCACTGGTGTATTTTTATTAATTAGAATAGTCACTCCTCTTGCCTTTGAAAGGAAGACAATATTATTTGTCCCACCATCCTCTTTTTAATTTATCATGCTCCAGTTTGGTAAGATGTGTTTCCTGCAAAAAGATCATATCCACTTTTAATTTTTTTTAAGTATGCCAAGACCTCCTTCCTCTTCACTAGCCCATTTATCTCATTAAGGATGATGCCTCTTATCCGAGTCTCTTTATTGTCTCTATAATCTCGCACAAGCACTTGTTATCCTACTTCCAGGGATCTAGTTGGTGGATTGTTCGATTTGAAGGCTGACATCCAGGAGTACTGCAAAGTCAAGCCCTTAAATTGCTCCCAAACATCAATTCTGCAAGTGTTCTTTCTGTTGTTGAGTGAGGTGCATTTCTGTCTGCTACGAGAAAATATGTGATTTTGTGATTCCGAATGTTCAGTAATTTCTTCGCTTTCGTGGCTTCTTTAAATATTTGTACAAAACTTTCAACTTCTCAATTATTAACACTTAGGTCGTAAGGTACAGAGAACACGTCATATACCACTGTCATGTAGAAGCACTTTAAAAGCATCTGATATAAACTGAGGTCCATTATCGGAGACAAGTTCTATAGGTAATCCATATGACACAAATATACTTCATAGACTTTCAATTGTCTGGATTGTTGATGTTCCATTTGGAGTGTTCATCAGCAACAATAAGGAAAATTTTCCCCATAAACGGACCTGCAAAGTCCACGTGAATCCTGTGCCATGGTCAGGATGGCCATTTCCATGGATTTGCTTCAGCTTGTAATGCCTTAGGTTGCCTTTCCTGACAAATGCAACATCTCCTCACTGTTTGACATTGATTCCATTGTTGGCCACCAGAGCTTTCATTTGGACCATCCCCGAATGATTGTTGTGGAGCTCTGCTAACATGGCTGTTTGCTAATTTTTTTGGAATGATTGTCCTGGTTCTCCACAATGAACAACTCTCTCTGATAGTTATTTCATTGCGCTGTGCATAGTAAGGCTTTAGTTCTGGAGAAACCGTGTCTCCTTATGGCCACCCATTCAATGTGAAATATAAGACCTTTGACAGTGTCAGTTAGTTCCTTACTTCTTTTGCTGTAATTGGTAGGTGATGAAGTGGCTCTTGGTTAATAGCTGTCACTTCCACCACCCAGTTAATTACATCTTCTGTCTGTTCAGTTTCAGGTAGGGGCAAGCACGATAAAGCATTGGAATGGCTGTTTTGTTTTTCCGGTTTATGTTTCAAGTCATAATCATAAGTGATGAGAACCAAGGCCCATCTCTGAATTCTTGTCGCCACGAGCACTGGAATGCCCTTTTTACGACCCAAGATTAAATTCAGTGGTTTGTTGTCAGTTACTGAGGTGAATTTTCTACTATACAAGTATTGGTGACATCTTTTGATTCCAATTATTATGACCAGTCCTCCTTTCTCCAGTTGTGCATAATAACATTCACAAGCCATCAACAAACGGGACCCATAGCCACTGGTTGTCCTTTTTCTGTGATCTGCGACAATACCGCACCCAAACCTACTGGTGAAGGATCAAAGGCAAGAGTCACTTCTTTATCTGGGTCGTAATAGATGAGCACATTATCACTTGAGGTCAACAGCTCTTTTAAATGGTTGAATGTGTCATTTGTTTTTGATTTCCAGCACCATTTTGATCTTTTTTAAAAAAAAACTGGTTCAGTGGGTTGCAGTGTGGATATGTTTGGGATGTGCTTCCAATAATGGTTGACTAAACCTAAGAATGATTAGAATTTAGTTCTGTTTGATGGGCAGTGTTACTCTGTGGATGGCTTCAGTATGTGCTGTATCTATTCGGACTCCTTCACTATTAATTGTAAATCCTAAATATGTTACTGAGGGTATCATAAATATACATTTGTCTTGGTGCAGCCGGACTTTCTTTTGTTGTAGTCAGGTTAGGACTTTTTTTTTTAGGTTTGATAGATGCTCTGCGTTATCCCATCCTGTAATAATATCATCCAGACAGCATCCCACATTTATATCATGCACAATTTGTCCATTACTGCTTGAAATATTCCAGGAGCTACTGATATTCCATGTGGCTTTCTAGTATACATGAATAACCCAGATATTGATTGGCACATACTTTTTGGATGCCTCATCCAATTTGATTTGCTGACATGCCTTTGATAATTCCAGTTTCATGAACTTTTTCCCACCAGTGGAATAACTCTTCTGCTCTAGGCATGGGATGTTCAGGTATTTGCGGAGCTTGATGAATGGTAACTTTTTAATCACCATAAATTCGAATTTCTCCATTGGGTTTTCGAACCGTCACAATGTAAGATGCCCAATCACTATATTGAATTTTTTCAATGATTCCTTCATTTTCCAATGTGTTGAGTTCTAATTCAATATTTCCTTATATTGCAAAAAGTATTGTCCTTGCCTTATCTTCTTTGGCTTGGCGGACAAAGATTTATGGAGGGGGTAAATGTCCACGTCAGCTGCAGGCTCGTTTGTGGCTGACAAGTCCGATGCGGGACAGGCAGACACGGTTGCAGCGGTTGCAGGGGAAAATTGGTTGGTTGGGTTTTTCCTCCTTTGCCTTTTGTC
This sequence comes from Narcine bancroftii, assembly GCF_036971445.1. Classification (NCBI taxonomy): domain Eukaryota; kingdom Metazoa; phylum Chordata; class Chondrichthyes; order Torpediniformes; family Narcinidae; genus Narcine; species Narcine bancroftii. The sequence continues at coordinate 310,422,855 of NC_091470.1, read as the reverse complement.
AGTGAGGTGGGCTCTGCGGTCTTCTTCAAAGGTCCTCATCTTCAGGACTGATCCGATTTCCATCCAATCCACTTGGATACACAATAACCAGTTTCTTCCAAACAATGCATGTCCCTTTGTGACAAGGGATAAATATTTCTCAATCTTTTATTTATATTTAATGTCTACATTTACCAAACACCGGTGACTGTTTTCAACACCATGTTGGACTGTTTCATGTTAAGGTCAGGTAATAGTCATCTTTCACATTTTTTGGCATTAGAGTCACAGATGCTCCAGTGTCCAATTCTGTCTGAAGAGGTTTGAGTTGATTTTAACTTCGACATAAATTTCAGATTTCTTATCCCCCACACTGAGGATGTTAATTGCCTTTTCCCACTCGGAGTTATTAGATTCACCACTTGGAATTTTGTCCTTGTCTTCCACATTTTTCACTTTGGACAACTGTTTGCTGTACCTTGGTTTCTGTTTTTTCTCTTCTGTCTTATTTTCTTTTCTCCTTTGACATCAGGACTTGATGCGTCCCTCCTTGACACATAGATGGCATTTGGCCTTTTTGAAGTAATAGTTATCAGGGCAGTGGTTGCCTCCTACCCAAGATCCACACACTCAATTGTCCCAGTAGACCCATCATTTTAGCATGCTCCTGTTTCAGCAAACTCATATCCTCTTACCTCGTCTCTGTTTAGTCCTCCCAAGCCAGTCCCTCCCAACCTACATTCACAATACTTCACGTGCTTTTCATCACTTCAACCATGGCCAGTTCCCTGAACTCTACCACCTCAACTTCACCATGAAAATCCAATTGTTATACACTTCCATCCCCCTTACCAAAGCTCAAAGCCCTTTGTTTCTTCCTCAACAACAAACAAACCAGTTTCCCCCCCACCCCCACCCTTCTCTAGATGATAGAACCTGCACTCACCTTCAATAACTTTGACTCATACCACTTCCTCTATGTCAAAGTGGTAGCCCATCTGCAATGGGCTAAAGCGAACAAGCCCACACAGGCAAGGAACCTCACTCTTCCTCTGCTTCACTGATAACCACATGCATCCTTGACAAGCTCGGTGACTTTATCCTCTTTGCTGAAAACTTCCACCCCAACCTCAAGTTCACTTGGTCCATCTCTAGCAATATTTCCCTTTCTTAATTCCTGTCTTCATAATTTTCTACAAGCCCACCAGCTCCCACAGCTACCACAACACGTTAGCACAATTCTGTTACAATGCCAGTGATTGGGACCTTGGTTCAAATCCTGCATTGTAAGGAACTTGTACATTCTCTCTGTGCCTGTGTGGGTGTTCCCCGAGGGCTCCAGTTTCCTTCACTGTTTGAAACATACTGGTGATGAAAGTCATTTGGGTGTAATTGGGCGGCATGAGCTTGTGAGCCAAAAAGGCCTGTTACTATGCTGTGTGCCTAAATTTAAATCTCTTCACAATGTCCCCTGGAGAGATTCCATTCCTTTCTTGCATTTGTTCCATCTCCATTGCATCTACTCCCAGGACAAGGTCATCCATGCGAGAGCATTGGAGATGTCCTTCTTCAAAGAAGGTCATCAACTCAGCACTCATCTAGCTATCCTCTGCCCCATGTGCAAAAATGAAAGGATTCCCCTTGTCCTCATCTAACACCCCACAAGCCTCTAGATCCATCCTATTATCCTCTGCCATTTCCATCAACTACTGGTGACTCCACCACCAGACACATTCCCTTCTCCCCTTCTACAGGGTCTACTCCCTCCATAACTCCCTCATCCATTTATCCCTTTCCATTAATCACCCCCTTGGCAACTATTCCACACATTAAGTGTGACAGCAGGAATGCCACACATGCATCCAAACCTCCTCCCTCACTAACATCAGAGCCCCAAACAGTCCAAGTGAAGCAGTACTTCACTTGTGAATCTGCAGGGATCATCTACTGCATCCAGTTCTCCTGTAATGATCTCCCCGACATCAACAACTGTTTGTAAATTGGGAAATCACTTTGTAGAGCATCTTTGTTCGGTCCACAGCAACAGCATGGACCTCCCAATGGCAACCAATTTCAATGCTCCATCCCATTCTCTTCCAACATCTCTGATCATACACAAATTGGAGGAACAACACTTTGTATTCCATCTGGGCAGCCTCCATCCAGATAGCATGAATATCAACCTCTGGTTTGCATGGGTACCCCACTCCCATCTTTCCCTATATTTATCTCATTTTGTCTCTCTCCTCCCTACCCCCTTTCCCTCTGTCTCCTTTCCTCCAGCTCTGTACTCACACCTGCACCCCTCCCCATATCAATTCTCACCTTTCCTCCCCATCAAACACTACCACCCCCTCACCTGTGGAGAAGCAGAGACGACAACCTAAGGATGGTGATGGACCAATGAGAGACTTTGCGGCTGAAGAACAAACACTTGGTGGTGACTTGTGGGTGAGGAACCCACATAAGCAGTGGGCGACTTGAGGTCAAAGGACTCCCATCAGGCTGCTGTAAGACTGACTCATGAAAACTAGGTAATGTAATTGGGATTTGAGAGGATATTGAGGGCAAGGAGGGCTCCTAAAGGGCCCTGGGCACTGAAAGTTTCCTCATCGTGTCAGAGGTTTGGATCTGGGCTCAGGGAGACTCTTTTGCTTCTCTTTCTCTGACTAAGGGGCACTGGGAAATACAAATGTTAATGGTGAATCTTTGTCTGCCCTATGGTAGTCTGGATGATTTTGTGTAATATTACATTTCTGTTTAATTACATGAACATAAATAGCATCTGATCTGTTGAATCTATCTTTCCCTTGTTCTGTTTGCCATTAGCATTACACCATGTTCAGATGTGTTAAGTGTTAAAATATACTGTATTTAGTTTGTTCACCCCTGTTTTGTTGAAATAATTTGAGCATTACTCAAACCACTTAATTAATTTTGTTTTTCCTCATATTTTATTACATTACCTTCCTGGGCATCTTAAAAGTCCAGTATGCTAAGTTTGTTTCAAATTACATTGTGTATTCCACAACCATTCCTTTCCTTTGTTGAAAGATCAAACCTGAGTTGCTGGAAATATAACACTTATTTACAAAAAAATGCCTTTTTAAGTTGGATACTTAAAAGCTCTCATACAGAAAGCAGCATAAACCATGCTTGGGATAAGTAATATATTATTAAAATACAAATATATCTTCAAGCTTTGAAAGTGTGATCCAAGTACAAAAAACAACCAAGAAATCCACTAATGTTACGGTTGTGAGACATGCATTTGAATCTCGCGCTGTCTGAAAGGAGTTTGTATGTTCTCCCCATGTCTGTGTGGGTTTTCCCCAGGGGCTCCAGTTTTCTCCCACCCTTCAAATTGTACTGGGGATGTAGGTCAGCATGGGCTCAAAGTCAAAAGGACTTTGTCTAAATTTTAAAAAAAATTATTTGTTTAAAAAAATTAAATTACATAGATCGATTAACATACTTAGCAGTATTTTATGGAAGCACATAGACCAAAGGCATCCTACATATTCAATCATATTAACTTACTTACTGTGCCTGTAGCTATGATTGTGAAGTTATAAAAGGTGGCTCACAAACGCAGCAGGGTAGACCAGTGACACTGTCATTCGAGTTGTTGACTCACAACTGCAATAACCTGTATTCAATCATGACTTGCTACATGTTCTCCATGACTGCAAGTTTGCTTCATGTGTATTAGTTTCTTCCCATATCTCAAACACGTTTATGATAGTAAGTAAATTAGCCATCATGAACTGTCTCTAAAATTGGTTTTGCAGTGTTTTGAGAAGTTGGGAAAATAGGTTGAGGAAAATTAGTGAGGTTATGGGATTGGTTTGAGAGCTGAAAAAGATGTAATGGGCTGAATGGCCTCCAATGTTGTCTAGATATTGTGGAAATAATTTCCATCAGCATTTCTAAGTACAGGAAAGGCAAGAGAGAAAAAATCCCTTGAGCAACAAAGTAATCAAAATTGTTCTGAAATTGGTTTGAAAGCAATAATGTATTTAAAAGGAGTCAAATAAAAATAAAGGTTGTAAGAAATCAAACATTCAGCAATACACTTTTGACATGGTGAAATTGACAGTAACACATGTAGTTACCACAGTGACCACAGTGAGGTGTTTATTATTTCACGTTATTATGTAAAATTGCAAATTTATAATACTCAAGTTTCCATTGGTTGCTGTACCATATTTCCTAGAACACATCAAATTCTAAATATTAAATAAATACTTCCACCAGGATAGAAGACTCATGGAAAGGCAGAAACAATCCACACACTTTTCATTCTATCCATTAAGTTTTGTATGAAAAGCAGCGATAATAGCATCGATAGTGCATCAAAGCTGAAAATTATCTGGTTCTCCTTGAATATCCATATGCATGCAATTGCATCAAATTGAGCGTGGTCAATGCAAAGTAATTTTTTTTAATGTCACTTAAACAGAGAGTAATTGTCTCATGGTTGCTAATATGGCTGAGATCAGCGAACATTGGAGAACCTTCTCAACCTACTCTAATACAAAGCAGCATAGTTAGCACAGTTTAAAGAACCTTGGCAGGAAATGACCCCATGACTAGGGAAAAAATGAAAGTTGATGAGAATCCTTTCATTATAAAACTTCATAGATGTACTTTCTAATGTGATACTGAAGCTTAAAGACCAGGGATAACCTACATTCTATTCCTGAAATTCTCAATTTAATAAAACACAATTACACTGAACTCCAATACATCTTAATTAATGATAGTAGCATGAGCATTACACCACATCTTTAGAACCACATGAAAATCTAACCAAGACAAAACAAACATTAAAGATACAATTTCATCAAATTTATATAGTGTGGTGGCGCACTCGCTCAGGGCAAACTGGCCCCGCTTGTAACCCCACGTGGCAGGGCAGTCCTGGGAAGGCGGCGTCATCGGGGTTTTTTCCTCACTCAAACCTCCTGCGTGGTGCGTGCCCCGGGCAGAGATTGTGACATCATCACGCACGTGGTGACTGAACCAATGCTGCACTTAAAGGGGAACAGACCGATTCAAATAAAAGTCGTTAACGACCCTCAGCGTGGTGGCTGTGCTTCTTACACTGCTCATCTGCCATATTGGTAACCCCGACGAGCCCAGATGTTTTTCTGGACTCTGAACCATGGATTCACCAGAGGTTAACGCCGTCTTGATTAAGCTTCCCCTCCTTCTGGACCCACCACCCGAGGACATGGTTCGGCCAAGCAGACGCACAGTTCCAGCTTCGAAACATCTCCGCAGATGCAACGAAGTTTTATCACGTTGTGAGTGCGCTGGACCAAGACACGGCAACGAGGGTGGACAACCTCATCCACTACCCCCAGGCTGCGGGCAAGTATACTGCCCTCAAAAACCTGCTACTGGGGACATTTGGGCTCACCCCCCAGCAACAGGCTTTTCAGGCTCCTGAACCTGGACAGGCTTGGAGACTGCAGTCCCTCCGCCAAATTTTCCATGAGCAGATGCCAGAGGATATCCAGCTGCTCCTCACTGATGAGGATTTCTCGGTCCCACGCAAAGTTGTGGGCTGGGCAGATGCCCTCTGTCGAATGAAGAGGGAGAACGAGGCAACCCTCAACCAGGTGGCATGACCGGGAATCAGCCGACCACAAGCCGCTCCCAAGACCAAGCCGGAGGAGAGCCAGTCGACCTGGTGTTTCTACATCAGCGCTGGGGAGCGTAAGCCCATAATTGCCAACAACCTTGCGGGTTTTAGGGAAACTACCAGGCCAGCCGCCGTTGATGGCTGCAACGGCTGGCCAAGTGAACAGCCTCCTTCATGTTACAGACAAATCCACTGGCCTCCACTTCCTGGTGGACATAGGGGCCGAGTTGAGCGTCCTACCCCCCCACAGCCTTAGAGACTCACACCCAATCTCACAGTCCAACCCTGCGGGTGGCCAATAGCTCCACCATCAAGACCTATGGCACCTGCAGGGCACAGATCCAGATCAGCAAAAAAAAATTCCATTGGAGGTTCGTGCTAGCCTTGGTGGGCGCTGCACTGTTGGGGGCCGACTTCCTGAGGGCTCACGGTCTACTAGTTGTCATGATGGACAAGAAGCTGGTCAACGCTCGCACGTTCCACTCATATGATTGGACACAGCAGACGCCTGCAAGCTGGATATCGCCGCTGTAGCCACTGCCAGGGATGAGTTCACCAACATCCTCCACGAGTTCCCCGCCATCTTGGAGCTACGCTTTGATGATGCCCTGCCCCAGCACGGGGTCTTCCACCACATCGCCAAGCAAGGCTCCCCACTGCACGCTAGGCCCAGACGGCTGCTCCCCGAAAAGCCCAAGCAGGCGAAGGAGGAGTAGTCCAGAATACAGGAGCTGGGAATCATCCGATGCTTGGACAGTGCCTGGGCATAGCTGCTCCACACGGTCCCGAGACCGTCTTGGGGCTGGAGGCCCTGCAGGGACTACTGTCGGTTGAACGATGCAACCACTCCTGACAGGTACCCAGTTCCTCACATACAGGACTTCTCCTCCAACCTCCATGGCACTTTTCTCCAAAGTTGACCTCGTGCGGGGATACCATCAGATCCCAGTGCACCCAGACGACATGGGTAAGACAGCCATTATCACCCCATTCAGCTTCTGAGTTCCTCCACATCCCATTTTGCTTAAAGAACACAGCCCAAACGTTCCAGCGTCTCATGGACGCGGCGGTAAAGGACATGGACTTTGTGTTCATCTACCTGGACGATATACTGATTGCCAATCACAACCACGAGAAGCACAAAGCGCACCTTCACATCTGCCCGGCTGGCAGATTTCAGCCATACGGTCAACACGGCCAAATGCCAGTTTGGCAAGGAGTCCCTCCAGTTCCCGGGACATACCATTTCGGCAGCTGGGGCCCAAAACCCGCCACCCTTAAAGGCCACCAAAGAAAAAACTTTATCCTGGCCGGAAAAGGTGGACAAGACGTTCGCGGCAACGAAGGAGGTCCTTGCCAGCACGACACTGATGGTGGACCCATGGCCGGAGGCGCTCACAGCACTCTCCGTGGACGCCTCAGCTACAGCAGTTGGAAGGGGGGGTGGGGTGTCCTGGAACAATGGCTTGGCAGACAATGGCGCCCGCTGGCCTTTTTCAGCAAGCAGCTGCGACCACCAGAGCTCAAATACAGCGCCTTCGACCAGGAGCTCCTGGCGTACTTGACCATACACCATTTTCGTTACTTCCCGGAGGGCAGGCCGTGTTGGAGTTCACTACCAAAATCTGGCACAGGGTAGGCAAAGACAATGTGGAGGAGGATATACATTTGCGCCCGGCCATCAACACGCTCGCCCTGGGTTGGACTACGCAAAACTTGACCAGGCCCAGCGAACTGACGCAGTGACGCAAGCCCTGCGGACCGCCATCTTAGGCCTCGAACTCAAGGATTTCCAAGTACCCAAAATTCCGGACATGCTGCTCTGCGACGTTTCAACAGGTACACCGCGTCCGGTAGTCCCACCGCACTGGAGAGCGAGAGTCTTCAGTCTGGTACATGACCTCACTCATCCCGCGGTAAAGACGACCGTGCGGATGGTCATGGAGCGGTTCGTGTGGCACGGGCTTAAGAAAGAGGTGGCAGAGCTGGCCAGGAACTGCACCAGGTGCCAGACCTCTAAGGTCCACCGGCACACGCAGGCTCCCATCCAGGACTTTGACTCGGCAGCTCACAGGTTTCAACACATCCACGTTGGCCCCTTGCCGGTGTCCAGGGAAGTGCGATACCTACTCACGATGGTGGACCAAGCCACAAAATGGCCCTAGGCTATCCCTATCAAGGAAGCCTCTGCGGAGACATGCGCCAGGACCCTGGTCAGCCAGTGGATCGCCCGGTTCAGGGTCCCAATGCTCATCACCAGCGTCAGGGGTGCCCAGTTCACATCTGCTCTGTGGACCCAAATGGTGAAACTCCTGGGGGTCAAGCTCCACCACACCACGGCCTTCCATCCGCAGTTCAACAGCTTGGAGGAGGTTGACCTGAAGTCCTCGCTCATGGCAAGACTCATCGGCCCGGTCTGGGCAGATGAACTAGCCTGGGTCCTCCTCGGGATCAGGGCAGCATCCAAGGAGGACCTGCAAGCCTTAGCGGAGAAAATGGTATAGGCGCACGACTCTCCCTGCCCGGCAAGTTCTTCGGCCCGGAACCCAACACAAAACCCAGGGATGCAAACCTGCTGGCAGACCTCCGCAAGAGTCTGGCTTTCCTGGCCCCCTCACCCCCAGCACGCCAGGGAACTTGGCCGGCCCACCTCCCCAAGGAACTCAACTCTGCCCAATTTGTGTTCGATCGGAGAGGACCACACGTGGCATCGCTACAGCGCCCGTACGAGGGTCTGTACAAGGTCCAGCGGAACCTTCACACTGGACGTTGAGGGAAGAGAGGAACTTTTCCCGGTGGACCACCTGAAGGTGGCCCATCTGGACTTGTCGCAGCTGGTGCAGACAGCCAGGCCCAAGCAACAGGGCCGCCCGCCAAAGCGGTGAGACTCGTAGCCGGTTCAGGGAGGGGGGGGGGGTTTGTGTGGTGGCGCATTCACTCAGGGCGAACTGGCCCTGTTTATAATGCCACACGGACAGGGTAGCCCTAGGAAGATAGCGGCATCGGGGGTTTCTTCCTCACTCAAACCTCTGCATGGCGCACAACCCGGGCAGCGATTGTGACATCATCACGCACGTGATGACTGAACTAACGCTGCCCTTAAAGGGGCACGTGCCAAATTCAAATAAAACAGTCGTTAATGACCCTCAGCATGGTGGCTGTGCTTCTTACACTGCTCACATGCCACAATAGCATACTTAACACATTATTACAGAGCACTCATTTGATATGCAACTTCAGTCACAAAAACATGACCATGGTTCAAAGTTCCCTTATGTCATGTAATACATTAAATATGTAATGATATACTTAGCTTTTTCCCTGTCATGAGGCTATGAGTCACCATTAGTATTTACTTGCGCTCCTTACAGGATGAGAGAAAGAGAAGCAAAAGAGTCCTTTCAGAGTGAGTGTCTGTGGATTCGCTTCCAGCACTCCTGCAGCCGCAAGGACTCCTGTTCGATTTATCAGCAACATGAGATCCAGATCCAAACAAATGACAATCTGAAAGCCTTCAGTGCCCAAGGCCTTCAGAAGCCCTTATTCCACTCAGCATCCTCTCAAATCCCGGCTCCCATGCGCCAGTGTCCAGCTGTCCACAGCCCATCCACAACCCCACCCCCTCCCACCAAATTGCACTTAATTTTCCAAAATATCAACCTTTTCTTCTGTACATGTTTAGCTACAACATGATTAATAAACCATTTGTTCAAGCGTAGGGAGTACTTAAAACTCTTAACAACCTCCAACAAAACTCTAAATCAGATTTTAGTGTACATTGAAAAATATCACACCACCAGATAGAATTCAAATTTACTTCTGGGGAGTAGATGATGATGACAGGACACACTCACAATCTATACTTTTTCCTCCAATATGAGCATTTCTTAATTTTATATCTGCACAGATGAATGGAAAGAGCCCTTCACCCTCGAGCATCAGACTCCTAAACTCACTCTTACATTGCACATTATTTATTAATGATTTTTTTTTCTGTAAAGCAGCTTTTTAAACATTTCTTCCTTTGTTTACATTCTCTCTTTTGTATACATTTATTTTCTTGAGCAGTTTTTTTGCACCAGTGAAAAGTAGAAATTCTGCCTGGCCCACAGGTAAAAGAATCTCAGGGTTGTATGTGATGTCATGCATGTACTCAGACAATAAATCTGAACTTAGAACACATTTGAGAATTTTTTTTTTTTAAATTTGGTACTTTCAGGCATCATTGGTTATTTGGCACAGGATGCTAACTACCTCTGCTCTATTCCTATATCCACACTGTTGATGTACCCACTCAAGCTAACCTCTGGTTCTTCACCCATCCAAAATGTAATTGGTTAATAAATTTGATGAGAGACTGATTTTTGATGACTGACACTAATTTACAATGTTGCTATTTACTGTACCAACTGCAGCCTCAAAATTGTCCAGATTCTCGAGAAGGCTAATAAAAGTTGTTTTACGAGTGTTGTTATTCACAAGGCTATGCATAATTGAAAAGGCAGCTGAATAAAAGTAGGCTTCACTAAATAGTTCTTACATTTTATTGGAAACCATTCTTCCTTGGTCTCAAATACATCATGATGTACTGGAAGATTTTACCTATAACCCTGAGTGAATTCATTAGATCTCCAAAGAGCTAAAGTTAAACTCTACCACATTAGGCTAATGATGAACTCAAGGACCACGCCTGTTAAAAGAGATTTTCTGCATTTCATTGTCACTGAAGATAACAATAGTTGGATGATTCAGTCTTAAGATTTTTGTGATGAAATACCAGGGTTATTTTCCACATTGTTTGTTAAATGCTCACTCAAAGCAGTTCAGATAAATGTAGCGCAAACAATGAAATGCTGGAGGAACTCAGTGGGTCACATACCATCCACAAGCAGAAATGGTCAACATTTTGGATTGAGATTTTTTTAAACAAAATTTAAGTAGGAAGGGGTGATACCAAGTGGAAAAGCAGATGGGAAAGGACTAAGAGGTGAGAGGGTATTAGACAGAAAGTGGGAGAGATGGAGAGTCAAAGGGCGGGGAGGGAGTGGAGGGGAGAGTAGGTAACAAAGCAATGGAAACAATGGAACCAGAGAGGTGGAGGTTATTGAAAATAAGAAAAAAAATTATGTTCATGCCATTGGGATTAAGGCTGTCCAAGAGCAATATGATGTGCTGTTCCTCAACTTGCGTAGGCTTCAACCTGACAATGGAATACATGTGTAGAAATAGCTGGAAGGGTATGTACAGTGAAAAATAACTCCAACCACCCTTCCACCCCCTTAGCTATGCCCCACTGTCATTTTAGAAAGTTTCTGAAAAATTTGCCCCGACATTCCACCCTTCCCTTCCCCACCTCTATCCAGAACCACAACCAGATTTTTCAGGTGAGGAAGAGCTTTACATACACATCAATCTACAAAATCGATTGCACTCTGTGTAGCCTCTATACTGGTAAGACCAAATGGAGATTGAGTGACTGCTTTGCTAAACACATATGCTGTTTTTGGGTCTTAATTTTGAACCCCCAGTGAATAACCATTTCAACTTCCCTCACCAGTCCCTTACAGACACTCAGTCCTCAGCCTCATCCAATGCCTGGGAAAGACAAATTTGAATGAGGAACACCACGTCATACTCTGCCTGGACAGCCTTAAACCCATCACCACGCACATTGATTTTTCTCATTTTACATAATCCTGTCTGCATCTGGTTCCAGGGCTTCCATCACTTATTTAGCTATTCCTGCTGTGACAAAGTATTTTGAGGTGGTTTGGGAAGAATTGCCAGAGCAGCTTGCACACACACATATTTTAAAACACAAAATATTTGCAGGACTTTTACACAGTGCTTTTTTGCAAAAAAGAGCCACAAAGGTGCAGAATACAGCTGGCTGGCTTGGGAGACCATGTGATTTTAGCAGGCAGGGGGAGAACAGTTTTGGTCTCAGAGAGGGAGGGAGTGAAACAGAGAGGAGAGACACAGAAATCAGTTCCAGAAGGACAAATCTGGCAAACTTTTGGAAGACTGTCTGGTCAAAGGAGAAGACTGGCTGTCTGAGGTGACCCGAAAGAAGGAGGATCATCTGGAGAACCCTGAAGGGGGAAAGTTTCATCAGCAAGACTGATTGGAAAGGAATGAGGTGAGAATATCCTGGAACAAAAGGAATCTCTCTATGAAAACCACCAAGAACCCTCCTGATTGGTAACCATTTTCCTGTTAAGCACCAAAGACTGGTGAACTTTGTAAATGCTAACTTCTGTGCACAGTACAAGAATTGCCTACAACCAGTGAGATTGGACTATGATCCAAAGAACTTTTCTGATCTTAAATGTACATTACACACACCTGCACTTAGTATTTAGAGGGAGGATTAAGTAGGTTAGATAAATTAAGTAATAAGTTAAAGTTTAATTCTGTTTTCTTGTTCAATTATAATTAAAAACTCGGAAGTCATGTGATGGAGTAGTGACCAGTAAGCAAATACCAGCCCTCTCCAGAAAAGTTTTTAAAAAAAGTAAAGAAAAAGCAAAGCCACAAACACAGAAACCATAACAAATTAAAAATAAAAGTGTGGAGAAAATGGCAGCAAAGAAAGAAAAACCAAAAACAACGGGAAGAAAAGTAGAAGGAAAGACGTCGAAGAGAAAGGTGAAGGCCTTACCTGTACGAGGAGGCCCGCCGTGGAGTGAGAAGCCCACTCCCTAAGGTCAGTGGAAACCCTGAGCGCAGGACTACAAAGATGGCTCACGCAGCCAAACAGAAGTGCGCAACCGCGCATGCGTGATGCACACGACAAAAACAACACCGATGGGAGGGGGGACCAGCTGAGGAGTAGATCTCCACAGCTTGAACAGAGAAGAATAACCCGACAGCAAGGCTCCCAACAGGAAAACATAGAAAATAATGGGAACAAAAAGGAAGAGAGTAAAAAAAGGAAATCAGAGAAACAACAGATGACCAACCCAGAGGAAGACGACCAACACCACGACACCTTTAATAAAAATAATAGAAACAAAAATACCCAAAAAACTAAGATAAACAACCCAACAAGAAAATCAGAAGAGACAGAGGTAAAGGACACAGATCCTGAAGTGGACTCAGAGGAAGAGGAGGGAGAACGTCAAGCTCTACACAGAGAAATGGAAGATTAAGGGAAGGGACAGTACATGGATAAAAAAAATTTCAAGAATATATGGAAACATTAAAAGAATGGCTGACTCAAGAATTTAGTGAAATAAAAAGAAGAATAAAAGGTACAGAAGAAAAAGTGAATAGATTAGAGATGGTCAAGACAGAAATAGGAAAAAGAGTAGACAAGGTGGAAGAACGAGAAACTGCCATAGAAATGGAGGTAGATAACTTAAAAAAGAAATTAGAAGAATCTGATAAAAAAGTTTAAGAATCACGGGAGCTGTTCGCTCAGAAGATAGATATAATGGAAAATTATAATAGAAGAAACAATATAAAGATAGTGGGCCTTAAGGAAGATGAAGAAGGCAAAAATATGAAAGAATTTATAAAAGAATGGATCCCCAGGGTCCTAGGAATGCCAGAATTACAGGAAGGAATGGAAATAAAAAGGGCACACAGAATGTTAGCCCCTAAACCACAGCCACAACAAAAACCAAGATCCATTCTAGTAAAATTCCTAAGATATACAACAAGAGAAAATATATTGGAGAAGGCAATGAAAAAAATAAGAGAGGACAAAAAAACCACTGGAATACAAAGGTCAAAAAATTTTTTTATACCTAGACATAAGTTTTGAACTCCTGAAGAAGAGGAAGGAGTTTAACGCAGCAAAATCGACCATATGGATAAAAGGTTATAAATTTATGTTAAAATATCCAGCGGTGCTTAAAATAGTTATCCCGGGGCAGCAAAGCAAACTGTTCTCAGATCCAGAAAAAGCACGAGAATTTGCAGAACACCTACAAAACAGTCAGAGAGATGAAAAGATGTAATAAGAATAAAAATGACAACAAACTATATATAAAGAATAAAGTATAAGTAAGAACTAAGAAGGGAAAGAAAGGGAAGAAAGGAAGTAAGGAGGGAATTAAGAGAGTGAGTTTTGTTATATGTGAAGATTAAAATCTTTTCTGGGGGGCTGGGTGGGAAAGAATAACAGTCACTGCGAAATCAGTTGACGCTTGTGAGCGGGTTCGCAATCCAAATGGAGTGGGGAGATGTGGTTGCCGACAAAGGACAACTCAGAGAGGGGAGGGACTATTGGGGTTAAAGGAATTTTAGATATGGGAATAGTGGAAATATTTTATGTTTTAGAAGTGTTGTCTTACAGTGTGTTCATAGAAAGAAAACAGAAATAGATAAGAAGGGAAGGTGGTGATGAGGAAATGGAAAGGAAAGGTAAACAAAGTATGAAATGGCCAGGTTGAACTGTATGACTAAATATTAACAGAATACATAACCAAATCAAAAGAGAGAAGCTGCTAAATTTACTGAAGAAAGAAAAAAAATTGATTATAGCATTCGTGCAAGAAACACAACTAACTGAAGTGGAACACAAGAAATTAAAGAGAGATTGGATAGGGCATGTAACAGCACCATCATATAATTCAAAAGCCAGAGGAGTAGCTATATTAATCAATAAAAATGTACCAATCAAAATAGAAGAGGAAATAATAGATCCAGCAGGGAGGTATGTAATGATAAAATGTCAGATATATTCAGAATTTTGGAATTTACTCAATGTCTACACACCTAATGAAGAAGATCAAAAATTTATGCAAGATATCTTTTTGAAGATCGCAAATACGCAGGGGAATATAATAATAGGAGGGGATTTTAAACCTTAATTTGGACTCAAACATGGATAAAACTGGAAAAAAGACTAATAGAAAGAACAAAGTAACCAAATTTATTATTAAATCGATGCAGGAAATGCAACTTTTGGATATATGGAGGAAACAACACCCAAAGGAAAAGGAATATTCATATTATTCAGGTAGACATAAAACATACTCAAGGATAGACTTATTCCTGTTATTAGCCCATATTCAAGGAAGAGTTAGGAAAACGGAATATAAAGCTAGATTGTTATCGGATTCACCCCTGTTATTGGCAATAGAGCTGGAGGACATCCCACCAAGAACGTATTGATGGAGATTAAACTCCATGCTACTTAAAAGACAGGATTTTAGAGAATTAATTGAGCGACAAATTAAAATGTATTTTGAAATAAATACAGAATCAGTGAAAGATAAGTTTATACTATGGGACGCAATGAAAGCGTTCATCAGAGGGCAGATAATAAGTTATGTAACTAAGATGAAGAAGGACTACAATCGGAAAATAGAACAGTTGGAAAGGGAAATAACAAATACAGAAAAAGAGTTAGCAATAAAGGAAGATACAACTAAAAGAAGAGAATTGACAGACAAAAAAATAAAATATGAAACACTACAAACATATAAGGTGGAAAAGAACATAATGAAGACAAAACAGAAGTGTTATGAGCTAGGAGAAAAAACGCACAAAATACTAGCTTGGCAGCTTAAGACAACAAACTAAAAGAACGGTATTGGCATCAAGGAAAAAGGATAAACAAATTACAAATAACCCAATGGAGATCAACTAAAACTTCAGGGAATCCTATGAGCAACTATATCAAACTGAAAACAAAGGGAAAGAAGACAAAATAGATGAATTTCTAACTAAAATTGAACTACTGAAATTGCAAACAGAGGACCAAAATAAATTAATAAAACTATTTGAAATAGAAGAAATACAGGAGATATTAAAAAAACTACTGAACAATAAAACGCCGGGAGAGGATGGACTCCCAATAGAATTCTATAGAACATTTAAAGACTTATTAATTCCTCCTCTCCTAGAAGTAATGAAGCAGACTGAAAAAACACAAAACATGCCAGATTCATGCAAAACAGCAATAATTACAGTAATACCAAAGCCGGGGAAAGATCTACTAACACCAGCATCGTATAGACCAATATCTCTACTTAACACAGATTATAATAGCTAAACTATTAGCAAACAGATTGGCTGACTGTGTACCAAAAATAGTAAAACTAGATAAAACTGAATTTATTAAAAAAAAGACGAACAATGGACAATATCTGTAAGTTCATTAACTTAATCCATGCAGTACAAGGAAACAAAACTCCAACAGTGGCGGTTACTTTAGATGCAGAGAAAGCCTTTGACAGAGTAGAATGGAATTATTTATTCAAAGTACTACAAAAATTCAACCTACCAGAGAAATATATTAATTGGATTAAAGCATTATATAAGGGAGCATTGGCGAAAGTGACAGTAAATGGATATATATCAAACCAATTTAAATTAAGCAGATCAACAAGGCAGGAATGTCTACTATATCTCTCACTGTTCGCTTCAGCAATAGAACCATTGGCAGAGCTGATAAGAACAGAAAATAAAATAAAAGGGATAAAAATAAAAGAGAAGGAATATAAAATCAGTCTATTTGCAGATGACATCATAGTATACTTAACAGAACCAGAATTATCACTAAAAGAATTACATAAGAAATTGAAGGAATATCAGGGTACAAGATCAACGCAAATAAAAGTGAAGCGATGCGAATGAATAATGTGGATTACACAAAGTTTAAAAAAGAATCACCATTTAAATGGCAAACACCTAGGTATTAGACTAGATAATAATCTAGGCCATCTGTACAGATTAAATTATCAGCCATTAATGAAGAAATTACAAGATGACTTAGAACACTAGAAAGAAACACTGATAGGAAGGGTAAATTGCATTAAAATGAATATCTTCCCAAGGATACAATACCTATTTCAATCATTACCAATTCCCTTAACAGAGAGATTCTTCAATTAACTAAAGAAAATAATAAGGAAATTCTTATGGAAAAGGGGGAAACCGAGGATAGCACTAAATAAATTAACAGAATGGTACAAACAAGGTGGTTTGCAGCTACCAAACTTTAAAAATTATTATAGAACAGCACATTTAAGATATCTATCAGATATTTATCAAACAAGGGAAAAACCAGATTGGACCAGGATAGAGCTAGATAAAATAGGGGAGAAAGTACCAGAACATATACTTTATAAGTGGGATGAAAAGCTGGTGCAATATAGAAGTTCACCAGTACTGCACCATCTGCTCAATGTTTGGAAGAAGATTCACATAGAAAGGAAAAAAACAAATGACCAACTACCAAAATTAATACTGATGCAAAATCAATTAATCTCTTTCACAATAGATAACCTTTCCTTTGAGAATGGGAAAGAAAAGGGATTAAAAGAATAGAAAATTGTTTTTTGGGAAATAATTTATTATTATTTGAATAAATGAAGTACAAATATGGAATAACTCATGGTACAATGTTTGCATACCACCAACTGAAAACCTACTTAAAGGACAAATTGGGAAGCAGACTGAGATTAGCAGAAGGAAGCAGCTTTGAATATGTGATTACAGACACAATGATAATTAAAAGAGTTATATCAAACATGTAAATCAAGCTGCAAGAGAAAGAAAATGATGAAATAAGCTATAAATCCAAACAAAAGTGGGAACAAGATCTAAACATAAAGATAAAAGATGAAATATGGGAAAAGCTATGCTTCGGAACTATGAGAAATATAATAAACATAAGGTTACGCATGATACAATATAATTGGTTACACAGGCTATATATCACGCCCCAAAAGTTAAATAAATGGGATCCAACAGTATCAGATAGATGTTTTCGCTGCAAGAAGGAAACGGAAACAACAGTACATGCAATTTGGGCATGTGAGAAAGTGAAAAAGTTTTGGGAAGATCTAAGTCAGGTATTAAATAAAACCACAAAAAGCAACATACCAAAAAAAATCCAGAGATCTTTCTTTTAAGTAATACAAGAAGTAAAGAATTAGGCCTCAAACTGGATGAAGCACAAAAAAGATTTATTATGATAGCCTTAGCTGTAGCAAAAAAATGTATAATGTCAACTTGGAAATCAGAAGAGAGCCTGAGAATACAGCAATGGTACATAGAAATTAATAAATGTATTCCATTGGAAAAAATAACAATTTAAAAAAATAAAGTCACATTCGAACAAATTTGGGAACTGTACATGGAACACAACAGAGAGGGCCTACCGCGGACCTCCAGCCCCGAAAATGATAAAATGAGAAGATGAAATGAACTGACCCAGTGTGTAAAAGTAGATGAGAAAATTTTCTTGTTTATTTTCATTGTGTGATGACATTGTTTAATGGGTTTATTGTATTGTACATGTTGAACGTTTAATGTGTTTGGAGGGGGGTGGGAAGGAGGGAGGGTGGAAAAGGGGGAGAAAATGGCACTATGTATATTCAAGAGGGAAATGTTTGTGTGTATTTTGATTAATATGGTTCATAGTGTGAAAAATAAAAAAATGTTTAAAAAAAGAATGCATTTACAAGAGAAGTGCAGAGAATGGAGGAAACAAGAGAATGCTTTTTATCAACCTATATAAGAATTTGAGCATGCAAGTTTCCTGCATAATTCTTAGCAGAAGTTATTTCCCTCACTCCACCTTCAAACTGCTAATAATACAACTTCCATGGCACATAGATGGAATTTTCAAGATCTCAACTGAGGAGGACTGAGTTTGTGTCCTCACTCCAGTAATGATTGACATATTCTTAGATGGTAAGATTCAGAAGCAGAATTTAACCATCAAGTCTAATGCATTTTTCCATTTTCTGCCACATTCCCACCAATTCACCACCAAAAGAGAGAATACAACTAGATCAATGGCCAAATGCCCTGGTGTATCCAAAGTTGCCCCACACCATCATCTTGGATACTCAGAATGCATATCTGTCCTGTGAACCCCAACATACAGACAGCTGGTAAATCAAACGAAGCCAGTCCTGCCTGGCCAGTTCCTTCACAGTGTGATACAGTTGTTGGAGAGAATTGGATTGGAGGTTGATCCACAGAACCATAAAAAGAGCTGAGAGTATCACTGGAATCTCCCTCCATGCCGACTGCCACTCTCCATCAATGTGATTTACTGGGATTGTTGTAATAAAGAGGGCTCATAAAAATCAGTGAGGACCCTCACCCCCCTCATGTACAGCATATTCCAGCTACACCCCCCCCATCAGAAAAAAAAATTATCAGAGAGGACAACCAGGCTGAGGAACAGCTTCTTCCATGGGCATTGAGACTGCTGATTTACTAATGAACTCTCTATGATGCCATTATTTATGTATTGTAGTTGTCTGTATGGGTGCAATGTCTGTGTGTGAACTTGCACTACCTTGCACTGTGGACCAAAGAACCCAGTTTCATCGGAGAGTATTGGTACAATCGGATGATAAGTGAACATGAGATATAACCAAATGGATTCATCTCCTCATATGATCTGATGGGACATAATAGAAACCAACTTGCTTTGACACCAAATCAAATATTTAATAGATCTTTTTGGAGAACCTCATTATTCCTTTGGTATACATTAATAAGGTGATCTACATGACTGTAGCGGCCCGCTAACCAGGATGCAACTCGGTATGCAAGATGGCTGACCAACGCAGCAACATCACAGACCCCTTGGGGGCCAAGATCTTCATCCCAGGTGACAACCTGCATGGTGGGAAACAACAAGCAACGGCAGGAATTCCAACCAATTTGAGGCCAGCACTGTTGTGACGTCACTCCTCTCATCAGCAGCGGGGAGAAATACAAGCAGAGCTGCCAGTGCAATAAATCAGTCTACAACTTCAACTTCTTGGGTGTGTCATTCTTTCCACAATTCGCCGTAGCGTGCACGCTACAAGACCCTCAGCACTACAAACACGTACCAAATATGGCTTTTGCTTAAATTTAATAAACTATTTCAAGTGAAAATAATTTTCTCCACCTGGAATGAAAGTGACCACAAACTGAATCAATGCAGTTATCTACATCTGTAGAAAGTTGGCTGCAGCAAAACAATAAACTAAAGATTTTCCACAATAACAAAATTCAATAGATGTTCATTGATTTTTTTAGCTAATTAGAACAAATGTGACAGCATCCCTCCAAAACAAAAGAAACATACCTACAATTGTTCAATTGAGGATGAGGATGGAAAGAAAGAAGGGTTTCCCTGTAGCGGTTACACTTTTTGAAACAAAGCCTTTCTTCAACACTATATAGAGTACATTGGATTCTTTTATTTATTTGAATTGATCCTTTGAACTAGGAGTTAGCTGAAATAAATGCTCTAGGCAGAGCACTAATCTTTAGCTACCAATTAGGGCATTGACAAAAAAGGAATCCAGAATTACATAAAGCACAATTCCCAGTGTATGGAGGTACAAAGCCACTCTCTGTTCAGGTTCGTGGAAGGCACAGAAAAAACAGAACTTAAAGTGCCTCTGCATTTTTGGAGAAGGATTAGCAAAAATCCTTTGAAATGATGCATCTGCCTTTCTTTTAAAAAAAAGGGCCAAGTTTGTTACAATATATAAATAAAAATATGAACCCTCATTCATAAGCAATATTGTATACTAAATTTTGCTTTATACAGTGGATTGAGTTCCCAGGTCATGATTTTATTCACACAACACGCATTACTTGTAATAGCATTGAAAATAACACATTAAGATCATTCATCAAATCATGGATCCAACAAATTTTGTCGAAAAGCATGCCAAGTGGAGCACTTGATTTATGATCACATGTGCATTCATAAGAGCTAGTTAATTTAATCCAACTTTACTGCCCTAAGAATGCATAACAAAGTTTTTAAAAAATGTTTCTTGCTTCGATATTGATCCTATTGCCAACATTTAAAGCAAATGAAGTATAAACATGCATCATCTCTTTTTGTTGGAGAAATATCCAAACGTTCATTTACAGTGGAAATGACCCACTAGTATTATACCAGGAAAGAGGAGGAAACTGCTTACATTGATCTAACAAACCATTCTTGATACATCTTTGAAAACCAAAAAAGTGAAATTAATGTTTTGTTAAAACTGATAAAGTCAGAATCCAGAACCAAGGACCTTTGGCCCATCTAGTTCATGACAAACTATTGTTCCATCCAGTCCCATGAACCTGCACCTAGACCATAATCCTCCATACCCCTCCCATCCATGTACCCATTTAATATTCTCTTAAATGTCAAAATTAAACCCTCATCCACGACTTCCACTGGCAGCTTATTTCACGTAGTCACCTCTCTCCGAGTGAAGCTCCTCCCCAACGTTCCCTTCAAGCATTTGATCTTTCACCCAATTGTCTTGTTGTTGTCTCACTCATCCCTGAGTGTGGTGAAGTGAGTAATGGTTTTGTTTGTTCTATGGGCACCGTCGATTTGTCAAATGAAAGTAATTTATTGCAGTTATAGAAAAAAAACAATTAAATCATACAACACAAACAGGTCCTTGCACCCCTGCTGACCATCAAGCATCCATCCATGCTAATACTACTTTTAGTCTCACACCCAAATAAACTCACCTCCTGCTGCTGCCTCCTCCCAGTTCCAACTTCCCAACATATGCTTGGAGCAATTAACTGTTTCTCTCTTTTGCATATTTCTGGCATCTTCTATTTTTAGATAAGACTCTAAATTACAAGATTAAGAAATGGAAAGTATTCCTGCATAAACATGCAACAGTAACCAAAAATATTCAACGTCAAAAATACTTTTCAAAGCGAAAGCATTTTTCTTCCATTAGGTTTTCAAATTTCTCATAAAGAGTCTTTCTAAAGAGTCCATAATCGTTAAGAAATGCATCTCAGCACCAATAGCAGTAGTAGAAAACTGCTTACAGCCATACACAACCAACTTTATTGTTCAATAAGAAAACGCCCAAGCTCATAACTTAAGATAATTTTGCCTGTTTAATATTTTAGTATCATTATAAATGGTAGGGAGTATTGGGGATAATTTTCTGCACTGAGAATGAGTGAGAAACAATTAGATTCTTTAATGCTCACTTACAGAGCTGGAAAGGTGCAGCAGCCAAAAACACTGGAGAAACAAGATACCATATATACATGTGCAACAGTGGAATTGTGTGGACAAATTTTTAGGATAGAATTTAGGGGATTGGCACATACGCATACTACTTTTGACCGCGATTAGTCCTTGCAGTGTTCAAGGCATTGGGAGCTTGAATGGGTGGGCAGGTGGCCAGGACCAGGTGGTAAGTCAGAGTTTTGGACATCAGGAACTTGGATGGATGGGCAGCCAGGACAGAGTGATTAGAGGCATCAGGAACTCAATTGGGGTGGGGGGTGGGGGGGGGGGTGGTGGTGACCACAAGCAGGTGGTAACTCGGAGACTGGGGTATTGGAAACTGAAATGGGAGAGCGGCTGGGTCGTCCAGAAGTTGGATGGGTTGGCAGCCGGGACTGAGGAAAGTGTCCATGGTCAGGGCGTCAGGAGCTCGGACGGCTGGGCAAGTGGCAACTCCAAGTCTGGAGTGTTGGGAACTCATATGGGAGCTTTCATTCAAAGCTTGGATGAGTGAGCAGCTGGGGGCAAGGCCACAGTCAGGGCTTTGGAAACTCGGATTGGTGGGCAGCCAGAGCCACAAATGGGGGTGGGTCCACTTTTACATGGTTTCAACTATTACACGGACATAAATGGTCACAACATAGTTTGCTCATTTAGAAATCCATTCACTATCCTAAACATTCATCTCTTAATTATGGCTGCAGATCAGTTGCCAAATGTATTGCAACAGCTCAAGTTCAATTAATTGCACATGTACCAAGATGCAATGACAGAGATTGTTTTACAAGCAGACCAGTTGGGCATCTCATACTTAGTACAAAAGTGCATTTACAAAAAAATGAGTTGGAGCAAAGGCAACAAAATTTTACTATTTTAAGGGAAGAAACTGTCTTTAAATCTGGTAGTGCATAACCTTGAACTCGTGAATCTTCTTCCTGATGGGTGGGGGATGAAGAGAGTGTAGAAAGGATGGGATGAGTCTTGTAATACATTTGCTGCTTTTCCAAGGCAGCAGTAGTGATAGATTAAGTCAATAGACCCTTTATAGAGGAGAAAAAATTTGACTGTAAAGGCAGATTTTCTCCACCCATAAATGGTCGGTGTGCGGCTCCAAGACGCCAACTCCGATCCCTCCTCAGAGGTGGGGAGGTGAAGAGGAGAGTTCCATCTCGGTCCATAAATGTGCTGCTGCTGCAAATTGGCTGGCTAGGGGTGGGCTGATGATGTCGCAATAACACCATCAGCCTGCGACCCAGAACCCAAGTCAATCATCCCGCATTAAAACAAAAAGAAGTTAAAAAAAAGCCTGAGGCACCTTCCTTCAGCTTGTCTACCCTGCGCTGCCCCTCCGGCATGCTGAGCCTGGCTTTTCGCTCCCACCTTTTCTCCATCAGACTCCCCGACTCTGCTTCTCTGTGTTCACTCCTCTGCATCTTGTAGCATTAACAATGCCTACATGCCAGAGGGCCAATGCCAGGCAGAAAGAGGATCAATAGCTGTCTTTGTTACCCATAATCCTCCACATAGCTGGAACCGCAGATGGCCATTGCTCACTGCGTATGTATGCCATCATGCTGACAGGCGGCACTACAGCAACAGTTGTCCCCGCCTTCATCTGCTCCTGTGGATGCAACAAGGAGCCGCTCTTCATAAATGTGACGCTGCAGCATCCTCTATAAAAAGTGCTCATTTTTTCCAACCTATGGAGCCGGCCTCAAAGCAGAGCCCCTCCATAAAAATGACTAATGGAAGGGAAGAGGGCTATGCATGATAGCGCATGTGCATAATGCACATAATGTCCCCTCACGAATGCTAAAATAAGAACCATAAGTACCTGCTCCGTCTTGCGTACAAATTTGGCCTATGGACAGACCCAGGTACCACCTTGATCTTGCTGACATTGAGAGACAGGTTATTGTCCAGAGCTTTAACCATTAATTCCTCTATCTCGCATCTGTACTCAGTCTTGTTGTAGATCCCATCTACGACAGTAGTATCATCCACAAATTTATAGATAGAATTTTGAATGGACGTGCAGTCATAGGTGTACATGGAGGAAAGTAAGGGAATGAGTACAGAGCCTTGTGGTATTGAGAATGATCGTGGAGGAGTCACCAATGTCACAAATGCAAAAAAAAGTACTGGAAACCAGAAACAAAACTAAAAACATCACTAGCAATATACAGCTTAAGGCAGCTTTTACAAAAGGAATTGATACTTCCTCTCATCAGAACCAGAAGTTGCACTTAAAAACCGGTTTCAAGATGCAGAGGAATGCAGCATTTTTACTTATCTGATTTTCATAGGGTTGTTGCGAGGTCGCTATGGCTACAGCTAGGATATAGCCCTAAAGTTGTACCTCAAATCTGCAGGATAAAAAAAAAATACACACATAGCAGTAGAGTGTATTCAACAATGGGTTTATTCAGTGGCAGCTCTGCCTTTTATAGTCAGCTTGGCTGCACCACCACCAGGGCGCGGCTTGAACAGGCCAGCTGCCGATTGGTTACCTCAGATGCCCGGGGCCCCCTGCGATTCACCGGCAGTGATTGACCAGATTCACTGCTTTGCTGCAGCCATCATTTCACCCTGCACAATACTTTGCCAGTCTCCACATTCGACGGCCATTTCCTGTGTCACCACCCCCGCCAGAACCAGTGATCGAGGAACTGTTTTTAGGAGGCCAACCCTAAAAAGTGAGTGATAGCCTGGTCAAAGTCCAAGTAGGCCAGTTTCAACCGGTCGAGTGTGAAAGTCTCTTCCCTGCCGCCAAGGTCCAAAACACAGTTGGAGCCGTTGTGGCTGATGACAAAGTATGGTCCCTCATAAGGCTGCTGTAGAGGTAGCCAGTGAGCTCTGTGCTGAACAAACACATATTTACGATCGGTAAAGTCCTTTGGGACATAAGTGCAGGGTTGGCCGTGGGGTCTAGGTTTAGCGGGGACCAGAGTGCCTAGGCGCTCGCGTAGTTGGGACAATGTGGTTGCTGAGGGCTCCCCTAAGTCCTCAGGGGCCGCCACAAATTTGCCTGGTATAACTAGGGGTGCAACATAGACTAACTCAGCAGATGATGCCTCGAGGTCCTCCTTGGGTGTGGTGCGAATGGCTAACAGGACCCAAGGGAGTTCGTCGGCCCATCTAGCTTACCCAAGGTAAGCTGTGCCATTAAGGCTGCCTTAAGGTGTCTGTGGAACCTCTCCACCAATCCATTGGCTTGTGCGTGATACGCTGTGGTGTGGAGGAGTTGGGTCCCCAGGGAGTGGGCTAAGGCGGTCCACAGACTGGAAATGAATTGGGGCCCCCGTCCGAAGTAAGGTGTTCAGGGACCCTGAAACGCCCTCCTCAAGTGTTAAGTAAATCAGTGTGCATGATTCTGTGGAAGCCTCTGATAGTGGCACTTCCTCTAGCCATCTAGTCATCCAGTCGACCATTGTGAGAAGGTAGCATGCATCTCTGGATATGGGTATGAGCCCCACAATGTCAATGAAGTGGCGACGTGCTGGCTCAAATGCCTGTGATGGATACAAGTCTGGATTTTGGATGACTGGCACGGAGTACAAGTTCTGGCCCACCCTTTGCAGAAGCTGTGCCGGACATACCTGTTCGCCAGCATTTTGACTGTAGTCATGATGGCATGGTGAGCCAAGTTGTGGACTAAGTCGAAAACCCACCTCTTCCATGCAGCCAGAATGACTGGGCAAGGTTTACCCGTCGAGGTGTTGCAGAGCAGCATGCGATTGTCGGGGGTGATCTGGATGTTCTCCAGTTGTAAGCTAGTGAGTGCTGTCTGGTTTGCCGGAATGTCAGGGTCTGCTTGCTGCACATCAGCCAGGGTCATGTAGTCAATGCCAGGGGTAGGGTCATGCACCGCCAAGATAGCCGAACTGGGTAGAGCATTAGCCACCACGTTGGATTTGCCGGCTATGTGTTTAATCTCTGTTGTAAAGGACAGGTGCCACTGTTGCCTGGCTGACCATGAATCTGACACCTTACTGAAGGCGAAGGTAAGAGGTTTGTAGTCCGTGTAAATTTTGAACTTCCTGCCCTCCAGGAAGTAACAAAAGTGCTGAATTGCCGGGTATGAGGCTAACAGTTTTCCATCAAAGGCACTGTACTTGAGCTCTGGTGGCCTGAGGTGTTTACTAAAAAAGGCCAGCGTGTTTGCCATTGTCCATTCACCAGTTGCTCAACATTACCCCCGACTGCTGTGCTGGAGGTGTCTGTCGTGAGGGAGGATGGGGTGTCTGTTCACGGGTGCACGAAGATGGTGGCACTGGCTAGGGCATTTTTGGTGGCCTGGAAGGCCTCGGTCACCTCCTTGGTCCATTGTACATTTTTACTGGGTCCTGCCATAAGGGGAAAGAGTGGGATCATGATGCAGGCCACTGCAGGTATGAACCAGTGATAAAAGTTGACCATACCTGCAAACTCTTGTAGGTTGATGGCATGGGGAAAGAGCAAATAGCATCCACCTTGGTCGATACGATGGCCAGGAAGTTAATAGTCTCTCGGCCCAACTGGCACTTGGCCGGGTTGATGGTTTGTCGAAAATCACTCATCCTGGAGAATAATTGTTTTAAAAGGGCGGCGTGCTTGGTGCGGGTGTGGCTGGCGATGAAAATGTAATTGAGGTAGACAAAGGCAAAATGCAGATCTCGGCCCATTGCATCCATCAGCCTCGAACCGTAGGGCATGCGGAGAAATTCAGACAATCCAAAGAGGGTTATGATGGCGGTTTTTGGGATGTTTTTGGGGTGTACTGGGGTTTGGTGATAGTTCCTGATGGGGTCCACCTTTGAGAATATCCGTGCCCCTTGCAGGTTAGTGGTGAAGTCTTGGATATGGGGTAGAGCATATCTGTCCGGTATGGTGGCCACATTGAGATTGCGATTGTTTCCGCACGGCCTCCAACCACCCGCTGCCTTGGGAAATATGTGAAGAGGGGAGGCCCAAGGACTATCAGACCGCCACACAATGCAGAGTTCCTCCATCTTTTTGAACATCCCGGCTAGGTTGGGAGAAGATGCTGCGCCCTGGCATGGAGGGGCAGGCCCTCTGTAATTTGATGCCTCATCCCATGTTTTGCTTTTGCCAAGTGGAAGTGAGATGTGGTGACGGAGGGGAAATCTGCTAGAACCCGTGTGAATTCGTTATTAGCAGTATTCACTGAGTGCAGGTGGGGGTTGGTGAGTTCAGTGCCCTTGAGCAAGAGTGACTGAAATGTCCAGGTGTGTACCAGCCGGCGCCCCTGGATATCCACCAGGAGAGAATTGGCCTGCAGAAAATTTGCAGTTATGGCTGTTGCACGGCAGCCCCCGAGGCATAGGGGTATGGTGTGGGTGCTGAATGTTCGGATGTTGGAGCAGTTTGTCACTCAGAGCTCCCGGCCAAATTTGCCGCAGCAGGCCTCCAGGCTGGTCATTGTGAAGCAGGCTATGCAGTTGGCCGGTCGTCACAGCCATTAACAACATTTCCCTGGAATGCACAGGACGAGCAGCATCAACGGGCCTTGGAACCCCACTATCGATGATAGATACAGTATTGCTCACCGGTGGGGCGTGGCATTTGGGTAGTCAGTCAGTGGTCTTCCTGGCCAGGTACTGATGACATGGTGCTGTCACTTGCTCGAGCGAAGCACAGGCATCCCTCTTTGCTGCCCATAGCAGGTTTACTTGGGCTGTCACCTTTCTGGGGTAATCAAAGTCTCCCTCCGTGATGAGCAGCCAGATGTCCTCAGGCAGCCTCTCCAGAGGATCTGCTCGAAAAGTGGGTAAGAGGTGTGGTCATCGTTGAGATTGAGCATGCTGCTCATGTGGGCGGAAGGGGCCCTGTCCCCAAAATATGCTCGCGCTTTGAGAGCCACAAAGTGCGGTTTAACAGCTCTTTGATGGCCATGTACCTTCCTTGTTCTGGGGGCTGCTGGAGGAAGTTGATGCGGGCTGCGGTGACTTGATCAAGGGCGCTGACCACATGGTAGTTGTGCGTATTGTTGGCAGAGATCTGTCAAATGGCGAACTGCACCTCGGCTTGCTGTAACCACACCCGTGGTTATGATGTCCAGAAGCCGGACAGCTTCAATGCTACAGCGTTGATCGCAGGTTGCTCTTCCACCTTCGGGTCCAAACCGCCATTTGGACCAATCAGGGTCACAATTGCAGCAAGGTTATAGCTCTCTGTTATAGCCCCAAGGATGTAGCTCAAATCTGCAGGAGAAGAAAGACACACACACCAGAAGAGTGTATTCAACACTGGGTTTATTCAGTGGCAGCTCTGCCTTTTATAGACAGCTCACCCATGTCACCACCAGGGCATGACTTGAATGGGCCGGCTGCCGATTGGTTACCTCAGATGCCCGGGCCCCGATTGGGCCCCCTGCGATCTAACGGCGATGATTGGCCAGTTTCACTGCTCTGCCAGCAGCCGATGGAAATGGGTGTTTCACGCTGCACAATGCTTTACCGGTTGTCGTGTTCGATGGCCATTTCCTGTGTCAGCCTGAGGCATGGGCCGCTACAGGGTACTCAAAATGTTAGAGCAGTTTTATTGCTTCTCAATGACAATATAGTAATTGAAATCATCACATATGACAATGTAAAGTACAAATGGTCTGTAACAATTGAGAAGACCCTCGCATGAAATTGTTAAACAGTAAATAATGATTTTTCTTGACATCAGTCATGCATAGTAACATCTTCATTATTTTTTTCTAATGCTAATCAACACAACCATGAAAATTCAAATTTAGGAATTTCTCAGCTATTTGTCTGGTCATGAATTTATTTTAAGAAATATTTCAATGATTTTTATCCATTCCTATCCAAATGAACAAATCACAATATAAAAATGTACCCTAACCAACTCTTTCTTGATCAGATATCATTGTTACACTTCTTCCTTTGTGGTTTTACTTAAGTGGTCTTGTTAAGATGACAAATTCGCCTAAACCCAGTCCATTGGCTCAAAATAATAATAGGAAATGCTGGAAATTGCACAAAAACACTTCAGAATTGACATCAATGAAAATCAAAGCTACCTTTGGGCCAGTTCAACAGACAATTAAATCTGCACCAGGGCCTATATGGCAGGACAGCTGGGCAGTAGGACCATGCTAAGAAGTGCTGCAAGGTTGAGACCCTACTCCTCCCAGAGAAGTGCTGTTACCGTTACAGAAGCAACAGCAGATCTGCTACTGTAAAGATATACAGAATGTTGGTCTCTTAAAGGCTCGAACTCAAAAAGGGCACCTCAGCTGAACTTAACCTTACATTAACTCCCATCTGGAACACTGCCTTTAGTATTGATGCCAAATGTTCAGAGAGAAATATTGCTTTTGGAAAATTTACATTTTCCAGACATCTAAAAGGGTTAAACAAATAATATAAAATAATACAAATAATATAAAATTGGCTTTCATTCTCTTACTCTTATGTTAATGGGACATTTTAATCAAACAATATGAGATTTATTAGGGTAGACCATCATCATACTGAAATCAAGAACGGGGAATATTCATTCTTTAGATTAAAACTAGACCATTTAGAAGGGAAATCAGGAAGCATAAATTCCCAATAGCCTCATGTAGAAAAAAAATTAACTCTCCCCCAAAGTGCTATAGATGGTAGGTCAATTAAAAATTCAGTCTAAAATTAATGAACATATATTGGGTATGGATACCAAAAGAAATCAAACAAAGACGCAAATAAGTATTGCAATAAATGTTAAATCTGCACTAAAAAAATACACAATTAACTGTGGAAGGTATACTGAATTTTACCCAAACTTTTAACTGCAAAGACAAAATACAAGCACTCACAACTTGCTTGCTCAGTTCTCGATCTATCAAGAGATGATTATTTTCCTACTTGCACACCCACAGTTCTCTAATTTTTCAAATATTGCTCCCAGGTTCATATGCTGATACAGGACTCAGTAAGGAATTAATCTGTTTCCAGGATTCACATCCCTCCTATTTCTTTTGTGTTCCTCCAATATGATAAATAATAATTGAGACTTTACATTCATATGTACAATGTACAGCTGCACTAACATACTAATTTGTTGATGCCACACAATAAAGACCAAAATAAATTACCCATGTGCCACAAGACAAAAATAGATAACTAGTGATATGCCTCAGGGATCATTGTTGTTCGTCATCTATATCAAAAATCTGTACAACTTTGAGAATGTTTTACAATTTTTGGAATGACATGTGCATGTTAACATTGTGCCAGTATTTAGAATTATTAAGGATACTTCAATAGTTCCTAAAGATGTAAAGAAGTCCAAGTCATTGTCTCAACAGAAACCAAAGGAAAGTATCTTTGTTACTGCTGTCAGATACAAGCACAGGAAGGATCAAGGAAACACAGGAAAAGGAAGATCAAACTGTTCAGGAAAGCAGTTTGTATTGCAAAAATAAGCATGCTTCAGAAAGATGTTCACGATTGGAGAAAAGGTCATTTGACGAGAAATTAACCTTTTTAAAAGAAGAATGGATTATGTCTTGGCTGCTTGTGTAAAGGACACACCAGCAAAACTTGCAATAAGCAACTCAGTTGTGATATATGCAGTTTAAAGCATCCCAAATTACTGCATACTCAACGAAGTTGAGAAGGCAGTCAAACAATCGGAATCGAAGATTAACGAGACAGTCAGAAATGATGCTTCAGACAAACAATCTTACTGGAGCCAGTTTCAAAGCTCTCTCAATAGCTCCTGTACAGGTTTAAGCTAAAAAAAAAAAGGGAGCTTCATACTGAAGATCTACGCATTTCTTGATCCAGGAAGTACCGCATCATTTTGTACCGTTGAATTGATGAATAAACTTAATTTTCATGGATAAAGATCAAGATGAAGACAATGAATGATGAAAGGAACATTGAAACTAATATATTTTCAGGTTTAGAAATTGCTGGATTGAATAGCAATGAATGTATATACTCAGAAGACTATGCCTGTGAATAAGGAGAATATTCTTTATCAGGATGATATCAAACAGTCGGCTCATCTAAAAGATGTTTGCTTACCTAAGATTGAAACCAAGATTGAGATGTTGATTAGATTAGATGTACCAAAAGCTATCGAACCTTTAGAAGTAATAAAGAGTCAAAATGATGGACCTCATGCCGTAAGAATGTTGCTTGGATGGATGATTAACGGACCATTAGTAGGAAAAATGAATAATGATCAGGAGACGCAGAACATGAATGCCAACAGAATTTCAGTTGTGAAACTTAATGATCCGTGCAAACAGCAGTTTAAAATTGATTTGCTCGAATGTCTCATAGATATTCAAGAACCTTCAAAGGAGGACAAGCAGTTTCTGGATTTAGTTTCAAGTTCTGTTAAACATGTTGATGATCATAACTGTATAGCATTACCTTTGAAGAAAGGAGAAATGTGTACGCCAGTCAATAAAGTAATCGCAGAACAACGTATGATGAATTTAAAGAGAAAATTCAAGAGAAATTCTTCCTTTCATTTGGAATGTACAAATGTTATTTTGGACTTGATAGCAAAGGGTTATGTAGAAAAGGTATCAAAAGATATCTTGGAATGTAAAGATGGTAAAAATTACTATTTACCTCATCATGAAGTTATACATCCACAAAAGAAGAAATTTCTCATAGTATTTGATTGTGGAGCATCATTGCAAGAATTCTTAACTTCTACAAGGTCCAGTACTTAACCAGTACTTTAATAGGTTCTGATAAGATTTTATAAGGAGCCTATTATAACTGCTGCAGATACTGAGGTGATGATTCATCAAGTAAAAGTACCATCAGATGGCCATGATTTTTTTTAACGACTGTTATGATGGCCTAATGGAGATTACAGTAAAGATATGATTGAATACAGAATGACCATTCATTTATTTGGAGCAACTTTGTCACCGAGTTGTACAAATTTTGCTCTCAGGAAATGTGCTGTAGATAATGAAGAGCAATTTAGTTCTCAAGTTATAAGCATCATCAGGATAGATCTTTATCAAGAGTGAAAACAGATCTGTAATAAAGGAGGTTTCTTCCTTATGAAATGGTTTAGCAACAGTCAAGATGTGTTGGCTGTTACCCCTGAAGCAGAAAGAGCAAAGGAGATAAAACATCTCGACTTGGATTGTGATGTTCTACCTGTCGAAAGAATTCTGGGAGTGCAATAACATGTTCAATCTGATGTTTTTAAATTCAAGATTGTTTGGAAAGAATGACCTTTAACAAGAAAAGGCATTCTTTCAATCGTAAGTTCAATATATGATCCTTTGGGAATATTGGCACCACCGGTATTAATAGCCAAGAAAATTTTGCAAGAATTGTCAAAAGAAGGTTTGGATGGAATGAAGCACCTAAATTAGGTTTATTTAAGTCAAGAGAAAGATGAGAACAAGATTTAAATACATTGATAGATCAACAAATTTGGCAAAATTTATGTAAAGAGGTTATGTCTAATACAATTAATATTTCTTCTTTGGCTTGGCTTCGCGGACGAAGATTTATGGAGGGGTAAATGTCCACGTCAGCTGCAGGCTCGTTTGTGGCTGACAAGTCCGATGCTGGACAGGCAGACACGGTTGCAGCTGTTGCAGGGGAAAATTTGTTGGTTGGGGTTGGATGTTGGGTTTTTCCTCCTTTGTCTTTTGTCAGTGAGGTGGGCTCTGCGGTCTTCTTCAAAGGAGGTTGCTGCCCACCGAACTGTGAGGCGCCAAGATGCACGGTTTGAGGCGATATCAGCCCACTGGCGGTGGTCAATGTGGCAGGCACCAAGAGATTTCTTTAGGCAGTCCTTGTACCTCTTCTTTGGTGCACCTCTGACACGATGGCCAGTGGAAAGCTCGCCATATAACACGATCTTGGGAAGACGATGGTCCTCCATTCTGGAGACGTGACCTACCCAGCGCAGTTGGATCTTCAACAGCATGGATTCGATGCCGTCGGCCTCTGCCATCTCGAGTACTTCAATGTTAGGGATGAAGTCGCTCCAATGAATGTTGAGGATGGAGCGGAGACAAGTAGAGGACCCATGATTCGGAGCCGAACAGGAGTGTGGGTATGACAACGGCTCTGTATACGCTTATCTTTGTGAGGTTTTTCAGTTGGTTGTTTTTCCAGACTCTTTTGTGTAGTCTCCCAAAGGCGCTATTTGCCTTGGCGAGTCTGTTGTCTATCTCGTTGTCGATCCTTGCATCTGATGAAATGGTGCAGCCGAGATAGGTAAACTGGTTGACCGTTTTTTGAGTTTTGTGTGCCCGATGGAGATGTGGGGGGGCTGGTAGTCATGGTGGGCTGATGGAGGACCTCAGTTTTCTTCACGATAATTTTTTTTTACATCAGTTATGTATTACACCTCAGAAATTGAATAGATGATAATTGAATATATCAGATCAATGTTTTAGATATGGTGAAGATATTGGAACTTTTACTCATTCTACATGGTCTTGTTATGGGTGTTGTTTTTTCATGAACCCAGAGTTATCAGATTTTCAGTTGAAATTTGTTAAATGAGCTTTGGTGATAGGGATTGCTGTTACTTGGAAATCAGATGTTTCATTAACATTAGGAAGATGGAAAAAAGTTTCAAAGTTGTATTCCATTAGAAAAAAATTCCATACAACTTGAGAGGTAAATAGTCTATATTTTTACAGATTTGGAGCCCATATGGGTTGGAAATTATAAATAATTCTTTTGAATCCTCTGGACCAGAGAGATCTTCCCTTAAACATAAATAATGTTTTCTTGTGAAATGTTTTTGGGATCCTTAAGCGTTTCCTAAAGCAATCCAATTTAATATATAATCACATTCATTATGTATTTTAGTAATTCAGATATTTTAGATTTTTTTTAGTGGGGGTTGAAGGGGTTGTGGGTTAGGAGGGAGAGTTTAGTTTAGATGTTTTTTTTCTCTTTTTTCTTTATCTTCATAAAATCAATATGCATTTTTATCAAATTTTATAATAATGTGATGTTTGTTGTTGCTTGTTATATATGTGTTGATCTTAAAGAAAATATTCCAAAAAATCTGAAAATATGAGGAAAGATTAAAAAAGTCATGACCTTGAATTTGGTTGTACTCATCTTTAACCTCCTGAATGTTCTGCTTGACAGAAGCTGGGCTGAAGGAGATAAAGGGTGGAAAGGGTCCTGTAATATGGCTGGATGAAGCTATTGCAAGGGAGGATGGTTTGCGTGATAGTCGGAGCAGCATTCACAACTCTGAAATTTCTTAGTCTTGGGCAGAGCAGCTTCCCCATATAATGAGGACAAGATATATCATTCCGTGCATCTGCAATAGACTTGACGAATTTCCTTTGCTTCCAAGGAAGGAGAGATGTGGATGTCCTTTCTTGGTTCTGCCGACAACCATTCGGATTCAGAATCGGTCAATCCTAGAGAGTGATTCCGTGAATTTTAAAAAATATTTTATTTAGAGATACATCACAGTAATAGGCCCTTACGGCCATGAACCCATGTCGCTGAAATACATCAATTAACCCTCAAATCCCGTACATTTTTGTAGGAGCACCTGGAGGAAAACCCACACATACACGGGGAGAAGACGTAAACACTTTACAGACAGTGCCAGCCAGATTTGAATCCTGGTTGCTGGTACTGCAATAGCATTGCAATAGAGAAGTTTACAGACCATTAACCACCTATGTGTAGCCATGTTAAAATAGAAGCACAAAGTTCATTAAAACTAAACAGTATCCATCCTTCTAGACTAATAGTTTTCACTTGCTAACTACATGTAGGATGGGTTTGAGAAAGAAAATTCTCTTCTAATCTCATATCCAGCTATGTCATTCATGACATTGGAAAAACTTTAAAATCTTAGAGCTATCTTTATCTAGAAAGGACTTTCCTTATGAGATTTTACTACCTTATGTTGTTGCAACAGCAATCTTCACATGTTTTCAAAAGAACACAACTCAAAATGAAAAGGTTTTAAAATCAAAGTCAGCCTGAGCTGTCTAATCTACCCAAAAGCAGGGGAATAAGATATCTCAATCATTTCCTCACTGTTGAACCAAGACAAATATGGAATTGCACTAATTGATTAACAAAGGGCTTCATATCAACATCCAATGCATAATCTAGGAATAATACTTTTTTTTTAAATCTGCTCATTTTGTTCAATGGAGTGCAAGCATTGCAGTTTTATTCTGTACTGCATACTAGGTGTCAATCTAATAATGTGTTCTGACAATAAAAGAGGTCAATAAATCGCCAAGTCCAAAGCAAGCGTTCTATGAATGAGCTAAATAATAGCTGGATATTCTCACAGGCTTCCACTTCATGATTCTGATAGATTGATAACCAAGTGGATTGAGGGTTTAATTCAGTATCTTTCTGGAATAGTTGAGATCCACTGACAAAGTAGGAACATCAAGGCAAAATTCTTCTACTGTTATAATGGATTATTGCTGCAATAATAATGGTATTGAATCATCTTCATATTTTAAAGAAAATCATACCAAACAAATGATATTTTGGAATTATTTGTTCAACAAGTCTTTCATGACATTCCATTTACATTCAAGTTTCCTCCATAAATAAATCACCATCTTGATATCAAAAACAACAGCATTGAAATGGCATCTTTCAGAATCACGACAGTCATTTAAAATTTAACATTTTCACATTCATGAGGGGTATAGATTAAGTGAACGCACTGAACCTTTTGCCCAGAGTAGAGGAATCACTAACTGGGGGGGAGGAGGGGGGGGGTGAGGGGTGAGGGCGTGGCCATGCGAAAGATCTAGACAGATATGATTGAGCTCTCCATGAAAAGTATTAAAAAGAGGATTAAAACTTTAAAATTGTGTTTTTTTACTAAAAAATTGATAAATCAACTTAGAAATGAAGGCAGCCGAGAAAAAAAAGTGAAGAAGTTTCTACATCATGAAGAAAGCCTCTACTTCCTCAGGAGTTTGCAGAGGAGCTAGTGGAGTTGTTCAAGTGAACCAGTACGGACTTGAAGGGCCGACATGGCCTGTTTCCATGCTGTAAACGGTTATATGAGGGCAAGTGAAATATGGACACTGGCAATGAAGAAAACAAGAAATAATTTGAAAACTACAAGGTCGACAACGAGAAATGTGATCCAAAACCAAATTGTTTTTAGGGATGATTCTCCTGGGAGAAACAATGGCCAGCAAATTTCAAGAACATTTTCACTAACAGTTCTGCTCATGCACATTCAAGTAGACATATGGGGATTTTGTTATATTGTGCAGCTTTGTCAATGTAGCACCCAGCCAATACTGCCTACCAAGCGCCATTCTAATAATATACTCTGTCACTGAAGAATGGGACCTAGAAATCTCCAAGACAAAGGCAAGTAATCTATTAATGAGCTAAATTATAAACAGGCTGTAATCCTATAATCTGCAAGCCACAAGAGAATCACTGCCAATGAGGCTAGATAAGATGGTAACGTGTGCTTTGGTGGCATGAGGTTGTCAATAAAGACATCAAGTTGAGTAGCAAAAAGTAAAACCTCCTCTTCCACTGAAAATTAGGATGGAGTTGGGAACCCTTGACTATCTTATCATAAGGATCTATGATGGACCTTAAGCCAATTATGTGCACCAAGATCGTTTGTTCAAATTCTCTGCCTAGTATTCCTTGTTTACTGTTAAGTTTGTGGCCAATTTTACATTACCTTGTGGCATTGTAAAGAATTCTGGGACTTTTGATGTAAAAGTGGCCAATGTAGGATGCAAAGGATTATGGGATTGCAACTAAAGATGAACCTTAAGTTTTGTTTTCCAAAGAAGTGATTACGACTTCATTTCCCCAGAAATGGTGTCACACAAATCAGATGTAAATGCTCTTCTTATGAATGAGGGACAACATTTCACATTTGTGAGAGACATTAATTGTGACAGTCCTCAATGAATGATTGAAGCTGAGAAGTAATAAAAGACTTTGGGAGT
The DNA here is from genome assembly GCF_036971445.1 of Narcine bancroftii. Lineage (NCBI taxonomy): Eukaryota > Metazoa > Chordata > Chondrichthyes > Torpediniformes > Narcinidae > Narcine > Narcine bancroftii. Next base: position 310,386,327 of record NC_091470.1, on the reverse strand, counting down.
TACCGTTGTTGAGTAATCCATGTGACAACAAGACATTCCAATTCCATGAACAAATGTGAAAGCCATTTCCAATAAGTGAGAACACTTGAAATCATATGTAGGCATTGAACTTATTTACTATTCAAGATTACACATTTCTAGTGCACTTTGAAAAAGATACAGCACTAGAGAAGAGTCAATGACTTTTCAATATGCCTCCCATCTCCTGCCAGCATTACTGCAGTAGAAGTAATAAACTGTTTTAAAACTGATTTTGCTGTATTCTTTGTTCACAGCTAAGTTTCCAGTGTGGGCAAACTTTTAAAAACTTGCTGGGATTCAGACCAGAATTTTTTTTTTAATTCACAGATTAACTCTCCAAAGCCAGGGCAATACAAAGCTAACGATCCTGGCTTTGGTGATATTAACCAAGTTCAAATGACAGAATTAAATCAGCTGAACAGAACAATCACAAAACAGACACAATTGGACCCATATTCCTGGTATGATCAGCTTAAATCATTCTCTCAATTGCAGTCTCTTCAACTAAATTTAAAAAAAAAAGTATTTTATTTTTGATTATCTTATCAATATTAATGTTGACAACATCAACATTGATTACAGTTTACAATTATCAATTCTATGAGGTTTTCTGTGGAGTTCACAAGCTTTTTCTATCCCCTTCCCTCTCCCCCCCCACCACCACCACCCACCCCCCAACCCACCAGCATCCCCTCCACGTTTAACACTTAACTAACCACAGTTACACACACATTCAGGACGTTCACAACAAAGGTATGAAATGTACCTGGGGTTTATGGGTTTGTCATGTCACGGAGGCCAGTGTTCAGGCAGTTTTCTTTTTCTTGGTTGGGATCGGATGGGCCTCCACCACCACCCCCCAGGGAAGGTAGGGCAGCGAGGCACGATGGTCCACACTATAATTGTGCTCCTATGGAATTTAAATATGGTTTTCAAGTGCATTTTTTCCCTTAAGTTGTAAGTAATTTTCTCAAGGGGAACACAGCTTTGCATTTCTGTGTTCCAGCGTGCAATGCTCAAGCAGGAGTAAGACTTCGAGGTAACCACTATGCACTTCCTTGAACTGCCAATGTGATCATTTCAAATTGGAGTTTAAATTTGAATAGGTTCATCATTAAGTCTTGCGTCCATTATGTTTCCCAATTGGAACAGCTCTGGATCCTGTGGGAATCTTTACCGATTATTTTTTTTTCAAAGGGCTTGGCCCAGTTCCACCCAGAAGGGTCTCAACTTGATAATGTCCAGGTTGCATGCACAAAGGTTCCTGACACAATGCCACATCTGAAGCATTGGTCTGATCATTCTAATTTAGATCTGTTCAATTTTTGCGGTGTCAGGTACAGCTGGAGTAGGAAATGGTATTGGACCAGCCTGTACCATACATTAATAATTGCAGTCATGCTGGTCCAACATAGTCATTATTCTTAAGTCCAACTCCTACTTCTGTCTTTATTTGTGAAGGCCTGGTTTAGATCCTTCCGTTTGGAGCAAGAAATACATTGCTGACATGAACTTCAAATCAGTGTCTCTGCACACTGGTAGGCCATAGATGGAACTAATTTGTTCTGTAGAAAAGATCTTATCTGAAGGTAGCAGTGTAACATCTTATTTGATAAATCATATTTATTCATAAGTTGTTCAAACAACATTAGCTTCCCCCGCTCGTGGAGGGGATGTTGGTGGGTTGGGGGGTGGGTGGTGGTGGGGGGGTGGAAGAGGGAAGGGGATAGAACACCTGACGCCATTACGAAGCCAGGTGGCCACAATCTTGTTACCCACCATCAATGGTATTAATCTATTCGGAGTCAGGGGGGTTTTGGGAACAGCCCCACTTTTGATTCTTACATATTGGTTAATTTTATTCCAAATGGAGATTATTTGTTTTAGTATAGGATGGCCTGCTTTCCAAGATAATAATTTGGCATCCCATTTATAAAAAAAAGCCACCTTCTCACCAACCATTTGCAGGTCTATTTGTCCCCAGGATAGTACACCTCCCCCTCGAAGAGTGAAGCAATGCATCTTGACTGGGCTGCCCAAGAATATTTTTTGAAGTCTGGCATTTGTAGTCTGCCAGACTGTAATCCCAAGTCAATTTTTCCATTGAGACCTTGGTTATCTTTCCATTCCATAGAAATGTCCTTATCCGTGAAAGTAAATTTTGGAAGAATCCCCGGGGCAATGCCATGGGAATGGCTGGAAGAGCTACTGAAGTCTCGACAACACATTCATTTTAACACAGTTGACCTTGTATTGTTGAATAAATAATACCAAAATACCGTACATTTATCATCAGTAAAGCCCTCATTTGTTCCTCATACATTGAAAATGAATGCTACCACTAAAGTATAAGGAATAATTAACCTTTTCCGAGCTGATTAAATTTGCACTCCCACGAAACACATGCTGTGTGCTAAGGTACTAGAGTATACCCAATACACCACAATAAAAACTTTAAATACTTCAAACAAAAGCTTTCATTTTATTTTCCATACAGAATTCTGGGACTTAAATATACAAGGAGCAACACCCCATTAAATCATCTTGCAATTTGTACTTCTTGGAAGAATACAGAATGGTAAATTTGTTCTATTGTACAATTTTATGTTGTAATGTGATTTAAATTAAGAGCTGCTAACATGATAATCTGACAATGTGGCTATTAATTCAAGACTGAAAATGATTTTAAGGAAATTATGCTGACAAAAACAGCATTTCCCCCCCCAAATGATTACAAACTGTAGTAAAATACAAGTCTGTGGATGCCATGATTGAAGTAAAAACACAATGTTGGAAAAATTTAGCAGGTCAACAGCACACTTTATATAACAAAAATAAAGATACATAACAAATGTTTTAGGCCTGACTTTTATCAAGACATGTTATTTTAAAACTTTTATTATATTTTCCTTAGCTTGGTAGAAATCAGAAAAGAAACTAAGTTCTACACAAACTCCAACACTTTCTTCTTTGGCTTGGCTTCGCGGACGAAGATTTATGGAGGGGGTAAAAAGTCCATGTCAGCTGCAGGCTCGTTTGTGGCTGACAAGTCCGATGCGGGAAGGCAGACACGATTGCAGCGGTTGCAGGGGAAAATTTGTTGGTTGGGGCTGGGTGTTGGGTTTTTCCTCCTTTGCCTTTTGTCAGTGAGGTGGGCTCTGCGGTCTTCTTCAAAGGAGGTTGCTGCCCGCCAAACTGTGAGGCGCCAAGATGCACGGTTTGAGGCGTTATCAGCCCACTGGCGGTGGTCAATGTGGCAGGCACCAAGAGATTTCTTTAGGCAGTCCTTGTACCTTTTCTTTGGTGCACCTCTGTCACGGTGGCCAGTGGAGAGCTCGCCATATAACACGATCTTGGGAAGGCGATGGTCCTCCATTCTGGAGACGTGACCCATCCAGCGCAGCTGGATCTTCAGCAGCGTGGACTCGATGCTGTCGACCTCTGCCATCTCGAGTACTTCGACGTTAGGGATGTAAGCGCTCCAATGGATGTTGAGGATGGAGCGGAGACAACGCTGGTGGAAGCGTTCTAGGAGCCGTAGGTGGTGCCGGTAGAGGACCCATGATTCGGAGCCGAACAGGAGTGTGGGTATGACAACGGCTCTGTATACGCTTATCTTTGTGAGGTTTTTCAGTTGGTTGTTTTTCCAGACTCTTTTGTGTAGTCTTCCAAAGGCGCTATTTGCCTTGGCGAGTCTATTGTCTATCTCATTGTCGATCCTTGCATCTGATGAAATGGTGCAGCCGAGATATGTAAACTGGTTGACCGTTTTGAGTTTTGTGTGCCCGATGGAGATGTGGGGGGGCTGGTAGTCATGGTGGGGAGCTGGCTGATGGAGGACCTCAGTTTTCTTCAGGCTGACTTCCAGGCCAAACATTTTGGCAGTTTCCGCAAAGCAGGACGTCAAGCGCTGAAGAGCTGGCTCTGAATGGGCAACTAAAGCGGCATCGTCTGCAAAGAGTAGTTCACGGACAAGTTTCTCTTGTGTCTTGGTGTGAGCTTGCAGGCGCCTCAGATTGAAGAGACTGCCATCCGTGCGGTACCGGATGTAAACAGCGTCTTCATTGTTGGGGTCTTTCATGGCTTGGTTCAGCATCATGCTGAAGAAGATTGAAAAGAGGGTTGGTGCGAGAACACAGCCTTGCTTCACGCCATTGTTAATGGAGAAGGGTTCGGAGAGCTCATTGCTGTATCTGACCCGACCTTATTGGTTTTCGTGCAGTTGGATAATCATGTTGAGGAACTTTGGGAGACATCCGATGCGCTCTAGTATTTGCCAAAGCCCTTTCCTGCTCACGGTGTCGAAGGCTTTGGTGAGGTCAACAAAGGTGATGTAGAGTCCTTTGTTTTGTTCTCTGCACTTTTCTTGGAGCTGTCTGAGGGCAAAGACCATGTCAGTAGTTCCTCTGTTTGCGCGAAAGCCGCACTGTGATTCTGGGAGAATATTCTCGGCGACACTAGGTATTATTCTATTTAGTAGAATCCTAGCGAAGATTTTGCCTGCAATGGAGAGCAACGTGATTCCCCTGTAGTTTAAGCAGTCTGATTTCTCGCCTTTGTTTTTGTACAGGGTGATGATGGTGGCATCACGAAGATCCTGAGGCAGTTTACCTTGGTCCCAACAAAGCTTGAAAAACTCATGCAGTTTGGCATGCAGAGTTTTGCCGCCAGCCTTCCAGACTTCTGGGGGGATTCCATCCATACCTGCTGCTTTGCCACTTTTCAGTTGTTCGATTGCCTTATATGTCTCATCCAGGGTGGGAACCTCATTCAGCTCTAGCCTTAGGGGCTGTTGAGGGAGCTGGAGCAGGGCGGAATCTTGGACTGAGCGGTTGGCACTGAAAAGAGATTGGAAGTGTTCTGACCATCGGTTGAGGATGGAGATCTTGTCGCTGAGGAGGACTTTGCCGTCTGAGCTGCGCAGCGGGCTTTGGACTTGGGGTGAGGGGCCGTACACAGCCTTTAGAGCCTCGTAGAAACCCCTGAAGTCGCCAATGTCCGCGCTGAGCTGGGTTCGTTTGGCGAGGCTAGTCCACCACTCATTTTGGATCTCCCGGAGTTTGCGCTGAAGATGGCTGCATGCGCGACGGAAGGCTTGTTTCTTCTCTGGACAGGACGGCTTTGTAAGGTGAGCCTGGTGGGCAGCTCGCTTCTTTGCCAGCAGCTCCTGGATTTCCTGGCTGTTTTCATCAAACCAGTCCTTGTTTTTCCTGGAGGAGAAGCCCAGTACCTCTTCAGTGGATTGCAGTATGGTAGTCTTCAACTGATCCCAGAGGGTTTCAGGGGACGGGTCCGTGAGGCGGGTTGCATCATCGAGCTTTGCTTTGAGGTTTGCCTGGAAGTTTCCTCTCGCTTCGTCTGACTGCAGGTTTCCAACATTGAACCTCTTTCTGGGGGCTTTATCGTTCCTGGGCTTTGACTTGAAGTGAAGGTTGAGCTTGCAGCGAACCAGCCGGTGATCAGTGTGGCATTCCGCGCTAGGCATGACCCTGGTGTGGAGCACATCTCGTTTGTCACTTTCTCGCACCAGGATGTAGTCCAGGAGGTGCCAGTGTTTGGATCGGGGATGCATCCAGGTGGTCTTTAGTGTTTATACATATTACTATAAGCAGACATTTATATTCCTAGCATTATATATACACTGTCTTCTTTGGCTTGGCTTCGCGGACGAAGATTTATGGAGGGGTAACGTCCACGTCAGCTGCAGGCTCGTTTGTGGCTGACAAGTCCGATGCGGGACAGGCAGACACAGTTGCAGCGGTTGCAGGGGAAAATTGGTTGGTTGGGGTTAGGTGTTGAGTTTTTCCTCCTTTGTCTTTTGTCAGTGAGGTGGGCTCTGTGGTCTTCTTCAAAGGAGGTTGCTGCCTGCCGAACTGTGAGGCGCCAAGAGGCACGGTTCGAGGTGATATCAGCCCACTGGCGGTGGTTAATGTGGCAGGCACCAAGAGATTTCTTTAGTCAGTCCTTGTACCTCTTCTTTGGTGCACCTCTGTCTCAGGGGCCAGTGGAGAGCTCGCCATATAACACGATCTTGGGAAGGCGAAGGTCCTCCATTCTGGAGACGTGACCTACCCAGCGCAGTTGGATCTTCAGCAGCATGGATTCGATGCTGTCGGCTTCTGCCATATCGAGTACTTCGATGTTGGCGATGAAGTCGCTCCAATGAATGTTGACGATGGAGTGGAGACAACGCTGGTGGAAGCGTTCTAGGAGCCGTAGGTGATGCCGGTAGAGGACCCATGATTCAGAGCCGAACAGGAGTGTGGGTATGACAACGGCTCTGTATACGCTAATCTTTGTGAGGTTTTTCAGTTGGTTGTTTTTCCAGACTCTTTTGTGTAGTCTTCCAAAGGCGCTATTTGCCTTGGCGAGTCTGTTGTCTATCTCATTGTCGATCCTTGCATCCAATGAAATGGTGCAGCCGAGATAGGTAAACTGGTTGACCGTTTTGAGTTTTGTGTGCCCGATGGAGATGTGGGGGGGCTGGTAGTCATGGTGGGGAGCTGGCTGATGGAAGAGCTCAGTTTTCTTCAGGCTGACTTCCAGGCCAAACATTTTGGCAGTTTCCGCAAAACAGGACGTCAAGCACTGAAGAGCTGGCTCTGAATGGGCAACTAAAGCGGCACCATCTGGAAAGAGTAGTTCACGGACAAGTTGCACTTGTGTCTTGGTGTGAGCTTGCAGGTGCCTCAGATTGAAGAGACTGCCATACGTGCGGTACCAGATGTAAACAGCGTCTTCATTGTTGAGGTCTTTCATGGTTTGTTTCAGCATCATGCTGAAGAAGATTGAAAAGAGGGTTGGTGCGAGAACGCAGCCTTGCTTCACGCCATTGTAAATGGAGAAGGGTTCGGAGAGCTCATTGCTGTATCTAACCTGACCTTGTTGGTTTTCGTGCAGTTGGATAACCATGTTGAGGAACTTTGGGGGGCATCCGAGGTGCTCTAGTATTTGCCAAAGCCCTTTCCTGCTCTCAGTGTCGAAGGCTTTGGTGAGGTCAACAAAGGTGATGTAGAGTCCTTTGTTTTGTTCTCTGCACTTTTCTTGGAGCTGTCTGAGGGCAAAGACCATGTCACTAGTTCCTCTGTTTGCGCGAAAGCCACACTGTGATTCTGGGAGAACATTTTCGGCGACACTAGGTATTATTCTATTTAGGAGAATCCTAGCAAAGATTTTGCCTGCAATGGAGAGCAGCGTGAATCCCCTGTAGTTTGAGCAGTCTGATTTCTCGCCTTTGTTTTTATACAGGGTGATGATGATGGCATCACGAAGGTCCTGAGGCAGTTTTCCTTGGTCCCATTAGGGCTTGAAAAACTCATACAGTTTGGCATGCAGAGTTTTGCCGCCAGCCTTCCAGACCTCTGGGTGGGGGGGGGGGAATTCCATCAATACCCGCTGCTTTGCCACTTTTCAGTTGTTCAATTGCCTTATGTCTCTTATATGAGGACCTCATCCAGCTCTAGCCTTAAGGGCTGTTGAGGGAGCTGGAGCAGGGCGGAATCTTGGACTGAGCGGTTGGCACTGAAAAGAGATTGGAAGTGTTCTGACCATCGGTTGAGGATGGAGATCTTGTCGCTAAGGAGGACTTCGCCATCAGAGCTGTGCAGCTGGCTTTGGACTTGGGGTGAGGGGCCGTACACAGCCTTTAGAGCCTCGTAAAAACCCCTGAAGTCGCCAATGTCTGCGTTGAGCTGGGTTCATTTGGCGAGGCTAGTCCACCACTCATTTTGGATCTCCCGGAGTTTGCGCTGAAGATGGCTGCATGCGCGACGGAAGGTTCGTTTCTTCTCTGGCCAGGACGGCTTTGCAAGGTGAGCCTGGTGGGCAGCTCGCTTCTTTGCCAATAGCTCCTGGATTTCTTGGTTGTCTTCGCCGAACCAGTCCTTGCTTTTCCTGGAGGAGAAGCCCAGTACCTCTTCAGGGGATTGTAGTATGGCAGTCTTCAGCTGATCCCAGAGGGATCCGTGAGGCATCCTCGAGCTTTGCTTTGAGGTTTGCCTGGAAGTTTCCTCTCACTTCGTCTGACTGCAAGTTTCCAACACTGAACCTCTTTCTGGGGGCTTTACTGTTCCTGGACTTTGGCTTTAAGTGAAGGTTGAGCTTGCAGCGAACAAGCCGGTGGCATTCCGCGCTGGGCATGACCCTGATGTGGAGCACATCTCGTTTGTCTCTTTCTCGCACCAGGACGTAGTTTTGAAGGGGGAGTCGCATGGACATGATCCGGTCCGAGTGGCCTGTCGGGGGGTTTTCGAGTTTGGAGGCAATGGAGTTCTTGACCATGAAGCCTACACCAGATAGGTGTCATTCATCCATAGGTTTGCCAGACCAGTAGAGTGTGTAGCCCGCGCCACGTTCTTGGAGGCTGCCTACATCTGTAACGCAGACTTCACTGAGAGTGGCTATGTCGATGTCAAGTCTGAGGAGTTCATGTGCGTTGAGGGCAGACCGACGTTCAGGTCGGCGGCTGTCAGCCTTGTCTAGCATGGTTTCTGATGTTTCAGCATGCTAGCTTGAGTTTGTGAGCATCTTTTGAGGGGGAGGACGTGGTCGTGTCCTCGGGCCTGCGCAAAGGAGCTTTTAGGTGGAGTGCAGTGTGCGCAGTACTGGCACCACCTTTTATACCCATGGTTCGTGTGCCGTGGCCAAGCAAGCTGGGACATGGCAGCGAGGTCCTTGGGTTGTAGGTTTTATATTGGAGTGGCCTTCTCCTATGCAGGTTTCTTACCCGGGCTGGAGGGGCCTGGCTCCACTCCTAGGTCAGACCATACCTGGTCGCAATCCAACCTGTTGGCCTCCGCCTGCATCTCGGGGCCTCCACCTGCTTCACTCTGCCGAGGCCGGGGCCGCCGCCTCCCTCTCGCTTTTGCCTGGATCGGGCCGCCGCCGCCTACCTTCTGCTCGGACTGGGGCCGGGGCCGCCGCCGCCTACCCTCTGCCCAGACCGGGCCCGGGGCCACCGCTGCCTTCTCTGTGCCCAGACTGGGGCCGCCGCCGCCTACCTTCTGCTCGGACTGGGGCCGGGGCCGCCGCCGCCTACCCTCTGCCCGGACCGGGCCCGGGGCCACCGCTGCCTTCTCTGTGCCCAGACTGGGGCCGCCACCTCCTTCTTCTTTCTGCCCGGACCGGGGCCTCTGCCTGGTTCGCTCTGCCGAGGCCGGGGCCACCGCCTCCCCCTCGCTTCTGCCTGGACCGAAGCCTCCGCCTGCCTCACTCTACCGAGGCCGGGGCCGCCGCCTCCCCCTCGCTTTTGCCCGGATCGGGGCTACCTTCTGCTCGGACTGCTCTATATAATATACTACATGTATAAACAGTCCAAACAGTCTGCATTGTTTACAGTGGAGTTTAATCCACACTGTTCCCAGATCCAGGTCGAATCATCCCCATGTACATCCTCATGTCGCGCATGCAAAACTGTATATACACTGTATACGTGAAATAAAACACTGTACCATTCATCCACATGAACATTTCTGCACAAAGCATTACCAGCTTACAGAAAAGCCCTAACAGATTCTTCAAAAGCTATTTATTCTAATCAAGGGCATGAAAAATCAGAAAATACCTTTCCTACAAAAGATTAATTACTGCAACGTATTAAAAATGTTACTGATGTTCAGTAACTGAGAAATAAATTTTACACTTTGATTTGTCCCTTTCATTCAAAGTTGTTTAATTCAGATTTAAAAATGTTACCAAGACTGATTATTTCTACCCATGAATGCTCTGACCTAGTAAATGCCTCTAGCAATTTGTTGTTTGCTTGTAATTATATTTCATTACCGAGTTATTCTATTGTAACAAACCCGAAGGACTCCAAAATTTAGAAGCAAGACAACTAAAAAGAAAATTAAAAGCAACTTGTTTAACATAATAACAGGATCAAACTTTAACTTACTACTATTAACTTAACTCCCTTCTAATTCTAAGCGCACGTGTATATGTTCAGGAAAGTGCTCTGTTTCACTATCTAAACATTCACTTTTCACTACTCCAAGTTCACTGGTATCAGGCAATTCTCATCCTGTGTACAGAATTTAACATTTATGAATCTTCACCAGACTATGGTGCTTAAAAATAAATGGTTACCACACAGGAAGGTTCTTTTTTTGATTTCAGAGAGAAATTTATTGCTCTATGGATACACACAAAGTGATTTCCTGCAATCAGTCACTTCAGTGTCTTATCGAAAAAAACTTGCCCATAATGTGTTTCCCAAATGATAACCTCTTCTTCCAGGCCACCAGAGTTCCTCTTGTTACCCTTATTTCAGGAGAAACACTCTAGCTAGCCATTTCCTCCTGCAAGGATTACAAGTGTTTTGAACAGGCTGAACTCAGAACTCACAACCAGTGTTCAAAGTGGGGTTTTCAACAAGCCTACCAGCTTGCCATCTTCCAGCCTCAACCGCTACTATAGAATTCACTTCTCTCTCTCTCTTCAAAAGAGAAATCACCTGTTTGCTTTTTCCTCTCTCTGCTTGTAAAATCCAAATTGACCTCTCCCAAAACTCCAAACCCAATTTTCAAAAGAGCTCTCTGAGGCTGGGCTTTATTGCCCATACACATTGCTTCTGTAAAGTTAACTAGAGCCTCAATGTCTAGCTTCAGCAAAGCTCTTGCATTTTAAATGAGAGGTCTTTTGTGAAGTGTTACTCTGTGAAGTGCAACCTACAATAACCCCCCACAATCTATCTCTTTTAAAGATATATTTTACCCATAACCATTCTAATATACCCCATAACACTACGAAAGACAACGCAAAGTCAATCTGCAAATTCATACAGATTGTTACAATTTGTTAGGCCAAATTGAGCTGAAGGCTGGATCACTGGCTATCAATCATTTATCACTCAGTTCATCTTGGCCATGGACACATGCACTCCCACAAGATGGCCTCAAGAGATACACCATTTAAGATTTTCTAAACTCTTGGAGCCCGCACCTCCTCTTGCAGTCTCCAAGATTTTCTAGTCTTCTGTTTCCATAAAGTACAATTTAGCAGAACAATGTGCTCTATGTCATTCATTGCAGGATAACCCAACCTTTAACCTATTTTTGCAGCACCAACATTTTCATAGCTGCTTCTGAGGAGCATTTGATCGAAGGGGATAATCTCTCAGAACATTGATAGAAGAACGACTCAGCAACAGCAATTCCACTAAATAGCAGTTGCTATACATTCTTGGTTACCTTTGCATGGCCTTTGTCGAATACGAATGTTCCTTGCTACTTATCAGTATCAGTTTTTTTGGGAACATATCATGCCTTCTTCATTTTCTACTGTCAAATTCTATTGTTGCAATTCGACCAAAAAAACTTGGCTAGAGGCAAATTTTCTGATATCTTACCACGTTAATAGAATTGACTAAACATTGGCTTGTGCAAATAGTAGGGATCTTGCAGGAGGGGTGAAGGAATGGTTTATCCACTTAGTATCTCTGGCTGAACATAGCTGCAAATCTTTCACCCTTGTCATTGAAGATAAAGTCTATTTATTTTTGATTGCTCAGGACTTTATGCAGCAGGACAGCAGAACTTTGATTGTAAGATTGATTGGTTAACATGTAAATTTTGTCTTCAACTTCATCAAACTCATCATGTTTTTGTTTAATCTAGTTGGCACTTCATCTTTAGGTATGCCTGCTCCTGCTCCCCAGATAACCCCTATACTAATTGAATGAGATTTGCTCCCTGGCTAAAATGTAATACTAAAGTGAGGGATATATTGGGCCATTTAGTTATAACTTGTGAAGTATCTTTTTCTGTTGCTGATGGTCCCCAACACCTCTAACCTGCTGGATCTGTTGAATCAAACAATTTAGCATGAATGCAATGATTCACAATAAAATGGAGGTTATTCTAAGTATTCTAAGACTGTGCGTGCAGTGGGACCATCTGTCAATGTCATTATATATAGGTGCAATGACAAGTTAGAGGTTAAAAATTATAATCCCATCTGTTGGTTTGCTTGCAGCCTGCTGTAGAATCTGCCTGGAGGACCCAGTCTGTAAACTGTATCAGTCAGAAATTTGCCAGCTTGATTATGTGTTGTGATCTAGCAACTCTTTGTGATGGACATTGAAATGGTCAAGTAAGAAAGCATTCTAAACCATTATTACTTTTAATGGTTCCTTCTGAAGTTCTTAAACATGGATGATAGGTTCACAAGTTAAGAGACGATAGTCAGTGGTAAGCAGGTAATTTCCTTGTTTCCATTTCACCTGGTGCTAGGGGAATTCATGGAGTGAATGTAAATGACTCCCAGAGTTCTTCCCTCTTACTTTTATGGATGTATCCTGACATTGCAATAGACAACAACTGGCACTCTGCAAGTATCATGACAGGATATTGTTTGACACATCAGCAAGACAGCTGTCCCAGTCTTCAAAATGGGATTTTTCCACAAGCTTTTCATGTTCCAGTCCCAGTTGCTGCTGCTGAACTCTAAAATTGAATTCTCTCTCTCTCTCTCACTCAGAGAAAACCACATGACCCTCTCAGAACTGCTCTCAGACAGACTGCGGCTCCAGACTTAATCTTCTGAGTTTGTTTATCTGTTGCTTTCCAAAACAATAATCCATTACTCCACAGCATGTCCAATTAATACCTACTTGTTAAGTCCTTTTAGGTACTCTTCAAAGTTTGTGCAAAGGTACTCAGAGCTTGGACTGTCTAGCTTGAGCAGAGCTCTGGCATTTTAAGTGAAATCGGCTTTGAAGTGTTTGTATGTGACCTACACTAAAAAACCTGCCATAATTTATCTCCTATAAAACTTATCTATATACAATACAAAATATAACAATCTGTCACAATATGTATGAATTATGAATAATATGCATTTTTTAAAGTGTATCAAAATTAATGTAGCTTCTGTGAAATTTACTGACACCACTGACAAAGCCCCACATGGAGAATGGTTCAAAAGAAACAACGACAAATGGAATTTAACTGTCCACAGAATCCAGGGCAATGTGGCAAACTGGATCCAAAACTCAGTGGGCCATAGGAGGCTGAAGAGGATGGTCAATTATAATTGTTATGATTGGAAGCCTGTAAATAGTTGTGTTTTACAGGTTTTTCACATTGGGACTCCTCACTTTTTATGTATGTTATTACATAATATTGACGATCTGGATTTGAAGATAGGATCATTCGTAAATGGTGGTATTGTGGAAAATGAGTACAATACCCCTTTGCTGGAAAATAATATTATCAGTTGGAAAGATGGGCAAAGAAATGACAGTGTTCTGCCATTTGGAGCTCTACCAAAATTTTGCCTGGGATGTTGAATTTCAGCTTTGAGGAAAGAGAGAATAGGCCTGGTTTGTTTTAATTGGAGTGGATAAGTTATGATCTGAGTGAGGCATACAAAATTACAAGGAGCATACTACACAAGGTAGATAACAAGAGACTTTTCCCTTCGCAGCGGTGCCTATAACCAGAGGGTGGAGATTTGATCAGGGTAATGTTATTTAGAGAGGATTCGAGAAAGATTTTTTTAAAAATCCAAAATGCAGCTGAAACTTGAAATGGACTACCTACGGGTGAGGTAAAGATTGAAACTGGTCAGATAAGAGCAGAATGTGATTAAGCTGGAGAAGCTAAGAAAAAATTCACAATCAAGTTGCCAGTAGTGCTTCAGTTCTAAGGAAAGATTGATTAAGCAAGGACTCTTTTCTCTGGAGAAAAGAAGGCTGAGGGATGACCTTGGAGATTTATAACATTAATAGGGCCCATAAATATGTTAGTCACTGCCTTTTTCCAGGATCAGGGAATCTAAAAATATGAAGTGCATGTTTGAGGTGAGAAGGGAAAGATTTAAAGGTTACCTCAGGAGCGAATGTTTCCACCAAACAGGAAATGGGTATATGAAATGAGCTGTGAGAAGGCAGATATATTTATATTTTTACAAGACATTGGAACAGGTTTGTGTTTAGGAAAGGTTTAGTGTGATGTGGACCAAAAGAATGCAAATAAGCTAGACATAGATGAGTTGAACCAAAGGGTCTGCTTCTATGCTCTATGAGCAAACCAGTAAACATCCCATGCATAGTACATCAAGTCAGTACAGAAGTACAGTTACAGAGAGAGATCAGATGGTACAGGGCAAAAGAAACAATCTTACTACTTTAAAGCTCACAAATTTTAAGACGCACTTAGATGAGCACCTGAAACAGCATGGGATGCCAAGTATTAAGAAAATGGTACTTGTATGTAAAGACCTACATGAATAGGCCTGGACAAAATGCCTGCTTCCAAATGGTGCAGGAGATGCCTGCTGAGACAGACAAGGTGGCATTTACAGAGCCACTGTGTGTTTTTGGTACACAGCCTCCAGGATTTCCTCCATTTTTAATTTTCATAGGCTAGAGATTCACAAGAGATGGTAGAGATATTGGAATTTTTAAAGGTAGCTTCTCGCAATCCTCGAGTCTTTTCCTTGCAGTGCCTGGTTATCTCTTCATGTGACAAAACTCAAGAGTATTCACTTCAAAAGGGAGTGAAATATGTTTTAATATATTTGGCTAACCCTGAGTCATCTTTACGAAGATTGTATGCTCAATTGGAAGAATATGGAAATGTTTTGGGATACAAAATTAGTTCGGATAAAAATGAAATCATGTCTTTGACAGCAGGTAATTACTGTATATTTCAGCGTACAAGTTAACCCCCATTTTTCGGGCTGCCTGGGCCTCGCAGGAACATCCCAAAATGTATTAAAACACCCCAATCGCAAGTAACAAAGCTGTAAAATAAACCTTGGCCTACCAGACAGCAGCAGCAACAGCCCATGGAGCTGGAGCACCAACACTGTGCTCCTGGCAGGAGAAGGAAACTCTGTCCACCAGGTACGAGCAATTATGGCAACGCCAGTGGTAGGGAGGTGCTTCCAGCATTGACTTGTACGCCGAATTGACATCAATCTGGTTTTTAGGTGAATTTAAAGTCTCAAAAGTATATCCAGCCTAAAAGTCAACCCCCCTTCCCTTTTTTGAGAATTTTTTTTAGGGTTTCATAACTTGACTTGTATACCAAAATATACGGTATATTCAGTGCCTGAGGGATACACAGTTTAAATGGCCAAAAGAAGGTACTAAATATTTAGGAATACGTAGTATAGCAATTTATATAAATTTAATTATTTATATCTACTTAAAAAGATTGAGAAAGATTTTAAAAATGGATACACTTACCTATAACTTTGTTAAAAGGGTGAATTGTACATTGACGAACATACTTCCAAGGATACAATATCCTTTTCAGTCATTACTGACATTAATACCCCAATTTTTTTTTCAAGAATTAAATAAACAAATAGGAAATTTCTTTGGAAAGGATATTCTCCATTTTTACAAATTTGGTGCCCATACACTCAAATGATAGGATTAAATTTGCAGCGATGCCCTTACTGTCCCTCTAGCCATGCAGAATTCTCCTCTGTATGTTTATGTAAGATATGATGAATTGTACTGCACGACATCTCTCTCTGCAATCCAAAAATCCTTTTTACTTTCTCTTTTCATCTTTTTTTTTTTCACCCATAAAAAATTTTTACTTTTTTCAATTTGTATTTTTTTTGAGGGGGTGGAGAAAACCATCACATAATCCATGATTTTTTAAAAAATTTCTTTATTAAAATTATTGTTGTCACTGCATGTATGGGATATTAAATAAAATATTTTAAAAAAGGGAGTGAAATGAAAAACACCCCAAATCCAATCCCAATCTGTTCCTTTAAAAATGATCACAACTGTTGTTCTTTTGGAACTAGCTATGTACAGGTAGATTATAAACTACTTGGGCTATGTCCTGACAGCCCACTCAATAGTCTAACAATAATCTCTACAAAAGATACCAGTTCTCTTTGTCAAAATATTCCCAATGTATTCATGAGGAAAAATAACAGTTAACAAATGTCACTAACTGAATTAGCTACTTGAATGGTTAAGCCTGTTTATTCAAGACTTACCTCCATAATGAACAGGAATCTCTATTTTTGGCCCAATCACATAGTGACCCTCTTCCAAACTATGAGCAGTAATTGTAGTCCATTGTCGACAGGAATGAAGCAACACCAAATCGTTTTCCCGAATCCCTTCCACTGTTTCCCCTGCAAAAAATGAAAGGCAGCAGATAGGCTCAAGATTGGCTGAAGATTTCAAATTTATTGTCAAAGTACATACAGAATCAGAATTCATTGTCATGAATAAGTCACGAAATTCAGTGTTTTGCGGCTGCATCATGGTGCAAACATATACACCACCTTGTAACAATAAATTTTTTAAAATGCACTGAAAAAAATAAGGCAGTGTCTTTGGTTCATTGATTATTCAGGAATCGGATGGCAGTGGGGAAGAAGCTTTCCTTGAGCCACTGAGGGCTCATCTTTACATTCCTGTACCTTTTTCCCAAGGTAGCAGAGTGCAGAGGGCATGGCCTGGGTGGTGTAGATTTTGGGAGGACAGAAGCTGCTTTTTTAAGACACTGCCTCATGTAGATGTCCTCAATGGAGTGGTCTGGAGCCTATGATGTCACAGGCCAAGTGGAGCTTTTCCTTGTCCTGAGAGTTGGCACCTCCATACCAGACAGTAAAACAACCAGCCAGAATGCACCTGAAAAAGATTGAGTCTTCAGTGACATATCGAATCTCCTCAAACACCTCACAAAGTATAGCTACTGGCAAGCCTTCTTCATGGAGTTGTTCTAGTGAACCGGTGCGGACTCGAAAGGCCGACATGGCCTGTTTCCGCTCCCTAAATGGTTATATGGTTATATGATTGCATCAACATGGAAGCTCCAGGAAAGATCCTCGGAGATGTTGACACCCAGGAATTTGAGGTTCTTGACCCTCTCCACTACTGAACCCTCGATAAGAGCTGGGTCATATTCTGCTGTCTCCCTCCTGAAGTCCACAATCATCTCCTTGGTTTTGCTAATGTTGGGTATAAGGTTGTTGGCATGACCCCACTCGAGCTGATATCTCCCTTCTGTTTGCTTCCTCAATGCCGTTGTGATTCTGGTGACAACTGAGGTGTCATTGGCAAATATGTAGATGGCATTGGAATTGTGCCTGGCCACACAGTCATGGGTGTATAATGAATAGAGCAGTGGGCTAAACAGGCATCCTTGGGGTGAGCCTGTGTTGATGATCAGTGAGGAGACTTTGTTTCCAATTCATATTTACTGTGGACTTCCGATGAGAAACTCAAGAATCCAGTTGCAAAAGCCCAGAGTTTGTAGCTTCTTGACCAGCACTGAGGGAACAATGGCAGTGAAGGCTGAGCCATAGTCTATGAAGAGCAACTGCATGTATGAGTTGCAGTTTTCAAGGTGATCCAGAGCTGAGTGGAGAGCCAGTGATATTGCATCTGCTGTGGAGCGATTGTGACAATAGGTGAATTTCAGTGTGTCATGTGTTAATACATGACATTCAGGTATCAGAAGAGATAAGAGAGAGTAGAGGTTGCTGGAGGTTTTCTTATAGTGTCGGAGGATTGGATCTGGAGCTCTGCTGATGGTTTGAACTGAAAGCTGTGTGGATGCAGAGGCTGCAAGAGCACGAGAGGCGAAGTCAAATAAATTCATGGGTGGGGGGGGAAAATCGACTCTCTTTTGCTTCCCTTTCTCTGGCTGTCAGGGGTGCTGGGCAATTTATGCTGATAGCAAATCTTTGATTGCCTTATGATAGACAAAAGGAAATTTTGTATAAAATCACATTTTCTTTTTTATTACATGACAATCAATTATTTGATTATTATCTTATAACTTCCAAAAGGCCTTCGATAAGGTCCCGCATAAACGACTGGCTTACAAAATCAAGGCTCATGGGATTGGGGGCAAAGTATTGATGTGGATTGAGAACTGGCTGGCAGGTAGAAGACAGAGAGTTGGGATAAATGGCTCATTTTCTGAGTGACAGGCGGTGACCAGTGGGGTGCCACAGGGATCTGTACTGGGACCCCAGCTGTTCACAATTTACATTAATGATCTGGATGAGGGGATTGGATGTAATATCTCCAAATTTGCAGATGACACTAAGCTAGGAGGGGTTGTGTGCATGGAAGAGGGGGTCAGGAAGCTCCAGTGTGATTTGGATAAATTGAGGGACTGGGCAGATACATGGCAAATGCACTACAATGTGGATAAATGTGAGGTTATCCACTTTGGTAATACAAATCGGAGGGGAGATTACTATTTGAATGGCAATAGATTAAGAGATGGGAAAGTGCAGAGAGACCTAGGGGTACTTGTGCACCAGTCTCTGAAGGCGAGCATGCAGGTACAGCAGGCGGTTAAAAAGGCAAATGGTATGTTGGCCTTCATATCAAGAGGGTTTGAGTATAGGAACAAGGATACCTTACTGCAGCTGTACAGGGCCTTGGTGAGACCCCACCTGGAGTATTGTGTGCAGTTTTGGTCACCTTATCTAAGGAAGGATGTTCTTGCAATGGAGGGAGTGTAGAGGCGATTCACCAGGCTGATACCTGGAATGGCAGGAATGACTTATGAGGAAAGATTGCGCAAATTTGGATTGTACTCGCTGGAGTTTAGAAGATTGAGAGGGGATCTCATAGAGACATATAAAATTCTGGCAGGACTGGACAGAATGGATGCAGATGGGATGTTTCCAAGGATGGGAAAATCCAGAACCCGGGGCCATGGTTTGAGGATAATAGGCAAACCATTTAGGACCGAGATGAGGAGGAATTTCTTGACCCAGAGGGTGGTGAATCTGTGGAATTCATTGCCACAGAGGGCAGTAGAGGCAGGTTCATTAAATATATTTAAGAGGGAATTAGATCTATTTCTTCAGTATAAGGGTATTAAAGGTTACGGAGAGAAGGCGGGGACGGGGTACTGAACTTTAATATCAGCCATGATCACGTTGAATGGCGGAGCAGGCTCGAAGGGTCGAATGACCTACTCCTGCTCCTATCTTCTATGTTTCTATGTTTAATAATTTCCATTGTGCCCACTGGAAGCATTCAGGAAGCACCAAATGAAGATACGTTTCAGAGCATAATACATCTTTAAAGGAGTAATAAGCCCACTATTTTAACAATTTCTAAATATACTACTTAGCACTGTGCACAACTGCTACATCTTTTTGAGTTTAGAAATTTGAGGGGTGATCCAATTAAGATCTGGAATTAACAGAATAGATAAAACTAATTCTTCACAGGGAATTCTAGAAGCAGCATCAAGAGGTAAATTATTCAGTAGTGAAGTCAAGAGCCCCTTTTCCACTGGCACCCTATCCCAGGAATCAACTTGGAATTTATTGGGACAGGGTCCAGTGGAAAAGGAACAGTCCAAATGTTAGTGTCAAATTACATCATTTCACGTTGGCAATTAACCACCTCTGCCCCTTCTCATACCCCCAGCATTTGCTGACGCCAGTGTGCTGATAAAACTAATGGAAAAGGGACAGCAGAAAGTCACCCATTTCCAGTTGAAGGTAGAACACTCTGATCCCCAGGGATGAGTTGTGTTCAGTGGAAAAGCAATTAATGACTCAGTTAAGGGTGGCCCAGTGAAAACAGTACAAAAGCTTCCTATCCCAGGACACTGCATAGCCAATTAACTGGGATGCCAGAGGAAAAGAGGCTATAAGCTACTTGACCAACAGAACAGTAAAAAAATATCGAGAACCCATCTCTAAAAAGTTCTATTGAGACTTCTGACTCCTCAGTTTAAAGATTTTTTTAAAATATTTGGCAAGTTTGCAGAAACATGGATTGAGGGTGGCAAACAAGGTTACTATTCATATCAACCATACAGCTGAAAGCTCAACTTGCTTAATGGTTTATTCCTGTTCCTTAAACTTAATATGAAAAATATTGGTTTGTATTTATACAAATTTCAGGTGTTATGCAATAGACTTTTTAGGGATTTGTTTTTGATTAATAAACTTATTATCTATAATGAATTGAAATCCACCCCCCATGATTTGGGGCACACAGTATGAAACATCCATAATGCAATCACAAAGCATTTCTATTTTCAGAAGCACTGTCCAGGATTACATCCTTTTTGTAAATCAAGGTGTGGCTACTTCATAAAATTAAACCAATTGTTTATACAGTTCATAATGTACAAAATTCAGCCATTTGGAAGACTATTGAATTTTCCACCTCTTGCAATGTGAAAATTAATAAAATGTTACAAGATATTCAAAAGCTCATGCCATTTAAGGTCTATTGTAAAAATAAAGACATTTTCCACATCTCAAAGAAAAAGTTAACATGTTTAAACCATATCTCCCTCCATCATAACATTGCCTGCACTGTATAAATAATATAGTAACTAAGAAATATTTAGGATATGTTGAGCATCTTAAAGGTATTTACAAATGAAAATTAATACCCTTGCATTTGTTAGGAAATTGTATTTAATAATGATAATGAGTTTATTGTCATATATAATTTACGCATGTATGGTATTTAAATTCTTACTTGCTGCAGCTAAACAGTACTTCAAATAAAAACCAAACTGTATGGTATACATTTAATGAAAGATAATAAACACAAAATATTAGACAATAAACATTAATTGTTACAAGAGTGCAAGAAAAAAGGTGGCATTGCAATAGTGAAGATGTGCCTTTCTGTGGTGTCAGAATGGTCCAATGATTAGTGTAACAAGGGGAGGTTAAACAGCCTGATAGCTGTGTTTTTTTCTACTGAGGCAAGATAAAATAAAAACTAGTACACATGGGTTTAGGGTGAAAGGGGGAAAAATTTAAAGGAAACATTAGAGGGAACTTCTTCACACAGAGTGGTGAGAGCGTGGAATGAGCTGCCAGCTGAAATGGTAAATGCAGGCTCAATTTTGACATTAGAAAATTTTGGACAGGGACAGGGATGGAAGGGTATGGAGAGATACAGTCTGGCTGCAGATCAGTGAGTCTCAGAAAAATTCACAGACTAAAAGAGCTAAAGGGCCTGTTTCTACACTGTAGTGTTCTTTGGTTTTGAAACTGAATTGATATTATTGAATAAAAGGTCTGTTGCAAAACATTTAGAGTACCATATATCTAATGTATTTAACAGTCAAAACCAATTCAATTTTATGCTTTTTTTTAAAAAAAACTATTTTTTTTAATTAAATATAAACTCTCAGAAAAAAACATTTCCCAAAGTAACAAAACACCATTACAAAATTAATTTCATTTAGAATAATTCAATCAACTTCAAAATAATTTAATCAGCATCAAAATATGCATCATCTAATATCAGAACACGAGCTCACGCTCAAAATGTTCCCTTTTAAACTCAATATTAAACCTTCCGAGAAGATACAAGGAGACATTAACCCAATGTTCTTCATGACAGAAACTTCTTCCATGTGAGCATGACTTGATCAACTACTGTATTAATGCATGACAACAGACAAATTATGCAAATAATCCAAGGTGTGTCCAAATCCAGGCTTCAGAAATCTACTATTTTGACCAAAAGTTTAAAACACAAAACAAATAGCTTCAAGGCTACTAACTGGAAGACAAGAAACAGATTTAAATTTAAATATATAGCACAGTAATAGGCCCTTCTGTCCCACGAGTCTTGCCTCTCACCCAATACACCAATTAACCTACATCCCCTGTACATTTTGAATGGTGGGAGGAAACTAGGGCATCTGTAGAAAATCCGCACAGACACAGTGGGAATGCACAAACTCCTTACAGAATCCGGGTTGCTGGCCTTTTAATAGCACAGCACTAACCGTGCCGCCCAATATCGTTCTTGATATTTTCAGTCACAAATGGCTTTGACAACACTGAAGAATTCTCACTTTTCATTGTCTGCAAACCGTTAGGCCTGAATAAAATTACAATGCAAAAACTAAAGACCAATGAGCAGTCAGACCCATGCTGGCAGAAGAAACTCATCAGTGCCTTCCCCACTTTTATTATTTCGCCAAAGCCACCAAATTATTCTGTCATATACTCATCAATTCCCTTTTTGATTCTGTTGCTATCTATCCACAATTTACAGTATTCAATTAATGTATCAGCAGATCTTTCCGACATGGAAAGAAACCAGGGCATCATGAGAAAACCCATGCAGGCACAACAAAAACCCGCCAATATCACAAACAGTATCTGAGGTAAGAGGTGAAACTGTAATATTTTACAGGTTAACATGCCAGTGTGAACACTCGTGAACTGGCACACAGGGGTCAAACTGCCCCAGGGAAGAACCACCGAGGGAGGTCGTACCATTGCTGATTGGTTTTGAATCAACATACCGGTTCGCCCAGTGTGAACAGGACAGGGGGTATGCAGGACATCACCGCTGGAGGATAGGCTCCCCTTTGTTCTGCGATGCTGGTTGGTGAGTGTGAAAGGGTGCAGAGAACTAGTGGTTCAGTGTAAACGGCTCTACCGATATTTGAAACAGTTCTTAAAGTGCCAATTTAGCGGTTAGCCAATATGAAAAGGGCTAAGTTGATTCACAAAATGGTCACAGTACCATGTAATGAATGTAGCAAAATGCATCTGGTTTCTTCAGGTTAGTGTGCCACACAGATTAAAATTAATTCAAGCAGTTAAAACACTGAAGTATCCAATGTTTGGCATCTGGGGTGAGAATGAAAATAAAGCAATTTAATCCAGTTAGGGCAAGTACTAAATGAGGAGATATGCTAGGAGTGATACGGAACACAAATTAGTTGGCACATTGGTTGCACTTTCTCGACCAAAGCTGGATGCCCATCTCTTAACTGAATATTAGGCATCAGATAAATTGAAGTAATTAAAGAGATGAAAACACCAATAAAAATTGGTGCCAGTCAGAAGCAAGCCAACCTTCAGGGTCGGATATGAAATTGTAAATTTTACCAAAACCTTGATTAGAATCATATGATTCAGTAAATACATCTAAATATTAATCAGATAACTCTTCTACAAGTTATCATTAGATTATGCACCTATTTCTGCAACATAAAAAAAAGACATTGTATTTATGTAATGCTTGTAACTTACTGAATGACTCAAGGCATCAACAAGAATTTTATCAAAATACAAAACTAGAGACAAAGAACTGTGGCAGAGGGATGGTTGATGAATCCTCGTCTCAAGGAATTCAAACTGAAAGAGCTCCTACAACATAGAACTGAACCACACAATTTCTTTTAATTAAAAAAAAAATTTAGGCATACAAAAAGGGAACAGGCCATTTCGGCCCATGAATCTGTGAACCAAATTTACCTACACCCCAGTACGTTTTGAACAGTGGGAGGAAACTGGAAACCCTGGGGAAAACCCATGGAGAATTTACAAACTCCTTACAGACAGAGGGGGATTCAAAACCCAGTCCCGATCGCTGGTGCTGTAAAGGCGTTTCGCTAACCACTACACCAACCAATGTTGTGCAACATATATCAACCTACTCTACAATCATTCTACCCTTTCCCTTAGTCCATAACCAGAGGAGATTTCAGATTTATAGTTAGAATACATACATGATATATAAAACCGTGAGATTCCTTTTTCTTGCGGGTGTGACAGAATTAACCTTAACTGGTAGAGCAAAAGTAAACTGTACACAGTGGGAACATGTAAATAAAAATTAAACTGATGACAAATGTAAACTAACTGCAATATAGAGAGAACAAAGAAAACCAATAAAGTGCACAAGTATGAGTCTTTGAGTTTATCGATGACAATTCTGATAGTAGAGGGGTAGCGTGACATATTATGCAGTATTGTAAAAAGATATGCTTTAAAGGAGATAAATTGTGGCAGGGTTTAGTGTTGGTCATATATAAACAGACCTCATTTAAAATACTGGAGCTTTGCTCAAGCTAGCCAGATCCAGCTCTCAGGGCCTTTGCAAAAACTTTGAAGAGCGCCCATGGGACTTCACTAATGGATTGTTGTTTTGAAAAGCAACAGATGAAACAACTCAGAAGATTAGGTTTGGTGACCTGAAAGAAAGAGGTTATCATCTGGAAAAACCCTGATGGGAAAAGTTTCTTCCACAAGATACTGAAGTGGCTGATTAGAAGAAATCAGTTTGTGTCCAGCGAACAACAAATCTCTCTCTGAAAACCGACAAAATCCTTCCTGAGCAGTAATCATTTATCTTTCAAGCATAAATGTGAAATTCTGTGCACAGTATAAGAACTGTCTGTAACCAGTGAACTTGGAGGAATGAGAAGTGAGATTGGACTGTGAATCAAAGAACTTTTCTAAACTTACACATACATTACATACACGTGCGCTTAGAATTAGAAGGACATTAAGTTAGGTTAAGTAAGTTAATAGTAATAAGTAAGAGTTTGATCCTGTTTTCATGTTTAAAGATAATTAAAAGCAACTTTTGTTTAAGTAACCATTTATCTTGGTGAATTTCTATTGCTGCTGGGTTTTGGAATCCTCTGGGCTTGTAACAGTAACATCTGTTCCTGATCCTGGTGGTGCTAGTCTTGTGGCACCTATACCTCTTTCCTGATGGCAGCAGCGAGAACATAGAAGGTGCTGGGTGGTGTGAAAAATGGTTGAAGATGATTAAACTAGCACCATTCTGTGAATGGTGATGGAATGCGAAATATGTAGATTAGAGCTTGAGAATAGGCAACACTAGCTAGTGGGCCCCTTTCTTATCAGAAGCCTCAAGGATGAAGGAATCTGGTTCAGACTGGTACAGTGACCTAGGGATGCCCCATAGTCACCATTGTTCTTGCTTAATAAAGACATTAATTTAGATGCCCCTAAGGATGGGACAGCCTAATTAACATAACATGCGATGTATGATGAGAGAGGGACTGAAAACATAGGAACATAGGAAGTAGAAACAGGAGTAGGCCAAAAATGGCCCATCGAGCCTGCTCCGCCATTCAATACGATCATGGCTGATCTAATTTATGACCTAACTCCACCTACCTGCCTTCTCCCCATATCCTCTAATTCCTTCATCATGTAAAAATTTATCTAGCCGAATTTTAAATATGTTTAATGAGGCAGCCTCAACCACTTCCCTGGTTAGAGAATTCCAAACATTCATTACTCTCTGGGAAAAACTATTTTTCCTCATCTCTGTCCTAAATCTACTCCTCCGAATCTTGAGACTGTGTCCTCTCGTTTTAGTTTCCCTGGCCAGCTCAAAAAACTTTCCTACATCTATCCTATCCATACCCTTCATAATCCTATTTGTTTCTATAAGATCTCCTCTCATTCTTCTGAACTCGAGCGAATACAATCCTAGACGATTTAATCTTTCATCATAAGTCAACCCCTTCATCCCAGGGATCAACCTAGTAAACCTCCTCTGCTGTAAGGTATCTGCAGGGATGGAAGGTAAAAGGGGAAGGTTGTAAGGTATTGAAATTCCAATTGGAAGAGACTAACTGAAGGTATGGTGATGTTGAGCGCGGAACTGTACAAAAGAGTGATGATTCTGGACCTCCAGTGTGTCTTGGGATGAAGGGATACCTGGCTCTGCAGATCCGAAATAAAGCTGAACCTTTTCTCCAAGACTTTGTCTCCAGAGTAGTGATTGTGAACACTTTATATTTCACAAGCTTGGGGGCTCGTCCAGGATCGCAACTCCCAACGCTTGGCTACTGGCTATCGAAGAACGAGAAGGTGCACCCCACTGATTTCAGAGGTCTCCGATTTCCTTGCTTGCCGTCAGCAGTTTGAGCAAGTGATATCCTGACAGGAGACTCTGGAGAACAGAATGAAAGGGAACTCCGGTAGGAGGAGTGGTTCGGTCGGGGGACTCTCGTGCACGCGACCCGGGTAAGAAAATTGACCATTAAGTATTACTCGGGCGACCGGGATAGTCTGTTAGGAGTGTGTGATCTGACAGGGAAGAAAATGAGTAATCAGTGTACCAGGACTGATGAGTCCCGAGAGAAGAAGGGACCCCAGAATGGGGGTCCCAGGGCTGACATTCAGCCGGATAGTCCGTTGGGGCGGATGTTAGGAAACTGGGGTAGGGGAAGGACCCAGGGGAAAACTAAGGAAACTATGATAAAGTTTTGTTATTACAAATGGCTTCAGACTCCGATTCTGGGCTCCTCAGTTTGGTGGCCACAACTGGGGTCAGATGAAGATTGGATATGTCAGAAATTAAATGTGCTTGTGAATACAAGAACCCCTTTTGATCAGGAAGAGTCAGATTATGTAGCATGTTGGATCCGGATGACCGAGTTGTTTAAGGTCACCACAAGAAACGAAGAGGTAGTTACACCCCCTTGGGATCCTTTGAAGTACCTGCCTCTGCTGTATGACAGTCAGAGGGGAGGGAGAATCACCAGGATAATGGCGATGTCCTTCCTGATGATCACCAACAAGTGAGAGAGTCCGATGGAGGGGTAGAGGTCTGTGCTGGAAGAGGCAGGACAGACAGGAAAAACTTGGGAAATAAAAAAGGGTGAGGTGGAGATATTACATAATGATATAAAATCATTTCCATTGAAAAGAAAGGAACAAAAAGCCCAAGCCAACTTGCAAATGTTCCCTCTGAGGGAGGTTCCAATAGGAGAAGGGGTGTTGGGATTTGTCAACGTTCCACTCACCAGTAAGGAAGTAAGAAATTTCAAGAAGGAGATGAAAAGTCTCTTGGAGGACCCTTTAGGCTTGGCTGAACAATTCAATCAATTCCTGGGACCTAACATTTACACCTGGAGTGAAACGCCGTCGATATTGGGGACCTTATTCACTGCGGAAGAAAGGCAAATGAATCGGCAGGCAGGAATGAGGATTTGGGAAAGAGAGCATCCCCTGGAGACCAACAGGGAGCTGCGGTAGAGGCTAAATTTTCCATCGTTCAGCCAAACTGGGACAAGCAACAGGAAGAGGGGAGGAGGAACATGTGGGATTTGAGAGATTTGATAATAAAAGGGATAAGAGAATTGGTGCCAAAGAGTCAAAATTTCGAGCGAGCCTTTGAAAATCATCAAGTAAAGGAGGAAGCACCCGCAGCCTTCCTGCAAAGGTTACGGAAAAACATGCAGCAATATTCTGGTGTGAATCCAGACTCAGAGGCAGGACAGCAACTCCTTCGAGCAAACTTTATGACAAAATTAAAAGAAATTAGAAAAGATGGAGGATTGGAATGAGAAGTCTCTGGATCAGTTGTTGAAAGAGGCCCAGAAGGTGTATGTCCGGACGGACGATGAGAAACAGAAGGGAAAGGTGAGAATGATGATGCAAGTTGTAGAGAGAAAGTGGGAAGGGGGGGGGGGGGAAGAGGTACGACAAGAGGAAGCAGAAGAGGGCAAGAAAGAGGGGGAGTCTGGAGGACGGGACCCCTGAGATGTTACTATTGTGATGAAGGGCATCTAAGATGAGAATGCCCAAAATGGAGGAAAGAGACTCAATCCTATGCTCTGATGGAAGATGAGGAATAGGGGTATCAGGGTTTCCCCACTTTGGGGTCAATCGGATATCAACAGGAACCCCTGGTAAACCTAAAATTAGGACCCCAAGAAGTAGTATTTATGGTAGACTCAGGAGCGGAGAGATCCAGTGTGATTCAACCCCCACAAGACATGTCAGTGGGGAAAGAAAATATTAGAATATCAGGAGTAGGGGGGGAAGAGTCATGGAGACCCCTCTGATCAAGGGGGTATGTGTGAAGTTTCAGGAGAGGGAGGTGGTCGAGGATCTGATTCTGGTTCCCCAAGCTGGTGTGAATTTGATGGGACGAGACCTGCAGATTAGACTGGGAGTCAGAACCGCTCCAGTGGGAGGACACATAATGGTGCAGCTGTACCCGTTGAAGGAAGAGGATATCCGGGACACTGAGTACAGTCTCTGGGCTTGAGAGGGGAACAGGGGAGGATTGCAGATAACCCCACTCAAAATAACCCTAAAGGAACCAGTCCAGGTGAAACAGTATCCTATTTCTGTGGATGAACAAAGGGTCCTTCAGCCAGTCATTGAAAACTTGCTGCGAGATGGTATGCTAGAAAGCTGCATGTCCCCCTATAACACCCCAGTCCTCCCTGTACGGAAAGCAGATGGGACTTTCCGCTTAGTCCAGGATCTATGAGAATTAAACAATATTGTCCAGACCCGACACCCAGTGGTCCCAAACCCTTATAACATTCCAAATTTCCCTGGAACACGAGTGGTTCGGTGTTGTAGATTTGAAAGATGCCTTTTGGAGTTGCCCCTTGGATGAGAATAGTCGGGTCTTGGTTACCTTCGAGTGGGAAGACCCTCACTCGGGAAGAAAACAGCAGTATCGATGGACAGTCCTCCCCCAAGGGTTTATAGAATCTCCCAACCTATTCGTAAAAGTCTTAGAGCAGGTATTGGAAGAACACTCAGACACCCCAGGGACACAGTTAATACAATATGTAGACGACTTGTTAATATCGGGAACTGAAAAAGGTGAAGTTTGTGAGTCTACCATTAAGTTACTAAACTTCTTAGGAGAAAAAGGATTAAGAGTTTCAAAGAACAAGTTACAATTTGTGGAACAAGTAGTAAAGTATCTGGGACAGTTGATTAGCCAGGGAAGAAAGAGAATCGGACCTGAACGAATTACTGGCATCACCGGTCTGCCTATGCCTAAAAATCAGAAGGAGATAAGGAAGTTCCTCGGATTAATCGGATATTGCCGATTGTGGATCGATAAATATGCACAGAAAGTCCAATTTTTATATGCCAAATTGGGAGAAGAGAAAGAAAGGTGGAGTGGGGCATAGAGGAACAGCAGGAATCTGCTTCACGAGATGAGTCAAGGTGTTCCACACCGCTAGTGCCACTGCACAAGTAGTGGCGAAGATAATTCTGGAACGAATTGTACCCCAGTATGGAATAGCCGAGTCCATTGATTCAGATGGGGGAAATTCACTTTGCTTCTAAGATCCACTGTCTAATCTGTGAAGCATTAGAGATAGAATGGAAGCTGCATACACCGTGGCATCTACATAGTTCAGGAAGGGTGGAGCGAACAAATGTGACTTTAAAGATGCAAATTACGAAACTAAGAGAGGAGACTAAATTACTCTGGACCAAGTGCCTACCCATAGCTCTTCTCAGAATTCGGACAGCCCCACGATAAGACATCAGAATATCCCCGTATGAGATGTTATTTGGACTCCCATATTTGGGACAGGTAGAGGGTATACCTACGGACAAAAGTAATGATGTGTTTTTAAGGAACTATTTACCGGCAGTCTCTCGTTCCCTTGCAGATTTAAAAGCTAAGGGTCTGCTGGTGCAGAACCCTCCTCTGGATTTCCCCATCCATCCCGTGAATGCTGGTGTCTGGGTCCTGATCAAGTCGTGGAAAGAAACGGGTGGATACACGCTTTAAGAGTAAAGGGACCAGTGGACCCCACCACCAGGAGAGGGAAAGGAGGAGGAGTAAAAAGGACAGAGATTAAAAAAAACTGCAACAATGAGACTTTTACGTTTTCTATCTCAATTTGTACTTTTACATATCATAGCTTTGCAAGTTGAACTCAAAAATTCTTTTATCTCTCTGTGTACTAACTTTGCAAAACACCAGAATCAAACAGATTGTTGAGTATGCAAGAAAATACCACAGCATGGAAAATCAGAAGTCCCCTTAGTAGCGGTCTATCTCTCCCTACAAGAGTTGTTTGATATATATACCCTGCCAAAGAACCATGATTGAACCACTGAAGATGAGTTCAAAGGGTGGCCCTTGAGACCAAAACCAGCAAGGTCAGCCACTACCCAGTCTGGGGAGTTGCTTCCCTTTGAGGTGGGACTTAAGAACATGACCTGTCTCTGTGCTCCACACCAACTAGGAGTTTCCAATTGTACGCAGAATTGGACAGTCACCAGACTGCGGACTCCGCAGCCAGTTAATGGTACATATTGGGTGTGTGGTCGTTGAATCTCTTCTTTTGTTTACCAGAGGAAAGAGAATCTTGGAACCGATCAAAAGGCTTTACTTTGACCTGCCAGCTTAAGGGCTGGAGTGGGTGCTGCTACCTTGCCTACCTAATTCCGCATGTTCGCGTCCTTGACCAGCTACCTGCACCAGTTCCTTCACATGGCTAGAACAAATGTCGGGTGATTGAGGGTGACCGCCTTCTGTGGATGTTTTTCCCAGCATAAGCAACTATGCGGGCTGGGGTGGAGATCCAAGAGTTAGCAGCCACCCTAGAAGAGCTGGTAAATGATACAGACCTGGCACTTGGGGAGGTCCAATCCCAGGTCCAGGCCATAACCACAGAAATGACAACCATTCGACTTACAGCCCTCCAAAATCACATGGCCTAGATTTCATTTTGGCAGAGAAAGCAGGGGGGGGGGGTCTTGTGCTTTAATTGGCTCAGAATGCTGCACATACATCCCAGATGAATCAATTAATATCTCGGATGTGGCTTTCCATATTAATAAGTATTGGGAAAGGATCCGAGAGACTGGAAACAGGTATCGGAAGGGATCTGTTTGGGAAGATGGGACATGGGAAGACTGAAGTCTCAGAGGTTGCGGACAATGGTTCATTCACCTTGCGGTATATGGTTTAATAATTCTAGTAGGTTTATTTATTGGATTGGCTATTCTACGAAGTATTATCACTAGATTAATTTACTCTGCCACGTGCACGACAAATGGTTTGAAACCCATAGCAGATGAATGACAACAAATTAAGCATATACTCCAACAATTTGAGAAAACAAAAAAAACAACCATAAAAGCGATGATAATGCAATTTAATCAGAAATACATGGTAAAGAGAGGGACTTTGATGATTGCTGATGCCTTCCAACTGCAGCATTCCCTCTAGATGTACTCAATAGTGGGGAGAGTTTTCCCTGTAATGTCCTGCACTGTGTCCACTACCTTTTGAAGGGCTCTCCACTCAGGGATATTGGTGTTCCCATACCTGACCATGATGAAGCCGGTCAACACTCTTTCCACCACACCTCTGTATAAATTTGCCAGGGTTTCTGGTATCATACCAAATCTCCACAAATTCCTGAGAAAGTAGAGGCACTGACGTGCTTTTTTAACGATGTTGATCCAGGAAAGATCCTCCAAGATGGTGATTTCCAAGAACCTAAATTTGCCTACCGTCTCCACCTCGGATTCCCCCAGCATTTTTCTTACATTTGTGTCCCTATCTAAGAGTCTTTTAAATGTCCCCACTGTATCAGCCTCACCAACAATACCCGCCACTGAATTCCAGGTATCCACCATTATCGATGTAAAGAACTTCCTCTGATACCTCCCCCAAACTTTCCTCCACTTACCTTAAGCATATAACCTCTGGTATTTGCTATTTCCATCCTAGGAAAAGGATAGTGGCTATCCACTCTATGTCCTCAATCTTATGAAACACAAAAATCTTCAGACTCTGTGATTGTAGTAAAAACACCCTGAAATGCTGGAGGTATTGTGACAGATTACGTTGTGCTTGTATTGTACAGGTATATAGATACGATTTTTGGAGATAAATTAGGACACTTATTTAAAATACTGGATCTCTGGTCATGCTAGACAGTCCGGCACCAAAACCCTTTGCAAAAGCTTTGGAGAGTGCCCAAAAGACTTCACTAATGGATACAAAAAGGCAAGAGAAGAAAGAACTCTGAGCCGCAGGCTGTCAGAAATGGAACTTGCTGTTCTAAGAGGGTCATGTGGTCTTGCAAGCAGAGAATGCAAAACAGGCTCTCTCTCGAAGAGGGAGGGAGGGAGGGAGAATTCAGTTCTGCAGTTTGACAGTCAGCAGCAGCAGCTAGGATTGGAGCAGGACAAGCTGGTAAGCTTGTGGAAACGCCCATTTGGAAGATGGGTTGTGAGTGCTTAGTTCAGCCTAGTCAAAGCCCTTGTGGTTCATGCAAGAGGAAAGGACTGGCTGCTAATGTTTCAGTTGAAATAAAAGAAACAAAATGGTACACTGTGGTGACCTGGAAAACCCTGATGGGGAAGTTTCTTCAGCAAGACACTGAAGTGGCTGTTTAGAAGGAATCAGTTGTGGGTGCCCAACGAGCAACAAATCTCTCTCTGAAAACCGACAAAAACCTTCCTGAGTAGTAACCATTTACCTTTCAAGCACCAAAGCTTGGTGAACTTCATACATGTTAAATTCTGTGCACAGTATAAGAATTGCCTGCAACCAGTATACTTGGAGGAATAAGAAGTGAGATTGGACTGTGAATCAAAGAACTTTTCTAAACTGCACTTAGAATTAGAAGGAGGTTGTTAGGTTAGTTGTTTAACTTATTACTATTAAGTGTCATACTGTTTTCATGTTTAAAGATAATTAAAAGCAACTTTTGTTTAAGTAACCATTTGCTGTGGTGAATATCTATTGCTGCTGGGTTTTTGGGTCCTCTGTGCTCGTAACAGTACTCAGCCATTCTTTCAGCATCCATAGGAGACAAAGATATATTGCTAACGTATTGGACCTGAGCCCTTCTTCAAGGAAATCTCAATACCGTTTATGTTATATATATGTTAAACAAACAGTGCTGGCTGGGGAAGGAGTCCATACCAACAAAAGGTGTTATTTGATATGATAAGGGGAGAGGGGAAAATTGATCCCCTGTGAAAGGAGACAGGGAAAAGGGAGATAGAAAGAGCTGGAGGGAAGTGACAGGGGAGAGTGGGTATAATGAAAACCAAAGGAGTCTATTAATACCATCAGGTTGGAGCATGCCCTGTTGGAAGATGAGGTGTTGTTCCCCTAAGAAGGGGTGGTCTTAGTCTGCCGGTGCATGAGAACTACACACAATATGTGTGCTCTACCCAGAGTTTTATAAAGCTCCAACATTACCTCGCAGCTCTTGAACGCACTCTCCGAACTACAGAGGGACAACACACAACATGCCTCAACTCCCCTATCAGCTTGTTCCTTCTTTAAGAATTCTGCCATTAACCGTGTCCTCTGCCTTCAGACTTGATCTTCTAAAATGCATCAACTTCTCGCCCAATTCTTTATCCTGTCTCTATTGATTGAGAGGAAGAAAATTCTGTGCTGAAATATTGTATTATTGAATTGATGAGCTGTACATAATACTAAATATGATTCAATTTAGAGTATTGTGAGATAATGTATTTGGAGAGGGCAATGAATGTCTGCAAGAGTAATACTATGATAAGTTTAGAGCAGTGGTTTTCAAACTTTTTCTTTCTCCTCACATACCACTTTAACTAATCTCCATGCCATAGATGCTCGGTGATCAGTAAGGGATTACTCCCCACCATGATTACCAACCCCCCCCCCCCCACACATCTCCATCGGGCACACAGAACTCAAAACGGTCAACCAGTTAACCTACCTCGGCTGCACCATTTCATCTGATGCAAGGATCGACAAAGAGATAGACAACACTCGCCAAGGCAAATAGCGCCTTTGGAAGACTACACAAGAGTCTGGAAAAACAACCAACTGAAGAAACACACAGCGTGTACAGAGCCGTTGTCATACCCACGCTCCTGTTCGGCTCCGAATCATGGGTCCTCTACCGCCATCACCTACGGCTCCTAGAATGCTTCCATCAGCGTTGTCTCTGCTCCATCCTCAACATTCATCGGAATGACTTCATCACCAACATCGAAGTACTCGAGCTGGCAGAGTCCGCAAGCATCGAATCCACGCTGCTGAAGACCCAACTGCGCTGGGTGGGTCACATCTTCAGAATGGAGGACCATCGCCTTCCCAAGATCATGTTATATGGCGAGCTCTCCACTGGCCACCGAGACAGAGGTGCACCAAAGAAGATGTACAAGGACTGCTTAAAGAAATCTCTTGGTGCCTGCCACATTGACCACCACCAGTGGGCTGATATCGCTTCCAACCGTGCATCTTGGCGCCTCACAGTTCGGCAGGCAGCAACCTCCTTTGAAGAAGACCACAGAGTCCACCTCACTGACAAAAGACAAAGGAGGAAAAACCCAACACCCTACCCCAACCCACCAATTTTCCCTTGCAACCGCTGCAACTGTGCCTGCCTGTCCTGCATCGGACTTGACAGTCACCAACGAGCCTGCAGCAGACGTGGACATACCCCTCCATAAATCTTCGTCCGCGAAGCCAAGCCATAGAGACTTAAGGTGCTAAGAGAGTGGAAAGAAAAAGTGAAAACCTTTGTTTTAATTGTCCCCAATTGACTCATTATGTGCAGTTTCATAATTCCAAAGGAAATGACAATTTTTCTCAAGCAAAATATTTCAGTAACAATTGGGTCTAGAGCAGTGGTTCTCAACCTTCCCTTCCCACTCACGCCACCTTAAGTAATCCCTTACTAATCAGAGCACTCATGGCATAGGGATTACTTAAAATAGTATGTGAGTGGAAAGAAGTTTGAAAACCACTGCTCGAGTAGCATAAAATAGGCAAAAAATTGCAGATGATTGAAATCCAAAACAAAATTAAAAGATAACAGGCATAGCAGCATGCATGGAAAGAGATAAATAGCATTTCATATGATTGATTATTCAGCAGAAATAAATGAGAGAACAAGTGTGTATTCAGTGGAAGGTAGAGGAGTAGAAACTCTCCTGTTGAAAAGATGCAGCATTAGACTCTGTTGCAATTGTGCAGAAAGTAGGAGGAAGGCAGAGAATACAAGTGGCAGGCGACTGGAGGTGGAGGCTCACACTTATTAACTAAAAAGGGGTGCTCTGCAAAGTGCCCATTCTTGCAGTAATTTTCCCTACACAACAAAAGCCCTTTTCCTCACCATCCAAGAAAGAGAAATTGTCATAAACACAGCATTTTACCCCACTCTCTATTGCTCCTCCTTTCTGCAACTTAAAATCACCAATTTTTTTTAGTTCTAAACAAGATTCTTAATTTGAATGGATGCCTCTTGATATACTATTTTCATACAATAATAAATACCAAATAACTAAATCAAAATAAATTTTGGTTTTGAATTGACCTCAAAAACTTCACTACATTGCAACACTGGTAGCAGCTCAAACAAAAACTGACATGTAATAATACCAACATAGCAAGTAATACTCTAGTGGACAGATTGACTAATTTTGAAATTTATAACCATAGTTCAGGTCCTGCCACATTCCATTTCTGAATCATAATCATTCTTACACTATTTGTGAATAATATACACACACAATATTTTAACCTGGCAGTTCATGCGGCTTTCATACACGATTCAGTGATTTTCTTTCTCACCCCACCACCACCACTCTCAAGGGGCAATAGTAAAGAGGAGAAACAAAATAACTGAATCAAGCATGAAAATATCATGGACTGCCAGTTAAAAATCACGTGTTGCTGAGCATACAAGGTTGATAAATCTAAACACGGTGATAGAACTTTTCAAACTACAGTATTGCAACTCTGTGCTGAATTGACATTGAATCATGGATTATTTTGACTTATCCAGTGCAAGATATTTGCTATGTAGGAATTCAGTAGTCCTCAGTATGTCCAGCTAAATGCCTGCTATTCAGATAGAGCTTACTAATCACATTTCCAAATATTTTTTTTTCTACAAGCCTTCATGGTGCACGATGCATCACAGCTTTTGTTCAATACAGAACCATTCTGTACAGGATCAGAAGAAATTTCAGTGTTGTGAATGCAGCTCAGCCCATCACTCAAACAAGCCTCCCCTTCGTTAACTCTGTCTACACTTCCTGCTGCCTCAGGAAAGCACCCAAAACATTAGACCCATCCCAGTCACATTCCCTTCTCCTGTAAAGCAGCAAAGAATTTGAAAATGTGTACCGCCATATCCAAGGATGCTGTTATCAGACACTTGAATGGATCTTTCATACATAAAAGATGATCTCTTGATCTTACAAACCTTTCTCATTACAGCTTTACATGGGTTTTAATTGCACTTTTCTCTGTAACACCAGAGTCTGGACACTTTTGTTGTATTTTACACCAGCCAATGTACGTAGCATATATTTTGGTGTATAAACCAAGCCTTGAAATAAAAAAAACAAAAAAAAGAGGGTTGAGTTAGGAGTGATCTAGTGTGAAAGGCCAGACCCCCATTCCTAACCCAGGACACTGAATAGCCTATTTACTGGGATGCAAGTGTGAAAGGGGGCTATAGATCCTATTTCTTATCTCTTTTTACTCTGCTTTGTTCAGGGATTTTTGTGAGCCCTAACACAGATGACTACATAATACGAAATGGCAATCACAACCAGATGCTCAGCAACAGTCACACCATCAGTTCAAGTCAACTTGTCCTAAACACAAATTGCAGATATTGAATGATGAAAATCAGGGAAAAGAGCCACTGGATGAAGAGCAATACTCAATTGAGAGAAGCAAACAGAAATCTCAACGTAGAGAAAAAAAATCAGTCAAGCTGTAAACCGACTGGAGAAGTCACATGATGGAGTAGTGGCCGGTAGGAGAATGCAAGCCCCTCCAGAAAAGAAGAAATAAAGTGAAGAAAATACAAAGTTCAAGAAACACAAAACACAACAAATAAAAGATAAAGTTGTGGAGAAAAGAAAGAAAATGGCACCCAAGAAGGAAAAAGTAAAAACAACGGCAAAAAAAAGAAGAAAAGACGCCGGTAAAGAAAGGAGAAGGTCTTAACTGCATGAAGAAACAGGGAGCCATCGTGGAGAAAAGAGCCCGCTCCCCAAGGTTGGTGACAAACCCGCAGAGCCGCGACCTCTGACCGCTGGACTGCAAAAATAGCCAAACAGAAGTGCGCATGCGCAAACTAAGGAAAAAGAAAACATCGATGGGAGGGGGACCCAGCTGAGGAGCGAACTAACACAGCACGACCAGCTGAGGGATGCCCGACACCAGGGCTCTCGGCTGGAAGAAGAGAAAAGTGACAGGAAAGGGAGTGATAGGAAAGAGAGTGATAGGAAAGAAGAACAGCAACAGGAGGCTCAATACATGACTAGTCCAGAAGAAGAGGACCAACAGCAAGAAGCCATGCAAGAAGACGCCCAGCAAAGTGAAGCAAGCAGCTCAAGAAGAAAGCTAGAAAAGACACAGATACAAGGAAGAGAAGTAGAAGACACAAACACAGGTGCAGACACAGAAGAAGAGGAAGAAGACCAAGCTCTGCACAGAGGAATAGAAGGTAAAATAGATGGACAGTATATAGATTAAAAAAAATTTCAAGAACAAATGAGAGCATTAAAAGAATGGTTGACATTAGAATTTAGTGAAATGAGAAGTACAGAAGAAAAAGTGAGTAGAATAAAGCTGGTCCATGACAGAAATAGGGAAAGATTAGAAAATGTGGAAGAACGAGAAATGGCTGTAGAAATGGAAGTGAATGACTTAAGAAGAAAATTGGAAGACAGTGACAAAAAAGTTAGAGTCACAAGAGTTGTTAGTTCAGAAGATGGATATAATGGAAAACTATAGTAGGAGAACAGGAGTGTGGGTATGACAACGGCTCTGTATACGCTTATCTTTGTGAGGTTTTTCAGTTGGTTGTTTTTCCAGACTCTTTTGTGTAGTCTTCCAAAGGCGCTATTTGCCTTGGCGAGTCTGTTGTCTATCTCATTGTCGATCCTTGCATCTGATGAAATGGTGCAGCCGAGATAGGTAAACTGGTTGACCGTTTTGAGTTTTGTGTGCCCGATGGAGATGTGGGGGGGCTGGTAGTCATGGTGGGCATACCCACACTCCTGTTCGGCTCCGAATCATGGGTCCTCTACCGGCACCACCTACGGCTCCTAGAACGCTTCCACCAGCGTTGTCTCCGCTCCATCCTCAACATCCATTGGAGCGCTCACACCCCTAACGTCGAGGTACTCGAGATGGCAGAGGTCGACAGCATCGAGTCCACGCTGCTGAAGATCCAGCTGCGCTGGATGGGTCACGTCTCCAGAATGGAGGACCATCGCCTTCCCAAGATCGTATTATATGGCGAGCTCTCCACTGGCCACCGTGACAGAGGTGCACCAAAGAAAAGGTACAAGGACTGCCTAAAGAAATCTCTTGGTGCCTGCCACATTGACCACCGCCAGTGGGCTGATAACGCCTCAAACCGTGCATCTTGGCGCCTCACAGTTTGGCGGGCAGCAGCCTCCTTTGAAGAAGACCACAGAGCCCACCTCACTGACAAAAGGCAAAGGAGGAAAAACCCAACACCCAACCCCAACCAACCAATTTTCCCTTGCAACCGCTGCAATCGTGTCTGCCTGTCCCGCATCGGACTGGTCAGCCACAAACGAGCCTGCAGCTGACGTGGACTTTTTACCCCCTCCATAAATCTTCGTCCGCGAAGCCAAGCCAAAGAATAGTAGGAGAAACAACATAAGGATAGTGGGCCTAAAGGAAGATGAAGAAGGCACAAATGTGAAAAAAATTATAAAAGAATGGATCCCAAAGGTCCTGGGAATGCCAGAAATACAGGAAGGAATGGAAATAAAAAGGGCACACAGAACACTAGCTCAGAAACCATAGACACAACCAAAACCAAGATCCGTTTTAGTAGAATTTATAAGATACACGACAAGAGAAAATATACTGGAGAGGGCAAGGAATAAAATTAGAGAAGACAAAAAACCATTGGAATACAAGGGTCAAAAAATTTTTTTTTACCCAGATACAAGTTTTGAACTCCTAAAGAAGAGGAAGGAGTTTAACGCAGCAAAATTGATCCTATGGAAGAAAGGCTATAAATTTATGTTAAGATATCCAGCGGTGCTTAAAATATTTATCCCAGGGAGCAAAACAGACTGTTCTCGGATCCGGAGAAAGCTCGAGAAATTGCAGAACACCTGCAGGACAGAAGAAGAGATGATGTAACAAGAACGAAGAACGACGACAAACTACATATAAAGATGTAAAAATAATGTATAAATAAGAACTAAAGGGGGAAAAAAAGGGAAGAAAGGAAGTAAGGGGGGAGGGGAGAAAAATAAGAGGGTGAGCTTTGTTGTATGTGAAGATAAAAGTCTTTTCTGGAGGGGGTTGGGTGGGAGAGAATAACAGTCACTGCGAAATCAGTTGACGCTTGCAAGCGGGTTCGCAGTCAGAATGTCTCTTCATGTCTCACTGTTCGCTTTAGCAATAGAAACATTGGCAGAACTGATAAGAACAGAAAATAAAATAAAAAGGGATAAAAATAAAGGAGGAGTATAAAATCAGTTTATTTGCAGATGACATCATAATATACTTAACAGAACCAGAAATAATAATAAAAGAACTACATAAGAAATTGAAGGAATATGGAGAAATATCGGGGTACAAGATCAACGCAAATAAAAGTGAAGCGATGCCAATGAGTAATGCAGATTATACAGAAATTAAAAAAGAATCACCATTTAAATGGCAAACACAAGCAATCCGATACCTAGGTATTAGATTAGATAATAATTTAGGCCACCTATACAAAATAAATTATCAGCCATTAATGAAGAAATTACAGGAAAACTTAGACCATTGGAAAGAATTATCACTAACATTGATATGGAGGTTAAATTGCATTAAAATGAATGTCTTCCCAAGGATACAATACTTATTTAAAACGTTACCAATTTCCTTAACAGAGAAATTCTTCAATGAACTAAAGAGAATAATAAGGAAATTCTTATGGAAAGGGGGGGGGGGGGGAAACTGAGGATAGCGTTAGATAAATTAACAGAGTGGTACAAACAAGGTGATTTGCAGTTACCAAACTTTAAGAATTATTATAGAGCAGCACAATTAAGGTATTTATCAGATTTTATCAGACAAGGGAAAAACCAAATTGGACTAAGATAGAGCTAGATAAAATAGGGGACAAGGTACCGGAACATATACTTTATAAGTGGGTGCAATATAGAAGTTCACCAGTACTGCACCATCTGCTCAACATTTGGAAGAAGATTCACGTAGAAAGGAAAAAAACAAATTACCAACTACCAAAATTATTATTGACGCAAAATCAACTAATCCCTTTCACAATAGATAACCTTTCCTTTAGAGAATGGAAGAGAAAAGGGATTAAAAGAATAGAAAATTGTTTTTTGGGAAATAATTTATTATTATTTGAACAAATGGAAGTACAAATAGGGAATAACTCATGGTACAATGTTTGCATACCACCAACTGAAAACCTACTTAAAGGACAAATTGGGAAGCAGACTGAGATTACCAGAAGGAAGCAGCTTTGAATATGTGATTAAAGAAACAATGATAATAAAAAGATTTATAACAAACATGTACATCAAGCTGCAAGAGAAAGAAAATGATGAAATAAGCTATATACCCAAACAAAAGTGGGAAAAAGATTTAAACATAAAGATAAAAAATGAAATATGGGAAAAGTTATGCTCTGGAACTATGAAAAATATAATAAACTCAAGATTATGCATGATAAAGTATAATTGGTTACACAGGTTATTTATCACGCCCCAAAAGTTAAAAAAAAGAGGGATCCAACATTATCAGATGGATGTTTTAGCTCTAAGAAGGAAATGGGAACAACAGTACATGCAATTTGGGCATGTGATAAAATGAAAAAGTTTTGGGAAGATCTAAACCTGGTATTAAATAAAATCACAAAAAGCAACATACCAAAAAATCCAGAGATCTTTCTTCTAAGTAATATAAGAAGTAAAGAATTAGGCCTCAAGCTGGATGAGGCGCAAGAAAGATTTATTATGATAGCCTTAGCTGTAGCAAAAAAGTGTATAATGTCAACTTGGAAATCAGAAGAGAGCCTGAGAGTACAGCAATGGCACATTGAAATGAATAAATGTATTCCATTGGAAAAAATAACATATAATTTAATAAATAAAGTCACATTATTTGAACAAATTTGGGAACCGTACATGGAACATAACAGAGAGAGCCTACCGCGGACCTCCACCCCCTAAAATGATAAAATGATAAGACAAAATTACTTGATCCAGTGTGTAAAACTAGGTGACACAATTTTCTTGTTTATTTTCATTGTGTGATGACATTGTTTAATGGTTTTATTGTACTGTATATGTTGAACGTTTAATGGGTTTGGAGGGAGGTGGGAATGGGGGAGGGAAGGTAGGGTGGAAAAAAGGGGAGAAAATGCCACTGTGTATATTTAAGAGGGAAATGTTTGAATGTATTTTGATTGATATGGTTCACAGTGTGAAAAAATTTATTTATTTTTTTTTAAAGCTGCAAACCAACTTTAAGGAGCAAGGCAATGCTGCATCTATTGGCCCTATTGATCTATTTTTGCACTGCTGGTACTGCAGCCTTACACAAGATATTTACGATGCCATAAACTGATCTTTATGGTCACATGCAAAATATATGAAATCAAACCAATAAGAGTCATCTCATGAAATCTCACGCGATATCTAGTTAAAAGAGTTAGAGAGTAATCGTTGTACAACACATTAACAGGCCAGTGGCCAACGATTTCAATTCCACATTCCATTGCCACACTAATAAGTCCGTCCATGGGTCCATGTTAATGCCACCCAGAAACTGGAGTGTTGAAGTTTGCATTTTTATGATGTCCAAATATTACAGTTATGAGAAAAAGAACCACTAATTTTGTTTTTTTTCTATTAAATACAGGATTCTCTAGCTTTAAAACTTGTGTAAGAAAAACCAACATGTTCACTCAAAACAGACAAGCTAAATTAGAATTTAAATGAACTATTCAAAGCCATCATCCCAAACTAAATCGACCTTTGGCTGACAATTTAAAAGCACACTAAAATATGCTTGCTCTAAACAAGATTACAAAGGTGTTAATGCCCCACCAATTCTACCCAAAACTGGCTTAAAAGCACGACATGAAACAAAGCCCTCTCATGCAAAGAAAAAGCCCTACTGTAAAAGCGGGAGGTTTTCTGCCCTTACGTCAGAAGACTTACCTTCTTGAATGCGCTATAGCCAGCTCCAAGGTGCCGATTCCAATCATTCTCAGGGAAGGATAATCGCTCCGCCACCTCATGAATGTATAGCCACTGAATGCAGCTGGTAAGGGGAAAGCCGATGACGCTGTCAGCCCACGACCCATTTCCGCACTCACCCCTCTCCCGCCATGACCCCCTCAAGGCAGGGGTGGCTCGTGGGACAGGGCCAGCCGGCGGGGGCCATGAAAGCCCCACCAGCCACTCTGACAGATCACCGGCTGCTCTCTGCAGCTCAAAATGCAGCAGAGCAATGGCCGTCTTCCCTGCCCATAATCCCCCAGCACTTGAAACTGTGCAGCTGAAACTGTTCTAGAAAACACAGTGGTTCCAGCTGCATAAGCGATTATGGGTAGGGAAGACAGCCATTGTTCTGCCGCGTATTTATGATGGGTGGCGCTACGGCACCAGTCACCCTGCCTCCATCGGCTCTGGAGGACGCTAGGAGGCACCACTCGACATGAACCTTGTACTGCTGTCATAAATCTCGTTGTATAACTTGTACAATGACAATAAAAAGCTATTTGATTTGATTTGATTTGAATGCAGCGCAGGTGCAGCCTTTTAGGCAAGTTTTATGTTTTCCCTCTGACCTTGTAGCCGATCTGGCATGAAAGGGTCTACAGTTCTGCATTGTTCATGAGTACTCGCGATCATGGTGGAAGCGCTTTCCATTCATAACTTGCCACGCAGCCGGCAGCTGATTACAGTATCTGTCAAACCACACAATAGCCGCCAATAACCACAGGACTCACACACCAGCACTAAGGTGCCAGCAAGGTTCTGTTCTGATCATATCTCATTCTTGGTTTCCTTCCCCCTTGTAAATATTGAATAGTTTGATATTAGACTGATAATTTACATGTGTTAATTAAAAGAGTGGGGATGTTGAAGTGGATTAGAAGTGACCCTCCCAGAAAGCAATTAATTTGTAATGCAAGAACTGAAATCTATTCAAGTTGACTTGTTTGACATCAATCATTTCCATTTCTTAGGAAAGTACATCCTAGGATGTGTTAAGACACAAAACAGTGTACCTCAAACAAATTCAAGCAGATATGCTTATCAATTTGTAAGAGTTTGATCAAAATTGCCTTAA
Organism: Narcine bancroftii; assembly: GCF_036971445.1. Taxonomy (NCBI): domain Eukaryota; kingdom Metazoa; phylum Chordata; class Chondrichthyes; order Torpediniformes; family Narcinidae; genus Narcine; species Narcine bancroftii. Next base: position 310,343,456 of record NC_091470.1, on the reverse strand, counting down.
ATATTGTAATGGTTCACTATACCTTCGAAATGAGGTTCACTAATAGTATTAGTGAGGTAACCTTGTCTACCTAACGCTAATACTACTTATTCCTGCTGGCTCGACTCGAATAAAATATGTGTCTTGAATTTTGTGGTTCTGCTGTTTACTTTTGTACCTGCACAGGCAGCATGGTTATTACATTGGCCACAAGGACACTGGAACATCGAACAGAGTTGAAGTGCACCTATGGGACCCTTCAGCCTGAACTTCTTCACTGTTCCTAGGGAGCACTGTGATCCCTCATGAGGTTGATCTGGTTCCCTGTGCTGAGAGACAGTACCAAGCAGAGAACCCAAGGCAATTCAACCTTAAACAAGGTTAAAAAAAAGACTACCTTCTGCACCTTGAACAGGCTTCTTTAACTCTCAGAGGCTAGGTATGGTGAAAGGGTACAATCTGAGACTCAGACAGATTTCGGTTACAGGATTGACCTGAATTGAAAATTTATACTTTCAGCATCAGGTTAACTTTTTAGCCTAGATAAAAATTTACCAGGACATCTGATTTTGGCATCAGGTTACTTTGGTAGCTTTGGCAAAAATTGCCTGCTAAGTAGGGGGACATTTGGCAGTGTTCTCTCAGAGAGGTATGTCAGAGGACATATAATAATACCATCTAATACCTAGAGAACTTGTTTAAGTGCTGGTTATCACGTTGCTTGTAAGCCTGGAGGAAAGTTTTACTGGATAACGTGGGCTAGTACCATCTGACACTCAGATAACTGACTATTCGGCCATCAAGTTAAGATATTAACCTGGAAGAAAATTTAATTCGGCATGACAAACAGGAAAGACAGAGCACAAAAACACAAGATGAGGAATAATTTAAAGCACCATAAGAATAATGCACCCAGGCCAACATGTCAGACATAACTACCCCTCCACCCAACAGCCCCACCACACTCAGACACAAAAGGAGAACAAAAAGAAAAAGGGAAAGAATGGTATGGGGTAACAGCCAAAATGTGCCCCAAGCAAGGACGTAAATAGGAGAAGGATTAATAGCCCACCTCAGACTGAACCTAATGATAGCTGCTTCAAGTTTGGGGAAGAGGACATTGGCATGGGGATTGCACTGCTAAAGACAACTATGTGAAGGTCCCACAAGGCAGGAAAGTCCACATGTGAGAAATAAAATAATGAAGTTTGGGTTTCCATACATGTCTGGTATATCAACCCTGATCCTTAATTGGGAACCAAAGTGAAGCTAATAATGATTGGCAGCTCTATCGCCCCTGTGCAGTATTTGTTTTTATAAATTCTGACATTAAACTTTTCTCCAGGAGTTACCAAAACTAACCATTTGAAAGAGCTACAGATCAAGCTAGAAGGTGCTAAATGGAGGCTTCCAAGTGTCAAAACAGAAGTCCTGTAGAAGGCATTACTCAATTATGATCAACATTTAAATAAAAATTAAATGGAATAATTAAAGATCACAAATAGTTAAAATTTAACTATATTTGACCAGCACTAACTACAAAATGTTAAACTGAATTATCATTTCAAATTAAAAACCTGGTAGCTACCATTAAAATATTAGCAAGCATGAGAAAAAAAACAAGTGCACAATTTGTAAGTGTGCGAAAATACAGAGGCGACGACTTATAAAAAACGAACATGAGCAGATCGCAACAGGGTGAAAATATATCAAGTTCTGTCCACTTCACTTATTCTCTCCTCCCCAGATTCCCCACCTTTGAGAAAAAGAGACTGGTAACTGAATTAACCCTTGTTGTTCTGCTAATCTGTATGTGCACATTAGGAGTATTTTAAGTGCTGTTTTATTCCCGTTGACCCCACATTAAATTTTCTACTTGACATAATTCAAAGATAAAATGTTATTGACAAAAGCAGGCTAGCAACTAGCAGATCTAAAAATGCATGCAAAGAATTTTTTTAATTAAAAAACAAAGAAGTCATTTATCATTGCCCATTTTTCATACATTACTTCATCATGTTAGAAGGGGCAGCACTATTGACTGATCCATTTTTTTCCATTTTATTGCGTTCAGAAGATTAATTATTAGAACTCTTTTTCAAATGGACTCCTTGAATAGGTGAGAAATTTCATGTTAATGATCTGGAGCAAGAATGTCTCTTCATGACTCTGGCTAATTACTTACCAGCCTGCAAACTTGCAGGCTTTTATCTCTGGAGATTAGCGAGAGGTACTTGTCAGTGGTCAACATAGTCAGGACAGTGCATCAAAAACAATTAAAATTGAAAAGAATTTAAAGTAGATTTAGGAAACAAATTATCACAAATAAACTGGAATTCAATAGAACCATTTCCTGAATAAAGAATTTTAAAATATAAAGTTGAGATGAATTGCAAGCTCACAGTAGAGAAAATGAAGTTTAAGGAAGATGTGAAGATCAAATATTTTTATGCTGAGAGAAATAGGTACCTGGAACAATCTGCTTGGAGCAATGATAGAAACAGATAAAATTAAAAAACATTTAAGAGGCTTCTAGGTAGCCAAATGAATATGAAGGGATGTCTATCATGTTTAGGCAACAGAGCTTAAGTTTGATTTGCACATTAGGTCTGGCACAGACACAAAGGGTTGAAAAGACTGTTCCTGTGCTGTGCTATTCTATGAATAATTTTAAGGGGAAGTGAACTAAGCAGCAAAAACAAAAGAGAACTATTGAAAGGTGTCTAAAGTGAAAACAAGTTTGGCTGGAGGCTGCTGGAAAGGACTACAAATACCAGCACTGAGTAAATAACAAGTTTTTGTCTTAAATGCTATGTCATTTTAAATTATTTTTAGAAGCTGGATGAGAGGTAGAATCACAGCACCACCACAGTTCTGAAAAAGGTCACCTGTAAATCAGAGGAACAACACCTCATCTTCCGAATGGCCACCTTCCAATCAGATGACATTAGGACAACTTACACTTGATTGTTTTTAATTTCAAATCTAACTGCATGCTATACCATTTGATAGTTCAAAAGTTTTTGCAAGAAATACCTTTGAGTAAAATACCCCAAATAAGAAGGGATTGAGCAATACACGCGACATAAAATTTGTTGTGAAAACAATGTTTCAAAATCCTTACTGCAGTGTACATTTTACCTTTGCTTCAACTCAGAATATTCAATTTTAAACCACCCTTGTTTTTGTTAAAAAACACATTTTCTTTAAGCTGAGGACTCTTTAAACTCAATCGTAAGTTAACCTAGTGTTACTGTAAACAATGAAAGGAAATGCAATCAATAAATGGTTAAATCGAAAATTAACAAGGAATGCCTGAATATTTCCATTCCATTGAAATGCAGCAACTCCCCAACAGACAAGATATCCAAGTGATGGATGGTTTCTAGTCAAATGGGACAGTGAGAAATTTTAAAAGCTGCTTTCTTTTGCCTGATAGTTGACGGACCAGCTTTGTCAGACATGTAACTTGTGCACTTACAACAGAGGCACTGAGAAACAAATAATGGGAATAGAGTTATAAATTATGCTGGGCGGCCAAACAGATGTACAGTACCTGATAACTTTGTCATTTGATCATGTGCACAATGACCGCCACATTGGAAAGGAGGGAATGATAAATGATACTGTAAATACCTTGCTACAGATATGGCGGCATCCAAAATTTTAGTGAAGCGACAAAAAAAGACAAAGAAATACTTCATGCTAATAAGCCAGTCTCGGAAAAGGGATATCATGCCAGCAGAGACATACCTCTTGCCAGGAGGCCATTTTTCATGTTTATAATTAGCCATCTTTCACGTTTATAATCTGTTTACTAAATTATCATGAGTGCAGTGCTGTAAATATTGCTGCTTTGATTGTTAAGAAGGTACTGCTTTGACCTTAGTTTAAAATTTTGTTAAGGGAAATAATTCACTGCTTATGGACTACCTGACCCACTGAACTCAGATAATGTAAATGAGATAAATAAAGAATTTAATAAGTAATTTGGGATCCTGCAATGTTTCCACTACTTCTATCAAACCTAGACAGCAGGAATAGTGGAGTGCATGAATAGAACATTTAAAAAAATTTAACTGGCTAAAAAAAAATTGCAACCCCTGGCATCATTCAAAACGTGGGTGACACTGCAGGCTACAGAAGTGGTCCAAGGACTGCCAATATAAGATCACCTTGGGAAGCAAAGCCCGCACTGCCAGTAGGGATGGATTTATTATCATTAGGTGATAACATGAGCAAATATCTGAGAAATCAAACTAAGACTTTTTCGAGCAGAGCATTCACAGATGCATCAAGGCCACCTAAAGGAGAGTGATCCAACAGATCAAAGTAATGAGTTTCCTAACATCAAACCTTAAAATTACACCCTCATATAGAATCGGGATTGGAAGAAATTGTGAACTCAGTGGAAAGGGCATTTTCCAGGTGCTGTTAAGCAACAATAACTGCAGTAAAGCTTGAAAGATAGCCTCAATGAATGCACCAAACAGACTGAAGAAAAAAGACTCACCTAAAAACCTAAAGACTTTTTATTCTAACAGAATGAGGAAGAAAAGGGGTCAACCTGCAACATGAGAACTTTATTGCTATGACTTTTTGGTCGCCGGGATATTTGAACTGAATACCCGAGTTGTGAGTGAAAAGATTAATTTTGGGTGACAGTTTAATACCTTTTCAAATGTATCTTAATTATATGTTAACAAAATGAATGTTTAAAACTGTTTAATCTATCCCCATATTCTACCAACCCAATGGGAGGTATTTCTTCCCCCCCCCCCCCCCCCACCCCCCAAGACCCAGCTCCTACCCCATATGGGAAGTGGAATGGATTTTTAAGACTAAACAGATCACAGACAAGTGAAAGTAAGAAGATAAACATATGGAGGACAGTAGAGTATAACATAATATCTTTTATTAAATGGTACCTATAGTTATAGAACCATACTGAAGCTGGGAGAAAGTTGATGAAAAACTTTTAATGCATACAAGGAGACATTATTTTGACATAAGACATATTCACGGCTGATTACCAATTAGATGTGGTCCTGTTAATTGGGATATGTGGTTCTCCTATGCCTCATGTACAGAAGCTACTCTAATACCATGATTAGCCAGAGGTAACCAAGTTCAGGACGAAGAGAGGTATCTCTAAGATGGAGCAGGCCTTAATGATTCTGTTCCCTTTCGATGCTTCAAGAAAGGCATCCTAAGAGCTGATTCACCAACTCAGCGTTGGGGCTATTGGCTAATGAAATAGTTAAGGGGCTCCAAGTGGCAGGGAAGATGGTTTCTCAACTGTTAGCGGAGATAGTTGTCATCTGTACTGTGACAATCCAGAACTGAATGGACCCCAATTTTATTCTGGCTCATTAGGGGGAGACCTGTAAAATTAGAGGTCAAAATTACAGTATACATAGCTTGACGATATCACTTAATAGGTGAACAGGACTTGCATGAAATTTGTGCGAAATGCCTGACTGCACCTAGCCCTTTGCACAATGCTTTGGCACTGGATGAAAAATGTATTATGTTCAAGCTACCCTTGTAGATATACTGTTTTTATGCTGTCCAGAGACTTTTTTAGTTATCATATTCATGATTCAAAAGGAAGGTATGTTGATGTTTGTATTTTTATGATGTCCAGACATTAGTTATGAGAAAAAGCACCACTTTTTAAAAAAATTAAATTCAGAATTCTCTAGCTTTAAAAACCAATGTAAAGGGAAAAAAAAACACATGTTCACTCAAAACAGGCACTGGGCTTTTTCCAGACAAGCTAAATTAGCATTTAAATAAACTATTTAATAGCCATCCCCAAAACCCCCAGACTAAACTGACTTTTGGCTGACAATTTAAAAGCACACTAAAATATGCTTTATTCTTGAACAAGATTACAAAGGTGTTAATTAATGGCCCACTGATTCTACCCAAAACTGGCTTAACAGCACTACATGAAAAGCCATTCACAGTTACACTTTGTTCATGAGTAGTCGCGATCACACTGAAAGCGCTTTCCATTCATCAATAACTTCCTGCGCACCCGCCAGCTGATTACATTATCATGCCAAACCGCAGGGCTCACACACCAGCACCAAGGTGCCAACAAGGTTCTGTTCTGATCATACCTCATTCTTGAAGCTTCCTTCCCCCTTGTAAATTATCAGTCTAATAGTAAAATCAAACTATTCAATATTTACATGTGTTAATTAAAAGCATACAGAGTGTGAATGAGTGGATTAGAAGTGACCCTTCCAGATCGCAACTAATTTGTATATAAGAACTGAAATCTATTCGAGTTGACTTGTTCATGTGAACCACTTGTTTGACATCATTTCCATTCCTTAGGAAATTACACCCAGAGATATGTTAAGACATAAAACAATGTACCTCAAACAAATTCAAGGAGATATGCTAGATTGTCAGATTAAAAAGTGCCTTAAATATTATACTAGTTCATTGTACTTTCAAATGAGGGTCACTAGTATTAGTGAAGTGACCTTGTCTACCTAATACTATTTGTTTCTGTCAGCGTTACTCAAATAAAATCTGTATCTTGAATTTTGTGGTTCTGCTTTGTACTTTTGTACCTTCAGTCAGCAAGGTTATTACAGTAGGAAGAACGCCTTACATACCATCTTGGCAGTTTCCAATTAAATGGCATCAATATCGACCTCCAATTTCCATCAATCCCTTTCCCTAGTCTCTGTCAGTCCCCACCCCTTCCTTTCTTTCTTTCCCTTATCAGCGCTATCTTTCTTAGTCCTCTGCCCTCTCCCCATCACTTCTCAGATTCTTTCTCTTCTACTCTCTCACCTGTATCCACCTGTTACCTCTTATCTTTTCTTCATCTTTTTAAATTCCAGCATCTACTTGAAGAGGGCTCAGTCCTCAGTCACCTTTCTACAAATGCTGCTTAACCAACCGAGTTTCTCCACCACTTTTGTGTTCCGCAGGCCACTCTTATTTTCATGTACAGGTAGTCCTCTACTTTGGACCATAATTGGGACCAAAGGATTGGTCATAACTCAGATTGGTCGCAAGACAGATTTGCATTTCTTAATGAGGTATTAAAGCAATTTTTTTCCAAAATCATTTTCCAACAAATGAACCTTTAATGAAGAATCTCAGCATATGTACATTATATTTTTTTAAATTTTGGTCATACGTGCAGGTGGACATAACTCACATTGAAGACTACCTGTATTCAATTTAAAAATAGCCAAAAAATTATGAGAACTTATTCAAGGGACCGAAACGTCTATTCCTATTCACATTATCCTAGAACAACAAATTCCATGTTTTAATTTGTTTTAAATTGTTTCTCAAGACAAGGTTAGTAATTTTTAAAATTGTTTTCAGAATATAGAATTCAAATATGTTCATGGCCTTTTACACTCATTAAATAGTTTAATATCAGGATTCTAATGCAGGTAGCAATGAAAAGCTGGAGGGATGCAGGTGGTCAGGCAGCATCCAGAATGTCTTGAATAAAAGTCTGACCCAAAGCATTGACTGTCCATATTCATAGATGCTGCTCCCCAACTCCCTCCAGCTTATTGTTTGCTCAGAATTTCAACATTGCAGTTTTCATGCTTCCCTACACCCACCTTTTCTTCAAATCATAAAGTTCAAGAACTTGGCAAATACAAGTTTTACAATAATGAAGAAAGTGGGCTAATTAATAATTGATGCTACCAACAACCTTGGATTTACTCAGTAATGCCATTACTCACCCAGCCTTCTGTTTTCCAACTACAGTAAAAACTCCAATTATTTGGTTTGCCTTTCCCACTCTACTCTTACGAGCCCAAAGGACTCAAAAAACAGCTGCAAGAGAAATTCACCAAGACAATGGCTACTTAAACAAAACTGGTTTTATTCTCTCAATACATACATAATAAGATTAATACTATTGTGACAAATTAGGTTATATTTTATATTGTATATAGGTATGTTTTAAGGGAGATAAATTGAGGCAGGTTTTTTTAATGTAGGTCACATACAAACATTTCAAAACTGATCTCATTTAAAATGCCAGAACTCTGCTTGAGCCAGACAGCCCAGGATCCAGGTGCCTTTGCAAAAACTTTGAAGGATGCCTGTAAAGACTTCACAAGTAGGTGTTAATTGGATATGCTGGATTATTGTTTTGGAAAGCAACAGATGAATGAACTCAGAAGATTAGGTCCGGAGCCACAGTCTGTCTGAGTGCAGTTGACTGTTCTTGATTTTCTCTGTTGGCGGGGCGGGGGGGGGGGGGGGGGGGGTGGGGAGAAGATTGTGGTCCATACAACTGGCTGCATAATGTTTCACTTGAAATAAGGGAAACAAAAAGGAACTCTGTGATGATCTGAAAGAAAGAGGTTATCATCTGGAAAACTCTGATGGGGCAAGTTTCTTCGGCAAGACATTGAAGTGCCTGTTCAGAAGGAATCAGTTGTATGTGTCCAACGAGCAATAAATCTCTTTGAAAACCAACAAGAACCTTCCTGAGCAGTAACCATTTACCTTTCAAGCATCAAAGCCTGGTGAAATTGATAAATGTTAAATTCTGTGCACAGTATAAGAATTGCCTGATACCAGTGAACTTGGAGGAGTGAGAAGTGATATTGAACCATGAATCAAAGAACTTTTCTGAACTTACATACACATGCACTTAGAAGTAAAAGGGGGTTAAGTTAATAGTAATAAGTTAAAGTTTGATCCTGTTTTCATGTTTAAAGATAATTAAAAGCAACTTTTGTTAAAGTAACCATTTGTCTTGGTCAATATCTATTGCTGCTGGGTTTTGGAACTCTGAGCCCATAACACTATTACCTTAGCTTTACCCACTTCTAATTCTAAGCACACATGTATGTAATGTCTGTGTTCAGGAAAGTTATTTTTCACTGTCCAATCATTCACTTTTCACTTCTCCAAGTTTATTGGTGTCAGGCAATCTTCCATACTGTGTACAGAATTAATCACTAGGGTCTGATGTTTTAATTGAAGTTGTTACTGCTCAAGAAGGTCTTTGTTGGTTTCAGAGAGATATTTGTTGTTTGTTGGACACACAAACTGATCTCCTTCAATCAGCAACTGAAGTGTCTTACCGAAGAAACTTGCCTCCTCTTGCCTTTTTTCCACCTAAAGATAACCTTGTCTTCCAGGTTACCACAAGGAGTTTTTTTTTCCCCATTCCAGGAGAAACACAATAACCAGCCACAACCTCTGTAACTGACTATAGACATTTAGAATAGGCTGAACTCAGAACCAAAAACAAGTCTTGAAATGGGGTCTTGCAACAGATCTGCCAACTTGCAATCTTCACCACAAATTGTTGCAAAAAAAAACTCTGACAAACAATGGATGTTTTTTCTCTGTTTGCAAAACCACATGGGTGGCCCCTCCAAGGACAACAAATTTCAACCAGACATTTAAAACTCTGACACCAGATTAAAAGCAAAAGAGTTCTCAGTTCTTGAACCTGGACTCTGTTCAAACATGCCGGTCCATTAACACCTACTTCTGAAACTCTCACAAGCACTTCCATTGCCTCTTCAAAGCCAACTATAGACACAAAGTCTACCCTTACATAGCTCTTACATTGCAAATGAGATGTTTATTTGTGAAATGTGACCCAACAACTAAACCTCAATTTTATTAACATTCTATAACACTAGGGCCCAAAGCAAGACCTCAATCCTCACCATGCTCATATGTACTAGTCTGCAATGATACTCACCCTTATGCCTGCTTCTCAAGTATGTACTATCAGCAACAGGTTCTTTTTTATAAAGGTACAACAAATGATGCCTTCACAAAACCCTATGTCCACTCACTGGTAGGTCAAATAAACCAAATTTCAGAATAAGATCTCATCATTAAGGCACTTAATTACACAGTTCTAATAAACAAGCCACAACTTTGCCAAAACTTACACTCTACTGAAACAATGTTCAATTCTGACCTCTATTGTGGCAGGAAATTACCAAATTGACAGGAAATAATTCAAGGAGAACTTCAAAGCCTGCTTGAAAAATTGTAATATCCCCAAAAGCATGGCTGAAGTCAAAAAAGTACATTTGAACTGAAATTGAGATCTTTAGATCCCTTAAAAAAGATACTCAAAAACTTGTGTAACCAATTGCAGGAGATGACAAACTACCCACTACTCAAACATCTCTTGCCCCACTTATTTCAATTTGCTTTCAAGGGTTGGTGGGGAAGATACCTTTTTTGATTTTCACTGCGAATGCAGGATTTTGTCTCTACAAGGATTGTGTGGTGGCTTGTCCAACTGATAATTGTTCTGGACAGATGCATCCATGACAGTAGATTGACGAGGATGAGTTCATATTGGCTTCACACATCTGACAGACTCAATCTAGCACCAATGTCCTTTTGAATTCAGTCAGTAGTGAAGTTAGATTTTATTGATTAGTAAGGCTATCAAGGGTTATGGGGAAGGCAGAAGGGGATTTGAAAGGAAAAATACATCAGCTGTAATATGAATGGCAGAGAACACTCAATCAACCGAATGGCTTAGAACATACGAACTTAAGAAATATGAACACCTGACTTCATCTCCACCTACCCTGCCTTTTCCCCATATCCCTCAATTCCCCTAATGTGTAAAAATCTCTCCAAACTGGTCTTCAATATATTACTAATGTAGCCTCCTCTGCTTCAGTTGCCAGCAAATTCCATAAATTCACCACCCTCTCGGAAAAGCAGTTCCTCCTTTTCCCCATCTTAAATCTCCTACCCTGAATCTTGAGGCTATGTCCCCTAGTTCTAGTCTCCCCATCAATAGAAATATCTCAACTCCTCTTATCCATGCCTTTCATTATTTTATGTTTCTAGAAATCCCATCTCGTTCTAAATTCCAGCAAGTTCAGTTCCAGATGACTCCGCAACTCTATGCCACTGTGCTGCCACCTTTGCTGTGATTGCCCAGCTGATGGGATAAAACATACCTTGGGACGGAAATGGTGGTTTATGGTACTGCAAGATTAAATTCCACGAGTGTGGCTAGGTCACGTTATAGCCTATGATAGTCTGTAGATTCCAAATTGGCCTCAGCCTCCTCAGAACAAGCCATCAGGCGAGATTGCCCAGGAAGAAAAGGCAACAACTCATCTGAATAAATTGCTTTTGAACTGAGTATGGCCAATGCAAAAATCAATGTAAAAATAAAACTGAGTGTTAAAAGTTTTTAAAAAGAGATTGGCAAGAGATCAATGAATCAGTTTCCAGCTGACTAATGGCTAGAGTTGGTAGAAACGAGGAGAGAAAACACTTGGAACTGCACAGAGCAGAGAAAGGACTTATCTCGAGATCAGGTCATGAATGCGGAAAACCGCGCTTTTCACGCTACATCTTTGGACTGCAATACAGTGATTCATTAATTAACCATTATTTTGATTCGGTTACCGCTTATTCAAATCAATTTTAATTCAATCAAGTTATTAATAAAGTAGAGTGAATTTCTGCAATGTACACATAACAAAACTTTCAGGAACAGATTAAACGCTCAAGCTCCCCGTTTGCCACCAACTAGTAAACAAACCCAGCGTCGATACACGAGAATCAGTGCCGAACTCCTAATTTATATATACATAAACCAAAATTACAGCGGCGAGAACGACCACTGACTGGCCAGCGGTCGATGTGTGTTGGAAGTTCAGTCCGGCAGTCCGCCCACCTTGGGAATGAGGGCGACTAAGGCCGCCAGTCCACTGGGATCGTAGCCCACGATGGGGAACTTTCACTCTGTGAACTCGCTTGCTGGGAGGCCGAGGCCCTGGTGGATGAACCGGGCCGCCCCTCCCCATCCGATGCGAGCCTCGGACTCGCGTGCCGACTTACCCTCGTCCAGCCGCACGAGCTGCGGTAAGCGGTACGAGCCGACCAACAGGTCAAGGGGCCGCGCCACGCCGCTCCACTGGATCTCCTTGGTGCCGCTCAGCGTCTCCATGCTGCCCGTCAGCCAAGCAGAGGCGGGGAGCGCTCAACCGCAGGCTTCCATCCGGCCGCAAGGCCTCTTCGGGACGGTCTGCGGCCACCACTTCGAGAGCTCGGGTGATAGGCTCCGGGCCGCGCTCCCGAAACGCCATGCCAGGGATCCCAGCCCAGCCAGCCGCGGCGCCTCTCGGAGGGAGGGAGGAGGAGCTGCACCACCCGCCCGCCTGGTACAGCCTACCTTGAGGAGCCCGTCACTGCGCAGTCGTGGGCACCACCACCTCGCTCCCCTCCCCCCGCCCCCCAAGCACAACGTCCTCTGAGGGAAGGTCATCAACCTCAGTCGTGAACTTTATCCGCGTTTGCAGCCTGAGCATCGAGAGCTTTTTGTTCTCTTGTCCAACTTTAATTCTGTGGAAACTACGTCCACTTTTCATTTACCCGCAAAGATTTCGTTTTTCAATTCTTTAAAAAAAGGTACAAGTATTTCATTTATTCTGGTGATGCGCTTAATTTTTCCGCTGTGTTTCTCCTCATTTTTTTTGTGTTGGTGGCCCCAGATTTCCTTGTGCGACAGGAATCCTATCGGGACAGGAATCAGAGCACCGAAAGACAAACCCTTCGGCCCATCTCGTCCGTGCCGATCTATTTATTCCAAATCCGATCGGACCAGAACCCTCCCCATCCACCTCACTTCTCCGATCTTCTCTTCAATGTGGAAATCGAACCCGCATCCACCACCTTCGCTCGAGGCTGGTTCCACATTCTCACCGCCCTCTGAATGGTTCCCCCTAAACATTTCACTTTCGCCCTTAACCCATGTTCTTGCTTTCCCAATCTCAGTGGGGAAAAAGCCTGTTTGCATTTGCTCTGTCTTTACCCCTCATAATTTGTATCTCTATTAGATCTCCACTCATTGTCCAAAGCTCCAGGGAATAAAATTCTAACCTCTTCGACCTTCCCAATAACTAAGCTCTCAGCCACATCCTTGTAAATTTTCTCTGCACTCTTTGAATCATATTGATAGCTTTGGTCATTCTGGAATTGGTCTAACCAAGGTCTCTTCCCATTTCTCATCTGTATGTTACAACTTGACAAAATAATTCAAAAATATGAGTCATCTTCCACATGTATTTTCTTGATATCCAGTATTTTCTTTCTTGACTCCTCCACTTCTCTAACACCACATGACTTCATGGCATTTAAGCTGTATAAGGCACATCTCCAACTATAGATTTTGTTGATTTTTAATTTAGACTTATAGCAAGCTCACAGGCCATTTCAGCCCACGAGTCTGTGCTGCCCAATTATATCCAATTAACCAACAATCCCCGATATATTTTGAACGGTGGGAAGAAACAAGAGCACCTGGAGGAAACCCACGCAGTCACAGGGAGAACATACAAACTCTTTACAAACATCGCGGGATTCAAACCCCAGTACCAAATGCTGGCACGATAACAGTGTTCCACTAACTGCTACACCAGCTGTGCCGCCCTGAATTTCCTCACCAGAAATTCTGATATTTCCATTGATTCTATCTTTTCACAACCCATTTTCACCAGATTTTTGCAAACTTTGTTCAAGTTTATTTATCACCTGATCATTCCAGTACAACCCAACAAAACAGTGTCATGATGTAAAACAGTGCCAACACACATACAGACAAATGATACATCACACTGAGCATGGGTGGGGTGGGGGGGGGCATCCGGACTGTGATGCTAAGTCCACTGCTGTTCACTTAGCTGACCCACGACTGTGCAGCTAAACACAGCATGAACCACATCATCAAGTTTGCTGACGTCATGACCGTGGTAGGCCTGATCAGTAAGAATGACAAGTCAGCGCACAGAGATGAAGTAGAATCGCTAATAGACTGGTGCACAGCCAACAACCTGTATCTGTATGTCAAAACAAACAAAAGAGATGATTTTCAACTTCAAGAGGGCCCGGGGGGACCATGCTCTGCTGACCATTGACAGCTCCACCATTGAGGTCGTCAAAAGTATCAAGTTCCTTGGAGTGCACTTGGCGAAGAACCTCACATGGTCCCTTAACATAAACTCCATAGCCAAGAAAGCTGCAAAGGTTGAAGAAAGTTCATTTCCCACCCTCCATCCTCACTACGATCTACCAACAATGTATCAAGAGCATCCTGTACATCTGCATCACAACCTGGTTGGAAGCTGTACCTCCTCGGACAGTAAGACACTGCAGAGGATAGTGAAGTCAGCAGAAAAGATAATCAGGGACTCTCTTTCTACCATGAAGGACATTTACAACACTCGATGCAGATAAAAGGCAATAAACATTGTGAAGGACTCCACACACCCCTCACGTAAACTGTTATTTCTGCCATCTGGTAGGAGGTACTGCAGCACCCGTGTCCTTAAATCCAGATTGGACAAGAGCTTTTCTCCCCAAGCCATCAGACTCCTGAACTCCCAGAACATTTGGGGATTGGGTGCCATGGACTGTGAATGTATAAGTCTTAATATTTTAAATGTGTTGAACCTCTAACCTATTCTAACCTATATTTATGTAAATATGTTCTGTAGTCCTGGAGAAATACTATCTTGTCTTTCCTGTGCAAGCATGGTATGAACACAAATAAAGGTGATTTGACATATACATAGTTCTATATTTTCTTTGGCTTGGCTTCGCGGACGAAGATTTATGGAGGGGTAATGTCCACGTCAGCTGCAGGCTCGTTTGTGGCTGACAAGTCCGATGCAGGACAGGCAGACACGGTTGCAGCAGTTGCAAGGGAAAATTGGTTGGTTGGGGTTGGATGTTGGGTTTTTCCTCCTTTGTCTTTTGTCACTGAGGTGGGCTCTGCGGTCTTCTTCAAAGGAGGTTGCCGCCCACCGAACTATGAGGCGCCAAGATGCATGGTTTGAGGCGATATCAGCCCACTGGCGGTGGTCAATGTGGCAGGCACCAAGAGATTTCTTTAGGCAGTCCTTTGTACCTCTTCTTTGGTGCACCTCTGTAACGTGGCCAGTGGAGAGCTCACCATATAACACGATCTTGGGAAGGCAATGGTCCTCCATTCTGGAGACGTGACCTACCCAGCGCAGTTGGATCTTCAGCTGCGTGGATTCGATGCTGTCAGCCTCTGCCATCTCAAGTACTTCGATGTTGGGGATGAAGTCGCTCCAATTAATGTTGAGGATGGAGCGGAGACAACGCTGGTGGAAGCGTTCTAGGAGCCGTAGGTGATGCCGGTAGAGGACCCATGATTCAGAGCTGAACAGGAGTGTGGGTATGATAACGGCTCTGTATACGCTAATCTTTGTGAGGTTTTTCAGTTGGTTGATTTTCCAGACTCTTTTGTGTAGTCTTCCAAAGGCGCTATTTGCCTTGGCGAGTCTGTTGTCTATCTCATTGTCGATCCTTGCATCCGATGAGATGGTGCAGTCGAGATAGGTAAACTGGTTGACCGTTTTGAGTTTTGTGTGCCCGATGGAGATGTGGGGGGGGTGGTAGTTATGGTGGGGAGCTGGCTGATGGAGAACCTCAGTTTTCTTCAGGCTGACTTCCAGGCCAAACATTTTGGCAGTTTCTGCAAAACAGGACGTCAAGCGCTGAAGAGCTGGCTCTGAATGGGCAACTAAAGCGGCATCGTCTGCAAAGAGTAGTTCACGGACAAGTTGCTCTTGTGTCTTGGTGTGAGCTTGCAGATGCCTCAGATTGAAGAGACTCCCATCCGTGTGGTACCGGATGTAAACAGCGTCTACATTGTTGAGGTCTTTCATGGTTTGTTTCAGCATCATGCTGAAGAAGATTGAAAAGAGGGTTGGTGCGAGAACGCAGCCTTGCTTCACGCCATTGTTAATGGAGAAGGGTTCAGAGAGGTCATTGCTGTATCTGACCCAACCTTGTTGGTTTTCGTGCAGTTGGATAACCATGTTGAGGAACTTTGGGGGGCATCCGAGGCGCTCTAGTATTTGCCAAAGCCCTTTCCTGCTCACAGTATTGAAGGCTTTGGTGATGTCAACAAAGGTGATGTAGTCACCAAGGAAAGCTGCCTCAGGACCTTCGTGATGCCATCATCATCACCTGTGCAAAAACAAAGGCGAGAAATCAGACTGCTCAAACTACAGGGGAATCACGCTGCTCTCCTTTGCAGGCAAAATCTTCGCTAGGATTCTCCTAAATAGAATAATACCTAGTGTCGCCGAAAATGTTTTCCCAGAATCACAGTGCGGCTTTCGCGCAAACAGAGGAACTACTGATATGGTCTTTGCCCTCAGACAGCTCCAAGAAAAGTGCAGAGAACAAAACAAAAATAGTTTTATATATATACAAATCTTAAAATAAATTATTAATAAATAGTAAAGTCTCAGTGTTGTTCCAGCAATTCAACAGTCATTCACCAGTCTCACTGCCTGCAGGAAGAACAGTTCCTCAGCCTGGTGGTTCTGGCTCTAATATTTCTGTATCTCTTTCTTGACTGGAGTAGCTGGAAGATGCTGTGTGCAAGGTGGTGGAGGTCCTCCCGAATTTTGCGAGCTATCTTCAAACAATAACGTGAGTAATGTGAGGGAGGGGTGGGAGACCCTAGTGATCCTCTCTCTGCTTTTATGGTCTCGTGGTTTGATCTTCGATCTGATGCTCTCACAGTGGTTCTCATCTTTTTCTTTCCACTCATATACCACTTTAAATATTCCCTTTGCTATAGGTGTGCTCTGTGATTAGTAAGGGATTATTTAAGATGGTATTTGGGTGGAAAGAAAAAATTTGAAAAGCACTGTTTTAATCATACCTAATTGACTCGTTATATGCATGGTTTCATAACTCAAAAGGAGGTGACAATTTTTTCTCAAGCAAAATATTTAGTAACTATTGGGTTGAGAGCAGTGATTCTCAAACTTCTCTTCCCATTCACACGCCACCTTAAGCAATCCCTTACTATCACAAAGCACCGATGACATAGGGATTACTTAAAATGGTATGTGAGTGGAAAGAAAAAGGTTGAGAACCACTGCTCTACAGCAACCGTATCACATTGTGATGCAGTTGGCTATAACACTCTCAATAGATCTTCTCAGCCTTTATTTTTATTAAATTTTATATCATAAAGAAAAAAGATTGATGCATAATACTGATAGAGCTGTAACAATATAAAAATCTCATTAACAGAACAGAAAGTCCTTATGCACCATTATTTATTCAAGGATATATTTAAAAAAGAGAAATGAAGAGAGAAAAAAATTAAAAATATGATTATATAATCCAAACCCTAAACCATTCCAAAGTTGCATGGCAATGTAAAGAAAAAGTACTAGTAAAAATAAAGAGAAACACAAACCTATGAGATCATTCCCATTAAAGTTTGTGAAAGTAATTCAAAAAGGAGCCCCAAAGATTAGAAAAATTTAAAACACTTATTGAACATTTTATTTTCTAACATTAAATATGACATCATATTATGTAACCATTAATTATGAGGGGGAAAGGCAGCATATTTCCATCTGATCAAAATAACATCTCGCAATAAGAGAGGCAAAGGCCAGTACAAGACATTGAGATGAAGACAATTTCACTACCTTCTGTTCAACCATCCCAAACAAGGCTATTAATGGACCTGGTGTTAAATTTGCATTAATAATTATTGATAAAGTACAGAAAATCTATTCCCAATACTTGGTTAGGGTCAGATATGTCCAGAACATATGAATTTGTGAACCATCCTCATTCTTATGTCTGTCACAAAGAGAGCTAATATTAGAACATATAGGCTCTATACACAACTTTAAATTGTAGTAATGAGTGATGAGCACATAGAGATGATGTGTTAATCAACTTAAAAATGGAATTCCAAGATTCTTCAGAAATTGAAATATGGAGGACCTGCTCCCATGTTGTTTAATTTTGTCCAATAAAGTTTGCCTTGATTTCAACAAAGTGTCATATGCAACAGATATTAACCTTTTCTGATATGGTTGTAGATTGTAAATTGTTTCTATCAAATTCATAGCAGGAGTCTGGGAAACATTTGATACTTGAGAATGGAGAAACTCCTTAATTTGAAAATATCTTAAAAACACGACACTTTGGTCAATTAAATTTTGTAGAAAGTTGCTCAAATGTAGCAAGATTATCAAAAAATAAATCATAAAAATGTTTAATACCTAATCTAAACCATTCCTAAAAAGCAGAGACCACCAAAGGTGGTTGGAAAAAAATTGTTCAATAGAATAGGACTAACAAGAAGAAAGCCATGGAGTCCAAAATGCTTTCTCCTCCATGTGATGTCAAAGAAAGGGAAGTGAGAAAAAAATGAATTGCACATCATGATCCAAGTTAAAAGAAAGATCAGAAACAAACCAACAACATTCAACTTGAAAATAAAGTTGGAAACTGGATCACAAAGCAACATCCTCCCACTTAGATTGTACCGCCAAATGTTCCCTGAGTACATAAAGAATGGGTACCCAGAGGGAGGCACACTAGACGCAGCAAATGTCACGCTCACAGCCTACGGTGGCCCCAACATTAGACAACTAGGAAAAGTCCAAATAAACGGCAAACATAAAGGAAAGAACATCATATGCAGATTCTTCGTGGTTGATGCTGACGGACCAGCAATCCTAGGCCTGAATAGTTGTCAGAAATTGCAGCTAATCTCTGTAAACAACAAGATCAGGGAGAAGAAAATGTCCAAGAGGATCAATAGTTACACCCCACTTGAGCAATGCCCTTCGATCACAAATAAGGCCAAGGTCATGGACATATACCCTGAATGCTTTGATGACACAGTCGGGTGCTTTAGAAACTTTGAATACCACATTACTATAGACTCAAAACACAAACCAATAATCCATGCTGCACGGAAGGTGCCAATAGAGTGAAACGAAAGCTAAAGGAGGAGCTGGAAGAAATGGAAGAAAAATGAGTAACAGCAAAAGTAGTCGAGCCAACTGACTGGGTAAATTCTATAGTAGTAAAAGAAAAACCAAATGGCCACCTAAGAATATGTCTGGTCTTCAAAGACCTAAACCAAGCAATCAAAAGAGGGCACTATCCAATACCAATGCTTGAAGACGTCACTTCTGAACTAGCAGGATCCAAAATCTTCAGTAAGCTAGGTGCCAAGAATGGGTTTTGAAATGTGAAGCTAGATGAAGAATCGACATTGCTAACAACATTCAACACTCCATTCGGCCGGTGCATAGTCACCATCGCATCAGCAAGATTTCGACAGGCTTAAGGAAGTGGTCTGCAGAGAAGTAGAACAGAGCTACTATGACAGAAAAAAAACTGTCACATTACAAGTAGATGCTTCCATCAGAGGCCTCAGGGCAGCATTGGTGCAGGAAGGAAAACCGATAGCCTTTGCCTCAAAGATCTGACAACAGCAGAGACCCAATATGCCAATATTGAAAGAGAGCTGTTGGCAGTCGTAAATGGATGTGAAAAATTCCACAAATTCCTCTATGGGAGACAGTTCATGGTAGAGAGGGATTATCACCCACTGGAACACATCCAGAAAAAGAACCCAAGCAAGGCACCAGCCAGAGTACAGAGGCTACTCCTCCAGCTCCAGCTCCAGCCTATACCTTGAAGTATAGGCCAGGGAGGGAAATGGTGCTTGCCGACGCTTTGTCACGTCTTTCCCCAAATGAAAAATACAGAATGAAAGACATGGAAATCAAGATACATCACCTCGTCAGGGTAACTAATAACAAACTAAATCTGATTAAAGAAGAAACCGTAAAGGATGAAGAGCTGCAGTTGCTCTCCCAACAGGTGATACAGGGATGGCTAGAAAGGATAAAACAGGTACAGCCTACAATATGTCAGTATTGGTCTGTCAGGGATGACATATCACTGGAGAATGGTGTACTGCTGGTTGAGTCTCGGCTGATAATATTAGAGACAATGAAAAAATAAATTCTCCAGAAAATACACCAAAGCCACATGGGAATGGAGAAATGCAAACTTAGAGCAAAGTCAGCAGTTTACTGGATAGGCATGTATAAGGACATCAAAAACATGGTGGCTACATGCCCGGCATGTCAGACATACCCTACAGAAAGATGAGATGATATCCCCGGAAATACCCACCAGGCGATGGCACACAGTGGAAGCAGACCCGTTCACAGAAAATCAAGAATGGTATCTGATTGTGTCCTGCTACTACTCCAAATTCCCCTTCATTAGGGAAGTGAAGGACCTGAAAGCATCAACCATCACTGCTGCAGCTTGTGCACTCTTCACAGAACAGGATACCAGAACAAGTGATATGTGATAATGGGTCCGAATTCACATTGCGTGAATTCAGAGAAATAGCTGCAGAATATGAGTTACCATCTCTATTTCATCACCACATTACCCCAAAGCCTATGGATTCATTGAGAGGCATGTACAGACAGTTAAACACACTCTCACAAAAGTGTCGAGAGACAAAGGAAGATTCCCATCTCGCCCTTCTGTCACTGCGAGCCACCCCTTTGAGGGCTGACATGAAATCCCCGGCAGAGCTTCTGAATGGCAGAAAGTACAAGACAACCCTACCATATAAAATCCATCCACCAGACGACCAAGAGGAAACAAGAAGAAAGTTGACTAACATACAAGAGGAAAGTCGTCAACATTACAATAAACATGTACAAACACTACCAGAACTCTTCAGAGGGCAGTATGTGCATGTTCAAGATCCAGTGATTAAAAACCTGGAGTCCAGCAAAGATTGTTAGAGAAGCTGAGCTGCCAAGGTCATACATCATTGAGACAGAATCTGGAAGGCAGCGGAGACGAAACAGGACCCACATACGCCCAACACCAGATCTGACACAGAAAGTGCCAGAAGCACCAGCAGCTTCTAAAAATCCAACAACCTGTGAAGGAATCAGAGTTGAAACCCGAACCAACAAGACCGTAACAGCTGAACAGCAAGAAACAGGAGAACCGAGGCAAATAACACCACCACCCACAACCGTACTAACACCACCAAAGCAGACAGACACAACAAAGTCTACGAGGTGGAGAAACAACAAACTACCACCAGTGCGATTCCGCTAAGAAGAATATAGAACTGCAATTGTATAATTAGAATATTTAATTCTTAAAGGCAAGTACAGGTAAAGAAGCAGTAACAATTTATTTTTAAGAAATTTAAATATTAATAAATCTTTTAATTTTTAATACTGTTCCTTTTTTTAAAGAAGGGAGATGTTATATACAGTGGAAATTTGTGACTATTTTATGCTGGAGAATGAACACTGCAAAACTGTAAGAGTCGCATCACACTTGAGTGATGAACATGCTCAGTGTGACAGTTTATTCATACATGACCAGCAGCTTGAGATGTGAGTAAAGGTTTGTGCTCTAAACTTACAAGTTTCTCTTGGTATTTATTAAGACCTCCGATTGTATAACCGAGGACATAACAACTATCTTCTAAATATGTGAGTTCTTCATACATGTAGATAAAAAGATCTGGCAGCATTTATTCACTAACCATGAGAGAAGTCTTGATCTTTTCTCCTCAGGGGAATCCATACAAAGTAAAAATCATAAAAGCTCATTTAGCTGCATGCACAATGATCTTCTCCCCTGAAGAAAACCCACCTGCAGTAGTTTTAGGATGAGAAGCTGACACCATCTATGCTGATTCTTCTCCAGTGTATACCAATCTTTCTGTCACCTACCTATTTTCACCTTCTTGCTTGAAATTCTCTCATTATGGCTACATGTATCTCTCTTTATCTCTCCAGATACAAAACGTGAATGTAATAGGCTCTTTCTCCCACTGCATTCTCCCCTTCCCTCCCCTCAATAGAATTCACACCTTCCATTCTGATCTGACTTGTTAATGCATTGTGTATTTAAATAAATTGTCTTTAAAATTGACAAAGACGATCTGAACATACAAGGTGCTTGTGAATTAAGACTGATTTTAACATTGGATTTCATATGTTCAGGTGATTACACAAAAAGATCTCTTGATTGATGCCTTGTTCATTGGTACCGAAGGTGTGTCGGGAATAATAAAGACATAGAATTGAACTGAATAGAAACAGGCTTTAGGTCCACCACATCGATGCCAATCATCCTGCCTATCTACACAAAATCCACTTGCCTGCATTAATTCCACATCCCTCTATGCCAGTGGTTCTCAACCTTCCCTTCCCACTCCACCTTAAGCAATCCATTACTAATCACAGAGCACTGATGGCAAAGGGATTACTTGAAGTGGTATGTGAGTGGAAAGAAAAAGGTTGAGAACCTCTGTTATAGACCTTAACCAGAATCTGGTCAGAATCATCACGATAGCAAAAGTTTGAACCAGAGATATTTTTCAAACATTTGTTTCTGTTTCCTAATACAGTACCATCTAACTCTGCTCATGCATCAACTCACCTGCTGTTGAAAAGTCTAATCTATGCATTTGTTAAATTTGACAATTTCATGCACATTTACCAAGGCTTTCACATTCTGTCCTCCATAAACTTAAAATTATCCATAGCTCTGCAGCACAGGTAAGGACACTTTTTGTCTAACTTTTTTTCTCTTTCATAAACAGTGGGAATGGCAGACAGGCCAGGGATATGCTTCTCTTGCAGAAAGTGGATAGTCTGGGAAGTAAACAGTATCTTTGATGACTTCGTTTGTGAGAAGTGCATTCAACTGCAGCTCCATAAAAACTGTTAGGGAATTATATTTGGAGCTAGATGATCTCCAGATCATTTGGGAGGCTCAGCGAGTGATAAACAGGAGTTATGGGGATGAAATCACACCTCACAGGCAGGAGGAAAGCAGCTGGGTGACATGCAGAAGAGGAAAAAGGAACAGGCAAGCAGTGCAGGGTACTGTTGTGGCCATTCCATTTTGGATACTCTTGAGTGGTACAACATACCAGAGACAAGCCTTTGGTCAGGTCTCTGGCATAAAGTCTGCCCATGTGGCTAAGAAAGTGAAGGAAGAGATAAGGAGAGCTGTAGTGATAGGGATTCAATATTGAGAGGAACCAATCAGAGATGATGTGGAAGAGATTGGGAATCCTGGCAGATATCACCAGAAATGACCTCTTAACTCTTGTATTCAATCCCCCTATTAGTGAAGCCCAAGATTTCAAAGATTTTCTTAATTATCCTATCAGAGATAGGAGAGATGTCTAGATTTGGACCCCAAGTTCCCTCTGTTAATCCACACTCTCAACTGACCATTAGCCCTGTACAAAGCCTTCTGGTTTGTCCTTCCAAACTGCTTCACTTCACACTTAACCGGATTGAACTCTGTATGCTACTTTTCTGCCAAACTCAGTATCCTGTCTATGTTCTTCTGTAACCTACGACAACCTTCAGCACTATCCACACCTCCTCCAACCTTTGTATCAACCACAAACTTACCAACCCATTCTTCTGCTCCTTTATCAGTCATTTATAAAACTCACAAAGAGCACAGAATCACAGAAAAAAATTGCTGTGGAATTTCTGACCTCCAGGCAGAATGTTTTTTGTCCACTGCTACTCTGCTTTCTACATGCATGCCATGCCTCACAACTTCCTGAATGAGTCTCTCATGGGAGACCTTGACAAATCCCTTACTAAAATCCATATAGAGCACACCTACTGGCTTACCCTCATCAATTTCTTTTGTTTCCTCCTCAAAAAACTCAATTAGGTTCATGAGGCACAACCTTCCTGTCACAACCCATGCTGATTATACTTCAGTAGATTTTTCCAAATGTTCATAGAACCTATCCTTAAGAATCGTCTGCAATAGTTTGCGCACTGCTGATGCAATATTCACAAGTCTATAATTCCCAGGATTCTCCGTTATTCTTTTTAAATAAGGGGGCTACATTTGCATTCTTCAATCCTCCAGCACTTCTTCTGTGGCCAAAGAGGACTCAAAAATCATAGCTACTGCCCCAACTATCTCTACCCTCACTTCCCACAGCAACTTGGAGTCTATTGTGTCTGGCCCCAGTGACTTAACAATCTCCCTTACAACATCATCCAACTCACAAGCTGGTTCTATTCCAACCTAGCCCTGATCAAGGCCCTTTTCTCTTGTGAACACTGAAGCAAAGTATAAATTTAGGACCTCCCCAACCTCCAGACGCATGTTGCCTCCTTTATCCTTTCACAGCCCACCTTCAATCTCATCAATTTTCTGTTCTTCACATATGCATAGATTGCTTTGGGGGTCTCCTAAATCCTACTTGCCAAGGCCTTCTCATGCCCCTTCGAGCTCTCCCAAGTCCTTTCTTAAACTCCTTCCTGGCTACCATATTACTTCTCATGAGCCTTTCCTGTTTCCCAAATCTAATGTATGCTTCCTCTTGACTAGCTGCCTCACCTGTTTTGTCAACCACGGTTCTCTTTTCTTATTATCTTTTCCCTATCCCAGTGGGACAAAACCTATCCTGAACCCAATGTGAGTGGTCCCTAAACTTCCTCCACATTACTTCGGTGCTTTCACCCTTGAACATTTGTTTCCAATTTACTCTCACTAGTTCCTACCTCATCCCATTGTAATTAGCCCTTGCCCAAATAAACTTTACATTTTAAAAAAAATATTTAATTGTTTGCATCGTTACAGGAAAAAAAATGAAAACATTAATCAAATATCCATAGCCAATTAGACAAAAAAAAACTTTTATATTTTTCTCCCCATCCCCCCTCCCACCCAAAAGTAAAAGGAAAGAAAATAAAGAAACAGTTACCATTTAATATACAATAATATTAGCATATACAATCAGTAATTGCTATTAAAAAAGACAGAAGACGTGGATGGAAAATTATCCATAAAATCCATATATGGTTTCCAAATACTATAAACATTTTCAACTCGATTCCTTAAACTATACGTATTTTTTTCCCCCCCAAAGGTAAACAATTTCAACACTTTCCTATTTTGTCTGCTTTTATCCTTATCCATATCAGGGAGTTGTGGTCACTCTCACCAAAGTGCTCACCCACCGAGAGGTTCGCCACCTGACCAGATTCATTATTTAGAATTAGATCCAGTATGGCCTCTCATCTCGTCAGCTGGTCCACATACTGAGTCAGGAATCCTTCTTGAACACACCTGACAAATTCAGTTGCATCTATCCCTCTTGCAAACTGGTAGCACCAGTCAATATTAGGAAAGTTGAAATCTCTGTAACAACAACCTTGTAATTACTGCACCATTCCAAATCTGCCTGCTTATCTTTTCCTCAGTGTCCAGTAATGTTCTCTGGTTCTATGTCCAGATAATCACTCCCGTTTTCTCTGTCCTACATTACCTTAGCATGAAGCATTGCCATGAGTTTTAAAATTCTCTTCCTTATTTTCATTGGGCCTTAATCTCCCCATCTTTACATTTTTCTCCAGCCCTCCAGCTCTGCAATCCTTTGGTTCTAGCTCCTTTGTTTTGGTTATCTAATTGAAATTGTGTCACCACAGGCAGCCAATCTCATTAACAAATTCCCACATCCATGAGAAGAATTCTTTTATTTTTTTTCAATGTTTTTATTGAAATTAAAATTGAAGTTCCATATTGAAAAATTCAGAGTACATAGACATACACATTAAAAGTCAAAAAATAGTACATCGCACTTAGATCATACCAATTCATCCACAATAACCTGCATTCTCAATTAAACAAATATTACAGTAATATTTTATGATTTTATTATAAAAAGATCTAAACGCACTCCCAAAAATGAAGCTGTTTGGCATGGAGAATCCACACCTTGTAGTGGGAGCTGCAGCAAAGAAACTCACAGCCACCACCTTGGATGCTCTCAATGACTGTTTTGTTCAAATCCCGCACTCGCCCCTTTAAGGGCAGTATGAGCTTGGCCACCGCGTAAGTGGTGACATCATAATGACTGCCTGAGGCACGTGCTGGGCTGGAACCATAGGGTAAGGAGGTCCCTATTCTCATGGCTGCCCCATCATGCAGCAGTACAAGCGAGGCCAGTTCACCACGAGAGAGTGCACCACCACAACCTTTGCTTTCTTATCAATTCAGAGATTCTGAAAATAATTCATAAATGATTCCCACAGTTTGAAAATTTAAACTGGATATTAGGCATCTAATCTAAATTTAAATATGACATGATGTCATGTAGACATTGGGTATAAGTAGGCACAGCAACTTCTCTCCATCTGAGCAACACTGCCCACCTATCCAAAAGAGAAGTAAAAGCTAACACATGCAAATCTAATTCCATTAAAGTTATGCTACTCTCTCCAACAATTCCAAACAAGGCAGTTAAAGGATTAGGCTTAAAATTAACTTTAAAAAGTACAGAAAAAAGTTTGAAATACTTTATTTCAGTACTTCTCAAGGCTATGGCCTGTCCAAAATATTAATTAATGAAGCATCTCCATTGTTGTATCGATCACAAAGAGGAGATACATCCACTTAAAAATGAGATAATTTGACTTTGGACATGTTAGCTCTATGAACTACTTTAAATTGCAGGAGGGAGTGGCAGGTACATAAAGATGAGGTATGAACCAATTTGAAAATTACATTCCAAGTTTCTTCAGATATTAAAAGCTGTAGGTCCTGTTCCCAGGCTTTAAAACATTTTTTTATCTAAAGGATCCTCTTTTATTCCCAATGACCTAAATGTTAGATACTGAACCATTATAGAAAAGTTGTAAATTAAAAATTACATCTATTAAACTTTTATTAGTGCTCATACGAAATGCATGCAA
This sequence comes from Narcine bancroftii, assembly GCF_036971445.1. Classification (NCBI taxonomy): domain Eukaryota; kingdom Metazoa; phylum Chordata; class Chondrichthyes; order Torpediniformes; family Narcinidae; genus Narcine; species Narcine bancroftii. Next base: position 310,316,856 of record NC_091470.1, on the reverse strand, counting down.
TTGAGATCAAAAATTCTCTAATCTGTAAATAATGAAAAAAAATGAGTGTTTGGTAAATCTATTTTGACAGTTGTTCAAAAGAAGCAAGACTTCCTTCGATACTATTTTATAAAAGCTATGTCAATCATGGTAGGTTTAAAGAAATAATTAGAGAAGAGTTCTTAACTTGATTATCAGTAGGGAAAACTGAACTAACCTTGCATCATTGGCAATATGTATGTCTGATATTTTAGTTATTCTGTTCTGCAGTAATTCTTTTGCAGCTGAATTATTACCTAGAATCCATAATGTATTACAGAACTAGTCTTTTATAAGATGGGTAGTTTAAGGATGGCAATTTCCATTCATTGAGAGTATTAATGAAACTCTTTTAATTATAGTTTGGAGGCTCTGATTATTAATTTTCCAGATACTTATTGACTTTAATTTTACAGTTTGACATGCTGAAATTTAGAGTCAAGATTGCTGCAGTTCATTCCCATAAACATTCTTCCATGTCATCTAAGTTGTTACACATGTATTATCATAGGAGATCAAAGCAGTATGATAACCAAAGCCAAAACTGTATTGCCAAGGGCTTGTGCCTTCACTCTCTCTGGTTTCAGCTGTTAATCAATGTATTCATCATTGAATGTACTTATTGCTTTTGTTCACTTTTTTCTTTAAGGAGTGATAAAAGTGATTTTTCTCCAGTGGATGTCATGTTAACTCTTTTTTTTCCCCCAAATACTAAGCCTTTCATCATCTTGCCCTCTATGTTGACCTGCCATATTTAGTTAACATTCAGAGTTATGCAAGGCAAACTTCATCATATAATATAATTTGTAATGCATCTTTTGAAAGAAGGCAAAACTGTTCTTGAGAATTATTAAACAAAACAAACTTTTATGGAAAGATTCATGATGTGACTTAATGTATTAATGGTAGGGCATTTGATGATTTAAAGTACAATCTCTTTATTGATGGTGACTTCAAAATTCTGTACATTAGTGTGTTAAGAGCCCAGAGGACCTCAAAATCCAGCAGCAAAAGATATTCACCATCAAATGGTTACAAACAAAAGTTGCTTTTAATTATCTTTAAACTTGAAAACAGGATCAAACTCTAACTTATTACTATTAACAGCCCTTCTAATTCCAAGTGCACATGTATTTAATGAATGTGTAAGTTTAGAAAAGTTATTTAATTCACAGTCCAATCTCACTTCTCATTCCTCCAAGTTCACTGGTTGCAGGCAATTCTTATACCGTGCACAGAATTTAACATTTATAAAGTTCACCAGGCTTTGGTGCTTGAAAGGTACATGGTTACCACTCAAGAAGGTTCTTGTCGGTTTTCAGAGAGATTTGTTGTTCCTGAACACAAACTGATTCCTTCTAATCAGCCACTTCAGTGTCTTGCCAAAGCAACTTGTCCCATCACGGTTTTTCAGATAATAACCTCTTTCTTTCAGGTCACCACAGAGCTCCTTTTTGTTTCTCTTATTTCAAGTGAAACATTAGGCAGCCAGTTCTCTCTTCTTGTGTGGACCACAAGGGCTTTGACCAGGCTGAACTAAGAACTCACCACCCGTCTTCAAAATGAGGTTTTTCCACAAGCTTGCCAGCTTGTCCTGTTCCAGTCCCAGCTGCTGCTACTGAACTGAATTCTCTCTCTCACTCAGAGACAAGCCTGTTTTACTCTCTGCTTATAAAACCACATGACCCTCTTAGCACAGCAAACTGTACTCAGACAGCCTGCAGCTCAGACAAGTTCTTTCATCTGTTGCTTTTCAAAACAACAATCCATTAGTGAAGACTCTATAGGCAATCCCCACAGCTTTTGCAAAGGCATTTGGAGCCAGCCTGTCTAACTTGAGCAGAGCTCCAGTATTTTAAATATTTTTTTGAAGTCATTGTATGTGACCCACACTAAAACAAAAACCTGCCCAAATTTATCTCCTTTTAAACATATCTATACACAGTATAAAACACATCATATTCTGTCACAATCATTATATAGTGTTGACACAAAAACACTTAAATTGATGCAAAGTGTTTACGAATGAGGTGGGAGAGACTGGGGTGACAGACTGTTGTAAACTCATGAAATTCTTGCTTCCAGTGAAATCTCCGTTCAGACAAGAGGTAATCAAAACTCCTCTTTTTAATTGTTATGGGAAATGAAGCAAGTGACTTTCGCAAAGCTTCCAGAATGCTTTTGTAGGTCAGCTGAAATATGACCTCTTTCTGGTCACAATGTGGTACATTAAGTCCCCTTCAAAAGTGACCTTTCCTTTGTCCAGAGTGGGGCACACTCTTTCCCCTTACAGGGAGAAATCAGACAAATTGTCCATTACTACACAAGGCTACTTCAGCACAGTATTACTTCAAGAGATGCTTCTCCAAGTGCTGCTTCCTTAAAATTACCCTGATCAAACAGGAACACTTCCTCTCTCTTCAGAAGTTACAAATTTAAATACACACTGTCCCAGTCTGCTGTCAACAACAGACATCTCCAAAACTTGTAGGGTTTGCAGCTTGATTTGTTCTGTAAAGTGACAGTCCCATTCAAATGAAAATGAACTGGGAGCATGTAATATCTGCCACCAATAAAGAAAATTTTGAGCTGTAAAAGCAAAGTTTTAACTGCAAACTACAATGTTTGAAGTAACACTAACACATTCACATGACATAATACAAATATGACATTTTCCAACAAAAATTACCCAACCATTCTCAAAAACCTCCCAATAGCTTTATTGCCTGTGGGAATGGGAAATATAGAAATTGTCTAACTCGCCTTGACCAACTACATACCCAAGATAAGTCACAGTAGTATGGCCAAATTCACTTTTAGCTAAATTAACAGTAAGGCTGGCTTTTGAAAGTTTGACAAATAATTTCTCTAACTCAGAAATGTGTTTCCCATATGTTATCCTCTGTAACCAAATCATCAATATAAGCATCCATATGCTCTAAACCTTAAGTTACAGAATTAATCATCCTTTGGAATGTCCCTGGAGAATTTTTCATTCCAAATGACAAAAATATTATATTCATATAATCCTGATGAAGTCACAAATGCAGAAATTTCCCTACCTCTGTCTGTTAAGGGAACACACCAGTAAACTTTCAATAAACTCCATCTTTGTAAGAAAAACTTTGCTTTTCCAACCTTGTCCACATAATCATCCACCCCAGAGATTGGAGAAGCACCTGTCTTTGTAACCTTCCTATAATCAGTGCAAAATCTAACCATCCCATCTGATTTAGGCACCAGGACACAAGGTGAACTCCAATCTGAGGTAGAATGTCTAATATAATTCTTTAACATATATTTAATCTCTTGATCTACCAGTTTACATTTTTCAACATTAATTTGATATGGATGTTGTTTGATAGGTTTGGCACTTCATGACAAATTATTGGGATTCTCTTAGGCATATCTGAAAACAGGTTCATAACTTTTAAAAAAGTGGCTGATTCATTTATTCCTTTTTCTGAGGCTGAAGGTGAGCCAACTTATAATCAAAAGTTTGCAAAATACTCAAATTAGACTGATGAACTGGGACAATGTTTTGTTTGGTGACCCTAACAAGAGTCAGGCTGTGCCATCTCAGGGACCCTAAATTCCTCAGTTTTATCAATAACCAACACCTCTAGTGAAAGCTGTTCGTTGCTACTTGCCAAGTTCTCAAAATAAGAATTTAACATGTTGACATGGCAATTGTGTTTTACATCTCCGATCAGGTGTTTTAACTACATAGTTAACTTCATTCACCTTTGACTATCTCATAAGAACCTGAAAATTTTGGCCAAAAAGGATTAGAATTTGTTGGGAAAAGAATTAATTCTTTATTCTATGGTTTAAAATAATCTCCAACTGGCATCTTCTTAATGTCTTCCTCAGAGAGAACCTTATCTCTCACTTCAGCAAGTTCAGGATCTCTGTTATGCCACGCTTTAAACTCTTTTTGGGAGAATGACAAATCCTCACTCTCAGGTTTAACACCAGAACTCTGGCCCAAATTGTCTGCACTGGCAAGATTTTTAGACATAGCTCACATCATTGCACAGGCTGGATATACATCCAAATCTGTCTTTGTTTCATCAATGAATGGCTTGTAGTCATCCTCACTTCATGGACAACTTTACCGTCTACAAGGTAATTTCCCAATAATTACAACACTCCTTCCAGTGGTAAATCTGATCAGATCCCTGTGGTGACAGTTCCATTAACTAATTCTTATTTCAACATGATCTTGTGCAGAAATATTGACTCTAGGTCATCCCTGAAACCTCAAATCAAATTTATGTCACCCACGGGAGTCGACTCACAAAACTCCAAAACACTGTCCAACATGAGTGGCTGAGTGGCCCCAGTAACTCGAAGGATTTTTACTGTCATTTGTCGTGAACTTCCTTCAATGAAACCAAATCCTCTGACACAAAATATTTGAACTCCTTCCTAATGTTACCATCAGGTCTGAAACCCTTTGGTTTCCATTTTTTTTCATCTTTTTGAATACAGACATCTGGTGCTACCTTCTTTTACAAAAACAAGACTTAAAATTAATACAACCCCCCCCCCCCAAAAGCTGCAAAGCAATACCCCCTACTAATTGACCGGGTGTGGTCAATACCACTAGTGGCACATGACTTCGAATTCAGCAGGGATCATCTACCCCTCCCTGGCCAGACTTTCAAGAAAAATTAATGTTGATTAACAGCTTCCTGGAGAGGTCATAACTCAACTTATTATCTGGAAATGAATTAGCAAAAGTTAGTCATCCTGATATATCTCAAAAAACTGATCCTGATATTGCCCATAAAACACCTTCAACACTGATGGATATCTAAATGCTGATTTATACCCCTTCTTCCACAAATCTGTCTTAGCTTGATTAAATTCCTTACATCTCTGTATCTCTTTATCCTGACTTAAATCAGCATAAAAGAAAACCCTGTTGCCCTGAACCATTATTGGGTTTTGATCAACATGGGCTTTCTGTACTGCAAGACGTAAAATCTCGATTCTGATATCTTAAGCATCTAATTAGAACCACTCACGGTGGTTGCCACAGAAAAGGCTTCCTTCTTCACGCTCAATGTGCTCTGTCCAGTTCCAATCCTTCTTGAAATAATTCCTTCCCCAACATTTCCAGAATCCATTTACGAAAAAAAATTGTAGGATCTTTTCCTTCAATATCTTCAAGAAGTCCAGCTATTTTTACATTATTTTGTTGGCTGTGATTCTCCAATGAATCTATTTTTGCAAAATATATTCTTTTGCATGTCACATCCCATTACTGATTCTTCCATCTGGTTCATTCTATCTTCAACTTTCTTACATCTCTCTTGTACTTCATCCACTGCAATTAGGCATTTATTAAGATCCCCTTTCATGGCATCAACACCTATCAGACATTTTCCCTTTTACTTCCACAAATTGTTCACCTATATTATGAAAACCAGTTGTCATATAAGCCATAATATTTTCATTTTGTTTTGTTAACTCTTCAAACATTGGCTTCGGCTCCATACTAAATCGAGCTTGATGCTTCCTTTGAATGGTAGGCCCAGATTTTTCACTTTTTCCCACAAATTTAATAACTAATTTCTTTTGTTTCTGGCATCTTCATTTTTTGTAACCGCAACACTAAATACTCTGATGGATTTTTAAAAACTTTTAACAGTTTTTATTTTCGAGCATTATTATATCCAGCCAGGGAGCAACGGATCCCAATTTAGTGTGATCCTGGATGAGCCCCCAATTTTGTTCCATACTCAGACAGCAGCAATAGAAATTAGCCAAGCCGGTGTTATATTTAAAATAGTATTTTAATTTATTAATCACCAAATATATCACACTTTATCAAGAGACAGAGACAGAGATCCCAAACCATTACATTTTAGGCCAATTCTGGAACATCAGTTCCAAATCCAGTGTGACATGAAGACTCTTAAATTGATGCAAATAGGTTTTTACAAATGAGGTGGGAGAGACCAGGGTGAAAGACTTTTGTAAACTCACAAAATCCTTGTTGAGTTGCTTCCAATGAAATGTCATCTCAGACGAGCGATAGTCAAACTTCCCTTTTCCTTTTCTAGGGGAAACGATGCAAGTGGCTTTCGCAAAGCTTCCAGAATCCTTTTGCAGATCAGCTGAAATATGACCTTCCCTTTCTGGTCATGGTGTGGTACACTAAGTCCTCTTCAAAAGTGACCTTTCCTTTGGCCATGGTGGGCCACACTCATCTTCACATGAGGCCACTTCAGCACAGTGTTACTTCAAGAGATACTTCTCCAAATGCTGTTTCCTTAAAATGGTCCCTGATCTTTAATATGTTGGTCACATGGTCTCTGCACTTGTATTCAAGGGGCACTTCCTCTCTCTTCAGAAGTAGTGAATTTGAGAACACGCTATCCCAGTTTGCTGTCAGCCACAGTCATCTCCAAATCCTGTAGGGCTTACAGCTTGATGTGTTCCCCTAAAGTGACAGTCCCTCTCAAATGAAAATGAATTGGGAGCACACAATAATAGGAATCTACACTAATCAAGAATTCAGCTTTGAATTTTGTATTAAGAAAATAGGCAATTCTCAATTTTTCCAGGCTATTATTTACTCCACCTGGATTCATACCTCTTACAAAGGGATCAAAAGATCAGACTATTCCAAGGAACTGATTAATCAGTTTGGATCCACCCTTTTTCCTGCAACATATTAAGAAAAATGTGCAATCATATTTAAGAGCAACTTGTTCAGATACGTGGTGTGAATTTTTCTGTTTCAACAATAATGCTCCATGTCCTCAGTTTCCTTAACTACCTTTCATATGAAACTTCCTTCAAGCACTCAGACCACAAATACTAGAAAGAATAGTGATCATGTTACAAATCATGGACTGCAGCAAGTCATGCTGACTTCAGGATTTTGAATAGCATTTGTTCAATTCAGTTGATTGCTGATAACCATATTAGCTTACAAAGACATGTGTTGGTCAGGATTTGTAAAAGCTGCTTCATACGTGTACATTGGAATTTATAAAATGTTCCATTTATTTCTTCTTACTGGATAAAATATAAGTAATGCAAATAAATATTAATAAAATAAATAGGAAATATTGCTATTAGATGATATTGAAAAAGGCAGTGTAACACCACATTCAAATGGAAATATTACCTACTTGTATTTGAAACTATGGAAATAGCAAGTAAAGAAAATAAAAGTGATTGGTAAACAGATTCTTATTCCACAAGCAAGTCAGGACAGAAACAGCATAAACACATAAAAGAAACACATACAACAGTTTAAGATATTACTAAACCCATATATTTCAAATATGGCGACCACATCTTAATAAATAAATCATAATTATCATGAAGATTATATGTTATTTTCTCCAAATACAAGACCTTAACTCATTCTGCCAATGAGTTACATTTACCTCGGCCTCACCTTTCCATGAAATCACGACACATTTACATGCTACAGCCAATGCTAGATGAAGAAAAGCTGTCTGGAACTTGTCCCATCCCAAATCACTAAATAGGGCAGTACAACCCAACAAATTTTTTTTTTGGATCTAATAAAAATTTAATCTTAAACAATTTTTTAAGAAATTCCCTAAGTCAAAGGAGACTAAGGAACTAAAGAAACCAAGCATTAGTTAAAGAATAGTACAAGTAAGTAACGAAAGTTTGAAAGCAATTATTTTTGAAAGCAGATGATGATCTACATCACTGAATTTTGAAAGTAGTGGCTTTCGAGTAAGTGGATTTCTAGATTCTCCATTTGTTCCTCTGGACTGAATGGTAGCAGTTGTGAACCCACTACTTTAAGGGGGGGAAAGGAAAAAAAATGCTCATATTGGTAATGGTGAAAATGTTGGAAATTATAATGAAAAGGATAACAAGATTTAACAGAGTCAACATAGGCATAGAAAACAAAAGTCTGCAGACATCATGATTGAAGTAAAAGCAGAATGCTGGAGAAACTCAACAGGTCAAACAATGTAATTTATATAGCCAAGATACAGAACCAACATTTTTGGCTTGACCTCATCAACAAGGTATGACAAAATGTAGACAGGTGTCCAAACAAAATGGTAGGAGGGGCAAGATGAGGACCACAGTCCCACAGGCAAGAGGTAATAGGTGGATAAGGGCAAGGAGGGGGGTGGGGGGGGGAAGTGGTTGGCTCTATGAATGGAGAGGGAAGGAGGGTAGATAGCTGGAAGAAAGAAGACAGAGTGAATGGCAAGGGAGTACAGTGAGTAGGTTAGCATAAATTAGAGAAGTCAGTGTTAATGCCATCTGGTTGGAGAGTGCCCAGATGGAAAATTAGGTGTTGATCCTCCAATTTAAAGGTAGCCTTGGTTTGACAGTGCATGAGGCCATGAGCAGAGATGTCAGAATGGTAATGAAGTGCAGAATTGAAATGGTTGGCCACTGGGAGATTCCATCACAGATGCAGACAGAGCAACAATGCTCAGTGATCTCCCAGTCTGTGTCCAGTCTTTCTAATGGAGCAAAGGTCATAACAGGAGCACAAAATGCAGTAGATGACTCCCACAGATACACAAGGGAAGTGCTGCTTCACATGAATGAACTGTTTGGGGCTCTGAATGGTGGTGCGAGAGGAGGTGTGGCCACAAGTGTGCACTTCCTGCCACTGCAGGGATAAGTGCCAAGGTTGCAATTAATGTGAAGGGATGAGTGGACAAGGGACTCATGAAGGGAGCAGTCCCTATGAAAAGTGGAGAGGGAAAGCTGTGTCTGGTGGTGGAATCATGTTGTAGGTGGTGGAAATTATGGAGGATAATGTGCTGGATGTGGAGTCTGGTTGGGTGGCAGGTGAGAACAAGTGGAATCCAGTTTTTGTTGCATCTGGAAGAAGGGGGGGGGGCGAAGGGCAATGAGCAGAAAGTGGAGAAGATGCGGGTTAGGGCTGAATTGATGGTGGTGGAAGGGAAGCTACATTTTTGAAACAAGAACATTTTAGATGATCTGGACTGGAAAACTTCATTTTGGGACCAGATTCAATAGAGATAGAGACATTGAGAGAAAGGAATAGAATCGTTGCAGGGGACTGGGTGTGAAGAAATGTAGTCGAGGTAGTTGTGAGAGTTGGTGTATTTGTAAAAATATATCAGTGGCAAGATCATCTCCCTCACCCCCCCTCCCCCCCCCAATTGTAGACAGAGATAAGAAAGGGGAGACTATCGCCTAAGATAGACAAAGTGAATTTGAGTTTGGGGTGAAAGTTGGCAGCAAAGTGAATGAAGTTGATGAGTTGATCATGGGTGCATGAGGCATCAGTGATGTGGTTGTCAATGTAGCAGAGGAAGAGTTGAAGGGCCATCTCCAGTGACATTCTCCCCTTTCTTGATCTCTCTGTCTTCATCTCAGGAGATAAGCTTTCCACTGACGTATTTTACAATTCCCACAACTACTTTGACTGCAATTTTTCACACCCAGTCCCCTACAAGAATTCTATTCATTTCTCTATTTCTCCATCTCACACTCAAGCATTATTCCCAAGCATCAACTGTTCCCAAGAGGAGGTCTTCCAGTCCAGATCACTTGAAATATCCTCCTTCTTCCAAAAACATGACTTTTCCCCCACCACCATCAACTTAGCTCTCACCCCCCCCCATCTCCTCCATTTCCCCCTCATCTGCCCTTGTCTCCTCTTCCACCAGACATAGCAATAACAGGATTCCCCTTGTCCTACCAGAATAACAGCTTCCACATTTCTCAGGCATTGTGATTTTACTCCAACCATGAAGTCCACAGATTTTCGTGTTTTACCTCCAGGTGATCTAGTTTTCTCCCACGTATTGGGGTGGTGCAAGCTCATGGGTTTGAAGAGCCTCTATCTCTAAATTAAATCCAGTTGCTGGCACATCTTTGATTGTAAAGATGCCTATATCAAATGCCAAATTAAAAGCATATTATGACAAATTGCATACATTATAGACGCTGGACTGTCATATTGTAAACCCTTCAAGTGCAAGAATTTGCTGGTTCATATTAAGCCAAATCTACAACAAGAGTAACCTTTGATAAATTCAATGTACGATCATTGGGTAACACTGTCGAGCTGATAGGGATTTTCACACTGAAATCCCGCGATATTACTAGAAGGAAGACCAGGCATTAAGCCAACTTTGGTTGTTGACATTGAACGGAACAAAACCAGCATAATACTGGGTCAATGTGTCTTTTGACACAGCAAGCTGGCATTCCAGGAGCAAAAGAGGCAGGACGTGGCATCAGCATCTAGTGTCATGCATTACATACCATATTTAAAAGCATGTTTGACCCACTATTTTCCACCCAAAAATGGCTCAAAAATACTCCCCCAGTGTTATATGTGGTTTAAATTAAGGTGATAATGGTAGGTAATGCTGACAGTGATCATTGTCGCTGCGTGGCTCACTAGCATCACTGCCATCTATTGTTGGGGGCAGGCTGTTGGGAGACTCTCCCGGCAGCCCAGTGTCACTCCCCGCACCGGTATTGTTGTTGAGAAAATGTCAGGTTTGAGAGAGATGAATCCAGATACAAGGGTTTGTAATCAAATGTTACTTTTATTAACACAACAATTAACAGAAGAACATGGGAAATCGTAATGGGAATAAAACACACATGCACGCAATTTATAAAAGAGTGTGGGAAAATATGCACACAATTTATAAATGAGCATGGGAAAACCTACTGCAAGTATTGCAAATTTTTTCTTTTCACTCACATACCACTTTCAGTAATCCCTATGCCATCAATGCTCTGTGATTAGTTAGGGATTCCTTCAGGTGGCATGTGAGTGGGGAAGAAAGGTTGAGAACCACTTCTCTAGACCCAATTGTTACTGTAATATTTTGTTTGAGAAAAATTGTCATTGGCACATTTCCTTTGGAGTTATGAAACCATGCATATAATGAGTCAATTAGGTACAATTTTCTTTCCACTCACATACCATCTCAAGTAATCACCACTATCTATCATTGGGGGCTAGTGACAGATAATTAAAGATAATGCTGGGGGTTTCAGACTGTTCAAACTGAGCACAAACCCACAGACCACAAGGTGACCAGAGACACCTGGGGACAGCTGAAACTAGGGCCATGGGATCAGTGTAGGAACTGGTCTTTTATCACAATGCCACTCCCTAATACTAATCTCTTCTCCCTTAATATCTGAAGGTCTGTCAGTGACTGTCTTGAATAGATTCAGTAATTAAGCATTCACACTCTCCTGTCGAGTTCCAGAATCAGTACAATTTGATACATTTTTAAAAATCTTATTCATAAATGATCAAGCCACCCCACTTCTGTCCTGTCAAGACCATGAATTATGTAGTTATGAATTGAAGCATCTCTCATTCTCCTCCCAGCAAAACATGAGAGTTTCACCCAACTAATGAAATGGTGAGACTAGTAGAGGATTCATCACTATTACATCACTAGCTCATTTCTTCTCTGGTTCCTGCCATTTTATTTACAGCTAATTTCAGACTTCTGCATTGATGGGAGCATGCATAGACATATGAGATTGGCTAAACCCCAAATGGCTGTCAGTCAGGTATTCCCTAGTGAACTACTTGCTGTCAGCCAGCTTGACTGCCTTTTATCTTTGCTGTATAATTGTGGGCCACCATGAGAGAGCAGGACAATACTTATGTTTTATCTAAGTTTTATAATGCTTACTCGTAAATACACTAAAAAAAAAATACAGTACACAAACACATCCTTACCAAGTTGGTCACAGAATGCCAGATTGCCCTTTGACACAGATGGCATTCTGGCACTGTTACTGCTTCTGCTGCCAGAAAAAAATGCCAGTACTGGAATGACCCCCCCCCCCCCAACATTGTTAGCATAAAAAAGCTTCAAGTATCCCGGAACTAAGCAGCTGTGCAAAAGTTCCTAATGTGAAGTCTAAATGCCAAATGATGAAGTTCACTTCAAACACTTGAATGAACAAAGATAACAAAAATTGTCATTATTGTAGCTCCTCATGAGCATCTTGGAATGCTTTTGATGTCCAGATATTTTCAAATATCGGGGCGGCACAATTGGCATAGCAGTTAGTGCAATATCTTTACAGCACCAGTGATTGGGACTAGGGTTCAAATCCTGCGCTGTCTGTAAGGAGTTTATACATTCTCCCTGTGTCTGTGTGGGTTTTCCATGGGTCTCTGGTTTCCTCCCATCATTTGTAATGTACTGGGGGTGTAGGTTAATTGAGTGTAAATTTGGCGGCATGGACTCGTGGGCCAAAATGACCTGTTACCATGCAGTATGTCCAAAATTTAAACAAAATTTAAAATTTAAAAAATTTTAAAATTAAAAAATGTTGAGGCAGGTGATATTTTGTATTCCTCAAATCAAGGCAAACATATTTCAATTTGACTCAGACTGCTAAGTACAACCCATTTTGAATTCTAGGATATCATCAAGACCACTTCAAAAGGCCCAAATACCAGCCGTTACGTTTTTTTTTTTACACAACCGCTGTCCCATTTTCCCAGAATGCATGCTGTGTAAAAAGCTCGAAACAGGAATGAGGGTGCCTTTCCCATTCTGACAATTTACCTCTTACACCCTTAGTCATTTTTCCAGAATGCCTGCAGTCTAAACTGAACTGCAGGCATTACGTGACCAAGAGGCTAATGGATAAAATGTAGCAATGATGCACAATGACACGGAAAGCATGCGACGTTGCAGCATGCGATTTGCAAATTTGCAGTTAGCGGACATTAAGTTATCAGCATCAGACGCATCATGTAGTCATGAAATTAACCTGCATTTGAATAGTGCTATACATAGTCGCTGCTAGAATTAAAATCACCTCTGGATCATCAACAATGTTCCTCTGTTGGAAGGATATGTCCGATGCGTATGATTCACATCACTGCCTACATCAATGCAACAGATATTAGATAGTATACTGGCAGTGTGGTCAACGTCCCATCTTTTTACATACCACATTGCCGATATGCTATCTAAACTGGCAATCAGAAATGGAGATTTGCAGTTTTGGTTGTTCCTGTGTGAACAACCACTCCACTGCTGGGATGTCAGGAGACTCTTCCTAATGGTAAAATCCCATGAAGTCTATGTAAGAAACACTAGTGATTATGTTGGGGCATTTCTAAACATTATTAAAGTGCTTGTTCCATCCTAATGAGTGCAGTGATGTAAATTTAGATCCTATCGTGCAATGCCACAGTAAAGCAGGAGTGGGGTGTTGTAGATAAGTTGGCATTGCAACTTGTGAAACAGGTTTGGGTTAGAAAAAATATTGCACCAACAACTCATTGGAATAAAGCAATTGTGCAGAACATTTACAATCCAAAACAGGTCCAAGAGCCACACAGAAGAAATTTGTTTTAACCTGTCCAAACATTCAAGCACTTAGCAGGTGTCTGCAGGGGTCTTTTACTACATCCGGTGCTCACATGGTGGCTACATCAGGGAGTCCAACTTGTTCTCCATCCTGGACTGTATCCCACCTCCAATTGCATGTGCTTTAATTTTATGTAAATTTCTTTCATGTGGGACCTAAATCATCAACTTCTAGAAGTCCAAATATGTCACCAATTTGATTGGTATTCCTTTATCTATACTTCTAGTTACATCCTCAACAATTGTGTGTAAACTTGGAGGAGTCACATGATGGAGTAGTGGCCGGTAGGGTAAAACCAGCCCTCTCCAGAAAAAAGTCAAGACAAAGCTTAACAAATATTAAGTATAAGAAATAGAAGATAAAGTTGCAGAGAAGAGAAAGATGAAGAAGTAAAAAGTAAAAACAGTGGGGAAAAAAGTCATCAGAAAAGAAAGAAGAAGGCCTTACCTCCACAAAGGAACAGGGAGCCATGGTGGTGAAGAGCGCCCAATCTCTGAGGTTGGTACCGGCCCCGCAGAGTTGTGACTCCCCCCCAACCAGTGGACTGCAAAAAATGGCTCTCTGAACTAAACAAAAGTGTGCAGTGCGCAATCCAAGGTTAAAGGAAACACCAACAGGAGGGGGGCTCAGCCGAGGAGCAGACAACCACGGCGCGATCAGCTGAGGGACGCCCAACACCAGGGCTCTCAGCTGGAAGATGAGGAAGGCGGCAAGAGAGGGAGTGAGGAACCAGGAGAGGAAGAAAGTCAATGGGGTGAATGGCAAGAGGAGCAGCAGCAGGAGGCCCGACAGATGAGCAGCCCAGGAGGGGAGGATCAACAACAAGAGGCCCAGCAAGAAGAGCCCCGACAAAGTAATACAAGGAACTCATCAGGAGAATAAGAAGAGACACAGATATAAAGAAGAGAAGAAGACACAAACACAGGTACAGACACAGAAGAAGACCAAGATCTTCACAGAGAAATAGAAGGTAAAACAGATTGACAGAATATAGATAAAGCCTTTTTTGAAGAACAAATGAGAGCATTAAAAGAATGGTTGTCATTAGAATTTAGTGCAATTAAAAGAAAAATGAAAAGAACAGAAGATAAAATGTAAAGTTTAGAACTGGTCATGACAGAAATAGGGAAAAGAGTAGAAAATGTGGAAGAACGAGAAACAGCTGTAGAAATGGAAGTAAATGACAAGAGGAAAATTGGAAGAAAGTGACAAAAAAATTAAAGAGACACAAGAGTAATTATCTCAGAAAATTGATATGTTAGAAAATTATAGTAGGCGAAACAACATAAAAATAGTGGGCCTGAAAGAAGGTGAAGAAGGCACAGACATGAAGGAATTTATAAAAGAATAAATCACGAAGGTCCTGGGAACGACAGAAATTCAGGAAGAAATGGAAATAGAAAGGGCACACAGAGCACTAGCTCCGAAACCGCAGACAGATCAAAAACCAAGATCCATCTTAGTAAAATTTTTGAGATATATGACAAAAGAAAATATATTGGAGCGGGCAAGGAATAAAGTTAGAGAAGATAATAAATCATTGGAATACAAGGGTCAAAAATATTATTTTACCCAGGCATAAGTTTTGAACTCTTAAAGAAGAGGAAAGAGTTTAATGCAGCAAAATTGATTCTATGGAAAAAAAGGTTATAAATTCATGTCAAGACATGAATGTGCTTAAAATATTTATACCCGGGGAGCAAAACAGACTGTTCTCAGATCCGGAGGAAGCACAAGAATTTGCAGAGCGTTTGCAGGATAGAAGGAGAGATGTAATAAGAATGAAGAAAGGTATAAAGATGTAAAAACAATGCATATCTAAAGAACTAAAGAGGGAAAAGAGAGGAAGGAAGGGGGGAAAAAAAGGAGAGCTTTGTTATATGTGTAAAAAAAGTGTTTTCTGGGCACGTTGGAGGGGAGAGAATAACCGTCACTGCGAAATCAGTTGATGCTTGTGAGCAAGATCGCAATCCAAATGGAAAGGGCAGTTGTGGTTGCCCGGCAAGGGATAAGGGGCAACTCAGAGGGGGAGGGGGCATTTGGGGTTAAGGTAATATTGGGTGTGGGCATTGTTTGAGTATTTTATGTTTTAAATGTGTTGTCCTACATGGAGTTTAAAAAGGGAAAACAGAGATGAAAATGGGAAAGGGGGGATGGATGTGGTGAGGAAGCAGAAAAGAGGTATAAACAAGATATAAGATGGCCAAGTTAAACTATATGACTATAAACATTAATGGAATACATAATCAAACTAAAAGGAAGAGGCTATTAAATTTACTGAAAAAAGAAAAAATAGATATAGCATTTGTGCAGGAAACGTATCTAACTGAAGTGGAATATAACAAATTAAAGAGAAACTGGGTAGGATACGTAGTGGCAGCATCATATAATTCAAAAGCTAGAGGTTTAGCCATATTAGTTAACAATAAACACAAAGTTACGCATGATACAGTATAATTGGTTACACAAGTTATATATCACTCCTCAAAAATTAAAAGAATGGGATCCAACATTATTAGATAGATGTTTTTGCTGTAAGAATGAAATGGGAACAACAATACATACAATTTGGGCATGTGAGAAAGTGAATACGTTTTGGGAATATCTAAATCAGATATTAAATAAAATCACAAAAAATAACATATTAAAAAATCCAGAGATCTTTTAAGTAATATAAGTAGTAATGAATTGTGCCTCAAATTGGATAAAGCACAAAAAAGATTCATTATGATAGCCTGAGCAGTAGCAAAAAAAGTGTATAATGTTAACTTGGAAAATGGAAGAGAACCTGAGAATACAGCAATGGTACATGGAAATGAATAAATGTATTCCATTGGAAAAAATAACATATAATTTAAAAAATAAAGTCACATTATTTGAACAAATTTGGGAACCATACATGGAACACAACAGAGAGCTTGCCTCAGCCCTCCACCCCCTAAAATGATAAGACAAAATGATTTGATTCAGTGTGAAAAAACAGATGATACATTTTTCTTATTTTTCATTGTGTGAAGACATTGTTTTATGGTTTTATTGTACTGTATATGTTGAATATTTATTGGTTTTGGAGGGGGGTGGGGGGGAGGGAGGTGGAAAAGGGAGAAAATGTCACTGTGTCTCTTTAATAAGAAACGCTTGTACATATTTTGGTTAATAAGGTTCACAGTGTGAAAAATTAAAAAAAACTATTAAAAAAACAGTTGTGTGTAAACTTCAATCACTGAAGTTATATTCAAACAATCATATCACACATAGCTCATTTGGGGTATTCCATTTTATCTTGACAATCTTTACCCTAAATTCGATGTCTCAAAATAAAAAAAGTAATCAAGCTAAAATAAATTCATTGTGATCTCATACAAGATGTCCACACAATTCTTTTAATTACTGATGCAAGTGTTGGGTTCATGTTAGACAATGCTGCTTAAACAGCAAAGTGACAAATTGGAAAAGGCATTAGGAAGAATATTTACACTGTCGTCATGACATTTGTTTTACAAAGGTTTGTAAAAATATCATGATAATGAGTCACTGTCTCTGCTTATTTAAAGCTGGATGCTCCTATTAACGTAAAAATCAAAATAGGAACATCGGAAGTAGGAACAGGAGTAGTCCAAAAATGGCCCATCGAGCCTGCTCCGGCATTCAATACGATCATGGCTGATCTAATTTATGACCTAACTCCACCTACCTGCCTTCTCCCCATATCCCCTAATTCCTCTATCATGTTAAAATTTATCTAACCGAATTTTAAATATGTTTAATGAAGCAGCCTCAACCACTTCCCTGGATAGAGAATTCCAAACATTCACTACTCTCTGGGAAAAACTATTTTTCCTCATCTCTGTCCTAAATCTACTCCCCCTCTCGTTTTAATTTCCCCGACCAGCTCAAAAAACCTTCCTACATCTATCCTATCCATACCCTTCATAATTCTATATGTTAAGCACAGAATTCTGATTGCAATCTTGAAGTTTAATTTGGCTGAGTATGCATGCTATTCAATTGGGGTAAGATACGAATTGTTTTAAAAAGGGAATGCTGGAGTACATTCAGAAAAATTCCCCAGGAAATATTTATAGGCCTGTCAATTTAAAGTACTCAACTTAGGATAACCATCTACTTTGAATCTCCTCTCCACTATCCCACATTGGAGCCACTAACTCCTTTACAAGATGATCTTGTAAGTGGCCTCCAAAGTGGAGGTGATTAAATGATGGGGTTTTGTATTATGCTGATGGAATATTATAATACCCAGGGTTTCTCTGGACTCTGGAAGGTCCCATCAGATTGGAAGATGGAATATGTAATGCTACTATTTATAAAAGGAGGTAGACAAGTTACAGGTAAGCTTCAAGTTCCTGGGAAAGCTTCTGAGATGACCTCTCCTAGAGCCAATAGATTGAGGCAACAACAATGCTCCTACTTTCTAAAGAGTCTAAGGAGATTAGGTATGCCATTGAAAGCTCTGTCAAAATTCTACAGGTACACTGTGGAAAGTATACTGACTGGTTGCATAACAAGCTGGTTTGAGAATATTTCTGCCCAGAAATACAGGGTTCCAGAAGGGGAGAAACCTACCCAAGTCCATCACAGGCTCTGACCTCCCATCCAGTGAATGCAACTATATGATGTGCTGCCTCAAGAAAATAGCCAACATCACAAAAGATTCCTATCACCCTGATCACAAGATCTTCTTGCTGCTACTTTCAGGCAGAAGGTAGAGAAACCTGAAGACAAGCATCTCTAGCTTTGAATAGTTTCTTTCTAACAATTATCAGGCTTTCGAACCTCCTCATTACACTAATCAAGGACTGCTCTGACACCACAAAAGGACTGCCTGCCCTATTACAAAGTCACGTTTTTTTACACTAGGATAACTGAATATCGATGTCAGTGCTACGGAGTTGCTCAGCAAAAGTATGCTTAAGGTGCTCCTTCCATCTGATAGCCTACAGGTCACCCTTGGGCAAGGTGTAGTACCTGCTTAGCCTCTCAATTAGCATCATGTGAAGCCATGAATTGCAGATGGTGGATGGTTTTTACAAGTAGAATTTATTGTTAGAAATTAGAATTTATTGTTGTAAAACTAAAAACACTGGGCAGATGAATCTGCTGATCAATGGCCAGGGTAACCCGGCCAGTTTGGACACTGCAACTGAAGAAGGCAACGGGAAACCACTTCAGTGTTTTTCCTTGATTTTATCATGAACTCAACATCAACTATGGTCTCGGCTCAAAGATGGAGCCTTCACCAAGGAGAACAGGGGAGGCAACAATTACAATTTGGAGGGTCAGAGCTGGTTATGGATGGAGAGACATGATTGCCAACACCGAACAGCAACGCATCTGAATGATAAACTGAATATATATTTTTTTGTATTTATTGTTTATTTTTAATTCAATAAAGTATAATATTGCAGTTGTTTTTGTAGTTTTTAGTTGCCAAGTACCTGATCAGCTGCAGCAAGCAAGAATTTTGGTACAGGTGTACACTTACAATATGACAATAAATTTGTTATTGTTATCATTTAGAAAGGAATGATGTAGCATCTGGATAGAAGTCATTCCATCAGGCAGACAGAGGATTGAGGGTGGACAGGTCATATTTATCTAATTTACTGGAGTTCTTTGAGGATGTAATGAGTACAGTGGGCAGAGGGGAACAGATAGATGTGGTTTACTTTGGTTTTCAGAAGCCATTCAATAAGGTGCCATGCAAAAGACTTCAGTATTAGGAAAGGGTGCCTGGAGTTGGTAGTAATTTATTAGCATCTATACAAGATTAATTAACCAATAGAAAGCATTAAGTTGGGATAAATAAATGTTTTGCTGGTTGGCAATCAATAGGTCATTTAATGCCAGGTCTCTGCCTGAAGGCTGGCTACAAGAGCGGAGAGAAAACTTAAATTTTCCTTTCATAGAGCAGCCCTAAAAGACTGCTCCTGCATTGCATTCATATTGAGCAAAGCTTTGTAGCGTCCTCTGGGCCCCATCCATCATAAATATGTGGCAGAGCAATGGTGGTCTTCCCTATCTATAATCCCCACTCAGCTGGAACCGCTCTGTATTTCCCAGAACAGTTCCAGCACTATGAGGGATTATGAGTAGGGAAGACCGCCATTGCTCTGCCACGTTTTGAGACACAGGGAGCGACCCCGAAGGCTGAAGTGACCCTGTGAAGCTGTCACAGCCCACACCGGCCGCCCCTGATGGCTCCTGTCGACCCCCACTGCCCTGACTTGAGGGGATCATGGAGGAAGAGGGGTGAGTGGGGAGATGGGTCTCAGGCTGATGGTGTCATCAGCCCACCCCTAATCAGCTGCTTGTAGTGGCTGTACATTCAAGCCAGGTGGTGGAGCGCTGCGTCACACCAATTATCCTTCCTCGAGAAGGGTTGGATTTGGCACCTTAGAGCTGGCCACAGTGCTTTCAGAAAGGTAAGTCCGCCTCCGCCTTTACAGTTGGGCATTTTCCTTGCTTGAAAGGGCCTAATAATTAGTGATGTTCCACAAAGATCAGTGCTGGGCCCGCAAATGTTCACAATACACATTAACGATTTGGAGGAGGGGAGCAGGTATAGCATCTCTAAATTTGGTGATTAGTGTCATCTACAGTTGAGTGGAAAAACAAACTGTGTAGAGGACACAGAATACACTTTACTATATTTAATTTGTAGCCCTGCATAACAGAATTGGAGTAGGCTATTCAGTTTTTCGTGTCTACTCTGCTATTCAATAAACTCAGGGCTGATTATTTACCTCAACACTACTTTTCTTCATTCATTGTATTTCCCATGATTCATACATCCAAAAATTCTATTGATCTGCTTCTATATTCAACAAAAGAGCCTCCACAGTCCTCTTTGGAAGAAAGTTCTGAAGATTCACCGTTGAATGAGTATTTTTTTTCTTTTCACTTATCCTGAATGGCACCCCCCCCAAAATTATTATTCTAAAACTGTGACTTTAATTTTACAAACCCTAGCCAATTGAAAAATCTACACAGTTAAGCTCTTTAAAACAATGTAAAAATTTCTGACATCAATCTTAAATTTTTTACCCCTCTCATTTTTCCAAACACTGAGCAGAGTTCTAACTCTATCCCCAGAAAATAAATCCACAGGAATTAATAGGTGTTTATTCACAGTATTCCCTCTGTAACATGTATATTCTTGCTTAAGCAAGAAGACTAGACCTTGCATGATATTCCAAAAGCTGCTTCAGCAAAGTTCTGTATAATTGGAGCAGGACATGTCATTTCTTGTTCTCTTGGGATAAAAGCCACACACCATGTCTTTCAATTGCTTGCTGAACCTGTTGGTTAACTTCCATTGATTCACCTATCTCTGTATTTTCCACCAAAATAAATGGACTTTTATTTTTCCACATAATATCCCATCTTCCATGTTCTTGCCCATTCACTTTGCCTCTTTATATTCCGCCAATGTCACTCCTTGTAATGCAGTTTCACATCATTAATACATTTGAATATAATTACACTCGATTCCCTCATTATATTTGTAACCTTTCAATTTGTGAAGATATTCTAGAATTTATAGAAATTTATAATTAATGCATTCATTCTTTTCATAACTACCTTCAAAACTTTGGGCACTCTCCAGACAGATGGACTTAACATTGTCTGCTTTCTACTAAACTTGCTCACCTTCTTTCCCCTCCCCCTTTCCAGTTCTCCCCTCCCCCTTTCCAGTTCTCCCCTCCCCCTTTCCAGTTCTCCCCTCCCCCTTTCCAGTTCTCCCCTCCCCCTTTCCAGTTCTCCCCTCCCCTTTCCAGTTCTCCCCTCCCCCTTTCCAGTTCTCCCCTCCCCCTTTCCAGTTCTCCCCTCCCCCTTTCCAGTTCTCCCCTCCCCCTTTCCAGTTCTCCCCTCCCCCTTTCCAGTTCTCCCCTCCCCCTTTCCAGTTCTCCCCTCCCCCTTTCCAGTTCTCCCCTCCCCCTTTCCAGTTCTCCCCTCCCCCTTTCCAGTTCTCCCCTCCCCCTTTCCAGTTCTCCCCTCCCCCTTTCCAGTCCTCCCCTCCCAGTCCTCCCCTCCCCCTTTCCAGTCCTCCCCTCCCCTTTCCAGTTCTCCCCTCCCCCTTTCCAGTTCTCCCCTCCCCCTTTCCAGTTCTCCCCTCCCCTTTCCAGTTCTCCCCTCCCCTTTCCAGTTCTCCCCTCCCCTTTCCAGTTCTCCCCTCCCCCTTTCCAGTTCTCCCCTCCCCCTTTCCAGTTCTCCCCTCCCCCTTTCCAGTTCTCCCCTCCCTTACC
Organism: Narcine bancroftii; assembly: GCF_036971445.1. Lineage (NCBI taxonomy): Eukaryota > Metazoa > Chordata > Chondrichthyes > Torpediniformes > Narcinidae > Narcine > Narcine bancroftii. The sequence goes on along the minus strand of NC_091470.1, from coordinate 310,295,194 downwards.
ACTTACTCACCCAGCCATCCCTCCTCCCCAATGATCGCTGCAGTCCCCTCCCTCCCTTCACCTCATTTCCTGTCTTTACCAAACCCCCCCCCACCCCATCTTTTGTTCAGCCATCAGTTGGCATTCTCTCACATCTTGATGAAGGATCGAGCCCAAGACATCATGTATGTATTTTTTTTTACCTTTGCTACATAAAGGACATTTTTTGAACTGCTGAGCTTCTCCAGCTTTCTGTGTTTTTACTTCTTCAAAACCCTGTAGTGCAAGTCATCAAATTTATGAATTTTTCAGTTTTCTGATCAATTCCTCCAACAGTAGTCTAAGTATTGCTAACGTATTTAAGCTCCTCATTATCTCTATGTCAACTAATATATCCTAATGACCTTCTGTGTCTTTTTAATGATATACTAAGTAGAAGGAAGTGTGGTAATGCACCACCGGCCTACTGCAGGGGGCAACCTCTATACCTGCAGGAGTGTAAGGGGACAGGACAACACCTGGCCGGCTGTCAATCAATCAGTCTGAATGGATCAAGCCCAACCCGGTCAGGTGTCAATCACCCTCCGGGATATAAGCCTGTGGCGGCCTCCCAAGGCCTCACACAGAGTTGCTGCTGCCACAGCCAGCCTGGATTTGTGGAAGTCTTTGTGGATTAAAGCCTGTTGTATAGACTTTACCTTGTGTGTGTCTGATTCTGTCTAACAGAACACCACAATTTAATCCACAAAATTTTCTCACGGCTGCCATGAAAAAATTCCTGTGCGCAGTAAGTCAACCCACGCCACCCGGAAGCCCAGACACGCTTTGAGATCTGACAGCAGGTGGGCGAGGCAATCATCGAGGCACACGAGGGCGACATCCTGAACTCTGATCAGAAGAGGTTGGTCCTACTCCAGTCAAAGCTTGGTCCCCGTGCCTTCCAGGTAACCAAAGGCTGTTCCACATACAAGTGCGCAATGGACACTCTCGAGAACTTGAACAAGCCCCCCATGAATGTGGTCTGTGCAAAGTACCTCCTCAACACCTGAGCCCAGCAACCCAGGGAGATGGCTGAGTTTTACCTGGGACACTTGTGAGAGTTGGCCCGACCGTGTCTGGCTGAATCCGGGGTAGGTGTAGAGGAGATATAGAGGCTGATCCGGGATGCCTTCATCCGAGGGCTATGCTCAAGGGCCATCTGGCAGAAGCTGCTGGAAGACCACATCTATGCCCTAACCAGAACTGTGGAAGTGGTCCAAACCCTGGAAACAGCAGCCCTGCATGTCAAAGCCTTCAATTCCAGGTTCCCCCAGGCTCCCTCATGGCCCTCTCACAATGCATCTGGAGCCCCAGGCCGAGCTGGGGAGGAGAACGTCACTGCAGCAGGCACTCGGCACCCCTGTAAATACTGTGGGTCCTGGTGTGGGTCAGATCAATGATCACACCAAAACTGCCCAGCTAGGAACCAGTATTGTTCACGATGCGGCAAGAAAGGAGACTTTGCAAAAGTTTGCCTCTCTAAACCTGCCGGCAGCTCAGCGGCCCTCTATGATCTCCCCCGCAGACCCCCCCCCCCCCCACGTGTGCGTGCTGGAAGGCGCCATTGTCCCTGTGATGACTTCCCCCTTCCCTGACTTCAACCACGCAACATCCGGCCACGCCAGCGACAGTCAGTGTGTGCCACGAGCATCTGCACCAGCCACTGCTCTCGCCAGCACCACTTACTGAGGACTAGAGTGACATCACTTCCGGCTCATGGCGTGACGGCATTTCTGGCTGACTTAATGACATCACTGCTGCCGACCGTGATGGCATCAATTCCTCCGGCGCAGCGGACATGGCTGTGGAAGGAGGCCAGCCACACAGCGGCTTCCCACATGCCACCGTCATCTTGGGCCAGGTAGCGCACGACACAGATGGCCCCCGACGATGTTGAGAACGATGTGGTCAACACGGGCAATGACCAGGCCGCCCTACTGACGCTCCCCATGCCTCCGGAAGTCATTGGCTACCGCATGCTGCACCTCACAACCGATGTCAACGTGGTCAACATGGGCCATGACCAGGTCACCCTATCGACGCTCCACATCCCTCCGAATAGCGATGACTCCAACTCCGCCACCACGCTGACCAGGGTCATCCCCCACGATCTCAGGCGCTCAATTATGGATGTGCATGTTAATGGGCAGGTAACAAAGTGCCTGTTGGACAGTGGCAGCACTGAGAGCTTCATTCACCTGAGCGTGGCCCACTCCCTAAGGTTAAAGGTCCACCCCACCACCTGCTCGATCGCCCTCTCCACCAAAGATAAGACTGTTGGTACCCTCGGGCCCTTCTTGGTCGATATAATGGTGGGAGGGGAGACTTACACAGGATTCAGGCTCCTGGTCATGCCCAAACTCTGCGCACCTCTCCTCCTGGGCCTGGATTTCTAGTGGCACCTGCAGAGTGTCACCCTTACCTTCGGGGGGCCCCAACCTCCACTCACATTGCACAGCACGCCAACCTACCAGCCCCGGCCAACCTGCGGCCTCTCCACACTGCGCATCACCCCAGTGGCGCTCTTGCCACATCTTACGTTAGGCTGCAAGCCGATCACCACCAGAAGTAGGCGCTATTGTGCTGCAGACAGGGACTTTATCAAGGTGGAGGTGCAGCGACTCCTGGCGGAGGGCGTTATACAGCCCAGTAACAGCCCTTGGAGAGCCCATCCTGGTGGTCAAAGGGGGAAGTAAGCCAAGGATGGTCGTGAATTACAGCCAGACCATTAATCGGTACACCCAGTTGGATGCCTAACCCCTGCCGAGGATCGCCGACCTGGTCAATGAGATAGTCCGCTACTGGGTTTTCTCCATGATTGACCTAAAGTTGGCGAATCACCAAATCCCTATCCACCCGAAGGACAAGCCCTACACTGAACTTTGAGGTGGATGGGTGCCTGTACCAGATCCGCCAGGTTCCTTTTGGGATCACGAACAGGGTCTCCGCCTTCCAGTGGGAGATGGATCACATGGTAGACCTGCACAAGCTGAAGGTAACGTTCCCATGTCTGGATAACGTCATTATCTGTGGCCGTGACCAGCAGGACCACGATGCTAACCTGGAAAAATTCCTCCAGACGGCTGTGGAGCTGAACCTCACTTACAACAAGGAGAAGTGTGTGTTCAGCACCACTCGCCTTGCCATCCTGGGATATATTGTGGCCCATGGAGTTGTCGGCCCAGATCTGAAAGGATGCGCCCATTAATGAAGTTACCCCTCGCCCCCACGCTAAAGGCCCTCCACAGGTGCCTGAGCCTGTTCTCTCATTACTCTCAGTGGGTCCCTCACTTCTTGGACAAGGTCCGCCCACTGGCCTAAGCCACAACTTTTCCTCTCCCATCTGAGGCGCAGACAGCTTTCACCCGCATCAGGCAAGAGATCGCCTTCAACCAAGGGGAGGGGTGCCCCATTGCCTTCTTCTCCAGGACTCTCCACGGCTCCGAGCTAGGGCAATCTGCCATTGAAAAGGAGGCCCAGCTGATTGTGGAAGCGGTCTGCCACTGGCGCCACTACTTGGCCAGCAGGAGATTCACGCTCCTCATGGACCAGTGGGCCGTGGCATTAATGTTTAACATTGCCCACAATAGCAAGATCAAGAACGACAAGATCCTGCACTGGAGAGTGGAGCTAGCAACCTACAGCTATGACATCCAGTACCACCCTGGGAAGTTTAATGACTCCCCCGATGCCCTCTCTTGCACCTGCGTGTCTATACATGACAACAGGTTGCAGGCATTGCATGAGTCCCTCTGCCATCTGGGCGTCACCCGGTTGTACCATTTCATTAAGTCCCAAAATCTGCTGTATACCGTCAGGGACATGACTGAGGCCTGTCGGGTCTGTGCGGAGTGTAACCCCCGCTTCTTCCACCCCCCCTCAGGCCCACGTTGTAAAGGCTACTTGGCCTTTCAGCGTGTCAGTATGGACTTCAAAGGGCCCCTGCCTTCCATGAACCGAAACGTCTACTTCCTCACAGTAGTGGACGAGTACTCACACTTTCCTTTCGCCATCCCTCATCCGGACACCTCCACAGCCACCGTCATCAGGGCCTTGTGGCAGATTTTCACCATGTTTGGCTACACCGTCTTCATCCACAGTGACCGGGGATCTAGTTTCATGAGCGACGAGATGTGCCAGTACCTGACGGCGAGGGGCATTGTGACCAGTCGCAAGACAAGCTATAACCTGAGAGGCAATAGGCAAGTGGAATGTGAGAATGGGGTGGACTGGAAGGCAGTCCTCCTGGCTCTCAGGTTAAAAGGGTGGGCCGTTGAGTACTGGCAGGATGCCCTGCCCCGAGGCGCTCCATCCCATTCAGTCACTGCTGTGCACGGCTACCAACGAGACAGCTCACGAACACCTGTTCTCATTCCCCAGGAGATCAGCGACTGGAATGTCACTCCCAGCATGGCTCACGCCCCTGGGACTGGTGCTTCTGTGAAAGCATGTACGGACACACAAGGCCGAAGCAGGTTTTCCTCCTTCATGCAAACCATAACTACGTTTATGTTAGGTTCGGCAGTGGCAGGGAGGACACCGTCTTAACTGGGAACCTGGCACCAGCAGTAGCATCCACCATACCATGCCACCCTTCAACCCAGGACAATGCATCCCCGGCATACATCCCCGTCCCCAGGCAGCTCTGGGGCACGCAAGGCTTCCTTGACCACCAGGGGCCCGGTTCAGCCTTAGGAGATGAACCCGCCCTCCCCACCCAATACGACCCACATATGTCGACTCCGACCCCCCTGACCACCCCTCCATGTGGCACCACACCAGCCACACACACCCCTGCCGCCAGCCCCCCCACTTCCCCTCTGACCAGTGACCAGGAGCCAGTCCTTCGACAGTCACAGAGGTCCCAGCGGCCGCCGAATCGTCTCAACCTGTAAATATTATATGTACATAGTGGGTGCGATTCCTTGTTACTGCCCCCCCGGGACAATTTTAAAGGGGGTGAATGTGGTGGTACACCACCGGCCTACTGCAGGAGGTAACCTCTGTACCTGCAGGAGTGTAAGGGGACAGGACAACACCTGGCCGGCTGTCAATCAGTCAGCCTGAATGGATCAAGCCCCACCCAGTCGGGTGTCAATCACCCTCCAGGATACAAGCCTGTGCCGGCCTCCTGAGGCCTCACACGGAGTTGCTGCAGCCACAGCCAGCCTGGCTCTGTGAAGGTCTTTGTGGATTAAAGCCTGTTGTATAGTCTTTACCTTGTGTGTCTGATTCTGTCTAACAGCGCACCACAGGTAGAAAGCCCTCTGATCCATGAAACCCATATCACCCAATTAACCAATCAACTTTTACATCTTGGAAGGGTGGGAAACCCAACACAGGATATGGGGAGAGCATACAAACTCCTTATATTCTTCTTCCTTGAAGGCAGATGTAAAATATTTTCTCATGTTCTTTGCCATTACATTATTATCTCATTTTTTTTTGGTCTTATCCTCTAATAGATCCTCATTAATTCTTGCTATTTTTTTCCTTTTGACATATCCATATTCTGTTTTTTTTTTCCTTCCCTTTCCTTATCAATACTTTCCTTGCTGAATTATTAAACATTCCAGTTCTTGGGCTCACTGTTTTGGTTGTGCTTCTCGTTTTCTTGTTTAATCTTTAATTTCTCTTGATATCCACAGCTGGGCTTTTTTCTTTTTTTTGGCTTAAATAGATTTTTGTCAACAATGAATTGAGAAAATTGTTCAAAATGTACTGAGTCACTGTCATATTTTCCTTTTGCTGCCCAGTCTATCATTGTCTATTCATCCTTTATGCCTTAATGGTATGCTTTATTGAAGATTCTGCTTTTCGATTGAACTAAATGAAGTTAGTATTACGCTTTAAGTCCAACTATCAGATCATAAATTAATACTTTTTCTTTATACATTACTGGATTTGAAATAGCCTGATCCTCTGTGATTCAATATAATCGAAAGCCTTCTCCACAGTCTTCATGTTAATAATTGACACCATTATTACTCAGTTGTTTTTTTCTTGTCCACATACTTATTAATGGGCCCCATGGTGAACTCATGTTTCCTTTGTTTCATAGTATAAATTATTTCCTGATTTATACCATGGCCCATGTTACTGTTTGGGAGCATGTGGAGAAATTCTGTCAATGTTTTCTTTCACTTGCTGTTTATTAGGAGATTCAAACTTATTTTATTAATTTTCCAAATCATAATCCATCAGTTCTCCCTTTATTGTATATTTTTCTTTATCTTCTTCTTCTTTGGCTTGGCTTCGCGGACAAAGATTTATGGAGGGGCTAAATGTCCACGTCAGCTGCAGGCTCGTTTGTGGCTGACAAGTCCGATGCGGGACAGGCAGACACGGTTGCAGCGGTTGCAGGGGAAAATTGGTTGGTTGGGGTTGGGTGTTGGGTTTTTCCTCCTTTGCCTTTTGTCAGTGAGGTGGGCTCTGCGGTCTTCTTCAAAGGAGGTTGCTGCCCGCCAAACTGTGAGGCGCCAAGATGCACGGTTTGAGGCGAGATCAGCCCACTGGCGGTGGTCAATGGGGCAGGCACCAAGAGATTTCTTTAGGCAGTCCTTGTACCTTTTCTTTGGTGCACCTCTGTCACGGTGGCCAGTGGAGAGCTCGCCATATATAGCTCATCAAATGCATTACCAAATACTTCTCTGGTTTACACTTCATTAAGCATGGAACTGCCCAACCAACCAAATTATCAGTATTTTTCTGAAATCTAAAGCTCTCTTCAGCCCTGCCAACTACGTAACCACATTTTGCAACATAGGCAAATTTCTTTATCAAGACTCCTACATTTTAGCCAAATCATTAACTTACATAATAAGAATCCTGAGAAAAACACTGTTAACTGCAATCCAGTCATGAAAAAAACTGAGATATTATTATCTGCTCTATTAACTGAAACGAGGTTGAATTTAATTTGCCACTCACCTTTGGATCCCAAGTGCCTTATAATTTTTGACCAGCCTGCTTTCTTGGACATTACCAGAAATCTTGTTGAAATCTTTACATCAACTGCACTGTCTTCAAGCCTTTACTATCTCCTCGTAAAAATTCAATAATTGTTAGAAGTGATACTCCCATAACAAATTCACATTGATTATCCCTAGATTAACTATACCTTCAGTTTAAAATTGCATGCTGTACCTTAAAATTGATTCAAATACTTTGACACTGCTGATGTTTAACCAACCACTGAAAATTACTTAATTTGTCCCTTACTCCCCTTGCATTGGTGCAAAATCAATAAACCTCAAATCTTCTGGTACCTGATTGAAAAATGGCAGCCTAAGACTCTGCAAGCTTCTCTTTACTTTCTGTGGTAAACCATAGTAATGCTATGATTGGCTACTGCAGGATGGACATGCTTCCACAACCCTTTGCATGCTCCCCATTCATTCTGATAGAATCAGTCGATGAAGCTGACTGCTGCTCCAGTCTATAGTCAATAAAAGCCTATCTGTTTCACAATCTCAGTCTTCGGTGGTAATTGATGGTGCATCAATTTTTTTGACTATAATTTTTCAAGAAAGATGAAGCAATACCTGAAACCCAATAAACTCAACATAGACCCTCGATCACCTGACACTCCAAACACATTCGAACTCTGGCTACGCTACTTTAATGGCTTCCTGATGGCGACTCCAAACATTGTTATTGTGGACAAGCACAGACTGAAACTCCCTGGTCTTCCCAATGATCCATGATGCTGAATCGTATACAGAGACCATGAGTACCCTGGAGGGCCAGAACCACAAAAGGGTAAACAAAGTCTACACAAGACACCTCCTGGCCACCTGGAGACAGTGAGCTGGTGAGTTGAGCGCCAGTATCTATGGGCCCTCCAGATCCTTTTCAGGGCAATTGCAAAGCCATGTCCACAGCCCAAAATGCAGAGGACCTCATCTGGGATACCTATGTGGCTGACTCCGCTCTGGATACATAAGGTAGAGACTCCTGGAGCAGAATACTCTTGACCTGCAAGGGGAAGGTTAACTAAGCGCCCTCCAAAACTTGTGGCCACCACCATCTTGAAACAGGAGATTGTCCTGTGACGCAAGTGACTGGTTGCAGGCATCATTGCACTCCTCTACTGAACTGACCTCAGCTGCTGTGGTGGATGATCGCCCCAAATGCTACTTCTGAGGGCAGGGCAAGCACCCAAGGAAATGCCAAGAAGGTGGTATGCTCTAGGTACAGGAAAAGAGGACATAATGCAAAAGTCTGCCAGTCTAAACCACCCATAAAACCTATCAGCATGCAGACAGTAACAACCCAGGACAGTGAAATCAGCACCATCTTCTCTGCAACCAGTGATGTCATATGCGAGCCGTGGTGGCCGCCTTCATGACCTGCATGGTCAGTGCCATCTTCTCAGGTCTGCAGTACTACAGGGAACCAATGAAAGTGGTCATCTTGGGACCAAGCATATCCAATATGAATAATAAGATTGCACAATATTGGGTATTTTCCACTATCGACCTGGTGGCCTACCACCAGCTCCCGATCCACCCGGAGTACCGCCAGTAAACCACATTGAGGTCATGGTCACCTCTACCACTTTCTCCGGGTGCCCTTTGGCATCACCAGCTGGGTCTCCATTTTTCAGTGGGAGATGGACCGCATGGTGGACCACTATAAACTGCAGGCCTCGACAATGTGACCATCTGCAGCCACAACCTGCAGGATCATGATGCCAACCTTCAAACATTCATCCAGACCAAGCAGCTCCTGAACCTTACTTATATCAAGGAGTGTTCCGGACAACCCGACCAGTCATTCTTTGCTGCGTGGTTGAAAATGTAATTATTGGCCCTGATCCTGACTGCATGTGCCCTCTGCTGGAGCTGTCCCTCCCCCAAGAAATGTCTGGGTTTCTTCTTGTACTTTGTTCAATGGGTCCCCAACTATGCGGACAAGGATCACCCATTGGTCAAAGTCACTTCTTTTCCCCTGTCAGCAGGGACCCATGCAGCTTTTGGCCGTATCAAGGACGACATCGCCAGGGTGATGTTACATGCTTATAGATGTGTCCACACTGTTCCAGGCAGAGAGCGATGCATCCGACTTCACCCTGACTGCCACACTCAACCAAATGGGCAGACCCATTGACTTCTTTTCATGTACCCTGCAAGGCCATGAAATCCTCCACTCCTTAGTCAAAAAAGAGGCCCAGGCCATCGTGGAGATGGTACAACTGGAGGCATTACCTCATGGACCAGTGGGTGGTCATCTTCATATCAATTACAAACAGAGGGGCAAAATCAAGGATGATAAAATCCTCAGGTGGAAAATCAAACTGTCCACCTATAATTATGGCATCCTACACTGGCCTGGCAAACCTAACAAGCCCTCAGTCACCCTATCCTGTGGGACTTGTGCCAGTATCCAAATGGACAGTTTGCAGACCCTCCACAGCAACCTCTGCCATCCCAGAGTGACTAGGTTCTTACTTTTCATTATAGCCCAGAACCCACCATACCCTGTTGAGGAAGTTAGGACAATGACTAAAAAATGCCAGATCTGCACCAAGTGCTAACCGCACTTCTACCACCCCGACAAGGTGCACCTTATCAAAGCTACTTGCCCCTTTGAGCACCTGAGCATTGACTTCAAGAGTCCTCTCCCTTCTTCAAATCAGTACATGTACTTTCTCACCATCGTTGATGAATACTCATGCTTCCCTTTCACCATCGCCTGCCTGGACATGACAACAGCTACAGTCATCAAGGGCCTCCACAATGTCTTTACATTCTTTGTGACCAGGAGACCTCATTTATGAGTGACAATCTGCAACAGTACCTGCTGGCCAGTGGCATTACCTTGAGCAGGACCACCATCTACAATTCCAGAGGGAATGGGCAAGTGGAAAGGGAGAATGCCACAGTCTGGAAAATCATCCTCCTGGCACTGAGGTCACGGGGCCTCTCCTTTTCCCACCGGCAAGACATCCTCCCAGACACACTCCACTCCGTGCGGTCATTCTCATGTATGGCCACTAACAATACATATCATGAATGTATGTTTGCCTTTCCTTCAGGGACTATGCTGCCTGCTTGGCTAACCTCCCAGGAGTGGTTCTGCTTCTGAAGCACACCAGGCAATCTAAGACTAATCCATTGGTCGAGAGAGTCCATCTCCTTCATGCAAACCCTCAGTATGCCTATGTGGCCTTCCCCGATGGGTGCGAGGAAATGGTCTCAATCTAGGATTTGGCACCATTGGGTGCTCTCGACCACCCACTGCTACCTTGGGGGTCCCTAAATCTGCTGCTGATCACACCCCACCCCCAGCAACTTTTGTAACCCACGATGCACCAGCATCATACTCCCTCATCCCTTCGCCTCGGTGAACTGTATCTGGTGATGACAGACTGAATCTATAGGCTGTTCAGGGCACCACAGGTGCACCCCAGCCCACCATTTTGTTCGTAGTGACAGAGGAGACCCCTTAACAAACTTACCCTGTAAATATGTGTATATATTTGCTTCATCCTTTTTATCCCTCAGGACTCTTAAAAAGGAGGGGTGAATGTGGTAAACCATAGTAATTCTGTGATTGGCAACTGCCAGCTGGGCATGCCTCCTGAGGTCAATCCTACCCACAACCCTTTGCATGCTCCCCATTCATTCTGCCAGGATCAGTCGATGAGGCTGGCTCCAGTCTATAGTCTATAAAAGCCTATCGGTTTAACAACCTCAGTCTCTTGTGGTAACTGATGGTGCATCACCTTCTTAATAGTCTGGGATATATTCATCTGGGAAGGTAACATATGCATTCTCAAACATGATAAATCCATTCATACTTTTTTTTAATATAAATCGTATCCCATCCACTAATCTCATTAGCTTTGTTCTCCTCTTTTGTAAGGTCAACTGTCTTACTGACTTGCACCTTATATACGAATAAAACATATTGGATTTTCTGTAAATTTATCAATCAGTATTTTTCAGGTTGCCTTTAATTTTCCAATTTTTATTTTGATTTCAAGTTTGTATTTTCTATATTCTTCTGGATTTTCAGTTCTTGTTGTTTACTGTATGCTTGTCATTCAGAGAGATCAGGACCTAATCAAAATCGTGAAACAGATTTACCAGCAATTAGCTGGTCCCAGATCACTTTTGCAAAGTTACTCCTTTTTTTTTTAAAACAACTTTATTTATTCATTCAAAAAACAATATATGACATATACAGCAATTATATATGAACATGAACGTTTTTTTTTCTAAATATATATATAGAAAAAAAAACCCCCCCTCAGCCACCTAATATTCCACCTAAACAAAAAAGATTAAAAAAGAGTTAAATATACATATTAAAATCTAATCAATAAATTGAAATTTAAATATTCTGAGTATAACAGCCACTTACTAATGAAAAAATTATAATTATGTGAAACATATGTAATTTTTTCCATTATTAAACAATATTTCATCTCATTAAGCCATCTATTAATATCAATCATATTTGTATCTTTCCACGTACTAGCAATACATTTTATCGCTACAGATAAAGCTAAATATACAAAAGCAAGCTGGAATTTATCTAATCCCAAGCCTTTCAGAGGTTGCAAACTATCCAATAAAAATACTGTTGGATCTAAAACCATTTTAATCTTATACAGATATTCTAAAAACAAATGAATTTTCTTCCAAAAAGATTGTATATGTATACATAACCAAACAGCATGAAAAAAAGTTCCAATTGTATCACCAAATCTAAAACACAAATCTGATTCATTAAAACCATATTTTTAAAATTTTTCAGGTGTCAAATATAATTGATGTAAAAAATTGTAATTAATCATTGCATAATGTGCATTTATCAATCCAGTTACACTATCATAATAGATATCTAACCAATCACCTTCAGAAAAAATAAAACCAATATCCGCTTCCCATTTAATTTTAGATCTATCCCAACCCTTTTTATCTATACCATCCTGTAAAATTTGATACATAAATGAAATATAACCCTTCTCTGGTACCTTCATAAGAAGTCTCAAATTTAGTCATTTTAGGTAAAATCATTTCTCTACCAAACATACATTTTACCAAAGATCAAATTTGATAATAAAGAAATAAATAATTCTTATCAATACCAAAATCATCCCTCATCTGATTCAAAGACAAAAATTTACCCTCTTTAAAACAATCTCCCAAATTTTTCACACATTTAAATCTCCAATGCAATAAACTTTGATTATGTGTTGAAAAAGAAATAAGTTGATTATTATACAATGGAGTCAAAGCCAATAATTTACCCCTAGAGCCTATCATTTTATTTTTCTTTATCCATAACTTCATTAAATGTTTTAGTATAGGCACATTATATTGTTGTAACAAATTTATATTCCACCTAAACAAAAAATGATATATTTCAAATTCAGAAATACTTGCCATCTCAATTTTAGCCCAACAATGAGGCCATACCAAATCCATCAATGAACTAATAAATTTAAGTTGGGCTGCTTCATAATAATTTTGAAAATGTGGTAAACGTAGTCCCCCTAACTCATATTTCCAAGTTAATTTATTCAAAGCTACTCTCGAAAATTTACCTCTCCATAAAAACTCCCTATTTTATTTAAATCTCGAAAAAATTTTTTATCAAGTAAATACGGAATAGATTGAAACAAATATTGTATACATGGAAAGATATTCATCTTAATTGTATTTATCCTTCCCAATAAATTAATAGGTAAATATTTCCATTTAATCAAATCAGTTTTAATTTTTTTCAAAAAATGGAGCATAATTTAATTTATATAAAGATTGATAATTAATATTCAAAATTATACCCAGATATTTAATTCGATCAGTCCACTTCAAATTAATAATATTCTTATAAACTGAATAATCTCCTTCACTTACTGGTAATATTTCACTTTTTTCCCAATTAACTTTATATCCAGAAAGACATCCATATTGTATTAGACATTCCTTCAAATGCAAAAGTGACTGAGCTGTATTATTAAATACACCAATACATCATCAGCAAATTAATTAATTTTATACTTCTCATCTAAAACTTTCTTACCTTTTATCTGTGTATTTTGTCTTATCAACTGTGCTAAAGGTTCAATCACTAATGCAAACAAAGCTGGTGATAAAGGATAACCTTGACAAGTTGATCGAGTTAACTTAAATGATTCCGAAATCAAACCATTCGTCAATACTCTAGCTACTGGTTTACTATTTAGAGCCCTAATCCAACCAATAAAAGGACCAAACTTAAATTTCTCCAAAACTTTAAACAAAAAAATTCCATTCAACTTTATTAAATGCTTTTTCTGCATCTTAGGATATCACCATCGGATGATCTAAAGATTGGCGAAATCTATTAATCCAACTAATCATGCGCAAAATGTTATCTGAAGCATATCTATTCTTTATAAAACCTGTTTGATCAATATGAATCAACTTTGGTAAAAATTTAGCCAATCTATTCGCTAATATTTTAGCTATTATTTTATAATCTACATTTAACAATGAAATTGGTCTATATGAAGATACTTTCAAAGGATCTCTATCTTTTTTTGGGATTACTGTAATTAAAGTACTAGAACAAGACTCAGGTAATTCATAATGTTCTCCAACTTGACGTAATACATCCCCAAACACTGTAGATAAATCATCATTAAAAATTTTATAAAATTCAACCGAAAATCCATCATCACCAGGCGATTTACCGTTCGGCATTTCCAGCATAACCATTTTAATTTCCGAATCAGTAAATGGTTCTTCTAACTCCTGTATTTCTCCATCCTCTAATATTGGTAAATTCAACTGTAATTAAAAAAATCAATTGATCCAGTTTCCTGTTTTCCTTCAGATGTATATAACATTTTATAAAATGAATGACTCATCATTAATCTCACAAGGTTTATAATAAGAGAATTCCATCTAATATCATTAATAGTCCTTGATATCTGTTCTTTCTTTAAATGCCATGCCAATACCTTATGTGCTTTCTCTCCCCATTTGTAATACCGTTGTTTAGTCCTATTAATCACACATTCAAATTGATAATATTATATTTCAATTTCAGCCTAAATAATTCTATTTTCTGATCTTCGGTAGCATCTTTCTGAAATTCCTTTTCTAACTCATCGATCTGTTTCTCTAATTCAAGATTCTGATTTAATCGATTCTTTTTTATTTTAGAAGTATAACTAATTATTTGTCCTCTCAAATAGGCTTTCATAGCATCCCATAATACAAACTTACTTTGAACCGAATTAGAATTTTCTTTAAAAAAATTAATGTTTTTTCAAAAAAAATCAATAAATTCCATTTTTTTAACAACATTGTATTAAATCTATTTGAATTTTCTCAGAAGTCTCATATGTAAAATATAACAGAGAATGATCTGAAATCACCCTACTTTTATATTCCGCTTGTTTTATTTTCCCTTGTAAATGTGCTGATACTAAAAAGAAGTAAATCCTTGAAAACGATTCATGTCTAGGTGAATAAAAGGAAAAATCTTTCTCTGTCGGATTAAGACTTCTCCAAATATCTACTAAATTAAGATCTTTCATCAACGCTTGGACCTGAATTGCCATCTTGGATTTTTTAACTTTCTTCGGAGATTTATCTAATAAAGGTTCCAAAACACAATTAAAATCACCACAAACTAAAATATTATCATTAGCCTGACCCAAACAAAAATGCATCCAAAATAAATACTTCATCATCTGCATTTGGAGCATAAATATTAAGTCCAAACTTTATTAAAAATCTTACAATTCAATTTAAGAATACATCCTGCCTTTTCCTCCATTGATTGTAGTTCAAAAGATAATTTTTTATGTATCAAAATTGCTACACCTTTAGCTCTAGAATTAAATGAAGAATATACATGCCCAACCCAGTCCCTTTTAAATTTCACACTTTTCTTCACATTCAAATGTGTTTCTTGTAAAAAGGCAATATCAATTTTCATAATATACGCCAATACTCACATTTAATCCGACTATTTAATCCTTGAACATTAAAAGTTGCAAACCTCAAATTTGACATATCTACTATTATTACTAAATACCAATAATATCTTTATATAAAAACTCAAATCAATGTATATAGGCACTCCAAAAAAAAAAATCACAAATTAAAAACAAAAAAATAAAAAAAATAAAGGAAAAAAAGAACCCCCCCAAAAAAACTACCAAAAGGTAGTAATCCCCTAAACAAAAATTGGGCGTGGGTCACCCACCAGTGGCTGATGATGAGTAAAGAACTTAGTGCAAATCTCCCCCTCCCCAGCCAAACAATCAGTAACATCAAAATCTCATAATAACAAAAGAAAAAATAGAATAAGAAAATTCTTCTTTTCATCCAGAAGATTCCAATCGTGAAGATCCCATTTCAGAAGGAGGTAGACTCTTTCCATTCCCGTTTTTTCCATTTCTGCCATTTCCAGAGCAACCAGATTTTTCTTTAGGAGATAATGGTGGACTACATCTTTGTCCTCTTATATCTGGCAATGAATCAGCAAAAATCATTGCTTCATGATCAGTTTCAAAAAACCAAAATTGATAGTCTCCATAAAACACCTTCAACACTGCAGGGTAATGAAAAGTGGACTTATAACCTTTACGCCACAAAGCTTCTTTAACTGGATTGAGTCGATGTTGAATGATCTCTTGACTCAGATCAGGATAAAAAAAGACTCTGCCATTCTGAATCAATAATGGGGTTTGTCATTGTCTCGCATTTTGTACTGCAAGTCAAAGTATTGCTGCTCTATCCAAATAACTCAAACATCGAATTATTACCAGTCTCTGTGGTTGACCAGCTGAGGGTGATCTTCTTAAAGCTCTATGGGCTCTTTCCAGTGCCAATCTCCCAGAGAAAAATTCTTGTCCTAATATTTGCGGTATCTAGACTTTAAAGAAACGAAGAGGATCTTGTCGTTCTATACCTCTGGCAAACCAACAATTTTCACATTATTCCTTCTGCTTTGATTCTCCAAATAATCTATTTTTCTTTCTAGCTCCTTCTCACATTCTCCTAATTCTATGACTGATTTTTCCCACCTTCAACACTTTTTCTGTGTTAGAAGTCACTTGTTGGTTACAGTCCAAAAAAGCAGTCTGAAATTTTTTAAATTCTTCATAAGATGCATCCGCACGTGTCTTCACCATATTTAATTCTGAACTTATACCAGCATTCATATGAACCATTTCATTCATTTGAGATGTCAACAAAGGTTTTATAACAGCTTGGATAAATGCATTCAATTGCATACTCTGTAAGTCAGTAAAGCTCAACTCTGCTCTCTTTGACATAGTGGCAGAACAAGGTAACTGCAGCTCTTGCTGCAACTCAACAGAAGGCATTTTAAAAGTTTTACTGCGGGTGTGGACTCCCAGCGACTGCACCCCGACTTCCTCAGGGGGTCACTGCTGGTCTCCCCCCGTATCTCGTTGTTTTTTCATCAATTCACAAAGAAAAACGATTTCTTCAGATTGAAATGCTACCTGATGCATTTCCAACAATGGAGTCGTCTTCCTGCGTGTTCCCTCTGTTGAAATCAAAAGGCTTTCCAATTCAGGGTCCACTTCTTGGGAATACGCACCTTCTTCTGGAGAACAGGAGGCCCCAAATCTTCAGCACTTCGAAAATGTAACTTCTTTTGAACTTGAGGTTTAGTCTTTTTACCATTAGTGGCCATAATAATTCCTTAATACTTTAAACTAAAATTTAAAAAGTTTAAACTTGAAAAAAAAGGTCAAAAAATGGGTATTTAAAAGTCTGGCCAGAGAGGTCGAGATTGCACGTCAAGACTCTACGCCATCTTGCCACGCCCCCGCAAAATTACTCCTTGACAGTAAATTTGTCCTTCCCTCAATTTAGGACCTTTTATCTTTCTCCTTTGCCATAGCAATGCAAAATCTTACTGAATTATGACCATTGGCCAGGTGCCAGCTTGGTCTTCTAAAATTAATTTCAAATTGATTCTTGCCTATTATCTTCCTTTCCCCTCAACTAATTCTCTCCCACCCCCCCCTCCACCCCCCATCTTTTGAAAGTTTTGCAGTATTGGTTAAAAACACTCTCCCAATGACAATTTAGGAATTCTGCTCCTTTTATATTCATTATCCTGTCTAAATCCTAGTTTAGATGAGTTTTTAAAACTCTCCATTGATTTGCCCTAATTCAAATAAATTGTTTGAAGTTTGTCTGCAAGTTTACTCTTCTAGTTGCCTCAAACTGTAGGTGATCTTTATATCCACTGGTTGGTGGAACTAAAAGACCTAGCCTTAAATATCAGAGAAATAAATTTAGGTAGGAGATGAGCGGGAACTATTTTTCCAAGATAATTGTGAATTTGTGGGATTCTCTGCTCAAAGAAGTAGCTGAGGCCACTTTGATAAATATATTTAAAATACAGTTAAATAGATTTTGCACAGTAGGGAAATTGTGGGAGGATTGCATGAGCCCTTGATTTTTAGGTATTGTGTGTTTCCCACTGTCCATCTCTGCTGCTCCACACTGATTCCGATTCCAACCTGTTGTTCAGTCTGTCCAGAAAAGAACCCGTCATTGCCACGAGACCAAAGGGTGTTCTGTGAAGAACCATACTAGGGTGCCCCAAAGTTCTCTCCAGCTGCATCACCATTAACTTTGCCATTAAGAGGGTTCATTCTTTTCCTTTTTAAAAATTTCTTTTTAAAATATTTTTATTGAATTTAATATATAAATCCTATGTACAAAAGGATCTAATACATAATATCATGTGCATATCACAAATTAAACATATAATGTATAGTGAAAAAACTATCCATAGTTGTTTATTTAACTTATTTATTTAACTCATCAAATTCTATCAATTTGGTAATTAACAATTTATCCCTTTCTCATATATCCCAATATAGATCTGGATAGAAAATAGATGAGTAAATTAAACAATCCCTTTAAAAAGACAAAGGGTGCATTCTATCTTAATTCATGATATGATCCATGAGAACCATATTTAAACCAGTGTTTAACTAATTAATCTAAAAAAAGATAAGAAAACAAAAATCCTTGGGAGGAAGCGTTGATGAACACAGAGAAAGATGACAGAGAACAAGTATGCCAGCAGCCTCCAAAGGATGCCCATCTCCAGGCAGACCATCAGGACAATCTTACTGAGATTCTCCAGAGGACCACATTGCATGGGTTGCCATCATGAGATAAAATAAGCAGGTTTTTGAGGATATAGATCAATGAGGGCGAAATAATACTTAAAGGGTACAACAGGGTATTTTATTGAAGTGTAATAAGTAACATGAAAAGTTAACAGCACAACATATTTAAGATAGTGTATAACAATCAATAAATAGCAAGTTTCATGCCCCTCTGCTTGTTGAGGCCACTGATTTTCGATGGCTGGCTTGGAGAGTCTCAGAGGTCCTGGGCACTGATCCCAGTTTGAGGAGAAAGTCCCAAGAGCTGACTCACTACTCACATATAATCAGAGCCTGCACTTGTTTCCAAATCTACACATAGTGATTGGCTATATCTCTTTAAAACTAATTCATTCTTAGCAAAAGACACATCTTACCTTGTTAACTATTTTTATGTCCCCATAAACAAATTCATCCTCTTATATAACATTTCTTTATGCATTATTGTTTGCAGGTTTCAATGCCTCAAACCACATAAATCAGGACCTGGCATTACTTATTTTCCCAATTAACATTACTGCTCATTTTGAGTACTGTGAGCAGACAACTCCATTTTAAACAAAAAAAGATCTGTTATTAACCCTCTCATTACAGTAGCACACACAGGCAGAGAGGTAAAAATGGAAATATGGCAAGCCACTTCTCACCAATGGTCAAGCACCCATGGCAAGAGATTAATGTTTTACTTTGCAGTGGAGCTCATATACAGTTACACTGTCCTTGACACTGCAACAAACTGACCTGAAGAGGGGCACCAATTCTGCCTAAAGATAGAGCCTTCCTAAGAATGCTTCAGCTTGGATTAGTTATGGAACACTGACCCAGTTACTGAGAAGGTATCACATTTTGCCCTGAAAAGGATTAATTGCCCTAAGCAGTAAATATTCTTCATGGTTGACTTCATCAAAAGCAGCAAGGAGATAACTTCTTCAACAGCAGCTTCAACAATAGCCTTTGTGGTCATGAGGACTACACAGGAGAGGAGTTGTTTTGTGAGTGAAGGGCCATTACCTAATACTCAACTACTATTAATACACATTTTTCTCATTCCTGGTAAAACCAAGGCGGCTTTAAGAATATCATTCCTTCAACTACATTATTTGACTGTACATATAGAACCAAATGAAACTACATTTCTCCATATCACAGTACACACCCATGCACACACATTGCACAGCACATAACAATCAAATATGTGCATAAAGATTGTGGTGATATGAATATGTAACTGCTGATGGGTAGCTGGCCCATTCCCCATTGGTGACTCGCTCCCTGGTAACTCCTCCCCTTGTGTCCCTGGAATAAAGGTCGACCTTCCTCTCCCTGTCTCAGTCGAGCACTTGGAATCGGGCCAGCTATGTCTAAAGTATAATAAAGGCCATCGTTCCTCACTCTATGACTATGGAGTAATAGAGCCTATCAATTTATTATACTTTAAATTTTACACACGGGATGAACAAACTGCTGTGACCCAATAGACTAGAGCTTGATCCAAAGATGCCCAGAGCCCTGGAGCTGTACAAACAGTGGATTGAGTGCTTCACAGGCATTCTGGAAACTGAGGACCTTGTGGACTCTGATGAGAAGAAACCCAAGCTACTGCGAGAGAGGATCGACCAGCGTACTTTGCAATTATGGCTCTGCAGCCATGACTGAGCTCCGCAACCTCTACAGACTGTGGGTAAACAAAGTCTACTCACAGTACCTCCTGGCCTTGAGAAAACAGCAACCCAGTGAGACTCTGGACAATTTATTTTGGGCCCTGAACAATCTGGGATGAGAATGCAGGGCAATATCCCTGTCCCAGTATCAGCAGACCAGTATGTGGAAAAGCTGATCCGGGACGCCTGCATGGCTGTAACTACTAGAGGAAGACAGGCTGCCATTGCAGAGAGCCCTCCAACTCACCAAAACTTTAGATTCAGCCCACCACACTGATGAATATTATGGCCAGCAATGGGCCCTCCACATGCTGGCCACGGGTGCAGCCATTTTTGGACTCGTGTCACGGATGCCTCTGTATGGTGAGGCCCCAACCCCACCACCACCACCACAGCTGAGCACCCAAAGTGCTTCCTCTGCAGCCAGCAGAAGCACCCCTGGTAACGCTTCCTGGTGAGACAAGCTACCTGCTCGGGATATGGGAAGAAAGGACACTATGAGAGTGTGCAAGTTGAAGCCTTCCCTACCAAGCAGCACCATGGTCAGCCATCGAACCAGACTTCACTTCCTCCCGCAGTGACGGTCACTTCCAGCCTCGAACGTGCACATGACCCATGGGTCATCATTGTGGACAACATCACTTCTGCCTTTTTCATCCACCTCTCCTGGTGTGACCGCATGGTCAACATGGGGGCCACCATCTTATCGATTTGGCTCCCCCTCTGACAGCAAGTGACCCGGTACTGGCATCCATCATCTTGGATCAAGGCAGCCCTCAGCCGATCACCCACTTGATGATGGAGATTGAGGTAAATGGGAAATGAACTAACTGCCTGTTTGATAGTGGAAGCACTGAAAGCTTCATCCACCCAGACACTTCTCAAACTCTCTCCCAATCAGATCAATGAGTGGCATGATATCAATGGCCACAAAGAACCAACCTGTGAGATTACGGGTATTGTATTGCGTTGTTAACAATGCGCAGTAAACGTTATGGCAATTTCCATTTAATCTTAATACCTCAACTTTGCGTACCGTTCCTTCTGGGGCTGGACTTCCAGAGATATTTCAGGAATGTCACGATGGCATTCGGGGGGCCGCAACCACCCATCACTGTATACAACCCCCAGCTCATGGACCCCCCACAGCCATCCCCCACCTGTGGTCTCTCCACCCTCTACATACCCCTGCCATCACTGTTTGATAACCTGACCCCAAACTGCAAGTTCATAGCGACTAAGAGCAGATGGTAAAGTGCTGAGGATAGGGCATTCATAAAGTCTGAGGTGCAGCAACCTTTGGTGGAGGGGGTTATAGCGCACAACTCCAGCCCATGGAGAGCCCAAGTCATGATGACTAGGGGTGGAAGTAAACTTCGTATGGTGATCAACTATAGACAGATGATCAAATGCTTCATGCAGCTGGACCCATCCCCCCTTCCCAAGATCACTGACATGGTTAACAAGTTCATCCAGCATAGGGTGTTCTCCACCATTGACCTAAAGTCGGTGTAACATCAACTCCCCCTATGCCCAGGAGACTGCCAGAATACTGCATTCAAAGTGGATGGCAAGCTCCATCACTTCCTCCGGATACCCTTCAGAGTCACCAATGGTGTCTCCGTATTTCAGAGGGAAATGGATCAGATGGTGGACAAGCAAAACGAAAGGCCACATTCCCTTTCCTAGATAATTTCACCATCTGCAGCCACAACTAGCCAATCCCACACAACCTCAAGGCACTAAAAAGGTGCCTGGGGTTCTTTTCCTGTTATGCCAAATGGGTGCCCAACTATGCCAATAAAGCCTACCCCAGTAAGATCCACAACCTTTCCCTTAATCGGCAGAAGCCTGAGCAGCCTTCACCCAGACCAAGGGAGACATCACCAAAGCCATGATGCATGCCATGGACGAATCAATCCCGTTTCAGGTGGAAAGCGATGTCTCTGACTTTGCACTGGCTCCCACTCTCAACCAGGCAGGCAGACCAGTAGCCTTTTTTTTCCCCCATACCCTTCACAGTCCAGAGACATGGCACTCCTGTCAAGAAGGAGGCACAGGTCATCATTGAGGCAGAACGTCAATGGTGTCATTACCTGGCTGGGAAGAGATTTACCCTGCTAACGGACCAATGATCTGTTATGTTCATGTTCAATACCAAATTGTGGGGCAAGATCAAAAATGACAAATCCTAAGGTGGAGAACCATGACATCCTATGCCGGCAGGGCAAGCTCAATAACCCCCAGACACCCTATCCTGGGGGATGTGCACCAGCGCGCATCTCAGCTGCTTCCAGTCCTTACATGATGACCTTTGCCACCACGGAGTTTCGAGATTGTTCCACTTCATGAAAGCGCTACTCCACTGAGGATGTCAGGTCATTGACCAGACACTATTGGGTCTGTGCAAAACGTAAACCACAGTTCTTTTGGCCCGACAAATTGCACCACATAAAGGCCACATGCCCCTTTGAATGACTCAACATCGATTTCAAGGGGCCCCTGCCCTCATCCAACAGGAATGTATACTTCCTGAACATCATTGACGAGTACTCAAATTCCTTTTTGCCATCCCCATCCTGACATGACCTCAGCCATCATCATAAAGGCACTCTACAGCATATTTACCCTCTTCGGGTATCTGAATTACATCCACAATGATCGGGAGTCCTCTTTTATGAGTGACAAACTGTGGCAGTACCTGTTGACGAGAAGCATTGCTTCTAGTAGAATGACCAATTACAACCCCTGGGGGAATGGTTAGGTTCAGAGAGAAAATGCCACAGTTTGGAAAGCTGTCCTCCTGGATCTTAAATCAAAAGGCCAGGAACTCCTGCTGGAAGCATTCCATGCCATCTGATTTCTTATGCACCACTACCAACGCAACCTCACATGAACGCATGTTTTCCTTCCCCAGGAAGTCTGCAACTGGAGCCACACTGATACACTGACTGTCATCCCCAGGACCCGTCCTGCTGCGGAAACGTGTGAGGGGTCACAAGTCTGGCCTGTTGGTAGAAGAGGTGCAACTCCTGCATGCCAACTCTCAGTGTGCCTACATGGTGTACCCAGACAGCCATGAGGACAGGGTCCCAGTCTGGGATTTGGCGCATGCGGAGACCCCTGCCCATTCCCCACCTTCTTCAACCCAGGTCCTATGTACACGCACACTGCCCCAGTCAGGTCAGCGACTAAACCCCGCCCACCACGCCATACACCCCGGACCTTGCTCCATCTGCTCCGACCATCACAAGCCCCACCACCAACAGAGCCAGCCCTCCCTCCCCAGCCTTAGGACACACAACCGACAATGGAGCTGACCATTATACTATTGGCGGAACTGCGCCAATCATAGAGGCAAAGGAACCACCCACTGACTGAGCCTCTAGGATTTTAACCCGGCAGGGTTTTTGTTTTAAAAGAGGGAGTGAATGTGGTGATATGAATATGCAACTGCCGATAGGTAACTGGCCCGTCCCCCACTGGTGACTCACTCCCTGGTAACTCCTCTCCTTATGACCCTGGAATAAAGGTCGACTTCCTTCTCCCTGTCTTCAGTCGAGCACTTGGAATTGGGCCAGCTACAAGTCTAAAGTATAATAAAGGCTATCATTCCTCACTCTACTGCTTTGGAATTATTGATAGAGCCTATCAAAGATATAATATAAAACAAAGATATATAAATATTTTGGAATAATTTACTCTGTTACAGGATACTGTTCATCAATCTCACAGCCTGCAGGAAGAAGCTATTTCCCAGCCTGGCAGTCTTGAATTTGATTTTGAAGGAAAAACTAAATGCTAAATCTTGACTGTGACAAATTAATTTGCCACCTTGAACTCAGATGCAAAGACAGTCTTACACAAAACAGATTGCCAAATCCTTGACAAGTGCAAAGGGTGAATAAATCCTTGACAAGTGTACGGGGTGAATAAATCGATGAGTATAACACACCAGGCAGTGCAGCTTCTAGAACTTGCTTGTGTCTGCATGTTTATGCATTAAAGGTTGAAAGACAGAACCAACAAAAGCTGGCCACACTCCCAGTGAAAGAATTAACAGCAGTGATGTTACCAAGATGGCTGAAACAGACAATTACTTACTGTGACTACAGTCTGAAGATGTGCATTCAACAGTGTCCTCCTTATCCAATGTCTTAGATTGCGCACTCATTGTACTTAATTATCCAGTCATTGCACATCTTCACCTCTGGAAATCCATTCTACCATAACATTATTGGCCACTTCTTTCAGATCTTAGGAGATTCTGCCTCAATATTAAAAGGGTGAGAATAAAATCTATTTACTCCAAACGCAAAATGATATGAGAAACTGACAAAGCTAAAACTTCCTAACCATGATCAACCAGGGAAGATGGTGGTGAGATAGAAGATCAGCCTTGCTGATGAATGGAGAAACAATTCAAAGGGCTTGATCATCAACTCCTGCTCCTATTTCTTATGACCTTGGTTCTCAGGTCTTAGTGATAATGGAGTAAATCTTGACAGAAAAAAGGCATCAAGTTTATTGCATGGTATTAACATTACACAAGTGTGGTGAATGTCTGCCAAGCTGCCTGTCTCCCCCCTCTGGCGAGCCTTGCTGTACTAACATTGGCTGTGCTTTATCTCTACTGTTAAGGAGACTCCCCTTGGATATAACTGTATATGCATCTATTGTCTTTCATGATTGTACCATGAGTTTCTGCTAATAAAACCCATGATTATTGTTTGACCACATCATCTTTGTCTACTTCATCAACTGCACTTCAATTTTACTGCGGCGAGCCCTGCTACGAAAAGGAATTGCCACCAGCCGTACCTTGAGCTACAACCTGCAGGACAATGGGCAGGTTGAAAGGGCTAATGCTACAGTCTGGAAGACTGTTAATCTTGCTTTAAAAACATATGGTTATCCTGTAACCCGATGGCAGGAGGTGCTGCCTGAGGCACTACATTCTATTCGGTCTTTATTGTATACTGCAACAAATCAAACACCTCATGAACGTATGTTTCCTTTCCTAGGAAATCAGGAACTGTGATGGACTGGCCAGCCTATTTAACTGAGCCTGGAACCGTGCTGCTAAAGAGCCACGCTTGGGCGCGTAAAACAGACTCCCTAGTCCAACCAGTTCAGCTGCTGCATACTAACCCCAACTACGCTCATGTTAGATTCCCAGACGGGAGTACTGACACTGTATCCCCAAGAAATCTGGCCTTGCCTGGTTCACCCCTTCCTCGCACCCCTACTCAGAGGGAGCCTGAGAGGTTGGACTCACCACTACCCACCCCAGCCTGTGACCCCTAGTCTGCCTTCAGATGGCCATGCTGAGGCTCCACTGCCTCACGCTGGTGATTCTGGAGCAGGTCCAGAAGTCAGTCCTTCCCACACTACAGACCCAGGACCTGTACCAGTTCCCAAACTTGCAAAGGAGCCTCCTGTTTTGAGACGAAGCACCAGAATTTGTAAACAATCTGATAGGCTGACATATTCATAAAACATATCATTATATTTCAATTGCTTGCTAAATACTGGCGTATTTTGGCTGTTAGAGTATCTCAAGGCCAAACATGGTATCCATGTATCGCTTGCTTCAGTCTTTCCTACCAGCTGTCCTTTTGATTTTAACGCTTCTTCTGCCAGGGGGAGACTGTGGTGAATGTCTGCCAAGTTGCCTGTCTTCCACCTCTGGCGAGCCTTGCTGTACTAACATTGGCTGTGCTTTATCTCTACTGTTATGAACAGTCCCCTTGCATATAACTGTATATGCAACTATTGTCTTTCATTATTGTACCATGAGTTTCTGCTAATAAAAGCCATGATTATTGTTTGACCACATCGTCTTTGTCTACTTCATCAACTGGCACTTCAACAAGTTGGCCAGTAATTTAAAAAAATCAAGAGATCTACTGTGAATGACCAAAACTTGCTGTACCAATTTATGTATATTAATTTAACAGCAACTTTGATACAATTTTGATACAACTGTCAAGAAATTTGTATGTTATGATTCATAACCTGCTGGATTTGCACTTAAATTACATATTTAACTCACATAGCTGGTTAAGTCTGGTAATAAAGAATATAAACACTATTAAATAAATCATATTTATTATTGGATTTCCATTCATTTTATCTGTCCCAGAAAAGGAATAACTTTGAATGTTAAATATCATCTCTGAGTGTAACCAATTATTGTCTTATTTTTAAAATTTTACCTTTCTGATTTTCTTTTTGCTCATAATCTAAACTTTAATTCGCTCCTTAATTCTTAACTTCCAACTAAATTAATTCTAAATTCATTCATTTTCCATGTTGCTAATCTCATTCCTTAAATCCCATTGGTCAAGGAGGAGATATTTGGTCACGATATTCATAAACTCACGCTTTCAACAAATTTTAGTGATTTTTTTTCAGTTTCCAGTAACAA
Organism: Narcine bancroftii; assembly: GCF_036971445.1. Classification (NCBI taxonomy): domain Eukaryota; kingdom Metazoa; phylum Chordata; class Chondrichthyes; order Torpediniformes; family Narcinidae; genus Narcine; species Narcine bancroftii. The sequence goes on along the minus strand of NC_091470.1, from coordinate 310,268,910 downwards.
AACTAATAGCAACCATAAAATCTTGTGGTACAAAAGTAGATTGATCAGCCCATTATGCTGGTGTTATTTCAGCAAATTCCACCTCCTTGTATTCTATCTAATAGCAATATTTTTAGGCAAATCTTCACAACAGTATTTCTCTTGAATCTCTAAATTTTATTGTTGATTTATTAATTGATATGACATGTATTTCCAGACAAAAATGGTTAAATTGTTTTCATTTTATGTATCAGGTTGCAGTTTCTTTAGCATGCCATTAGGTGGCAGCCATGGCATTCGTTTAACTCTAGTATTGCCTATGATAATTAAATAAAAGAGCATGGAAATAAATGCATTGGACTGACATTGTAGTTGGGCAATAAGGACGATTTATGCCATGACATACATTTGTGTCTGGGAATGAGCACTCCGTATTTCTTCTACTCTTCATCCACCACGCTTCATGAAGGACTCTATTCCATTCTGTCAGTTCCTCCACCTACGCTTTATCTGCTCTAATAATGAAACTTTCCATACATTCTATGCCTGAACTGTGCCCTGACCTCTGCTATTGTTAGCAAAGTACTCGACTTCATCTCCTGCACCTGTGAATTCGACTGGTCCTAACCATCTACCCTAACCCTGCTTCATCATTCAACAGATTATACTCTACATTATCTGCTATCTTCAGAGATTCCAACATCAGACACAACCTCCCCCCTCCCCTCCCCCCTTTTAGCATTTTCACCATTCCTTTCACATATCAATGATCTGGATAATGGAATAGATAGTTTTATGGCTAAATTTGCAAATGACACCAAAATAGGTGGTAGAACTGATGGTGCTGAGAACACAGAAAGACTATAGAGAGATGGATAGATTAGAAAAATGGACAAAGAGATAGTAGATGAAACACAATGTTGGGAATTGTACAGACGTACACTTTGGTACAAGAAATATACAGGCAGATAATTATTTAGATGAGGAGAAAATTCAACATTTTGTGGTGCAAAAGGACTTTGGAGTCCTCATGCAGGATATCCTAAAGGACTCTAGATTGAGTTGGCAGTGAAGAAAGTGAGTGCCTGGGGGGGGGGGGGTGGGGGGTGGTGGTGGGGGTCGCGTGATGTGGTGAGAGATAGGACATGGAACCTCAGCCCTCCTGGAATTGTTTTAAAAAAAGAGGATTTTTATAACTTTTTTCTACAAGAATAATTAATTACTGGAAATTTAAACCTACCTGAAGATGGGTTCTAAAAAAAATAGAACTCGACTGGCAGCCTCTGGACCACACCAGAAGAATGAAACTAAACAGGGATAAGACCTGCTACATTTCAAGAAACCTGGAGAAGAAGTTCAACTTACCTCCCAGCTGGAATCCTCCTAGGCCTAGTACTGCAACATTGCTGCCTCTTCCAATTGATTGGAAATCAATGACTCAATTGGTAAAGTCTGGTCTCAGTGGGAAAGACCACTGGACACAGTGGACACAAACTCCAGCTCAACAGATTTGACTTCAGTGGAGGAAGGAACAGAGATTGCCAGTGTGAAAATACATTAGAAGAAAGCAAGGAAAACTAATTCTAAACATAATATAGATGATGTATTGAAAGCTTTGAATAAGAAGGAAAAAATACAAATAAAAGCTGGATAACATTTTAAAAATAATATCAAAAATGGAAAGTGTAATAGATTCTCTGCAAGAAAGATTCAGTCATGTAGAAGAGAAATATGATGAAGTTATTAATAAAGTTAGTCACAGGCTATTATAATATTTTAGGTGGTGTTTTGTTTATTTTTCTGAACACCTATTGGGGGATGTATATTTTTTGTTTAATCTTGTGCTGTAGATACAATGGTATCTATTTTCTTTTTCTTTGTCTTTATACTTTTATCTCACTTTTTTCAATTGGAGCTATTGACAGATTTGGGTCTATTATTGAAGAAATATATTGGAATTTCAGGGATAGGAATATTGGAAGGAAATCAATGAGATATTAGAATTGGAGATCAGAATTCTGTAGTAATGGCAAATGTAATTAAATTTATTAGTATTAATGTAAATGGTTTAAATAACTGTATTAAAAGGAAGTAGGTACTTTCTTACAGTATAAAAAAGGAATTGCCCTGGCTATCCTTCAGGAAACTCACTTAATGGAGAATGAACATCAGAAATTAAAAAGAGACTGGGTGAGCCAGGTCATAGCATCTTCTTTTAATTCTAAAGCAAGGGGAATGGTAATATTGATAAAGAAGAATCTTCCAACTACAATTCAAACTGTTAAAACTGATCCACCCAGCAGACATGTTAAGGTACACTGTTAGATATATTCTGAATATTGGACTTTGTTAAACTTGTATGCCCCAAACAAAGATAATGAAAGATTTATTAAAGAAACCTTTTTTTCAAATTGGCTGATGCTCATCCTAAAATAATAATAGCGGGAGATTTTAATTCATGTTTGGACCCAGTTTTGGACCAGTCAACTGGAATGATGGCCAGGACTAGGATGGCTAAAGCTACCCTACTTCCGATGAAAGATATGAATTCAGTGGATATTTGGAGGAAACGGCATCCAAGACAAAGAAACTATTCCTTTTATTCTAACAGACGTGATTCATATTCCAGGATAGATTTAATTTTGCTATCTGCACATTTACAGAATAGAATCATGGATGTTGAGTATAATGCAAGGATTCTGTCAGATCATTCACCTCTATTGTCATATATTGCCTGATAAACAAGACACAGTATATAGATGGTGTTTTAATCCAATGTTCTTGAGAAAAATCAGAATTCTGTGATTTTATTAGGAGACATATGGGGATTTTCTGTGAAACCAACTGTCATTCTGTTGCCAATAAATTTATTATATGGGTCTCCTTAAAAGCTTATTTAAGGGGTCAAATAATTAGCTGTACTTCAAAAATTAAAAGAGATGATACAAAAAAGGTCGATAAATTAGAAAAAGAGATACACTATTTGGAGAAGGACTTACAGTTCAGGAGCTCAGAACAAAAACACTCATTAGTAAGAAACTCAAATATAATACCTTACAAACATATAAGATAGAAAAAGTAATAATGAGAAGTAAACAAAGGTATTATGAGTTGGGGGAAAGAACTCAAACTCCTAACTTGGCAATTGAAAACAGAACAGGGTTCTTATACAATCAATGTGATTGAAACAGAGACCAATATGATCTCCTATAAACCATTAAAAATTAATGAAGCTTTTAAATTATTTTATACAAAATTATATAAATTGGAATCACAAGGAGATGCTAATAAATTTGATGATTATTTGTCATGATAGATTTTTGCCAAATTAAGATTTAACTGAGCAGAATTAATAAAATGTACTCTTTACACAATTGGAAATAGAGGAAGCATTGAACTTATTACACGTTAATAGATCTCCCGGTGAAGATGGTTTTCCACCAGAATTTTACTAAGAATTTAAAGATCTAATAATAATTTTTTTTAAGGAGATACTGAACCAAGAGATGAAATTACATACTTTGCCGGAATATTTCACAACAGCAATAATAATGGTGATTTGCAAACAAGATAGGGATCCATTGAAACTATCATCATACAGACCCAGTAACTTCTCTACAAAGACTGCACTTACAATTGGAAGATTATGGGAAAGTTTTAGGATACAAGATAATTGAATTTAAAGTGAAATAATAGCTTTAACGAATGGAGACTACACAGATTGCAAAAGAAATACACAACTTAGATGGCTGTCAAGTGGGATCAAATATTTGGGGATTAGAGTAGAAATTGATCTCAAAAATTTATGCAAGTTGAATTATCTCCCCTTACTTAGGAAAATTAAAGAGGATTTAAATAAATGGATTACTCTCCCGATAAGATTGATTGCATTAAAATGAATATATTCCCATGTCTACCTCTTCCAGACCCTTCTGAACCACTACCACAGAAATTCTTTCAAAATTTGAATAAACTAATTTGGAAATTTTTATGGAAAGGCAAGTTAGCTAGAATCTCCATGGAAAAATTAACTTGGAAATATAAGGGAGGATTACAACTTCCCAAATTTAAATATTATTATTGGGTGGCCCAGATGAAATTTGTCACTTCCCTTCTTTGATGGAAGAGACCAGCCTTCATGGGTAGAAATTGAACTATACAAAGTCAGGGAAAGAGTGGCAGAAGATTTTATATATAAATGGGCTGTTAATTTTTTTTTATATAGATGGAAAAAAAACACCAATAATAAAACACATTTTAAGTATCTGATATAAAATGAATAATTTAAGGTACAAGAAAAAAATTACTCCAAAAACACCCTCGTTTCAAAATAGACTAATTCTTCTAACTATGGATAATTTAATTCTACATACATGGTTCCATAAAGAGATCAGATATGTAGAAGATTGTTGTATACAAGGGCAATTAATGTAATTTGAACAATTGAAATAAAATATTTATAATAATACAATCTTTTGTTACTTTCAATTAAGAGCTTTTCTTAGAGAAGAATTAGATCTGTCTATGAAATTACCAGAGTGCAGTGAAATGGAGATTCTAATTCAAAAGGGGACCACAAAGAAGTTCATATCAGTTATATATTCTTTAATCCAATTGGATACTCCTAAATAGGAGTTATATAGATCAAAACAAAGATGGGAATCAGATTTGGATATTAGTATTGATGATAATACCTGGTCGAACTTATGCTACAACTGTATGACCAACACAATTAATGAAAGATATAGGCTGGTGCAATATAATTTTTTTTGTATCAGCTATATCTCACCCTGAAAAAAAAACAAATTAAATCCTATTTTTTTTGATGTGTTTCATTTGTAGGGAAGAAACTGGTACTTTTTTTAGATTCCACCTGATCATGTTCCAAATTGAAACCCTTTTGCAAAAACTTGAGAGCTTTATTAAATCAAATTATTGGGAAACAATTGCCTTCAAGACTAGCATTGTTTCATTTAGGAAATATTACAGATGTAAGACCTAAAATGAGACTGTCCAAATATCAATTAGAATTTCTTCAAATTGCATTGGCACTGGCCAGGAACTGTATTGTAGTTCCTGGAAGTCTGATTCTCTCTTGGAAATAGCCCATTGGAATACTGAAATACATAGTTGTGTACCCCTGGAGAAAATTACTTACAACTTAAGGAATAAATACATGTTTTTGCAGGTAGGGGAATCTTACTTACATAATGTAGGGTTGAATACTTAATAAATAAGGAACCTATTCTATTTATTTTTCTTCCTTTTATTGAAATTTAGATAAAAATAATTGGGCCTATTTGTTGAATTGGATTTCAGATCTACATAGCTCCTTCTCTTCTTTTTCTCTCTTTTTCCTCTTTTTCCTTTCTCTTGTTTCCTTCTCTTTCTTTTACTTTTTTATTTTTTCACCTTTTTCTTCTTCATTAGGGGTTTTACTTGGTGGGGAGGATATGGGTCATATTTGGAACATGTATTAATGATTCTTATTTAAGTACTTATCTGTGCTGATAATTTGGTATTGTTTGTTGATAAAAACCAAAAGTAAAATTATCAAAAAAGAAAGCGAGTGCAATATTATTATTTATTTATAGAGGGATAGCATACCAGACAGGGATGTTATGTTGAGACTCTATAGAGTGCTGGTGAGACCTCACTTGGAATACTGGATATAGTTTTGGGTGCCTTATTTGAGAAAGGATGACCTAGCATTGGAGAGGGTTCAGAGAAGATTTACTAGAATGATACTAGGAATGAAAGGGTTGGCATATGAGGAACATTTGTTGACTTTGGACTGTACTCGTTGGAGTACAGAAAGATAAGGGAGGGACTTCAGAAACATTTTGAATGCTGAAGGGTTTGGACAGAATAGATGTGACAAAGTTATTTTCCATGGTAGAGGAGTCTAGGACAAGAGGCCACAATTTCAGGATAAAAGGGCATCAATTTAAAACAGAAATGTGGAGAAATATCTTTTGCCAGAGGGTCGTGAGCCAATGGAACTTGTTGCCACAGGCATCAGGGGAAGTGAGGTAATTGGGTGAATTTAAAACAGAAATTGACAGGTATTTTATTAATCAAGGTTTCAAGTATCATGGAGAGAAGACTGGGGAGTGTGGCTGAGTGAAAAGTATCATCTCCTGATTAAATGGAAGAGCAGATCCGATGAGCCAGTTGACCTACTTCTGATTTATATTTTGTGATCTTGTGAACTCTCTGGCTTGCACTTCTGTTCCTACCAACTACCTCCATCTTACAACATCTTACCTTGCGCTACTGGCAATGCAATACTTGTCCTTTCATTTTGTTTCATCCCACAAGCCTGAGACCCAAACTGTCTTTCCATATGAAGCAGTCATTCATATACACTTCTTCCAAACCACTGTACTGCATTCCATGTTCACAAAGTGTCTCCTCCATATTAGAGTAAAAAAATGCTGGGGAAAATCCTAAGATTCCAGTCACTTGCCACTCTCACTCTGACATATTGAACTATTCTCTCCTCAGTGAGACTCACGACAAGCTCGAGAAACAGCTCCTCATATTCTGTCTGGACACTTGGCAGCCTTCTCGACTCGGTACTAAATTCTACAACTTCGGGTCATTCTCTAAACATATCAGTTCTCCTTCTGCAATATCGGCTCAGTTTGTTTATTCCCCCATTTCCCTCATTTTCTTTTTTCTCTGGGAGTGGAGGACTGGCCCAGCCTGGTTACCCTGCTCTGCATTTTGCACCTTCTATTTCCACAGCTTGTTATTTACGTTCTTTTGTCCATGGAGTCACTCTAACAGCTCCCATCCATTCAGACAACACCCCTAGCATATCACCATGATCATCCTGGTTTTTATTCTAAGAGACATCCCTCCTCCACCCACCCTCCTTGCAGCTTTACAAGTCCTATTGTTCCATTTTCAATTTTGACAAAGGACAGAGTTTTCTATTTTTATTTTAGATTTTGAACATCTGTAGTTTTTTTCTTTTGATTTTCAATTACATTTATTCTCACCATACAGGGACTTCCTGTTAGGGGCCATTCCCAGGGTAACTTGGTCAAAGTAATGCAGCAAAAGGAAGATTATATGGGATTTACATAATTATGTGAATTGTTGTTATAGACCTCATACCAACAGTGCAAGATAATTCTAGAATGAAGGAAAATCAGATTACAGGACACATACATGACATCTCATGACATGATGCCCTGAGATACTTTTTCCAGCAAGCAAGGCAGAATTACTACTTATTGCCAGTGCAGAAAATACTGACTCAACATACACATGTAAACAATTAAAGAAATGTAAACTGACTGTGCAATACAGAGATAGAAAAAAAATTAATAAAGTGCAAAAGTAGGAGCCCTAAATGAGCCCGACTGAGTTTGTTGTTGAGGAGTCTGATGGTGGAGGGGTTGCAGCTGTTCCTGAACCTGGTGGCGTGAATCTTGTTGCACCTAGACCTCTTTCCTGATGGTAGCAGTGAGAACAAAGTGTGCTGGGTGGTGTGGATCCTTGATGTTTGCTGCTACTCTCCTACGGCACAATTCCCTGTAGATATTCTCGATGGTGGGGAGGGTTTTACCTGTGATGTCCTGGACTGTGTCCACTTCCTTTTGCAGGACTTTATGCTCAGGAAGGAATTAAAATGAAAGGAGAAGTGTTACATTGGTGACCATGATGCAGCCGGTCAGCACACTTTCCACCACACATCTGTAGAAATTTGCCAACATTTCGCAAACAAAATCTCCACAAATTCACTCTGGAATATTTAATCTGGGAATGAAGCCAGGTTTGGGAAATTCAGGAATAGTCTACCAATGGTCATTTGTCTAATCAGAGCTAATAGACAGTTGAAGATGATATTGTCTTATGTAGATTAATTAAAACCAATGATCATTAGAATTCTCTGATGTAATCTAAGTATGCAGGCCCAGGGTAGGAGAATGGATTATCAAAACATTTGGGGCCTGCCTGGATGGATTTGGAAATTGTGTTTAGAGGGGTGGAGATTGTGGCCTGTACTGGAGCTGCCATGAAATTGGAAAGAAAAATAGGGCCTGGAAGTTTCTGTGGGACTGAAGGTCCTCAAAGGTAGAGCCTGACTATATGACCCTGTCACAACAGGATCCACCTATCCATAATGTTTCCTAGCCCAACACGATCCACTATCCATATCTGATCCTACCCCAGGGGTGGGCCAAACTATGGCATGTGATCCACTTGCGGTTCTTTAATATGTAAAGTGTGGCTTGCAGAAATATGTTGGCTGGAGGGGATACCAGCGCTCCTTAACCCACCCTGAACCCCTGCAGCCAGACCAGGAGGCCCCAGGACAGTCATGGACTGGGCTGCATGACAAGGAGAGGGAAGAGGGAGTGGGCATTGAAGGAACGGCTCCCGCAGAGTTGCAGAGCAAGCAGTGGTTGCCAGAGTTGGGTTCTCCTTGCTTGGGCCAGACCACATCACAACAAAGTACCACCAACGTGGGGTATGCTATAGGAGGGTCAGGCTAACCGGAGGGTCCCGTGCAGGAAGTTGCTGCAGAGGTCAGGAAGCCAGGGCTGGGCCAGGAGAGCTCTAATGAGGCATGGGGTGTCTGTCCAGGCACTCTGGAAAGGAAGAAGCAAGATGGTGACGGGAAGGAGAGGTGGGAGGGTATCCTCAATGAGGGTCATTTGTAGGCCTGTGTGGGCTTTTTCCATATTGGGGACACCATGTTAAGATGGGGAAATACAAAAGGACTGAGATTCAGGTTGCCCTTAGCTAGGCAGATTGGTGGAGAGACATCTTGGTGCAGAATCCCAGAGGGCAACATCTGCAGTGAAGCCTGCTGTAGTGAAGGAGCTCTAAGATGGATTAGAAGGACTTCCCTCAAGAGCCTCATGATCTGAGCCCACTCAGCTCAACTACATGTTTAAAATCTCTATTGGGTATCAGCTACATGTTTAAAATATATATTAGCTTGGGTATCAAAGATACCCAATAGAGATTGTTACAGGTTTAATTTGGTGATGGTAGGTCAGGTTTAAGTCAACCATACACCTGAGAAGACCTGAACCAGGATTCTGAAGGTTCTTTTAATTAAAAAAAAAATTTTAGACATACAGCACGGTAACAGGCCACTTTGGCCCATGAGCCCATGCTGCCAAATTACACCCGATTAACCTACATCCCCGGTACATTTTGATGGTGGGAAGAAATTGGAGCCCCCAGAGGAAACCCACACAGACACGGGAAGAACATACAAACTCCTTACAGACAGCACAAGATTTGAACTCTAGTCCCAATCGCTGGTGCTGTAACAGCATTGCGCCTTAGGGAATGGGGAGCTTGTTCAGTGGTTACCAGGCGAGGTTTCCTGCACTGTATTTAGGGTAGGGAAGATTCTAATAAATCAAAGGTAAGTCAGACATTTACCTTAAAGAGTCCTAAACAACATTGCATAGTAGCTCTTTTTTCTCTGGGACTCTAAATAATGGTTCCTCCCAGTATAACATAATCAAACACATCAGAAGCTCTGCACAGTGAATTACTTTATCCTGTGCATGGCAAATGCAGACCTTATATCAATGGTGAAAGGATAATTCTGGAGTGAATGGAAATGTCCCAGATTTGGCTTTTACTGTGATTCATTCTGGGAAGACACGTTATCAATGATCTTAACTTAAAAACAAAAATATGATTGAATGTACAGGGGAGTAAAATTATGCCCAATTATATTAAAAAAAAACACACCAAAATTTCTTCCTACTTTAACTCAAAAACTAAAAAAGTGATCCTTATCTTTCCATGTGTCCTTTCCACTGACCCCCATATGCATAATTTCTGCTCACTGATTAGAATGCATGAGGATTTGATTTTAGCTTTGGGCTGTACAATTAAAGTGTGACATTGTGGAATGGAACTGAATATTAGACAAAGTGTATCATTCCTGTTTAATACAACTACTTAAACCTGATTTCTGCCATTACTTGTTACATGTCTGACTGCTCAAAAATGGTTTAATTTACCCAATACCTCAACCATAGTTGTCTTTACATTTATTAGCGAATGAACTAAGAGAAGCTGGAAGGACAATGGGTCAAGCAGCATTTATGGAGAGAAATGGCCAGTCAAAGTTTTGAGTTGGTACCCTTCATCAAGATCCAAGAGATTTACATACATCACTCAGCTGAACCAGAGAGACATCTGGTACTTTGCCTGTAGCATCATAGGCAGGGGCCAGAGATGATGGACTATAACAGAGACACACGAGAGCCTGCAAAAGCTGGAATCTGGAGCAAAGATCAACCTGCTGCTGGGACACAGTGGGTCAATCAATATTATTCTTGATGAAATCTTGAAATCAAAATGAAGGGTTCTGTTCCAAAACATGAATGATTTCCCATTGATGCTGCTTCACTTGCTGAGTTCCTCTAGCAAGTTTGTTTTGCTAGGTTCTAAAGGTTCTGTTGTGTGGGGATTGAGGGCAGGGAGACAATGGGGCCAATGGCAGGGTGATTCATAGGTGAACAAAGTGATCTTAGACCAATATTTCCACTGCAATCTCTCATCTACAGCTATACCCCAAAGTTCACTTTTGAAATATTATTTGCTTTAACAAACTTCACAGCACAACCTTGAAAACTGAAACTGCTTGAAACATTCAACAGACCAGGCAGCATCTGTGGAAAGAGAAAAGGAACAAATATTTCAGGCCAAAGACCCTTCATTGGAGATGTTAAAGTAGGGTCTCTGACTGAAACTATTCTTCTCCCCACAAATGCAACTTAACCTGCTGGGTGTTTAGAGTCCCAGAGTCATGCTGTATGGAAACAGGTCCTTCTGTCCAACCTCCTCACACAAACCAAAATGTCCCACCCACACTAGACCCACATGCCTGCATTTGGACTACTTTCCTCCAAACCCATCCTATCCATGCATGTATCCAATATTTCTTAAACATTGCAAAAGTATGTGCATCATCTTTCTTCTTCAGCAGCCCATTCCATGCATTTACGATCTGTGTAAAAATAGTCCTCATCTGGTTCCTACCCCACCCCAATCTATCTTAAACCTATATCTGGTTATCATTTCTTCTACTCTGGGAAAAAAGTCTGTGCTGCATTCACCTGATTTATTCCTTTCAGGACTGTATATATCTCAATGAGATCACCCCTCATCCTCCTGTGCTCCAAGAAATAAAGTCCTAGCCTACTCAACCTCTCCCTTTAGCTCAGGCCCCTGTGTTCTGGTGAATTCATCATAAATCTTATTTGTATTAACAACATTTTTCTTACAGACCAAAACTGAGCACAATACAATTGGGACATGACCTCCCAACTTCTATATTTAAGACACTGACTGTTGAAGGTTAATTTGATATAAGCATTTTTTGACCACCCTATCTAACTTTGGCAACACTTTCAAGGTATCACGTCCGGAATACTTCTGCTCCACAGCACACCCCAGATATCCTACTATTCACTTGTGCAGGTCCCACCTATGGTAGACCTTCCACATTTCAACAACTCACATTTCTCTGTGTTAAATTCTATTAACCATTCTTTTGCCTACAGCTATCTTTCACAATTACCTTCACTATCTGCAATACCAGATACTTAGGTGTCATTCGCAAGCTAGCTAATCATGCCACACATGTTTTTATATAAATCATTAATGTATATGACAAACAGCAATGAGACTAGCACCAAACCCTGTGGCACACCACTTGTTACAGGCCTCCATCGAACCTCCTTCCACCATCACAGTCTGCTTCCTTCCATGAAGCCAACCTTCTTGGATCCCATGTGATCTAACCTTCCAGAACAGCATTCCATATGGAACTTTATTGATTCCTTGTTCAAATCGAGACAGAGCATCCACTGCTTTACCCTCATCAATCTGTTTGGTCACATCTTCAAAACACTTAATTAGGTTTTTGAGACATGACCTCCTACTTACAAAACCATGCTGACTATCACTAATCAGCCTTTTTCCATCCAAGTGCACACATTGTACATCTTCCCCTTCAGAATACTTTCTAGTAACCTACTAACCTATGGGCTCATTGGCCTGTGGTTCCCAGGCTTTTTGGTGCAGTCCTTCTTGATTAGAGGCACAACTTTTGCCACCCTCCAGTCTTCTAACATCTCACCTGTACTAAATGACAAACATCTCAGCCAGGGGACCTACATTTTCCTCTCTAGATGCCCACAGCTAGAGAGGCTGCTGTTTATCGACTTCAGCTCAGTGTTTAAAATGATCATTCCCCAGAGGCTGGTGGAGAAGCTGTCCTCGCTGGAACTCAACACTCCTCTCCATATTGGATCCTTGACTTCCTATCGGAAAGACGGTCTGTCTGGGTTGGTAGTAGAATGTTGAGCACCGGCACACTGAGCGCTAGCGCAGCTCAGTGCTGTTTGCTCAGCCCACTACTGTCCACTCTACTGACCCACAACTGCGTCGCCAGATCCAGCTTCAACAGTGTCATCAAGTTTGCAGATGACACGACGGTAGTTGGCCTCATCAGCAACAATGATGAGTCGTACTTCAGTTAAGAAGTGGAAAATTGGGAAATGGTGCAAGAGTAACAACACAGACAAGACAAAGATGATCATGGACCTCAGAAAGATGTGAAACAACCACCCTCCACTACACATCAACACCTCTGTAGTGGAGAGAATGATGAATACCAAGTTCCTTGGGCATCATTTAACTAGTGACCTATTGTGGACACACATCTTACTTGTTAAGAGTGACTGCACTTCCTGTGAAGACTGAAGCTGGCAAGGCAATCGGCCATCATCATGAGAACCTTCTACATGGCAGCATCACAACGTGGTACAGGAGCTGCAGAGAAATTGATCCACAGGTTAATCCACAGGACCATATGCATGGCAGAGAGAATCACTAGAGTCTTCCTCCCCTATATTGATGGGATCTACCAAGATCGTTGTATGAAGAGGGCAAGAACAAATCAGAGGACCCCTTCCACCCTGCATGGCGCATCATTCAGCTGCTTCCATCAGAGAGAGATACAGGAGTATCAGAGCCAGCACCACCAGGCTGAGGAACAGCTTCTTCCCATGGGAGTGATAATCCTGAATGACCAAAGGAACTAACCATCTGAGACTCTTATTTGTACAAAACAATATTTATTTACTTATATAGATAAAATGCTTGTCCTGCATATGTACTGTTAGTCTGTGTGTGTGTTATATTTGGTTGTGTCCGTATTTTTTGCACTGAGGACCAGAGAGCACTGTTTCATCAGGTTATACTTGTACAATCAGGTGACAATAAACTCAACTTGACAGTGTCCATGGATGTATCTGATTAGGTCCAGGAGATGGTCTACCTTCATACACATCAGGACCTTCAGCACCTCCTTAAATATGTTAATTTTTCTCAAGACACTACCATTGATTGTTCAAGTTCCCCAGTCCTTGTGTCTTTCTCCATAGTAAAAACAGAAGTATTTATTGAGGACCTTGCCTGTCTCCTGTGGTTCCACATAGAGTTGACTGAACTGATTGCTGAGGGGATTCCATTTTTTCTCTGGTTATGCTTTTTATGTACTGATAAATTATCTTGCAACTATCCTTAATGACACTGCAAGGGCTATCTCCTGTCCTCTTCTTGCCTTCATGATGTCCTTTTTTAGCTTGTTTCTCAGTTCCCGAAACTCTTCCAGATATACACTTAACCCCAGCTGCTTATACTTTCCCCATGTTCTTTTAAAAGCAACTTTAAAAATTTGTTTTTTGTGGATAAACAACAGCAATGGGTTTTGGTAAATGTTTGGCAATGTTAAAAAGTGTTGAATTGAAAGTGGAGATTTGGTCAGATACTGTATAATTTGCAGATGAGAATGTTTTAAATCCCAAAATTAAGTATGGGCCAAGTGAAACTTTAAAAAATTGGTCAGATTCTGTAAAAAGTACAGATGAGTGTGTTTTGAAAACAAAACTTGAGTGTGGGCCAAGTGAAATTGTCCAAATGGATATTAAAATGTTTTTGGAATCACCAAACTTTTCAGATATGAAAAAGGCAAGAAAGGAGGAGTTATTGCTTATTGCTAAGGAGTTGAAACTTATGGAGGTAAAAGTGTTGATTAAAAAAAGTGATTCAGAAAATTATGGCTGACTGCTATGCAAAAGAGGGTATTTTTGAAGATAGAACATACAAACATATAATGGCAAAACTATGTTTTGAGAATAGATCTCTTGACCTGCTGTAACAGCTGCTGGGCATGAGTTAGTGAGAGAGAGAGAGAAATGGAAGTTGGATGAAGAGAGAGAAATGGAGGGTGGATGAAAAAAAGAAATAGGAGTTTAAATTGCAGAAACACAAACTTAAATTTGAGGTAGAGGAAGCCAGGAAAGAAAGGGAATTTAAGAGAGAAATTGAGATTTTGAAAAATTCTGTTAAAGTGACAGCTGGTTATGATGTGTTAAATACAGATCTTAAAGTCAATTGAAACTTTTCAAAAGGAACAAAATCTCCTACTTTTGTAGACAATTATCACAATGTGAAATTTGTGCCCAAATTACTTTTTCAAAAGGGTAACATGAAGAATACAAATAAGGTAGAAAATAGATGGAGAAAACCTTTTGGTTCATTTTGTAATTATTAGAAGAAAACTGGTCATATGATAGTGAATTGTTTTTTCTTGAAGAGAAAGAGAGAGCATGAACCAGTAGCACCAGAAGCTTATGTTAAAAGAGGTGAAATACAGAGAAGTAAAAAGGAATTTGTTGGTAAAATGAGGAAGGAGTGCAAACTTTTTGTGTCGAGGTAAGTTGTCTCTGTGGTAAACTATCCAATTGTTGTCAGTGTAGAAAAAGCTGTGCAATCAGAGTTAAAATTTATGTCTAAAACCTTGGGCAGTGAAGAAAATACTGGGAAAATTGATTTAAAGAAAATTTGCAAGATACAGCAGCAGAAATAAGGAGACTGTCAGATACAAAAAGAAACAGGCTGTGAGATAAAACAAACAGGTGCAGAAGCAAACTGACTACCAGATCAAAGAAATAAACTGCAACAAATCACCAGTCATTTTAAATATTTCTTTGTTTAAGTCAGAATTCTGATTCTGATTTTAAACTTGAAATAAGTGATAGTGAAAACAGTGGTGTTCAAAATGATTTAAACGTCTGTGACAGTGCACAGCAGCGAGAAAAGGATTTGTCAGACTCGAGATCAAAATTAATAGAAATACCAAGTATAGATAGTGATCTTGGTGAAGATAGAGAGAAATAACTCTTTGGTGAAGGAATTTAAAAAGTGTCAGTTGGATATTATTGAAAGGAGGTTTATTAATGAGAAAATATAGGTTACGTGAGATTATTGCTAATGAGGAATGAAAAAAAATGAATGGGCAGCCTATAGAGATGAGATTTTGAACATGGCTCATAAAACACCTTTAGATGGGCACCTTGAGGTAAAGGAAACTACTGACAAAATTATGAAACAATTTTACTTGCCTAATTTAAAACAAACGATATTAAGAGATTTTGAAAGACTTGTCACTCTTGTTGAGTGGCAGGGAAATCTAATGAAGTGGTTCCTTCAAAATCTGTTGTTGGAGAACTTTTTTTTTCATGAAGTAATTGTGAACTGTGTTGGTCCAATGCCCAAAACAAAAACTGGAAATAAATATTTGTTGACCATTATGTGCACCATCTCCAAGTTGACAGAAGCTGTACCACTCAGGAATATAAAAAAAACTGTCTGCCGAAAGAAATAAAATCAAATTAGGGAAAAAAATTTGTCAGATGTATTTCAGCAGTTAGTTTATAAATTGGGAGCTAAAAAAATTGCATTGTATGCGTATCACCCAGAATCTCAGGGAGATTTGGAGAGGTTCTATTCAACTATGAAAACTATGATGAGGGTTTATTGTCAAGAAAATTCAAAGAATTGGGATGAAAGTGTTCATTTACTTTTGTTTAAAGTAAGGGCATTGTTACTTGGACATGAAGTTAGAGGACCTTTAATGTTGTTAAAAGAGCAGTAGGTTAATGAAGGAACATGGGGACTGAATGGGAGAACGAAGGAGAGAGACTGGCGGAAGGGTGTCCACCATGAACGCGTTGGGGACGGGAAAGACTACCCTTCAGGGATGGGGAAAAGCTGCTGGGACCAAGGAAAGCTGCCTCAGGACCTTCGTGATGCCATCATCATCACCCTGTACAAAAACAAAGGCGAGAAATCAGACTGCTCAAACTACAGGGGAATCACGTTGCTCTCCATTGCAGGCAAAATCTTCGCTAGGATTCTACTAAATAGAATAATACCTAGTGTCGCCGAGAATATTCTCCCAGAATCACAGTGCGGCTTTCGCGCAAACAGAGGAACCACTGACATGGTCTTTGCCCTCAGACAGCTCCAAGAAAAGTGCAGAGAACAAAACAAAGGACTCTACATCACCTTTGTTGACCTCACCAAAGCCTTCGACACCGTGAGCAGGAAAGGGCTTTGGTAAATACTAGAGTGCCTCAGATGCCCCCCCCCCCTCCCAAGTTTCTCAACATGGTTATCCAACTGCACGAAAACCAACAAGGTCGGGTCAGATATAGCAATGAGCTCTCCGAACCCTTCTCCATTGACAACAGCGTGAAGCAAGGCTGCGTCCTCGCACCAACCCTCTTTACTATCTTCTTCAGCATGATGCTGAAACAAGCCATGAAAGACCTCAACAATGTTTACATCCGGTACCACACAGATGGCAGTCTCTTCAATCTGAGGCACCTGAAAGTTCACACCAAGACACAAGAGCAACTTGTCCGTGAACTACTCTTTGCAGACGATGCTGCTTTAGTTGCCCATTCAGAGCCAGCTCTCCAGCGCATGACGTCCTGTTTTGCAGAAACTTGCCAAAATGTTTGGCCTGGAAGTCAGCCTGAAGAAAACTGAGGTCCTCCATCAGCCCCCCCCACCCCACATCTCCATCGGGCACACAGAACTCAAAACGGTCAACCAGTTTATCTACCTCGGCTGCACCATTTTATCTGATGCAAGGATCAACAACGAGATAGACAACAGACTCGCCAAGGCAAATAACGCCTTTGGAAGACTACACAAGAGAGTCTGGAAAAACAACCACCTGAAGAAACACACAAAGATCAGCGTGTACAGAGCCGTTGTCATACCCACGCTCCTGTTCGGCTCCGAATCATGGGTCCTCTACCGGCATCACCTATGGCTCCTAGAACGCTTCCATCAGCGCTGACTCCACTCCATCCTCAACATTCATTGGAGCGACTTCATCACCAACATCGAAGTACTTGAGCTGGCAGAGTCCGCAAGCATCGAATCCACGCTGCTGAAGACCCAACTGCACTGGGTGGGTCACGTCTCCAGAATGGAGGACCATCGCCTTCCCAAGATCGTGTTCTATGGTGAGCTCTCCACTGGCCACCAAGCTAGAGGTGCACCAAAGAAGGACTGTTTAAAGAAATCTCTTGGTGCCTGCCACATTGACCACCACCAGTAGGCTGATATCGCCTCCAACCATGCATCTTGGCGCCTCACAGTTCGGCGGGCAGCAACCTCCTTTGAAGAAGACTGCAGAGCCCACCTCACTGACAAAAGACAAAGGAGGAAAAACCCAACACCCAACCAACCAATTTTCCCTTGCAACTGCTGCAACCGTGCCTGCCTGTCCCGCATCGGACTTGTCAGTCACCAACGAGCCTGCAGCAGACGTGGACATACCCCTCCATAAATCTTCGTCCGCGAAGCCAAAGAGAGAAGAAAGAAGAGGTTAATGAGGATGCGTAGCTGAATTTGTTAGATTATGTTTAAAGATCACTGGAAAAAAAAATTGTAAGGTAGCTGAAAAGAATTTAAAAGTGGCTTAAGACAAAATGAAGGTTTGGTAGACAGGAAACCTGAGAGAAGTTTTAAACCAGGAGATAAAGTGTTAATTCTGTTCTCAACAATGTCTAATTATCTTAGAGCAAGATTTTCTAGGCACAATGAGATAACATCTAAATGTAAATAAAGCTACCTATATAGTTGAAACTCTTGAGAGAAGATTCTTAGTCATTTTAAAGAAAAGCTGTGTTAGACTTTTGAAGGCCAATTTTGATGTCAGCTTGGCCAGGATTGAATTTTGTCATGTTCAAGTGGGATATCTTGGATATATTGTTGGCCAAAGAAAATTTCTGAATTTCTTATGCCAACGAGTAAGGAAGTTGTTAGGAGACTGTTAGGAATGGTTGGATATTATGCAAAATTCTGGAAGAACTTTGTTGACTTTGCTCTTGGCTTGACTAATGTCCTAGAGAAGAGTGAGAAGTTTATTTGGATGGCCATTTGTCAAGAAGTCTTTGACAAATTGAAAGACAGGTTATGTCATAAACTTGTGCTTAAATGCAGCTGATGTGCATCAGTAAAAAATGACTGTTGTTCTGTTATTTGAAATTAATTATTGCTTCTTGTATTAGCATTGCCACATTTTGAAGTATATGCTTGCACTGCCATGAGATAAAGTATTGTTTACATTGACCATAATTTTTGAGTAAAATTAAAAATAAATAGAGGTGATTATTGAACTCGAGTTTAAGTTTGCAAGAATATGACTTAGCTACAAGATATTTGAAGTTCCCGTTGATGAAGTAGACAAAGACGATGTGGTTAAACAACAATCATGGCTTTTATTAGCAGAAACTCATGGTACAATAATGAAAGCCAATAGGTGCATATACAGTTATACCCAAGGGGAGTATCCTTAACAGTAGAGATAATGCACAGCCAAAGTTAGTACAGCAAGGCTCACCAGAGGGGAGACAGGCAGCTTGGCAGACATTCTCCACAGTCTCCCCCTGGCAGAAGAAGGGTTAAAATCAAAAGGACATCTGCTAGGAAAGACTGAAGCAAGCGATACATGGATACCATGTTTGGCATTGAGAATACTCCAACAGCCAAAATACGCCAGTATCTAGCAAGCAAGCGAAATATAATGAGATGTTTTATGAATATGTCAGCCGATCAGGTTGTTTACGAATTCTGGTGCTTTGTCTCAAAACAGGTGGTTCCTTTGCAACCTTGACAACTGGTACAGTTCCTGGGTCTGTAGTGTGGGAAAGACCGACTTCTGGAACTGCTCCAGAATCGCCAGCATGAGGCAGTGGAGCCTCAGCATGGCCATCTGAAAGCTTACTAGGAGGTGAGTAGGGGTGTGAGGAAGGGGCGAATCAGGCGAGGCCAAATCTCTTAGGGGTAGTGTCAGTACTCCCGTCTGGGAATTTAACATGAGCGTAGTTGGGGTTGATATGCAGAAGCTGAAATGGTTGGACTAGGGGATCTGTTTTATGCACCTGAGCATCGCTCCTCAGCAGCACGGTTCCAGGCTCAGATAAACAGGCTGGCCAGTCCATCACAGTTCCTGATTTCCTAGGAAAGGCAAACATACGTTTATGAGGTGTTTGATTTGTTGCAGTACACAATAATGACTGAATAGAATGTTATGCCTCAGGCGGCACCTCCTGCCACCAGGTAACAGGGTAACCATGTGTTTTTAAAGCAAGATTAACAGTCTTCCAGACTGTAGCATTAGCCCTTTCGACCTGCCCATTGCCCTGCATATTGTAGCTCGTAGTACGGCTGGTGGCAATCCCCTTACGTTGCAGGGCTTGCCGCAGTTCAGCGCTCATGAATGCTGAGCCCCTTTCGGTATGAATGTAATTAGGAAAACCAGAAGTGCTGAAAATTTTGTCAAGTGACTTAGTGACAGACGCTGATGAGACGTCAGGATATCGCAAAGGGAAACCTGGAATATTCGTCAATTGCAGTAAGGAAATATATATTTTTGTTGTTGGAAGGTAACGGTCCTTTAAAATCTAAACAAATCCTCTCAAAAGGTCGGGTTGCCTTGATGAGAGTGGCCTCCGGAGCTTTGAAGTATTGCGGCTTGTATTCTGTGCAAACGGGACAGCTTTTAGTCAGTTCCTGACTTCTTCCAGAGAGGAAGGAAGGTTGTTAGCCCTTATGTAGTGGAAGAATCTCGTGACTCCTGAGTGGCACAGTCTGCTATGGATCTCTCTTAGCCCCTCCAGCTGAGCACCAGCAGCAGATTGTGACAATGCGTCAGAGGGATCATTTAACCTGCCCGGTCTGTGCTGAATCTCATAATTATAAGTTGAGAGTTCTATTCGCCAGCGTGCCATCTTATCATTCTTGATTTTACTTTTGTGTTTAGTACTGAACATGTAGACTACAAATTTCTGATCAGTGACAAGAGTAAATTTTTTGCCGGCTAGAAAGCGTCTCCAGTAGCGAACAGCTTCAATAACAGCCTGGGCTTCTTTTTCAATGGCAGGATGTTTAAGTTCAGGTCCGCATAACATGCAGGAGAAGAATGCGACAGGTCTGCCCTCTTGATTAAGGGTTCCTGCCAAGGCACAATCTGAGGCTTCAGTTTCCACTTGGAATGGGACATTCTCGTCAATGGACGAGAGTGCAGCTTTGGCAATATCAGCTTTAATTCTCTTGAAAGCCTTCAAGAGCATTGGAGAGAGAGGAAAAGATTTAGTGTCAAACAGAGGGCATGCCTTTGTGCTGTAGACCTGAACCCATTTGCAGTAGTAGGAAAAGAATCCCATACACCTTTTAAGGGCTTTTGCTGAGTCTGGGGGGTGGTAGCTTCTTAAGGGGGGGGGGCGACCTTTCTTTCCAGGTTGGGGCAGATTCCGCCCTTGTGGACAATGTGGCCCAGAATGGATAGTTCTGTGCATTGAACACACATTTGCCCTCGTTAAATGCAAGGTTGAGTTCTTTAGCTGTTGCTAAAAATTTCTTTAAGTTGTTGTTGCACATTGACTGCCCTGACATCACATTCATTTGCCACCGAGTCGAGGACCAGCTTGGCAGACATTCACCACAATATTATAATGGCATTATCAGACAATGACATTGTTCATTGCTTATCTAGATGCTGAATTTATATGTTTCTGCTATATTTGTTTGATTAGAGACTCGGATTATCCAAAATGGTCAGATCAGGCCCATTTTACAGACAACCAGTCATTTTTTAACAAGTCCAGTAGCAACAGCAAATCACTTGAAACAGTATTTAAACAACAAACAACAAGAAAAGGCTTTTTTAAGCATTAAGATAATGTTTAATTCTCACATACAAAAAATGCTAGCTACCACTGATCACTGACACTCACTTCCTCAGCGAGGCCCCGCTCACGCTGGGAGCCAAGAGTCCCATTCCTGCCTGGGAGCTTGAGGTCGCCGCTGCTGCCGTAAGCCAAAGGTCCCTAGTCCATTCAACTCTGAAAAAAATTTGTATAAATGAGGATTTCAGATATCTTCATTTATCCAAAAAAATTTGACTAGGATTTCAGATAATCAGAGTTGTACTGTCTATTGTTTAAGACTGTGAAATCAATTGAAAACGAATGGTAGATTGCAGTTTAAAATTTTGACCTTTAAGAAGTTCAAATTTTCTCAGTGGGAAGAAGGTGTAACAGATATATGTTTCCCCGTAGTTTAATGTTAAACTATGGCAACACACCCCGCTCCTCGCGAAGGGGCCCCGCTCCTCGCGAAGGGGCCCCGCTCCTCGCGAAGGGGCCCCGCTCCTCGCGAAGGGGCCCCGCTCCTCGCGAAGGGGCCCCGCTCCTCGCGAACTCAACTACATAAAATTTACTTCCTACAGCACTCATACATGCACTTTATGATTATAAGATTAAAATACTGTCCCAAAGTTCTTATTAAAACTATGGCACAAAGTCTTCATATCATTTGGGCGCTTTCCGGTTTCGTTTCGGCCTGCCTGCGATATTGTCGTCGCTTCTCGGTTCTTCACTCTCAGCGTCGGAAATACTGCTCGCCACGGCTTCGGGTGTTTCTGGCGCTCTAGTCACTTCATCAGGAGTGCTGGTAACTGCCTCTGGAACATCATCAGGTCTCTCAGTTTCAGCATCTCGTATTGGCTTTTCAACCTCTTCGCTCGATGTATCTCTGGACTGGTACCTTTTTACACCTGATACATTTCTCTTATACAGGACTCCAGTCGGAGACTTGACTGTCACCATACTGCCACTTCTGGATACGACAGTATAGGGTTGATGGTAATAAGGTGTGTCTAGCTTACCACCAGTTTCATGCCTCACTAGAACATTATCTCCTGGCATGATGTCTGAGTACTTGGCTCCACGTTTCGAATCTGTGTACAGTTTTGCTGCACTTTTCTTTTCAGCATCGTGGTTCCTCATCCCCTGGTCGTCTCGGATTTCCTTTATTTCTGGCATTTTTGTGCGGATTTTTCTCCCAAAAAATGCTTCTGCAGGACTTTTTCCAGTGGTTGCATAAGACGTTGCTCGATAGACAGCCACATAAGATAGCAATGCTTCTCGCCAATTTTTTCCTTCTGCGTGTGCAATCCTCAATCGTTTTTCAATGGACTGATTTTGTCTCTCTACTTCTCCGTTGGCTTGCGGCCATTTCGGAGTTACTTTATGATGGTGGATACCTGTGGTCCTCATGTATTCCGCAAATGTCTCTGAAATGAATTGTGGACCATTGTCAGAGTATAATGTAACAGGTAATCCATATCTTGCGAATATCTCTGCTAATGCTTGTATTGTTTTTTCAGTGGTTGTGGACTTCAACACCACGCACTCATAGTATCTACTGTAGTAATCTATCACTACCATAATTGATTCACTCGTCGGTAAAGGTCCAAGAAAATCAACAGCTACGTCGATCCATGGTCCTGTCGGGAGTTGCGTACTCCGGATCGGTTCTGGCGGATTACTCTTACTTGTGATTTGACATCCGTGACAAGTTTTAACAAATTTCTCTGCGTCTTTATCACAACCTGGCCACCATACCTTGGTCCTGAGGTTTTGCTTGGTACCAACAATACCTAGGTGTCCTTCATGCGCTAAGGATACGATCTTCGGTCTCAATCTTTGCGGTATCACCAATCTGCAACCTCTCAATACACACTGTCCGATGTAACAAAGTTCGTCTCTAATGGGAATGTAAGCCTTGTGAGTACACTTGTCCCATTGTCCACTCTGTATGCATTCTCTTACTTCCATGAGTTCTGGTTCACGTTCGGATTCTCTCTCGACTTCTTTCGTAGTCACAGCTTTCGGTGTCGACTGAATAGCTACGAAGCGTACAAAGCTCTCTGTTTCTGTTCCCAATTCTGACTTGGATTGTGGACCACCATCCTTCACCAATCTGGACAGCGGATCTGCAATGTTTGTTTTCCCTGCAATGTGGATTACTTTATATTTGTAGGGTTGTAGTCTGAGTACCCATCTCTCTATTCTGGCACATGGTTTGGATCTAGGTGCATAGATCACCTCTACTGGCTTATGATCTGTGATGAGTTCAAATTCAATGCCGTATAAATATGCATGGAACCTCTCACAGGCCCATATAAGTCCGAGTGCTTCTTTCTCTGTCTGAGAGTATCTTCTTTCCACATCTGATAACGATCTGCTGGCATAGGCAATGATTCTTGGTCCTCCATCATGCATCTGGACCAACACGGCTCCTAAACCAACCGGGCTGGCATCCGCTATGACTTTGGTTGATGCCGCCGGATCGTAATATCCAAGAATTTTTGCATCTGTCAGGCTTTGCTTCAGTGCTGTGAACGCTTTCTTCTGCTCAGATCCAAAATGAAATGGTACACCTTTCCTGGTTAGTTTCCTTAGTGGTTCTGCCACTGTAACAAAACTAGGAATGAACTTTGCACAAAAATTGACCAATCCCAGGAAACTCCTCACCTCTGTTGCATTCTGAGGTGCACGTGCCTCTTCAATAGCTTTCACCTTGGCCTCTGCAGGGTTTAGTCCTTCCCGTGTAAGTCTGTGTCCCATGAAGTCCATTTCTGACACACCGAACTGGCACTTGTTTCCATTCACGGTAAGGCCTGCCTCCTGTAGTCTAGATAGTACACGCCTCAACCGTTTGTCATGCTCTTCCTTCATTGGTGCATGGACTATGATGTCGTCAGAAATGTTGGCAACTCCAGGAATGCCTTGAATCACTCGATGGATTTCATACTGGTAGATCTCCGAAGCTGCATTAATTCCAAATGATAGTCTCTTGTAACGATACAATCCACAGTGAGTCACAAATGTTGTTACATCTCGGGAACCTGGATCCAGCTCTAATTGATGATAGCCCCATTTCAGATCAATTTTTGAGAATACCTTGCTGGTAGTTAGTTCTTGAAGTATTTCCTCCACTGTTGGTATAGGGTGTCGTTCTCTAATTATAGCTTCATTGGCCATTCTCATGTCAACACATAGTCTTATGTCACCCTTTGGTTTGGGCACAATCACTACGGGACTGACCCATTGTGTCGAATGTTCCACCGGTTCAATAATGTCTTGTTCGATCAATTCTTTAATTTTGGCTTCGACTTTCCCACGAAGTCCAAACGGAGTTCGGCGCATTGGTTGTGCCTTGGGTTTGACCGTTTCATCTACCGCTAGCTTCAATTGTCGACCTTTCAGCTTTTCTACTCCTTGGAAGACTGCGGGGAATTCTTGCTTCATATCCTCGTATGACTGAATTGAATTGACACAAGCTCCAATATGAAGTATTGCCAGGTCTTGCGCTGTGCTTCTACTCAGCAATGGTTCTCCCCTCTCTTTTACGACCATAAACTCTGCTTCGGTGTACTTATCTCCAGCTTCAACAGTTGCAGTAAAACATCCAATGGTCTGCAATGGCTTGGTTGCTGTGTATGGATACAGTTTCTTGGAACACTTCTTTGAGGTACAGATGATCTTTTTCCTTTTCAACTTCTCCCATAAATGTCGATCAATCACATTACTGTCACTGCCTGAGTCTACAATGACCTGCACTGTCACTCCACCAATGATCACTGGGACCTTCTCATGATGTATATCATTCAATGTAAATTGGTAACAACTCTGTCCCTCCTGGGTATCATCATCGTCACCGTCTATCTGGCGAATGGTATCTTTCTTTCCAGGATACTTTCCTTTCCCCCAGGCTTTGCCTTTGGAAGTTGTACTCTTCCTCTTCTGGTCTGCATTGGACTTGCTTTTGCACTTCTTTGCAAAGTGGTCCTTACCTCCACACTTTCTGCAAACTTTGCCTTTGGCCGGGCAATATGGGTCTTTTCCAAAGTGACCTCGGTTTCCACATCGATAACACTCCACGTCCTGTGTCGACGTATATCTTGGCTGATTATGGCAATGAGAGCCTCTTAATTTGCTGGCTTGAGTTGTCTTTCAGGGTCATGGTATGAAATTGCCCTTCAACAGTCTCTAATGCAGCAGCAATGGCTAAAGCATCAGTGAGTTCCAACTCACTCCCTCTTTCCAGTAGACGTCTTCTGAGTTTATCTGATCTGCAGTGCTGTACGACTTGATCCAATAATTGGTTGTCCAAATCAGCTGGCATGTAATTGCATCCAACTGCTAGCTGGCATAGTCTCGTCACGTACTGAGCAATTGTCTGGCCATCTTCTTGTCTCGTTCTCTGAAACAAATGGTGTTGAAATGTAGCATTCGGTGTCACTACATAGTGTGCATTTAATGCATCTACCGCTTTCCGGTACTCATCCTTTCTTCCAGTATTCAAAAGTGTCTTAAAAGTTTCCCGAACTGCGGGTCCCGCAGTGAAAAGAAGTAACGCCCTTCTCTGCGCTTCTTGTTCAACTGTACCGGTATCTAGAAATAGGCCACGACTGTCGGCGTAGGATTCAAATTCTTCCAGCCATGCCTTCTACTTCACACTTACAGTGCTTGCATCACCAGTCGGGTCAAAATAAACAATTCCACTAGGTGTTAGAAAGTCACTGTCTGCCCCAGCCATGAGGATATATTCCAGCCCCAAAAGTACTGAGTCAAAGAGAAAATTCTTATCACCTTGAAGTTCTCTTTAATCCTCTGTAATCTTCTTTAGTCTTTAATTTTCTTCAAGCTTCTTTCATCCTCGACGCCAATGTTACATTTGTGGCCCGAAATGTGAAGTTAATAAAACATCAAACACAAGTTTTATCAGGTAAACTTCTCAGTGTCTTTATTCTCCCGTTTCCTTTGTTCTCCTGCTTGTGCTCTTATCTCTCTCTCATACCACATGACTTCCGGTACATCTCATACATATTCATTATCATGACAGTCAGCACTGTGGCAGTGAAACTCTTCCCTTCCTCCCCCCCCCCCCCCACTTTTGACCCATCAAACTCGCACTTGGTTCGGGCAGGTGGAGGCACAGTTTCATCTCAGACACATCACCTCTGACTCCACAATGTTTTACCATGTGGTGAGCGCCCTCGATGAAGAAACTGCGGCCAGAGTGGATGACCTGATCCACCACCAACCAGAGGAGAGCAATTATGTTGTCCTCAAAGTCTTTTTCTCCTTGGCATCTTCAGTCTTTCCCGTCAGCAACGCACGGTCAAGCTGATGCACCTCGATGGCCT
The DNA here is from genome assembly GCF_036971445.1 of Narcine bancroftii. Classification (NCBI taxonomy): domain Eukaryota; kingdom Metazoa; phylum Chordata; class Chondrichthyes; order Torpediniformes; family Narcinidae; genus Narcine; species Narcine bancroftii. The sequence goes on along the minus strand of NC_091470.1, from coordinate 310,242,512 downwards.
GGGGGATCGAGCCCCATCCGTTCTAATGAATGAGATGCTCGTACTGGCAGAAGGCCACAAACCCTGCTTGATGTTTGAGCAAGCCTTCCTGGAACAAATACCGGAAGACATCCACCTCCTTCTGGCAGACGAGGACTTCTCAGACCCCCGGAAATTTGCAGCCTGCGCTGATGTGCTTTGGAGAACCAAACAGGAGAATGAGGCCGCCATGAATCAGGCCACCCGCCCTGGACCCAGTTGACCACAGACTGCCCCCAAGCAGAGGCCGGAGATGCACCAAACCACCTGGTGTTCCTACCATCAACGCTGGGAAGCCCAAGCCCACAAGTGCTGACAACCCTGCTCATACCAGGAAAACAACCAGGTCAGTCGCCGTTGATGGCTGCGACAGCTGGCCACAAAAACAGCCTCCTGCACATGATCAACAAGACCAGTGAATGGCATTTCATGGAGGACACCAGAGCAGAGTTGAGTGTGCTTTCCCTGACTGCACTCGAATCCTGCACGAGAACATGAGGCCCAACCCTGTGGGCAGTGAACGGCACCAAAATAAAAACATTTTTGCCACTTGAAGCATCCAGGTACACCTCAGGCCAGACACGTACTGGTGGAAGTTCCTGCTGGCTACCAGCGGCGCTGCGCTGCTGGGAGCCGACTTCCTTCGGGTGTACAGCCTGCTACTCATACAAACCTGCACCTTCCAGAACCTCTGACTCGAGTCTTCCAGCACACACGACCCAGGGATAGCCACAATCTGTACACCCAAAAGTGAGTACTCCCATATCCTGGACGAGTTCGCAGCCATCTTACGGCCACAATTCACCGCCATGGCGTCTGCAACCACATTGCCACACAGTGCCCCCCCCCCCCACTCTACGCCAAGGCTAGATGATTGCCGCCGGAGAAGCTGCAGTTCGCTAAAGAGGAGTTCTCCTGCCTCCAAGAACTTGGCATAGTCTACAGGTAGGACAGCCCCTGGGCCGCTCCCCTACATATGGTCCCAAAGGCCTCTGTGGGGGGGGGGTTGGTGCCCTTGTGGGGACTACCGCTGGCTCAATAATGCAACCACACCTGACAGATACTCCATCCCCCATATACAGGACTTCATGGCCATTTTGCATGGCGCTAGGGTCTTCTCGAAGGTCGACATGGTGAGGGGCTACCACCAGATCCCTATCCACACAGATGATATTGGCAAAATGGCCATCACACCCCCCACCCCGTTCGGCCTCTTTGAATTCCTGTGGATGCCTTTTGGTCTGAAGAATATGACCCAAACCTTCCAGCGGCTCATAGTCGCAGTGGGTACAGACCTGGATTTCGTGTCCATTTATCTCGATAATATTCTCATCGCCAGTCGAGATCACAATGAGCACAAAACTCATCTCCGCACACTGTTCGCTCGCCTGGCAGAATTTGGCCTCACCTTCAACGTGGCCAAATGACTGATCAGAAGTCGTTACATTTTCTGGGCAATACCATCACTGCGGATGGGGCAATACTATTACCGGACAAGGTCAAGGCTATTACAGCAGTTCCCCAAGCCGGACACTCTCAAGGAGTTCACAGAGATGGTTAATTTCTACCATTGTTTCATCCTGGGGGCCGCCCGCATAATGTGGCCACTGTTCACCCTAATCTCAGTGAAACAAAAGACTCTCAAGTGGACGAAGGAGGCCAAAACAGCTTTTGGCACACCAAAGACACCCTCATTAGCTCCACCCTACTGGCCCAGTCACAGCCCGATGCCAATTTTTCAATATTGGTTTTAAAGTTCCAGCATCAGTAGTTTTTTTTAAAAAAAAAACTTTCACAAGCTTGAAATTTTGGTCCAAATGTGTGAAAAGGAGAGGATGTAGCAAATGTTTAAGCACAGGACATCCAATTTGAATATAAATAGAGCAGCAGATCATAGGTTGAATTATTTCTATACTGAAACAAGCCATTTAAAATAAATACTTCATCTAATTTATACTTTGCAAATACGTGAATAAAATTGACAATATATTAGAAGCAAGATATATGGTACACACTTCCAGTGAGTTTCACATTCACTCCTTAAAAATAAATTCCCTTTGCTGTGACTTTTTTCATACTTCTGTTCTTCACATTAAACTGATCAGAAAAGTGAAAAGACAACAATAATAAATATATAATGTACAATTAATATGTGTTGTGATGAAGTAAATTGTCTATGCTAGTGTGTAAATGTTCTGGATCATTAAAATGACAAAGAATCGTGGACTCAGCAAATTGGAGGGTGACAAGTTAACAATTCAAGCATTATTTCAAACTGTAAAATATTCTGTGCAGGAGGCAAGAGCAGTAAATCCTGGAAACACAAATGAAATGAAACTTGGTTCAGAGAGTCATTCTGAGCGCAAAATGTCTAAAATAAGCACATCATCTTGCATCTCAAGGAAATAAACATTATCTACATGTTCTGCTAGCATGAGTCCAAATAAGCCAAACATTCAGAGTAGAATCCTCTCATGATGACTCTAAACATTGAGCATGCTTGACGGTAATTACAACCCTTGAGTCAATATCATCCTGAGCAGTCAAGGGCCAGAGGTTCCCAGGAGTCTGTCACTTCTTTAAGGAAGCTCTGAGTGCATTCTTGAATGTTTTTCTCTATCCATTTAGTAATCTCCTTCCATGACATGGGTTGGGTATGCACAACATAACTGATTGACTGTAACTAGAGCATCAGTGCGAGATATGTTGACCTGGGAGAAGCAGATGTTGGTTCATTGAGTCTTCCAATCTGAAGAATTTTATTGGTGTTATTTTTCAGCAATCCAGGACCCATGAAGCATCATTCAGGTTGTTCAAGTCTCTGAAGCTTCTGGAAGGACAGGATAACTGCTGTCTAGTGGACCATGTGTTTTCTATTGGGTCTGAGTTCTTGATCTTCAAGTATGAATAAAGAGAAGCTGGATGGACTCAATGGGTCAGGCAGCATCCATGGGTAGAAATGATCTGTCCTAACCATGGGAGTTGTCTGACCCATTGAGTGCCTCCAGCTTCTCTTTGTTCTCTCAAGATTCTGCAGTTTGTGTTTTTCTTCATTTTCAAATGGTATTTTCATCAAACAACCAAACTACCTGGTTATCTCTTCCATCCACAGCAACCACTCCCCATCCTATGACACTTTCCAATGCAACTGCAAGAGCTGTATTACTTTTTTTCATCTGTTTCCTTCACACTTTCCAGGGACCAAAGCCGTTTTTCCAAGAGGTGCAGTGATTTATTTGCACTTCTGCTTAACTAGTGTACTGCATTTGATGTTCAGTGTGTGGCTTCCTCCACATTGAAAGACTAAAATAGATTGAGTAATCACTTTGTTAAATGCTCACATTATCTTCAGGATGAACTTCCCTTTGCTTGTCACTTTAATTCTCCATCCCACCAAAGACTGATTCAGCAGCAAGCCCTCTGCCAAAGCTACACCTGAACTAATATTCTATATATCAAGAACAAGTGACCTATCTTTGCATACAATTGGAAAGAGACTAGCAGTTCAATGGGAGTGAGCAGCTGACAGACTGGGGTTTAGAGTGTTATTTGGAGATTGGGGAGGGTGATGGTAATTTCTATCCTTGTCACCGCATTGTAAACTGTAGAAATGCACAAGTGAAGATGACTTTTTTCAGTACCTAACAGACAGAACCTTTCATGAATGATACAGTATGCTTTAAAATAAAAGTACTTTGCACAGTACACAACTGTCTGTATAAAGAGTATGTAAGCTATGTTTCAATTGATTGGTATTTGAGAAAGCAGGGGCGATTTCAGATCAGAAGGCTATAATGTGCGTCATTGAAAGATTAATTGCTCCTTGTCCTTAAAATGGAACAGGACTGGAGACCAGAGTGGGAGTGGAAGGAAGGTCTAAAGTGACTGGAAAACTCAAAGTCATCACAACGTTTGCCCATATTTCCTTCCCAATGTCCCAAATTTTACTCTTGATCCACCCCACCACTATCTGTATGCCTCCCCTTAGCTTACATCCAGAAACATAGTTGCAAATTCCATGAAGTTGCCTTTGACAACCAACTTTCTTTCTTGATTCCACAGTTGCTACTCAACTTTCAAAGGCCAGATTTGGGGGAAAAAAACTTTAAAAAAAACTTCCTGTAGGCTTTTTTTGTGATTTCCAAACCTCATGAAGACAATGTTTAAATTGCATTCCTTTAGCAACCACACTCCTTTTGCAGACTTACAGCCAGACTTTCATCTCTGGTCTTGTAACTTTATCCTAAAATCCTCCATCCTTACTTCCTCCCTTCTTTCAAGTGTAGATCTCTCTTTTCTTCCCTTTAATCATTTCTCCACGCATGTCAACTTCCCAACCCATGATCCATAGTTTAATTTACAATCTCCTGGATAAGGCTCATTCACTGATTTGTGAAGCTGGTGAGTTTTTTTCCAATAATACTGCAGTTAAAGCTGCTATTTTCAGTTGTAAATATTGAGGAAAATTGCTTAATATGTGGAACCTTTAAACCTCATGTTAATATAAGTTTATTTACGAGTAAAACTGCTTCCCATAATTTACTTTGCAAAGAAATCTATATTTGATAGTCCTTCAAGTACCTGGATCTTAATTGGGTTTTAAACAATAATTGAGCAATAATCAGAGATAATTTACCAAAAAAAAATTATTTATTAGCTCAGGATAATGCTTAGAACAGATTTGTGAAAATGCCTTTCTAGTAATATTTGTACAATTGTTTATTTAATCACTCACATTGGAACTGATACAAATTAAACCAATTTATTATCCAAATTTATTCTTTTGCATGTTGATTGTGTGTGAAATATGACATACAGCTGCTAAAATGACAGTATTCAGTAATTAGATAAGCCTAAATGCATTGAGATGCTGATACGTTTGAATTTCATTCACAACTTTGCCCAAAATTGTGTGCAAGGGTGGTGGAGAGCAAAGGGAACAAAGCGAGTGATGTGGCTGTTGGATTCCGGAATTTGAGAATGGAACATCACATCTTCTCTACCCATCAGGAGTTTCTGTGGCTTGCCTTTTGTTCATTAACAAATGCTAATAGGAATGCAAGCTGAAGGAGCCATTCTCACTGCAATACTGCTCACCCAAGTAAGGCTTACCACAAATGGTGTTTTTGAAGAAGCAAGAGCAAGAAAGATCTATTGAAAGAGACAGATGAAAAATGACAGCCTACTGCATGCTGCTCCTGAGGTGGGAAGCAAGCTTATCTTTTTAAGCAGGTGGTTAAGAGTTAAACATGTTGTTTTTGGTTTGAAATAGATAGAGGCCAGATTAGGTAAGGAGATCATATTTCTTTCCCTAATGAACACAGGAAGATTTTACAATAATCCAACAACTGAGAAATATATTAACATTTTAGTCTAGATTTTCTCAACTACTTTTCACGTGGCAGTAATGGGATTTGAACGTATCGATATTCTACAACTATGAATGATTAATTTACACTTTTGAGCAGAACATCATTTTTTTTGTTTGTTTTATGTATCAAATTTATTTTTAACTATAATGACCTATAACCATTCTCTCATGTAGAAATACATGATTCTCAATTGAGGATTATTTTAGACCTCTCAAAGCAGAATTGCTATGTGTGCATGAATGATTATCTCCCCCTCCTACTTCTGTGAGGATGAAGTTTAACATGTGTGAGATGTTGCATTTTGGGAGGTCAAATGTAAGGGGAACATATACAGTAAATGTCATGGCTCTTAAAAGCATTGATGTGCAGCAGGACCTTGGGATCGAGTTGCATAGCTCATTGAAAGAAGGTTGGTAAAGATGTTGTATGGTATTGTTACAGAGTCCAGAGGACCCCAAAAACCAGCAACAATAGATATGCACCACAGCACAGGGTTACTTAAACAAAAGTAGTTTTTAATTATAATTGAACAAGAAAACAATTAAACTTTAACTTCTTACTTAACCTACTTGATTTCCCCCCCCCCCCCCATACTAAGTGCAGGTATGTGTAATGTATATTTAAGATTAGAAAAGTTCTTTGGATCACAGTCCAATCTCACTGGTTGCAGGAAATTCTTGTACTGTGCATAGAAGTTAGCAATAACAAAGTTCACCAGGTTTGGTGCTTAACAGGCAAATGGTTGCCACTCAGGAGGGTTCTTGCTGGTTTTCAGAGAGAGATTATTTTTGTTCCAGGACATCAGCACTTGATTCCTTTCCAATCAGTCTTGCTGACGAAACTTGCCTCCTTCAGGGTTCTCCAGATGATCCTCTTTCTTTTGACAGCTGTCAGACAGCTAGTTTTCTCCTTTGACCAGACAGCCTTCCAAAGGTTTGCCAGCTTTGTCCTTCTGGAACTGATTTCCGTGACTCTCCTCTCTGTTTCACTCCCTCCCTCTCTGAGACCAAAACTGTTCTGTCCCTGTCACATGCTCTCTCAAGCAAGCTGTATGTTGATACTTCGTTGCTCTTTTACAAAAAGCACTCTCCAAAAGTCCTGCAAAAATTGTGTTTTAAAATGTGTGTGCGCAAGCTGCTCTAGCAGTTCCTCCCAAACCACCTCAAAATACTCTGTCACAGTCTACTTGGCTTCATTGGACAAGGCCTTGAGTATAAAAGTAAGTGTTTTACCAGGATGTTTTCTTAGTTTAGAGACTATAAGTTATGGAGAGTCACCCTCTGGTCCAATTTGCCCATTCTGAACAAAATATCCCACTCCCACCAGTCCCATCCTGCAGTGTTTGGTCCATATCCTTCTAAAACCATCCTATCCATGTATTTATCCAATTTTCCCTTTAATATTGCAATATATCTACCTCAATCCCCTCCTCTGCAGCCAATTCCATACACCACCCCCTGCCCCCATCCTCTACTCAAAGAAGTTACCCCTCAGGTTCTTGTCAAACCTCTTTCCCCTCACCTTGTACAAACTTGTATTGTTTGCTATAGATGGTAGGAGTCTTGAGAGGGGGATGCAGGGGGGTGATCTGATAGCAGCCATAGGACAGTAATAGTGGACAATTAACAATGAATGTGGGGAAAATAGTGGGGGAACAAAATACACACACATACATGCAGTGAACTGGTACATACAATGATCAAGGAAAAATCACTACAATACCCCACCACCCCTTGACTCAATGTAGGTACAAGGGACATTAATTAAATGCTCCCAACCCTTTTAACAGTGCACATCTTATCAACAGTTTCTCCAGCACCTTCCATATTTCTATGCCTGGAGTGAAGCAGGGTGGACCCAAACTGGCAAAAAGAGAGATTGAAAAATACATGGCATCTTTATAGTGGCTCAGTGCCAGGAAGCTTAATCCAATTACAACAGCCAATGGCCTAAGGCCAAGAACAGGCAGTCAATTCAGATAATTTCCATGGGTCCAACTGCAAGGTGTGCACTAATGGGTGGGGTGGAACCAGACCTTGATTAGCAGCTGGTGTGTCCTCCAACTAGGTAGGGAGCAGTTCTGTCATGTGACAGCCACAATTCTTCCCAATACAGCAATGTTTTTTTTAACTTTCACAGAAAGAAGCATTGGACCTCTGTCAGCAGTTTTATAGAACTACCTCATGACTTCCACTCACCTTCTCTTTCTCTCAAACCCCTGTAAATCTATCCTTCAGAATACTTATCCAGTTCTTATTTTCAATACCCATCAGATGTTGCATTCCAGACTATTTCCTCTTTTACCCATTCCCTAATCACCCTTCTGATTTGGCAGTAAGCTTCCTTCTTTAACCAATGCAATTCTTCAAGTAAAGATAAATTAAAGTGATTTTTAAGTCAGATGTTTTGGAATTTAAATGCAGCAACTATGAATGAACACCACTATATTGCCTAATCAGGGTGGTTGTGTAAATTAGAGGTGGGGGAAATTGTGGAGGGTGATGCTGTTTGCGTGTGTCTTCTCCTTCTTGATGATAGAAGAGATTGGTTTGGAATATGCCATCAGAGTGGTGTAAGCATATAACTAATATGTGCAAGGTGCTCACTCATGTGTGGAGGAAAAGTTTGGAATGTGTGCATTGAGGGTGGTCACCTGTCCTCCCTGTCTGAAAGTTATTCTGAAGTCACATCATCTGTCAATCAAGGTTGGACTCCAGCCACCTATTAGTGCACACCTTGCTATTAGTTAATTTAAATGACCTAAGGTCATTATTGCCTAGAAGCACACTGTATAAAACACCAATGAACAGCTTATTCTTTCTTTCTGCCTCGTGGGCTAAGCTCTGGACATTGCTCTATGCCAGGTTGCTACTGTGGACATATTGCTAGAAGAAGTGTCGCAGGTAAGGCGTGCACTACACTGAAGCTGAGCCATAGTGTTGTGATAGATCAATACCTGTAGAGAGCCACCTCCCTGTGTGTGTGTGTGTGTGTGTGTGTGTGTGTGTGTGTGTGTGAGTAAGTGTAAGCATTTCAGAATCCAACCTAGGCCCAAGGTGAATGTCTAGATCATTGCTTAAGTGAAATAGTAATTGTGTACCGTTTGACTTTCTTCCCCTGTTTTTCTCCTATGATTTTAATTAAAGTTACATATGATTGTATCACTTATGTCCAGTCTCATCTCTCTGAACTCACCAAACCTGATGCTCTTCCCAACACTGCAACTACAATACACAAGAGGTAGACATGTTGAGTACTTGGGGTGATGTGTTCAAGCCAAGGGGAGGGCTTACTTCTGAATGACGTGGAACTTCTTCAGTTTTGATGAAGCGGTACTCCGGTAATTGGAGGGTATTTGATCAATTGCTGATCCTCAGGCAAATATCTCTAAACAAAAACCATACCAATCTTTTGAATATATCTTTACTCTTGAATCTATTCCTGCCCAATCAACTTTGTTAGAGGTATTAACATATCTTTTGTAAATATCCATGACATCCATGTATGTTTTCAACACCGAGAAGCAACTCTGATGAAGGGTCTGAGACATGTTTGTTTTTCCACAGATTCTGCCTAACCTGCTGAGGGTTTCCAGGATTTTCTGTTTTCATTTCAATGAATGTGGGGACAGTAATAGCAGACAATTAACAATGAATGTGGGGAAAATAGTTTGGGAACAAAATACACACACATACATACAATGAACTGGTACAAACAATGATCTGCAATCTTTTTGGTTTTCAAGCAATGCTCTGATCACCTTGAAAATTCTGAGGGCCCATACACTAAAATAATCTAGCAAATTTTCCTCAGCATGGATGTCCTACTTCAGAGTTCCTGAAGAAGTCTGCAGGTCTAGGAAGAACAATGACATTTCCTTTCATTGTTTGATATTTATTTGCACGAGGTGAGGTCAGCACAGTATGCACATTTCCTGTTGCAGTATTACATTTGAATTGTGGTCCTAACAGTGTATTAGTTGATTGGATTGTGACAAAAAAGACTTTGTGCCATTGTATTCAGACTAGGCCTCCATATCCAACCAATTTGGGAAGCAGTCCTGCAAATCCTAAAGGACAGGACTAACTTTGGTCTTCTCCTCTCTGCAAAAACAATTCCTTACAAGGAAACATAATCTCCAATTTAGAATCCAGCGCAACTGCTATTAGCTTCACAGTTATAATCCCTATCTTCCCATAACATACCACTGGTAAAATGTCCAAATCATATTTGCAGGATCCGATAATAGCCTCGGGGCATTTGAGGAAAAGAAACATAAACCAAATCACCTCATTTTTATAATAGTGAATATAAAGATGCTTACATACTTTGAGAACATTAATTCTTCAAGTGTATTGATCAATTCATTACACCATGAAAACACAAGTTCAGAACATAAATCTATGTGCATTACCAAACAGAAGATAAATTTAGATAAGGAATATTTTCAACTATGCAGCATTTTAAAGGTTTTATTTAAGTATGTTTTTAACAGACAAGCTTCATTTACACTTTCTTATCCTGTACAAAATTTACATTTTGTTATATTCTACTACATCAGTTATTTTACTTGGTCATGCCTTTCATCTGAAAGATACAAAGATTTACATAACATTATTTTCATAGTCATAAATTACCATAGTAAAAAAGCACATTTCAAACATTAAATGTGTTTGGGAATAAGAATTCAGTACTTTGCACTTGATATCATTTAAATAAATTGTCTCAGAGTTTATAATAATGTTGTGAACAGACAAAATGTTTTATTTATTGTATGGCACACAGGCCGGCAATGTAACAGTTACACAAGCTGGGCCTGCGAGTGGCTCAGCAACTTCCCCCTCCAATTCTGTCCAAGTTGCTTGCTCAGGGCTGTAGCAAATTGTAGATGATTTGTAGGCTCCCTGCAATATAAAACACAGCATTCAATCTAATGCTTTGAACATTAAAAATGAAACACGTTACTCTTTCACCAAACTTTAATCTTAACCTACTTGCCACAACTTTTCCCATCTTTGGATAAGTAAGGAGAATACTAGAATTATAAAAGGAATTCCATCCTCCACATCTAGTGCATTCAGCTGATGACTGTACCATATGAATAGGAACTAAGCTCTGCAAATATATCATTTCTTTTCAATGGTTGCTGAAGTTGAACTCTTGCAGGAGGAGCTTGTGACACTCCATGGTATCAATTACCTCATGCATTCCTCAATAACATCAATAACTCTGTGCACTCTTTCATGCAACATTAATGGAGGCAATGATCCCAAGCACTCATCTGTGCTCTTAACTACCCATCAACCTGTTCATGTTATCCATTGCCTCATGCACTCCTCAATAAGTTTGTGCACACTTCCATGGTATCAATGATCTCATAAACCCTTCCATGTTTACAATTACTCCACACATAAACCCTTATGGTATCTGTTACTCAACACATCATTCCATGATATCAGTTACTCTGTGCACATCTCCATGTATCTCAATACACACCTTCCATGGCACCCCTCTATGGTATTAATTATTCCACACATTCTTCTATGGTATTAATTACTACATGCAACTTCCATGCCATCAATTATCCGATGCACCCCTCAATGATATCAATTACTGCATGCATTGCTCAGTAGTGTCAGTTATCCTACACATACCTTTGTACCCGCAATGCACTTTCCCCACACATCCTTCATGGTATCAATTACTCCATGCAATATGGACATGTGGTATCAATTAGCAGGATATAGATCAGATGGAAATTTGGGCGGGGCATTGGTAAATGAAAATTAATCCTTCCAGAGCAAGCTCAAGAATTTTGTGAAGTCAAACAGGGGTATGACATAGACAGTAAATGTTGAAGTGCTAAGGTGAACAGAGAGACCAAAGGGCCCAAAACCATAGTTCCCAGAAAGTGGTGATAAGGAAGGCATATGGCATGCTTGCCTTCATAGGTACAATTTTACAAAACTCTGGTTAGTCACATCTGGAGTTACATGTGCATTTCTGTTCACCACACTAAAGGAAGCACGTGATTGTACTGGAAAGGAATTCTGACTGGCCCATAGGAAAAAGGATCTCATATATGATTTCATATGATAATTTTGAACTTTGAGAAGAGGAAATTCATCAGAAGGACTTTAGTTATAGGGTGAGATTGGAGGCTGAGGGATGACCAGATAGCAGAATATAAAATGATAAGCAGTGATGACCCATATCCCTCTAAACCATGCAGCTGTGAAACTATTTTTTTAATGTTACCATTGTCCCTGCTTCGACCACTTTCTCTGGCAGCTAATTCCATTTGTCTACCATCTTCTGTGCTGTATCTTTTTTTGAATTAAAAAGTATCTTGGGTATGCAATGGTGAAGTGGAAGGAGTGTCAGTGGAAGTTGATTTTGGATATAGTGCAGTAACTTTACACCATATATTTTAAAGTAGTTATGGAAAAGGTTAGAAATAAAGTCATAGGGAAAAACTCAGAAAATGTATTGGAGTCATAGAGTCATAGAATTTTGCAGCATGGAGACAGGCCCTTCAGCCAAAATTGTCCTTGCCGACCAAGTTGTGTAGCCAAGTTAGTTGGATTTACCTGCGCTTGGCCATTATCTCTCTCAAACATTCCTAACCACGATCTGTCTAAATGTCTTTTAAACATTTGTACTCTCCTCTGGCAGCTCATTTCACAATACTCCAGATACAATTTCACCAACATTCTGTGCAGTTGCATTATGACCTCCCTGCTCCTGTACTCAGTGCCCTAACTAAAGAAGCCAAGTATGCCAAATGCCTTCCTTCACAACCTGTTTTGCATTTTTAGAGTACTATGTACCTGTACCCTCAACATTTCTCAGTCTGCAACACTCCATCGGTCCTACCATTCACAATGCAAGTCCTGCCCTCTTTTAACCTTGCAAAATGTAACACCTCGCATTTGTTCGAATTAAATTCCATCTTCCTTGGTCAACTTTCCCAGTTCATCTGTAATCTTAGAAATTTTCTTCACGATCCACTGTGTCATCAATTTAGTGTCTTGAGAACAGTCAGTATAACAGTTGAGGAGGTACTGATTGTCCTGATGCATATGAGTGTATAATTTTGCACTTGACCAAGGGTTTTGATAGGGTTAAGACTTACACAATGGATGGTCAGGATCTGGAAAGTGTTGCAGAGCAGAGGGATTTAGGTGTACAGGTACATAGTACAGCCTCTCTCCGATATACGATCTATATGACTTACGACTATCCATAAAAGGACTGAAAAAAATAATGGTTGTGTACGTACGATAGTGACCATCTCTCATTTGCCATTCGGTAAGCTCACCAAAGAAGATAGTGAGCAAGAGGGAAACCAAACCTCTGCTGATAGATCTGGCAAGAAGACGCTCAATTTGGAATTGAAAATGACTTGATTTATAACTTCTATATGCCATATAGAATATATAGAATTCTATACTTCCAATTTATGTCCATTTTGAGATGTGATCAGTCAGTTAGAATGGAAGACAGACATATGTTGGGAATAGCTGAACCTTGAATGTGGCATCACAGGTAGATAGGGTGGCTGTCATTAGTCAATGTGCTGAGTATAGAAGTTGGAAGATCAGGGCATGTTGCAGTTTGTATAAGACTTTGGTGAGCCCCCATTTAGAGTATTGTGTTTCATTTTGGTCACGATGCTACAGGAAAGATGTTGTCAAACTAAAGAAATTTACAAGAATTTTGACAAAGGACGTAGAACTGAGCTATTGGAAGAGGATTAGTAGGTTATGACTTTATTCCTTTGAGCACAGGAGGATTAGGGGTGATCTCACAGTGGTGGCTAACCTTTTAATTTTTAATTTAGATATACAGCACAGAAACAGGCCATTTTGGCCCATGAGTCTGTGCCACTCAATTAACCTACATTCCCGGCATGTACTCGTGGGCTTAAATGGCCTATAACTGTATAGTATGTCTAAATTAAAAAATTAAATAGTTAGCCATCCCTGTATAGAGGTATACAAAATCATGGGAGGAATAGATTGGGTGGATGGATACATGGATAGGATGGGTTTAGAAGCAAAAAATTCTCTGTATTAAATTCCTCTGCCCACCTTCCCAACTGATCAAGATCCTACTGCAATTTTTAGCAACAATCTTCACTATTCTCAATACCAGACACTCTAGTGTCATCCGAAAACTTGCTAATCCTGCCACGTATGTTTTCCTATAAATTATTGATATGGATAACAAACAGCAATGGGCCCAGCACCAATCTCCTGTGGCACATCACTAGTCACAGGCCTTCAGTCCAAAAAAACAACCATCCACCATCACCCTGTACTTTCTTCAATGAAGCCGAATGCAGGTAGATGGGACTAGTATAAGTGGGACAATTTGTTCAGTGTGTGCTAGTTGGGAGGAAGGACCTGTTTCTATATGACTCCATGTCTCTTTCTGCAAAGATACTAATCATGAATAACCATGGATAGATCGTCAAGGTATCTTTCCCCTGTTGGGGGTGGGGGGGGGGCGGGGGATCAAAAACTTGAAGTCATCACCTTAAGGTGAGAGGAAGCAATTTTAAAGGGGATATTCTCACACAGAGTAGTTAATATGTGCAACACACTACTAGAGAATATGGCGAAATCAGATACAATTACAATATTTAAGAGACTCATTAGACAGAATCTTAAATACGCAATGCACTGTATTATACAATTCTAATATAGGCAAATGGGTTGATGGACATAACGTTTGGCACAAACGTGGCTGAAGATTATTTATGCTGTACAACTATGCTTCTATGGATCTACCCTGAAACCATTCCCTAGTATGAAATATCTAATGCGTCACTTCTTGGTTTCAATTAATGCAAGAACCTCCAAATGACATAAATTATCTAGGAACTGCAATGTGATATCAATAACCCGAGGCACACATCCCTAATATTGTTACTCCATGCACCACACCATGGTATCAAGCATGCAGTGTGTCTCTGTATCATATCAGTTACTCTGTGTGCTATTCCATGCTGACTGCCATTGTTTATTCTCATAAAGAACAGCCACAATTCTGATAATCTTCTGCATATGCAACTTCTGTGCTGCAAGCTACTGTTGGCTCCCTCCGATCATGAGAAGACAGGTCTCTATATCATTCCCAGGTAAAGGCGTGCATCTGCCTGCAAAAAATAATGGGATCTGAGTGGGTGCATCAATCAGGCACTGCTGCCTCTCGATCATATTGTTGTGTTTTCTTTTATGAAAATGTTACCCAAGTCCTGATATGCTATAAATGGGGTGTTTTTGAATAATGGTGAAGCAAGTTAAGGTGCTGTACTTCTGGACCATCTCGTCTGAAGTCAGTTTTCCCTTTGTTTCTAATAGAACAGGTGCAAGGACCTTTATCATAAGTGAAATGTGAGAGAGCAGTTTGAACAATTGTTATGCCATATTAATTCAGTATTAAAAACAAGCATTTATTCAGTTAGATGGATACAATTTTGATCTACCTTTTTTAAGAACAGGCCAAAACATTGTGTAAAATACAGTGAAGGGACAAAATGCCATCTTGAAAAACAAATCTGTAGTTATACATAGAAAACAATAGTAAGGATATATGTGGTTAATGTGTGTAAAGAAAAACTTCAGTTTAATGTTCTCATATGAGCTATTATGCTTTCCCACTAAAAGACTGATCTTATTGGAGTTGATTTACTTATCTGCATTTCTGCAAACAGACATCATTTATTTTATTTCTTAGATTTCAAGGGATTTGACAATACCTATTAAATGACACTAGGTGGCACATCATCGACAGATTAAAAAACAATTTAAACAGGATTTCTTATTATAATTACATTAAGTATACATCCAAAATCATTTTCAGATTTTAAAACATTTTTTGGTGTATAACATTAAAAAGAAAAACAACAAACTACCCACTGAGCCACTTCAGTTTCACTCAACTGTCTTTCTCTAGAAGAGTTTTACCTGCCTTCCTTCCAACTCAGACACATCAAACAAAACTAAAAAATACCAATCTAGTCCTGCATTGGACACCGTAAAACAATACATTTTAATGTTCCTTTTGCAGAATTAACACTTTCAAAGAGATTCCTCATACTTTTGTAAACCTCAATAATGTAGTGCTGTTCTATTCCATTATTTTCCAAGGAAAGTTTTCCCATTCCTGGGATTAATCAAATAATTCGTTTGACCCAATCTAAGGAAGAATACCCTTGATTTAATAAAAAAAATCTTGGCAATATTACTTCAAAATGACATAACTTTATAAACCTTTTCCAGATAATATATAGATTTTCAGCTGGTTATTATTTACAGATGATCCTATCTGCTTAAATTATACTGGTATTCTGACCAAATAATGCAATATTCCATGTGTTCTTATCAAAACCTGATAGCATTGCAGGAAGACTTAATTGAGTGGGCAACAAGACAATAAGATAGTGACCATAACTCAGTGAGTTGAAAAATAGATCAAGATTAATATATACATGGAAAGGCATGGATTAATTAGGAATAGTCAGAATGGATTTGCTGGTGGGAAACCCTATTGACTCATTTAATTGAGTTTCTTTGAAGAGGTAACTAAATATATTAATGAGGGTGGTTTTTGTGGTTTACCTGGATTTCAGCAAGGCATTTGACAAGGTCCCTCTTAAGGGCCTTGTCAAAAAGCAGAGACCACAAGAGAATCCAAGGAAATTGGCACATTGGATCAAATATGGTCTTGAAAATATGAAAAAGAGGGTGATAGTGGATAGATCTTTTTATGTAATTGAAAGCCTGTGATCTGTAGGTGTGCCATAGGGATCAATACTGGGTCCCTTGCTGTTTGCAACACATGATAATGATAGATTTGAATATAGGATGTATGATCAGCATGTTTGTAGATAATATTGATCAGCTGATAAACTGAGCAGGGCAATGTCAGATAGAATTTAATCCTGATAAATGTGAGGTGATGTATTTTCGAGGTCTAGTAAGGACAACATCTCTAATGAATAATAGAACCCTAGGAAAATCAAAGGGCCCTTGGTATACAAGTCCAAAACCTCTGATCGTGGCAGTACAGGTAGATAAGGTGGTGAAGAAGTCACATTGGAAGCTTGAATTCATTTACCAGACCAGAGAGTAAAGGCAGATGGAGCTTATGATATGATTTTATAAAATATTGGTGAGGACACAGCAAGATTGCTATGTACATTTCTGGTTTCTTCACTATAAGAAGGACCTGATTACACTGTAGAGGGTGTTGCCTAAAAATAGTGTGTTTCAGTTATGAAGAGAAAGCTTGGTTTTGATTTTCTTGGAGGGGTATCTGATAGAAGTATGCATAATTACAAGAGGCATAAATAGGATTGATAGAAAGATACCTTTTCCATAGCAGACATGAGAGCACAGATTTAAAGTGAAGAGGAAGTTTTATAGATGATTTGAATAAAAATTAATTCACCCAGAGGGTAGTTGGAATTTAGGACTCATTGCCTGAAGAGGAGTGGAGGCACATGCTATTGCAGAATTGAAGAAGCATCAGGAAAAGCTCTTGGATCTTAAAGGCACAGAAAGCAATCAACTAAATGCTGGCAAATGGGATGTGTGATAGGTATTTGATGGTCAGCATAGATGTGGAGGACTGAATGGCCTGTTTACATATAACATAGGATATTACAGTATAGTATAGACCCTTCAGCCCTCGATGTTATGTGTACCTATATATTCTTACCAAAAAAATTGACTAAACCCTTCCCTACCTCAAAACCTTCCATTTTTCTTTCAACCATATGCCTATCTAAAAGTCTCAGAGGCTCCTAATGTTTCAACCTCCACCACCATCCCCGGAAAGGCATTCCATGCAACCACAGCTCTTTGTGTAGAAGAACTTAACCCTAATATCTCCCCTAAACTTCTCTCCCTTCACTTTGTAGAGCTCTCCCCTAGAGTTTGCTATTCCTGCCCAGGGAAAAAGGCACTGCCTCTCATAATCTTGTAAACCTCTATTAAGTGAAACACAAAAGTCTGCAAATGCTGTGATTGTAGTAATAAATACACTGAAATGCTTGAGGAACTCAGCCGGTCTTTTAGCATCTTTTAGAAGACAAATATATATTGCTGAGCCCTCCTTCAAGGAATGAGTCAGAAGCAGGAAATCTCAGGAAGTCTCAGAATTCAGAAAATGCTGGCTGGGGGTAGAATCCGGACCAACAAAAGGTGTTAATTGGTTATAATAAGGGACGAGGTAAAAATTAATCATGGTTGTGTAAAAGGAGGTGGAAGGAAGAGACAGAGCAGGGGGAAGAAAGCCCGGGGGAGGGGTTTGTTAACAAAAGCCACAAAGTCTATATTAATGCTATCCGGTTGGAGGGTGCCTAGTCGGGAGAAGAGGTGTTGTTCCTCCAATTTGCAGGTGGTCTCAATCCAACAGTGCATGAGACCATGAACAGACATGTCGGTAGGAGAATTGGATGGGAAATGGAAATGGCTAGCCACTGGGAGATCCACGCTATTACGGCAGACAGAGCTGAGGCACTCAACAAAGCGATCTCCCAGTCTCCCATCAGACTTTCTGATGTAGGGGAGACTACAACGGAAGCACAGGGTGCAGTAGATGACCCCTGTATTGATTCACAAATAAAATGTTGCTCAACTTGGAATGATTGTTTGGGGCCCCGAATGGTGGTGAGGGAGGAGTTGTGGACACAAGTGGAGCACCTCCTGCAGTCATAGGGGTAGGTCCCAAGGGGATGATTGGTGGGGAGGGAGGAGGGAACAAGGGAGACACAGAGGGAGCAGTCTCTGCAGAAGGCAGAGAGGGGAATAAGTCTAGAGGTGAGATCATGTAGTAGGTGGCAAAAATGGCAGAGGAGGATGTGTTGGATGCAGAGGCTCGTGGGGTGGTAGTTGAGGACAAGAAATCCTGTCCTTGTGTGTGGGGGTGGAAGAGGCTATGGCAGATATGTGGGTAATGGAGGATATGCAGGTGATGGTAGCAGAGGGAAAGCCATGTTGTTTGAAGAAGGAAGACATCTCTGTTGATCTGATATCAAAGTTCCCATCCTGGGTCCAGATGCGACAGGGTTTGAAGAGGTGTAGTTGAGGTAGTTGTGGGAGTTGGTGGGTTTATAGAAGATGTCTGTTGAGAGTTTTGTCTCCCCAGATGGAGACAGAGAGAGATTGAGGAAAGGGACAGTGTTGCTCAAGATGGATCAAATGTTTTGAGGTTAGGGTGGAAGTTGGTGGAACCTATCTTAAGTCTCTTCTCATCCTTCTTCGCTCCAAAGAGAAAAGTCACAGCACTGCTAACTTTGCATCATAGGACTTATTTTTAAATCCAGGCAACATCCTAATAAGAACCTAACACAATACTCTTAAGTGTAGTCTCACCAGAGATATGTAGAGTTGCAACATGACCTCTTGACTCTTGAACTCAATCCCCCTATTATTGAAGCCCATAGACCTTCTTAACTATGCTATCAAACTACGCAACACCTTGAGAGGTGTATGGATTTGGATCCCAAGGTCCCTCTGTTCATCCACAATCTTAAGTATCTAACTATTCATCCTGTCCTCAGACTTCTGTTTTGACCTTCAAAAATGCATCACCTCACATTTATTCAGATTCAACTCCACCTGTCACTTTTCCACCCAACTCTACATCCTGTCCATATCCTTTTGTAACCAACAATATTCTTCAGCACTAAGCATAACTCCAACCTTCGATTCTTCTGCAAATGTAGTGATCCATCCTTTTGCTTATTCATCTAAGTCATTTATCAAAATCACAAAGAGCAAGGGACCCAGAACAGATCCTTATGGCACTCCACTAAGACCTCCAGGAAGAATACTTTTCTTCCACTACTAATCTTTGCTTTCTATCTACAAGCCAATTTTTTATCCACACAGCCAAGGTTCTATGGATCCCATGCCTCAAGACTTCTTGAATGAGTCTCTCATTGCAGACCTTGAATAAAATCTATGGAGACTACATCTACTGTCTTACCTTCATCAATTTCATTTGTTATCTCAAAAAACTCAATTAGGCTCATGAGGCATGACATTCCCTTCACAAAGACCTGCTGACTATCCTTAAGTAGACTTTACTTCTCCAAATGCTCATAGATTCTATTCTTAAGAATCCTTTCCAATAGTTTGCACACCACTGACATAAGAATCACTAGTCTATAATTCTAGGATTCTCCCTATTACCTTTTTTAAACAAGGGGATTACATTTGCCATTTTCCAATCCTCTGGCACCTCCCCTACAGTCAAAAAGGACTCAAAGATCATAACTACTGCCCCAGCTATCTCTTCCCTCACTTCCCACAGCAACCTGGTGTATGTTGCACCCAGCCCTGGGGATCTATCAATCGACATGTTTTTAAGAGGATCCACATTTAATTAATCTCACATTGTCCAGCATAAAAGCCTGTTTTATTTTGACCTCACCCTGATTAAGGTCCTTTTCTTTTATGAATACTGAAGCAAAGTATTTATTTAGGACTCCCCAACCTCCTCCGCCTCCAGGCACATGTGGCCTCCTTTATCATTTAGTGGCCCCATCTTCATTTTTGATATCCTTCTGTTCTTCTCAAAGGCATAAAATGACTTGGGATTCTCCTTAATTCTATATACCAAGGACTTGTCATGCACACTTCGAGCTCTCCTAAATTCTTTCTTAAGCTCCTTCCTGGATAACATATACTTCTAATGAGCCTATCCTGTTTCCTGCTTCCTATATCTAATATTCCTTCTTCCTCCTGACTAGCTGCCTCGCATGTTTCATCAACCATAGTTCCCTTTTCCTACCATCTTTTTCTTGTCCCAGTGAGACAATCCTATCCTGAACCAAGCACAAGTGGTCCCTAAACTTCCTCCACAATAGTTCTGTGCTTTCTCCCTTGAGCATCTGTTTCCAATTTACTCTTGCTAGTTCCCACCTCAATTCCATCATAATGATCCCTTACCCAATTAAGCACTTTCCCATTTTGTCTGCTTTTATCCTTTCCCATGGTTATGCTGAAGCACAGGCAGATGTGGTCACTCTCACCAAAATGCTCAACCACCAAGAGGACCGCCACCTGACCAGGCTCATTAGCCAGAATTAGATCAAATATGTCTTCTCATCTCATCGGCTCGTCCATATTCTCTGTCAGGAATCCTTCTTGAACACACCTGACAAATTTAGCCCCATCTATCCCTCTTGCAGTAAGGAGGTGCCAATCAATATTAGGGAAGTTGAAATCACCCATAACTATACCTTGTACACTGTATTTCCTACACCATTCCAAAATCTGCCTGCTTATCTGGTCCTTGGTGTCCCGAGAGCTATTTGGGGGCCAACAGATTACACCCAGCATAGTGATAGCTCCCTTCCTATTTCTGACTTCCACCCACACCGACTCAGTGGACACTCACTCTACAGTCTCCTCCCTTTCTATAGCTGTGATACTATCCCTGACCAGTAATGCTACTCCACCCCCTCTTACCTCCCATCTTATTCCTTTTAAAACACCTAAACCCCGGTACCTGCATAAGTCAATCCTGTCCTTCCTCCTGCCAAGCCTCTGTAATGGCCACAACGTCGTAGTTCCACATATTGATCCATGCTCTAAGTTAATCCCCTTTATTTTTAATACTCCCTGCATTAAAATAGACACATTTCAAACCTATTAACTGACTGCATTTATGTTTTGTCCCCTGCCTGTCCTTCCTCACAAGCTCAGAACACATGGCATCATCCTTTTGATCTACTGCCCTATTCTCTGCACTCACATTCTGGTTCTCATCTCCCTGCTAAACTACCTTAAACCCTCCCCAACACCTCTAGCAAACTTGGCCACCAGAATATTGGTTCCATTCCAGTTCAGGTGCTGCTCATCCTTTTTGTACAGGTCAGACATTCCCCAGAAGAGATCCCAATGATCCATGAATCTGAACCACTGCCCCATGAACCAACTCTTCAGCCATGCATTCATCTGCCGCAACTTCCTATTCCTATCCCCTCTGGCATGTGGCACAGGCAGCAATCCCAAGATTACCACCGTTGAGGTCCTGCTTTTTAACTTCTTACCTAACCTGAATCTGAACATTAAAAAAGACAAAAGAGATGGTTGTTGACTTCAAAAGGGCCCAGGGGAACTATGCTCTGCTGACCATTGACAGCTTCACCGTTGAGGTTGTCAAGAGTATCTAATTCCTTGGAGTGCACTCGGGTGGAGAATCTCACAGTCCCTTAACATCAGCTCTATAGCCAAGAAAGCCCAGCAGCACCTCTACTTCCTGCAAAGGCTGGAGAAACTTCATCTCCCACCCTCCATCCTCATTACATTCTACAGAAGATGTATCGAGAGCATCCTGTGCAACTGCATCACTGCCTGGTTTGGAAGCTGTACTTCCTCAGATGACAAGACCCTGCAAAGGATAGTGAAGTCAGTGGAAAAGATCATTGGGGGCTCTCTTCCTACCATGAAGGTCATTTACAACTCTTGATGAGGGCAAATAGCAATAAGCATTGTGAAGGACCCAACACACTCAAGTGAACTTCTGCCATCTAGTAGGAATGTTGTGAACTCGATCAGAGACATCCCTGACCCTGGTACCTGGGAGGCAACATAGAATCTGGAAGCCTTGTTACCATTTAAAGAAGCTCCTATCCACTCATCTAACTAATCATCATAGGTCTCCTTTTTTCCCCCCTTCCCTTCTGAACTGAGAGGCCAGCCTTTGTGCCAGAGTTGTGACCACCACAACTTGTTCCTGGTAGATCATCCCCCCCCCCCAACGGTATCCAAAACAGTATACTTTTTGTGGAGTCGAATGGCCATAGGGGTGCTCTGCACTGTCTGTTAATTCCTCTTCCCTCTCCTGACTTATGGGGGTGATAGTCTCCCTGAAGCTCCTCTTTATCACTGCCCATGCCTCCTAAAGGATCCAGAATTCATCCAGCTCCAGTTTCCTAACTTGATCTCCCAGGAGCTGCAGCTGGATGCACAATTATGCTGTCCCAGATTTCCCAAATCCTGCAATCAGAGCATTCTAGTACCCTAGCTGCTCTCTCCATTAACTCTTCCTAATTTAAATACTAATATCTTATCTGGCCTTACCTTGCTGGAAACAAGCTCATCCTCAATCTTTGCTAGCCAAACCCTCCAGGTTTCATGCCTACACTGGGCCACCCTCACACTGGCCATTCTGCTTGAGCTACCCTCTTTTTATTTGTCACTGCCCCTTATCTTTATTACTCCTCCTACCAATCACCATTCTGTTTAATCCTTAACGCCTTCTGCTCCCTTTTAAACTGCACTCAGCTCCAGCTGGTTCCTGACATTTCCAGCTCTCCTGAGTCCCTTGCTCCTCCTCTTTCAACAATGGTACAAAAATTGCAATTACTACTCTCTGCTTTCCATATGCAAGTCAATTTTTAATCCTTACAGCCAAGGTTCCGTGGACCCAATGCCTCATGACTCTTGAACGAGTCTCTCATGGAGGAACCTTATCAAATGCCTTGCCATATCTATCACCCTACTTTCATCAATTTCTTTTATTATCTCCTCAAAAAACTCAATTAGGCTTATAAGACATGACCTTCCCTTCACAAAGCCATGCTGGTTATCCTTGAGTAGACAGTATTTCTGTGCTATATGACTCCACGACTTTATGATTAACTTAATTCAGAAGTCCTGTATGATTTTCTTGAATAACTTGTTCTTGTTAAAATTAATTTTATATTTGACTGGTGTGATTTTTTTCTTTACTGTGAAATGAACTAGAGGTTAATCCTTGTGGATAGGGCTATATCTATACATAGTAACCGTAGGCTTGCCAAGGTGTTTATCTGCGTAAAATTTATAAATGTTCTAAAATAATGTAACCATCTGGAACAAAGTCTAAGGTAGTCATTTGCCTTTCTAATTGAAAATCAGAAACAGAAGTTGGAAATTTAAAGATTAAAAATAGAAAATGTTGGAAATGCTTAGCATTTTGAGAAAATATTCTGATGAAGGACCTCAGGCCTGAAATGTTAGTCTGTTCTCTTTCCACAGAAGATGTCAGACTTCATGGGTGTCTCCAGCTTTTTCTTTTTTATTTAAAAAAAAAATGCCTTATCATTTGCTTGGACTATCTGCATGATATCTTCTATAATTCATGAGCAAGAACACTTGTAATGCTATTGTGCAACATTTACTGGTCTCTCTCCTTTGAAAAGGTATTCTACTTTTCCATTTTTGCCTTCCAAAGTAGAATAATTTTATATTAGATTCCATAATACTCCATATGTACTGCTGTTTGCCCAATCATTTAGTCAATCTACATTTATTTGCAACATCTTTATATTCTTCTCACTAGTTACTTTCTTTGTTTTGTATCATTCAGTTATGACATTCTTTCAACTTTCATCTATATCATTGGTTTGGATTGTAAATAGCTGTGGCTTAAGTACAGATCCTTGTGCACACCATTAGAGTCACCTGCTCTCCTGAATTTTATTTTGAGTATTTTATTTGTTTTATGAAAATACAAAATATAAGAGTCAATTAATATAATAACAGTAATATTTTGAATATAAAATCATAGAAAAACATTGATAATGTCAGAGAGAAAAATATAAAAAGGAGAGTCCCTCTTCTCCCAATGCCCCTCCTCAGCTTTGAAAGAAAAGGGGACAAAGAGCAGGGAATACAGGGAGATAAAAAGAAAGAAAATGGAAAAGGAAAAGCAACAGGAGCAAGGTTTGAGATCTCAGAGTCACATCATTTTAAAAGTATTAGATTTCTAATAAGGAGTATACTAATTGACAAATATCAAAATAAATTATACAATCTGGGCATTTAAATAGTCTAAATAAGGTTTAGAAATTTTGACATACATGCTATATCTATTCCTAAGACTATACGTAATCTTCTCAAAGGGAATACAGCTTTGCATTTCTATGTTCCAACGATCAATGTGAAGTAGGTAATCGGAATTCCATGTTATCACTATACATTTCTGGCTATTGACAATGCAATTTTAATAAATTTAGATTTACTTCTGGGGAAGATAACTTTTATAACTGCAAAATTCCCCAGAAGAAACAACTCTGGGTCGAGAGGGAAGTTCACCCCCACAATTTTTGTCAACACTTTCCCCAATTCTATCTAAAAAAGTCTTAGTTTCGTGCACAACCAGATGGAATGTAAACATCTGTACCACACCAAAAACACATCAGAAAATTCTGATTTACTTTTATGTATCTTTTGAGGTGTGAAATATAATTGGTTCAGAAAATTATAGTGAATCAGTCTATATCTAGAATTAATTAAGGTAGTCATACTATCTGTAGATTTGACCAGTATTGTGGATCGATTATAATGCCCAAATCCAATTCCCATATCTCCCCTGATCTATGTAGTCCAAATTTTTGGCTTTGATCTTGGATCAGTTCACATATATATTAGAGAAAAATTTGGTTGCATTCCCCTTTTGAATTAGAATTTCCATGCCTGAGCATATAGGTAGGACCATTAATGGTCCCCACTTTTCCCAATTGGAGATAGCAAAAGAATGTGTTGTTTGGTAAATTATATTTATTTTTAAGTCCCTCAAAAGATATATTTTGCTTCTGTTGATCATAACAATCTTCAATGCACCTGATATCAGGTAGTCAAGATTCTATTACCCAAATTCATGGGTATTAAACAGTTTTGAGATAGAGGTGACTTTGTGGTATAGAGGTGTGAGATATCTATCTTTGTGAGAGAGAGGTGTCTTTTAATCCCACAAATTGTTTAATTTTACCATAAATATAAATTATATGTTTCAATAATGCATTAATTGTTTTGCTATTCTGATGTGAGTTTATTCAATAGTTCACTCATTTATGGAAAACATTCTTCTCATCTCAAACTATGTTTATTAATCATGTCTTCTTATTCACCATTTTTTGTTATCAGTTGATGAATAAATTTACATTATTCCTTCCTCATATTGCTTTAAATCCTTTTTAATTTATTAAAATTTCCTCATGAGAAAAAATTAACTTTAGAGCATCTTTCCTCAAAATTTATTAACATTCTCCTCCCTCTTCAATGCAACACAATTCTTTTCATCTTAAATGCCCGAGTGATCTCATGCTCCTTTCTTTCCCTCCTAAGTTCCCTCTTAAACTATATGACATATGCACCCTTCGTATTCTCAACCAGAGCCTCATTATCTGTGGTTATTAAAGTTCCTCATCTTGGTAGTCTGGCCCTTCACATTAATGGTAACATGCTGTCCCTGAACTCTCCCTCTCTCTCACTTGCCAAAGCCCCATTTACCTGCAAACAAACTCTCTCAATTATTCTTTGCAAACTCATGTCTTAAGTCATCAAAATTAGCCTTGTTTTATTTAGGACTGTAACATGTGGACAAGTCCCATTTCTTTTCAGAATTTGATGTCATATCCACAAGGGTTTCTCGAGAGGAGGTCCTGCGTTGCACTCTCTAATAAGGCCACCTACATATTGTTTGAGAAAAGTTACCTGGGCATGTTTAATACATTCCATCCTGTCAAAGCCCTTTGCACTGTGAGAGTCTCAGTTAGTAAGAAGGAAATTGAAACTACCTACTGAATGACTCCATCATTCTTACATCTATCTGTGATCTCCAGATGTATTGTTCCTCAAATTTCCAATGACTTTTGGAGGATGTATAATACAATTCCATCAAAGTGATCTTCCCCTTATATCTAAGTTCCACCAATATAACCTCAGTGGATGATCCCCCAGGAATGTGCTAAGGGCTGATGTGATCAAAAAGGCAGCAACCCAACCCCTCTTACCTCCACTTTTATCGCCCTGAAGCTCTGTCTCAATAACAGTTTAGCTTGAAAAAAAATACCCCAGATTCCATAATTAATTCATAATAAGTCAATAACAATCTGTTTAGCCTATAAATGAGACTTCATCCTGAAATGAAATGAGTAATTTAATCTTGGTCTATTCTATGAATGTTTCGATAGTGTATTCCAGGAGGTTTTTTTTTAAACTTCAGAATCTAGACTTTAGAATTCCATAGAGACCAATAGAAACATCAGTAAATGTCTGATTGAATTTGTATTCTTGATGGAAGAGATCTAAATCTGGTTAATTAAAAGCTCTGTTCGTTTTTGCTCCCTGTGGTATTTTGTATATTTTTTTTCAGTGATCGGATAAAGAAAGCTATGAAAAACCAGGAAGCAAACCACAAATGTAAAACAATATGAAACTGTGTAATAGAGATAATATAGTTTCAGAGAGGTATTGATGATGTGTGTGTATATGTGTAGATGGGGAGAGGCAGCGGGGTGCAGGGGAGTCCACTTTTCAATCTAGTTTGACTGAAATACCCCACAGTAATTATCAGTACTTCTTAAAAGATAACACCACTTGGAATTGTTTCTGGTTAATTTCTCCTTGCTGTTATTGTTCTTTTAATGGTTTATCAATGGGAACCATATTGTAGAAGTTTAAAGGGAGTTTATTGTGGATGTTTCCTAACTTCAGTCTCCTGCATAAGTGGGTAATACCATTACATCCGAAGGGCAAAGTGTGGATACATGCAGAAGATCCACAGACAGCTTTGGGACACTGGCAACAGAAAGTGGCTATGGCAAAGGATCAAGACTAGAATGGATCACAAGTCAATCTTGTGAGTTAATGTCAATGAAGCCTCCCTTTTTCTACACATGGTTTGATGAACAGGATTACTGAAGAAAGTTCCGTGTCCCTCTAATGAATGGGATCCCTGCATAACTGCGACTGAGATCAGGAAAATCGAAGGTGAACTCACACAAGGTGGCAGAACCAGTCAACATAACTGGTTGGATACTGAAGGACTGCACCAGCCAGTTGACAGAGGTGTTCATGGACATAACCATATAACCATTTACAGAGCGGAAACAGGCCACGTTGGCCTTTGAAGTCCGCACCGGTTCACTGATTTTGTGCGCTCTCTTCAGGCATTGGTCCCGGTAGATCTTCATTCAATAACGATGGGCGAATTCAATGCAGGTGGAATCTTATTGAAATTGAAAGCAAAATTGTTGTCCTGGCACCACACAACCAGATTCTTGATCTCCATCCTGCTTTCTGACTCATGGTCATTAACTTGGATCTCTGAAAATCTTATCGACTAAAACTTACCATACAAATAGATTCAACTTCCAAAATTAAAACTAATTTACAAAAAAGTTTGATTTCTGAAAATTATTCATAAAAATTTGGTGCTGGCGAGTTCAGAGAGGACACTGCAAACTACTATTTACAGAATTCCCTACTTCTCCAGTGCAGAAACTTATGTTTTTTCAACACCTCACTGCAGCAGTCCATCATTCCCTTGGGATTCAAGACAGCCACCATCATCCCGGTAGCCAAGATGGCGATAATAACAGGCCTCAGTGACTACGCCCTGTGGCATTAACCTCCACCATTAAGGATTGCTTTGAGCATCTGGTGATGGAACATGTCAACAAACGTCCCAGAGATGGTGGATTTCTCCTGTAGAAGAAACTGTTTCTCAGATGATACCATAGCCTTGTCCATTCACACTGTTCCGATGCACATGGAGAAGGATGCCTCATATGCCAGCCTACTGTTCTTCGACTTCAGTTCAGCATTTAATATGATCATTTCCCAGAGGCTGGTGGAGAAGTTGTCCTCCCTGGGACTCCACACCCCTTACTGTAACTGGATTATGGACTTAATGGAAAGACTATGATCTGTCTAGATTGATAGCAGAATGTCGAGTACTATCATGCCTCAGGGCTGTGTGGTCAGCTCATTCCTGTTCAGGCTACTGACCTATGATCACGATTCACCACCAGATCCAGCTCCAGCAGTGTTATGAAATTTGCAAATGACACAAAGTAGTTGGCCTCATTAGCAACAATGAGTTGTATTACAGAGAAGAGGTGAAAAATATGGTGATATGGTGTGAGAATAACAACCTGAGTCTCAATGTGGACAAGACTAAGGAGATGATCGTGGACTTCATGGGAACCAATAAAGACCACCCTTCACTACATATCAACGCTTCTGTAGTGGAAAGAATGGAGAGCACTAAGTTTATTGGGGGCTCATTTAACTAGTGACCTTTCATGGACACACATCTCTTCAATTATCAGGAAGGCTGAACAGTGACTGCACTTCATGAGAAGACTGAAGTGGGCAAAGACACCAGCCATCATTAGGTCAAACTTCTGAGAGCATCCTGGCTGGCAGCATCATAATATGGTACAGTGGCTGCAGAGAAATTGATCAGAGATTAATCCACAGGACCATAAGAATGGCAGAGAGGATTACTGGGGTCTCTCTTGTCCGCCGCCCCCCAATTAAAGTGATCTACCAGGATTGTAGTCTGAAGAGGGCGCGCAAAATGATTGAGGACCCCTTCTACCCTCCACACAGCATCTTTCAGCTGTTCCCATCGGGAAAGAGGTACAAATGTAATAGAGCCAGCACCACCAGGCTGAGAAATACCTTCTTCCCACAGGCAGTGAGAATGCTGAACAACCAAAGGAACTGCTCACACTAACCATCCGAGACACTCATATTTATTAAACAGTATTTATTTATTTATATGTACGATACTTGTTCTGCACATGTATTATTTGTCTAGATGTGTGCTATGTCTGGTTATGTGTCTGCATGTTTCACACCAAGGACCAGAGAACACTGTTTTGTTGGGTTGTACTTGTGCAATCAGATAACAATAAACTTGACTTGATACCATGGGAAGAACAGGAAGGCACATGGAACATATTAAGAATATTAAGATGCTGGAAGAGAATGGAAGAGGAAGAAACATTCCAGAAAGGAAATCTGTGCTCCCATCTAACCAAAATTTGTCACCCTGCTCTATCTAAAAAATTTAGCATCTCAGAGCAGAATTTCCCTGGCTAATAATATTGACGTATGGATTGTAATTTTCCATGCAGGAGCTGGACATATTTGCAATGTCTTGCAATCTGCTCTCCATTGTGGAATAAGATTGAGAAGAACTGAAGGTCATTACACTCTCCATTCAAAGACATTGCATTGTCCTTGCCAAGGACCTCCAGGCAGGTTTGCATGAAATTTAGGCCTCTCAATGAGGGACCAGTGCCATTCTCTTCTAGACCTACATCACTTTACCAGTGCAACCATCCAGCTGGTCTGTGATCACAGGAAGCAGGTCTTTGCCTGGTTTCTTGGCTGTATTAAACATCACTGCAGAATTCTACTGTGTCAGTTCCATTTGAGTTAACATGCAAGGAGAGCCCTCTGTTTTGGCTGGTAATTCTGGTTTGTGACTGTTAACACACAATATAATGAAAACTGCAGAATATGCAGGTATACACCAATAGACTGTTCAAGTAAAACTTCTGTTGTTGTACCACTCTGGGGGAACCATTTGGTGGTTCAATAGAGCAGATGTCAAGTTCTCCAGTGATCTGCTGCATCTTCCATTATCTTTCTGTCATGTAGATACCACAAAACATACCGAGGGGAACTAAAACAGTACTGAGGGAAGAAATACTGATGTGGAAGAAGAGAAAGGGAGGAAACTTAGATCACTCCATTCTGTTGTGAATATGCATCAAAAAACCATCATCGTTGGATTCCTTCAACAGTCCCAAACCCAACTTAACTCTGATCCTTACAGTTTGTGCTTAGCTACAATGTGAAAGTCATTTACAAAATAAAACAATACAAAACAATATTCTAAATTACATCAGATAATAATCCAACCAAAAGCCACCATGCGTGTCTGTTCTCTGATTTTCTTGGTCTGTTGTATTGGACATTATGATATGTTTTTGGTTGCAATGTGGCTGACAGTGGGGTTTGAATTTCAAAGGTGGAGACTGGATCTGATTTTCAAAGTTGACTTCAAGTGGCTCAGGGCTGATAAAGCCCAGCAACAGACTTTACATGGGTCATAATCTCTGGACTGGCTGATTAAGAAAGGACTAATGCTGCCTTCCTATGAGAAACAGAAGGTTTGTGCTGCACTGACACACTGACACTCCCCAGTGCACATTTAAATACAGTAAAACCTCTGGTATCCACCATTTATGGGAATTGGTAGGTGCTGGATAAGTGTTTTCTTCCGTTTGCTTGAGACTTACTCTTACAACGCCTAACACATACACCTGTATTAAGAATAAACAATTTAAAAGACAAAAGTACTATACTGTACTTACACTGAACAACCTTCACTTGCATGAACATATAAAATTTAAAGCATTTTACTTATTTTCAGTCTCATTCTTTGAAAACATTTAACTGTCACTGCATTTTCAGGTTCCTCCCCCTCTATGGGCAACCCACCCAAAAGACGAACAATAACATTATAGATAATTAACCCCCTTCCCCTCAGTTTATAGATAAAGCCTCTGAATGGGGTGATCCTTACAAAGCACTTGAAGAGAGTCACTCCAACAGCGTGCAGCATCGACCTAGGTGATGCTATTATTGTTTCACACAACTTTATTCAAAAAGCTGCTATGAGCAAAGTACGACCAAGGCACTCAACTGGCTGAATATTTGCTTCCATCTTCAGCAATGGTTTATGTGGTACTTCAGAGAACTTTTATTTTACAATTTTAAACTTAAGTATTTTACCTATTATTTTATTCTTATTTATATTTTCCTTGAATTTTTTTGCCGGCTGCTTGAATTCTGGATACCAGGGGTTTTACTGTACTTCTAATAACCAATAGGATGCAGAATGTTGGACTCTGAGAGTCATTGGACAGGATAGCCCACAGCTATAATGAGAATGAACAAATATGTGAATGGATGGACGAGCACTTTACTGCGAGAAGGGCAAGTTTCAAGACCTCTGCAAACCCTATGCCTTCCGATGCAGTAAAGAGTCATTTTGCATAGCTGCTAATCTTTTACTTCAGGCTGTCTCATTAAATCCTTTCCTGAGTTCTGTTCACCAGAACCCATTTTTGTGCTTACTCCTCAAAGATCTCACAGCTGAACTATTATTCCCCTCTGCCAGTTGGAAATCATTCATGCCCAGTGCTTGACCATTTGGAATTCCTGCCCGCACGCTATCATTTAAAGTCCATCCCTGGTCAGGATTTGTTGGTGCTTGTGAATGTGAAATCAAGTGAAGGTTAGTTTTTATCTTCATTGTCTACTTTCTCTGCCTCCATGCCTGACAGGTTGCTATTTGAAATGAAAGAGTATGCTTACGACGTGAAAGGATGAAGAGGATTTTTAACAGTGGCTGAGGAAGGTGTTCATACTTGAACCTTTGCTCAATGATCTCGGCCATCTGTGTGAGAACACTGGATATTTCCAGCACTGTTTCCAGGTCCTATGGGCTTGACAATAACAATGGCAGTCTGAGTTTCCTACTGTTATAGATTCTGGGTCCTCCCTGCTTCCTTCCCAAAACAATACATCTCTCCTCAATACTATCTCAACCTCTGGGACTGCAGCATTGGAAAGTTTTCTGGCTTCTTTCTCCCATTTCAATCCATTCTGCAGATTGTTCTCACCACCTACTCCAATTACAAAGCAGCTTCCCTTCGAGAGGCCTGTTAGCAGGTTTCCAGCCAGAGAACATTGTGGTTAGTCACAGTTAGACACTGTTATCATTGAAATGCTTCCTGAATTCCCTTGGGAGCCATGAAATTTACTCATTTTGTTGTTCAGAAATACATTTGATAATCAATTGAACTGCAACGGCAATAGCCCAAATCAAAAGTAGTGGGTAAAATGATGATTACTAACTGAAAAGTATCACCAGTCAAACCAAATATGTTTGGGTTTTAAATTTCAACTTATCCAGTCAGTGCATCTCTGTGTTTTTTCTTAACTTGTGAGTTACCACATCCACATTGATCAATGTCTCAATGGCTTGATGGTATTTCTTTTAATTTTTAAATTTAGACATACAGCATGGTAACAGGCTCTCCCGATCCAAAAAAAAAACCCATGCCACTCAATTACAAACAATTAACCTAGAACTCTGGATATTTTTGAAGGGTGGGAGGAAACCAGAGTACCTGGAGGAAACCCTCGCAGGCACAGGAAGAAGGCACAAACAGACAGCGCCAGATTCGAACTCTGGTCACTGGCAGCATAACAGCATTGTACTAACTGCTACACTAACCTCCAATGAATGAAGAAACAAAGGTGTTATCCACATCTAATTGAACTTCAGGTGAATTGTCTTCTCACAATAGGAAGGTAGGGCGGTATGGTTGGTGTAACAGTTAGCGCAACACCTTTACAGGGCTAGTTATTGGGACTGTCTGTAAGGTGTTTGTACATTCTCCCCAGGTCAGC
The DNA here is from genome assembly GCF_036971445.1 of Narcine bancroftii. Classification (NCBI taxonomy): domain Eukaryota; kingdom Metazoa; phylum Chordata; class Chondrichthyes; order Torpediniformes; family Narcinidae; genus Narcine; species Narcine bancroftii. Next base: position 310,209,826 of record NC_091470.1, on the reverse strand, counting down.
ATGGATTTTCCCTGAGGGAAAACATATCAGGGGTGTAGGTTAATTAGGCTGTAAATCAGGCAGCATGGACGTGCTAAATTTATGTTTAAATTTTAAAATAGAAGCAGTATTGTACTCTTAACCCTAATTTGACAAGAAAGTGTGTTGGCAGAAATTGGTTGTAAAGTACAGTAGATGAAAAAGGGTATGCTACAGTTCATAGCCATTTACTTCTATATGTAGTTTAATATTTAACTATTATTTAAATCTTACAAAAATATTGTTATCAAATTCACCTTACCATGCTCCAGCTGTATCCACCAACAAGATAAATATTGTCGTCTAGTACTGCACATCCTGGACCACTGCGTCCTTCCAAGATAGGAGTTTGGAGTATGTTCCATTGGTCACCCTTAGGATCATAACATTCAACGAGCATCACATCAAGATGTGAGAAACCTAGACCAAAAGTAAACATTTTGAATCAAAGTAAAACACGAAAGTCCGCAGACGTGATTGAAGTAAAAACACAATACTAGAAAAACTCAGCAGGCCAAAGCGTGTACTTTATGTCGCAAAGGTAAAGATACATAACCAATGTCTTCAACTTGAGCCCTTCATCAAGGTATGAGCAAAATGCACCCAAACAAAATGGTGGGTGGAGATGGGCAGGGGGACTCTTCCGATGTATCTTTATCCTGCTATAAAGTACATTGTTTAACCTGTTGAGTTTCTCCAACTTTGTGTTTTTACTTATTTTGAATCAAAGTATTGAATTGAGAATAGTTCTTTTTCTTGAGTGGATTTAATAATAGACCCTCAGTCTATTTTAGATATAAGCCCACAAAGCAGTTATAACAGTTAAGGGAAGTAGTTTCAATTGAATAGTAAAACAAGTAAACTAGATGGTAATAAATTTACGAAAGGAAGCAGTGCTTTTCAAATAAGTTAACCATTGTATATATGCACCATATTGGTTCAAAACAATAATAGGGACTAGATGATGGGCATTAAATTACTTAATAATCACAGTCTTATTCAAATAAATTAATTGTATTTGGTTTTGTAAGATCATGTTTGTAATTCTCCTTCAAATGCAATCACAGAGAATTTCTGAAAGTCTTTTTCATGTGTTCAAGGGATCTGGCCATCACCAGCAAGCCTGGCATTAATTATGCATCTCCAATGGTTTTTGAGAAGGCAATGGTGAGAAGCCTACTTGAACTGTGGAATTCACCACAACTCTGCAAATATATGGTGTTTAGATGAAATTTTATTGATTGAGCTGTGGCTTGCTAAACCAGTTCAAATGGATGAATTATAGAAATGACAATGGAAAATATTCCACACAATGCATCATAATTGGTGGCAGGAAAAGAGCTAACTAGCCTTTTTTTTTGGAGAATTAAATCTTACAAAATCCATAACACCAAAGATCATGATTCTTTAAATGCATATCTAATACATTACATATTATGAAGGTTTATGTCTCTATTATGTTTTCAGCTGGCGAGGTCTAAACCCCTTCCACAAATATTCTCCTTGTCATCTTTGATCTTGCTGATAAATAGTTTAAATCTATCCCTCATAATATTTAGATCCCTCAGCAAAGGGAAAAAATTCTTTCCAGTTTATTTCACCCTTCATAATTTTATACTCCTTATTTAAGCTTTCTTACAGCGTCATTTGCTCCAACTCAAATACATCTTCCTATCCAACGTCCCTCACAGCTATTTTGTTTCAGTCCTGGCATTATCTTTGTAAATGTCCTGTTTTATTTAATGTTTCCTGTAATATACTGACTACAAGCTGTGGTATACAACAATATTGTGTTGAATATAATTTCGGCATGCTCTCCTTTCCCTTATAAAAGAAAACATCCCTTTTGCTTTTTGCACATTACCAACTTTCCTACTATCTTTAAGGATCTGTGAAAACATACTGCAAAATCTATTTGATCCTCAGCATATTTCAATATACGGGCATTTATTTTGTATTCCCTTCCATTATTACACATCCCCAGGTCCATTACTTCACACTTTTCTAGATTGATTTTCATTAGCTATTCTTTTTCAATTGACCAGACAGCTTCCATTTGTAATCTAAAGCTTCCTTCTACACTGTCAACTTCATGAACAATTTTTGTATCATCTTCAAACATTTTTTATCAAGTACAGGTACACAATCCTTTATCCGGAACCCTTGGGGGACAGTGTGTTCCGAATTTCGGATTTTTCTGGATTTTGGAAAGCCTGATTTAAACCCACCCAAATTATGCTGACGTATCCACCCCACCCCCTTCCAGTCGCGCAGCCGTCTCTCCCCTCCCCCCCCATCCACCCGACTCACGTTGCCGGTCTCTCACCCGCCTGACTCGCGCTGCCGGTCTTCCCCCCTCACCCACCCGACTCATGATATCAGTCTCCACCCCCCCCACCACTCACCTGCCTGACTCGCACTGCCGGCTTCTTGCCCGCCCAACTCGTGCCCGCCGGCCTCTCGCCCGCCCGACTCACGCCCGCCGGCCACTCGCCCGCCCGACTCGCGCCCGCCGGCCTGGTGCCCGCCTGACTCACGCCCGCCGGCCACTCGCCCGCCGGACACGCGCTGCCGGTCTCTCTTCCCACTTTCCAGATTTTGGAGCTTGCTGGATTTTAGATTTCCGGATAAAAGATTGTGTACCTGTATACCTATATTAGTACAGTAGTATAAACCACAAAACCAAGGGAACAAGCACTGATCTCTCTGGAACCCTAGTAGTAACTGCTTTACAAGTAAACTCATCAATTGCAATGTTTTGCTTACTCTCTGATCCAATTTCGATGCAAGCTGCTGTTCTCCCTTGAATCCCTAGAGGTTTTTTTTAAAAACCAGGTTGCCATGTAGGATCTCATTGAAACCTTGCTTATTTCACAACATATGCATATTCGACCCTCTTTTTTACTCTCTCAAAAACCACAATCAAATTATTCAGCTATCACTTCCCTCTAACAAATTCAAGTTGACTTTCCTTCATTGCTCTATTACTTTCTAAATTAATTTTAGAAAGGATTCATTCCAATAATTGGCTGCCATTGAAATGAAATGAACAATTGTGCAAAATCTACTCCTTATTTCCTATGTAAACATTGGTCAATGATAAAATGTTACCAATCCTCCAGTACCAAGGCTGCAGCTATTGGCTTTTTGAAAAATGATGCTCAAAGCCTTCATAATTTCTACCTTTGCTTTTTTAACATTTTGGGATATAATCTGTCTTCACCTTCCAAGATGTAAAATCTCATTATAATTCACCTCTTATTTTCTTCTCTTATTACATTTGTCCAGTTCAAAATTTCACATTCTTCCTCATCAACTACAATGTGCCATCTTTAAGAAACAGCCACAGAATATCTTTTCTTCCCATGTTTGTTATCTTTTATTTCCTTCATAGATCCTCCTATTTCCTCTAGATATGTTCTTTCTCTTAATATAATTATAAAACTTCTTTAGACTTTCTATGACTTTTCAAGTAATGGCTCTTTGTTTTCCCAATTTCACCTCAATATATGCAGGCATGGTTAGTCTTATGGCTCACGCAACACTATTACAATGTAGTGACCCGGGATCAAACCAGATGCTGACTGTAAGGAATTTGCATGTTCTCTCTGTGACAGCATGGACTTCTTCCAGGTGCTCCCACATGCCAAGGATGTACAAGTTTAGAAAGTTAATTGATTAAAGGGGTGTACTTGGGCAGCATTGGCTCATGTGACAGGAGGGCTTGTTTCCATGCTGTATCTCTAAATTGGAAAAAAATCTGTAATTGCTTGGGCTTTTTGCTATATTAAGCCTCATGTGCCACATCATCCAGGAGGCTCTGGATTTAGCACCCCTATCTTTTACATTTGAACATTTTTACCCTTAAAGCTTTGAAATCTCTTTCTTACATGCCTTCCATTACTCCTGCCTGCAAATAGATGTTTCCAGTTCAATCGTACTGAATAGTTTTCTAACATAATAAAATTGCCCTTCCTTAATTTAACATATTTACTGCTATCTCATTATAGCCAAGTTCAATTTAACAATATTGTGACCACAGCAACAAAAGTGCTTTTTCCCTTTACTCTCCTTCCACCTGCTCAGCTTCATTCCATTACTTGAAAAACAGAATGATCTGCTTTGTGTTAGGCTGATTACCTACTCGCTGATTAGACTTTCCCAAATTCAAATAACAAAAAATCTTATCCCTTCAACACATGTACACTGATTTATCCCATGTTAGTATGAGACTAATCAAAATAATCCTGCATATCCCATGGGTTTTTAATTTTTTGACCAAGGTGCCTGAGCACTCTTCTTCAAGCCCTCGCTTACAATAAAAGCTTTGGTTTCATTCTCCAGAAATTTTGCAAGTGTACTGTTCTTCCTCCCTTAAAATGTTTGGAGGTCCAGGATAGTACACTTCTCGAGTGTGATTTCTCTATTTCTTCTTGTTTCGTTATTTCAACCCATACAGCTAATTTGATCACTCTTTCAACATATCATCCCTTCTCACTCCTACAGCTGTGTCTTTAACTAACCCACCTGTCCCTTCCTTCCTTTTCATGTTTCAACTCATCTTGCTGACAGGAGTGTTAAGCTGATGTCCCTTTCCCCTGTACGTTATGATTTAGTAACAGATAACGCATCCCACCTTTGCTTCCACCCATTATTTTTTCTCCCCTACCTTGTTCCATCTGCTTCTGATCTTGTTCCACCTATCACCTACCAGACTGTCCTACCCCATTTCATAATGCTATAGACTAGCAAACTTTCCTGAACCTCTCAGTCCTATCAGGTCTCTGGCCGAACTGTCAACTTATGGTTTTTGCCTGCACATATTCTGCTTGACCGATTAAGTTCTTCCAGCATTATGTCTTTGTTCTACATTCCAGCAATTCCACTCATTTTTGTTTTCATATTCTATCTCCACATATGTTTTCATCATTTTTGTTTTCATTTCCTACCTGTGCCACCTACTCATCTGGCTTTTTCATTGACCCCCTTGCATTTAGATACATACCATGAAGCAGAGTCAGACACCCTTTCATTCTAATTTCCAATCTTCCTCCACTTTGCCTTCCAAAATCTCTCACTAATTTCTGCTTTCTGTGTTTCTTTTCCATTCTCCAAATTTTTGCTCATCTTGCTGTGAATCTGCAGTCATAAGCTGGATTGAATAATGATGCAAAATCCTTTGTTTAAAGGTTAGTTGCGCTTTTATGTCACTCTGGCAGTTTTGCAGAGACTATTATTGATACTAACAATAATCAGTGGGTGGCAATTGCAAAAGAAAAATAAGAATTATGCATTGCCTTTATTATTTATATTATCCTTTTCTGCATTAGCCCCTGCAACAGGATAGCAATGGAGAATGATTATTTGTCAGTAAACATTAGCTCAAGCATACACTGCATATTTGATGTTAGGTAGGAAACAATTTTAAAAAGGATGGAAGAATCTGAAATTCCGATGGGCACACTCTTGATAAAGGCAGTGACCAGTATTGGCTGCTTGGAACACTGTACTGATGAATATCGGGAATAAGCATAGAAAATGTATGTACTGTGAAGGAGGTGGAACCCCATGGATGAAGTAATTTCTCTTATGAGAAAACCGTTGAATTACTTTTACTTTCCACTCTAATCTCTCTGCTTGTTCCATTCACACAATAAGCAACCACAAAATACTACAGTCAATGCAATAGACCACACATGCATAAGCAGACATTTACAGAAAGGACTGCTTAAAGGACACTTCTCTGAGCAGATCTCCTATGTCCCTAACCTGAACAGTTTGTGACCTTGCCCAAAAATGCAACCCCTTCCACCACCTCATTCTGCTGTCCTAACTCAGCATGAATAATATATAAGTTTATGAGAAATCTTCTGATGCATCTCCCTGTATATTGGTAAGAAGATGGTAAAATTAACTGAGCTATAAACAAGAATATTTATTATATGAATTAAATACCATTTACTGCAGTGGTCTTCCCTATAAATTTATAAATTAAGTGAAAATCTGACTATTTAATGCAATGGGCAGTCACAAGATTTATTGATCACATAAAAGCTGCAGCTGTTTTAGTAATGAGGTTTAATCAGATTTGGAAATAAGGAATAAAATATCCAAATAGAATAGAAAAATGTACAAAATATATTAAGTAATATGAGGAATTAGAATTCAAAAGTTGAAATTTAATAGAAATTAAGTTACAAGAAATAAATGAGTTAATGAATTAAGTTACAAGTATGAGACAAATGTTTTTTTTTAGTAATGTCAGTAAATTAAATAGGACTAGCATAATGAAGTAAATTAAAGCAGAGTGTGAATAAGATCTCAACTATGCAGATTAACTTTACTGAAACTGTGCAGCAGAGGTTGTGTGAGGTAGAATAAAGGAGATGGGTACAGTTGTGTAACTGAGGCCTAGTTCTCAGCAAAGCAGTCAAGAAATAATTCAGATAAGTCCATCCTCGGTTTTGAGTCAATTTAGGTATTAAATGGATATCTGTGCCTTGTGCTCAACTTCACAGTGTGCATCACATCCAAACTTACGTGGCTAAAATTGTGCAAGGTAGGCAGGTCATTGTGAACACTAACTTGACAGCAGTAATGCTAGTTTTCATCTCATTGCTGCATCCAAACTCCTTTGATCTCATTGTGGAACAGGTTGAACTCCATTCCCCAAACAAGATCTGAAGGGTCACTCACTACTTCCAGGTTTGCTCTGGAATGATTCTGGCTGTTGCTTTGATTCTTCCTGTTCAAACTTGTGATTTCAAGTTGCAGAAGTCGATAGGGAGTTACAGGGCAGATGCTGAAGGGCATTCTATTGACTGAGTTTCTACGTAGACCAGTTACATCCAGAAATGTTCCCCCATGCATGAGTAGGCATTTTGACACACTTAACACTCCTGTCTTTCTCAGACTGGAAGGATGTGTCTAGTATAGTGACCCAAGGATTAGTTCTTGGCCCTCAATTAATTATGACAATAATGTAGACATACAATAAAGAACATATAGGTTATCAGACATCTCAAAGCCTGAACATCAGTTTCATTTATCAGGGCTATCAAATTTCAAACATTTTTCTTTTTAATTTACAGTTAATGGAGACTCTGAGATTGGTGAGTGAGGTATTTTAATAGCTGTGTATTCACCTTTGCAGGCAAAGACAGTTTAAATTTGCAAAAATATTTGGCAAACTTACTGACTCAGAAATTCAAACCAAGCATGGCAGCTAAAGAAAGAGAAAGTCGCACAGGAGATGCATGTTGGCAATTTAAAAACATTGATCAGTCATCAGGAAAGACCTTAGAAGTAGTATCAGGGCTTAATCTAGGGAGTGTAGGCTTTTCAAACTCACAGAAACTAAAGCCTGCTGTAATCAGAGGAGCTGTGGATGTAAGATGACAAGTTTAAAATGTTATCTCACCATAAGCTTTGCATGCTTCCAGCTGCTCTCCTGAGTGACAGGAATTGTACTGATTCATTTCTTGACAAGCTTGGAGAAAGTTTTAAGAGGACGAGTGTTAACCTTGTTCTATATCTCTGCTTTTAGATCATTCTACTCGCTTACTGCGAGTTCTGATTCTTCACTGATTCTTCAGGTGTAGCTCATGCACCAATGCTGTGGAACCCAAAGGAACAGCTGACTGGATGTTACCACAGAGGCTCAAGATTGGCAGGAGTCAGCGACCAACCCACCGGACTCGGAGGGAATTGTGACATGAAGCTGTCTTCAGCTCACAGGATAAATAGACAGAAGCTCAGTTCTGTCAATATGTCAGAGCAGCTCTTGTCTCAGGAGACACAGGCTATCACACTAATTGGTGACTGAACTTTGATCCAGACTTGTACCTGTTGAATCTGGTGAGCATACTTAGTCTATGGCTGTTGAAATGACAAATAAGGATCATTCCAAGATTCTCCCAGAGACCCCATCTCAGTCAGCTACACACATGTATCAGGTAGATAACCAATATCTCGTACATCAGATCTGCTATGTGCAATAACTTGAACATGAATGCTGCAAGCCAGAATGAGAGGAGGTTTGACTTTGTTGGCCTGGAAGTCAGCCTGAAGAAAACTGAGGTCCTCCATCAGCCAGCTCCCCACCATGACTACCAGCCCCCCCACATCTCCATCGGGCACACAAAACTCAAAACGGTCAACCAGTTTACCTATCTCGGCTGCACCATTTCATCAGATGCAAGGATCGACAATGAGATAGACAACAGACTCGCCAAGGCAAATAGCGCCTTTGGAAGACTACACAAAAGAGTCTGGAAAAACAACCAACTGAAAAACCTCACAAAGATAAGCGTATACAGAGCCGTTGTCATACCCACACTCCTGTTCGGCTCCGAATCATGGGTCCTCTACCGGCACCACCTACGGCTCCTAGAACGCTTCCACCAGCGTTGTCTCCGCTCCATCCTCAACATCCATTGGAGCGCTCACACCCCTAACGTCGAGGTACTCGAGATGGCAGAGGTCGACAGCATCGAGTCCACGCTGCTGAAGATCCAGCTGCGCTGGATGGGTCACGTCTCCAGAATGGAGGACCATCGCCTTCCCAAGATCGTATTATATGGCGAGCTCTCCACTGGCCACCGTGACAGAGGTGCACCAAAGAAAAGGTACAAGGACTGCCTAAAGAAATCTCTTGGTGCCTGCCACATTGACCACCGCCAGTGGGCTGATAACGCCTCAAACCGTGCATCTTGGCGCCTCACAGTTTGGCGGGCAGCAGCCTCCTTTGAAGAAGACCGCAGAGCCCACCTCACTGACAAAAGGCAAAGGAGGAAAAACCCAACACCCAACCCCAACCAACCAATTTTCCCTTGCAACCGCTGCAATCGTGTCTGCCTGTCCCGCATCGGACTGGTCAGCCACAAACGAGCCTGCAGCTGACGTGGACTTTTTACCCCCTCCATAAATCTTCGTCCGCGAAGCCAAGCCAAAGAAAGACAGGCATATATATATATATTTTTGCTGCAGTCATCCCCACACCAACTTAACATTTTCATCAAAGCATTCTTTCTTGCTGTATCTGATTTTCTATTGTTTAATGGCCCCAGAGGTTCAGCAGAGCTGAGAGGGTCCCTCTAATTGAAATTTCCAGAGATACTTTTGCTTGCATGATTTTTCAGGCACTGCATACAGACCCATCTATTATCTACCCAGCTCCAACAGAGTGTATCTGCTAGTAGATGGAAGACTGTTTCACAGTACATTCACACATAGTGGTCTATTCCTGTGCTCCTCCTCCTGTTAAATGTCTTGAGAATTGGTAAAAGACTTTGAGGGGACCTGAAGGTGGAAATGTTTATGACTTATTATACACATAATCAGTTTTCTTCTGAAATCCAGTTCAGATGAACACATAGATAGCTAGATAAGATAGAATTCTACCAGAAAATAGGTACAACTCCCATCTCCCCTTCTTCAAATTGTGTGTTCTAATTCCCCCATCTATCTCTTAAACCAGTGGTTCTCAAACTTTTTCTTTACACTCACATACCACCTTAAGTGTCACATGCCATAGGTGCTCTGTGGTTAGTAAAGGATTACTTCAGGTGGTATGTGAGTGCAATAAAGATGTCACGAACCACTGCAGTACATATTTGCTGGCTGATGGCTAGAGGACAACCTCCACCTCTCTGCTTCTCCCAGTTTTCTGCACCATCTTCTTGAAGAAAAGAGAGAATAAAACTGTTTCGTGAGTGGTATGCTGTAACTGGCAAGGTGATTGGAGTGAGAGCATGCGTTCAAGGCAGGTGTTTGTGGGAATCAAAATTCTAAAAAAAATTAGGTTGAAGTCAATATTTCATCCTCTGATGTAGATGCGATTAAACAAAGGCAAAGAGGGATGTGTGCACTTGCAAGATAATGTTTTTTTTAAAAGACGTACAACACAGTAGCAGGCTCTTCTGGACCACAAGCCCATGCTGCCCAATTGACCTACAACCACAGTACGTTTTGGAGAGTGAGAGGAAACTGGAACTCATGGAGGAAACCCACAGAGACATGAGGAGAATGTATAAACAGACAGCCCCAGATTCTTAACTGTTTCGCTGGCACTATGACAGCGTTGTGCTAATTGCTGCGCTAACCGTGTGCGAGAATTAAGATTAACCTATACACCTGGGTGATTGCTCCATTGTATCCAGCCTCGCTGATATGGAGTAAGGAAATATAGTCGCATTATCAAACTCAGTGTCATCTGCTAGGCTCTTTCTCCAATTGGTTGGGAATATGAAGTAACTCTTTCTTGTTACTGCCTCCAGCACAATATCTGGCAAAACAACAGTGAATCTGGGGGGGTGGGGGGGTGGAGGGAGGGAACTTTGCTCTATCCACTGTCCATTTTCTTCTGTTCATTTGCAGTGTATCCAGAGCCCATCAAATGTAATGAGTGCAATGTTCCTTTAAAAATCCAAGTTGAAATTGATGCATGCCCGTTGTCATTGCGTCTGTTCTGCCTAATTGGTTAGGAAACCGGAACTAATGTAAATAGAGCAGCTGAAATGTGCTGACTGGAATAAAAGCAAGGTGTCCCACCCACTGGAAAGCCTCCCCATCCCATTCTCAATTCAATGGGAAATTAAAATCAACCTGCATGGCACTGAAGTTTCAAGACCAAAAGGTTATTGAGCATCTAATGTCTCAGTACCAGCAGAGATAAGCTTGTGATCATTGGAAAGGCAGGTAAAACAAATGTTTCAGCAATGTTTTTCCAACCAATGTTGACTTAGAAATCATTTATTTGGGAAGATCATGATAACAAGTTTAGAAAATAGTTATCCAGGCAGCCTCCATATTTTAAATTGTATCATCAGAGCTGAACCACTAAAGAAATTCTGGTTGCATCTGCTGGTCATATGAGAAGCTGAGCAACTGAATAGCAGTACAGATGTATTGATAAGTGTTTCCAGGCCTAACATCTTCTCATTTTTCTCCTAAACACCCCAAGAATTGGGCTTCCAATTAGCTGGTCCATCTCATATATAAAATCGTTTATAATTCAGTACCTTCATCATCAGTAAAGCACACCTTTTAAATGGTTTCCCCCAATAGCGTACAGACGATCATTCACCACTGCCAGAACATGAATGGCCCGTTTGGTGTTCATATCTTGTTTTCTGGCCCACACATCCATGATTGGGTCATAACAGTACAGCCATGGCACATATTCACCATTGTGAACACCTCCTGCAAGTGATCATCAATCATTAATATTGCACAATATTTCATTTTACATATAATGATTCCATTTCACTGGGGGAATGTACTTTGTCACAGAACATTACAAATAGGGAATATGGGTATAAGATGATAGATAACATGGAAATTATTGCCACCACTATTATATGAATGCCAAATGTACACATCATATTTCTTCTTCTGCTAATTTACCACAAGTGTTTTGTCAACTAAGAATGACAAGTTAATGTCTTAGTTAAGATAGTGGAGACAGTAATTTAATTCAGGCATTATGTGAGAGGACTGGGATTGATACCCTGACAAGAATATTCATGAAGAAAAAAAGATAAATCTTTAACCATTTCATCATAATCTCTCAAGAACCTGCATATGGTTTATCACCTAGTCTATGCCTTGGATTATTAATGTGTATAGTTGACTCACCAGATTGTTTCTGATAACCCAGTTTAATTATTTTAGCAACCTCCTTTTGGAAAATGAATCAGCCATTGATTAAGTGAATTACCCAAAATTTTCAACATTCAAATGCCATATAACAAAATTACAGATCAAAAAATGTTTATGATTCTTATAAATTCTAGTTAAGAGCTTTAAAACTAGAGTATGAAAATAATTAAAATAAGTATTAAATGTGGATGTGAAAATAATTAATAGATTGATTGACTAAATAAGAAGGGCAGTTCTGCATTTTTGTGTTTATTTGATTATAAATTTCCTGAATATAAATGTTCCAATTGGGATAAATGCCTGGGATTGCTATGAATGGGATAGAATGAAGATTAGACTATTTATTTTGACACTTACTCGAAAAACTCAACTGGGATCATGAGGCATGAACTGCTCTTCACAAAGCCATACTGACAATACATGAGAAGACTATGCTTGTCTAAATACTTGTAAATGTGCTTGTAAAATATTACTTGTTAAACCATTTTTGCATTATTATAGCAAGTCTTTCCCACACAAAATGCTGCTCGTCGAAACACAGTCATTTTCAGACAGCATCTGTGGAGCCAAGGAGATTGTTGCTTTGGGTCGAGCCTTGCATCAGGGCACAGGGGCACCTCAAGGCTGTGGGTTATTCTCCTGCTGTATTGCCTCTGCACCTATGACTTCATAGCCAAATTTAGCTCCAATGCAACCTATAACTTTGTTGATGAGACCATCATTCTTAGCCAAGTAACAAGTGATGATATCACAAATCTGATTGTGTGGTGCCAGAACAACACTTTTGCTCTCAGCTTCAGCAACATTAAAAAACTTATTGTGGGCTTTAGAAAGGGGGAAGACCAAATGACCAGACCTATGTCTTCATTGATGGATGCTGGTGGAGAGGATTAGTATCTTCAAGTTACTGAGAGACCACATATCGGAGGACTTCTCCTGGAGTCAGCACATTGAGGCAACCAGGAGGAAAGCACACTGATGCCTCTATTTTCTGAGGGGATATAACATGTCGATGAATACTCTATCAAATCTCTAAAGGTATACTATGGAAAGTGAACTGTCTGGTTGCATTTTGACTTGGTTTGGAAACTTGAGTACTCAGGAATGCAGAAGCCTACAGAAACCTTGATTCCTTGGTGAAGAATTCAAACCCACCATTGTTTCTCCACCATTGTGTTTTTACTTCAACTATGTTGTCTGCAGACTTTTGTGTTTTATGGCTGTAGGAAGTAAGAATTTCTGTTTATTTGCATGTGAGATTAAACTCACATTTCATCTCAGAGATTTGATTGAGAAGAGAAAGAATAAAAAGCAACCCAAGGGGCACCTTCTTTACAGTGAGGGTGGTGGGTACATGGAATGAACTGCCAGGGGAGCTGTTAGAAGTGGGGACAATTGTAATATTCAAAAGATATTTGGACATGGATAGGGATAGGAAAGGTTTAGAGGAACATGGTCCGAACATAGGCAAGTGGGACTAGCTTGGTCGGCAAGGACAGGTTGGGTCGAAGGGCCTGTTTCCACGCTGAAGAACTCTGAGTCTCGTGACAACCTACAATATAGTGCATAGCATGTAGAGCACCAGTGATCAGGAATAAACTTCAAGGCATTTGAGTTTTAAAAATAAAATGGAAAGAAGTTTTAGTGTACTCATTAGGTTCATAATTCAGTGAAAAACTAAATTTCAAACATAAAGAATGAGAAGTTCTGTAGAAGGAAATGAGTGTATAAGAACACATTGAAGGGTATCATAAAAGTGGATCCCAAAGAATTTTTATAAATATATCTGCAGTAAAGCAAGGAAGCAGGAAGTATGGTTAATGTAGGGAATAAATACTTTGTATTGTCAACTAAATAGAGGGATAATGCTAACATCAGAGTAAAGATAGATGGGAATGTAGAAAGGATAAAAATAGACAAAAACACATATAATGTTTTTCCTCTTTGTCCCTTAATGCTCTAATTATGCAGGATTCTCTTTTCAGACATTTAGCTCCGTAGCCCTAACAGTTATAATAGCATCTAATTTCAATTCTAACTTCTCTGTTCTTTCATCTCTGAACACTGCACTAATAAAGCTCAATGTGTACCATATAAAAACTGGGGCAGTGTTATATATTCCTCTGAAATGGCACAAATCTAAAGAACTGTCGTTTCATTTGGCCAAAGCCATTTTTGGGAAGACCAATCGATTTTGGTGTGTGCATTATTTAGACCCCACTAGGAAGCTAAGGGTGGCACGTGAGCAGAGCTGCAGCTCAGCAGTTGACTGAATCCAGAAAATTAGTCTGTTCCCCTGCTAAGCGCAATGGCCAAGTGGACTGTGGGCAACAACTAATCTAAGTGGGGTGAAGCTCTGGGTAACAATAGCTAGTAATGCTATATTGGGTCTTTTTTTGACCACTAGACAGGCTATGTTATTAAAGCTTGTTTTTCAGTCGCAAAACATTCCATTTCGGCTGAGAAATAGGGGGCTGGCTGATGGTTGATTATTTTGTTCAGAGTCTCGTCCTCATGCTGAGCACATTGCAGTGCTAATTACACTTTCTATTCATTGTACAGTAGTATGCAATATGGGGGGGGGGGATCCTATCAATGTCAGGAAGCAGGAGGTCATTAGGATCTGCTTTAGAATCCCTTGATCAGATCAGACTGCTAGCAGGCTTTTGAGCCCCTGGTGTGAGCCAGCTTTTCTATGGCACATCACAATGCTTTGATTGCATTTGACGTTTTAATCGAATATGCTCAAGAATTTTTAAAAAGTCATTCAAAAATTATCTTTCTTTCACTGAATGTTTCTTCAACAGTTCTATAATTGGAGAATTTTAGTTTACTTTCTTATTTCTAACAATTTCTATTTATTCCTTTTATCAACGAAATGCTGGAAACAAAATCAGTTGCAGGGCCACAGGGATAAGAACCAGGGAATGAATCCAACTGGGTTGCCCTTGCAAAATGCCAGCATGGCTGAAGGCCTCCTGCTGCTCTCTTACAAATGTCTGATTGTATTGTTTTTGTGATTGATGGTTATTTTCGCAGAACCAAGTCTGTATTGCTAATTTACTGTTGCCTAGGCAATAGGGAATTCAATTTACTATCACATTCAGATTGGTTTCCATGGTGTATGAGAAGAGCTCTGATTTTCCTCCCTGCTAACAGTAAGGTAACATGCCTCTTTCCAACACCGGACTCCCACAAAATGCAGTAGAGATCATGTGAGTAGCTGCAGAATAAATCTATATCTATTATCCACAAATCAGTTAACCCCAAATTTAAACTGCGGTTATAACTTCAGATATTAACATTCAAAGTTCTAGAGTTCCTTCCTAAACCATATAGCTATTAACATCATTTCCTTGAAGGTGAAACATGAAACCTACTTCTTTGACTAAGCTTTTGGTCATAAGCCACAACAGCTCTTTCTGGTTTTATCTGGTTTTGTTTTATAGTGCTCTTGAAATCCATTGGGATATTAATCAGAGGGGTAGAACTTTATTTTATGTTGAGTTCCAATCTCCACCTGAACAGCTGGTTGAGAGCTCAGTAGCAAAAAATATCCCTTTAAGTAAGTTTGTAAAATGTTGCTAAGAATTATTGAAGACATTAGAGCAGAGCATTAAAATTCCTGTTAATCAGATTAAACCAATATAGTTAATGAGAAAGAAATCTTTTCCTAATTAATTGAAGAAGTAACATATGTTGTTGGAAAAGGGAAACTGGCAATGTTCTATATTTACTTTTCCAAAAAGCATTTGGTAAGGTGTTTAATTGGGAATTCATATAAATAGAGGAGGAGATAACATATGGGCATGGATAAAAGTTAGTAGATGAATGAGAAAGAATGGCATACATGGGTATTTTCTGACTTGCAAGACATAATGAGTGGTATACACCAAGGATGAGTCACTGACAGCATTGAAGATGCTGGTAGATGGGGTTAATACATCTTCTGCCCAATGATCCTTATTCATCTCCCTCTATGATCCTTATCATCTCCCTCTATGATCCTTATTCATCTCCCTCTATGATCCTTATTCATCTCCCTCTATGATCCTTATTCATCTCCCTCTATGATCCTTATTCATCTCCCTCTATGATCCTTATTCATCTCCCTCTATGATCCTTATTCATCTCCCTCTATGATCCTTATTCATCTCCCTCTATGATCCTTATTCATCTCCCTCTATGATCCTTATTCATCTCCCTCTATGATCCTTATTCATCTCCCTCTATGATCCTTATTCATCTCCCTCTATGATCCTTATTCATCTCCCTCTATGATCCTTATTCATCTCCCTCTATGATCCTTATTCATCTCCCTCTATGATCCTTATTCATCTCCCTCTATGATCCTTATTCATCTCCCTCTATGATCCTTATTCATCTCCCTCTATGATCCTTATTCATCTCCCTCTATGATCCTTATTCATCTCCCTCTATGTTCTTTCCCCACAGATGTTCAAACTTGGTACCTCAACTTTGTACAATTTATATTAATGACTGAAAGTATGGTTGTGTAGCTAGCTGCTACAAGCTATGGTTCTGTGGAGCCTATGGCGCAGGAGAGGTTATAGCTGTATGGAGGTTAGCTCAGAAAGATCACGCTGTTCCCAGAAAGAACAACACCAACCCCAGTTGAGTGTAGTTAACACTGAGCTTCATTGGACTCAGCCCTGCTTTTATTCTCAAGATGAGGGGCGTGGTCAAAGCCCCCTCAGCGCTGATTGGTTCATTTGGGATCTGCTTTCCTTGATAGGCCAGTTCGGCTCCTTTAGTTGTGGCCAATTGCAGGGCAGCGCTACGGGCCTCGTGCACCCTGCTGGATCATCGCGTTTATCCTTCATTTTGTGAGGCACCATGAGCAGGCTGCAAGGGGCCCCCACAATCGGTCAATTTGCTGATGACACAAGAGTAGGTATGGGTGTAAGCTATGTCGGGGGCATATTTCAAGAGAAAATAGGCTTTGTGCATGCACTAAGATCTATCAAATGGAGTGTAATGTGGGAACATATGAAACTGTTAATTTGACAATAGAAATTTTAAAAAAAGTATATTTTCTAAATCGTGAGAGATGACAGAGCTCTGACATGCTGAGGAATTTTGAGTGTTTCAGCAAGTTGACATATCAAATAAGGCAAAAGAATGACAGAATATTGTTATTTATTGATTACAGAATAGAGGCAAAAATGTGGAGGTTATGCTTCAAATATTGGTGAGACCATATCTACAGTACTTTCTCCCTTGTTAGAAACAGTTCAGAGAAAGGTTTCCGAGACGACTACATGGAATATGTAGGCAGCCATTGAAATACAGTAAATGTTAGCTAGGCTTGGAATGTATTTGCTGGAGTTTAGAAGATTGAGTGGTGACATATACAAATTCCTTTTGGGTCTTAACAAGCTGGATGAGAAGATACTCAAAGGTTGCAGGCACAACAACTCTATACTCTTTACAAAGAAAATACGATGGAGATGTCCTCTGCAGCTCTTTAATGTCCCCTTGACATTTTGTATGTGAATTCATCTCATTAATCATTTTGGAACCCACTTCCCTTAATTTTTCCTTGGGCCCTCTCTGTCTCATTCCCTGATCACTTCCCACAACCAATCTGTTCTCAGCCTTGTCCAATCTACTGGCTAGTCCTGTATTTTCAGATGAACTAGGCATCCTTGATATGTGCAGGGAAACAACCAATAGTGATTAAATAAAAGTCTTTGTCTATAAAGAATGACGGATCATAAAGATGAACTGACACCAAACCAAGGCGAAGATGGAATGTCTCAACCATATGAAAATTTAATGTGAAGTTCTTCTGATATTTCATCCATCCAGTGACCTGAATGAATAAAAATATCAAGGGGTCCCGTCCTCTGAATTTCCTGATGTGTCTGCACATATTGTTACTGATAACTGTTGAACCCAAGTCCCCTGTAGTTACCATAAACTAACTAACCTGGTGATAGAAATGTAGTTTAAAGTTGATTTTTAGCACACTGGTGTTGCTGGCAAGGCCAGCACTTATTACCCTTGATATGTAGTGACCATATGTCAGTGTTTGTCACCTAATTTAGTGTCAATGTAGAGGATGCCCTAAATTACTCCCTTCTGTAGCTCATTGAGCCAAGCACTCTGCTGGGTTTACCCAAATGATGGAGTGGGCTGTGCTGACAGAGGAGTCTGGCACATTGCCTGTAAGGTATGAGTCTGTGGCGACAATTGTTAGCTGTTGCGTAACTAATCTATGTCACAGATGATGTAGCAGTTAGCATAACATCTTTAAAGCGCCAGCAATGGGGACCAGACAAGGGGTTCGAATCCCGTGTTGTCTGTAAGGAATTTGTACATTCTCCCCGTGTCTTTGTGGGTTTTCTCCAGGGGCTCTGATTTCTTCCCACCATTTAAAATGTACCAGGGGTGTAGGTTAATGGGTGTAAATTGGGTGGCATGGACTGAAATGGCCTATTACTGTGTTGTATGTCTACATTTTAAACAATTAAATTAAAAAATTTAAATATGGGGTAACTCCAGCAAGTCAAACTACAGTTTCCAAATGTTTCCAAGGAAGATTTTGCAAGGTTGACTGAGGTGAGAGTAAATTTGCTATGTCCAAATTCAGTCTCTAGGTCAAAGCAAAGGGACCCCTTTGGTTTTATTCTTCCTCTGCTTCAATGTCGTCATCATAGTGTGAATGTTTCAACTATTTTTGCACGTCTGGAATCACGTTCAAATATGACAAGGTAAGGATAGCAATTTTTTTTGCCTGAAAATTGTAAGTAATGGGTATTTACAGGAATCCAAATGTTTTGTGGTTATTAACACAAATGTGAGCAACCTCACTGATCAATTTTAATTTTTATTTCATCCAAGGTTATTACCCGAATTTAAATTAAACAAATGCCATGAAGGAATTTGCTAAATTCAAGTCTCCAGATTACTGGCCTGGAAACTGTTTGTAGTGAACTGGGATTCACTAGAAGTGTTCTGTACTGACGACTGTCCCTGCCTCCCGTCTCCTCCCCCGGGGGCCCATATATAACCCTGGTTTCCCACATAAACTCTGAATCCCTCTGAAGCCTGTTGGAAGCTAATAAAAGCCTTAGTTCTCCCTCCAGTCGAATGTGAGCTTTCATCTATGCTGCACTGTGTCACTAATGTTCCACTACCGTTTAAACAATGAAAAGCTGGAGGACCTCAGTGGGTTAGGCAGCATCCATGGGTTGATATGGTCAATCAACAGTTTGGTCAGGATCCTGTATTGCAACCATGGATGTTGCCTGGCACAAGCTTCTTTCTGTTCCCCCTTATCTGCTAGTGAAGTTCCCCTCTGATTGTAGAGCAATGATGAGTGCAGTCACTATCACAGCAGAATAGCAGAAGAACTTCTCATGAATTTTGAATGTCAAGTTAAATTTGTGTATTCAGTGTGAATAAAAACAGAAATTGTGGGGAATGCTCGAGCTTCAGCAGAATTTTTGTAGAGAGGAACAGTTAATAGTTCTATTGAGTATTACCAGCACTTCCTGCTTTCATTTCTGATTTCTAGTTGCTGCAGAATTTTGTTGTTCACGATAAATCTTTTCTCTGAGGGACGATGAAGGAACGGTCTTGCTTTTACTGATAATTGAAGTTTTATTTCCTAGTCAAATACTCTTGGTTAGGACTGAATATTTTCCAGAGATTCATGATTCATTCATTAATGCTTCGCTCCATGTGTGTCTGATTAGAGATTCTCGTAAAGTGAACCAAGGAATAAACCATGTCATGTTATTCCATACAATGGAAGCCAAGCTAATGGGAACAGGTTTCCAATATTTTCTCAGCTTTTGCAATAGTTAAGTACAATTAGAATCGTCTCTCTAGGAACAAAGTAAAATTAAATCATACATTGGATAGAATGGAAGATCAAAGACCATAAATATAAAAAAGACAAACTTTGCAAGTGCAGGACCATTTGCAAAATCTGCTTTTTAAAAAATTATGTTAGGTCTCACCAATTTTACCTTCAGAAAATGTTAAAAGCAATAAAACAAAAGAGTGTTAGGCCACAATTCTATATTCAATTATCAGAGAAAATAAAACTCATTCACTTTACTGGTAATTGCAGTGATATGAAGGTACCTGATATATATATCTTTCCATTGTGCACGGCACCAGCGTGAGCTGCCAAAGGCTGTGGCAAGGAGGACAGGTAGCACCATTCATTGGTTTCCAGATTGTAACATTCAACACTTGACAAATAACCACTTTCATTCCTTCCACCAATCACGTACAAATGTTTATCCAGAAGGCAGGCATAGAAACTGGCTCGCCTGGAACATAATTAGATGCTGAATTATAAAACAGGTCATCCAACTATTAAAAGAAAATAGCACATGTTCACACTTGCCATTTTGTCAGCAGAGTGGATGAGTCCCCATTTGGAACAGCAAGGAGCATGACAGTTCTAGGCTCCCATTTTTAGGTTTTGGCAACAGGTCTGAGTTGTCTTTTTGTTGCTTTCTCTCTATCTCAAACTTCCCTCATTAATCTATTAAGAAGATTAATTCTGATGAAGGGCTCAGGCCCAAAACATTGGTTTCCCTTTACTTCATATGGATGCTGCATGACCTGGTGAGTTTCTCCAGCACATTTTTGTATTGTATTAAAACTTTTACACACTTTTCCTTTCCACAGATGCAGACTGACCTATTGGGTGCTTCCAGTGTTTTCTGTTTTTGTATCATAAGGGAACACTATAATAGCTAAAATGTTATTCCTTCTGAAACAAAAAAATCTTACATTTCATGAGGAAAAATTATGGTCCATTATCTGAGAGTATTTCATCTGATAGATATGAGATACAAAAATGGTTGTTAGATCAAAGTACATTCCAGAAGTTCACATTAGCCTCAACTTCCGACTGAAATGACTGTGAACAAAAACAAGAGAATGACCATGTATCTGTACAAAACATCAATATTCAATCCTTGGAAGGATTTACTTTGGCATTGGAAGCAATGCTAAACTATTCTCATTGGTATTGAGATGGCATGGTTAGCGTAGCAATTTATGCGACGCTTTTACAGCATCAGCGACCCTGGTTTGTATCCCATGCATGTCTGTAAGGAGTTTGTACATTCTCCCTGTGACTGTGTGGGTTTCCTCTAGGGGCATTGGTTTCTTCCCACCCTTTAAAATGTACAGGGGTTGTGGGTCAATTGGGTGTAACTGAGTGGCATGGGGTCATGGGCCAAAATGGTCTATTCATGTACTGTATGTCTAAATTTATTTATTTTTAAAAAATAATTGGTATACATTGCTGACAATACTCAATAACCAGCCTGTCTAGACCAGCCATTCTCAATGGGGGCCCTACAGACCTCCCACTCCCCCTCCTCCTTGTTTTCTTTTCATCTCACTTAACATATGTATTTTTTGTTTTTCATGTAGTCGGCAGGAGAGAAGTACGAAAGTAACCAAAACTTGTCTGCTTCACTGGGAAGGGGGCCCATAAACTTTAAGCAGCGTCTGAGGGTTGCCATAGTCAAAAAAAGCTTGAGAATGTTGCTCTGCATCTTGATCCAAACCTGCCCACTCTACAACATCATGAGTAGGTGCTCCATTCCTGCCAAAGTGGTGTGCTCCACAAGTAATTCACTCAATAGGTTGGGTCTTAAAAGAGCTGGTAACACTTGCAAGGGTTTGGCGCTGATACTGAAAGATATGTTTTAATTGGATAGCTTTTATTTAATAAGCAAGATCTGATGGGCTGAATTGACCTCCAATTTTCCAATGAATATATGTTTCGATACAAATTGTATGGGATGAATTACTTTCAAGATCATGTGTTGTCATTGGCACCAAGTAACAACCTTAGTTATTCAGTGACAAAGCCAGGCTGGGATTTGGAATTCCTGAGTGAAACACAATTGGCTGCAGACACTGTGATTGTCCAGAGGAGACAAAGATATATTGCTGACATTTTGGGCCTGTGCCCCTCTTCTAGGAACAATCAGAAAAGGCAGAAAAAGGATATATCAGAAAGTCTCAGAATTCAAACAATGGGGAGGAATCCAGATCAACAAAAGGTGTGATAAGGGACTAAGTATCATGTCTATGCAAAAGGAGACAGGGAGTGGAGGGACAACGAGGAAGGAGGGGGTTGGGAGTTGGGTTTAATGAAAGCCAGAGAAGTCGATATTAATGCCATTTGGTTGGAGGGTACCCAGTCGGAAGATAAGGTGATGGTCCTCCAATTTACAGATGGTCTCAGTCTGGCAATACATGAGACCATGGACAGACATGTCGTCAAGGGAATGGGATAGAGATTTGAAATGGGTGGCCACTGGGAGATCCACGCTATTGGGGCAGACAGATGCTGAAAACACCAGCTGAGTTCATCCAGCATTTCAGTGTTTTTACTATTTGAAATTCCTGAGCACTGATGAGAACATTCTGACTCTCAAATAGAATCTGAGTGGATGATTCACCATTAATGCTGAGACTCCTTTAATTCAGTTCTGTATGATCATTCAGGCAAAGAAATTGGCCAATAAATAAGATTGTAATTCATACAAGTGTTCTTTGACTTGATTGTGTTCCTGGAAAACATTTATTTGAGCAACATTTCATGAACCAACAGGCTGAGTGAAAAATAATATACTCAGGTGAAAATAACTCAACAACACAAATAACTGAACAAAATGAGGAATGAAATAATTCTGCACCAATAACCTGAAGATAGAAAATAGGCATAAAAAGAGTCAACAATGCAATAAAAGGTCACATACTGACACTTAACAGCAAGATATCTGCTGATGTTAAAAGTCTGAAAGAAAATAGAAAATGTTACAAATAGACAGCAGTTTCAGCAATATCTCCAATAAGAATCCATCTGTATCAGAACTGGTTACTTCTGTGATATTGGCTATGTTCTTCTCTCTCCATTGTGTAAGCCTGGCCTGCTGGGTATGTCTCACTGACTTGTTATTGGAAACAGGCAAAGAAGCATGATCTGTCCGTATCTATTTGGACTCACCCTATCAGAGATATTGTCATGTTTTGTCACTCATCTCTCCTACTTTCTCTACATCTGAAATCTAAATTGTATTCTCAGTTTTGACAAATGGTGCTGGCCTTGAAATATTAATCATCTTTCTGTTGCCATTGATGTCACCTGACCTGCTGAGCATTTCCATTAATTTCTGTTTTACTATATTTATTTTTTCTTTCTTTTTTAAACATTTTTATTAATTTTAATAAAGGGCTTTTAATAAAATGATATGGATAGCTACATATAATTAATAAAACAATCAGTATATCAAAACCAAGTGTCATTTGTAAAACATATCCATAATTCATAGTCCAAATAATATTCTGAAAACATTAAACTAACGATAGAAAATAAAATAATAAAAGAGGAAAAAAAGGAAAATAGCAAAAAAGGAGAAACTAAACATAAATACAAGCTCCACACCCCTCCCTAACAGCATTGTCAGATGATTAACATTAAAGGAAAAACAAAGGGAGAGGTTAAAAAATTGTGGAAAAGATCATGGAAAATATTAGTCAGACATTTCAATTACATTGAAGTGAAATGACCCCCACAGAGTCTGAAATTTTACAACTGAACTATTAACTGAATAATGAATCATTTCCATATTCAAACAAGACATGATGTCACGGTGTTTAATTTAAAACCTTCTATGATTCAGAATTGGTGACATATTGATTTTGAAGCTGATCATCGTATTTGTCTATTTACTAGAAGCAGTTCTCCAGCTAATTAAATTTAGGCTTCGTGCCAAGGACAACCTTGGCTGAAAACCTGTATTTAGTCTGACAGTACTAGTGATATTTATTGTGCAGCATTAATTTCTTGCTCTGAGACTGATAGAGGAGAAGAGCTTGAACAATTTCTGGACAATCACAAAGATTTTTTCTGAAACACCAATTCTTTGGACATAAAGGGAGCTGGAGAGTTACTCTACAATATACACTTTGGAATGTTACCGAAGGTTTTGTGCTTTTTGAAGCAAAAATGTTGTGTAGTATGAAGTATTACAGCTTAAAAATCAATAGTGATATAAATGCAAATATGTAATGTGGCAACTCGTGTTGTGAATGGTTATCTTTTTGTGCAAATCAATGAACTTTTGATGCATTCTCCTGAGGGCTTGAAGTCATGATGTCCTACTCATGCATTATCTGTTCATATCTGTCAGTTTTTGGACCTTGTATACTTTTTCAATTAGATAGCTGAATTTAAAGGGGAGTCACTGATTTATCTTGAATCTTTCATCAAATAAAAGAAAGGATTTACTGATCTAAGTTGTTGATGTAATTCTGAGTTTCAATGGTTGGTGTATTTATAATGAAACAGAGTCATTTGTACATTTTCTTTGCAAAATAAGTCTGAAAACTAAGGAAAAGACAGTGGATTGAAGAATCAAATCAATCTTCTATTTTTTCTTTTTTCTTTTACAAAATGACATATAATATTTCTGCATGTTTAAAAAAAATGAACAAATTTGTTTAGCACTCTTTTAAAGATTTAGAAACAGTCATGCTGTTAACTTTTAGTTGGCATCAATACTGATCATTATAAATTTCTGGTCTATGATATCTGAAAACTTTCAGTTGGCATCAATACTGATCATTATAAATTTCTGGTCTATGATATCTGAAAACTGAACAATACTCTGGATTCAGCAACAAGGCCAACAGGAAGACAACATCTTCCTTCACAGAACAGCAATCTTGATAACCAAGACCAAGGAGCTTATTGTTGATTTTTGGAAAGGAGAGATGGAGGGACCACACACCTGTGTGCATTGATAAAATGCATACGAAAAAGGTCAGAAACTTAAAGTTCCTGATAGTTCCTATTTCCTAGAGGAAGCTATTGAGACAACCATAAAGAAGGCACACCAACGCCTCCATCAATATAAAGAGCCTGAAGAGATTTTGCATGATGTAGGATACGCCTTCAGACTTCTACAGGTGCATTATGGAAAGTACACTGGCTACTTGCAACACTTCTGGTTTTCCAATTCAAGTGCCCAGCAACACAAAAAAGCTTCAGAAGTTAGCAAATATAACCAGGTCCTTCCCAGATGCTGACCACCCATTCTTTGCAGACATCTATGTGAGGAGCTCCTGCAATCCTAACCCAATACTCAAGATAACCGTGACTATTTTGTTGCTAGGAGCATGAATACTTTAATGACCATATCACACTCATGTGGTGCATGTGCACAGACGCATTAAGTATTGTTACACATGGCAGAAAACATGGCGGAATTACAAGAGTGTTAGCTGTAAATCGCATCTCCCAAGGGTTTTATTTTGTCCTCCCACTTACAAAAGGAACATGACAATGAGGAAACCATGGGAACTGTACAGTACAGATTTAATAGGAAGTTGCTGGAAAAATATTGTTTTATGAGAAGAATGGAATACCAGAACTTTGGTTATCTACTCTGGTTTCAATGAGGAGCAGGGGGCATGTTCCACATATGATTTGCCAGTATTGTTCTTTTGCAACCAGCCAGAATGCTCTCCACAATACATCTGTAGAATTTTTCAAGAGTCTTCAGTGACATACCGAATCTCCTCAGACACCTCACAAAGTATAGCGGCTGGCGAGCCTTCTTTGTGATTGCACCAACATGGAGGCTCCAGGACAGATCCACGGAGATGTTGACACCAAGGAATTTGAAGTTCTGACCCTCTCCATTACTGAGCCCTTGATGAGGACTGGGTCATGTTCCCCTGACTACTTCCTGAAGTCCAAAATCATCTCTTTGGTTTTGTTGACATTGGTTGTTGTTGTTACACCATTCAAAGAGTTGATCTATCTCCCTCCTGTAGCTTCCTCATTGCCGCTTGTGATTCTGCCAATAACTGTGGTGTCATCGGAAAACTTGTAGATGGCATTGGAACTTGTGCCTGGCCACAAAGTTATGGATGTATAATGCGTAGAGTAGTGGGCTAAGCACACATCCTTGGGGTGGACGTGTGTTGATGATCAATGAGGAGGAGATGTTGTTTCCAATTCATACTGACTGCAGTCTTCCAATGAGTAAGTCAAGGATCCAGTTGCAGTGTGGGGGGAGGGAGGTACAGAGGCCTAGAGTTTTTAGCTTGTTGACCAGCACTGAAGGAATAATGGTATTGAAGGCTGAGTTGTAGTCTATGAAGAGCAACCATATGTATGAATTGTTGTTTTCAAGGTGATCTGGAGCCGAGTGGAGAGCCAACAATATTGCATCTGCTGTGGAGCAATTATGACAATAGGCAAATTGCAGTGGGTCCAGATTTTTGCTTAGGTACATATTAATACTGGCCATGACCAGCCTCACAAAGCATTTAATTACAGTAGAAGTTAGTGCTACTGGGCATTAGTCATTGAGGCAGTTCACACTACTCTTATTGGGTACTGAGATGAGCCCTTTTGAAGCAAATGGGAACCTCTGACTGCCACAACGAGAGGTTGAAAATGTCTGTGAATACTCCAGCTAGTTGGTTGGCACAGATTTTCAGTACCCTGCCAGGTATGCCACCAGGGCCTGACGCCTTTTGAGGGTTCACCCTCTTGAATGATGTTCTGACGCTGCCCTCAGAGACAGATATCACAGGGTGCTCAGCCTTTTCAAGGATTCTAGTAAGAATCGTTTGGTGGTTCTTCTCAAAGTGGGCATAGAAGGTGTTCAGCTCATCGGGGTAATGAAGCATCACAGCTGTCTATATTATTTGCCCTCTCTTTGTAGGCTGTAATGACCTGCACTCCCTGCCATGGCTGATGTGTATCTGTCCCTGTCTCTAGCTTCCTCTGGAATTGCCACTTTGCTTCAGAGATGGCTTTCCCCTTCCACATGTTGTACCTGGACTTCTTGTAAACATCCCAATCCATGGCCTTAAACACCCTTGTTCTCGCCCTCAGCAGGTTGCAAATTCTCTGATTAATCCAGGACTTCTGGTTGGGGAACACCTGGTATGTGCAGATGGGCACACATTCATCCACACAGGTCTTGATGAAGTTGGTGACACCTGTTGCATATTCATTCATGCCTATGGATGAGTTCTTGAATATTGTATGTTCCAGTCCTGCAGACGCTCCTCCACTTCTCTCAACCATACTTTCACTGTCTTCACTGCTGGTGCTATGGTCTTCAGTCTCTGTTTGTATGCCAGGAGTAGAAGTAGTTAGGGATCAGACTTGCCAAAGTGTGGTCATAGTATGGCTTGGAATGCATTCTTCATGGTGGTGTAGCAGTTGTCGAGTGCGTTGGTTCCCCTGGACTTGCATCTGACATGTTGGTGGTAGTTTGTCAGAGTTGTTCTTCATAAATACTGATCTTATTAAAACATTGGGAGGGATTGATATGGTGGATACTGATTTCTCTAGTGAGGGTATATTGGATGATATAAAGGTAGTTGTGTTATTGCACCAAATGTCTGTGAATGGTGTGTTAAGCAAGTGAGAGAGGTTAGAGAATAGAATATTTTGTGGTAAATATGAGGTTATCCATTTTAGAAGTAAATAAGCACATTTTTGCATAGAAACTAGAAAATGTTAAGTTGCAAAACGATCAGGCTACCTTAAAACATTGTTGCAAGTCAAACTTTGGATGTTGGAGCTCGGGTTTAACACTGTAACCTATCGGAGCCGTGCGGCTACAATAGTTATGGGTGCAGGAGACAGCTGCTTTGAAAAGTGATGGGATCCACCGACACCAAATGTTTATGAAGGGACTCTTTTTTGCTTCTCTTTCTCTTCCTGGTGGGATTGCATGCCTTTACAGCAAACAAAAGTGAAAACATTTTGTGCATTATGCATAGAAGAATAAAGGAACCTGATCAATGTTGAATGGGAAGAGATTGTGCAAGTGGTAATTAAGTGAAGAATGGATTAACCATAATCTTATTGAATGTCAGAGCAGGCTTGAGAGGCCAATTGGCCTATTACTTTACAATGCACCATCAGTAACTCCAAAACACAGGAAATTATGTAATACTGATAGGCTTTAATTCACCATAGAACAGAGCCACATCCATGCCAGTCGACTGCCCTGAACTGGGGTGGGGGCTGTGCAACAGTCACCTTTATTCAGGAGTCTGTGGGAGGAGCCACAGGTACAGTCAGCCAATGAGTGTGCCCTGACAGATAAATATACAGACAGCGGTTTACCACATTCACCTGTTATTTTTAAAAGTGTTCGGCGGGGTGAAGTGCATCTGATGTTGTCATAAATTAAGTCTTTCGGGTGGTCTGATCTGCTGCTGCGACCATCGTAGTGCTGGCTGCAGCTGGGTTGCAATGGGGTCCTGGACTGTCTTGGGTGCCTGTATGCAGTGGTCAGTTGTGTGGATGCATGGCAACGGGTCTGGCATGCCACCCGTTGGGGCTGGAGTAAGATGCCATGGCCCTGCTGCATCATGAGTGACAAGAGGTGAGGAGAGTGCAGGGTGATCGGTAATGGTCTCCGGAATCCCTGAGGGCACCAGGTTCCTAACAGAGACTATGCCATTGTGCCCATCAGGGTATGCCACAAAGGCATATTGGGTGTTGGCTTGGGGGAAGTGGACCCTTTTGGACAGTGGGTCACACATAGCTCCTCGTGTGCTTCCAGAGTAGGATCAGCCCTGGGGACATCAGCCAGGCTGGCAACATGGTCCCTGTTGGAGACTTCCTGGGGAAGGAAAATATTCTTTAATGTGCAGTGGCATTGGAGGTGGTACATAGGAGTGATCTGATGGAGTGGAGTGCCTCAGGAGGACATCTTGCCAGCAGGAGTCTGGAAGGCCTCTAGACCACAGGGCTAGGAGGACGGCCTTCCAGATAGTGGCATTCTCCTTTTCCATCTGCCCATTCTCTCAGGGTTGTAGCTGGTGGTTTGGCTCATAGCGATGCCTCTGGCCAGCCGGTATTGGTGCAGCTCATCACTTATAAAGGAAGGTCCCTGGCTGTTATGGATATAGCAGGAGATCCCAAACAGGGTGAAGGGGCTGTTGGTAACTGTGACAGTTTTTATTTCCAGGCAGGGGATGGCTAATGGAAAATGTGAGTACTCATCGATGATGTTGAGGAAGTACAGATTGCGGTCAGAGGAGGGGAGGGGTCCTTTGAAATCGATGCTGAGGCATTCAAAAGGGTGGGTGGCCTTTATCAGCTGCGCTTTGACTGGTCAATAGAAGTGAAGTTTGCACTCGGCACAGTCCTGGCAGTTTCTGGTCATAGATGGAGTAAACCAAATTGTAGGCTTTGATAAAGTGGAAGAACCTGGTAACTCCAGGGTGGCAGAGGTCATTGTGGAGGGTTTGTTATTGGTCCATATATGCGCTTTGGGATAGAGCATCTGTGGGTTCATTGAGTTTCCTGGGCTGAGTGAAAAGTTGTACGTGGAAAGTTTAATTCTCCACCTCAATATCCTGTAGTTTTTGATTTTACCTTACTGCTGGTTGTTGAACATGAAAGCGAATGAACATTGGTCAGTCAGCAAGGTAAATTGTTTGCCATCTAGGTAGTGTCTCCAGCGCCATACAGCCTCAACAATGGCTTGGGCCTCTTTCTCGACAGAGGAGTGTTGAATTTCAGGGCCCTCAAGGGAACGGGAAAGAAAGGTGATGTGTCTGTCCAGCTAATTAATTGTGGCAGCCAGAACAAAGTTGGATGCATTGCTCTCTACCTGGAATGGGATGGATTTATCCACGGTGTGCATTGCAGCCTTGGCAACATCTGCCTTGATTCAGCTGAAAACTGCAGGAGCTTCTGATTCCAGGGGAAAGGAGTTAAATTTAACAAAGGGCGAGCCTTGTCCACATAATTGGGGACCCACTGGGCATAGTAGGAAAAGAAGCCCAGGCACTATTTCAGGGCTTTGAGGCTGTGGGGTAGGGGGAGTTCCAAAAGCATGCAATCGGGGTTGGGGCCAGTGACTCCGTTCTCCACGACACAGCCAAAGATGGCAAGGCGGGTCGTGCAGAATACACACTTAGCCTTAATGTATGTGAGGTTAAGGAGTTTGGTGGTCTGGAGAAATTTTTGGAGTTTGGGGTCATGTTCCTACAGATCATGGCCACAAATGGTGACATTGTCCTGATACGGAATGTGGCCTGCAGCTCATACTGGTCTACCATTCGGTCCACCTCCCGTTGGAAGACCGAAACCCCATTAGTAATGGATACGGGAACACAAGAAATGGCAGAGGTGGCCATCTGCCTCAAAACCAGTATATTGGTGGTCCTCTGGGCAGATGGGAGTTGGTGGTATGTTAACTTTAGTTCAATAATGGATAAAACCCAAAATTGTGTGATTTGGTTTACCATATCGGATATGTGGGGAAGACGTATGTGTCCAGCTGCGTGTATCTGTTAATAATCTGACTGTAGTCAATAACTATCCTGTTTTTCTGCCCATTCCTCACCACCACCACTTGGGCTCTTTAAGGACTGATGCTGCTTCAATGATCCCCTCATTGAACAGCCACTGTATCTCTGACCTAATAAAGCCCCTGTCCCCGGTACGTTACTACCTATTTTTGGTGGCAACGGGTTTACATTTGGGGATGAGGTTAGCAAAACAGTGGTGGATGGGTGATCTTGAGAGTTGAGAGTCTGCAGGTTGTGCATTGTGGGTCGTCTTGGCTGGGGATGGTGGGGAAAGAAGCCATGGGGGGGTTCCGCTGGTGGAGCGCAGTGGGCGATTTAAGGACTCCTGGTTTCAGACAGTGGGGGGGGGGGGGGGGGTGGGTGTGGCCCGTTGTACTCCATCAGCACGCTTTTAAGATGGAATTGAAAGTCCAGTCCCAGTAGCACGGCAGCGCATAGCTGTGACATCACCAGAAGTTTAGTCTTTGTAGGCAGTGCCCCACAGGATCAGGGTCACTACACAATAGCCATGGACATCAGCTTAGAGGACAAGGAGACCGTGACTCACTGGCCTAACTGTGAGGGAATAACACTGCATCGTGTCTGGGTGAATGAAGCTCCCCACACTTCCACTATCGAACAAACAGCTCATCACGTGACTGTTTTCCTGGACGTCCATCTGGTGAGCTGGTGAGGTCTTCCTTGATCCAGCATGATGGAGGCCAGTGTCGGGTTGCTGTCAGTAGCTGTGGTGGGGAGTTTGTGTATTCGGTTGCATGCTAAGTGCATCTAAGATGTCGGCCCCCACGGCTCGCACACGACACTGCTGGGTCTCGAAGATGGCATTGTTCAAAATGGTGGGCCTCCACTGTCTTCACATGGCACTAATGGGTTGGGATGACTTGGACTTGCATACTTTTGCATAATGCCCTTTCTTCCAGCAATTGGAGTAGACCATGTCTTTCACCAGGCAGCATTTCCTTGGGTGCTTGCTCAGGCCTCAGAAGTAGCACTTTGGGTGCTCATGGAGTACAGCAGCCATGGTCAGGTCACTGGTGGGACATGGCGATAGCGATGTTAGGTGCTCACGGAGTAAAGCAGCCGTGGTCAGATCGCTGGTGGTGTGTGGTAGTGGTGGTGCATCCCAAGATGGTGGCATCCAGGGGAACCACAAGGCGGCTGCGTTGGCCAAGTAGGCTTCCATACTCTGGAGCCAATTCAGCTGCCCTCCGCAAATTGAGCTCACCTTGCTCCAACAGTCCATGATGGATATAGTTGGACCTGTTGCCTGCGACATATGCATCTCTAATCAAGTCCTCCATGTTCTCTGCTGCTGTCACAGTCCTGCAGTTTCAGGCTTGTCCAAGAGTTCGTAGGGTCCAGAGGTATTCAGTGTTTGATTCCCCAGGTTGCTGTTTTCGGGTTCCCAGAAGGTGTCACGCGTAGACCTTGTTTACCTTCCCTTCAGGTACTGGCCTTTCAGAATGTCTTTCACCTCTGGGTACAATGAGGCATCCCTGATCATTTAGTATACCAGGGGCCTGAACTGGGAGTGTAGTGCCTGCAGCTTGTCATTCCCTGATTGACAATGGCAGATGATGCCTGCAGGATCGCTTCAAAGCATCACAGCCAGAATTCAAAGTTGGTGGAGGCTTCAGGTGATTGAGGGTTGATTTCCAACTTCTCCAGCTTCAGGATCTGCTCCATTGTCATAATTTATTGTGAATAAAATTGATGCACCATCAGTAACTCCAGGAGACTGGAAATTATGAATGGAGCCATGTCCATGCCAGTCGAATGTCCTGAACTGGGGAGGGGGCTGTGGAACAGTCACCTTTATTCAGGAGTCTGTGGGTGGAGCCACAGGTACAGATGGCCATTGGGCGTGCCCAGACAGTTAAATATACCAACAGTGGTTTACCACACTTTATGTTCCTATTGAATGAGCATCCCAGCAGTTAAACACTGGATAAACCATTCCCTGTTACTTTGACCAAACTGCAGAGTTTGGAATGGATCGGAATAGGTTGCAGGGTTAATAATTCTGCAACTGCTGATCTCTGCCCGAAGGTTATGATCAGGTTAATGTTGGTTGCCTTCTTGAGGGAGTGCCTCACATTACTGTTGCTGGCTACAGTGGAGACAGCATCTGGGATGGACCTGGCTATATTTGCTAACTTCTGAATGTCTCTTTACATTGAAATAATAGTAACAAACTTTGTGATGTGTCCTTCATTTCACTGTTATTGAGCTCCAATTAACGTCAATGGGGAAGGAATTGGCCATTCTGTGAATACTGACAAGATTAGGGTTAAGATCAGGCTACAAACATGAACAGTGATGTAAATGTTCAGTCCAGCCTAATGAGGACATAATTTCACTGGAAATGATCACTGGTGGGATTGACCCTGGTTACAGTGATTTATTGCATTTCATGCAAAAGAAAGTTACTAGTGAATCCAGTTTCTCAGCTCAAGCACTTGTGTTACAGACTGAGCTCTGCGTGTTAACATGTAAATATAAAATATTACCTTTCTTGCATAGGGGGGAGTTGTATCCAGCTGTTAAATCTAGGATCATACCGGCTGACAAAATTAGTGCTGTGTTTCCCTGTTTAAAACAAAGATATCAGTGAATTAAGTATGTTCTAGAACTAACTCACGATTTGCCAAAGTTCTTCAAGAAATACTGTGTAAGTGGAATAATGTTTATTTTTCTGTATTATCCATATCAATTCTGTACGAAGTGAAGGGGAGACATTATGACGTGAAGGGAAGTCAATTTTTTTTTACACAGAGAGTTGCGGCTCCCTGGAATGCCTTGTCAGGGATGGTGGTGGAGGCTGGAACATTGAGGGGGATTTAAGAAACTCAAACAGGCACGTAGATGAAATAAAAATAGAGGGTTATGAGGTAAGAAGGGTTTTGTTTCTTTTTTGGTCGGAATATATAGCTCAGCATAACACTGAGGGCTCAAGGGCCTGTCGTGTGCTGTAGTTTTCTATGTTCTGTGTAATATGGAAAACAAAGGCCCAGCAATTTTCCATGAACTCAATAAAAATGGAAAAAACAATTCTAAATATACCAACTTGACAGAATGATTTCTAGATTTTGAAAGCAGTTTGGTGTAATTTATTACATTGGATTAATGTCAATGTTAAAAGAATGCTCTTCTTTATACATTCATAATTAACTTATGGATCTAGGCTTTTACTTTCTAAAATAGAAGGTAATTTGAAGATTTTTTTTCTCACTTCAAAGTCACAATTGATCAAAGTTGCATTTTGTTGCCAGATGAGCACAAGAACAGTGTTACCCAATTCACCTTAATGTCTGATTATGATTGACAGCCAACCTTATTTGCTTCTGGAATGCAATTCTCTATCCAAATATGAAAGTTTAAAACTCTAACGTTTAAAACAGCAAAGTCTCAGGAAGTGATTTATTGTGTCATATATAGTCTAAAAATGTCAACCTCTGAAGTAAAATTTGTTGAATGCTCGCAATTACTTTTGTATTAAGCACAATTAAACTTCTCTATGCAGTGTTTTCTTCCCCCTTCTATCCTGCTTAGGGATGCAGGCAAATTCCTGCCTGGTATTGTACTCCTACAGATGAGACCATGAGACATAGGAGAATAAATAGGCAATTCAGCCCATCAAGTCTGTCCTGCCATTTAATCATGAGCTGACCCATTTTGCCACTCAGCCCCACTAGAACATATAGCATTGCAGCACAGTACAGACCATTCAGCCTATGATGTGCCAATCTATATATACCTATGCAAAAAAAACCCTAAATCCTCCCTACCTCATAAACCTCTACTTTCCTTTCATCCATGTACCTGATCGTGTCTCTTTAAGTGCCCCTATTATTCTAGCCTACACCACCCTGGCAATACAGTCCAGCCACCCAAAACTCTCTGTGTGAAAAACTTATCCCGGATGTCACTCCTCAACATTCCTCCCTTCATTTTGTACAGATGTTCTCTGGAGTTTGCTTCTCCCACTCTGGGGGGAAAAAAAAGGTGCTGACAGTCTACCTTTCATAATCTTGTAGACCTGTATTAAGTCTCCTCTCATCCTTCTTCACTCCAAAAAGGAAAGCCCCAGCTCTGTTCAATCTCCTAAGACCTATTTACCAATCCAGGGAACATCTAGTAAATCTCCTCTGTACCCTCTCCATAGCTTCCCCAGCTTTCCTGTAATGAGTTGACAAGAACTGAACACAATATTTCAAGTGTGGTCTCACCAGAGAATTATAGAGCTGCAACATTACCTCACAACTCCTGAACTCAATCGCAGACTAATGAAGCCCAGCATACCATAGGCTTTCTTAACTATTCTATCAACCTGCAGGACAACTTGGAGAGATCTATGGAATTGGACCCCAAGGTCCTTCTGTTATTCCACACTGTTAAGTATCCTACTGTTAACCGTTATCTGCCTTCAAGTTTAACCTTCCAAAATGCATCACCTCACACTTATCACAGTTAAAAGTACGATATACTTTCTACAATTTCAGAAAAGATATCATCAGTTTGGTCCTCTTATTTAAGGAAATGGAGTCATACAAATGAGAGTTGTACAGCACAGAAATGAGTTTTGTCCTTCTACACTAATCCTATTTGCCAACATTGAGTTCATATCCTTCTATGCCTTGCCTTCCTTTTACCTTAAACGTATGAGCTCTTATTCTTGATAACATGGGGAAAAGATTATATCTTTCTATTATGTCTACATCTCTTCTAATTTTATATAAACCTATCAGATCACCCTTAGTTTTCTTCACTCTAGGGAAAAGAGGCCTACCCTGATAATTTTCTTCCCATAAGTAAAATTATCAATCCAGCCAACCTTCTGGTGAATTTCCACTGTGCTTTCTGGTGCAACAATATCCTTCCAATTCTGAAGTGACCAGAAGTGCACACAATACTTCACATGTGGTCTAACCAGTGTTTTGTAATGGTTCAACACAATACCCAAATTCTTATAATCTATGACACGATGTATGCAGTCAAGCATGACATTACCTTTTTCACTCCCCTGTTCATTTGTCTTGCTACTTTCAGGGAACTATGGCCTTGCACGCCAAGATCCCAAATTTTCCCTAATGCCCTAGCATTTACTCTCTTTATCCTACTCTGATTTCACTCCCAAAATGCATCACCTCACATTAGTTGAGATTAAATTCCATCTGCCAATGCTCTGCCCAACTTTCCATCTGAGCTATACCCTACTGTGGCTTGAGATAACCTTCCTCTCTCTATGCAACATCACCAACTTTCAGATCATCTGTAAATTTGACAGTCATATCTCCTGCATTCACATTCTAGTCACTAATATTTTTTACATACAACAAGTCTCACTGATCATTGCACTAGTCCCTGCAATATACCACTGTTAACAGACTTCTAATAAAAAAAGTCTTCCACAACTATCCTCTGCCTCCTATCACCAAACTAATTTCTAATCCAGTTACCAGCTCACCTTTGATCTTGTGTGATTTATTCTTCTGGACCACCTTACCACTTCGGACCTTATCAAAAACCTTACTAAAGTCCAAACAGACAATGCCTATTGCTCTGCATTGATCCCCACAAAAACCGCAGCCAAAAGTGTGAAACATGATTTTCCCCTCATACACATTTCTGTTGACTATCCCTGATAGCCCTTGCCTATCCAAATGTACATATATCCTACTTCTTAGGGTTTCTTCAATAATTTATCTGCCAAGATACAGAACTCACCACCCTATATTTGTGCAGCTTATTCTTGGTGCCTCTCTTAAATAAAAATCATTTACTATCCTCCATTTCCCTAGAATCTCACTTGTGACAAGTGAAGATCAATAAAATCTCCATCAGGGTCACTTCTATCTCCTACCTTGCTTGCTGTGGACACCTGACATTGATCTCACCCATTTCTTGGGATTGATCAACCTTTATGCATTTCAAGAAATCTAATACCTCCTCCTTCTTAATATTGATCTGCTCCAGGTTATCCATGTACCCTTCCCAGAACTTACCATCCTTCATGACCTTCTCCTTGGTGAATACAGACAAGAAGTATTCATTTAGGAGCTTGACCTCCTCACCTAGCTCTACACTTGGATTACATTTTGGTCTCTTAGAATAGGTCTATCCCTGGCTAATTTCTTGCTCCCGATATATTTAAGAATGTTATGGGATTTTCCTTAATCTTACCTGCCAAGGATATTTGATAGACTCTTTTTAACCTCCCAATATCTTTCTTACATTCTTTTCTGCAATATATTATTGTCCTCAAGTGACTCCCTCAATCCCAGTTGCTTAAGCAGCCATAGATTTCTTTTTCTTCTTCTGATCAAACCTTCAATATCCTTTGTCATTGTTCGTCTCTTAACATTTTAACTTTTGCGTTCCACCCTTACCAGAACATATTAGCCCTGCACTCTTACTAACTTTCTTTTAAGACTCCAACTTGATACTTAGAGTATATACCTGCAAATATCTGTTCTTAATCTACTTTTGCCAGGTTCTCTCTAGTAATTGTCAAGACCTTAACTTGTGGACTAATCTTATCAACTTTCATTACTACTGTCATGGAAATTTTTTGAAGTTTGGTCATTGTTCCCAAAGTTTCGTCCATCTGCCCAGTTTTATTCCAAAGGCAAGGTTGCCTAGAAGAATTCTTCATATTGTCTAAAACAAGTTTCTTAAATTCACTTAACAAATTCTGCTCCATCTAAGCTCCTTGTACCATGACAATCCCAGTCAACACTGGAAAAGTTAATAATTATTATCTTTCCAAAGTACAGACCTAGTCAATGAATTCTTCTCTTGAACTCTACTGTTCTTAAACCTTTCTGTGGTTTACTTCCTATTTGTTTCCCTAACTCCCATTGGCTATTAGCAAGTCTAAAATATAATCCCATCAAAGTGATTACTTCTGTTTTATGTCTACATTCTACCCATATTACCTCAGTGGATGATCCCTTCAGTTTATCCTCTCTAAACTGCTGTTATTTTCTCTCTAATCACTAGTGTGATATCCCCCTCCTTTTTGCATTCCCATCTGTCACATGTGAAACCTCTTGCCTGGAACACTAAGCTGCTAATCCTGTCCTTCCTACAAACTTATTCCTATGAGTGTGATAGCATCACAATTTAAAATGATGATCCAGGGTCTTTGCTCCTCTGTCTAATTGTGAGGTTTCTTGCATTAGAAGAAATGCTTTTCACCCTGCTGACCATCTCAAATCTGCAGTGAGCCTACACTGCTCACTGGGCTTGATTGATTGATTGATTGCTTAAAGTGGGATGTGGGTGGAAAGAAAAAGTTTGAAGACCACTGTTTTGATCATCCCTAATTGTCTCGTTATGTCCACAGTTTCATAACTCCAAAGGAAATGGACCAATGGCAATTTTTCTCAAGCAAAATATTTCAGTAACAATTGGGTCCAGAGCAGTGGTTCTCAACCTTCCCTTCCCACTCACATACCACCTTATGCAATCCCTTACTAATCACAGAGCACCGATGGCATAGGGATTATTTGAAGTGGTATGTGAATGGAAAGAAAAAGGTTGAGAACCACTGAGCTAGATACTTGACTTGTTCCTCTCTTCACATCCATTCGAACCAACCATGGTGCAACAAACTCAGCTACTGCTGCTGCTTTCTTCTAGGACTAACCCCCCCCCCCCCACCCCAACCCCAAGTGGTGTTTGAGAGAGACCTGATCAGAGGGGATATCTACAATTACTATTCTTCCTGGTGGTCACCTATTTCCTTTCTTTCTGCTGCTGTAGTGTGACCAATTCCCTACATGTACTATTGATGATATTTTTCACATCCTGGCCACTGCAGTTGGATTATCATTGGAAATAGTTCAGAGAGGGTACGGCGAGACTGCCTTATGAGAAAAGATTGAATAGACTGGGCCTGCTTATTAAATATCAAAGAATAAGAGGTAATCTTGATTGAAACTTGTAGGTTGCTGAGTGGACAATAAGGTAAAGTCTGGGAGGATGTTTCACCAAGTGTACAGAAACATGTGAGAAAATAAAATATTTCTTCCCTCAGGCAGTTGTGATTCTTTGGAATTACTTGCATCAGTGACCATGGAGATTAAATCCTTAAATATATTTAAGAAAGTGTCAGATTTTTTTTATCAATAAGGTCATCAAGAGTAACGCGGAGAGGACAGGAAAATGGACTTGTGGAAAGTTTCATTATCTTGATGGTTGAATATCCTGGCCCTCAACCAATTTCTTCTAGTTTTATATAACCCAACACTTTAAAGCAGGGCAATTCTGGTGAGACCAACAAACTTTGATTTTATGAGAATTTGCAATGACTGGAAACTTTCTTCATGCTGTGTAAGGTGGATAAAAAAAAAACCAGAACATTAGTGGTCTAAGTTTTGTTGTAAAAATAAAGTTGTTATCAGAAGAGAAATTAACTTGGACTGCAAGGTAAGCAACTTCACAAATCCCCATAATTCTTGCAACTTTTTCCCTGTTTGCCTTACAGTTACGCTTTCCAATTTTATTTTCATTAACATAATAGTAGCTTTAATTATTCCAGTTACCACAAACTATTGCTGCATTCCTTTAAAATGAAGTCTGAAGAACTAGGGAGTTTGTTATTACCATTTGGGTTCCATTGGTCTTCTCCTCCTAGTACAAACAGGAAGTTTTCGACTTCAACCACACAGTGATGGGCACTGTTGTAGGGCATTACTGAAATAAAGAACAGAAACAACCTCACTGAACAGTCTTATTACAGGATCAGAATTGCTGATCATCAGTTTTAGTGATCAGTTAGCCAAACTTGTTGGAGGCACTGCAAAAACAAAGAAAAAATGAAATATTTTGATTGGCTGGGTAATATTTATAAATATTATTACCCCAATTTCACCATTAGAGAATATTTGGTGGAGCACAATTTTTTTTAACTTATCAAAATAAATGAAAAATAATCCTGCAAAGGCTATAAATATACATGTCGCACAACACCTGTAAAGAAATTAGTACTTCTGACATCGAAATGTTGACAGAATATAAAATGGAAAATAAATGACGGCCAAATTCTGGCATTTCTATCAAAATACAACAGTAGAAATACAAACTTTTTAAAGAAATTCCCAGCCACAATCGTCATCCTGATGTCTATTAGACCAACTTGGCAGAAAGTTGATCAAATTATCAAAGATCATACCTTTTGGAAAAATTATAAGGGAGGTCATCAGTTACTCAGAAGGTGCATTGAGAAGGCATGTCCAAACTAAGGGGTCTTGAAGCACAATCCATGAGCACACACAGGTTATCAAGACCATTAAATAAAAGCAAGCTGAAACAGTAATGTTTATTTCTAGAATACTATAATTGAAAATTAGGGAAGTTTTGAGTTACCTGCAGTAAACTATGGATAGAACATTATATTATTATAGAAAGGTAGAGAGAACCTGAAGATTGTGTAGAGAAGATTTAGAAGTTTATTATTGCTAATATGATGGTATATGTGCCAGGAAAGGGAGAACATAATGGGTGAAGTTTTGGTCTATCCAATCTTCCGAGCTGCATGTTGGTTCAGGATAGTGATATTCCTCCTTACTTCCCACTGTAGCCTCAGAGGTTGCTTTCTTGTCCATTGTG
The DNA here is from genome assembly GCF_036971445.1 of Narcine bancroftii. Lineage (NCBI taxonomy): Eukaryota > Metazoa > Chordata > Chondrichthyes > Torpediniformes > Narcinidae > Narcine > Narcine bancroftii. The sequence goes on along the minus strand of NC_091470.1, from coordinate 310,170,160 downwards.
CACAACCAGCCATCACAGATCACTCTGTTAATTGGCCCAAAACAGGAGTCAGAGCCATTTAAAATAGAAGCAGGAATTGGTTATTAAGCCCTTTGGGCTTTTTCAACTTTTAACATGATTGTGGCTCATCATCTACCAGTACCTCTCCTCACTTTCTCCCCTCAGCACTTGTCTTTACTATTGAAATATAAAAAAATCCTTCCTGAATATATTTAATTACTTGCAGACCATGGTCCACCATATTCTAGGTGAAAAGATTTGCCCTGATCTTGTTTCCCTGCAGTCTATACCTGAGATTGGGATTTCTGATTCTGGACTCTCCAACCACCAGGAACATCCTCCCTTATTTACTCCTCTGAGAATAGTATATGTTTTATGAGCTCCTCTCACAAACATTTATAGTTCTGTGTAGTTAGGATTAACATGGGTGCTCGCGCCTCGTGCATCAATCCAGCTATTCCAAGAATCTGTCCAATTTGTTGCATTACCTCCATGGCAAGAATATTCTTCATCAAATAAGAAGACTAGAACTGTGCACAAAGTTCCATGGATGGCTTTGGGATCTCACCAAGCTATCCTTGTTCCTGTACTCAACTCTTCTTGCAGTTAAGGCCAAGGTAGCATTTGGATTTGAATACTCTCAGTAAGTGATGCACCCATGTAAATAGCAAATGGATAAGTATTCTTAAATGGAAATCAACTTCACACTATTCCCACAAACAAATAGTAAACATACCTTCTCTTGTTCTTTTCTCCTTTTTGTTGCACTTGGAAATAATCAATGCATGGATTGGGACTGCGTCTGATTATTTCTGATCCAAATTCACAATCAGATTCCTGCCTGACTTTGCATCTTGAAATCAGAACACTTCTTCAATCTGGCAGCTTCTTTGGATATCAGTGGGAAGCTACTGTGAAAATGTCATATCATTGGAATTATTCCAGATTTACTGATCTCACGCTGAGGCTATTATTCTGTTGCTCACGTGGTCATGTAATATGTTACCATCAACATGGTATGCCGTAATTCTGGCCATATAAATTCATCCTTTCTACTTTTAACTTGGCTGCAGTTATGAAACCTCTGATAAAAGAAGACATGTTGTAGTAATGAGAGTCTGCAGTTTCACCCCTTCTGAATAAAGAAAATAAAATATTCTGGTGCCTCCAAGAAGCTCAATAGCATCCATAACTATTGTTAAATATTTAGGTCATCTGAAAAGAGAGAATCCTCCAAATAACTTGTTGTAAAATTAGAGATAGCAACAGCTATTTAATATGCAGTAAAAATCCCTGTTATCTGGAATTCAAGCAACTGGCAAAAAAAAAATGGCAGAAAATACAAAAGTTTAAAATGGGTGCCCCTAGCAGCTAGTTCACCAATCCATGCAGCAAGTAATCTCATGCAACCAGAAAATTCATTTATCTGGCATCAACCAATCCCCATAAGTGCCAGATATCGGGGAGGGATTTATCGTATAGTGTTCCACTTCCTTGCGATTTTGTACAGTGGCAATCTGCAGTACTGGGTAATGAACTTTCCACAGATGTCTAGAACAAAAGCTTGACTCAGCAGTCAGTATTTCATTCCTTGTCCTATTGATCAGTGTCAGAAGTATGGCTCCCATTCTATGACAAAAAGATGACCAATTAGAATGTGACAAAACTCTTGACCACATTTCTTCCATTTTTTTTTCTGGTCTGCTCTCTCTACACTCTTCCTGGAGAGAACAAGATTGGATCTTTCCTGTACCTTAGCCTTCCCCTTCCTAACCTTAACGTTCCAGTGATCATCATCTACAATTTATGCAACCTTTAACAAGATTTCGCTGCCAATCACATTTTATCTTCCTCTCACCTTTGAGCATTACCTTTATGATTGCTTGGCCTGCTCTTCAGTCTTTACCAACCATGAAACTACTGGAGGCTCAAATGCTTTATTTCTTCCTTTCCCACCTCCCAAAGACCTTCTTCAAATTGAAACAACAATTCGTTTGCATTTTGTCTAATCTAATGTATCATATTCAATGCTCACAATGCAGTCTCCTGTATATTGGAGGAGTCATCTGCAGATTGGCCGATGGCTTTGACAAACACCTGGGCTCAGTCTGCAAAACTGATCCTGAGCTCTTATTGCTTCTCACTTTAATTTCCACTCTACTCCCATTCTGTCTATGCACTGTTCTTTTGAGGCTCAATAGAAATATAAGGAACCACATCTTATCCTCCGCCAAACCACAGTCTTCTGGACTGATCTTTATCTTGAATTCTACAACTTCAGAAAACTTGGTCTGTTGTTGGTGATATTTACTCAGTTGTTTCTCTTTCTATTAGACCTGCCAAGCTTGTCCTGCACCATCTCATTCTGCATGGTTTCCAGTTTTTGTTTTGCATTTTTTCTCTCTAACTGCCCTCATTTCATGTTCCTTTCTCTCTATTTTCCCCTTAATCTACTGATTGGATTACCTTGTTTACAGCTTATTCCCTGAGCAAATCTGGCCTCAACTTCTTGACATTTTTTTCTTTGTTCATCTTTTGCTTAAACCAATTTAGTTTCTCCTTTTCCAGTTCTGAAAAAAATCTTTGACAACATATTAGATCTGCTTCTCCTTCCACAAATATTGTTAACATTTTGAGTATTTTCTGCTGAGTAATTTCTGTTAGTTTTATTTCAGATTTCTTGCATCTGCAGTTCTCTTTTGATTACCAGGTTATTAATTTTGTTTGTACTTCTGCCAGTTAGGCTGCGATGGAGAGAGTACCAAAAAGAGAAACCTCCTTCATCCCAGTTGAGATGGTCCAATATCCTCAAAGATTAAAAAAAAAGGTTTGCATTCAGCTAGACTTTAAAAGCAGACTCAGTTTTCTAATTCCACATTGAGATTTTGGCAACGTTTTTTAGCATTCAGTCTTTTTTTACTATTCATTTAAAACAGTTTGGAAAAAGGCTGATTAAATCCATTCATTAATTCTGCCTTTACAAAAATTATATTAATTTGCTTCCATTTGTACTGAGCATTTTTATTAAAATTACTCTAAAATTAAATTCTGCACTAATTTATATAATATAAACATCAGTAGTATCTGTAGAGACCAAAACCAAAAAGATCTGTGGATGTGAAATATTTATTCTTATTTCCATGTTCATAGATGTTTCATTGTTTCCAGCATTTATTTCAGAGTTTTAGTATCTGCAAGGTTTTTTGTTTTGTTTTCCATTTCTTTTAATATTGGTTGCACTTTTAAAAAATCTGAATTGATCTTTTACAATAGAAATTTTCTGTAAAAAGGAGTGTCTTCACTTCTCTCTTTAGTTTGTTCAATTAATGAACACAACAGTTCTCTGCTGAGATAAGCTGTTTTTTGAGTGTCTACCAGTGATGGCCACTAGGAGGTGCCGCAGACTGACCCAGGGCAACTTGTTGGCTGAAATTCCTTTCACCCTTTCAGAGTGTGTTCTTTGGTCAACATTGTTAACAGCAGTGGTGATGTTGGGAGATCAGACCTTGGAAAGAATGCATGATCCTCTATTTTTCTACTCTATTGCACACTGAGAGCACATCATTCCTTGCGCTGTATTTATTTTATATTGGTTATATTTATGTAATATGCATGTCCTTGTTCTACAAAATAATATTCCATAAATGCTATAAAATTTCATAGGTTTTTTTGCATTTTATAAAAACTGAAAATGCAAATTTATTAATTATTTAACTGCATTACATTAAAGGAACAAAGGAATGAGTACTCAAATAATTACTGGACCGGTCTCCCCAAAGCAATTTGTTTCACATGTGAAAGACAGCCATGAATGATCATTAACAATTTTGGTCATTAGCTTAAAAAATAGTGATATTGTGATCTGTGCTCAGTCCATTTTGGTCTTTTGAGAAGAACCTCCATTTTTGCTATAACTAGGTCAGCTATCACTGAGGCAGCGGCTCCATTTATCACACAAAATGAGGTACATGATGGCACCTTGTCCAGCTTTTAAAATATTTCACAGTCACTTTTCAAAAATTACAGTCAGTTCAGAAAGCAGCAGGGAATCCATACCAGTTCATTAGTAACAAAGCGTGATAATGCGTCAAGGACCACTGCTCCAACAGAAACGTCACCACTTTCTAATGCTAACCCCTAGGGAACCTTGCCTTGCCTTGCTATTCAGTACGTAAGCTGGGGAGAATAAATCCTGACTCTCAGTGACATGCAGTTTTCCTTTACTCTGTCCTGATACCAGATTCTAGATTTTTGTCAACTAGCTTTCATTTTTCCTAATCATATGCTCTTTTCATAAATAATAATAAAATTATTTCAATCATTATTTTCTCATAGAGAGCTTTCCCCCACCCCACCCCCAAATATTTGCAGTTCTTATATTGCTTAAAGTATTAATTGAGATCCATCGCTCTTGTTCATAGGCAGTGAACCTTACATCTCTGCAATGACTGTTGGAGACACAGCTTAGTAAGTCTTTCACCTGCACTCTCTCTCTCTCTCTCTCTTTTTCTCCCTCTCTCCATATTTATCCATTGATCCATGTAACAAAACAAAATCAGGAGTAGTGACAACTTGCCATTTAACATAATCTTTTACCTCAATGTCACTTTCCTCGCTGAACAGTTACTCTTGAATCTTCTTTCTTTCTCTTCTTCTTTGGCTTGGCTTCGTGGACGAAGATTTATACAGAGCCATTGTCATACCCATGCTCCTGTTCGGCTCCGAATCATGGGTCCTCTACCGGCATCACCTACGGCTCCTAGAACGCTTCCATCAGCGCTGTCTCCGCTCCATCCTCAACATTCATTGGAATGACTTCATCACCAACATCAAAGTACTCGAGCTGGCAGAGTCCGCAAGCATCGAATCCATGCTGCTGAAGACCCAACTGCACTGGGTGTGTCACGTCTCCAGAATGGAGGACCATCGCCTTCCCAAGATCGTGTTCTATGGCGAGCTCTCCACTGGCCACCGAGACAGAGGTGCACCAAAGAAGAGGTACAAGGACTGCTTAAAGAAATCTCTTGGTGCCTGCCACATTGACCACCGCCAGTGGGCTGATATCGCCTCCAACCATGCATCTTGGCGCCTCACAGTTCGGCGGGCAGCAACCTCCTTTGAAGAAGACTGCAGAGCCCACCTCATTGACAAAAGACAAAGGAGGAAAAACCCAACACCCAACTCCAACCAACCAATTTTCCCTTGCAACCGCTGCAACTGTGCCTGCCTGTCCCGTATCGGACTTGTCAGTCACCAACGAGCCTGCAGCAGATTCTTGAATCTATTACTATCTGAAAACCACCGCCTTTCACTTACTTGGCGACTAAGGCTTTTCAGCCCTTTAGGTTAAAGAGTTCCAAAGACCCATTACCTTCTGGGTGAAGAAATTTCTTCTCATTTCATTCCTCAATGGCCAACCACTTATTCTGAGACTGATTTTCCCATTTAAATCAACATTCAGACATAGACAACTGTTAGGTTAAACAAGGGCAGGACATACTCAGTAAATAGTAGAACCCTGGGAGCATTGTACACCAAAGAGACTTGGTGTAGAGGGGGGGGGGCAGGGGGTTGGTGGTGGTGCAGGTACATAGTTTAATGAAAGTAGCAAAGCAGGTAGACAGGATGGTGGAGAAGACATTTGTTAGACTTGAATTGAGCTCAGGAGCAGGAATGTCCTGCTACAAATGTACGAGACATTGGTGAGATGGCACATGGTTTTGCTCACCCAGCAATGAAAGGTTTCATTAAGCTGGAAAGAGTTCAGAAGAGATAGTTGCTGGGACTAGCAGGCTTGAACTAAAAGAAGAGGGGGGCAGGTGTTGGTGGATTTGATTCTTTTATCATGAAATTTACAACTTTTTTTTGCATATTCCTTGTTTATTTAGCTTTGCAGTGTCACTGTGGACCACAAATTGAAAAATACTGGTGTAGGCGATTCCAGTGACATTTCTTAATTGAACTTGGTAATCACGAAATCTACAGATGCTGGGAAATTGCTTCATTGAGCACCTTTGCTCTGTCTGCTGCAACAGGAAGGACTCCCCAGGTTGAAGCTGCTTGTAAATTAGAGTTTATATTCCGCCTTGAAGTCTCAAACTAGATGGTATCAATTGCAACTTCTCCAATTTCTGTTAACTCACTACTTCAGTCACTCCCTTTCCCTCAACCATCTCTCTCTCCTCCACCAGCTTCCCATCCCATTCCCTTCTTTCTCCTACAAGAGAAATGCTTCTTAGCTCTTTGCCCTCTCCCCATCCCTTCTCTATTTCTTTCTTTTCATTGCCCTCCCACCTATAACCACCTATTATCTGTCAGCCTGCGGTCCTTCCCCTCCCACTTGTATCCACCTGTTATCTGTCAGCCTGTATTCCTTCCCCTTCCACCTGTATCCACCTATTATCTGTTAGCCTGTAGTCCTTCCCCTTCCCCTCCCACCTTTGTCGAGCATCTGCCTGATTTTTTTCTCTTCTTCCTGAAGAAGAGCTCAGGCCCAAAACGTTGACTACTTTTTGGTTTCTGTGGATGCTGCATGACCTCTTGAGTTTCTCCTGCACTTTTGTGCAATGTCTTAACTAATCTGTCCCATTGCAATTTGTATACATGGTGATGATGGGTTGACTTGATGGTGGCAATACCATTGAGAGCTAACAGTAGGTGATCAGTTCCTCTTTTGTCGAAAATAGCCAGTAGCAGGCATTTTTGCACTATGGAAATCACATGTTACCTTGCCAATTTACAACCCAGGCCTGAAAGTTGCATGTGTGAAAAGGTGTAAATGAAACTGAATGCAAGATGTTAGGTATGGAACTGAACACGTTGGTATTGCTACTTCACTAGAATAGATTGGCTAGAAGCACAGTTAATTCTGGGGTGCAGGTCTTCAGTACAACAGCAAATATTTTTGTCTGGACCCATAGCCTTTGCTGTAGCCAGTACATCGAGCCATTTCCTGATATCACATGGAGTAATCGAATTGGCTAGAGGCCAACTTGTGTGATGGTCGAGATCTCCGGAGGATGCCGAGCTGGATCATTTATTCAGTACTCTGGTTGAACATGATTGCAAATGCTTCAGCTTTGTCTATACCACTCACATGCTGGGACCTGCTATCAACGAGGAAGGGGATGTTCTTGGATCCTCTTCCCCCTGTTAGCTGTTGAATTGCGCTCAATCATTCACGACGTGTTGAGATTTGATCTGTTCAGTTGCTTAGCTCTGTCTATTTCTTGCTATTTTCCTGCTTAGGGCATACATCCTCAGGTTCACTTGGCTGACACCTCATCATTTTTAGGTGTGTTGGTGCTGCTGTAATATCAATTTGCAAGCAGGACATGTTTTGGCATACTGTGACCACACTTCATACATGTGAAGTAGCACTGACTCTGTAAAACAAAGCAAGCCTTCAACAGAGTTGGAGCTGACTTCAGCATCAAAGGTGAACTGATTTTACCAAGTTCAGTGCTAGGCATTTGAAGCTTTCATCTACTTTTGGTGCGGTTTCCCCTTAAATTGTCTTCCTCCTGCTAACTTTCAATCCCTGCTTATCCTTGCTGCCAATTTCCATAAGCACCTCAATCGCCTCTCCAAATGATCTGGTCTGGTGACAGCTCCTCCTCCACAGCCTTTCTCTATTCCACTATTCGGTCTCTACTGCTCTGATTTGCTGTCTACTTCCCACCCATTCCTCATTCTATCTCTTCCATTTCCCAGTTCTATATATTGTCTGTCATCCCTCCTGTTCTGCATCTATTCCCCTGGTCATGCCTACCCATTACCTAATGTCTTACAGCACAAGCCACTTTCTGTAGTGGCTCTCTAATGTCAGGTGCTAAAGCACCAAAGGGTGTTGAGTGCTCAAAATGAACAAGGTCTTTTTTTTAAAAATTGTGCACAATGTCTTAACCTGTGCTAATGTGATACTCTTTGCTGCTTTTGAGAATAGCACCTGATACAAGATGGAAGGAGTTAAAAAGGGAAGACTACAGATGCTGGGACTGCAGTGTAATACACAAAAGTGCTGGAGAAGCTCAAAAGGTTATGCAGCATCTATAGGAAGTAAAGGGTAACCAACTCAGGCCCAAAGCATTGGTTAGCCTTTACAGTAAAAACCCTGGTATCTGGAACCTATGGGGATTGGTAGATATGTCTTATAAATATATTTTCCAGTTGCTTGAGACATACTCTTAAAATGTCTAAAACACCTGCATTAAGAATAAACAGTTTAAAAGACTAAAGATAAAAATACTATATTGTACTGACACAGAACAAATTTCACTTTCTGACTATATAAACTTTAAAGCAGTTTATTTTATTTTCAGTCACTTTCTTTGAAAACGTTTAACCGTTCATGCACCTTCAGGTTGCTCCCTGTCCACGGAGCCACCCGAAAGGCCAACAATAAAATTGTAGATAATTAATCCCCCCTCTTCCAAGTTTACAGATAAAGCCTCTGAATGGGGCAACTCTTACTCAGCAAGGATAAGGAGACACATTAAGAGAATCACCCCAATGGTGAGCTGCACCAACCAGTTCTTCATCCTGGCCAATGCTCTGTCACACCATTTTATTCAAACAGCTGCTATCAGCAAAACATACCAAGGCACTCTGCTGGCTACGTATTTGATCCCATCTTTGTTCCTTCAGAGAACATTTGCCTTTACAATTTCAAACCTATGTATTTTTAACCCATTTATTCTTATTTTTAATTTTTTTAATTTTCCTCAATTTTATTTTGCCAGTTGCTGGAATTCTAAACAGCAGGGGCTTTACTGCTCTTCCATACAGATGCTGTATGACCTACTGAGTTTCTCCACCACTTTTGTGTTTTGCAATGGAAAGAAAGAATAATATTAGAGAGGGGAGCAGAGGAGATAAATGAAAAATATTGTGCAGGCTACAAAATCACATTTATGAGGTTAGATTTTAAAAAAAATACAAGAGGCATAAGCTAGGATGAATAAGAAAAAATATAACAGCAAGTACTGGAAATTCTGGTCAGGTCAGAGAACATCTGTGGAGGTGGAACCTAAGTTAATATTTCAAGTCAATTACTTCCAATCAGAATGAGGAAATTGTTGAAATCAAGCATGTTTATGATGCTGAGAAGAGGCAGTTGGTAAAAACAGAATTTGTAAATGCTGGAGGATACAAGATTGTGATCTCAGGATTGCTACCTATGCTAGTGAGGTTAGAAACAGAGGATAATGCAGCTTAACATGTGGCTAAAGTTATGGTGTAGGAGGGAGGGTGTTAGGTTTTTGGATCATTGGGCTCTCTTCCAAGGAAGGTGGGACCTGATCCGATGGGACGGTTTGCATCTGAACTGGAGAAGGACTAATATCCTTGCGGGAAGGTTTGGTAGTGCTGCATTGAGGGGTTTAAACTGGATTTTCAGGGGGAGGGGAGTCAGAGTGCCAGAACAGACAGGGGAGTAGAGGAGGGAAAAAACAATGTGAACATTGCTTGAAATGTTAGAAGTCACGGGATTGTACGTGGTGGAAATGGTATCAGGTCCATTTATTTCAATGTAAGAAGTATTGTAGGAAAGGCAGATGAGCTTAGAGCATGGATTGGTATGTGGAATTATGATATGGTGGCCAATAAGGAAACTTGGTTGCAGGAGGGGCAGGACTGTCAACCGAATGTTCCAAGCTTCTGTTGCTTCAGACAGGGTAGAGCGGGGCACGAAAGGGCGTTGCTCATCAGGGAAAATATCCCAGCTGTGCTCAGACAGGACAGACCAGAGGGCTTGTCCATTCAGTCTATCAGGGTGGAAATGGTATGACCACACTCATGGGTTTGTTTTATAGACCGTCAGTAGTCAATGAGAATTGGAGGAGCAAATCTGTAGAGAGATAGAGGACAGGTGTAGGAAACACAAGATTGTGATAGTAGGAGATTTTAACTTTACACGTATTGACTTGGACTCCCATACTGTAAAAGGGCTGGATAGCTTGGAGCTTGTCAAATGTGTTCAAGAAGAATTTCTAAATCACTACATAGAGGTACCAACTAGAGGGAGCAATACTAGATCTCCTATTAGGAAATGAGATAGGACAGGTGACAGAAGTGTGTGTAGGGGAACTTTTTGGGTCCAGTCATCATAATACCATTAGCTTCAAATTAATTTGTAGAAGGATAGGTCTGGGCCTGGGTTGAGATTCTAAATTGGAGAAGGGCCAGTTTTGAGGAAATGAGAAAGGATCTAGAATGCATGGATTGCGAAAAGTTGCATTAGGGTAAGGATCTGCAAGATAGGTGGAGGATCTTCAAAGGTGAAATTTTGAGAGTACAGCGTTTCTATATTCCTGTCAGGATTGAAGACAAAGTTAACAGGCATAGGGAATCTTGGTTTTTGAGAGATATTTGGGATCTGGTTTGGAAGAAGAGAGGTATAGGCAACATAGATCAAATGAGGTACTTGAGGAGCATTAAAAATGCAAGAAAAAACTCAAAGAAATCAGGAAGACTTAAAGAAAACATGAGGCTATTTCAGCAGACAATGTGAATGAAAATCCTAACAGTTTCTACAGGTATAATAGGAGCAAAAGGGTAGTAATGGATAAATTTGTTCTCCTTCATAATCAAAGTAGTTGGTTTTGTATGGAACCAAAATTGATGGGGGAGATCTTAATTTTTTTTTTGTGCATCAGTTTTTACTCAGGAACTGGCACAGAGTCTTGAGATGCAAGGAAAACAAGCAGTGAGGTCATGGAACCTAAAGTAATTAAAGAGGAAGAAGTACTCGCTGTCTTAAATTGAATAAAGGTAGATAAATCCCCAGTGCTAGACAAGATATTCCCTTGGACCTTAACGGATGCTAGTGTATAAATTTCAGGGGCTCTGGCAGAAATATTTAAAATGTCTTTAGCCATGGGTTTGGTGTCAAAGAATTGGAGGGTAGCTCACTTTGTTCCATTGTTTAAAAAATGCTGCAAAAGTAACCCTAGAAATTATAGGCCAGTGAGCCTGAAAGTGTTCTAAGAGATTGGATATACAAGTATTTGGATAGCCATGGACTGAATAGGGATAGTCATGTATGGTAGATCATGTTTAACCAACCTTATAGGGTTTTTCAAGGAGGTTACCAGGAAATGTGATGAAGGAAAGGCTGTCGATTTAGTCTACATGGATTTTAGTAAGGCCTTTTACATGGAAGGCTAGTCAGGAAGATTTAGATTCTCGGTATTCACATTGAGGTAATGAAGTGGATTCAATATTGGCTAGAAGGGAAAAGCTAGAGAGTAGTGGTGGATGATTATTTTTCAGATTGGAGACTAGTAGTGTGCCTCAAGGATTGGTGCTGGGACCATTGATTTTTTGTCATCTACATTAATGCTCTGGATGGCAATGTGGTAAGTTGGATAAGCAAGTTTGTAGATGACAGAAAGATTGGAGTAGTCGTGGATAGCAAGGAAGGCTTTCAAAGCTTGCAGATGGATCTGGACCAGCTAAAAAAATGGGCTGAAATATGGCAGATGGAATTTAACGCAGAGAAGTGTGAGGTGTTGCATTTGGAAAGACAAACCAAGAAGCGACATACATGGTAAATGGTTTAGGGAACTGTGGAATACGGTAGAACAGAGGGATCTGGGAATATAGATACATAATTCCCTGCAAGTGGTGTCACAAGTGGATAGGATTGTAAAGAGAACTTTTGGCATATTGGCCTTCATAAATCAAAGTATCAAGTATAGGAATTGGGATGTCATGGTAAAGTTATACAAGACATTGCTGAGGGCAAATTTGGAGTATTGCGTGCAGTTCTGGTCACCAAACTTCAGAAAAGATATCAATAAGATTGATAGTGTTACTTGAATGAGGATTTAATAGGATGTTGCCTGGAACTCAGGAACTGAGTTACATGGAAAGATTAAACAAATTAAAACTTTATTCCCTGGAGCATAGAAGAATGACAGGAATTTCATAGAGGTATTTAAGATTACAAGGCATATAGACAGAGTAAATGTAGGTAGGCTTTTTCCACTGAGGGTAGGTGAGATACAAACAAGAGGTTGTGGGTTAAAGGTGAAAGGGGAAAATTTAGGGGGAATATAAGGGAGAAATCCTTCATATGGAGTGGTGGGATTGTGGAATGAGCTGACAGCTGAACTGGTGACTGTAGGCTCAATTTTAACATTTAAGAAAAATTTGAACAAGTATTGAGGGCTCTGGACTGGGTGCAGGTCAGAGGGACTAGGCAGAAAAATGGATTGGCACAGACTGGAAGGCTGAAGAGCCTGTTTCTATGCAGTAATGTTCTATGGTACAAGGAGAGAGTGACTGACACAAAAGATGGTGATGCCAGCTGAAAATATGTAGTGGAGATTTGTCAATCATTGCTGAGGTTGGGGTGGGAGATGTAGACAGAGTAGAGAATAAACTAAACAGTATTAGAACTGTAAGAAATTAAACACTGCAGTTGGAGAAAATCAGAATTATAAACATTATTCATGTCACAAAAGATTTACCAGGATGTTGCCTGGATTAGAGGATATGAGAGGGTATAACCTAGAGAAGTTGGACAAACTTGAAGCATCATAGGTTGAAGGGTGGGTGTTCTGAGAAAAGTTTATAAAATTATGAGAGGCGTTGAATCTTTTTTTCAAGTATAAACACATTGCAAACCAAAGGAGAGGTTTGTAAGGTGAGGGGGGAAAGTTTAAGGTAAATGTGCTAGGCACGGTTGTTACACAGGGCATGCAAAATTGTTGAGGTCTCCTATTCAGTGAACTGGGATTCACTGGTAGGGTGCTGTGCTGATGGCCGGCTCCTCCTCCATCTGCTCACATATAACCCTCGTTTCCTGCCTAAACAGAGAACCCTTCTGAAAACTACTGTAAGTCCCTACCCTCAGTTTTAAGTTAATAAAAGCATATGTTCTCCCTCCAGTCGTGAGAGCTTTTATTCATGCTACAAAATGCAACTAGCAATGCCTTAAGGATTATAGCTCCTGCTTGATTGTAATGAAAAGGCCACGCAAAATCATTGAGGACCCCTTCCACCCTGCACACAGCATCTTTCAGCTGTTCCTGTTGTGAAAGAGATACAGGAATATCAGAACCAGCACCACCAGGCTGAGGAACAGCTTCTTACCAAGGGCAGTAAGAATGCTGAATGACCAAAGGAACTGTTAACATTAACCTTTCAAGTCTCTCATATTTAATTAAACAATATTTATTTATTTATATCTATGAATATCTGTCTATTCTTGAGTTATGTCTGGTTGTGTGTGTGCAATGAGGACCGGAGAATGCTGTTTCATCAGGTTGTACTTGTACAATTGGATGATAATAAACCTGAAGAGAATGGTGGTGCCTGGAATGCATTGCCAGGGACAGTGATGGTAGCAAATACAACAGTAGTTTTTTTTAGAGGCTTAGAAATAGACCAATGACTTTGCAGGAAATAGAGGGATGAAAATTATGTGCAAGAAGCAGAGTTTTAATATAAATTGGGCATCATGTTCAGTGGAGACATGGGCCAAAGGAATACTAATTTGATCATTCTTTTGCAGAACTGGTCAGCTTTGACAAAAACTAAAAAGGCTGGTCTTCTGAAATCACGGATAGTAATGTTGATTCACAAGGGGTTAAATTTACTTTATTTGAAAATGAGATATATTTCCTCGAGTTTTCTATGGGCTTCAGAATGATAAATGGAAGATCAGAGTATTATTTAAATGGAAAATGATTGCAGCATGCTGCTGTGCAGTTGAACTTGGGAGTGCTTGTGCATGAATCGCAAAAGATTGGTTTGCAGATGCAGCAGGCTATCAAAAAGGCAAATTGAATATTGGCCTTCATTGCTGGAGGGATTGAGTTTAGGAGCTGGGAGGTTATGCTGTACTGGTGAGGCCACATCTGGAGTACTGGGTACAGTTCTGGTCTCCTTACTTGAGGTAAAATGTTCTAGCTTTGCAGGTGGTACGGAGGAGGTTCAGCAGATTGATTCCAGAAATGAAGGGGTTAGCCTCTGAGGAGGGATTGAGTCATCTGGGACTTTACTCACTGGAATTTAGAAGAATGAGAGGGGATCTTATAGAAACATATAACATTACGATAAGCATAGATAAGAAAGAGCAGTGGTTGACAACCTTTTTCTTTCCACTCACATATCACTTTAAGTATTCCCTATGCCAAGTGCTCTGTGATTAGTAAAGGATTGCTTAAGGTGGTATGTGGGTGGAAGGAAAAAGTTTGTAAACCATTGTTTTAATTGTATCTAATTGACTCATTATGTGCACCGTTTTATATCTCCAAAGGAAATGGGCCAATGACAATTTTTCTCAAGCAAAATATTTCAGTAACAATTGGGTCTAGAGCAGTGATTCTCAGCCTTCCCTTCCCACTCACATACCACCTTAAGCAATCCCTTACTAATCACAGAGCACTGATGGCATAGGGATTACTTAAAAGTTGTATGTGAGTGGAAAGAAAAAGGTTAAGAACCACTGAGATAGAGACAAGTAAGTTATTTCCATTAGTAGGGGACACCAGGACTAGGAGACATAGCCTCAAGATTCAGGGTAGTAGATTCAGGATGGAGATGAGAAGGAATCTTTTCCCAGAGGGTGGTGAATCAGTGGAATTTACTGCCCATTGAAACAGTGGAGGCTACCTCGGTAAGGTTAGATCAATTTTTACATAGTAAGGGAATTAAGGGATATGGGGAAAAGGCATGTGGGTAGAGATGAGTCTATCATCAGATCCGCCGTGATCTCATTGAATGGCAGACCAGGCTCAACAGGCCAGATGGCCGACTCCTGCTCCTATTTCTTATGTTCTTATGTTCATTGGAACAATGTAGCAGGCCTAAGGCAGAGTGTTCAGCATGGGGGTGGGTTAGAAAATTAAAGTGACAGGTGACTTACAACTTGGGGTCAGACTAAACTGACATCTTCTGCAAAGTGATCACTCAATCTATGTTTGGTTTGGATCACTGAAGAACTTTAAATTGGAAGGAAAGCAGATGAACTGTTGCTTCACTTCCAAGGAGTCGAAGGGTCCCCAGATAATGAGATAGAATGTAAAAAGACATAGTTGTGGTGGAAAAGTCATGGAACCATTTTATAGCTCTGTTTGGGAGAGGGTTGACTGATAGAAGAAGAAGAAAAGGAACAGACATAGAAGAAAGCCTATTCAAACATGTGGGAAGACAATTCATGGTTAAGGACATTATCTATTTCAATATTATGTCAAATTTTATGAAGCATGCAAGGAAATGGCTATCTATTTTTGCCGCCAAACCTTTCTGCTAAGTGTTAACTGTTTTGCTTATAAACAAGATCCTCTATGCGCTCCAGCGTACCCCAGTGATCCTCGGTAACACTGCACTCTCTTCTCTTCTAATCCACCTCATTAATCATTGAATAATAAGACATACACACAGAGGGTTGCTCTGCATTAATAGTCTTTTAATTTACAATCCATTGCATGTTTCCTACATTTCGTGGTGAAAACAAGGTGACACTGGGCCCAGCTAGCAATTTTTTTCAACAGTTAAGTCACTATTGTGCTTTATTAGTCTGTTGCCTACATCACATTCTGGTTGCAGTAGAATGGTGAAACATGCGCACAATAATTTGAAATAAAACTACAATGGAGCTAGCTATTTATTTAAGGGACAACACACATCAACCACTGAATAATTCAGTCGTAGAATACCACTGACCACGATCCACAAGAACTTGACTCTTCCCATTTATGATGTCATCATAGCTGCTGAACTGAATTAGTTAATCGTAATTCACTGCCACAGGATTCACTATCCAATATATTTTACACTGTGGGAATATGCCTATCTAACCATATGAAGCCTTTACACACATTGCAATGTGATATGAATGAGAGGGTTATTTTTCATTAATATTGCGCATTAATAGCATATTTTGTTATGACTGTGTGCTTGGTAACAACTTGCTTTAATGTATCAATTGAAATATCCATACTTCTGTGCTGTGCTTTTTGAGTTTGCTCCATTTAAGGCAACAGCCTGGGTCAAGCTCCCAATCTCCAGTTGTAACTTTGGAGAGTATCAATAGAATTCCTGCAGAAAGGTGGGAGTAATCACTTTTATCCAGATCTGTCACTAGGCCTTTTTTTTTGGTGCAACCCCACATTAAAGCCAGCTCACTGAAATAAAAAGGTGAATTTACCTTTTTATGGAGAAGGCCCATAAGGCAGATCCAGCGCTGCCTTCATAGAGCAGCATCGGGAACAATCTTCCAGAGCGGAAGGAGACGGAGCGAGTGGTGCAGTAGTGCCACCTGTCACCGTGACATCATGCATATCCACCAGCAAATGAAAAATTAATACAGACATTGCCTCCCACCAAAAGAATAAAAAACTTTATCCTTCACTAATATGAAAAGAGAAATGATGTGACTGATGTGAGAAATAAGCACCTGAGCACACCGAGTGCTTTAGAATTTGCGCCCCTGGGTCGCGGGCTGACGACAGCATCAGCCTGGTCCTTTGCAGACATTGCCTTTATGGAGAATGTGGGGCGACTCGCTCCACCACTGAGTGTCCCCCCACCCCCTCCCACCCCCCCCCCCCCCGAGACACATCGGTGTTCACCTTCTGAATCTGCCCTTGGACCATTCATGAAGGTAAATGAAACAATGTAAAAACAGAGAATATACACCTTTACATCTGCTTTTTTTTTCCACTATAGAGAGGTCTAATGTCTGCCTAGCCCTGGCCAGATCATTCACTGAATTCCTTTGAAAATATTAAGTTTCTTGATGTGTTTGCTTGGTTTTAAGGACCCAGAAAAAAGAATACCACAATAATGATGAGATCATATCATTGTATTGACTCTTGGGGTGGATGGTAACTTTATGTTTGTGGAAATTGAAGTGTGGCCATGGAGCCACCCACATAATTTTCCTTCCCTTTGACTTTAGGATATAAACTGAAAAGTTGAATACAAAAGCCCATTTACGGTGGAATTTCACACTCACCACTGTAGAGACATCACTCCTCAGTGCAGATTTTCTACAAGTGCACAGCATGCTGGTGGACATGAATGCCAAACGCCTGGTCCATGCCCAGACATCCCAAACCATCCAAATTAAAGCAACCAATGCTAGCAACGCAAGCGTGGCCGCAGAGAGTGCCCCAAAAGTTGCATCCTGGACGAATTCCCATCCATCCTCAGGCCGCAGTTTACCTCCATTATGCTACAGCATGGAGTGCAACACCACATCCCAACCCAAGGTTCCCTGCTCCATGCCAAAGCCAGAAGGCATCCCCCAGATAAACTGCTACAGGCCAAAGACGAATTTTCTCTGATGCAGGAATTGGGCATAGTCCACAGGTCCAACAGTCCATGGGCATACCTACTTCACATGGTCCCTAAATCCTCAAGCGGGTGGCATCACTGTGGAGATTACCGCCACCTAAATGACTCCACCACACCAGAGTGAACCCAATCTCGCATATACCAAGACTTCATGGCCAACCTGCATGGTGCGAATGTTTTCTTAAAGGTTGACCTATTGCGTGGCTATCACGAGATCCCCGTCCACCCTGACGACATTGGAAAGACAGCCATTCTCACTCCATTTGGAATCTTTGAATTCCTCCTCATGCCATTTGGCCTCAAGAACATTGTGCAAACCTTCCAGCGCTTGATGGATGCAGTGGGCAGAGAATTGAACTTTGTGTTCATCTAATTGGATGACATACTCATCGCCATTAAGGACCATGAGAGCACAAAGATCATCTCCGCGGACTCTACACATGTCTGACTTCGGTCTCACAGTCAACTTGGCAAAGTGCCAGTTAGGAAAAGACTCCACACAATTTCTGGGCCACACTATCATTGCAGATGGGGCAACACCATCAAAGGAAAAAGTGGCAGCCATACACCAGTTCACCCACCCTAACACCCTCAAAAACCTCCAGGATTCACCGTGATGGTTAATTTCTACAACCGCTTCATCTAGGTGCAGCATGCATCATACGCCCCCTGTTCACCATGATGTCAGCCAAATGCAAGATTCTAGCTTGGACAGATGAGGCTGACACAGCTTTCACAGCAACCAAGAATGCCCCACCTTACTAGGTACACCCCAGATCAGATGTGCCCATGACCCTCACTGATGATGCATCAGCAACAGCCATTAGGGCCATCCTCAAACAGTCCGATGACAGTCAGTGGAGGCCATTGATCTTTTTCACCCACCATCTACACCCCCTGGAGCTTAAATAGAGCGCGTTGGACAGGGAGCTGCTGGCACTCTACCTTGCCTTTAGGCATTTCCATCATTTTCTGGAGGGCAGGCCATTCATAGTTTTAACTGACCACAAGCCCCTCATGCACAGCTTATCTTTGGTCAAGGATCCCTGGTCAGTGCGCCAACAATACCACCTATCGTACATATCAGAGTTCACCCCCGCCATCCAGCACCTCTCCAGTAAGGACAACATTGTGGCCAACACCCTCTCTCGACCCACCATCTGAACCTTGTCCCCTGGGCTGGACTACTCCCAACTGGCGCGAGCCCGAAAAGAGGATGCGGAAACGTAAGCTTTCCGCACAGCCATCACCAACCTCCGCTTCTAAGGCAACAGCCTGCCAGGCAGCTCTAACACATTGCTGTGCGATGTTTCCTCTGGCTCACTGCACCCAGTCGTACCACAGCAATGTAGGCGCCAGGTGTTGCAGGCCGTCCATGACCTCGCCCACCCATCCATAAAGACCATAACCCACATGGTGGTGGAAAGATTCATATGGCACAGCCTGAGGAAGCAAGTTGCCCAACTGGCCTGGAATTGGACCTAGTGTCAGACCACCAAAGTCCACCGACATATCAAGACCCCCATGCTTCAGTTCAACCTTCTGCAAAGGCAGTTTGAGCATATACATGTCAACATCTTGGGCCTACCTCCTGTCTCCTGGGATGCCTGGTACCTGCTAACAGTAGTAGACCACACCACAAGATGGCCAGAAGCCATCCTGCTAAAAGACACTTCCACTGATTCCTACGCCAGGGCACTGTTCACGCATTGGATTGCGAGGTTTTGGATACCAGCTCATATTACCACTGACAGAGGTGCACAGTTTACATTGGCACTGTGTACACAGCTAGCAACTCTTCTGGGCATAAAGCTTCACCATCCTGCTGCCTACCACCCACAATCCAACAGCCTCGTTGAACGCTTCCATCGCCACCTGGTCTGCTCTCATGGCCCGTTTAGCTGGCCCCAGCTGGGTGGATGAGTTCCCCTGGGTCCTCCTGGGCATCTGAACTACACCCAAAGTGGACCTGCAGGCCTCCTCCATGGAAATGGTGTATGGCGCCACATTAATCCTGCCAGGTGAATTCTTCCCACTGTCCCAAGACCCTGACGCTGAGGGCAGAGCAGCGTTGCAGAAACTACGGGACAGGTTAGTCTCCTTTGCACCCCACACCCACCCTCACACCACGGGCGCCGGCCCGCATCCATTCCTCAAGATTTATTAACCGCAGTCTTTGTTTTTGTCCAGTGAACCACATTCCACTCCCCTCCATTGACCCTATGAGGGCCCGTACAAAGTTCTCCGCAGCATGGGCAAAACTTTCACGCTGGACATGGGGTAGGCAGGAATTGTTCACAGCCAACCAGCTGAAGCCCTCACACCTTGACATCAGCCAGCCAGTCATGCCAGCGCAACCCAAGCACCGGGGATGACCCCAAGGGTCCGGCCCCACTGCACTCGGGGTAATGGAACGCTAGTGTCGGTTCTGAGGGGGGTGTTGTGTGGCGGCGTACATCGAGACGCAGGCAAACCGGCAACAGAGCAGCTGCATCAAGATGACACCACCAAATGCATCTTCTCCCATGCTCAAACAGGCCACGTAGCGTGGGCTTTTCAAAGATAAACACACTTATCGTGTGTAGTCTCCTCATTTCACCTCCTTTAGTAGCTCCCACTACAAAGGTTCCATTATTGTCATGTAATACTGCATTTAGAATGAAACATACCTGAAATTCTTTAACTTTTGTCTACAGTAAGGAAGACAGAGAGTCTCCACTTTGTCCAGTGCCCCTCACAGAAATGAGGCCCCAGTGAGGAACAAATTGCAACTCCTGGTTTACAAGATCAGTTCTTGTAAGAACTTTCATGGTAAAAACACAATAAGGTGAAAAATCTTGTGAAATAGTGGGAGAATAACAACCTGTCTCAACGTGGACAAGACAACGGAGATTGTGGACCAGGAAGATCAAGGATTACCACCTTCCACCACACAGTAATAGCTCAGTAGTGAAGAGAGTAGACAGCCCCAAATTGCTCGGATTCCACCAAAGAAAAGATCCATCCTGGACACACAACATTTCCTCACTCTTACTTGTCTAGAAGGCACTGCAACAACTAAACTTCTTTCAAAGGCTGAGTGGGCATCAACATTATTCTATCAATTTTCTACAGGAGCTCTATGGAGAGTGTCCTGGCCAGCTGCATCACAGGGTGGTGCTGTAGAGCATTGGATGAGAGGTCAACCCACAGAATCATAAGAGCAGCAGAAAGGATCGCTGGAGTCTTCCTCCATCCCTCCCCACCCCCATCAATGTGATTTACCAGGATTGTGGTTTAAAGAGGGCTCGTAAAAATATTGAGGACCTTTACCTTGCCGCTTGTAGCATCTTCCAGCTACTGCCATCTGAAAAGATAGACAGAAGCATTAGTAAAAACACACTGAAATGCTGGAGAAACCTTGCTGGTCTTTCAGCATCAATAGGAGACAAAGATATATTGTCGACGTTTTGAGCCTGAGCCCTTCTTCAAGGAATAAGCAGAATGACCAAAAAAAGAGGAAATCTCAGAATACAGACAGTGCTGGCTGGGGGAGGATTCGCACCAACAAAATGTGTTAATTTGATACGATAAGGGGAGAGGAGAGAATTGATTATGTTTGTGCGAAAGACAGGGAAAAGAGATAGAGAGATAGAGCTGGGACAAGGCGATTGGGGGCGGTGGGGGGGAGGTGGGGGGGGGGAGTTTAATGAAAGCCAGAGCAGTCAATGTTAATGGCATCTGGATGGAAGATGAAGTACTGTTCCTCCAACTTTCAGGTGGTCTCAGTCTGGCAGTGAATGAGAACTTGAATAGACATGTCAGCAAGAGAATGGGATAGGGAATTGAGATGGGTGGCCACTGGGCAATCCACTTTATTGCATCTGTCTGAGCTGAGGTGCTCAACAGAAGCGTAGAAGGTTGAGAGGGGATTTGATAGAAGTATTTAAGATTATGAAAGGGATAGACAGAGTAGATTTGGATAGACTATTTCCGTTAAGAGGAGGAAAGATTAAAACAAGAGGACATGAGTTAAGAATTAAGGGGCAGAGGTTTAGAGGTAACATGAGGGAGAACTTCTTTACTCAGAGAGTGGTAGCCGTGTGGAATGAGCTTCCGGGAGAAAAAGTGGCGGCGGAGTCAATTGTATTATTTAAGAAAAGGTTGGACAGGTATATGGATGAGAAGAAGATGGAGAGTTATGGGCATTGTGCAGGGAGGTGGGACTAGAGAGGGGTGTTTGGTTCGGTGCGGACTAGAAGGGCCAAATGGCCTGTTTCCGTGCTGTAATTGTTATATTATGTTATGTTAACAAAGCGATTTCCCAGTCTATGCCCAGTCTTTCTGATGTAGAAGAGCCCACAATGGAAGCACCAGATGCAGTAGATGACGCTGCAGATTCACAAGTGAAATGTTGCTTCATTTGGAAGGACTGTTTGGGAAGGTATTAGAGCCAGAACCACTATGCTAAGGAACAGCTTCTTCCCACAGATAGTGAGACTGTCGAATGACTGATTAACAGCTAAATTAACTCTCTGAGCCTTCACTATTTATTAATAATATCTATTTTAAATGTATGTATTCATGTTCTGTACTTCTCTGTGTGTAATATCTGCTTCACTTTGCACTGTGGACCAAAGAATGCTTTTTTTTTCATGTTATACTGGTACAATCAGATGATAAATAACTTGAACTTGATCAGTCTAAACTCTGGCAGCTTTGTCACTGGAACCTACACACCAAGTTACTCCTGATCTTTTCCAAATCTGAAACAATCACAAATGTCCTTTTTGTTTGCTATAACATTTTTTTAAAGAGGAAGTTATATAATGAATCAAACAAACTGAGAGAGTAAAGTCTGACTAGCAGACATTTTAGTGAAGGATTTTTTTTTTTCTTTATCGACTTAACAGAAGAAACCACTATGAGTGCAGCCTACACAGTAAGAGATATCAAAACTGATCTTGGCTTTGAACTGTTCATCTGAAGGGAGACCCAGGCTTCCAGATTGACTGACAATTGCTGAATAACCACTCTGGGGAAGATTCCTGTGTCCATTTTTAATATTGTTAAAAAGTGTACTATACTTTGAGAATGTATTAATGATCTGTTCTTCACAGGATAATTTGGTTCTCGTTGAATAATAGGATCGTTGACAGACTAGTAACTGTGAAGCAGAGAGAATGGACATGAGTGCCCATTCACACAAATCAGTCAAAACTAGTGTCTAGATGCAAAATTATCAAGATCAAGATTCCTAGGGCCATTTTCTGATCTCAGAAAGTTGGACAACAAAATGAATAGAGCAATCCTTCAGATGTACAGACCATCACTGAGACCTTAACTTGAGTTCTGTAACTATTTGTAGCACTTCACCTGTGGAAGGTATGCTGACCTTGGAGAAGATGCTGTTACAAGCCAAAAGGACCCCAACACCCAGCAAAACCCAACAATAAATTGCTGCTTAAACATGAAAACAGAATCAAACTTTAACTTATCTCTATTAACTTAACTAACCTGACTTAACCCCCTTCTAATTTTAAGTGCTTGTGTATGTAATATGTGTGTGTAAATTTGAGGAAAGTTCTTTGGTTTACAGTTCAATCTCACTTCTCATTCTTCCAAGTTCTCTGGTTGCAGGCAATTCTTATTCTGTGCACAGAATTTAACATGTATAAAGTTCACCAGGCTTTGGTGCTCGAAAGGTAAATGTTTACTGCTCAGGAAAGTTCTTTGAGGACATTAATAGTGGTTCCTCAGATGTGGAAATCCTGGAACAACAAATCTCTCTCTGCAAACCTGCAATGTCTTGCTGATGAAACTTGCCCCTTCATGGTTCTCCAGATGATAACCTATTTCTTTCAGGCTTCCACAGAGTTCCTTTCTGTTCCACTTATTCCAAGAGAAACATCAGACAGATAGCACTTCCAGCCATCCGCCACTCTGGAGCTTTTGTTTCAGTTCCTACAAGCTTCTCCTGCTTGTTTCAGCTCTGACAGCTCAGTCTCTCTCTTTCTCTCTCTCTTTCTCTCTCTCTCTCTCTCTCTCTCTCTCTCTCTCTCTCTCTCTCTCACTCACTCACTTGCCAAACCGCCCCCCCCCCACTTCTCCAGCAAACAATAGGAGTTAGTCTTCTGCTCCCATTTTTAGGTAAACAAGAACACAGGAGTGAGCACTTTGCAGAAAGGTCAGATTCTTGTAAAAATGTTCAACACAGACCATCTGTCTCCAGTCCATTCATTTCATGACTATTTCAATTAGCACATGCTTGTGAAATGTGCATAGTATTTTCCATAGTATCTGTAAAGTCACTGAATATGAATTCTTCAGTATTTCAAATAAGATCTGTTTTAAAGTATGTGTATGTATATAACCTACACTAATTTTACCAATTTATCTCCCAAATACGTCTAAAAATATTACATCACAATGCAAACCAAATCCTCAGGATGTATAACAGAACAAGTAGGATTTATGTGGTTCAGGGAGGATTGCTATTCAATTTTCAAATGTAACAAATATTTTAAAGAGAAATGGAAAAAATAACTACAGAAAAGATTGATGCATTGAAATATGGCTAGAATAAAGGTTGTTTACACTTCCAGTTCACAATTAATTTGAATTGATCGTGATCGAGAGGTGGCCACAAACACAGCCATATATTTATCTTACCCTCTTACAATGATCAATCACATTTAAGCTACCCTTAACTTGCCTGCAAAACCAATATCAAAAGAGAAAACACAAAAACTGCAGATGCTAGAATCTTGAGCATTCAATGAGAAGCTGGAGGGAGTCAGAAATCAGGCAGCATCTAGGGAGAGAAATTGACGGCCAATGTTTTGGGTCAGGACCCTTTTTCAAGACTAGGATGGGAAGGGGAGATGTCAATCATGAAAGGGGTGGAGGGAAGTGCTAGAGAGGAGCCAAGAGGTAATACGGTACTTGAAAAAATAAGGTAGGAGAGGTGGAGATAAAGATAGGGTAATAGACCACTGGAGAAGGGGTGGGGGTGCATGGGAGAAGGTAAAGAAGAAATGGAAATAGTGGGATCAGATGGGGTGACCAGAAATTGTAAGATTCAATGTTCAAGCCATTTGGTTATAGGGCTTGGTGGAATATATGATCCTTAGGTTTTCATTTTAATGAGTCCCGGCAATTAATGAGGTTACTAATCAATATTAAATGGTCACATCTCTATCCTTTGGCCCTGCAGCCTTCAACTTGGTAAATCACATCCTCACTGCCTTATTTAATGCCTCAGAACTTCTCGAATTTCATGACACATATTCATAGCTATAAATTCTGATTTGGAAAATATTACTTTCTTTCAATCTGGTCACAACTCTTTCCCTCCCCCAATGCCTGAACCAATGGACCCAGGAGATGCAGTCAACTTGTTTAGCTGTGGAGCAACAGATCTGGATACATCTTACAAAATGGCATTGGGATAAGTTCTTTCAGGTCAAGAACTGTCTACTATGCCGAGATCACAAAGGAGTTCTAGATCTAGCTGAATGGGTTGAGCTCCATAGTTTCATTTCACTGCAGCTGGATGGATTCTGTTCTTCTGCTCACAACATTCCATCTAACATCCCTCAAGAAGATCACCAAGATGATTATTGGGGTCTCCTCTCCTCTACCGACGCCATTCACCAGAACTATTGCTTAAATAGAGCTCAAAGAATTATTGAGGATTCCTACCACCCATCACACAGGATCTTTGACCTACTACCATCAGGAGGGAATGCACAAACATCAAAATCAGGAGTGCCAGGGAAATAGCTTTTTCCCACAGACTGAGATTGATGAATAATATTCAGTATCTTTGGATCCCTTATAAATGAAAGGAGTAAATTAATCTGAAATATTTATACATATTTATTTTACATTATATTTTTGTATATATGCCATTTTTATATGCTGTGTACTATATATGTATGTGTGCACTGGGGTCTGGGGAAATAGTATTTCATCTGGTTGTACATGTTCAGACAGATGATAATAAACTTCAGAATGTATCTTAAGCGAATCCTCACTTCCTCTCCACACTTATGATCCACAAGATGCCCTTGATGAGATCATTTAAAAGTTTATCTGTTCCCAAATTTTTGTTATAAAGTCATCGAGTCATATTGCACAAAAAAAAACACCCTTTGGCTCCATTTGTCTATGCCAAAAAAAGTTGGAATTCTGGGCTAGTCCAATTTCCTTCCATGCTCATCAAATGCCAGAGAACATTGGTTTAAGGTGTGTGGAAGAAAGTTCAGGGAAGAAGTCAGAGGTAATTTTTTTTTCCCACATAGAGCGTAGAAAGCATTGCTGGGGATGGTGGAGATTGGTACAAAAGACTCTTAGATAAGCACATAGATGTAAGAAAAATAAATGGTTATAGGTGTGAGGTGGGGTAAATTAGGTTGTTGTGGAGTAGGTTAATACAGATTAGCCCAACATCATGGGCTGAAGGGCTTACCTGCGCTGAATATTCTATGCTCTAAATATCTGTCCAAATGTATTTTGAACGTTGAAATCATACTTGGTTCTGGCAGCTTATTACAGATATAATCCACCCTCTGAGTGAAAGAATTGCCCTGTTAAATCTCTCCAACCTCACCTTATATGTGCCTTCTAGTTCTGTAATTGTCTACTCTGGGAAAAAACATCTACAGAACCTAACTCTATTTCAATACAAATGCTTTCGATCTGTCACTCTTCTAATTATCAGATTGCATGCGCAGGGATCTATGCCAACCAAATATTGAGGGAAATTAAGGCAATTATACATAATTTCCTGAAAAATGTCAACAGTTCTGCCTGGAATTGCTAACACTACTCTGGAAGCTTGGGGTCTGTGCATAAGCACATGGAAATGGAAATGAAGAAGTCCTGAACATCCTTTTTTTTTCGCATTGGCAGTTTACATTTCAGAGTTGGAATATACACTATCCAGTAAGGGGGGGGGGGGGGTGGGGGGAACTCCCTGCAATCTTCCAGTCGTCACGATGTGAAATGTCCACCCTCTGAATTTGTGACAAGTTAGAATTGGTGCAGATTCAGTGAACTTATTCATTTCAACTGAAATAAATAGGTGCATGGTTGATCCATTTCAGGAAGTTCACAATTTTTTGAATATTGTTAAGTGCCTTCGATAATTATTGAATATATTGTCAGTGATAAATTATTTCTGAATCAGAATGAGAATTTATTGTCATGAACAGATTTTGCTCAGGGAGTTCCTGCTTGGGAGATCCACTAAGATAAATTGGATCTAATGGACAAGGGAATGGAGAGCTGTCAAAAGGTTACGTTCTCTGGAATTCTCTGCCCATTGAAGCTGTTTTAAAAAATGTAATTAGATACTTTTGAATAATAGAAAAAATAAGGCTTATGAGGAATAGGTGGATAAATGGACCTGAATCCAAGGGCAGATTATCCATGATCTTACTAAACAATGGTGCAGGCTCAATAGGCCAGCTGGTCCACTCCTACATCTACTGTATTTCTTCTGCTCATACAAGCCATATTTGGACTGATTGTATTTAATGGTATTGGATGTGTCTCTGTAAATCTGAGCAAATAGAATTGAGGTTTACCAATGATATAACTGATAGGCAGAACTGCTATGGGGACCTGAACAGTCTACTCCTCTTCCTGTCTTCCAATGAAGACAAGAAGAATTGGATTTACAAAGATAATATCTGATGTAACAGAATGTTCTGTAGTTCCAGTGTGCATTGATGGGACCCACATCTGCAATTTTTTCACATCATCAATGATTGGCATATGAATGGAGAGCAGGAGAAAAACAGTTACCCTTGGTTACATGCTTGTCTTTATAAACACTGTCCTTCCTCCAACCAGAAATAATCGTTTCTGCATGTTGTCTGACAGAGTGATAGCAGATGGCAGACAGATTGTGTCTGGGATTCTCAACACATCCAAGATGCTAACTGGAGATGAGGACAAGGAAGTCATCGAAGGAGTGACCTCAGCATAAAACAGAAGCACCCCAGTGCCAGGGTGGGAGAGTGCTGCTGAGTCAGAGGTGGTTGAACTGGCAATTCCCACAGGTGGGCAATAAAAGTGCACAAACTTGTGTGTTCTGCCCCACATTTACTCTTCAATCACATCTGTAAAGTCATCATCACATTGCTAAAAATCCCGTAGTGGGTTGTCAAACTATGCTGATTGTGGGATTATGTTTAGCACAAATTGGCTACTGTGTTCTCTATATTTAACTTTTATCTGTACAGTGGCTTGCAAAGTTTCATGGTTAATGATGCTGTATAATACCTACCTTTTATTTCTGAATGCCGTTTTCACAACAGTGGTAGAAGATATCACTCTCCAGAAAATTCTGAAGCTTAGACAGTGAAAGGGTTAGAAAGATATAAATTTAAATGGAAATTGACCACAGCACTGGACTCCATCCAATTTAGTTGTATCTATAGCAATGAAATAATATGTTGAAGCCGTGAATGTTTTGTGTCTGACAAACTTTACATTAGCTGAATGCAGGGAGCCAACAAATACTATTTTCAAGGATTTGTTGCATCAACATTCTTCTGCCCAAAATTCCCTTGAATGGCCCCTATGCACAATACACTTAAACATGGAGAGAACAGGCAGATCACCAGATGAAGAGAGGGTTGGGTGGAAACAGGGCTAGTGGAGCCGTGGAGGGGGTGGGGATGAGAGGGAGAGAGAAAAAGCAGGTGTTTGAGAGTACTATATTGGGAACCACGTGGTCTTGGGTCACAGATGGTGGTCATTGCCATGGCTAAGTTTAATGAAAATCAGTTGAATATCCACTTTTTGGCTCCATAACCCTTTATATGCAGAAGACGTCACATTTGCTGTGAAGAACTGTTTCTGCATGAGTGCCCTGTGCACTCAATGGGTCATACGTCACAGGAGCAGAGTTCAGGCATGAGTTCCACATTACTGAACACTATTGTACTTGTTCAAGTGCATTTCTGTATCCCTACATACCCCAGATGTAGGAAGACAGGGAAAGAATAACAGATTTCAGGATTGATGGACAAGTCCCTGATTTTCTTTTACATTTTGTCACGGGACTTCAAATTCAATTGAGCGGCACACTTATTGTGTTACACCCTCAAATTTCCACGTGTGTGACCTTACAAAATATAACTTGCAAAAATACTTATCAAGAACCTTATAAATCCAGGAAGGATCTTGATAATGACTGTTCATTTTAAATCCAATGAACAAAATGTTAACAATACATTTTGCAGTATTTAAAATTTAAATAAACTTTATCATCTGTTCCAGGAATAGTCTTTCCAAATAGAATGTTCCTCCAGCTACCATGTTAAGTACTGAGACATCTAAAGCCACTTTCATACCTGTAACTGGTCCCAGGAATTAACAGCCAATTGGCCTAAAAATGGTCGAGTGCGGAATGAAAATCACCTCAATGCCTGCGTGAGGTGACTTCATCTTGCACTGGGGATAGATGGCCTCGATCCCGACTGCAAACCCCAGTGTCTACAGATGCCGGCATTGCAATCAGCCAAGTGTAGAATGGACAATTGCATTCATTGAGTGAAGGAACATGAAAAAAGATGAAGGTATAAACTTTGCCGTGGGAAAGCTGCAGCAGGAGAGAGAAAGTGCTAGCAATAAATTGCAATAGCGGAAAATTTCTAAACAGTGTGGGAAAGTTGGTAGTGCTAACACTCACAATTTATAGAGACCATGGGAAAAGTGATGGCAGACCTGCCTTCCCAAAATTCCATGCGGCAGAGAAACCCTTCCATGAGTGTTTTGTGAATGCATCCATGCACACAGCTCTTTCTCTGCCACAAGAGATTCTGGGAGGCCAGGTTGACCATTGCTTTATCAATTGAGCGCAATAACGCTACCAACTTTCCCATGCTATTTAAAAATTGTGCCCTGTTGCTATTTATTGCGAGCACTTTTCCACGGTCCCCTATAAAGGTTTATATAGGTGGGAACACCAACAGCAAGAGTTGAAGGGCTCATGCTGTGCTGTACATAAAGCTTAATTATGTTATAATTAAGCATGATTAATTTTATTCATAAAACATTGATCAAGATTTAGGGCAGGTCCACCATCACTTGATGCATCATAATGTCACCAGTAGAAGGTGGAACAGTCCTAACCCTGGGGATGGCTCCTTCCAAGTGAGAACATGTGCAGTGTCCCAGTTAAGATTGGTCAAGTTTGAACAGCAAAACTGCCATTCCTATGCTGGGACACTGAACAGCTAATTCAGTGGGATACAAGTGTAAAAGGGCCTTAAGTCACACCGAAAATACAACGTCAGGGAGCAATAGATTATGGAATTGGCTGATTGTTTACTCTAATTTTAGTTGCAAACACGACAAGTGATGTATTGATAGTATCATTATTGAAATTGCATAATTATACTTGTTATTCACAAGAAAAAGTTACAGTGTCCATTGAAAGAACAAAAATTCAAAGTACTGTAGTTCTGTTTCAAGTGGCTTAAATACTTGTTATCCGCCATCACTTCAATAAACAATGACAGAAAATGTTCCACATTTTCTTCATGGCAACGTCTTCATTTGATTAAATATTTCAGATAATTTGTGAAAATGACATAACCAGTCCTTTTATTTTAAATTTTATTAGATCTTTAAGACTCAGAAGTGACTAAAACCAACCAATAATTTCAAAGGGAAGTTACAAAGAGCAAGGAACTGTCTCCGTGGTATCAAAATATTCTGCAATCTGAATCTTTTCTCACTGGTTATTTTACAGTAGAGTTCTAAGCCTTGCAGCAATCCTTGTTCCTATAAAGCACACTGAGTCCTCGGCGTGTCAGTCAGTGAGTTAGAGGTAAAGGGTAGAGAAAGGCTAATCAGGATGAAATGAGATTAAAGGCTGTCTAATTTTACAGCAACTGTGATCCATCAGGCACTACGAATTTGACAGTGGAAATGAATGATAGAGAAAGACAGGTGGGGCTGTACATTTCACTGATTTATCCTGAAACGTGCTGGGCTTTATTTTATTGAGTGAACATGACCACGTTCATCATAACTGTCATCTAAAACCACTTCGGCAGATTCAAAAAACGGTTGCATCAGCACTAAAGTGAGATCCGGATAACAGCAGCAATCAGAAGGAATTGACATGCAGCGCAATCTCCATGCTCGATTTAAAAATGTATTTTGTGTTTTACCACATGCTTCACACTGCAATAAGTGAGGGAGTACAGCAGCACAAACATTTCTACTTGGAGCAACAACAAGCTTCTGCAAGGCAGCTCCGATGCACTCCCTTTCACACAAATTCCTCTCGGTGGCCTGGGCAGTGTGACAGAGGGGGCATCGCAATAAGGCATGCATGATCTCATCTGGACCTATGATGCAGTTAGAATTGTCCTTGGAATAAAGTGCACACTTCTTTAAAGCTGAGTGTCACTGATGATACCTTAAAACTGGATGCAGACGGGGTGACAGTGGGACTCGAGAGAGGTGAGGCCTATAGCATCTCCACAACCTCAACTATTCACATCAAACAGATACTCAAAATCAAAAACCCCTTGCTCAATGAGGAATATGAAATTCGTACTAATATGAATGAAAATGACAAAGTACTGGTTGTGTTTATAACTTTACACATTTCTCAAGGTTTGAACTCCCATTTTATGACTTTACAATATACAAATGTCATTCCTGATAGAACTTGCTGACGAGTTGTGACAGAATAAGTAGGATTCCTTTCTCTAGAAAAGAGTGACCCAAAAGAAAATTCTTATAGGGTAGACACAGATGCTTCTAAAACTCAGGCTACAAATCAGTCACAAATAAATCTGGTTGGGAATTCAGAGAAAATCCCAGAAGAGAATAGGACTAGGGAACTTGTTGCCTCAAGGAATAGTTTTAGTGAATGTTAAGGAATGATTTGTGAGGAAGACAGCCAAAACAATACATGAAAAAAAAATGATGATGCTGTTGGGGTCAGTGATCAAGGATCAAGCAGAGTGAAACACAAAAATCTGCAGATGCAGTGATTATAGTGAAAACATAATACTGGAAAGACACAGCAGGTCGAAGAGTGTACTTTATATAGCCAAGACAAAGAACGCTGTGTAACCTGCTGGGCTTCTCCAGCACTGCGTTCTTATTATATTCAAGTGGAGCATGGATTATATCTTGGGCCCCTGGGCTCCTTCCTGCATGTTCCATGTAATTCTTGGTTCCTTGGCTTGCTTTGCCACTTAGTTTCTGTTTAAGGATGTGACATGTTATTACAATTGCCTTTCTACCATTATGTATTTATTTGGCCATCCTCCAAAGCAGTGGTTCTCAACCCTTTTCTTTCCACTCCCATACCACTTTAAGTAATCCCTATGCCATAGGCACTCTGTGATTAGTAAGGGATTGCTTAAGGTGGCATGGGAGTGGGAAGAAAAAGGTTGAGAACCATTGCCCTAAAGTATTGCCTCACATTTCCCACTGGCTGAGCTCCTCCACTGCATACTTCCTCAATTTGGGAGTGGTGAATTTGTCCTAACTCATCCTTAAGAATAAGAGTCTTCACAACTGAAACCAAGATGATGAGTTCTTATTGGAACTGAAAAAAAACCACACAAATGCTGGAGAATCTCAGCAGGTCAAACAGTGCCTTAATGTAGCAAAGAAGAAGATACATCATTAACATTTCGGGCTTGAGCCCTTCATCAAGGTGTGGGGGAACATGAGAGATATCCCCAAGTAGTGGTGGTGAGGAACATGGAGAAAAACAGGATGGTCATTGACTACAGTCAGATCATTAACAGATACACACAGCTCAACGCGTACCCTCTTCCTCACGTATCAGATATGGTAAACCAAATCTCACAATATTGGGTTTTCTCCAACATCAAACTAAAGTCAGCATACCAGTCCCCCATCCACCCAGAGGGCCATCAATATACTGGTTTCGAGGTGGACGGCTACTAACACCATTTCCTGTGGATTCCCTTTGGCATCACGAACGGGGTCACGGTCTTCCAGCAGGAGATGGGCCGAATGGTAGACTAGTCTGAGCTGTGGGCCACAATCCTGTATCTGGACAACATCACCAAATGTCTCCAGGCTGCTAGGCTCCTTAACCTCATTTTTTTTAAAAATTGGTCATCTTTCAGTTTGAAGAAGACACATTGTTGTGCCGAAAGTGACTTTGCAGTCCCAGTCTGGAAACACAAAGTCTAGCACAATGGAGGCACTGGAAATGCATTGTTGTAGCAACTGTGCCTGCTGCTCTGTGATGTTGTTCACTGACTTCCACCAGTTTTGGCAATGCCTGTCTTCGAAACCCGTGTAGGCTTTATCGCACAGGGCTCACCAACAGGATCTGTCAGCAGCTGCAGCTTCTAGTTCTCTTTCCTGATGTTACAGTAGAGTAGGGTTTCCTTCACAGCATCTTTATAGCACTTGCAAGGACGACCATGAGATCTCCTTCTGGTCTTCATTGCACTATAGAGCAACTGGTAAGGCATACAGTGGTCATCCATTCTGATGACATGTCCTACCCACCATATCTGGGCTCAATGTTGGGGATTTCACATGACCAAAGGCCTCCAGGTTGGAGCCATGGTCTTGCCAAAGGATGCCAAGGATAGAATGGAGGGTGCACATGTGGAATTTCTCCAGTTGTTTGGTGCGACGGTATTGAGTCCAGGTCTCACATCCATATAGGAATGAAGGGATGACCACAGCTCTGTAGACTTTCAGCTTTGACAAGATGGAGACATTATGTTGATTGAGCACTCTGGTATGTGGCCTCCCCAGAGCCTGGCTGATCCTGGAGTCAATTTCTTTGTCCAAAGACCCATCACTCAAGATGATGCTCCCCATGTATTTGAAACTGCTTACATTTGTCAGCTGGGTGTCTTCAACAGTGATTTTTGGTTCTTTGGTGTTTGGCATGGATTGATGGAATACTTCAGTTTTGTTCAGGTTCATGGTCATGCCAAAAAGTGTAGCAGCATCTAAGAATTTGTTCAGCACTTACACACAGTCATCAGCAAAAAAGGTTTCGTGAATGACTATGTAGAGGCAGTTTGTCCATGCATTCAAACGGCAAAGGTCAAAGAGCAAGCCGTCCAGTCGGTACTTGATGTACACTCCCTTCTCCAGACCTTAGACAGCAAGTGTCAACATGCAAGTGAAGAGTGGATTGAATGACACTGGGGTTAGTACATAACCCTGCTTCACCCATTTGAAATGGCAAAACAGCTGATGTATCAAAACTGCAGAAGACCTGTCCTGACATTCCATCATGGAGCAGTTGAACATAGGAACATAGGAAGTAGGAACAGGAGTAGGCCAAAAATGGCCCATCGAGCCTGCTCCGCCATTCAATAAGATAATGGCTGATCTAATTTATGACCTAACTCCACCTATCTGCCTTCTCCCCATATCCCCTAATTCCTCTATCATGTAAAAATTTATCTAACCAAATTTTAAATATGTTTAATGAAGCAGCCTCAGCCACTTCCCTGGATAGAGAATTCTAAACATTCACTACTCTCTGGGAAAAACTATTTTTCCTCATCTCAGTCCTAAATCTACTCCCCCGAATCTTGAGACTGTGTCCTCTCATTTTAGTTTCCCCGGCCAGCTCAAAAAACCTTCCTACATCTATCCTATCTATACCCTTCATAATCCTATATATTTCTATAAGATCTCCTCTCATTCTTCTGAACTCGAGCGAATACAATCCTTGACGATTTAATCTTTCATCATAAGTTAACCCCTTCATCCCAGGGATCAACCTAGTAAACCTCCTCTGGACCATCTCCAAAGCCAGTATATCCTTCCTCAAATATGGAGACCAGAACTGGACACAGTACTCCAGGTGCGGTCTCATCAGTACCTTATACAGTTGCAATATTACCTCCCTACTCCTGAATTCAATTCCTCTAGTGATGAAGGCCAACATTCCATTTGCCTTCTTAATAACCTGCTGCACCTGCAACCTAACTTTTTGTGATTCATGCACAAGTACTCCCAAGTCCCTCTGCACAACAGCATGCTGTAGTTTTTCACAATTTAATCATCTTTACGAATTTCATTGGGCATCCATAAGGAGTCAGGATGGTCCAGAGAGCCTCCCTGTTTACAGTCTCAAATGCCTTTGTCAGGTCAATGAAGACAGAGTAAAGAGGCTTGTTCTGCTTGATGCACTTTTCCTAACTTGTCTCATGGCAAATAACATGTCCACTGTACTCTGTTCTGGCTGAAAGCTGCACTGCGCCTCTGGGAGATTCCTTTCCGAGACAGTGGCGTCTGTTCAGGAGGATATGGGCGAAAACTTGCCTGTGATGGACAGCAGTGAGATACCCCTGTAGTTATCGCCGTTTGATTTGCTTCTCTTATTTTTGTAGAGAGTCATAATAAGAGCATTGTGGAAGTTGTCAGGCATCTCCTCTGTGATCCAGATGTCTTGAAACATCTGTAATGCATTTGAGTTTTGAACTTGTAGATCTCATCAAGAATACCATCCTGTGCTGTTGCTTTATTTGAATTCATCTACGAGAAGGCTTTATTGATTTCATCAATAGAGGGCAACAGGTCTAGGTCATCCAGGACTGGCTGCTAAGGGATGTGCTGTAAGACATCAGGACCAACTTTGGATGGTCTATTGAGTAAGATGGAAAAGTATTCAGCCCAGCTGCTTTTCAGTCCTCCTGGTCTTTGATCAGGTTTGACTCATCTGATGACAACAAAGGGGAGCATCCTGATTTAAAAGGACAATAAACTGACTTTATGGCACTGAAAAACTCTCTGATGGCTTGCATGTCTGCCCAGCGTTCCACCTGCTCAGCTTTTCTCTACCACCACATCATTCATTTCTCACAGTTCCTCCTGTGCTTTGGACTGCAGATGTTTAAACTTGTCTTTCTTTGAGACAGATGATGGGTCATTTTGCCAGT
The DNA here is from genome assembly GCF_036971445.1 of Narcine bancroftii. Classification (NCBI taxonomy): domain Eukaryota; kingdom Metazoa; phylum Chordata; class Chondrichthyes; order Torpediniformes; family Narcinidae; genus Narcine; species Narcine bancroftii. Next base: position 310,134,932 of record NC_091470.1, on the reverse strand, counting down.
CTGCATAGATCTTGTTCTTGGCCCGAAGGGCTGCAGAAATGGTCTTGTGGTTTTCGTCAAACCAGTCTTGATACCCTCGTGTTTTCATTCCAAGTATAGTCGTTGCAGTCTGCATGGCAACATCTTTGAATTGCTTCCACTTTTCAGAACAGGTTCCCACAAGTGGTGAATTGCTGGAGAGTTTTTCATCAAATGGATCTTGAAAACATTGGACTTGACCTGGATCTTGCAGTCTGGTGATGTTGAATAACACTCTGTCTTTGATTGTTTATGATGCAAAGGAGCTACAAGCAGGTTGAGGACTGACCGAACCAGCCTGTGATCTGCCCAAAAATCAGCACCTTGCCTGGCCCATGCGATGGTGACATCTTGAAGGTCACACTGGCATATGATGACATAGTCAGGTAGGTGCCAGTGTTTGGACCTGGGATGCATCCAAGTTGTTTTGTACTTGTTTGCAAGTCTGAACATCATGTCGACACACTTACTCAGAAGCAGCAGGCCATTACTGTTTGATTTTCCCACTCCACGTCTCCCAAGGTCTCCGTCCCAGTTGTCGCTATCTATCCCCACCCTAATGTTTAAGTCGCCCAAGCTGACAAGTTTGTCGCTGGTGGGGGTTGTCCGAATAGTCTGGTTCAGGTCCTCATAGAAACTTTTCTTGTCTTCATCTGAACTCACGAGAGTTGGTGCATAGACACTGACAATGGTGATATTCCGGGACTTAATCAAAGGAAAGTGGAACTTCATGATTCCAGTGGGTAGGGTTGGGATATTATTCAGCAGAGCAGTTTTGATTGAAAAACCTACTCCGTGGATTCTCTCGTCAGTTTGTGGTTTTCCTTTTCAAAAGAATGTATATCCACTCGCTGATTCCTGTAATGAACCCTGGTCTCACTGAGGGTAGCGATGTCAATGCAATAATGGCAAAGTTCAGCCACTATAAGTTCTGTTCATCTTTCAGGCCTTGCCATCTTGTCTCTATCCAGCAAGGTGCGAACATTCCAGGCTCCAAAAATGAGTTTTCTTTGATTTATTTTTCTTGTATATCAACTGCTAAAGAGATGATTTGCTGCCACAGTTAGCTTGCCAGATGCTATTGTGAGGCAGGCAATGTTTTGGGGTACCTTTTCTAACCCCCTCCCTCATGTGAAGGTGGGCAGAGTTGTCCTAAAAAGGACTGCCCAGTCACCCTGGATAGCTCTGCTGCCCTGGGTACAGAGACAAATGACCACTGGTCCAAAGGGCATCTACATGCATGTTTGTGGCTACAACTGCCAGTGGTCATCTCCACCTGTTGCTTCACCACTCCCCCATTGCCACAGGATTTGATGAGTTGGGTTAACTGAAATGAATTGCACAACAGAAAAACTGTGCTTGATAGAGTTTTAAGTGGAACAGCCATTGCACAGGGGTGATCCCACTCTTTCGGCAGAAGAGACCTTGATCCAGTGTACAGACAACTGTTATGGCTGGAGACCATTCTTATTGCAGTCTATGTGTTTTGTCATGCTCTTAGTGCTCCACAACGCCTGCTGGGCCTGCCTTCTTGACCGTTGGACCATTAATCAGTCTCTTCCACTCAATCTGCCAGGGCCAGACTTCACACGCTGGGATAGAAAGATCCCTTACTGTACTGAGGGTCGAAGACCTATTGGCTACCCTCATCTGGTTTAGCCCGTCTGCCAGGACAGTTTACCAGGGTGTGGCTGCTATATGTGCTACAAACTACTTGGAGGCACAGGTAAGAGCTGAATGTCAAGTGGGGTCCAAAGGTGGATGAGCTGCCTGAATAGGGCATGGCAGGCCCATCCCACCAGAGGTGCTATCCTTTCCTAGACACCTCATGAGTATTTCGCACAACCCACCTTGCCATCCTTGGGTGCGTCATGGAGACTGGAGTCATCGGCCCTGACCCCAATCGTATGCGTCCACTTTTGAAACTTCCCCCTTCCTCACAGCCTCAAAGCCCTGAAAAGGTGCCTGGGCATCGTTTCATATCACTGTTTGTATATTTATCTGTCTGGGCACGTCCATTGGCTGTCTGAACCTGTGGCTCCTCCCACAGACTCCTGAATAAAGGTGACTGTTTCACAGTCCCCTCCCCAGTTCAGGACAGTCAACTGGCATGGACGTGGTTCCATTCTATTGTGAATAAAAGCCTATCAGTTTCCAGACTTCCAGTCTCTTGGACTTCTTGATGGTGCATTCATTACATTTGTCACAGAGTCTTGAATAGAGACATGTTATGTTTCCTCATTTATAGGGATAGTTTTCAGCTGCAAATGAGCAGCACAAAGACTTTGTGAATGTGGGAATAAATAAATGAAAATGGTAAAACACAGAAGTCTGTTGACACTGAGGTTGCAGTAAAAACATCATGCAGGAGAAACTCAGCATGTCGAACAGTGCACTTTATGTAGCAAAGATAAAGATACATAAATGTTTCGGGCTTGAGCCCTTGACCTACTTTCCCCTTGCACAGGACCCCACCACAGCACATCAAACCACCGTCTCCAACACTATCTCCAATCTCATCACCTCTGGTCACTTCCCTCCCACAGTCTCCAATCTCATTGTTTCCCATCTCCACACTGCCTTATTTTATCTCTTACCCAAAATATACAAATCCAATTATCTGGTAGACCCACTGTTACCACATACTCCTGCCCCACCAAACTAATATGGTCTTACCTCAACTCCATCTTTGCTCCCCGGTCCAATCAGTCCCTACCTACATTCACGATACCTCATATGCCCTTCATCTCTTCAATGACTTCCAATTCCCTGAACTTGACCGTCTCATTTTCACCATGGTTGTCCAATCCCTTTACACCCCCACCCCCTATACAAAAGGTCTCAAAGCTCTTTGTTTCTTTCTTGACAAGAGAACAAACCAGTGACCCTCCACCACCACCCTCCTCCACCTGGCAGAACATGTTCTCGCTCTTAATAACTTCTGCTTTGACTCATCCCACTTTCTTCATATCAAAGGAGTAGCCATGGGTACCTTATGGGTCCCAGCTATGCCTGCCTGTTTGTGGGCTTTGTGGAGCTATCCACACTGCAAGCTGATGCAGGCAAAGTCCCTCAACTCTTCCTCTTCTATATTGTCAACTACATCAGGGCTGTCTCAAGCACCCATGTTGTGCTCGTCATTTTCATTCACTTCACTGCCGAACTCCATACCAATCTCAAATTCACCCAGTCCATCTACAGCAACACTCTCCCCTTTCTTGATCTCTCTGTCTCCATCTCGGGAGACAAACTTTCCTTTGACCTATTTTCTTTCTTTCTTTGGCTTGGCTTCGCAGACGAAGATTTATGGAGGGGTAATGTCCACATCAGCTGCAGGCTCGTTTCGGACTGAAATCCCACAACTATCTTGACTTCACACCCAGTCCCCTGCAAGGATTCGATTCCTTTCTCCCAATTTCTCAATCTCTGCCTTACCTGTTGCTAAGAGGAAGCCTTCCAGTCCAAATCATCTGAAATGCCCTCCTTCTTCCACTAAGGTGGCTTCCCTTCCACTCCATCACCTGCATCTTCTCCATTTCCCACACATCTGCCCTGGCCCCCTCTGACCCTAGATGTAACAAAGAAAGGATTCCCTTTGTCCTCACATATCACCCTATCAGCTTCTGCATCCAACACATTATTCTCTGTAATTTCCACCACCTTCAACATGATCCCACCAGCAAACACATCTTCCCCTCTCCTCTTTCCATGGGGACGACTCCCTCCAGGACTCCCTGGAACACATCCCTTCCCACCAATTGCCCCCTTGGCAGCGTTCCTCTCCATTCACAGAGTCATCCCTCTTCCCTCTGCTTCCTCATGTGCCCTCCTTCCCTTATCCACCTATTACCTCCTGCCTCTGGAACTGTACACTTCCCTCTGCCCCTCCCCCACCATCATTATGTTCAGGTTTCACATTTGGGTAACCAAGCATGAAAAGGTGGTTATGTATCTTTATCTTTGCTACAGACAGTACACTGTTTGATCTACTGAGTTTCTCCATTGTGTTTTTATTGAAAATGGTATCAGTCAAAAACATTTGAGTTTGTGACCAATACTCTGTTCATCCTTGCATTTGTGAGGCTGCGTATGAAATCACTAACAGTACTGTTGTAGCACTGGTGACTAAAGTACCATCTTTATCTCATTAAACAATACTACAGATGGTATAACGGCAGCATGCACACTTCAATCCAAGACACTCCAGTTAATATGTGCTGTAATGGAAACAGTCAAAGAAACATCTGCTCAGATATAATTTGTTTGTTATAATGTGCAATAAAAAATAATTCAGCTGATGGTCACTGGGCTGAAGATAAGACCATTCTTTGCTATACATGGAATAAAAAAGGCTTCGTTTGCATATATTCCATGTTCAGATTTGTTGCTGTCACTTTCCAGTTATTTTTATGTAGCCATGCCATTTTGATTTCCATGCTATCCCAGTTCAGTGGAGGGCTTGGAAATATTAAGTCTTAGTACCAATGTGTGGCTTGGATATGCCAAGGAATCGTTGGTTAATTTGATCTAATGTTATTTGATATAAGACATACAACATTACAGCACAGTACAGGCCCTTTCAGTCCATGATGTTGTGCTGACCTATATACAGTATACCTACCAAAAAGAACCTAACCCCCTTCCTCATAACACTATTTTTCTTTCATCCACGTTCCTATCTAAGAGATTCTTAAAATCCACCCATTGTTCCGGTCTCCACCATCACCCTGGAAATACATTCCAGGCACCCCCAACACTTTGTAAAAAAAACATACACCTGATATCTCCCCTAAACATTTCTCCCTTCACTTTGCACAGATGTAATCTGGTGTTTGCTACTCCCGCTCTGGGAAAAAGGGCTGACTATCTACCTTATCTATGCCTCTCATAGTCTTGTAGACCAATTTTAAGTCACCTCTCATCCTTCTTCATTCCAAAGAGAAAAGCCCTAGCTCTGATAACCTTGCTCATAAAATATATTTTCCAATCAAGCCAACATCCTGGTAAATTTCATCTGCATCCTATCCATAGCTTCCACAGCTTTCCTATAAATCAGGTGACCAAAAATGAACACAATGGTTAAGGTTTATTCTCAGCAGAGAATAAACATTAGCTCACAGCTCCTGAACTCAATCCCCTGAGTAGTAAATCCAGCATACCATAGGCCTTCTTAACTATCGTATCTACCTGAGCAGAAACCTTGCGAGATCTATGGATTTGGACACCCAAGCTCCCTCTGTTCTTCCACACTGTTAAATATCCTACCATCCTCAGCTTCAAGTTTGACTCTGCCTTCAAATTTGACCTTCCAAAATACATCACCTCACAATTATTTGCCACTTTTCCACCCAATTCTGCATCCTCTCTATATCCTGTTGTAACCTATAACAACCTTCAACACCATCCACAAAACCTCCAATCTTCGTATCATCCACAAATCTACTGATCTATCCCTTTACATCTTCATCCAAGTCATTCATAAAAATCACAAAGAGCAGGGGTCCCAGGGCAGATCCCTGAAGAACTTCACAAGTCATTGATCTCCAGGCAGAATACTTTCCGTCCATTACTATGCTCTGCTTTCCACAGGCAAGCTAATTCTGAATCACCGCAGCCAAGGTTCCATGGATCTCATGCATCATGACTTTCTGCACAAGTTGTGCATGGGGGGGCCTTGTCAATGCTATATAAAATCCATATACACCACATCTACCACCCTACCCTCATCAATTTCTTGTTACTCCCTCAAAAACTCAATTAGGCTCATGAGGCATGACCTTCCCCTCACAAAGACATGTTGATCATCCCTGAGAAGACTACTTCTCTGGCACGATCTCTTAATCTCAACATGTTCCAGCACATAAGCTTGATCTATTCTGACCTCACTTTGACCAAGGTCCTTTTCACTGGTGAATACTGAAGCAAAGTATTCATTTAGGACCTCCACAAACTCCTCCACCTCCAGGCACATGTGCCTCCTTTACCCTTCAATGTCACCACCTTCATTCTCATTCTTCACATATGCACAGAACGTCCCCTCCTCGGTCTTTTCTCAAGATCCTAGAACCATAGTGCCTACCATACACATGGTTAACAAGTTCCAAGCAAATTCAGTGCTATGGAAAAAATGCACTATTCAAAGCATTATTACAATGTCTTTCTTTGGCTTGGCTTCGCGGACGAAGATTTATGGAGGGGGTAAAAGTCCACGTCAGCTGCAGGCTCGTTTGTGGCTGACAAGTCCGATGCGGGACAGGCAATGTACTTCAATGTAATACATCCCAATCCTATAATTATTTATTCTTTTATCTAGAAAACTTAATGCAAACATGTGCACAAAATATTAAAAATGGATATATATTATAACCTTTCCAAAACTGTGTTAAAGTGATTGGATTTTTCTCCTGTTTTAGGTATAATGGCTTGAGAAAATGTTAGTCACACATAATAAGCCTTGAACGTAGCAATGCGCCCTGATCAATGGGCTTTAGCAATGAGGTTGTGTTTGGCAGCAAAAAAATTATTTTGCATTTTCATTCAACTCAGAAATAGCTGTTGAATGAGCTGGTGCATTGTCAAACAACAACAAAATTTTAAAATTCAAGTTATCTCTGCAGTTATGTTCAGTTGCAGGACTAAAATAGGTTGTGAACCGATGAAACAATTGTCTTGTCACTCAAGCTTTTCTATTTGCTCACCATATTACAGGAAGCGCACTTTTTGGTTATAACTATATTAAAATTATAAATCGTGTAATATCAAAACCCGGGCTCTACAAAACCATGTTATGCAGGATATGGCTGTAATTCTCATGAGCCCATCTTGTTTTTTGCATGCTTTTTCCTCTTCACCAGCTGCCTCACTGGTTTTGTCAACCACGGTTCCCTTTTCCTACCATATTTTCCTTGAATCAGCTGGACAAACCTATCCAGAATCCCGTGCAAGTTGTCCCTAAACAACCTTCACAATACTTCTATGATCTTTCCCGAGAACATCTGGCTAATCAAAAATCTATAAATCTCTCCCTTAAATATACCCAAATGATTTGGCCTCCACAACCACCTGCAGAAACAAATTCCGGACACTCACCATCCTTTGGCTAAAGAAATTCCTTGCATTCCTGTTCTAAGTGGATGCCCTTCAATCCTGAAGTTGTGCCCTCTTGTCCTAAACTCTCCCACCATGGGAAGCAGACTTTTTACATCTACTCCATCCATGCCTTTCAACATTCGAAATGTATCAATAAGATTCCCTTCATTCTCCTAAATTCCAATGAGTACAGGCCAAGAGCCATCAAAAGTTCCTCATATAATAACCCTTTCATTTCCAATCATCCCTGTGAATCTCATCTGAACTCTCTCTAGCATCAGCACATCCTTTCTTAAATGAAGAGCCCAAAACTGCTCACAATAATCCAAGTGAGGTCTCATAGTGCCTTAACATCACATCCCTGCTCTTATATTCTATTCCTCTTGAGTGAGGGCCAGCATTGCATTTGCCTTCTTTACTACTAACTCAACCCACAGTTGAGTTATCCTGCACAAGGACTCCCAGGACCTTTTCCATCTGGGTATTTTCAATTTTCTCCCCATTTGAAAAAAAGTCTGCATGTTTATTTCCTCTACCAAAGTGCATGACCATACACTTTTCAACAGTGTATTTCATTTGCCCCTTCTCCTAAACAGACTAAGCTCTTCTGTAGCCTACCTGTTTCCTCACCACCACCTACTTCTCCACCTACCTTCATATCATCTGCAAACTTTGCCACAAAGCCATTCATTCCAGAATCTAAATCACTGACATACAATATAAGCAAAAAAAAAGTGGTCCCAACACCAACCCCTGTGGAACACCATGAGCAACTGGCAGCCACCAAGAATATGATCTCTGTATTCTGATTCTCTGCTTCCTGCCAGTCAGCCAATGCTCTAGCTTGCTAGTATGTCTCCTGTTATACCATGGGCCCTTATTTGTGAAGTCACACACACACGTTTGCATTTGGTGTTTTTGCAATACTGTTTAAATCTTATAAAAATATTTTAAAAATAAATTGTATGTGCGCATATATAAATACACACACAAACACACATATTATATATAGATATATATAAATATATATATACACACACAAACACATATATATATCTATATATAATATAGATATATATCTATATATATCTATATATAAAATATATATACACAATGGTAATATATTGTAACCTATGACCATATCCTCCTTTGCAATGGCCACCCTACCTCATGTGCGGCACCTTTACAAAGGCCTTTTGAAAATCCAAAACACAACGCCCACTGCAACTCCCTTATTGAACCTGCTTGTCACCTATTCAAAGAATTCCAATTGGTTTGTCAAGCAAGATTTTCCCTTATATAGCCGAGTTTGTCATCTGCCTCCAAGTACTCCATTACTTCATTCTTGACAATCAACTCTAACATCTTTCCAACCAGTGACAACAGGCTAACTGGCCCATAATTTCCTTTCTGCTGCCTCCCTTCCTTTTTGAATAGTGGGGTGGCATTTGTAATTAGCCAGTCCTCCAGGACCATGCCCAAATCTATTGATTCCTGAAAGCTTATTTCCAATGCCTCCACAATCTCTACCACTCTTTCTTTCAGAACCCAAGGGTGCAATCTATCTGGTTCAGGAGACCTATCTGCCCTTAGTCCATTCGGTTTTCTGAGAATCTTCTCCCTTGACATAATAACTGCACTCACTTCCCTTCCCTGATACCCTTTGACATCCAGTACACTGAAAATGTCTTCCCCATTGAAGACTGATTGATGCAAAATATTCATTTAGTTCCTCTGCTATCTCCTGGTCTCCGATTATTATTGCTGCAGTATCATTTTCTAGTGGTCTTGTAACTACTCTCACCTTTCTTTGACTCTTGGCATTACTTGAAAACATTTTTTAATCCTCTTTGTTATTACTTTCAAATTTCATCTTTTCCCTGCTTGTTTTTTTTGTTACTTTCTGAAAGTTTTTAAAAACTTCCCAGTTCTCTATCTTCCCACTAATTTTTCTTCCTCTTGCTTTTATGTTGGCTTTGACTTCCCTTGTCAGCCACAATTGTGACATTATTTTCATTTGAATATTTCCTCACATTTGATATGTAATTATCCTGCATCTTCCTCATTTTTTTGCAGAAACTCCATCCATTGCTGCTCTGCTGTCCTCCCTACTGGTGCCCACTTCCATTCTACTTTGGCCAGTTCCTCTCTCATGTCACTGTAATTCCCTTTACCCAATTGAAATACCGACACATCTGGCCTTTGTTTCTCCTTTATTTCAGTACATCAGTAGCCAATAAACTAGTTGTTTATTTCCAAATTAAAATTAAAATCTTTGAAATTCATGGCAGATTCGCTGAAATGAAAGAGATCTGTCATCACTATTTGAGATGCCAACACTCATGACAAGAAAAAACTCCAGAGGGTTGTTAACTCGTCCTGTGGCATCAAGGTTACCAGTTTTAACTTCATTGAGGACATCTACAAGAGTTGTCATAAGAAAGCAGTTTCTATTCTCAAGGACCCCCACCATTCAGGCCATGCCTTTGTCACTCTGCTACCATTGAGAAAAAAGGTACAGGAGTCTGAAGACAAGCACTCAATGGCATAAGGACAGCTTCTTTCCCTCTGCCATCAGATTCCTGAATGAATAATGAACCACAGAAACTGCCCTACTTTAACTTTAACCTTTTTTTGCATTATTATATTTATTTTTGTAAGGTGGTTTATATAAACGTTTGCACTGGTGATGCTACTACAAAACAACAAATTTTATGACATGCTCATGACAAAAAATTTTGATTCTGATACTGGAAATCTTGTGGTGATCCAGATTCAAAATAGACTTCCACACTTTTCAAATGTTGTACAGGCTAAGGATGTGGCACTGAATAAAAGAGTCTCACATGACAGATAAGATTACTTTAAGAATAATTAACGGCAGCGAGTCTTATATTGTATTAAGAAGTTTATGGTTTACTGATTGAATGTTAAACTCAACCTGTACAAAATTCTACATGTGACCTTCCTTCGTTAAAGCTGCTATAACATGAAATTCACTTTCATAATTCTGACCTAAAACACATGATCATTCATACTTCCCTCTCAGTCAGGCCTCAATTCCATGTGGAACTTGTGCAGGCATCTGGTGCTTACTTCAGTTCAAGATGTTAAACTGAAACCATCTCTGTCGTTTCCAGTGGGTAAATAAGATCTTTGACACTATTTTAAAAAAAAGGATAGTTCTATCTGGATAATTTATTTGTTCTTACTTACCAACCTTTATTCCTCAGTTGGAATGTAATTAAGCCAATCATCATATTGCTTGTCAGAAGTCGTTCCTGTCACAGGTTATCCACAATGGAGCAAACCTTGCATGGAGCCACAGTACACAAATGTGTTGGAGTAACTCAGCAGGTCACCAGCATCCAGGGAAAGAAAAAGGCAGTCCATGTTTCGGGCCTGAGCCCTTCTTTAGGTGTCATTGAAATCTATTTAGACCTGATTGCGAACAGCCCTCTGCTTAGCAAAGTGCACCTGCAGACACAACCAATCCGCCGTGAATTTCAAAGATTCTGATTCTTTGGGATTCAGATTCTCTGAGATGCACTGGAAGGGTGTTGTGCTGATGGCTGTCCCTGCCTCCTGGCTCCACCCCCATCTGCTCACATATAACCCTAGTTTCCCGCCTAAACCAAGAACCTTTCTGAAGACTACTGTGAGACCCTACCCATAGTTATAAGCTACTAAAAGCATTTGTTCTCCCTCGAGTCATGAGAGCTTTTATCACGCTACTCCCTATGATCTCTTTTATCTGTTAGTCTGTGCTTCTCCCCTGCCCCTTCCACTCCTCTCCTCCCCCACCTTTATATTCAAAGGTCTGCCACATTTTCCTTACACCTAATGTTATAAACTGAGGAATCCTGGGACTATTTTATGCTAGAGCATGAACATTAATACTGTAAGAGCCACATCACACTTGAGAGTGGTATATACGCGGTGAGATCTATATGCATCCCAGTAGCCTGATGCGAGTAAAGAAATGTGCTGTAAACTTACAAGTCTTTCTAGTGTTTATTAAGACTTCAGATGGTACAACCCAGACACAATATGGTGGCAGTGGTGGGATCGATCAAAACCCACTCCATAAAGAAAAAAAAATGAAATAAACACAAAGAGAAGGAAACAAAGAAAAAGCACCACTATCTGATAACCAGTGCTGGAGAAGAAAATGTCCGCAGCCGCAGCAATGCAGTGAACTGAGATTCACTGGTAGGGTGTTGTGCTGATGGCTGGTCCTGCCTCCCAGCTCCACCCCATCACCCCATCCTGGTTTCGTGCCCAAACCCAGAACCCTTCTGAAGACTACAGTTAAACCTTACCCTTAGTTATAAGCTAATAAAAGCGTTTGTTCACTCTCCAGTCATGAGAGCTTTTATTCACGCTACAAATTTATTAGCTTATCTCTAACAATGGAAGCGCTACTCAAGCCAGGTAACCTGCTGATAGACCCTCTGTCCCCCAACATGGCTGAGGAGTTCACATACTGGCTAGACTGCTACCAGGCCTACTTGAATGTGACCAGAGACGTCTTCCACACCAATGAACTCAGGAGGTCCGCACTCACTTCAAGAGTAGGAATGAAAGGGTATGCAATCATCAGGGACTGCTGTATGTATGATACTGCCATCGAGGCAATGAAGGCTAGGTACCTGAAGTCACAGAACAAGGTCCTAGCGAGGCACCAACTCACTCTACGTTACCAGCGGCCAGGAGAGACCATCGACGACTACGTGGTGGATTTATGGACGCTTGCCAAGAAGTGCAGGTATGAAGTAGCCAAGGGCTGCGTTCATGAGGAAGAATAGATCTGGGAAACTCTAGTCGCAGGGTCCACTTGAGGTATATGAGGCAGCGACTGCTCAAGTCAAGAAAAAAGGCCCTGGCTAGCCACATTGAGCTGGCCATATCGCTGGAACAGGCCAAGCTTGAGAATGATGACCTCAAATGCCAGCAAGCTTTCCCACCTAGGTGAGCCCTTCCAAGGACTGGCTGCTCCTGCTACTGCTACTCCTGCCCTAACAGCTGCCGCTTCCTGTGCAAGGGAATGCTTTTCCTGCAGCAAGATCCAGCATTCCCGACTTGGTTACCTGGCAAAAGACTCTGTGTTCCAGCTGTGGCAAGGAAGGACATTAGGCGAAGATTTGTCACATGAGGGGAAACCCAGGGAAGTCCATGGCCTGCACTGCTCCCAGATCTGATTTCAGCCCCAAGCCACCTGCCCCGAATTCGCCTGAACCCGCTTGTTGTGTGACATGCCAACAGAGAGTGGTGGTGAGGAAACGGCACAAAAAGGCTCAGTGGCCATCTTGCCGCAACTCAAATTCAATATCAGCACTGTCACCGTTGGAGGAAGAAGAAGGGCGGCCATCTGGCCGCACCATGAGGTCACCGCCATTTTATCCATGCAGGGCAACCCAGGACGATGGGGGCCTCTTGAGTGAAAAGCGGGAAGATAGCATCGATGGTCCTAAATCAGAACAGACCTCACCAGCTCAGCAACTCCATAGTGACTGTGAAGGTAAACAGACATTCCACTAGATGTCTAATTGACATGGACACTACTGAGAATTGCGTAGACTCACGGCCTGTGCAAAAATACAACCTGAAGATGTATCCTTCTAATTATCACATATTTCTCATGTCTCAATCCCAATCTATGCGTGTACAAAAACATTGTACAGTACATCTGTCATTCGAAGGGGGGGGGGGGGGATTCTGTTAATTTCACTTGTATATTCTTGATGAACTGTGTGTTGTTGGGTCTGGACTTCCTGTCACCTTTAAAGCATGATCTTGGAGTATTCTGGTCCCCTGCCGCCTTTAACGGTTTAGAAATGAGGGTCTCTAAAATCAGTACCCACATGCAGCCTTTCCATGCTGAATATCGAATCCCCCCCCACTTCCTGAATCTGTCCGCAGACTGAAAACCCATTGCTATTAAGAGCTGGAGGTACAGGTCAGCAGGCCCAGGCCGGGAGTTCATAAAGTCGGAGATTCAGCGTCTGCTGGAGGAGGGTATCATCGAGCCTAGCACCAGCCCATGGAGAGAACAAGTGGTAGTGGTAAAGGGGGAAAACAAGTCCAGGCTAGTAATTGACTTTAGTCAAACTATTAACAGGTACAAAACTCCTGGACGCATACCACCTCCCTTGTATTTCAAACATGGTAAATGATATCGCACAGTATCGGGTCTATTCGACCATCAACATGAAAGCTGCCTATCACCAGCTGCCGATCCATCCTGAGGACCGTCCATATACGGTGTTTGAGGCTCCCAGTCATCTCTATCAATTCCGGAGGGTCACTTTTGGTATTACTAATGGGGTTTCTATCTTCCAGAGGCAGAAGAGCAGAATGGTAGATGAGTATAGGTTGAAGGCTATCTTCCCCTACCTCGATAATGTCACCATCTGTGGCCACACCTTAGACCTGACGTCAACCTCTAGAACTTTCTCCACACAGCGAGAGCCCTGAACCTTACATAACTGACAAATGCGTGTTCAGGACTAAACGTCTGGCTATCCTTGGCTACGTGGTGAAGAATGGCATCATTTACCCTGATCCCGATAGGATGCGCCCCCTGTTAGAGATCCCCATCCTTGGGACCACAATGGCTTTGAGGAGATTCCTGGGGTTTTTCTCATATTACGCCCAGTGGATCCCTCAATACAGATAAGATTCGCCCTCTCTTAAAAGCCACTAATTTCCTACTCTCTGCTGAAGCCCAAATGGCTTTTAACTACCTACGGAACCACATTGCGAAAGCCGCCATGCATGCAGTGGATGAGAATGTACCTTACCAAGTGGAAAGTGATGCTTCAGACATAGCCCTGGCTGCTATCCTCAACCAGGCGGGCAGGCGATTGCATTTTTTTTCCACGGACATTACAAGGCCATGAGCTCCAGAACCCATCTGTGGAAAAGGAGGCTCAAGCCATTGTAGAAGCTGTAAGGCACTGGAGACACAACATTGCTAGTAGAAGGTTTATGCTCCTCACTGACCAGTGCTCAGTCTCATTCAAGTTCAATAATATCAAGAGGGGCAAAATCAAGAATGACAAAATTGCTAGGTGGAGGATTGATCTCTCCATCTTCAATTATGACATTGCCATAATGACCCTCCAGATGCCTTATCCAGAGGAAACTGTGCCTCTGCTCATACCGGCCAACTGCGGTCTCAGCATAATAAGCTCTGCCATCCAGGGGTCACCCGCATGCCTCATTTTGTTAAGGTACGCAATCTGCCCTATTCTGTAGAAGACGCCAGGGAAATGACCAGGATGTCAGGTATGTGTGGAGTGCAAACCGCACTTCTATCGCCCCACAAAATCACACCTGATCAAGTCATCCAGGCACTCCCACTGGCTCAGAGTCGATTTTAAGGGACATCTCCTTTCCACGGATGGGAACACCTTCTTCCTCTCTGTTATTGACAAGTACTCCTGCTTCCCTTTCACCTTTCCATCCCCAGACACATCCACCTCATCAGTTATGAAGGCCCTGTTCAAGTATCCCAGCTATATTCATAATGACCGAGCCTCATCCTTTATGAGTGATGAGCTCATCACGATCTGCTGGTGAGGGGCATCACATCCAGCAGGACTACTAGCTACAACCCCCAGGGGAACGGGCATGTTGAAAAGGAGAACGCCATGGTCTGGAAGGCTGTCAAACTGGCCCTGAAGTTAAAAGGCCTTCAAGACTCATGCTGGCAGGATGTCCTCCCCATTGTGCTTCATTCTATTCAGTCACCTCTATGACCAATGCTACACCTCATGAGCTTCTATTCACCTTCAAAAGAAAGTCGGCATCGGGAACTACACTCCCAGTCTGGCTCACCACTCCTGGTCCAGTCCTTCTTAAGAAGCTCGTGAGGAGAAGTAAGACTGACCCCCTGGTGGAAAGGGTGAAACTGCTCCACACCAATCCCAGGTACGCCTATGTGGGGTACCTGGATGGCAGGGAAAATACATCTCCATCAGGGACCTGGCACCTGTCCAAACAGAGGGTCCATTGCCTCAAGTGCCCTTCAAGCCATGGAGTTCATTCTCGCCACCCCCAGTCAGTGCCTCGGGGAATCCAGTTCAGGAAGAAAGTGCACCCCCTGTTGTTGAGCTGGAGACCCAACCTCCCTTTCTTCCCTCACAAGGGGAACAAGAGACCCAAGGAGTCCAAAGCCCCCTCCCCCCCCCCCCCCGGTGCTCCACCAGGATCTCCGGACCCCCAGACCACTTAAACTTGTAAATTTGTAAATAACTGTATATTTTGTTTACCACTTGTTTCTGAACCCATGTTCTCTGTCTTCATATACAGACCCTAAATTCTATACGAAGGGGTGAATGCAGTGAACTGGGGTTCATTGGTAGGGTGTTGCGCTGATGGCTGACCCCACCTCCTGGCTCTGCCCCCATCTACCTACATATAACCCTGGTTTCCCGCCTAAACCCAGAACTCCTCTGAAGACTACTGTGAGACTCTACCCTTAGTTGTAAGCTAATAAAAGCATTCGTTCTCTCTCCAATCTTGAGAACTTTTATACACGCGACAAGGATTTCATCCAGTAATGGACGGGGAAGCCAATGACATCATGAAGGCTTTCAAAAAGTTCAAGCAGAAGTGCAACCTGGCATTCAAAAGTTTCCTCAAGGGAATCACACCAGAGGAAAAGGTTAATTACATCCTTCTTTGGATGGCAGAGCAAGGACTAGACCTGTTTAATAGCAGGAAGCTGGCTGAGGAGGGAGAAAATAACCAAGAAAGGATATTATAAAAATTTTCCTCTTATTCCTCCAACCATAGAATAAAGCGATACGAGATCCAGGGATTAAAACAAGAACCTGAGGAGACAATAGATAATTTCCTCACAGGGCAAAAGAACATTGCAACAAAATGCAAGTTCAAAAAAATAGAGGAGAGAATAGTCGGCCAACTAACTGTGCTCATCCTGAAGGGCAGAAAACTCATAGGAAAAAACAGCTTGAAATTAGCAGATGCCGTAGACGCAGCTAGGACCTTTGAAGCCACTAGGAGGCAAATGCAATCCCTCTCTGTGCAGCCCAATATTCAGTGACAGAAAGGTTGGTGCCATAAAACACACACAGAGAACGCTGCAGACATCTGAGAACTGTAAGAGGTGCGGCAGACTATACCCCTTCGATGACCACAAGAAATGCCCTGCGTATGGTTCGAAGTGCAGGACCTGTGAGAAGGTAAATCACTGGGAAAAGATGTATAGATCTGATAAGAAAAGAGAGAGAAACCAAGAATACAGAAGGAAAGTACACCACGTCAAGGGAAGTGACAGCAGTGACTCCGATTCACTGACACTCGGCATTAAAACAATACTCCATGAGATGTCCAAGAAAAGTAAGGGGAAAAAAATGAATTACACACCACGATCCAAATAAAAAGAAAGATCGGAAACAAACCAACAACATTCAATTTGAAAATAAAGTGGATACAGGATCACAAAGCAACATCCTCGCGCTTAGACTGTACCCTCAGATGCTCCCCGAGTACATGGTGAATGGGTACCTGAAGAAAGGCACACTAGAAGCCATAAATATCACATTCACAGCCTACAGTGTCCCCATAATTAAACAACTAGGAAAAGTCCTAATAAAAGGCAGACATAAAGGAAATAGCATCATATGCACATTCTTTGTGGTTGACGCCAACAGACCAGCAATCCTAGGCATGAATAATTGTCAGGAATTACAGCTAATCTCTGTAAACAACGAGATCAGGGAGAAGGAAATGTCCAAGAGGATCAATAGCACCATTCCCTCCGATCACAAACAAGGCCAAACTCATGGACATGTACCCTGAATGCTTTGATGACACAGTCGGTTGCTTTGGAAATTTCAAATACCAATGCAAACCAATAATCCATGCTCCACAGAAGGTGCCAATAGAGATGAAACAAAGGCTAGAGCAGGAGCTTGAAGAAGTGGAAGAAAAACAAGCGATAGTGAAAGTGGTAGCACCAACCTACTGGTGAACTCCATTGTAATAAAGGAAAAACTGAATGGCCACCTGAGGATGTGTCTGGACTCCAAAATCAAACCAAGCAATCAAAAGAGGTCACTATCCAACACCAACGCTGGAAGACATCACTTCTGGAGTAGCAGGATCCAAAACCTTTAGCAAACTAGATGCAAAGAATGCATATTGGAACATAAAGCTGAATGAAGAATCAACACTGCTCACAACATTCAATACTCCATTCAGCCGGTACAAGCTCCTGCGACTACCTTTTGCCCTAAAGGTGAGCCAAGACGTCTTCCAGCAAAAGATAGATGAGACCTACAGAAGATGCAAGGGCACTGTTGGCATCGCAGATGACATCCAGATCTTTGGTAGAGATGGGAAAACCCACGACCTTCACCTACACAAAGTCATGGAGAGAACATGAGGGGCCGGCATCAAACTCTATGTAGACAAATGCATCATTAAGGAGAAGGAGAGCCAATTCTTTGGAATGGTGTACACCTGAAGGGGTCAGGCCAAGCCCAGAGATGATACAGCCATTGCTGAAATAGACCACCCAAAGGACATAAAGGAACTAATAACCTTCCTTGGCCCAGTCCAGTACACGAGTTCCTTCACCCCACACGTCAGACCACATAGCCAACCTCAGAGAGTTGCTGAAAGAGGATGTGGAGTTTCAGTAGTCACCATCGCATCAGCAAGATTTCGACAAGCTTAAGGAAGTGGTCTGCAGAGAATAGAAATAAGTTATGATGACAGAAAAAAAGCTGTCACATTACAAGTAGATGCTTCCATCAGAGGCCTTAGAGCAGCATTGATGCAGGAAGGAAAACCGATAGCTTTTACCTCAAAGGCTCTGACAACAGCAGAGACCCAATATGCCATTATTGAAAGAGAGCTGTTGGCAGTCGTATATGGATGTGAGAAGTTTCACAAATTCCTCTATGGGAGACTGTTTGTGGTAGAGAGTGATCATCGCCCACTGAAACACATCCAGAAAAAGAACCTAAGCAAGGCACCAGCCAGACTACAGAGGCTACTCCTCCGGCTCCAATGTTATGACTTCACATTGAAATACAGGCCAGGAAAGGAAATGGTGCTCGCCGATGCCTTGGAATGTCTTTCCCCAAACAAAAAATATTAAATAAAGGACGTGGAGATCAAGATACATCACTGAGTCAGTAACAAACTAAACCATATTAATCATAAAGTACAAGGTGCTGCAGCTGCTATCACAACAGGTGATACTGGGATGACCAGAAAGGATAAAATGGGTATAGCCTACAATACATCAGTATTGGTCTATCAGGGATGACATATCCCTGGAGAATGGTGTTCTGCTGGCAGAGTCTCGGCTGATAATACCAGAGACAATGAAAAAATAAATTCTCCAGAAAGTACACCAAGGCCACATGGGAATGGAGAAATGCAAATGCAGAGCAAAGTCAGCAGTTTACTGGACATCAAAAAAGCGGTGGCTATATGTCCAGCAGGCCAGAAATACACAAGAAAAGGAAGAGATGATTCCCGCTGAAATACCTGCCAGGCCATGGCGCACTGTGGGAGTCGACCTGTTCACAGAAAACCAAGAGTGGTATCTCATTGTGTCCAAATTCCCCTTCATCAGGAAAGTGAAGGACACGAGAGCACCATCCACTGCTGCAGCACGTGCGCTCTTCACAGAACAGAGGATACCCGAACAAGTGAGATGTGACAATGGGGCCCAATTCACCTCGCGTGAAATCAGAGAAATAGCCACAGATTATGGGTTCACCATCACTACATTATCACCATATTACTCCAAGGGCAATGGATTCATTGAGAGGCACGTGCAGACAATTAAACACACTCTCACTAAGTGTCGAGAGACAAAGGAAGACCCTTACTGTGGACAGCCGCTTCTATTGGCTGTCTGCACCCGCTCCAGCCACTGTACTCACTACGATGTTATTGTGCATGTGCAAGTTCCCGCAAAGTGCACTAGCTGAAAAAGGAAACGGAGCTCAGGTGGTGGCGGACGCCATTTCCAGGGGCTCCTATTATTCATTGTATTTGTGGAATTTAACAGTAAAGCATTCGTCAGAGGTTGCAGCTTTGTGTTGTCTGGTTATTCGATGGATCAACAAACATGGTGTCAGAAGTCTGAACCTGAAGTCTTCAAGTGAAAAGTGAGTAACCAAGGCCATGTTTGCAATACATTTGTGAAGGCCTGACAGGCTCATGTTTGAAGGCAACGTGGCTGAGAATTGGTGTGTATTCGAACAAGAATACGACATTTTCATTGCGCCAGCGCATAGTGATGTCTGCCCAAGTCAAAGCGTACATTTTACTAAATTTAGCGGGCTCTGAGGCCATCAAAAGGGAAAGGTCATTTATATATGCAAAATGAGGTGTATGAAGTGGGTATTGTTATCAGGCCTGCTGAGTCACAAGAGGACCCAGAGTATTTAAAAAGAAAATTTTTCAAGAAATGTGCAATCCACAAAAGAACTTAACGATGGAAAGGCACAGATTTAATACCAGAAACCAAAGGCCTGGCAAGTCAATTCAATCATACGTCAGTGACCTAAAAATCAGAGCAAGGACCTGAGACTTAGGAGAGCACTGTGATTAGTTGATTAAAGGCAGGATGGTCTGTGGCATCTGTGATGAAGGCATGAGAAAGGCACTGCTGCGTTACAATGAACTAATGATTGCAAAGACCATCTCCACGTGTCTGACTTATGAAACCATGGAAGAGAACGACAGAAAGCTAACCTCTCCACAGCAGCAAGGCATGAGCATAGATGCGGTCCAGGTGGGACCTGCGAACAGGCAGTGGCCGGAAGCCAGAAGAAGACGAAGCCAACCAAGCCCTGCTACAATCTCATCCAGGACGGAGTGTGGCAACTGTGGTGGCGACCATGTGGCAAGATGAGAGATGTGCCCGGCATTTGGCCAGCTGTGCAGAGCATGCCAGAAAAGGAACCATTTCAGCAGATGCTGCAGAGCTCAGCAGCAACTCACCCCGAGACCCATATACAGGATGATTAAGCAGTTGGAACCTGAGCAAGGACAAACCAACTCAGATGACGAGTATTACGCTGATGGATTGATCTGCAGACAGCAGGAGACCCAGCAAGAATCAGAAGGAATAATGACAAACAATGGTAAAGCAACAGATATGAAAGTTGACACTGGAGCCAAGTGCAACATCCTGTCACGAAAATCATTCAACCTACGGAGAAAGTCAGAGCAGGTCATACCGTGCTCCGTCCACAAGGCTAGTGGCATACGGGTCAGCAAAATTAGAACCGATAGCACAGTGCGACTGCGGTGCTTCGTTCAAGGACAGCTGCACGTACAAACATTTTTCATAGTCCAAGAAAACGTCCTGCCTCTGCTGGGCCTGAGTGCAAGCATGGACGTAGGTCTTGTTTCGTTCAACAGAGAGGTACACCAGATAAGTCTGGCTGGAGATGATCTGACACACAGAATACTTTCTGAGCACAATGACCTTTTTACAGAAGAACTGGGAAAACTGCCAGTGACATACTCCATGCAGCTCGACCCAGAAGTGAGGCCCGTGGTTTGTCCGGCACATCGTATACCAATAGCAATGAAGGACAGGGTTAAGGCCGAGCTGGACAGGATCCAGGACCTGGGCGTGATTGCCCCAGTCTTCTAGCCCACCAAGTGGGTGTTCTCCATAGTGGCTGCTAAGAAGAAAGTCAGACAGGAGGTCCGGATCTGCATCGACCCGATGGACCTCAATCCAGATTTAAAATGACCACACCATCCAATGTATACTGTGGAGGAAGTTGCCACACAGATGGCCAACACAACCATTTTTTCAGTTTTGAATGCAAAGAATTCCTTCTGGCAAATCAAACTCGATTAAAAGTCATCACTGCTGACCACATTCAGCACAAGTTTCGGCCGATACAGTTTCCTCCGAATGCCATTTGGAATCAATTCAGCCAGTGAAGTATTTCATAGATCAACTGAGCAAATTTTTGCGTGGTATCCCTGTGCCATCATTGTTGACAACATACTTGTAGGTGGCAAAGACTTGGAAGAACACGACGCAAATTTAGAAAAGGTACTTGACAGAGCCCGGAAGGTTCATCTTAAACTCAACCCCCGTAAGTGCAGGTTTTGGCTGAATCAGGTCGGTTATGTAGGCCATGTTTTCACAGGAGAAGGCCTGAAGGCGGACCCTTCAAAGACTAAAGTAAACATTGAAATGCCAGTACGACAGATGTGACAGCACTACGTTTCTTGGGCATGGTCAACAACCTGAGCAAGTTCATTCCTAACACCAGTGATCTTACCACCCCACTAAGGCAGTTGACACACAAAGATGTGGTTTGGTCCTGGCACAAGCAACAACAAAATGCATTCCACACATTAAAAAGGCATATGTCATGCCCACCTGTTCTATTGTACTACGAGGTGCGCAGACCAGTCATGCTAACCTGTGATGCATCACAGTATGGTCTGGGTGCAGCATGCCTGCAGGATGAGA
The DNA here is from genome assembly GCF_036971445.1 of Narcine bancroftii. Classification (NCBI taxonomy): domain Eukaryota; kingdom Metazoa; phylum Chordata; class Chondrichthyes; order Torpediniformes; family Narcinidae; genus Narcine; species Narcine bancroftii. Next base: position 310,113,325 of record NC_091470.1, on the reverse strand, counting down.
AACCAGTGGCCTACGCATCCAGGTCATTCATCGCCAGAGACCAAATACATCCAAATAGAGGAGCTATTGGCAGTAGTTTTCACCTGCTCAAAATTTAACAACCACATTTATGATAGACCAGTGACTATAGACACAGACCACTTGCCTCTGGTCACAATTCTGAAAAAGCCAATCCATGTGGCCCTTGCACGATTACAGAGAATGATGCTCAGGCTTCAGAAATATAGCGTGACTTTAATTTACAAGTGCAGAAAAGAAATGCACTTAGATGATGCGCTATCTCGTGCTCCCAGAAAATACACGATCCAACAAGCTGAGGAAGAGGACACGTTTGATATAATGACAGTAATGCATATCTCCTCCTCCCGGCTGGATGAACTGAGACAGCACACGGCTGAAGATACAACTTTGAGGACCCTGAGCACTTTTATCAGGGACGGCTGGCCTGACAAGCAGTGCAGCCTTCTACCTGAAATGCAACCCTACTTCCCAGTCCAGGATGAATTATTCATCGATGAAGGAATCTCAGTGAAAGGCCTGAGAGCAGTAGTTCTGAGTTCACTGCAAAACATTTATGTCAACATCCTGCATAGAGGGGCAGAAACAACCAAACACAGGGCTAGAGACATAGTTTTTTTGGCTAGGGATGACTGAGGACATAAACCAGGAGGTACAAGCTTGCTCGGTGTAATAGCACCAAACCGCACCAACAGTAAGAGCCACTGCAGCTTCACTTGGTGCCAGACCTCCCCTGGTCAACTATGGCAACAGACATCTTCGAGTGGCACAGTCAATAGTATTTGGTTCTTGTCAATTCATATTCTGGATGGTTTGAGATAGACCTTTATCCCAACGTCACCTTGTCGGCAGTCATTATCAAGCTAAAAAGACACTTTTCAGTGCATGGGGCTTCCTATAGTCTACTGTCAGACAATGGCACCCAGTTCACCAGTGAGAAATTCAGACGCTTTGTAACAACATGGGATTTCAACCACATCACTAGCAGCCCGGAGTACCCACAGTCAAACAGATTGGCTGAAAGAGCCGAGAGGAGCACAAAGCAACTCATGGAGAAAATCCACAGGGAAAATACAGATGTATTCCTAAACCTGCTGAACGTAAGGAACATCCCTGGCGACACTGTATTAGGTTCTCCGACACAACGACTCATGTCCAAGCAGACCCGAAAGAAATTAAATCCCAACTGCTGAACAGGAGGCTAATACAGAAAAGGTGCTATGACAGAAACAACCGGCCGCTCGTGCCATTAGCAGAAGGGCAAGTCATAAGGATGCAAACTCCACAAGGCTATGACATACGGGCATAGTCTAAAGGAACTGCCAGGAGCCCAGGTCATACCTGGTAAAATCAGAAGTAAGGGTGTATCAGAGAAACTGATGACACATCTTTCCTGTAAGGGAGCCAGCCCCATCCCGAACCATTCCTAATGAGACTATAAACCAGGATCTGGAACATGAACTCAGGGTAGGGAGAGCTCCCTCAGTAACAACCCATGAAACAAATGGCCACAACCCTGAGACCACTGATGGCACATCCTTCCAAGCTGAAGCACCCCAAGCATCCACTTCCACCAATGGCTACTACATAACACGCTTCGGGCGCCTGGGCTGACTGTTCACTGCTGAACTATAATTATTGTGATGTCCAACACCTACGTGGATTGAGGTGTGTGAAAGGGGTTGCCCAAGAAAAGTGATGTTGAAAGCGTTTCTATTCGCTGTCTGCACCCGCTGTGGAATTTAACAGTAAAGGATTCATCAGAGGTTGCCGTTTTGTGTTGTCTGGTTATTCGATGCATCAACAAACACTTACCTTGCTCTTCTGTCACTGACCAGCACCCTTGAGGGCCGACATGAAATCCCCAGCAGAGCGTCTGAATGGCAGAAAGTACAAGACAACCCTGGCAAGCAAAATCTATGCACCAGATGATAAGAGGAAATAAGAAGAAAGTTGACTAACATACAAGAGGGAAGTCATCAACATTACAATAAACATGTACAAACACTACCAGAACTCTTCAGAGGGCAGCATGTGCATGTTCAAGAGCCAGTGATAAAAACCTGGGGTCCAGCAAAGATTGTTAGAAAAGCTTAGATGCCAAGGTCAAACATCAATGAGACAGAATCTGGCAGGCAGCGGAGACGAAACAGGACCCACATACGCCCAACACCAGATCTGACACAGAAAGCACCAGAAGCACCAGCAGCTTCTGTAATTCCAACAACTTGTGAGGGAACGTGAGGCAAAACCCAACCAACACAGTAGGCAGCAGGAGAACTGCAGAACCAAACAGTTACTACAAAGTCTACGAGGTGGAGAAGCAACATCCGACCACCAGTGCAATTCCGCTGAAAAGAATATAGATCCGCAAATGTGTAAATAGAAGTTAATTCTTAATTGCAATTGCAGATAAAGAAGCAGTAATGATTTATTTTAAGAAACTAAATTATAATAAATTTAAAAAAATTTTTTTTAAGAATGAGGGATGATATATACTGAGGAAATCTGGGACTATTTTATGCTAGAGCATGAACACTAACATGGTAAAAGCCACATCACATGAGAGTGGTGTATGCATGGTGAGAGACATTGTATCTATACATGATTTAGTAGCCTGATGCAAGTAAATAAATGTGCTGTAAACTTTGTGGTGGTACACCACTGGCCTACTGCAGGGGGCGACCTCTGTACCTGCAGAAGAGCATGGGGAAAAGTCAACACCTGGCTAGCTGACAATCAGCAGACCTGAATGGACCAAGCCTCACCCGGTCGGCTGTCAATCACCCTCCGGGATATAAGCCAGTCGGCCCTTCGAAGACAGTCTCAGAGCTTGCAACAGCATTCCTCATAGCCAGCTCTGTGGAAGTTTATGTCGAATAAAGCCTGTAGAACAGACATGTTTTGTGTGTTTGCTTCTGTTCGATAGCGCACCACAAACTTACAAGCCTTTCTTGTGTTTATTAAGACTTGAGATGATACAACCCTGACACAACAACTAACGAGGTCCTAAAATGTTGGTTACTCTTTACTCAGGTGAATGCTACATGCCCTGCTGAATTTTTTTGTGCATTGAACACGCCCCAGCAGCTGCAGACATTCTTGTTTAAGTTGATGAACTGACAAGTGATTTCAGCATTTTATGTTTATATTGAAGCTTTTCTGATGTAATTAACATTAGTTTAAATGTTTCAAATTTCTTTTAAGCACATGCATGCCCTTCAAAGACATTTAATTGTGAAATCTCATTATAATATTATAATTTTTCAACAGCATTATTATTTTACAATAGGCCCTGGGTGACTTTGAAATTTGTGAGTGTCAAAGATGCTGTAACAGATCCTGCCCCAAGGGCAGGAGTACATTGGTCGTCAAAGCCTTGAGCTCTCCTGGAAAATTGGCCTGTGTCCATGATGGGCAAGGGAAAGCAGTGTTCTCTGAAATCTGCCCCACATTTTTACAGTTTTAAAACACTTCAGTAAAGCACTTTAGGACATTCTAAGGTCCATCCCAAAAGGGAAAGAGAGAGGATCTAGAAGAGATTTATCAGGATGCTGCCTGACAGGTAAGGAGAGGTTGGACACACATGAGTAATTTTTTTCTGGAGCATCAGAGGCTGAGGGGAGGGTGACTTGATTGTGCTCTTTATTCACAGGGTGGTGGTTGGCTGGAACAGGTTGCCGGGCTAGTGGTGGAAACAGATACGATAGCAGTGTTTAGGAGGCTTTTACATAGACACTTGAATATGCAAGGAATGGAGGGCTAAATTAACTGTTCCTGTACTTCTATATTCTAGAAGCATGTCTTCTTTCTCTTTCACAGCTGCTGTCATATTAAACTTGAATGATCCAAAAAAAAACAAACAATTAAGAACCATTCCCAGTATGACTATCCACTCAGAAAATGATGTCATCTTTGCGGCGCACATTTAAGTAAGGGAAAAACACACAGAAATGTTGCAGGTGCTCAGCCCGTCCTGTAGCAACCTTAGATTTACGAGGAATAAATTGGGACAATTTGTTTTTTGGGCAGGATGTAGAAGAGAAATGGAGGTTCTTAAAGGTGAGATTTTGAGGGTCCAAATTTTTTATGTTCCTGTTAGGATAAAAGGCAGAGTCAAAAGTTTGAGAGAGCCATGGTTTTCAAGGGATATTGGAAACTTGGTTTGAAAAAAAGAGAGATATATAATAAATATAAGAAACAAGGAAAAAAGATGTTCAGAGAATACATTGAATTAAAAAGAATCTTAGGAAAGAAATGAGAAAAGCTAAAAGAAGGTATAAGGTGGCTATAGCAAACAGGGTGAAAATAAATCCAAAAGGCTTCCACAAATATGTTAATGGCAAAAGGAGAGCGAAGGCCCCTTAGAGAATCAGAGCTGACAACTGTGTGTGGACTCAAAAGAGATGCGGGAGATTTGGAACAATTTCTTTGGCATTCACAAAGGAGAAGGATATTGAATTGTGTGGAGTAAAGGAAGCAAAGAGGGTAATTATGGAAACTGTAGTGATTAAGAAAGAGGTAGTACTGGAGCTTTTGAAGCATATTAAGGTGGATAAGTCTCCAGGTCCCGACAGGATGTTCCCCAGGACCTTGAGAGAAGTTAGTGAGGAAATAGCAGAGGCTCTGGCAATGATTTTTCAAATGTCATTAGAGATGGGTATCGTGCCGGAGGATTGGCGTGGTGCACGTGGTTCCTTTGTTTTAAAAGGGTTTGAGGAGAAAGCCTAGCAATTATTGGCCTGCAAGTTTGACGACTGTGATAGGTAAATTAATGGAAAGCGTTCTTAGAGAAAGTATATACAGTAAAACCCCGTAACAATGTGGTAGTTGGGGTCCAAGATTTCATCGTGCATTACAGCCAAATTGCAGAACAGATGCATATATGTCAGAGTGCCTATGGATAATTAAACCCAAATATTACCAGTTTTCGAAGTATCTGCTATCTATAACTAACAATTTTAATGAAAGAAAGCAAGCGCATTCTTTTAATATTGGTATTCTGAATTTTCATCAACTTATTTGCAAAGTTTGGGGTCCACAGATACCCACGCTATAAGCGATTCCTCTGATTAATGAATCACATTCTAACAAGGTTTCAATGTATAAGAATCTGGAGAGACAGTGTCTGATAAGGAACACTGAACATGGATTTGTGTGTGGAAGTTCATGTTTGACCAATCTTGTTGAATTTTTTTTGAAGAGGTGACTATGAACATTGATGAGGGTAGAGCAATGGGTGCTGTCTATATGGACTTCAGTAAGGCCTTCAATAAGGTTCTGCGTGGAATATTACTTAGAACAGTTGAGTCATTAGGTATTAACTTTGAGATAGTCAAATGGATTCAACAGTGGCTGGAAGGGAGATGCCAGAGAGTCATAGTGGATAACTGTTTGCCTGCCTGGAGGCCAATGACAAGCGGGGTGCCTCAGGGATCTGTATTGGGTCCTTTACTGTTTCTCATATACATTAATGATCTGAATGATGGGGTGGTAAATTGGATTAGTAAATATGCAGATGATAGTAAAATGGGAGGAATTGTGGATAATGAAGAAGGTTTTTAGATTGCAGAGGGATTTGACTGCTTAGAAGAGTGGGCTGAAAGATGGCAAATGGAGTTTAATACTGAGAAGTGTGAAATGCTTCATTTTGGAAGGAATAATCAAAACAGGACATGCATAGGAGGGCATTGAGGAATGCAGTGGAGCAGAAAGATCTAAGAATAACAGTGCATTGTTCCCTAAAGGTAGAATCTCATATGGATAGGAAGGTGAAGAAGGCTTTTAGTATGCTGACCTTTATCAATCGAAGCATAGAATACAGGAATTGGGAAGTGATATTGAGACTGTTCAAGGCATTGGTGAGGGCAAATTTAGAATGCTGTGTGCAGTTCTGGTCACTGAATTATAGGAAGGATATCAACAAGGTAGAGAGAGTGCAGAGAAGATTTAAGAAAATGTTACCTGGGTTTCAGCATCTAGATTACAAAGAAAGATTAAGCAGATTAGGCCTTTATTCATTGGAGCATAGAAGGTGGAGAGCAGATTTGATAGAGGTATTTAAGATTATGAGGGGGATAGATAGAGTTGATGTGGATAGGCTTTTTCTCTTGAAGGTAGGAGTGCTTGAAACAAGAGGTCATGAGTTAAGAGTTAAGGGGCAAATGTTTAGAAGTAACATGAGGGGGAACTTCTTCACTCAGAGAGTGGTGGCTGTATGGAATGAACTTCTGAGAAAAGTAGTGGCGGCAGGGTCCATTTTGTCATTTAAGGAAAAATTGAATAGGTATATGGATAGGAGGGGAATGGGCAAGGTTCAGGTAGATGGGACTAGAGGAGAGTATTTAATTTGGTGGGAACTAGAAAGGCCAAAATGGCCTGTTTCCGTGCTCTAATTGTAATATGGTAATATATTTTCAATGTTTCGGACCTGAGCCCTTCCTCAAGCAAAGAACAGGAAGGCATCTGAATAAAGACTTCAGAATGGGAGGGGAGGAACCCAGATCAACAGCCAAAAGGTATTAATTGGAGATGATAAGAGGAAAGGTAAGAATATATTTTTGCTCTGTGAAAGGAGATAGAGGGAAAAGGGGAGAAAGAAAAAGAGAGATAGAGAGACACACACAGACAGACAGAGGTGGGTGAAGGAAAAAAGGGTAAGGGGGGGGAGGGTGGTTTTAACAGAAATAGAAGTCGATGTTAATGCTATCGGATGGAGGGTGCCCAGATGGAAGATGAGGTTGTTTCTCCAATTTGCAGGTAGTCTCAGTCTGGCAGTGCATGAGACCATGGACAGACAATGAAAAACAAAGAAATGGAATGGGGAATTGAAATGGAAGGCCACTGGGAGATCCATGCTTTTGCAGTGGATAGAGCCGAGGTGCTCAACAAAACAATCTTCTAGTCTGTGTCTAGTCTCTCCAATGTAAAGGAGACCACAGTGGGAGCACTGGATGCAGTAGATGACCCCTGCAGATTCACAAATGAAATGTTGCTTCACTTGGAAGGACTGTTGGGGCCCAGAATGGTGGTGAGGAAATGTGGGTGCATGTAGAGCTCCTGTGCTCACTAGGGTAGGATCTAAGGGGATTATTGATGGACAGGGAGGAGTGGATAAGGGAATCGGAGGGAGTGGACCCTGTGGTGGGTGGAAAGGGAAGAAGAGTAGAATATATATCTGGAGGTGGAATCATATAGTAGATGGCAGAAATGGCAGAGGAGAATATGCTGGACGTGTGGGCTGGTGGGGGTGTTAGGTAAGGACAAGGGGAATGAATCCGGTCTTGGTTGCACGTGGGGGCAGAGGTGTCCAGGGCAGATGTGCAGGTAATAGAGGATATGTATGTGAGGGTCAAGTTGATGGTGGTAGAGGGAAACCTACATTGTTTGAAGAAGGACATCTCTGATGATCTGCCATGGAATTCCTCATCCTGGGAGCAGATGTAATGGAGACATAGGAATTGAGAGAATGAAATAGAATCCTTACAGGGGACAGGGTGGGAAGAGGTGTCATCAAGGTAACTGTGGAAGATGGCTTTGAGAATTTGTCTCCTGAGAAAGAGACAGAGAGATTTTTTAAAAAGGGGAATGCTGCTAGAGATGGGCCGTGAATTTGAGGTTGGGGTTAAAATTGGCAGCAAAGTGAATAAAATTTACGAGCTCATCATGGGTGCATGAGCCAGCATCAAAGTAGTCATCAATGTAGCAGAGGAAGAGTTGAGGGGCCTTGCCTGTGTAGGCTTGAAGCATGGATTGCACCACATAGCCAACAAAAAGGCCAACAAAGCTTGGGCCCATTCTTGTAAGGAAACTGTAGTTTAAACAGCACAATTTATCTAACTTAATAAGATTCTTTACACACAAAAATCCACTGAGAGTACTGAATCCCACAAGGCTATAGGATTATTATACTTCAGTTCTATAATTCTCAGCTATAGTAGAACTGCTTGCATCTCAAGATGTTTCAGTATAATCATGGGCGTACCACCTGGGGGAGGGGGGGCAGTGGGTGCAGCTGCACTCCCAAATTCAGACAAAACTGCGAGGCAAAGCAAGAAGGAAAAAAAATTGAACAGAGAAAACAAAACGATAAACAAATTAACCCAGTTGACATGAGCGGCCATTTTGTTAGCGGGCCGTCGAGCATGTGCGAAAGCAGCAAAATGGCGATGAGGCAAGGACTGTGCATCAGGAAAGCCGCTTCAAGGCTGGCTCTCTAAACGATCGAGGGGGGCAGGAGATCCTGTCCGACCTTTTCCCCATGTTTGTCCCTGTCTGTCTATTGTGGCAATTTGTGGAGAAATGGAGCAGCTGGCACCATTTGGCAATGAGTAGCCCTCAACTAACTCCAAGGGGCAGGCCATGGCACTAAGCCCCAGTTGGGAGGGGGGGTCCGGGCTCACACCAAGCCCCAGGCGGATGTTTTCAGCTCACTCCAAGCCCGTAGGCAAGGGGGTCTGGGCGCACATCAAGCCCTGGGCGGACATATCTGGGCTCACAACGAGTCCTTGGGCAGAAATGTCTGGGGTCACACCGAGCCCTGGGCGGGGTGCCTGGGGTCACACTGAGCCCTGGGCGGGGTGCCTGGGGTCACACCGAGCCCTGGGCGGGGTGCCTGGGGTCACACCGAGCCCTGGGCGGGGTGTCTGGGGTCACACCGAGCCCTGGGAGGGGTGTCTGGGGTCACACCGAGCCCTGGGGGGGTGTCTAGGTTCACACCAAGCCCCTGGCTAGGGTGGGGGGTGGGGGTGAGGTCCAGGCTAACACCGAGCCCCTGGGCTAAAGTATGCCAATGTATCTGTTGGCAAAAATGTTGACCAAATAATTGATATTTTTGCTTCTAAGAAAGGCAGAAAACAATATTTCTTTTAAGTTGCATGTTGTGTGATTAGTGCTAACTGTGTATCGTCAATTGATGAAAAGACTTTATTAGAAATTGGTACTTGTATTTTTATCTATGTAAAATTTCAGGCAAATCAACCCCTCTGCTCCCCTTAACCAAAGAGTCCCCATATGCCCATCAGTATAATTATGAAATGCATATCCATATGACAACGTCTTCCCCAAATAAAGCAGGGCACATTTAATCACAACTCAATCAGCATACACCCCAATAATCGGTAAAAACATAGAACATAGAATTCTACAGTGAATTCCTTTCACATTACCAAATGCAAATCCCAGAAGTCTCTCCCCAGTAGCATTGTGGGAGTACAATCCCCAGCAGGACTGCAGTGCCACATTATGGTGACTCACCTTCTCAAGGGCAATTAAGGATAGGCAAGAAATTAATGAACAGGGAATCCAAATAATTTGATTTAAGGGAGTCACGGAATCATACAGCATGGAATCAGGACCTTCAGCCCACCGTCTGTGCTGACAATCAAGCACCTATTTTTCAACTAATCATACCTTACAGATTTTACCCTCTCTACATTCTCACCAACCCTCTCCTGACAGTTGCTATCATTATACTAGGAGCAAGGTTCAGTGATCAATTAGGCTGTTAATGTTCACATTTTTGCAATGTGAGAGGGGTCCAGAGTACCCAAAGGAAACCCACAAGGTCACAGGCCAAATGTGCAAACTCCACGCAGAAAATGTCAAAGGTCAAGATTAAAATTGGGTCACAAAAATGGGAGGCAGCAGCATAACTAACTGCACCACTCTGTCAACGGGCAACAAACTTCAATATTCCTTTTAGTGTTACAGTAGTCTCCACGCCTCATGATCTTATATGTAGAATATTCTCATTTTCCAGAAAAAGGAAAATGAAAATTTGCAATTAAGTCATTCTGCAAAAGAATATTCACCTGACTGCATAAAATTAGAAATTATGGTTTATAAACTAAAAGGGAAAAATGCTTTTTGCATTAACATCAACCACGCTGGCATAATTTATCAATAGATTATCACCTATGGCATTACAATTATATCTTAAAAGGAACCTCAAATTATGAGATTACTTCAAACTCGAGAATAAATTGATCTGTTTTTCACAATCATAAACCAGTATCATTCATTAAGTGTCTTCTATTCAATAATGTTCTCCAGGTTTCCTAAAGATAGATCTTTTGTTTTTTGAGTTCATAGAGAAAGCCAATTTCCTAATGAACCTATTGGGCATATGTATATTAGGTCTAATTACCATAATAACTAAGATACTGTCTGTATTAGCATAATGATCCCCCTCCGTTTCATAGACTCGTACTTGGGGTTTGTCCTTAATGGAAAATGTGAAGACCTTAACACTGACGGTCTTTCTTGCCCCATTTATTCTTTGCCCCATTACACCGACAAGTAATAAGAGAAAAATAAGTGAAAGATATGTTCTGATCATTACCTAATAATAAAAGTAATTTGAGGAAGATGATTCCAATGCATAATCTTGTAATGTAATAAGAAAATAGTTGTTAAACATGTCAGTCACTTTGCTGCCATATTTTAAGTATTATTATCAAAATTGTCTTTTTAAGATAAACCTTGGACTAAAATACAGACCTTACTTCAGGAATTAATTTGAAGTTTCAAGATGGAAACATTTTAATGGGAGTTGAATTTTGATGTACTTCTTTCTTGACACAACACTGAAGCTTTAGTTGTTTTTGTGGTATGTTTTCGTTTTCAGACAACTATGCAAACTTAAATGTTTCATGGCTTATCCACATCTTCTCAAGGCTAAATTATTTTGTCTTTGCCTCCATTCTCTTCAGGTTCTCGCAAAACATGCAGAACACTCTGCAGCAAACAATGAGTTGCTGGAGGAACTCAACAGACTAGGCAGTATCCATGAGTAGATATGGTCAATTGAGGTTTCAGGTCAGGTCCCTCCATAAGAAGAATTGACTGACCATTTTTTCCCATGGATGCTGCTTATCCAACTGAGCCCCTCCACCTTCTCATTGACTGTTGCCAATAGCGTTTGCTTTCCAGAGAAGATTATAGTTCCTTAATGGATGTTTGAAGGTGAAAAGTGTCACTCTAAACCAAAGGTGCAATTCATTAGGTTGTTGATAAACTGTACCAACTGATCTTTGCACTAAATTAAGAAAATCCTAAGTATGAGTCCTTCACAACAAATACATTTGGTATAAATCATTTAGTTCACTTATAATTCGGAATGACTTTGACCATGAACTCCTGACAATAACTTAAAGCCATTCACAATTACCATTCTGTATTAATTTGCTAAATAACCTGGCGTGAAGATTTGATCCTCAAATATTCTTTTCCTCAATTGATAAAAAGTTCTGCTGGTGCTTTGAAGTTTACAGCGAATTTCATCAATGAAGGGGGTCTCCTGAGAAATGGAAAATGATTCATGTTTCCCAAATTCTCACATTGAACCTTTATTGTCAGTGAGCACAAGCAGGTTGGATGAAGTCCTCGGACTTGTAAATATTCAGTGTAAAGCACATCTTTTCATGAACTTTTTGTAAAGGAGTTGATGATATGCTGGAACTCAGCTTTGGACTATCCACAAATGCACGTGTTTGCATGCTGATACACTGTACTCCTATACGTCTCTCACACATAAACTAATTACACCAGGTACCCAATGCACCAGAAAGGTACCACTAATGCTGCATCTGCAAAATCCTCCAAATTCACTCAGTAGGATAAAATGATCTACAGGCAGTGTTCCCTGTACATCTACAGGGAATGCTGCCATCAGAGGGCAGGGGCAATCATCAAGAAAGAAAAAGTGTATATCATGGCTATTGTGATTTATGGTGTGGAAAAAAAAAAGATCCAAACCACCCAGCACACACTTTGTTCCCACTGCTGCCACTAGGAAAGATGTGTAGGCACCACAAGACTCACACCACCAGGTTCAGGAACAGCTGCCACCCCTCCAGCATCAGACTCCTCAATGACAAACTCTATCAGAGTCTCATTTAAGGACCCTTACTTGTGCACTTCTTACTTTTGTTCTCTCTGTATTGCACAATTTGTTTATATTCATTATAGGTTTACAGTTATTTTATTTGTTTACATGTTTACACTGTGTACAGTTTATTTATGCATTACCAATTAGTGGTAATTCTGTTGCACCTGCAGGAAAAAGGAATCTCAGAGTTGTATGTGATGTTATATATGTACTCTGATAGAGACCGGTCGCAGATTAGGAGATCGCTTCACCCAGCACCTCCTCTCTGTCCACAACAAAAGCGACCTCCCCATAGCCAACCATTTCAATTCTGAGTCACACTCTCACGTCTGTCCATGGCCTTTCACACTACCCCAGCCTGACCACCTGTAGATTGGAGGAACCACACCTCATTTTTCGTCTGGGCACCCTCCAACCCCAGGGCATGAACACTGAGTTCACTGCATTCCACTAATCAGCTTGCTTTTTCACCACCCCCCCCCCAACTGGTTATTCCAGTTCCTTTCTCTCTCCACCTAGCCTAGATTCCTCCCCCCCACCCTGTGGTGTTCCCCACTTCATCTCCCACCCTCACCACCCACCCCTCCCCCCCTTTTGTTCAGACATCTCTCATGTTCCCCTCCACCTTGATGAAAGGCTCAAGCCCGAAACGTTGATGATGTATCTTCATCTTTGCTACATAAAGGCACTGTTTGACCTGGTGAATTTCACCAGCATGTGTGTTTTTTCCCCACTTAACGAGAGTGCCAACAGAATCCTGTGTTTTACCCTTACCTGAAATCTGATCAACATCAGCATCCTTAACCAGATCGACATCTAAGCAATACATTCAATTGGGGAACTTGGGCAGACCATGATGTTGACATTTGAGTCACTGAAATAAGCATTCTATTTTGAGCTGTTGTGCGAAGAGATTACCACGCAGACCGCAGAGAAGATTCAGTGATATGATCTCAGCCTTCTTGAAACATTTTTCCTGACACTTTCGATTGCCTGGCCTTTACCCTCTCAAAGTGGAGAAGAGCTTTGGGGATGATGTTAAGAACAGACTCAATGCATCAGAAATGGACAAAGAACTATCAAACAGCAGTTCTTAACCTTTCTCTTTCTACTCACATGCTATCTTAAGTAATCACTATCTATCTATGGCATAGGGGATTTGTGGTTAGTTTGGGATTACTTAAGGTGGTATGTGAGTTGAAAAAAAGGGTTGAGATTCACTGTTATAAAAGAACTATACAATTATTACCACAAGTTCATAGAGAGCCATCACAATAACAGAGCGACGGTGCTTGGCACAGCGGCACTTATGCAATTAGCTGTGGGGATTGCTACTGCAATGGGAGCTTTGTTCCTGAATTTGAATTGGTTATTGGCCAGGGATCTGCACCTGATAAGGAGTGCAGGCTCCAGCTCACATTCTCTCCTCCCTCCTCTGTCAGGCAGCAGATGCAGGAGATGGAAACCACCAGCCTCCAGATTCAAGGACAGTTTATTTCCTGCATTATCATGCTCTTAAATGGACCTCTCCTTGGTGAAAGATGATGCTCTTGCACAGTTTTAATTGCACTTTTCTCTATAACCTGCATTGTGTCCTGGTGCCATTCCAACCTGCACTCTTTGGCTTACTGTAACAAATTTCTTGTACTTTTGCTTCATTATTGCATTACCTACTGCAGTTAAGTATGAGTTGACTTGCTTGGATAGCACACAAAGCTTTTCACTAAATTTTGGTTATCATGACAATAATCAATTCAATTAAAACAGAAATGGCAAGGAAAGCACAAATGTTAACCAACAGCTCTCATTAATAAGGTGGAAACAAACGGAGAACAGTTCTCTGAAATGTCCTGTAGTAAAACCAATGACAGCATGTAGGGTACCCGGTTGCAATGATAAATAAGAAATTTTATGCAAGACAGGCAAAGTTATGCTCCACATTTTTGCATCTATTTCGAGTTTAGCCTATCACACATGGCACAAATTGATCCTGGAAACTCAAAATATCTTGAAGGTACCTTTGGAAACATTATAGATAGCTATTGACTTTTGGTGCTTGTTCTTTAATTGTACTAAAGCAGGTGTTGTATGTTTCTTTAAGAATGATCTGCAATAATATAAAAACAGATACCGAAGAGCTCCTTTGTTGTTGTGAGGGTTCTCAGGTGGGATAGCAGCTATGGATAGCACCGCACTGCTGAAAGCTTCCCATCTTGTATACTTACCCAGCATTTTGAACAATAATGCCTGCTACCTATTGAAGGAATCACGCTGCTTTTTGGATAATATAGTTGTTAAGCTCAAATACAAATGAACAATAATTTAACGCAATACCTGCAAATAAAGTAAATGAGGTCAAAAGATTTGAAGTGAAGAGCACCATAATCTTATTTGGTATGTATATACAATACAACAAACATGAAAGAAGTTATCTTTTGTTAAAGCTTAGCAGAAATTGCAATTAAACAACAGTAAAATTAAGAGTGCAACTTAAACTTCAGCTTGTTTTCAGCAGATATGAATTTCAGCAAATTAGTTAATTGACCAGTGGAGGAATATGTTTCCAGAAGTGTAACTATCTTCAGTTTTATATTGTAAACCTAATCTGAAACTGATGGATAAATCATCTGGGCTTGTTTGGTATTTCATTTTAAATGAAACTACACATGGCCCTTCCAGTTGCCTGGATGTCACAATTTGTCAGTTTATTTTTTTAGTCAACATTGATGAACATCATCTATTAAAGTGAGGTGGCGAGCCAATTTTGTACTTAGATAGAGGAAATAATAGATGGCAACAGTTAGACGTTACACAGCAGAAGCCAAAGTCCTCTACATTTATTCACCAGATGGATACAATGGAAGGCTATAGTGAGGTCATTGAACTCCACAGTGTTGAAGTGGAGCTGCCGCCTAATTCCATGTTGGAAACAATGCTCTCTGTAAAAACTTGTATGAAGTTGCAGCTGGACTGCCTCAAGCTTCCTGAGATTTTATGCAGGGTTTTCAAAAGGCCTGACATTGCTACCAGCATCTCCACACACAAGATGATCAGCCTTTCCCCAAAGGTAACCCAACAAGCTATGGTTGTGTTGGCCACAATGCTTGTGTCCTGTGAATGCAGAAAAGATTTAGGAAATTAGGAGTTAATTTACTCACTGCAGAATATGCTGATCCGACTTACATTGTAGCTGCAGCATTAATGAAACTGATCCAATTATGTTTCCGATCAATGGTGATCCAGCATGGTGAGTGGTCTGGTAAATGATAATGCCATTCCATATCAATGAGAGATGAATTAGACTCTGAATTAAGATGGTGTTTTCCAGTACTTGTATGGATCAAATGCACATGCAATTTATCAGCATAATCTTGAATGCTATTCAGGCATTGCTTTCAGAAGACCCAAGCATTTTCATCATCTCATGAGTTTTAATTGGAACTAAACATGGTGCAATCCTTGATGAAGGCAGGGCACTAGTGTCCTGAAACTGAAATAGGTGTAGTATTTCAGTGAAGACTGAACCTTGGTGTCTCACACACTTCCTCGCTGACATTCACGAAGAGGAATTTCTCCCACAACTTACTCCTGCGCCCATGGCTGGCTGCAACAGCTTATCAAAGGCTTGAAACAGGACAAAGTCCTTCAGAATCTGCCAAATCACTCTATCCATTCCTTAATAGTTTTAAAGAACTGATCTCTTGAACAAACACCACAGCAACAAGCAGAAATAAATCAGCAACTAAACCTGAAAGTGGTTTGTGGATTATGTTAAATAAACAGCACTGGTTTATAAAGGTGCTTCATTCTTTCAGTTGAATGCATTTTTATCTGGGTGAGGTTCAGTGAGGTTGCTAACTGGAATGTTGGACCCCAAAACCTTAGACTAGCATCAAATCAGCAGCGTGACTTGCTGACTGGGATCACTGACTTCCTGCGGATGACAATATCCCCACCACGTGCTGCCCTGAATGTCTTTGACCATGGTGTCCTGTACGTATCAGATACCAGATTGCTCCAAAGTTGAATTACGTGGCCTATGAAGTTTTCTTTCAAATGCCATATTTTCTCCCAGACGATTAAATTCTCCATTCCAAAGCCCGGGTTTTGAAATTTTCTTCAAGTAACTTTCATTTAACTTTTGACTTAGAACAGCAATGCCCTTTTAACCAAAATGCTCATTGAACTTTTAAGAGTGCAAAAATACCTTGATCCAGGCATCTGAGAAGGGTCCAGTGTTGCCTAAAAACATTCCTAGACCAACAATCCGAAAGTAAATCACTGTCTCAATGATTTCTATGTACACAATTGTTGGTCTGTTAGTGCTGCCCAGTGGCTGCACAGTTCGACCCACTATATTACTTGGGTTTAAGACATTTATATATGTGACAGAAATATAAAAATATTTGGAGGCATTCATGGGTAATATGTCTATGTTCCCTTTTTGTCAGAAAGTATTAACTGTATTTCAAATATAAAAACTCATAAAATAGTCTCCTTCTCTTAAGAAATATGCATTACAAGGGCCTGACTGAGTCAGACAGCACAATGTGTGTCAATTCAGTCATTATGCTGGTGTAATGGATGACTGAGTCCTTTCTCTCGGTTTTGTTTAACTCTTTCTTTTCTCCTTTCCCAAATGAGATTTAGGAAATCTCTGCTTCCAAAAGGGTACAGATTTTAAATTCTAGTTTGGTAAGTAAAGAGAGCACTGGCATCCTACATCTATTCCAGAGGTGGCTAATGTGTCTTTCATGTAATTTTTTCTAAGTGTAGCTATCGCATCAAATGACATTGATGTCATCTTGCGTTATTAGCCTTCTGTTGATTCCTGGTTCTTCTTCCTTGATTTTCATGTCTGGGTTTATTGTGCACATTTATTTTGGATTTCTCACTTTCACCAAATTTTATGTTTTTCATTCTTTAACCTCTGCATAAACTGGAGTACAGAGTAAACCTATTGAACATATTATTATTATTATATTGATATATATTTTTGATAATTGTCAAACTCCAAAGCAGAAAACAATCACACTGCCTCCATCTCAGTTAATTTTTTAATCTTGAAACAAACTTTTTTTGTAAAATAACCACTGGATGAATTATTAGTGTAATCAGAAAAATACTGCTTCTTCTAATGAGGAAAGAATTTCACTTGGACAATGGCGGCTCATATTTGGAAAAGCCAATGAGATATAAAGGGCAGAAAATTAGGCCACAGTTGATCAAATTCTGAGAGCTTGAAATTTCTTCTCAATTGGGTTTCTCAATCTTGTGCACTAAATGGCAAACAATGTGCACATGATGTTAAAGGGATTACATGCTGAAAATTAAACTTGTAGGCTTGCGAATGTAGACATGTGGCCGAAGAATGCATAAGAATATCAATTTATTTTCCCTGCAGAACACAATTTTGATCATGACTAGGTTTAACTGTCATTTTGGAAATGCACAAGGCCACTTTTGTGTTTATACAGGACAGTAACAGGCCCTTCGGCCCATGAACCCATACCACCCAATTTGCCTCCAACCCCCATAGTTTTGAAAGGTGGGAGGAAACCAGAGGACCTGGAGGAAACCCTCACAGACACAGGGAGAACATACATACTCCTAAAAACAGCACCAGACTCAAACCCAGATCGCTGGCACTGTAACAGCATTGCGCTAATTGCTACACTGACTGTGCCTCCCATTTTGATTTTGATTAATGCCAAATTACAAGTATCATCTATTTAAAACTCCCAAGGGAAATTTTCCTGGAAATCTTTATAGATGTTTGCATCACATTCATTCTTATTAACATTCTGTAAATCTCACTATGTTTTCAAGCCCATTGAGGCACATTAGAAATGAAAGTGATTAGGCAGGTAGAGAGGGTGGTGAAGACTGTCTTTGACATGTTTGCCTTTCTTCATTAGGGCATTGAGTAGAGGAGAAGGTACCACATGCCTCAATTGTACAATAGTGGCAAATTGCTCTATCACAAATGATGCATTTCAGTGTCAGATGCACCCCAAATGACATCATTCCCCACGTAGCACCTTTTATACTATTGGCAGCAAAATCAACCACATGGCTCAAAAATCAAACCTGTCATTGGCCCTTCTCAGGTTCTTAGCTCTGCAGTGGGAATGGGAACCTGACTCAGGAACATCTCCTTTCACTCATATTATCCTGTCAATATTTTTAAAATCTTACCTCAAGCACATAAAACATGATCATTTATGATCCCATTGATTTTGCTGTCACTCAGAATGGATTGGAGAGCACTTTAGATTCTGCAATGCAACCACTATAACCATTATTATGTCAGAAACATCACCATGGTTTCCAAATTTCTTGGAATTTGACATTCTAGACCAGTGGTTCTCAACCTTTTTCTTTCCACTCACATACCACTTTAAGTATTCCCAATGCCATAGATGCTCTGTGATTGCTTAAGGCGGGTGGAAAGAAAAAGTTTGAAAACCACTGTTTTAATCCTACCTCATTGGCTCGTTAAGTGCACGGTTTTATAACTCTAAAGGAAATGGGCCAATGACAATTTTTCCCCAAGCATAATATTTCCGACACAATTGGGTCTGGAGCAGTGATTCTCAACCTTCTCTTCCCACTCACAATCCACCTTAAGCAACCCCTTACCAATCACAGAGCATTTATGGCATAGGGAATACTTAAAGTGGTATGTGAGTGGAAAGAAAAAGGTTGAGAATCACTGTTCTAGACCAACCTTTGCTACATCCTTCAAAGTTACCAATGAAGATATTCAATAGGATAGTGACATGGACAACCTTGCTTTTCTTATCTTTTGCGAGAGATAGAATAAGTACACTTCACACTAATTTTGAAACAGCAGTATGCATCACAGGCAGTATTCAAGATCAACGATGCGCTCAATAGCTTCCAGCTTCCTTTTTGGAATTTAATGGTTCGAGGTAAAAGGTTTATAAAAATCATTTATGCTAATGGTTTATCTCTGAAGCAATTCAAGATGTTTCCATAACAAAGGAATGAAGTAGCTTAACTTGTTTATTAAATAAAAATTAAGGCAACTGCAAAAATCACTTCCAGAAAATACACCCAAAATTAACATCCTGCACTTTATAAGTGCTCTCTGAGGGATTAGCAGAGATTGGGTTTTTATGGTTGTCAATGGTGAGGAAGGGCTGAAGGGGCTGTTTTATAACTATAATTAAAGTATTGAGGGTTTTGGCCAACGTCAGAAGATCAGGCTTTAGGTGTGTGCTGCTGTCAGGTAAAACTCAATGGTTACATCTTCTGAAATGTTCTCTTTAGTTGTTTTTAAATAGGGAGTCATGGTCAAAGTCAGTTACATTATAGATAACTAATTACGTATACCAAATACAACACACAGTATATTTTAAACTTTCATGGTCCACATGAGACAAATCCTTATCAAGATATGTATGCATGGATATTGTTATATGGTATGTCTTACAATGACAGTAACTTGGGGAACTCAACTACGGCTTGGCATTTACTGAAGAGGATAATAGTGGATGAATGCTAATGCTTTCAAATGACTGTCTCTGCCACAATTTGAAAGCAGACACTGACCTATTTATATTAAATGCTTTAAGTGTTCATTTGCTAATATTGCTAGAAGGCTATTATCACCTTCCTGGAGTGCTGGTTATTATAAAGTATCATTTCATCAACACAAATATTGAGTCCTTAATTTTTCAAAGACTATTTTTGTTCATGAACAGACTAATTGGGCATTTTTGGTGATGCTTTTCAGAAAATACAGACACTGCCTTTTGTTTTCCATTTTTGACCCAGTTTTAGTTTATTTTTATCGCTTCATGACAGTGCTTCAGCTTGACTTCCTGCTTTATGTGTACTTGAAGCAGATATGAAATGACCATTATTTGCTCAATTTTCCCCTCGATAACATGGCTGAGGATGGGAATTCAGATGGAGGTCCACAGGGCTGCCTCTGAAGATAAAGAGGCCCAATTTCTGTGGCTCTTCAATACCGAATTTATGTGAATGGAAATGGGGCAGAAATAAAATGTTTGCATCTCAAAAAAATTCTAAGATACCTTCCTGCTGACAGTCAGTACAAAGGACTTAAGCAATTCAGGCAACCATGTGATTGATTTTAATCTTTTAACTTTTAATGTGGATCTGGGTTCAAAGCTGGCTGAGTGCTTTTTAACTCGGCCAAAGACTGACATCGGGAAACACAAACCACTTTACCATTGAGTGCAAGCCATGGATACAAAAAGGTACAAAGACAGTTCGGGTTCAATCTTTCCTGGCTCCTAGGACAAAACATATCATCAGGTCAAGTCTGAGAGCAGAAAAAACAATAAGGGTGAAGAGGGAATGCAGTTGACATTGTTGCACAGGTTCACCGCTATGCAGTGATATGATCTCTGCACTGATCCTCAATAGGCATATCCATTTGCCTCTGAGTCAAGAAGTTTGTTTTTGCCCCATTTGATATTTCCATTCAAAGTTGCCAGTTTTTTTTGAGAGACCAGGAGAAACACCATGATGCTCCGACTTTGCAATGTATACAAATGTCCTGGGCCATCTACAGAACATTGCCTGAAATTGTCAGTTTGCATTTAGGGCCATGCAAACAGAATCAAATATTTACACTTCATTCCATAGAAAACTGGCAGGCTTCCTGTTTAGATATCTAAGACATATCAACCCCACCCCACCCCAAAAAAATCCTCAGTGCCTTGTCAATACTGATTTCCACTGCAATCAAAAACAGAGCAATTATCATCATTTGAGAAGAATTCTGCAACACCCTCCTCAAATTAATGTGTCAACAGGAATTCAACATTACCTTATGCTTGTTCCATGATGACATGCAAGCTATAATATTGACCAGAGTGCTTACAGCAGACAAACTCCTTGTAAAGATCAGAGTCAAACAAGGCTATGACATTGTGCCAACACTTCTTACAACCTCACATTTAACAGTTTTCCCCACAGGAGTCGAGCTAATCTTCAAAATTAATGGAAAACTGTTTAACATACCACAACTACATTCTAGAACTAAGGTCACCCAAAACTTAGTTATCAAGCTGCATCAAGTACATAGTGTTTACATTTACACGCACTCGGAAGTTGAACTCCAAGCCATCACTGATGCTTTAATTGGAACATAAAGAGGGATGGCCTTACATTCAAGATGGTTATGATATTTGTTCTCCACCAAACTGCCCACTATAACACATTGCCTTCTGACTGCAAAAGTAACACTGGAAAAATGAATCACTTTCAATGTCCATGGAGCTGCTTCTTACAGACAGTAAATATTAATGATGAAATTCACCCCAACAGATATTATTATAACAAAAAAAATCTGAAGATCAAGATCCCACATTTGACACAAAATTCCTGGGTGAATGAACAGCAGTGATGCCTGGCCTAGCAGCAGCAGGCATCTCAATACATTGGCCAATAACTTCAACACTTCCTCTGCAAAATCATGTAAACTCACTGGAAGGATAAGTGAAGCAACATTGGTGTCCTTTCCAGGTCTAAACCACAAAGTGAGGTTACAGCTTATTTCAGTCCACCACTTTAGGCAGTTCACGTTGTGCACACGCTCAACTCAGGCTCCTGAGCCAGGCATTATTCCAAACTATGAAATGGGGAAAGAATTACCAGGTGGACAGCAGAAAAGTTTCACAAATATGGACATACATGGATCCAATAGGTTTAGGGGGATTTTAGCTAAACGCAGGCAGGTGGGACTAGTGTGGGTGGGACATTTTAGTCGGCATGGACAAAATGGGCTAAAGAGCCTGCTTCCATGCTCAAAGCCTCCTTGAGGAACTAATGTGTTCCCAATTTCTAGCCCACCATTTTTCAGAGAATAGTAGGAGCATTTACAGTGCTTTTGAAAGCACAAGGAAGCTCAGCATAAGTGGTGGACAGTGTAGACCACATAATAAAATACCCATTTACATCCCCAGCAGGCTCTACGTATCCTATCCGTGGAAGAGTCTACAGTTCCTGCATTGTCCTCATTAGCCACTTTGGAACCTATGTAAATAAGTCATCCTCAATACTGAGGAATTGCCAAAGGAACAGTCTGTATCCTATTTATCCCACCATCATGTAATAAACTCTGAGCCTCTAAAGAGCTCCATGCATTAATTATGATCAAAGTTTTTATTTTGTAATTAATTCTGCATCAAAAAGTATCCAACATTTGCAGCAACTTTATCATCCGTAATATAGAAAAACATGTCTTTTAGATAATAAACTAATGTTAACAATGATCAGAAACAGGATTCCAAAATCAAAATTTCTTGGTTAGATTATTTGCAATGAAGACTTTTGGACAGATATTTTCCATGCCAGTTCTGAACATTCAGTGCCTTAAAGAAGAAAATGCCCAGAGGGTGTGATGCGATGGCACCATTACAGAGCCTTCCCAAATATTGGAAAAGCTCCTCAGAAATGGGAAAAGATAACGCGAGTTTTCAGTATCATGTTTTGCATAGTTCATAACTACTTAAGTGTCCTGACACCAATCTAACTATAATTGTACCCTTAATCACATCATAATATAAATTATGCTTTATGAGTTACTTTTTAGCTGATGTTACAATCAATTGGATTTTTACAGCTAGCAATTGATTCCCTTTCCTGTCTGATTAAGGCATCTTGAAAATTAAATACAGTTCCAAACGAATATCTTATCACCATCTGCAGGACTATTTCCCCTTCTCTAGAACATTTCAGGAGTCTACAACAATTTGAGTTTACTGACGAATTTGGTATGATTTTGATAATATACATTGGGATCATTGTTGTTTGGTAGTAGGTTGTTTGTTCAAGATTTTGTTTTGAGTTAAAGAGTATTTTTATTTATTTAAAATTCAGAATAGTGAAATGATCCTTATCCATCTTGTAGCTGGTCTTATAGATATCATTATCTCCCATGATCTCAGAATTCCAGTGTAGTGCCCTCAACACCATACAAGCACAGACACTGTGCAATAAATTCCTCAGCATCATCATCACTTGTGGGCAGCCCAACCTCCAGGAGGATCAATGAGCTCTAGTTCTTTCAATAAGAAGTTGGAGAGAGGGAGCGGGTCATGCAGCATCCATGGGTAGAAATGGTCAGTCAACATTTCAGGTCAGGGCCCTTTATCAAGGGTGATGCAAGGTCTTTTCCAGGATAAACCCATAACTGGAGTCCAATGAACCTGTATGGAAATTATTGGAAAAAGTTTAAGGGAGTAGCATTTCTCTTCACTTGGAAAGGCGTTGATTAATTAAGGGAAGTAAAATGGTTTGTGTAGGTGTAGAAACTGCTAAATTTTTGCCACAGAATAGAGGGTTAACCGCTATTAAGCTCAGCAAGCTGCATTGTGTGTTCTTTATTTAACCCAGCTCCTTTCAATTCTTGCTTTCCTCTCTAACGCAACCCCATGCTATTCACTGCTTCCTGCACTGACCACAACACTGTCCCTAATCTCACCTCAGTGGTCCACACAGGCGTGTTTGAACTCCAAAGCATTGCCTCCAGTGAGTTGCCAGTGGTGACCAGCCCTATGCAAAACACACAACAGCCTTCCCTCCCTCAGCCCAAAGTCATACAAGGTAGCAACTGCCTGGATTAGTCCCACAGCAATACAGACTGGCAGGTTGATTCTCCAGCCTGATCTTGTCTGGAACTGAAGAGTGGGCGGTGGTTGACAGGTCAGGCTGGGGCCTTGAGCCTTTGTTGGTTTGGTGGGTGGCATAGTTGGCTTGTTCTCAATGAATGCTGGCTTCAAATGGTCGATAGATACAGTGTCAATCTTTCCATCCCAATGCATCACAAAACTTTTGGGCTGGTGTTAGATGGCTTGGTAAGGGCTATCATATGCCTGCTGAAGTGGAAGGTGAACTGCGTCACGTAAAACCCAGACATGTGTAGTATAGTAAGTCAGTCTGCACATTGACCATTGTAGCAACTTGCTGGGTTGGTGTAGGCCTGAGTAACTGCATGGATTGCCATAGTCAGTCGACGTGATTGGCAGGATCAAGTGGCCTAGTCATTGGAGCAGGTTTGACAAATTCACCGGGAAGTGTCAGAGTGGTGGCATGGACCATTTCTGCCGCTGAACAACCTTGGTCTTCTTTTATCGTCGTATGATGGGAAACCATTCACTCCATTGGGATGTGTCTCCCCTGGCTGTCAATGTTAATTTTAGCTGGCGGTGTAAACATTCAATGATCCCATTCACTTGTGAAGGGTAAGCCGTTGTCCAAATCCAGTTGGTGCACAAATGGTCAGTAAGTGTTCAAAAGAATGCAGACTCAAATTGTGGTCCTCAGTCCATTGTAATTGTCCATGAGACACCGAAGGCCAGAACTCATTGATCAGTGAAAGCCAAGGTGACTGTTTCTGCGGAGATGTTAGTGACTTGGATGGCCTCTTGCCATCTTGTATTCGAATCAGAATTTGTCATGAACATGTCACAAAACTTGATGTTTTGCTATAGAATCATAGTGCAAACATTCATATTCTAAAACATCTTACAATAAAAAAAATTATAGTGCAAAAGTAAGACAGTGTCTTTGGTTCATTGATAATTCAGGAATCTGATGGCAATGGGGAAGACCTTCACAAGTGACTAAATAATTTTAACCTCTCAATGGTGGGAGTCGACCAACCAGATCAAGGTGGGCATGCTCAAAACAAAAATCTGGGACAAATAAATCTCTGTGCTTTTGGTCATCTGCAGACCTTGGATCACTGACATGGCAGATAGGTCTTTGCTATAGTCTAATTTCGCACTTAATATGTGGCCAGCTGAAATGTTCAGGAAACCAGCTTGATTGTCGTTTTCGTGCCTGGATAGGAATGCACCAACTTGAAGAATTTTGGTGCATTGGCATGGGTACAAAGGGTCCCATTGGACATGTCACAGGGTAAAAAGATCCTGTCTCACAAATCAGATTGAGTTTTTTTTGAGGAGATAACTAAAACAAAATGATGCAGGCAGGGTATATGTGGACATATACATGGTATATGTGGACTTCAATGATGCGTTTGTCAAGGTCTTGCATAATAGACTGGACCAGAAGGATAATGAACACACGGGATACAAGCTATGTTAGTAAACTGGATCCAAAATTAGCTGGGTGATAGAGTGGTGGAGATGTTGATCTGAATGGAAGTCCGTAACCAATGGTGTGCCATGGGGATCAGTGCTGAGACCTTGATTGTTTATCATATACTATACTGTATATGAGCGACTTGGATGAGAATGTAAGTGGATTGATTAGTATGGCTGAAGAAGATATAAACATTAGTAAGTCACAGAATAGCGGTAAAGGTCTTTGAATACAGAAGAACATAATCCAACTGGAAAGTAGGACAGAGGAGTGCGTGATGGAATTTATTCCATGCATGTGTGACGTTACTGGTATGTACTTTTGGAAATTAAATGGTGGCAGGATACATATTGCAGTAACCTTGGAGTGCAAGTTCATAGTACACTGAAAATGGCAACACAGGGTAGTAAAGAAGTAACTTAATATGCTTGCACTGAGTATAAGAGTTGGGATGCCATGATACAGCTGTACAAAATGTTGGTTAGACCAAACACTTGGAGCATTGTGTACAATTCTAATTGCAATGAATGAAGTCACAAAAGCATGCAGAAAAGGTTCACCAGGATGTTGCCTGGAATGGAGGACTGTTGTAAAAATGAAAGACTGGATAGGCTGGGATTTTTCTCACTGGAATGTAGAAGGCCAAGAGGTAATATTACAGATGTTTATAAAATTAGGAGGAGCATAGAATAGAAAGAGGGAAGAAATTGAAAGCAGATCTTAGGGGTATGTTTTTCACATTGAGGATGATGATTTCTGGAATGAGCTATCAGAGGAGGTGATAGAAGCAGATAAGTGTTTAAGAGGCATTTTGGGCAGATACCTTGATAGGAAATTGTAGAGGAAGTTCTCACAGGTAAACGGTATTGACAAAAATAGTTAGACAGCATGGACAAGGTGGACCAAAAGGCACTATTTCTGAGGTAAACAATTCTATAATTCCATGATTCTATGAAGCAGAATCTAACCATTTCCCTAACAGCAATTCTACCCGAACAACCCAGTCATCAGGGCTTCTACTCGCCATTGCTTCTTTATCTTCTGGCTGGTTGCTCAGTAAATCTTGTCCTCATACTATCTGACATGTTTCACTGCTTGAAAATTGTCACCACTTTGCCCATGTTGAGGAGAAACAGCCTGTTCTTGATGCTTGAGGTCAACACATACTCACTTTCTGCTGCAAGTCAATGCAGACATACAGATCAAGATGAATGCATAATGTACCAAGCCAGCATATGCACAGTCCATCTTTTTCAAGGTCAGTAGTATAGAGAAACAAATTGGTATCAATGAGGGATTAGTATAAATAGGTGCTTGATTGTCAGAACCAACTTGTAGATAAAAGAGGTTCTACTCACTATACACCCATAATTGTGTGGCCAGGCACAATTCCAATGCTACAAATTTGCTGATGTCGGCAGAATCACAAACAGCAGAGAGGGACAATACAGAAAGGAGATAGATCAGCTCATTGAGTGGTGTCAACAACCTTGCACTCAACGTCAGCAAAGCCAAGGAGATGATTGGGGACTTCAGGAGAAAGGAGAAACCGACCCAGTCCACATCAAGGGCTCAGTAGTGGAGAGGGTTAAGAATTACAAATTTCAGGGTGTCAATATCTCAGAGGTAAAAAAGCAAAGCTGGAGAAACTCAACAGGCCAAGCAGTGTTTCAAATGTAGCAAAGGTAAAAATATATAACCGACATTTCATGCTAGAGCCCCTCATCAACATATGAAAAAACGTCAGCCGGCATCCAAACAAAAGAGTTGGGGGGAGGTGTGATCACAAAGGCTGAAGGTGATAGGTGGAGAAGAGAGGGAGGGGACACCAACAATCAAGTGGATGAGGGATGATTTGCAGGTGGTCTCTGTGGGATAGTACATAAGACCATGGACAGACATGAGTATGGGAGTGTGACACAGAACTGAAATGGGAGGTCTCAGTCACTGGTGCAGATGGAGCAAAGGTGCTCAGCGAAGCGATTTCCCAATCTGTGCCCAGTCTCTGCGATATAGAGAAGGCCACAAAGGGAGCATCAGATGCAGTAAATCAATCCTGCAGATACATAGGTGAAGTGTTGCTTCACTTGAAAGGCCTATTTGGGGCCCTGGACTGTATTGAGGGAGAAGGTGTGAGCACAAGTGTGGTACCTCCTGCAGTCATAGGGGCAAGTGTCTGCTAAGGCAATTGGTGGGGAGGGATGAGTGCATGAAGGAGTCATGGAGGGATCAGTTCCTATGGAAGGCAGAGAGCGGGAAGATGTGTCTGGTCATGGGATCCTGTTCTAAGTGCCAGAAATTCCGGAGGGTAATGTGTTGGATAGCGAGGCTGGTGGGGTGGTAAGTGATGATGAGGGGATTCTATGTTTGTTGCGTATGGGGGCAGAGGGGGCCAGGGCAGATGACCAGGAAATGGAAGAGATGCTGGTGAGGGCTGAGTTGATGGTGGTGGAGGGGAAGCCACGTTTGTGGAAGAAGGCAGACATTTCAGAGGCTCTAAACTGGAAGACCTCATCTTGGAAACAGATGCAGCAGAGACGGAGAAATTGAAAGAAGGGGATAGAATCCTTACAGGGGACATTGTGTGAATGTAGTCCAGGTTGTGAGAGTTGTGGGTTTGTGATATATGTTGGTGGATAGCTTGTCTCACAAGATGGAGAGTTTGTCGGAGATGGACCAGGTGAGTTTGAGATCAGGGTGGAATTTGGGCGCGAAGGGAATGAAGTTGACAAGCTCATCACTTGTGCATGAGTCATCATGTACTGGAGGAAGATTTGAGGGGTCTTACTTGTGTAGGCTTGCATGGATTGCTCCATAAAGCCCACAGACAGGCAGGTGTAGCTGGGATCCACTTTAATTTTGAACATGTCCAAGGATCTGTCCTGGATCCTTCATGTCAATACCATCACAAAGAAGGCATGCCAGTGGCTATACTTTGTGAGCTGTTTGAAGAGATTCAGTACGTTGCAGAAGATTCTCAAAAACTACTACAGGTGTATCGTGAAGAGCATCCTGTCTGGATGCATCCATGTCTGGTATGGAGGTACCAACATTCAGGACAAGAAAAAAAAACTCCAGAGAGTTGTTAACTTGGTCTGTGAGATCAGGGGGGCCAGTCTTCACTCCATCGAGGACACCTACAAGAGGTGGTGTCTTAAGAAAGCAGCCTCTATGCTCATGGACCCCACCACCCAGGCCATGCCCTCTTCACTCTGCTACCATCAGGAAAAAAGTATAGGACCCTAAAGACGAGCACAACAGCGGCACAAGGTCAGATTCTTCCCCGCTGACATCAGATTCCTGAATGATCATTGAACCAAAGACACTGCCCTCTTTTGACTTTTCGTGCACCATTTTTTATTTATTGGTGAAAGATGGTTTATATGAATGTTTGCACTGTGATGCTGGGGCAAAACAACGAATTTCATGACTTGTTCATGACAATAAATTCTGATTCTTTTCATGCTGCAAAACTTGATGACTTTTATGTAATTGATGATCCCTTTAAATAGCTTTGGTGGAGGGTTCCTTCCTACTGTTGAGTGTTGGGTCTCCACCCGTGTTGAACACATGGCATTAACTGTTATATCAGTATCCATTTTGGCTCTGCTGCATTTCACAATCTGATTCCCTGCATCTTTCTAGTATCTGTGAATATAGCCTGTCCTATCATCCTTCCAAAAATGTGTATTTATTGCAAGAGCTGTGCTCCAAGTGCTTCTGTAAGCATCACAAAGAATTGTGGTCTGAAGCACCAAACTTGTGGGGTTAATTTTCAAAGCCATTATTTCCAAATACAATAGAATATTTGATAGAGCCCACATTGAACTTTGTAGTTGAAAGCTCCACAGAATGGTCTATTGACAATCACTGTGCCATTTGGTGTAAGAATTATTTTCATATCACTTTCAAGAAAGATGCAGGAGAAAACTGGGAGGAAATATCCCCTTGTATTTCAGTGCTTGGTCACGTCCAGTTTCACTTTGCAATACTGGAGAAACTCATCAGATCACACAATATCTGTAGCAAGGAGATGGTATATCTCAAAAAGGGCCCAGGCCTGAGACATTGGTTACTCTTTATTGCTATGGATACTGAATGACTTGCTGAGTATCTCCAGCAAATTTGTGCATTGCAATCGGCCCCAGCATCTGCACTTTCTTGTTTAACTCGGGCTTCATTTTTATTTCAAATCACTCAGATCTTCTTCCGGATTCATCTGCCTTCTCTAATAGATTTACTATTGAAGATCACTAAATTGGCCTGGTGACATATAACTACTAAAGCACTCTCAAGTAACAGTAACAATGAAAATTCTCAGAACAGCATTTAACAAAAAAAACAAATCAGGGGAGCTGAAAATATAGAACTAATTCTTCAGGAAATGTTGATGGAAGCCCTCAAAGAAGGCAATAAAGAGCAAGGTACTTTGTTCTGGCATATAAACATTTTGTATGCATTTGAAGCTTGATTAATATTAATATTAACTTTAACTCTGTTCATATCCTTGTGTTCAAAATCCTCCTTGACCACAACTCTTTTACCAGGGGTTTGTACATTCTCCCAGCGCCTGTGTGGGTTTCCTCTGGGGGCTCAGATTTCCAACCACATTCCAAAGTAGGTTAATTGGTCACATGGGTGAATTTGGCATTGCGGGCTCGTGGGTCAGAAGGACCTGTTACTTTGTTGTATCTCTAAATTAAATTAATCATTCTCAGGTTTTTCCTCTCTCTCTCTCTCTCTCCAAGCTATCTACATTGTTGCAGTGCTAATTTTTTTGATCATTTCCATATTTGATTCTTTCACTATTAATCACACTACACCAAATTGCTGAAGCTCTCAGCTCTGGAATTCTCTCCCTACATTTCTCCACCGAGAATTATAGGGTTATATAACAAGGAAACAGGCCCTCAAGCCTTGTTTGTCAATGGTGTTTGAGATGCCTTATGATCTAGTTCAACCTTAAGCCCAATGTGTCCGTGACAACCTTTATCTTTTCTTTCCTATCAGATACTCTTTGAAACCCAATTCTTTGACCATGTCCTTCCATGTTAAATTTTGAACCAAAATGTTATATTTAGAAATACATATTGCTGTTGTATATTCTGCAAGGGTTTGTATACATTATCTTTACAAAATTGCAAACAAAATTACAGACTTCAGGAAATTGGAATGCCTTCAGAAATGTTATCAGAAATGCAGATAAACCCTCTCGCCCTTTCAGGTGCTGTGATATTTAATGTTTTTGTGGTTTGAGCAGAATATTATTTAGAACACTAGGGAAAAGTCGATATCTTTCAGAATAAATGATTGAAGACAACTGTCATTAAAGTGGGTTGATCTCATTTAAGGACTCCTGTGGTGTTATATTTCAGATAAGATCAATCAGTCATGAGCACCAATTGTTCAACAAAAAATTGAATCCATTTAAAGATAAAATGATTCAGAGAAGCATTTTGCTTGAAAAAAAATATCCACTCACTGTTAAAAATTGAATTAATACAATGTTGCAATTGAGTACAATAAACACAATGGTATTGTAAGTCACTTGCAGAAAGGTTGAATGAGATGGGTGGAAGGACAATCAACCCTTACAGCAATTTCATGGTTCTTGTTAACAATGCAGGAGAATTTCAAACAGCCAATTGGAAATTAATGAAAATTATTTCAGGACCACACCTACTTGTAAGGATTTTCCATGTCTTCTTTTCTTCATCATAATACTGAACTAAGTTGCTTGGAAGTCGATCTGGACCTGGAGGCAATCCACCAACCAATAACAAGAGTTTCTTACTGGAGCGAATCCTGGAAAAAGGATTCAAAGAAAATTGAAAGCATTTTATTATGCAAAATGAGCATGTCTCGTGTAATGAGTATTGGAATGGATCTGTCAAATCATTACTTCCTTATTAAAGCTCTCACTCTGGTTAAGATTTTGAAGCGGATCGCCTGTTTTTGAGGCACCTGTCTTGTTTTTAAATTTTAAAGCTATAAACAAGTAACCAACATATTTTTTTCTCTCCTAGTTTTCTTCTTTCCTAATTCATATTGACAATGGATACTCTCACCGAGGCAAATGTGGGGCTTCCCAGCTGAAAGCAATTCTATACCCAACTAATGTCTACACATTCACAGGAAGAGGTCAATAGAGACGACAGAGGGAGAAATCCTGGGCTTATATTAGTAATAATTGTATCTCTGACTTTTTAAGATGTTAATTGAACACACATTTAGGCCACATCTGTTCCATTTGGGTCAGCAACCAAATATCTTCACTAGATAAGCCATTAAAGATTGTCAAAATCCTATTCTTAAACTAAATCTACATTTTCATTAATTTTGAAACGGAAATTTATTTCTAAAGTTTTAAATAAATTGTCACAAGATAGCAAAACCATGTCTGGACTCAAACCACAATTTCTCCACCTTTCCTGCATTGTCTTCGTCTTTTATTATGCTGTTAATCTTGTCTGATATCCAAAAGATGCAAGGATAATGACACTCAAATCTTAGACTCTGGAAAATCGTCCCAGACCCTTGGATTATATTGTCTTTTAATTAATGGTATTTTTCTCAAGTCTGAAGGAAAACACCAACAAGAGGACTTCATAAGAATATATGAAACAGGACCAGCAGGAGGCAATATTGTCCTTTGAGTGTATTTTAAAATTTAAATTTAGACATACCCCATGGTACGAGGCTTTCTGGCTCAGGAGTCTGTGCCCCTCATATATACCAATTAACCTAAAATCTCCATAAGTTTTGAAGGATGGTAGGAAATTGGAGCACCCATGAGGAAATCCACGCAGACTTGAGGAGAATGTACAAACTCCTTACACTCAGCACGGGATTTAAACCCGAATCGCTGGAGCTGTAATATCATTGTGCTAACTGATATACTAACCGTGCCACCTGATCCTTCTCTGTAAGATTCATGACTAATCTGGCCTTTAGGGTCTTTTCTTTTTGTCTTCATTTGCTCCAATGACTCCTCCATAAATCTTAACTTTGAATGTGCTTACAGGCTTGGCATCTACAGACTTTGGGGAAACAAAGTTTTAGGTTCATAACCATCTTAGAGAAGAAATTTCTCCTCATGCTAGTGTTAAGTGGTCAATCCTTTTCCTTAAAACTCTTGTCTCCAGTTCTCCACAAGGATGGTGGTAAATGGCTTGTCAAGGCCCGCAGGAACTTGCATATTTTAATGAAGTAACCCTTCTTTTACTGGATTGCAGTGAACATGGGGGAATTTTCCTCAATTTTCCCTCATTCCAAGAACCAGTTGCTTCAGATCTTAACTCATGTGCAAGTGTATTAAATTCCACCAACAAAATAACTCAAATTACTAAATTTTTTACAAAAATATCTATGTGTCTCATTGCCTATTAAATGACCATGCCATAGAATGTATCCAGTGGATATAAACAGCCTGGTAGTCTGGTCTCTATTTTATGCCTCCCTGATACCTCCTTATATCTACCCATGGACCATGACCCCCCCCCCCCCCAAGCAAATGCCAGGCTGTTGTCTTCCACCCCACCACAAATCTCATTACATCAGATCCTCCCTCCATTGCAATTAACCCTACTCTTCCCACTTCTATCTCTGAACCAACCTGTCCTGGTAGGTCCATTGTTTCTGTTAGTCTTGCCCCACTGAACTTATCTCCTCATACCTTGATTCCATCCTGTCTTTTCTTATACAACACCTCCAGCAATTAATAGTCAAAATTAGAATTCATGAGATGTAGTTTAGGTTTTTTTTTCATGAAGTATCTATTCTGCAGCAACAAGTAAAAATTATGGTGCATACATACATTGTACAATGTATATGGCAATAAGATCATCATTAGAATATCCAGGAATTGACTAAGAATTGGTTAATAGAAAGAAAGCAGAGTAAGAATAAATTTGTCAAAT
This sequence comes from Narcine bancroftii, assembly GCF_036971445.1. Lineage (NCBI taxonomy): Eukaryota > Metazoa > Chordata > Chondrichthyes > Torpediniformes > Narcinidae > Narcine > Narcine bancroftii. Next base: position 310,080,388 of record NC_091470.1, on the reverse strand, counting down.
TGATGATGGTGGGATTATTAAGGATTGTGGTGTGGGTTCAATATTTAGAAACGTGATGAGAGTTTATGTAAACTGATTCTATACTCTCTTCTATTTAGAATATTCAAAGATGAATTCATTGAGATCTACAAAATTTTTTGACAGGGTAGATCAGTGTTGGTGTTGAGAGAAAAGGGTCACAGTCTCAAAACAGCTGTTGGCTTTCAAGACCACGTTGGGAAGAAATTTCTTATCTTTAGTGTTCTCTGCCCAAAACAACTGTGAAGGCCCAGTCACTAAATATGCATCGTATGGAGATAGATAGCTTTCTAGACATTAAGGGAATCAATGGCTAAAGGGTTAGTGAAAGCATGTGATGTCAGTGAAAAATATCACTCACGATCTTATTAAATGGTGAAAAGGTTCAAGGGCTGAATTTGCAGAATCTGCCTGTAAGACCATCCACCATCTGCAATCCATGGCTTCATGTGACCCTGATTGGGAGGCTAAACAGGCACTACAACTTGCCCAAGGGTGACCTATAGGCTATTAGTCGGAAGGACCGCCTTACACCTTATAATTGTGCAGCACCGACAGGTAAATAAATGCTTGAAAAACTTTACAGTTCAGGCAGCATCAACAGAAAGAGAAACAGTAAATGACTCAAGTCTAAGAGCCTTCATTCAAACAGCTGTTTCATGTCTTTCATTCACTTTTTCATGAAATTTGATCACTCATTGTAGAAAACTGAATCTATCAGTCAACAGTTCATTTCAACGTTTGTAAAGTTTATCAGTTAAATATTTCACACTTTATATCAACCTACTCAATATAATCATATCCAGCACTCATAAATAATTTAAGTATGGGCTTTCTTTACCAAAGTATAGATTAAAGTATATTAAAATTACAACAAAATGCACCAAATAATCATAACCAAAGGGTCTTGGAGTGAGATGTGCATCACAAATGCTCAGAAATGTCAAGATCTAGAAGCAAGATTCCTTGCACAACAAGGTCTTCTGCTCTTTATGTAAAAATAAACTGTGCCACTTTGCCCTATCAGCTTATCATCCCATATAAAGGGTTCTGATATATTAAGATTAATGTTATTAAGAATATTTCTCCATGAAAAAAAGGAAAATTTTGATTTTATTAGCACTTCAAATTATGAGTTTTACTCTGGATTAAGCTTGCCATGAAAAAAAATCAACAGAAAGAAGTGAAAATATTTTAAAGAACTAAAAATATTGAGTGATATCGATCATATGGTCACAGACACATTGAAACATCTATTCTGTGAAATGTTATGTACATCAATCAAATGGCTTCCAATGAAGGTTGAGGAAAGGAAAACATTTTTTTTTAATTTAGTGGGCTTTTGTGTGCCTGCGTTGCACAGCAGCAACAAGCGACCACTTGATTTTTCTTTAAAACTGCTCGTTTTAAGAAATGAAACACTACATTTGCTAATGAATAAACTATCAAAATTTACCTGTTCATCTATTCTTTATTCCTCCTTAAATTTGAATTTTAAAAAAATGTATGGCCCAAGAATCCAGAGAATCCAGACTGACCTAATTCCCGAGCAGTCTGCATTTTTGGATTTCTACTGTGTCTTTTCCTAAAGTGAAAAAAGAAATCGATACACCCTGCTCCCTTGATTAAACCAATTTAAGGGAAATTGTGCAATCACTCTTCCAAGCAGAGAAGAGATTTCCAAGGAAGTCAATGGCAAATTGTGGTCTTCCTCTCAGTAAACCACAGCCTACTGATCTACTGAAATGCAATGACTGTTAGACATAAATGCCACGGGGAGCTCCAAAGGATAGATTCATTTCTCTAACTCCTTGAATATAAAACACACCCTCTCATTATAATAATGGCTTATGCAAAATACTTCTTTAGACCTATTTTACAGATAGAGGTCATTTTGAAACCAAGCAGATAACCATTTGAATCTTCACTGTTCGAATGAACTTTGATATTTCTCAGCGAATAAAATGACCTTGTAACCTTTGTATTGCTACATCTTGTGGATCAGTCTTAACCCACTTCTGACCCATTTGCATCCCTCAGAAAATTTGATACTCCATGGAAATTACATTAAAAGCAAAGACAAGTGTAATTCTCACCTAAACAATAAGACTTTTTGTAGAGGATGAGCCAATTCATTTATGCAATGATGCTGAGAGAGCAGTAAACTCTTAATAGCATATTTTTGCTTTATTTCTCTGGGAATTAGTCAGAAAAGAACGTTGTGCTGAAGGAATCTTTACATTTGGGGAAGTTATAATCAGATTAAAATAAGAAAATCAGTACATATGAAGAGAGAAACAAAAATGCCAAACAAAAGGAGACAAAGCAGGTGTAGGCAAAAGAAGAGTAATTCAGCCAACATGAAGGCATAGAATTATTATCCTTCCCATCATCTGAGATATTGTTCTTCTCTATGACCTGAATCTACATCTACATCTGAGGAGACTCAAGAATGATTACCACTTAGAAGCTAGCCTGCTTTTTGCATCTTGGTTTTAAAAAAAACTTCCACCTGTTTCTCAGATTCTGCTTTAAGACCATAGGACCATGAGAAAAAGGAGTGGAATTGGGCCATTTGGCCCATCAAGTCCACCCTGCCATTCCATCATGGGGGGAAAGGCTGGTGAGAGGTTAGGGGCTGTAATGGTCGGGGGGCCTGATCGTCTGATGTGACCGCCGTGGTTCTGGGATTGGGGTCACTGGAGTCGTGTCACTGGCGGGCTCATTGGTTGCGGCCACCGCCTCACTCAATTCCCCAATAGCGTTGTGGACAGGCTGGCCTAAGTTGGTGGGGTGGTGCTGATCCCTTTGTTCAAGCATGTGACCTAGGGGAGAGGGATTTGGAGGAGGTTGGGTTGGGAGCAATGCCTGGTACAATCCGGCTTGGGCTAGGTCCCTTACCAAGACTGTGTCCTCCCGCCCATCTGTGTACTCAATATATGCATAATGCGGGTTCACATGGAGCAGCGTCACTCGGTCAACCAAAGGGTCGTTCTTTGAGTACCGGATGTGGCGTCGCAGGAGGACAGGTCTGGGAACCGTGAGCCACGCCGGCATGGTTGCTCCCGATTCGGATTTCCTTAGGAAAGAGAACATCCTTTCAAGGGGAGTGGCATTGGTCATGGTGCATAGGAGGGAGTAGATGGAGTTTAGGGCGCTAGTGAGCATGTCCTGCCAGCGAGCGGTGGGGAGGCCTTTGGACCGCAGGGAAAGTGTAACCGCTTTCCAGATGGTGGCATTCACTCTTTCGACCAGCCATTACCACGTGGGTTATAGTTGGTGGTCCTGCTCGAAGTAATACCACGCTCCAGGAGGTACTGCCACAGCTCAGGACTCATAAACGAGGTCCCCCGGTCACTGTGGATGTAACTGGGGTACCCGAAGATGGCGAAGATACTTTGCAAGGCCTCTATGACTGAGGAGGCGGTCATGTTCGAGCAGGGCACAGCGAACGGGAAGCGAGAATACTCGTCGATCACCGTAAGAATGTAGGTGTTATGGTTGGTCGGCCTTAGGGGCCCCTTGAAGTCCACCCTTAAACGTTTAAATGGCCAGGTGGCTTTGATGACGTGGGTGTTCTCCGAACAGAAGAAGTGGGGCTTGCACTCAGCGCACACCGGGCAGGCTCAGGTCATGGAATGAATCTTCTCGACCGTGTAGGGCAGGTTGTGAGTCTTAACGAAGTGCACAAACCTAGTGACCCCCGGATGATAGAGCTCCTTGTGGAGTCTCTGCAGCCTATCTAGTTGTATGTTGGTGCAAGTCCCCCAGGAGAGCGCGTCTGGCGGGTCATTGAGCTTACCAGGCCGGTACAGTATGTCGTAATTGAAGGTGGAGAATTCGATTCTCCATCTAGCAATCTTGTCGTTCTTGATCTTACCTCACTGGATGCTACTAAACATGAACAAGACCGCATGTCGGTCAGTCAGCAGTGTAAAGCGCCTGCCAGTGAGGTAGTGCCACCAATGACGTACTACTTCAACTATGGCCTGGGCCTCCTTCTCAACAGAGGAGTGTCGGCTCTCAGGGCCGTGGAGGGTCCTGGAGAAGAAGGCTACTGGCTGGCCAACCTGGTTCAAAGTGGCCGCCAGTGCAAAATCAGATGCATCCCTCTCTACTTGGAATGGAATGGACTCGTCGATGGCATGCAGCGTTGCAGGAGCGATGTCCGATTTGATGCAGTCGAAGGCAGCTCTGGCTTTGGCTGACGGGGGAAGGAGGTGGCTGTGATAAGTGGCCGTGTCTTGTCAGCATAGTGTGGAACTCATTGGGCGTAGTATGAAAAGAAACCCAGGCCGCGTGGAGTGTACCTTCCGTGCTCGGTGCCTGCCCCGTGACGTCAGGCGCTGCCGCATGATGGAGCCCTCGCTCTCATTGGACAAGAGCTCTGGAGAAGAGATGTTTGAATTAGAGGGTGATGGTTGGGCCTCAGACGAGGCACTTTGTTTGATGGTGGCCATTTTGGAGCAACAGACTACAGCAAAGTGGCCATTTTTAAGGCACTTCTGGCACCTGGCTCTCCTCACCAGACACTGGGACCTGCTGTGCTTGTCCCTCCTGAAGTAGCACTTCGGGATCGCATCAGGCAGTGTAGCGGTGGCCGACAGGCTGTCGGTAGGCCGTGGGATAGTAGGGTTGAGGGAAGGCATCCCACTTGCTTCATAGCGTGGGGTTCAGCCCTGAGAGTAAGCGTCCATACTTAAGACTGCAGCCTCCATTGTCTCTGCAATCTGGGTCGCGTCCTCTAGGTTTTCTCCCCCGTGATCTAGCAGGCGCTGCCTCACCTCATTCGATCGGACCCTGGCCTCATAAGCATCCTGAATGAGATCGTTGGGGCTCTGCTCAGTGCCCTTAGTGCTTGGAGATAAGCTCTACAGGACTCTCCAGACAGTTGCCTCCTGATCGCTAGTTTATACTGGGCATAGACCCTGTTTACCAGTCACTCGTAGAGTCCTTTCAGCTCCTTCATGGCTGCGGCATAAGTGGCTGCGTCCTGGATGCTCTCATAGATTCTCGGGGACACCATAGACATCAATACTAGTAGTCGATGGCTGTCCTCCCCCACGGCAGGGTCAGAGAGTTGTAGGTAAGCTTCAAAACACCTCTCCCAGTACTTAAAGTCATTCGGAGCTGTAGTCGACTGCGGGTCGATGTTGAGGTGTTCCGGTTGCAGCATGCATTCCATCCCTTGAAAACTTTCTAGTTAATAAAATTGTAGTGTACGTCAAAAGAATCAAAGGCTTGTTCATTCAAACCAAGGCTTTTATTAACTAGAAGACTGGAGTGTAGCACATGTAGGTCGACCAGTCCAGAATGATCTGGGTCTGGCTAGGAGCAACCCTTTAAGAACTGCCAGTAGGCGTGGCTACACTCTCAGCCAATCACAACCATCCTATACTACAATATATACATATACACATTGGTGATAGAATCCGTACTATCACCCTCATCTCTGTTCTAAAGGGACATTTTTTGTACTCTTAGGCAGTGCCCTCTGACCCCAGACTCCCTCACCATAGGAAGCATCCTCTCCATGTCCACTCTGTCCAGGCCTTTCAGTGTTTGATAGGTTTCAAAATGAAATAATTTTATTTCACTTAATTCTGTGAGGTGTGCTGGACAATTGCATTGCAGCCACTCATGACCTTTGACACAATTACTGAATAAATTGTTAGTTCAAAGTTACACAAACATATTTGTTATATTCCAAACAAGTAATAAAGAATCCACTGACCAGAGAATGTGAGAAAACAGAAACTGATGCCACAGAAGGAGCATATTTGACCCATTGTGCCAAAGAACAGCTTTCCAGTTTAATCTCTTTCCATTTGTTGGTCCATGGGTTATAGCACTTCATCTGCATAGCCATGTACTTTTTAAAATCTTTCTACATCTTTTCAGTCATTGAGCTGTAGGACTAATGACCTAATGGTGGTAGGAAAATTACTGACCTCTCTGTTGAAGGAAATGTCCTTCCTGTCACTCTGTCCAGGGCTCTCAGCCTTCTCTGTTCAACTCCAGCTGTTCCAAATGTACTGGTGGAACTCAATAAGTCACACAGCATCCATGGGAAGCAAAAGGAAGTTGATGTTTAGGGTCTGTCCCTTTTTACAGGTTAAGGTTAGCGTTTGGCAAAGATTACGCAGATCCCCATATAAGAAGATGGAAGGGGGGGTGGGAGAAGAGAAAGAGCATAGTCTAGTGGGTGGATATTGCTAGGAGGGGTAAGAAGATAAAGTAATGTGGGAGGGGGAAAAGGGGCTGAGAAAGATGCTCTGTGGTAGGAGAAAGGAAGAGAAGGGCTGGGAGCTGGAGGAAGGGGATCAGAGGGAAAAAGGGAGAGGATGGAGGAGGGGGTTATCAGAAATTGGAGGTTGATATTGATGCCCTCTGGTTAGAGACCGTTGAGATGGACCATCTCTGATTAGCAATCTCCATCAGAAGGCATCAACTTCACCTGCAACAAATTCTCTTGCCCCCCTTTCATTTTCCCTCATCCCTCTGACTCCCTTCCTCCAGCTTCCATTCCCTTCCCTTCTTTTCTCCCATCATGGAGCATCTTTCACAGCCCTCTGCCACCTCCCCCATCACTTCTTCTTCCCCCTCCTAATGTATCCACCTATTACCTGCTAGCCTATGATTTTCCCCCTTGCACTCATTTTCTTATTTGAATGCTTGCCTGATTTTGGGCATACCTGAACAAGACCTCAGACCCGAAACATTCCTCCACAGCACTTTGGTGTACAGCACTAGATCCCAGCATCTGCAGAGTTTTGTTTACCTCCAGCTGATCTGATCTCTTCTCAGAGTTATAATTCTCCTGCCTTAGAACTATGCTGCTAAATTTCCTACTGGTTCCAATGCAATCTCAACCATGTTGCATGACGGGGATCAGGCTCAACACTCGAAATGTGGCCCAACTTGAGTGATACTTTTCTAACAAAGCCTAGTTGTTCAAATATTCTGAGCAAACGTACAGCATGCTTTCTTAATGACCTGCTCTGCCTTTCTGCATCCCTTTAAACACCTGTAGTTAGGCTACCAAAGCACTTTTACACTTCTCAACGGCCTGTATTCGCTTGCCTTATTTGTCTTTCCCATATATATTACCTTACACTTCTGTTGACTGAATTTTATTTGTCACTTTTTTGTTCTACCAATTAATTCATAGTCCATTGACAGATTACAACTTTCTTACTATTAACCATAAGAAAATGTGTTTTTAATTGCCTGCAAACTTTAAGAAGCTTCTTACAGTTACATTGAAACTACAACATATGCATCTGATTGAATGCAAGAACGCATCAGTGAATGCTGCAGAATCCAACACCAAACACATATTCAGTCACTCAGTGTGGTGATACCAGCCCATTGCAGGGTGCAACCACTGTACCTGCAAGTAGGCAACCTGGGAGGCTGGCCCCACCATGCCATCTGTCAATCACTGGCCCATATATAGATTTGAGTTGGCCCCTTCCTAAACCAGTCGGGCATGTGGAACCAGAGGGTACAGAGACCTGGTGTTCAACTTGAAGCTGATTAAAGCCTGTAATACAGTCTTCGAATTTTGTATTTGTTTGCTACACCATGGAGAGATTCCTCACCCTTGAGAGGCTGAACATAAACACTCAGCACCTGGATGCAATCACCCACACTCAACTTGAGGTTATCAGTACGAACCAGAAGAAGCTCATGGTCCTACACACCAAGCTGTGCCCCGGAGCTTTCCAGGCCATCGGAGACTGTGCAGACTTTGAACCTGCAATGGCCACCCTGGAAGGGCATATTTTCTATGCCTGGTACTTGCTCAGCATCAGAGTACAGCAGCCAAGTGAGATGGATGACACTTATCTGGAGGTTCTACGAGAGCTAGCATGCCCATGCACTGTTGAAGCTGGTGTGACTGCTGGAGAACTGGAGCGACACATCTGAGATGCATGCAGGCGAGGGCTGCGGACGAGGGCAACTCAACAGAGATTGTTGGAGTACAATGCCTCCCTCGCCGAGATCATGGAAGTGGTCCACCCCCTAGAAGCTTCAGCTCACCCCATGGAGGTCTTCGATGCTCGCCTACCCACTCACCGGTCTGGCCGACGCTGATGACAGCAGCAGTCATTGAAGGGCCCCATAGGGAAGAGACTATCGCTGCCACCGATGCCAGCCGCTGCTGTAAGTACTCTGAGTCCCAATGTGGGTCAAACAGGAGCTCCTGAAAGAACTACCCTGCAAGGAACTCTCAGTGTGGGAATAAAGGCCACTTCGCTAAAGTGTGCCTCTCCAAACTCACCGGGAGCGCTGTGCCCCTCTGTGACCAGCTGGGAGCACCTCCCAACCCTCTGGGCCCCTCCACATGTGAGTGCCAGTTGACACTATTACCTTGCCCATCATTTCCGCCCACACAGATGTCACTTCCGGCCCGGCCATCAAACCAAGCTACCTCCTTGTGCTCATCACAGGTGCCACCATGTTTCACCACCCAACTGCTGCCCACACCGATGGCATCACTTCTGGCCAAACCACCTGCAAAAGTGGCATGACTTCCAGCTGGGCTGCTGGCCCAAGCTGACGCCATGTGTGTCCCCTGGGTGCCGCCATTGTAGGACAGCCAACCCCTAGCTGCACAGGCACACCAACCAGAAACAAAATCATGCACTCATCGCACCTCATGCTTCAAAGGCCACCCACTGGCTGCTTCTCACAACCATCTGGGAGCAGCTACTCGGACCCTGAGGCAGACCTAACATCCACCACGCTGACGGAGGACATTCCCCATGGATTTGGGTGCTCAATGATAGATATCGCTGTCAATGGGAAGGTAACAAAATGCCTGTTTGATAGCAGTAGGACTAAGAGCTTTGTGCACCCAAATGTGGTCCGGACAATCAAACTCAGGGTGTACCCAGAAAACCTCCCCATCGCTTTTACATGCAGGACCACTCGATCAAGGCACAGGGTGCTGATCAGTGAACTTGACAGTGGGTGGGGTGGGGGGGGGGGGGCGGAAGACATACCAAAGGTTCAGGCTCCTGGTCATGCCCAAACTCTGTGCCCAGTTTTCCTGGGACTAAACTTCCAGTGAAACCTAGCCTCACCCTTGCCTTCGGTGGCCCACTCCCCCCACTCACCATCCACATTTCAAAGTCCAGTGACCATTCCAAATCAACCTGAAGACTCTCCACCCTTTGGTATCCCTGCCATCCATACTGTAAACCAATAGCGGCCAAAAGCAGGCACTACAATGCAGCCAACAGAGCCTTTATCAAGGTCAAGGTGAAATGACTACTGGCAGGGGGAGTTAACAGCCCCTGGTGAACCAATGGCATAGAAGTAAAAGGGGAGAGCAAACAGAGGATAGTCATCAATTATAGCCAGATCATCAACCAGTACACCCAGCTGGACACCTACCCACTGCCCCACATTATTGACATGGGCATTGAGATAGCCCAGTGCTGGGTCTTCTCCACCAATGACCTAAAGTCAGCCTACCACCAGCTCCACATCCACGCATGGGATAAACCTTATAATGCCTTTGAGGCAGATGGATGCCTCTACCAGTTCCGTCAGATCCCATTTGGGGTAACAAACAGAGTCTCCATTTTTAAACAGGAGATGGACCACCTGGTAGACTGGCACAAACTAAAAGCAACCTTCCCGTACTTAGATAATGTCACCATCTGCGGCCACAACCAGCAGAACCAGAACGCCAACCTGAAGACATTTCTCCAGTCAGCAGAGGCGTTAAACCTCACCTATAACAGGGAGAAGTGTGTTCAGCACCACCCACCTCACCATCCTGGGTTGCATCGTGGAACATGGTGTCATCGGTCCTGGCGCCAAATGCATGCATCCTCTAATGGAACTGCCCCTCCCCCACACATTCAAGGCCCTCAGCAGGTGCCTCGGGCTTTTTATCGTATTACTCCCAGTGGATTCCCCACTTCTCTGACAAAGTCCACCCACTGGCCCAAGCCACCACCTTTCCCCTCCCCGCAGATGCGCAAGCGAATTTCGCCTGCATCAGACAAGACATCGCCATTTCCTTCCACCCACCACAGACCCATGTAATAAAGGCCACTATCCCCTTCAAGCAACTCAATATCAACTTTAAGGGACCACTGCCTTCTATGAATAAGAACGTCTATTTCCTCTCGATTATAGACAATTATTCCCTTCGCCATCCCTTGCCCTGACTCCTCCATCGTCTCTGTTATCAAGGCACTGGTGCAGATCTTCACCATGTTTGGATACCCGGCATTCATCCACAGTGACCGAGAGTCCAGTATCATGAATGAGGAGCTGCACCAGTACCAGGCGATGCAAGGCATCGCGTCTAGTCGCACGACTAGCTACAGCCCCAGGGGCAAAGGGCAGGTGGAACATGAGAATAGGGTAATCTGGAATGCAGTCCTCCTAGCCCTGAGATCAAAAGGATGGTCTATCAATTATTGGCAAGAGGCCCTCCCTGAGGCACTTCATGCCATACGGTCGCTCTTGTGCATGGCTACCAATCAGACCCCTCACGAATGCCTCTTCTCCTTCCTAGGAAATTGGCGACTGGCATCTCCCTGCCAGTGTGGCTGACATCTCTGGAACCAGTACTCCTCTGTAAGCACGTTAGGACCCTCTGGTCGAGCAGGTGCACTTCCTCCATGCGATCCCAAACTGTGCCTACATCAGGTACCCCAATGGACGAAAGGACAACATCTCGACTAGGGACCAAGTCCCCCTACCATGACCACCCAGGCCCAGCCAGGACCCCCCCCCCCCCGGGATGACATCTACCTACAGCCTCTCCACAGGTCCCCACCCTCTATAGACTCACTCTGCGCCTACACCCCCACTCCGTCAGGCACCACTCCGCTTGCTCCAGTGGCCAAAAGGCCCCGCTCCCATAGACCATTGACCAGGAGCCTGATCTGCGATGGTCCCAGTGACAAAGGTGACCAGTGGACCACGTGAACATGTAAATACCACAGAATCACCCCTTCTTAAAAGAGTCCCTGGGAGGATTGATGTGGTGATATAACCACAACTATAGCCACACTCCTACCAGCCTACTGCAGGGGGCAACCACCTGGGAGGCTGGCCCCACCTGTCTGCTGTCAATCACTGGCCCCTTCCTAAATCAGTCAGGCACGTGGAACCAGAGGGTACAGAGACCTGGTGTTCAACTTTAAGCTGAACTACAGTCTTCTTGAGTTTTGTGATTGTTTGCTGTGCATCACACTCAGACATTCACTTTTTTGACTATTTTTCCTTGCTTCTGGCGACTGAACCAATTTTGGAACCAAGTTCCCATTTTCTCTTGCAATCTCCTCACTTTTAGTGTACCATCTGCAATGTGTCATCTGTCAAAAGTCTCCTCAAGACCATATCTGATAACTTAAGTGACTCTCCTTGTTAAAAAAAATTCTCTCTCGTCTGTGATGGCCTTCTCTTTACCTTCTTGCGGACTATTCTTGATTAAATTGTGCCTTTCCACATGACAACTAACACAGCCCAATTAAAATAAACTAAACTAATTTAAAACCATACTTAAAATAAGGTACAAAGTGAATGTAATTTTATATTAGAATATTGCTACATTACAAAATAATTACAAATCTCCTCTTTACTGATGCGCAGCTAAGAAAATGGTTGACATTTGGCCATTGTCGATCAACAATAGCAGTGAATTGTCATATCATTCGAGTTAGAACATAGCACTTTAGTCCGACAGAACTAGAAATGTTTTCAAAATCACTGTTTCATGAAACTACAGTATTCTCTGACTAAATCAGCAAAGGTGTGTCAGAATTCTCCTTCCAGCTGATTTCAGAACAGACACACATTGTTTCTGTGTCTACTATTTCTGGAAAATTTAAGAAATAATGAATTGCACATTTTCTTGATATTAAGAGGTGAAAGAGCTCAAGCGTTCCTCACAAAATGCACAATAAATAGAGGCTAACGTTTATATAAAAAATGGCATTAGAATTTTAAAAGAGAAACTTTCATCAATATGGAAACTTTTACATTTATTTGTGGACATCCAAAGAATCTTCCTGTCCTTTGGTGTAAATTTGGCAAAGGAGATGTCAATTGGCTCTAAGTGCTCCCCCCAACAAAAAAAAACACCATGGCAAAGGCTAAGTATTCTGTTTTAGTGATGTTGATTTATTGTGATTTATTGAAGAACACTTGGAAAATAAACTCACATGGACAAAAAGATTGGTTATAGAGTCATACAGAATGGAAACAGGCCACTTGGCCCAACCTGCCCACGTTGACCAACACTAGTCCCACCTGCCTGTGTTTGGCCCTCCTCATGTATCAATTTTTGACAGATTTAGGGGGTCTTTCTAAAATACCACAACAAATATTCAGTGCATTTTGAGATCATACACAAAGCCAGTCATTTTGAACACTCGGGACTCATTATTTGATACGAGGGAGGAAATATTGCATTCTAAATATGGTATAACATATCTATCTTATAGCCTTGAAGCAGGAAAAACAGATTGGTCACACATTGCTATCACTATGCATTTTCACATTTAATGAATATTGTATAAGCATTTGTAATAACGACTGCAATAATTTTAGTCCTGCAGTCATAATCAAGCAAAAGTTCCAAAAAGATTATTTTTACACAAGTACGAAACACAGAATTTCCCTGAGTTGGTGAATTTGGTGCAGAGAGAGGAAGAGGTGATACTCTAATACTCCAATAGTATTTCTGCTTAGTAAGTTAATCATATACATAAACATGTCAGGGCATTCCTGGCTATGGAACTCACATCTTGTGTTTGATAGGGACTCAAGACTGGTTCCCAGACTTTGAACGGCCAAAGGCAGAGAAGGTGGAATCGGTTGGATCCTAAGCAACAGACTCAGTCCACCCACAAGGCTGAGTGCTTTGGAGGTGGTCACCCAGCAGCTCAAAAGATTGTAGGCAGAGAGAGAAAGAGATGATGTGACTGCCACAGACAGGAAAATAGACCAAGAAAGTTGTTCAGGACCCCTTAGACATCCTTCTCACTAACCAGCGTTTAATTCTGCAATGGCAATAGGGAGGAGAGATCATCTATATAGTGTAGCCACATCCAGAGCCTCCTTGTCATGGCAACGAGGTTGGAGAAAGATCAAGAGAGCAATAGTTATGAATGATTCTATATTGAGGGGAGCAGCGGTTTGTATTCAGCCACTCTGGTCAACATTATTACTGAGAAACAACAAAGCATTGTGAGAGGGAGAAGATGGGAATTCAGATGTTCTGGTCCATTTATGGATCATAAGGTCTTGCAGCCAGATTATAACAGAACACATTTTCCTTCCATAATCATAGATTAATACTAACGATGCTTGTCAAATTTATGAGATTTATTATTCATTATTAAAATATGGCTGAATGGAGCAAACAAAACATTCCTCTGGTAAGATCATCTTTTGGTGGGATTTCTTATCATCGAATGTTGAGCTGATTTTATAAGAGTTTAATGTGAAACTGAGAACAAATAAATGCTCAAAGACATTTATAGTCTGTGGTATTGAACTTTAAGTTATGAAACACTGTTCAAATGCATATATTTTGGATAACATTCACAAATGGAATCTGACCACCCTATTAAAGGAAAGGAGTAATTACACAGGAGAAGCTGCCAAAATTTACAGGGGTGTTGCAGGACTGGAAATTGTAAACTTTATGAAAAGTAAGATAAATTTAAGTTATTTTCTTTGGAGCAGAAGAGACTCAGGATGATTTAATTAAGTGTATAAAATTGTGGTCTAGATCAACATGGAGATCCTATTTGCCTTTATGGATGGATCAATAAACAGGGATAGAAAGAGGCAAAATAATGAAAACATGTTTTTTCCCCAGAGTGTGATATAGGTCTGGAACTCATAGACTCTAAGGGAGATAGAGATAGAAATGACCTTCACAGTTAAACAGTACAGGAAAGCACATTTAAATACTGATAACCTGCCACGCCACTGAAATTTGAGATTAAACTAGGTGAATCTTATTTAATCAATGCATACTTGATAATGAATGGACTCCTGTATTAAACATATTTTAGGTTGCTATAGGCTACATTTCTAAAAGCTTGGAATGACTGAAAAGACACACTTCTTCTGAGATCAACAAAGGTTACATAACTTTTCTAAATGTTTATATTAAAAGTTAATTTAACCCAACTTGAATATGTGATTGAATAATGTGCACCTAAACAGTTTGTAATGGTTTTGAGATTTGTTAAACCTTGATAACATTGATTGAAATTTGCATGATAAAAACAAATCTCTCAAAAACACAATGAAATGCTCCATTTCTCACTATTTCAACAATGAGTCCATCTAATTATAACCATGAAAACATTTGCCAATGTTAATCACTAACTATGAATTATTGCTCCTGAGTCCCATGTCCAGTACCGGGTTCTAGAGCCACAACTCGAGTACTGGGTCCTTGAGCTCCAGACTGAGCACTGCATTCTAGAACCAGAGGTAAAACACCGGGTTCCCAAGCCCCAGACCGAGCACCAGGTGCTCGAGCCAAAAGTCAAACATTACATTCTAGAGCCAAACAACCAACACGTTGTTCCCGAGCCCCACATTGAGCACCAGATTCTGGCACCACAGGTCATCAAGTTCCAGATCAAGCATTATGTTCTGCAAGCAGAGGTAGAGCACCATGTTCTAGAGTCTCACATTGAGTACTGGGTTCTAAAATCGTAGGCCGAACACCATATCTAGAACCAAACACCCAGCACATTGAGTTAAAGGGAAATATTTTATTCCTTGGAGCGAAGAAGAATGAGGGGAGGTTTAATAGAGGTTTACAAGATTATGATAGGTATAGACAGAGTGGATGTAAGTAACCTTTTTCCACTTTGATAGGGGAGATAAATACGAGGGGTCATAGCTTTAAGATGAAAGGGGAAAGGTTTAGGGGGAACATTAGGGGGAAGTTCTTCAGTCAGAGAGTGGAAGGAGTGTGGAATGAGCTGTGGAGAATGTGGGCTTCATCTAGAGTTTTAAGAATAAGTTGGATAAACACACAAGATGGGAGAGGTCTGGAGGGTTATGGGATGGGAGCAGGTCAATTGGACCAGTAAATGATGGTAGCTCAGACTAGAAGGACCAAATGGTCTGTTTTTGCTGTAGTGTTCTATGGAAAAAAAAAATCATTAATGGCACAGCATTTGCTTTGTTTTTGCGGCATTAGAAAGAATTATACCAACACTTTCAGAAGGTGATATTCATATTACCACATAATTCTTGCTTTAGCATATTTCCATGGGTCTGAAATATCTCATATAATTTTCATTTGTTGGAAAAATATGTGTTGGTTTTGTAATACTGCTAATAATGCAAAAAAGACTGTTAGAAAACATTATACAATGTGCCACGTAATGCTGAAGAGTTTTACAATAACTACCTGAGGGAAATTCACGTTTTTGCATCTCCACAGGTAGAGTTCATATTTTGAGAATTCTGAAAATAACACTATTGCCCATGTGATTTGGTAATAATAAACCAGCATGCATGTGTGCACTTGGGAAACAAGAGGGGGTTACCATAGTGACTATTGTTATTAGACTCATTTCATTTTAAGGATGAATATATTTAAAATATCTTTCTCCTTACTGATTCTTCTGATTTCCCTGTGGTGGGCAATCTCTGCAGTTCATAGCACAGTCATTGCAATGATCACAAGTTTGTGAGAATGGCGATCAAGCCATGTAGCAATGGTGACAAAATTACTTGCACTGATTTTACCCTTCATGCATTGACCTTCACAGTGTCATGGCTCATGAAGAGTATTAGATATGCAACCCATATTCTGCAGAATTTTATGTTCCACACTTTTACCTCTTCTACTATTTCTTCAATATTTTTATTGATTTAAATGTATCAACACTGTAATATCTCAATGGGGTGAAACACAAAAATCTGCAGACATAATTGTCCTTTTTACCCCACGGGTGAGCAGTGACTCTTCTTTGAGCTGGGTGAAATTCCTAGGAAGATAGGACCTCCCAAGCCTTTTGCACAATGGTCCAAAATCCCTGGAATTTGCCCTCCCTGGCATTGGTGGGGTGGGGAATGGGTTCTAACCCTAGCGACGTCATTGTGAGTGACGCATTACGCAGTCACAGGAAATCCTACCGGAAGTCAGAATACACAGTAATGGCAGAGGAGGCCTTTCCAAAAATCAATAAAACTAATGCCTATATGCTTAAATAAAATGAGAAATTCAATCCACAATCCTATTGCATAAACACCTCTCCACAGGGAGAGGGTGGCCCGGGTAATTTTCCTGGGCTGACGTTTTCACGCTGCAGGTTCATGGGAGGGTTCCTGGGAAAATTTCCCAAAAATCCCCACTTTACACAGCGGTGTGAAATGGCCTAATGACTGAAGGAAAAACACAATGCTGGACAAAATCAGCAGGTCATACAGCGACCTTATATTGCAGATAAATATACATAATGTTTCAGGCCTGAGGCCTTTATCAAAGTATGAACAAAATATACATAGGTGTCTGAATAAAGTGGTGGAGGAGGGGGCAGGGGAAGGAGCACAGGCCCACAGGCAAGAGGTAATAGATGGATAAGGTGGTTAAGGAAAGGGCACCAGAAGAAAACAGGGGAATAGCTTTTTGTGAATGAAAAGGGAAGCGGGGTGGATAGCTGGAGGAAATGAGACAGAGGGATGGGGAGAGAGGAGAATAGGGAGTGGTCTAGCATCATCCCTTTTCCTCCCCTCTGTGAATCTCTCATCCCCTCATCTCTTCCCACTATTCCTCCTTTGGCACCTTCCCCCATGACTGCAAGAAGTACCGCATTGGCACCCACACCTCCTCCCTCACCACTATTTGAGTCTCCAAACAGTCATTTTAAGTTAAATAATGCCACTTGCTACCTGCAGGAGTCATCTACTGCAACCGGTGCTCCCATTATGGTCTTCTCTACATCAGAGATACTGGATGCAGACTAGGAGATCGCTTCACTGAGCATGTTCACTGTGTCTGCATAAATGATAGGGATCTTCCACTGCTCAACCATTTCAATTCTGCAGCCCTCCCGCACACCAACTAGTCTGTCAATGGCCTCATGCGTTACCAAACCGAGGCCATCTGTAAATTGTAGCAACAACACCTAATATTCCATCTGGGCACTCACCAATAAGATGGCATTAACAGTGACCTCTGGTTTCTCCCCATTCTCCCTCTTTTCCCTATCCTTCTACCTCCTTTCCTCTAGCTCTCTACCCCTTCCCTCTCCATTCACAGAGATCTCCCCACTCCCCGTGTTTTCTCTTGTACTCTCCCTCCCTTATCCATATTTTACCTCTTTTTTGTCGGCCTGTGCACCTTCCCCTGCCCCTATCCTCCTATTTTATTCAGACTCCTGTCTACATTTTTGCTCATACCTTAATGAAGGGCTCATGCCCGAAACATTGGCTAGGTATCTTTATCTTTGCTATATAAAGTACCTATTAGGTTTTTCCAGCACTGTGGTTTTACTAATATCTAAATGGGCATCTGTTTCATTGCCATTTAAAAAACCCTTTTTATTTCCAAAAGATACTACAATATGCAAAAAGTTGATACCAAATACTGCAATCTAACAGTTAAACTGAGATGAAGGTAAACATTTCTACATCATTATAGCAAGCAATTAGTTAATCACACTACTGAGCTCAATTTTAGCATGATCTGATAATCCAAAGTCACTGAGATGTCAAAATTAAAAAATGGTTTCTTGCGTTTCAAGAAAAAATATTTTAAATAAGCTATTAATGAATGGAATACTACTTGCACAAGGTCTGAAGGTTACATTATAAACTGAATTATAGCAGGTAAATACCGAAGATACTCCTTATTAGATCCTTGAGTCAATAGCATAGCACTACTTGTAACCATTGTCTGACTGCAATTGTATAGTAATGGTATTAGATATATTAGATGCTAGCATTAAGTCACAATCATGAAGTCAAAAATTAATGCAAGGTACAAATAATTAAACAGAAGTTTTTGGTCAAATAAATGTTATTCTTTTATCTTTCCTCTAGTGATTCAAATTATTTTAAAATATATATGATGTACTCCATCAATATAGTAAAAATATGTTGTAGGTGAAAGGTTAATATTCATAGCATCACATGACACCGTGAGCTTTTACATTTTCAGATTATACTACCGTCAATTTTCTTTGAGCAGTATGCTTTATAATCCACAGACAGATTATGATTGAACCCACACAACCCTCTATTATTTATCACCATGGTTTGGTGCTGAGTGACAAAAAACACTATGTATAAAATATGTAAATCCAAACTATTACTGATTGAGCACTCACAATTAATAAGTATGCGTTTCAGTATGGCTGTATGGATTTCTGTGTATAATATGGAACAAGTTGCTGAAATGAATAGATCAGCTACTTCGGGTTATCATCACTGAAGATTCAATAGCTATTGGATGTACAAGTCTCTCAAGAGCTATTTGGAGCAGGATTGATTTAATTTAATACAGCCAGTCCAAACTCACCATGAAAATACAATAAAGGGAAATACATGTATGTGGGTTATCTATGGTCACTAATCACTATCCAGCCTGACCAATGGAAGGACCTGTGGGGGTGTATGGATTGGGCATTCCAAGGAAGAATAAATGGTGTAAGTGCCGTCAGGTTTGGAAATGTATGGCATGCTTAAACTTTTTGCAGGTTATCTTTTATTTTGTTTAGATGCTGGTTAGGGTTAGAATTAGAGTTGCAAATACCTTTAAGCAGCTTCTAGATCGTCACGTCAATATGCATGGAGTATGAAGGTATGTAGAGTGTGCAAGCAGCAGAGTTTCAGTTTATTTTAGGCTTCACGTTGGGGGGCAGACATCACGGAGGGAAGGACCTGGTTCTGTGCCAGACTGTTCTATGTTCTGTGAGGGGGGACAGTGGGGAGGAAGCAAGGATCACGCTGGGCCCAATCGGTCTTTGAGAGATTTGATGACAAATGTCAAAAAGCTCTGAAATCCAACAAGCACAATCCATTTCTCTCTTCCAACAAGCTCAATGGAGAGAGTGTGCGTTGGGGAACGAGTGGAGGGAGTGGTGGTGTTGACTGGGGTAGGTGACTGAATGAGTGTATTCAATTCTACCAGCTTCCGATTGACCTGCCAGAAGTTGGTTAACTGTGTTGATCAATTCCTCGATTCCAATTTATGGGCGTGATTGATGACGTTTTTCGTGTCTAACTGCATCGTCCCTAAACTATATTTTTTTTTGTTTTGGAAATATTAACAGTGGATGGTTTTTAGTCTCCTGACTTCCGGATAACCTGATAGCAGGTTACTGAAAATCTAAAGGGACGCCAAATGCGGCACTGTCGGGGGTGCAGTCTGTGAGCCCTCCAAGTGAGGAGAGAAAGGGATGCGGCTCTCACCTGCTGGCCACACTCTGCCGGCAGTGTTGTCTGAAGGGCATGAGGTGGTAGTTCATAGCGTCCAGCAGGAGTTTCTGGCAGACTGGGTCGCTCCGCATGAAATCGACCGACTGCACCCTCTCCACCAGCTCGGTGGCCGGGATGAGGGCGAAGCGGAGGCGCTTCATCAGGTCCGGGGCGTACTGCATGCGAGTCTCCCGATCGTGTTCGAGCCAGAGGACGGACATCTGAAAGAGAGCGAGCTCCGACTCCACAGGTGGCGGCATCGAGTCCATCATGGCGCACACCTCCTCGAAATTCAGCAGCAGGATGTCCTCCACGAAGTACTTGTTGGCCAGCTTCTTGGTCTCGTCCAACCCGTGGATGGCGGCGATCTGGCAGATCTGCTTGTAGTTCTGCATCGATATCTGGTCGTTAAGGAACTGGACGCAGAGTTTAGTGACGGGGGGGATGTGCAGGATCTTGCTGACCGACAGCACGTCTTCCACCGTGTCCAGAGACAGTGTCATGTTGGCCGTGTAGATGTACTCCAAGACCAGGCGGACACCGGTGGCCGAGCAGCCCTGCAGGACGATGTTATTGATGGACCTGGTGATGTCCTCGGCTGGGGAAGAAGGGGTCCGGCTCTCCGATTCGTTCGTGCTCTCTTTGCACTGGCTATTGGAGAAAAGCGATCGGAAATACTGGGAACAGGAAGCCAGCACTGCTTTGTGGCAATGGAACTGCTGGCTTTGGGCTGTCAGAGTCACATCACAGAAAAGCTGCTTCCTCCACAGTAGGTTGAGGCCGTGAAGGAGGTTATCACTGTGAGAAGGGTCGAAGGTGGACGTCCTGTCACCAGATCTTGACATGGTATCTAACTTTGGTCACCTCCTAAAAAAAAAAGGGCACACATTTCACACAGTCAGTTCATAGGCATTCTTTCCCCGTGACAAACATTTCGATGTAAGTAAAGCCAGGTTTCTCGGAACAACGCTTTATTAAAGAGAGAAGAAAATGTTTTGTTATTGCTACAAAAGACGCGTGTTGTAAGCGAAATATCTCTGGATTTAAGCCCTTGTGCTATTGTTGCTTTTTAAAAAAAAATGTGCTGGGTTGAAGCCTCACATTATGCGAATGGAAGTCATCCCTGCATGTTTCCCCAATAAACATCAACGAAATATAGCGAGTATAAATCACGGAGCCCTTTGCGTTCAAGGTTTCTTTTTCATTTCTAAAGCAGACCGCAAATGAAATGGTTAAAGTTGCATGTTACCTAATGATGTTTAAAACAGGACCGGTTAATACATATAGACCCGTGCAGTTGTTTGCTTTAAGTGGGTGTAATAACATACGTCAGGGGTCAGATTCTTAACAGAAATAAACTTCAAAAATCGGAAGCAGCGCCTTACTAAGTAACGCCGCCGAGCTTACATGGTGCATCCTACATGGACGAACCTCCTCTTTAAATTTAGCAGTGGCCCCTTGTCTGAGCAAGCTCCTGTCCATGGATTCTCACATTGCTGTTTATTCACCAAGGCACCTGTCACAGCCTCATCTCCTCAGTGTTTCCCACTCGTCAGCAACACAGAGGCCACAAACTTACCTGTCTACACTGGGCTGCAAACTAGCGTCCACTTCGAGCTGATCCTCACTTTTATATTATTTTTCTCCTTTTTTTCTTTGCTTCGATCCCCCAGTAAAATCCGTATCCGATCAAGCTCCACGCGTTGCAACTTCAGCAGTTACGCTTGCGAGGTTTTTTTGTCGTTCATCATTTGATATACTGTCTCCAGAATTAGCAACAGCAAGAAGTCTGAGAGCAGCTTTCGCAAAAAAATGTACGTGTGACAAATTATGCTACCAAGAAACAACACATCATTATCCTTGGGCCTGGGATTCAGCGAGACGTAACAAGAGTAATAGGAAATCCACGGTTGGGGAGAGAAACGGTCGTGCATCGCCAGTGAAGAGTGACCATGGAGGGGCTGGATGCTGGAGAGAGTTTTAAAATTATGGCTCAAGGCTATTGTAAAATTGTCGTGCGTAAATGACTGCGCAGTCAAACATCTTAGAAAAGCAGTCCCCTTTATAAAGAACCGTCAAGTTTTAGTGCGCATTGCTAATTAGTCAATTTCTCTTTCCTTCACAGCCTAGCGACTTCAGCTGAGCTGAAACTGCTAATTCTGTGACCACGCTTCTCTCTCTGGGTGAATGAATATCTCACAGGAAAAAAAAAGACTCTGTCCCACAAAATATTTTTCTCCTCATCTTTCACATGCATGGATTTATGAAGGTGGATGAACAATGCAATCTTCAGATGATGGCACAAACTTTCTTCCCATTTTATTGCCTGTGCAGTTGCATAAGATGACAAACCAGTACTGTACTGTCTGCAATAATGAATTGCACGGATTCTATCCCATTAATACTGTTGATGCATTGAAACAAAGAAATGATTATCCACTTGATATTACGATCGTTGGAAAGGATCAGATTGTCTTGTTAATGTCTAGGTAACACTGACATTTTGTTATTAAGACTTTCTCTTTCAATTGCATCAGATGATACATTGACAGACCAACACTACGGTAATGAATTGTCTAGTTTATATTACACGAACACATGGCGGCATAAAAGCAGAGGTTATTATCCCATTCCTATTATATTCATTTTCTATAACGCAGATTGCCATTATAATGCATCCAAGTAGGAGAAACAACACACAAAGAGCGGGTTGAATTGTATACAACAAAAAGAATGGGACCATATACAGAGAATGTTTGTTAAATTGATGGACCACTGGTGTAAAGGCACCAGTTGTGATGGTTACATCCTCAAAATAAATCAATCATTTTGTTTTAGGATGTGCAGTTGCATTCCTTTCGTTGTGTTCAATCAAATTCACTTAGTTTTGGTGCATTGGGATTGATGAAGTATTTATTAATGTTGAATACTTTAGGACACAAAAGAGAAACTTTTATGGCAACCATGTAAAAATCCACAACATGGATTGGTGGGAGATTTGAAACCTCGAGTTCCAATAGGATACAAGCTATTTGCGTGAATCAACTTGTTTGATTATGATATACACTATCTCCATTCTTTTGCAACCAAAACATGCAACATTCTACTTTTCATTTCGCAATGATAAATATTATGACACTTTATGTAAAATGCAGGATACTTTGTGGACACAGTAGATCTTTATTGATCCCGAGTCTCTATTAAATATCGGAAGACATAAAATACTTTCTGGTTTATTGGATTAATGGTTCCCTGAGGTTCCGATTCCTGCAGGGGGTCCTTAGGTGAGTTAAACTCTTGCAACAATGTCTGCGAACACCACTGGAATGCGATATAAATGCAATAAATCGATCTGGGGCACCATGCCAATAGTAAACAGATATGAGACTCAACAAAATTAGTCACTCGTCAACATTTTATCCACGGGTGCCACATGTTGATGTGTGCGAGGTGTGGCAACAGATCTGTACCAGAAATATATAATGGGGGTGGACTGGATAGGTAGCAACGGCGAGCGAGCAGAAATTTCCCAGTCACAGTTTTACCTACTGGGTTCAGCACAAGCTGCAGGCAAAGTATTATTTTTCTAAATCGAAGGTGTCAGATTGTCACGGAAATGTGACTGCGTGTTCTAGACCAGTGCCTAGATTCTTCAATTTGTGGCTTGTGAGGACTCGTTCGAAATGTTCCAATTGTAAATCCCGGGTCCTGTGCCTGGGAAAGGATGTTATCCGTGGTTTAAACATAGATCTCTTTTTTTTAAATAGTTGGACAATTTCAAATTATTCGTATGTTACAAGCTTTTGCCATTAATGATTAGAAGTTCCCTCCTTGATTTTGAATTGTTCCAGTTCATAATTTTGCATCCACATCTCTATAATTTTTTTGTACACAAAATGTAAATAAGAACCCTCAACTCTGAAAAGACTTTGTCCCGACTGATTACAAACGGATATTTTTTTTTGGAGTGACACCAGGATACAGAGATTATTGCTCAGTGACGGCCTAACCACCCTCCAAACTCCAATGTTAATAATTGTATTCCTCCAAAATCCATGAGTGACCAATTCGGCCTCCCCCACTGACTCCAAACACGGTGAATCGCCAGGCCAAACAGTTCTCGCGAGATCTTTTCATGTGCCTGGCTCCGATTCCCATGTCATCCACCCCCACCACAACTTCTGCAGGCAGCCAGCCCATTGGAGAGAACAAAATCCAATCGTTCCCATTGTTTAAAGGTGGCAGTCCAAATGCATTTTCTTTGTGTAGCCTGCAAAAGTTTAATAGGCTTAGCTCAATACCAGAAAATATGATTTGTTCAATGCATTATTAAATTATGTTGGCTCAGTTTTGTATCCATGGTGTCAAGTTTTATGGATAGTAATGGAATATATATAATATTTTACTATATTCTCCATGCAGAGCAAATATTTTTGATAAAACTTTAGAATACAATTCTCTGAAATAGTTTGTCAGAATGATTAGAAATCAGCATTTACAGAGAGCAGAAATGAATTTAGAAACCTAACAGGCTATTATTATCAGTTTACAAATTATTTTTAAATATTCACACCTTACACCTGAAATTTTGTGACTCAGGAGTTCATCAAAATCATTTCAGTTGAATGAATTTCATGTTCTCTGCTTCCAGTCATTACTTTCCAAAATATCACACTTAGTTTAGGTCAGTGACGTGTAAATCCCTGCATGCTATGCAACCAAGATCATGGTAAGGAAAAGTTGAGAGATGCAATTACTACCATATAATGTTATCACATTTTACTGTAAAAATCAAAGTTCACATATTTAACATATTTCTACTGTAGAGTTAAAAATCCATTCTTTTATGATTCTTTTCCTTCATTTTTGCTTTGGGTTTATGCAAAAATATATTCTTCATAAGCCAACCAGAATTCTCCCTTTTTGGATATTTGTATCTTGATATAAAATTAACAATTGCCCCACATTTGATGATTGGCTCATAGGAATCATGAAATATGCCCACAATTTCAAAAGACACAGAAGGCCACCTTGTCAGACCAATGCAGAGAATTTCAAACCAATAGTCTTATTCACTTATGCTAAAAGATATATGCATTTAAAATGCTCACACCCATTTAACATTCCCTTTCTTGAATATATTTCTCAGCTGCATGATAATATGATGGGACATTTGCACATTATGGTGTTTCATAAACCCTCACATGTGAAGTTGCACTTAGATGACATAAAAGTTCACCTCCCAAGTTCAGGACACTTGTCAGATCTAAAAACTAAAAAAGGTCATGTTATTTGACCAGCCATAAGAGATGAGAGAAGCTGAAAATAACTAGCAAGCATCTTGGTCTTATATCCCTACCTAATGCCTTACTGATGTATAACTTAACTGTTGGCTAAAAATAGGAGCTCATCTTGATTAACATGCAGAACTCTTAATTGATCTAATCACAATTCAATAAAGAAATATACCTCCAATTTCATATTAAGCAGTTTCATTTAGAGACAAATCTGTAAATTAAAAATAGAATTTGGTACATAGGATCAGAGAATCATTGAATTGCGATGGAGCTGAAGTAAGCCATTGGATTGTTGAATCTTATTGTACAATATTTCATTCAGCCCTTTACCCCATTCTTTCCCCATCTGACTTCCAATATTCATTTATCTTCTTTGAAAATCACATTTAATTCTGGATCAACCATACTTTCTAAGACCTTTTGCAATGATTTTTAATCTATGTCCTCTGGATCATGATGCCTCCACAAATGGGAATGGTTTCTCTGTTTATCCTTTCCCAAACCATCACAATCTTGTATCTTTTGGCCAAATTTCCACTGCCAAGAGACAGGCTCCAGGTTGTCCATTCTGCCTTTCTAACTCCCTTATCCCTGGAGCTATTCTGGAAAACCTTTCCACACTATTTATTAACTCTCACAATTGAGAGCTAAGGAGAAGGGTCAATGTGTGAGTATTATTCCAGTGTCATATGAGAGCCCAACAGAACTTTCTTGCTTTTGTACATTCTACTCTATTTCTGAAGCCACGTTCAATTTGCCTCATCATCTTCAAAGTGCTATGCTCAAATTCCCCTGGATTTCTTTACTCCTGAACCCATTTAGGATTGTGCAATGTGGTCCATTTCCCTTCAGTCTCCCATTCAAAATGCAAACATTTCTTTTGCAATGTTTTTCAATTTAATTTAGTTACCATAGAACTAAAGAACATTACAGCACAGAAGAACCAGCCATTCAACCCTTCTGATCTGTGCTAATTCCACCAACCTACTCTCATTCCATAACCCTTCAGACCACTACTATGCATGTATTTATCCAATTTATTTTTAAAACTCAAGGTTGAATCTGCATTCACTACATCAGATGGCAATTCATTCCACACTCCTACCACTCTGAGTGAAAAACTTCCCCCTAATGTTCCCCTTATACCTCTCCCTTTCAGCTTAAAGCTATGACCTCTTGTATTTATCTCCCCCAATCTAAGTGGGAACATCCTACTTACATCTACTCTCACTATACCCCTCAATCTTATAAACCTCTATCAAGTCTTCACTCATTCTTCTTCATTCCAAGGAGTATAGTCCTCACCTGTTTACAGATAAAAAGTGACCCTATTATCTGTACATCCCCAAAGCGCATTCAAATAACAGGATAATATTATGATGCAGCATGGAAAAATGCCATTCACCCCTGCTGATCTGTGGTAGCTCATTGATCAGAATACTTTTCAATACATTTCAATACTTTCCTCTCCCCATAGCCTAAGGGGAAAAATCCTCTTCGAATGCTGCTCACATCCCTTTGTGTGATAATGTTTCTTTTTGGTATGCTTGCATCACATTTTCAAACAATCCATCTTAACTTAGTTTACCTATGGAAAAGAAATGTCACCCTTATTTTGCCCATTGTCTTAAATCTGTGCTTTTTGATTACTGACGTTTCTTCCAATCATTAAAAAAACCCTTCTCTTTATTTACTATCTGAAATACCTTTTTGAGCACTTATTAATCTTCTACCTCTGTTCTCTCAGTAGCTCTGGACGTGTAACTGTGTCTCGATAAAGAGTTCCAACCTGAAACATTGATGAACTATTTTTCCAGCTTCTCATTTGTTTGCTCAAGAGTCCAGTATCTGCCATTGTCTTACGTTTCTCTACTTTTTGTCCATATCTAATATCACCAAGTAGAGATGAAATTTTATTTATAACAATGAAATTTCTGAGATCCAATTAATCCTTGTTAAGCCTTTCAAATTTAGAGCTATGTTGGGAGAGCCTAATAGTTCCAAACTCATCTTAGCAATGATACTTAGTTGCTTATTTTCAATATTGAGAAAACAGATACATTGGATAGATACCTTTCATTGAATGCTCTTATTATTTTGCTCTGCAAAGAAGGAAACAAGTTCAACATGCCCATGTAAAAGTGAAATGAAGGGAATAGTAGTTAATGGGGCTGTGATTTCTAATTGAGAATGTAAATTATGCTGTGGAAATAATGAAAAGAGGAATCTGACTAATGTAGAGTTATCTAGATTTAGTTATGGTACTTGTGTACTGTTGGCTTAATTGTCATTCTATAAGCACTAATGCGAAGCAGTCAGCTTTGCATTCCTTTGTCCATCATCCGTAACAAGTCACAAGCAGTGTTGTTACAAATTCCACCATATGCATTGTCTTTTGAAATGAATGAAGCATCACTTTGGTTTTCAGCACAAGTCAATGACCCATTTAGAAAGGGTCAGATCTCTTCAGACTTTGAAGTCTATGGTGCACAAAGTATTTTTAGAAACATTAGCGGCCAAAGGTTTAACATATTCATGTGACATTCATTTGCCTGCTAGTTTAGCAATAATATACCATAAAAAAATTAATGGAGTTCATTGCTGCATTAAAATAATGGATGGCAGGGTGTCACACAAACATGTGAAATATTTATTAGCTAATATCACTACCAGTAATCTCTTGGTTTACAAGATTATTTTTCATCCTTTTAATATCTTTCCGATGGATGGCACATATTTTGCTGAGTACCTTGATGAACCCATTCTAAGAAATGGATCTTAATGCTCGTTAGTTCCAGCAGGGAAACTTTCACAATGGACTGCTTTTGTCATCTTGACTATGTATGGATTAAGCCCCAATGTTGACTGGTCAGTCTCTGAGATGTACTTCTTCCCACCAGCAACAAATTCAAAAAAAGCACAAACTTAGCATTGTATTTTGTTGCAATAAATCAAGAATGTGAAAAAATAACATAATTTTACATCTTTACGATGCTATAAAACATTGGCCAATGAGTGGACATTGCAGTTGAGTGATGTTCTCTGTTTCATGTGACGTTAAATCAGTTGAAGAAGACCGCAGAGCCCACCTCACTGACAAAAGACAAAGGAGGAAAAACCCAACACCCAACCCCAACCAACCAATTTTCCCTTGCAACCGCTGCAACTGTGGCTGCCTGTCCCGCATCGGACTTGTCAGTCACCAACGAGCCTGCAGCAGACGTGGACATACCCCTCCATCAATCTTCGTCCGTGAAGCCAAGCCAAAGAAAGAAGAAATCAGTTTAATATTTTAAAAAACTCATTTTGTTATTCTGAAGAACAGAAGAGTTTCCTGTATTCTCTTGTCAATATTAATTCCCAATGAACAGAATTGAAAACTAATTATATGGTTATCATCCCATTTTGGTGTGTGACCTACCAAATTAGCAGCCATGCTTGGAATCAGTAGTTACCAACGAATGCTGACAACATTTCTAGAGTTCTTCATTGGCCTTGGGTCATGAAAGTAATTTAGATACATCATTTTGATGCCTACAGTTTAGTGACTCCATGTGCAGACTCCTTCCAGGATAATGCCATGAGGCTGTAGAAACCATCCAGGAGTTGCTTTTTTTTCCCCCCTTTTACTTTTTTTTTCCTTTTTCCATGATGGCAGATTTGTGCAGTATTCATTCACCATTTCCACACTCAATGTACAGGTAGTTTGCAATAGGAACTTGATTGAATGGAACTCCATGATACCATAACATTTTTGCCCAAATTGTGGTTAAGTTTATATATGGATCTGTACTTCGTGAGGAAAATCTGCAATGAAATCCAGGTCCCTGTGATATTAGGAAAATGATAGCATCTTCTATGGTATCCCTGTATCATCACCATCTTGAACTAAAACACACATAATAAAACAATCATTTAGTTATCCACGAATCCTTTCCCTTTTATTTTTCTCAATTGACAGTTGGAAGGAGCATAATCACATGTAAAATGTTCAGAGTTTAACGTGAGCCTAATTATCATTCTTCCATAATTGGATAAAGTAATAATCCAAAAACAAATCAATTACTAAAGGAAATGCATTTTCTTCTATTTGTTTAATACGTGATGCTCATTCTAATACTGCAAGATTCCAACTGCTATTATTATTAATAACAATATAAACTAACCTCTGCTGTAAACCTAGGTCTGCTGCTCATTGTGTGAAGACAAAATTAGCAGTACAAGTTCAAATTTGGAAGAAAAGTAACATTTCTAATTATTATTAGATCCTGACAGAAATATTAAGAAGAGCTAATCCAACATTTAACTGCAGAGGTCTTATAATTTATAATTATAAAACCTTTGCAGTTAAATGTTGTAAATAGATTTTTAATAGGCTACTGTATATACAGAATCATTGTTGTGTCAGAACTAGGCAACTGTAATATTTTGAAGTGCAGTGACTGCAAAACATTTGCTGTGACACAGAAGAGATGAGCTGAGATTACAACCCTCTTATTTTTAATTCCAACCTTATGACATGGAGTAGACTTCAATGTATTATTCATGTTATGTTATATAAATATTTCAGTTTATGTCCATGAATAGGTTTGTCCTAACAACCTCATCTAATAAGACTTTAACCTGCACTATTCAGAAACACAAACCTTGTTTGCCTTTCGTGATTGTCAATCACACCAGGCCACCAACAGATTGTACTTCAAATTCCTATTGCTTCAACAAGGTTCTCCGCTGCACTGCCTTGAAATTGTGTTTCACATTCCTGCACTACATATTTCCATGTTTATCTTTCTCATTTAAAATAATGAATGCTGAAGATAAATTTGGGCCACAAACACTTCTAAAGAATAAATTCTTCCTCACCATTATTAGTGAATTATCTTTGCATGAGATTTGAGTGATTTAAATTTTGGGGCTTCATCATAAAAATGACCTGTTAATGATAAAATTATGCAATTAAGTCTACAGATGTTGGGGTTGAGTATAATATAAACATGCTGGAGAAACTCAACAGGTCAAATAACATCCATAGGACGTAAAGGGTAACCAATGTTTCAGGCCATGGTCTAAAGAAAACTGACAAAGGGCCCAGACCCAAAACATTGGTTACCCTTCACTTCCAATGGATGGTGCATGAGGTGCTGAGTTTCTCCAGCATATCTGTGTATTGCACTCTGAATGGCAAGATGTGTTTCCTAAGTAGGTATGCTTACCTTAGAATATACAGTATTTGTAAATACATCTATGGAATGGTTACCCCCTTCCTTCTGGAGAGATGACAAGCTTAATTTTATATTCTTTCTCATTATTTATCTCAGGCACAGCTTTAAATCTCACTACTTCCCTTAGATCTATTTTGAATTGGTTTTTCTATCATCTCTGAGCTTTGCCATAAAGTTGTGTTCTTTTACACAGGCTCCTGATCCTCTGGTTTTAGCCTATTCTTTAAGCATTCTCCAGTTTGTTGTTCATAACTTGGAACAATAGGGCAAAAATAAGAAAAGTTGTTCTTCGGAAAAAGGACACAGATGTTAAGATGAATAACGTGACCAGAGATAATGGAATGATGAAAAAAAAAACCTACCGTGTTAAATTATGTGACGATTCTATAACAAAATGAATGCAACAAAAGTACAATTAGAAATGAAAGGATTAATCCACAGGCATTGTGGTGAAGTGGTTGGGAGATAAATATTTCAGAACAGTTGACTTTTAAATGTCAAAATGGAAAGAGCCAGTGTTGAATTGATAACATTACAAAGTTGGGAGTGAGAAATACCTAAAAATATCAAGGAAACAGATTGATTTGGGTGGAGCCAAGAGTAACAAGAAGCTGAAAATATTGGTAATATTGGTTCATGGGCCACTAAGAGCAGTCACAGTACAGGGCAGAGATAAAAGGAGGCATTAAAAGCACATGTCGCAAGAAAAGTTCGGCATTGGGTGATTTAAAACTGTTGAGCTAGCAAACCAAATTTGCAGTAACTGTGTGAAGAATGAATTTTTAGAATATATCCAAGGTAGTTTTCCAGGTATGTCTGTTGAGGAACCAATTACGGAACAGACTGTTTTATATCTAGTATTATACATCGAGACAGAGTTAATTAATAATCGTTAACTGGGGCGTCTCTGGAGAAGGACACTTCTAATTTGATAGAAATATGTAAGGAGTTTGAGTGCAAGTTATTTAATCATCCACTAAGGCCTTATATCTGAACAAAGCAAAATACTTAGGAGCAAATTGGCTAATGATAGGAAAACTATATTAAATATATGACCGCAGATAAACAAAAATTTAAATAAATTAATTTATAATTATAATATATATTCCTTATTAAAAAGACACATCATTCACCCATCCTTGCAAGTTTGTTAAAGGAAGAGGTTTTTATCATTGCTGAAATGAAAAAAACAAGACTGAGGACTTAAAGAATTTTAGAACTGTGCAAGGAAGACGTGAGAATTGCTAAAAGAAAAAAAATAGAATGAAAGTAAAGTCAACAGCAGTCTAAACTAAAACAGAATAGGAGTGAAAAATAATCTGTAGGTCAGGCAGCATCTGTACACACAGAAACAGTCAATGTTTCATGTTGAGAATCCTTCTGCAGGTATTAGAAATATTCACTAAGAAAGGCTCCACAAACTTGCAAACCGTCACACAAAATGAGTCATTCAGCAACCACTGAATCTGAAATTTGGATGGTAAAGTGAGGCAATTATAGGAGAGTTGCTACCCCATTGCTTCTGTTTTCTGAGTTCAATCCTAATCTCTGGTGCTCTCTGTTTGGAGTTTGCATGCTCTTCTTGTGTCTTCCTGAATTTCTTCTGAGAGCTTCTGTTTCCTATCCCAGCAGATTAGTTGACCTCTATAGATTGACCATAATCTCTCGGTAAATTCTGGAGAAGGGCTTTTGAGAATAAGGGGGGGGGGAAATAAAAATAGGGTTAGCGTAAAATTAGTGTAAAAATCTCTTGGTGCCTGCCACATTGACCACCGCCAGTGGGCTGATATCGCCTCAAACCGTGCATCTTGGCGCCTCACAGTTTGGCGGGCAGCAACCTCCTTTGAGATAATCCTTTGTGGTTCCTCTGTTTAAGAGGGATGCTATTTACAAATTTTTGGAGGTACAGGGATTGATAGGGAGTAATCAGTATGGTTTTGTCAGGGGTAGATCATGCTTGACAAACCTGATTGAGTTCTTCGAGGGGGTTACAAAAAAGGTTGATGAAGGGAAAGCTGTGGATGTTGTCTATCTGGACTTTAGTAAAGCTTTTGACAAAGTTCCCCACAGGAGGTTAGGAAAAAAGGTGGAGGCATTAGGTAGTGAAATGGATTCAGCAGTGGTTGGATGGGAGGTGTCAGAGAGTAGTGGTAGAAAATTGTTTGTCCAATTGGAGGCCGGTGACTAGTGGAGTTCCTCAGGGTTCGGTCCTGGGTCCACTATTATTTGTTATATATATTAACGATCTGGATGTAGGGGTGGAGAAGTGGATAAGCAAGTTTGCGGATGATACAAAGATTGGTGGTGTTGTGGACAGTGAGGTAGATTACCGTAGATTAAAAGGTGATTTAGGAAGGCTGGAGGTGTGGGCTGAGAAATGGTTGATGGAATTTAATACAGATAAATGTGAGGTGCTACATTTTGGAAAGGCAAATTTAAATAGGTCATATACATTGAATGGTAGACAATTGAGGAGTGCAGAGCAACAAAGGGATTTAGGAGTTATGGTAAATAGTAGCCTCAAGGCTGATACTCAGGTAGATGGTGTGGTGAAGAAGGCATTTGGAATGTTGGCCTTCATAAATCGGAGTATTGAATTCAAGAGTAGGGAGGTTATGATGAAATTGTACAAGGCATTGGTGAGGCCAAATTTGGAGTACTGAATACAGTTTTAGTCACCAAATTATAGGAAAGATATAAGCAAAATAGAGAGAGTGCAGAGAAGGTTCACAAGAATGTTGACAGGATTTCAGGGTTTGAGTTACAGGGAAAGGTTGTGCAGACTGGGGCTTTTTTCTCTGGAGCGTAGAAGATTGAGAGGGGACTTAATAGAGGTGTTTAAGATTTTAAAAGGGACAGAGAGTAAATGTGGATAGGCTTTTTCAATTAAGAAAGGGGGAGATTCAAACTAGAGGACATGGTTTAAGATTGAAGGGGGAAAATTATAAGGGGAACATGAGGGGAAATTTCTATGCAGAGGGTGGTGGGGATGTGGAATGAGCTTCCGGCAGACGTGGTCGAGGCGGGATCATTGGTTACATTTAAGGAAAGACTGGATCGTTACATGGATAGGAGGGGACTAGAGGGGTATGGACCGGATGCTGGTCAGTGGGACTAGGAGGGTGGGGATTTGCTACGGCATGGACTAGTAGGGCCGAACTGGCCTGTTCTGTGCTGTAAGTGGTTATATGGTTACTTTTCCTATACATAAAAAGATCTGGATTCAAAGGAGCTCTTCTAGCAACTTAGGTGCAACCAATGGCAGCTTGCCCTTGTGGAATGCCAGAAATGCAGGCATATCCCAATGGCTAGGATACAACTTGATCTTTACAGAACTCAAAGCCAACAAACTAATTTCTTCCTGAGATAAGGACATTTATTTCATTCAAAGTGTTGTGAATATTTGAAATTCTTTATTCCAGAGGGGGATTTTGTGTTTTTGATGGCTGAGTGTACTTTTAGAAAGAAATGGACAAATCTAAATCAAAAGGTAAGGGGATTGTGTAGGGAATTGGATTTGAAGTAAAGGATTAGTCAGGATCATAGTGGTGATGCACCCTTAAGAGGCTCTTTGGCCTAATCCTCTGAGAATTTCATAAGAATTTTTACCAAACAAAAGTATTACTATCTAAAACCAGCCATCAGAATAATTAGTTCTAAAAATAAGGAACTTGAGCATTGAGTTAAATTATTAATCTATTAACTCATCTAAATCTTTCTCTTAATGCAATCAAGTGTTGTCTATTATCTACATACTCTGGATACAACTTGAGCAGGAGGGAAAAAAAATTCCCACCCTTCTGCTTTCTATTTCATTACTAAAATTTAAATTAGCTTCAAGCATTTGATGATGTGGTATATGGAGTAGATGACATGGTGTATTGAGTTGATGACATTTGATGACATGGTATGTTAAGTTGATGACATGGTGTATTGAGTTGATAACATTTGATGACATGGTATATTGAGTTGATGACATGGTGTATTGAGTTGATGACATTTGATGACATGGTATGTTAAGTTGATGACATGGTGTATTGAGTTGATAACATTTGATGACATGGTATATTGAGTTGTGACATGGTGTATTGAGTTGATGACATGTGATGACATGGTATATTGAGTTAATGACATGGTGTATTGAGTTGATGACATTTGATGACATGGTATATTGAGTTGATGACACGGTGTATTGAGTTGATGACATTTGATGACATGGTATATTGAGTTGATGACACGGTGTATTGAGTTGATGACTTTGATGACATGGTATATTGAGTTGATGACATGGTGTATTGAGTTGATGACATTTGATGACATGGTATATTGAGTTGATGTCATGGTGTATTGAGCTGATAACATTTGATGACATGGTATATTGAGTTGATGACATGGTGTATTGAGCTGATGACATTTGATGACATGGCATATTGAGTTGATGACATGGTGTATTGAGTTGATGACATTTGATGACATGGCATATTGAGTTGATGACATGGTGTATTGAGTTGATGACATTTGAAGACATGGTATATTGAGTTGATGACATGGTGTATTGAGTTGATGACATTTGATTACATGGTTTATTGAGTTGATGACATGGTGTATTGAGTTGATGACATTTGATGACATGGTATATTGATTTGATGACATGGTGTATTGAGTTGATGACAATTGATGACATGGTATATTGAGTTGATGACATGGTGTATTGAGTTGATGACATTTGATGACATGGTATATTGAGTTGATGACATGGTGTATTGAGTTGATGACATTTGATGACATGGTATATTGAGTTGATGACATGGGATATTGAGTTGATGACATTTGATGACATGGTATATTGAGTTGATGACATGGTGTATTGAGTTGATTACATTTGAAGACATGGTATATTGAGTTGATGACATGGTGTATTGAGTTGATGACATTTGATGACATGGTATATTGAGTTGATGACATGGTGTATTGAGTTGATGACATTTGATGACATGGTATATTGAGTTGATGACATGGTGTATTGAGTTGATGACATGGTGTATTGAGTTGATGACATTTGATGACATGGTATATTGAGTTGATGATATTTGATGACATGGTATATTGAGTTGATGTCATGGTGTATTGAGTTGATGACATTTGATGACATGGCATATTGATTTGATGACATGGTGTATTGAGTTGATGACATTTGATGACATGGTGTATTGAGTTGATGACATTTGATGACATGGCATATTGATTTGATGACATGGTGTATTGAGTTGATGACATTTGATGACATGGTATTTTGAGTTGATGACATGGTGTATTGAGTTGATGACATTTGATGACATGGTGTATTGAGTTGATGACATTTGATGACATGGTGTATTGAGTTGATGACATGGTATATTGAGTTGATGACATTTGATGACATGGTGTATTGAGTTGATGACATGGTATATTGAGTTGATGACATGGTGTATTGAGTTGATGACATTTGATGACATGGTGTATTGAGTTGATGACATGGTATATTGAGTTGATGACATGGTGTATTGAGTTGATGACATTTGATGACATGGTGTATTGAGTTGACCAACATGAATTTAAGCTGCAGTAAAAGTGCTTTGAGGATCACGTTGGATTTTGCACCATCAGACTAGAGCATGAATGTTGCTACCTTTAATGAAATAGCTGGTATCCATAAGCTGTGAGATGTGAGGGTGAGGGTTAAGAGTATTTCCATGTATGTGAGGGTGAGGTGATAAATGAATGGTCAGCATACAATATTGAATAATGTCCAATGCTAAATAGTGAAGGTGATTTCACTGGCCTGATAAATCCAAGTTCTGTAGCATACACAGAGCCCAAAATCCATTCTCATGGTCCGCTGCTCAAGGTGATGGCTCTGAATGTCAGTAAAATATGGGGAAAAGAACAGGCATTTGTGAGAAAGTGTAAAAATGATTTTTCTGGGTCAGGGAACATGGGAGCCTTATAAAGAAGCTCCACTCCAAGCTCAGTGCACTTTTGCATCCAAGAAGGTGAGACATTGACCATAATAGAGATAAGGTCTTTCTCAGCACCTCTCATGCAGTATGGCTTAGATTTTGTATTAGCTGGGAGTTCAAGTTGAAGATGATCATCATTTGAATGCACAAGTACAACCCATGAACCAGTGTTCTCTAGTCCTCGGTCTAAGGCATGCAAACATTCATAAGCAGGACAAATGCACATAAATAAATAAATATTGTTTGGTCAATATTAGAGTCTTGGATGGTCAATATGAGTTGCTTTGGTATTTCAACATTCTCACTGCCTATGGGAAGAAGCAGTTCCTCAGTCTGGTGGTGCTGGCTGTGATACTCCAGCTGTTCTTTCCCAACAGGAATAGCTGAAAAATGCTGTGTGCAGAATGGAAGGGGTCCTCAATGACTTTGACAATGATCCCTGTAAATTATGTTGATGGGGGCGGAGAGAAACCCAGTGATCTTCTTTGCAACTTTTATAGTTTTGTGGAATAACCTTCAATCCAATTCCCTACAGCAACTGCACTATACTGTGATACAGCTGGCCAGGATGCTCACGATGGCACTCCTATAGAAAATTGACATGATGGCCAGCAGTTGCACCTTCCTGATAACTACAAGTGAGAAGATGTGGAGTGTGCATGATAGGTCACTAAGTAAGTGAACTCCAAGAAACTTGGTGCTCTCAACTCTCTCCACTATTTAGTTATTGATGTGTAGTGGAGGGTGGTCATTCCTGGTCCTCCAAAATTCCTGGTCATCTCCTTTGTCTTGTCCACGTTGAGACTTGGGTTTTCTTGCACTAGGTCATGAAATTTCCCACCTCTTCTCTGTAGCACGACTCATCATTGTTGCTGCTGAGACCAACTGCTGCTGTGTAATCCGAAAAATTGATGACTCTGTTGGAGCTGGATCTGGTGAAGCAGACACAGGTCAGTAGCGTGAACAAGAGCGGGCAGAGCACACAGCCCTGTGCTGTGCTCAGTGTGACTGTGTTCGACATTCTGCTACTGACCCAGACAAAATCCAAGATTACTATCACTATAATTTCATTCTGAGTCCACATTCTATAAAAGTATGCTTCTTTGTGTGTGTGGCTTTGACATATTTTCCAAGAAAGAAGAGTATAGGTATTTCAATGTAGTGGGAGTCAAGAACACTAGAATGCTGCTATTTCCAGTTTCAATAGGTAAAATAAGGGATTTTAAGATATTTAGAGTCTGCAGGAATGTCCTGGTAGATTTTATTAAAGTCACTGTATGAAAATGAAAAAATAACTTGAGAAATTTTACCCCATCAGTCGTTTCCTTTTTTAACAGGACTGTTTATTTTGGTTTCAGCTCCGACCATGATCTCTATAGGTTTATGATCCTTAGTTTATTGGCAATCTCAGGATGCTATTTCTGTCTTAAAATTCTCAGGATCTGCATTTCTTTTAGTCCCTCTGGGAGCTTCCTGTGTTGGAGCAACATATGTAATTTCTAGTTGTTTTCAACTTGTTCACAGAGGTTAGAGATAACTGCACGTCATCATGCTCTTATTGCCTCGCCAGGCTCAATCTTATTAGATTTTGGATCAAATCTCTGCTTGCTGGTGCAGATATTGATGTCTGTACTTCATTCATTTAACGCCTTATCAAGCTTGAAATTGATTACCTCTCCATTCTAGCAGTTTTTGGATGTTCTGACTCTCATACCTTTCAAGTGTTCTACCAAAGTCCAAAGGAGAACTTTGAGTTGTTGA
This sequence comes from Narcine bancroftii, assembly GCF_036971445.1. NCBI lineage: Eukaryota > Metazoa > Chordata > Chondrichthyes > Torpediniformes > Narcinidae > Narcine > Narcine bancroftii. The sequence continues at coordinate 310,042,654 of NC_091470.1, read as the reverse complement.
AGTCTCTGTTAGATTTTATATTTAGACATACAGCACAGTAACAGGCCCTTTCAGCCCATGCCGGCCAATTGCACCCAATTGACCAACAGCTCCTGCACATTTTGAACGGTAGAAAAACCCATGCAGACATGGAAAGAACTACCTACCAACAGCACTGGATTTGAACCCAGGACATTGGTGCTGTAACAACGTTGCACTAACTGCTACACAAACCGTGCAACCCTGAGTGCATTGAGGGTAGAAAAGTCAAATGTAAACTCATTTCTATTTGATTTACCTGCCTTCATATTTGCAGCTTCTACTATTTTCAATCTTCCCTACATGCAGGGGAAACTAAAATGTGCTTAGCCTTATGCCCGATTATGATGCCCACTTTACTATCAGGAAAGCCCAATCATTACTTCATCCATTCAATGACCAAAATAACCCTGAAGAAGATTTAGCAAATTTGGTAAAGAGATGAAAAAGGTAAATTTTGATAGTTTATTCATTAGCAAATATAGCATGCTTCATTTATCAAAATGAACAGATTTAATGAAAAATAAAGCCAACAAGCATGGTCACTTGTTCCTGCTGTGCCTCTGTAGAGATTACACATGCATGTACACAAAAGCCCAGTGAATCTAAAAAGTTTGAGAGTTTTCAAAAAGTCCAGATTTCTAGCATCTGGACTTTTGGAATTCTACTGTAGATTGTTTTGACTAATACTAAAGGAAACCTTTTCCATGTATTCTATGTATATGAAAATGATCCAAGAAATTCATTCATAAAGGCATTTACAGTATGAATTTTACCTCTCCTAGTTTTGTTGTAAAATTAGAATGTTACACAACTGTTATATGTGTGAACATCCCACTGATGACACCCAGTTTTACTTTGCCATCATCCCCAGTGATGCTTCCTACCTGCAACCCCTATCACACTCAATGGCCAAGCTGTTTGCCCAATGTGCATTACTGGAAATGAATACAATCATTTAGTCTAATATTGGTAAGATTGAAGTCACTGGCTTCAGTCTTTGCTATTGTCCTCTAACCCCTGACTTCTCACTTCACCATGGCAACAATGAACTAAATCAAATTATATTTGCTTCAGTCAACCTACCCATGCTATCACTAATAAAATCTGCTTTCATCTCTGGAAACTCTCAACTTTCCATGTACTCTTGGAATGCCTTTTTCATTCAATCCTTCATGAACATTCTGTCATTCAAATCTCCACTGCCTCACATCAATTTAAAGCTCTGTTCATTCATCCTTAAGTTAAAAAGATCCAAAGTTGGAGGGCTTGAGTTATAAGGAGAAATTGAATAGATTCGATCAACTTTCCTCAGAGTGAAAGATGCCAAGAGATGACATGATAAAGGTTTATAAAATTACAAAAGGCATATGATAAATGGCCAGTGTTCATTCCACGTGGTAGATGTGTCTAAAACTGGAGGGCACAGGTTCAGAGATCCATAGAGTTTTGCAGCAGGGAAGAGGGCTTTTGGCTCAACTCATACTCACCATCTAAAGTGCCAATCAAAGCTAATCCTATTTACCTGGGTTTGGCATACCTTTCAATTCAGGTACTTGAGTAAATGTCTTTTAAACATTGTAATTGGACCTCCCTCTTTCCATACATTCCCAACTCTCCATATGAAAAATGTACACCTCACTTCCTCTTTAAATCTTTCCCCTTTCACATTAAACATATTCCCTCTAGTTTGAGACTCATTTCCTGGAATAAAAGACCATCTATGCTCCCTATAATCTCTATTAGTCAGCTACCTCCTTTCCAGGAGAAATAACCACAGACTGTCCAGTCTCTCTTTATAACTCAAGCCTTCCAGTCCAGGCAACATCTTTTCTGACTTTTTTTGCATCCTCTCCAGCTTCATCACATCTTTCCAATAGTGTGGCCACCAGTGTGCAAAATGTTCCAAGTGCAGTTTGACCAAAATTTAAAGTGAGAGGGTGCTACATGCGATCAGATCAGGTTCAGTGGGTTCACAGAGAAACTAGTCCAGACAGAAGCTAAACAAACAAAGGATGATCTTTATTGCACACATGGAGAAATAGCAATAGGGAAGTCACGAAGCAACACTCAGGGCTTTAAACAATGTAAACAGTCACATCATATACAGTAACCTCCGATACCAGTGGCCACACACAGTAATATTCAGTAACTAGCACATTCTTACTGTACAGGGACTTCAACGTGTACTCCTGGTTCCCTGTGCCAATGGGGTGCAGCTCAATGCTAAGTATTCCCAACCAATACTACACTCTTAGTGTAGTGCACATCTTACCAACAACTTCTCCAGCGATGTCCACAGTTCGCGACCTGGCATAGACCAGTGTTCATAATCTGGAGCAAAGAATTAGCTGCTGCACATGCTGGGCTTTAAAATCCAGTAAGTTGGGGAGTCTGGCCCAGGCAATCACTAAGTGATTTCAAGGGACTATTAGTCAGGTGTGCTCTAATGGATGGGCAGAGTACAACATTGATCAGCAGGTGATGTGATTTATAACCAAGTTCCAGATGGAGAGATCACTTGACCCTCCACAATCCTAGGAAGTCACACCAGTTGCCAATCATCTACAAATGGGAACAACAAACATTGTGTACAATGGTTAAAAAAAATCTTCAATCAACAGGTCACATTACCCATACTAAATTAAGTGTACAATATACAGTAAATACAGTAGTAACAGTGCCTTTTAAATGATGGACAAGGCACATCAGCAGGGGAAGGTGACATTTCTGGAAATGACAACACTGTTCCAGTGCTCCACGCACTCTCCCCACCCCCTTGACTGAACAGGGTCGTCGTGTTCCCAATGAAGCAGGGTGCTGTGGGAACTGCTCTCCAGTGTGAAAGGGGATGGAATTTTTAAAAAAAGACACGTGGTCTCTCCGTCTTGTCTGGCACATATGCTCTTGTGCCACCAACATCAGCACCAGTGCCACATCTGTCTGCAGGTAGGCAGGACAATCCCATCCTTCAAGTGCTGAGCCCTTCCTTGACCAGCGCCTCCCATCCATTGCCCATCCATCCAGGCATTCTGTTATTGAGGTGCAAACAACAGATGTCTGCTGCTGTGCCATCTTGTGCGCATCCAGGGGGTACTGGTACTTTGGGATTTCCCCCATTTTCTAGGCTACCATCTGGCACCAGGATGCTGGTCCTGTTTGCTTTCTCATTGTGCGTGGACCAGTTTCTACCAAAACGTGTACCACATATTGCCTGTTCTGGCTCCCTTAATGGACTCACGGAGAGAGTGCATTGTCCAAATTAGAAAGTTTATAAGAAAGGTTCTTGAAGTATCAACCATGGGGAATTATTAGGAGTTGTGTTATGGGAGGTTGGGGGGGGGGGGGGTGGGTAGTGGAGGAATGCCATCTTTACCTAAAGGTTAGATTGCACAAGGGTTGATACAAACTGCTCCTGCTGCCACCATTGACTGGTGGTGATGGGTGGAAGACTGTCAGAGGCCGTGATGGGAGTGCACCAGTCTGAAGTGGCGGTGCTGCAGGCATGTTGATTTTGTGGTCTTCCATAATGCTGAGGATGAGTCTATTTGGCTTGGAGAATGGAAATATCTCACTCTCATTTGGAGCATCCGTTTGTTGGCACGACTATAACATTTCTCCCAGAAACTCAATCCATTGTGCGTCTCCCAGTCTCCGTGCAAATACTTCCCCTTTTTAGGTAGGCTCTTTGGCTGGCTGCACCCACACACTACTGAACTCCTCAAGGGGCCTGTAGATTGACCTCATCTATTTTCTTGTAGGTCTGAAGAGGCCAGATGTTGCAAAAGCAAAGAGCAACCCTGTGTTTTGGGGCACGAGTTTAACTGGTCCACTGTTTCTTACATCCCACTGTGTCACCCCTTCAATGTGTGGTTGGCTGTCAGCATGCACAATTCTTGTTTGAGGAGACCATTCAACTTTTCCATGAGTCCTGATACCTTTGGGTGGTTAAATAGAGGATAGAAGTATTTCAATCCCTCTTGCAGGCACAGCCACCAGGACACTGGAGAAAGTGTCCACCATCATCAGGAGGAAACTATTTTAGCATGGGTGAGAGCCGACAGTCTATTTGCAGACTTGGCCTGCTTCCGTGCCACGACAGAAGCGGCCCAGAGCACCAGTCGGCCAGCCCTGCAGTTTAGTCTTCTGACAGGTGGGGAAATTATCCACCGCTGTCTATGCCTCATCTTGAGTAAGAGCCACCCCTAATCCCTCTGCCCACCATTGCATGCTGACAGCCCTCTGGTGGCTGCTCTGTGCACCCATGATACTAGGGTATTGGCGCTTGCATTGTTGGAGTGAGTCGATGCTGAGCAGATTTGCACTGCACATTCCACAACAGCATTATCTGCCATGCCCGATTGGTATGCGTGTTCGTATTGTAGCAACTACCTCCATAAAAAAGCCACCAGGAGGCTAAGTAGGCTCTTCACTGTGATGCGTTAGAATAAATTCATATTGAAGTCCAGATGAGTTTTAAGGGTTTTTTTTTTAAATTAACATGGAGACTGATTGTCCATGGTAACGCTCTTGGGCTTGATAATGGTAACCTTTCTGATAATATCGTGACATGCTTGATAACAATAACGGTCAATATTTAACGGTCAACAGAAATATCGGAATAGACAGTGGGTGAGTGGGGCTCTATCATTACACTAGATACAGGTTAATGACTCCCCAAGCCCGCCAAAATCTCCATACATGCGCATTTGAAGATATCAAATGCGCTCAGCCCCCAGACCCTAGGATGCTGCCAACACCCACACCAAGCTGACAACAGCAAACATTGAGACTTTGGCTCTTGCACCAGCCTCTAATTATTATGTCTCAAATAATAATTACACAATTATAAATAACCATCAAACTCACCAAATTCCAATATTATGTAGATCAGTGGTTCTCGACTTTTTTTCTTTCCACTCACATACCACTTTAAGTAATCTTTATGCCACAAGTGCTCTGTGATTAGTAAGGGATGACTTAAGGTGGTATGTGAGTGGGAAGGCTGAGAATCACTGTTCTAGACCCAATTGTTACTGAAATATTTTGCCTGAGAAAAATTGTAATTGACCCATTTCCTTTGGAGTTATGAAACCATGCACATAACGAGTCAATTAGGTATGATTAAAACTGTAGTTTTCATACTTTTTCTTTCCACCCACATACCACCTTAAGCAATCACTTACTAATCACAGAGCACCTCTGGCATAGGGAATTTTTAATTTTTTTTTTATTTTTCACACTATGGACCATACTAACCAAAATACTCACGAACATTTCCCTCTTGAATATACATAGTGTCATTTTTTCCCCCTTTTCCCCCCTCCCTTCCCTCCCTCCTTCACCCCCCCCTCCCCACCCACTCAATGTTCAACCTATGATACATTAAACCCTTAAACAATGTCATCATATTTGGGTAGAAAGAAAAATATTGAGAACCACTGATGTAGATCTTCTTCATAGGCCAGAGGTCACCAGCATATAGCCCCAAAAAGAGTGATCTTTACACCACTCTGGACCAGGAAAGTCTGTGTAGTGGGCAAGGTCCAAAAAGCAACAAAATAAAGCCAGTTTGGGCTTGTCCAAGTTCCTCCATCTCCTGTAGAAAGCAGACTTTGTTGGTGGATCTGTTCAGAAAGCCTGTTTTGGTCTTGACCCGAACACACCAGACAAATCCCTTTGGATTTTCTAGTAATATAACACAGTCTTGACCTTTTTTCCCCCCCATCCACAGAAATCTTGACATTGACAGATGCACAGATTGGGTCCAAAGGTGAAGCACCAGCATCTGACAGGCCTTTGACAAGAGTCAAATCAAGATTCAAGCTGTTTAACTGTGTTCTTTCTTGTATGATCATTTCAGCAGAATTTGTCACAGCGTAGGGCTTGAGAGGTTTCTACTATTCCTAAGATAAATATTGGTGTGATTCTTAATAACATTATCCAAATATGCTCCAGTTGGTTGGGAACTATAACAAATCATTATCTCATCTGAAAGCACCAAGTTGGGCCTTTTTTTTTTATATATATATATAAAAGCTTTTGGATACAATTTATCACCTCTCATCCAACACTGATTGGTCAGGTTGACATCTAAAAGAACCAAAGCTTGGACGTCAGAATGGGTTTCATACAGAGCACTTCATTTGTACTTGCATCAAATGTATACACAAGATGCAGATCTTCCTCATGAACTTCCATGTCCATCCACAACTACAGTCTTTTGGAACTCCTCCAAATGGAAACCTGTAGTCCCTTGATAGCTGCAGAAACACCATGTGATCTAGTTCTGCCCAAAGCTGAACACCATACTTGTCCTTGTCTGTGGATAATGTCAGCTGATGGACATTTAGTTCCTCCAGAATATTTTTTTCCAGGGATCTGTTTTTTTTTTCCTGTGCTTCTGAATCCTGGTGAATAACCTCAACTTCTTCCAAAGGGTGCTTAACAGGAAGGGTCTTTCTGCCTCGTACCACTCTTCTAAGCTCAATAACTGGCTGCATTTGTGCTACTGCTGCCTGAGTATGTTTACCAATAATAGATTTCCCTTACTTGTGGGAGTATGAGGTAGTTAATGCTTTGTGTATCCTCATTTTCTCCAGAGGATGGATCAACCAAGTGTCTTACGTTCTGGTACACGAGTTCAGTGATAAATGGTGTGATGGGTGCCATCAGCCGGCACATGTCAAATAAAACAGCAAACCAAGTTTCCAAAGCTCTTACACAATTCTCAATACTATTTTTTTTTTAAATAAACCATTTAACCTTCTACGATTCATTTGTACATATCAGTTCGTGAACACATCCGCAAATTTGACCAGTCTGGGCACCATGGTACACAGTTCCATTTCTCCTTTGGAAAATTGGATTAAGGATTGTGTAAATAAAAGTGTCCATTTCTCCATGAGGTTGTCAACTGTACTTCCAATGAAAATGAATTCAATACCCTCTTCCTTCTGCAATCTCTGAATATTCTGAATAAAGAATCTGTATACATTATATCAAGCTAGGAAGACATCCTTGAGGACATCACTCATTGCTTCTTTAAACCATAAATTTTCTGCTCTGGCAATGCATCTGCACCTTTGTTGTTAACAACTTGAATTGGATCTGGGTAATTCTTATGTTTGCTCATTTTCTGACCATGTTTATTATGCATTAACAGGTAACCAACAGTTCTGTAACCATCCTCACATGCACCAGCAAAATGATACAGTTGAGCAGATGCCACCATTCCAAAATTTGTGGGTTTAAAGCATCTGTCAACCTTAAAGTCTTCCAGCTTATGAAGATCCTGAATCCAATACATCCATTCCTGAACTTCTTTTTGCTTCTCATATTATTTAAGCAACTCAGAAAATGGATGTTTCAATTGAATTAATCTCCTTCAATACTTTGTTTTTCTTTTGTTACTTTCTCTAGCTCTGCCTTGGCCTCTTCATTCCTTTTGTCGTAGGCCACCATCATTTGAAAACCAACTTTAGTATATTCGTTAACAGTCTTTTTCATCTCTGCACTCTGTGCAAGGTTTTCCCTCACGATTAGGCTTCCATTCCAAAGTTGGACCTTCCTGGACAGCAACCACTTGTTTTACAGCTCACATTGCAGCATCCAGGACTTCCTGGCTACATTTTAAAACAGCAATATTAGCAGATTCAGCAGAAACAGTAGATGTAAAACTGGCTATTAGATCATTGAGAATAGATTACACATTAGGGATAAGGTGTTTGTGGATTGGTAACACCATGGTTTGAGAGGATTTGTCCATGCATGTCTTGTAACTATGGTACAAAAAAGGATCTGCCTTAACATTAAATGTTTTCCTGTTGTCTTTTCTCAAAATCCGACTACGTACCATCAGACGCTTCAGATAAGTTACTTCAAACACCGGATCCCTTGGAGGCTCTTAGTATATTCACTTTGGCCGTAGTAGCAGCAATGTTTGCTTTCAGCTCCAGCTGTTCTTTTTTTCCCTCCTTATTTGATCCTTTTACCTTCTTAGCTACTCCTTCTGCCCTTCCAAAGCATGTTTATCCTTAAACAATTTTTGTCATACAACAATAACAGTTATTTCAGCTGAGCCTTTGTACGTATGGATGCAGTACTGGAAACTCTGGAGCTTGATCCAGAAGAACATTTGACACACTGTCACCTGGCTGTATTTCATCCGGTAGGTAAAATGTTGCTTTAATACTTTCTCCAGTTGGAATTGCACATCCTTTCCATCTTCACCACCTTTTTGTGACACACCTTCAAGCCATTTCCAAATTGCTGATTTTAAATTCAGTCGACATCATCTGCAGTGGTTTTCAGCAGGCAACAACAATGGCAGTGGCCATTTTAAGCATATCCATCCAAGCATGCACAACACAAGCACAAAATTAACAGTCTCCAACAGATACACGGCAGCTCCTCCAAACTTTGTTCAAAGTAAATAAATACAGATGGAATCTACAAAAATATTCCTACTGCTTCTGATGTATGTGATACACTGCTGTCAACCAGAAAGATATCAATGATATCGTTTGATCCTCGGCAAATGACTCTGCCAGCATGTTCATAGGACATTCTGCTCTTGGATTAGAAAAAGCACTAGACCCCTCTGTAGTTGATACTCAGACCAATGGAGAATTGCTCTCAGTGACCTGCGCTTGGCATTTCCGACATGGCCGCTGTATTGTTTTCAATATCGCTCAAAACCAAAGAGCTATGTTCGAACAACGTCCAATTCAATCTTGTTCAATAGTTTTCCTTTGACTAAAAGTAGCAACGACTATCTATAAAAGAAAGCAACTCGAAGGGTAAGTGCGCTCTTTACTGTTAGGAGTCACAAAAATATTGAAGTCCAGAGGAGTTTTAAATATTTTATTAATCAACACAAAAAGACTTGTAAAGTCCGTAATAACATTCTTGAGCTTAGAAACTGTACGTACCTGAGAATATCGTGATGCACTTGCTAACAATAGCGGTCAATGTCTAACATCTAACGGTCAACAGAAAATATCTGAGTCCCACTCACCCACTCTATCCCACCATTACACTCAACTCCACCCACCAGCTCATGCACCAACTCCACCCACCAGCTCATGCACCAACTCCACCCACCAGCTCATGCACCAACTCCACCCACCAGCTCATGCACCAACTCCACCCACCAGCTCATGCACCAACTCCACCCACCAGCTCATGCACCAACTCCACCCACCAGCTCATGCACCAACTCCACCCACCAGCTCATGCACCAACTCCACCCACCAGCTCATGCACCAACTCCACCCACCAGCTCATGCACCAACTCCACCCACCAGCTCATGCACCAACTCCACCCACCAGCTCATGCACCAACTCCACCCACCAGCTCATGCACCAACTCCACCCACCAGCTCATGCACCAACTCCACCCACCAGCTCATGCACCAACTCCACCCACCAGCTCATGCACCAACTCCACCCACCAGCTCATGCACCAACTCCACCCACCAGCTCATGCACCAACTCCACCCACCAGCTCATGCACCAACTCCACCCACCAGCTCATGCACCAACTCCACCCACCAGCTCATGCACCAACTCCACCCACCAGCTCATGCACCAACTCCACCCACCAGCTCATGCACCAACTCCACCCACCAGCTCATGCACCAACTCCACCCACCAGCTCATGCACCAACTCCACCCACCAGCTCATGCACCAACTCCACCCACCAGCTCATGCACCAACTCCACCCACCAGCTCATGCACCAACTCCACCCACCAGCTCATGCACCAACTCCACCCACCAGCTCATGCACCAACTCCACCCACCAGCTCATGCACCAACTCCACCCACCAGCTCATGCACCAACTCCACCCACCAGCTCATGCACCAACTCCACCCACCAGCTCATGCACCAACTCCACCCACCAGCTCATGCACCAACTCCACCCACCAGCTCATGCACCAACTCCACCCACCAGCTCATGCACCAACTCCACCCACCAGCTCATGCACCAACTCCACCCACCAGCTCATGCACCAACTCCACCCACCAGCTCATGCACCAACTCCACCCACCAGCTCATGCACCAACTCCACCCACCAGCTCATGCACCAACTCCACCCACCAGCTCATGCACCAACTCCACCCACCAGCTCATGCACCAACTCCACCCACCAGCTCATGCACCAACTCCACCCACCAGCTCATGCACCAACTCCACCCACCAGCTCATGCACCAACTCCACCCACCAGCTCATGCACCAACTCCACCCACCAGCTCATGCACCAACTCCACCCACCAGCTCATGCACCAACTCCACCCACCAGCTCATGCACCAACTCCACCCACCAGCTCATGCACCAACTCCACCCACCAGCTCATGCACCAACTCCACCCACCAGCTCATGCACCAACTCCACCCACCAGCTCATGCACCAACTCCACCCACCAGCTCATGCACCAACTCCACCCACCAGCTCATGCACCAACTCCACCCACCAGCTCATGCACCAACTCCACCCACCAGCTCATGCACCAACTCCACCCACCAGCTCATGCACCAACTCCACCCACCAGCTCATGCACCAACTCCACCCACCAGCTCATGCACCAACTCCACCCACCAGCTCATGCACCAACTCCACCCACCAGCTCATGCACCAACTCCACCCACCAGCTCATGCACCAACTCCACCCACCAGCTCATGCACCAACTCCACCCACCAGCTCATGCACCAACTCCACCCACCAGCTCATGCACCAACTCCACCCACCAGCTCATGCACCAACTCCACCCACCAGCTCATGCACCAACTCCACCCACCAGCTCATGCACCAACTCCACCCACCAGCTCATGCACCAACTCCACCCACCAGCTCATGCACCAACTCCACCCACCAGCTCATGCACCAACTCCACCCACCAGCTCATGCACCAACTCCACCCACCAGCTCATGCACCAACTCCACCCACCAGCTCATGCACCAACTCCACCCACCAGCTCATGCACCAACTCCAAGTCCATGGTGCATGTGCCTTGGAAGATGTTGAACACGTGCAACCTCTGGACCCTGGGACACTGCCAATGCCTGCAGCCAAAATGACAACAGTAAACAATGGGCCTTTGGCTCTTACACATATGATGGACTGTGGGTGACCTCTGCCCAGCCTGCTTTCAGATGAATTTCCAGTGCTGTTGGCCTCAAAGTAAGCTATTGTGAAGCTCCTACCCTATGTTGTAACAGTGGGCCATCTAGATCGCCATCCCATTCACCACTGCCCACAAGTCCACATAGATATGGAGCAGACCCATCATCTCTTTAAGCTACCATAACCAGCTACGTGAGCAGACTGGATCCTCCCATCCCTTCCTGAGTCAGGGTCTTACCATTGGCAAGGTGTGAAGCTACTACTCTCCACAGTTGCCTTCCATTTTTTCAAAGACTCGAGCTATCCGGAAATCACACCTGCTGCTACTTTTCTTTATATTGGGAGTTGAACGGTTGACCCCAAGATTCGGGAGAGGCATATCCATCAGGGAATTTGGGGTTGCCAGGGATAATAGTATGCTCGGATCCAGTGTCAACCAGCCATCTAACGCTGTGTAGTTCCCATTTTCCAGTGTACAGTCACTGGGATAAATGGATTCTGGTTACTCCGACAGGACTGTACCACTGAACGGATCCACTGGGGCCCATGTCCTCCTTCCTGTGGGATGGCGGCAGAGAAGTGCCATGCTGCAGGGAGAGGGGTGTCAGGTGTGACAGTGTATTGGCCATTTCCTGTTGCTCCAGGAGATAAACTCTGCCCTGAGGGAGCCAGGGGCCACCCCTGGTGGAGAAGGAGCAGAAAACTGAGTAGTCTAGGGCGAGGTGGGTGGTGTGATGGGTTCGCCACCTTTGTAGGGCTTCCCCCCATAATACTCCTGTACAATCCACACCAGTATGTGTCAGGACAAAGTACATTTCCCTGTGGATTGGTGGGAAAATGGGTTTGCTAACCTTAGTGTCTGCATGGCGAACCTGTGCAGGGGCTCCCTGTACGGGAGCTCCCCGCTCCTTGTACTCTAGCCCCTCTAGAAGGGTGATGGCTTCCTGGACAGTCTTTCATGTTGTTAGTCCCATCATGGGAAAGACCTCAGAGGTCAGGGTGGATGGTGGGGCCTAGGAGGCCTGCCAAAGAGGTGGCTACTTTGGCATCCTCTAGGAAATTATGCCCAAGGGCACCCCCATAGATGCTAGTAATGAGAGCCCACTCTCTATTCAGCTTTGTGCCCTCATTGACTGTGTGTCACTGCGACTGGCCATTCCAGGAGCATGGGGAACCTGCGCCACATCATAGCCACCACCTGCTCCCAAGCGGTGATGTCCTCATCAATCCCTCATGTGGCACCCACAGAGAGTTGCTCGCAGTCTGCTGCACTTATAATGTGCCCGGGGCCTGGCCTCTAGATGGGGGAGGCAGATATGGGGAGCCCCCTCATACCACAGCCAGAGCAGCCATGAGGCCAAGTGCTCACCTGGCTGCTGGAAATATCCGTCTCCCAACTCAGTTAATTACAACCTTGTAACGGCCATTCACCCATCCACTCACCACCTCCCCTTTCTCAGCTATCTCCTTGATGGGGAGGACTGTCAGGGGGTCCTTGTAGTGAGCCTGGGACTGATTGGTCACTGGCCAGGCTTGCATTGTCTTGGGTACGCAGGAAGAGGACACGTGTAATGGGTTTCAGCCTCTTCATCATCGTCCATCCACATCCCCATTCCTCAACATGTCACCTCTCCTCCTTGTATAATAGTAGTCCTTAAAAGGATCAATTTGCCAGTATATTTGGCCTCAAGGGTGCTGATGTGTACCTTTGATGCATCCAGTGCCTCCTGCAGTGGGTCACAGTGGTGCTTCGGAGACTCGATTTGCTCATTTTTCTGAGCACCCTACTTTGCTAACTCCTAGATGATAGCCCTGCTGAGGTGCCAATGGGATATCAGCCACCATAGGATTTCCCCTACAACTCTCCTCAGCTTTGGGAAATCCTGATTCCTCCAAGAGGGAGGCCACATGGTACCCAATCTTCTCCCTTCAGAGATCCAGCCTGTCAACCGGTATTTGGTGGCCTGCAGGCCAAAATTTTAATGCTGAACCCCTGCCTATTGGCTGTCCACCCGGGGTTCCTAATCTCTACCCCTGATGTTCCCCCATAACTCGCAGGTCACTTCCTGGGGGCTGTTCATGAGGAGGTACACAACCACCCATGTACCCGATAGGGATGCCCACACAATCTCCCACATGGATAGTTATTTTGCATGTGTCTAACCAAGACTTTGAACCCTGCTCACAGCATCAATTCTTACTTGTGATCAAATCAGATTTGGTGGGCTCTCAGAGAAACGAGTCCAGGTAGAGGCTAAACAAACAAAGGATAATCTTTATTGCACACATGGGGAAATAATAACAGGGAAGGTATGAAACACTCAGTACTTCAAACATAAGCTGTCAGATTGGATACAGTGATCTCCAATACCAATGGCTTCTTACTCTCTCACACACGTGCAGTAATATTCTGTAAATGGCACAGTCTTATCATACAGGGACTTCAACACGTACCCTCAGTTCCCTGTTCCAACAGATACAGCTCAATGCTAAGTATTCCCACAAATGCTATGGATCCACTGTGTAGTGTTACGAGTCCAGAGGACCCCAAAACCCAGATATGCACCATGAAAAAGGGGTACTTAAACAAAAGTTGCTTTTAATTATCTTTGAACATGAGAAATAGAATCAAACTTTAACTTATCTCTATTGACTCACTTAACCTACTCAACCCCCTTCTAAGCTTGTGTGTGTGTATAATGTGTGTGTAAGTTCAGCAAAGTTCATTGGTTTACAGTCCAATCTCACTGGTTGCAGGCAATGGTTATACTGTGCACAGAAGTTAACATTAATAAAGTTCACCAAGCTTTGGTGCTTAACAGGTAAATGGCTACCATTCAGAAGGGTTCGTTTTTCCAGAGGGAGTTTTTATTGTTCCAAGACATCCACAACGGATTCTTTTTTTTTTTTAAAAATCAGCCACTCACGTCTTGCTGACAAAACCTGCCCCTTTCAGAGTTCTCTAGATGATAACCCCTTTCTTTCAGGTCACCATAGAGTTCCTTTCTGTTTCACCTATTCCAAGGGAAACACTGGACGGCCTGGTCAAAGGAGAGGACTGGTTATCTTCCAAAGCTTGACAGCTTGTCCACTTGGAACAGATGTCTGTGTCTCTCCTCTCTCTCTCTCACTCCCTCCAACTCCGAGAACAAAGCCTCTCTTTTTCTGCTCTGGCTGCAAAGATCACATGACCTTCCAGACAGTAAGTTCTGGTTTCCAAAGTTACTACTGCCTGTTGTTACATTTGTTGCCTTTTACAAATAACAGTCCATTGAGTCTGAGCACTCTTGCAAAAGCTCCTGCAAAAATTCTGTGTTTTAAAATGTGTGTGTGACCTGCTCAAACAAATCTTTCCCAATTTATCTCCCAAACACCTCTATATATTCTGTCACAGTAGTGCACAACTTACCAGTGATGTCCATCGTTCACAACCTGATGTAGAGCAGTGTTCGTAGTCAGGACCAAGGAACAAAGAGAAAGAGCTGTTGCATGTGCTGGGCTTTTAAAGTTCAGTAAGCTGATGAGTCCAGCCCAGGTTATCACTAAGTGATTTAAAGGGGCCAATGGTCAAGCGTGAAGTAATGGATGGGAAGAGTCCAACCTTGATTGGCAGGTGATGAGACTTTCGACTAGGTTCCTGATGGAGTGGTTATATGACACTCCACAACCCTCACTGAGGGAGATGGTGTTTTTTTGGGGGAGGTTCTGAAGGATAAATTTTTCACAAAGAATATTGGCATCTGGAATGAACTTCCAAATGAGATGGTGAATGCAGGATCAATAATAACATTAAGGAGGTATTTAGACAGATACTCAAATGTAAGGCACAGAGGGATATGAAACTAATGCTGACAAATTAAATTAACATATACAATTATGATGGTTTCCACAAATGCAATGGGCCAAAGAATCGTACACCATAGAAATGGATTTTTTGACAATCAAGGATAGTTCACAGTTGGTTCCAGTTGATTATCACCTTGATTCTAAAACTCTCATTCTTTTGAATGCTTGTATCCACCTTCCACTTCTACAATCACCATCAGCTGTGGAACACAAACTATTTGTAATGCTCCAGTTCTAGTCTCCTGAGATCGCTGGATTTAATCTGTACCCCACTAATTCAAGATCCTAGACTTAATTTTCTTCCATAACCCTTTCTGCCTTAAAATGCTCCCTTCCTCCTTTTTTTTCATAGATTGTTTAAAAGCTAGTACCTCTGACTAAGCTTTCATTATCTGTCTTGGTATTACATAATGCAGCATGGCATTAAACTTTGTTTGGAACATACCTGGCATGTTAAAGTAGTATTTAAATGTAAATTGGCATTGTTGTGGTTTATACCCACAACGTACTTTCATCAAAGAGACTCATCCCCTTCCCTATACAAGTATTTATTTATATTGGTTTTTATTGCTGCATCAAACCACTATTATGCCATGATTGGCTGCTGCCAGCAGGACACTCCTCCCAAGACCAATCCTACCCATAGTCCCTTGCATGTTCCCCTTTCTCTTTGCTTTGATCAGTCAATGAGGTTGATGGTAGTTCCAGTCTTTAGTGAAAACCTGGTAGTTTCACAACATCAGCCATTTGTGATTATTGATGATACATCAGTTGCTGAATTATATCACTTAATTTATTTTTCTGACAGATTGCTTTGCTGAATTTTCCCCAATCTGTGATTCACATTGGCCCAATTAATTTTACTAATGCATTAAGGTTTTTTTTTAATTTAATAATACAGCAAAGTTGAGGCCCTTGCTCCTCGTGAAACTTGTGTTGCCAATTTCCACCCCAATTAACCTACTAACCCAATATATTTTAAGAGGATGGGAGAAAACAAACACCAGGGGAAAAAACCCACAGATGTCATAGGGAGAATGCAGAAAGTTCTCAGACTGCTCCAGATTTGAACCCAGGTTGTTGGTGTTGTAAAATTTTGCACTAACTACTACACAAACTGTGCCACTCTATGCAGTCAGGGTATAGATCATTTCATTAAAAATGATTTTGCTTTTCTGCCTTTCTTTTACAGTAATCAGTTCCATTCCACAAAATAATTATTACAATATTGTGGAACCCATCAAAGTCAAAATTCTGTATCCTCTGAGTTACAGTCAGAATATACTCCTCTCATTTTTCTGTTTAGCTTTGACAACTTGCTTACAAATGCCTTTCTATTCCCACCATTTAACTTTACCTGTGTCAACTCCCACTTAATTGTTTGTCTGCATTTCTTTGGCTTTGTATGGTCGTATTTTGGAAAGCTGAAAGTTCACCATAGCTTTATTCAAAAGGTAGAAATTTGCCCTAAGTTGCTCATTCGAAGTGCACAAATAGAAGGGTCTAGATATTGTACTCAGTTTCTGAAATTCTGTTCCATTGATTTCATTCCACTGATTTGACTACAGTGTGTAGCTGCTACTATATTGCAAGTTTAGTGCAGGCAGCCAAGGACTAATTTTTAAAATGTATTTTAAGGATTTGTAGGTATTCAAGCAACACGTTCATGTTATCCTTATCAATTCACATGATGTTAAATTTTTGTGATTATGTGGTGGGTCGTCCTTATAAAAACGTTAGGACATGAAATTAAGCTAAATTAAACTTTTGGAAGAAAGTGCAAATTTGTGAGCTTATTTCAGGAATGTTAGTGATTTTTGTAGGAATGTTTAAAAATAGAAAAAATATTCTCGTTTGTTGGTTTTGACACATCTTCTTCATATGAGATACAGTCCTATGGATTGTTCACTCAAAGAAAAAAATGGTGGCACTGCAGGAGCTGCTGCAGCGGGGAACAGAGGCACATTAGGGTCCTACTACCTAGTCCTACTGCCAATGGCTCAGTAGAGGCTTTAAATGGCCTATTAAAGGAGCCAACACTTATTTCAAATCCTGCAACAGTGGGGTCTGGGCCCAGATGGTGGCACCTACGAATGGCAGCAGTCTTGAGGTTGTAGGCTCTGAGGGAGCAAGGGACTGGTGCAGGGTACTAGAGATGGGGAAAGTGAAGCAGAGGTGATGACCCCAAGGATGGTGACCATGGTGGTAGAGAGTAGGAGATTCTGCAGCTGAAGGACACATACAGGCGGCGAGCTATTGGTGACTTGTGGACTAGGAACCCACACAGGCTGCTGGCAGCTTGAGGTCAAATGACTCACACCAATCTGTGGGCTGCTGGAGCCTGGCTTTTGAGAACCAGATATCAGAACCAGGATTCACAAGGATGCAGAGGACCCTGGGCACAGAATGCTTCCTCATTGTGTTGGCAGTTTGATCTGGGCTCAGGTTGCCAGTGGTTTGAACAGAACTGGAGTCTTTTGCGGCTGAAGAGGGTGTGGAAGCACTGGAGGTGAATCCACAGACAATCAGCGACTCCCGGGGGACTCTCTTTTGCTCGTCTTTCTCTAATTGTAAGGGGACCAGCAATACTAATGCAAATGGTGAATCTTTGGCAGACAAAGAACACAAGAAAGGAGCAGAAGTAGGCCATCCAGACCATTGAGCTTACCCCGCCATTCAATGTGATTATAGCTGATCTGATGATAGGCTCATCTCCACCTCCCGCCTTTTTCCCCATGTCCCTTAATTCCTTTATTCTGTAAAAATGTATCCAACCTTGTCTTAAATACATTTACTAATGTCACCTCCACTGCTTCAAATGGACAGCAAATTCCAAAGATTCATCACCCTCTGGGAAAAGCAGTTCCTTCTCATCTCTGTCCTAAATCTACTACTTTGGAATTTTGAGGCTACATCCCCGGTTCTGGTCTCCTTTACCAATGTAAATAACTTACCTACCTTTATCTCAGTGGTTCTCAACCTTTTTTTTTCCACTCACATACCACTTTAAGTACTCTCTATGCCAGAGGTGGTCTGTGATTAGTAAGGGATTGCTTAGGGTGGTATGTGGGTGGAAAGAAAAAGTTTGAAAGCCACTGTTTTAATCATACCTAATTGACTCATTATGTGCACGGTTTCATAACTTCAAAGGAAATGGGCCATAACAATTTTTCTCAAGCAAAATATTTTAGTAACAATTGGGTTTAGAACAGTGATTCTCAACCTTCCCTTCCCACTCACATACCACCTTAAGCAATCCCTTACTAATCACAAAGCACCAATGGCCTAGGGATTGCTTAAAGTGGTATGTGAATGGAAAGAAGGTGGTTGAGAATCACTGCTGTCTGTACCTTTCATAATTTTATATGTTTTTATAAGATCCTCTCTCATTCTTTTAAATTCTAGCAAGTACAATCTCAGATGCACAAGCTCTCCTCAGTGTCCATCCCCTTCATCCCTGGAATCAACCTGCAGAACCTCCTCTACACTGCGCCAAAGGCAGTTCATCCTTCCTCAAGGAAGGAGATCAGAACTGCACGTAGTACTGCAGATGGAGCCTCAGCAGTACCTTGAACAGTTGGATCATAACCTTCCTGTTCTTAAATTCAATCCCACTAGCAATGAAAGCCAACATTCTATTTGTATTCTTGATAGCTGTTGCACCTACAAACCAATTCATGCACAAGCACTCCCAAGTCCTTCTACACACCATTATTATTTAAAATAGTGATTGCAGCATAATCTGATTGTCAATTTTTCCTTTCAATTTGGATAATCTCACATTTGCCAACATTGTATTCCATCTGCCAGACCCTTGCCTACTTACTTAACCTATCTCTATCTCTGCAGACTCTCCATATTCTCTGCACAATTTGATTTTCCACTCAATTTAGTTCCCCCACCTTCCAGATTATTCATGTATATCGTTAACAGTTGAGGGCCCAGCACTGACCCATGTGGCACACCACTGATTGGCAACCAAACAAATCCACTATACCATAACTCTGTTTTCTATTGGTGAACCAATCATCTAGTCATACATCCTTATCTTCTGTAAAAGTCTTTTATGTAGCATCTTATCAAATGCCTTTTGAAAATCCAGGTAAACATCTATCTGCTCCCCTCTATCTACTGCGCTCATTATATCCTCAAAGAACTGCAGTAAATTTGTCAAACAGGATCCACCTTTGCTGAATCCATGCTGTGTCTGCCTGATGGATCTATTTCACTCCAGATGCCTTATTATTTTTTCTTTAATGATAGCTTCAAGCTTTTACCAAACTACAGATATTTAAACTAACTGGCCCATAGTTCCCTGCCTTTTGCTTACATCCATGTTTGAATAGTGCCATTACATTTGCCATCTTCCAATCCACCAGGACCTGTCCAGAGAATTTTAGTAAATGACCACTATAGCCTCAACTTTAACTTCTGCCATTTATTTCAGTACTCTGGGATGCATTCCAACAGGAATAGGGCATTTATCTATCTTTAGAACCTCAAAATTTCTGAATATGACCTCTTTTAGTGATAGCTCATCCATAACATCTGTGGTTGGCATGTTCGGCTTGTCCTCCAGCATGAATACCATCACAAAGTAGTTATTCAAAGCCTCAGCCATTTACTCATTACCCAATATCAATTTCCTTCTCTTCTTCCAAGGGATCCCTTTAGCCATCATTTTGTGTTTCATATAATTAAAGGAAATTTTGTGTAATATTACATTTCAGTTTTACTACATGACAATGAATAGTACCTGATCTGAAAAGCAACCATTAAGATGCTATTAGGTGGCAATCCCATTAACTTAAGCAAGTCTGCATTTTCTGACATGTTAAACCACATCATGGTGTTTTTCACATTGGCAGAGTATAATTGGAGGCAGTCACCCATCTCCCTCTGTTAGATGTGCTCCATAGAAATTCCAAGGTCTGGAAACTAGTGTGATTCCAGACTCATGAAACAGTGTGTAAAAATTTGTTGAACTGAACCAAGGAAATATGTATATGCATATGTATATGTATACATGAGAGAGAGTCAGAGCTTTGACATATTCAACTGGGAAATAGCTTTTCGTGCATTAAGTTTTTAGTGTTTGAATGGCTCAACACTACTTTTTGCTCTATTATTTCAGGGTGCCATCCCCCATACCATTGCTGGAACTACATCCTTCAACAGAGGCAAGAAGGGCTCTGCAGAGAAATGGGTACAGTAAAAGTCCTGATGCCAGAATCCAGATCACCTGAGAATTCAAAAGCTCTCACCTGAAATCTGGAGGACCCGAGAATCCAGACTCCTCAGCTTTTGTGTGTAAGCGTGCGTACATAATTGCCACTGATGCAGAGCGGCCACAAGAAGGAAAACACAGAATTGTACATTTTTTTTGTACTTTGTATTTTAAAATAAACTATTTATTCTCCTTACATTTCAATTTTAAATGTACTGCCTAAGAATCAGGAAAATTTGAAAATCTGGACTGACCCAATCCCCGAGCAGTCCAAATTTTAGGACTTTTATTGTACTTCCAGCACATCCCTCACAACCATCCCAACCCCTAAAACTTTTCAAGATGCAGAACATAAAAATTAATGTTTATGTGATGGCCTCTGTAGTCAATGTTCCAGAAATGGTTGCAAAGATTATATAAGAGGTGCCAGAACATCATTAGGATCACCTCTCAAAGTGATGTCTATTGATATAGGAGTTATGATACAAAAAAAATTGGTGACCTTACCAAATATATCAAGGTTACTGCTCCAAACTGCACATCTACAAAGTTGCCCCTATAAATAAACTTTGACAACAATGTTGCAACATAATCTTAAATTTAAAATTTCCAATATCCTTCCATGATGAAGTATTCTGCAACAGATTCTTAATAGAACAGACTGAATGGAGTTCCTTATGGATGCAAAGGCTCACCAATCTTATGAGGAGTGGCCTCCTTAATTTAAAGGGGAATATGTGGGCTGTAAATTGAAGCTGAGAGTGTGATTAGTACACGAGGTATTAAAGTGTTTAATGGACCTCAACCTTGCTTCCTTTCCTCATGGTAATGATTCTGACTGCGTGTAACTGCTTCTAATCAGCCACTCTGCCAATCGGCACTATCCACTCATGATCACCATGCCCTTTGGGTCTGTTTTAATCTTTGCACAATCCTGGGAATGGTCATCTGCCCAGACCTCACCACCAACTCCTATGGAAGTCCGTTACACCACAGAATAAGTGGAAGAGGTGGTGGACGAAGGCATGACCTCAATGATACCACATTGTAGCAGCTGAAATACCAGAACCACAAGGCTTTAACTGCAAACAGACATTTCACATGGAGAGACAACTGGGTCCATTTGATGTCTGACAGGTCATGGATATATGGATATGGCGTATGACTGCACTCCTTCATAGAACTCAAGAGGAAAGCTACAGGGAACACCACTGAACAGCTATGTGGAAATGGTTGTTGCAGTTTGCAACCTACCTGAAAGATTCAAGAGATGTCGCATAGCAAGAGGGTCTCTGACCTCAAGGTGAATTTTGGGCATCGTTTCCTCTCTACAAGCATCTTCAGGTCAGGCAACACTGACTTTCATGCAGGATAGGTGCTGATGGAGCAAGTTTCTAATTTCATTCAGGTAAATTCTTTAGGCCTTAGTAGAATATCCCACTGTTCCAATCTGGTTTCTCCTTACTATCTCCTACAAGTAGAATAGTGCTTTCTTTAATTTGTTCACAGAAAGTGAACATTGTTGGCATTCCCAACACATTGCCCATTGTAATTGCCCATGATCCAAGGAGGAAGCAAAGATCATGTGGATGAATCTATGAATGCCCAAAATTGGCAAAAGTATAGTAGATTCCCCCCCCCCCCCCGACCTAATATTTTTCTATGGTAATCTAGTCAGTTTTGAGTTGTTTTTTTTTTAATTAATTAGAATTCCAGGTGTAGTCAATTACTTGAGTTTAAATTCCCTATATGCCATAAATGGACTCATGTCCCTGCATCAGTTGACAAATTATACTTTAGTCCAATAACCTAATCACCACAACATTATTAATCTTTACATTAGGGAAGCATCATCTAGAAACTGGTTACTGCCATCTTCTGCAAGAGCAGAGTTCAAAACTGGTGTCATAAATAAGTTCAAGTCAAATTTATTGTCATTTCATTACACATGCAAAACCTGTCAAAACAGCATTCTCTGGTCCTCAGTGAAAAGCACACATACAGACAATACACATGCAGGACAGGTATTCATATATACAAATAAATAAATATTTCTTTACAGATATGAAGATCTCGAATGGTTAGTGTGAGCAGTTCATTTCAACATTCACGTGAAGAAGCTATTCCACAGTCTGGTGGTGCTGGCTTTGATATTCCAGTATCTTATTCCTTGCAGAAACAGCTGAAAAGGTACTATGTGCAGGGTAGAAGGGGTCCTTTAGATTTTTTGTGTGCCCCCTTCAGACAACAATCCTGGTAGATCACATCAATGGTCTGGGGGTAGGGGGGAAGGCAGTGGAGGGAGACTTTAATGATCCTCTCTTATGGTTCAGTGGATTGGCCCCTGATCCATTTCCCTGCAGCAACCATACCACACTGCAAGGCAGCTGGCCAGGATGCTCTTGATAGAGCTCCTATAGAACATTAACATAATGGTGACTAGTAGCCCTGCCTGCTTCAGTCTCCTTAAGAAGTGCAATCGTGGTTGTGCCTTCCTGACAAATGAGAAGATGTGTGTCTACGTTCAATGAACAGCAGCCTGACATCATTCTCCAGGTGGGTCAGGACTCACTCTGCTGTTCATCTCTGCTCATGGTATGGATCTAGGTCATAAGAAGTGTAAATTCCATCAGCAGTTGGTCAAGACTCTGAAGGAGAAAGAGCATATATGCAGCAGGGCCAGCAAACATAGTTGGTGAGCTGTCTCAAAGCCAACATACAAGGGAGAGTGTTAATCATCATATATTTAGAAGTTTTGTTTTAACATCATTGCCATTAATTAATAGCCATTTATTCATTGTAACATAATTATTTCAAAGAGAAGTGTGGATAGGGTGCCTGGGGAGCTTCAGAAAGATTTGGTACTGCATATCGTCATGAGTTTTGACTGTATCAGCAATTAAATAGTATACATTTGAATGCTGAGATGTTGCAGAGGAGACACCATGTTTGAATTGTGAAAGTTCCAGGAACCATCCTCTTCAATAGGAAAAGGAACTATTGGAAGATTAAAGCAATTTTCCAGTGGATGTGTACAATGTAATGACTATCAAGGAGATTTGAGTAACTAATGCAGTTTCTGAGATGGGATTATTCACCAGCTCAATGCAATTCCCTCATCATTTCATTTCTTCCTTGAGTGGCAGCTTCCCCTGTATCACTTCATGGAAGCCCATACAGGAAGGTTTTGTTATTTTTTCCCCTCTGGGAAGTTACTAGTAGACAATAATTGCAACAACATCTGAAAAATTATGTAACGTAACTATCAACTACAAAGGCGAGTGTTGGGTAGGCAGATGTCTTCCCACTTATGCTGAGCACATATTGAGCCACTCTTCACAGGTCTTCCTTATTAGTTTTGTGGTTTAGCCAAGAGAATTTCCATTTCAAATACCAAAACATTAATCGGAGCAATTATCCAAAAAAATTTCTCGGCGAAGGTACATGACTCTATTGCCATGATTCGTTTTGTCTGCTGAAAATTCCTTAACTATGGTTGATGATGAAGGAACCATCTTTGTGCTGTCTGTCAGGAACTCTTGAACTGTAGGAACTGACTGGCTGTTTGGGATGGACAATACATTTTAAGAAGATCATCATAAACTCTCCCAGACTTTGTTACTGCTGCTCAGGTACCTGAGGAAACTCAGTTCCTCAGTAGTTCTGACGGCCTATGCAAGTTAGACAAGGACTGAGGTTTCTGAAGTGTGAATGTGAGATGGTTGAATTGGTCTCGACACATGTCAACATTGGACCACCGTTTTCCATCTTCCACTGAAATTATTTGCTAATAATATGACCACTGCATTCACAGTGCAGGGTGGATGTCACTTTACCCTGAATCATGTAAATTATTCCACATGATTCAGGGTTCAGTGGGAGTAGAGTCAAGTGCTGTATTGTTTCAGATCCACACTTGCTGAGTAAAAACACTTATAGTTGAGTCTATTGTGCATTGACATGAACTGACTGCTACATTGACATGTTCAACACAAGGGTGAGTAAATGATGAAAGATATGTCAGATACAAAAAAGACTCCTATTATTTGACATGCAAGCCCCTGAGCCATGGAAGGAAGTTTGGAAGAAAATTCACATTAAGTAAATCTTAATTTAACAAACTAGCTTCTGTGAAATCATTATCAGTAGCTGAGCTGAGACCAGGTAGGATGAAGGGAGAGAGGACAGTGTTTTATGGGTAATTCTAGGAAACAGTCCTGTCGGCCCTAAACCATGCTGTAATGGTATCTGATTGAAGATTTCAGATCTTCTCATATCCTCCAATACCACATTTCCCAGGGCTATGGAAAATTTAACCTACGATCAGTAAAAATAAAAGCTCTGATGAAAGGGTTAAAGAAAAAAAAAATATAGCCAGCAGTTGCATTTCATGAGGAGTTTGAGATTTGGTAAGTCTCTTGCAAATTTCTACAGATGTATCATGGAGAACATTCTGACTGGTTGCATCACTGTCTAATATGGAGGTGCCAATGCACAGGACAGGGGAAAAAAACTACAGAGAGAAGACAGCCAGTGCCATTATAGGTATGTCTTTGCTCCATCAAGGATATTTACATGAGGCGGTGTCTCAAGAAAGCAGCCTCCATCCTCAAGAACTTTCACCACCCAAACCATGGCCTCCTCTCACTGTTACAATCAGGAACAAGGTATAGGAGCCTGAAGATGAAAATCCATCAGTACAATAACAAATCCTTCCCTTTGCCATTATATTTCTGAATGAATAACTACCTCACTTTTCTCCTCTTTTGCAATATTTTAATTTTATTTTAAAAAGTAAATTTATAGCAATTTTGCTCCTGTAATGCTGCTGCAAAACAAGACACTTTGTGACACGTGACAATAAATTCAGATTCAGTGATGAAATAGGTAAGGAGATTGATTGTCTGCTTCTCATCCTGCACTGATAGCTTGGATGAATTCAAAATGGCTAGGTTCGTATTCCAGAACTCTTAGGCTTCAAGTTTCATCTAAATGAAAAAAACCTTCACCTTTGGGGAAGGGCAGATAAAATGACCTCAATACCATCTGAAGATGTGTGGATAAATTGCTGGATTTTGCTTTTGCTTTAACCTCCAAGTGGGTCCAGAAAACTCTGCATTCATTCAGAAAGCTCCCATTGTGAAAACAGCCGAGTTCTGATCTACAGTATGATGGAATGCTTCTTCCAATTTTCTCAAATTCATCCTGAAGTACTTCAAAACATTTCTAATGCATCTGTCATAAGGAGCACATTGGGCAATTTCAAATCATAGGTGCTTTCTCTCATTGGCATTTCTTGGTCAACAAAGTAACCTTTTACTTTTCCCATTGGTGTTTTAAAAATGACAATGCCAGATAACCAATGTCATGTACAAAATTACAAGAGATTGTGAACCCCAGCATGAATCTTACCAAGCGCAGGTAAAAGACTGAGACCTGACACTTGCAAAACGAGGTATAATGACGCTTGAACGAAAGTGTGTGCACATGTGCAAGGGAAGAACTAAGGTCTTGATGGTTTTATTAAGAATACTGGTTATGAAGATAGTGTGATTAAGAGCAGTTTATCTTTTTATCAATTTACTGATACCAGAAGGTCATGGTCATACATAAATCTATCACTTTGTTCTCCTAACATTGCCACTGGTCTTTCCTCACAGTCCATCACATGATTCTTTCCCTCCTGGCAGGCTGCATTCCCTCTCTGGGCATTTAGCACACTGTGCACTTCAGAAGAGTGAAATGAACATTTTCCAGTTTTTTTCCCCCGGAAATGAGACACACTTCATGATTAAAAAAGCTCATTACACATATGGTTAATGTACTGGATTGTTAGTCTTCTAAAGATTCCATGGCCATAGCAGCGTGAAGTGAGAACCATAAATACTGTGCTTGCAAACTAACCCAGCTGCAAATGCATTATACAGTTGCTCAGTACTATTTAGCCAAACTTATGGCTGTCAGGGATAGTAATTTACTGAAGTTGTTGATTCAACATGTTGTTTGAAAACTGATTATTTGGCCTGTAAGAAAATAACTGAGGAGAACAGGGTAATTTTAAGCTGATGGAACATTTGCACTGGCTGCTGAAGGATCTGTGCTGTGCTGCTCCTCACTGACTTCATGCAAATTTTCCTGGGTTATTAGGCACACATCTGGGCTTTCTGCACAAACGTGCCTGAATACTCAACTGTGGGGAATCAGAATAGGTTATTTTAATTGTTGTCGATTAGTCGACTGTTCAGATTTGTGGTGACAACAATAACTGTGCGATCCACATTTGACTTCCATTCCTTGATTCCACCCAAAATATTTTCTAGTGAATCACAAAACATTGGGGT
Organism: Narcine bancroftii; assembly: GCF_036971445.1. Lineage (NCBI taxonomy): Eukaryota > Metazoa > Chordata > Chondrichthyes > Torpediniformes > Narcinidae > Narcine > Narcine bancroftii. The sequence continues at coordinate 310,016,090 of NC_091470.1, read as the reverse complement.
TCCAAAGGAAAAAGCACTTTGTGTTCTCCCCGTGGACAAATATATTATCATTTGTTGCTGTGAAGAATAATGATGAACAAAAATTTTGTTACTTTTAAAAAAAATTTAATAGGGTCACACAAGCCCTTTGGAAGTTATTTTGAATGCATGATATACAGACCATATTGATTCTGCTGCCAATCTCTCAAAATTTTAATTTGGATTAAAGATGGCTGAATCATTATCATCTGCATTGCATTATTACCCAGTTATCGTTACTCAGTCCTACTGATAGTTTTACTGTAGAATATCATAGAAAGATGCAAAAGAGAAGCAGCAGTAGGCAATTTGACTTCTCACCCTGCTTGATATGGCTAATCTTCCATCTCAATACATATCCTCACTCTTCTCCGCACCCCCCCCCCAACCTTGTTCTTGTTACACTTGCTTGAAATACTGTGGTAGACAACTCCACATGGAAACATAGGAAATAGGACCAAGAGTAAACCATTTGATCCCTTGATCTACTCCATTATTCAGTACGAGCCATATTAAAAACACTTAGTTGACGCAACTTTGCATTATTGTATAGTCCTGCCATCCCAAAAATCAGCCTGATGAACCTTCATTGCACTCTCTGACAAGATTTTCTCTTACTGTCTAGAAAACCTTCTGGCCCCTGCAGATGATATTTCTCCTACTGCTTCTATTGCCACCAGTGCATTATCAGAATACCTCTGATCTCAGTCTATGCAAGTTCTTTGGATTTGTTCTTCATTTTTCTGCACATCAGTGTCTTCCTGCACATTTCTCAGCATTTGTTCCAGCAACAAGGATCATTCCTCCACATCTCTCTTCCGCCCACCCCCCCACCCCCCCCCCCCCCCCACCACTCCACACACACACTTTCATTTGAGATGCATCAGTTTATCTTGCAACAAGAAATTCAGATCAGAGGCTCTTGATGGTGTGGGCAGCCAATAAACAGCACTAGAATGGTCTTCATGCAGAAATATTAATTAGAAAGTAGCTCAAAGTTAGCATTTCAGTTAATCATGCATTGCAGTTCTTTTAGTTTATCCCAGTTTATCTCATGAAATCTCCAAAAAGCATATTATGTGGTCAAATTTTCTTTTGTTGTACGTAGACTTCATTGTGCCTTTCTAACATTACACAAAGACTACAAAAGCACTTCAAAAGCATGAGTTGATAACTGAGAAATACCATAAGAAGGCAGTGTGTATTTTTTATAAATTTGTGAAGCTTGGCACTGGCAACTCTCTATATGATCCAGTGTAATCATATCCTCAAGCCCCAACAAATCTGAGCATATTAAGAAAAATCTAATCAAAATCTGTGCTGAATTTAAAGCTATTACTATGCTATTAATTGCATTAGGAGTTGTGGGTGGTGGTTCTATATAAGGGAATCAAGATCTCATTGCATTATTTGATTGGTAGCTGAGCTCAGAGATGCAAGTGCTGTGTGTAGAAGTCATAGCTAAGAATTTTTTTTTCCACTGATGAATGCAGTTGGGCATTGCTCAAAGAAAACTGCTATAACTATTCATATACATGTATGAAGTTCAATAAGGCATCGTTATAGTGGAAACAATCCATCTAGATATGCATAACAATGAAATTGTTGAACAAGCTTGCTTTGATCTTTGTTAACTTGATAAATTATACCTCTGCTAAGAGTATCAAGCATCAAATGTTGAGCACCTAGTTACCTCATTTGTGTAAAAGTCTCCAATTGGTTAGCAAGCAGTTATTAGCTTCTCATAACCACATACACAATTTAAAAGATCTTGTTGTGCTTGGATAATGTGTACAGCTAAAGTTTTGACTGCTGAATATCTTTCTTTTCTCTTCTTTGGCTTGGCTTCGCGGACGAAGATTTATGGAGGGGGTAAAAGTCCACGTCAGCTGCAGGCTCGTTTGTGGCTGACAAGTCCGATGTGGGACAGGCAGACACGGTTGCAGCGGCTGCAGGGGAAAATTGGTTGGTTGGGGTTGGGTGTTGGGTTTTTCCTCCTTTGCCTTTTGTCAGTGAGGTGGGCTCTGCGGTCTTCTTCAAAGGAGGTTGCTGCCCGCCAAACTGTGAGGCGCCAAGATGCATGGTTTGAGGCGTTATCAGCCCACTGGCGGTGGTCAATGTGGCAGGCACCAAGAGATTTCTTTAGGCAGTCCTTGTACCTCTTCTTTGGTGCACCTCTGTCACGGTGGCCAGTGGAGAGCTCGCCATATAACACGATCTTGGGAAGGCGATGGTCCTCCATTCTGGAGACGTGACCCATCCAGCGCAGCTGGATCTTCAGCAGCGTGGACTCGATGCTGTCGACCTCTGCCATCTCGAGTACTTCGACGGTAGGGATGAAAGCGCTCCAATGGATGCTGAGGATGGAGCGGAGACAACGCTGGTGGAAGCGTTCTAGGAGCCGTAGGTGATGCCGGTAGAGGACCCATGATTCGGAGCCGAACAGGAGTGTGGGTATGACAACGGCTCTGAATACGCTTATCTTTGTGAGGTTTTTCAGTTGGTTGTTTTTCCAGACTCTTTTGTGTAGTCTTCCAAAGGCGCTATTTGCCTTGGCGAGTCTGTTGTCTATCTCATTGTCACAAGCCAAGTAATAACAATCCCAGATCCAGCAACAATGTGACAGATTAATGGGACAGCCATGGAAATTTGGCTCAGATCTAACAAAAGATTTTAGAACCTTACAGCACAGTACAGGCCCTTCAACCCACAATGTTGTGTCATTCTATAAAGAGTAAAACTTCTGTTGTCTGGTATTCAAGCAACTGGCAAAATCAATAAGTCAATAAAAAATATGCAAGTTTAAAATTGGCATGCCTTGCCATTAGTTCCCCAATCTCAAGCAACTGGAAATTTTACTTATCGGGATCTACCAATCCTTATAGTTTCCAGATACCATTTGGGTTTACTGCATACCTAAATATATTTAAGTGAAAATGAAAAATACATCAACACATTAAAACTTCAATGGAATAAAACATGGACAATTTGAATAATGGACAGTTATATTGGCATTGCACACTTGTTATGAAAATTTTGTTATATATGTCATTGTGAATTAATTCAACACAAGACGTCATAAGGGGAAAGTCAGTAAATTGTATTCCATTAGTACAGGTTTAAATCTTTGCTCAAAGAATGCATCCAAAGGTCAGACTATTATAAGTACTGTATCTTTTGAGTACCACATTGAGCAATTTACCTCATCATGAAAACAATGAAGACTTTTCCCACCCTCCTCCTAAAACAAAATAGAACAAGATCAGAATCAGGTCTATTATCATGAACGTGAAATTTGTTTTTGTTTTGCGGCAAAAGTATTGTTTAAAACAAAGTTCAAAATTACTATAAATTACAATCCCATTAAGACAACATTTTAAAAAATAAGATGTGCAAAAGTAAAAGAAAATGTGAGAGTGTCCATAGGTTATTCACCCATTCAGAAGTCTATTGGTAGTTAGGAAGCTATTTTTGTAATGTGAATTGCATGTCTTCAGGCTCCTGTACCTCCTTCCTGATGGTAGGAGTGAGAAAGGGGAATAGTATGATATAAGTCTGGCCTTTACTTAAGGCATATCACCTGGATGGCGATTGTTCTTGATGATAGAAGCTGTTTTCTTGAGATGTCCTTAATGGAGTGGAGACCAATGCCCATGATGGCACTGACCAAGCTAACTACCATCTGTAGCCTTTTCCTGTCATGTGCATTGGCACCTCCATACCAGACAGTAATGTAACCAGTCAGAATGCTCTCCAAGGAACACATGTAGAAATTTGCAGCTGTTTTGTGGCATACCAAATCTCCTCAAACTCTCAATGAAATATAGCCACTGGCAAGCCTTCTTCATGATTACATTGACAAGATGGTCCCAGGATAGGTCTTCAGAGATGTTGACAGCCAGAAATTTGAAATTTCTTACCCTTTCCACTTCTGACCCCTCGATTAGGGCTGGTTTGCATTATCCTGGGTTCTCATTCAATGGTTCTACTGGTTTGACCTAGCACAATGGAGACTTTAGGTAAACTAGAAGATCTGCAAATATCAAGGTCTAGAGCAGTGCACAAATGTGCTGGAAAAACTCAGTAGATCACGTAGCAACCATGGGAATTGAAAGGCAGTCGATGGTTCAGGCCTGAGCCCTTCCTGCATGACCCTCTAAGCTTCATCTTCACTTTGGTGCACTGCACTATGTAGACTTTATCATAGTTATCATCTGAACAATAAGGATTAAATCAGGCAGCCCCCCCCCAAAAAAATCTTAACTCTCGATGTCCATGAGCATCTGGATGAGATACCAGCAACAACAGTCTGGTACTTCACTACCATCTATATGATCTTAGTCCCGTGTATCCCTTAACCACTTAAATCTGGCTGCAGTGAATACATTCAGACTCATTGAGAAGGACTTGGAGAAAGCAAAATACAAGAATAAGGTGCCAATCTTGAGAAGTACAGCACAGAACAAAATGTTGGTTACACAGATGTAGCAGAATGTAATAGATACAACTAATGGATCAGATCAAATAAACATCCGGAAGGAAGAGGGAACTCGATGAGCATTCCCACTTTCATCTCTGCCAAAGTGCAGCAAGTGCCAAAAATAAGGCAATGGCAGTCAGCTCCAGTCAAAATAGCTGGGCAAATAAACCAAGTTACTTCCGCTCTGGCATCTACCAAACACAAAGTTTCAGAGTGGAATCCCTTCAGGAAGAGGTATTCCTGAAATTAGTGTTCATGCACAAGAACTGAAGGGTCATTAGACTAACTATTTTTATTTAGACATAATTAATTGGTAAATTGAGTTGATTGGTTCCATAGGTCTATTGCATTTTAACATAGGATCGAGTTCATTTTTTAATATATTGCCACATTTTGAAAATAATTATGATCACCACAATTTTTAATTAGGTAAATGCAGATCAATGAAGGTTATTCTAACCCCAATTAAATTGATATGCAGGGACATTGTTCTATTACTGCCTTGATGGGTGGTATGATTATTTCTCTTGTTCCTTCATTCATTTTAACAAGTTACTAAGAAAAAAATTACTTCAACTACTATCCAGTTTCATTTATTGCACTCAGATTGTTAAAAATAAATAATTAGCCAGAAGATGCATGTCTTGGATCAGTGGTTTAAGGGAAAACAGCCATTAAGTGGAACCAGCTGCATAACTCATGAGCACTGAAGGTGTAAGCTATGCTGTCCTTGACGCAGGGGTGAAATTGAACCCAATTGCCTCTATCTTCTCACTGAGAAATGTTTATAAAGAGATTCAATCAGAGGAGACAGTTTCTCTTGCTCAAATGTGATTGTCAGCAAGACTTGCAGTCTTAATTGTTTGGGATCCGTAGCACTATCCCATCAGCTTCTCAAAATAACTGTCAGAATCACAGAATTTGCCAAGGATAAGGCCCCATTTTACAACACAAAACAGAAAGAGTTTATGCTGAATCAGTGGTTCTCAACCTTTTTCTTTCCACTCACATGCTATCAATGGCATAGGGATGACTTAAAGTGGTATGTCAGTGGAAAGAAAGAGGTTAAGAACCACCGAGCTGAATGCAGCAGGGATTGAGCCTCTTGTGTCCAGGATTCCCTGCAGCTCGCTTAGCATGGGCAGCAGGTATCTTCGATTCACTGACACCAATGATTGGTTGGAGCTTGGGCCTATTTATCTCAGAGTTTCCATGGTTGTCCCAGGGGCTGGCCTGATCCAATGTCTTGCCACAGTTGTAGTCTATTCACATTCAGTATAATTAAAAGTTTTGTTTTATGTTAAGTGAGCAGGTTATTGATCATGAATCATCAGTCCCTGCATCTACCTTGGTTTTATGAGAATAATGCACAGTAAAAATCTTGTGCATAGTGGAGGATGTATAGCAAAGAGTTGCCAAACTTTTGAAACCCAAGCAAGGAATGATTAAGCAAGTTCTCTGCTTATTATGAAGTTACTTCATAAAAGTAAACAACAAAAATATATAATAGGGTACATTGTGTGCAAAGCCTCCAAATATCAGAGAAATATCAACACCTCAATTCAAGTACTTGTGTTTATTGCACAATTTTACTATGCTTGAAGAGTTTATAGAAGTGTACAGGACAGAATTAACAAAGTAGAGAAGTCTTTTTGGAAAATAACTTCACAATCCTGGTTAATGGAAATAATTTGCTTGAAGGCATGTGGATATCTCTTAAATACTTACTGCTCTATTGATGAATTAAAAAAAAACATTGCTTTAGTACCAATCGCTTTTAAAGGGTTTTGCATGCCACAAGAGTTTGTAATAAGTTATTTATTGCTGCTACACAAACCACTTCAAATCTGTCTTTGCCTGTTTGCTTATGTTACACAAGGTGTATTTTGACAATTATTCTAAAATGTTCTGAAATTTTATTTCAATGTTCATATCTCCATTTTGCAGTGCTTCATTAGCTTTTATTCATGGGAATAAAATAAGTTTAACTTAATTTCCTGGTGCAATAAAAAAAAATGAACAGAAGGACCAGAATAGAGAGTTTCAAAAGGCCAGAGTAAAAGTATGTGAAGCTGATGAGGAATTTACCTACTTTATTGGTTCTTAGCAGTTAAAACAAATATTTTCTACAAAAAAAAAATAAGTTGTTCAAGAGATTTTGTTTCTTAATACACTTGACAAAGGGCTCAGGCCTGAAAGATTGGTTATTTTAATTTAAACATACAGTATGGTAACTGGCCCTTTCAGCCCATAAGCCAATTGACCTCCAACCACAGTTGTTTTGAAGTGTGGGAGGAAACCAGAGCACCTGAAGGAAACCCACACAGACATGGAGAGAACTCATTGCAGACAGCACCAGATTCGAACCCCGATCGTTGGTACTGTAACAGCGTTGCGCTAACAGCTATTCTCACCATGCCACCCCATCTTTTACTTCCTATGAATGTTGTGTGACCTGCTGAGCTTCTCTAATATATTTGTGTATTGCACTCAACCCCAGCATCTGCAGAATTTTGTTCAACTTCGACGAAGCGGTTCAGTAGGTTTGACTTGATGGATATTAAATACAAATATTTAAACCAAGAATTCACATCAATAATTGGAGGAAGATCTGTTGTGTGCTTATCAATTCTAACATATCATGACATTTTACTTAGGTTATTGTTTTATGAACTTGTCCAAAACTGTTCATAATTTAAAAAAATTGTATGTGACATTTTCATTTTAAAATTTCTGCCTCAAAAAATAAAATTATGAAGTTTAAAGGTTAAAGGAAATTAAGTTAAACTTATTTTATTCCCATGAATAAAAGCTAATGAAGCACTGCAAAATGGACAATTGAAATATAGGATAATGTTACCCCCCCCAAAAAAAAATACTACAACATAAATATTGAAGCAATCAAAGTTCAGAGTCACTTTGAAGTCATAAGTGCGATGTGGGTCTATTTAATTGGGTCCAAAATATCAGCATGACTTGGTTCTTTCATCGTAAAGCTACTAAGATTTAGGGCTAGGTTGCTGCCCGCTAACTCAGAATATTTTCACGTGCAACCAAAGCCAACTACACTGAATATACTGGACAAACATTTTCTTCAAAAGGCTTACTTCCCACACTTCAAAACAACTGTGGTTGGAAGTCAATTGGCTTATGGGGGTTATGACAGACAACTTCAGGCTGAATACAAAGGTAACTTCAGATTTGCTGTATCATGTAGGACATTGGAAAAGCATTTAATTAACTTTTATTGAATTTAGCATGTTTAATCGCCTAATGATGCTGACACATTGCATTAGTTCAGCTGACCCTAAAAATGTTTTGCCACTGATCTTTCTTTGTACTCATCATCTGATGCTTCTCACACAAGTGTTCAACAACAGGCAGCTAGATTGATGAATTCCAGTTGCCCTGACACTACTTTTTCACAGTGGCAATGTCCTGGAGAAACCTTAAACCATGTGCGTGACTGACTGCACCAAGCTTTGCAAAGACCGAGTCGAAGTGCAAATGGAGAAAATGAATTTTCAATGTCATGTGGGACTCCATAGTTTTGTATGCTTGAAGCATGCTGTTAATGAGCTGGATATAGTTTGGCCAAGACAATTCTCAACAACATCCTTAAATGCCTTTCATATTATTTTCACTGGCCTCACAAGCAGATCTTCGAACGTCTGTCATTGAAAATGTAGACCAACAAAAAAAAAATGCTTTCCTTAATCTTGGAAACATCTGTCTCAATATATATTGGCTTATTGCCTTAGTTAGGGATACAGTTTTGCAAATGATTAGCTCTGGTTAAGGGTAGCCCATTTAAAACCAGCTTACACATCTTAAGGGGAGGTTTGTTGTGGCTGCAGGCACTTTACACCACAAACTGATCTGTATTATGTTCATGAATGACAAGAGAAAGGTGACAGGACTCATGATGCAGCTGTTGTTAGGTATTAATGACATGGAAAGGAGATGTTGCATTTCCTAATGTTATCAGCTGACAGTTTTGAAAGTCAACAACTTACAAATCTCTGGCTATATTTAAATGGTTCAGGCATCATAATATCCACCTCAAGCATCTTAATTCATGCGGTTTCCAAAATAATCCCTCCCCTAATATTTAAAATGACTCAGAATTACAGAGTATTGTTGAAATAAGGACATCCATTCCAAACTCATCTCAAACTCACTAGTGGCACAGAATAAATTGATGGAAGTTTAATCATACACTATTCTATGTTGCATCATCCTTTCAGCCTAGGTTTGTTATTTAGGTTAAATTACATCAGCTATAAATCTTCACTTTCCATTACAACACAAGCAAATTTCAATTCATCATTTGTTCTTTTAAGAAAGAAACAGATATGTTTAAATTTTACTGTGTAGAGGTGATCAGTAACTTTAAATCAAGCCATTAGTGGAAATGGGTGACCTATGCCATCAATTCCATTCTTTTGTAAATTATTTTCTTCTGCTTCATTAACTTCACCATGACACACAGCAAACTTGAACTAATAGAACAGTTAAGAAATCTCTTCCTCCAGTCCCTCCAATGGCACTCTTCAACCAGCTGCTGAAAGGTCAAAGTTGGCTTTTCACTTAATTTCTTCTTTATCAGAAGAAATGCACCTCACCTGGTGAGATCCCTCCTAGTTAAGATTAATAACTCAGTGTGGGAAGCAACCACGTTGTTGTACTCTGAGGTGCAATAAGTATGCATTGCACCAATGGACCGCCTAACTTGCTCCTAGCTTTAAGAGATATTAATGTTTAGTAAAGCAATTCTACTTAGTGATGGTATCATTAGCCCATGTACACAGAACATGTTGGTTGGCTGAGTATGAATTTATGAAATTGACAAGTTGGCTTTTTAAAAAGGGAAATTGCAGCTTGATATGCTAATTATCAATAAACAGCAGTAATTACTAGGCTTGAAAGCTTGTGTGCATTTTATGAGTAAATACATCCCTAGTATCAAATTCATACAAATAATTATGAAGCATTAATTAAAGGAAAAAGCTGTAGCATATCCTTATGGACTGATCTGTCTTTATAGTTCAGGTATAGTTTGACATATTCTGTATACTACACACAAATGGGTCAGTTATAAATATTGTTCCAGTATGAATGATAGAAAGAAAGTGACGATAGGATCGTGATAAAATTAATCTGAGAAAATTACAACAAAAATTCAGAGGACAATGTATTCTTTACACCATGGGATTCAATATGGTTACTTGGAAGAATACTGAGTTGCAATATGATAATAAATAATAACCAATATTTTTGATACAACTTTCCACTGATTTACCAACTGGAAGAATTTTCCAATGTTGATATACATATGGATTTAACTTCCACTGGCACTGTGATTTGTCCGAGAATCAAGAATTGAACTCAACAGCCAACCTTCAGATTGATTTGATCTTGATAGATGGAAGTTAACAACACAAGTAACTATTGTCCTTCAGGTGGAAACTATTAAAGATTTAAATAATGTATTTTCTTAACAGACCCATCAGCAATTTCATGCATTTTGTTCAGATATCTTTGCATTCTGACAGAGATCTCATGAAGATATTCTGGAAATGTGCACGAGTCACTGTGAAAATACCGGTTATGAAATAATATACAAATAAATTAAACATGAATGGTAAATAAACAGCAAATGGAATGATGCAACTTGATTGCGACAGGTGATCCAAAGTGGAGACATACAACTAAACTCCCACTACCATAGTGAAAACACAGACACAAAATACTCCTTCAGCTGATACTAATAATCTCATCAGAATGCAAAAAGCACCAACTGTGTTATAAAACCAATGATCTGTTATATTCTACGAGAATTTACTAAAGCATAATGTCATTTCCTATAGATTGAAGACCTTCAAAGAAAACAGAACTTAAAAAATGTTTACATCAGCTAAACATAAACGGTTTAGACAAACACTTCTCTAAAAGGATTAGACATTTTAGTTAATAGTTATAGTATATTTATAAATGCATTCACTTTGCTGGATAGTGTAGGACAAACACAAAATATACTGCAGAGCACACCCAGTATATAATAGTTTAAAATAAGATTATCAGTTCAGGTATAACAATTCCAGAGTGCACTGAAATTTATTGTACTTTGTGTAAATTTTTTAATTAATAAAGTATTTTTGGTTTGTGCAACAGCAGGAAGGTTCCTAGTGGTTATATATTTTAACCAATTCTAAAATCACATTTGATTTTCTGACATACACTTCCTTCTAGTAGTTGTTGACCTAATAATGATACACCATTCTGCAGCAGATAATTCAGATTAAACAATAGTGAACAAGAGAAAATTGATTTGTAGGCAGAATAAACATTAATAAAGCACAGACTAATAATAGCACACCATAAAGTAATTCTTTACCATCATTTGTCTTGTACACACAATTGTCTGAAGTGAAACTTTGATGTCAACATTCAAATACAAATATGAAAAACACTTCTGAAAATACAACACTTAGATTTCATTTTGCTCAGCAGAAGGTTGGTGTCCAATAAATTTAAGAGCTTTGCACAAATTTAATTTAGGATTATCATGCAATATATGCACATGGAATGGGAGAAGCAACAATTAAAAACATTAATTTATCAGTCAGAAAATTCAGCCAAGTTCTTCGGACTAATTTTATAATGTTAGGATAAGTTAAGAATGATAAAATTTATTTCAGCCAACTCACCCAAAAGGCCCAGCAACATTTTGAACACATCAGTGCACTCACATCCATGCCTCTGTAAATCTATGACCCCTCCAAAATGCTCCTACTGTAATTTCAATGGATGGGTTGGATGCTAGCCTTGTGTTATCCTTTTTAGGTGGTCTCTGTTTGTCCCCATTAGAACTGTGGAAAAATGGCAAGTAAGAGGATAAAGGTCCCTATATCTAAGACTCCTATAGCAGAAATTTGACTGCAGCTCCTGGAAGAAATATCATTGTTAGTGTTTCTGGGTCACATCACACCACTCTGAACTTTAAGTGTCAGATGCTCACAGAATAATATTGGTCATTTAGTGCAATTAATTGCATAGATATGGGTCATTCTGCAAGAGGGCCATGCAGACACACCCCTGCCTAGCCTGCTTTAACTGCTGAAATAAAGGTCATAATGACTTAACTTCCTTGTCATCAAATGGTTCCAGGCAACTGTGTCTAATTTATGTCTTATCTCAAAGCTTGCCATTCACTGCAAGGTTACTGTGGTCTGAGCTATGTCACAGGAAGAGATTACCAGCAAACAGTAGGAAAGATTCAAGCATGTGCTGAGCATCCTTGAAAAAAAAGAAAAAAAATCCCCATTGAATCCAGAACATCTCAGGCCCATGACCACTCAAAGTGGAGAAGGAATGTTAGGGATGGCATTGAGAACATAAGAAAAATGAATAGTAGTAGGCCATTCACCCCATCAAGCCTGCCTTGGTATTCAAAAAGATTATGGCTGATCTGCCATGGACTCAGATCCACCTACCTGCCTTTTCCCCATAACCCTTAAGTGCCCGACAATGCAAAAGTCTATTTGTTTTGAAGAAGTCTCCACTGGTTCCTTGATCAGAGAATTCCAGAGATTCACTGTTCTCCAGGAGAAGCAGTTCCTCCTCATTCCTATTTTAAATCTACATACCTGAATCTTTAAGGCTTTTACCCTTAGTTCTAGTCTCACTTTGCGATGGAAATGACTTTCCTGCTTCTATCTTACTCACTCCTTTCATAATTTTATATGTTCAAGTTTGTTTATCGTTACGTGTACCAAGATGTTTTTTATAGGATCCCCTCTCTTTCTTCTAAACCCCAGCGAGTATAGTCCCAGGCAAGTGTCTGTCCTCAGAGGCAAATCCTCGTATGTCCAGAGTCAACATGTCTGCACAGTCTCCACTGGAAAGAGGAAATCTTGTTTTGGGAGCTCCCAAATGGCCTGTAAAATTTCCTGAAGGAGTGTGCCATCTAACAATTAACCCAAATATGAAATGCATTACTTTCTGTCTCATTTGTGGAAGAGTTTGTGTTTTCTACATTGGAATCATTAGCCATCTCAAATCTCACAAAACGAGAGTGGGAGTCAGTCATCTCCAATCCCAAGGGGCTAGCTAAAATGTTGAGGTTAATGGTGCTTTCTACTTCAGGAAAAGGACATTTCTCAAATGGTCCTTTAGTAAGAAAGATGAAAATGAACAAGTGTTGTTGGCTTGCAGAAATTGTAGGCAATGGTTGAGTTCCCTCGTGCCCCTTCAAAATCACAGGCTGATCATCTTTTAGCATGCAAGTCATGCAAGTGAGAGCTGGTGCTACGTTTTCATAAGAATACGAGCTATTTTTCTTTCTCAGGAATTCCACTTGCCTGACACCATTCAAGACTACCATTGACCTAATGATTGTGTCCTCAGAGATAAGAGGTATCCCCTCCCTTCCTGATTCCTGTCCATGCCCCACAAACTTACAGCAGCATGTCATTACTGGGGAATATATATGGCCTCCACATAACTTGCAAGTTGGTAGTCCTAAGGTCTTCTCAGTTGCTGCCTCCCACCTTTTCATCTTTCCTCCTCCTTCATTCATCATTGCACAGTACATTCCTATAGGCATGGATTTGGCAAAACCCAAATCCTGATTACACCCCAGTTTACCCCTCTCATCTATTGATTGCATTACCTCCATTGTTAACAGTTGTGCTTTACCACGGAGAGAGTTCCTTTAAGAGCTCGAGCCCCACATGCTTACAATTCAGCTAAGACTTGGCAGCTGCGTGAAATTCAATTAGGAAGAATTGGGACTCATGCTGCTTTCCTTGTATGGTAATATTGCCAGAGAAAAAAAACATGCCCTGTGCTATTGCATTTGGATTGCAAACTGAATCTGAGACAGTGCACCATACAAGATATCTTAGCAACTCTGAAAGCAGAGTTAATGGTTTGGGTTTTATGGGTGAATTCCATCAAATCTGAATTATGTTTGTCCCTAGTCATACACAGAAAACTGGAACTTATTCTATAATAGTTTAGACCATTTGTTTCAATCTGCTTTGTCACTAAACTTTGCATTTTTACCAGGAAATATGCACCTGTTTATAATTACAATATTTGTATTTTGTTTTATATTTTGTGATACCAAACTTTTTGTAAGAATTGTAGCCTTTTTTGTGCACACTTAGATTTCCACCTAATGTTCTCAGTAAAACCTGTCACACCTGCTCACTTAGCGTGAGGCGGCACGACGTCGGACACAATGGCCTCTCCAGGACCCCAGTCGTTTCACTGTATTTTTCTTTTAGTTACCATTAAATAGTTTAGTAAACGTGTTATATAATTTAAGTTTATAAAGCCATGATTACGCGTCACTACAGTTTAAAAAACTTAAAGTTAGTTAGAAATGTAGCAGCTCACCTCCGGGAAGATCTCTGGGCCGAGCTATGCAACCATGGGCTGCTGTGGGGACTAGGTCATAAAGCCTTGGCATCTCAGAGGAGAAGGAAGCGGTGCACGAGGTGGAGAAAGTGTGGTAAGCGAGAAGGGGTCCATGCTAGGCTAAGAGCAAACCCCTGCCACCTGGCTCTTCCATCCATACTGCTTGCCAACAACTATTCCCTGGTAAATAAAATGATGATATCTGACTCCAGAGGGCCGCGCAGCGGGAGTACAGGGACTGCTATGCTCTGGTCTTCACTCAAACGTGGCTGAGCCACAAGGTCCCAGATGCCGCCATTCAGCTGGACGGGCTCATCTTATTTTGGGCTGACAGAGATGATGCTCTGTGTGGAAAAGCCCATGATGGTGGCCTGTGTGTCTACATCAACATGGAATAGTGTAATGATTTGGTATGAGTCTCTGGTCACTGTTCAACACTGGTGGAATTTGTGACTGTCAGATGCAGGCCATTATATCTGCCATGGCAATTCACCAAGGTTCTCATAGTTGGAGTGTACATCCCCGCCCCCACTGCTGCTAATGCTAAGGAGGCTATTTGGGAGCTGTATGAGGCAATAAACGAACTGCAGACCGCATACCCTGACGAACTGATTATCATCACTGGTATTTCAACCAGACAAAGCTCAAGTTAGGGCTACATAAATTCCATCAGTGTGCAGACTTTGCTTTGAGAGGGGCGAACACGTTAAACCTTGCATACACTAACGTCTCAGACACGTATCAGGGGGACCCCCAACCCCACCTCGGATACTCAGACCACATCTCTGTACAGACCACTCGCTAGATGCTACAGACCAGTCCTGAAGCAGGTTAAAAGCTGGCCAATGGGGGCCATTCATACACTTCAAAACTATTTTGAACTCACTGACTGGCACATGTTCAAGGAAGCAGCAACCGTTGGTGACTGCATCAACCTGGAGGAGTATACGGCAACAGTGACCAGCTCCATTAGTAAATGTAGTGACAATGTCACCGTGCCCAAGTCCATTGTTAATCGCTCAAATCAGAAGTCATGGATGACTGCAGAGGTGTGGGTGCTGCTCAGGAACCGAGACAGGGCCTTCAGAGTGGGTGACAAGGCAGCCCTAGCGATTGCAGGAGATAAACTGTCTTAGGCCATCAGAGAGGTAAAGGCTCAGAGCATTCACAGTCACTTGCTGGACAGTAAGGACACGTGACCCATGTGGAAGGGGATACAAGATATCACTAGCCACAAGACTACACCCTCTGCATGTGCTGGTGATACCTCCCTCCCAGATGAACTGACCAACTTCTATGCACAGTTTGAGAAGAAAAGCAATGTGGCAGCAGAGAAGACCACCCCTCCTCCAAATGATCAGGTGCTGTGTCTTACAGTGGTTGATATTAAGAGAACTTGGCAATGTCAACCCAAGGAAAGCTGCCGGACCAGATAACATTCCCAGCAGAGTGCTCAGTGGATGTGCGCTCAGCAGTAGATGTACTCACCGACATCTTTAACATCTCCCTGGGTCTCCACGTGCTTCAAAGCTGCCACCATTGTCCCTTTGCCAAAGAAGTTATCTGTGTCTGTGATAGTATGGGATCCTGTCACCTCTGTATATATTTGTATATAGTGATAATGAATGGCTGAGAGCCATAGCCACGCCTACTAGCCAGGTCATAAAGTGCTGCACCTAACCAGATCCAGGTCAGTCTGCACTGGTCAACCTTGATGTACTAAGCTCCAATCTTTTGGTAATAAAAGCCTTGGTTTGAATCTATAAGTCTTTGAGTCATTTGATGAGCTACAGTGTCCTGCCTCAATGATTACTGCCCTGTTGCACTCACATCAATCGTCATGAAGTGCTTCAAGAGGCTCAACATGGGGCACATGAAGCATATGCTGCCGTCCCCCACCTCACTGGACCCCCTGAAGTTCACATATAGATCCAACCAGTCCACAGACAATGGTATCACCACCGCCCTCCATCTAGCCCTCACCCACCTGAAAAATAAAGACTCACATGTCAAATGCTGTTTATTGACTTCAATTCGGCATTCAACACAATCATACCTCAGTACCTGATCATGAAGTTGAGCCTGTTCAAGGTGGTCCCCCAGGGCTATGTGCTCAGTCCATTGCTGTTCTCTCTGCTGGCCCATGATTGTGCAGCCAAACACAGATCGAACCACAACATCAAGTTCGCTATGACAAGACAGTGGTGGGCCTCATCAATAAGAATGAGTAGGCAGCTTAGAGAGATGAAGTGCAGACATTAACAAACTGGTGCACAGCAAACAACCTGTATCTGAATGTTAAAAAAACCAAAAGAGATGGCTGTTTACTTCAGGAGGGCCCCGGGGAGATCACACTCCCCAGACCATTGACTGCTCTACCGTTGAGGTTGTCAAGAGTATCAAGTTCTTTGGAGTGCACCTGGCGGAAAATCTCTCCTGGTCCTTCAACACCAACTCCATAGCCAAGAATCCCCAGCAATGCCTCTACTTCCTGTGAAAGCTGAGGAAAGTCAGGATGTTGAGAGCATCCTGTGCAACTGTATCACCGCCTGGTTTGGAAGCTGTATCACCTCAAACTGCAAGACCTTGCAGAGGATAGTGGTCAACAGAAAAGACCTTTGGGGAACCTCTTCCAAGCATGAAGGATGTCTACTACACTTGATGCAGACAGAAAGCAATAAACATTGTGAAAGACTCCACATATCCTGCATGTCAACTGTTTCCCCTTCTGCCATTTGGCAATGGGTTCCATAGCACTCAGGCCCTTCCGACCAGAGTGGGAAACAGCTTTATCCCACAAGTCATCAGGCATTTGAACTCACAGTACAAATGTGGATAGTGTATCGTGGACTTTCAGTGTATACTTCTTAGTACCAGAGAAGTCCTGCTAACTCCAGCGTACATACCACTTGCAAAATGAATTATACCAGTTCATAGGGAGATCAGGATGTGCCTATCTCAGAGTCTCTTAAATGCCCTTGATGTTTCAGCCTCCACCACCAACCACCCTGGAAAGGTATTCCAGGCACCCTCCGTTTATTTATTTTTAAAAAAATGTACACCTGATGTCTCTCCTAAACTTTCCTCTCTTCACTTTGTACAGATGTCCCCTGGTGTTTGTTACTTCCTCCCTGGGAAAGTCACTGGCTGTCTACCTTATCCGTGCCTCTCAGAATCTTGTAGACTTCAATTAAGTCACCTCTCATCTTTCTACACTCCAAAGAGAAAAGTCCTATCTCAGCTAACCTTACCTCATTAGACTTATTTTCCAATCCAGGCAACATCCTGGTAAATCTTTTCTGCATCTGGTCCATAGCTTCCACATTCTTTCTATAATGAGGTGTCCAGAACTGAACACAATATTCTAAATATGTTTTCACCAGAGATATTTGGAGTTGCAACATGACCTTGACTCTTGAACTCAATATTCCTGATTAATGAAATCCTGTATCTCATTAGCCTTCTTAACTATCTTATCTACCTGCATGCCAAACTAGATTTAGATTTAGACCTCTGTTCTTCCACACTATCTGACCATTAACCCTGTACTCAGCCTTCAGGTTTGACCTTCCAAAAGCCATCACCTAACCCTTATCCAGATTGAACTCTATCTGCCATTTTTCCACCCAACCCTGCATCCTATCTATATCCTTTTGTAACCTACAACAACTTTCAACACTATCCACAACTCCTCTAACCTGCATATCATCTGCAAACTTACTGACCCATCCTTCCACTTCTTCAGCTAGGTAACTCAGAACTCTACTAGTTACTGGCCTCCAGGCAGAATACTTTTCTTCCACTACTACTCTCTGCCTAAAGAAATCTCTTGGTGCCTGCCACATTGACCACCGCCAGTGGGCTGATAACGCCTCAAACCGTGCATCTTGGCGCCTCACAGTTTGGCAGGCAGCAACCTCCTTTGAAGAAGACCGCAGAGCCCACCTCACTGACAAAAGGCAAAGGAGGAAAAACCCAACACCCAACCCCAACCAACCAATTTTCCCTTGCAACCGCTGCAATCGTGTCTGCCTGTCCCGCATCGGACTTGTCAGCCACAAACGAGCCTGCAGCTGACGTGGAATTTTTACCCCCTCCATAAATCTTCGTCCGCGAAGCCAAGCCAAAGAAGAGATTCTCTGCTTTATACAGGCAAACCAATTCTGAATCCACACAGCCAAGGTTCCATGGATCCCACGACTCATGACTTTCTGGATGAGTCTCTCATGGGGGGCCTTGTCAAATGCCTTACTAAAATTCATAAACACCACATCTACCATCCTACCTTAATCAATTTATTTTGTTACCTCATCAAAAAACAATTAGGCTCATGAAGTATGACTTTCCCCACACAAAGCTGTGCTGACCATTCCTGAAAAGACCATACGATCATAAATCCTGTCCTTAAAAATCCTCTTTAATAGTTTTCAAACCACTGATGTAAGACTCACTGTTCTATAAATCCAGTATTCTCCTTATTGCCTTTTTAAAACAAGGGAACCACATTGGAGAATCCTTAGGCCAACAAGGATGCAAAGCTCATCACCAACACTTCAGCTATTTCTTTCCTCCCTTCTCACATCAACTTGGGGTATACCTTGTCTGGCCCTGGGGACTTATCAATCTTAATTTTTTTAAGAAGATCTAGCACTTCCTTTTTCTCAATCTCAACATGGTCCTGCAAACAAGCTTGTTCTATTCTTACCTCACTTTGACTAAGGTCTTTTTCTCTGTCGAATACTAAAGCAAAGTATTTACTTAGGACCTCCCCAACCTCCTCCACCTCCAGGCACATGTTGCTTCCTTTTTCATTAAGCAGCACTACCTTAACTCTCATCATCCTTCTGTTCTACACATATACATAGAATGCCTTAGGGTTTTCCTTAATCTTACTTGCCAAGGCCTTCACATGCTACCTTTTAACTCTCCTAAGACCTTAATAATTTCCTTTCTGACTACCATATAATTCTTATGAGGCCTTCCAGTTCTTTTGCTTCCTTCTTCCAATTAATTAGTTAACTCACCTGTTTTGTCAACCATTGTTCCCTTTTCCTACATCTTTTCCCTGGCTCAGTGGGGCAAACCTATCTATAAAATGGCAAGTGGTCCCTAAACATCTCCACATTACTTATTTGCATTGTTCCCAATTTACTCTCTCTAGTTCATGCCACATCGGATTGTAATTATCCCTCACCCATTTAAACACTGTCCCATTCTGCTTGCTTTTATCCTTGTCAACAATTCTGCTAAAGCTTAGGGAGTTGTGGTCACCATCACCAAAATTTTCCCCCACTGAGAGGTCTGTCAATTGACCAGGTTCATTACCCAGAATTAAATCCAGTATGGCCTCTTCTCTAGTCAGCTGGTCCACCGACCAGCTGAATCCTTCTTGGACCCACCTGACAAATTCTGCCCCATTCATCCCTTTTGCAGTCTGAAGGTGCCAGTCAATATTTGGGAAGTTGAAGTATCTAATAACAACAACCTTGTTATTTCTATACCATTCCAAAGTCTGCCTGCTTATCTGTTGCTTAATATCACAAGGGCTATTTGGGGGCCTATAGACCACTCTTAATTCAATGATAGCTCCCTTCCTATTTCTGACTTCCATCTATACTGACTCAGTCGACACTCCCTCTTACAGCATCCTCCCTTTTTGTAGCCGTGATACTATCTCTGAGCAGTAATGCTGCTATACCTTTTTATCCCTTTTAGATTGCCTAAACCCGAGAACTTGAAGTTAATGCCATCTGGTTGCAAGATGTCCAGATGGTACATGAGGTGTTTTCCCTCCAATTTCCAAATGGTCTTGTAAAGAATGTATAAAAAGTCACACAGGATTGGCAAACACGAAGGAAAGGAACCACTTCCTTAATAAAGATTGACTGATAAAAGTTTGTTAGCCTTGTAGATAGACAATTACCATTAACATAAAAAGATGCAGAAGTATCACACAGGAATGTCAAACACTAAAGGAAGCTTCCTATGTTTTGTTTGTGATAAAGATTTGATTAATCCTGGAGATTAAAAAAATAGCATTATACAATAAGACCCAAACCAAGGCTGCATAAACACAAAGGTGCCAGATATATCTCAAAAACAAAACTTTAAGACATCAACTTAAATATGTAAGGACCGAAACTTAAACGAGATTAACTGTTGATGGGATTAACTGTTAACATGTTTAACTGTTTGATATAATTAATTTACATTCCTAAGAAAAAAAACCACAAAGTCAGGTGCTAATCAGAAAGAGGAACCATCCACCTAAAAAAAACCTGTATAAGAAACTTGCGTAAAATGTATCTCCAAAAAGGACCATATAAGGTGTGCCAAAATGCTGTGTACATTGAGTAAGGCTCAGTGCAGGGAACGAGTGACACTGTCTACTCTTTTTTGTACCCCTTGTCCCCGCTAACATAATATAATAAAGTTGGTTCTGCTGTTTGCTCTGTTACAGTGTGGGCTGACTATCACATTGGTGCAATCAGCAGGATCTCACTGGGACAATTGCTGTGCATGAAGTAAAAGGCCACAAGGAAATTGGGACCAGACAGAGTTAACAGTGTTCCTCTGGGTCCCTTAAGCCTTGACTCCATAGCTGACTCTCGGGAACACTGTGGTTCCTCATTCGAAGTTGATTCAATAAAGAACCTGAGAGTGAAGACAAGATAAGAAGTATAGAATTTTTGCTTCTTGTCACATAGATTTGTTAGCTTGGGCAAATTTTAATTGTGAGAATAATTTCAGAAATGAGGCTAGGGAAATGGGACAGATTATGGACAAAAGTGATGGGATGCCACAATACAACAAATATGTTATTTGTATCAAAACCATGGTAAGGAATTACCGTCTTTTGTTGCCATCTTTGTCTAAGAGATTAGGAACTGAAGCATGGCTCATGGGGGAATGTGGAACATAGACACTATAGCAGAGGCAGGACAATTAATTTGGGAAAAGCTGCAGCAAAAAAGTGGAAAAGGAAAATTAAGGAATGGAAAGAGGAGGCCCACAAGAAGCGGGAAGAGGCAAAAACTAAAAGCTGGAGAGATTATGCAAGCCACAGGGGGATAGCAGTATGTATCAAACCATAAAACCTGGCAAGTATTGCAGTCATAGTGTGACTGGCTTGATAAACAACAAGAGGGAAAAGAATGGGAACAGAGTCAAAGAGGGAGACAGCAAGAGTGCCAGATGGGAGTAAATTAACACGTCAGAAGGAAAGGAACTCCAGGATCCTCTTTATTAGGCATAGCATCCTTATTTATACATGAAGATGATGAAGAGGAATCGGTGGATTCCCAGTGGGCTTGTCCCCCCCCCCCCTCCCACCCCGGCTTATGCGCCACCTCAACCTCCATTTCAAAGACCCATCCTCATTGCGACCACCCTGGTCCTCTCAGACAAAGGGGAGGAAGAAGATGAAAAAGAAAGAGAGGAGGAATGGTATGAGGAGATAGATGAAGCAGTGAGAATACACCCTAAATGAGGAAATAAATAAGAGAAAGGGCTATTCCCAAACAAAT
The DNA here is from genome assembly GCF_036971445.1 of Narcine bancroftii. Classification (NCBI taxonomy): domain Eukaryota; kingdom Metazoa; phylum Chordata; class Chondrichthyes; order Torpediniformes; family Narcinidae; genus Narcine; species Narcine bancroftii. The sequence continues at coordinate 309,994,640 of NC_091470.1, read as the reverse complement.
CCATTCCAAACCCAAGGGCAGGATGGGCAAACCAGCACAATACATTCCTTGGAAACCACAAGAAATGTTACTTATAGTGTTACAATATCAAACCAGCAACCACAAAGAAGGCATATCACACAGGGGTAAAGATGAATAATTACTTTATTAACCAAAATTCACCTTCAAACTTTAATTCAACCCCCCCCCCCCCTCTTTATAACAATGCCCACTGGTTTCTATGCAAATTTCTATAACATTGTAAAACTAATAAATTCCCCAGCCTAAATATAACATATGTAATTAAAGTCTAAGTTATATTTCCAACCAGCCCACAGAAAAACTTAGACACAAAAAAAACACAAAACACACAAGACTCACAAAACTTCAATCTCAACCGAAGCAAAGATCATAAACAAAATTCAGTTTGCTTGGTAAACTGAACCCAAAAGATCTTTGAGAGAGAGAGAGAGAGAGAGAGAGAGAGAGAGAGAGAGAGAGAGAGAGAGAGAGAGAGAGCACAAAATTTGAAGTTGCCTTCTTGTGTTGCTTGCAGAGAGAGGAAGGAACAACTGGCTTGGATGATCCTTCTGGCTGCCTTCGGAATGTTGATCCCTTTTTGAAATCCCAACATTCTAAACTGTCTTTCAGACAATGACTCATGTTTTGGGCATTCTTCCACTCCATAGCATCCCCCAGTGGTGGTTTATCATCCAAGTCCAGAAATTTTTAGATCATTTTCTGCACATGCTCAGTCTGTCTCCCACTCTTCTCAGCAGTCCACCTTCACCTTGGCTTTTAAAGGCAAACTGTCACTTTTTAACATAAAACCACACAACACATAGATCAATACACAACACAGAACTCTGTAACAATAGTCCAAAATGCTCCAGATAGAAATAAAGATCCTGTGAGTTTGTGAAATATGTACGTTCAACCATGACTATGTATGAGGCATGCCCAGAATATTTGCTTTTCCTGATGCAAATGACAAATGGCAGCAGGCTATGGGAAGGGGAACAGCAGCAATCACAGACATTCCACCTTAGTCCGAACTCACAGTGCTGAACAAGCCCAAGTATGGTGTACACTTGAAGGACTGCCCAAGTACCTGAAGCACCCAATAGATATGAGTAAGGTGATTGAGAGCTGCCCCCTCCCTAAGGAAATGGCACAGGATTTTTGGGAGGGATTTACAATAACTTATCGGACATATGTGGGTGACGTGATCCTAACAATGGGGGAATGTCAGCACAATTTAATGCGATATTGATGCAGTGTCTTCCTGATAAAATGTTGGCCTCAATAAAAACTAATCTTGAATTGGCAGACAATTTAAGAGAACAACAATGGCATGCAGTGATCCCTTATATCCTAATGGTCGGGAACAAGAACCAGTAGCAAAGCTAAAATTTAAGTATACATTTCCTCTCTGTCCGTATGATCTGACTCTCGATGATGACCGAAGTTATGACTATTGTCCCTGTTGGTCAGACTCACAGGACAACAGAAAAGGAGCGAGGGAGGGTAGGACTCAGGTCCTGTTTCATAGGGCACAACTGCCTGTCTCCAGAAGAGAGGAAAGAGAGGGGTGGGGAAGAAGGGCCCTGATGCCTATGAACCAAAAGAATGACCAAAGATATAAGCGGAGGGACTATGGCCCGCCACTTAACCACCTAACTGATAACTGTTTCAAGTGTGGGTGGAGAGGACACTGGTGTAAGTGCTATCCCACTAGGGATGGCAATAATGATGCTCTACATGACATGCAAGCACCCTTTACTTCTCAGAACCATTTCCGACAAAGACCTGCGCAGGATCCACCTCAACCCATATTGTCCCAGTGGCAAAGGGAGAACGTTAACCAATCATGGAAATGAAAGTACAGGGAATCGCAATTCCATTTTTGATTGATACTGGGGCAACTCTATCAACCCTTGTGGAATGATATTGGTTACTGGTGTCCGATGAAAATGTCTGCCTCTCTAGGTTAGAGAGATGCACCCAAGAATACCCCTCTACAAACCCCTTGTCTGGGGTGCAACCTGACTGGGCAAGATATTAATGGGAATAGAACAGGAAATCATTTGCATAGACAAATGGGTCTATGTTAACGAAGATATTAAGGTCAGAAAGATGGCCCTGCAATTAATGCCTCCCCAGGGGTGGTCAGTGGATTTCCTGCCATCATCCACCTTTCTTGACATCCACAACCCTCATGTTATGCTCTCCTATGATCCAATAGTGGTAGATAGGAAGGAAGAAGATTATTTTGAGTACTTTGAGGGGTACCATGCTGAAGATCCATGGAATGGTTAAAAGACCCCCTGGGATGGTGCTGATAAAAGAGATATATGACATGTATGGCAGCAATCAGGCTTAGTCTATATCTATGTGACCCTAGAATAAATGAGGACTATAAGGCTAAGGAGCTGGGGGTTCTCGCACAGATTCTGATGACACAAGCTGATTTAACTTCTTGCAAACTCCAAGGATCTGTTGAATTGTGGCCCCAAGTGATGATAGTCTGAGAAACTGTCACTTGATATCAAGCATCCTCAACTGGTGAAATTCTGGAACAACTATGGTCTGCCTCTCCATATGAGGTGGAAAGACAAATTGCGCTCCAGTTGAGGTGGCTTTGAAACCTTCGGAACGGTTACCATCTATACCCAAATACCCATTAAAGCCAGAAGTGAAGGAAGGAATTTAGCCACTGGTTTAATCCCTGTTGGCTCAGGGGGTTTTAGTCCCTTATCAGTCACCTTGCAGCACACCTATACTCCCCATTCCCAAGCCAGGGAGGACCGATTGGTGTTTAGTGCAGGACTTGTGTGCCATAAATGATGTGGTGGCACCAGTGCACCTGATTGTCCCAAGCCCTGCCACAATATTAAGTCTGGTTCCAGTAAACATGGTCATCTTTACAGTGGTAGATTTACAACATGCCTTTTTCTCAGTCCCAATGCATCCGGACAGTCAATATCTTTTTGCATTCTCTTATGAAGGACATTAGTATACCTGGACCAGGTTACCAAAGGGCTTTGTAAACTTGTCTACCTTATTTGCCCAGATATTACAACGACAGCTGGGAGAATTGCCTTCCCCAGGAGGATCCACCATAATACAATACATTGACAACTTACTGGTGGTTAGCCCTAGAGATGAGGAAAACCAAGAGGACATGGTCACTTTGATAAATGCACTCCACAACTGGGGATATGTGATCTTGCAACACAAGGTAACCCGGGGGCAGTAGGAGGTTAAATTCCTCAGAATCACTCTAAGTGCCACGGATAGGTGACTGACACCCTCTCATCTGGAGCCCATTGCAAGGTTTGAGCGCCATCAGAACCCAAAAACAAATGCATTCCATTTTGCAGTTGGTAAATATCTGCCATTAATGGATAATTCTCATTGTGCTCCACACCAAACATTTATCTCCCTTAGCCTCATATAAAAAAGGGATAGGAATTGAGCAGGAGGCCAGAAAATGGCTGGCTGGGGAAATTTATAATAGAGTTAAAAAGGTAATAAGATATCAGAAAAGGGACCGGTTCTATGAAATGTTTATCTTACCAGAACTGTTCCAAAATGACATGGAACAGGAGGAGGAATTTATAATACTAGTAATACACCTGAGGCAGAACAACTAACATGAAATAAAGATGCATCAAATAAATGGAAAAACAGAATTAGAGAGGAGGCCCACAAGAAGTGGGAGAAGAATAAAAGAATAAGAGCTGGAGAGATAATGCAAGCCACAGGAGAGGAAACTGACATATCAACCTTGACCTTGCTTAGTAATCAAATTGAAGTTAATAATGATTGTCAGCTCTGTCCTGGTCTGTGTAGTATATTTTTTACAGATTGAAATTAAACTCTTTTCCAAGGGCTACAGAAACTAACTCAGCTAAGTATCCAGATGAGTAGGATATTGAACTATAAGGTACTAATCAATTGTGATCAATATTGAAATAAAAATTAAATGTGATGTTTAAAGGTCACAAATGTCTAAAATTTAAATAAAAACAGACTAGCACCAACTACAGAATGTGAAACTGATTTAGCATTTCAGATTAAAGATATATTTGCCATTAAAATGGTAGCACACTCTCTTGCCCACACCCCCACTTTAGAGAGAGAGAGAGAGAGAGAGAGAGAGAGAGTATTTTTTTCTGCTGCCTAAGTGACTGCCTTAACCCTTTGTTCTGCTAATCTGTATGTGCATTCTAAGACCACGTTAAGTGTCAGTGATTTCAGCATTTTCAAAACAGCACTGAGCCCATGTTAAATGTTCTACTTGAAACTTTTCAATGATAAAACATGTTATGGACCAAAACAAGCCAGTAATTAGCAGATCTTTAAATACATGCAGAACAATTTTTAGGCATTATAAAATGAGTTGATTTATCAAGTGGCCATTAGTTTTTCTCGCTTCTGAAACTTTCATACATTGATTCAGCATATTAGAAGGGAAGCACCATTGCCTGATTTTTGGTCTTTTCCTTGTGGAACTGTTTCTTTTCCCTTTAAAATAGTAGACATTTAAGGAGTCACGTGATGGAGTAGTGGCCGGTAGGGGAACTCCAGCCCTCTCCAGAAAAGTAAAAAAAGGTAGAGAAAAAACAAAGGTACTAACACAGAAACCATAACAAATTGAAAGTGAAAGTGTGGAGAAAATGGCAGCAAAGAAAGAAAAACCAAAAACAACGGGAAGAAAAGAAGAAGGAAGGACGTCGGAGGAGGAAGGTGAAGGCCTTACCGGTACGAGGAGGGCCGCCGTGGAGAGAAAAGCCCGCTCCCTGAGGTCAGTGGAAACCCCGAACTCAGGACTACAAAAATGGCTCACGGAGCCAAACAAAAGTGCACAACCGCACATGCGTGAATCCTCGCGCATGTGCAATGCGCAAGACAAAAACAACACTGACGGGAGGCGGGACCAGCTGAGGAGTAAATCTCCACAGCTGAAACAGACAAGTACAACACAACAGCAAGACTCTAAACAGGAAAACATAGAAAATAACGAGAACAAGAAGGAAGAGAATAAAAACAGGAAATCAAAGAAACAACAGATGCTCAACCAAGAGGAAGAAGACCAACACCACGACACCTTTAATAAAAATAATAGAAACAAAAATACCCAACAAACTAAGATAAACAACCCAACAAGAAGATCAGAAGAGACAGAGGTAAAGGACACAGATCCTGGAGTGGAACCAGAAGAAGAGGAGGGAGAACATCAAACTCTACACAGAGAAATGGAAGATGAAGGGAAGGGACAGTACATGGATAAAAAAAATTTAAAGAATATATGGAAACATTAAAAGAATGGCTGACACAAGAATTCAGTGAAATAAAAAGAAGAATAAAAGGTACAGAAGAAAAAGTGAATAGATTAGAGATGGTCAAGACAGAAATAGGAAAAAGAGTAGACAAGGTGGAAGAACGAGAAACTGCCATAGAAATGGAGGTAGATAACTTAAAAAAGAAATTAGAAGAATCTGATAAAAAAAGTTTAAGAATCACGGGAGCTGTTCGCTCAGAAGATAGATATAGTGGAAAATTATAATAGAAGAAACAATATAAAGATAGTGGGCCTTAAGGAAGATGAAGAAGGCAAAAATATGAAAGAATTTATAAAAGAATGGATCCCCAGGGTCCTAGGAATGCCAGAATTACAGGAAGGAATGGAAATAAAAAGGGCACACAGAACGTTAGCCCCTAAACCACAACCACAACAAAAACCAAGATCCATTCTAGTAAAATTCCTAAGATATACAACAAGAGAAAATATATTGGAGAAGGCAATGAAAAAAATAAGAGAAGACAAAAAAACCACTGGAATACAAGGGTCAAGAATTTTTTTTCTATCCAGATATAAGTTTTGAACTCCTGAAGAAGAGGAAGGAGTTTAATGCAGCAAAAACGACCTTATGGAAAAAAAGGTTATAAATTTATGTTAAAATACCCAGCGGTACTTAAAATAGTTATCCCGGGGCAGCAAGGCAAACTATTCTCGGATCCGGAAAAAGCATAAAAATTTGCAAAACAACTACAAAACAGACAGAGAGATGAAGAGATGTCTTCTTTGGCTTGGCTTCGCGGACGAAGATTTATGGAGGGGGTAAATGTCCACGTCAGCTGCAGGCTCGTTTGTGGCTGGCAAGTCCGATGCGGGACAGGCAGACACGGTTGCAGCAGTTGCAGGGGAAAATTGGTTGGTTGGGGTTGGGTGTTGGGTTTTTCCTTCTTTGCCTTTTGTCAGTGAGGAGGGCTCTGCGGTCTTCTACAAAGGAGGTTGCTGCCCGCCGAACTGTGAGGCGCCAAGATGCACGGTTTGAGGCGATATCAGCCCACTGGCGGTGGTCAATGTGGCAGGCACCAAGAGATTTCTTTAGGCAGTCCTTGTACCTTTTCTTTGGTGCACCTCTGTCACAGTGGTCAGTGGAGAGCTCGCCATATAACACGATCTTGGGAAGGCGATGGTCCTCCATTCTGGAGACGTGACCCACCCAGCGCAGCTGGATCTTCAGCAGCGTGGACTCGATGCTGTCGACCTCTGCCATCTCGAGTACTTCGACGGTAGGGATGAAAGCGCTCCAATGAATGTTGAGGATGGAGCGGAGACAACGCTGGTGGAAGCGTTCTAGGAGCCGTAGGTGATGCCGGTAGAGGACCCATGATTCGGAGCCGAACAGGAGTGTGGGTATGACAACGGCTCTGTAACAAGAACAAAAATGACAACAAACTATATATAAAGAATAAAGTATAAGTAAGAACTAAGAAGGGAAAGAAAGGGAAAAAAGGAAGTAAGGAGAGAATTAAGAGAGTTACCTTTCTTATATATGAAGATTAAAATGTTTTCTGGGGGGGTTGGATGGGGAAGAATAACAGTCACTGCGAAATCAGTTGACGCTTGCGAACGGATTCGCAAATCCAAATGGAGAGGGGAGATGTGATTGCCCGACAAGGGACAAAGGGCAACTCAGAAAGGGGAGGGACTTTTGGGGTTAAAGGAATTTTAGATATGAGAATAGTGGAAATATTTTATGTTTTAGAAATGTTGTCTTACAATGTGTTCAAAAAAATAAAGCAGAAATGGATAAGAAGGGAAGGTGGTGATGAGGAAATGGAAAGGAAAGATAAACAAAGTATGAAATGACTATGTTGAACTATATGACTTTAAATATTAATGGAATACATAACCAAATCAAAAGGAAGAAACTGTTAAATTTACTGAAAAGAGAAAAAATTGATATAGCATTCGTACAAGAAACACATCTAACTGAAGTGGAACACAAGAAATTAAAGAGAGATTGGATAGGACATGTAACAGCAGCATCATATAATTCAAAAGCCAGAGGAGTAGCTATATTAATCAATAAAAATGTACCAATCAAAATAGAAGAGGAAATAATAGATCCAGCAGGGAGATATGTAATGATAAAATGTCAGATATATTCAGAATTTTGGAATTTACTCAATGTATACTCACCTAATGAAGAAGATCAAAAATTTATGATAGCAGATACGCAAGGGAACATACTAATAGGAGGGGATTTTAACCTTAATTTGGACTCAAACATGGATAAAACTGGAAAAAAACTAACAGAAAGAACAAAGTAACCAAATTTATTATTAAATCGATGCAAGAAATGCAACTTTTGGATATTTGGACGAAACAACACCCAAAGGAAAAGGAATATTCATATTATTCGGGTAGACATAAAACATACTCAAGGATAGACCTATTCCTCTTATCAGCCCATATTCAAGGGAGAGTTAGGAAAACGGAATATAAAGCTAGACTATTATCGGATCACTCACCCCTGTTATTGGCAATAGAGCTAGAGGACATCCCACCAAGAATGTATAGATGGAGATTAAACTCTATGCTACTTAAAAGACAGGATTTTAGAGAATTAATTGAACGACAAATTAAAATGTACTTTGAAATAAATACAGAATCAGTGAAAGATAAGTTTATACTATGGGACGCAATGAAAGCGTTCATCAGAGGGCAAATAATAAGTTATGTAACTAAGATGAAGAAGGATTACAATCGGGAAATAGAACAGTTGGAAAGGGAAATAACAAATATAGAAAAAGAATTAGCAATAAAGGAAGATACAACTAAAAGAAGAGAATTGGCAGATAAAAAAATATGAAACACTACAAACATATAAGGTAGAGAAGAACATAATGAAGACAAAACAGAAATATTATGAGCTAGGAGAAAAAAACACACAAAATTCTAGCGTGGCAGCTTAAGACAGAACAAACTAAAAGAATGGTATTGGCATTAAGGAAAAAGGACAAACAAATTACATATAATCCAACGGAGATCCATGAAAACTTCAGGGAATTCTACGAGCAACTATATCAAACTGAAAACGAAGGGAAAGAAGACAAAATAGATGAATTTCTAACTAAAATTGAACTACCAAAATTACAAACAGAGGAGCAAAATAAATTAATAAAACCATTTGAAATAGAAGAATTACAGGAGATATTAAAAAAAACTACCGAACAATAAAACACCAGGAGAGGATGGATTCCCAATATAATTCTATAAAACATTTAAAGGCTTATTAATTCCTCCCCTCCTGGAAGTAATCAACCAGATTGATAAAACACAAAACATACCAGATTCATGCAAAACAGCAATAATTACAGTAATACCAAAGACAGGGAAAGATCCACTAGCACCAGCGTCATATAGACCAATATCTCTACTTAACACAGATTATGAGATAATAGCTAAACTATTAGCAAACAGATTGGCTGACTATGTACCAAAAATAGTAAATCTAGACCAAACTGGATTTATTGAAAAAAGACGAACAACGAACAATATCTGTAAATTTATTAACTTAATTCATGCAGTAGAAGGAAATAAAACTCCAACAGTAGCGGTTGCTTTAGACGCAGAGAAGGCCTTTGACAGAGTAGAATGGAATTATTTATTCAAAGTACTACAAAAATTCAGCCTACCAGAGAAATATATTAATTGGATTAAAGCATTATATAAGGGGCCATTGGCGAAAGTGACAGTAAATGGATATAAATCAAAACAATTTAACTTAAGCAGATCAACAAGGCAGGGATGTCCACTATCTCCCTCACTGTTCGCGTTAGCTATAGAACCACTAGCAGAACTGATAAAAACAGAAAATAAAATAAGAGGGATAAAAATAAAAGAGAAGGAATATAAAATCAGTCTATTTGCAGATGATGTTATAATATATTTAACAGAACCAGAAATATCAATAAAAGAATTACATAGGAAATTGAAGGAATATGGAGAAGTATCGGGCTACAAGATCAACACAAATAAAAGTGAAGCAATGCCAATGAATAATGTGAATTTCACAAAGTTTAAGAAAAAAATCACCATTTAGATAGCAAACACAAGCAATGCGATACCTAGGTATACAACTAAATAAAAATCTTGGGCATCTATATAAACTAAATTATCATCCATTAATGAAAAAATTACAAGACGACTTAGAGCATTGGAAAGACTTACCACTAACATTGATAGGAAGGATAAACTGTATTAAAATGAACATTTTCCCAAGGATACAATACCTATTTCAGTCATTACCAATTCACCTAACAGAGAAATTCTTCAAGGAGTTAAAGAAAATAATAAGGAAATTCTTATGGAAAGGGGGGAAACTGAGGATAGCACTAGATAAATTAACAGAATGGTACAAACAAGGAGACTTACAACTACCAAACTTTAAAAATTATTATAGAGCCGCACAATTAAGATACCTATCAGATTTTTATCAAACAAGGGAAAAACCAGATTGGACCAGATTAGAACTAGATAAAATAGGGGAGAAGATACCTGAACATAGACTATATAAATAGGATGAAAAATTGGTGCAACGTAGGAATTCACCGGTATTGCACCATCTGCTCAACATTTGGAAGAAGATTCATGTAGAAAGGAATAAAACAAATTACCAACTACCAAAACTAATATTGACACAAAATCAACTAATCCCTTTCACAATAGATAACCTTTCCTTTAGAGAATGGGAGAGAAAAGGGATCAAAAGAATAGAAAATTGTTTTTCGGGAAATAAATTATTATCCTTTGAACAAATGAAGGATAAATATAATATAACTCATGATACAATGTTTGCATACCACCATCTGAAAACCTACTTGAAGGACAAATTGGGAAACAGTCTGAGGTTACCAGAAGGAAACAATTTTGAATATGTGATTATAGACATAATGATAATTAAAAAATTTGTAACAAACATGTACGTCAAACTGCAAGAAAAGGAGAATGAGGAAACAAATGGTAAACCTAAACAAAAATGGGAACAAGATCTAAACATAAAGATAAAGAATGAAACATGGGAAAAGCTATGCTCCGGAACTATGAGAAACACGAGGTTACGCATGATACAATATAACTGTATACGCAGGCTATACATCACACCTCAAAAGTTAAATAAATGGGACCCAACAGTATCAGACAGATGTTTTCGCTGTAAAAAGGAAACAGGAACAACAATTCATGCAGTTTGGACATGTGAGAAAGTGAAAAAATTTTTGGGAAGATCTAAACCAGATATTAAATAAAATCACAAAAAGCAATATACCAAAAAACCCAGAGATCTTCCTGCTAAGTAATATAAGAAATAAAGAATTTGGACTCGATTTGGATGGAGCACAAAAAAGGTTTGTTATGATAGCCCTAGCTGTAGTAAAAAAATGTATTATGTCAACCTGGAAATTAGAAGACAACTTGAGAATGCAACAATGGTACATAGAAATGAATAAATGTATTCCATTAGAAGAAATAACATATAATTTAAGAAATAACATCACAATATTTGAACAAATATGGGAGCCATACATGAAGCACAATAGAGAAATCCTACCATGGACCTCCACCACCTAAAATGACAGAAGCAGAAGACAACGAAATGAACTGACTCAGTAAAATTTCTTGTTTATTTTTATTAAGTGACAACTTTGTTTAATGGGTTTAATGTATCTTATATTCTGAACTTTAAGTAAATGGGAAAGGGGGTGAGGGATGGACGGAAGGGAGGGGGTAAAAGGGGGAGAAAATGACACTGTATATATTCAAGAAAAAAATGTCTGTATGTATCTTGGTCAATACAGTTTATAGTGTAAAAAATAAAATTAAAAAAAAAAAAGAATAAACAGTTTAAAAGACAAAAAAAAGTAGACATTTATTGCTTTGGAACTCTTTTACAAAAGTAAACAGTAAGAGAAAAAAAAGGAATAGAAATAAAGGGAGTAACTTAAGAGATATAGAATCATGCAATAGCAAGGACAAATAAGTGAAGGAAAAGGATGCGACAAAGAAATAAAAAACTGGGAAGTCCTGCAGGCTGAATGTAAGAGGAAAAAGATCAGGCACCAAAGAAGGTGGAAAAGGAAAACCCTGGGAACCTGATGTCAGCCATGACGACCCTATCCTGGAGAATGATGAGAATGAGGAATCAAAAGATTCCTTGTGGGCAAGATCACCTCTATATGTAGCCACAGTTACCTGTCCTGTGTCTCCCTAGATACGATAAAGAAGGTGGCTTCAGACTTGGCTTTGATGGAGAATTGTGGCTCATTTCGGAAAGAAAATCTTGAAAAAAAGTTTGTCTCCCAACTTTGATCACTTTTGTTTGTGTAATAAGTCAGTATATGAGTGAGGAAGAAGTGGTTTTAAAAAGAATTTGCAGCTTTACAGCTACTGGACATTAATAACAGTTAAGAAATTGTGTTCAACTCCTTCAGTGTTGCAATCTCAAGTTAAGCCCCTCCCCAAAGTCACAGTACAGGAGTTTTGGAAGCACACCAGATTTATGCTGCAGATTAGACATTTAATGCAATGTTACCAGAAAAAAACAGCCAGCTCCCCACCATGACTACCAGCCCCCCCACATCTCCATCGGGCACACTGAACTCAAAACAGTCAACCAGTTTACCTATCTCGGCTGCACCATTTCATCGGATGCAAGGATCGACAACGAGATAGACAACAGACTTGCCAAGGCAAATAGCGCCTTCGGAAGACTACACAAAAGAGTCTGGAAAAACAACCAACTGAAAAACCTCACAAAGATTAGCGTATACAGAGCCGTTGTCATACTCACACTCCTGTTCGGATCCGAATCATGGGTTCTCTACTGGCATCACCTATGGCTCCTAGAACGCTTGCACCAGCATTGTCTCTGCTCCATCTTCAACATTCATTGGAGCGACTTCATCACCAACATCAAAGTACTCGAGATGGCAGAGGCCGACAGCATCGAATCCACGCGCTGGGTAGGTCATGTCTCCAGAATGGAGGACCATTGCCTTTCCAAGATCGTGTTATATGGCGAGCTCTCCACTGGCCACTGAGACAGAGGTGCACCAAAGAAGAGGTACAAGGACTGCCTAAAGAAATCTCTTGGTGCCTGCCACATTGACCACCGGCAGTGGGCTGATATCGCCTCAAACTGTGCATCTTGGCGCCTCACAGTTCGGCGGGCAGCAACCTCCTTTGAAGAAGACCGCAGAGCCCACTGACAAAAGACAAAGGTGGAAAAACCCAACACCCAACCCCAACCAACCAATTTTCCCTTGCAACCGCTGCAACCGTGTCTGCCTGTCCCGCATTGGACTTGTCAGCCACAAACAAGCCTGCAGCTGACATGGGCATTACCCCTCCATAAATCTTCGTCTGCGAAGCCAAGCCAAAGAAAGAAGAAAGAAGCAGAAAAAAACTGCAACATTGTTTAAAACAAAAAACAACCTAGAAGAGCAGTGATGACCTTCTGGCTGAGTAATAAAGAGAGAGAGCTGAGGCACCTTTGAAACCCAGAGTGAAATACATCCAGCAATCAGTGGCAGTTCTCCTGATGCCTAATCAAACGGGCCACATGACTCAAATACTTCTGAGCCACTATGAACTTTTCCCTTAGTGAGTTCATCTAACCCTCTATGACTGATTTACTGTTAACTCGACAGTAGTTTTAAAAATGCCTCTAGATGAACTTGAAGAACCAGATTATGATTATTTGCAGCATAATTATCTTTTGACTTCTGACATGACAAGATTTAATAGACAGTCCCATTGATGAAACTACAACTTGGCTTATTGACTGGTCAACCTTTGTTGATGATACAGGTCTACACTGTGCAGGTTATGCCATTGGGAAAAATACAGAAATGAATTAATAAAGCCTTCTGTCATCAAGTTTTCACAGTAATTTGAATTGTTTTTCCCTTATTAGAGCCTACATGATAGGGAAAGGAATATTTATGCCCATACTAGAAACCTGTAGCTTTTGGAAATGCTTATGCAGATAAACGGTCCCTTCTCCGCTTATTCTTAAACTGCTTGAAGATAGAATGGTCTTGCCTGATATGGGGATGAAGCATAACATAACTTCAGGGGATGCCCCTGCCCTGCTAATTTCATTAAGCTCTGTAAACAACAGGGGCTGTGACAGAAATCTAGAAATTAAATTATTAACTACCCCTGCTGGACAATTTCTGTACCTAATGCAATTTTTTACCTGTACTGCAATAATATATTTGACTAAGGAGTGGTAGGAGTGGCTCATCACTAATTTGAAGAAATAAGCGCAAAGAAAGGCATTGGAATATATCATCTGTCGCAAAATAATCCAGGTAAAGAAATTAAGTTCCTTCAGGGAAGGACGAGAATGCCTACTATTTGAGTTTGTATAAATTGATTTTATAGAATTAGGTATGTTTAACTATAAATATTGTCTTGTTATTACTGATTTACCTGAGACCTTAAAGAATAAGTTGGCTAAGTTGTCCAAAGAAACTGGGTTGAATTGGATAAAGGCATTGCCATTTGGTTTTATTTGAAATACGTATAACCCCGCACGGCAGTACAGGGTTAAAATCCTAAGACTGACATGATGATACTTTAAATTTACATGCGTGACAAAATAGTCACCTATGTACAGCAACTAACCAAAATACTGTCAGTCCAACACTCATAGGTGTAGGAGACACCTAAACACTCCAATTTTCTTTAAGCTGAGGACTCTTTAAGATCAATCATAAATTAATGTTCCTACAAACCATCAAAGGTAATGCAATAAATAAGTGGTTAAATTTAAAATTAACAAGATATACAATTTCTGAATGCATTGAAAGGCAGAAACTAGAGGCAACAATTGAACAAGAAAAATGCAAACTGCAAGTTTTACAGACTCAGATTATGCCGGCCAGCCAAAACAAGTGTACGGTACTTGATATCTTTGTTGCTTGATTATGTGCACGATACTCACATTGGCAAGGAGAGAATGATAAATATCTTACTGAAAACACCTCACTGCAGACATGGTGGCATCCAAATTTTAGTCAAAGGGACATTATGCCAGGAGGCCAATTTTGTGTTTTCAATTAGCCATTTATCTTTTTTACTTAAAGACATCACTGCCTTGACTGTTAGTTAAGATTTTGTTTTACTGCTTTGACTATTAGTTTAAAATGTTGTTAAGAGAAATAATTCCCTGTTATGGACTGTCTGAGGCACTGAGTTCAGATAATCGTCCTCACTTTGTAACCAAGATAAGTGAAGAATTGCATAAGGAATTGGGGACCTTACAGAGGTTCCACTACTCCCATAACCCCAGGCAGCAGGAATAGTGGAATGTGCGAAAGAAACATTAAAAAAAAACACTAAGCTGGCAAAATTGACTGAGGAGACAGGGATACTCGTAGCATTATTTAAAATGCAGATGACACCGTAGGCTAAGTCAGGTCTATCTGCTGCAGAGATAGTCCACGGACAGCCAATACGAACACCTTGAGGGGCAACAGGAAGAATGGAATGAGCCAATGGAATGATAAAGACAAAACTTGCTAAATTGACTGAAGAAACGAGATTGAAATGAGTAAAAGTCTTGCTGTTTGCACTGTTTGAAATGAGGGCAACTGCTCACTCAGCTACAGGACTAACACCAGCAGAGGTAACATATGGTTGTCCCTTGCGCAACCCATGGAGGGGAGCGGAAAATGTGGAGGTTGCTCTTGAGCTACATGCCTTAAGTGAGAGGATGATTGATTACGTACAGAAACTGTCAGCTATACTGTGCAGAAAGTGGCCCACTCTGAAGTCAAGAACGAAAACGTTATTCAGCCAGGGAACTACATGCTCATACAGAACTGAAAAAGGAGGATATCTCAGATGATCTCACATAGAACTCCTTGCCCTTGGAACAGATGCAATGGAGAGAGAGGAATTGCAAGAAAGGAATAGAATCTTTGCAGGGGACAGGGTATGAAGTGGTATAGTTGAGGTTATTGGGAGTTGGTGGGTTTGTCGAAAATATCTATCATGAGTTTGTCTCTCGAGATGGAGACAGAAAGATTGAACAAGGGGTATTTGCTGCTAGAGAAGGAGCAGGTGAATTTGAAGCCGTGGATGAAGTTGACGAGCTCATCATATGTGCATGAGGCAGCACCAAAGTAGATGTCAATGAAGTGGAGCAAGTGTTGAGTAGCCTTGCCTTTGTAGGCTTCTAGCATTAATTGTTCCACACAGCTAACAAGAAGGCAGACATAGCTGGGATATAAGAACATAGGAAATAGGAGTAAGAGTAGGTTATCCGGTACATTGAGCTTGCTCTGCCATTCAATGAGATCATGGCTAATTTGATGATAGGCACATCTTCACTTACCTGCCTTTTCCCCATAGCCCTTAATTCTCCTATTTTGTAAAAATCTATCCAATGGAGGTGCCCATGTCTTCCTCTTTGTCTTGGAGAAAGTGGGATGAGTCAAAGAAGAAGTTATTGAGAATAAGAACAAGTTCTGCCAGTTGGAGGAGGGTGGTGGAGGAAGAAGAAACAAAGAGCTTTGAGGCTTTTGGTAAAGAATTGAAGATATATAGTGATTGGATGTCCATGGTGAACAGAGAGGTGGAAGTTGTTGAACCGATGGAGAGCATGTGATGTACTGTTGATGGAGGTGGGGAGGGACTGGAGTGGGGGAGAAAAATGGAGTTGAGGTAGTGTAGTGTGGATTATGGAGGGTTATGCAACCCCTCCATCAGAAATCTGGTGGGAATGTGGATTACAGAGGGGCATGTGACCTCTCTATCTGAAACCTGATTGGAGGTCACCTCACCTGCCAATCAAGGTCATTGGTCCCTTTGATTGGTTTATCAATAGCTGGGCCAGACTCTCCAGCTGATGGCACTAAAAAGTTCACCACACATGAACCATCTTCCTTTTTCTCTTCTGGGACTAACCTGAGCTACACTCCACCATGGGCAAAGCTGGAAGATCATTGGTAAGGTGTGCCCAGACAAAGGGTTGGGACCTGTAGTATTGTGTGCATCGTGTCCATGGTTTAGTAAACTAAAAGCCATGCCTGCCAGGGATATCAGTGGGATGGCATCTTTTACCCACAAGTGGTTGCGAGAGGTATCATTTAATCTGATGAGTTTGTTTGTGTCTTTAACCCCTGATGCGACTCCCCTGCATGAGTAATTGAAACACTACTGTTCAGTCAACTGCGTTCAGACAGATTACACATGGAACCCATTGAACTGGCTTCACACACATAACTGATAGGCAGATACCAATTTGGTGGGGCAGGAGCACACAGAATCAATGGATTTAGCAAGACAATTAGGTTTGTGGATCTTGGGTAAGATGTGGAACTGGGAAGTGTAGGGTTAGAAAACAAAAAGGTTAGAGGTTATAGAAGAAAAAGGACTGGAAATGATGAGTTTAGAGATAATGCATGTGGCCACGCCCTCCCCAATCAATCCTCAGCATTTTTCTCCTGCCCTCCTATCCATGACCACCTCTGGCCTCTTGGCTGTCAGCCTTTACTTCTCCCTCTGCCCCTTTTTCCCCCTTCACCCTGCCTTCTTCTGCAGGCTTCTGCCTGCTTTTTGCTTATTCCTTGATGAAGGGCTCAGGCTCTAAATGTTAGTTATATATCTTTGACTCTGAAGATGCTGTGAGATCTGCTAAATTTCTCCAGTTATTTTGTGGACACATTGGTGGTGTCAGTTTCGGGGTTTGCTGAATCTTGGTAATATAACTTTAGCGATGACTTTGGTGGTTCTTAAAGCAACTTCTTTCTTAGTAACTGGCTTGATTACACCCATAGTCACAGCCTGACTCATGTCATGGACTGCAAACTGACCAAGAAGTGGATGTTCAGAAAAGCTATCCACATAGATGGGCTTATTTAGAATTGTGCAGAAGCTTCCAACTTAGGGTCTACATCACTCCTGTAAGATCCAACTCTCGTTACTGTTGGTGCTGCATTGTACCTACTTTATATGACTCCCTCATCCAGGAAGGGTGCCATGTCATAATGGTACATTTTCTCAAACACCTGATCTCTTATCCATCTTTTCCTTCAGAAGAAACTTCCTCACTGCCAAGCTATTTGAACACCTCTGCTATGGAGACACTACCTTCAGCAGTTTGACCAGGTGGTGCGGCAGCTGTTGGGTCATCGATGTCTGTTGTTACTTATGACATTGCTGATGCCCTGCTGTGATGGTGTTCAGGGCATTTTTAAGGCCACTTTGACAGACTGATTACAGTGGAACCCCGATATAATGCAATGGTTCGGGTCCAAAAATCAGATCATGAAAAAAGTGGGGTCGCGCTAAATTGGGGTCATGAAAAACAGTGTTTTCAAAACTATATAGAACACATGTACAATACTGGTATTTTCAATCATCTTTTTATTTCTTACAATCATCATTTTATTTCTTAAAATAGCGATCGAATGTTCATTGCCTGAACACAGTATGTCGCTGGCGGTGAGCAAATTCCAAACTGCTTCTGAGCTGGAGAATTTTTATATGGTCCATTTCCTGGGTTTCCAGCCAATGTAGGCTAGCCTTGAGGTACTTAATGGCTTCAGACTCTTTTGAAGGTGGGGATGGATGCTCCTCATTGTTATCCTCCTGTGGTTTGTGAACCGGCGCTATAGTAACGTCACGGACAACCTCAGAGTCTGTCAGGAGCTCATATGTCATGCAATCGTCATTGGCAGAGAACCACTGGTGAAAATTCTCTTTGCTAATTTCAAACAGCCTCTGCCCCTCACCCACCTCTTCATCTGTGAAGCCATAGAATTCTTGGTCATCATCTTCATCTTTCTTGGTGGATTGTTGGGATGAAAAGGCTGGACCCAAACCCTTCTCTCAGCATTTTTCCACACAAGAGGAGCTGACTGCTGCCCAGCCCTTCCCACCTAAGTGGTGAACTTCTCTAACGTTCATACTTTTCAGATAGTCTTCCAGTATTGTTGATTTGTCTACAATTCTATGAATTAATTCACGCTTGAACACGGAGATGATCCCCTGATCTAGGGGCTGGATCTTATATGCAGTTTCCTTTAGGAGTTCTGAAACTCAGATTTTTCTGTCGCAGCTTACTAGGATGGCAGCTAGTGAGTGGACAGGACAATTGTCAAGCAAAAGAAAAGTTTTGAATTCTAGCTTTTGCTTTTGCTTGCGCAAATGAGTCCCTAAAGATGACACTGATCATCCAAGCATTGCTGCTGTGCAAGTATTCATGTTGACATAGTGGAAAAGGCAGGCCGAGTGAAATTTGCCAATCGTGAGCAGTTTTAACTTATGTGCTCCAGTCTTCTTAACACAAAAGAACAATGTTATGCGATTTTTGCATTGTTTGAATCCCTCATGTTGATGGACATCATCTTTGTGAGACAGCATGCAGTCTGGGATCATCTTGTAGCAGAGGCCTGTTTTGTCACAGTTGTACATTTGTTCTTCACCATAGCTACCTTCTTCTGAGAGAGTTGTTAGGTCTGTTGGGTATTTGCTGATGGCTGAGTGATTTTCTCCAGACATTTACACTTGAGAAATCCCGTGACAGCATTTAAACTGGTCTAGCCATCCATGGTTAGCTTTGAACTGTGAAGTTTCTCCGTTGATCAGCTGGTCAAACTTCTCAGCTTGAGCTTTGAGAATAGGCCTGGAGTCATCGAGGCTGATGTCTTTCGCTGCCTTCATGTGTTTAACCTTTAGTCCCGCCTCTTCCTCAACTTTCCAAAATGACGCGAGTAACTTATCTTCCTGAGATTTCCAGCCACGAAGTGTTGATTCAGGTATGCTGAGGTCGCCTGCAACTTGGGTTTGATTTTTATTCTTGATTGTGTCAAGTGCGTGAAGTTTATCATTCTCTGAAAAAGATTTTCGTCTTCTAACAGTGTGTTCCATTTTTATCTGAAAACAATTTCAATTCCAGAAAGAGGTGAAAAAAAGTGGTCCTCTGGCAGATTGCATTATATCCAGATCCTTGTTAAATTGGGGTTACACTGTATTATCAAAATGCAACTAAACTTTGTTTTGCTCATGTTTTAAGTGTATATGGCACAGAATACCTAGTACAGTGAGAAGGGTTCTTCTGCGAACAGACCAAAAGACTATTTCTAGCATTACATGGAGCCATGTATAGAGCACAATTTACAGAGTTCAGGATTATAATGTAAAAGAAGATCCTTCTTTGGAACCACATATTCCATATCCACACTCCTCATGTCAACTAAATGATCCACTCTGTAGAAGCATAGCTGGCACTTTAATTGATAGAGCAGATTTTCTTTGGTTTTTTTTTTAACTTCTTTTCAATTCCATTTTTATTACTATATAAGATTTGTTAATATTTTATTTTATTGTCATGTACCTGTGTATATTTATTTAATGAAACCAATAAAAGTATTGAAAAAGTTAAAATAAATAATCCTCCTGTTCATTTGCAAATAATTTTATTAAGTGGATTCAAAATTCAGATACAAACATTGACTGAAATTTTCCTCTCATTGAACGAGACTTTAAAGAGCTTTTGTGGCAACCTTGTTTGTGTTTTCATACACAAAAATGCTGGAGGAATTCAGCAGGTCACACAACATCCATGGAAAGCAGTAGGCAGTCGAGGTTTCATGCATGAGCCCTTCAGTGGGAATGGCAACGATCAGAGTTTGTGTTTCACTCTCTCACTAAGTTTCAGTTGCACTGACCTCAACTATGTTCACAATTATCTACATTCCACTGTGGATCTTAGACATAGGGAGAAATAAGAAACACCTCTCCTTACACTGTTATGTTGCAGTACAGCTGATTTGTGGCCTAAAATTGCCAATAAAAGTTGGTGATCACTTCCAAATGTAAATGTTTGTCACAAAGTACAGGTACAGGTAAGGTCAGGTAAGATTTTTTTGTAGTAACTCAAAAGAGATTGCATCAAGGGAAGTTATATGCTCCAATTTCAGGATATGGGAAATCTGGGATAGCACAAGTCTCTGATGGCTACACCTGAAAAAAGTGCACCTAGCTGCTGCTCTTTACAGACAACATTAGGGAACTGGAGCTGGATGCACACTGGATCGCTGGGGAGGCAGAGGCAGATTGAAAGAAGCTATTAAAAGATAGTCACACCCAAGAGGCAGAGGCAGCTAATTGGGTGACTGTTAGGAAAGAGAAGAGAAATAGACAGTCAGCGCAGAGCACTGCTGAAGTTGTTTCCCTCAACAATAAGCATACTGTTTTGGATACTATTGGAGGGAACCATCTACCAGGGTCAATACCTAGTGGTCAGGCCTCTGGCACAGAGTTTGGCTCTTCAGCTCAGAAAGGAAGGCGGAGAAGAACAAAGTTATAGTGATTGGGGAATTTCTTTAGCCAGAGAGCGGTGAACCTCTGGAACTTGCTACCATGGGCAGCTGTGGAGGCCAAGTTGTTGGATGTATTTAAGGCAGAGATTGATAAGTATCTGAATAGTCAAGGTTATGGGGAGAAGGCAGAGGAGTGGGGCTGAGTGCGAAAATGGATCAGCTCATGATGGATTATTGGTGCAGACTCGTCTGCTTCAACTCCTATATCTTATCGTCTTACATTTTTCTTAGTTGTCTCAGATACACAGAATGGGGAAAGAACATAAAATGTGCAAATTATTGTACTATTCACAAGAATGACCTAATTTCAAGGTTTGGAGCCTTTAATAATGGCTTGTACACTTCCTCCATAGTCTGCAAATTATGTATATCTTTTTATAAGCCAAAAGCTGACTTGTTTCTCTTCAATTTCAGATTAATACCTCTGCAAGAATTTGAAGATTTTCTACTAATTCATGTAGTAATCAACATATCATCCAAAGTATACAAACAGAATGTAATTCTTTTAAAATAGTTGTTCTTATATATTTGAAGTACTTGGGGGAAGAAACATGTGAGTTTAATATGACTGAAATCCTTTCTGTGTATTGATGGTTAAGCATTTGTCATTGTTCTAATCAATATTTAGCTGTACCTCAATCTGAGATAAATCCTCCAACAAATACTTTCAGTCTCAATCTAAAGCCCTTGTAATGTTGGTTGTGGACATTTTTTTTATCACCCACTGTCTGATGAATGTAGCTCTATAGTCACCACTAATCCTAACTGTTTTACCTGCTTTTGGCCCAATCACTGTGATCCATTTTCAACTAAACTCTATTCTTTACCAACTTATTTACTTCCTACAGAACCAAAACTGTATAAACTTATGGACCAGTGGTGGCTTTGCTGAAGCTGGTACTGGGCTTCTGCTGAACACACTGTTAAATCTTTGAAAGTTTTAAATAATTTATTTCATGCAATCATCACTCATTTTTAATGCTGACACATTCAAGTGCAGCTAATAGATATCAAAATAATGGGTTTTTAGCAGAACTGGTAATGATGTTGTCTCTTCCCTCTGTCTCTCCACACTCATCGACTTCTTTGTAATTCAAATATCTTTCAATATTCAGCTTCAACATAAAGGCCAAAGGATCTTCCTTAATTCTGTCTTAAATTATTAATTCTTTATTCTGAAACAATGCATCATGAGGGAAATATCTTTTCTTCATCCACTCTGTCAATTACCCTCAGAATCTTATATTTTTCTATAAAATTATCACTCTCTTAAACAGTCTAGGTCTAATTTACTCAACCTCTCTTCAGATCTCAACTTCATCATTCCAGGAACTAACCTAGCAAACTTTTTGCATGTCTACAATGCAAGTTTTCCATTGTGGCCTGCACAGTTGGGTGTAGTGATAAGGACAACACCTTTACAGTGCCAACGATTAAGACTGGGGTTCAAATCCCATGCTGTCTATAAGGAGTTTGTACGTTCTTCCCATGTCTGCGTGCGTTTTCCCCTGGTGTTCTGGTTTCCTCCACAACCATTCAAAAAAAAACTTACCGGGGGTGTAGTTTAATTGGGTGTAAATTGGGCACCACGGACTTATGGGCTGAAGTGGCCTATTATCGAGCTGTATGTCTAAATTTCAATTATTTACAAAAAAAATTAACAATGGCCTATGGATGCCATCTGGGGTCATGGAAGGTAACACTGAGAGTCCGGGAAGTAGCTGCTGTCCTGGTGATGGGCCCCTCATTGCTGCAGTGGGATTTACAGTCGCGGACAGAGTGGCATACAGTAGAGGATGTGATTAGGGCCCTTAGTGACTGGGCTCTAGTTATCGGACAAAATAAGCGCACCCATGGCTGTGAGTCCCCTAAGGGCTCCGGATTATCTCCACAGTGGTGGGACACCTGGTTACCACCGTTCTTCCCTATCTAAAGGGGATTGTGTTGTCTTTAATCTGTCTAGCATGGGAGATGGCTGGAAGGGCTCGAGTACTTGGAGAGGACTGTGTGTGTTCAGGTCTGGAAGGCAGTTAAGAATGTAGGGCTAACTAAGAACCAGATCAACTCAATATTTGCCTTTGCCCTGTATGCAATCTGGAGCATTGAAGCCAGTAGGTTGAGCAATGGAATGGGATCCATCTGCAAAGAACATTGGTCGGGCTATCTCCCACTGGCGCTTCCTCTAGGCCACACCAAGGCTCTGCATGCATCTATCAATGCCCGACAGGAAGCAGTGATGGAGCTGCAGTATCAAAAGGGATGGACAGTGAATGGCAGCAGTATACTCAGCTGCAGTAAAATTGTGGCCAGAGCTGCTGGCAGATTGGTTAACTCATCATTTCCCAGCTGGGAATTTCGAGGCCCAATATCCCAGACCATGTAATCAAGATAAAAAGAAACGTTCGGACCTCTCCCTTTTTCCCTCACTGCCCCCTTGGATCTTTCCACTACCCCTAGGGGAGCGGCACTGCCCACTTTGGGAATCACTACTTTGGCAGTATTTTGGGATCATTATCTTGCTGTAGGATGAAGTGCCATCCAATGAGTTGGGAGGCATTTGCTCGAACTTGAGCAGATAAGAAGTTTCTATACACCTCATAATTCATTTTGCTACTGCCATCAGCAGTTACATCATCAATGAAGACAAGTGCACCAGGCCATGACATTCCCACCACATGTTCCCCAGATGAGGTGGTGCTTTGGATCTTGGGCACTTCCTTTACATCTCCATGCTTTGCTCTTGCCCTCACTTTAATACAGGTTCATCTTTGTTTTATCTGTCCACAAGACCTTTCCCAGAATTCTGAAAGCTCTTTTAAATACTTTTTGGCAAACTGTAATCTGGCCAACCTTTTTCTGTGGCTAGCTAATGGATTACATTTTGCAGTGTAGGCCCCTGCATTTCTGTTCATGAAGTCTTCTGTGGACAGTAGTCATTGACACATCATATCTGCCTCTGAAGAATGTTTCTGATCTGTCAGGCAGGTGTTAAGGGATTTTTCTTCCTTATGATGAGAATTCTTCTGTTATCAGCAGTGAAGGTCTTCCTTGGTCTCCAAGTCCCTTTATGATTACTGAGCTCAGTGATATGCTTGTTATTCTTCATGATGGTCCAAACAGTTGATTTTGGTAATCCTAAGGTTTGGCCGATAACTCTTACTGTTTTATTCTTGTTTTTCAGCCTCATAATGGCTTCTTTGACTTTCATTGGCACAACTCTTGTTCTCATGTAGAAAAATAGCAACTACAAACTCCAAAGGTGATGAAAAGCTAAGAAGCAAACCTATCTCTCTTATACCTGCTCCAATAAAACAATTAAACATACCTGAATAACCACAAACACATGTGAAGTCAAATGTTCCAAATATTATGGTGCCCTGAAATAAGGGGATTATGACCACATGGTCAAACCAAAATGTTCACAAATACCCTTTAATTAAATCTGCAATGTGCACTTTAATCACATGTGAATTGTTTGATAACAAATGTAAAAATGTGGAGAACAGCAGCAAATAAAGGTAAAATGTGTCTTTGACCCAAACATTATGGACGTTACTGTACTTTGGGGAACCTAATCTGGGAATTTATGAATACAAGATTAATACATTTTGAGTTGATAACTCTTGTCCCTTTGCCTGATCTTTTCACATGACCATATCCTGGTTAGGCAGTAGCCATGAATTTCAATGAAGCTGGTCCTGTTCCTGCATTCTATCTTTCACAAAAATTAGAAACATATTCCACATTTGGAAATGTTTATTTTAGTCACACTAAAGTTATAAATTCTCTGAACAAATTCAAGGGCTGTCTTTAAAAATAATTAGTAGGAAGGTGTGTCTTGGAATCTATCAGTTATTTATTTTTCCTGGGACTGGAATAACCTGTCAACATGGCCATTGACCCAGAACAAGATAACAATTCACAGCATCTCTGCTCTGATTTAAACAAGCCCCACAACAGCTTCATGCATTCCAGTGATGAAATAAGTATACCCAATGTGAGACTTGGTACAGAGGTGGGGAGAGAGGTGATGTAAGAAACTGCTGGCTGAAGGTCCTAATAGCTGCCAAAACATAAACCCCATCCATTGGCTTCACCAATGTTCCATAGAAACAGGCCTCTTTCGACTTCCAGTCTGCACCAAACCTTTTTTTATGCCTAGTCCCATTGATCTGCACCAAGTCCAGAGCTCTCCATACCTCTCCCATCCATGTACCTGTCCAAATTCCTCTTAAACATTAATATTGAGCCCATATTCACCACTTCAGCTCGTTCCACACTCCCACCACTCTCTGTGTGAAAAAGCTTGTCCTCATGTTCCCTTTAAACTTTTCCCCTTTCACTCTTATCTTCTGGTTTGTATCTCACCTACCCTCAGTGAAAAATGCCTATTTATCCCCCTCATAATTTTAAATACCTCCATTAAATCTTCCCTCATTCTTCTATGGTCCAGGGAATAAAGACTTAACTGTTTAACTTTTCCCTGCAACTCAGTTTCTGAAGTCTAGGCAACATCCTATTAAATCTTTTCTGCACTCTTTCTATCTTATTGATATATTTCCTGTAGTTAAGCAATAAAAACTGCACATAATACTCTAAATTTAGCCTCACCAATGTCTTGTACAACTTTAACATAACATCCCAACTCCTGAACTCAATACTTTGATTTTTTGAAGGCCAATAGCCAAAAGCTCTGTTTATAACCCGATCCTCACATGACACTACTTTCAGGGAATTATGATTCTGTATTCCCAGATCCATCCTCAGTGCCCTATGCCCTTTTTTGGTTTGTCTTTCCAAAATGCAACACCTTACACTTATCTGCATTAAATTCCATCTGTCATTTTTTATCCTATTTTTATAGGTGTTCCAGATCCCTCTGCAAGCTTTGAAAACCTTCTTCGCTGTCCAAAACACTTCCAATCTTAGTGTCATCTGCAAACATGCTGATCCAATTTACCACATTAGCATTCAAATCATTGATATAGATGACAAATAACAATGGTCCTGTGGCGGCACACAGCTAATGGCGAATCAGCCCCGTTTGTATCGCCACGGGCAGGGCAGCCATTAGGAGATGGCATCGTCTGAGGTTTCTTCTTGACTCCAGCATTCCTTCCAGCATGTGCCCTGGGCAGCAATTATGATGTCACAATGTACCAGGTGACTGAGCTCATGCTGCCCTTAAAAGGGTGTGCTGAATTTGAATAAACAGACGTTAACGACCATCAGTCACCACATTGGTGACCCTGAAGGGCCCAGATGACCTTCTGGACCCAACCAATGATGGATACGGCAGAGGTTAATACGGTAACCCTCAAACTTCCCCCTTTCTGGCCACATTGCCCATGGACATTTTTCAGCCAAGCGGAGGCACAATTTCACCTCTGCAACGTCACGGCTGATACCACCAAGTTTTGCCATGTCGTGGGCACCATCAATCAGGAAATGGCGGCGAGGGTGGATGATATCATCCATCAGCCACCAGCGACTGAAAAGTACACACCCCTCAAGAATCTGCTCCCGGGGAAGTTTGGCCTCTCACTCCAGCAGCGTGCATCCAGACTCTTACATCTAGACGGGTTGGGGGACTGTAGCCCCTCAGCCCTCATGGATGAGATGCTGGCCCGGCAGAGGATCACGAGCCATGCTTCCTCTTCGGACAGATATTTCTAGAACAGATGCCAGAGAAAATTTGGCTCCATCTGTCTGAAAAGGACTTCTCTGACCCCCGCAAGGCAGCAACCTGGGTCAATGCCCTCTGGCGAGCTAAGCAGGAGAGCGAGGCAGCACTCAGCCAGGTCTCCAAGCCGGCGCCCCGTCGTCAGCAAGATTTCCCAAAGGGCAAGCCCGAAGATGCCCAATCATCATGGTGCTTCGATCATCAGCGCTGGGGTCTAAAGCCTGCAAATGCTGTCAGCCCTGCAACTTCCAGCCAGCCCTGCGACTTCCAGGGTAACGGCCAGGCCAACCGCCGTTGATGGCTGTGATGGTTGCCACCAAGAATAGCCTCCTCTACATCCAAGACAGATCCACAGGCCACCGGTCCCTAGTCGACACAGGGGCTGAGCTAAGTGTCCTTCCCCCACAGCACTGGAAATATGGACTCGAACCCCAGTCCAACCCTGCGGGCTGCCAATGGCTCTACAATCAAAACCTTTGGCACTGGAAGGGGACAGATACAGAACGGGGAAGAAAAGTTCACTTGGAGGTTCATCATGGCCTCGGTGAGCACGGTGCTGTTGGGGGCTGACTTCCTAATGGCTCATGTGAGGGGAGGGAGGCCGCTCAGTGTCTGCACCTTCCACTTGGTGCGCCTGGGCACGGCAGACGACGTCAGGTCGGAGATTGCCACAGTCGCCGCCGCCGAAGACAAATTCGCCGGGATCCTCAATGAGTTCCCTGCCATCCTGGAGCCTTGCTTCGACATTGCCTCCCCCTGACACAGACTATTCCACCATGACTGCACCCAAGGCCCCCAAATCCACACCAGGGCTAGACGGCTGCTGCCAGAGAAACTGAAGAAAGCCAAGAAGGAATTCTCCAGACTCCATGAGTTGGGCATCATTCGGTGATTGAACAGCGCTTGGTCGGCGTCGCTACACATGGTCCCGAAGTCATTGGGAGGTTGGAGGCCTTGCAGAGACTACAGACGACAGAACAACCCCATGACTCCAGTCAGCGACTCAGTCCCCCATATCCAAGACTTCACAGCTAACCTCCACGGCGCGAGGTTCTTTTCAAAGGTTGATCTGGTGCACAGACACCACCAGATCCCGGTCCACCCCGATGACATTGGAAAGACTGCCATTATAACCCCCTTCAGCCTGTTCGAGCTTCTCTGCATGCCGTTTGGCCTGAAGAACACCACCCAGACATTCCAGTACCTTATGGACACAGTGGTTAGTGATTTGGACTTTGTCTTTATATACCTTGATGATATCCTGGTAGCTAGCCGCACTTGTGAAGAATACAAGGCCCATCTCCATACCCTGTTTGCCCAGCTGGCAGAATTCGGCCTCACTGTCAACAAGGCCAAATGGCAGTTCAGGAAACAAACTTTGCAGTTCCTGGGGCACAGCATCACAGTGTCTGGGGCAGCTCCGGCACCAGAGAAGGTAGCATCAGTCCAACATTTCCCCAAGCCCTCCTCCCTCAAAGAGCTACAGGAATTTGTGGGGATGGTGAACTTTTACCATTGATTCATCCCCAATGCCTCCTGCATCATGTGCCTTCTGTTTGCGCTGATAATAGCAAAGGAGAAGACCTTGGCCTGGTCGGGGGAGGCAGATGAGGCTTTTGCAGTGACGAAGCAGGCCCTCGCTGAGGCGACTTTATTAGTGCACCCGCACCCGGAAGCACACACGGCACTGTCAGTCGATGCTTCCGCCACGGCAGTCGGAGGGGGGCTCGAGCAGAGACTGGACGGACAGTGGCGGCCGCTTGCCTTTTTCAGCAGGCAGTTGCGGCCTCCTGATCTCAAATACAATGCGTTCGACTGGGAGCTCCTGGCGCTGTACCTGGCCATCTGCCATTTTCGATATTTCCTAGAGGGCAGGACTTTTACCATCTTTACCGATCACAAGCCCCTCATCCAAGCACTATCGATGGCCAAGGACCTGTGGTCAGCCAGACAACAATGCCACCTGTCCTAAATCTTGGAATTCACAACGGACATCCGGTACAGGGCGGGTAAGAACAATGTAGTCGCTGACACGTTCTCCCACCCGGCCATCAGCATGCTAACTCCCAGTCTCGACTATGCACAGCTTGCACAGGCCCAACAGTGTGACGCCGAAACCCAGGCTCTCCACACTGCAGTATCAGGGCTCCAGCTTGAGGATGTCTGCCTCCCCAATTCCACCCAGCCGCTGCTCTGCGATACTTCCACCAGCTCACTGCACCCGGTAGTCCCACAGGACTGGAGGGCTAGGGTCGTCAGTTCCATCCACGATCTCACCCACCCCTCAGTAAAGACTATCGGCTGCATGGTGGCTCAGCTATTCGTCTGGCACGGCCTCAAAAAGGAGGTCGCAGCACTAGCCCACAACTGCGTCCAATGCCAGACCTCCAAAGTCCACAGGCACACGCAGGTCCCTGTCCAACATATCGACTTAGCACCGTGAAGTTTCCAACATATCCACATAGACATCGAGTCGCGGTACCTATTTACCATAGTGGACAGAGCTACCAAGTGGCCGGAAGCCATCCCGGTCTGTGAAGCATCAGCAGAGACGTGCGCTAGAGTCCTGCTCGGCCAATGAATCGCTCGTTTTGGCGTGCCGGCACATATTACGAGCGGCAGGGGGACTCAATTTACCTCCGCCCTATGGTTGCAGCTGGCGAGGCTTTTAGAGGTAACACTGCACCACACCACGGTCTACCACCCACAGTCTAATGGGTTCGCAGAGAGGTTCCATCGCCACTTAAATTCCGCCCTGATGGCCAGGCATTCCAGCCTCAACTGGGTGGACAAGTTGCCCTGGGTCCTCCTCGGAATCAGAATGGCTCCCAAGGAGGACCTGCAAGCCTCGTCAGCTGAAATGGTCTAGAGCGCACCACTCACCCTGCTAGGGAAATTCTTCGGCTCGCAAGCGGAGGCCATGAACAGTGAAGGTGAGCAGCTCGTCGACCTCCGTAAATGCCTGGGCAACCTGACCCCACCGCCCCCGTCGCACCACGACACCTGACTTTCTCATCAGCCCAAAGAACTTGATGTGGTGCAATTCATCTTTGTCAGAAGGGGACCAGAGAGAGCACCATTGCAGCGGCCTTACGAGGGGCCATACGAGGTTCTCCGGCATTTGGGCAGAACTTTTACTTTGGATGTGGGGGGCAAGGAGGAATTGTTTACCATGGACCACATGAAAGCCGCCCTCCTAGACTTATTTCAACCTGTCCAGGCAGCCATGCCCAAACGGTGGGGCTGGCCACCCAAGCAGCAGGACGCATAGCCGGTTCTGGGGGGTGGGTTGTGTGGTGGCGCACAACCTAATGGTGAACCGGACCTGCTTGTATCGCCACGTGGCAGGGCAGCCATTAGGAGATGGCCTCATCCGGGGTTTCTCCTTGACTCCAGCATCCCTTCCAGCGCATGCACTGGGCAGCGATTATGATGTCACAATGCACCAGGTGACTGAGCTCATGCTGCCCTTAAAGGGGCATGCTGAAATTGAATAAACAATCGATAACGACCATCGGTGTGGTGGCAATGATTTACTTCAGCTCCTCAGAGCACCACAGTCCCAGCATTGATCCAAAAGCAATCATCCACCACAACTCTTGTGCTTCTTCTGTCCAGCCATTGTCTAATCCAGTTCACTACTTCACTATGAATACCTAGCATTTGAGCCTTCCTGATCCTGACAAACCTCCCATGTGGGACCTTGTCAAAGGCTTTATTAAAGTCCATTTAAACAACATCCACACCCTTTCCTTCATCAACTTTCCTGGTAACCTCCCTGAAATACTCTGTAAGGTTGGTTAAACAAGACCTATCACACACAAAGCTATATTGACTATCCCTAATCAGTCCATGGCTATCCAAATAATTGTATATCTGGTCTCTTAGAACACCTTCTAATAATTTACCAACTACTGATGTCAGGTTCACCAGCCTATAATTTCCAGGATTACTTTTGGAGCCTTTTTTTTAAAATAGAGCAATGTGAGTGTGATAGTACAGATTCTATCACCAATGTGTATATGTACATATGTACAGATGGTAGTGTAGGATGACTGTGATCGGCTGAGAGTGTAGCCACACCTACTGGCAGGTCTTAAAGGATTGCTCCTAGCCAGACCAGGTCATTCTGGACTGGTTGACCTACTTGTGATATGCTTCAGTCTTTTAGTTAATAAAAGCCTTGGTTTGGATCAACAAGCCTTTGATTCTTTTGACATGCTCTGCAATGAGCTACCCTCCAAACTCTGGCCCCACATCCATGGCTAAGGACATTTTAAATATTTCTACCAGAGCCCCTGCAATTTCTACACTAGCCTCCCTCAAGGTCTAAGGGAATATCGAGTCAAACCCTGGGGATTTATCCACCCTTATTTGCTTTAAGACAGCAAGCACTCCCTC
This sequence comes from Narcine bancroftii, assembly GCF_036971445.1. NCBI lineage: Eukaryota > Metazoa > Chordata > Chondrichthyes > Torpediniformes > Narcinidae > Narcine > Narcine bancroftii. The sequence goes on along the minus strand of NC_091470.1, from coordinate 309,963,880 downwards.
CTCTTTAATCTGCATAGGTTCCACAGCCTCACTCCTTGTTTTCCTTGCATCCCTAGACTCTGTGCCCATTTCCTGAGTGAATCTGATGAAACAAAACATTTAAGATCTCTCCTATCTCTTTTGCCTCCATATAAAGCTGACCACTCTGACCTTCAAGGGACCAATTTTGTCCCTTACTATCCCTTTGCTCTTAATATACCTATAGAAACTCTAAATATTTTCCTTCACATTGTCTGCCAAAGCAATCTCATGTCTAGTCTTCCTGATTTCTTTTTTGCATTTTTTAATACTCCTCAAGTAGCTCATTTGATCCATGTTGCCTATACCTGCTATACACCTCTCTCTTCTTCCAAACCAGATCCCCAAATATCCCTCAAAAACCAAGTTTCCTATGCCTGTTAACTTTGCATTCAATCCTGACAGGAATATAGAAACTCTGTACTCTCAAAATTTCACCTTTGAAGGTCCTCCACCTATCTTGCACATCCTTACCCTAATGCAACTTCTCGCAATCCATGCATTCTAGATCCTTTCTCATTTCCTCAAAACTGGCCCTTCTCCAATTTAGAATCTCAACCCAGGCCCAGACCTATTCTTCCACAAATTAATTTGAAGCTCATGGCATTATGATGACTGGACCCAAAAAATTCCCCTCACACACTTCTGTCACCTGTCCTGTCCTGTCTCATTTCCTAATAGGTGATCTAGTATTGCACCCTCTAGTTCACACATGTCAAACTCAGGCCCACGCGCCAAATTTGGCCCGTGATATAATTATATTTGGCCCGCAAGATATGTATTAGAGCTGGCCCACTGGCTGCCGCGCCAGTATAGCGCATGCACAGCTAATACTACAAATCCCAGAATGCTTTGCAAATGCATTGGCGTCAGCCTGTCAGCCCCCTAATCGCCCCCACCTCCTCTCTTTACTTTCATTAGCATCTGCGACCTGTCGCCCAACTCACATGTAATAAACCCCTTACGGAAAATGGCCAAACGAAAGACAGAAAACAGGACCTTTCAAGACAGGTGGGAGGCAGACTACATGTTCATCATTTTAAGCAAGTTGCTATTTTTTTGACTTGTTGGCTTGTGGAAAAAAAAATACATTTAAAAGGAGCTAAAAGGCTATAGAGAAATATTATTTATTGAATATTTTATTTCTCATTTGTTAATGCTTCTTCTGGAAAGAGTTTAACCAAAACTATTATTAAACAATTATTTTAATAAGAAAAAGTTTAACATTACATATGTTGAAAGAAGAGAAAACATGCAGATGTTGTTGAAAATTTTCAAAAAATATTTAGTTTAGCCCACGACTTAGTCCAAGTTTTTAATTTTGGCCCTCTGTGAATTTGAGTTTGACACCCCTGCTCTAGTTGGTAGCTCTATATAGTGATTTAGAAATTATTCTTGAAAACATTTGACAAGCTCCAAGCAATCCAGCCCTTTTACAGTATGGGAATCCTAGTCAATATGTGTAAAGTTAAAATCTCCTACTATCACATCCTTATGTTTCCTCCAACTGCCTGTTCTCTCACTTCAGATTTGCTCCTCCAATTCTCGTTGACTATTGATGGTCTATAAAACAACCCCATGAGTGTGGTCATACATTTTCCATTCCTCAGCTCCACCCTGATAGACTAAAAGGACAAGCCCTCTGGTCTGTCCTGCTTGAGCACAGCTATGATATTTTCCCTGATGAGCAATGTCACTCCTCTCTCTTCCATGCCCCCGCTCTAACATCCCTGAAGCAACAGAGACTGAAACATTGCGCTGCCAGTCCTGCCCCTCCTGCAACCAAGTTTCACTAATGGTTACAATATCATAATTCCAGATACCAATCCATGCTCTAAGTTCATCTGCCTTTCCTACAGTACTACTTGCATTGAAATAATTGCACCTGACATCATTTCCACCACGTACAACCCGGTAACTTTTAACATTAAAAACAATTTTCACATTTTTTTTTCCCTCCTCCACTTTCCTGCCTGCTCTGGCACTCCGGCTCCCCTCCCCATGCAAATCTAGTTTGGGGCAGCACTAGCAAACCTTCCTGCAATGATATTTGACCCCTTCCAGTTCAGATACAAACTGTCCCATCAGAACAGGACCAACCTTCCCTGGAAGAGACCCCAATAATCCAGAAACCTGAAGCCCTCCCTCCTACACCATGTTTTTAGCCATGTGTTAAGCTGCATTATCCTCTTATTTCTCACTTCACTAGCATGTGGCTTAAGTACAATCCAGAGATCACTACACTGGAGGTCTTGACCTTCAACCTAGTGACTAACTCCTTGAACTCCCCTTGTAGAACCTCTTCACCCTTCCTACCCATGTCTTTGGTCCCAACATGGATATAACATATGTATGCTCACCCTTCCTCCTGAGAATGCCATGAACTCAATCTGAGATATCTTGGATCTTGGCACCGGGGAGGCAACATACCATCCAAGATACTCGATCTCTTCCTCAGGCCTCTTATCTGTCCCCCTAACTATGAAATCCCCTACCACTACAGCACATCTCTTCTTCTCCCTTCCCTTCTTAGCCTGATCTCTTTGGCTTGTCCCTGGTAGGTCATTTCCCACCCAACAGTATTCAAAATGGTACACTTGTTATTGAGGGGAATAGCCACAGGGGTGCCCTGCACTACCAGACTCTTCCCTTTCCCTCTCCTATCTGTCACTCATCTAGCCTTCTCCTGTCTCCTAGGTGTGATAGTGTCCCTATAACTCTGTCGATCATCCCTGTGCCCCCATCTCCTGAATGATGCGAAGTTCATCCAACTCCAGCTCCAATTCCTTAACTCAGTTTGTGAGGAGCTGCAGCTGGATGCACTTCTTGCAGGTGTAGTCATCAGGGATACTGTTGGCTTCCTTGATGATGACATTTTGCAAGAGGAGTGTTCCCCTGCCATGACTGCCATTCCCAATGTCTATGACTAGATGAATAAAAGATATGATACCTAAAATTCCAGCCCTTGCCTATATCTACCTGCTGAATCCTTTTTGTTCCTCAAATAGAATGGCCCTTTCTGACTTCAATTCTGACTATTCCTCTCCTCTTGTCTGTTCTGTTGAGCCTGTTGACCCAAAGCTTTACCCCTCTGACTCAGTTCACTCCAACGATGACCGCTCTATCCCCTTGTTCATTTCCTCTTTAATAGGGAAAGGAATATAGAATCATGGAATGATGGCTTTCATTGCATCTTATCTGTGTTAGGTATTTGAAAGAGAAATTCAGTTGCAATAGGACAATTGGCTATGATGATGCATTGCGTAATATTTAAAACCGCCAACAGAGGAAAGTGACAGCTACCGATAATGTCTTTGTATAGGGTTCTTCTTCTTCCACTGATGCTAAGTTCCTCCAGCAGATTTTATTGCTCCAGATTCCAGCATCCATAGTCTCTTGTGTGTTTCTTGCTAAAATATATGGTTGTTTGCATAATGGCAAGAACAATGTCATGAGCAGTGATCTGCATTCATATAGCACATTTAAAAATGTTAAATGTTCCATGCATTTTGCATTGAATCATGAAAAGCGATATGCAAAAGTCAGTGGTGTGCAAAATATTGGAGAGGATTCTTAAGGGCAGAATTTATGAGCTTTTGGAAAAGTACAGTCTTCTCAGGAATAGTCAGCATGGCTTTGTGAGGGGAAGGTCTTGCCTCACGTGAACTGGGCTTTTTGAGGAGGTAACAAAATAAATTGATGAAGGTAAGATGGTAGATGCAGTGTATATAGATTTTAGTAAGGCTTTTGACAAGGTCCCTCATGAGATACTCTTTCATAATATCATGAAGCATGGGATCCATGGACACTTGGCTGTGTTGATTCAGAATTGGCCTGCCTGGAGAAAGCAGAGAGAAGTAGTGGACGGAAATTATTCTGTCTGAAGGTCAGTGACTAGTGGAATTCCACAGGGATCTGTTCTTGGACCCCTGATCTTTGTGATTTTTATAAATGACCTGGATGAAGAAGTAGAGGGGTGAGTCAGTAATTTTATAGATGATACAAATGTTGGAGGTGTTGTAGATAGTGTTGAAGGTTGTAGCTTGCAAAAGGATATAGACAGGATGCAAAGTTGAGCAGAAAAGTGGCAGATGGAGTTCAATCCAGATAAGTGTGAGATGATGCATTTTGGAAGGTCAAATCTGAAGGCTGGGTACAGGGTTAATGTTCAGAAACTTAGTAGTTTAGAGAAACGGGGACCTTGGGGGTCCAAATCCATAAATCTCTGCAGGTTGATAGGATAGTTAAGAAGGCCTATGAGATGCTGGGTTTCATAAGCAGGCGAATTGAATTCGAGAGGTCATGTTGCAACTCTATAAATCTCTGGTGAGACCACACTTAGAATATTGTGTTTAGTTTTGGACACCTCATTATAGGAAGAATGTGGAAGCTATGGAGAGGATGTAGATGAGATTTACCAGGATGTTGCAAAGTCTTATTAAGCAAAGTTAGCAGAGATAAGACTTTTCTCTTTGGAGGTAGTAAAATGAGAGGTGACTTAATTGAGGTCTACAAGATTCTGAGAGGCACAGATGACATAGACAGTCAATGTCTTTTTCCCAGAGTGGGAATAGCAAACACCAGAGGACTTCTGTGCAAATTGAAGGGTTGAATGTTTAGGGGAGAGTTGTGGGTACCTGGAATGAGTTGCTGGGGGTGGTGGTGGAGGCTGAAGCATAAGGGGCATTTAAGAGACTCTTATCCAGGCACATGGATGAAAGAAAAATAGAGGGTTACAAGGTAGGAAGGGCTTAGTTTGTTTTTATTATTGTTTTGATTGGAATGCATAGGTCAGAATAATATTGAGGGCCAAAGGGGCTGTTCTGGGCTGTGGTGTTCTATGTTCTAAGTTCTATGATATTGGGACAAGAGAGGAAAAGCTCTGTAAAGGAGTCAGTGAAGGAAAGGCTGACAAAGCAACTCTAGAACAGGCCCTGAGTTGCAGAAAGCAGAGAAAAAAATGGAATTGCCCAATATTGGGAGAGCATAAATATTTTTGAGAGTTACAAAATTAAGGGCAAGGAAATGGACAGATTTGAAGCACCATTAGATCAGTAGCCAATGTAAATCAGCAAGAACAGATGACGGGTGAAATGTTGTTGGTGTGAGTTAGCAATGGGCAGCAGAGTATGGGATGAGTTTATTGAGAATCTTGCAAAAGAAGTTGAGAGTGGAGGCGTCAGAGCCATTGTTAAGGCTTCAGAGAAAGGTGAGTTCAGGCATGGATTTGGAAATTAAACAATAGTTTCAGTTTTATTAAGAAAATATCTGCTCTTGGAGTATTGGATGCCGGACAAAGATCACTGCACATGAGGATACTGGCCAGGGGAAGAAGGTTGGTAATGAGCTGAAGCTGGATGTCAGATTTCAAATTTCAGATTTATTATTAGAGTACATACATGACATTACACGCAGCCCTGTGACTCCTTTTTCAGTAGACAAGGCAGAATGACCACTTATTGGTCGTGCAAAAAAACTGTACACAGCATGTACATGTAAACAAATAAAGAACTGTAAACAGATAGTGAATGTAAATGAATGTGCAATACAAAGAGAGTTAAAAAATGAATAAAGTGCAGAAAGAGTGTTTGATTGAGTTGTTGAGGAGTCTAATAGTGGAGGGGTAGCAGCATTTCCTGAACCTGGTGGTCTGAGTCTTGAGGCGCCTATACCTCTTTCAGCAGTGAGAACAGAATGTGTGCTGGGTGGTGTGGATCCTTGATAATTTCTGCTGCTCTCCAATGGCAGTGTTTCCTGTAGATGTCCTCGATAATGGGGAGAGTTTTGTCTGTGATGTCCTGGTCTGTGTCCATTTCCTTTTGGAGTGCCTTACACTCAGGAGTATTGGTGTCCCCATACCAGACCATGATGCAGCTGGTCAGCATACTTTCCATTTGCCAGGGTTTCTGATGTCATACCAAACCTCCGCAAACTCCTAAGGAAGTAGAGGTGCTGACACGCTTTCTTCATGATGCCATTAGTGTGTTTGGTGCAGGAAAGATCCTGTGAGATAGTGACTCCTGAACTTAAATTTGTTCGCCCTTCCACCTCTGATCCCTCAATGATCACTGGATTGTCTTCCTCTGGGTTTTGCTTCCTGAAGTCAACAATCAGCTCCTGAGTTTTGGTGACACTGAGTGCAAGGTTGTTGTTGGTGCACCATTCAGCCAAGTTTTCCATCTCCATCCTGTACGTTCACTCATCACCTTTCTTTATACAACCCACTGCCATGGTATTGTCAGCAAATTTGTAGATGGTGTTATTGTCTTTCCAAGCCACACAGTCATAGGTGTAAAGAGAGTAGAGCAGGTGGCGAAGAATGCAGCCCTGTGATGCTCCGGCACTGATAGAGATTGTGGAGGAGATGTTCTTACCAATCCTCACTGACTGTAGTCTGGAGGTGAGGAAATCAATGATCAGTGGGGTGTTGAATCCGAGGTCTTGGAATTTGCCATTCTGTTTTGAGGGGATGATGGTGTTAAATGCTGAACTGTGGTCGATAAAGAGCATCCTGATGAATGCATCAGTGTACGTTTAGAACTGGTCAGGCTCTTAAATATTTCAAAGAACAGCATGGTGATGAGTAAAGGGCATGGTGTGAGTACTATCAATAAGGACTAGTTGCTGCTAACTTCCCCAGTGTGATGCACGTCGAAAGAACCAAAGACTTGTTAATCCAAACCAAGGCTTTTATTAACTAAAAGACTGGAGCATATCACAAGTAGGTCGACCAGTCCAGAATGACCTGGTCTGGCTAGGAGCAATCCTTTAAGACCTGCCAGTAGGTGTGGCTACGCTCTCATCCAATCACAGTCATCCTACACTACCATCTGTACATATGTACATATACACATTGGTGATAGAATCTGTTCTATCACACCCAGAACATTATCTTTTAGTTTCTGATACTTGAACGTGAAATGCTGTTTTGACAGATATTCAAATCAAACATGTCATTACATTTACATGACTGCAAAGGCTTCAGTTCAAGATCATTTTTAAAGAGACATGGCCAACACTCTTATGCCATGTACAGGGTATCATTTTTAATTGTCTGTAGAATGTGTTGAGGGCCTACCTCATGATCCACTGCAGTCTTAATGGTACTAGTTCTCTCACGATAGTGATAGGTTGGACTTGCACCAATTTCTCAAACCACAACGTGAGAACAATATATGCTATGGCAGGCTGTATTTGCCTTTGGGTAAAGTGACAGAGAAAACCATTTTAGCTAATCTTTCAGTCTTTCTTTTTAAATTTGATGTCAGCATTCCCTTGAATAAAAAATTGCTGTCAACATAAGTCTACGAACTGTGCCAGGCTTTCTTGTAGTTGAAAGGTATTGTGCACAAATTAAAGATGTCAAATGCACCAATGAAATGTGTTGTTCTGTCCTGGATATTGTTGAGCCTCTGACATTATTATGGTTGAGGCTCCCTCATAGGCGATGGCTATTCAATCCCCATCCTCTCTTGAGTCCCGTAAGACTCTCTCTCCAAAGACTCACTGCTGCGTTATGCACTGTGAAACAACACAAGCTTTCTGCATCTTTTTCTAACAGACCAACAAAAAATAAACAGCTCCCCTTTAAGAGATTAATTAATGCACACACAGAGAAATTGCACCCCTGTGTTACTATGATGGCAACCTTACTCTTGAGTGCAGATGAAAGTTAGCTTTGGAGGAGCCCCTTCATCATCTTTCCATCAACTTAAATGCTGTCAGTACAAATAACCACAGCAGAAAATAATGGATTTGTCGGGGGACATTTACAATATGCTATTAAGAATAATACTAAATGCAATTTTTTCCCAAACATAGCTATTTTTAATAAGAATTTAAGAACATTGTTCAGGAGGAATCAGATATGAAACATACCCAAGATTTGCTTGGCTAACTTTCCAATCCTTTCTGCCTGATCTGTGGCTATACAACCAGCTCAGCTGATTTACAAAAATACATTTAATCTCCAATAAAATACTGCAATTTCAGTATTTTTCAGCAGTTGAAATAAGAACTGATCTCTGTGCCTAACCTGCACTAATGGAGGCACCTCCAGCACAAAAAAAACTGTCAACTTGAAAGTGGCTGTAATTCCTGTGAAGCTGAAGCACATAAACCAAGGACATCAAGCTTCCAATAAATGGGCCAGTGAAGCTGAACAGCACACCTCATCAGCTGAAGATCGTTAAGCCTGGGCCAAAGAGTGGATTTTTCATTTAAAAAATGATATGCAGTACATAAGGTCAAAATTAAACAAGAAAATGGTGCAAAAATGGCTTTGTACATTTGATACGATAGAATCTGACCAGAGACAACCCAAAGTCTGATGATCTCATCCTGGTAACTGCTGGAAGAAGAAAGACCCCTTGCTGTGTAAGATTTATAATGAAGTCAATGGATGTCACAAACATCTCCTTCAGCACACAGCATGGATGAATCTGAAGAAATATTGCAAATGTTGGAAATCAGAAATAAGGAAACAATGCCTGATGTGCGTAATAGATTAAATGAAATATGTTGTCGGAAAAATTAATATTGAACAAATTTGGGCATGTTGGTTGAGAATATTCACCTCCCAAATTCATTTATTCACTTCTATTTATGGTACATTTCATATTTCATATTTATTGTCAGAGTACATACATGACATCAAATAAAACCCTAAGATTCTTTATTCCAGCAGTTGAGAAAGAATTACCACTTATCGGTAGTGCAAAAAAATCCTGTCCACAATGTACACATGTAAGCAAATAAAGAAATGTCGACAAACTGAACTGTATAATGCAGAGAGAAGAAAGAAAATCAATAAAGTGCAAAAGTAAGAGTCCTTAAATAAGTCCCTGATTGAGTTTGTTGTGGAGGAGTCTGATGGTGGAGGGGTAGCAGCTGTTCCTGAAACTGGTGGAGCGAGATTTGTGCCAGGTATACCTCTTTCCTGATGGCAGCAGCGAGAACAGAGCTTGTGCTGGGTGGTGTGTGGATCCTTGATGATTGCTACTGCTCTCCGATGGCAGTGTTCCCTCTAGATGTTCTTGATGATGGGGTGGGTTTTGCCTGTGATACCCTGGGCTGTATCCATTACCTTTCGCAGAGCCTTCTTCTCAGGAGTATTGATGTTCCCATACATGATGCAGCCGTTCAGGACACTTTCCACCACACATCTGCACAAATTTGCAAAGGTTTCTGATGTCAAACCAAACCTCCACAAACTCCTGAGGAAGTAGAAGTGCTGAAGTGCTTTCTTCATTATGCCATTAATGTGTTAGGTCCAGGAAAGATCCTCTGAGATATTGACTCCCAAAAACTTAAATTTACATTAATGAATCTGAACATGTGTATCATGTATTTACCAGAAGTGGCCAAGAATGAATTTGCACCTTAATTTCATTCATCATTAATGGTCCAGTAAAAATGCAAAAACAAAGAAAATCTCAAACCAAAAGAGGTCAGTGCAAAATGTGATGACTAATGTGTGTAGTCCAATCACCTATTCATTAGTCACTTCCCAACGAAGATGAGGAGGATTACCCCCCTCCCACCCCCCTCCCACCCCCCTCCCACCCCCCTCCCACCCCCCTCCCACCCCCCACCCCCCATCATCTTGACAACATTTTGCAGGAGCAAAATTGAGTGTCCTATCTGGCTGCCTCATTGTGTGGGACGGTAGCTGCAAAGGATTAGACTGAAAGTCGATATAAAGGATCATTAAAACATCCGAGAATATCCCTGGGGTCTTTCTTTTCTCTATTGATGACATAGAGTGGGGACGTTACCTAAATAGGGCTCAAGAATTTTCGAAGATCCTTTCCATCCAAAGCACAGTATCTTTGATCCACTACCATCAAGAGCAGAAAAATCAGGACAGCTAGGCTGGGTTACAACTTCTTCCCACCGGCTGTGAGATTGATATACAGATTCCTGTAACTGTGGAAATCATGCCAAATATTTATATCTATATATTTTGATTATTCACATGATCATGATGTGCTTTGTATTGTGTGTTTTTGGGTGTGCACCATAGTCCAGGAATATGCTGTTTCATTGGCTTGTACATGTACAACCAGGTTATAATGAACTTGAACTTGATAGTTGAGAATACCTAAATACTGTGCTTGGTATATTAGTCCTGTGAACCTGCTGACCTTTCCATTTAAATGGACACAGTGAACTCCCACCCTTCGCAGATCTCCATAAAGAGTATAAATTTAGAATTTCAATCATTAACATAGTTAGAGAATGTGTTTAGAATGTGCAAAATGTGGGAGAGAGTGAGGCCAGGAAATACTAAGACAAAACTTTGGAGTCACTGAATATGGATCATAAGATGATAAAACAGGAGGAGAAATAAGCTATTCATCCATTGAATCTGCAGTTGAAAAGAATTACCACTTATTGGTAATGCAAAAAAAAATTGTCCACCATGTATACATGTAAGCAAATAAAGAAATGCCAGCAAACTGAACTGTATAATGCAAAGAGAAGAAAAAAAAATCAATAAAGTGCAAAAGGAAGAGTCCTTAAATAAGTCCCTGATTGAGTTGTTGTGGAGGAGTCTGATGGTGGAGGGGTAGCAGCTGTTCCTGAACTTGGTGGAGTGAGACTTGTGGCACCTCTACCTCTTTCCTGATGGCAGCAGCAAGAATCTGCCTTGATCCATTTTCCACTGTCTGGCCTTCCCCCATAAATTGTGACACCCCAGCTAATCAAAAACCTAAAAAAGCTTGGCCTCCACTGCTGCCAATGGCAGATTCATCACACTTTAGCTCAAGAAATTCAGAATCAAAATCAGAATTTATTGTCATGAACTAGTCACGAAATTTGATGTTTTGCAGCAGTATCATTGTACAAAATATTCCTATACACCACTTTACAACAATAAAAAAGGATAGTGTACAAAATGTAAGACAGAGCATCTATGGTTCATTATTATTCAGGAATCTGACGGTAGTGGGGAAGAAGCTATCCTTATACTGCTGGGTGCTCATCTTTTGTCCCGATGGTAGCAGAATGAAGAGGGTATGGCCTGGGTGGTGGGGAGACCTTAAATATAGAAGCAGCTTTCTTCGGACACCACCTCACGTAGATGTCCTCAATGGAGTGAAGTCTGGTGCCCATGATGTTGCAGCCTGAGTTAACAACCCTCTGGAGTTTTTCTTGTCCTGAATGTTGGCACTTTCATACCAGACAGTGATTCAACCAGCCAGAATGTTCTCCGTGCTCACCTGTAATAATTTTTGAGAGTCTTCAATGACATACTGAATCTCCTCAAACACCTCACAAAGTATGTCTGTTGGTGGGTCTTGTTCATGATTGCATCAAGGACACTCCAGGACAGATCCTCGGAGTTGTTGACACCCAGGAATTTGAAGTTCTTGACCCTCTCCATTACTGAGCCCTCAATGAGGACTGGATCATGTTCTCTTGATTTCCTCTTGAAGTTCACAGTCATCTCCTTGGTTTTGCTGATGTTGATTACAAAGTTGTTGGTGTGACACCATTCAACGAGCTGATCTATTTTGCTCCTGTATGCTTACTCATTGCCATTTGTGATTCTGCCATTTTGTGATGGTGTCATCAGCAAATTTGGAGATAGCATTGGAATTGTGCCTGGCCACACAGTCACAGGTGCATAGTGAGTAGGGCAGTGGCTAATCATGTATCCTTGAGGTCCACCTGTGTTGATAGTCATTGATGAGGAGACATTGTTTCCAATTCGTATAGACTGGACTTCCAATGAGGAAGTCAAGGATTCAGTTGCAGAAGGGGTGCTGAGGCTAAGGATTTGTAGCTTGTTGATCGGGACTGAGATGGTGAAGGCTGAGCTGTAGTCTATGAAGAGCAGCCATATGTATGAGTTGCTGTTTTTGAGGTGATGCAGGGCTGAGTGGAGAGCCAGTGATATTGTGCCTGCTGTGAAGCAATTGTGACGATAGGCAAATTGCAGTGGGTCCAGATCTTTACTTAGGTATGGCTTAATTCTGGACATGACCAATATCTTAAAGTATTTCATCACAGTAGATTTTAGTGCTACTGGGTGATAATCATTGCGTTAGCTCGCTCTGCTCTTTTTGGGTACCGGGATGTTTGATGCCCTTTTGAAGCAGGTGGAAATCTCTGACTGCAGCAATGAGAGGTTGAAATGTCCATGAACAATCTGATTAGTTAGCACAGATTTTTAGTACCCTGCGAGGCATACCATCAGGGCCTAATGCCTTGTGAGGAGTGTTCACCCTCATGAATGATGTTCTGATGTCAGCCTCAGAGACAGCTATCACAGGGTTTTCAGCCTTTGCAGGATTCTCATAGACATTTTTGGGTTCTCCTTCTCAAAGCAGGCATAAAAGGTGTTCAGCTCATTGGGTAGTGAAGCCTCACTTTGTAGGCTGCCATGGCCTGCACTCCCTGCCGTAGGTGGCATGTATCTGTCTCAATCTTTAGCTTCCTCTGCAATTGCCACTTTGTTTCAGAGATAGTCTTCTCCAAGTCATACCTGGACCTTGTAGAGATCTGAATCCTTGGCCTTAAACCCCCTTGATCTCGCCCTCAGTAGGTAGTGAATCCTCCAATTCATCCAAGACTTCTGGTTGGGGAACACTTGGTATGTGTGTGTGGGGACACACTCATCCACACAGGTCTTGATGAAGTCAGTGACACATGTTGCATATTCATTCAAGTCTTAGGATGAGTTCTTAAACATGGTCGAGTCCACTGACTCAAAGCAGTCCTGCAGATATTCCTCCACTTTGTTCGACCTTACTTTTGCCGTCTTCACGACTGGTGTTGTGGTCCTCAGTTTATGCTTGTACACTGGGAGAAGAAGTACAGACAGGTGATCAAACTTGCCGAAGTGTGGTTGTGGAATGGCTCAATAGGCATTCTTCACGATGGTGTGGCAATGGTTGAATGTGTTGGCTCCTCTGGACTTGCATGTGAAGAGTTGGTCACATTTCTTCGCATCTCTGTTCTAAGTGGCCATGCTTCACTCCTGAAACTGTGCCCTCATGTCCTAAACTCTCCCATCATGGGAAACAACCTTTCTACCTCTACTCTGTCTTTGTCTTTCAACATATGAAATGCTTCTAAATTCCAACCAGTATAGGCCAAGAGATGTCAACACATTCCTCATATGGTAATTCTTTTATTCCTGAAATGATCTTTGAACCCTTTCTACAGCCTCGACTGATGAGAAGACTGAGCTGACTGCTGTGAAGACCGAGCCTTAGTTGCGGGGACAAGGCCTCCAGTCTTCGAAGTCAGTGTGGGGACTGAGCCTCTGCTGTGGGGATGAAGCCTCCAATTCTCAATGTCGCTTGCTGCCGGTGGCTGAGGTGGGGATGTCATGGTGTGTTCCACAGCGGTGTTGTGTGCCTGGTTCAGGTGTCCTGGAGGTTGTGCCGTCTTGGATTTCGGAGTCCTGTGGCAGATGGTGATGAGGCTTTCGGGCTTGTGAATCATGTGGTGGTTTCTTCATTTAGCTATCAAACTTTTAAAATCTAGAGTCTAGTAGAATTCCTGAAAGCCTAGTCCAAGATGGTTGCACGGCAGCATCCGGCAGACACCTCTTTGGTCCTGATGGTGGTTTCTTTACACATTTAACATCCAGAGTCTATTATATTGTAGATTGGTTCTACTGTGCCTATGGTCTCGTTTTTTTTGTTAATTACTGTATTGTTGCATTGTTTTTGAATTCACTTTATGTAGCTTTGTCTTGTGTTGTCCAATGCTGCTTTGTGTAGTCTTGTGTCATTTAAGTGTAACACCATGGTTTTTGGAGGAACATTGTGTTTTTTTTAACTGCGTACTGCAGTTGTAGTTTGGTTTTAAAATGTCAAATAAAGGTGGACTTGAACTCGAGTCAGTGCATCCTTATTTAAATAAGGAGCTTAAAACTGCTCATAATATTGCATGATGTCTCATCATTGCCCTAGAAAGCCTCCACATCATGTCCCTGCTCCTTTATTCGATTGCTTTTGTAATGAATGCCAGCATTGCATTTGCCTTTTTCATCACTGACTCAACGTGCAAGTTTACCTTCAGGATATCCTGCCAAGAACTACCAGGTCCCTTTGATCTGGGAATGTTCAAGTTTCTCCCCATTAGAAAATAGCCTTCCTGTTTGTTTGTCCTATCAAAGTGCATTTACTTTCTGACATTATATTTAATTTGCCACTTCTCCGCCCATTCTCCTAATCTGTCCAAGTCCTTCTGCAGTGTCCTTGTTTCCTGAAACCGAGGTGCTCCTCCATCTACCTTTGTACCAATCTACAAACTTAGCAATGAAGCCATTCATTCCATAAACTAAATAATTGGTTTACAACATAAAAAGAAGTGGCCCAACAGCGACCCCTGTAGAACACCACTAGCAAGTGGCAGCCAACCAGAATATGATCCCTGTATTCCTACTCTGTTTCCTTCCAATCAGCCAATGTTCTATCCATGCTAGTATATTTCCTGTTATGCCATGGGCTTCAAGTAGCCTCATGTGCGGCCTTCTGAAATACCAAATATATGACATCTTTTATCTAGTGTGCTTGTCACTTCTTCAAAGAATTCCAATATGTTAATCAAGCAAGATTTTCCCTTAAGAAAACCATACTGGCTTTGGCCTATCTTGTCATGTGCATCCAAGTTCTCTGTAACCTCATCTTTGACAATCAACTTTAACATTTTTCCAACCACTGATGTCAGGCTAACTACTCTAAAATTTCCTTTCAGCTGCCTCCCTCGCAGTGGGGTGAGATTTGCAACTTTCCAGTCCTCCGGGAATCTATTGATTCCTGAAAGATAATTCCCAATGCCTCCAGCTATTTCTTTCAGAAACTGAGGGTGCAATCTATCAGGTCTTGGAGATTTACCTACCCTTAGACCATTCAGATTTCTGAGGACCTTCTCCCTTGAAATAGGAACTGCACTCGCTTCCTTTCCCTGATACCCTCTGACATCTGGCACACTGCTAATATCTTCCACAATGAAAGTTGATGGGAATTACTCATTTAGCTCCTTTGCCATCTCCTTGATTCCCATTATTATTTCTCCAGCATCATTTTCTAGTGATTCTACAGTATATCTACTCTCACCTCTTTTTATTCTTTATATAGTTGAAGAAGATTCCTCTTTGATATTGTTTGCTAGCCTACTTTCATACTTCATCTTTTCCCTCCTTATCAGTTTGCCTCCTGCAAGTTTTTAAAAACTTCCCATCCTCTATCTACCCTTTAATTTTTGCTTTCTTGTATACCCTCTCTTTTGCTTACATGTTGGCTTTGACTTCCCTT
This sequence comes from Narcine bancroftii, assembly GCF_036971445.1. NCBI lineage: Eukaryota > Metazoa > Chordata > Chondrichthyes > Torpediniformes > Narcinidae > Narcine > Narcine bancroftii. The sequence continues at coordinate 309,948,584 of NC_091470.1, read as the reverse complement.
GTCAACTACATTTGTGATATTTTTCCATTCAAATATATCCTCTTTTTTGCTACGAATTTATCCTGCACCTTCCTCATTTCTTGCAGAACTCCATTCATTACTGCTCTGTTGTCAACCCTACTCATGCTCCCTTCCAATTCCTCTCAGATGCCACTTTAATTTTCTTTACATCGAAATACCGAAGCTATCTGACCTTAGTTTCTCCTTGATGAATCTCAAATCAAACTCAGTCATATTGTGATCACTGCCCCCTAACAGTTGCTTTACTCTAAGATCTCTAATCACTTCTCGTGGATTACAGAACACCCAATCCAGTACAGCCGATCCCCTGGTAGGCTCATCAACAAGCTGCTCTAAATACCCATCTCACAGGCATTCTACAAATTCTCTTTCTTGAGATCCAGTCCCAACCTGGTTTCCAAATCTACTTGCATGTTAAAATATCCCATGGCTACCATGACATTGCCCCTCTGACTCACCTCAATTTTCTGTTGTAATTTGTTGTCCACATCCTGGCTACCATTTGGAGGTCTGTATATAACTGCCAGGAGTGTCCTTTTATCTTTGCTATTTCTTAATTCAGCCCACGATAATTTTATATCTTCTGATCCTATGTCACCTCTTTCTAATGATTTAATGTTATTCATGACCAACAGTGCCATTTCAGCCCCCTTTACCTACCTGCCTATCTTTTCGAAACATTGTATATCCTTGGACATTCAGCTCCCAATGACATGGCTCAGTGATGGCCTCAAGATCATACCTGCCAATCTGTAGCTGTACTTCAAGGTCATCCATTTTATTTTCTATGCTGCATGCATTTAAATATAAAATCATTATATTTGTTACTATTTTTGATCCTATGGCATTACGATTCATTCTAAAGACTGTAATTTTGCCCTATCGTTCTATCCTTTCACATCTACTCACTACCCACTGTCCCTACTAGTGTGTCAACTGCCTCTTCCTCTGACTCAACACTTTGGTTCCTACCCCCCCCTGCAAATCTAGTTTAAATCCCCCATACCCCCCTCCAACAGCATTAGCAAACCTCCATGCCATGATATTGAATCCCCTCCAGTTCAAGTACAACCCATCCTATTTGAACAGATCATCCCTTCCCCAGAAAAAGTTCTAATGATCCAAGATTATGAAACCCTGCCCCCTGCACCATCTCCACAGCCATACATTTGTCTACAGTATCTTCCTATTATGACCTTCTCTAACTCCTTGCTAGGGAAGATAGAAGATGAGGTACTGGTTGTACAAGTAATAGAAATGTTAAAAGTAGAGAGATTTCAGCTTTAAATTCTGTCAGTGCTCCATGGAAATATCATAATTTCAGAAAGAACATTTGGAAATACCTGCAAACTACACTGAGGCCAAATATCTGCATACACTCAACTGTATACATGATACCTTCTCAGATCCTCATGGTTTAGCAGAGGTGTTCTTGGTGAGACTGTAAATATCTCATTCTGCAGGGGCAAAAATAGAGTCCAAGTATGATTACAAACTAGGAAACAAGCAGTCAAAAAGCAAAGTTTTTGATGCATTTCTCTCTCATCCTTCCCTCATAACCAACTAAGAGTTGTGTTTGATGCAGCATTTTGTATTTGTGGACATTGGAACAGAGTTGTTGGTTTTTCAATGAGCAACACTTATCATACCTCGCTATCAGAAAGACAAAATAATGTATAACCCTTTCACAAGCTTAGGATATCGAAGTGAACTTTGCAGCCAATTAAGTATTTTTGAAAGGTTGTCACTTACTGCAATTTGTAAAAAAAAACAATTGTGGTGGGATGTAAGAAAAAGCTACACAAAGCAAGTTATGCTTTCAGCTGCATAATACATGCTGAAGAGTTGAGAAAAAAATCTACCAGGGGCATGGGTTGTATCGTTTTACCTCAATGATAATTTTTAAGGTTAGGTATTGTGAGGTTGCACACTGCCGCAGAATTTTGTGTGCTGGGATGTGTATTGAAGAATAAATGGTATAGATCAGCACACACTGCAGGAGCTTTTTTTTTCCATTGTTAGAACTGAATCTAATAAAATTTACACTTTCCAAAATTGGTTTTAAACATACTCTGAAGAAATTCGAAGAACAATTTTCAGATTTTGCTCTCACAGCGGGGAACTTTGCCTGCCAAGAGCATGCATCATAAATTTGTGCCATGCATGGTTTTCAACCCTGTAAATTAATTGCCTGAAAATTATGCTCAGCACTCACCTGGAATAAACTCCCACCACATCACAAAGGATACCATCAAATTTTCTTTTACTGTTGTCTGAAACAAAACATGATATTGCATTCCCACTATAGTAGCACTCACTTAGCACAGACGGGCCAGCGTTACTCAGTGAATAAAGGTGAATTGATGAGTTTAGCTCACTAGCACAGTAGGAATTGAATAAATGAGGCGGAGCAGAGACCGGAAGTTTGACACCACATTTACTGAGCAGTTACAATATACCAGAGATTGGATACCGCAAAACACTAAATATGCATGTTATCCTGTATTATTCGCAGCTTTATAAAATCGTAATTTCACACAATTTTGTCCACTGTGGAGGAAATATCAAGCCCAATATTGACATTCCTCAAGGGAATTAAGGATGCATACATATTTTCGGGTCCCAGCAGGTTAAGCAATTGGAGATATGTGCTCAACAAGTGGCTGATGATCGTACTGACAATTTTGTCTCAAAGCGTGTTAAATTTGATCATTAATGTTTCATGGTATGTGAGCCTCAATGCCTCGGTATCATCACTGGGACTATTTGTAAGCGATACTCCAGCTATGGTGACCAGCTGTGTGCCTGCAGGTACCACTGATGATGGTTGCTGTGCTATGGCTTACTGCAGAGCTTGCAATCCTCTTGGCAAAATGGAGTTGGTCTCTTTTACAGTTTTATCCAGGATAGCTGTGCTGAGAAACAGGTTGTTTCTTCTACTTCTGATGCTCAAAGGATCATTTGCAGTGCGGCTAACCCAATGCCCATGAAAAACATTGTACATCCACTCACTCTCCCATTTCCTCGTTAAATAGGTGCTTTCCCAAAGGTGAGCTTTATAGAGCTATGGTGTCTTCCCTCTACTCCAATGTCTTAGCATCACCCCCACTACCAACCATCTATTGATCAATCCACTCCTTCATTTGTAATTTAAAAACACAATGCTGGAGAAACCCAACATGTAAAACAATGTACTTTACACAACAAAGATAAATTTATATAACCAACATTTAGGGCTTGAGGCCTTCATCAAGGTTTGAGCAAAATGTAGGCAGGTGCCTGAACAAAATGGTGGGAGGGAGGGACCGGAAGAGGAGAACAGTTCCACATGTAGGATGGAGGACACACCATAAATCAGGAGGGGTAGGAGATGGTTCTGTGAATGGAGAGGGAAAGGGGTGGAGAGCTGGAGAAAAGAAGACAGAGGGATGGGGGAGAATGGAGATTGTGCTAGCAGAAATCGGAGAAGTTGATGTTAATGCCATCCAGATGGAGAGTACCCATCGGATTATTAGATGTTCCTCCTCCAATTTACAGGTTGCCTTGGTTTGTCAGTACACGAGGCCATGGACAGACATGTCAGCGTGGGATTGGGACCCGGAATTGAAATGGTTGGCCACTGGGAGATCCCGGTCATTAATTTACAAAAATCATCCATAATTTATTTTCCTTGAAGGACTATGGAGGCTTAACAAGGAACCCTAAAAATACAGAAAAGATGTGAGGTCAAATTTTGGGAAAATATGAAGCCTTTTCTGTTTTGCAAACTGCTGAAAACAGGCCAGAGGAATGTCCACCCATTTTTTAGCTTTCACAATCTCGAACAATCTTTTTTTTTTACATATATTCAGATATTTGGTTACAACATGCAACAGCAGGATTGTGTTCCTTCACTCTATCGTCCTGATTACAAGTATCCTACAAATGCAATGACGTATTTATTATTGGAGGCTGGAAAATAGAGTGAAAAAAAAACAATCTGCTGGAGGAGCATAACTCTGCATCAATACTAATTGTGGCAAGGGGAGAGAGTGTAAGGAGGACAGAATGGGGGCAATGAGACAGGGCCAGTGGGTGATTGGTAAACCAGAGAGGGGTGAAAGATGATGGCCCTTTGGGGAGTGGGATGGATGGAAATGGGAGACAGAGCCAAATGATTAATAAATGCCAGGTCAAAAGAGGGAGAGCAAGATGAGGTAGGATGGGATGAAGGTAGAGAAGACATTAGGAGAAAAGGCTATCATTGCTGGAATCTGATAAGTAAATAAGTTTCCTCAAATCTCCATCATCCTTGAAAACACCTCCCACTCTGTATTTCTGCTAAAACACTTGGCCCAATGAATTAACATTGATGCTATCAGCAAAGAGAATGTTCTGAACATTTTCTGTTTTAGTATCAGATTTCCACCATTTGCAATATTTTGCACTTTGCTGGTATCTAATAAAAATGTGTTCTGCTATTAACAGGTTACAGGACCACAGAACTTAGTAACAGCTTCTGATATGTAAGTTACTGAATTTTTGCATCTCAGTGGCAAATACCTTCAGGCCCAGAACCCAAAGAAAAAGCTGTTGAGTTTCATTTTAAAGCAAGTTGCTGGGATATATAAAAAATAGGCTTCTGTATATGAGAATGGTAAAGTCCTAGGGAGGTTTATACAGGAAATTTCTCCATTTCACATTAAAACAATAACATCTCCAAGACCACCATCTGATCCATCAGGACTCAACATAGCAGCAGATTTCACCCACTAACACAAGTGAGGGTGTCAAATACAGTGCATGTCTTTAAAATTAATTTTCTTCCACCTTTTCCATTTCACTGCAACATAGGGAGAGACAGAGACAGAGAGAGAGAGAAAGAAAGAAACCATGCATTCGTGTAGGTCTGCAATGGGGTAAAGGAGGTTGCTGCACTTTGATTTCACCTTATCATCACACTGAACAGGATCTCAGGCCATAATCTGTTAAGCATTTTATCAGTACGAGGAAATTGGACAAATTGCTTTTGCTTGTTAGATTGTTTGCACTCAGCAAATTTATTTAAACTACAGTAGTTTATTCAGTGCGTGTTGAATAATAAAACTTTCAGCATTGACCACTGCAAAGTTTGAATCTGTTTGCATCATTAATGAGACTACCAAAAGATCCATTCTAGATGGCTCTCTGCTTTTAGTGTCCAGATTATAACAGGACATGTTCTCCACTTAAAACTCCTTCTGAATATCCCATGGGGAAATTCTGTTTTGCTTTAATGCATCCTCAAAAACCCAGTAAAATATGCAAAAGAGGATTCAGAAATTCATTCCACTGATGTAGAAAATGCAGTCAAGATTCCAACCAAAAATTCAAACCATTGGATTCATGTTAACAGAAACAGCACAAAAATCTCAAGGAGCTTATTGATAGTATGTCAATGCACCAATAATTTTACCAGCAAGGAACTGCTTCATTATCTGACCTTCTAGCTACTGTTTGGTGGTTACATGGACCTGAAATCCTGATTCCAAGCCCTCTTTTTCTCACACCAGTCAAAAGAAATGAAAATGAAAGTCACAGCAAACAAATTGGTAAGTAACAGAAAAATGTGCCAATTCTTAACAGCTATAGTGAGTGTCTTTAGCTGGAAATGTATGATTATCATTTCAGGATTTCTTCAAATGTATCACTGTGAGGTGATTCAGTTTCAGTTGCCCTCAAGATAAGCGACATATGTATAACCATATGATGAAAAGAGCTAAAAGTAATCAGGAAACAAGTGAACTGATGGTGGGACTGATCACACAGAGGAGATCTGAATGGGAAAGAACCCAAAGCCCAAGCTTCCTGGATGATAGTACAATGAAACTAAGAGCAGAATAGGTGACATGTGTCAGATGAATAATGCAAGAGAGGGCCAGAGTGAACTGAGTAAGCTGAAAGGGGATATAAAAATAAAATGAGATGGTAGTGGTGAAAATATGATAATGGAATGGCAATTAAAATAAATAATAAATGAAAGGTCTTCTATAGATATGTAAGGTGTAAGTGACTAGTGAAAGGAAGAGTTGAGCAAATTGCAACAAAGAAAGTCACCTATGTATAGAAGCCAATGACTGGAACAGTTACAAATGGATACTGTTAAAATCTCAGAGGAAGAAATGTTGGGCATCATTGGGATGAACGATGCTGATGAATATGTTCTGGATAAACACTCTATGCTCTAAGTAGTATCTCCTGGTCTGGTAGAAGTACCTCCTTTGTTGCTGGAGTGGAGATTATTGAAGGATTTTCCATAATCTTTGCTTCCTTTCAGGCAAGTAGAAGGTAGGGAAGGTCAGGGCTTAGACCACTACCTTTTATCAAAATGTTCTTAAAACAAGGCAGTGCAGGATAGTATTTTAAAATCTGTTACGGCACAAAATGATATATATGGCACCCCTTATGGGGCATATGTGACCTGTACAAGAGAGAAAGATCAGAATCAGAATCAGAATTTATTGTCACGAAGAAGTCACAAAATTTGGTGTTTTGCGGAAGCATCTAATGCAAACATTCATATAAACCATTTTTACAACAATAAATTAAACAAAAAAGAAAAATTAAGGCAGTGTCTTTGGTTTATTGATTATTCAGGAATCTGATGGCAGCAGGGAAGAAGCTGTCCTTGTACAGCTGAATGCTCGTCTTTGGGCTCCTGTTCCTTTTCTTGATGGTAGCAGAGTGAAGAGGGCATGGCCTGAGTGATGGGGGTCTTTGAGAATAGATGCTGCTTTTTTAAGACACCTCCTCATGTAGATGTCCTTGATGGAGTGAAGGCTGGTGCCCTTTGTTGTTGCAGGCCGAGTTAACTACCCTCTGAGATTTTTCTTGCCCTGAGACCTGACGCCTCCATACTAGACAGTGGTCATGCAAACAGCCAGAATGCTCTCCATAGTACACTTGCAGAAGTTTTTGAGAGTCTTCATTGATGTTCCAAATCTCCTCAAGCACCTCTCAAAGATTAACTGCAAGTTGCAACTCCTGTGATTCATCCAAGGCTTCTGGTTGGGAAACACTCAGTATGGCGCGTGGGCACACATCCATCAATGCAGGTCTTGATGAAGTCGGTGACATCTGTTGCAGATTCATTCAAATTTATGGATGAATTCTTGAATATTTTCCAGTCCACCGATTCAAAGCAGTCTTGCAGACATTCCTCCACCTCCCTTGACCATAGTTCACTACTGGTGCTGAGGTCCTCAGTCTCTGCTTCTACGCCGGGAATAAAAATCCAGCCAGGGGATCAGACTTTCCAAAGTGCGGTCGTGGGGACCCATATCAATTCTCCATCCTATTCCCTTACAAATGTGTCTCATGCACTGCCAGACTGAGACCACCCATAAATTGGAGGAACAACACCTCATTTTTTGACTGGGCACCCTCCAACCAGATGGCATTAATATCGAATTCTCTAGCTTTCATTAAACCCCCCACCTCCTTCTTCCCCTGGCTCCTTTCGCACAGACATGATAAATTCTCACTTAGACCTTTATCATATTCAATTAACACCTTTTGTTGGTCTGGATTCCTCCCCCATCATTTGTATTCTGAGACTTTCTGATATATTGCTTGTTTTTTTTTGATCTTTATAATTTTTTTATTTTTCACACTATGAACCATATTAAACAAAATACACACAAACATTTCCCTCTTGAATATACACAGTGTCATTTTCTCTCTTTTCCCCCTCCCTTCCCTCCCTCCTTCCCACTCCCCTCCAAACACATTGAATGTTCAACATATACAATACAATAAATGAAAATAAACAAGAAAATTGTGTCATCTACTTTTACACACTGGGTCAGTTCATTTCGTCTTCTTCTCATTCTATCATTTTAGGGGGTGAAGGTCCGCAGTAGGCCCTCTCTGTTGTGTTCCATGTATGGTTCCCAAATTTGTTCGAATACTGTGACTTTATTTTTTAAATTATATGTTATTTTTTTCCAATGGAATACATTTATTAATTTCTATGTACCATTGCTGTACTCTCAGGTTCTCTTCTGATTTCCAAGTTGACATTATACATTTTTTTGCTACAGCTAAGGCTATCATAATAAATCTTTTTTGCGCTTCATCCAGTTTCAGGCCTTATTCTTTACTTCTTATCTTACTTAGAAGAAAGATCTCTGGATTTTTTGCTATGTTAATTTTTCCGATTTTATTTAATACCTGATTTAGATCTTCCCAAAACTTTTCCACTTTCTCACATGCCCAAATTGCATGTACTTTTGTTCCCGTTTCCTTTTTACAGCGAAAACATCCATCTGATACTGTTGGGTCCCATTTATTTAACTTTTGGGGCGTGATATATAGTCTGTGTTACCAATTATATTGTATCATGCGTAACCTCATGTTTATTGTATTTCTCATAGTTCCGGAGCATAGCTTTTCCCATATTTCATCTTTTATCTTTATGTTTAGATCTTGTTCCCACTTTTGTTTGGGTTTACAGCTTATTTCATCGTTCTCTTTCTCTTGCAGCTTGATGTACATGTTTGTTATAAATCTTTTAATTTTTATTATGTCTGTAATCACATATTCAAATCTGCTTCCTTCTGGTAACCTCAGCCTGCTTCCCAATTTGTCCTTTAAATAGGTTTTCAGTTGGTGGTATGCAAACATTGTACCGTGAGTTATTCCATATTTGTACTTCATTTGTTCAAAAGATAATACATTATTTCCCAAAAAACTATTTTCTATTCTTTTGATCCCTTTTCTCTCTCATTCTCTAAAGGAAAGGTTATTTATTGTGAAAGGGATTAGTTGATTTTGCATCAAAAATAATTTTGGTAGCTGGTAATTTGTTTTTTTTTCCTTTCTACGTGAATCTTCTTCCAAATGTTGAGCAGATGGTGCAGTACTGATGAACTTCTATGTTGCACCAGTTTTTCATCCCACTTATAAAGCATATGTTCTGGTACCTTCTCCCCTATTTTATCTCGCTCTAACCTGGTCCAATCTGATTTTTCCCTTGTTTGATAAAAATCTGATAGATATCTTAATTCTGCTGCTCTATAGTAATTCTTAAAGTTTGGTAGCTGTAAGCCCCTTTGTTTAGACTGATGGTTCCAATAGATTGATTTTATAATCCTTCTCTTTTATTTTTATTCCTTTTATTTTATTTTCTGTTCTTATCAGTTCTGCCAAGGGTTCTATAGCTAAAGCGAACAGTGAGGGAGATAGTGGACATCCCTGCTTGGTTGACCTGCTTAATTTAAGTTGGTTTGATATGTATCCATTTACTGTCACCTTCGCCAATGGTCCTTATAAAATGCTTTAATCAAATTAATATATTTCTCTGGCAGGTTGAACCTCTGCAATATTTTGAATTAATAATTCCATTTTACCTTGTCAAAGGCTTTCTCTGCATCTAAAGCAACTGCCACTGTTGGCGTCTTATTTCCTTGTACTGCATGAATTAAGTTAATGAACTTACAGATATTGTCCGTTATTCGTCTTTTCTTAACAAATCCAGTTTGATCTAGTTTTACTATTTTTGGTACACAGTCGGCCAATCTGTTTGCTAATAATTTCGCTATTATCTTATAATCTGAGGTCTATACGATGTTAGTGGATCTTTCCCCGTCTTTGGTATTACTGTAATTATTGCTGTTTTACATGAATCTGACGTTTTGTGTTTCTTCAATCTGGTTCATTACTTCCAGGAGAGGAGGAATTAATAAGTCTTTAAATGTTTTATAGAATTCTATTGGGAGTCCATCCTCTCCAGGCATTTTATTGTTTGGTAGCTTTTTTAATATATCTTGTATTTCCTCTATTTCAAATGGTTTTATCAATTTGTTTTGCTCATCTTCTTGCAATTTTGGTAGTTAAATTTTAGCTAGAAACTCATCTATTTTGTCTTCTTTCCCTTCGTTTTCAGTTCTGTATATTTGCTCATATAATTCCTTGAAGTTTTCATTGATCTCTGTTGGGTTATATGTAATTTGTTTGTCCTTTTTCCTTGATGCCAATACCGTTCTTTTAGCTTATTCTGTTTTAAGCTGCCAAGCTAGTATTTTATGCATTTTTTCTCCTAGCTCATAATACTTGTTTATCTTCATTATGTTCTTCTCCACCTTATATGTTTGTAATGTTTCGTATTTTATTTTTTTGACTGCCAATTCTCTTCTTTTTGTTGTATCTTCCCTTGTTGCTAGTTTTTTTTCTGTACTTACTATTTCCCTTTCCAGTTGTTCTATTTTCCGATTGTAGTCCTTCTTCATCTTAGTTACAGAACTTATTATCTGCCCTCTAATGAAGGCTTTCATTGCATCTCATAATATAAATTTATCTTTCACTGATTCCGTATTTATTTCAAAAAACATTTTAATTTGGTGCTCAATGAATTCTCTAAAATCCTGTCTTTTAAGTAGCATGGAGTTTAATCTCCATCTATATGTTCTTGGTGGGATGTCCTCCAGCTCTATTGTTAATAACAGGGGTGAGTGATTCAATAACAACCTAGCTTTATATTCCATTTTCCTAACTCTCCCTTGGATATGGGCTGACAACAGCAACATGTCAATCCTTGAGTATGTTTTATGTCTACTCAAATAATATGAGTATTCCTTCTCCTTTGGGTGTTGTCTCCTCCATATATCCAAAAGTTGCATTTGCTGCATTGATTTAACCATAAATTTGGCTACTTTGTTCTTTCTGCTAGTCTTTTGTCCAGTTTTATCCATCTTTGAATCCAAATTAAGGTTAAAGTCCCCTCCTGTCAATATATTCCCCTGCGTATTTACAATCTTCAAAAATATATCTTGCATAAACTTTTGATCCTCTTCATTAGGTGCATATATATTGACCAAATTCCAGAGTTCTGAATATATCTGACAATTTAACATTACATATCTCCCTGCTGGATCTATTATTCCCTCCTCTATTTTGATTGGTACATTTTTATTGATTAATATAGCTACACCTTTGGCTTTTGAGTTATATGATGCTGCCGTTACGTGCCCTACCCAGTCTCTCCTTAATTTCTTGTGTTCCACTTCAGTTAGATGTGTTCCCTGCACGAATGCTACATCTATTTTTTCTTTTTTCAGTAAATTTAATAGCCTCTTCCTTTTGATTTGGTTATGTCTTCCGTTAATATTTATAGTCATATAGTTCAACATGGCCATTTCATACTTTGTTTACATCTCATTTCCGCTTCTTCACCACCACCTTTCCCCTTTTCCCCATTTCCATTTCTCAGTTTTCTTTTTTTGAACTGTATGACATCACTTCTAAAACAAAATATTTCAACCATTCCCACATCTAAAATTCCCTTAACACCAAGTGTCCTCCCTCTCTGAGTCACCCCTTGTCCCTTGCCGGGCAACCACAACTCCCCTCTCCATTCTGACTGCGAACCCGTTCGCAAGTGTCAACTGATTTCGCAGTGACTGTTATTCTCTTCCACCAACCTCCTCCAGAAAAGACTTTTATCTTCACATTACAATAAAGCTTCCCCTCTTTTGTTCTCTTTTTAAAAATATTTTATTTATTTATTATTAATTATTTTAACCCTTCCTCTTTTCCCCCCCTTCTCCCTTACTTCCCTTTTCTTCCCTCCTTTAGTTCTTACTTATACATTATTTTTACATCTTTATATGTAGTTTGTCATCATTTTTTGTTCTTGTTACATCTCTTCATCTCACTTTCTGTCTTGCAGGCATTCTGCAAATTCTCGTGCTTTCTCTGGATCCGAGAACAGTCTGTTTTGCTACCCCGCCATAACTATTTTAAGCACCGCTGGATATCTTAACATAAATTTATAGCCTTTCTTCCATAGGATCGATTTTGCTGCGTTAAACTCTTGCCTCTTCTTCAGGAGCTCGAAACTTATGTCTGGGTAGAAAAAGATTTTTTGACCTTTGTATTCCAGTGGTTTTTTGTCTTCTCTCATTTTATTCATTGCCTTCTCCAATATATTTTCTCTTGTCATGTATCTCAGAAACTTCACTAAAACGGATCTTTTGTTGTGACTGTGGTTTTGGGGCTAATGTTCTGTGTGCCCTTTCTATTTCCATTCCTTCCTGCATTTCTGGCATTCCCAGGACCTTTGGGATTCATTCTTTTATAAATTCTTTCATATCTTTGCCTTTTTCATCTTCCTTAAGGCCCACTATCTTTATATTGTTTCGCCTACAAATCCTATGTTTCTTTAACTTTTTTGTCACTTTCTTCCAGTTTTCATTTTAAGTCATTCACTTCCATTTCTACTTCCATTACACGTTCTTCCACATTTTCTAATCCTTTCTCTACATCTGTTATGACCAGCTCTATTCTACTCACTTTTTCTTCTGTACTTTTCATTTTTCTTTTCATTTCACTAAATTCTAGTGTCAGCCATTCTTTTAATGCTTTCATTTGTTCTTGAAAATTTTTAAAATCTCTGTACTGTCTATTCATTTTACCTCCTATTCCTCTGTGCAGAGCTTGGTGTTCTCCTTCTTCTTCTGTGTCTGCTCTTGGGTTTGTGTCTTCTATTTCTCTTCTTTGTGTCTGTGTCTCTTCTGACTTTCTTGTTGAGCTGCTTGTCTCAGTTTGTTGGGTATTTTTTTTTCCATGGCGTCTTGATGTTGGTCCTCTTCTGGGTTGGTTGTCTGTTGTGTCTCTAGTTTCCTTTTTTCTTTCTTACCCTTCCCGTTCCCATTGTTTTCTTTATCTTCCAGCTGGGAGCCCTTCTGTCGGGTCTCCCTCAGCTGTTCGTGCTGTGGAGTTTCACTCCACAGCTGGTCCCCCCTCCCATTGGTGTTGTCCTTGTCGTGCACAATTACGCACCCCTATTTGGCTCCATGAGCCATTTTTGAAGTACCGTGGTCGGTGGGTCGCGACCCTGCGGGATCTCCACTAACCTCGGGGAGTGGGCTCCTCTTTCCACGGCGGGTCCCTGCTTTTTCATGCAGATAAGACCTTCACCTTTCTCTTCTGGTGTCTTTCTTTCTTCTTTTCTTCCCATTGTTTTTGGTTTTTCTTTCTTAGGTGCCATTTTCTCCACACCTTCATTTTTTATTTGTTGTGATTTATGCGTCTGGGGCTTTGCTTTTTCTTCACTTTTTTCCTTCTTTTCTGGAGAGGGCTGGTATTCTCCTACCAGCCACTACTCCATCACGTGACTCCTCTGATATATTGCTTGTTAATAAAGCCTGCGACATCACAGGCACGAGACTTCACTCTATTCAGGACATCTACATGAGACAGTGCCTTAAAAAAAAGCAGCCTTTATCCTCAAAGACCTTCACCACCCAGGCCATGCTGTTATCACTCTGCTACCATTGGGGAAAAGGTACAGGAGCCGAGAGGCGAGAACTCAATAGGTGCTTTCAAACTGCCTTGTTTAAATGGAGTTAAACAAGCAATCTGCCCAGTTAGTGCCCCACTCACAAGGCAGCTTGAAAGGGTCTGACTCAACCAGCATCATCCAAAGTCAACCGAGTCCCTGCCCTACCTCAGAGGTGGTCAGGGAACGCAGTTAAACTTACCCAAGACGCGTCAACCGGCGGCTTGAATAGCAAAATGGCTGACCAAGTTACACGCTGATGTCACAGGGAAACCCCTGGCTGAAATGTCTGTTATGATCGGGGGGTGAGAGTGGTCACTGCCAGGGCCCAGGGTGGAGAAGTGGGGGGGTAAGAAGTGACTGCCATGGGTATTTCCATGTGTTTACTGCAATCACAGCATCTGCAGCCTATCATGTTTCACTGTGGTCGTGGTATGGCTCAGTAGGCGTTCTTCATGGTGGTGTTACAATGGTCGAGTGTGTTGGCTCCCTTGGACTTGCATGTGACATGTTTTTTTTTTTTTTTCAGTTTTTTTTATTTTTCACACTATGAACCATACTAACCAAAATGCACACAAACATTTCCCTCTTGAATATACACAGTGTCATTTTCTCCCCTTTTTCCCCTCCTCCCTTCCCTCCCTCCTTCACTCCCCCCTCCCCACCCACTCAATGTTCAACCTATATGATACATTAAACCCATTAAACAATGTCATCACACAATGAAAATAAACAAGAAATTTGTGTCTTCTACTTTTAAATACTGGGTCAGTTCATTTCGTCTTCTTCTCCTTCTGTCATTTTAGGCGGTGGAGGTCCGCGGTAGGACTTCTCAGTTGTGTTCCATGTACGGTTCCCAAATTTGTTCGAATACTGTGATGTTATTTCTTAAATTATATGTTATTTTTTCCAATGGAATACATTTATTCATTTCTATGTACCAGTGCTGTATTCTCAGGCTATCTTCTAATTTCCAGGTTGACATAATACATTTTTTTGCTACAGCTAAGGCCATCCAAATCGAGTCCAAGTTCTTTACTTCTTATATTACTTAGAAGAAAGATCTCTGGATTTTTTGGTATGTTGCTTTTTGTGATTTTATTTAATACCTGGTTTAGATCTTCCCAAAACTTTTCCACTTTCTCACATGCCCCAATTGCATGTGGGCCTGATTGAAGTCCCCTACAATGATCAGGAAGGCATCAGGCTGTGCTGCCTCATGGTTGTTAATCACAGTGCCAGCCTGACATTAGCCTAAGGTGGAATGTACACTGCGACCAGGATGATGGCAGTGAACTACCTCGGCAGGAGGTGGACCATATTTTGGAGAGAATATATGTTAGATTCACGCAGGAGGCTTTAACCAAGTCTGGAAGGGGTTACAAGACAAAGAGTGGGAGTAAAAAGGTTAAGGAGACTGAGGAAGGCAAAACAAGAGCATTGAAATAGAACAGGACAAGTGTTGAAATAAACTGTTTATTTTATCGCTAGAAGCCATATGGGGAAAGTAGATGAGCTTAATGCATAACAATGGGATATTGTACCCATAAGGGAGGCATTGTACCTATAATAGAGATGTGGTTGAAGGAGGACCAAGACTGACTGTTTCCTTGTCTGGGGTACAGTAGTTACAGGTGTAATAGGAAAAAGAAAAAGGAGGCATATATCAGATAGAGAAAGGCGAGCTCGAGGAAATCCCTTGATGAGTGTAAGGAAAGTAGGAGCATAGTGAAGAGGGAAATAAAGAGGACTAAATGAGCTTTGCATTAGATTTGGCAAAGAGTGTAAGAAAGAATCCAGAAATATTTTATGTACATTGAGAACAAAAGAGTCAGGAGGGGAGGGGAGGGGTGGATAATAGGTCACCTTAAGGCTCAGGTTGGTGTCTGTGTTGAGCCAGAGTAGATAGGAAGATCTTAAACTAATATTTAGTGAATGTTTTTTTAACGCTTGAACTGGATAAGCAGGAGTGGGAGGGGAGGGAGATAACTAAAGATAGCCCAGGACATGTCTGCATCAGTAGTGAAGAGGTCTTAGCAGAGTTTAATTGTATAAAAGTGGATACATCTCCAGATCCAGACCAGGTACATCACAGAACATTGTGGAAATGCCGAAAGGAAATTGTTGGGGCTTAGAGACATGTTTAACTCATTGCTACAGTCAGGAAAAGATCCAGAGGACTGGAAGATGACAAATGTGGTGCTGTTTAAAAAAGGCTGTAAGGATAATTAGGATAAATACAGATTTGTCAATCTAATATCAGTGGTAGGTAAATTGCTGGAGAGGATACAAAGAAATAGAACAGTTGGATAACTAGAGAAAATGAAAGCCTGGATTTCTACATGGGAAATCATGTCTCACAAACTTGATAACATTTTTTGAAGAGATAACAGAAAGGGTAGATGAAGACAAGTCATTTGATATTTTATATATATATATTCCACACTCGCCCCCCTGATAGACTGGTGTGGAAGGTTAGGGCACATGGAATAGGAGGCCAACCAGCTCACTGGGTAAAATAATTGAAGTTATACAGGTTGTTAGTGAGACCACATTTGGAATATTATTTGCCGTTTCTATAAGAATATTATAAACTTGGGAAGGGTACAGAAAAGGTTTATGAAGTTGTTGCCAGGATTACAGAAAATGGGTTATCATGAGAGACGGGAGAAACTTGGCTGATTTTCTTAGAACATAGGAGGATGAGAATGAATATTATTGAGGTCAATAAAATCATGGGAGACATATATAATGTGAATACTGACAGTCTGCTTCCAAGGGTAGGAGAAAAGGCCATAACAAATGTGTGTGGAGTAGGATTTAGAAGGGACGTGAGGGGTACAGTTCTTCACTTAGAGGGTGATGGGAATGTGGAATCAGCTGCAAGACAAAATGATGGAAGCAGATATGTTAGTTTCCTTTCAAAGACACTTGGATAATGTCAGGGATGGGAAGGGATTGGGTGGATATGGGTCTAATGAGGGCATCTGGGACAAAAACAGGAAGGCAAGTTGTTTGGCATGGACAAGCTGGGCCTGTGTGCCTGTTTCCATGATGTCTAAATCTGACTCTAGGTGGAGGTGTGATAAAGAGAATAACATGACGGATTGCACAAGGATAGAGAGAGGTTGTCAAAAAGGGTAGACAAATAGCAAATAGCATCTCAGACAGGGAAATAGGTATTTATTAATTTTGACAGAAAAATGAAAACTAATTCTAGCCCGTAACTTTGACGATTCTTTTTCTCCAATTGTTGCTACCTGACTTGGTGAGTTCCTCCTGCAGATTGTGTTTATTCCAGATTCCAGCATCTCCACTCTCTTTTGTCTCCCTAATTAAGAACCAATGGTTTGGTTTAAGACCTCAATCAACACTTTCCTTATGCTATATTCTGTCAGACTTTGCTGCTTGATTCCAGTAACATTTCAGCACAGCACAGGCCCTTCAGTCCACAATGCTGTGGGAGAAAAAGACAAGAGTATTGTGTGCAGTTTTGGTCACCCAACTACAGGAAAGGTATCAATAAGATAGAGAGAGTGCAAAGAACATTTACTAGGTTGTTGCCCAGACTTCAGGAACTGAGTTACGGGGAAAGGATAAACAGGTTAGGACTCTATTCCCTGAGCGTAGAAGAATGAGGGGAGATTTGATAGAGGTATAGACAGAGTAAATGTAAATAGGCCTTTTTCTTCTGAGGGTAGGTGAGATACAAACCAGAGGAAATGGGTTAAGGTTGAAAGGGGGAAAGTTTAGGGGGAACTTCTTCACAGAGAATGGTGGGAGTGTGGCACGAGCTGCCAGCTGAAGTGGTGAATGTAGGCTCAATTTTAACATAGGAGGGCTATAGACTTGGTGCAGGTCAGTGGGACTAAGCAAAAAAAAAATGGTTTGGCACAGATTAGAAGGGCCAAAGGAACCTGTTTCTGTGCTGTAGTGTTCTATGGTTTTAATAATTTGGAAACTGATCATTTATAAATAAATTAAATAGGTTAAAAAGCCACTGATGTGTGCTACTGAAAGTTTACAACTTCTATCATGTTACCTAAACCCACCACTACAAGTCCTTCACCACCCTGATCCCATCCCCAGTATGTCAGAACATGTTCCCTAACCTGTAACTCTGACAAGTGCTGCAACAAGAGATGGTGTGAGGTGCTGCCTCAGCAACGTAAAGGATCACCATCACTCTGGCAACACCTCTTCTTGCTGTTACCTTTAGGGTCTGTCCCATGTACATTCTGATTCTCTGATTGTGGTTGAACACTGTATTACAGACATTGTACTGGTTTTCCCCGATACTGTAACGCCTTCCCCTCCAGGATCCTAATAAAGGAGGTATATCCTCCCTTAGTACTACCTTGGAATTGGGCCAACATCATGTAAGATATGACTGTAAGCTTATAGCAATTAAAGCCTATTAATCTCGACTTCTGATCTGTCGGGTCTAACTGATGTCGCTACTATTGGCTGAATAATGGAAAATGATGAGTCAAAATACAGGATGGAGATTGAGAATCTACAACAACAACCTTTCTTTCAATATCATCAAGTCTAAGGAGCCCTATTTTTGATTTTATGAAGGGGAAGTCAAAGGACCACACATCTCTCTGCATTGATGGGATGGAAGTGGAATGGATTAGTACCTTCAAGTTCCTGTGTCCAGAAGACCCCCCTCCTGGAGCCAGCACATCGAGGCAACCATAAAAGAAGGCATGCAATGACTCTACTTTCTCAGAAGTCAGAGATTTGTCATGTTATCAAATACTTTATAAAACTTCTGCAGGTGCACTGTGGAAAGTATGGATGCATCAAAGCCTGATTTGGGAATTCGACTATTCAGGAATATAGAAGGCTCCAGAACTTACCAAACATAGCCAGGACCATCACAGTCTCCAATCTCCTATCCATTGAAGACATCTATATGAAATGCTGTCTTAAGAAAGCAGCCAACTTCATAAAGGACCCCTCCCCCTGTCCCATCACCTTAATCACAACCTCTTCTCACTGCTGCCTGCAGGAAAATAACACAGAAATCTGAAGTTCAAGAACAGTTTCTTTCCAATGGCTGTCAGCTTCTTGAATTTCCCCTTGTTACACTAATCAGGGTCTGCACTGACACCACGAAAGGACTGACTACACTATTATAAAACCACTATTTTTCTTCCACCTTTATAACTGTGAATATTTATTATATATTTATTTTTTGTATTTATTATCTCTTTTTAATTTAATTAAATATATGTTATTGTAGATTTGTTTACATATCTGTTTGATTGCAGCAAGTATCAATTTTGGTACTCACGCACATTGGTTAATAAACTTATTTTTCATTCTCTGATAATAACAAATACTAAAATCAAGTTTATTGTCAATGCACTGAGCTACAGAGAGAAAGTTTATTTTGTTTCCATTCCAACTGTATTGTACAACAATAGAAATACATTACAGGGTGCAAAATTAGAGAGAGAATAAATTCAAACAGAGCAAAAGCAACATTATTTTCCAGTGTGAATTTTTAAAATGTACACAGTAACAGACCATTTTGGCCCACGAGTCCGTACTGCCCAGTTTACACCCCATTAACCTACACGCCTGGTTCATTTTAAACAGGGGGAGGAAACTGGAGCCACCAGAGAAAACCAATGCAGACATGGGGAGAACATACAGACAGTGCTGGGTATGAATCCCGGACCGGTCCTGATCACTGGCTCTGTAAAGGCGTTGCACTAACCGTTACGCCAACTTCAAGTTCATTCAGGAATCTGATAACGGTGGGAAAGGAACTGTCCATGAATATGGCATTGCACAATCTCTTACTTGTGAATCTTCTTCCCACTGTTAGAGGGAAGAAAAGAGAGTGGCTGTGGATGGATCACTCTTAATATGTTGGCTGCTTATCTGAGACAGTGAGAGATGTAGATGTATTGGTAATGTATTGCCACTAGTTTTGCACCCATGATAATGCTACATTGTACAAGCAAGCAATCCATTGTGATTGAGCAGCACAAGCCACACCAGGAAAATTCAAGAACATGGTGTTTATTGTATAAGTTATATTCAAATAAGAAATAAGAAGAGAAAATTGTGCTTGTAACAATTATTTCACAAATGTAGAGGTCAAGTTGTCCATCTGCAGTTACATAATGTTGACATTCAGATATTCTCCATGTTCAATGCAAAGACACCAAGAAATCATTGCTGATACATGTTGTCACATGAGCAATAGAGAACCAGTTAGAAAGGAGGGACTTCTTCACTGCATCATTCTGCCTAACTGCAGTGTTCCAAATGATAAATTTCTGCAGTTTCACTGAGTATCTTTAGTGGAACTTCTGTGTGCATGCACAAATAAGAGCATGTTAAAACTAAATAATCAGAACTTAAGGAAAATGCAAATGAAATCTTGTAAAAAAAAATCATTATAACATTGTTCTCTCTTTGTCCTCAATATCTGCATTTTGCTCTTTTATTTGTTTCCATTGATTTTTTTTCTTCCATCTGATTTTCTTTGATGGAATAATTTTCTCTCCTTAAGTGGATAGCACAGTTTGGTCGATGGAATAGACACTGAAATATTGTCATTAGATGAATATGCCAGTTATAAACATCCAATTGCTGCTTTTCCTTCATACTTGTGATGAAGAGAATTGTATATCACTGAACAAACATCACAATATAAGCACAGTATTTCTAGGGTACCTAGGAAATTAACACACCCTCTAAAGGGTGCAGTCACATCAACAACATTAGAACCAATTACATTATGTTTCAGGATGTGACATACCCTGGTTTTTCACTTATGTCACTACTAAATACAGTTTCATGATTCCAGATGTGAATAAACTTGTTTTTGCAAGTGGAATGATGCAGTCTTCAGAAGTAATGCCATTTCTGGTAAATTTAAGATGATTATTATGAGGTATTTAAGGTTGGATTAGGACCATTTTATGATTTTTATCATTTAATGGTATTCCAAACATTCCCAACTCAGGGAAAACATGGCAAACCAAAAATTTGGGACTCTATTCTATTATTCTGGAGAGAAAATGTGTGCACTGTCTTGAATTGTCACCAGATTACATTTCTCAAAATTTATCAGAGCATTCTCACTGTACTTGACTGACATTTTCCTTTGACTCCCCCCCCCCCCCACCCCCTTCCCCACCAATCATCTTTCAGGATCTTCTGATAAATTTCAGGATTATTATGACTTTACCAATGGAAATGGAATGCCTCCATAAAGTACAAACCTGTCCTCCTGGAAAATAACATTCTTCTTCTTTATCCTATCTCTGTACCAGTGGCCTGACTATCGTGTGTCAGTCAGCTCAAATACTGACATTTACCCAGAGATGATGCAATCAGACTCAAATCAGAGCTGCTTTAGTGGTCTGCTCAGGCCATTTGCAATCTTCCACATTTAATAGACAAACATTTAAATGGACAAGGAATTATATGGTTCTAATGCAGGCAAATGGGATTATTGTGGATGGGCAAACAGATGGCATGGATATGGTGGGCCAAAGGGTCCACTTCTGCTCTTTTATTGTATGACTACACCAATGTTATACAAAGTAAATTGGGCCCATTGAAGTGGTAATAAGGAGATGCACTGGAGCAGGATACAAGGAATTAATTGAATTCAATATGGATGATTTGATTTGTAAGTTTTATTTTTGTGATGGCTTTGATTTCTATGTGGTGGACAAGTAGAGATCATAATGGTTAATGAGAGAGAGAAGAGAAGGTGTGGGGCAGCTGAAATATATGGAGCTTACTTGAATTATATTTTTTGAGATTTACAGATCTAGTCCTTGATGCCAAAGCCATCTAAGACCGTCTCTCTCTGCTTCTTTACCACTGTCCTGTGTGTGCTCCTGCTGCACAGCTGCTTGTAGTATAGCTGGAGTAAAGGCTAGGCCCTCAGAATTTAAACTCTGGCAAACACAGAGACAAATGTGGGAAGGGTGGTGAACACAGCTAAGGATGTTGTATTTAAATGCACTCAATGTCTGACACAAGGTAGGTCAGCTTAAAGTGCAGTTAGTAATTGGAAGCTGCGACATTGTAGGCATAATGGAGATGTGGCTGAAGGAGAATCACAGCTGGGAGCTAAGCATCCAAGGATGCACATTCTATTGAAAAGGCAGGCAGGTGGGAAGAGGAGGTGGGGAGGCTCTGTTGGTAGAAAATGAAACCAAATCCTTAATGACAAGGGAAATATGATCAAAGGATGTAGAATCCTTGCAGGCAGAGTTGAGAAAATGCAGGAATAAAAAACACCCTGATAGGAGTATTATACTGTCATCCAAATAACAACTGGGATGTAGGGTGCAAATTACAACAGGAGTTTGAGAAGTCGCACACAAAAAAAAGAGAATGCAATAGTGGTCAAGGAAGAGTTCATTATGCAGGTAGACTGGGGAAATCAGGTTGATTCTGGCTCCCAAGGAAAGGAATCTGTGGAATGCTAATGAGATGTATTTTTAAAGCAACTTGTGGTTGAGCTCATGAGAGAAAAGGCAATTCTGGATTTGGTGCTGTGCAATGAACTGGATTTTATTAGGAAGCTTAAGGGAAAATAACTATTAGGAGGCAGTGACCACAATATGATAGAATTCACCCTGCAGTTTGAGAGGGAGAAGATTACAATTGAGTAAAGGTAACTATGGAAGCATGAAAGAGCTGGCCAAGATTGATTGGAAGGGTGTGGTGTATTGTGTTCAACTAACTTCAGTGATTGGAAAATTTCTGGAGTCTGTTGGTAATGAGGAGGTTTTAGGGTACATGGAACCACAAAGTAAAGTAGGCTGAATTTAGCATGTTTCCTCCAGGGGAGGTCTTGCCAAACAAATCTGTTGAAATTCGTTGAGGAAGTACAGGCAGTATCCAGGTTACGAATGAGATCCATTCCTAAGTCTGTCTTTTAGTCGAATTTGTTGGTAAGTCAGAACAGGTGTATATGGTTCTTATTTAACATCAGTTAGTCAAATGTTTGTCTTAGTATATAGTATAAATTTTACCTTTCTATGCATGTAAAATTACTGGAGTCAATTTCTTGAAGTAGACATAAAGGGAGGTTTAGAAACATAGGATACTATAGCACAGAAAACAGGTTATTTGGCCCTTCTAGTCTGTGCTGACCATCATCTCCCTAGTCCCACTGACTTGCTCCTATCCATAACCAGGCCTCTCCCATCCATGTACCTATCCAATTTATTCTTAAAACACACAATCAAGCCCAGTCATTCCACACTCCCACCACTCTCTCTGAGTGAAGAACTTTCCCCCAATAATCCCCCTAAACCTTTCCCCCTTCATCTTAAAACTATGACCTCTCGTACCTGTCTCCCCAATCTTTTCGCATCCACCTCTCAAAATCTTGTAAATCTCTCCCTTCATTTTTCTTCACTCCAAGGAATAAAATTCTAAGCTGTTTAATCTTTCCCTGTAACTCAACTCCTGAAGACCCAGCAACATCCTAGTAAATCTTCTCTGAACTCTTTCAATCCTATTGATATCCTTCCTGTAGTTAGATGCTCTTTTATCTCTCATCATAAATGGCCTTGTAGCAGCTGAGGCCCTCAGTAACTGTACGGTAAACTTCGGTGAACGTCTTTGTATTAAGATCTCGCTACTCTAACTTTTCCAATAAGGAAAAAGGCTTTAGCTGACTCTTACATCAAAACCCTTTTCAGTTCTGGAATTTTTAGGTCCCAGTCTTCTTCAAGTGCTATCATCCACAGCTCTAGTTCCATAAGGTCTTTCCGATAGCTTTATTATTTCCACTTTATTTTCATTTGTGATCGTCTTCCTTTTCTTTGATGCATCACTTCTTGCATCGGATTTACGCTTTGGCAACATGGTAACAAGGGTAAATAAGAGAACAATTTAAGCTAAATACAAAGTTACCCACTCAACACAATGTTAATGGTAATGTGATCTGACTTAAAATAAAGGACGGTGTTCTCCTTCCTCAAGCTAATGGATCAATGAAGCTGCACGTAGTCCGCTTGTTAAGTGTGAGTTGTCCGTAAGCTGGACATTCTTAACTCGGGGACTTAATGTATTGAGCAGAACAAACAATGGAGAGGCTGTGGATGTTGCTTACTTGGGTTTCCAGAAGGCCTTTAATAAGGTGCTACACATGAGGCTACTTAACAAGGTAGACACCCATGGTATTACGGGGAAGGTAATAGAATGGATAGAAGATTGGTTGAATGGTAGAAAACAAAGAGTGGAAATAAAGGGGGCCTTTTCTGGCTGTGTTCCTGCCAATGACGAGTCGTGTTCTGAAAGGGTTGGGTTGAAATACTATTTTTCATGTTGTATATAAATGATTTAGATGATAAAATTAATGGCCTTGTGACTCTTTGAAAATTATACTAAGATAGCTGGAGGGGCAGGTATTATTGAGGAAGCAGGAAGTCTGCAGAGGGAAGAAGAATATGCAAATAAGTGACAGGTAGAGTCTAATGTAGGGACGTGTATGATCATGCACTTTGGTAGAAAGAGTAGATTATTTTCTAAATGAAGACAGAATCCAGAAAGCAGAGATCAAAAGGCCCTTGGGAGTCTGAATGTAGGATTTCCTAAATGTTAACTTGTGAGCCAAAAGGAAGGTAAATGCAATGTCAGCATTCATTTCAAGAGGACTGGAATATAAAGGCAAAGATGTAATGCTGAGGCTTTGTAAAGCATTGGTCAAACCACATTTAGAGTATTATTAGCAGTTTTGGCCCTCGTATCTGAAAAAAGATATGCTGGTGTTGAAGAGGGTTTGGAGGATATTTTCAAAAATAATCCCAGGGATGAGAAGGGGCATTTGGTGGCTCTGGGCCTGTATTCTCTAGAGATTAAAAGAATAAAAGGGGATCTCAAAACATTGAAAGGACTGGATTGAGTGAGCATGGAGAAGCTATTTCCAGCAGTGGTAGTGTCCAGATCCAGAGGGCCTCTGAATAAAAGGGTGCGCCTTTTGAACAGTGATGAGGAGAAATATCTTCAGTCAGCAGATGGTGAATCTGTGAAATTCATTGCCACAGAAGCCAAGACTAATAGGCCCTATATTACGAAGGGAGTCAATAATTAAGGGGAGAAGGCAGGAAAATCAATTGGAAAGGAAAAATACATTGGCCTCAATTGGAATGGCAGAGTAGGTTTGATGGAATGAATGACCTAATTCTGATCCTAAGTCTTATGGTCTTAAGGCATACTTCAACCCATAAATATGGTCTGCATGTGGCTATCATTTTGGAGCTTTAAGAGCATTTGTAGTGCCCAGAAAAGGATACATATGGATTTCAAGTTGATTGAATCTGTTATTTTTCCAAAAATCATTGCTACAAACCTTATTTAACATGTGCCTGTGGCATCATTAGTGAGTCAATTTATTAGCTATATCTCGGATCTTAAAATACCCCATGACTTTTCTATTTACTGGAGAACCTACTTGCTGCATTTTATGTCTCCTTTCATTGATATCATGCATCTTCACTTGTTTCCTTCTATTGTTTTTCCTTTGTTTCACAACCCCTTTGTTACATTTGACCTCTATCTGCCTGCTAATTTGTTTTGATTCCCTCAGGTTTGACTTCTTTAATGTTTGCTGCTGACCCCACCCCTCCCCTCCTCTACATTTACCTGTGTGATCCAGTCTTTTCTTTCTATCCTTCTCAGGCTTTTCCATTCTCACTCATTTCTGATCTCCCCATATGAGAAAACAAAACTGCATGATGAATGCAACATCAGGTACAGTTTTTTTTTCATTTTACTTTATACAAACTAATCACCCACTCACAACAAAAAAGTTCAAAAACAGTTCAGTAGTCTACAGTAGGCCAACGACCAGGAAGTAAATAATATACTGTTCACAATCTTTTGTGGAAAGGTGAGGATTTGGGGATTTTTACTGGACCAAAATAAAAGCTTTTTATTTAGCATTTTTGACAATCTTGGTGCATCTCTACATAATTTACAGCCAAAAGTACAACTGAACTGTAGTCACTATTGCAATGTATGAACTACCAGTATCAATGTAATGGCACAGATTCATTCCCATAAACGTATGCAGAAAATCAACTGCTTGAACAAAGAGCACAGCAGTATACAAGAAAAGGTTTGAGAACAGATATTGTCAGTTGAAACCAAAGAGGATCTGAATCTGACTCAAAGTATATTTACCATCTACTTCACTGTCTTGTATTTGTCAGGTTATAGTTAAATGTACTTTCCTGGGGGAAAAAAAAACCTCCACATTTTGACATGTAGCATTGTTGTGCTTTGTTTCTTCCTAGCTATACCTATTTATAATACAATATAAAAGAGTGCATGACCAAGAATAAGGTTCAGTTAATTTGAATCAATCAATCCAAACTGCTTACATTTGCTCACGTAAAACAGGGTCAAGTGAAAAAAATATTGTTGCAGGGTGACCGAGCATCATGTCATGAAGGCTTTATCGGAATAAGCTAAATCAGTCACTGATAGTACATATTGAGAGCATGTGTGTATCCACGGATACTCAATGACAGGCTGCCTGGGAGAAAAAAAAGAGGATGGCAGTGGGTCCAAAGGAAAATTCTGCATGATTGTAATGTACCGCATGTGTTACTGATGGAGATGTGTGTCGTAGCTGAATGCCAACAATTACCCCTGCTTCAAGAAAGAAGCATACAGGAAGAGGACTGCTAAATGTATGTAAAATGTCATTAGAGAGTGGAAATAGCTTGGTAATCCACTGAATTTTTTTCTCTCCTATCATGAATGAATACTTAAGTTCAAATGCAACTTAGCATAAAGGCTGACACATAGCGCAGTCACATACAGGAGGAGACTCATTTAAATTAATATGTACAGCAGCATTCTGATGTGATACCATTGCTTCAAGCAACAAATGTTTATTGAAACTTCGAACAAATATACATGTGATAGCTTTTAGAACAAATTAATTAGAAGTAATGCAGTATTTGAATCTACCATGCAGTAGGCTGAATGGGGCTAGGTGTCATGGCTTGCATAGAAACCAGTCTCAGTGACTGCTCTTCATTCAGTTTCCATCAAGCCTGAGGGAAAATGCTAAAGGTCTGTTCTCAGCTATGGTTTTTAAAGAACCAATTAATAACAAGGATGGGTACTACTTTTAATGATTCAAGAGCAAATAATGCATACGATTCAAAATGACAGATAACAATTACTTAACCTTCTGGTTTTTATAATTGCTCTCCTCAAGACAACAAAAGGACACCATAGTCAGACAATCCATCACCTTTCTCCGAGGACTACCACTCTAATAATTCAATGATCCTGGATCTATTGCGATCGAAATTTTGATCCATTGTTCGCCTTATCCGGAGCCAGAGACGGACACTTTGTAAAATATCATTAATGGATGGGAGAGATTATTTTGATTGTCATTCCATCGTAGTAACGTGAAGGTGCGAGTAAGTCGATGAACTTTAAAAGTCAGCAGACAGAACTACCACAGCATGTAGCACAGCTGCTGAATCAGATGGAAAATGGCGGGATGCAGTGAGCTCTTCTTTGTCTAGGCTGCAGGCATATTCTGACATGAACAAGGACAAGAATAAAGACAAATTTGGTTGTCCTCAAATGAGCATCCTAGATTTCTAAAGACTCAGGAATTTAATGACAAGACTAACCCATTACATCTGATATGTTTCTCTTTACCAAAGGGCTACATTCTTGTAGCACTGAATGCATAAAAAGAAGCCTTCAGAAATTATGAAATGCCCCCGGTAGGTTTTCGCTATTGTATTTAATGTAAGGCTCCCATATTTGTTCGAATATTTCAATATTATTTCTTAAACTATATGTTATTTTTTCTAATGGAATACATTTATTCATTTCTATATACCATTGTTGTATTTTCAAATTATCTTCCAATTTCCAGGTTGACATAATACATTTTTTTGCTACGGCTAGAGCTATCTTAACAAATCTTTTTTGTGCATCCTCCAGACAATCATTACCTAAGTTGATGGAAGGAGAAGGAAAGAAAAGAATGGACTCAGTAGAATTTCTGGTGTATTTTTGTTGAGTGACAACATTGTCTGACTGGTTTAATATATCCTAGATTGTATACCTTAAATGGATGGGAGGGGGTGGGTTGGGAGGAGGGAGGTGGGGGGGGGGGGGAAATGTCACTGTATATGTGTGAAAAGGAAAAAGTGTGTATCATGGCTAATGTGATTTATGGTGTGAAAAAAAAAAATTATGAAATGCAATTTAAATTCAATTTGATTTTCCTGGCTTACTTTTTTTGATGTTGGTTATTAGATCCTAGTTTGAGTATTTTGTGAGATTTACTTTGTCTGGAATGTGCTGTATATTGGTAAATCATAGTTCCTAAGATTTACTTGGATATCTGCGTTATATAAATGCCAACAGTTCCAACACAGTGACTATTTACAGGGTTCATTGTGAGGGAGTACATTGGCAATGTTAGTGTCTGCAGGAAAATTGTGAGTAATTAATTATGTAATTCAGCTTGCAAATGATGTCAGAGCTGCTAAAGTTACTTTCATGTTGTAGCTTTCATCCTAATTCTTAATTTCACACAAGTAAACATGTGTTCAGTGTTTGAAAATAACTTTTCCAATCAATGATAGCTAAAAGAATTACCAGCTAGAATGCAAGTTATGTGGTAAACCACTGTGTGTATATATTTATCTGTTTGAACACCCCCATTGGCTGACTGTACCTGTGGCTCCACCCATAGGCACCAGAATAAAGGTGTCTGTTCCACATCCCCCTCCCCAGTACAGAACAGTTGAGCAGCATGGATGTGCCTTTGTTCTAAAGCTAATAAAAGCCTATTGGTTTGTTCAAGTTCAGTCTTTTGGAGTAATTGATGGTGCATCAAGTTCTGATAGTTGTTGCTACAAAGATCAGGGCTTTTGAAATTTCTTCTAATGTTGCTACAGTCTATAGAGTGGCTGCCAGGTGCTTGTGTATTTGGGCTTGACCTGAAGATTCCACAAAAGCCAGCTTTTGTCAGACTTGGATCCATTTGTAGATATTTCCCTGCAGCAAAGCAGGGAAAATATGCTGGGAACAGGCAACAAAGACAAGCTGCTGGATGATGAAGAAGGAGAAACTTGCTCTCCAGAGGTTATATGCACCCTTTGTCTTTAGGAAGAAATTCTCCTCTCAACCCAATTGATAAGGTATCTAGGCTTCAAGATGGCTGTTTTTTCTGGAATTCCCTGCAGACTTCAGGACAAGATCACTCAGGGCAAATGGATGACCACAATGTCTATGCATTTCAACAAGATTCCCCAATTTTCATTAATCCCCTCCACGTCTCTCTCCTTCCCTATCTGCCTGTTTCCTTTCCTCTTGCTCCGCACCACTTCCCTTCCTTCTCCTATCAGAGCTATCTTCAACCTTCTCTCTGTCTTTCCTCAACTATTTTTAATCTTCTACCTTTCCACTTGTATCCACCTATGACCTTCTACCTGTCACCCTGTGCTCCTCTTCCTTCCTCCTTCCCTACACCTCCTCCCCACCTTTTTAGTCAGGCCTGTTTTTGCAGATACCCGACGAAGGGCCCAGGCCCAAAACATTGGTTACCCTTTACTTGCCATGAATGCTGCATGATCGGCTGAGTTTCTCCACTACATTTGTGTATTTATCTCCTTCACAGTGTGTGGTGGGAGGGTCTTTGAAACTTTGAGAAAGGAAGCTTCTTTACTCTTCTCTATCTCGTGTTTTCTCTCCCCTTCCCTATTTCCTTTGTGGTATCGAAGTGCAGCTCCCGCTCTCTCATGCAATAATATTGTTGGACATTTCCTCGGCTAGAATATACTCAAGAACATTTGACTGCTCCTGCAGCCACTGTACAACACAGCTTTAAAAGGTGAAAGCAGGTTTAAGTATTCTGGGTTAGGTTTAACCAGTGCCAGCCACTCATGAATTTAAGCTTCCTACTGAGGCAGAAACCTATTGAACAATGTAGGTAGCACCATCACGACACTAAAATCATTAGAATAAGCAGGACAAATTTGATTATTTTAATTCCTTTCCTGCATCCAGTTAGAAAGGTGATAGTTAATTTAACATCACTATCCCTGGGCCTTCTATTTTATCCAAGCCTTGGTTGTTTGATAGCCATGTAAGCCAGAGTACACCAACATTCAGTTAATTTTGCATGTCAATTTTGCATGCCCAGGGAAGGCATTAGCATTCTGAAAGATCTTTTACATCCCAGACACACCCTCTTCTCTCTCCTCCCATCAGGAAGAAGGTTTAAGAGTGTAAAAACACATACCGACTGGCTGAAAGACCATTTCTTCTCTTCACCAAGCCTCTGAATGAACCCCTAACAGATTCCTGTCAAAGAGCTCAGACCTGAAAGGTCGATTGGTTTTTACTTCCTATGGATGCTGCATGACCTGTTGAGTTTCTCCAGCATTTTTGTGTACTGTATTTGCAATGCAAGATCTGATCAGTTACACTGACATCCAAGGCGAGCTCTAGCACAAATATGTTTGGAATGATGAGGCTGGGAGCGGCAATGACCAAAATAGTTAGTCATTTTGCAGTTGCAGTACATAACATACTCAGCATAATACACCAGAATCTCTAAGCAATAACAGAGAAATGCTTCATGGTGAAGCTGTACTTGTAGCTTGAAAACCACAACATATACAAAGGGCCTCACTGTGGCACAGAATATAGGCAAACAAAGAGGCTACGTTCTGCACTGTTTCACTTCAGGAGTCATGAAGCGTGGCTGTGTGACTAGAACAGACTGGTTTCGGATGGCTATAGTATTTCTAATGAAATGCATTTCAGCGGCTTTTGTCTTGTCCTCCCTGACTGAGGTTCAGACGGGATTACTGGAGCAACATCAAGGAGAAAGCAATGATGCTCAGCTGCATGCCTGACTTAACACTATTGCTAAGATGCAAGGATGTTAATCCTTGTGAGCACAAATATTAAAAAGGAATGTTGTTAGAAATTTCCTGGTTGGAAAGGACAAATTCAGTTTATTCACAGGGACTAATATGGGAATACTTAAAACAGTGATCGCCACAAGACCAAAAACTTTATGCAAAATTGAATTTTATTGATTTTCACCCTTATAGTTAAGCTGGTCACAATGATTTGCTCACTTGAAATTTATTGAATGTAATTGACATTTTAAAATAATTTTAGCAGTTTTTCTGATCTGACTTAGATTATTCTTCACATGATAGATAAAATCAGAAAACTAAACATTCATGTGAATGTTCTTGAATTTAAGTAGTCTTTTTTATGGTCTGCATTGAAAAGTTACCCTTAAATTGTCTCCAACATTAATTAGCTGGAGAACAATGCGTAAATCCTAACTGCAATTCATGAGTTCTGATTTACCTATTTTCTTTAAATGTGTAGCAGTTAGGTAAAACATGATGAGGGAGATAGTTAGCATTTAGCATTTGTAATCTGTAGTTGAGTTTTTAAACATGATATTAGTAGGTGAGATAAGAAGAAGCTAATGTATGTTGGACATCAGGATTTTTAAAAGGCATTGGAAAAAAACCACCATATAAATGGATGTTACATGAATTAAATGCTCATGGGTTGAAGTGACACTGAGATGACCAGAGTGTATTCATTGAGGTGCCAGAAGAGTTAGTGTTGGGTCTTGAGCTATGCACAATTTAGATAGATGTGAGAAAAGCTGCAGAAAGCTTGGCATTCTCAGTTATTCAATAATTTCAAATGTGAGATGAATTGATATCCAGACACTGGAGAATCAAAGGAAATGAGCAATGGTCAAGACTCAGGGTTAACCATTATCAACATTATTGCATATATCTTATATTGTAATCGTAATCATTGATGGCGCAGGTGTGAGTGACAACATGACCTGTCATTGCTAATATTTCTTACATTCTTTATTTAAATTCTCTCACCCTTCTCGTCACTGAACCACTTTCAAGTTCCCTGACAAATCATGCTCCTACACCTGTCCTCAGAATCACTTCTCCGACTTCTTTATCTTCTATCGTCTTTTGCACCCCAGCTACACATTGTCATCTCACCATCAATGGCAGGGGGTGCGGACCAATCCAGGTGACACCAAAATGACTGTCTTTAATATGTTTGGGCAGTGTTTCAGCAAAAATTTATTAGTTTTTATAAAAATATACCTGTAGTTAATTATAACAATTAATACATTTTTCATAAACCCAGTTTACAATGTATCAATATACCTACAAGGCCAAAGCTCTATCCCAATTTACTTTTTAAACCTTCTAATGCACTCAGAGCTGTCATTATAACCCAATTACAATGACGCTTTCAAATCACAAGGTTTCGTCTGTATACGCTACAGGCACACGCTGTTCTTTTTGTTGCACCTGGTGTTTTTAAAGTTACTGCTTTTGTCAAATTTTCTGGTGTTTTGGCTACAAGCTGACACCAACCCTAGTATTGCCACTGCTCACCACGTTCATACCAATGCTCCATCTTGGAGAATCAACCTGCAGGATAAGAAGTAGCAATCTGCCGAAGTGGAGTGTGACAGCAAACTTTGTTGTGTCACTCAATCACTTTAATGTTCCTTAATAATTGATTTCTGAAAACTATTGCTGAATATAAGGGACACATCTGCTTGCTGATAACATGCTTTGGTGACTTGTATGTATGATGGGGAGATGTAAGAAGTGGTATTAATCAGAACCTGAGCTGCTGTTAGGAGGGAAAATCAGTGAGGGAAGTTAGGAATCTTCAATTTTTAAACATTTTATTTAGATATACAGCACAGTAACAGGCCATTTTGGCTCACAAGTCCGTGCTGCCCAATTTATACCCAATGAACCTACAGCCCTGTTAAGTTTCGAGTGGTGGGAGGAAACCGGAGCCCCCCGGGAAAACCCATGCAGACACGGGGGGAACATACAAACTTCATACAGACAGCGTGGAATTCAAACCCTGGTTCCCATCGCTGGGGCTATAAAGTCATTACACTAACCATTACACCAACCGTGCCTCCCCAAAGAACGTAATGAACATCTACAGTCACAAATTTGATGTTCTTTCTTGATTAGGTGTCCTGACCATAAAGATTACTGCTTGAGTGCCCAGCATCCCACTTTCTCATCACTAACCCTCCACCTAAGGACAAATCTCTATGACCTTGCTTCTTGTCTCTGAGGAGATCAGACTGTAAAGTTTGTGTTTCCCATATGACTTTGTAACCAACGTGCCCTTCCTGTGCATTATCACTTTCTAATATGCACTACACAGTTCATCGCATTCTACGTGCATTAGACACCACTCATCACAAAACTAGTTGAGGTCCCCAGTACATAGCATTTTAACGTGCACTCTCAGCTACAGAGAATATATGTTTTTGTATTCTGGGGAGCATTTGATAGATATTATGGCCAGAAGCTGTCTTCTCAATGAATCAAACAGGCAGGTAGAAGAATAGGTTTATTTCCTTATCCCTTTCTCATTGAAACCTCACACTATTCCTGACAACTGGTGAATTATTTGCTTACTCACCCAACCAAATGGTAACCAAATTCCTTTCTTGTATTGCGTCTGTAAGTTCCACTCAACAGTTTATGGGCAGAGGGGGAAGAATAATTTGCTACTGCCAGTAAAGAAATTGATACTGCGCCTGGTGCAGAGGAAGCCACCCGAGTTTGCATGGGGAGCAGAATAAGTAGAAATGCACTTGAATAATGGCAGGGATAGTGGATTTACTGGAAGCAGCTCATCAATGTAGCATTAGCTTTTAACCATTAGTGTCTACTCATTACTGCATATTTGCATACCTATGAAAATCAACTTGTGAAAAAGCAGCATCAGAACGGTGGAGTGAATGGTTAGCTTTGTGAAGTTTATGGTCAGCATTTCCTCTGGTTTACAAAGTCTGTGCAAGAGCTTGGGGAGTCTTCTGGCAAACTACTATACTCCCTCTACACTCACAACTACATACGATTCCAATTCTGTCTTCAAAGTTGCTCATGACACCATAGTAGTGGACAGGGTGTCATATAAAGATGAATTGGAATATGGGAAAGAGACTGGAAGCATTGTGCCAAGAGAACAACCTCTCTCTCCCAACATCAGTAAGGCAAAGCAGATGATCACTCACTTCAGGAGAGGTGGGAATATCCACACCCCTGGCCACATCAATGGTGCTGGAGTTGAAATAATCGATGGCTTTAAGTTCCTAAGAATAAATATTCCAGGGATGCAATGATCAAGAAAGCACACCAATGCCTCTACTTTCTTTGAAAACTATGGAAGATCGGCATGTCCCCTTCCCCTCAACAACTTCTACGTGTGCACCATCAAAAGGATACCTACTGGATGCATTACAGGATGGTATGGGAGGAACTCTGTTCAAGGTCCAAAGAAACTACAGAAGGTAATGAAAGCAACTCTGAACATAATAAAACCCATGGACTCCATCAACATCGCCTGCTGCCCAGGAGAGGTAATCAAGGTTCTAAAAGATCTTGCACACACAGGACACTTTCTTCTTTCTCCTCCCATTGGGAAGAAAATGTAAGGGTGTGAAACACACACACCGAAAGACAGTTTCTATCCCTGCAATCATCAGGCTTTTGATTGAACCCCATAACACCAATCCTTGATTGGTGTTGACTAAATGATTTTTTTTTCATTGTAATCTTGTACTCTGTAAATTGTCCTCTATACATGGCTGTATTTAATACCAGAGATAACCTGTTGGTCTGTTTGTCGAAGGACCCTTCTCACTGTATTACCTAGTTTGCGACAAATAAAAGTAAAAATTTCACTGCTCTAACAAGGCCCCTGCAAACTGAATGACAGTGACACTGTGTAAATGAGGCTGGCAGCCCTCATTCAATATGATCTCCACATCTCCCACTAGATATCAATTGGTGCCCTTGCTGGATAAGGGAGCTCAACTACACATCAACACGTCACAGTACTCACTGGAGTGCAGACAGGCTGACAATGACCACAGCTCCTTGACCACAACTCAGCAGCCTCCCACTTCTTGAGCTGCATGGTGTTGGAAGGATCCATTCAATAATAGGCACTGAGAATGATCAAGGATACTGCACAGATGAAGTTGGGAGAGATGGGGTGAGGAGACAACTAGGGGAGTGAGTGAAAAGCAATACTGGAATGGGCAGTAAGAATAGGGATGGCAGATGGAAGCAGTAGAACCTGATTAGGGCGAGGTTTCCCTAAAATTGGAAAATTCAGTGTTCATACCATTGGATCTGAGGTTTCCCATGTTGAATATGATATGCTATTCTTCAAGTTATTTTTTGGGTTCACCCTGCCAACTATTAATGGTAAATTATTTGTTAACCTTAAATATGAGATTTTCTCATCCCAAGGTATGCAAACTTCTGAAGCAAAGCAGAATGTTTAGTTAGATTACATATCTCATCGAAAGCTGTGCAGGACTGAGGGACTTAAATAGGCTAATCTTCAGTTCCTGAGTTCCTGTCTCAATCTTCATTTCAAATCTCCAAGTATTTGCAACCTTGGAGCTGTGGTTTCTATCTTCCTCTCATTGCAACTGAGCTGGTTAGTGAAGTTATACCTATTGCCTTAAACCAGTTAGCCTGCCTCTCAATGGTCTTTGTGAAACAGACTGGTATTGAAGAGAATGTGTCTCTGTCAAAAATATTCTCATTTCAATAAGCTTTTTAGATTTCTCCACCCTTCCCCCTTCGGCTCTTCACCTGACTGCCTGTCATACTTAGATTTCTTTTCATTTGTTTTATGAGTGATGTATCACGATGATTTCTTTTTGTGACAATGAGTATTTATAACTAATGATAAGTTTCTGTACCATGTCATCTACCATCTCTTAATTTTCAAAGTTCCAATGAAATTTGTAATTGGAAGAAAGCTGTAAGAAATCTTTGAAAAATCACCAGAATTTTAGAAAAATGTTTCTCATTACACAGAAATGATTTGAAACATCATAATAAAGTGCATAAAGAGCTCTACTTAGCCCAAATCTTTTTAATATTTTCCTACATCTTCATAGTTCTGTTTGAGTAAAATATTTCAAGTGGAAGAGATATCAAATCGACAATAGGTATGTCAACACTTGCTGTTTTCAGTTGTGCGAACGTTGCTTCAGAGTGTGATGAACCATTACCACATTAGCCATGGTGTCTGCAAATAATTCTGTCACCTATTTTTCTGATTCCTGTCTGCACTTGAAAACTTTATATCCATTTTAGAGTTACAACTTGAAATCTAGGAGTGGCTGAACCTATGCTTCTCTGTATATTTGTGGGCTCTTTGACAAATCATTACTGCCCATATTTTCTTGGAGAATGTATGTCTTCAACAGGCAGATACGGAGGGAAATCATTTAATTCTGTACCTTAAGAAAATTATCTCAAACTGATTGTTTACAATCTTCTGATAAAAATAAAAATTGCAGGCATATATTATCACAGAACCAACTGTTCATCTGACCCAATGCTAAGGGATCGTTTGCCTTGGAATGAAACCATTATGCAAGCATACATGACCATTAGAATGTCTTGCCTGTGGTTTCATACAATAAGGAAGATCAGTCAGTGAAAGCCCTTATGGTTCATGGATAGTGTGGAATCACATGTGGAGTCTAGAGTGCCATAAAGACATAAAACGTGCCTTCCACAAATCCACACACCCAAACTGCTCATTGCTTTCCAGTTAGGAAGATGGAGATGAAATTTTCCTTCCCTTGCTTGTCTCAAATATAGTACATCCTATGAATTGCCTCCTAGGGAAGATAGTAGATACCACTGTCTGGGTATATCCTAAGACCCTTGTTCACAGAAGTACTCTGAAGAACATACAGTTCATGGTATTTCTCTGAAATGGAATCCACTCAGTTCCACCCACCTTTTCTTCGCCCATGTTCCTTGACATTGTATTCCAGTTTGAATTATCCAATTCCCTTTTACTGGGATTGAATGATTCTGCTTCTACTATACTTTCAGGGCAGTGAGTTTCAGATCAGAACCACTCTCTGCATAACAAAACATCTCCTCCTATCCGTCCTTCCCTTTGGTCCTTCACTTGGAATCTATGTCCCCTGGAACTACCTGCTAATGGAAGCAATTTTTCTCTGCTTAGGTTATCTAAAATTGTCATAACCTTTCAAACCTCTATCAAATCTCCTCCAACTGTCTTTGCTTCAAGGAGAAAACTATAGTTCATCATTGCGACATTATAGCTGAAACCCTTCAGTATTCAGATGATTTCTTTCTGCTATCTCTAGAACTTTCCATTCATTGGTAAAGTGTAGATTCTAGAACTCTGTGTTTATCTCACTTCCAATCTTTTTTTTGCCTCTTTGTAGAAAGTCTTTCTTTTCCCAACATGATCTGCCTCCATCAGTCTTATACACATAGATCCAGGTATTCCTGCTCCTGCACACACTTTACAATTGCACTTTTTAGTTTATATTCAGAATTAGAGTAATTTTACCCTTTACAGGCAGGGTATTTGAAGCATGGAACTCTTCCTATCTGCTTGGGGGTTAGTCAAGTCTGTTGTCAATGCTTTTGAAAATATTAACCCCTGGGTGAATTGTTGCTTGAATAAGTTGAATTAAAGGAGTGGCTCTCAGAAAAGTTTCAGGGATGCATTATTTTCCCTGGTGATTTCTTTCTCTTCTTTCAGCTCCTCTGTGAGGAAGTCTTTCCTTTGACCCATCTGTTTGTGAGTATAATGGATGCCAGCAGCATTGCTATTTAGGCAAAAGGCAATCCTTTTCCTTTGGTTTCTCCATATGTTGTTCTAAGATTTACATCAGGGATTTTCAGTCTTCTTCAACTGACTCTTCAATATACCTGCAAGCAACTGATGATCATTTTAAATTACATGGAACCATACACATTCCTGATGTCCAACCTAATCTACTGCATTCACCGTATTTGGTGAGGCCTCCTCAACATCAGTGAGACCAAATGCTGATTGGATGATTGCTTCACGGAACCCACTCTATCTGTGGGTCTAAACTTCATTTCCCAGTCGCCAGTCATTTCAGTTTTCCTCAGCATTCCCACTCAGTCATTTATATCCTTGGCCTCATCCAATGTCAGGCCAAACATAAACCTGAAGAACAACACATCCTAGACCTCCTGGATATCCTTAAACATGAACATTGATTCTTCCAATTATAGGTAATTCCCCCCTCCCTATCTGGTCTCGCTGTTTCCACCTTTACTTTCTCCTGTTCATACACTCTAACACTCCCCTACCCCCAAAATGGTCTCCCACTCTCTGTCTCTCCATCTCTCCCATCTTCTGTTCAATAACCTATCTCATAGCCCCTCCCCAGTTTCTTTCTCCCTCTTTTTTTCTCCCCTCACCCTTGATATCACATTTTCCTACCTTATTCTTGATAAAGGATCCAAACCTGAAATGTTGACTTATCATTTCTACCCATGGATCTGCCTAACCTGCTAAGTTCCTTCAGCAACTCATGGTTTGCTCAAGATTCGATCATCTGCAGTTTTTAGGTTTCTCATTTTTTTTCTGCTTTCCTGATGTTCTTGTCCAGAGGGAGTGTAATTGGATTTATGAGTCTATTTCACTAGATGGTTGGGGAGGAATTCTGATGGAGTTGTCAATTGGGCATTGTGCCAGAAATAGAGGACTCCTGTGTAATCCATGTGGTAAATATCTGCTTACGTTACATATTGAACCATAGAACTGAAGCTTTTTTTCTCATTTTCTTGCTTAAATATTGTGATTGTTTAATGAGTGATAAAATGCTACAACTCAATCACACAACTTGAAACTATGCTGTGCAAAGGAACTATCCAGCCTTGATGTATGTTGATATAAATTCTATAGCACTGTACAGGTATTATGTGCGTTTTAGACCTGGAAGTTCCATTATTATCAGATTACCATTAGCCATGTTTCATAATGCAAGGCAAGATCTAA
This sequence comes from Narcine bancroftii, assembly GCF_036971445.1. Classification (NCBI taxonomy): domain Eukaryota; kingdom Metazoa; phylum Chordata; class Chondrichthyes; order Torpediniformes; family Narcinidae; genus Narcine; species Narcine bancroftii. Next base: position 309,910,333 of record NC_091470.1, on the reverse strand, counting down.
ATATTGCTTCAGGAAATCTTTTTTAATGCTTTCTACAAATGGGTTGAAAAATACTTTTGACAATGTTTTGACTGGTTTAAGAAGATTAATACCCTTCCCAATTAAAATATTGCCTCAGTGCCAAGCTCATAGCTGCTATTAAGTGTTGTTGGACATGAAGTGCTTGAAGGTTTTGTTGGTAGAGTGGCAATGAGGTTAGCTGTTATCTCCATCATTTGTTAATCATATATCCTGATCTTCCAATCAAGATAATTGTTCGCTACTTCTATTATTCCACCCTTTTAACAGGTGTCTCAATTTCCTTTTATTATTCCCTTCGATTATCTTTTTCTGCATTTTGTTTGTCCTTTTAAGCATCACATTTAGTTCCCATCTTGTTACCACATAACCTATTTTCTATACTGATAATTAGATCAAACTCAATCATATTTCTTTGTCACTAATTGATCTATTATTTAAACTACTATTCTCTCTTTTCTCGCTTGATTTTTATTTTTAATTTTATACCTATCCTCTTCACCAAAAGCCTTCCTGAAAGAATGAAAGTCCTGCACTGAATTCTGTAGTCCCATTTCTTTCCCATATTCCATAGGTCCATTCACCCACACATTTCTTTCTCCAGCTTACTTATTCTGCATTAAAAACCTGACTCCCATCCATCTCCTTCAACCAGTTATTGCAAGCTTTAGAATAAGAAGCAGAATTCCAGTGAATGTATTGCAAAATGGAACATCATATTTCATCTCATTCACAAAATTGTAATGTTTATCAAAGTTTCAGATAGAAAACTCCAGTATGAATTAATTCCATTAAGTTTCCCTCCATAAGACTATGATTACTCCAAAGACGTTAAACAGAGTTGTAGACCTAGATATTCCAGATGCTAGGTGAGTCAGTGACAAAATAATTTTTCTTCAAGGGATCTGCGATATTTTTGACCCATTACATTGTCCGTGTCTCCAAATTCTTCTGGAAAGCACAAATCACTGCTAGTTAGGGCCTGAGCTTGCTACTAGGTTTGACAGTGGTCTTCAAGCACTCTTTTCCTTAGTGGGTCAATGCTGCACTGATCTGTGGTGGTGAATTGCATCATTAATGTCTATTTTTCCTGAGAGTGTATGCAAAATGATGCATGTTTTGTCAGCTGGTGATATTGCGTTGTAAGGGTGTTTTGTGAATGATTTTGTGGTAGACAATCCGCAATTACCTACTGTAATTGGTCATAATTATGCCATCTCTAAAATCCCCTGGTTCTTCTTTAGGAGGTGAGATCATGAATTATCCAACATATTTTAGTTCTTCAGCAAAGATTTTGTTTGCTGTATTTTACTGTACATTTTCTACCTACCATTTATAATTTAGATTTTTGTTGACTTTTGTTCTCCCAATGCTATATGTTTGAAATGAGATTGCATTTCCAGTCAAATAACATCTTGTGTTTATAGTAATTACTGAGATCCTGATTTCTTGGTTGTTTTGATCAAACAAGCATTCAGTTGCTAATTATGGAGAACTTCTTGCTTGAGACTTGTTCTTAATTCAATGAAGCTTTCTTTGCAGGATATTTGGGAGCTTCAACTTTGATTTTCCTACAGAAATTATTCTGTTCCCTTGCTGTGTCAGAGCTGAAAAGATAGATCAAACAGATGGATTAATAGCAACTGACGGCACTAGTATTAAAGTGATTGATGTGGACATTTTTGCTGACCTTCACTGGACAATGATCAAATCAAGCAGATAGCAATGCTTGGATGAAGAGTGTGGTCTTGACTTTAATGAAACAAAGCATTTCAAACATTTTTGACAAGAGGAACTATCCATTGGAGTTAGCCTTTCCTATTTGTTGGAGGTCAATCATTTTTCCAGAACTCCATCTGCTTTCTGACACTGGCATTAAGGGTTCCTGTTGGAATTTGGGCCAAGGGTTGCTCAATATCATAGCAGAATATCTTTTTAGCCTAATCCATTATTCTAGGGTTGGGGCTTATATGTTGATGGCCATAGTATGCAGGTTTAGCATCTGAGTGAGCCAGTAAGATAGACATAAACCCCAAAAATCACATGTCTAAAAGGTTATAACAACCTTTTTTTAGGGAACTGAGAAAATAATGAAAGTTTCTATTTCACTTTACACTGCAGCCAATATATTTTTGTAGAAGGAGCCTTTTGTATCCTTAAAGTGTCCAATTTAGACATAACATTATTCAGCTTATCAATGTAATCTTTAGCATCTCATATGAATTCTATCTGAAATCTCGACAGCATTAAGTGTCCATTAAGATCTTTGTGGCCCTATTTAGTACAGATTTAGAAGGAAAGGGTCACACAGAATAAAAGCAGTTCAAGGAGATGTGGAGAAGTTCACTGCCAGCTTCTCAGTGGAAGGGGTCTGATAGTTCAGCCCATGTGATTAGGACAGACACATGCACCCTTTCCCACATGACATTATCTACAAGTATTGTTTTATGTTTTTGCTTTTGCTTCTGTTCATAAAGAGGTACCTGGATGGAAAAGCAGTTCTTGGATGATTTTTTTTCTCTCCAGCCTAGCATTGTCAAAACCATTAAAATAAAAATCAATCTTTTTCAACTCAATCAGCTCTCTGCACCTTATAGTCTTTTAAGTGTCATGGTTATCACTTCAGAATAAATCTGATTGTAGAAACCTAGTTGTGTGACTTAATGCTGACTTTCCTTCCAAACACCCAACCTTTCACCAACTGCCATTCTTTCACTTTCACTCTTGCTTGCCTCTCTGCCCCCTATTCCCACCACCTCTCCGTGCTTGTACTTTTGATTTTAATTAATCTCTTCATTAACTTCTGCCTCAGTCCCACCAATAATTATCCCATCAAAATGTAATGCTTCTATTCTCATCAATTGTTCCATGCTTAAACTTGCAACTATTTCTGCAGCCTTCTCTGCAAAGTAAGCACTTTTCACCTGTTCCAAATCACAACTTTGATGTTTATTATAAATCTTCTTCCCCAATATTTTTTTTCTCCATCATCTAACAATTCGTCAGCTCTGTCATTCAACAGCACCATGGGAAAATATTTACATAATCTCCATTTCCTGCCCTTGTGTAACACTTAGCGATCACAGTCATTCTCTGAAAAGAGAAATTCAAATCTTCAAATTGAAAGAAAACATTTTAGACTTTCTAGTTTGAACACTGATCTTATCTCGAATGAAACAGGAAGGTTTGCAGAAGCTGTGATTGTAGTCAGAACATAGAAATGCTGGAGGAATTCAGCTAGTCTCGCAGCGCCCATTGGAGGTAAAGATATATTACCGACATTTCATGCCTGAGCCCTTCTTCAAGATATGAGTGAAAACAAGGGGGAAAGAAAGGGGGAAGAATGGGAGGGGGAGGTGTACAGTCCAGCAGACAAGGTGCTAATATGATATGATGAGGAAAGATGAGAATTGATTTTCACTCTGTGAAAGGAGACAGAGAGAGAGAGAGAGAGAGAGAGAGAGAGGGAGGAAAGGAGCCAGGGGAAGAACATTGGGGGGGTTCCAATGGAATACGGAAACATCAATGTTAAGACAGAAGATGAGGTGTTGTTCCTCCAATTTGCAGGTGATCTCATTCTGGTATTTTTTTTAATGCCATCCATTTGGAGTGTGCCAGATGGAAGATGGTTCCTCCAATTTGTGGGTTGTCTCAGTCTGGCAGAAACCAACAGCACTGAGACTGAGACTACCTGCAAATTGGAGGAACAACACCTTATCTTCCATCTGTCCAATTTGTGTTGAAATAACCCCACCCCCATCTTCTCCCCACTGTATCCTTTCCTCTAGCTCTGTCTCTGTCTCTCTTCCCATGGAGACAATATCAATTCTCATATCATATCCAATTAACACACTTTGTTTTTTGGCCATGGTTCCTCCCCATCCCATCTTCCCCCTTTCTTTCACCAGCCTTTAATTTTGATGGTTGCTATTTTCACATATCTTGAGGAAAGGAAAAATTTGTAATATATCTTTACTTCCTCCTTTGGATGGTCTGAAACTGGCTGAGTTCCTCCAGCATTCTGTGTTTTGATATTGATCTTAGCTCCCCCATTTCTGCTCTCATTTCTGGGTTGAACACTTTCCATTATTTGCTCTTTCAGGCATGATCCAAGAACAACTTCCAATAAGATATATAAAGGGCATAAGCTGATTCACAAACATTTAGTCACACTAGTTATTAGAGATGACAACTGCTTGGTCAAGGAATTTGTTTTCAGCTTAATTGAAGAAGGAAACATAAAATTCTTGGGGAGAGTATTTTAGAGCAAAAGGCCTTGCCCCTGCTGAAATTACAGCACCAATTGTAGAACAATTAAGTTTCGGCTTGAATATTTGGTCAAATTTGGAAAAGTGTTTGTATGTTTCCTGGGCTGAAAGAGATTACAGAGATCATTCTGGTTTTTTTTTTCCATTTGCTTAATAGCTACTTTTTTCCATCTATAACATTTTCTGAGTTATCTGTCTGCTGTAAAGAGAATTATTATAAATGCATGTTGTAATCCAATATAATCACTAAGATGTTCTCAGCAAAATGTGTATAAAATGTATTGAATCAACTGTGAAATGTCTGGATGTTGTTAGCATACTTGGCCACAATGATTCTCATTTTTGCTTGTGCAGTATGTGTGACGGCTAACAACGAGTCTACAAACTCCTTCCTCTAAAGCAGCTCGCAGTGGAAGGAAAATTCACATTGGCAAACTACAGGGTTTATTGGCAGTGTAGTGGGTTTCTAATGGATCTGGGTCTCCCTAGCCTATTCTATGCAAGGACCCTCCAAATGAACCAGCTAATCCAGGAAAGAGTCAGTTCTGCCTGTGCTCAGACATAAATGGGGAGGGAAACATTAGTTCTACAGATTAGATGCTTGCAGTATCTAGACTGGAAAACTGTCTTATCCCATTCAGTATCAGTCATTTATTGCAATAATGCAATTTTATACATCTCTGAATGGAGGTGCTGCCCAGTATATAGATTTAAATAGAACTACAATACTGATTCTTTGCTGAATGAACTGACTGCTGGGAAAATCATAGCATTTTAAAAATATTTTAAATGTAAATAAAACTATTAGTCATTTAGCCAACATTTGTTTCACAATCTAATTCCAACAAAAATAAACAATGAATTGCTTCAAAATAATCTGTCAGAAATTAATTGTTCTTCAGCATTACTATGGCAACCATTTTCTGTGATATTGATATTCTGAGTGCTAAATTTGATGAAAATAGTTTTTATACATTTTAAAACTACCCTAATTCTACAGTTTCCTGTTTTATTTTGTTAACTTCAGACCATGCTAATGGAATCAAAACAAAACTGGGCCTCATTTGAAATCTTGAAAGTCTTCAAATAATGAGAATTTAAAAATAGACTTCAGACTTGTCTGGAATAGGCAAGGCCCCTGCAAACAATATTACCTTGGGTAGTTCATATTCTATGCAAATCTCAAATGACAGTTGTGACCAGTGTCAACAGTGAAATTATTAACTGATGTTTGAAATCAAATTGATCTGATAAAATTACCTTCATCTTTCTACAATAAAAGGAGAGGGTTCATATGCAATGTACCCATTTGCCATAATGTCATGTGATAATTGGGTGTCTCCGTGAATAACTCACACCTCAACTTCTCCAGTAGATTTCTTTGAGCTGGTGAGAAGATTAAATTACCTTTGTGTTGTGGAAGGTCCAACATAGTCCTCTCTTCATCAGCCCTTCTTTATTTTAAGTTATTTTCCAGAAGATAAATTGAAAATATGGAATAATGTTCAAGAATTTATCTATAGGGATCTGTTCTGGGATTCCTTGTGATATTTATAAATGCCTTGGATGAGGAAGGGGAAGGAAAAGTGGGTGGTCTTGTGGACAGTCTGGAGGGATGCCAGAGGTTACAAAGGGACATTAATGGGATACAAAGCTGGACTGAGAAGTGGCAGATGGAATTTAACCCAGAAAAGTGTGTTTATTTTACAAGGTCACATTTGAAGGCTGAATGCAATGTTAATGGGAAGAGTGTGAGTAGTGGAGCAATGTGAACAAACTGAGAGATCTTCGGGTTCATGTTGATAGGATATCAAACGTTGCTGCACAGATTGATGATATTGTTAAGAAGGCAATATGGTGCATTGGCCTTCATTAACCGTGGGATTGAATTCAAGAGTTGTGAGGTAGTGTTGGTTAAACCCCACTTGGAATATTGTGTTTAGTTCTGGTCACTTCAATTCAGGAAAGATGTGGATGCTACAGAGAGGGTACAGAGGAGATTTGCAAAAATGTTGCCTGGATTGGAGTGCATGCCTTATGAGGAAAGGTTGAGTGAAGATAGTCTTTTCTCCTTGGAGATACTGATGATGAGGGGTGACCTAACAGAGAAATACAAGATAATGAGAGACATTGATTATGTAGATGGAAAGAGGGTTTTTTTTTCCAGAGCTGAAATGGCGAACATGAAGGGGAATAGTTTTAAGGTACTTGCAAGTAAATACACTGGGTATGTAGGAAGTAAGTTTTTTTGCACAGAGAGTGGTGGATGCATGGAATGGACTGCCAACAATGGTGGTAGAGGCAGGTGCAAAAGGATATTTTAAGAAATATAGATAGGTACATTGAACTGAAAATAATGGAGGGGTATGTAATAGGAAAATTCTAGGCAGTTGTTAGAGTAGGTTATTAAGACAGTATAGCACTGTGGGCCAAATGGCCTGCACTCTGCTGTTGATTTCTATTTCCTATGTCATATACCAGTGTGGCTCCTCCTTAGCTTTTAATTATGTTACTATGGTTTCAGATGGTTTCTCAATCTCAAATTGTCAGATGAATAATTTGTTAAAAAATTCAAGCAAAACTATTGTTTACATAGAAGATCTTTTTGGATCTCCATCTGAACAAGTATATCCAGGAGATTTCAAGGATGTGGCAAAATTCCTGTTCAATACCTATTAGTGTTAATAGATTAGGCATGATAACTGTAGGTTTAGTGTTCTGCGTAGAGGGTCAGACTCCGAGCCTCCCTGATGCCCACATCTGTGTCAGGTGCTCCAAGGCGCAGATCCTAAGAGACCATGTTAAGGAACTTGAGCTGCAGCTCATTAGAGAGAGTGAAGAAGTGATAGGTTGGAACTACAGGGAGTATGTACAGAATACATCTATGGCCATCCCCTTCAGCATCCAGTTTATCATTCTAGATCGTATTGGGAGGATGACCTAGCAGATGACAACCATTGCGCTGAGTCTCTGACACTGAGCATGGCTCTGTAGCGGAGAGGGTGAAGAGGCATGGAATACTGATAGGAGATTCCACAATGAGGAGAACAGACAAGGGATTCAGTGAGCCCGATAAAGACACCTGAATGGTGTGTTGCCTCCCTGTTGCCAGGATACGGGATGTCTCCAATCAGGTCCAGAACATTCTGAGGGGAGAGGGCGAAAAGTCAGAAGTCTTGGTTAATGTTGGTACCATTGTCAGGAGGTCCTGAAGATGGAATGGAGGGAATTAGGGACGAAACTGAGAAGCAGGACCTCCAAGGTGCCACGTGATAGTGAGGGCAAGCATAGCGAGATGTGGTCGAAAAATGTGTGGCTGAGAAACTGGTGCAGGGGCCAAGGCTTCCGATTCTTGGATCATTGGGATCTCTTTGAGGGAAGGCATATACAAAAAAGATGGCTTACACCTGAACCCAGAGGGGAGCAATATCCTGACAAGCAGGTTTAATGCAGCTTAAAGGAGAGTTTAAACTAATTTGACAGGGGTATGGAAACCAGAGTGTTCAGGCTGAAGAAGTGGGAAACAGCAGTAAAGTGAATATATGGTGCAGCAAGGATGACAGGTAGGGGATGACAAAATAATAGCCAGAGGGATGACAGAGACACAGTGCATTAAAAAAAAAACTCGTCTGAATGTATTATACCTAAATGCACGCAGCATTAGAAACAAGGTGGACGATCTTGCAGTACAGCTATAGATTGGAGGGTACGATGTTGTGCCTATTACCGAGTCATGGCAAAAGGATGGATGTCATTGGGAGATGAACATCCAAGGATAACTGTATTGCAAGGATAGGCAGGTAGTCACATGGGTTGGCATGGCTCTGCTGGTAAGCAATAATATTAAATCATTGGAAATCCTTATGGTAAAAACACAATGTTGGAGAAACTCAGCAGGTCAAACAGTGTTGCAAAGATAACTGATGTTTCGGGCTTAAGCCCTTCATCAAGATATCAAAAAAAAGCAGGAAGGCACCCAAAAATAATGGTGGGGAAGGGGGGTAGGGAGGGACACAGTCCCAAGGGCAGGGGATAATAGGTGGATAAGGGAGGGCACACCAGCAAGCAGGGGGAGGAGGGATGGCTCTGTCAATGGAGAGGGAAGGGGGTGTTTTATGGAGGACAGAAGACAAAGGGTAAGGAAAGGGAGGGAGAATGGAGAGAATGCTAGCAGAAATCCGCGAAGTCAATGTTAATGCCATCTGGTTGGAGAGTGCCCACGGAGAAAATTAAATGCTGCTCCTCCAATTTGCGGGTGGTCTTGGTAGGACAGTTCATGTCAGCGTGGAAGTGAGGTGAAGAATTGAAGTAGTTACCAGTGGGAGATCCCTGTCGCTAATGCGGATAGAGCGAAAATGCTCCAGGACATGTCCATATATTTTCATTCCTTGATGAAGGGCTCATGCCTGAAACATTGGTTATGTATCTTTATCTTTGCTACATAAAGGGCACTTTTAACCTGTTGAGTTTCTCCAGCAATGTGTTTTTACTTCAACCACTGTGTCTGCAGAATTCCATGTTTTACCCTCGTAGTTGAGCTAAGGAATAGGTAAGGTAAAAGGACACTTATGGCAGTTATATACAAGCCTCCAAATAGAAGCCAGGATGTGGATTACAAAATAAAACTGGAAGGCATGCCAGAATGACAGCATTTTGATAATCATAGATGGTTTTAACATGAAAGTATATGGGGAAATCCAGGTGGGTTTGAGATCTCTGGAGGGAGAGTTTATGGAATGCCTATGGGATGGCTTTTTGGATCAGCTTGTTGATGACCCCATCAGGCTGTCTGGATTGGGTGCTGTGTAATGAACCAGATGATATTAGAGAGCTTAAGGTAAAGGAACCCTGAGGAGGCAATGATAACAATAGAACACGACAGCACAGAAACAGAGCCTTTGGCCTTTCTAGTCTGTTGAACTATTATTCTGCTTAGTTCCAATGATCTGCACCCAGTCTATAGCCCTCCATACCCCTCACATCTACATGTCTGTCTAAATTTTTCTTCAATGTGAAAATTGAGCCCACATTCACCACTTCAACTGGTAGCTCATTCCACACTCCCACCACTCTCTGTGTGAAGAGGTTCTCCCCCCACCCCATTTTCCCCCTGAAATTTTCCCCTTTCACTCTTAACCCATGTGCTCTGGTTTATATCTCACTTACCTTCTGAAGGAAAAACCTACTTTCATTTACTCTATCTATACCTCTCATTATTTTGAATATCTCTGTCAAATCTCCTCTCATTCTTCTATGCTCCGGGGAATAAAGTCCTAACCTGTCTATCTTTTCCCTGTAACCCAATTCCTAAAGTCAGGGCAACATACTAGTAAATTTTTTCTGCACTCTTTCTAACTTATTGATATTTTTCCTGTAAATAGGGAACTACAACTGCACACAATGCTCCAAATTTGGTCTCACCAATGTCTTATACAACTTTACTGTAATATCCCAACTCATTTTCTCAATACTTTTATTTATGAAGTCCAAAACACCAAAAACTTTTTTTACAACCCTACCTACCCGTGATGCCACTTTCCAGGGATTATGTATCTGTAATTCCCAGATCCCTCTGTTCTATTGCACCTTTCAGAGCCCTACAATTTACTGTGTATGTCCGACATTGGTTTGTTCTTCCAAAATGCAATACTTCACATTTGTCTGCATTAACTTTAATCCGCCATTTTTCAGCCCATTTTTCCAGCATGTTCAGATCCATCTGCAAGCTTTTAAAAGCTTTCCTTGTTGTCTGCAACACATCCAATCTTTGTGTCATCTACAAACCTGCAGATGCAATTTACATGATCATCCAGATCATTGATATAGATGACAAACAACAATAGTTCCAGCAGTGATCCCTGAGGCACACCACTAGCCTCAGGCCTCCAGTCTGAGAAGCAGATTGATTTACTATAATTCTCTGGTTTCTGCTGTATAGCCAATGTCAAATCCCATTTCCTACCTCACCATGAATACCAAGCGTCTGAACCTTCCTGACTAACTTCCCATATGGAACCTTGTCAATGTCCACAGCCTTTCCTTCATCAACTTTCCTGGTAACCGACGGGGCGTAGCATGATGGCGTAGGGAGAAGAAGTGGAGAGTTTTAAAATTTTTTCAGAAGATATTGACCATATTGCTGAATTATCCTAGAAGTAACTATGAGGAAAACAAAAGCACTAACAGCTAAAAAAAAAAATAAATTCTCTAACAGCTATCAAGCATAGAAGAATTTGGGCCTACCTTTGAAGTGGAGCCTCCGGAGTCAATTCCTCCTCATCCACATCCACAGCGGCAATCTTCCAGTAAGGTTCATTCCACTCTGGCGCTGACTTCATGCAGTACTACGGAAGATGGCGTCAGCACCCAACATCAACCTCCTCCGCACCAGGAGGAGCAACCGTGCATGCGCAAAACTTCCAGCATGCACTTTACATCGAATGTGGCCCAGTCTGCGGGGGGAACTGACCTCTTTCGGCCTAGCAATCCTGGGCTGACGGGAGGGGGATGTCTGCACTCGTAGTCAGGCTGAAATGGTTTCAGCATCAACAGAGGAAGAAGAAGGAGATATTGGAGGAATGGAAGAAGAAGAAGATCAAGGTATGGAGTAGGAAGAAACTGTTTTATACAAGGGTAGGTTCATAGTTAAACAGGTTTTAAAGTTTAAATCTGACCCTCACGATTCAGATTCAACCCTCACGATTCAGATTCAACTTCACAAATTGATATATCTAAACAGATTGAAAATTTGGCAATTCAGATGGGTCAAGGTTTTTCATCGATGAAGGAGCATCTTGCTGACATGAAGGGGGAAATATCTTCTATTAAGTTGGATGTGGCAGTGACTGAAAGTGGGGAATAAAGTGCAAGATAAATTTAAGAAGATTGAGGAGGATTTTCAGGATTGTAAGGATGATGTGGTGCAATGTAAAGAAAAGATGGGTCAGATGGAGAATTCATTCACTGGTTGGGAAATTCAGGGAAGTGATTTGTTGAAGAAAATTAATGCTTTGAAGAATCAAAGTTGAAGGAACAATGTAAAAATTGTTCATCTCCCAAATATTTTGAAGGTCTGGATCCGGTTAATTTTTTTTCAGAAGTGTTTCCCGAAGTTTTAGGGAAATAATATTTCCCGAATGGTTTGGAATTGGATAGAGCTCATAGAGCGAGAAGAAGGAAACCTTTTTCCTGGTCAAGCTCCATGATCTATCCTGATTAGATGTTTACACTATCAAGATAGAGAATTGATCTTATGAGTTGCTGTTCAGAATGCGAGAAGTAATCAAGGCCCTTTTGTAGTTAAAAATAATAGTCTTTATGCTGATTTGAGTCAAGTTATTATGAAACGTTGTAAAGAATTTAATTCAGCTAAAGCTGTTCTGTGGAAGAAAGGATATGTTTGCTTTCTGATATTCTGCTGTATTTAAAGTTTTTTATGGAGACTTTCAATCTTAGTTTTTTAAGTGTTGATGCTGAAGCTCTTACGTTTGCTAATTCTTTACCGGATAATAAACAGATGGAAAGTCAAGAAAGGTTTCTTCAACAGCCTGTTCTAATTCCAAAGGGGAAGAATGGAAGGCAAGAGAAGGAATCTGCTGTTTAAGAAGTGAGCGATGTAACAGAAAGGAAATTATATATCTATTAGCCTAATGTTGGTGATTGCGAAGCAGTTTGAGTCAATTGTCAAGGATGAGGTTACAGAATACCTAGCGGTGCATGAAAAAATAGGCCCAAGTCAAAGTGAATTCCTTAAAGGGAATTTATATCTGACAAATCTATTTAAATTTTTTTATGAGAAGTAGGATATACGGGGGTGTCGTGTATTTTGACTTTCAAAAGGCCTTTGACAAGGTGCGAACACAAGGTTGCTAAACAAGATGAGAGTCCACGGAATCACAGGAAGGATATTAGCATGGGTGATGGGCAGGAAACAGGGAGTACAAATAAAGGGATCCTATACTGGTTGGCTAATGGTTACCAGTGGTGTTCCACTGAGGTCAGTTTTGGGGCCATTTCTTTTTATGTTGTACATAAATTATTTGAATGATTGGAAGAGATAGCTTTGTTGCTAAATTTGCAGATGAAACCAAATTAAGTGGTAGGGCAGGTGGTAATGAGGATACCAAAAGGCTACAGAGAGATTCAGATAGAATAGGAGAATGGGCAAAGTGGTGGCAGATGAAATACAATATTAGAAAGTGTACAGTCATACACTTCAGTACAAGAAATAGATGGGCAGATTATTATCTCGATAGGAAGAAAATTCAAAATTCTAAGGAACAAAGGGATTTGGGAGTCCTCGTGCAGGATATCCTAAAGCTTGACCTACAGGTTGAGGTGGTGGTGAAGAAGGCGAATGCAATGTTAGCATTCATTTCTCAAGGGAAAGCACACAAGAGCAGGGATATGATGTTGAGAGTCTATAAACCATTGGTGATAACTCACTTGGACTACTGCGTACACTTTTTGGTGCTGTTTTTGAGAAAAGACATGCTGGCATTGGAGAGGGTTCAGTTAAGATTTACTAGAATGATAACTGGAATGAAAGGGTTAGCATATGGGGAATGATTGTTGGCTCTTGTACTGTACTCGTAGTAGAGAAGGATGAAGGGGGACCTCATCGAGACATTTCGAATGCTGAAAGGCCTTCACAGAGTAGATGAGGCAAGGATGTTTCCTATGGTAGGGGATTCTAGGACAAGACGAGATCAAGATTAAAAGGTGTCAATTTAAAATAAAGATGCAGAAAATCTTCTTTAGTCAGAGAGTCATGAGTCTGGAACTTGTTGCCACAGGCATCTATGGAAGCGAGGTTGTTGGGTGTATTTAAGGCAGAGATTAACAGGTATTTGATTAGTCAGGACATAATGGATTATGGGGAAAAAGCCAGGGAGCAGGACTGAATGGGTGAATGGATCAGATCATGATTAGAATGGCAGACCAGATGCAATGGGCCGATGGGCCTACTTCTGCTCCTATATCATGTGATCATGTGAGATATTGACTACCTTATTCCTGCGAATAAAATTTCAGATTTATTGTCAGAGTACATTCATACACACAAAACGCTGATATTCTTTTATCCTGTGGGCGGAGAAGAATTAGTGAAAATAAGACCTAAGAATCAGTGTGAACAGGACCAGGTGAAACTTCTGTTACAATTTGAAACATTCAGTTAATTGAAGGGTCAAATATAAAAAAGATTAATGAGAGTTAGGGATGCAAGCACACCATGAGGGATGAATTATTTCTCGGTCACAAATGACAAAAAGAAGCCGAATTCACTATGCTCAAGCTCATCTTGCATGCAATGAAAAAAGAATTGCTAGATGAGACTGCAATAATTTTCAAGCTCTACTGTTTCAGATTCAAAAAGAAAGTGAAAGAAATCAACTGCAGCTTTAAAATTCTTGATTTCTTTCTAAGTTGTTAGATCTCAAGAAAATCTAATCTCGAAAATTTGATAGTAATGGCACAATTTTAGAGATGTGGAATGGTTGCAGATGGATTCGGGCCAAGTGCTTCTGTCTGTGTTAATGATGCATTTTCGTAGACACCACTTTAATTGCTGGTCTTGCATCAGCATTGGGGCCATCTGTTGCAGGCAGGATGCCACTCAAACCATGATGCAATTTGAAAGCAACAAAGTTGAGGCCAAAAGAGGCTCAGTTAAGTTTGAATTTTAAATGATGGTCCTTCAGTTTGTACAGGGAACTTGCACGTGTTCTAGCATAATTTAGGGCGTTAGCATGGCAGTTGGGATGATTAACTTCTGCAGTCATGCTTATGAACTTCTCAAACTCCCACTGGGCGTGTGGAGGTGTTTGGCCTAAAAAATGTAAGTGAGGCGAAGGAATTTCCTTAAACTATTGCCCTTGTGGTGGTTCTTTCCAGTTCCCACAGTTAAACTTGGGATTCAAACTCTCAATTCCTTTTTTATTAACTTCACAATGCATTGAATTTTCTATCTAATTTCAGATTTTAAATTTATTATCAAAATATTATTTTCCTGCAGGCCAGGCAAAATTAACATTTACTGGTAGTGCAAATAAAATTGTACACAATATACACATGTAAACAAATAAACAAATGTAAACAACTGAATGTGCAATACAAAAAGGAGGTAAAAATGATAAAGTGAAAAAGTAAGGGTTCTTACATGAGTCCCTGATTGAGTTTGTTGTTGAGGTGTCTGATGGTGGAGGGGGAGCAGCTGTTTCTGAACCTGATGGTGCGAGTCTTGTGACACCTACACCTCTTTCCTGATGGTAGCAGTGAGAACAGAGCATGTGCTGAGTGGTGTGGATCCTTGATGATTGCTGCTGCTCTCCAATCGCAACCGTGGATGTTCTCAATGTTGAGAAGTGGTTTGCCTGTGATATCATGGGAAGTGTCCACTACCTTTTGCTGGTCTATACGCTTGAGGGTATTTGTGTCCTCATACCAGACAGTGATGCAGTCAATCAGCATAATTTTCACCACATACCTGTACAAACTTGCAGGGTTTTATACCAAACCTCCGCAAACTCCTGAAGAAGTAGAGGCGCTGATGTGTTTTCTTCACTATGCCATTCCTGTGTTGGGTCCAGGAAAGATCCTCTAAGATAGTATTCCCAAGAACTTAAATTTGCTCACCCTCTCCACATCTGATCTCCCAATGATCACCAGATCGTACATATCTAGTTTTCCCTTCCTGAAGTCAACAATCAGCTCCTTGGTTTTGGTGACATTGAGTGCAATGTTATTGTTGGTGCACCATTCAGCCAAGTTTCTAATCTCCCTCCTGTATTCTGACTCATTGCCTCTTTTTATACAATCTGCTACCGAGGTATCGTCAGTGAATTTGTAGATGGTAATGTTGTCCTACCGAGCCACATAGTTATAGGAATGAAGTGAGTAGAGCAGGGGGCTCAGAAAACAGCCCTGTGGTGCTCCAGGACTGATAGAGATTGTAGGAGATATTCTTACCAATCTTCACTGATTGTGATCTGTAGGTGAGGAAATCCATGATTTAATTACTCACTGGGTGTTGAGTTGCAGGTCTTGGAGTTTGCTGATTAGTTTTGAGGGGATGATGGTATTAAATGCCAAACTGTAGTCAATAAAGAACATCCTGATGTATGCATCTTTGCTGTCCAGGTGTTTCAGCACTTTATGTAAAGCCAGTGAGATGGCATCCACTGTAGACCTGCCGCTATTGTAGGTGAATTGGAACAGATCCATGCTGCTGCTCAGAGAAGAGCTGATATGCTTCAACAACAGCCTTTCAAAAGAGTATAACTGTTGATGTGAGTGTCACTCTTCGTGTTAGACAGGTTACCACACTCTCCTGAGCACTAGTGCCATTGACGCCTTTTTGAAACAGGTGGGTACTTTGCTCTTACTGAGTAAGATGTTGAAGATATCCGAGAATACATTGTAAGTTGGTCAGCACAGAGTTTTATAACTCGGGTACTCCATCTGGACCAGATGCTTTCCTCAGATTCACTCTCCTGAAGGCAGCTGCACGTCATCCTCAGATACGGACAGGAGAGGATCATTAGGAGACATGCTAATGTTGGTTCTTTCTTGTTCTTGAGGTTAAATCAACTGTAGAAGGCATTGAATTTGTCAGAGAGTGAAGCTTTGCCATCTCCTACTGCACCGGATTTTGTTTTGTAGCAGTTTATGTCATTTAGGTTTGCCACACCTGTTGGGTATCCCTCAAGGTTTCCATTTTCATTCAGAAGCTCCACTCCACACAGGAGACAGCTTTCCATAGGTCATACCTGCTCCTTCTGTATTGATACAATATATTGACTCCTTCAAAAATTAAAGCACCATTTATTCCAGAAATCAACTGCTCTTTAGAAAAAAAATTAGTCTGTAAATGCCAGAGCATAGGATGACATGTGTATAGAATGACTTTCCACCTAAAATGTAGGTTTTGAGCTATAGCCTTTCTATAGCATAACTCCAAGTCTGGCACAATATTTTAATACAAAATTACCTGATAAACAATTTAATTTTATCAGCACTGACCACTGATAAATGGAGTAATACTATCACAATATTTTACTAACAAATTACCTTATAAACATTTTAATTTTATGAGCATATTTTAAAACAAACCACTGTCAACTCAAGTAACAGGCCGTTTAAAGCCTGTTCAGAGCCGACAGCAGTCGGACTGGGTGGATGGAGCCCATGGGGGGAGAGCTGAGACTTTGCTGGATATGCACAGGTTTGCCCCGCTGAATGGGCAATGCCCCTTGGCTTTGCATGGAAGTAAGCCAGGTTGTCAGCATGAGGAAGGTGGTAAAGTGCACCTAGGGCCTGAATGGGAGACTTGAGTTGGAGCCAGCGGGATGGGGATAGGATATGGAGGGGGAGGGGGAAGATGGAAGCGGTCCTGAGATTTTACTGTTAGGTTTGGATTTTAGACCCGGTGTATAAGATGACCCCAATTTTGAGGTGACATTTTTAAGTTTTGAGGATCATGGCATACGCTGGCATATACAGTAATTTCAATTCATACGTATATTAATTAATCTCGAATTGGTAATAGACTGTCTTGATCAATACACTCATAACTGACTGTGATTAACCATCAATTTCTTTAATTTGTGCATCAACTGGCCTGTAAATATTGGTTCAGGTATATTTCATTTCCCAAATTTCTCCTTTAAGCTTTCACTACTGCCCCTAGTGACAAGTGTGGAAATAGATCATCTATTAAAATAAACATAATCTTTAAACATAAGGAAGCATTGAAAAGGTAACTTAAATATAACCGGAATATCAATATAAATGACAACAAAGTCATTATTTTTGCAAATAGGTTTTCATCAAATCATACTTTTCAACTCTTCTTGTGTAAAGATTATCTCAGCCCCACCAATGTATATACAGTATGTATGAATTACATTATTTCACATTTTAACATTACTATGGAAATAGGGCTTATTTTGCACTAAATAAAGGTTCATTATTTTATGTTAGTAAGCCTTAAAAATTCATACATTTTTACATCATCATAAAATGGCTGCTGAAGATAAAGCAAGACATATTCCCATCAAAGAAAGAAGATTAACAATACAATTACTAATTAATCAACAAATATACAATAATAAATCTTCCTGCACTGGTCTTGGCCTTACTTCCAATTTATAACTCCATACCTACCTTTAATGGGTGTTAAGTTGTATGGTGCAGTTCTATGGGGAATCTACAGTTGTCTTGTGAGAAGCCCCCTGTAGCAAATTTCAAGTTTACATGAGCACCAAGGCATTGTGTGATTTTAAAAACAGGCTTTGCATTGTTGCCAGTGAAGGTTAACTGTTTGTTATCTCACCGTAGTTTTGTGATTCCTTTCTATGAGCTAACAGTGACTATAGACATACTTCATTAGTTGTGTAGTACATTGGGAAAACATAAAATAAATGTGAATTCTTCCTTCACTGATTGATATTTTTATTTGGTTTCCTAATAAATTAAAATCAAGTATAGAACAGTTGTTCAAAAGTTTGAAGGACAAAAATAAAGCTTTTTTTGGGGGATGCTGACTGACTTTCAATATACTCCAGCAGGCTTCTATTTTATTCCAGGTTTGCAGCTTTCTCTCTCCCTCTTCAACTTATACAAGTCAATTAGCTTGAGGGAAATGTCCTTGTGCAATGCCCAAAACACAGTTACTAAGCTGCAAATTTGTTACCCATCACATTAAAATAATTTTCAGATAAATATTACATGAAGACATCAACAAGTACATAAAATGAAGAAATTAATCTTTGCGTTCAATATATCATCTATTTGTTTTATAGATGTCCTATCTTTATCTTTATACAATAAAGCAGGCTTTGATTGGAGTATTTTTCAGATGATTGTTTTTGAAATTATAATAGGGTTCCGATTAGCAAATAATGTTCTAAGTTGGCAGGTAAAATGAGGCAGACCTGGTGAAAATGTTCTCATAGGTTCAGTGATCACTATACGATATGCACTAAACATTTTTTCTATTTGCATAATATTTACCTCAAGATTGCTTCAGGCTAATATCTCAATAATTTCTATTCCTTTCTCAGGTCTTTAACACAAAGGACTTGACTAATGATCCATGGACAAAATGAAGCATTTGAATTTATTCATTAATCATTCATCTCCAGCTCATTGAAAACTTTAAATTTCCTCAAAATTAAGACAAAATACAAAGAATAGTAAGATGGAGACTGCTTTTGGCCTTCAAAACTATTGACAAGTGCTAACAAAGAGCCACAAAGATAGAAAAGTAACAGAATTGCATATCTATAGAGCTTGTTACTGCATGTATAAAGTTTCAGTGATGAACTGTAAAGTTATTAGTTAGGCCTGAGCAATAGGCAGAAATCTGGAGAAGCGTACAGTCACTGTCAACATCGCCAGTAATTATTCTCTCTTCCAATTAATCGTGACATAGATTAATTATCAGATGAGGCAAAGCCAATTGCAATCAGTCACCCAAAGCTGAAATTAGATCATTCCTGACAGCAGCATGAAAGTCACCTGTTTCATTGTTATGGATTTGCTGTAAGTAAAAGACAAAGCATGATGGGAGGTGACCGAGTTGCCGTCAGTAGAAGTGTGAAATGGCAAACAAGTGAATGTCCAATTACACCATCACTTGAACTGCATGACATTTTTTGTCTTTGATTATACCACCTTGGTTACACTGTTTGTTTTCAGTATCTTCCTTTGGCTCACAAGTATCTGTCAAAGATTGTAGGAAAGTAGACATGCGCTGAATGGATTTTGACATCTCCCCCTGTTTGTAATAAAGAAAAAATATTGTCACCAATTGAGAAATTAACATTACAGTTTCGTCAGATCTGAAGGACAATAAATGTAAATAATAAATTACTTCCTTAATTTTTTATCATGTTAATTTAAATTGAGACAACTAACCAAATCTAAGAAAAATGGTCAGGATTAATTGTAAGGTGTAACAGGACCAATTTCCTCAGCAACTACTTTTTGTTCAGAAGGACTGTGACTTCCTGTTTGGTTTCCAAATTTGAGGAAAGTTATTGCAAATTTAATTGTAAGTGATGAAAAAAAAAATCACATTCTAGTTGTGAATGAATGTATGATGTCAAACAGAGGAATATTCTACATATAACTTAGGAGAGACCTTGATTCATATTTTAAAGAGTTTCTACAATTAATTTTCTGTTAATTTTGACAATGTAAAGAGATGGTTTCATATGGAGCACATGAGAAATGACACAATATTAAATTGTAAATGTATATTTTTATTAAAAATCATGGAACCCATGGACATAACTAAGAGATATTACACTAGTTTTGCTGCTCTGCAGCAATTATTTTATAGTCTTACAGGATAAGGAAAATAATTAAATTTTCAAGTCAGCAAACTATCAATAACTTGAATTGAAATTTCACCATTAATGTACCAAAACTTCACATTTTGTATCTACTATAGAGATTCATTGCTTTTTAACTCATTATTAAGTTTCGTGTGAAAGTCCATCTTTACCAACAAATTTTTGTATTCTACTTCATATTTACAGAAACTAACTAATCTATGCTTAATATCTATCCTTTGTGCTGAATGAAAGCTCTGAGTTTTCAATGAAAATGCAACATTCAGAAGTGTCGGGAATTATTCATGTGATCCTGTCACCACAGCAAAATTCTAATGGAGGTTACTGCAATGATTTTTATTTTCTTAAATTTACTTATTTAAAAATGTGACAATTTAGATTTCTGCTGGATTCTCTGGGATCCTTCCACATCATAAAGGTGCACAAGTAGGTTACTTAATTACTGTATGTTCCTCCTTAGTATATGGGGGTACAAAGGAAACAAAGACAGTTGATTTACATGGAAGAGACAACAAGTTATGTGGTAAAGGGAAATTCATGGAGAGGAATAGGACTGCTGAGATTGGCATTCTGGGAGCTGGCATGGACCTCATGGGTTGAATGACCTCCTTTTGTGTTGTAATAAGTAAGGCTGCTGATATTCACTGACAAGACACAACAACATGAAGATTGGTCATTCTGGTGAATTAATTACTAGACGATGATAAAGAAACTTTAATTTCAGTGCAGATGTTGTAAATCTGAAATAAAATGGAAAATCTGAAAAGGCTAGACAGCATTTAAGAAAACGAGGAAACAAGCTGGTCTTCGAAACCAATGTTCCTCTCTTTCTCAGTTCTGATGAAGCATATTAGACCTGCAACTTCAACTGTTTTTCTTCCCAATAGATACTGCTTGGCTGAGTTACTTACTCCAGAAGTTTTGTTTTAAATTTTAATCCCAACAAGTTATACATCATAACTTTGCTTTGGCTTTACCTAAAACATTGCCTATGGTAGATTTTTCATGAATGGTGGTGAATACTGCTGGGTGCAATATTACTGAGAATGTTAATGTAGCCAAGAATGCAAAGCAAGTAAAACACAAATTCCATCAGCATGCAGCCCAGATTAGAAAATGCAACCTACAAATAAATGTATTCAAAAGCAGGTTAGTTGCTGACTGATTTATATTTTTGGTTCTATTCTGATTCCACAGATGTTTGGTACTCCCGGTAGTTGGTCTGTTGAAGGTGTCTACAGAGAAGACTAACACTGTGATACAGGATGTTTTCTGACTTCACACTTAATCAGTTCTCTCAAACCTAGCTGCACTAATATTCACTATGCAAGACAACCTTCCTGGTCATATTGGTGAAAGGATGTTGTATCCCCTTAGGATTCTTCAGGTGCAATTCTCTAATTTGGATCTCTCTGAGGAATGATAATGAGAGGAAATTGAATTCAATAAGTACTTTTCCATCTAAATGTTTCCACTATCCACAGCCATGACAGGAGTGGGACTCCGCTGCTTGTGTCCATCAGCGTGGATGTGTGGGACTAGCTCCTTTAAGATGGAAGTTGAAGATGTTCTCAATGTTCAATTATTGCTTGAGGGAGGACACAGATGTTCTCTATTCAAATATTCTGTACTGTACAGTACACAGCTTAATATGTTTTTCAGAGGGCCATTTATTGACACCCTGCAGCTTAGATGATCCTCATCTGACACCCTTCAATAAGATGCCCGAATGCTGTCTTTCCTCCTGCTGTAGCTGCAGGCCAATTGGGATTGGTGAATCACCGGCTATAGTTTGCAAATCAGATAAAAATGTAGGATGATGAGAAAAGGGAATGTGAGGAAGAGAATAGAGGAAGCATATTCCCTCATCTTCAATAGTCCATTTTGTATCAGTGATCGGAGGCACTGTAATGATTGTAAAAAGAATTGGCAGCGGCCTCTCTTTAATTGGTAACTAGGTAATAGGAATGAGATGATGGATGTTTCTCACCAACTAGATGCTGCCAATGCCATTTGTGATGCAAGATGAAGGTAATCATGTCATTGATTATCATACAATGAGTATGGATGATGTGCCTGTCACAATTGAATAACGGGCAGTCTATCTTAGCTAAGAGATGCTGACATGGGGTTTGGAGTACTGTATATGTGAGATGATTGTTAGCAGGTGGATTATTGGGCTGTGAGCATCGTCTGAGGCTGGTCATGCAGTAGGTGGGATATGACAACTGATTCACTGATCACAACCATATTTGCAAAGTGGTTAAACTCTGTGCAGCATTGTATTCATATCTTCGAGGCATTAACTCATCCAAAATCTCTACCCACTGTTGTTAGGACCTAAAGAGCATTCTCGCCCTCTTCCCATCTCATCAACTCAGGTCTCCAATACATAGCAAAAAAACAGGCATTAATTCTCTTCACTGCCAAACCTTATTGTGAGTTCAACCAGTTATAGCCACAATGTATCTCCCCTTTATGAAGTGCAAGGTCACTTTAACTAGTAAAAGGCAGCTTGAACCGTTGCTGGCCAATAACAGAATTGGCCTCCATGGCAATATATGAAAGCAGTCAACAACATGGATATCATTGTTAGGATCTTGAAAAAGGGATGATGAACAGGCAGCACCTATTTCAGCACAAACTATGGTCAAATTGACAAGAGTAACCATGTATTATGCTCCATCATATTTTCCCTAATACTATCCAATTTATTTAATTGATAAAATTAATGCAGAGATGTTACACTGCTATTCTTTCCAGCCACTGATTAAATGGTCAATACTTAAATACAAAATAGAAATACATAAAATTAATTCAAAGCTAATGAATGTTTCTAATTCTGCATTATTTTAATTTGACATAATCCTTTCACTTTAAAATACATATTTAAATACATTTATTCACACATTTCGGCCTCTTCGTTTCAAGCTTTACAGTTGTTCATATTCTGGAGGAGAAAATTTATTTGAACGAATGCAATTTTTATGATTATCATACTCGAACATTTTTCAGGATGGCAGTAAGTTAAAAATTATGTGGGCAGTGAAAATAGAGGGAAATTGTAACATACAATGCATAAGTGGGCATCCAATTCATTCACTCTGCCCATCCAAGGTAGTTCAGCAAATCTTGAGATGCATCTGTGCAGTCCAGAACTTTCTTATGAATTTAAAAGTAGTTTCATGCAATAAAAAACTCAGCACAAATTAGACAAGGTAGTCAGAAAGATTTATGACGTCCATTAACACTGTTAGACTTACATAAGGGATTATTGTATCTATTTAAGTGTCAGTGTATTATATCACAAGGATGGCTTCAAGTGTTCTTTTAGGTCTGTTGAAATTAATAACTTAATTTGATGGTGCTGGTCACATAATATTTATGCATTCATTAAGCAAAATCCCCTCCTTTCAATATAAATTGGTGCCAAAATGGATATATGTCTCACAAACATGTGTTCATAGCTTGAAAAGCTAAAATATGATCACAAACCATTTTTCCTACCTTCCTGTTGACTCTGCTTAACAATATGTTATCAAGGCTATGGTAAAAAAGTGTTCTTAGTGCTTCACTACAGCTGTATTGTGTATCGAAGTCTCCAGTAGATAATAGAAAAGATCTGATTATCTTGAGTTACAGAGGTTCAAGTCAAGGATAAGTAAAATTCCAAAAGGAATTGGTCATCTTCCTAATGCCTAAACAAGATGTTTCAACAAACTTTGTGATTTACAGCAAACAATAAAGCTCAATTGCTTGACTCACTTGGCGAATATTTTCTGCATTTGTAGTAGTTTGTTTTTGAAACTCAAGGCCTACCTCTATTCATTGAGAACTCTTGTTTACTGACATTTCTTCCACCACATTACAGAAATCAGGCGGGTATAGAACGATTCCCCTTCCTGCCTTGACTACAGTTCCAAAAACATTCAAGACTCAAAACACTACACAGAGCAAAGCAACACATCTCTCTCTTTACTAATTTTGCAGTAATCCTACCATCTGGGATAGAGCAAGACTGCGGTATATGCACTTTAGATAATGCATTCTTCATTATCATATCCTTGATCTACAAGTTATACTACCTCAAATGAAAGGGCAGTAAATGCATGAGATCAATAGCATCTGCAGTTCCCATCCAAATTATACACAATTCTTGCTCACAAAATATATTGCTGCACATACATTGTCCCTGAATTAGGGCCCTAGAGGTTCATTTTATAACGGCAGTGTATTTGGAGCCCAAGGACCCTCAGTAGTTTGAGAAGGCATTCATATCTTTCACTGTACAATAGGGATAGGGATTACATGTTCGCCTTTGAATTTATTTTTTAAATTTTAAATTAAATTTAGGCATACAGCATTGTTACAGGCCATTTCAGCCCACAAGTCCATGCTGCCCAATTTACACACCATTAACCTACACCCCTGGTACGTTTTGCATGGTGGGGAGGATACAGGAGCCCCCAGAGAAAATATATGCAGACACGGGGCGAATGTACAAGCTCCTTACAGACAGCGCGGGATTTGAACCCCAGTCTGGTCCTGATCGGTGGTGCTGTAAAGGCGTTGAGCTAACCACTACGCCAACTGTTATAATGAATTTAAAAAACATTTAATTTTAAAAATGTTAAAAGAGTACCTTTTCCACCTTGCCTAGCCAATTGTGAGATGTTTTCAATATGTTTGGTTACTAATTTGTTTGATGCCCACAATTGCTGGAACCTGATGACTTTGAACTGATGTTGACATCAGGAAAGATGAAATCTACACCACAAAAATCACTAGCTCTTATGGAAAACTTCTAGCACAATGAAGAGAGCCATCTCTTTGCTGGCAGAAATCCCAAAGCCATGTGGCTGATGAGGGTTTCTGCTTCAAATAGAAGTTAAAGATAGTATTGTTGGATTTAATTTTAAACACAATTCAAATCAAGTGGGATGCGTTCAGTGGCTCGGCTCTTCGACCAAAATCCCCATCCATTTTAGCTTATCAGGCATCTGGCAAAATGTAGCAACCCACCCACTGATGACTCGCTCCCCAGTAGCTCCTCCTCTTACAACCTCGCTCCCCCCATCCATTCTTTCGAGCACATGGAGTCAGGCCAGCTACAACCTAAAGTGTATTAAAGCCTATTTACTCCCACTCAGTCTTTGGAGTCATCGAGAGGGTGACTCTATATTCCACATGGGATGAACAAGCTGCTGAGACTGACAGGTTAGAAATTGATCTACAGATGCCTGGAGCTGCTGAGCAGTACGAGCAGGGGATCGCCTGTTTCTCAAACTTTCTCGGTCGCAATGGCCCTCAAATGAGAAGAGACTCAAGGTCCTGCAAGCAAGAATGGGCCACCAAGCATACCAGGTGATCAGGAACTGCACAACTGACCCAGAGGCCATGGATGAACTCAGCAACCTCTACCGACGCCGGGTAAATGATGTACCCTCATGATACGTGCTGGCCTCAAGGAAACAGCAGCCTGGTGAGTCCATTGATGAGCTCCTTCGGACCCTGTACGACCTAGGGAGAGACTGCTGGAGCACTGTTTCGGCCCCTGTACCTGCAGCCCAGTGTGTGGAGGAGTTGGTCTGGGATGCCTGCGTGTCTGGGGTGGGGTCTGACTACATCCATCAGTGACTGCTTGAGGAGGACAAGCTACCTCTGAAGAGGGCCTTCCAGCTGCTAGGACTTTCGATTCTGCCCAGCGCAATTCCAAGGCAATAACTGCCTGAAGAACAGGCCCTCCACTTTGGGCCAATGGCGCCACCATTTTGGGACACAGCGTCACAACTGCATCTGTGCAAGCAGGCCACAACCCCACCGTCGCCGTGAATGGACACCCGAAGTGCCGCTACTGCGGCCAGCTAAAGCACCCCTGATGACTTTGCCTGACAAAGGAAGCCACCTGTTCAGGATGCAGGAAGAAAGGACATTACCAGTGCATCTGTAAGTCAAGATGCCTGATCAAGTAGTGCTACATGCACCCCCGAGGGTGGGCCAATGACCCTGATGCTGCTTCTAGTCTCAAATGGCTCATCCACGTGCATGACCCAGGAGTCGATATATCTTACCCATCACCTCTTCCACCTTCCTGGATGACATCACTTCCACCTTCTTCCTCCTCATCGCCCAGTATGATCGTGTGGTCAACATGGGGGCCACCATCTTACTGACCGGGCCCTCCACCCCCGACAGCATTGATGATCCAATCCTGTCCTCTGTGATACTGAATCAAGGCAGTCCTCACCCGATCGCCTACTCATTGATGGAGATTGAGTTAAACATTAAAAGAATGAACTGCCTGTTTGACAGTGGGAGCACAGAGAGCTTCATCCATCCAGACACTGCCCATAAACTCTCTTCCTCTCGGTTAGACCTACGAGATGCACCATCTCTATGGCCGCAAAGGACCAATCCACTGATATCCATGGGTATTGTGTAGCATCGGTAATGGTGGGGGGGTGGGGGGGGGGTGGTGATGAACGTTACGATAACTTTCATTTTCTTGTAATGCCACAGCTCTATGTGCTGATACTCCTGGGCTTTGACTTCTAGAGCGAGTTCAGGAGTGTCATGATGGCATTCGGAGGACCACAACCACCCATAATGGTACACAACCCCCAACTCACAGCCCCCCCCCAAACCCCCCGGCAGACAGCTTCCACCTTTGGCCTCTCCACTCTCCGCATACCCTCTCTGTCATTATTTGAGAACTTGACCCCAGGCTGCAAGCCCATTGCGGCAAAGAGCAGGTGTTATAGTGCTGAGGACAGGCCATTTATAAAGTACAAGGTGCAGTAACTCCTCAAGCCCATGGAGATAGCAAGTCGTGGTGGTCAGGCATGGGAGTAAACCACATATGGTGATCAACTACAGCCAGATGATCATCTGATTCACGCAGCTCGATGCTTACCCCACCACTCACCCCCCGTCCCATCCCCTCCCAAGATCACCAACATGGTCAATAAGATCATCTGTACAGTGTTCTCCACGATTGACCTGGTTGATCAATATACCGCATTCAAAGTGGGTGGCAGGCTCTACCATTTCCTTGTTCAAGAAGGAGATGGATTGCATGTTAGACAGGCATAAACTGATGACCACTTTCCCCTACCTTGACAATGACACCATCAGCGGCTACGACCAGCAGGACCACGACACAAACCTTGCAAAATTCCTCCACATAGCTAAGTCCCTCAATTTGACTTACAACGAGAAGAAGTGTGTGTTTAGTACTACTCGTCTGGCCCTCCTTGGATGCATCAAGGCACATGGACTCATTGCCCCCGACCGCATGCGTCCTCTCATGGAGCTCCCACTAAAATGGTGCCTGGGCTTCTTTTCTTACTATGCCCAATGGGTCCACAATTATGCTGATAAAACCCACCCCCAGAAAGATCCACAAACTTTCCCTTATTGGCAGAAGCCTGGGCAGCATTCAACCAAATCAAGAGAGACATCACTAAAGGCATGATGCGGGCTGTGGACGAATCAATCCCAGTCCAAAGGGAAAGCGATGCCTCCGACTTTGTGCTGGCTGCCACTCTCAACCAGGTGGGTAGTCCAGTAGCATTATTTTCCCGCATCCTCCATGGCCCCGAGACACGACACTCCTCTGTTGAGAAGGAGGCACAGGTGACTGTTGAGGCAGTACTACCTGGCCAGGAAGATTTACCCTGCTGATGGACCAACGAGCCATGGCCTATATGTTCAACACTAAACTGTGGGGTAAAATCAGGAACAATTAAATCCTGAGGTGAAAAATCGAGCTCTCCACCTACAACTATGATATCCTGTACCGACCAGGCAAGCTCAAAGACCCCTCCCCCCAGACCCCCTGACGCCGTATCCCGGGGAACGTGTGCCAGTGCGCATCTCAACTGCTTCCAGTCCCTCCATGATGACCTCTGCTACCCCAGAGATAGGAGATTGTTCCTCTTCATAAAAGCTTGGAACCTCCTGTACTCCATAGAAGATTTCAAGTCTCCGACCAGACACTGCCAGGTCTGCGTGGAATATAAACCACAGTTCTTCCAGCTCAACAAGGCACACCTCATCAAAGCCCCATATCCCTTTGATCGACTCAAGTGTCGATTTCAAGGGACCCCTGCCCTCATCCAATACGAATGTCTATTTCCTCAACATCATAGACGAGTTCTCCAGATTCCCATTTGCCATCCTATGTCCCGACATGACCTCAGCCACTGTCATCAGGTCACTCTGCAACACATTCACCCTTTTTGGGTACCCAAACTATATCCATAGTGATCAGGAGTTCTCTTTCATGAGCGACGAGTTGCAGCAGTACCTGTTGATTAGAGGCATAGCCACCAGTAAGACCACAAGCTACAACCCCGGGGTAACTGCCAGGTGGAAAGAGAAAACACCACTGTATGGAAGACAGTCCTCCAGGCCCTTAAGTCAAAAGGCCTGTCAGTGTCCCACTGGCAGGAAGTCCTGCAGGAAGGACTCCATGCCATCCGATCCCTCCTATGCACCACTACCAACATGACTCCGCATGAACGCATGTTTTCCTTCCCAGGAGGTCACCGTCTGGAACCACATTGCCGCCCTGGATCTCATCTCCAGGACCCGTCCTGCTGTGGAAACACGCGAGGGGCCATAAGACTGACCTGTTGGTCGAAGAGGTGCAGCTCCTGCATGCCAATCCTCAATATACCTACATGCTATACCCTGATAGCCATGATGACACAGTCTCTGTCTGGGACCTGGCACGTGTTGAAGAAACACACCCACCACCCACCGCTGCCACCACCTACACCCACATTGCCCCCATCAGAGACTCAGTGCAGGTTTGTGACATGTCCTGGGTACCTATACAATGCCAACTTCCAGCTGCTCTGACCACCACAACCTCCTCTACAGACAACCTCACCTCACCTTCTACCCCCTACAACCTCAGCCTCAAGACACACGACTGGCAAAGGTGCCAACCAGTCACAGAGGCAGAGGAAACCACCCGACCGGCCGAACCTCGAGAAATTTAACCTGGTGGAGTTTTGGTTTATTAAAGAGGGGGTGAATGTGATGATATGTATATACTGCTATGTATGAGTGGCTGGCCCGCCCACTGATCACTCACTCCCAGTAGCTCCTGCCCTTGTAACCTGGCCATAAAGGTTGACCTTCCTCCCCCCATCCATTCATTCGAGCACATGGAGTCGGGCCAGCTACAATCTAAAGTGTATTAAAGCCTATCGTCTTCCACTCAGTCTTTGGAATCACTGATAGAGCATATGAGACTCAAGGGAAGTAGGCCTCAGCTGGTGTACCATTGTGTACTTTGTTTCCAGTAAAACTTGACAACCTTTGACAGGGTTATGACCTGGAATGGAGACTCACCTCTGCCAAAGTTCATGAAGACTTTGTAAAAGTTTATATGCACACTTGTTATCAGATATATTTAAAATCTAATATTGTTTTAACTAATAGCAGAGGGTATGAGTTAAAGGGAGAGATTTTTTTGAAAATTTTATCTTTCATTTGCATCAATACATACATATAATTCTTCATCATTGTAGAGCGCGTCGAAAGAACCAAAGACTTGTTGATCCAAACCAAGGCTTTTATTAACTAAAAGACTGGAGCATATCACAAGTAGGTTGACCAGTCCAGAATGACCTGGTCTGGCTAGGAGCAACCCTTTAAGACCTGCCAGTAGGTGTGGCTACACTCTCAGCCAATCACAGTGATCCTACACTACCATCTGTACATATGTACATTTACACATTGGTGATAGAATCTGTACTATCACAATCATATAATAATACAATGTAATAAAAACAATACAAAATGATATATATATATTTCATTTTATCTCCCTCCCTCCCTACCCCTCCCCAAAAGAAAAAGAAAAGAGAGAAAAAAGAAAAAAAAACCCTGAATTTATTTATCATTCACTATTTGTATACTCCTAACATATTATTCTACCCTGTACATATTAATTGGGAGGAGTGGGTGTTATGGATGATGTGGATGGACTCTTACTGATAAAATGCATATATGGTTTCCAAATCAGATAAAAATTCTCAGGTTGATTCCTTAAATTATAGGTAATCTTTTCCAATGGTATACAATTTTGAATTTCCATATGCCATCTATCCAACCTTATAAAATTATCTGACTTCCATGTTACTGCCATACATTTCCATGCCACCATTATTGCTACACTCAAAAATTTTCATTAATATGTGTCTAACTTCAATTTAGTATCAATGTCAGATAAATCACCAAGCAAAAATATTCTGGGATCTTTTGGTATCTATATCTTCATAAATTAAAGGGAGAGATTGAACAAACTTGGGTTATTTTCTCTGGAGAATAGGAGGTTGAGGGGAGACCTGATAGAGGTTTATAAAATCATGAGAGGCGATGATGAGTAGACAGTCGGAATCTTTTCTTCAGGGTCACACACTGGAGAAATGCTTTTAAGTTAAGTGTGAGGAAGTTTAAGGGAGATGAGCAGGACAAATATTTTACATAGAGTGTTGCGTGCCTCAAGCGAACTGCTAGGAGCAGTGGTGGATGCAGATACAAGAGTAACATTTAAGAGGCTTCTAGATAAGGGAAATCTATTACATGCAAGCAGCAGTTTTAGTTTGATTTGGACATTGTGTTTGGCGCAGACATGTGGGTTGAAGGGCCTGTTCCTACCCTGTACTGCTCTACATTTTAACATAATTGGTTAATCCGTCTGTCACTGCGTAAAATCGTAATTAGGCCACATTTGGAGAACTGTGCATAGTTCTGGTTGCCGCACTACAAGAAGGATATGATGGTTTTGAAGAGGGTGCAGAAGAAGTTCACCAGGATGCTGCCTGAATAGAAATATATTAGCTACAAGGAGAGTTTTCTCTGGAATGTCAGAGGCTGAGGGGAAACCTGATGGAATTATATAAAATGACAAGTAAAGATAGGAGAGACAGTCAGAGTCTTTTTCCCCAAGATGGAAATGATAAATACTAGAGGGCTAAGGTTTCAGGTAAGAGAGAAAGTATAAAGGAAATTTACAAGGCAAGTGTTTTTAGACACAGAGGGCAGTAGATGCCTGGAGGGGTATATTTAGAAGCAGATATGATGGCAATACTTTAGAAGCATTTAGACAAGGACATGAACTAGAGTTAATAGAAAGTTATGAACCATGTGCAAATAGATTGGATCAGTCAGATTGGCACGATGTTCTGCACAGAAATGGTGGACAAAAGGACCTGTTCCAATGCTGTAATGTTCTATACTCACCTTAAACACCCAGAGACAATTACAAATATTAAAATAAAATAATAAATAACAATTATTATGGCTCTATTGTTCAACATAATTGAGAATCACCATTAAAATTAAGGAGACAATTGCTCATTGGGTGGGTCAGAAAGATAGATTGGGAACTGTAAGATAATCAGGTTCTGCCAATATTCCACATGCATCTTTACTCATCACATCCCAGTCTTGGAATGAGTCTGCAAGATGCAGGATTTTGTTATCTCTAATCACTGACAGATCCCTTTGGATTCAGTATAGGCGTAGCCAACTCAATCACGCCCATTGTCTTCTCTGCACAATTTGGACTTCTAAAGGTCTGCCTTTTTTTAACCAATTATACATAGAAAATGAGATTTAGAAAGAGACCACTTTCTGCAATTTTTCCCACATGTAACCATTGAAATGTCACATTTTTGTTGAATTGACAATGCTCAGAGATAAGTGTAAAATTAATATTTTTGGCATCCATAACTCCTCCATGTTTGGAGTGGTTGTGCCTCTAACAACAATGGTCTGAATCATACAGACCTAAGTTTTTTTCTTCGTTCACATTATATGAATGATGTTTAAATTTTAAATTAGTTATACAGTACAGTAACAGGCCAATTCAGCCCTATGATTCTGTTCCACCTATTTTACACCCCATTAGACCCAGGTATGTTTTTGAAGGGTGAAAGGAAACTGGAGCCCTCGGAGAAAACCCACGCAGACACGGGGAGAACGTACAAACTCCTTAAAGACAACGTGGAATTCGAACCCACATCTGGTCCCAATCGCGGGCGCTGTAAAGGCATTGCACTAACCGCTATGCCAATCGTGACAACCATGGGGATGCCCTCACTTGTATGCTATTTCAGCAGTTAATGTGGCCTGCTAGTAAAAATGGACTAGGGCCCTCATTACCTTTCGATGTGTGTTCTGTCCTTTTTCTATCTGGGAGATAAAGATCTCTGCAATCAATGAACTAGAGGGCAACAGGTAAACCATTGAAAAACTGCTAGTTTCCAAATTATATCTGCTGTTTAAATTTTAATCTGCAAAATGAAATTTTAAAATTCAACAGCTTTCTATTTCAGAATTAAGTCTCTAGTTATTTCAGCTCTACTTCAAACTAAACAAATTGCTTACACTAAAAAGAAACTAGACTTTTTTTGTAAAGAGACATAAAAAGTTGAATTTTTCTGTAAAACAAATACCAAATTTGTATACATTAAACATATTAACCTGTTCCATTCATTCCTTCTTCATAGCAATATGCCTGAGCCCTCTTACTTCCAGCAAGCTGCTTTCATTATATTGACAGAAGATGTTCTTTCATGCTACTTGAGGTTAAAAGGGAATGAAATGTGCAAAATCTCTTTCACAAACCACATTGATGTGATCAAGGATTCAAAATTCATCATTACCTTATTGTACAGAACATGTGATAATACACAACATTTCCTTCTGCCTATCATATAAGGCAAAGAGTCGCCATTAGTGTCAAACATCACCCCTTACAGTAAGTGAGAAAGAGAAGCAAAAGAGAGTCCCTTCAGAGTCACTGAGTGTCTGTGGATTTGTCTACCGTGCTCTTGCAGCCTCTGCAGCCACACAGAAATCTGTTCGATTTGTTGGCAACCTGATCTCCAGATAGAAATCTCCAACACAATCAGGAAGGTTTCAGTGCTGAAGGCCCTTTGGAAGCCCTTCTTGCCCTTAGCACCCTCTCGATTCCTGGTTCCAATAACTGGTTCCTGTGCACCAGTCTCCAGCAGTCCGCAGCCTGACCTCAAGTCCCCTACACCCTAAGTGGGTCCCACAGCTGCAGAGCCCTTCAAGGGCCCAATGCTGTAGTCACCTTGCCTATAGGGTTGTCTCCTTTGCTTCTTCTCATTGGGGGGGGGGTGTTCTCCCCCTCTTTCTGGTGTCCTATGCCAGTCCGCTGCTCCCCTGGAGTCTGCAAGCCCTCATGGCCACTACCAAGCACAGGCGCCACCATCTTAGGCACAGACCTCTGTGATTTCAGGATTTTAAAATAAAATACCATCTTCTCCTTTAACAGACTGTTTATATCCTGCATGGGGCTACTGACATTAGGACATATATATCCTGTATAGAGCAACGGTGTCTCTGGTCTACCAGGTCTGCACCAGTGGCAGTGCTCCCGTTAAAGCAGACATTTTCCACTCATATATATATCTATTAAAATAATGACATTTTAGCCAAGTTGGAACTGAAAATAAATTCCTTCTCCAGCAGTGCACTGGCTTAAGGTATTTATTCTACAAAAGGGAATTATCTGCAGCTATTCTGCGTGGCATTTAAATCAGCACCATATTAAAAAAAAGAGCATTTACAGATAAAAGCTGAACAGTTCAACTATTCAAGATTCTGTACATAATTCAGCACATCTTATCCAAATGGATTCACTGTTGTGATCCTGTGACATTCAAGATTTAATTTACCTTGGTCTTGATCTTAAAGTACTGTTTGTATTTTATTGACTTTTAAAACAAGGAGGGGTTCACGTGATAGTGAGAGTCTAGGAGGTTTCAGATCCTAGAAGCTCCCAGATCTAGACCAGAAAACAGTGTTAAAATCCAAAATCCAGGATGAAAAAGAGAAAAAAATCCTGTCTGACTACAAGAAGAGGACGAGGAAGATTCAATCAACAAAAAAAAAGAAAAATTCAGTTAGGAAATGGGTGGCCCAATAAAGATCGGAAGCAAGTGGAAGTGCTTTGTGTTGGGAGTAATGGCAGTGTCGACCCAAGACCTGCCGACCTCTGCGCCAACGGGAGTCCCGCAAGCAGGCTGCTGCCAGAGCGGAGGAATGGTTCTGAGTGGCCCAGAAGGCGATGAGAGCCCTGGGACAGGTGAATGGGAGAGAGGGAGGACAGCTGCCTCTCCCTCGCAGCTCAAGAGTTCACGCACCAAGCAGCGGATTCCCTGGTGGCTGGGATCTGCTAGTGGTGTGTTGAGTCAGGGAATGGCAGGCTCAAGTGGAGCCAGCATGAGCTTGGGACTAACGAGCTCCAACGAGGATGCGGAAGAGGTTGACCAGGACAGCGATGGCGGCAATCGCGAGGGCCATCAAGGATCAGCGGGGCGGCAGTGATGACAGTAATGATGGCAGTCGAGTGAGCGAGGGATCTAGCCACGAGAATTTGGAAGGCCAGGCTGCCACACAAAAGGGAGGAAGAGGACCCGGAGCCCTCCTTAAGAGACATTTTGCAGACTTTGTCCCAAATGGAAGGCAGGTTGGAGAGGGTAGTGGACAGAAGAGCCAGAGACATGTCTGAAAAATTAGACAGGATGGAGGCAGTCCTGGTGAATATAACAGGCAGGGTGGCAGAGATAAAGGAGAAATTGGGGGCAGGGGATGATACAATTACTACAATAGAACAAGAAATTAAAGGTCTCCTCAAAGAATGGGATGAGGTATGGGGGAAGTTGGACTTCCTGGAAAACTTCACAAAATGCTGCAACATTAAATTGGTGGGACTGAAAGAAGACATGGGATGGGGGGTGGATCTCAGAGTTCTTAACCAAATGGATCCCTGAAGTTCTCGGAGAGGCGGCGCTGGGAGCCCCCATTAAAATAGAAAGAGCCTTTCGAGCCCCAATCCCTAAGCCAGGATGACAAAGGCCCCCGTCAATTCTCATAAAGCTAAAATATTTCCAGGATCATGAAAAAATATTAGGGGCAGCAGTGAAAGGGGTAATTCAGAGGTGGGCCTCTCTGGAGTACAGGGGGCTGACAGTGTTCTTTTATCCAACTATCAGTTCATCTCTGCTTAAGAAATGAAAAGTCTTTGAACCAGTTAAGTGATCAGCAAAGCAGAAGGGCTATGACTGTGTTCTGCACCACCCGCTACCTTGAAAATTATGTTTCCAGTGGTGGCGGAAGAAAACTTATTACAGAAAAAGAAAAGGCACGTCAGTTTATGAACGCCTTGCTGGCATTGAATGGTGGGCTAACTGGAAAAGAGTAAAATGGGCAATAAAGCTTAAAAAGCTATCAAATGGATTGGGAGGATTTGGATTTCTATGTTATATAGAGAATGGGGTTTTGGCTATTTTTGGATCTCTAAAAAAAGATACATGTTATATGTAAGGGTCTGGGGGGGTTCTGGGACTGGATGGATGGAGAGTGCTGAGGGTGAGAATGGAGAGTCGTGGTGACTCCATAAGGGGTAATGGAGGCGAGAGGAGGAGGATGACCACCAGAGGCGTGAGCACAGGGTGACTGACATTTATGTATGATGTGTCTGGGGTATGTGTTCCCTTTTATTATTTTGAGGGGAAAGGTTGTGGGTGGGTATGTTTGTGGTGGTGTTGTGGGCAAATGGGTTTGTGGTGTCTTTTTTTCCCCAGGGCCTGTCACGGCTTGGATGGAGTGGAGCAACAGGGAGATGGTAAGAGGTTGGGTGTGCGGGAATGGGAGCTGGCAGTGGAGATGGGGGAAAACATTTAGGGAGGGAGCCCAGATGTAATGGCTAAAAGTGTAAAGTATGCTACTTTTAATGTTAACGGCTTAAAATGTACGATTAAACAAAAAAGGGTCTTGGCACACATTTTAAAAAATGGGGATAGATCTGACCTTCCTCCAAAAGATGCATTTAACAGAGCGGGATCGTCTGAAGCTAAAATGGGAATGGGTGGGTCAGGTAATATCCTTGTTTGACTCAAAGCCAAGGGGGTAGCCATTCTAGTGGCGAAGAGTGTTCCAGTGTCGGCGCAGTAGGTGATTACAGATAAAATGGGAAAATTCATTATGGTGCACTGTCAGATATATTCAGAACCCTGAACCCTAGTAAATGTGTACATCCCCAATTATGATGATGAAACATTTATACAGGAAATTTCCCTACAATTGGCAGTGGCAAATGAAAATTTTCTAATGGGGGTGACTTTAATCTATGTCTGGATCCTGTGCTGGACAAATCCACAAAATGAATAACCAGGATTAGAGCAGCGAAAGCCATCACTGTCGGGATGAGAGAGCTGAATTTGATAGATGCGTGGCAGAAAAAGCATCCGAGAGAGGGATTACTTGTTTTACTCAAAGCAACATGACTCCTACTCTAGAATAGACTTTTTTCTGGCTTCAGCTCATATAGAGGCTAGGGTCATGGAAAATAAGTATAGGACAAGTCTTCTCTTGGACCATTCCCCCCAGCTTTGACTATCGAAATGCCAGATAAGCAGGACACAGCATACAGGTGGTATCTTAATGCCCTGTTGTGGAAAAAGCCGGAGTTTTGTAGTTTCATAAGAGGCGAAATAGCCCTGTTTTGTAAGGCAGATAAATTCCTTCTGTGGGTCATCCCTAAGGCATACTTGAGAAGCCAGATAAATGGTTATACAAAGACGTCAAGAAAAATTATATGAGGGAGGTAGAGGAATTGGAAAAGGGCATTACCTAATTAGAGAAAGATTTTCATAAATCAGACTCAGAGGATCACTATAGAGCTTTTATAAACAAGAAATTCGAATATAATATGCTTCAGATGTACAGAATGGATAAGGCCCTTACGCGGTCGAGGCAAAAATATTATGAGTTGGGGGAAAGAGCTCACAAGATCCTCGCTTGGCAGTTAAGGGCAGAACAAGCTTCTAGAACCATCAATGCAATACAAACAGGGAATGGCCATATCTTGTATAAACGAAAGGAAATTAACAAGACCTTCAGAGAATTTTATGAAGGACTGTATAAATCTGAAATGATTGGGGATTTTAATCAAATGGATGAGTTTCTGGCCAGATTAGAACTCTCAAATTTAAGACCAGAGGAGCAGGAGGAACTAGATCTTCCTCTTACAGAGGAAGAGCTGGGGAAACATTGAGCGCGCTACAAGCTGGCAAGTCTCCGGGGGTGGGGATGGATTCCCACCTTAGTTCTATTGAGAATTTAAGTTTTACTAATGCCTCTGTATATGGAGGTGATAGAACAGACAAGGGAAACACAGACCCTTCTGGAATCTTTCACAATGACAATTGTAACAACGATCTTAAAGAAGGGTAAAATTCCACTTGTGCCTTTTTTGTGTAGACCAATTTCCCTGCTGAATACTGATTGCAAGATATTTGCCAAGGCCCTAGCAAACAGATTGGCATTGCATTTACTAAAATTAATAAACAAAGACCAGGCAGGCTTTGTGCAAGAGAGGCAAGCAACGGACAACATTGGCAGACTGTTGAGTGTAATGCATCTGGCACAAACTAGAAATGAGAGGGAATTGGCTGTTTGCCTGGATGCAGAGGCTTTTGATAGACTGGAGTGGGAAATTTTTATTTAAAGTGCTGAAGAAGGTGCGGTTAGGGCCAACTTTTCAAAAATGGATTAGGGAGCTATACCATGCGCCCAAGGCAAAAGTTACAACCAATAGACAAATTTCTTCAGCTTTCCCACTTACCAGATCTAGTGGACAAGGGTGCCCGCTATCACCAGCTCTCTTTGTATTAGCAATGGAACAACTAGCTGAGGCCATTCACCAGGATCCAGACATTAAAGGTTCTAGAGTGGGCCAGGAGGAGCACAAAATCTACTTATTTGCTGATATATCTTACAGATCCTGTGACTTCTTTACCTCAACTGCACATGGTATTGGAAGACTATGGGAAACTCTTCAGATATAAAATCAATTGGGGAAAAAGTGAGGTGATGCCACTCACTGAGGGGAATGACAGCAAAGAAAATAGCAATTTAAAATGACCACAGGAGGGGATCAAATACCTAGGAGTTAACATTGACGGCAACTTGGATAATTTATACATGTTAAGTTACATCCCCTTGCTGAAGAGAGTCGAGGAGAACTTAAATAGATGGATGTCCCTGCCCATAACATTAGTGGGCAAAGTTTAACAGCATCAAAATGAATGTGTTGCCAATATTCCAGTATCTTTTTCAGATGTTGCCTGTGCCATTGCCTGGGGTTTCTTCAAACAGCTGCTACACAAGGTCAGAGTGTTTCTCTGGAATGGTAAGGTGGCAAGGGTCTCTATAGAAAATTAACATGGGACTACAGTCTAGGTGGATTGAGGATGCCAGACTTTAAAAAATATTATTGGGCAGCTCAGTTGAGATACATTGTCTCTCTCTTTCAAGGAGAAGGTGTATCATCCTGGGCACAAATTGATCTGCACTTGGTTGGTGAGAAGATAGCAGAGGACTTTATTTATAAATGGGACACCAAGTTGCTGTCAGGAAAGAATGGCAGCCCCATACTGAAACAAGTGATTAATATCTGGAACAAAATTAATCAATATCTGAACACCAAAGTGCGGCTGTCCCCAAAATCATCCCCATTCTGAATAAATTAATACCATTAACGGTACGTAACAAGATCCTGGACACCTGGCACCGTAATGGCATCAGGTACAAGCAGGGGCAATTAATGTCATTTCAGCAACTCAAAAATAAATACAACTTGCCAAATCATACATTCCACTGCTATCTTCAAATAAAATCTTTTTTACAGGATGTATTGGGTCCAAGTATGGCCCTACTTTGGTGCAGTGCCATAGAAACCATGATTCGAAGGGGCAGTGGAAAAAAATTCATTTCTGTAATGTGTTTCCTGCTCCAGTCAGATGGACCCGAATTGGGTCTCCAGAGATTGAGGAAAAGATGGGAGTCGGACTTGGATATTGTAATTGATGACGGATGCTGGTCCGACTTATGCTGGAACAGCATGACAATGGTCATCAATGCAAAGTATAGGTTGGTGCAGTACAATTTTTTGCACCAGCTGTATCTAATGCCGTAGAAAATAAACAGGTCAAAACTAGAACTCTCGGACCAATGCTTCAGATACAGCATGGCGACTGGGACTTTCGTACACGCAACCTGGTCATGTACCAAGGTGAGGCCCTTTTCAGTAGAACAAGTCCTAGAGAAAATCATAGGTAAATGATTCCCGCAGTATCCTAAGTTGTTCCTGTTTGGAAACATATTAGACACAAGGCTTACAATGAAGCAGTCCAAATTTTAAATCCAATTTGTGTTAATTGCATTGGCAGTGGCCAGGAAGTGCATTGCGGCTACCTGGAAGTCCAACTCTAGTCTTCGTATCGAACAATGCAACACGGGAATGCAGAGCTGTGTTCCCCTGGACAAAGAAACTTATAATCTGAGAAACAAATATGACACTTTTTGAAGGATCTGGCAGCTGTACATGCGCCACATAGGTGTATGGGGTGATTGATTCCTGCATTCCCTGCCATGGCGTCCTCTCCCTCACACTAATCCTGATCAAGGAAAGTCAGGAATATATATCGGCCCATTGGCCGCCTATCGAGCGGCAACAATTCCTGTTCCCTAATTATTATTTATTATCCTGCTGTAAAGTTTTTTTTTGTTGTTGGTCCAAGTCTGAATGACCTGTCCTGTGTTAGATGTGGGGTGGGGGGCACGGGCAGGGGGAGCCTGGAAAAGATGCAAGCTTATGTACATAGTCAATAATGAGAATGGAGTGTATGTAAATTTGAATATGAGCTGCCAGGATGGCACTAACAACGTATATGGCTATACAAACTTGTGTGAAAATATAAATAAAATATTTTAAAAAAGACTTTTAAAACAAAGCAGTGCAGTACTAAACCGAACAATTGCTAAACAGCAGTTCCATGCTGAAGTTATAATAATAATGAAAAATAAAGGATGCTGTAATTTGTCTTCCATATTTGCAAAGGATGGAATTGGTCATCCTAAGCCTATGTTGGCCATATCACTAATCACATTATTAAGTAGGGTAATCACTAGGTACAGCGGACTTGATGAGAATTTTTCACTTTGGTTGGAAAGTTCCAACAGTCTGTCCAATGTCTTTCTATTGCAACAAAGCTAAAAAAAAAGACATCTATCAAAATGAGTCTGAATTGAATCTGTATTTTGTTAGCTGTCCATTGGTCCTGGCAAACCTATTGCATTAATAATTGTGCATATTACCATAATTATAATGTGAGGCCATCCCAATGCTGAGTATTGATCTTTTATGAATATTCTACATAATAAAAACAATATATTATCATGTATATTAAATTTATATAAATGGTTTACATTGGTAATGGTCACCAAAGAAATTGCATCAATGGAGAATGGGAACATGCCTAAACACATGAAGCATCTAGAGATAAATTGGCAATTTATTTATTTTATGAATATTTGTATGTCAGTAAATACAAGTGTAAGAAAGGAACAGGCAATTTATCACTAGTTGTAATATTATCTACATTACTCATTATTAGAGTCATGCAGCATTGAAACCCGCCCTATGGCCTAACTTGCCTATGCCAACCAAATTAGCCCATCTGCTCTAGTCCCTCTTAATTGGGTTTGTCTAATATACTCTTACCTATCCGATCCATGTACCTGTCCAATTCTTTTCCTTAATCATTGCAAAAGCACTTGCCAGTGATCATTGGGTTATCAGAGGTGGAGAGGGTAAGCAAATTTAAATTGCTGGAAGTCACCATCTCAGAGGTCCTTTTCAGGACCCATCATACAATGC
The DNA here is from genome assembly GCF_036971445.1 of Narcine bancroftii. NCBI lineage: Eukaryota > Metazoa > Chordata > Chondrichthyes > Torpediniformes > Narcinidae > Narcine > Narcine bancroftii. The sequence goes on along the minus strand of NC_091470.1, from coordinate 309,869,912 downwards.
CATCATTAAGAAAGTATGTCAGCACCTCTACTTCCTCAGGAGTTTGTGGAGATTTGCTATGTCATCAGAAATCTTGGCAAACTTCTACAGTAGTGTCGTGAAAAGTGTGCTGAACTGGCTGCATCATGACTTGGTATGAAGGCACCAAAACCTCTGAGCAGAAAACCCTGCAAAAGGTAGTGGACATCACAGGCAAAACTCTCTCCACCATCGAGAACATTTACATGAAATGCTTCCATGATAGAGCAGCAGCAATCAAGGATCCACACCACCCACAACATGCTCTGTTCTCGCAGATGCCAGCAGGAAAGAGATACAGGGGCCACAAGACTCGTACCTCTGGGTTCAGGATTAGCCGATACCTGTCAACCATCAGACTCCTGAACCGCAGACTTATTCAGAGACTCATTTAAGGATTCTTATTCTGCTCATTATTTATTACTGAATATTTAATTTTTGTGTTTGCAGTCATTTGTTTACATTTTTCTTTTGTATACATTTCTTTCTTCTTGAATACAGTTTACAGTTACCGGTAATTAGAAATTCTGCTGGCCTGCAGGAAAAAGAATCTTAGGATTGTAGGTGATATTATGTACATTCTCTAACAATAAATGGGAACTTTGAGTTGAATTTGACTTTGACTCTATCACCTCCTCCATAGCCCATTTCATACAAGCAAAGTAACTATCCCCTTAGGTTCCTCTTAAATCTCTCCTGCCCAATTTAAACCTGTCCTCTGGTTACCAATTCCCTACTGTCAGCAAAAGACATCCTGCTTTCACCTGATCTATTCCTCTCATGATTTTGTATACCTCTATGAGATCTTCTCTTAATCCTCCAACATTCCAAGGAATAAAGTCCTAACCTGCTCAACCTCTCCCAATAGCTCAGGCCCCTGAGTTCTGGCAAATCCTTGCAAATCTTCTCCACATCCTCTCCAGCTTGAAAACAGCTTTTTCCTCCATCATGATGACCAAAAGTGAATGCAGTATTCCAAAATGGGGCCTCACCAACATCTTGTACAACTGCATGATGCACCATCAATTACTCGAAAAACTACTGTAGAGAAACCAATAGGCTTTTATTCATTTAATAACATAAGCACATCCATACTGTTCAGTTGTCCTGCACTGAGCTGTAGGGGCAGTGGAACAGTCACCTTTGTACAGGAGCCCATGGGGAGGGACCACAGGTACAACTAGCCAATAGTTGTGCCTGACCAGAAAATTATACATAACAATGGTTTACCACATTCACCCCTTGTTTTTAAAAAAAGAGTCCAGAGGGGTGAAGTGGAACTTACAAGGATAAAATTCAAAGTCACAGGTTCAGTCTTTCAAGTGGTCTGGTTGTTCATTGGAACCATTGTAGCACTGGTTGTAGTTACGGTGCCACATAGAGGTCCTGGACAGTTTTGGGTGCCTGTATGTACTCATCAGTGTTCTGCTGGTGGGTTGGTGCCAATGAGTCCAGGGGTAACCTCCCTCGGGACAGAGGCAGGGTACCAGGGGGTCAGGTGCAATGTGTGTGTTCCACAGTGAGGGGTGTATGGAGGGGACAGCTATGGCCTCCAGGATCCCTGAGGGAGTTAAAACCCTGATAGAGACAGTGGCTTCATGTCCATATGGGTATGCCACGTAGGCATATTGGGGGTTGGCATGAAGGCAGTGGATCCTTTGGACCAGGGGGTCAGAATTATGGCTCACATGCTTTTGGAGTAGAATGGCCCCTGGGGATGTCAGCAACATCGGTAGTGTGGTCCCAGTTGCAGATTTCCTGGGAAAGGAAAACATACGTTCATGCGGTGTGGCATTTGTGGCCATACATAGCAGGGACCTGATGGAATGGAGTGCCTCCTTGAGGACCTCTTGCTAGTGGGAGACTGAGAGGCCCTTAGACTGCAATGCTAGGACTGTCTTCCACTTGGCAGTTAACCCAGGGATTGTAACTTGTGGTCCTGCTTGTGGAAAAGCTGTTGGCCAACAAGTACTGGCGCAGCTCATCACTCATAAATTATGGCCCCTAGTCACTGTGGATCTAACTGGGGAAGCTAAACAGAGTGAAGAGGTTGTGCAGGGCCTTGAAGACTGTGACCGCAATCATGTCAGAGCAGGAGATGGCAAATGGAAAGCGGGAGTAATTGTCATATATGCATTGCAGTCAGTGGAAGGCAGGGGGCCTTTAAAATTGATACTGGGTCACTCAAAGGGGCAGGTGGCTTTAATTAATTGTGCTCTGTCTGGCCGGTAGAAGTGTAGCTTGCACTCAGCGCAGAGTGGCAGATTTTTGACATGGATCTGATCTCATCAATGGAGTACGGCAGGTTGCATGTTTTGACAAAGTGAAAAAAAACCTGATAACTCTGGAGTGGCAGAGATCATTGTGAAGGTTTTGTAGTTGGTCAATTTGTGAGCTGGCACAGGTCCCATGCGACAAGGCATATAGCGACTCATTAAGTTTCACTGGCCAGTACAGGATATCATAATTGTAGGTGGACAGTTCAATCCTCCACCTCAGTATATTGTCATTTTTAATTTTATCCCGCTGCTGATTGTTAAACATGAATGTAACTGCATGTTGATCAGTCAACAAGGTGAATCTCTCACTGGCCAGGTAATGGCACCATTGCCATACTGCCTCGACAATGGCCTGGGCCTCTTCTCGACTGAGGAGTGCCGAATCTCTGGCTCCTGTAGGGTATGTGAAAAGAGGGCTACTGGCCTGCCTGTCTAGTTAAGGGTTGCTGCTAGGGCAGTCTGTTGCATCACTTTCCACCTGAAATTGGGTGGATTTGTCCACTGCATGCATTGTGGCCTTAGCGATATCTGCCTTAATGCAATTGAAGGCTGCATTGGCCTCCGCCACCAGATGGAAGGATATGGATTTGATGAGGAGGCGGGCCTTGTCCGCATAATTGGGGAACCTCTGTGTGGGAGGGGAAACTGCAAGAGCGGACGGGAAGCTGGTGGTATGCCGACTTCAGGACAATAGTGGAAAAGACTCGATACTTGGCAATCCGGTTGACCGTGTCAACGATGCGTGAAAGGGTATGCATCCAAGTGTGTGTATTTGTTGATGGTCTGACTGACCATCCTATTGTTTTCCCTGTTCTGTACTACCACTACCACTACCACTACCTGTACTCTCCAGGGACAGGCTTAAATGGATCCCCCCCCCCACCACTTTGAGTAAGTGGTGTACCTCTAACTGGATGAAGGCCCTGCCCCTGGCATTGTACTGCTTACTTTTCGTGGTGACGGGTTTACAGACCGGAGTGAGGTGGGCAAATAGTAATGGAGAGGGGGAAATTTTGAGTTCAAAAACTGTCGATTACATTCAGTGAGGATTGGATAGATCCCATCGAACTTCATTGTCAAGCTTTTAAGGTGACACTGAAAATCCAGTCTAAACAGTACAGTAGTGCAGAGCTGCAACACTACCATTAGTCTAAAGTGTTTATATTCAGTACCCCGCACCATTAAAGCTACTACGCAGACGCCCCGGTCTTCTGTTGTGTGTGACCTGAATGCCAAGGAGACCTTCTGGCTCACCAGCAGTACTGTGAGAGAAAAATGCTGCCCTGTGCCCAGGTGAATGAAGCTTTCCATGCCTCCACTATTGAATAAGCAAACAGGGCTCAGAGCTTTTCTGACTTGAAAACCTGACCAGGTAATAATACGTAACAATAATTTACCACATTCCCAACTTCCGTCTTCAATACTCTGACGAGTTCCGATACTTGGATCCATGAACCAGTCTCCAACAGCATGTGTGGGTCCTTCAACTGCCAAGTTGCCAGCAGCCCCCACCTGTGTGAGTCCTTTGACTGCAAGTCACCAACAGCCTGTGTGGGTCCACTGTGTGGTCTCCTTTCCTGTGGTGTCATCTCTTATGCTTCTTCTCAATGGGGTGGGGGAGGGGAGAGGGGTGTTCTCCACATATCTGTCAGTCTGCTGCTCCCCTGGAGTCTGGAACCCCTTGTGGTGTGCTGCTCAGCTTCTGCACTGCCATTGTGGGCACAGTTCTCCATAGTTGCAGTATTTTTAAAAAAGCACCATTGGCACCTTTAACAGGCTGTTTAAAGCCTGTACAGAGCCAATGCCATCAGGACAAGGCAGTTGGACCCTGCAGAGCAGCATTTATCTCCACTCCCAGCTCTCCCAGGTCACAAAAGTGGCAGTGCTTCCATTAAAGTAGCTCCGGCAGTGTGCAACCATTCCTCTGTCCAACCAATCAAGATCCTGCTGCAATCTTTGGCAACCGTCTTCACTGGCTATAATACCAGACATTTTAGTAGCATCCATTAACCATGCCATGAATATTTTCTTTAAAAATCATTGATAAGATATCAAACAGCTCTACACCCAGCACCAAACCCCATAGCATACCACTAGTAACAGTTTGAAAAACAACCTTCCATCATTATCCTCCACTTCCTTCCATTCAGCCAATGTTCTATCCATTTTCCTATTTCATCTTGGATCCCATGTGACCTAATCCTATATACCAGCTTACCGTGTGGAACCTTATCAAATGCCTTGCTGAAATCCACAAATACAACATCCACAGCTCCACCCTCATCAACCTTGTTTAAGACAACTTCAAAAACCTCGATCAGAATTGTGAGATGTGACTTCCCATTTACAAAACTGAACTAGCTATCTCTAATCAGCCCTTTCCCATTCAAGTACATGTACAGTTTATCATCTCACTCAGAGTACTCTCTTGTAACTTACCAAACACAGATGTTAAGCTCAAAGGCCTGTAGTTCCGAGGTTTTTCCCTACAGCTGTTCTGGAATAAAGGCTCAATATTTGCCGCCCTGACACATCACCTGCACTTAATGACGACTCAAAATCTGAGCTAGGGTACCCACAATTTCCTCTCTAGCTCCCCACAGTATTCATTGATGTATCTGATCAGGCCCAGGAGATATGCATACTTTCCTATGCATCAGGACCTTCAGCACATTCTCAACTTTAATACTGACTGTTCTCAAGACATTACCATTGATTGTCCCAAAGGGTGCTTTACCCCACAGTAAAAACAGAAGTGAAGTACTCAGTGAGGGCCTTGCTGATCTCCTGTAAATCAACACAGAGTTGACTGCATTGTTTCCTGAGGCATCCCATTTTTTTCCTCTGGGCTACTATTTTTCCCTTTATGTGCATAAATCTTATTGTTATTTGCCAGAGATTTCTCTGGTTCCATTTTACCCTCCTGAATTTCTTTTTTTTAGCTTGCTCCTCAGTTTCTGAAACTCCTCTAAGCATACAGTTAATCCCAGCTGCTTATACCTGTCCTATGCCTGCTTCTTGCTCTTGACCAGTGCCTGAAATTCCCTCAACTTCCAAGTTCTGTACACTTGCATTCTGACCCTTTAAGTTAACAGGAACAAACATGTCCTGGACTCCTGTCAACACACTTTTTAAAGACATCCTATTTTTCTCACATCATTCTTTCTTCGAACAATCTGTTCCAATTAACTTTGTCTAATTCTGAAATTTAATTTGTGGTCCTGCCCTGTCTCTATCCCTAAACGTCTTAAATCTAATAACACAATGGTAGCTCGTTCTCAAAATTTTATCCATGAACACTTCATCTACTTTTCTTTCCCAATTTCCCATAATTAGATCAAGTATTGCCTTCTCCTTTGTGGGACCTTCTACATAGTGCCGGAGGAAACTTTTCTGAATTCATTTGACAAAATCCACCCCATCTAAACCTTTTCTACTATGACTTTTCCAGTCAATATTTGATAAGTTAAAATCTCCTTCGATGACAACCTTATTTGATCTATAGCTGGGAGTAATCTACGGCCATATTTTCTCCTTTAATTCTTGTTAATTATTTGTGGGCCTGCAGTACACTCCCCAATAAGGTGATCATGCCATTCTTGTTCCTCAGCTCCATTCATATAGCCTCACTGGTTGACCAATCTGCCATGTCACCTCTAACTATTGCCATGACATCCTTCATAACCAATAATGCATAACCTCCTCCCCTTTTACCCCCAGCTCTGTTTTTTCTGAAGCATTTGTAATGTTGAGCTGCCAGTCCTGCATCAATTTTAACCAAGTTTCTGTAGATTCAGATTTTAGATTTATTGACAGAGTACAAACATGACATCACAGATAATCTTGAGATTCTTTTTCTTACAGCCCAAGCAGAATTACCACTTATTAGTAATGTATTAGTATTAGTAACATACTGACTGTGCAATTCAGAGAGATAAAAATCAATAAAGTGCAGAAATAAGAGTCCTTAAATAAGTCCCTGATTGAGTTTGTTGTTGAGGAGTCAGATGGTGGAGAGGTAGCAATTATTCTTGAACCAGCTGGTGTGAGTCTTGTAGCACCTATACCTCTTTCCTAATGGTAGCAATGAGAATGGAGCATGTGCTGGGTGATGTGGATTCATGATGATTGCAGTGTTCCCTGCAGATGTTCTTGATGGTGGGAAAGGTGTTGTCCATGATATTTTGGGCTGTGTCTGCTACCTTTTGCAAGGCTTTCCACTCAGAGGTATTGGTGTCCCCATACCAGACTGCAATGCAGCCGGTTAGCACACTTTCCGCCACACAACTGTCAAAATTTGCCAGGATTTCCAACATCATACCAAACCAGAGGTGCTTATGTGCTTTCTTCATGATGCCATTTGTGTGTTGGGTCCAGGAAAGATCCTCCAAGATAGTGACTTCCAAGAAGTTACATTTACATGCCCTGTCACCTTGTACTCGCTGGAGTTTAGAAGATTGAGAGGGGATCTCATAGAGACATATAAAATTCTGGCAGGACTGGACAGAATGGATGCAGATGGGATGTTTCCAATGATGGGAAAATCCAGAACCCGGGGCAATGGTTTGAGGATAATAGGCAAACCATTTAGGACCGAGATGAGGAGGAATTTCTTTACCCAGAGGGTGGTGAATCTGTGGAATTCATTGCCACACAGGGCAGTAGAGGCAGGTTTATTAAATCTATTTAAGAGGAAATTAGATACATTTCTTCAGTATAAGGGTATTAAAGGTTACGGAGAGAAGGTGGGGACGGGGTACTGAACTTTAAGATCAGCCATGATCTCGTTGAATGGCGGAGCAGGCTTGAAGGGTCGAATGACCTACTCCTGCTCCTATCTTCTATCTATCTATCTATAGTTACCACATTCCAATCACGTGTTTATCTATGCTCCTTTACTTGACAAGCCTCAAGCATTAAAATAGGTACAATTCCTCATTCCCTCCCTTACTCATGCATACTAAACTTTCTCTCATCACCCTCCATACCAATTTCTAACCTCTTACCTGCATCTGTTCTGCAGAGGATCTCAATCCCCATCCCCCACCGATCCAGTTTTAACCCACCCATACCACACAGGCGAACCTGCCTGCCTGAATGCTGGTTCCTCCCTGGTTCAAGAGCAACCTATCACTCTTGAACAAGTTGCTTCTCCTCCAGAAGAGATTCCAAAGATCCAAAAACCCAAATCCCTGCCCCTGCACTAGCTCCTCAGCCATGAATACATCTGGCCCATGTTCCAATTTCAGAGCTCACTCGCACATACATTGGTAGCAATCCACGGATCACTAACCTTGAGGACCTGCTTCTCAAACTCTTATCTAAGTGCTTCTGCTCATTTTGCAGGACCTCATTCTTTACTCCACCTATGTCATTTGTACCAATGTGTAAAACAACCTCTGGCTGTTCACCATACCCCTTTAAAATGCTCTCCAATGACTCAGTAACATTCTCAATTCTGGCACCTGGGAGGCAAATCACAATCCTAGCATTTCTTCTGCAGCCACAGAACTTCCTATCTGTTGTCCTGTGGCAGTAGAATATCCTGTCTGTCCTTCTCACTGTTGAGTCTCCTCACACTATTTGACCTGCCTGACTGCATCTTATGTTCTGAGCCTCAGAGCCAATCACAGTGCCACTGACCTGACTGCCACTGCTACCTCCTGAAACGTCATTATCTCCAAATGTATTCCAAGCAGTATATCAATTTGTAAGCAAAATAACCATAGGAAAATCCTATAATGTCTGCTCACTCCCTATGACTCTCCTGGTGGTCACCCATCTATTTGCCGGCTGCTCCTCAGGCATGACCATCTCAATGCAAGACTCATTTATGATGCTCTCAGCATGCATCCAACAACAGCTCCAGTGCCTTGGTCTTGTCTGCCAGGAGCTGCAGCTGGGTACACTTTTCACAAATATATTGAGCAGAGATGAATGCACAGAGTCATCCTTGATTTCCTACATCCAGCAGAAGAAGCATTCCATGACCTTAACCTCTATCCTGCCTACGAAGCTTTATGTTTCTATCTCAGCATCTAGACGCCAAAACTTCTCAAGCCAAAACCCCACTCACACACACAACCATTCCACAGCGGTTGCTCTACTTGAGTGATTTTTTTTTCCTTTTATTGCCGGCAGAGCCAATTCGCCTCCTTTTATATCTCCTGCCTTCAGCAGTAATCATGTCTCCTATTGGCTCCAATGAACCACAGTCTTATATTTTGCACATCTATTCCTTTTTTTTTACAAATATCCTTTATGTATTCAAAATGCAAAGACAGCTGGATCTCTAGAAGAAATTTATGGTCAGGTTTCTGATTTATCAGATTAAAATATACACTGAAATATAGACATAAAATATAACATTATGAGCTCATATTTTTTAAGCAAGCCAATGTTCTTTTTAATGACATACTAACTTGCCTCTTTAATATTCTTCTTTTAGATATTTTTAAAACATGATATAATGAATTGATATTTTCACATAAAAATAGACTTTTTTCATTGAAATGGAAAGGGGATAAATTGAATCTTGTTTTGATCGGTTTATAAAGATATTATGCCTAAGGCTTACTGAAGTTATGAAGAATGGTTTATGGTAGATGCTAAATTATTAACACAGGTTAGCATAAGTGAATATAAAGCATCGTCTCCTGATAGTTTTCACTGTCAGCAACATTATGTTTGAAATAAAAATGGAGTGGTATTGCGTTATTTTTCTGACTATCAGGCCAAGTCAGTGTTGGCAATTGAAAGACTAAATTATTGATTTTACACACCAATAAATTCTAATGAGAAATAAAAAAGTACAAAACATTTAAATTGATTTATAAATATTTTTATGCTTTGGAAACAATTGTACTATTCAGCAAAATATAATAGAGTAGTAAATATAACCATATTGATAATAAATAAAGATTGCTTACTGGAACAAAAAAGTATGGTTCATTGATTTAGTTTTTTTTTACATCAACTGCAGATTGAACTATACTAATAAACTGTAAATGCTTGTCAGAAGTCTTGGTAAATCACATAAATAGATGTACAGCATCATAGTGATATATTTTATTTTTTGTATGCTTTCTTTCAAGTATAAAAATATTAACAATTGTTTTTCTCATGAACTTTCATTGATAAGGATTCAAAGTCTATGAAAGAATTTAAGATCTCACAGTTCCTGTAATAATTTTGAGCTTATCCTGATACTATGTGGAAATTTATCTGCATTCGGTCTTATTTTCAGAATACTCAAAATACTAATGTAGACATCTGCCAAGCCTAGCTCAGTCACTGCATTACACAATTTAATTTCTATTTTGTTATATGTTTTATGAAAATGTCTTGATAGTACTCTCATAGAATATGGTCTCACCTTTACAAACGTAGACAAAAAATATCAATAACAGGAGCAAGGGCAAAATAACATTACCTTAACTTCAAAAGCTGGGATCACCCTTTTCAAGTGCAGAAACTATTCCACAACCCATGTTGAAACTATCAGGTGAACAATGATGTAAATTTATAGATTTATAATTTAATAAGGTCAAGCAGTAACAAGTATACCAATGCAGGTGCTTTGAAATAATTCAGAGCCAAAGATGTTGAAGTATTTATAATTAAAAGTAGCAGCAATGTGAAAAGCACATTCACTCCATTCCTTCTGTTGTTAACGAATTATGTACATCAAATTATACTTTGATCAAGGTGAGGTCAAAATAGAACAAGTCTCTGTGCTGAACTGGATCTTCTTAAAAGCATTAATATTGATAAGGCCTTGGGGCTAGACGAGCTATACCCCAGGTTGCTGTGGGAAGGGAAGGAAGAAATAGCTGGGACGTTGCCCATGATCTTTGCATCCTCCTTGGCCACAATGGAGGTGGGAGAGGATTGGAAAATGGCATATGTGGTCCCTTGTTTAAAAAAAGGTAATGGGGAGAATCCTGGAAATTATAGTTTTATAGTCTTATGTATTTGGAGAGGATTTAAGAGCACTTGGAGAATTATAGTCTCCTCAGAGATAGCATGGCTTTGTGAGGAGAAGGATATGCCTCATGAATTTAATTGAGTTCTTTAAGGAGGTTACAAAATAAATTGATCAAGGTAGGGTCTTAGATGTGGTATTTATAGTTCAAATAATTTATTTATTTATATAGCAATTTAAAACAACTCACGTTGACCAAAGTATTGCACAGATCAAAAAGGCATCACAACTAGACAACTATTTAAAGTACAGAATAAAATGAATATGAGGGGTTAGAACATGAAGTAGCAATCAGGTTCATAAGGAGGACTCAAAACGCTAGTGAATAAAAGTACATCTAGATATGAAAGGGGCCGATTTAATAGAAGGAGGAATGTTGTTTCACAGTTTGGGGGCTGCAATAGCCGCAATCTCCTCTGAGTTTAAGATTTGAGCACAGACAAAGTCTTCCATGAGAGACCCAAAAAGTTGCAAGGCATGGGATCCATGGAAACTTGGCTGTCTGGATTCAGAATTGGCTTGCCTGTAGAAAGCAGTGGATGGAAAATATTCTAGCTGGAGGTCAGTGACTAGTAGAATTCTGTAGGGATCTGTTCTGGGACCCTTGCACTTTTGTGAATTATATAAATTACCTAGATGAAGAAGTGAAAGGATAGGTCAGTAAGTTTGTGGATAATACAGAGATTGAAGGAGTTATGGACAGAATGCAGAGTTGGGTGGAAAAGTGGAAGATGGAGTTCAATTTGGCTAAGTGTAAGGTGATATATTTTGGAAGGTCAAACCTGAAGGCTGAGTCCAATGGTTGGATGCTTAACAGTGTGGATGAACAGAAGGACCTTGGGGTCCAATCCATAAAAGATTGCCATGCAGGTTGATGGAATATTTAAGAAGGCCTATGGGTTGCTGTGATTCATAAGTCGGGGGATTGAGTTCATGATTTGAGAGGTCATGTTGCAACTCCACAAATCTCTGGTGAGACCACACTTAGAATATTGTGTTCTGTTCTGGTTACCTCATTATAGGAAGGATGTGGAAGCTATGGAGAGGGTGTAAAGGAAATTTATCAGGATGTTGCCTAACTGGAAAATAAATCTTATGAGGCAAGGTTAACAGAGCTAGGACTTTTCACTCTGAAATGAAGAAGAATGAGAGGTGACTTAATAGAGGTTTACAATATTCTGAGAGGCATAGATAAGATAGACAGCCAGCACCTTTTTCCAAGGGTAGAAATAACATACACCAGAGGGACATCTGCAAAAAATGAAGGGAGGAATGTTTTGGTGAGACATCAGGAGTTTTTTTTTAAACACAGAGAGTTGTGGGTATCTGGAATGCATTTGCTAGGGCTGATGGTGGAAGCTGAACCAATAAGGGCATTTAAGAGACTCTAAGACAAGTACAGAGATGGAAGAAAAACAGAGGGTTATGAGGTAGGAAGGGTATAGCACTTTTTCAGGAATATATGGTTCATCACAACATCGAGGGCCAAAGAGCCTGTATTGTGCTGTAGTGTTCTATGTAAGTTCAGTTAATATGAACATTATTTTTGCTTAGAAAATGGATTTCACTCTATTTTTTATGTACTAAATAGGTGCTGCTTTGAAATCCTATACCTAGGGACCTATGGAAAGAGAAACAGAAATTTGTATATAAAAATACACACTGGGGGTGATTGCTGCATGACTTATGTGAAGTTCTCAACAGGGATTACTAAAACTGGCAATGACAATCATGAGAAGCAGGTCTTAGCCACAAAAACCTCTTGCTATACCAATTAAAAGGCAACCAAAGGACTACTGTGAAAGGGAGGAGTTACATACTGCATGTCCTTATGGTAGTTTCTACCTCCACCTCTCTAATCAATGGTGCCACTACCAGGCATAAGCTCATCATTCTGTGGCAATCTCAGCATGTATCTCTGCTATAGTTCCAATAAGTACTAAGAAACATAGCAGTGATTTCTGAAGCATTAAAAACTGGGTAAGTAGGTTGGTTTACCAGCCTCTTCCTCCTTGCTTTTTTTTTAACCCATTTCCTCTGCCTCCCACTTGTACTATTGCCTGCCAGCCCAGGCTCCTTCACTCCCACCCTAACCTTTCAATTTGGTTTCTATCCTACTTGCTATTTCTGACTGCATATTTTGTCCTGAATCATGAACTATCTATTGCCTTCCACTGAGTTTTTCCAGCATTTTGTAGGTGTTAGTTGTTTATTGTGGAGTTTTTTTTCTCTCCATGTTATACTGGGGGCTATATCCAAAGGACATAGCTGGCAGGTTGCTGCTCCCTTTACTACTGGTGAGGCAGAGATGAGCACCAAGCATGACAATAACATGAATACATGAATATGACAGATGCCAGAAAAGTGTTAACCATACAAAGGTGACTGAATTTTGCAATTTTATGATGGACAAAATTTCAACTTCAAGTTTATTGTTTTACGAGTCCAGAGGACCCGAAAACCCAGCAGCAATAGAAATTCACCAAGATAAATGGTTACTAAACAAAAGTTGTTTATAATTTTCTTTAAAAATAAAAGCAGGATCAAACTTTAACTTACTACTATTAACTTAACCCCCTTCTAGTTCTAAGCACACATGTATGTAATGTGTATAAGTTCAGGAAAGTTCTTTGATTCACAGTCCAATCTCATTTCTCACTCCTCCAAGTTCACCAGTATCAGGAAATTCTTATACTGTGTCCAGAATTTAACATTTATGAATTTTCACCAGGCTCTAATGATTAAAAGTAAATAGATACCACTTAGGAAGATTCTCGTTGGTTTCAGAGAGATATTTGCTGCTTGTTGGACACACACACAAACTGATGTCCTCCAATCAGCCACTTCAGCGTCTTGCTGAAGACACTTATTCCATTATGGGTTTTCCAAATGATAACCTCTTGTTCCAGTCTCTACAGAAATCCTCTAGTTTCCCTTATTTCAGGAGAAACACTCTAGCCATCCATTTCCTCTTGTAAAGACTGCAAGGGTTTTCAACAGGCTGAACTCAGAACTCACAACCCATCTTCAAAATGGGGTTTTCAACAAGCCTGCCAGCTTGCCATGCTGCAGCATCCAAAAGCTACTGCAGAACTGACCACTCTCTCTTTCTAAAAGACAAATCCTGTTTGTTTTTTTTTTAATTTCACTGCTTGTAAAAACCAGAACACCTCCCCAAGGCTCCAAAACCCAATCCTTGAATGATCTTATCAGCACTTTGAGCTTGGACTGTTTATTTTCACCTGCTTTTGAAATTCCTTCCAAAGCAGTTCCATTGTCTTTTGCAAAGCCACTGATGCCTGCATGTCTGGCTTCAGCAAATCTCTTGCATTTTAAATGAGATGTGAAGTGTAAGTATCTGTTTGTGAAGTGACCTACACTAAACCCCTACAATCTATCTCTTTTAAAGACATATTTATATATAATATAAAATATAATATAACCTGTAACAATTGTCAAACATACCAAGATTCAGTCAGAGGTTGTTTTGCGAGCAGACCAATTAAACATCTCATACAAGTAAGACACAATAAAAAAGTGTAGAGTTACAGAGAGATGATAGTTGGTATAAGAGTAAAGGCGGCAAACATGTTACTATTATGGGGTTCTTTCAGGAGTTTGATAATGGCAATCAAGATCATATGTAATCTCATACTCATTAATCTTTTTCCTGACGTGAGGCGTTGAAGAGAGTGTGGCCAGTTTGGGATGAATCTTTTAATATGTTGGCTGTTTGTCCAAGACATTGGGAGATATAGATGGAGGTAGTGTATGGAAGGGGTGGATGTGTGATATCCTGAGCCATGTTCACAATCCTCGGCAGTTTCTTGTGGTCTTGGGAACAGCAGTTCCTATACCACATACCAATGCACCTATCTAAGTTGTTAAGGGTTGTATATGACATCAGGCTTCTGAGGAAGTAGAATCGCTGATGTATTTTCTTGGCTTTTCCATCAGCATGGGTGTACCAGGACAAATCACTAGAGATGTCTACACCTAGGAACTTAGTGTCAATTATCGCTACCTCAGCACCATGATGTGGACCGAGGAATGAGCTGCTGTTCACCTGTGCCTCTTCTAATTCAACATACTTTCTTTACTGTTCATAATCTGGCCTTCTCTAACAATTCAAAATGGATGACTGGCAGAAATAGCAAGTTACTGATACAAGAAAAAAAGAGCGAGTTGCCCAAAGTTGGAGAATCTAGTAGTGAATCTAGAAGATAGCAACTTGTACAAATGGAAGATTATAGTCTTGTTGCTCAGGCTTACAACACTATATGATTGGGAATTTACTTTGTGGAGCAGCAGCATTCAGTGTACAAGAATGATCTGAACTTCTGGTTGCCTGCCACTTCAATTCTCCATCGCACTCCCACTTAGACCTTTACATCTGTGTCTCCTGAACTGTTGCACTAAGCCCAACATAAGCCTGAGCAACAAGACCATATCTTCCATTTGTACAAGATGGCGCCTTCTGGATTCACTACTAGATTCTCCAACTTTGGGCAACTCACTCTTTCTTTCTTGTATCAGTAACTTACTATTTCTGCCAGTCTTCTATTTTGAATTGGTTCAGTTTTTCTCTCTCCATTATTTTAGCCCAGTTTGCTGGACACATCACACTGCCCTGCTGTCAACAATACATAACATGTTTCAAAAAGCATAATTTTATTTTAACTGCTACATTAACACATTTGGTTTTGCTCTATTAGAGATATTATCCTTTTTTACCCATCCCTCCCTCAGCTTCTCTTCAACTGAAAACTAACTTGTTTGCTCTCTTTCTGCTCTGACAAAGTGTCAGACCAGAAATATTGACTCTATTTCTGCTTCCACTGATTCTGACTGAAATTCTGTGGCGGAGAAGCCCCATGAGGTTCCTGGAGCTGCCTCCTGAGGTGCTGGAATGGCGCTCTGGTGAGCTCCGGCAGCACTGCACCCCTGGTCTCCAGCATTTTCTGTTCTGATTCGCAAAATCAATCCTCTCTTTAATAACAATTATACCTGTCCTGCCAAATTGGACAGATATTCACCTATGCACAGTGAGAAACATTCACTATGTATGAACATTTGGAAGTACCCTCACTTCTCCATTCATAGAATCTTCAATTGAATGCAAATTTGTTGGGATTGATTTACATTAAATAAGTATGTTAATTGCTTTTTCATAGCTTTGAATACCTTTAGCTGAACATTAGATGCAAATGAATATTCCTATATCCTGGCTGGCATCTACCAAGGCTCAAAGGTGATGTACTTATCCTGGATCATAGCACATCACCTTTGAGCCTTCTCTTCCTTTTTTGTCAAGGTGTTTTTGATCCTCAAACTTACAAAATATATGATTATTAAACTCTACCTCTACTGCAAAATGGACATTGCTTATTCTCCAATGGCCGAGACTCCCCTAAATGCGCATCTGACATTCACCATGGCCCTGAACTTGCTTGCATTTGGATCATTTGCCAGGGTGATACTAATAACAATCATGATTTTCAGTTTCCAGCCCACAACAATATTTGTGATATCGCAGAGGCTTTGAATTTGAGATGAGCTAAACCCGTTTCTTCCCTGTGCAACTATGTGGATGGTGTATTTCTTGATGGACTACGCACTTGTAGGTGCTTACCCTGCATATGCATTCTGCCCTTTTGTTGAAATGGAAAGGGCTAACTCTCACTGAATATGTAAATATTTATGTAAAGTTAGTGAAATAACTTAGTTGTCAAAATAGTGCAACTGAGAAATATAATGTCATAATTCTATGGCAGTCCATTACACCTCCTATATTTCATCCACTCATGAGATTAAGTGACATGTAATATCCATTGAGTCAGTGCAGAAAGAAACACTTATTCAGGTTGATCAGAATTAGGAAAAGTTAGAAAACAACTTTAAGTTGCAAAATGAGAACGGGGTGTAGAAATAAAGGGAATGTTAAGTTGTAAACCAGAAGAGATTGATCCAAGTAGTAGTGGTGCCAGCTGAAAGAGTTTGTGATGTGACTTCCAGCTGGTCTTTCTGGAGGAGGTGAATGAGAGCAGATGAAAAAGAACCATAAGCAGTGCTTGGGACAAGAGATAAACATAGAGTTAGCATTATGTTTTGTAAACTTCCCTCAGAACTGGAAAGGTCTTATGTAAGCTGGAAGTTATCTGTAGTTAGTGTCAATGTTGTGTCATGAAGATGGTAAAATGCTTTGCTGGTACATCAGATGTTATACCTTGAACTTGCGGTCCTCTTTGTTAGAATAGTGTAAGAAACAAAAGAGGGCAGCTGTGAGGGAGAATTGAAGTTAGAGGCAACAGAAAGGCAACTGGAGGAAATCAAGAGCACTGAATATAATAGAGTAAATTGGAAGAGTTGCAGTTAAGTCCCTTCTTCACATGGAAAACATTTGTGGGCTATATGGTTAAAATACTACTCAGTATTTTTTTAGTACACGGGTTATTGTATTGGCCAGCACCTCATCTTTGATATCCTGACATCTATGCTCAGATCAGGAACTTAGTTACTGTGAATGTATGATCGTAATTAAGTGCCTGATACAAGCACTATAATTTGCAGAAAAGCTTAACTCCTGATCACAAAAATGTTCCATCATTTACAAGGTACAAGTCAAGTCAAAAGAGTGATGGAATATTCTCCAAATGCCTCATTGAATGCAGCTTCAAGCAAGCTAAAGAATATTCTCTACTTGCCTCAATGAGTGCAGCTCTCAGCACATTGAAAAATGTTTTCTACTTGGCTCAGTGAATGGAGCTTCAAGCACATTGAGGAATGTTCTTTACTTGCCTGGATGAATGCGGCTCCAAACACACTGAGGAAGCTTGATTTCATTAACATCTAATGAGCCAGCCTATTTTCCTACCCTAATGTTAACATTCACAATTGTCCGCCATTCAATGTGGCTGAAATGTTCACCACATTCAAAATTGATGGCAGCCATTCCAATAGGCTTCTTTGTGGCAGCATAAGAAAATGATTTCACCTCTATAATCAGAAAGATGAAGATCGACATCACATAAGGTACTCTACCATCTGAGAAATGGGCTTTTAGGTCATAGACCATTTCGCTACGATTGGCAGAATTCGACTCTACCGGGTTGACAGGCAACCTTGATTAGCGTGGATCATGAATGCTGTTAACCTAAAAAAAATAACAGCCAATCCAGACTTCACTGGCACTTTTCCAAGGCAGGAACCTCTCAGTAGTGAACCTCTCAAAATCCGACTCTACCGGGTTGACAGGCAGCCTTGATTAGCGTGGATCATGAATGCTGTTAACCTAAAAAATAACAGCCAATCCAGACTTCACTGGCACTTTTCCAAGGCAGGAACCTCTCAGTAGTGAACCTCTCAAAATCCTTTTAAACACTGGAATCCAATAGGCAAGATTAGAACATGTTGAGCTTGCAAGGCAACATGCTTGCATGTTGATGCATTAACTGCAAAATTAATTTACCAAATTTCTTAAGTCTATCCTGGATAAGAACCTGAAATTGTGCGTCATAAACTGCTACATGGTTGATTTCATTCCTTCCAAATTGGCTTCAGCCTCAGCAATCTATGTGTTAAGCTGAATTCACACATGCTGCTGGGAAATTCCATGCTGATTTGGCAGTACCCAAGAGTATAATATTATTTGAGAAAAGATAAACTGGCTTTGAAGATGGTGTAGACGAGGTTCACCAGGTTATTTCCAGAGATGTGGGGAGTAGGCTATGAGGAGAGATTAAGTCACCTGTGACTATACTTGCTAGAATTCAGAAGAATGAGTTATGTATCTTATAGAAACATATATAATAATGAAAGGGATAAATAACATAAAGGCAGAAAAGTTGCTTCCATTGGTTGGTGAGACTTGAATGAGGGGACATAGCCTCAAGATTCAAGGGAATAGATTAAGGAGAGAGATGAAGAGGAACTGTTTTTCCCAGAAAGTAGTGAATCTGTGGAATTCTCTGCCCAAGGAAGCATTAGATGCTGCTTTATTAAATATATTACAACACAGGTTTTTGCAATGTGGAGGAATCAAGGGTTATGGGGAAAAGCCAGGTTAGGTTGAGTTCAAACCTTGGCTAGATCAACCATGATCTACTGAATGGTGGATGAAGCTCGAAGGTCCAACAAGCCTTCGCTTGCTGCTATTTCTTGTGTTTCAAAATTGGTCTTCAAATGTAGATTACCCTCAAGTGTACCGGAACAGAACTAGTGTGGGATCTTAACTCTGGAAGATTAGCATACAACCTACAATTTGTACAGCAGATCCCACTCTAAATGACCCTATGCTATCTGCAAACTGCCTGTAATCAAGCTAATAATTGAATGACAGGCTCCTTTCTTCTTCTCTAACTCATTGCTGATTGACTGGGGTCTTGATTGGAGTGATTTTTTGGCTTTACTTGGTGGACAATATTGGATCACTGGCAAGGCCACCATTTATTGTGAATGTTTGATTCTCCCTTATTTTGAATTGCTGCTGTTGAAGGTACTTTCACAACGCTGTTGGGTAGGAAGTTCCAACATTTAGACTCAGCTCGGAAAGGAAGAGCAATATATTTACATGTATGGATGATGGGAAGGGAGTCATATTGGTAATGCTTTTGAATGCTAAGGGCAAGTGATTACACTCTCTCTCATTGGAAAGATTTATTGCTTGTGAGGTAGAAATATTTATTGCTTGTGAGGAAGAAATATTACTTGCCATTTATAAGGCCTGCTTTCTTTCTCAGTTTCACTATATACCAACATAGACAGCCTTATTTTTCAAGGAGTTGCAAATAGAATTGAACACTGTGTCTTCTTTGGCTTTGCTTCGCAGACGAAGATTTATGGAGGGGGTAATCATTAGTGAACTCATCAGGTTAGGCAGCACATTGGAGGCAGAGTGATGGCTAACATTTTGGGTCAAGACCCTGCACCAGAACAAGTCTAAGTATGTCCTGTTCACAACATATAGACCAAATTCAATCTGGCAGTTATTATTTAATAATTCTATTTTCAATCATCACTGAAATGATGAAAGGTTTCGAAGGGAATTACCAATACCAGTTTGGATTTTTCCAGTGCCATTTAATCCATATCTTATCACAACTTGGTCCAAATATGGATCAAAGGTGAGGTGAACTGAAAAAACCCAAATTGGTATTGGTGAGCAAATTATTCATGAGTAATTGCATTTGACACCTTTCATTGTTTTATTGATGATTTAAAATAGAATTATTAGATAACAACTCGCAGATGGAATTTGGTCTACATGTTGTGAAGACAGACTATTGCTTTGATGCAGGGTCTTGACCCAAAATGTTAGCCATCACTCTATCTCCACATGTGCTGCCCTAACATGCTGAGTTCCTCTAGCAGTTTGCGTTTGTTTCAGATTGCAGCATCTGCAGTCTCTTGTGTCTTCATTAGGCTATTTTCACATTGCTTGGTCGATGCCAATGTTTTGACTAGAAAGTTGGCAAAGAGGTACTATTTTTCCCTGGTGATTCACTGCCAGATTTTGCCTTTGATTAGAAAAAGACACAAGAATATAGTCATATTGATTGAGAGAGGTGCCCTGCCACTGGTATTTTGTTGAAGAAGTGAAATGTGAGAAGGAGAAATAAATATAAGCATATTACTATCTCCATTGATCTCAATACCACCCTGATGTCAAAAACATGACAATGTCACTCTATATTTTGAAGGTAGCATTTGAAGAGCTGAAAATGTGCATGAGGTAATGAAAGGTAAAACACAAGATTCTGTTGACACCATGGTTAAGTGAGAAAACACATAAATGCTGGAGAAACTCAGCAGGTCAAACAGTGCTTTTATGTAGCAAAGGTGAAGATACATCACCAATGTTTCGGGCTTGAGGTAAATGAAATGTGTGTGAGTGTATGGTGGGGCATATAAAGCCAGGTAGCAGTGGTAATGTTTAAAGATTGGTATTGGACAAGTAATTGAGATGAGCTGTGATTAAAAGTGTGTGTGTGTGTGTGTGTGTGTGTGTGTGTGTGTGTGTGTGTGTGTGTGTGTGTGTGTGTGTGTGTTGTGCAGTAGATGGTGAATGAGTTCACAGACCTAGACCAAATTAGGAAGTCATTAAACCTTCTCTCACACCACATCAATGTCTTTGAGGAGTTGATCTTTATGTTCACTACCTACTTTCTCTTATTAAACTTTCATTCATGCTTTAGACTAGAGAGAGCTGGCCTTCTGATTTCACTTTTTCTTAAGATGTTGATGATAAGTTGGAGAATCAGTTGCTTACATCTCTATGGTTACTGATGCTGCTTTGGTAAGTGCTCAAAAATGCATTGATTAATTTCCAGATTAATATTAGACAGTAAACATTATTGAGAGCGCAGGGTTGATCAATCATTTTTAGGGTTCAGTGTTAAAAGGACGCTTACTTTCTATCTGTGGATCAAAAGTTCATGCAACTCTCTTGCTCTAAAAGCAGAGTCCTTGAACAATTTAAGGCAAAAGCAGATAAACAAATGGGTGAAAAATTACTGAATGTGGGTAACAAGCAGATCAGCCATGATCTTTCTGAATAGTGGACCAGGAATGGGGAGTCAAGCCATTATTCCCATTCCTATGGTCATATGCAAGTGGCTTCAGCTGGTGCGAAGTGTGATGTTTCTTCTATTACAATAAAAAAACTTGGATTCTTTTTAAAACATCTATATTTATCAACAAAGCAAACAGCACGAAGGACAGAACATAAACACGCCAGACCTCATGTGGAGCCATCCATCTTGAATCTACCCAAGATGCAACAGCATTCCCAAAATGAAACACACTCCAACTCCTCCTAGTGGTAGCACTCTATCACTACACTAAAGACCTGAGATTAGTCACTGAAAATGTGAGCTGATATCCAAACAATGTGAACGGCACTCTTATTTATTAAGTGAATAACAAATTTTACATGGGAACTGATAGGTCAAATGTCCCCATTTGTGATTATCCTTTCATATGATTTCTAGCAGAAGAAAATGTCAAGGTTGTTTCAGTTTAAATGTAACAATATTTGCAAAGAGTATAAATTTAAGGAGTTAGATGTCTTTAACTGGATTACATTTGCCTTTTTAAATTACTTCAATAAAGATTTGGGGTGGCATGGTTGGCCTAGTGATTAGCACAATGCCTTTACAGCACCAGTGATCAGGAGCCAGGTTCAAATCCCATGCTGTCTGTAAGGAGTTTGTACATTCTACCAATGTCTGTGTGGATTTTCCATGGAGCTCCAGTTTCCTCCTACTGTTCAAAACATACCAAGGGTGTAAATTGGGTGGCACGGACATGTGAGTCAAAATTGCCTTTTACCATGCTGTATGTGTAAATTTAAACATTTAAAAAATTTAAATTCTTTTAAAACTTGCATCATGCGATTCATTGAAGAAATAGGGTCGGTCACATGCAGCATGACATAATCCGCAAATAGGGATATCTTATGTTCCACCCCTCTATTGTCTTTTTTACCCTTTATATAATTCTCTTGCCTAATAATTTCAGCAAGTGGCTCTAAGCATATATCAAGCTCGGTTCCTGCCTAACTCCACATTTTAACCGGAAAAACAGAGAGCAACATCCATTCACCTTCACTCTTGATTTTTGGTTTAAATACAGTACTTTCACCAAATTTATAAATTTCAGGTGAAACCCCATCTTATTTAATGTATGATTGAGATAGTCCCAATCTACTCTATTGAAAGCCTTTTCCATATCTAAATTAAGAATCATAGATGTCTGATGTTTTTATTTGCACATGACATAATGTTAAGAATATGCAAGATGTTATTGGCTCCCTGTCTACCAGATATAAATCCCATTTGATCAGGGTGTATAAAAAAAGAAAACACATTTAAAAAATTCTTATCATTTGAATTGTACATTACAATATAAACTGAATGTTCAATTTTGCATAATGTAAACATCAATAAAAAATATTTTAAGAAGAAAGATCAGGGTATATCAAGTATGTTATAACCTTTTGAATTCTCTTTGTTGGTATAATGCTAAGTATCTTTTGATCATTACATAAAAGACATCTGCCTATAACCTTCACACTTAGTGGGGTCTTTTCCAACCTTATAAATAACAGAGATTATAGCCTTTGCCCACAATTTAGGAGGATTTCCATCAGATATGACATAATTATAGACCAGTGATTCTCAACCTTTTTCTTTTTACTCACATATGATTGGTGCTCTGTGATTAGTAAGGGATTGCTTAAGGTGGTATGTGGGTGGAAAGAAAAAGTTTGAAAACCATTGTTTTAATCATACCTAATTGACTCGTTATGTGCATGGTTTCATAACTCCAGAGGAAATGGGTCAATAACAATTTTTCTCAAGCAAAATATTTCAGTAACAATTGGGTCTAGAGCAGTGATTCTCAACCTTCCCTTCCCACTCACATATCACCTTAAGCAATCCCTTACTAATCACAGAGCACGAATGGCAAAGGGATTACTTGAATGGTTCTGAGTGGAAAGAAAAAGGTTGAGAACCTCTGTTATAGACCTTAACCAGAATCTGGTAAAGGTCCTCCCTATAAACTTGTAGAATTCTTCAGGAATGCCATCAGTCCCTGGACACATTATTCTATAGTTTATTAATAACTCCCTTTATTTCCTGTTCTTCTATACATGCTGTCATTTTTACCACTAACTCTTTGGAAAGGGAGGGTATATTTAATCTAGAAAAGAATGTTCTTATCTTTTCCCTCTCTTGACTATGATTTCAGGAGAAGTTGTATTAATTCTTCATAAAAGGATGCAAATGCTTCTGCTGTTTCTTTTGGTTGTAAAACTAACTTCCTTTGCGCCACTTTGGAGACCATTTGATTTATTTGCTCTTTATGCTGCTGAAGTGCCAAGAGGAAACTCTGTTTCCCTTCTCGTAATATTTTTCATTCAAAATTCCCAGAGCCCATTTAGCTTTATATGTCAAGAACTCCTCTAATTTTTATCTTTTTTTTGTCTTATTCGTTTAGGAGTTCTTTATTTTTATGTACTAACTGTAGTACGTTTATTTTACTTTCTATTTCTGATACATCTTTGGCCTGTTCTTTCTTATTCTTCTTGATATTTCAATCATTTTACCCCTTATTATTGCTTTAGCGACATCCCACGATTATCATTGATATTAAAATACTCCTCCACACACGGTTTAATTTCCTGAGTCAGTCAATAGAGAAATGTTTGCTCTCCAATATTTAGAATATTTTTCTATTTCTAAATCCAGGATTGGAATTATAGGTGCATGGTCACTGATTGTTATTGAGTTTATTTTACAATCTACTAGTTTTATATATATATATATATATATATATATATATATATATATATATATTTAGCTTATGAATACAAAACATATCTATGTGTGAATAATTCTCATGTACTTCTGAGAAGAAACTAAAGTCCATCCTCTTTGGGTTTCTGTGACTCTATGTCTCTACTAACCCCAGGTCTCCTAACATGTTATTCAATGTTTTAGATCTTTTTGATTGCTTGTGTACCATCAGTGATCTATCCAGCCTCCCATCCATGACAGCATTAAAGTTTCCACCAACATTTATCATAGCTTTAGCATAATTTGCAATTATGTTTGCAATGTCTCCAAAGAAAGAGGAATCATCTTAAATTATCTTTATATATCTTCCCTGCTTATTGTACTGATTACCATGACATATTTCCCCAGGTTGTCTTGGATCATTTTTTACACTCCTATGAATAAGATGGCCACCCCTCTCCTTTTCCCATAAGAGGCACTAACTACTACTTGCTCCTGAGCTTTTTATGCTCAATGTCCACCAAAGGGGATGCTGAAATTCATTAATAGAGGGATTGAGTTCCGGAGTAGAGAGATCATGTTGCAACTTTACAAATCTCTGGTAAGACCACAGAGTATTGTGTTCAATAGGGTGGACAGCCAACACCTGTTTTCTAGGGCACGATCAGCAAACACCAGAGGACATATGTACAAAGTGAAGGGAGCGAAGTATAGAGGAGACATCAGGGGTAAGTTTTTTTTACAGAGAGTTGTGGATCCCTGGAATGTCTTGTCAGGGAATGGTGGTGGAGGCTGAAACATTGGTGGTGGGGGGGCGGGGAGAATTTAAAATTTAAGAGACTCTTTGATAGACACATGGATGAAAGAAAAAAAAGGGTTTTTGGGTAGGGATGGTTTAGTTTTTTTTATATATAGGTTGGCACAACATCAAGGGCTGACGGGCCTGTACTGTGCTGTATCGTTCTATGTTCAAATGGGTTTCCTGTACCATTGCCATTCCACATTCAAAATTTTTAAGTTGGCTAAGAATTTTTCTCCTCCTTATTTAGTCCATGAATATTAAAACGTACTATCTTTAAATTAGTCAATATCCAACATTGAGGATTCTATAATATACTTTATGTGCCATTTATGTTTCTTGTTTTGTTTGGCATGTATTTGACTGTAATACATCATTAAAAAATTGTAGGACTGTGTTGCTGTGATGCTGCTCCATGTACTGGTAGAAGAAAACTTTAGCAAAACAAGCTAATTCAAGAAAAGAAGAAACAAAAGAGAAAAAAGGGACTTCCTACCTAACCAACCCAACAGAACATCCAGAACAAATTACTGTGCCAGTTCCTTGTACAGAGGAGAAGAGATGTGTCTAGATCTCTCCTGGGTGAGACCACTTTATGTGTGGTTGCAACTAAATTAGGTTGCTCAAAATCCCTCTTTGGGAATCCTAACAGTTAAAAAATAAATATCAGGTATAACCCCTTGCTCTGAGAAAATTCTCTATAGTACTTCTCTTAGATATTACTCTTAAGTAAAATACAGAAATAAAATACAAAACCAGCCTCATTATGAATTGTTTAACATGGCATAGCCAACTTTCTTTAAAACGACAAACCAAGATACACAATCTTTTCCTGATCTGCTCAAAAATGACAATAGCCTTTTGTTTTCATTTTCCATTCAACCCTCATTTCTGTTTCAAACCTGTCTATAGTTCTTCTCTTGTGGAAAACGTGAAGATCTTCCTCTAATGGAGTTGATGGTCTTCTCTGCCCCCTAGTTCCTCAGCTGACAACTGACTAGTGATCCCACAGTAGTTCTCTATTGTTAGGTCTGCTTTGTTCATGAATGAGTGAGACAAACACCAGGCTGAGTCGAAATCAGGGTTCTTTGTTCTTTATTACCGGATTGTAACACTTGCGACTAACCATGTTAGTCGGAGAATGCATTCTGCCGTTATCAGCAAAATGGTGATTTTTTATACCCTTGGATATGTGCTTAGAACATCATCATATCATTACTTGTCCAATGACTAAAACTGTTGCTATCCTTTCCCTGCTAGCTTCCTGCCTCTCAATCCATCAATGTCTCTCTTATCTTGTAAGTACAAGGATGCATTCACATCTTGTTACAGCCCTGCACATTCCCATCTCATGATGTTTTACCTTACACTATTCAGCTTCTCTCTGGGATTTGTTCTAATGAGGATCCCTATCTTTTCTGGTGTGGGTGCTGTCTCGGTCAGAGTCTAGAAAGCCTTGACTCCAGACTCCAGAAAAATCATGATCTGCGATGGAAATGGAGACTTGGCTTTGTTGTTTTCTTTCTGCATTTGTTTAATCACCTCTTGTACTTCCTTGCACTTTCTCTGAATTTCTGGAAAGTAGTCTTGGTCAAAATACATTCTGTATCCCTCATATGTTATCTGCCACTGTTTCCAAACCTGCTGCAACACATTTTTCATGTAATAGTCTAAAAATCTATGATAGATTGTGGTGAGGATTGCTCCACTCTTGGTTTGTCTGCAAGGGACCTATGTGCTCTCTCTATGTAGATATTTAGATCTTCTGGCAGTTCTAGCGATTTCTTGAAGAGTTCATTCAAATACCGTCTTGTTATTTTTCTTTTCCCTCTTGAAGTCCGTAAATCCGCAGGTTCTTACATCGTGACCTATTTTCCAGGTCTGTTACAGGTACTTGATAGCTCTCTTATGTCACATTCCTCAGTCTTCTGCCCTCCATTTCCTTCAGTTTCCCCTCCAGCTTTTCAATTCGAGCAGCTAAATCTTTCATATATCCTCCACTCTCACTAGCCTCTGTTTAATATCTTTTGAGGCCACTTAGTGCTCTTTTCTCTGTTCAAAGATCTCAGAGAGAATAATGATTCTTCCTTATCAGACTCACCACCATCATGTGGGGGATGGTGGGGAGCCTTCTCCGTCTGCACCCTTTTGTCACTCCCACTCCTTCTTCTGTGTTCATTAGTCTTGTGTCAGCTTATCACACTCAATTAATTATTAATACTTGAATTATAGCATATGCCTCTATTTATTTTATATATGGCTGGTTTAAACCGGGTTTCTTGAGGAGCAAGTTGACTACACAGTTGCTGCTTTCAGGACGTCCGTACTCCACAGTTTTACATTTGTGATCAAACAATTCACATGTAATTAAAGTGCACATTCCTGATTTTATTCAAGTTTATTTGTATACATCTTGCTTTGACCATGTAGAAATTACAGCTCTTTTTATATATAGTCTACTCATTTCAGGGCACCGTAACGTTTGGGACATTTGGCTTAACAGTGATTACTCAGGGATGTTTAATTGTGGTGGTGTGGCCATGCTGAGGATCTGAGCAGACATGTTTTGAAAGAGTTCTCCATAAAGAGTATTAAAAAGATGGTTTGAAAGTTAAAAAACCAGAATGTTATCATAAATTGATAAAACTAATGCCAAATGACCAAGACAACCAAAAACAAAAACTGAAGAAGCAACAGTTCAGCCAGGAACATTGAGTGAAATCCCAATGAGGAGCAACTCAGGATGGGCCTTGGGGCTGGCTGAACCCAGCAGAGCTGTGGGGTCGTCCAAGATAAAGCCATCATCCTAAACAAGATGGAAACTTTGTGCATTTGTTTCATGAATGTTGATAAGAGACATATTTGAAAAGATATCAGAATTTAGAGAAATCGTGGAAGATTTAACGGAACAAATGACTCAAGTGGAGGCTGAGCAGGACAAAACAAAAGACAAAAGAAAAAGCAAAAACATGGGACACAGACAGAAAAGGATTGATATACAAGATCGATCATAAGGAAAATTTCAGCAAATGTAACAATGAAAGAAACACTAGACTGAGAGAAGGAATCAAGGGGAGAGACCCAGTGAGCTTCTTTGAAACATGGATCTCTACAAATGCTGGGACAAAATAAGTTAAATGCAAAGTTGTAAATTGAAAGGGCCCAGAAAAACTGGTGAACTGCGACCATGACCAGTCCTGATAAGTTAACAGGAGAGGGTTGCAATCTTGGGGGGCAGCATATGAAAAATAACAATGGCCCATTAGTGGTGGACAATGAAAAAGGAATGTTTTCCAGGACTTTACCACTCTCTTGGTAAAACAAAGAAAGGAATTTGATGAAGTAAACAGACAACTGTGATCTAAAACTTTAAATATTCAATGATTTACCCAGTGGTGTTGAGGGTGGATGTTTCATACGGAAACTGATGAAATTTCAAGAAGAAATGTGGAATAATTTTTAAGAAAGTTATGAAAAGATCAAAGTCACCAGATGAGAAGACTGGAAAGACCATTTTAAAACAGGACTAACTGAAAGACATATCTTTTTTATTTATATTTAGTAGTTCTGAACAGTCTTGTTTTTAACTGCTAAAAGAAAATGCATTATAATCTATATGGAGAGCTCTGGAAAGAAAGGAGTGGTGAAGTAGCAGGGTGGGAACTCTGATTTAAAGGGGAAAATAGCATTGGGAGAGTATCATTTTTAAAAGATGGTGCTAAAGGGAGGGGTTCTTTTTCTTCAAAAGATTCTGCTGGATTTTTTTAAGGCTTCCAAGTTCTATTATTAATGTCACCATCAGAGCTAAGGGTGGTGTGTGTGTGTGTGTGTGTGTGTGTGTGTGTGTGTGTGTGTGTGTGTGTGTGTGTGTGTGTGTGTGTGTGTGTGTGTGTGTGTGTGTGTGTGTGTGTGTGTGTGCGCGCGCGCGCACGCCTTAAAAGGGAAATGTCTCTTAAAAGGGAAATGTTACAGTATTATTCTAAAAATTGGAAAGATTTTATTGTTATACAATATTTTTTTGAAAAATTGTATGGTTAAAGCACTAAAATTTATGTCTTAATATTAATGGGATAAATGGGTCGGTGAAGAGGAAAAAGGTCTTGGCATTCCTAAAGAAATTAAAACAGATTTTTTTTGCAGGAAACACATCTTACCAAATTGGAACATAGAAAATTAAAAAGAGGATGGGTAATACAAAGAATGCCCTCTTCCTTTGGTTCAAAGACAAGATGGGTACCAATTCTAATTAATAAAAATATATCAGTGTTAATAGAAGACACTTCAATTGATCAATATGTAATGGCACATTATAAAATTTATGGAGAAACATGAACATTTATGAATATTTATGATGCAAATTATGTTGTTGAATTCTTTATGAAGGATATTTTCTTAAAACAGCAGAGAGAAGACAAAATATATTGGTCAAAGGAGATTTTAATTTTTGCTTGGATCCAATACTAGATAAATCTAAAAGAACAGTAATGAGGGTGAAAGCATCATTAACCACAAATTCATATATGAAGGAACTAAATCTTATTGGCGATCCTTGCATCTGATGAAATGGTGCAGCCGAGATAGGTAAACTGGTTGACCATTTTGAGTTTTGTGTGCCCGATGGAGATGTGGGGGGGCTGGTAGTCATGGTGGGGAGCTGGCTGATGGAGGACCTCAGTTTTCTTCAGGCTGACTTCCAGGCCAAACATTTTGGCAGTTTCCGCAAAGCAGGACGTCAAGCGCTGAAGAGCTGGCTCTGAATGGGCAACTAAAGCGGCATCGTCTGCAAAGAGTAGTTCACGGACAAGTTTCTCTTGTGTCTTGGTGTGAGCTTGCAGGCGCCTCAGATTGAAGAGACTGCCATCCGTGCGGTACCGGATGTAAACAGCGTCTTCATTGTTGGGGTCTTTCATGGCTTGGTTCATCAGATGCAAGGATCGACAATGAGATAGACAACAGACTCGCCAAGGCAAATAGCGCCTTTGGAAGACTACACAAAAGAGTCTGGAAAAACAACCAACTGAAAAACCTCACAAAGATAAGCGTATACAGAGCCGTTGTCATACCCACACTCCTGTTCGGCTCCGAATCATGGGTCCTCTACCGGCACCACCTACGGCTCCTAGAACGCTTCCACCAGCATTGTCTCCGCTCCATCCTCAACATCCATTGGAGCGCTTTCATCCCTAACGTCGAAGTACTCGAGATGGCAGAGGTCGACAGCATCGAGTCCACGCTGCTGAAGTTCCAGCTGCGCTGGATGGGTCATGTCTCCAGAATGGAGGACCATCGCCTTCCCAAGATCCTGTTATATGGCGAGCTCTCCACTGGCCACCGTGACAGAGGTGCACCAAAGAAAAGGTACAAGGACTGCCTAAAGAAATCTCTTGGTGCCTGCCACATTGACCACCGCCAGTGGGCTGATAACGCCTCAAACCGTGCATCTTGGCGCCTCACAGTTTGGCGGGCAGCAACCTCCTTTGAAGAAGACCGCAGAGCCCATCTCACTGACAAAAGGCAAAGGAGGAAAAACCCAACACCCAACCCCAACCAACCAATTTTCCCCTGCAACCACTGCAACCGTGTCTGCCTGTCCCGCATCGGACTTGTCAGCCACAAACGAGCCTGCAGCTGACGTGGACTTTTTACCCCCTCCATAAATCTTCGTCCACGAAGCCAAGCCAAAGAAATCTTATTGATATATGGAGGCAATTCAATCCCACAGAGAAAGAGAGACTACTCCTTTTACTCATGGGTGCATCATTCACATACAAGGATTGACTTATTTTAATGTCTGCCCAGTTAAAAACTAGAATGATAAAAACAGAATCACTAGCAAGGTTCCTATCAGAGCCCTCACCACTAATATTGGAAAAACAAGAAAATGCAAAAAGATGGTGTCTTAATACCACACTACTTAAAAGAACAGACTTCTGCGAATTTATAAAGAGGCAGATAGAAATACTTTGTGAAACAAATCAGCCATCTACTAACAATAGTTCTTTGATAAGGGACATGCTGAAAGCATATTTGAGGGGACAAATTATATCCTATACAAAGAATATTAAGGGAGAATATATGCAGAAGTAAATAGTTTGGAGAAAGATATTATAGAATTAGAAAAAAAAATCAAAGAACAGGACCACAAGAAGAATACAGATTACTGGAGAATAAAAAGCTAAGATAAAAAACAATACAAACATATAGAACAGAAAAGCTTTATTAAAAACTAAACAACAATCATATGAGTTAGGTGAATGGGCACACAGTTTTATCTTGGCAGATTAAAGTAGAGAAGTCATCAAGAATGATAAATGCTATAAAAATAGAGAAAATAAATGATATTTTTAGACAATATTGCATGAAATTATACAAATCAGAATTACTAGGAAACGAGAATGAAATGGAAGAATTTTTGTCAAACGTTGAATTTCCAAAACTAAAGAGACAGAAAGGATAGAACTAAACACTCCCTTCACAAGGGAAGAAGTTGAAAAGGCCCTGGGTGCCCTACAGGCTAATAAATCAATGGGGGAAGATGGATTCCCATCTGAGTTTTACAGACAATTTAAAGAACCATTAATGCCCCAGGTAATGGATGTTCTGAACCAGGCAATAGAAATACAGACCCTCCCCAAATTATTCTCAACTGTTATTATTATGGTATTACCAAAAGAAAGGACCCATTAAAAATGTTGCCATATACACCAATATCCTTGTTAAATGCTGATTACGAGATACTAGCAAAAGCATTGGCTAATAGGTTAGGACAATAGTTAACAAAATTGATACATATAGATCAAGCAGGATTTGTAAAGGAAGACATTCCTCAAATAGTCTAGGAAGATTATTTAATATAATACACATGGTAAAATTTGAATGGAATTCAAGTATTACAGTCTCCCTGGATGCGGAAAAAGCATTTGACCATTTGGAATGGCCCTATTTAAAATACTGGAAAAATTTGGCATAGGCAGAAAATTTATAAACTGGACAAAAAAATTATTATACCATAAACCGTAAGCTAAAATTATAACCAATAATCAGATGTCACGGTGTTCCCTTGAGAAAATCAAGTAGGCATTGATGCCTCCTATCCTGGGCACTTTTTATTTTTGTGATTGAACCACTGGCAGAGATAAAGAGCTTTAAAGTTAGACAAGAAGAACACAAAATTAGTCTATTTGCTGATGCTGTGCTACTATACCTATCAGACCCGGCTAAATCTTTGGAAAAATTACAAGAAATATGGAAGAACATCAGGTTATAAAATAAATATGGACAAAGTGAGATAATGCCATTAATAAATTTTGAATACGAAAGATACAAAAAAGGAAGTAAATTTAAATGGAAGATGTATGGAATAAAATATCTTGGAATAGCAACTGACAACATCTTACAACATCTGTAGAAACTAAATTATTTCCTCTTCTTGGGAAGATAGAAAGGGACCTGCAGAAATATTCAGTATCTTTTTCAATCACTGCCTATCCTGTTACCTAAAAACTTCTTTAAACTACTAAACAAACATATTAGACAATTTCTACGGAAGAATAAAGTACCAAGAATCGCACTGGAAAAACTGTCTATGGGCTGTGAGAACTTAGACTTCCAGATTTAAAAAAATACTACTTGGATGCACAGGCTAGATTTCTCGTATCCTTTTTCATTGAAGACAACCCACCCCCCACCCCCACTTTTGGATTCAGATGAGAGGGTTTTTATCAATGAATAGAGTGTCAAATCATGAGAAAAAAAAGAAAGATAATCCCATACTAATACATATGATCAGAACATGGCAAGAAATTAATGAATATATAGGAAAAAAAGTAGGGATATCAATAAAATCACCACTGTGTAAAATGTGTTACTGCCTATAACAAAGGCAATAGAATATTAAATTTGTGGTATGACAAAGGTATAAGATATATTAAAGACTGCTACATGGAAGGAACTCTTATATCCTTTGAATGATTAAAACACAAATACGGAGTGGCCAATGGGACTTTCTTCGGTTTTCTCCAGCTTAGATCATTCTTAATAGACAAATGGGAACAAATGTTGACCCCAGCTGAAATTAGTGAAGCTGAATGAACAGTCTGGATGGGTACTACACCCAAATGTTCTATACTCTCCAGAGCTAAAAGGTAAAACCAGGATTACAGAGGTCAAGAGAAAGATGGGAGTCAGACTTTGGGGTGGTGATTTCAAAAATAAGCTGATCAGATTGGTATAAGGACAACATGACATGAATTATAAATGCAAGATATGAATTGGTTTTTTTTTACACCAATTATATCTTACTCCACAGAAATTACATAGGTCAAAAGCAGAAATATCAGAGAAGTTTTTCAGATGTGGCACTGAGACAGGAACTCCTCTACATGCTACATAGTCGTGTGTGAAGGTTAGGCCATTTTAGCAAGATACCACTGAAAAATTAACCAGGATAACAGAAGTGGCCTTCACAGGTGACCCAATACTATATCTACTAGGTAATTTTATGGAAATAAGCAACAAATTGACCAAATATCAAATCTCATTTATAAAAATAGCCCTTGCAGTAGCAAAAAAAATGTATTCAGATCACTTGGAAATCTGACTCCCCTCTACTTATAGCAAGGTGGTCTGCAGAAATTTACAGATGTATACCTGTGGGAAAAAAAAAATCACATATAACTTAAAGAATAAATATGACAATTTTGTAAGATTTGGCAGCCATACCTGGACCACATAGGGGCCCAAATACAGTAATAAAAAGAAAAAGGACTATAAATGCAACTAATATATAGATTTAACTATGGTTTCCCTAATTGTATTCTATATATTTAAAAGATATGCAAGTTCTGACAGTACGCGGATTCATATGTATGGAAATGGGGGGGGTGGGCGGGAGGGAGGGAAGGACTGTTTTGTTTTTGTTTGTAAGAAACTGTTTAATATATTGTGATATTGAAAATGTTATTATGTATATTTTTGGAAAAAAAATGCAAAAATAAAATATTTGAAAAAAGGAATGTTTAATTGCTTAATTGGTGCAGGTATGAGAGAGCCAAGCTTGCTTCTTAGCTTTTGATTTAGAGTTTGTAGTTGCCATTTTTCAACACAAGATCCAGAGTTGTGGCAATGAAAGCCAAAGAAGTCATGCTGATGCTAAGAAGAGCAGTGTGAGCTGCCTCAATGACTATCCCCCAGTTTCACTAACTTATACTGTGATGAAATGATTTAGAGGCTGGTCATTACTAGAATTAAGATGTAACTAAGCAAAGGTCTGGACCCACTGCAATTCACCTATCATCACAATCACTCCAGAGCAGACACAGCATCGCTGGCTCTGGATCACCTCAAAAACAACAATTCATACATACGGCTGCTCTTCATCGACTACAGCTTAGCATTCAACACCATTATTCCTTCAGTGCTGGTCAAGAAGCTACAAAATCTGGGCCTCTGCACCCCACTACCCATCCCCGCAACTGGATCCTGGACTTACTCATCAGAAGACCAGTCAGTATGAATTGGAAATAACATCTCCTCCTCACTGTCTGTCAACACAGGTGCACGTCAAGGATGCTTGATTGGATGCCCATTGGTCTACACATTATACACCTATGACTGTGTGGCCAGGCACAGTTCCAATGCTATCTACAAACTTGGCAATGACACCAGAGTTGTTAGCAGAATCAGAAATGACAATGAGGATGGAACTAGATCAGCTTGTTGAGTGATGTCATGCCAGCAGTCTTGTGCTTAGTGTTAGCAAAACCAAGGAGATGATTCTCCAGGTGGAAGTTAGGGGAACATGATCCAGCCCTTATTGAGGGTTCAATAGTGGAGAGGGTCAAGAACTTCAAATACTTGGCTGTCAACATCTCCAAGGATCTGTCCTGGAGCCTCCGTCAATGAAATTATGAAGAAGGCTAGCCAGTGGCTATACTTTGTGAGGTGTTTGAGGAGATTTGGTACGTCACTGAAGACTCTTGAAAACTTCTACAGGTTACCGTCGAGAGCATTCTGGCTGTTGCATCACTGTCTGGTAGGGAGGTGCCAACTCTCAGGACGAGAAGAAACTTCAGAGGGTTGTTAACTTGGCTGGTGACATCACAAGCATCAGGCTTCACTCCATCGAGGACATGAACAAGAGGTGGTGCCTTAAAAAAGCAGCCTCTATCATCAAAGACCCAGGCTATGCCCTTTTCACTCTGTTACCATCAGAAAAAAGGTACAAGAGTCTAAAGACGAGCACTCAACAGCACAAAGACAGCTTCTTCCCTGCTCCCATCAGATTCCTGAATAGTCAATGAAACAAAGACACTGCCTTACTTTTTCGTGCACTATTTTTAAATTTATTGTTGTAAGGTGGTGTATATGAATGTTTACCCTACGATGCTGCTGTAAAACACTGAATTTCATGACAATAAATTCTGATTCTGAAAACCATAATAAAACAGTAGGAGATATCGCCCAAAGCTTAGGAATACCAAAATCAACAATTTGGAACATCATTAAGAATAAAGAGTGTACATGTGAGCTCAGTAATTGTAAAGTGACTGTTATTCCAAGGAAAACCTCCACTGCTGATGACAGAATAATGAAGAAAAATCCCAAAACGCCTGTCTGACAGATCAAAACTACTCTTCAGAGGCAGGTGCGAATATATCAATGACCACTGTCTACAGGAGAGATTTCATGAACAGAAATACGGTGGCAGCACTGCAAGATGCAAACCATGGCAAAGGTGGTATGTTTTGGACCTTGGGCAGTTCTTTTACACCCATTCCACACTGCTTTTGTCATCACTCTGCTACAGGTTAATCTTTCATCTCACCTGTCCACACGGCCTTTTTTTTCCCAGAATTCTATAGGCTCTTTTAAATACTTCTTGATAAACTGTAATCTGACCATCCTTTCGTTGGCTAACTAGTGGTTTGCATCTTGCAGTGTAGCCTCCATTTCTTTTCATGAAGTCTTCTATAGACAGTAGTCATTGAGATATCCATACCTCCCACCTGAAGAGTGATTCTGATCTGTCGGTCATTTATTTGGAGATTTTTCTTCATTATGATGAGAATACTTCCTTCTTAAGGATGTTCCAGACATTTGATTTTGGTAATCCTAAGGTTTGAGCAATGGCTCTTATGGTTTTATTCTAGTTTTTCAACCTCATAACAACTTCTTTTGAGTTTCATTGGCATAAGACTGGTCCTCATGTTGAAAAATAGCAACTATAGACTCCAAAGGTGATCAAAGTCTTTGAAGCAAGCA
The DNA here is from genome assembly GCF_036971445.1 of Narcine bancroftii. Classification (NCBI taxonomy): domain Eukaryota; kingdom Metazoa; phylum Chordata; class Chondrichthyes; order Torpediniformes; family Narcinidae; genus Narcine; species Narcine bancroftii. The sequence goes on along the minus strand of NC_091470.1, from coordinate 309,834,272 downwards.
TAGCTCTCTTATACCTGATCCAATGAAGCAATTAAACATATTTAAGTACTCACCAACACCTGTGAAGCCAAATGTCCAAAACATTATGGTGCCTTGAAATGAGGCAACTATGTAAAAAAAAAGTGCTGTAATTTCTACATGGTGAAACCAAAATGTATACAAATAAACGTGAGTAAAATCCAGTGGTGCAGTGCTGCTGGAGCGCACCGGAGTGCTGTTCCCATACCTCACCTGGCCACTCCGGCATTGCACCGGGCTGCTTTGGGACCACTACAAAAGCACTCCGGCACGTTGTGACTGCAGAGGCAGAGGCAGCCACGCCCCTCTCCACCAATATTTTCAAGTCTTGTCAAACCTCCTTGTTGCCATTTTGATGAGCTCTGGCATTTAAAAGTTTACCACTGCACCACTGGTTAAAATCTGGCATGTGCACTTAAATTACATGTGAATTGTTTGATTACAAATTTAAAACTGTGGAGCACAGGGGCAAATAAGGGAAAAATGCCTTTGTCCCAAATATATGTATACTGTATATGATAGAATCTTAGACAAAAATGTACTAAGATTAATTATCAGACTGAAGACAGAGTCAGAATAAATAAGTGTTTGTGACCTGGAAGGGTGCCTCAAGAATCAATTACTCTGGGCATTTACCCTTACAGGAATATGTTCGCCTGAAACTCTTGTTATTTCTCCTTTTGAATGCTTCCAACTGTGCTGATGTGGACTTACCTGCTCTGAACTGCTCTGAATCTATTTTTGCCATGCCCTCCCTTGTCGAAATGAAATGACCCAGCCCCATTACTAGACAATCCTAACCTTTATCATAACCACTTTAAAACTTGCACATTTAAAGTCATTGTCACCAAAATGATCCTCTATTTACACTCCCTCTACTTGACCAGCTGCATTCCCCAAGATAAGGTTCAAGAATGCTCCTGGTCTCATGCATCTATCTGCATGCTACATTAAGTTCTCCTGGACACACCTCAAAAATCCATTCCTCTCAGCCTTAATCCCAGATAATATTTATAAAATTGAAATCACCCAGTACGATAACATTATTTTATTGCATCTGCCTGACTTCTGTTACTCAAGCTCTTGTTGACTGTTGGAAGGTCTGTGATACATCCACATAAAAGTTGACAATACTCTTTTTGTTACTATCTCCACCCATATGGCCTTCTTTGAGGAGCAATCTAGGGCAGCCATTCTGAATGGGGGCCATACAGACCCCTGGGGGCCACAGCACATTTAAGGAGGGCACAGCTTGAAATCATAAAATATTTTTTATGGTGTCAGGAGGAGAGAAGCATGGAAAAAATCAATTAAGTGACTGCTTCACAGTAGAGTCCTAAGGCGTACATAGCCCAAACAAAAGGTTGATAATGGGTATTCTGGGATATCCTCCCTCAATACCGAATGCAGGCTTTGTCTAAAACTGCAATACCTCCTCCCTTTTATTTCCACATCTGTCTCGCATGAAAATTCTAAATCCTAGGATATTGAGTTGCCAATCATGTATTTCAGAAATGGAAATAATAACTTAGACACTGCCCACACCCCCTATTAATTAGTGTCGAGTTCATCGACTTTACTAGTAGAACTGCTTTCATTAAGAAATGTGCAATTTAGTTTTGAATTCCCTTGATATTCACAGAAGAGATTCACAGGACTAATTTCTACAATGTAAGTATTGTTTTATCATAAAATATTTTTACTCTTTGGTATTCGTCAGAATGAGGGGTTAGGATTACTGATCCTGGTGTACTTTAGGGTGAGGAATGGAAGGACACCAGCTTATTCTTAGGGAAGTCGTGCCTATAATGAGATAAAACCTTGTAAGTTTCACCCTCACTTTTAAAAAAATACCATCACGAGACTTTAAGGAAGAACATTACAAATACATTTTGATTGTTTACACCATATACTAGAAATTGTTTTATCATCCTTATTTTGAAATATCATTATATATCACTTTGTGGCATCCCTCCAAGAACCTTAATTGCATTTTTAAACAATCTATCATAGATAAAACACTTGGGATCTTCAGTCATTTCCAATCCAAGCAAGAAATGAAAAATATTAGATGAAAGTGTAAAACATTGTTCACAGGTCTTTGTTCTGCCACTACTGACAGCAAAATCACATTTCACGTCTGATATTCTTTTATTTTAAAGAGACATTTAACTATGGTTCTGTAAAACAATACATGATAAAGACACTGGGTCAAAGTTAATGAAATCAACAATGAATATAAATAGAAGATAATGCATTAGTAGTTGGTGCATTGCTGATTTAACTTCATGAATGTGAAAGACCCATAATTTACAAGTACTGCAGGCACAAGTGAATGATGAGGTTTTGTACACAAACTAAGCACAGATAAGATAGGCAAGATTGTGGTGTTTATACATGTGGATTCACTCTAAACTATTGCTGTACATGAATATGCTGAAAGAGAGAAATTTGACCAACACATCATGACAAAAGTAAGAAAGTGTACAATTTCCTAGAATTACATGTAAAACTGGAATTCCAAGGTATTTTGTAAGAGGTTAACCAAGAAAAGAGTGGGGGTCCATTAGCAATTAAAGGAACAATCTATGCAAGGAGGAAGAGGATGTGCACGGGACCTTACATTCATGTCAAGTCAAGCCGTGTTTATTTGTCGTTCGTACCATAAACCTTGCAGTGTACAATAAAAATGAGAGAGGTTTCTCCAGACCATTGGGAGCTGGTTATTTACATGGATAAATAACTCAGAAACTTTTTTAGGCAGTACACTCTAATTCAAACAATCTGCTGCATAAAAATATTTCTTCTCATTATTCTGTCATTATCTTAAACCTCTGGTTACTGACACACCCACCAATCCAAACTATTTAATCATGTACATTCACAATTCTAAATTCCGTCGTACTTCGTCTGGTTTCTCCTTCATTTTCTCTGCTTTAAAGAGAAGAGTACCGACTTTTTGAACATTTTCCTTCTTGTAAAGCCAATAACAAATCTTGTGATTCTAGCTGTGCTGTTTCTATAATGACAATCTGATTAGTTACATAGACAAGATAATATTTTGCTGTATCATAGGGTGCTCAATGAGACTTTTTACAAAACAGCCTTATTATATCTGTTGTCCACCGCTAAATGAAGAGACCTTACTGAAGTTGTATGACATAATTGGAGGCAACAATCCTGATCACCAGTGAAACATCCTGATTTGATTTGATCAGGATTATTATAGAATGATAAAATCAGTCAGGCAGCTTCCTGCATGGCAGACATTCTGATGAAATGAAGGTAATATGCTTGCCACTTTGTTTATAAACCTAAGAGGCTGAATCGTCAGTTTTTCTTTCTTGCACTTGCTTGAACTTCTGCAGAATTGCATGACTAGATTCCACAGGAAAGAATATAAAGTTCGTGGCCTACTGAAAGATCGCTATTTTCATGTAACAATAGACTACTCTGTGACTATTATGACATGGAAAGTTCCAGTTGCAAAATGGTGCAGAGTAGTATTGACCTTGTAAAAACACAATGCTGAAGAAACTCAGCAGGTTAAACAGTGCCCTTAATGTAGCAAGGTTAGATACATAACCGATGTTTTAGACTTGAGCCCTTCATCAAGGTATGGCAGTTATGTATCTTTATTTTTGCTATATAAAGAACTGTATTAGACCTGCTGAATTTCTCCACTTTTGTGTTTTTACTTCAACCATGGTGTCTGCAGACTTTCATGTTTTACTACTGTTGACCTTGTCTAGTTTAAAGAATGCCTCTTCTGTGCTAAGTGCCAAGTGTTCTTTTCCCCAAGCCCTGTGAGTCTTTTTGTTATAAAAAATATATTGAATTCCATTTTGGAACTTACCAGCATGCCATGATATCTGGTAATCCTTCAGAGATTACTCCATTACTTGAAGAGACATAGCCTGTTAACAACTCATGCTTTAAGAGTTCCCACCAAGGTTTGAGATCAAACTCCATAATTTGTAATTCTGGCAAAACTTTTGAAACTATCATGTTATTACAACATTATCAGTACTAAGCATAACAACACTGAAGCATTAGAATTATTTCACTCAAATCAACACCTTCTTTCATATAAGCCAAAGAAAATCACTCCCATATGATCCTAAAATAAATTGGAAGTACAGCTATTTTAACATATATTTTGCAAGTCAGAATTTCTCAGGTAGTATATCTTTATCATTTGTTCCTCCAATTGCACCTTTCATACAACTGAAAAGCGAAAGACATTAAGGGTGAGATTATGATAAAAGAAAATGTGAGAAAGTACAAGATTCATGTATTTACCATGGTAAAGAGTAAGTAGCATGTGAGAATGAGGATTCATATGTATACTCTGGTACCTACAATAGATTTTGATGACAGCTGGCAGTTCTATTAATGTTCAATATTCTGCCTATACTATTGGTGCTAGGACATGCAGGCATGCTCGTTTCTGATCATTTTTGTCCCCTCTTGTTTAATGCGTTATGTCCGTTAAAATAAAGTATTGTGGTTTGCACTGTAAACTTAGTTTGAGAGAAGTAGATGATACAGTTGTCCGTGCATGAAAGCTACAAAATATACCTGGGAGGCTTGCCACATTACTAAGTGTGCAGGGGAGGAAAAACACTAATTGATTGAGATTATGTTGGATAACCATTGGGTATGTAATGCATTATACTGTGGCTAAGAACCATAGAACCATAGAAAAATACATCACAGAAACAGCCTCATTGGCCTTTCTAGTCCATGCCGAACAATTTTTTTTGCCTAGTCCCACTGACCTGCACACAGTCCATAGCCCTCAATACCTCTTCCATCTATGTACCTGTCCAAATTCCTCTTAAATATTAAAAGTGAGCCCACGTTCACCACTTCAGCTGGAAGCTCATTCCACAACCCTATCATTCTCAGTGTGTAGAACTTCCCCCTCATGTTTCCCCTAAGCTTTTCCCCTTTCACTCTTAACCCTGGTTTGCATCTCACCTACCCTCAGTGGAAAAAGCTAATCTACATTTACTCTGTCTATCCTCCTCATAATTTTAAATACCTGTATCAAATCTCCCTTCATTCTTCTGTGTTCCAAGGAATAAAGTCCTAACCTGTTTAACCTTTCCCTGTAACTCAAGTCCCTGAAGTTCAGACAACATCCTAATAAACCTTCTCTGCACTCTTTCGATCTGATTGATATCTTTCCTGTAGTTAGATGGCCAAAACTGCACACAATCCTCCAAATTTGGCCTCATCAATGTTTTTTTAAACTTTATTTATTTGTTCAAAAAACAAATAATATGTCATATACAGCAATTAAACATGAACATGAACTCTTTTTTTATATATATAGAAAAAAAGAAAAGAAACACCCCCCCTCAGCCAACTCTCCTAAGGAGAGCCATAAAAAAAGAAAAAAGAATATTAAAAAAAAGTTAAATATACATATTAAAATCTAATCAATATAAAATGAAATGTAAATATTCAGAGTATAACAGCCACTTATTAATAAAAAAATTATAACTATCATGCAAAACATATGATTTTTTCCATTATTAAACAATATTTCATCTCATTATGCCATCTATTAATATCAATCATATTTGTATCTTTCCACATACTAGCAATACATTTTTTTGCTACAGATAAAGCTAAATATACAAAAGCAAGCAGCAATTTATCTAATCCCAAACCTTTCAGAGGTTGCAAACTACCCAATAAAAATACCGTTGGATCTAAAACTATTTTAATCTTATACAGGTATTCTAAAAATGATTGAATTTTCTTCCAAAAAGATTGTATATATATACGTAACCAAACAGCATGAACCTCACCAATGTTTTATACAACTTTAGCATTCCTGTACTCAATACTTTGATTTATGAAGGCCAAAGGCCAAAATCTCTCTTTACAATTCTGTCCACCTGACATGCCTCTTTCAGGGAATTAAGATTTTGTATTCCCAGATCCCTCTGTTCTACAGCACTCCTCAGTGCCCTACCATTTACCGTGTATGTTCTTTCTTGATCTGCTTTCCAAAATGCAACATTTCACACTTTTTTGCATTTAATTCCATCTGCCATTTTTCAGCCCATTTTTCCAGCTGGTCCAGATCCCTCTGCAATCTTTGAAATCCTTCTTTACTGTCCACAACACCTCCAATCTTAGTGTCATCTGCGAAGTTGCTGATCTAATTTACCACTTTATCATCTAGATCATTGATATAGATGACAAACAACAATGGTCCCAGCACTGATCCCTGAGACACACCACTAGTCACAGGCCTCCAGTCTGAGAAACAATCATTCACTGCTACTCTCTGGCTCCTCCCACTCAGCCATTGTCGGATCCAGTTCACTACTTCACCACCATGTAGACAACATCTACAGTCTTTCATAAACTTTCCTGGTAACCTCCTTGAAAAACTCTATAAGGTCGGTTAAACATGACCTACCACACACAAAGCCATGCTGACTATCTCTAATCAGTCCATGGCTATCCAAATAAAATTGTATATCCAATTGTTTCTGAACACATTTTGACAAACCAAGCCATTCAACCCTTTTACACTATGGGAGTCTCAATCAATATGTGGAAAGTTAAAATCTCCTACCATCGCAACCTTGTGTTTCCTGCAGCTGTCTGCTATCTCTCTACAGATTTGCTCCTCTGATTCTTGCTGACTATTGGGTGGTCTATAAAGCAACCCCATGAGTGTGGTCATACCTTTCCCATTCCTCAGCTCCACCCATATAGCCTCACTAGACGAATCCTCTGGCCTGTCCTGCCTGAGTACAGCTGTGATATTTTCCCTGATGAGTAATGCCACTCCTCCCCCTTTTATCCCCTCATTCTATCATGTCAAAACCAACAGAAGCCCAGAACAATGAGCCGCCAGTCCTGCTCCTTCTGCAACCAAGTTTCACTAATGGTCACAATGTCATAATTTCATATGCCAATCCACACTCTAAGCTCATCTGCCTTTCCTACAACATTTCTTGCATTGAAATAGATGCACCTGAGAACATTTCCACCATATTCAACCTGTTGACGACTAATGGTGCATGCAATTTTCACATAATCTTTTCCCTCCTCCACTCTTCTATCTTCTCTGGCACTCTGGTTCCCATCGTTCAGCATATAGTTTAAACCCAGCAGAGCAGCACTAGCAAACCTTCCTGCTCAGATTAGTCCCCTTCCAGCTCAGATCCAAACCATCCATCAGAACAAGTCCTACCTTACCTGGAAGGGAGCCCAGTGATCCATAAACCTCCTTCCTACACTATGCCTTTAGCCACATGTTAAGTTGCATCCTCCTATTTCTAACCTTGCTAGCACATGGCACCCATAGCAATCCTGAGATCATTATCCCTGAGGTCCTGTTCTTCAGCCTAGCGCCTAACTCCCTGAACTCTCTTTCCAGGATCTCTTCAACCTTCCTACCCATGTCAATTGTCTCTGCAAGGACCACGACATCTGGCTGCTCACTCTCCCTCCTGAGAATGCACCAGGGAAGCAACATACCATCTAGATAGTCGATCTCTTCAACAGAACCTCTTATCTTTCCACCTAACTAATGATTCCCCTTTCGCCTCTTCTTCTCTCTTCCCTTTTTAGCCATAGGATCAGATTCCATGCTAGAGACCTGATCTCCATGGTTTGTCCCTAGTATGTCGTTTCCCCCCCCCCCCACACAAACATTATCCAAAATGGTATACTTGTTATTGAGGGGAACAGCCCAGGAGTGCCCTGCACTGCCTGCCTGTTCTGCCTGCACCCTTTCGCTCTCCTGTCACCAATCTTCCCTCCTCCTGCCTCATGTCCTACCTATCATCCCCCTCTGCCTCCTGAATGATCCGAGTTCATCCAACTCCAGCTCCAGTTCTTTAACTCAGTTTGTAGGGAGCTGCAGCTGGATGCACTTCTTGCAGATGCAGTCATCAGGGATACTATTGGCTTCCTTGATGACCCACATTTTGGAAGAGGAGCATTCCCCTGCCTTGGTTGCCATTCTCACTGTCTATGACTAGATGCCTACCTGCTAAATCCTCAGTTTGAGTACCCTTTCTGACTTCAATTCTTGAATATTCCTCGCCTCTTACCTGTTCTTGATGAAGCCCATTGATTTAAAGCCTTACCACTCTGATTCAGCTCACTCTGACGATAATTGCTCCCTTCTCTGTCTTCAATTGTTGAACTCGATTGGTCAATCAACTGCTATCTGCTGAGTCTTTCCCTTTAGTACCCCTTTGTCTTCAACTGTTGAACTCAATTGCCCCATCAACTGATGATCTTATATTTGACAATGTATTGCATTTGAAGATGCATTTACTAACCTTGATTAAGTTTTGTTCTCATTGAACTCCTTTCAGCATTACATCCAAATTCTCAGGCATTTCACTGACCACTATGGCTGTCAGATTTTAAGTGTGTTGCCTGTTCTATGAGGATACAGAACACCTTTCTACCCTTACATTCTCAAACTAAGCCTTGAGTTCTGATGTTGGAACTCATTTGTGCCTAAACTGTGTAATTCCTGCTTGTTTTCCAGATGAGATTCACTTCCTGAAGTATCCCCAACATAACATCAGCCACAAAGTACCTCCTCTATAGGAGACACGGAAATGTTCCAACAGTGCGACAACTTTTATAATGCTAGGAGATGATGATTTTGAACCCCTACTGAAAATGTGCAGTCAATAAACAGCATTTCACACTTAGCACCAGGCAGTACAGCCTACACTGGAAGCATTGGCTTGGGTTAATTGTGCATTGAGATCATGTGCTCAATCTTATGAACTTTCCCATGTGGCCTTTATAATTATCCAATTTCATGAATGAGATGGTGGGATGTGAGGTCACATGTGAGGTTAGTGGATCAATGCCATAATTGCATATTTATTGCACCAGAATAATCAGGGGCAATAATAAAAATAGAAAATGCTGGAAATATGCAGGAGGTAACAGAATCTGCAGAGAGAAACAGAGTTAATTATGCTTTTTACACAGAAATCCCGCAATCTTGCCGTAAAGAAGACCCATCATTAAGCTAGTTTTGGTTGTTTCCACTGAACCAAACAAAGCCAGCATAAAGCTGGATAAGCTGGCATTCCAGGTGCAAAGGAGGAGTCTAGTGTCACATATACCATATTTGACAGCATGTTAGACCACCTTTTTTCCCAAAAGATGGCTGAAAAATATTCCCCTGATCTTACATGCGAAGATGAAATTAGGGCTGTCGGGGGGGGTGTGGAGCGGGAGCATGGTGGTAGGATGAGTGTGGTGGCTGGTGGCGGGCTGTCGAGAAACTCTCCTGGCAGCCCACTGTCAGTCCCCGCACTGGTCATTGTGTTGAGAAAGAGTTGGATTCGAGAGAGACAAATCTGGGCACAAGGGTTTGCAATCAAATGTTACTTTTATTAACAAAACAATTTATAAAAAAGTGTGGGAAAATACATGCACAATATATTAAAACATATGTGCACAATTTATAAAAGAGCATGGGAAAATCTATTGCAAGTATTGATCTATAGCAGTGGATTTCAAACTTTTTCTTTCCACTCATATACCACTTTAAGTAATCCCTTACTAATCATCACTATTTATTGTTGGGGGCTGGTGGCGGGCTGTCAGGAGGAAGCGAGGCAGTAGGTTTCGGACTGTTCAAATTGAGGACAAACCCACAGACCAGCTTCCTCACAGCATAAGATGATTAGAGACACCTGGGAACAGCTGGGAGCAGGATGGTGGGATCAGTGTGGTGGCTGGTGGCGGGCTGTCAGGAGACTCTCCCGGAAGCCCGCTGTTAGTCCCCACACTGGCGGAGCCATCGGGAGAGAGTGGGACAGCAGGCTGCTGGGAGAAAGTGGGACAGTGGGTCTCCAGGAGAGAGTGGAACAGCAGTATTATTATTAAAATTATGTTTTTCCTATTGTCCTACTTGCATATTTTGTCTAAGTTTTAAATGCTTACCTGGAAATGCACTAAAAAAATATGGTCCACAAAACACATCCTTTCCCATCATGGTGCCAGAATGCCGGATTGCCCCTTTTACACAGATGCCGATCTGGCGCTGTTACTACCTCTGATGGTGGAAAAAACAGGACTGGAATAACACCAACCCCCCTCCCCCCCACCCCCAAAATTCCGTGTCCATACCTTTTACACAGAAGGAATAGGATAATAAAGTCGCAAATATCCTGAAATGAGTGGGCTGCGTAAAAGGGGCAAAGGTTTCAATTCACTACCTCTTTGTCAAATATGAAATAGTAATTATTTTTTCTCTCCATAGGCACTGCCTGACTTACTGATTGTGTCTAGCAGTATTTTCTCTTCTGTTTTAGCAGAAAGGGCAGTTATCAAGCAGCAAAGTTTCCTGTTGACAGATGGTTGATCTTTTGATATACTGTTTCCATTTGATGGTGAGAAGCTGGTCTAGCCATTGTCACTCCAAAATAATTTGTTCCTTTGTATGGATTCTGAGGATCTCCAGTACATAATGATAATTTTAATAAAACTGCCAATCATTAATTGAACACAGTTCTAATTCTGATGAAACACTCTTGAATAAAATGAAGTTATAGTTGATTACTTTTAAAATACTATATGCAAAACGTCACAGTATTTTCTATCACGCAACATAAGAAACTTCTCAATGGAAATGCAAAATTCATCACATAGGTTCTAGGTCTTTTGGCAATTACTTTAAATGTGGAAACTCAGTGATCTGGTTACTGACCCTTCCGTCACTGGAAGTAGGTTCTCCTATTGATCAAAAACTAACATTGTTTTGAACAGCTTTCCTTAACCTTTTGTGCTTCACAGAAAACAATAACAGGTTCTCTTGACTCTTTCTATCAACTTAGTCTTTCATCCTGACTCTTTTCTAGTAAATCTCCAGTAAAGATTGCAATATCCTTCCTAAAGTGTGTCGCATGGTTCAACTATAATATTCCAGGTAGAGCTTGACATATATATGTATAGGATAATCAAAGCCGTGCTATTTCCAAACCATGTCTCCATTTATAAAGCTCATCTTGATCCCCTTTAAAATATGCCATTCCGTTTATAATTTCCTTTTTCCTATCAAAATGTATCATTTCAAACATCCAAGGATTAAATGTTATCATTAATGCTAGCTGTCTGTTTCTAAGCTACGTTTTATTTAAAAACTTTGAATTATGTTGTTTATGATATTCAAGTCATTAACATGGATAGAAAATAGCTGTTGAACACAGATCCTTGACGAATACTTCCCGCATACTTGGTAACAACTTCTTCTCACCAATACTATGCCTTTTAATCCCTTAGCTAGGTTCATATTCATAAAAAAACTCTGTTCAATTAATCCATAAGCTTTAACTTTGTTACATCCATCACATATTCAAATTCAATTTTCTATATGACAATATCAACACTCAATTAAAAAGAAAATCACCCACCATTACCTTCAATACTTTATCACACTGTTTTTAGTAATATAGCGCAGCAAATACCCAAGGACAATCATTGTAAAACAACTATTGCTGACATAACAAATAAGGATTACTTGCACTTGGAGAACACATTTTTTACGGTTGCAATAATGAACTATTTTTTGAAGCACCCTCATTGCTGTATTGTCGTATTTGCACAGCAATTTCCAATGAACAGCAACATCATCATGTCCAGATAGTAAAACTCTTTTAAGGATTATTGAGAGATAAATATTAATAGGAAACATAGAACACTGTCGTTTTTAGATAGAAATTATGTCCTTGTTGAGAGGTTCTTATTATTTGCACCATTGAGAAACAAAGTGATCAACTAGTTTCTTTGATGTACCATCCAAAAATCATTGGTGATGAATAGCATTCAACATATCATAAAATAATGAAGTACATTGTCCATAGTGTTGGTATTATTGGTATCCCACAGAATTTATTTGCTTCTTCCTACTGCACATTAATTTTCTTTGTTTTCACATGTTCCAGTGACCTGTTTCTTTTTCTGTGGATGCTAGACAACCTGTTTACTTTTCAGCATTTTCAGTTTTTATTTCAGATTTACAGTATCTGCAGATATTGTTATTCAAATAGTTTCAAGTGCTGTTTCCAACTGCACTGTTCTTAGAGATGATCAGATTTCAATCTTCTGGTTCCTGTCATTTTCTGTTTCTGTTTATGATTTCATCTCAGACTTTGTTCAACTTTGGTGTTCTTGATTGTGTCTTTATCAAATGTACACACTGAAAATCCATAACTCCCTTGAATAACTTCCACACATGTTTAGTGGTCTGTAAGTATTGTTGTGTGCTGCTCAAGCTCCCAATTGGACATTCCTACATCAGTGTACTCCCCATCTTGTACCAATGCCTTAATCACAAGCACTTACAAGCATTGTAGCTGTGTCAGAGCCTGTCATTTAATCCAAATCTTGACATGTTTTGTGTCAATCACTTATAGTCTACACTGCCACATCACTTCTTTGCCTTGGTTTTATTCAAAACTGTTGCCACGCCACTAAACTCTCAAATTCAATAAATGAGACCCAGAAAATGTTGATATTAAAGCATTTTTGAAGATTTCCTCAAAGTTATCCAATATCATTTAAGGTGAAAGATTCTTAGCAATGTTCTGGAACCACTTACTGAGTTGTCTTCTTTCCTGTGATTGATAATGCAGATTTAAACTTCTTGCGTAGGTTTTTCTCATTATTGCCTCTCTCAATTAAGGGAACTTCACTAACTTCCTGCTCTGAAGTACAACTATGCTCTTTCTTGGGAACTTTTATCTAAAACTTTCTGCCAAACTGACCTACTATTCTGGCATTTCTAAAAAGTCAACTATTTGCCTTTATGAACCTTTCTTGTAAAGTAAGACTTTTCTTATTTGCAAGTTTGGCAATGTTTCCCATAACTTTTGAAAAGAGTCTTCCACCTCTTGATAAAATATACTTTTTCTTCTTGTTTCTCAGGTAATTTCTTTTTAGCCACCATCTCATTCTTGTCTACAACTAGCAGGTGCATTGTAGATTATTAATCTTGACTGTGAGTAGGAAAGGATCTGGTAGACGGAAGACAATGTTGGTAAAATATAAAAACATCACTGGTGGGAGTAATATATAGGCCACCAATAATATCATTACGATGGCACAGGTTGAACAGATCTGTGCAATATTAATCCTTAGTTTAATGCTAAAACTATATTTCATCTCGATATGATTTAATAAGTTCGTTTTGGGTGGTCAGGAAACAAAGGCAACACATTAGCACTTCAACGAACACACGTGGTTCTTTGCAGCTGGTACCTGGCTTCAGCATCATCAAACACATTTGCATTTCAACACTTGACCACAGAAACCAGTTTGAAAGACGGAATGGCTTCTGATTGCAGTTGAAACCAAGAGATGAAAGGATTTATGATGGTTCTCGAGATCCTAGTGTTATTTCAGAAGCACCTGTATAAATGCCTGGCCATTTTGCTCTCATGTGAGCAGACATCAGGGAGGGATAAGTGAACTTAGATGCTTTTAGCACATCAGTGTGAAAAGACATGATGAACTTCAAAGACAGAACACATAGCATGTAACATGAGATTTACCAGAAATATATTACTGAAATAAGAGACAAAGAGTTAAGACACAGAAATTACCAACAGCAATATATCCTGAAAAGGGGGAAAAAACTGACTATATTACTCCTGGAAAAGGGAATATGGAATAAGTGGCTTTGAAATAAGTAAACCCGCTTTTTGACTGCTCTTTTAAAAAAATAAAGAGTGCAGCCTCATCCTGGAAGGAAACTCCATGACTCTTAAGAAAACTGAAGAAGATAGAAAACTTAACCTCCTGGAAAGACAGGACAGCCAACATAAGTGGCTTTTGAATGAGTAAGACCACTTCTCATTTGTGCCCAGAAGGTAGTCACTTCTGTTTGAAGAATATTTCTCATCAAGAGAATCATAAGTTGAAAGAGATCTGAAAATAATCTTTAAAATTCTTCATAATTACTTCTGAACTATAATTTAAATGGATCCCGAAGTAAACAAGATATTTGAAACTGGACTTTTAAAAGTGACTTTTTCAGAATCAAGTTTAAACTATAATGGCTTTGGACTTTAATGCACATCATGGGGTTAAATTTAGAGTTAAGTTTAGAGATAAGTAAGAAATGTTATGTTATTAATGGTTAAATTAAAAACTATTATTTTGAATTTATCATTATCTGGTGAATTTTCCATTGTTGTTCCTTTGTTAGTTCATACACAGGTAATAAGGCAAGAAACATTTATTGCATGCAAGAAAGGAATATCAGCGGAAGTTTAACATAGATTAGGAAAAGTACTATTTGAAATTCAAAGGAACAACTTTCCTGCTGACCTGTTCGAAATGTATCCCTTAACCAACATGATTTTTTTGAAATGGCCTGCTTTCTCATTAATCATATTGTTGATGAGGAGCCATGGTTGTGTACAAATTGGCTTCTATGTACAAACTGGTTATTGTACATCATACTTAAAAATAACAACTCTGGGATTTCCTAAATTTTTGCAAGAAAGCTCTGATAACCTAATATCCAATTGTTTGAAAATAATAATAGTTCAGAAATTCCAATGGTTCTGACTTAGAGGGTGCTGAATGTCCACAATTGCCTCAGTATGTCAGGGTCCATGATTTCCTTATTTTCCTTGGCACTTTGGGAAGATTTTCCATTTTTTTCCTCAACACATCCATCAAAACCTGTTTTTTTTGGCCTCTTTTCAATTCACTAGAGCATCTGTTCCCTATTCCTTTTAAACTGCCTTGACTCTCACCTGGTTCTTTTTCCCATATTCCCTCTAAATTTATCACCTGCACTGGAAATAATTTTGGATGACTGTGTAATATCTAAACAAAAGTGAGTTAAATGCATGCTGGAATATTAAGTGGAACAAATCATAAAATCTGCCAGTCATGCACCAAAGTCCAGAGTATGGTAGGTTATACAATGGATGCTAGAAGTTTGAAATATAAAGAGGAATTCTGAAAATACTCAACATCTATGGAGGGAGAAACAGCTAATGTTTCAGATTGATTACCTTTGAGAAGTGGACTGTGGTGAGGAAGAAGAAATCAAAAGTGAAAGTGTGCAATAGGGTGGCAGAAGACTTTAAAATACAAAAATGGATAATAGAGTAAAATAAGAGAGAGGAGTAACAGGGCAAGTAAAGAAATAAAATTTCATCAAAGATGGTATAAATGGGAAAAGTCAAATCATCTAAAATTCCTCAGACGAATATACTGGAAAGGTAAAATAAATTTACCAGAGTTGATGATTAAATAAAATTGTTTAAAAATATACTGGTTCCTGAGATGTAAAATGTACAGAACAGGTGAGCTACTATTCCTTGAGTCTGCATCGTTTTAATATTAAAGTGCAGGAGAGCGGGGTTACAAAGTCCAAGTGATGGGGGATGGATAATTAAAGTGATCGGTGACTGAAACAAAGGCCAAAACAGAAATTTAAAACTGAAGGAGATAAAAAATATTAAAATCACCACATTCTGCGAAGATAGGTATCGGTATATCAAAACTTTTAATGTGTAAATTACTTCAACTGGATTATAGTCAAATTTGTTTGATAATGGTTCTGTGAAGTACCTTGGGATATTTTGCTACATTAAAGTTATTGTAATAAATATGAACCATCATTTTTGTTCTGTGAAAAGCATTCATCAAACTTTCTCCTCCACAAGAAAGCTTTGTCAATTATAGTTTAGCTGGGAAGACACAGTTATGTTTGTAATCATGCTGCAATGGAATTTCTAAACAGCTCAAAACAGCATTCAAGTGCATTTTTTGCTAATTTTCATTGAACAATACCAATGAAACAAAAAAGATAAAAAATACAATTAATCTTTAACAGCATAAATACTGACAGTACAATACCATCCACAGCCGTTTCATTACATACATACTTGGAAAACATTACTAATCAATCAATAACAAAAGTGCATGTGAACTGTGTATTTCATAGCAAACTACAAAGTCACAATTTATTACTATATGCTGATGTAGATTTTAAGAAATTCTTAATATTATTAAATGCCTCGATTAAGATTAATGCATCTTAATAATGTGGTGATAACATGATCACCTAGGAGCATGAAATGTGCTGATACTTGGGCAACTGAGTATTAGGACAGGTAACAAAAGGTGCAGATTAAGTGAGATAGGGACAGAATCAAGCAATATTTCACATGTGACTGGTATCAATGGCTTACAATAGATTTGATTATTTTATACTACCTCTGTCCAACTCTTGACATCGCATGCCTAAATGTTACAAAATAAAATGTTTTCAGCATCTTTTACTCTCATCCAATATGTTGTTGGAAAAAGTATCATTCGCAAAATTCCTTAATTTTAGTTCAAAACACAATCAATTTAATTTGCCACACCATGTTAATTTGCTACAACACACTGCTTGCAAATTTGAACATTTTATATGACATCCTTGTTGTTTACAAAGATTGCATGCTGGTTATGCCAGAAACTGAGCAGATGGATGACATAAGAGTAGCACCATAGGTCAATCAACATCGTTCTATCCTTCTTCAGTTACAGCAACTGTTAATAGGAATTTTGAAATAGTTTTTCTATTTTTTTTATATACTACTCAATTGCAGATTTTCTGTTCTTTTGTAATTTGACAACTCCATCATCAAAATTGTGCATAAAACTCTTCTCAAATAATGTATTATTTCAGTGATATTCACAATGTTTAAAAATTAACTAAATTTGATTATTTCACTATATTTAAGGTGGCAATATTTTTTCAATAATACAACAAAATTATTAAACTAAATCCTATTTAATATGCATTGGGACAATTCTCGCTGGTATATGGCATTGGTTCAAAGCAGAACTGCAGCAATTAAATGTTTATTCTCAGTAGATCTAGGACTTTGTGTGTGTATTGTTGAAAACAGAAAACCATAAATGAATGAACAATATCTGGCACTCTATTGGCTATATTTCTCCAAGCAGGAATTCACAAAGTTTCCAGCAAAAGAGCCCCATCTTGCTGAGACTTCCAGTAAATATGTTGAGGAAATCACCTCATATCTTGTTCAAGGTTAGACTCCAGTACAAGAGGCCCATTCAATTTCAATAGTGACTACAGGGCTGCAGTTAAATGGCAAAGGTGAAGTTTTATTGGTTATATACAGTTTAACATTTTTAAATTAATACTTTACTTCATTTCAAATGTTTTAAAGAATTCATTTTTAAATATACACTTCATTTAAATGGTGTTTCCATATCTCTACAGGACAGGTTAATTACTAAAAATCTTTCCAAGTTTTTTCAGCTGGCAAAGCTGTACTTGGAGCTTTGACAACTGTTAACAGCTTTTACAGGGTTGTTTTGGGGCTGGACTTTCTCAATGCATTGTTATGCTGCTTGAGTCAGGAATTTAAAACAGAATGTACTCCGTAGCTACTGGGCAAAGAGAAAGAATGATTATTTCAGGTAAAAGACCCTTTCTCAGAGTTAGAAAATTAGTCATTTTAAGTTCCACGAAAGGGAGGGATTCATGGGACAAAGAGAATACCTTGAGTTGTTGAAGACCAGGGTTAACAGGGAATTATGTTGTAGTGATCATCAGGTGAATGGGTTAAATGGGTGGTGTATGTTAGAGTTGACATGTCAGCCTGTTCGAGGAGGAACTTTTCTCAATGAACCAGGTATAACATGACAAATATATTTAAAAGATAAAAGAGGCATGAAAAGGGGTGAAATGCAGGGCAGTGGAGTCTAGAGCTCTTGAGTCAACATGATTAGCCCTCTGCATCTCAATTAGGTAAACACAGATTTCAAGTTGTGGATTGAGGCCAGCAAGTTTCAGCCCATGGTTTAAGAACGTATCATCACTTCCCAATTTGGGGCCATTTGGCAACTTAAGTTAGCTAAAAGTGTTATGTATAACTTATGTGTGCTGAGTCACATTTGGCTACAAATTTCATTGCTCCAAAAAGGGGAACTGACCAATAATCTGAAGAGCCCACCCCCTAAAGAGATTTTGATCTTAGATAAGCACATGGGTAGGAAAGGTTTGGAGGGATATGGCCAAACACAGGCAAATGAAATGAACTCAAGAATGCAACTTTGCCAGCATAAACAAATTAGGCCTAAGGACCTTTTTTTCCATGCTGTGAAAATATACATTCATATTTTGAATGCATAATGGAGCCTTTAACTTTAAGGAAGATTTATGAATATACTGTAACTGTTTCAATACAACATTCCTGCTGACTCATTTCTGTGCTAAATGGATGTCCAAAACTTAGACCTGTTGGGCCATTCTTTATTAAATGTGAGCAAGTACATTAATGATTCCTTTATTGTCATGTAATATTACATGAAATTTCCTTCTGCCTGCTATAAGGAAGAAAAAGAGTAGCCATTACTGTTACCTGGAACCCCTTACAGCATGAGAGGAAGATTCTCTAGGCTGAAATGACATTTAGAAAGGTTCTAAGGGGAAGGAGCAAGTCCCCTGTCTTTCTGGCTCAGACTTGAGCATCCATGCCAATGATTTGAAGCAACAAACCTATGCTCCTTTCATTTGAGCTACCAAGGGGTCCCTTGATGCAGAAATGAAAAGGAAGTGGCAGAAATCAGTTCCTGCAGGGAATCTTGAGGACCCTGATCTTCTTCATTCCTCTTCGGCTCCCATGGAAATTGTTACAAAGGTGGAGCAAGAACATGAACCAGGGTCCGAAGACAAAGGAGAAGGATTCAGGTTGTAAAGTAGAGCATGAAGCATTTCACCAATTCAACTCATCTCTCTGAATCTTTGGAAACCTCATAAATTTCAAAAATGAGTTTGTCCTCTTAGTTTAAAGATCACCTCTCAAGAAAAAGAAATGCCTACAGGGTATGTCAAATTTGTATATGTATGGCACAGATCAGCTATGATGTACAATCTAGGGTCATCAGGGTAAAGTGGCCATAACCTCTTCAGGGAGAGCTGTCTATATGCTGTAGCTTTGTTCATAGAAGATCAATTACCTCTGTCACCAATGACTTAGAAAACATTAGCCTCCAGATAGTCCACTCTTTGGAGATGTAGAAATAGGAATGTGGCTCCCTACTCATGGGGGACTAGGTCTCCAGATACTAATGACATCCTCTCCTCCTTTTTTGGCATCTCTAGGCACATCTTCCTTGATTTTTTTGCCTATTTATAGCTGTAGTTTCTGCAACTTGCATGACAAAACCACCAAAAAACATCCATGGTCGAGGTAATAACTTCAGAATTGGCATTGCATCTCACCCAAACTCACTATGTCCTGAAATGCCAAAGAGGCATCACTATAGGAAGTGGGAAATCAATGCCAGAAACATGGATTTCTTTTTTAAGTGCAATGTGACTGAATATTGGTG
This sequence comes from Narcine bancroftii, assembly GCF_036971445.1. Lineage (NCBI taxonomy): Eukaryota > Metazoa > Chordata > Chondrichthyes > Torpediniformes > Narcinidae > Narcine > Narcine bancroftii. Next base: position 309,814,859 of record NC_091470.1, on the reverse strand, counting down.
TCTTTTCACAAGTAAATCACATAAAGATCAATATTCTGAAAGATGTACATATTTTCAGTTAAGGCATATGCCATACATGCACTAAGCAGGTGAATGATACAATTCCTTATGCAATGTTGTTTGAAGAGTTGGTAGCTGAAATTGGTAGCTGAAATCTTTTGTTGACCATTCACGGAGGAATTTATTTTCGGAACACTATTCAAAGCAACTGGACTATTTAAAGGGCTACTCATCCACTTCACAACTAGATGGCAATAAAATGGAAAAGTGTAATGGGACAAGATTATTGAAATAGCTTGCATACTTGAAATGGAAAGCAACCTAGATAAAAGAGTCTTGTCCGTGAGAAGGAATAAAAATTGAAACACTGAATGATATTTGCTGAGCACTTGAAAAGATCACTAAATAAAAAGTGCAAACTTTGTAAGGCAGTACCTGATGATTTATTTTAAGTCAACACTGCAATCAAAATTCAAGTTATTTTTATAAGATAGATCTACATCCCAGAATCGGTATCCAAATGGCAAAAGTCAATATACTTGATTTAAATAGTGATTTAAGAAAATGACTAAAAAAAGTAAAAATATAATATAAAAAGCAAAAAAAAAACTGGACCAAATGTGTTTAAATAAGTATAAAAATAAAAAATTCCAGTTGCAACTACGTAACTTTAAAGATTGGGATACCTTAACGCGAGCATCTTTTTCCCTATTATGAGATTTCAATTTTGCCATAAAATGTTTGCATTTTAATACTTGGCTTTCATTTCCAATTATTTTCCTTCAAGACTTAATCCCATTATTCCTCCATAACCCCTTTAAAAACATACCTGCACAGCTATTATTTTTTGAGCATTCTCACGAGAGAGAGCCTGGAAAGTAGCCAGCTCCGCTTGACTATAAAGGCCTCGTTGTCTGGAGTAGTCCACTAACGCTTTATGCATCCTGGTATGCAGAGCAGAAAGCTGATGGGATTTAAAAAAAAGTCAGAATAGGAGGAGAAATTAATGGCAGGACTCAAAAAGAATGATGGAGAGAATACAGAAAGCAGTCAATAGACAATTCTACACTGTACAGGCCTGACAGGAATTTTACAGTCTCTTGATTTTTCAGCCCACTCGTGTGCATTCAATAGAATCCAGTCACATCTGGCTGCTAGGATGGGGGTTAATTTTCTCTAAACGCTTCAGTAGTTTTGTTCTGGCTGAGGCAAAACACTGACTGCAAAGCTGATGAGTTAAACATTTCTGTTTCTATTCTATTAAGGCATCTAGAGGATTTATTTTACCATTTTGTTTAAAATACATAGAGCTTTTGATGCTATCCAAGCTGCATAAATTGGCTTCACCTAAACTTTAAAATGTAAAGTTAAAATATATTGATAGACATGTGATCTGCTTTCATTCCTATAAGGGTTATCATGGGCTTGCAACATGTGCTTCAGTGCATGACAAAACTAAAGGCCATTAAGCAGTCATCAGCTGCTTTAGAACAACAGAAATTTCCAGAAAAACATATCATCCATCTACCTTGCAATGATCATAAAAGAATAAAATTCAGTTGTCTATTCTCAATTGTACAGAAAATAATACTTTACAATATTCTTATATAACTTTGCATTGGTGAGACTTCTAATTAGGATACCTAATTAGAATTAAGTCATATCATGAATTTGAAAACCATATAGTGATTAGACACAGGGATTAGAAAATAGGTTTTAATATTAAATATATTTTAATTCATTCAAAAAAACTATTTTTGTAAGAATATTTTTGCAGGGAAATTGATAAATGCTATCACATTATATTCCATCAGATTGATTCAAGGCATTCGAAGCATTCAACAGTGAAAATTAGGAAAGATGAGCAAACATGATGTCATCTAAATCCTCTGATAGAAAAGAAAACAAAAGTCAGATTAAAGATGTTCTATTATGAATTTTATAGTCAGAAAATGAAAATATAATGAATTTAGTATTCTTTTGTTTATATGCAATTGTCATTACAAATTAGAATAATGTTTGAAATAAACAAGTTTACCTTTGGTGTGTGACTTTGCAGCCTATGGATTTGGCAACAACATATCAAAGGTGACCAATTCTTCACACAAAATGGTCGGCAGACAATCAAGAAGTCTGTATTTTTGCTATATGACTGGATCTGTGACCCTGACACTGACTTGCTAGATAAAATGATGAAATTTGATACGTATTTATTTACTTTCAGTTCTCTATAATATATTGGAGCTCAACAAATAAAATAATCTTGAAAAGAATTTTTGAACAATGTAAGTATTCAAAAAACATGCTGTGTTTAAAGTTACATTTAAAAGTATGATTATAAAGTTATTTGCCTCATTCTGTTTGAAAGCACTTAATTTTCTTGTGAATCAAAGAAAGAATGAGATAAACATGTTTTTATTTCAGTTGCATGCACAATTTTGATTTGAATCAGTGTGTTATGTTGATCTAGATGCTAAATAGACAGGAAAGTTTAGTTTAGTCATCGTGCCAATATGGTGGGGGGAAGGGCTGTTTTAGGCTGAGGTTTGAACTTATCTTGTTTTACTTTCATGAGACAGCATTATTTGATCAGAATGAATACTGTACTTTGCAAAATCCTACAGCACACTACCAGAACTGCAGTTTCCACCAATCTTCATGGTCATGTCAACCTGCCTGAAATGCAATTCTCAATGAGACAAAATATTAATTTTGATAAGTTCTGAAACAGATGTAGATATTAATGATAATTCATTTCCATCTATTCCTTCCAAGTTAAAGAACATGCCAACTTCATATTACTAAGTTACATGTATGATTCCAATATACTGCTAATATTACCTGTGCTATATTTTGGATTCACAGAGTGCTTAATATTGTGTGTAACTAGTACTCCTTGTACTATCCTGGAACACTTTATGTTAGTGTGTTCCTCATAAACAGGAGATGAATTGTGACTGTAGCAGGTGGAGAACATAATTCTACAAAAGAAATGACTACAGCTTGGTATTAAACACCATCACACTAGCAAAATCAATGACCAAGCTAAAGCATCTGGAATTCTGCTAATGCTTCTGCAACTGGACCCTCGACTTCCTTATCAGTAGACCTCAATCAATATGGTTCATCGACATCATTATCTCCATGACCATCAACACAATTTCTAGCACACCTGTGACTGCACAGCTAAGTTTAGCTTCAAATTAATCTACAAATTTGCTGATGGCACCACTATTTTTGGCCAAATAACTGGAAATGATGAATCAAAATACAGGTTCCCAACATCACTAAGATCAAGGAGCTTATTGTTGAAGGGAAGGCTAAGGGACCACAGATGTGTTTGTATTGATGGGTGGGAGATTGAAAGGGTCAGAACTTTCAAGTTCCTGGGAGTTCATATTTCAGAAGACTTTCCTATCCCATTCTATTCTAGGCCACCATGAAGAAGGCACACTAAGACACTACTTGCAACAAACATAATAAAACTTAAAGACAGAAACTACTTGGCAGGCAACACTGCACCTGTAGAAAAACAGTTAACACATATCAGCTCATCAACCTGAAATAGTTTCTGTTCAAAAATAAGATAGCACAGATATTGAACAACTGAAAGATCATTGATCTGAAATGCTAGTTCTTTCTCCACAGATGCAACCTGATAGACTGAGTATTTTCAGCATTTCTGCATCAACATCTGTAATGCTTAAATGCCATTTTGCTGTTAACAATGCTTATAAAAGTATAATTTGTTGTTCTTGTGTCCATGGGGAGATATTGCATTGGCTGACAAGAAATACCTGGTTGCAGCCAAATCAGGAGAAATCTTTTATTCCTACAGCAAAAAAAAAGAATAATTTTAAACATGACTATTGCTTTATTTTAATAAAGGGTTTGAATATTAAAACTATCTATGATGGAAAAATACATGTATTTGGCATGAAATGGATTAATATGTTCTTGAAAGCACAGAATGCAGAATTTGTTACGTTTTTATGTATTTTCGTGATAAAGCCATAAATGATCATTTTTGCTCATCTATAGCACAAGAAATTTCCCTGTTGTAATTTATTCGATCTCTAGATGTGTAAACATATACTGTGCTAATTATTTACCTAACAATACCAGACCAAATTTTGTAAAATAGAAGCACTTGTACATTTTAATCAGTTTAGCCACAAAATACTTTCCAACAAACACATAAAATTCTTGGGATTTATCTTTATGAAAATGTCAGTTGAAAACATCAATATACCTACTGCGCTAAAAGGGAAAGCTCATTAATGAACTATGTTAATTAGACATAATTTATATATGCAAGTTAGATTAATTAAATAAATGCTTTTTTATTTCATTTCAAAAGTGACAGTATATCTTTGTGAAATTTGGAGAGTAATTTGGACTTATTTTATGGAATAATACATTAATTATGTCAATTGTAGCTAATTTATAAATGTAGATAAGAGATCATCTCTAACAATGTTTCCAATAATTCAATTGCTAGCTTGAATAATAGGACAAAATGTTCAGTTATACAAACACTAAATTCATAAGTAATATATATAACAATGTTTATAAAATAAGGAATTGACAAATCTTACAATTTGTCTCCTTATGTTTTTATAACAAAAAGGACCTTTAAAGTTATTGCACATACATTTAGTGCTCATAATATTTTTGGCATTTTACATTAAATGTGGCTATAATACAAAGTAAAAATCAACCAAACCATGAAAAAACGAAGTAGTCATGGCATGGCCAGAGGAGCTAACTGAAGATTAAACAGTGGAGACTAGTTGTAAATGTAAGCATTTAAGTAGAAATTTTTTTTTTGTTTCTCACAAAATATTCTTGTTCACTTTGTTTCAACTAAAACAAAGTTTCAATGGTTTCAGCAAATCTGCATGTTTTGCTTTAGTGATATAGTTAATGAGTCTAAAAATATTCAGTATAATAATTCTGTCAAAGCTCCCACAGTCTTTTCAATGAGCAGACTCCTGCAGGATTCCAATGGGGAGCCAAGTAATGAGCTTTCAGTTTTCGCTCCCACATCGTCCAAGCGAAATATGCTTTGGCTTCCATGGTTCCACATCATTAGTAACATGAAACAAAGACACATGTTTGACTTTAACAAGCAACTGAAGCAACTGACTTATTAGCCTGTTACTGTACATAAACTTAATTTAAATGTGACAAAAGAGATTTCCAACAAAAAAAAAGAAATGTACACTATATATAATTAATGAAATCAGTGGCCAGGATTTAAGTAGAAATAAAAGCCCCATGAAACATTTGAACTCTATCTCCTAAGGCCTCTTATTGGCATAGAGTTCAGATGAAGTGGACTACCAAAGCAAAAACACAAAGAAACAGAAGTACATGTAATAGAAACAATCATGAAATTACATTTATGTAATCAGCCACCTCCATAATGAAATGCAATTATGTAATTATTTCAGACAACATTAAATACAGGAAATAAGATTTAAACACCTGGCTGAATTGGGTTAGATTCCCCTTGCTAATGCCACATATGAAGACTATTGATGCTTTTCAATACAATAACTTAGCCAGTTGCATCATAATACTTCGGCCACATAACAAAAATAAAATATGAAGAGAACATTTAAATTTTCTTCCAGGAGAATGTTTATGTTTAGAGGATTGCTGTATTCTGATTTACTGAGGTGTAAACACCATTAGTACAGTGTGGTATAAGCTTACTTTAATGAACAAAAAAGAGAAAGCAATAACTCCTACCATATTCAGGAAAATGGATATTAGTTACAGATTGATCAACTGAAAGCTAGAAATTCTTCAGTACGGAGAAAGCGATGTTAAAGCACCTCTTGGTGGTGGTACAGCGAGATGGTGGGGAGAAATTTATGCAAAGAGTCCTTGCAGCTAAAATCCTGACAAACACCACCTCCTGGCATATTTTAGGGTTTTCCTTGGATACCTCTGATATTTTGTACATACTGGAAGATATCAGGTCATAGTGTCGGGCAGCTGCAAGTGAGGAAGGATCAAGCCCAGACTATGCAAGTGAGTTGAAAATGGAAGGATGCAATGAATATTAAGTTTTAGATGATGACCAAGTGTGATCAGATGGAGTTGAAATGAAGGTGGTGGGTTCAAACATCTGAGCACATGATGGTGTTTGAGAGAGAGAGAGACGGACAATCAATCAGGTTTGGAGAAAAAAGAAAAATTCTTGCAGGAATCCCATGATCATGGACGGCAAGGGGAGTTGTAGCTTGGAATAAAGGGCAAGAAAATACCCATGCAACAGGATTATTTACAATATTTTTTACTTCATAGCAATTTTCTTTCTGGATCTGTTTTGGTCTATAATCCACCTCACAACAGGTCTCACTTAGTTCTCAGATAAACACTGCAACCAGAATCCAATATTTAAGTCAGAATACCATTTTATTCTTGTGCGAATTTCAATACTTGCTGAATTCAGTAGTCTTAAATTAGGACATCATGGGACCGTTGAGGGATCAAATACAACAAATCATGGCCTCATTTTAATTGATAACCTAACCATGACCCTCCTAGGTTATGATGCGCTTTCATCCCTAACGTCGAAGTACTCGAGATAGCAGAGGTCGACAGCATCGAGTCCACGCTGCTGAAGATCCAGCTGCGCTGGGTGGGTCACGTCTCCAGAATGGAGGACCATCGCCTTCCCAAGATCGTGTTATATGGCGAGCTCTCCACTGGCCACCGTGACAGAGGTGCACCAAAGAAAAGGTACAAGGACTGCCTAAAGAAATCTCTTGGTGCCTGCCACATTGACCACCGCCAGTGGGCTGATATCGCCTCAAACCATGCATCTTGGCGCCTCACAGTTCGGCGGGCAGCAACCTCCTTTGAAGAAGACCGCAGAGCACACCTCACTGACAAAAGGCAAAGGAGGAAAAACCCAACACCCAACCCCAACCAACCAATTTTCCCCTGCAACCGCTGCAACCATGTCTGCCTGTCCCGCATCAGACTTGTCAGCCACAAACGAGCCTGCAGCTGACGTGGACATTTACCCCCTCCATAAATCTTCGTCCACAAAGCCAAGCCAAAGAAGAAAAAAAAAAATTAATGGTTAAGTTATTCCTTTTTGTCTTGCTGGTCTAATTGGAAAACTGCTTCATACAATGATCACTGTCTGAGAATAAGTTTTGTGGCAGATGCTGTTTTTCAGTTGATTAGTTTTTTTCTCCTTCCCTTCAAATGGCAATGGGTCAAGTCAAGTCTGAATGCAAGTTTCAGCCATAGATTAAAAAAAAGGAATGGATTTCTGACATTGTAATGGAAGTATTAATAGATCCCATGAAAAGTGAGATTATAAATGGATGCAAACTAACATGAGAAATGTTATTATAAGATCAACACAAAATAAGAGCAAAGAACCCATGTGGGAAATAGAGGATGAGCACTTGGATGTCACAGAATTTCAGACATGAATAAAATTGATGGAGAGTTAAAACCAAGGAAACATCCGAATTACAAGAGTAGCAAGAGTGAGTTTCCTCTAACAGCGGTACAGTATAGCATCATATCCTATACTCTAGTAAATAGCCAATTATAAAAATATAGATAGAATTTGTTATTCCACTTAAGTGAAAATAAATCTGCCTCTCTTAACCAGTCTGGCTTCAAGGTGACCCTGACCCTGACTCTAAAATATGTTACTCCATATTTCAGAATCAACCACTCCATTGCATCACAGCCATTACCTCAAAACAGAAGAAAATCAAATGGACTACTTGGGCATTGATATGGACACCAAATATACACATTTACAGTCACTCTCCTTCACCAACATTTGGAGACTGGCATCTTAATTGGGAGAGATATCCAACATTCCTGTCATGCCGCATGTTAATACAGTTATACATCAAACACAGCTTACAAACAATATGGCAGAATTCCACCTTTTCATTCTCTGAGTACATATAGGTGGAAGGGAATACCTGGAAATCATACATGTTGATACTAAACCCTATAAAATCTCATGGAATTGGGTTAAATAGGGGTAAAAAATATGACAGATATTTCTCCATATTCAGAAACACTTGGAAGAAGAATAGAATGGATGTAGGATACACACTCCATAGGAATTTTATGTTCATCACCTGGAGTAGCATGGTGTATTACTACTGACTGATGTAGCCAATAACTGAAGAGTGTAGCTGATAGATTGACACTGCCACAGCTAGTGAATGAAGCAATGAGAGAAATAATCCTATTGACCTTGACCATACCAATCTATCTACCACTATCCATGACCACTTTGGTAGAATTGATATCAAGAAATGGCGAGCAGTAGATGCCAAGAAAGAGTGTGGAACTAGATATTCCAGCTGTAACGATAATAATGACAATGAAGTTATTGTCATATCCAGTATATAATGTACCACAATTCTCACTTGTTACAGCCAAATTGGTACTTCGTAAATAAAACTACAATAAGTTACTGTACAGAAAGAGGTAATAAAAACAAAAGATAGCTAGATGATAAATATCCATGGTCACTATTGTGCAAGAAAAAAAGTGGTGTTTCAATGATGATTAGAGAAGTGACGGGAGGTTCAAGAGTCTGGTAGCCATTGGAAAAAAATTGTTTTTGAAGCTAGAGATGGTGAACTTAAGGCTCAAAGGTAGGTATGAGAAGAGGTGGTGACCAAGGTGATGGGGATCCATTATGATGCTGGCTACCTTCTTGAGGCAGCACCTTTTATAGATGTACTGAGTGGATGTAGGTTGAAGTCTGTGACAGCAGGAAGGGCTCCATGTTCCCACATCTCCTCTTTCCTCACCATTCAGGACCAAACAGTCCTTCAAAGTGAAGCAAACTGTGACTCTGAAGGGGTCGTCTACTGTATCTGGTGCTTCTGTTGTGGTCTCCTCTACTTTGGAGAGTTTGGACGCAGACTGGGAGATCACTTTTGCACTGTCCACCGCAATAATATTGATTTCCCAGTGGCCACCCATTTCAATTCTCCTCCCCATTGCCTTGACAACATGTCTACCCATGGTCCCATGCACTACCAGACTGAAACCACGGGCAAATTGGAGAAATAACATTCTATCTGGGCACCCTCTATCTGGATGGCATTAATATCAACTTCTCTAATTTACATTAGCACCCCCCCAATCTCTCCTTTTCTCTAACTCTCTCTCCCCCCTTTTCCCTCTGTCTCCTTTCACAGATCCAAAAACCCCCTCCCCCAATTAATTCTCAGCTTTCCTTTCTCCTGTCCTCTTATCGTATCTAAATAACACCTTTTGTCTGTAAGATTGTACTTTCTCCTTCCCATTCTTCCCTTTACACCAGCCTTTTATTAAAGGCACCTGCCTGATTTTTACTCATACCTTAAGGAAGACCTCAAGGCCAGAACATCACTAATATATCTTTACCACCTATGAACGCTGCAAGACCTGCTGAGTTCCTCCAGAATTTCTGTGTTTTTACTACAATCACAGTGCCTGCAAATTTTCATGTTTCGTGGAAATTTTTAGATTGCACTGGAGCAGAACTTGGTTACAGTCATTGGTGTACAGGAAATGGAGTCTCAGATCCCTTAATTTGATCATAGGTTTTGCTCCTATGATGGTGCTAAATGTCGAGCTATAGTCAATGAACAACAGCTTGACTTGGTATTTTTGTGGCCCAGATGATCAAACAAAGAGAGGAGGGCTAGCGAGATGGTGTCTGCCATTGATATATTATGTTGATAGGCAAATAATATGGAAGATTCATACTCGGCAAACAACTGAGCTTTTAGCCAAGCTATTTCACTGTAGTGATGACACTGATATTATCAGGCAATGTGGGAAATTTAATATTTAGGTCCTGTTTACAAGAAACAGAATAATCTTGCTAACTTCCACCTAATCAATTTAGTTTTAATCATCAGTAAAGTAATCGAATCTGTCATTGACAGTGTCATCAAATGGCACTTTCTAATAATGTACTTGATATTGCCCTGTTTAGGTTTCCCCTGGTCCAAGGTTCCAGACTTTATCCTAATTTTCATCCAAACATGAACCAAAAGGAGAGAGAAGTTCTGCTATAACTGAATTCTATCAACATGAAGAACTTGCACCTTTCAAAAGAAAAAGGAAGATTATTGTATTTGTTGGAGGCCAATCATCTTAATTTCCGGAAACCATTGCAAGGGTTCCACTGGGCACTGTCCAGGCCCAACCAACTTTATTTGCTTCATGAGTGACCTCCCATCCATTGGTTGATCAGAAATGGGCATGTTCAGTGATAATTGCACAATGTTCAAATCTATTCGCAGCGCATGAAATAATGCAGTCCACCTGCATGCAACAGAAGATAAATGTTGTAAAGAAAAGTGCCTCAAGAGTGTGAAGTGATGACTGCCTCCAACAAATAAAATAGAGCTAACCTATTTAACATGGAGCATAGACCAATACAGCACAGGAACAGAGTCTTTGGCCCACAAGGTCTGGTTGGACATGATACCAAATCTGCTGCTTGCATATGAATCATATCCCTCTATTCCCTGCATATTCATGCCTATTTCTAGAAGCCTCAAACACTAATATCAATGACTATCAACTACTGGCAGCCCATCTCGGGAACTCACCACTCTCAAAGTAAAGATTTTATCCCACACATCTCCTTTAAACCTCCTGCTCTCCCACCCCTTTCCCCTCAAGTGAAATGCATTTCCTCTAATATTTGATATTTGCACCCTGGGAAAAAGAGTCTGACTGTCTATCCTATCAATATTTCTCCTAGTTTTATAAACTTCTATCAGGTCTTCCTCAGCCTCCAACACTCAGAGCAAATAAAACAAAATGGTGGCACAGCCAGAGCTGGTGTGATGACAGTGCTACTGCGGACTCGCGAAGAGCTTGGAGCAGAGACACTGCGCTTCCTTGCATGGTCCAACCTCCCAATCCGGCTGCCATTGGTTTTGTTAAACAGCCTGTAAAAGGAGATGACGATGCCCAAATCATGTGACAGCGGGGTCTGGGCTCAAGATGGCAGTGCCTATGTTTGGCAATTTCTGCTGATGGTGAATCTTTTTCTGCATTATAGTAGACTAAAGGAAATTTTATCTAATATTACATTTACTGTTTAATTACATGACAATAAAAAAATCTTGAATCTAAGGCAATTATATCCAACCTCTCTTTATAACTCATGCCCTATAATGCAGGTAAATCTACTCTATATCCTTTCCAAAACCTCCTCATCCTTCCTGTCATTCCTCTGTGTTGCTTAACATAAGTCTTATATAGCTGCAGCATAATCTCCTTACTCAATGGCCTGATCAAAGAAGGCAAGTATGCCATACTCCTTTTTAACCACCCTGTCCACTAGTGTGGCCACTTTCAGGGAGCAATGGACTTGAACTCCCAGATACAATGTTGTTAAGAACCCTGCCATTAATTTTACATTTTCCCCTTATATTTGACATCAAATTTGTCTGCATTAAACTGCATTTGCCATTTTTCTGCCCATATCTGTAAATTACCTAGATCCTACTCTGTACTTTGCCATTTACACTGTCCACAAATTGAGCAATATTGATGTCATCTGCAAACTGACTAATTCTCTTATAACTTTTCATCCAAATATTTACATATCTCTTCTCTTTGGCTTGGCTTCGCGGACGAAGATTTATGGAGGGGGTAAAAGTCCACGTCAGCTGCAGGCTCAATTGTGGCTGACAAGTCCGATGCGGGACAGGCAGACATGGTTGCAGTGGTTGCAGGGGAAAATTGGTTGGTTTGGGTTGGGTGTTGGGTTTTTCCTCCTTTGTCTTTTGTCAGTGAGGTGGGCTCTGCGGTCTTCTTCAAAGGAGGTTGCTGCCCGCCGAACTGTGAGGCGCCAAGATGCACGATTTGAGGCGATATCAGCCCACTGGCGGTGGTCAATGTGGCAGGCACCAAGAGATTTCTTTAGGCAGTCCTTGTACTTCTTCTTTGGTGCACCTCTGTCACGGTGGCCAGTGGAGAGCTTGCCATATAACACGATCTTGGGAAGGCGATGGTCCTCAATTCTGGAGACGTGACCTACCCAGCGCAGCTGGATCTTCAGCAGCGTGGACTCGATGCTGTCGGCCTCTGCCATCTCGAATACTTTGATGTTAGGGATGAAGTCGCTCCAATGAATTTTGAGGATGGAGCGGAGACAACGCTGGTGGAAGCGTTCTAGGAGCTGTAGGTGGTGCCGGTAGAGGACCCATGATTCGGAGCCGAACAGGAGTGTGGGTATGACAACAGTTCTGTATATGCTTATCTTTGTGAGGTTTTTCAGTTGGTTGTTTTTCCAGACTCTTTTGTGTAGTCTTCCAAAGGCGCTATTTGCCTTGGCGAGTCTGTTGTCTATCTCATTGTCGATCCTTGCATCTGATGAAATGGTGCAGCCGAGATAGGTAAACTGGTTGACCGTTTTGAGTTTTGTGTGCCCGATGGAGATGTGGGGGGGGCTGGTAGTCATGGTGGGGAGCTGGCTGATGGAGGACCTCAGTTTTCTTCAGGCTGACTTCCAGGCCAAACATTTTGGCAGTTTCCGCAAAACAGGACATCAAGCGCTGAAGAGCTGGCTCTGAATGGGCAACTAAAGCAGCATCGTCTGCAAAGAGTAGTTCACGGACAAGTTTCTCTTGTATCTTGGTGTGAGCTTGCAGGCGCCTCAGATTGAAGAGACTGCCATCCGTGCGGTACCGGATGTAAACAACGTCTTCATTTGTTGAGGTCTTTCATGGCTTGGTTCTGCATAATGCTGAAGAAGATTGAAAAGAGCGTTGGTGCGAGAACACAGCCTTGCTTCACGCCATTGTTAATGGAGAAGAGTTCAGAGAGCTCATTGCTGTATCTGACCCGACCTTATTGGTTTTCATGCAGTTGGATAACCATGTTGAGGAACTTTGGGGGGCATCCGATGCACTCTAGTATTTGCCAAAGCCCTTTCCTGCTCACGGTGTCGAAGGCTTTGGTGAGGTCAACAAAGGTGATGTAGAGTCCTTTGTTTTGTTCTCTGCACTTTTCTTGGAGCTGTCTGAGGGCAAAGACCATGTCAGTAGTTCCTCTGTATATATATATATATATATATATATATAAATATATATATACATATATTACAAACAACAGAGGCCCCAAAACTGCTCTCTTTGGAACAACACTGTTGTGGACTTCCAACCAGAATATCCTTCTATTACTATCCTCTTTTTTCTTTGTGCAAGCTGCATCCTCTAGAAATACAATCATATCACCATCACTGATTCCCTATCAATATTCCAGGGTCACTGTTCTGGTCTCATTTTGACAAACCACTTAAATACTGTGGCTACAAGGACAGGTTTGCAGTTGGATTGCCTGTTCTGAAAGATTCACTTTCTGACATCCAAAAACTTTTCCAAAGCACAATAAAGGAGCATAATGGATTACTCTATTTTTTCCTGGATTAAAGCAGCTTCAGCAACATTAAAGACACTTAACACCGTCCAGGACAAAGGACCTTACTTGATTGGCACCTCATACGTTTCTTCCACCAGTGAAGCACCATGCTATAATGTGTATCATTTACAAAATGCACTGCAGTTATCTACCCAGATGAATCTATCAATACTCTGTGAGGGGTATTGGACACTGAGGGGTGCTGGGCAAAGTGGTGACTCTCTGCCTGCCTTACAGTAAACAAAAGTTAAAAAATTTCATGTATGTAACATTCTAAATGTAGTACTATGTGACAATAATGGAACCTTTACCTTTAACTCTACCAACATTGAATCCATGGGCATCAGGCTCATAGCGATGCAGCCAGCTACAGGTTTCTTGCCAACTCACACCATCCTGACTTGGAAACATATCATGCTGTTTCATCAACTCTCAGTCCAACTCACAAAACTCTCTACCCAACAACATTGTGATATATGACTCACCACTACCATCTCAACCCTGAGTAGCCCTGCCATCAGTGCCTGCGTTCTTAAAATGAATTATGATAGTATTGATAATCTTCATATTTGGCAATGGTGAAGACCAAGCCTTCAACAAAGATCTTCCCAAGGTGAAAGTGTGAAAAACTTATCTGAGGTAGGGAATAGTGAAAATAAATACCAATCACTAAAGAAGCCTTTCATTTAAATTTAGTGAAAACTGGATGACCGTCCTGGCAACACAAACTTGCTAAATCAGAATGAATAGGCTCAGAACCAAATTAAACTGGTGGTTGAGAGTCATCAACATCAATCAGTCAAATAAAGTATTATTTGGTTCTTACTAAGGTCATTCCTGTTTGCACAAAAGCACACTGGGAAGCTAAGGGTGGAAGGAATCAGGATGCAGGCAGAAATTAGGAGATGGGAGAGGATGACAGTTGTTTGCAGGACTCATTTATTCCCTGCTGTCTAGTATAAACAAAATCTGGAAATTGGAATCTGCAATAGATTTTAATTGCTGGCCACATTTCTCATAGTTCAGAAATAAAAGAGCACAAAACCAAATTAGAATTGATGTAAAAATGCCCTTGAATATTTTGCTCAATTAGTTATCATGATGTCTATTTCGCATTCATAAAATGCAGGAATCGATAATAAATTTAAGCCCCTCAATTCAGGCACAAGGTTTATTTGTTATTAATGAAACTAATTAGGGGTTTTCAAGTTGGAATGTGCAGTTAAAACTTAAAAAAATGTTTTTGCTTGATAACCAATGCTGATAGTTTGCATGTATAATAATCACTGCAAATATTCTATATTGATATAGAGTAGGAGTATATTAATTTTATTTGCTAAGTCATTTGGGGAAGGTAAGCTATCAAGTGAAATAGAAACATATTTTTAATATATTATAGATTATAATAGAAAATTCACATGGAAAGTTTCTTTCCACGGACATGCCACCCACAGGCTAGAAATATGTATCATGAGTCATGTGCAATCAGAAATTCTGTTGGCACTACAAATCATGCTGGGGTGATAGGGGCTTCATAAAGTGGCGAGCAGATATTGACGCTCTGTCCAAATTTGTAAAAAAGAAAAGTGAACTTTTCAGCCTAGTGAATGTAAAAAGTCAGCAAGGTGAAAGATTCTTTCTTTGTACCGTAAAGATTTAGAAAATGCAGAAACAGCAATAAATGAGATGGACGCAGTGTTGTAATAATTCTGATACACTTGACTAATGCAGTTATTTGCAATGAGGTTGGCAAAATGCCCAAAGCAGTGAGCAAGCAAACAGAGCGAGACAGCTGGCTTAGCACCTTCGATTGCTACTGCCACATCCACCAGCTCTTCTGTCAGTGCAGTGCTCACCGATGTGTATTTTAGTACAAACATTTACTCTGAGAAATTCATCCAAAGTACATTTTGTCAAATTTCTCATATGCCTTTCAAGCAAATGTAGCTGGTGACAAAAGCTGATTATTCAAATTAGCATGCAACACAAGGCAGCTTATGTATTTTAAAGTAATATGATTGCTTTTTGCTTATAATAAAGAAAGGCACATTTGATTTTGAAAGTGACAAAAAGCAATATTAGCAAAGCAAAACAATTTAATGTAATAAATGTAAATGTAATAGGATAAGAATTTTTTGGTTTTGATTTTTATGTTTGCCTGGTTCATTGCATTCAGGCATTTGTTTTCAAAGTGGTTGCTGAGGCCAGAGGTATATTTTCTCAGTCCTCAGTATTTTATTCCCAATACTTAGTAAACAAAATATAAGAGTCACCACTTAAACATTTGCTATTTATAAGATTCGACATATTATTCTGTTAAAAAGATATAAAACCCATTAGAAGTGCAAGTGCAATGTAATTTGAGAAGTATAACATTCCAATCCATCGGTCTGCTGACATTAAGTGATCTTTATCTCTCTCATTAAAATACTGTCTAAGCAAAACAATTAAATCCAAAAACGTTATGTTGAGTTGCATGAATTTTTAAAACATTATTATTTCGGTATCTGAAAAACATCCTGCTGTCAGACTCAGCTCATTAAGAAAACAGAATCAGAGCCCATTATATATTACTGGCAGTAGGAATGGGATATTTTATAAGAAAACAGAATCTGATTATTGCTTTCCCATTGTTTTTGTTTTGCTGGAATCATACCACCAGATAACAAGATAATAACAGGAAAAGAAAGAGAGAGGGTGAGAGAAAGAAAGAGAAAGAGTGAGGGAAGCAAAATTGATCAGAGCTTCAAAGTATTTTGATACACCAGTTTGAATGCATGATGAGTTTGTTAGCTCGGGGGCGTGGCAAGATGGCGTAGAGGGCAGACATGTGATCCCACTCCTCAGCCAGTTTTTTAAGCATCCGTCTTTAAAGTTTATCTAAGTGAATAAAAGTTATATCTTTACTTTTGGGAACATTAGCGGGTCACAATGGTGACTAATGTTAAAAAAAAACGAAAGCTCAATTACAGAAGAAATGACCTTTTAAAAGTGCTGAAGAATTGAGGCCTACCTGTCCAGCTGAAGCCACGGAATTGTCATTTGGAACGTCCAAGGCACAGAGAACTCCTGCCAGGCTGAGTATTACACTAGCGCTGACCTTGTTTCCACAAGATGGCTGCAGCATGTTGACGAGCTCAGCCGGAGTTGATTTGCGCGTTCGTGATGTTGGACGCGCGGGCGATCCGGCTGAGAGAAGGGCCCTTGAGCCCGCACTGCTGTCAGGTGAGCCGGGATCTGCAAATGGCATTGGAAGCTACCTCTGCGTGGTCCCTGGCCTTGCCGGGCATGCGCGGTGCCTCAAGGATCCATGAATTACTGGACCATGGGGGGCCCGAGGGTGGTGCCCGGACGTGGTCGGGATGCCGCCGTCAGGTATGCAAACCCGCAGCCTCACTGGGAAGGGCCCGAAAACGTTGGAAGAAGAAGAAGACTTACCTTTAAAGAGCAGTTCACAGGAATAATTGGAGATGGTGTCTGGAGAAGATAGGCCTCAAGATGTGGAACTGGAACCTGGAATGGAGTGTGTTTGTACAGTTTTGGAAGGGATTGCCTATCATATGGACAATATGTCTAAACAAATGAATCAAGGATTTTTGGATGTGACAACTAAAATATCTAATATGTCTGAAGATATATCTAATATGTCTGAAGATATATCTACACTTAAGAGGGATGTCAGTAAATGTATTAAATCAATGGATACAGTGAAAGAAAATTTAAAAAATTTAAACAGCTTTTTCTGAATGTAAAATTCAAGTTGTAGGTAATAAGGAAAAAAATAGAAAAAGTGTAAGATTTGTTTGTGGATTGGGGAATCCAGAAGAAAGACTTACTGAAAAAAATTGATTAATTGGAAAATCAAAGTTGGAGAAACAATGTGAAAATTGTGGGTCTTCCAGAAGACATTGAAGGGTCTGATCCAACAAAATTTTTCAAGAGTTGGATTACCGAAGTGTTGGGCAAAGAGTTTTTTTCAGGAGGTTTAGTATTGTAGAGGGCACATAGAGCGTTACAAAAGAAACCGTTACTGGGACAACCACCTTGAGCGGTCTTAGTTCGGTGCTTGAACTATCAAGACAGAGAAATGATACTACGGTGGGCGGGACAGAAGACAAGACAAAGTCAATCTCCAATGATGACTCAAAATAACAGAGTATTTTTTAATGCAGATTTGACTCAAGAAATTATTAGGCGAAGACGGGAATTTAATTAGGCTAAAGAAGTACTGTGGTGGAAGGGTTAGAAATTTGCTTTTCGATATCCTGCTGTGTTAAAAGTCTTTCATGGTAACTTTCAATCTCAATTATTTGAGAATGATCATGATACATTAGTTTTTGTTAATTCATTACCGGATTTATGAGGACATGGAAGAGTTTCACCATCGTCGCCCAAAAAGAGGGTAAATGGAAATGGAAATGGGCAGAATGGGAAGAATGGGAAAAATGGAAAGAAAGACATTTTAACACAAAGTCTTATTGACATTGAAGATCTGGAACAATAATTGGGAATGGAGTGATTGGGTTCAATATATTTAGAGTATTGAATTGTATTAATATGAATGATGTATTTCTGGCTGGGGGGTGAATAGCACTGAAATCTTTGATAGTCATCTGACACTAGTGGGGTTTACCACACCCAGTTTTTTAGGGTGTTACTACCTTTGGGTAGTGTTTTGTTTGGGGGGGATAATTAATTTTTTTTCTATATATTTTCTTTTAAAAAAATATTTAGGGGAGGGAGAATGGTTTTCATTTATTCGAAGGGGAGCAATATTTTGTACTAAGTGATAATGTTGTTAGTTTGTAAGGATGTCTAATTTGAAATTTGTAACTTTCATTGTTCAGGGATTAAATAATCTGATTAAGCGAAAGCGAGTTTTGGCTGATATTAAGAAAATGAAAATTGATATTGCCTTTTTACAAGAAACACATTTGAAAAAGAACATTTGAAATTGAAGAGAGATTGGGTTGGGCATGTGTTTTTTCTTCATTTAATTCTAAGACAAGGGGTGCAGCAATTCTAATTCATAAGAATTTGTATTTTGAGTTGCAAACTATGGAAGGGAATGCTGGAAGGGTTTTAAAGGTGAATTGTAAAATTTTTACTGAATCTTGGACTTTACTTAATGTTTATGCACCTAACGTGAATAATGAGTGTTTCGTTTCAGATGCTTTTTTGTTATTAAATCAAGCTAATGAAAATATTTTAGTTGGGGAATATTTTAATTGTGTCTTGGATCCTTTGTTGGACAGATCCCCAAAAAGTATAAAGAAATCAAAGATGGCGATACAAATTGGGGCCTTGATGAAGGATTTAAATGTGATGAATATTTGGAGAAGGGTTAATCTTACAGAGAAGGATTTTTCTTTTTATTCATCTCGACATGATTCATTTTCTTTTAGTATCAGCGCATTTACAAGGAAGGATATCACAGGCAGAATATAAAAGTAGGGTTATATCAGATCATTCTTTTATTTTTTTCTTATGTAAGTTCAGAAGTGGTATGTTCATCTTATAGATGGAGATTTAACACAATGTTGTTGAAAAAAAGAGTTTGTTATTTTTCTTAAAGAACAGATTACATTCTTTGTCTGAAAATGCTAATTCAGTAAAAAGTTGTTTTGTGTTATGGGATGTGTTAAAAGCTTATTTAAGAGGCCAGATTATTAGTTATACCACTAAAGTCAAGAAGCAGTATATGGCTGAAAGCTTTGAATTAGAAAAGCAAATTGATGAGTTGGAGAAGGAATTTCAGAAGGAAGTGACAGAAGATTAAAAAAAGTGGCTTTGACTAAATTGAAATTGTGTTATAATACGTTGCAGACTTATCAATTTGAATGTTTAATTAATCGATCTAAGCAGCGTTATTATGAGTTGGGTGAAAGGGCACATAAGGTACTTGCATAGCAGTTAAAGAAGGAACAGGTTTCATGGATTATTTATGCTGTAAAAAAGAATTTAACAGTTACTTATAAACCTCAGGAAATTAATGACCAGTTTTATTCATTTTATAAAAAATTATATACTTCTGAGGGGAAACAGGATAGTGGTTCTATTGATTCTTATTTATCTAAGTTAAAGTTATCAGTATTAGAAGAGGAGGATGTTATGGATTTGCAAGCTCCATTTACAGAATTAGAGATTCAGGCGGCTATGTTGGAAATGCCAAATGGGAAGTCACCAGGTTTTCAGTGGAATTTTATAAAACATTTTATGAAGATTTATCTTTGATGTTTGGGGAGGTATTACAACAAGTGACTGAACAGTATGAGTTACCAGAATCTTGCTCTAGTGCTTTAATTACTGTAATCCCAAAAAAAGATAGAGACCCATTGAAAGTGTCTTCGTATAGACCTATTTCTTTATTGAATGTTGATTATAAAATAATAGCAAAAGTGTTAGGAAATCAACTTGCTAAGTATTTACCTACATTGATACATGTTGATCAAACAGGTTTTATTAAAAATAGAAATGCTTCAGATAATATTCTTCGATTGATTAGTTTGGCCAATGCATATCGACAACAGCCCAGCGGTTGCGCTTGATGCGGAAAAAGCCTTTGATAGGGTCGAATGGGATTTTTTACCTAAAGTATTGGAGAAGTTTAAATTTAGCCCTTTTTTATTGGTTGGGTTAAAGCTTTATATACGAACCAGACTGCTAGGGTGATGACAAATGGTCAAGTTTCATCATTGTTTAAAATTGACGCGTTCAACTCGACAAGGTTGTCCATTGTCAACAGCTCTGTTTGCATTGGCTATTAAACCATTAGCTCAAACAATAAGGCAGAATGAACAGATAAGAGGGATGAGAGTTATGGATGAAGAGTACAAGATTAATTGGTTTGCAGATGATGTTTTGATATATTTAACAAACCCAGAAGAATCATTGACACATTTATGGGAATGTTTATTACAATATAGAACATCATCTGGATATAAAGTTAATTGGGATAAGAGTGAAATTTTACCCGTCGGAGAAGGAGATTATTCAGAGCATAAAAATATTACAAAATTGAAATGGTCTGATAAAATTAAATATTTAGGAATAATTGTAAATACTGAGTATCAATCTTTACACAAGTTAAATTATGTTCCATTATTAAAAAAGATTAAAGCAGATTTAATTAAGTGGAAAGATCTTCCGTTAACTTTAATTGGTTGAGTTAATTGTATTAAGATGAATATTTTTCCTCGTATTCAATATTTATTTCAATCAATACCGTGTTCTCTTTCAAAAAGTTTATTTCAGGATTTAAATAAAGTTACGAGAGAATTTTTATGGAAAGGTAAACTACCGCGGGTAGCATTAAATAAACTTACTTGGAAGTATGTGTTAGGTGGGCTTCAATTACCTCATTTTCAAAATTATTATGAAGCAGCCCAGTTGAAATTTATGAGTAGATCGATGGATTTGGACCAGCCCCCGAGTTGGGCTAAAGTTGAGATGGCCTGTATTTCTGAAGTTGAAGGGTATCAATTTATATTTTGATGGAATGTAAATTTGTGGAGGGAATATAATATGCCAATATTAAAACATTTATTAAAATTATGGATTTAAAAGAATAAGTTTAGGATCAAAAGGTAAATTGTCAATTTTAACTCCATTATATAATAATTAGCTTATTTCTTTTTCAATGTTTAATAGTCATTTAAAGAGTTGGATTTCTAAGGGTATAAAAACATTACAGGATTATTTTGTAGAAGGACAGTTTCTTTCTTTCAATCAATTGAAAGAGCATTTTGATATTGCTGAAGATTCTTTATTTGTTTATTATCAACTTCGATCTTTGGTGAAAAACATGTATGGTAGAGAGATGATTTTACCTGTATTGATGGAATTCAAGTCTTTGATTTCTTCTATACCAAAAAGGAGTTATATTTCTGTTATTTACCAAGTATTACAAGACAATATGGATAAATTGGAATGGGAGAAATCTAAGCTTAAATGGGAAAATGATTTGCTTTTGTTTTTCCTGAAGACTACTGGTCATGATGGTGTTACTAAAATGACGAATGTGCAGTATGGAATGGTTAATTATAATTTTCTACATCAGTTGTATTTAACACCAGAGAAATTGAAAAAATATGACTTTAGTAATTTGGATTCTTGTTTTAGATGTGGTGTATGTACTGGAACTTTCTTACATGCAGTTTGGTCTTGTGTACATGTACAAGAGCAGTACGTGAGCAGGAAAGGGCTTTGGCAAATACTAGAGCGCATCGGATATCCCCCAAAGTTCCTCAACATGATTATCCAACTGCACGAAAACCAACAAGGTCGGGTCAGATACAGCAATGAGCTCTCTGAACCCTTCTCCATTAACAATGGCGTGAAGCAAGGCTGTGTTCTCGCACCAACCCTCTTTTCAATCTTCTTCAGCATGATGCTGAACCAAGCCATGAAAGACCCCAACAATGAAGACGCTGTTTACATCCGGTACCGCACGGATGGCAGTCTCTTCAATCTGAGGCGCCTGCAAGCTCACACCAAGACACAAGAGAAACTTGTCCGTGAACTACTCTTTGCAGATGATGCCACTTTAGTTGCCCATTCAGAGCCAGCTCTTCAGCGCTTGACGTCCTGCTTTGCGGAAACTGCCAAAATGTTTGGCCTGGAAGTCAGCCTGAAGAAAACTGAGGTCCTCCATCAGCCAGCTCCCCACCATGACTACCAGCCCCCCCACATCTCCATCGGGCACACAAAACTCAAAACGGTCAACCAGTTTACCTATCTCGGCTGCACCATTTCATCAGATGCAAGGATCGACAATGAGATAGACAACAGACTCGCCAAGGCAAATAGCGCCTTTGGAAGACTACACAAAAGAGTCTGGAAAAACAACCAACTGAAAAACCTCACAAAGATAAGCGTATACAGAGCCGTTGTCATACCCACACTCCTGTTCGGCTCTGAATCATGGGTCCTCTACCGGCACCACCTACGGCTCCTAGAACGCTTCCACCAGCGTTGTCTCCGCTCCATCCTCAACATCCATTGGAGCGCTTACACCCCTAACGTCGAAGTACTCGAGATGGCAGAGGTCGACAGCATCGAGTCCATGCTGCTGAAGATCCAGCTGCGCTGGATGGGTCACGTCTCCAGAATGGAGGACCATCGCCTTCCCAAGATCGTGTTATATGGCGAGCTCTCCACTGGCCACCGTGACAGAGGTGCACCAAAGAAAAGGTACAAGGACTGCCTAAAGAAATCTCTTGGTGCCTGCCACATTGACCACTGCCAGTGGGCTGATAACGCCTCAAACCGTGCATCTTGGCGCCTCACAGTTTGGCGGGCAGCAACCTCCTTTGAAGAAGACCGCAGAGCCCACCTCACTGACAAAAGGCAAAGGAGGAAAAACCCAACACCCAACCCCAACCAACCAATTTTCCCTTGCAACTGCTGCAATCGTGTCTGCCTGTCCCGCATCGGACTTGTCAGCCACAAACGAGCCTGCAGCTGACGTGGACTTTTTACCCCCTCCATAAATCTTCGTCCGCGAAGCCAAGCCAAAGAAGACATGTACAACCATTCTGGGATGACATTAAGTTAATTTTGGAAAAATTATATAATTTTATGTTACTATTTGATTCATCTACTTTTTGAATGGGTTATATGATTCCTTTAAGGGGATTAGGGTTGGATAAATTTCAAATTGCATTGATATATTTAGCATTGTCTGTAGCTCGAAAATGTGTAGCAAGATAATAAAGTGATTAATATAATGTGATGGCAAAATGAATTGAAAGCTGTATTGTTATGGAAAAAATTACATATAATCTATATGACAATTATTCTTTTTTTGTTCATAAGTGGTTACCATATTTGGAATATATATTTTGATTTATTATAAATGTTTAGTTTCTGTTTATATATTTTTAGCTCTCCTTAAGAGAGTTGGCTGATGGGGTGGGAGACTTTTTTTAAAAAAATTATTTTATTTTACTCTTTTTAATATTTACTCATATAAAATTTCTTTATGGAATGTATTTTGTATTACTATTAATGATTCTTCAAATAAATAAAGTTTTTAAAAAATAAAAAAGTGTTTGTTAGCTCTCAACCATGCCATGCATGATGTACAAACTGATATAATGTACATCATCTGACATGCTTTAAAATTCTAATCATATATATGTTACAGTTTATATTACTATGGTTATAGATAAATATGTATTTAAAAGAGATAGATTGTGGGAGGTTTATGTAGGTCACTTCACAAACAGAGTAGCATTTCACAAAAGATATCTCATTTAAAATTCAGGAGCTTTGCTGAAGCTAGAAATTTAGGCTATGGTTGGCTTTGGAAAAGGGACTGTAACTGCTTTGGAAAGAATTTTAAAAGCAAATGCAAATGGAAAAGTTCAGGCTCTAGTGCTGATAAGATCTTTCAAAGATTGGGTTTGGAACCTTGGGGGAGGTTTAATTGGCAAGCAGAGAGAGGAAAGAAGAAACAGGATTCTTCTCTGAGAAAGAGAGAGAGAGAGAGTGGAGTCAGTTCTACAGTAGCAGTTGAGGCTGCAAAATGGCAAGCTGGCAGACTTTTTGAAAAACCACATTTTGAAGATGGGTTGTTAGTTCAACCTGTTCAAAACCTTTATAGTTCTTACAAGAGGAAATGGCTGGCTATAATGTTTCTTCTGAAATAAGGGAAACAAAAGGAACTCTGTGGTGACCTGGAAGAAGAAGTTATCATTTGGAAAACTCATAATGTGGAAAGTTTCTTCGACAAGACACTGAAGTGACTGATTGGAGGGAATCAGTTTGTGTGTGTCCAATGAGCAACAAATATCTCTCTGAAACCAACAAGAACCTTCCTGAGCAGTGACCATTTAACTTTAAACACCAGAGCCTGGTGAAGATTCATAAATGTTGAATTCTGTTCATAGTATAAAATTGCCTGATAGCGGTGAACTTGGTGAAGTGAGAAGTGAATGATTGGACTGTGAAACAAAGAACTTTCCTGAACATATACACATTACATATATGTGCGCTTAGAATTAGAAGAGGGTTAAGTTAGGTTAAGTTAATAGTAATAAGGTAAAGTTTGATCTTGTTTTTATGATTAAAGAAAATTAAAAGCAACTTTTGTTTAGCAACCACTGTCTTGCTGAATTTCAATTCCTGCTGGGTTTTGGAGTCCTCTGGGCACATAACATATAGAAAAGTTGTGAACAATATTTTGCATTATAATAGTGGACTGTTGTTCTGAATGCTTTATTTATCTTTAAAAGTAACCTCTTTTCCCAATCTTCAAACTTAACGTTCTGTCACAAAAAATAATAACAATTCTATTTGCACATCTTAATCAGGATCTTAACATAGAAAACATTTTGAATTTGTTTTATTTGATTGTTTCATTAAGATAGCTAGCTAGGGTGATCACAGAAAAATGTTCCAGTTATGTTGGGCAAAGCAATTATTACAGACAATTATTGTTTTGTGCATCCCTCAGGTATTTCTACCTTCCCTTCCCAAATCTCTCCCTTCATCCCTGCTGATGTCCCATTGCCAATCTCCCTTTCAATTCTGTCTTTTCCACAACTCTTCATTCAGAATTCCATTCTTGACAAAGGTCTTAATCAGACTCAACAATGATATAGTGCAGCATTCCCACTGGTCCTTCGTGGCTTATGCAACCTTTCAAATGACCAAGCATAGAAAATAATTGAGGACCCTTACCTTCCAGCTTGCAGTATCTTTCAGCCACTACCTTCAAGGAAGTGGTATAGGAGCATAAAAACCAGGACTGCAAGGCTGGGAAACAGCTTCTTCCAGCAGTAGAGATACTGTTGGACAATTATAGAAACCCACAAATTATTTATATATATATATATTTATTTTGGAACTCTATGTATATATGTCGCTTATGTGTAGTGGTACGGACCCAGAAGACCCCAAAACCCAGCAGCAATAGAAATTCACCAAGACAAATGGTTACTTAAACATTTTTAATTTTCTTTAAACATGAAAACAGGATCAAACTTTAACTTATTACTATTAACTTAACCTAACTTCTAATTGAATAAGTTCAGAAAGGTTCTTTGATTCACAGTTCAATCTCACTTCTCACTCCTTCAAGTTCACCGGTATCAGGCAATTCTTATACTGTGCACAGAATTTAACATTTATGAATTTTGGTTACCACTCAGGAAGTTTATTGTCAGTTTCACAGAGAGATTTGTTGCTCGTTGGACACACAGAAACTGATTTACTTCCATCAGTCACTCCAATGTCCTGCCAAAGAAACTTGCCCCGTCAGGGTTTTCCAAATGATAACCTATTCTTCTATAGGTCACCACAGAGTTCCTTTTGTTTCCCTTATTTCAGCTGAAATATTCTAGCCATCCATTTCCACTTGTAAGGACCACAAGAGCTTTCAACAGGCAGAACTCAGAACTTACAACCCATCTTCAAAATGGGGTTTCAACAAACTGCCAGCTTGCCATGGCTGCAGAAACCAGTTCTCTCTCTATCTCTTAGAGAAAGCCTGTTTTGTCTCTTCTCTTTTTTGCTTGCAAAACCACATGATTTTCTTAGAACAGCAAACTGCAACCAGACAGATTGTGGCGCTGGACCCCAAACTTCTGAGTCCGTTCATCTATTGTTTTCAAAACAATAATCCATTACTCCACAGAATGTCCAATTAACACATACTTATGAAGGCTCTATAGGCATTCTTCAAAGTTTTTGCAAAGACATTCAGGACCTCGACTGTCTGGCTTGAGCAAAGCTCTGGCATTTTAAATGATATCTATTTTGTGAAGTGTTTGTGTTTGTTTGTGACCTACACTACCCCCACAATTTATCTCCTTCAAAAACATATCTACCTACAATATAAAATATAATCTGTCCCAGTAGGAGTACTATTTCTCAGTGTGTGTGAAGTATGGTCTTGATATACACAATTTCATCAGGTTGTATGTGTGTATATATACAATCAGATGACAAAAGAATTGAATATTCTCTTTTTTTGCAGCTGAAATTGGCTTTGCTTTTTCAGTTTTTATTGGTTTTAACATACAGCTTGCCTATGCACTTTTCACTTTTATGCATTTAATTATTTGCAGAATCTTTTGAGTAGTTTCCTCACAAGAATCGTTCCTTATCTCAGACTAACTCTTACCTACATGTTTCCATTCAATGGCTTCAGTTCAAGAATTTGGTATCAGATTGCAGATGAAATACACAAAAGTACTTTTGCACACTGCACAGGGCCTCAGCATCTGCAGATTTCTTGTTTATCATCAGGTGACTAATCGTCAAGATTACCACCACATCACTGACACTGGATAAAGCAATTCTCACTTTGCAGAGTGAAGCACCATGGAAACAGATCTTTCAGTCCACTGAGTCTGCGACATGCACCAAGCAACCATTTACCCTAATTTTTCAGAAATTTAATCCTGTTGTAATTTCCCACATTCCTATCAATTCTCCCCTGAACATTTCACTCACCTTCACACTAGGAACTATTTACAGGGGTCAATTAACCCACAAACATGTATAACTTTGGGATAGGGGGGAAAAAAACCTGAGCACTGAGTCAAAGGGAGAATGTGCAAACTCCATTCAGACAGAATGTGAGGTCAGGCCTGAACCCTGGTCATTGAAATGTGAATCAGCAGCTCCACCAGGTGTGCTACTGTATTTCTAATCCTCTTGTGCTGAAATCAATCTCTCCGTTGGAAAGATAACCTCGTGCAAATTCAGGGCAAAAATCACAGTCAATAATCACAAAAGGACCAATTTAAATTAAGCAGGTCAACTAGGCAGGGATGTCCACTATCTCCCTCACTGTTCACCAATGGCAGAACTGATGAGAACAGAAAATAAAATAAGAGGGATAAAAATAAAAGAGAAGGAATATAAAATCAGTCTATTTGCAGATGATGTCATAGTCTACTTAACAGAACCAGAATTATCAATAAAAGAATTACATGAGCAATTGAAGGAATATGGAGAAATATCGGGGTACAAGATCAACGCAAATAAAAGTGAAGCGATGCCAATGAATAATGCGGATTTCACAAAGTTTAAGAAAGAATCACCATTTAGATGGCAAACACAAGCAATCCGATACCTAGGTATACAACTGGATAATAATCTAGGCCATCTATACAAACTAAATTATCAGCCATTAATGAAGAAAATACAAAACGGCTTAGTACATTGGAAAGATTTACCACTAACACTGATAGGAAGGGTAAATTGCATTAAAATGAACATCTTCCCAAGGATACAATACCTATTCCAATCGTTACCAATTCACCTAACAGAAAAATTCTTCAAGGAGCTAAAAAAACATGTACATCAAAGTGCAAGAGAAAGAGAACGAGGAAACAAGCTGTAAACCCAAACAAAAATGGGAACAAGATCTAAACATAAAGATAAAGAATGAAACATGGGAAAAGCTATGTACCGGAACTATGAGAAATCCAATAAACAAGAGGTTACGCATGATACAATATAATTGGTTACACAGGCGATACATCATGCCCCAAAAGTTAAATAAATGGGACACAACAGTATCAGACAGATGTTTTCGCTGTAAAAAGGAATGCAATTTGGGCATGTGAGAAAGTGCAAAAGTTTTGGGAAGATCTAAATCAGGTATTAAATAAAATCACAAAAAGCAACATTCCAAAAAATCCAGAGATCTTTCTTCTAAGTAATATAAGAAGTAAAGAACTCGGACTTGATTTGGATGGAGCACAAAAATGATTTATTATGATAGCCTTAGCTGTAGCAAAAAAATGTATTAGAAGATAGCCTGAGAATACAGCAATGGTACATAGAAATGGATAAATGTATTCCATTGGAAAAAATAACATCACAGTATTCGAACAAATTTGGGAACCGTACATGGAACACAACAGAGAAGTCCTACCACGGACCTCCATCGCCTAAAATGACAGAAGGAGAAGAAGACGAAATGAACTGACCCAGTATGTAAAAGTAGAAGACACAAATTTTTTGTTTATTTTCATTGTGTGATGACATTGTTTAATGGGTTTAATGTATCATATATGTTGAACGTTGAGTGGGTGGGGAGGGGGGAATGAAGGAGGGAGTGGGAAAAGGGGAGAAAATGACACTGTGTATATTCAAGAGGGAAATGTTTGTGTGTATTTTGGTCAGTATGGTTCATAGTGTGAAAAATTTAAAAAAAATTTTAAAAATAATCACAAAAGGCTGGAGTTGTGAAACTATCAGGCTTTTATTAACTAAAGATAGGAACTGCCATCAATCTCATTGACTAATTGAAGCAAAGAGAAAGGGGAACATGGAAGGGGCTATGGGTAGGATCGGTCTTGGGAGGTATGTCCACCTACAAAAGCCAATCATGGCACAACCGTGGTTTACCACATTCATTCCCCCCCCCCCCCCCCACCCCACCCCTTATTAAGAAGAATCTTGCAGAAAAAGAGAAGGTGAAACAACTTTACATTTTACAAGTTAAGCCTATCAGGGGGGCTCCTCTGCCACAGCGAGTGATGTCGCAATGGTTGGGGCGCTACAATAGCATCCTGAGCACCTTGTGAGATTGACCTTTTAACAGTTTGTGAGGAGTGGGGACAGGTGGAGTGGTAGCAGAATGTGGACAGGTACATCATTGGCAACAACAGTGGCCTGGGGTAGGGGGTGGTCAGGTGCAGGTTCTGGAACCTCTAAGGGTGTCTCTTGAAATTCAATGGTGGTTGGTGAGCCCACTGATGGAACAAGATTGTGGATCGAGACTGTGTCTTTGAGCACATCGGGGAAAGCAACGTAGGCATACTGGGGGTTCATATGGAGAAGGAAGACCATCTCGACCAG
Source organism: Narcine bancroftii (assembly GCF_036971445.1). Classification (NCBI taxonomy): domain Eukaryota; kingdom Metazoa; phylum Chordata; class Chondrichthyes; order Torpediniformes; family Narcinidae; genus Narcine; species Narcine bancroftii. The sequence continues at coordinate 309,785,594 of NC_091470.1, read as the reverse complement.
CAGGTCAGTCTTAGAATTCCTGACATGCTTCCGGAGCAGGACTGGTCCTGGGGTGGTAAGCCAGGAGACCAGCATAGTCCCTGATACAGACTTCCTAGGGAAAATAAACATCCATTCCTGAAGAGTGTTAATAGTTGCCATACATAAAAGTGGCCAGATGGAGTGAAATGTATCTGGGAGGACTTCCTGCCATTGGGAGACAGGGAGACCCTGTAACCTCAGTGCCAGGAGGACGGACTTCCATACTGTGACATTTCTCTTTCTACTTGCCCGTTATCCCTAGGGTTGTAGCTCTCCTCGTGGCTCGTGGCGATTCCCCTAGCCAGTAGTTATTGCTATAACTCATCACTCATGAATGATGTCCTACGGTCACTGTGAATGAAGCCAGGGTACCCAAAGAGAGTAAAGATATTCCAGAAGGTTTTGATAACTGTGGCCATGGTCATATCCAGGTAATTATTCATTGATGATTGTAAGGAAGTAGACAATCCGGTTGGAAGAGGGGAGGGGCCCCTTGAAATCAATGCTGAGGTGCTCGAAGGGATGGGTAGCCTTGATCAGATGCACTTTGTCCGGCTGGTAGAATTGGGGTTTACATTTGGCACAGACCTGACAGTTTTTAGTCATTGTCTGGACTTCCTCAATGGAATGTGCTAAATTCCGAGATTTGATAAAATGGAAAAACCAAATAACTCTGGGGTGCAAAGGTCATTGAGGAGAGCTGCAGTCTGTCCAATTGAACACTAGCACAAGTTCCTCAGGAAAGAGTGTCCAGGCTGGTAGAGAATGTCATAATTATTCGATTCACCTGCTGAGGATCTTTTCATTCTTGATTTTTCCCCTTTGCTTATTATTAAACATGAATGCTACTGCTCGGTGATCTGTGAGGAGGGTGAACTTTTTCCCTGAGAGATAGAGCTTCCAGTGGTGTACAGCCTCCATGATGGCCTGGGCCTCCTTCTCGATGGAGAAGTGGTGAATTTCAGTGCCTTAGAGAGTTCATGAGAAAAAGGCAACAGGTCTGCCCGCTTGATTGAATGTGGCAACCAAGGCAAAGTCAGATGCTTCGCTCTACACTTGGAACAGTGTGGACTCATCTATGGCATGCATGGTTGCCTTGGCGATGTTGTCTTTGATCTGTTGAAGGCTGCTTGGGCTTTTGCTGATAGAGGAAACATGGTAGCTTTGGCAAATCTTGTCTGCATAGTTAGGGGACCATTGAGCGTAGTATGAGAAAATCTGAAGAATCTCTTCAGAGCTTTGAGGGTATGTGGAAAGGGTAACTCCATCAACGGACACATGCAGTCCAGGTTGGGGTCAATGATGCCCTTCTCAACCACGCAGCCAAGTATGACTAGCCATGCTGTGTGGAACACACACTTATCCTGGTTATAAGAGAGGTTCATGCATTTTGCTGCCCAATGGAACTTGCAGAGGTTTGTATCATGATCCTACGGGTCATGGTTGCAGATAATAATATTTTCTAGATATGGGAAGGTGGCCTGTAGGTCACAGTGGTCCACCATGCGGTCCATCTCCCACTGGAAGTTGGAGATCCCATCTGTAATGCTGAAAGAGACCCAGAGGAAGTGGTAGAGGTGGTCATCTGCCTTGAATGACGTATGCTAGCCATCCTCTGGGTGGATCGGGAGCTGATGATACGCACCTTCAGGTCATTCATGGAGAATACCTGATATTGTGTAATCTGGTTCACCATATCGGATATGCAGGGAAGGGGGGGGGGGGGTAAGCATCGGGCTGCGTGTACCGTCTGCAGTCTATGACCATCCTATTCTTATCCTCATTCTTCACCAAGACCACCTGGGCTCTCCAAGGGCTATTACTCAATTATACCCTCTCCCAATCAGTGCTGAACCTCCACCTTAATGAACGCTCTATCAGCCACCAGCTTGCAGTTGGGGGTGAGGTTGGTAAACAGCGGAGGGGGGTTGACCTTGAGGGTCGAGAGATCACATGTCACCTGCAGGGCGCCGTCTGTGAACTTTTCATTGCAGATGGTGAGGGGGGGAAGGACCCATCAAATTGCAGTAACTTTCTGAAATTGGCACTGGAAATTCAGCCCCAATAGCAAGGGTGCACAGAGTTATGCCATAGCGAGAAATCTGAAGCATTTGTACACTACACCTCCAACAGAGATGGTTACTACGCAGGACCCCAGGGAGGCTGCCGCATAGGATTTGGACGCGAGTGATATCCTATGCTTGGCAGATTGTACTTTAAGAGACAGTCATTTAGCAGTATTGGGGTGGATAAAGCTTTCTGTACTCTCACAATCAAATGAACATTTGATACTGCGCCCATTTACCTGAACATCCATCATGAACTTGGCGAGTTCGTGTGGGGTCTCCTTGTGCAGGGTGATGGAGACCAGAATGAATTCATTGTCTAAGTCTGATGGGTGCTCCTGCACCTGAGATGGCTGCCCTTGGTCCTAAGATGGCTGGCCTTGATGAAGTATTGGATGTGTGGGAAGATGGCAATTGGTGCACAATCCAAAATGGCAACCCACATGATTCACACACAGAGTCACTAGAGTCCAATTGCACTGTCCAGAGTGCCGACTGTCGCACGCAGTGCTGCTATACCTAGCAGATTGTTTGGACTTGGAAACCTTGATGTAATTCCCCTTTTTCCAGCACCTCCTTAGCAAGGCAGAGTTTCCTTGATTGGAGACCCTGTCTGCAAAAGTAGCACTTGGATAGATCTCCACAATGGAGTCCAATCATTAGAGTAGTGGGATGGTGTAGGGGACCAGTGACTCACAGGGTGGGAAGATGTCCTATCCCAGGATAGCGGCACCCATGGCGACCAAGCGGCAGAATAGTCATCTGAGTTCTGGAGGGCCACCTCCAGAGTATTAAGTTCAACCACCTCCAGAGTATTAAGTTCAACCCCCCTGTGCAGATCAAGAATCTTTTGATCCAATAGCCATTGCTGTACGTACTCAGAGCGGATACCAGCCATTGCATCTCTTATGAGGTCCTCTGCATTTTGGATGGCTAACACAGCATTATAGTCACCACCCTACCCAGGATCCAGAGGGCCCAGAGCTACTCAGCACTCGACTCAGGTCACTGTTTTCTGGTGGCCAGGAGATGCTTGGCATAGACCTCATTAACCTTCCTGCATTACTGGGTTTTGAGGATGTCCATAGTTGCTTGGTACGAGCTGGATCAATGTGAATACTTGGGGCCTGACACGCGAGAGGAGTAATCTTATTCAGTTTGTGTCTATGGTGATGGCATCCATGCCTGCTGCCAATAAATTTTCATAGCCAAAGTTTTGGGCATCTGGCAACAGGGGGTCGATGTCAAGCTTCTCTGGTTTCAGGTACTGTTCCATGCTTTTTATATATACATTTAGTTAATAAAATTGATGTACCATCAATAATCACAAAAGGCTGATATTGCGAAACTATCAGGCTTTTATTAACTAAAGACAGGAACAACCATCAACCTCAGTGACTGAATAAAACAAAGAGAAAGGGGAACATGCAAGGGGTTATGGGTAGGGTCAGTCTTGGGATCTGTGCCCAGCCAGCAGCAGCCAATCATGGCACAACAGTAGTTTACCACACCTTCCTTGATATATTCTAAAATCCTTATCAAATTTATTGCCTTTGGGTTTAACTATATCACTCCTAACCTGTTTGATACAGATATTGCTTATTCAAACACTACTGGCCTTATTTCAATCTCCACCAAGGCTATTGGCTACAAGTCACGTCAATACCTCCAAATTAAAATTCTTACTTGTGTTCATAAATTTTTCATTTAGTTATTGTGTGTTCAGACACTAAACTCTAAGATTTCTTCTACAAATGTCATTGTCATTCTTCCTTAAAACCCTCTACTAAACCTTCCCCATTCTTGAACCATTTAATTATTCCTCTTAATATATCGTCCTTCATATCTGAACCACTGTGAATTGCTACACATTATTGCAATCTGTAAGTGGTTTATGTGAGAGAGAAAGCTTGAAATGTTCAGCTTTGCTTTGGAGTTTGTTATAGTTTTTAGAACATAAGAAATGGAAGCAGGAGCAGGCCATCTGGCCCATTGAGTCTACTGCAGTCTGACCATGGCCTCAGCTCCACCTACCTGCCTTTTTCCCATAATCATTAATTCAACTACAGTCAAAAATCTATCAAATTGTGTTTTAATTATATTTAATCAGGCAGCCTCTACTGCTTCCTTGGACAGAGAATTCCATTGATCTCTGAGTAATGCAGTCCCTCCTAAATCTACTCTCCCAAATCAGAATCAGAATTTATTGTCATGAATATGTCACAAAAATTGTTGTTTTGTAGCAGCGTTACAGAGTAAATATTATTAAAACATTACATTTAAACATAAATAAAATAGTGCAAAAATAAGAGAAAGTGAAGTAGTTTCTGTGGTTCATTGTCCATTCAGAAATTTGATGGCAGAGGGGAAAAAGCTGTTCTTGAGCTGCTGGGTGTTCACCTGCAGGCTCCTGTACCTTCTTACTGATGGTAACAGTGTAAAGAGGGCATGGCCTAGGTAGTGGGCGTCCTTGAGGATAGAAGCTGCTTTCTTAAGACATCGCCTCTTGTAGAGGTCATTGATGGAATGGGGCTGATGCCTGTAATAGCGCTGGCTGAGTTCACAACTCTCTAGTTTTTTTTTCTTATCCTGCACATTGGCACCTCCATACCAGACAGTGATGCAACCAATCAGAATGTTCTCCACAGTACACCTGTAGAAATTTGCAAATTTTGGTGACCTACCAAATTTCCTCAAATTCTTCACGAAGTATAATCGCTGATGATCTTCCTTCATGATTGCATAGACATGGAGGCCCTAGGGCAGATCTTCAGAGATGTTGACAGCCAGGAACTTGAAGTTCTTAACCTTTTACATTGCTGATCATGAGACTAAGTCCCTCGTTCAAGTTTCACTAACCAGTGGAAACAACTATCTTGTCTCTATCTTAACTATCCTTTCATTCTTCTGAATTCCAATGAGTATAGTCCTGGACAACTCAATCTTTCCTCATATGCTCATCCCTTCATCTATGAAATCAACCTGGTAAACCTCCTCTATACCACCTCCAAAGCCAATATATATTTTTCTAAAAGGTAAACAAGTGGTGGAACTCAGTGGTCAATATTTTGGGTTGAAACCCTTCATCAGGAATAGGAACAGCTGAATGAAATGTAGGGGCTGGGAGCAGGAGGGAGAACACCAGAACTGTATTCAGTTCTCCAGGTGCGACCTCATCAGTACCCTGCATCCAGGTCCTCACCTCCCGTTGTATCCTTAAGATCTCTCTTTGGCAGGTTAAATGTGTCTTCCACTGTGAAGACCAACAAAATAGTCATTCAAAACCTTGCCCTTTTTCACATAACTTAATAGTAATTCCTCCTCATCTTCTAATGGACCGATGTTCACTTTAACCACCATTTTCTACTTCAAATAATTATAAAAACTTGTCCATTCTGTTTGTATATTTTGTGCTAGTTTCACAATCCATCTTCCCTTTTTTCAATTACTTGCTTAGTGATATTTTTGTCGCCTTTTTTAAAGTTTACATAATCTTCTGCTTTCCCACTATAATACTCTTGGGAACTTTGTCTGCATGAGCATTTACTTACTGGCTTCCTTTATTTCCTTAATTATCCAAGTTTGGCTCTTACCACCCTTACTCTCCTTGCTTTTACCTGGAATATACTTTTACTGTGCACTGTGCAATATCTCTTTGTAAATCTTCCACTGTTCTTTAATTGTCCCACCCAATAGCCTGTGTTTCCAGTCTAAGAATCCATTTGGAGTCTCACTTGGGCATAATACACTGGTTTTTAAGCAAACTATTATGAGGGGGTAATTGTATTAGGTGCACAAAGGGGTATAAACTCCAATAATGTAATAATATTTTTTGATGCCTTAATTTATAATTCAGGCATCAGGTGGCAAAATCAATAGCATAACAGGTCACTTTGTAAAATTATCTTATGGTGTCATTTTAATAGGTCATTATCCATTAAATTATTACATTTAAATCATTTTAAAAACTTTTTGATATTGATTGATTTCACCTCTTCATACTTACCCTGCTCAGGAAATATTCTCGATCTATTTATGGACAGAGCTATTAAGGACCAAGGCCAGACATATGGGAAATTATTGTTCATGAAACTTAGTGGTGCTGTGCAACATTGATCATTAAATTTGCATTTATTACAACACTAGTTGCACATCAAAAGTAATTCATAACAATATTTTGAGGACATGATAGTTATATTTTCATGCATGGTTCCAGCCAAAATGATTGTATTAGAATTGTATAATGAAAACAGATATAGCCCGTTTTACGAATACTTGCTTTACGAAAATTCGCTTTAGCAAAGAAATCTGTGTTTGCTATCCGAAATAAATTTGAATGGGTTTTCACTTCTACGAAAATAGCCTTCAATAGTATGAATGGGTCTTCACTTTACGCCATTTTGACTTACAAAAGGTTTCATAGGAATACACTAGTTTCGTAAAGCAGGGTATACCTCGTACTCCTGGCTCTCCTCTCCTCTCTCTTCAATTAGCTAGACCCTGTTCAAGTACCGTGTTTTTTTTGTTGCCTGATTCTGTTCAGTTATAACGTAGCCTTCAGCTTTCATTTTCCTACCTTTACCTCAACTGAACAAGCAACAAAAAATCCAATTCTCTGTAGAAGAATTTTTTGTCATTTTGTTACCCTTTGTCATTCTAATCACCTGTAGATAATCTTTGATGCATTCTTCAGTCTTCAGTCTTTCATAGTAGGTATCTGCAAGTTTACTTTTCGTGTCTAGATAAGTTCCTTGTAGTTGCTTATACTCCGCAGTTCGGTTACCATTTTCTATAAGTGCTGAAGCAAGCATGGCCTAGAAAATAAACAGAAATAGATGTTACTATTGGCGAGAACCTTTTTTGCTTTAAGAATGCTTCTAGTTGCTGGATGGAATTATCAAAAAAAAAACTTCATTTACAATGAAAGATGTGAATCTTCATTTAAAATCATGATGGTGTCATTTTTAATACCAAGCTTCAAATGCAACCCATTCTTCTGGGAATTAAGTCATTTATGACTGTTGAATGTAAAGATTCAGATAATTAAAACATGACTGCCTAGTGACCTGTTATATGTGGTAAAAGAAGCCTATATGTTGTGCCAGTTGCCATCTTGGGAAGGATATTAGGATGCATGATGCTTAAACATACCAGATATATGTAGAATGTGGCCTCAATCACACTGCAACTTAAAATGAGCCTGATCAAATTGATCCATATCTTTAATGATGTATTCATCATGATGTGTTTCCCTCAGAGCTAAACATACATTAAGAAGCTATACAAACATACCTGGGCTGTGGAATAGCCACTGTTATCCAGAAGCCTGTGGGGAGAGGCCACAGGTACAGTTGGCCAATAGGTGTGCCTGACCAAACAATTATACATAAGAACTTGTGACATTGAATTGTAACGTTGTAAATTCCAATTCACCCTTTGTTTTTAAAAAGAGTCCAATGGAGTGAAATGGAATTTACAACGTTACAATTCAAAGTCACAAGTTCAGTCTTTCAGGTGGTCTGGTCATTCGCTGGGATCATTGTAGCACTGGTTGTGGTTGTGGTGCTACGGCAGGATCCTAGATGGTCTCGGGGCTCTGCACTTACTCATCAGCATTGTGCTGGTGGGTAGGTGCTGATAAATCCAATGTATCCTCCCTTTGAGCAGAGGCAGGGTACCAGGGGTCAGGTGCACTGTGAGGGGTGTGTGGAGGGGACAGCCATGGAATTAAGGCAGAGTCTTTGTGTCCATCAGGGTATGCCTCGTAGGCATGTTGGGGGTTGGCATGGAGGAGATGGTGTCTTTCGACCAAGGGGTCAGAGTTATAGCTGCTCACATGCTTCCTGAGTAGGACGGGCCCTGGGGACATCAGCCATGCCAGTAGTATAGTCCCTGTTGCAGATTTCCCGGGAAAGGAAACCATATGTTCATGCGGTGTGGCATTTGTGGCCTTGCATAGCAGGGATCTGACAGAGTGGAATGCTTCCAAGAAGACCTCTTGCCGGCAGGAGACCTTTAGACTGCAATGCTAGGAGGATTGCCTTCCAGACTGTAGCATTCTCCCTCTCCACCTGCCCGTTACTCTGGGGGTTGTAACTAATGGTGCTGCTTGTAGCAATGCCTCAGGCCAACAGGTACTGACGCAGCTCATCACTCATAAAGGAAGGACCCCAGTCACTGTGGATATAACTGAGGAAGCCAAACAGAGTGAAGAGGTTGCACAGGGCCTTGATGACTGTGGCAGCTGTTATGTCTGAGCAGGGGATGACAAATGGAAAACGGGAGTATTCATCAATGATATTAAGAAAATACACTTTGCAATCAGTGGAGGACAGGGGTCCTTTAAAATTGACACTGAATCACTCAAAGAGGCAGGTGGCATTAATTAATTGTGCCCTGTCTGGCTGGTAGAAGTGCGGCTTGCACTCAGCACAGACCTGGCAGGTCTTTGTCATGGATCTGATCTCATCGATGGAGTACTCAGGTTGTGTGGTGGTTTGTCAAAGTGAAAAAAAACTGGTAACTCTGGGGAGATGGAGATCACTGTGGAGGTTTTGCAGCCAGTCGATCTGTGTGCTGGCACAAGTCCCAGGGAACAGGGTGCCTGGCAGCTCATTACATTTCCTTAGCCGGTACAAGATACTGTAATTGTAGGTGGACAGTTCAATCCTCCACCTCAGTGTTTTGTCATTTTTGATTTTACCCAGCTGCTGATTGTTAAACATGAATATAACTACACATTGATCAGCAGGGTGAATCTCTTACTGGCCAGGTAATGGCGCCAGTGCCACAATGCCTCGACAATGGTTTGGGCCTCTTTCTTGACTGAGGAGTGTCAAATCTCAGGGCCCTGCAGGGTGTGTGAAAAAAATGCAATTGGCCTGACTGCCTGGTTAAAGGTAGCTCCCAGGACGAAGTCTGAAGCATCACTTTTCACCTGAAATGGGGTGGATTCGTCCACAGCATACATTATGGCCACGGAGATATCTGCCTTAATGCGATTGAAGGCTGCACGAGCCTCCACAGCCAGGGGGAAGGATGCGGATATGAGGAGGGGACGGGCCTTGTTCACATAATTGGGGACCCATTGAACATAACAGGAAAAGAACCCAAGGCACCTCTTCAAGTCCTTACAGCTGTGTGGAAGAGGAAGCTACAGGAGCGGTCAGGGACTGGGCTGATGATACCATTCTCTGAAACACAAACGAGGATGGCCTGACAGGTTGTGCAAAACACATATTTAGCCTTATTATGCAAGGTTAAGGAGCTGTTTTGAGAAATTTCTGGAGTTTTGCATCATGGTCCTGCAGGTTGTGGCCGCAGATGGTGATGCTATCAAGGTACAGGAAAGTGGCCTGCAACTCATACTGATCCATCTCCCGCTGGCAGACCGAGACACCATTTGTGACACCGAAGGGAACCTGAAGGAAGTGGTAGAGGTGGCCATCTGCCTCAAATGCCATATACTGGTGGTCATCTGGGCAAATAGGGAGCTGGTGGTATGTCAACTTCAGGTCAATGGTTGAAAAGACCAAATACTGGGCAATTTGGTTGACCATGTTGGCAATGCCTGATTGGGGGGGGGGGGGTATGCATCCAATTGTGTGTATCTGCTGATGGTCTGATTGTAGTCAATGACCATCCTATTCTTTTCCTTGTTCCATACTATCACTACCTGCTCTCTCCAAGGGGCAGTGCTGGCCTCAATGATACCATCCTTGAGTAAGCGCTGTACCTCTGCCCAGATGAAGGCTCTGTCCCCAGTACTGTACCACCTACTTTTTGTGGTGACGGGTTTACAGTTGGGATTGAGATTGGTGAAAAACAACAGGGGGGTGATTTTAAGTGAACAATGCTGGGTTGTGGAGAGGGGGGTGGGTGGCGTGCAGTGGTCTGTTTAAAAATTCCTGGTTATACACAGTGGATGGGACTCATTGAACTCCATCGCCATGCTTTTAAAGGTGATACTGAAAATCCAGTCGCAATAGGACAGCAGCGCAGAGCTGCGGCATTACCATCAGTCTAAAGTCTTTATATTCAGTACTTCACACCATTAGAGTCACTACATCGAAGCCTCGGACATCCACTGCATGTGACTTCGATGCCAAGGAGACCTTTTGGTTTACTGGCAATACTGTAAGGGAAAGGAACCGCACTGTGTCTGGGTGTATAAAACTCTCTGTTCTCCCACTATTGAGTAAACAACTCTTCTTGTGGCCATTTGCCTGAATATCCATCATCAACCTGGTGAGTTGATGTGGGCTGTCCAAGTTGAGAGTGATGGAGTCCAGTGTTGGGTTGCTGCATATCGTTGCTGTGTAAGACGGTGGTGTTCAAGATGGCAGGCCCCAGGATCCTGAAGATGATGTCCAAGATGGTGGCCCCCATAGATTGCACGTGGCATTGCTGGCCCCCAGTGATGCTGGAGTCCAAGACGGCAGCCCCCACAATCCGCACACGGTGCTGCCAGGAAGAGGTTTTGACTTACATACTTTGGCATAGTCGCTCTTCTTCCTGCAGCTGGAGCAAGTTGAATCTTTTGCTGGGCAGTGTTTCCTCTAATGTTGGCCCAGGCCACAGAAATAGCACTTTGGGTACTCCATGGCACCATGGCTGTGGTGGGATCGCCACCAGAGCCAGACAAAAGTGACAGGAGGTGGTCGCGGAGCACTGCTGCCATGGTTGAGTTGTTAGCAGAGCGAAGTGCTGGTAGTGCATTGCAAGATGGTGGCACTTGGGTAACCATGAGGAGGCCGCATTGTCAGTTGAGTAGGCCTCCATGTTCTGGAGTGCCACCTCCATCATACTTGCCAGCTCAACTGCTCTCCACAGACTGAGCTCCCCTTGCTCCAAGAGTCTCTGTTGGATGTGGTTCAACCTGATTCCCGCAACGTAGGCATCCCAGATCGGGTCCTCTGTTACCTCCATGGCGGATGCAGCCCCTGCTGAGTGCTCGCAGGGCCTGATGATATTTGGTGTTGGGCTCAGCAGGTCAGTGTTTGTGGGTCACTAGATGTCTGGCACAGACAGCAATGATTTTATGCAGGTCCTTTGAGTATGTCCATGCCTTCCTGGTACAATGTAGCAACTCTGATCATGGAATACACTTGAGTATCGATCTGGGAGTGCAGCACTTTTAGCTTATCGGTCTCTGACTGCACAATGGTGGAGGAAACCTGCAGGAATGCTTTAAAACAGTGCCGCCAGAGCTCAAAGTTGGTGGATGCCTCAGACAATTGAGGGTCGATTTTCAGCTTTTCTGGCTTTAGGATCTACTCCATTGTGAAAAAAAACTTTAAGTGAATCAAATTGATGTACCTTCAACAACGGTACATCCATACTGTTCGACTGTCCTGCACTGAGGAGGGGGCAGAATCTGTGCAGAATATTTGACCAAATATAGTTAAGATAATAATTGCCAACACCTTTGACATGTTCCAAGCTTGCCATTCTCTGTTGCTTATAAAAGGTATCAAAGAATTGAATACAGTATATCTCATTCCAACTGGCTTGAAAACAGGAAGTGGTACAAGCTTTCCTGTGGTGCAGAGCAATTGACGACACGTGTTTTCTTTTGTAGGTGTTCTGCAGCTGGTAGAGCTTCCTGTATAACTATCATAGTATATCATTTTGGTCAGTGCGTGGTATCTGGCAGCAATTATAATTTTGATGTGGCAGTCTGATATATCATATAGTCTAAGGCTTTATGACAAAAAAGGATGGCAACTTGGTCACAAGGATAGATCTTACAGTCATTGCTTCTAATACTGGTGTAAATTTATATGTATGTAAGAGCACCCGAAGAAATCCATGGGAATACATCAAATGACAGACCAAATAATTGGCATTCACAAATAAAGAATGTACTATGTGCACCATTCTAGAGAAGCCCAGCAATACTCGACACAGCAGGTCTCTAGAGCATTAGTCTCCTGAGCTTCTCTCTCTCGAGCTTCAAGGATTTCCTTATCCCTATAAGAGGGTATTTCTCCTTTTTTACAACTTCCTCAATCATCATATCCATTGTAGCTGGTAGCTTATTGTGTCAATGGTCCTTCAGCAGGTCAAATTTTTTGCAGCATTTACTTCCCACTGATTGTTAAGGCACAGTAACACACAATGTGTGCCTCCTTTAAGAAATGCAGGTCGGCTTTGAGAAGTGCAAGCTAGCTTCAGCCAGCACTAGGCATTCTTAAGACTGAGGCTGAGGTCACTCCCAGTACCCTTGCTGATGCATTAATCGATTTAATACTGCTGTTAGCTCAGGCTGGATGCTGTAATCATATTCATGATTAGCCAGCATGAAATTTGCATGCTGTTTGCACCAAGTCAAATGGCCTTGGTCAATTGCACATCATAATCCACTGCACCATTTTCTATTGCTATCTAATTTAGTTTCCACTTAGAGAATAGGCATACAGAATCCTTAACCTAGTCCTTCAGATTGTAAAATAATTCCACCTTTCCATCACCCCTGTCCTTGTTAACCTATGATGTCCCTCAGACTTCCTATGCCTCCATTTTAAACTTATTATTTTGTTTCAATCCTTTCAAAGACTTGCCTTCCATAATATTCTCCAAACCTTTCTCCATTATTCTCTGAACTTTAACATCTCCAGGGCACTTCAGAACAGATAGTATTCATGCCAATATTAGCTGGAAACCTAGCCTGTATCCATTATTTTAAAAGATGCTTGACAGTTACTTAGGGATTCCACCAGAACCAAGCTAAAGTACCTTTAGCTCTGAAGTAGCCAGCACATTTAATCAATTAATGTACTTGTTACAGGCACCAGGTATTTTTACTCTGGGGATTTACTGAGATCAGGAAGGGTTCTCCAATTGGAAACCAAACATGAATAAGACACAGCAAGTGGAGGGAGCTCTGTTGTGGAGAACAGTGCCAATAAAACTTCCTGAATGCAACAGATATTTCCACAATTATTACCAAGGTATGTTAAGCATAACATCAAATAATTCCATAAGAATATTACAAGAAGGCTCCTGTGAGATCAGAATATTCAGTAAAGGTGATTTTTTTTTGCAGAAAGTTACTTCCCTTATTTTCCATCACTATTTACCGTATCTTAACTAACAATGTAACTGCACTAATAAGTTGCATAAATATACTACAGAAGCAATTCTTTACTACATTTTAGATCTAAAATTCTCTGAGAGTGGGGCATGGGGCTCGACTATTTCTTGTTTGACACTCAAATTATTTTTGGATTAATTTATTAAAATCTAATGCACGACCAGCTAGATCCTTTGATTCAGCTTCTTTTCCATCCACCTTCCCCATGTTCTGCTAATTGTCATGGAATCATAAAGTCACATGGCATTAAAATTGCACAAAAAGAAGCTCTTTCACCTACTGAGTCCATAACAGTCACCAACATTTATACAGCAAACAAAGGAACTCAGCAGGTCAGACATCATCCAAAGATGGAAATGGTCAGTCAATATTTTGGGTCTTAATCTTTTTTCAAGACTAAATATAGAATAGGTGAAATAACCTATATAAAGGGGTCAGAAGGTGTTAGAGATGGGGAGATGGATAGAGGGAGAAACCATGAGGAAAGAAAATGTGGAAAGTTAGAGAGACAAATGTTACAGACTCAGAGGACCCTAAAACCCAGCAGCAATAGAAATTCACCAAGACAAATGATTACTTAAACAAAAGTCATTTTTAATTTTCTTTAAACATAAAAACAGGACCATACTTTAACTTATGACTGTTAACTTAGCCCCCTTCTAATTCTAAATGTATCTGTATGTAATGTGTGTATAAGTTGAGAAAAGTTCTTTGATTCACAGTCAAATCTCACTTCTCACTCTTTCAGGTTCATCCGTATCAGACATTTCTTATACTGTGCATAGAATTTAACATTTATGAATTTTCACCAAGCTCTGGTGCTTAAAGGTAATTGGTAACTGCTCAGAAAAGTTCTTGTGTTCAGAGAGAAATTTGTTGCTCGTTGGACACACAGAAACTGATTCCCTCTGATCAGCCATTTCAGTATCTTGCCGAAAAAACTTGCCCCATCAGGATTTTCCAAATGATAACCTCTTCTTCTGGAGGTTACCACAGAGTTCCTTTTCTTTCCCTTATTTCAGGTGAAACACTCTAGCCACTCATTTCCTCTTGTATTGACCACAAGGCTGAAAGAACTCACAACCCATCTTCAAAATGGGGTTTCAACAAGCTGCCAGCTTACCATGACTCCAGAAACCAGTTTTCTCTCTCTCTTAGAGAAAGCCTATTTTGTCTCTTCTCTCTCTCTGCTTACAAAACCACATGATCTTCTTAGAACAGCAAACTGCAACCAGACAGATTGCTGCACATGACCTAAACTTCTGAGCCTGTTCATATGTTGCTTTCAAAACAATAATCAATTACTCCATAGCATGTTGAATTAACACCTACTTGTGAAGTCTCCAGCTTGGGTTCTTCTATTTCCACCTCCTTATGAAAACCTTTAGCCAAACAGTTTTTGATGTCTTTACAAAGACATTGGTCCAGGAGTGTCTGGTTTGAACAAAGCTCTTGCATTTTAAATGATATCTGTTTTGTGAAGTGTTTATGTTTGTTTGTGACCTACACTACCCCCACAATCTATCTCCTTCAAAAATATATCTATATACAATATAAAATATGATATAATCTGTCTCACAAAGAAAATATATACACACAGGAGTAGATAATAAAGAGATGGGAATGGTGGAATTGGCAGGGGAGTGGGGGAGGTTGTGGGGTAGGAGTTAACTAAAATTAGAAAAATCTTTGTCACCTCCTCAATCAAATTGGTAAGTATTACCTGGCCCTCACAAAGCCAGGTTGACCGTTCCTAACCAGACAATGCCTTTCCAAATGTGCTGAAATCCTATCCCTAAGTGTTGTCTCCAATAGCTTCCATACTCTTGATGTGTGGATGCTCATTTTTTCCCCCCCCCTTTCTTTAACAAAGGTACAACATTGACCACTCTTCAGTTCTCTAGAAACCTCTCTTTTTGCTGGTGGAAATGCAAAGATTGTTCCAGCAATCTTTTCACTTTTCTCTTTCAATAATCATTCTATATCACACATTCTCATGATTTTCAGAAGTGGACATAGGAGCCCCCAATGATCTTGTCACTATTTGAAAAACAAGTTGTTGTTCTTTTATACATTCACCTAATAAATTCAACTTCCATTGCCTCATACATTGTTCAGTAATCCACATTTGGAATCAACTTTTAATATTAATGGATAATAAAAATAAGAAATCTTCAATGTAAATAAACTTTTATTGATGGATGACTATTTAAACACATAAAGCAACTGTTTCAACTGGGAACACTGAGAACTTGTCTAAAGTAAAAAGAGCTCCAAGAATTAAAGAAGGGAACCGAGGTAACCGATCAACATTAAGATTTGAAACATGCAAAATGTGGTTGATAAATATAAAGTTTCAACTAATGTACAAAGCCCTCATAAGTGACAATGCTGATCTTAGGCACTGAAATAGGTTTATGGTTGGTTATAAATATTGAATGTTGATTCAAAAAAACTTAATATTAATGCACAATCAACCAAAGTAGTCATAGACTCATAGATTTACTGCATTAAAATTGATCCAATTTGTCAATGCCAAGCAGTCGTCTATCTATTTTTGTTGTTTGGCGACATTTAGTTCATACCTCTCTAAACCCAAGATCAAGAAATTTATTCCCGAATTCAAGCAATTGGCACCCTCAAGTAACCAGCAAAAACAAATCAAGGATATTTTAAAATTAAAATAAATAAGAATAAAATAAACAAGAATAAAATAACTAGTGTAACAATACACTAGTTGAAAAAATTTGTAAAAAATAAATGTTCTCTGAAATAACACATAAACCTTTGGAAAAGATAGGAGTGTTCTGTTCACGCTATGCGGGCGTGGAGAAGAATGACATGCACACCAAAGCCTTAAAGTTGAGACTGGTTTATTGGACTGGCTGTTGCATTTATATGGTCCCCAGATACTGACGTCAAGGTCCCGCATCATCAGAGCGCCAACCTGGCATTGGCCAGTGTTCCTGCCACAATTTCCCATCTTCCTGCAGTGCAAGAGGTCATCTGGGACGATGGCTGGTGTCACCCCCAGGTCCGCACAGTCACTGCATTCATTGGCCTTGGTCCATGTCTCCGTGTGCAGGCCGCACCATGACCTCCCCTTCCAGTGTTTGGGCCGTTGTCCGTTGACTTGGATGGTCTTGCATTGCGGGTGAGGAGTGGAGACTGGTTGGTTATAGTCCAGATATGTTGGTTTCAGGTGGTCAATGGTAAAGGTCTCCTCCTTACTGCTAATGTCGAGGACGAAAGTGGGCCTGTTGTTCCTGATGACCCTGTAGTGCCTCTCCTAGGATTGTTGTAGGGTCAGCTGGTGTGCGCCCCTTTCCACAAGCACATACTGACAGGTCTTTAAGTCCCTGGGGATGTAATGTTTGGGCTGGCCGTGTGCTGGAAGTTGTTGCGGGAACAGAGACCCCAGTTTTCACTGCAAGTTCTCAAGGGTGGCCATGGGGTCTTCCGGGTGTTTGTCAGGGGCCAGGAATTCCCCCAGAATGATTGAGTGTGTGCCATAATCCATCTTCCTTCGACACAGAGTAAATCCCCAATAACACCCGAGGCAGTTTGTCCATCCAGTTGGGACCCTTGAGCCGAGCCATCAAGGCTGCCTTCATGTGCCTATAAAAATGAAGTGGTGTGGTGGAGCTGTGTCCCCAGGACGTTAGCCAGCGCCACCCAGAGCCCAGAGTTTAGAGGTAAATTGTGCCCCCTTGTCTGAGGTTAGGTGCTCTAAGACCCTAAATCTGAACACCCATGTGTCAAGAGTGCCCTGGCGCAGGTTTCTGTGGTGGTATCAGCCAACGGGACCGCCTCAGGCCACCTTATTGAGTGGTCAACCATGGTCAGCAGGTATCTCGCCAAACAAGAAACTGGTAGCGGCCCCACTATTTCAATATGTATGTGGCTGAACCTTCGCCGCACTGGTTCAAAGTCTGTGTGGTGCCTTTGTGTGATTCTGCACTTC
Organism: Narcine bancroftii; assembly: GCF_036971445.1. Classification (NCBI taxonomy): domain Eukaryota; kingdom Metazoa; phylum Chordata; class Chondrichthyes; order Torpediniformes; family Narcinidae; genus Narcine; species Narcine bancroftii. The sequence continues at coordinate 309,768,448 of NC_091470.1, read as the reverse complement.
TGAAGACATGCAGATCTTGGCCCATTGGCTGACTTGCTTACGGAAGTCATACTAGACAAACCTGCAAGCCACTATCTTGGCTGTGGCTCAGATTTCAGGATGCGCCAGGTTGTGGATGGCATCGAAAACCTGGTGCTTCTATACAGCCAGGATGATGAGGTGAGGACTGGCAGTGGAGACATCACACAGTAGTATCAAGTTAGCTGGGCTGACGGGGATGACTTCCACCCTCAGACCAGAGACAGCTGTCCTATGCCAAAGGATCTCAGGGTCCTGCTGCTGCGCTTTGGCAAGGGCCATATAGTTGACCTCCTGGGACAGGGCGTGTACTGACTTAATTGCGGGGTGTGACAGAGTGTTGGCTACCATATTGCTTTTCTCCGTGATTTGCAGCATGTCCATGGTAAATTCGGATACGTAGGACAAGTGTCTGTTTGGCTGACCACAGTTCTGATACCTATGGAAAGGAAATGTCTTATTGCCAGATACAGCACCAATAGCTGTAAGTCGAAAGTGCTGTATTTGTATCAGGAGGGTGGCGTTGTCCAGCATGTATTTGGTGTTCTCGAAAGCTCTTGAAGATTCATCATCCCAGATAATGTTCTTTGACTTGCCCGCCATCAGTGCAAAGAGTGGGGGGGGGGGGCACATGAATCTGTGGTAAAAGTTTATCATACTGGTGAATTCCTGTAGCCACTTTACTGTACGTGGCTTGGTAAAGAGCCAGTCCACCTTGACCTTTTTTGGGGAGAGGTGTTGCCTCATGTTTATTTATTCTGTGCCCCAGGAATTCAATAGTGTCCAGGCAAAATTGGTACTTCACAGTGTTAATTTTCAAACCGATCTCATGTATCCAAGTGCACAGCTGTCTCAGGTGGGCAGCGTAGTCTTTACGGCTGCGGCTAGCAATGAGGATATCGTCCAAATAGATGAACACAATGGGGGGTCCAGGCCCACTTTATCCATAAGCTGTTGGAAAGTTTTTGCCACATTTTTCAGACTGAAGAGCTTGCAGAGGAATTTGAACAAACTAAAGGGGGTTATGATTGCAGTCTTGGGCACGTCCTGGGGGTGAACTGGGATTTGGTCAAAGCAAGCATCTCAGTCATTCTGGTGGATGGGGCCCTGTCGCCTAATCCATCCATATGCAGCAATTGGGCAGTACGCTCATGCCGAGAAAACCCAAAAGTGTGGCTTAACAGCTCTTTGAGGGTCACGTGTTTGCCTTGCTCTGGAGGATGCCATAGGGTTTCTAAGACCTTTGCCACTGTATTTTGATCGAATGCACTCACGACATAGAAGTAGTCAGTGGTGATGTGTCGAAGCTGGAACTGAGCCTCGGCCGACTTGAATCACACATTTGGCTGTGACTCTCAAAACATTGGGAGCCTGAGTGAGACCATGTGAATGGTCTCTAGCTCTATCTAGACCATTATCTTCAGGTCCAACTGCCAGTGGGGGTCACCAATGTAGCATTCGTGCTACGCAGGCATGGAGAAGAATGACATGTACACCAAAGCCTTGGTCAAGACTGGTTTATTGCATTGGCCATCGCGTTTATATAGGCCCCAGGTAGAGATGTCAGGGTCCCGCATAATTGGAGCGCCAGCCTTTGATTGGCCGGTGTTCCCGCCACAGTTCCCCGTCTTGCTGCCATGCAGGAGGTCGCCAAGGACGATGGCCAGTGTCACCCCCAGGTCCGCGTGGTCACCGCGTTTGTCGACCACTTTGTGGGCTGGCCCGTGTCTCCATGCGTGGGGCACTACAGCAGTGCCTTGCTCTTGCTTTTCTTGTAGCAGCTGTGCCTTCTTCACTGCTACCATTAGGAAAAAGGTACAGGAGCCTGAAGAAGAGCACTCAACAGTACAAGGATGGCTTCTTTTCCACTGCCATCAGATTCCTGAATGAACAATGAACCACAGACACTGCCTTACTTTGACATTCTCTTGCACAATTTTTTTATTTACAGTATTCTGTAAAGTGGTTTATATAAATGTTTGCACTGTAGAGCCTGCTGCAAAATAATGAATTTCATGACATGTTCATAACAATAAGTTTTGATTTTGAATAAAGTTGTGTGAAACAGCAATGGCATCACCCAGGATGAAGAGTTGGTTGATGCCGCTCACCACTGAGGTGACTCTTTTAAAGTGTCTCCTTATTCCTGCTTAGTAAGAGTCATCCTGGTCAGAGGCTTTATCTCTAAACTTGGGGGAGGGGGAGTTAATTATCGATAATGTATTTGTTTGTCTTTCAGGCAGCTCCGTGGAAGAAATCATAGAAAATAGGTGTAGGAGTAGGCCATTTGGCCCTTCAAGTCTACACTGCCATTCATTTTGATCCTGGATGATCATCCACTCAGTACCCTGTTCCAGCTCTCTCCATACCCCTTGATACCCCTAGTCACAAGTACTAAATCTAACTCTCTCTTAAATATAGCTATGGAACAGGCCTCAATCACTTCCTGTGGCAGAGAATTGCATAAATTTACCACCCTCTGAGTGAAAAAAATCTTCCTCGTCTCAATCCTAAAGGACTTCCCCTTTATCCTTAAACTGTGACCCCTGGTTCTAGACTTGCTCAACATTGGGAACAATTTTCCTGCATCTAGCCTGTCAAATCCCTTAAGAATTTTGAACGTTTCTATTAAATCTCCTCTTAATCGTCTAAACTCCAGCGAGTACAAGCCCAGTCGTTTTAGCCTTTCTTTATATGCAAGTCCCGCCATCCCTGATATCAATCTGGTAAACCTTTTCTGCACTCTCTCTCCATGGCAATGATGTCCTTCCTCAGATAAGGAGACCAAAACTGAACACAATACTCAAGGTGAGGTCTCACCAAGGCCCTATACAACTGCATCAATACCTCTCTGCTCCTGTACTCGAATCCTCTTGATATGAACGGCAACATACCATTCACCTTTTTTACTGCTTCCTGCACCTGCATGCCCACTTTTAAAGACTGATGCATGGCGACACCCAGGTCTCTTTGCATCTCCCCTTTTCCTAATTGGATACCATTAAGATAGTACTCAGCCCTCCCATTCTTTCCTCCAAAGTGGATAACCACACACTTATCCACATTATATTGCATCTGCCATGCATTTGCCCACTCACCCAACCTGTCCAAGTCACCCTGCACACTCTTAACTGCCTCTACACAGCTTACAATCCCACCCAGCTTTGTGTCGTCTGCAAACTTGGAAATGCTGTTTTCGATTTCCTCATCTAAATCATTAATATATTTCGTAAATAACTGGGGTCAGAGCACTGAGCCTTGTGGTACCCCACTAGTAACTGACTGGCATTCCGAAAAGTACCCGTTTATTCCTACTCTTTGCTTCCTATCTGTCAACAAATTCTCTATCCACCTCAATACCATATCCCCTATACCGTGTGCCTTAAGTTTTATAGTAATCTCCTGTGTGGGACCTTATCAAAAGCCTTCTGAAAATCCAGGTAAACTACATCTACTGGTTCTCCCCCATCCACTCAACTAGTTACATCCTCAAAAAATTCAATAAGATTAGCCAGACACGATTTTCCCTTCATAAAACCATGCTGGCTATGACCAATGAATTCACCACTTTCCAGATGTGCCGCAATCACATCTTTCATAACTGGCTCTAACATTTTCCCCACTACCGATGTCAAGCTAACCGGTCTATAATTCCCTGATTTCGCTTTACATTAGCCACCCTCCAGTCCTCAGAAACTACTCCAGAATCTAAAGAGTTTTGAAAAATTATCAACAATGTATCCACTATTTCATGGGCTACTTCCTTTAGCACTCTGGGATGCAGACCATCTGGCCCTGGGGACTTTTCTGCCTTTAATCCCTTCAATTTATCTAACACAACCTCATAACCTACACTTATTTTCCCCAGTCCTTCCGACACATTAGCCCCATGGTCCCCTATTATTTCCTGAAGAAATATTTTCCCTAGTGAAGACCGAACTAAAGTAGATATTTAATTGGTCTGCCATGGAGGAACCGACAGATACAGCAATAATTAAATGTTTTCAAAGAATGAGTCTTAAAATAAAATGCTTTAAGGTTTATATATTCATGAAAGGGAACTTAGTTCAGCTTAAGTACAGTATAGTATTTTTATCTTTTAAACAGTTTATTCTTAATACAGGTGTATTAATTCGGCATTGTAAGTCTCAAGCAACTACAAAATACACTTATCTAGCATCTACCAATTCCCATAGGTGCCAGATACCAGGAGTTTTACTGTACACTAAAAGACACAAACATAAAATCAAAGCATGTAACCAGCTTATTCAGATCCAGTTACTTTTTTATAATCATGTAACAACATTGAAATATAATATTCCACAAAATTGCCTTTAGTCTGCCCTAAGGCAGACAAAGATTTGCCATTAGCATTATTCGGCGTGCTTCACAGACAGAGAAACAGTAGCAAAGGATCTTCCCAGAATCATTGAGCATCTGTGGATTCACCTCCAGTGCTCCCACAGCCTCTGCAGCCACACAAGATCCCAATTCATTTCAAACCATCAGCATCCTGAACCCAGATCCATACCTCCGACACGATGAGGAAACCTTCAGCACCCAGGGCGCTTCAGGAGCTCTCCTTGTCCTCAGCATCCTCTCAAATCCTGGTGCCGATACCTGGTTCTCATGGGCCAGTCTCCAGCAGCCCCCAGCCCATGTGGCTTTCTTGCCCATAAGTAGTATTGGAAAACTCAGTGGAATTAATTCATTTTGCATACAGGTGTCAGTTTTTTCCACTTCGACTTTATAATTAAACTTGTGTCAACCTTTATCTGCCAACACAGATATGTAAATGTGTACAAGCTTATGGTCAATACTATATGCACTTTTATTGCATTTCTGGTCAATGGTCACTATCAGGTTGTTAAAAGTGGGGTACTTTGTCATGTAATTGAATGTAAATAGTATGTGGTTATACTCTCTCTTGTTCCTAGCATTTCTGAGACAAATGCAACATGCTCCTTATTACCACATGCCTGAATGTTGTTAGAGACTAATTTAATCTTACAGCACAGGAACAAGATGTTGACACTTAACAATCACACTAATTTTTGCAACCAAATTTACTAATCCTTTTTACCCATATTAGGTCCAAGTAGGCAATAGTGGCCCTTATTCATCTCTTCAGATCAAAGACCTAGTTTTCTAAATCTTGTTGCTTGCAAGTAAGAATGACTACTTTTCCCAAGAAATTGTGAATAGAATTGGACATCCATGTTTCTGATAAGATGGAAGGAAAGTCATGAGGCTGTTGAAGATGGTCAAGTCTAGGACACGGTGCCTTACAACTTCTCCACTAATATACTGTGGCTGGGCTGAATGACTTTTAACAAGCATGTAGCAGCGCTATAGATAGACTACAACTCCCAGAAGTTTAGCGAACCGGCACGGGACGTCATAACGTTATAACATGGCACGTGTGGTCATTGTTTTAAAAGAATACACACAGGACTTGAGTAAACGAGTTCTGATTTACCTGCAACTGTGTGTTGTTATTTCGCGTTCATCAGCCACCACTGCATTTTCAGTGGCTATAATTGGTGACCACAACATGTTCAAAACGAGCTTTTGGACCATATGGATACTGCAGCTGTTGTTGTTAAGCTACCATCCTTCTGGATGGTGGAACCAGAGCTGTAGTTTAGACAGGCTGAGGCACAATTTCACCTCAGGAAGATCAAAGTGGACATGACTCGCTATTATCACTTTGTCAGTGCATTGGACCAAGCCACTGCCTGTGCAATCCACCGGAACCTGGAAAGCGCAAGTATAACACTCTAAAAGCGCTCCTGCTACAAATTTATGGCATGTCACACAGAGATAAGTCCACCAGACTGCTACACATGGAGGAGTTGGGTGACCACACCCCATTCAAACTAATGGATGACATGCTGTGCCTGACATCCGGCCAACAGCCAGATACATTATTCAAACAGCTCTTCCTGGAGAGGATGTATTTTCCATTGTGAAAAATATTACCTAAACCACTGGAACATTTCTTTTTGTCACCCATTCACCAGATTTACCAAGATATCTTGATGCCACATTCAGTCAAATTCTGCCTTCTTGTCATGGCAATCACTGTCAACTTACTCCAGGAGTTCAGATCTTTGATCCATGTTTAGACTATGGCTGTGCTGAGTCTTGGAGACAAATATTCTTATTAAATCTCAAAATGGACATCAGTGCATTTAACAGCACTGTCCGTGATAGACTTATACATTTTTCTGATGATTCAGAGTAAGTTGTTGGATTTATTCCATTTTTGTTTAATGGGCATACCTGGGCAATTTTTGGAGAGATACTGGCTTTGGAACTATGAGGCTTGAGCAAGATATTTCATGATCTCTCCATGGATGGGCAACCTTTTTATTTTTAATTTAGGCATACAACACAGTAACAGTCCATTTTGGCCCACAAGTCTGTGCCACCCAATTAACCTACATCACCGGTATGTAATCAGGGGCTGAAGTGGCCTGTTACCGTACTGTATGCCTAAATTAAAAATTACAAATTAAAAGGTTCTATACCAACAATTGTGAGTGAAGAGAAGAATGAAAAAGAGGCTTCAGGGAGCTAGAGGTCAACTGGTTATTTCAATTTAAATTTAGATATAAAGCATGGTAACAGGCCCTCTCGGTCCACAAATCCTTGCTGCCTAATTAATACCCAATTGATACAACCCTGATATGTTTTGAATGGTGGGAGGAAACCAGAGACCCTGGAAGAAACCAAGCAAACACAGAGAGAATGTACAAACTTCTTACAGACAGCGCTGGATTTGAACCGCGGTCGCTGGCGCTGTAATAGCGTTGCGCTAACCACTAAGTGGGTAGTAACATGGGCTGAAGCAGTATAGAGTGGAAAAATGTGAATGTGTCTACTTTGATACATAAAATAGAAAAGCATAGATTTTTTAAAAATTTGGATGGATTGAGTAATGTTGATGTTCAAAGAGATCAAAGTGTTCAAATACATGTTAACGTAGGTCAACGTCTATTTGCAGCAAGTACACCGAAAATAAATGGTATGTTGGACTTTTTTATGAGAAACTTTAAATAGAGGAGTGAAAATGCATAATCACCTGAAATAATATACATTCTTATGGTCTCCTTACCTAAACAATGGATATACTTGATTTAGAGGGAGTACTGCAAAGATTCTAGGTATGGTGGGCTTGCTGTGCATGGGAATTGAATAGGATGATGGACTTGTTATCACTTGCACTTAGAAAATTGAGATGAGAGCTTATTAAACCATACAAAATTCCTATTATTGCAGGGAGTTTATTTCTTCTGTTGATGACTACAGAATCAAGGATCGCAGACTCACAATAAGGGATAAGCTATTTAGGATTGAGATTAAGAGAAATATTTTCAGAGAGTAATGAATCTTTAGATGTCTCCATCATTCTAAGCAGACAGGAGGATTCTGCATATTAAGGAGTCAAAGGATATGCAAAACTAGATTTGAGATGGATAATCCACTATGATCTTGAATAACAGCAGAAGAGACTCAAAGTACTGGGCACTTCTTTCTTTGGCTTGGCTTCGCGGACGAAGATTTATGGAGGGGTATGTCCACGTCTGCTGCAGGCTCATTGGTGACTGACAAGTCCGATGCGGGACAGGCAGGCACGGTTGCAAGGGAAAATTGGTTGGTTGGGGTTGGGTGTTGGGTTTTTCCTCCTTTGTCTTTTGTCAGTGAGGTGGGCTCTGCGGTCTTCTTTAAAGGAGGTTGCTGCCCGCCGAACTGTGAGGCGCCACGATGCACGGTTGGAGGCGATATCAGCCCACTGGCGGTGGTCAATGTGGCAGGCACCAAGAGATTTCTTTAGGCAGTCCTTGTACCTCTTCTTTGGTACACCTCTGTCTCGGTGGCCAGTGGAGAGCTCGCCATAGAACACGATCTTGGGAAGGCGATGGTCCTCCATTCTGGAGACGTGACCCACCCAGCGCAGTTGGGTCTTCAGCAGCATGGATTCGATGCTTGCAGACTGCCAGCTCGAGTACTTCGATGTTGGTGATGAAGTCACTCCAATGAATGCTGAGGATGGAGCGGAGACAGCACTGATGGAAGCATTCTAGGAGCTGTAGGTGATGCCGGTAGAGGACCCATGATTCGGAGCCGAACAGGAGCGTGGGCATGACAACGGCTCTGTACACGCTGATCTTTGTGTGTTTCTTCAGGTGGTTGTTTTTCCAGACTCTTTTGTGTAGCCTTTCAAAGGCAATATTTGCCTTGGCGAGTCTGTTGTCTATCTCATTGTCGATCCTTGCATCACATGAAATGGTGCAGCCGAGGTAGGTAAACTGGTTGACCGTTTTGTGTTCAATATGCCCAATGGAGATGTTGGGGGGCTGGTGGTCATGGTGGGGAGCTGGCTGATGGAGGATCTCAGCTTTCTTCAGGCTGACTTCCAGGGCAAACATTTTGGCAGTTTCCGCAAAACAGGACGTCATGCGCTGGAGAGCTGGCTCTGAATGGGCAACTAAAGCGGCATCATCTGCAGAGAGTAGTTCACGGACAAGTTGCTCTTGTGTCTTGGTGTGAGCTCGCAGGCGCCTCAGATTAATACTGCAGTAAAGCATGAATGTCTGCAGACACAGTGATTGAAGTAAAAACATAATGCTGGAGAAACTCAGCAGGTCAAACAGTGTACATTATATAGGAAAGGTAAAGATACATAACCAATATTTCAGGCTTAAGCCCTTCAACAAGGAATGGGTAAAATATAGACAGGTGCCCAAACAAAATAGTTGGGGCGAAGGGCAAGGGGAAGTGCCCAGTCACACAGGTGCATATGGAAGGGAGGGCACAACAACAAACAGGGAGAGGAGATGGCTTTGTGAATGGAGTGGGAAGAGGCTGGAGGAAAGGGAGACAGGGATTGGGAAGAGAGGGAGAACAGGGAGTGGGCTAGCAGAAATGGAAGAAGTCGATGCTAATGCCATTCGGTTAGAGAGTGACCAGATGGAATATTAGGTGTTGCTCTTCCAATTTACAAGTGGCCTTGGTTTGGCTGTATATGAGAGCATAGATAGATATGACAGCATGGAAGTAGGGTGCAGAACTGGAATGGCTCACTGTGACATCCTTGTCATTGATGTGTACAGAGCGAAGTGATCTCCCGGTATGTGTCCAGACTCTCAAATGTAGGACACAACAGGAGCATTACATGTGGTAGATAACTCCCACAGATTCACAAGAGAAGTGTTGGTTCACTTGGAAGGACTATTTGGGGCTCCGAGTGGAGGTGAGGGAGGAGGTGTGGATGTAAGTATGACACTTCCTGCGGCCGCAGGGGAAGGTGCCAAAGGGGAGATTAGTGCAAAAGGAGGAGTGGAGGAAGGTGTCATGGAGAGAATGGTCCCTAAGGAAGGCAGAGAGGGGTGGAAAGGGTAAGATGTATTTGATGGTGGGATCATGTTGTATGTGACAGAATATGTTAGATGCGGAGGGTGGTGAGGTGATAGGTGAGGATAATGGAAATCCTGTTTATGTTGTGTCTAATCCTGCTTCTATTTCTTGTATAATAAATTGTAAAATTATTTCAAAACTTAACATCTGGCAAGGTATTTTTTTTTCTAGAAGCCTGTAACTGTAATATTATTCTTGAAATTCAAGCAACTTGAATTCAACCTTTGTGAGATATAGGAACAGATATGTATACATTATATGAAAATATAAAAATAACAGGATTGTTGCAGTGGGACATTTGGAGATTGTTAGTATCAGCAGCTTAGATGGGGCAAAGATTGTTAATTGCATCCAGGAAGGTTTCTTGAAGCAGGATGTAAATCGACTGGCCAGGGATGATGTTGTGTGGGAAGGGAAAAATTCAGTGAGTTCAAAGGGCAACGTGTCTGAACAAAGGCTGGATCTTTATTAAAACACACCTAAAGGGACCTCAACAGGAATAACACACATTAATTTTCTCAATCAAAAAATACAGTATCAACAGTCACATTGGACTGAACACTACCAATACTAACAACTGTGTACAGACTAATACTAACCAAAGATTACAATAGGCGACCTGATGTTTCCTGTCTAACATGGGCATGGCTCCATTGCTATCTAACAGTCCCAATCCTTGTGTTGTGCAAATCTTACCAATGACTCCACCAACATCGTCCATAGTTTTTGATCGGATTGGAGTAGGGTTTGTTGTCTCAGGACCAAGAGCAAAGAGACAGAGCTAATGCACATGGTGGACTTAAAAGAGCCATAAACTGGAGGGTCCGGTTCAGGTGATCACTTGGTGATTAAAAGTGCCATAAACTGGAGGGTCCGGTTCAGATGATCACTCGGTGAATAAAAGTGCCATAAACTGGAGGGTCTGGTTCAGGTGATCACTCGGCGATTAAAAGTGCCATCAATTGGAGGGTCCGGTTCAGGTGATCACTCGGTGATTAAAAGTGCCATAAACTGGAGAGTCCGGTTCAGGTGATCACTCGGTGATTAAAAGTGCAATAAACTGGAGGAACCAGATCAGGTGATCACTCGGTGATTAAAGGAGTTAATAGTCAGATATGCCAAACTGGTTTGACGAAAACAGCCAGGAAATCCAGGAGCTGCTGGCAAAGAAGCGAGCTGCCCACCAGGCTCACCTTACAAAGCCGTCCTGTCCAGAGAAGAAACAAGCCTTCCGTCGCGCATGCAGCCATCTTCAGCGCAAACTCCGGGAGATCCAAAATGAGTGGTGAACTAGCCTCGCCAAACGAACACAGCTCAGCGCGGACATTGGCGACTTCAGGGGTTTCTACGAGGCTCTAAAGGCTGTGTACGGCCCCTCACCCCAAGTCCAAAGCCCGCTGCGCAGCTCAGACGGCAAAGTCCTCCTCAGCGACAAGATCTCCATCCTCAACCGATGGTCAGAACACTTCCAATCTCTTTTCAGTGCCAACCGCTCAGTCCAAGATTCCGCCCTGCTCCAGCTCCCTCAACAGCCCCTAAGGCTAGAGCTGGATGAGGTTCCCACCCTGGATGAGACATATAAGGCAATCGAACAACTGAAAAGTGGCAAAGCAGCAGGTATGGATGGAATCCCCCCAGAAGTCTGGAAGGCTGGCGGCAAAACTCTGCATGCCAAACTGCATGAGTTTTTCAAGCTTTGTTGGGACCAAGGTAAACTGCCTCAGGATCTTCGTGATGCCACCATCATCACCCTGTACAAAAACAAAGGCGAGAAATCAGACTGCTCAAACTACAGGGGAATCACGTTGCTCTCCATTGCAGGCAAAATCTTCGCTAGGATTCTACTAAATAGAATAATACCTAGTGTCGCCGAGAATATTCTCCCAGAATCACAGTGCGGCTTTCGCGCAAACAGAGGAACCACTGACATGGTCTTTGCCCTCAGACAGCTCCAAGAAAAGTGCAGAGAACAAAACAAAGGACTCTACATCACCTTTGTTGACCTCACCAAAGCCTTTGACACCGTGAGCAGGAAAGGGCTTTGGCAAATACTAGAGCGCATCGGATGTCCCCCAAAGTTCCTCAACATGATTATCCAACTGCACGAAAACCAACAAGGTCGGGTCAGATACAGCAATGAGCTCTCTGAACCCTTCTCCATTAACAATGGCGTGAAGCAAGGCTGTGTTCTGGCACCAACCCTCTTTTCAATCTTCTTCAGCATGATGCTGAACCAAGCCATGAAAGACCCCAACAATGAAGACGCTGTTTACATCCGGTACCGCACGGATGGCAGTCTCTTCAATCTGAGGCGCCTGCAAGCTCACACCAAGACACAAGAGAAACTTGTCCGTGAACTACTCTTTGCAGATGATGCCGCTTTAGTTGCCCATTCAGAGCCAGCTCTTCAGCGCTTGACATCCTGCTTTGCGGAAACTGCCAAAATGTTTGGCCTGGAAGTCAGCCTGAAGAAAACTGAGGTCCTCCATCAGCCAGCTCCCCACCATGACTACCAGCCCCCCCACATCTCCATCGGGCACACAAAACTCAAAACAGTCAACCAGTTTACCTATCTCGGCTGCACCATTTCATCAGATGCAAGGATCGACAATGAGATAGACAACAGACTCGCCAAGGCAAATAGCGCCTTTGGAAGACTACACAAAAGAGTCTGGAAAAACAACCAACTGAAAAACCTCACAAAGATAAGCGTATACAGAGCCGTTGTCATACCCACACTCCTGTTCGGCTCCGAATCATGGGTCATCTACCGGCACCACCTACGGCTCCTAGAACGCTTCCACCAGCGTTGTCTCCGCTCCATCCTCAACATCCATTGGAGCGCTTACACCCCTAACGTCGAAGTACTCGAGATGGCAGAGGTCGACAGCATCGAGTCCACGCTGCTGAAGATCCAGCTGCGCTGGATGGGTCACGTCTCCAGAATGGAGGACCATCGCCTTCCCAAGATCCTGTTATATGGCGAGCTCTCCACTGGCCACTGTGACAGAGGTGCACCAAAGAAAAGGTACAAGGACTGCCTAAAGAAATCTCTTGGTGCCTGCCACATTGACCACCGCCAGTGGGCTGATAACGCCTCAAACCGTGCATCTTGGCGCCTCACAGTTTGGCGGGCAGCAACCTCCTTTGAAGAAGACCGCAGAGCCCACCTCACTGATAAAAGGCAAAGGAGGAAAAACCCAACACCCAACCCCAACCAACCAATTTTCCCTTGCAACCGCTGCAATCGTGTCTGCCTGTCCCGCATCGGACTTGTCAGCCACAAACGAGCCTGCAGCTGACGTGGACTTTTTACCCCCTCCATAAATCTTCGTCCGCGAAGCCAAGCCAAAGAAAAAAAAAAGTCAGATATGCACTAATGGGTCAGCAGAATCCAAATTTGATTGGCAGGTGATGCGATTTCCAACTAGGTTCCAGATGGAGAGATCCCAAGACCCTCCACAATCTACACAACATTCCACCCCTCTAAAATTACACCACTCATCAATTCTTAAAAAAAACCAAGTAAAAACGTGAAAGCAATGATTACAAAAACAAAGGACATAGTTACAAAAGGTTAATATGTTGTTACAGTGCAATTGCCTTGTGAATAAACAAATAGGTACAACAAGGGGATTGAGGTATCGATTCAGAAAATGACTATGCATACCAACTCCCCACAGACCGAAGGGCCATTGTTCTCCCTATAGACTGTTGTGCTGTGGGAACTGGTCCCCTGTTATTTTTTTATCAGTCCCTGACTCTCATATGTTGTCTTGTCAAATTGCCTGGGATGTGGGTGCAGCTTGACTCACTGACAAAACCGAGCAGGTGGTGCAAGGTCTTCTGCCTTTCCCTTGATCCAAAGTACTACAGCCCTTTCTTTGGCCAGTATCTTGATGACAGTGGCCATTCTTCCGAGTGCTCACACATCGTTTGGAGGCATGCATCACAGATATTCATCAAGCATTAAGCATGCATCTAGGGCATACCAATTATTCTTGTAGGAGCACCCTGTTGCTGGGTTGTGGACTGTTGGCTGTCTCATGTCAGGATGCTGTACCTGCTTACGTTCCTACTGATTGCTTAGACCAATGATGACTGAAGCAGATGCACTCTTGCCAAGGCATACTCCCTTTGTGGACTCACTGGGAGAGTCAGTACTGGTTTTGTGCCAAATTATATAAAGGAGAAAAAGAAACCAGTTCCGAAAGCACCCTCCTTACCAAGGATTATTGTAAGTGAGGTGGTTAAGCAGTGAGAGGAGTGGAAGAATGCCATCATTACCAAAACATTTTGATTAAAGAGACCATACAGCAGCTCCTGTAGCTGCCGTCGAGTGGAGCCAGTGCAGGTGGAAGGACAACAGCAGCATGTGCCAGAGCAATGATGCTGGTGCCGCAGTCTGGTGCGGTGGTGTTGCATGTATATTCGTAGGGTCTCACTACACCGATGATCAGCATAGGCTGGAAGAGGAGCTGCTTAATTGGAGTCTTCTCCTATTTGGAAGAGTGGGGCTAAAGGGAGGGGGGGGGGGGAAATTGGGAAACTCACTTGTGTCTGTGGTACATGAAGGATTAATCAGTGGCTACCTCTGGTGAGGGAGGAGCAGAGGAGAGGCTGGCCTGGGTCTGAGTGGATGGTTCATTGGAAGTTCCATCCTATGGGGCTTCCCCCCATAAAGCTCTTTCCAAAGACTATACATGGTCTCTGTGAGTCACCGGCAGGGTGGCGTCACTGAACTTTGTTACAGCCCTGCAAACTTGAGTGGATGCTCCCTGCTCCATGTACTCTAACCCCTCCCGGAGGGTAATGGTCTCCTGGAGAGTTTTTCCAATTGCGGTCCCAAGAGGGGAAACACCACAACTCTAAGGTTTGGGACATGCAGTGGTGTCAAAGGCACTAGTCACCCTCATGTTCCTGGGGAAGTGGCCCTCACAGGCTCTCCCATAGATGCTCGTGATAGTGTTACCTCCCTAATAACCTGTGCCCCTCCCTAACAGTGTTCCATTGCGGCTTTTATGTCCTATTCTAAAAGGGTAGGGAACCTGGCCAGCACCACTGTTCCCGTAGACTGGTGCCATCATTGATTCCTTCTAGTGGCTCCAGAAATGTATTTTTAATCATCTGTTGTTCAGACACACTGCCTAGGATGCTCGCTTCCAAATGGGAGAGGCGAACATTGGGGGGCTCCTAGTTCCACACCAATAGCAGCTGCACAGCTAAGTTTTCTCCCAGCCATTGGTGGTATTGGTCCCCTAGCCCAGTTAGCTCCTTGGCAAGAATCTCTGTAATTTCACAGAAACCACATGTATAATTACTTGAGGAGCCCCCATTTTCATCTACCCTCCCATTTTGGAGGGCCCTCGGCATGCCCTTGTGGCGGGTCTAAGACCCTGTGGTCAGTGGTCGGGTTGAAAAGGCTTGGGGGGGGGGTGGGGGGGAGGACTATGTGTCAACCCCATCTCCCTGCTGGACAACAGATCTGACTTTGACTGGGTTGAGCTGCACACAGCTGCTGCATTTTAATCAGCTTTCAAGCTGCTTCCATGCCTCTCATCTCTAGTTTAGCTGCTTGTACTTGGGTAATCTGCACTGACTCCTGTAGCCCATCACAGCGATATTGGAGGGATTCTTTCTCCCTATCTTGTTGGCATAATTCTCCTATAATTTTCTGTTAGGTGTCTCAAGTGAGATGCCATAAGCCAAAAGCCCCCCCCACCCACCCCACCCCACCCCACTCCACCCCACTCCACCCAATGACTTCCCTTACTCTTGGGGAATCTGACTTCTCAAAGAGCGATACCATATGGTGCACCATCTTTTCCCTTCATGGGTCCAAATTGTCAGCCCAGCCTTCCGGTCTTTTGTGGTCTGCCAGTAAACCTGCTAACCTGCTAAACCACACACTTTCATCAGTCCACCTGGGAATTCTGCTCATGTCTTGAAATTCCCTTACTAGCTGTGGGGCCCTTCCTGCCAATCCTATTGCAAGGAAGCATGCCATAACACATAAACAGGATAGGAGACCCATAAACATGCATGTTAAGATAAGTTCAAACATTGTGATCCAGCTGAGACTCCTTGAAACCTATTCACAGAGCCAATTGTTGTATGGGAAGGGGAAAACATTGGTGGGTTCAAAGAGCAACGAATCAGGACACAGGCTGAACACACGAAAGATCTTTATAATAACACACATAAGAGGATTGCAACAGGGATAACACATAATCACAAAACACAGATTCAATCATATCAGACTTAACAGTACTGATACTAGCAACTGTGTAGTTTTACGAAAACCAAGGATTACAATATGCTGCCCACCATTTCTTGCTTAACATGGGCACAGCTCCAATGCTATCTAACAACCCCAAATCCTGTGCAGTGCACACCTTACCAACAACTCCTCCAGTTTTTTGACGGAGTGGTGCAAGGTTTGTCTCAAGGCTAAAGAACAAAAGAGGAACTGCTACTGCACATGGTGGGCTTCATGGTATAGTAAGCTGGAGGTTCCGGCCCAGTTAATCACGAGGTAATTAAAGGGGCTAATGGTCAGATGTACACTAATGGATGGGCAGACTTCAACCTTCATTGGTAGGTATTGCAACCTCTGACTGGGTTCCAGATGGTGAGATAACATGACCCTCCACCGTTCACACCACAGATGGGGCCATACTGGATCTTGTATTGGGAAGTGATCCTGGCCAGGTGATCAGAATTTTTAGCTGATGAGCATTTTGGGAATAGTGATCACAATTATTTACATTTCAAGATAGTTATAACTAAGCAGAAGCCTCAAATTATGAGAAAATTCCAAATTGAGGAAGGCAAATTATAAAATTATTAGATAGGAGCTGGGGAAGTAACTGTCAGCAGCTGTTATGGGCAAATTTACAGCTTGCTTGTAAGAATTAAGGGCCAGCTCATTAGAGTCCCAGACCAGCATGTTCCATGAAGAAGGAAGAACAGGAATGGAAAGGTAATAGTTGCTTGA
The DNA here is from genome assembly GCF_036971445.1 of Narcine bancroftii. Lineage (NCBI taxonomy): Eukaryota > Metazoa > Chordata > Chondrichthyes > Torpediniformes > Narcinidae > Narcine > Narcine bancroftii. The sequence continues at coordinate 309,752,010 of NC_091470.1, read as the reverse complement.
AATGACTTGAAGCCATGAATTTAGCCAAAAGGAAAAGGAAAGCATATGTGAGGCTCAGGAAGTTACAATAGAGAAGGTGCAGGAGCAACATAAAGACTGCAGGAAAGAGCACAAACAGGATGAAAGAAAATCCCAAGGTATTTTATATTAACATTAAAACAAGGGGAAGACTAGGGAAAAGATAGAACTACTTGAAGACAAGAGAAAATTTATGCTTGGAGTCAGAGGAAGTGTCTGAGGTAGTGAATGAGTACTTTGCTTCATCGTGTGGGGTACTGAGTATAAAAGTAAGAAAGTAATGTTGCACTTGTATAAATCTATGATTAGAATGTACTTGGACGATTGTGTGCACCCCATTGCAGTAAGGTTGTAAAGGCTTTCAAAGGGTAACAGAATAGATTCACCAAGATATTGTCTGGATGAGAGATTATGAGTTATGGGGAGAGCTCGAATGTTGAGGTTTCTTTGGAGCATTGGATGCTGAGGGTTGACTTGATCCACGTTTATACAATTATGAGAGGCATTGATGAGGTAGACAGTCAAAATTTTCAGCCTAGAGTAAAAATTTCACATGTATTTAAGGTGAAGATGGGAAGTTTAAAGAAGATGTGTGCTACAAACCTGGAATAGGCTGCCAGTAGCAGTAGAGGAAGCAGATACATTGAAGGGGCTTCTAAACAGGACATGAATATGCAGAGAATAGAGGGATATGCATCTTGTGCAAGCAGGAGAGTTTTAGTTTCATTTGGCAATCATGTTCAGAGCAGACATCATATGTTGAACTGTGCTGCACTGTTCTATATTCTACCTTCTAACTTTAACTTTAAGACTATTGCAGTTAATTCTCTTCTGTGAACACATGAGCATCCATTTTTTGAGTTAAAGACAATGGCAGAACTGCCCAGAAGCACAGCAAATTGGAATTTCAAGCACATGATGTGCATGGTTTTCTCAGTGTTAAATTACCAACAGGGAATTGTTGAATGACATTTATCAGGGATAAAGTATAGGAATTACATGTTCTGGTTACTCTCAAGTGAACTTCAGTGAAAGAAAGCATTGCTGGCAAGCAAAATTGATCTTGACTGCAATGCTCTGATAAAAAGGCTCTGATGAAATCTGACAAAAGTATTACTTTAGTAAGAAACTAAAGGATGGCATATATCTGTGAGATTATATCCTGATAATAAATACATAGCTCACATTTTTTTCAGTAAAATTAGCCACGAAGGTTATTAATAACTCACTATGTACAAATTGTAAAATTGTGACAACAAATTGCAGTAAGGTATTCCATGAAGTCTAATTTTTTTGTGGGGGTGGGGAGAGTGAGTTAGGTAGAGAGGGGAAGCAGCAACACCACAAAAATATTGCAGTCTGCAGCCATACTAGACCATACACCTGGAACTAGCAACTTGTTGTCCAAGATTTCTGAAATCAATGTGTTGATTTATGGCACTCCAATAGGGAGTGTAGCTAGCAAGAAGTATTAGTGACTCCTAATCCTCAAAATGTGTGGAACCCCCACTGGAAGGGTTCAGCAGCTCCACCAGTTGGTCACTCAAAAGTTTACATTTATTCCAGTGTTTTTTTTAAAAGATAGACATAATACAAGTTTAAAAAAAAAAGACTAGGATAAATTACAGTAAAAATATGATGTTAAAGACATTCAAGCACGTAGGATAGACTTTCAAAGAGAAAGGACATTGACATTTTAAGTCATTAAATTGTGACTCCAACATTCTATTAACATCAACAGTAAACTGTTTTATTTTATATGCAATATTTTATAATGTTACAGTAATGATGTTTATTTAAATCTGAGGAAAGAATCTGGCCTGGACAGAGTACCTGGATGAGTATTAAAAATCTGTGCTGACCAACTTACCAATATCTCACTCTAGCTGGGTGTGGCATCAATCGTGCCAATGACCAAGAAAAGTGTAGGAACTGGCCTCAATGTCTCTCGACCAGTAGCACTTACATCAACAGTGATGAAGTGTTTTGAAAGGCTGCTCCTGTATGAGTGGTGACATAGATATATGTTCCAGTTCACTGAACATAGCAACAAGTCTATGACAGAAACCATCTCACTGGCTCTACACAAAGCCCTAGAACATCTGAAGAGTAATAATCATCAATCAGGATGCTCTTTATCGACTACAGTTTGTCATTTAAAACCATCAGGCCTTCAAAATTGATCATCAACCTCCAAGACCTAGGGGTTAACACCCAACTGTGTAATTGGATCATGGATTTCCTCACCTCCAGACCACAGTGAAGATCTCCTCCACAATCACCATCAGTACCAGAGCACTACAGGGCTGTGTTCTTAGCCCCCTGCTTTACTCACTTTAGTGTGGCTCAGTATGACATTAACACCATCTATAAATTTGCTGATGATACCAGGGTAGTGGGTTTAAAAGGTGATGAATCAACATATAGAAGGGAGATTGAAAACTTGGCTGAATGGTGCACCAACCTTGCACTCAATGTCACCAAAACTAAGGAGCTGATTGTTGATGTCAGGAAGAGAAAGCCAGAGGTATAGAATCCAATTATCATTGCAGAATCAGAGGCGGAGAGGATAAGCAAATCTAAGTTCTTGGGAGTCACTATCTCGGAGGATCTTTCCTTGACCCAACACACTAATGGCATTGTGGTAAACTATTGTTACGCTATGACTGGCTGCTGCCAGCTGGACACACCTCCCGAGACTGATCCTACCCATAGCACTCCCTATTCCATTCTCTCTTGATGAATCAATGAGCCTGGTGGCTGTTCCAGTCTTTAGTTAATAAAAGCCTGATAGTTTCACAATTTCAGTTTTTTGTGATTACTCCCATGCCCGCAGAGAAAAAGAATTTCAGGGTTGTATGTGATGTCATGCATGTACTCTGACAATAAATCTGAAATCTGATTCTAAAAAGATTAGTGTGAATATACATGTGGTAAGGCTTTGAAAATTAAAGAAGATATAAACTCTAGAATTTTGCTTAATTTCAGGTATTTTGAACAGGAGACAAATCAAATTGTCTTCACCCAAAAATTTAATAAAATAAACTACTTACAAGATATGGAATTTAGTAAATTATATTAATAATATAGATGGTGGTGTATATGTCTGCCAAACATTTTACTCTTAATGTGCTACTCAAAGTTAAGGACACGCACCTAAATGTCCAAACTCCACCTGCACAAATGATGGAGCATGCATGACTCAGTAGTTTTAAAAAATGGGATTAGGCTGATGAGTTTAATCCAGCAAGAAGAGTGGCTAAAACAAGGCAAATGCCTGCTATTGATTTCAAGGTTAATTGCTCCAACTACACTGACAAAGCCTATCAGATGATAGTTGGAAGAATGAATTGAGTTAGCTCCACAATAGTTCAAAGAACTTCCAACTTTGACTTTTTCAAAATTACAACGAATCACAATATTTATGATACTAATAGTGCTCTTTACTTTAACAATGTCAAACAAACAAAAGAAATAAAGATGCAATATGTAAGCCCATTGCACTAGAAATGAGTTACTCAGTAAGGTCTTCAACTGTGCATTTGATTGAAACAGCTGTTTATGAGTGCCCTAAGCTCTGCTATAAACTGATTGAAAGCTTTTGAAAATGCTGTTTATTGCCACCCAGCAAGAAACAGTGTAATATTTTTTAAGTTTTAATGAATGTAAATGAAAGCATATTCCAACATTAAAGTAACACTTAACAGGCCATTACATATTTAACCACTTGAGGAAGCCAAGCATCAAATAGCCCAGAAGTATTGATCAGATGCTCAATATCAGGTCACATACATAAATGTATGCTGGAATGAACTGTATGAAAAAAAATCTTAAACAAAATACATATTCAGATTGACATACGGCACCTTCCATAATGTTTGGGTCAAGGACACATTTTTCCTTTACTTGCCCCTGTACTCCAGTTTTAAATTAGTTATCAAGCAAAAGTGAAAAAGGTGCACATTCCAAATTATATTGAAGTGCATTTGTGCAAATTTTGCTTTGACCATATAGAAATTACAAATACATAGTTTCCCCATTTCAGACACCATAATGTTTGGGACATTTAACTTTACAGGTATTTGTGATTTCTCAAGTATGTTTAATTGCTCCATTTGTGTAGGTATGAGAGAGCAAAGCTGTCTTCTTAGTTTTTGATCATTTTTGGAGCCTGCAGTTGCCATTTTTTTAACAAAATGTCTAGAGTTGTGCCAATGAAAGTCAAAGAAGCCATTATAAAGCTGAAAAACAAGAATATAACAGTAAAAGACATTGCCCAATCCTTAGGATTACCAAAATCAACTGTTTGGAACATCATTAAAAAGAACAAGCGCACTATGAGCTCAGTAATCGCACAGGGGCTGGGAGGCCAAAGAAGACCTTCGCTGCTGATGACCAAAGAATTCTCATCATAATGAAGAAAAATCCCCCAAAACACTTGACTAATAGATCAGAAACACTTCAGGAGTCAGGTGTGGATGTGTCAATGACTACTGTCCACAGAAGACATCATGAACAGAAATACAGAGGCTACACTGCAAGATGAAACCACTAGTTAACCACAGAAAAAGGAGGGCCAGATTACAGGTTGCCAAGAAGTATTGAAAAGGTCCTGCAAGATTCTGGAAAAATGGTCATTGTTATCAGAGTGATGTTAACAGCAAAGTGTGGAGCCATAAAGGAATTGCCCAAGATCCAAAACATACCATTGCATCTGTGAAACATGGTGGTGGCCGTGTTATGCACTGGGCATGTATGACTGCTATAGGTCCTGGTGCACTTACTTTTATTGATGATGTGACTACTGATGGCAGTAGCAACATGTATAGAAATATCTTAGCTGCTCAAGTTCAAGCAAATGCCCCAAGCTCGTTGAACGACACTTTATCCTTCAGCAAGACAATGATCTCAAACATATTGCTAAAGCAACAAAGGAGTTGTTCAAAGCTAAAAAAAATGGATTTTTTTTTTTGAATGGTCAAGTCAGTCATCCAATCTAAATCCAATTGAGAATGCCTTCCATATGCTGAAGAGAAAACTTAAGGGGACAAGTCACTGAAACAAACCAGAGCTCAAGACGGTTGCTGTAGAGGCCTGGCAGAGAATTACTAAAGAAAATACTCACCACCTGGTGATGTCTATGAATCAATGACTTCAAGCAGTCATTGCATGCAAGGGATATGCAATAAAGTAGTAAATATGACTTCTTTAATATATATATCATTTCTGTATCCTAAATATTATGGAGTCCTGAAATGAAGGGCAATGTATAAAAAGTGCTCTAATTAATAAGTGCTCCAATTAATACATGTTCAAACAAAAATGTATAAAAATAACCTTGAATGAAATCTGCACGTAAATCACACGTAAATTGTTTGATTACAAATTTAAAACTGTGGAGCACAGGGCAAATAAAGGAAAAATGAGTCTTTGTCTGAAACATTATGAAGATCCAAAAGAGGTTATTCATACAATTAAATTAAAAAAAAATCATATTACTCAAATAAGTACATTTGTGTTTTATTCTTAGCTTTAGTTTTTAATTATGCTCCAAAACACTTGCTTTTGAAAATGTACTGCACCTGACTCTAGTTGGAAACAGTACATTTTCAAAAGCAAAAATTCTGACAAGATTTGTAATGGTCATAACTTTGGAATGTATATAGGCAATACTATGACAATCACAGTTAAACTATATAATTGCTAACTTATTGTTTCAGCTCTTTAAATCAACCTTGTAACTGTAAAGAAAAAAATGTTTTAAAAAATCATTATCAAAATTGGTTTGAAAATGGAATGATCAAATTAGTACGAGTGGAAATTAGAACATGATCTCTGTGCCCTCTAATATTCATCAAAATTTTGTACACAAGTTGGACCTTCCTTGAAACTCCTCTAGTTTTGCTGCTGGAGCTTCACCATGTGAACACAATCAAGAAGGTTTTTGTGACATTTCCAATGAAGTTTAAGCAGTGATGCTGAAGCATCTCCAAAAAAATCTCTGGGTTTAGTTGAGCTAAATGAGAGTAGTTCCATTCTACCTTGACAAAGTTATGAGGAAACATCCCATGAAGACGTGAATAAAGGAAATACAATATTGTTCCCTGGCAATAATGGACAATTAATTAGAAAGGTCAATTAATTGAGCCATGAGTCCAACTGATTTTATAGCAAGGCTATGTAAATATCTAAATTTGGAAGTAACTTGTGATATCTTAAAGAGAGTCCATGTTACAGAAGAGGAGGTGGTAGTAGAGGTCTTCAAACACATAAAAGATAGATAAATCTTTGATGCCACATTAATTATATCTGAGGACATAATAGGAAACTGGAGAGGAAAGTGCAGAAACCCTGGCAGAGATATTTGCACCAATGTGAGGCATAGGTAAGGTACCAGAAAACTGGAGGGTGGGTAATATGTGCCTTTATTTAAACAAGTATGCAAGTTCAAGCCAGGAAAGAAGGCCAGTGTGTTTCATATCAGTCATGGGTAAGTTATTGGAGGTGTCTCTGAGAGAATGGATCCTACATTCATTTGGAAAGACAAGGACAGATTAGGGATAGGACACATGGTTTTGTGTGTGAGAAAATGTCTTATGAATTTGAGTGAGTTTTTTTTGGAAGAGTTGACCAAGATGATTGATGCGACAGAGATGCAGATGTCTTGTTCATGGATGTTAGCAGGGCCTTTCATCACCTGGCCAACTTGATACAGCATTGGCCTGATGGTAGGAATCATCAAATACTAATAGAGGATTGTTAATCAGCCTGGAGGCTAGTGAGCAGTGGTGTGCCACAGGAATTAGCATTCATTCCCCTGTTGTTCATCATGTTAATGCCTTGGATAGCATTGTAGATAATGGCAGTGTCGATAGCAGAGTGAGTATAGGTGCAGATGATAACAAATTTGGTGGAAAAATGGACAATGAAGGTTAGAGAAATACAAACACTGCAGAGGCTGGAATCTTGAGCAAATAAGGAGCTGATGGAGAAGCTCAGTTGGCCATGTCATACGTGGGTTGAAAAGTTAGTGTTTTAGATTAGATTCCTTTGTTGACATTAAGAAAGAAATGTGACACAATACATCAGTACCTCAAGGGGGAAAGAGGCTGAGGAGGACTCAAGAGATGTTAAGACATAGGACAGAAAATGAGAAAGATGGAAAAACAGGTAGAGGAAGAGACCACTGGAAGGGGGAGAGTATTAGAGAGAAAAGTGTAAACAAGATTTTTTACACCGTGAGTACCCCAGCCAAAAGCAGTTGGTGAATCAAAGGATTTGCAACCTGCTGAAGGAGGACGATGGCATTTAAGAGTGGTGATGCAGATCTGTACAGGAAGTTCACGTAGAAGGCTATCTTAGCAGTAGAGAGGCAATTCTGAGGGAACCAAGAAACTATGGCAGGGGTTACAGACCATTGCATCCTACAAGATAAAGGTTAACATCATAGATGGCTGTAATGCTTCACTATCTGATGAGCTGAACACCTTTTACGCTTGCTTTTGAAAGGAATTTCAACAGTACCAACGACGATCCCTGAAGAAGCTGGTGACCTTGTTCCATCTCTGAGGCCAAAGTCAGAACATTTTTCAAGAGGGTGAACTCTCACAAGGTGTCAGGGAAAGCTTGGTGTTAGGGTACTGAAAATCTGTGCCAACCAACTCGCTGGAGTGTTTATGGATGACATTCCATGTACACCAAATGCAGTAGATTAGTTTAGAAGATGTACTTTACCTCACCTGGAAGGTCTGCATGGTGTCTCTGAATTAAGGTAAGCAGGTAGATGGGGGCGTGGCAAGATGGCGTAGGGAACAGACATGCCTTCCAGACCTCTCCTGACTCTGATTTATTGTTTTGTCTTTAAGTGCCCGTTAAAGTTCTTTTAAAAGTTTATAAATAATAAGAGGTGTTGGATTAGTGCCTAATGGTTTATATGCAAAAAAAGAGGTAAAAGAAAACATCAACAGACTGTTAAAAAAACTACATTTTCTGAAATTGTCTGAGTCTACTTGTTTACAAGAAGCCAGGACTCAGCGTAGAATGGATCCAGAGGAGGACGTGCAGAGTTCAGCATTGAAGCTCTGTTTTAAGCCGGTGAGGCTCTTTGAAGGTCGCATTCAACAGCTTTCGGACCAAGGAGCTGGACGGGTGCCAGTATTTCACACAATGGCCACTGTGAGTGCTGTTACTCAATCTTTGACAGTTGAATCAGCTGGGGCGCCACCAGCTGGAGAGTTAAAGAGCTGTCATTCAACTGATGCAGTGGTGGCGCTGCAAAATGCATCTTCAATTACAACGGTTTTTCCAGACATCGATTCAGTGAAGATGATTAAAGAGATTTGGCTTAAATATAACTCTGATCTTCAGTCTCCTGGCATTGCTGGGGGGACTTTGAGAGGGATTTTTATACGAAGTCAAACTGCTAGAAAAGATACTAAATTAAGGGAAGGGACAGAAGATCCCGTGGTCTCTAAGGAACAGCAAGACCCCATTATGCCTGAATCTACTTCTGTTGAAATGTCTGTTAAGGATCTTGAAGATAAGATATATTCTGTATCGAGTCACTTAGCTAATTTTGTGAACCTGTTTATTTCCAAGATTAATGCGATGGCGGAAGTCATTAATGGAGCTTTTAAGCTTGAAACCATTGCAAGATTTGAAATGTGCGATCAAGGTTTAGTCGATGCACAGGATCAACTGCAAGATGAAAATAGAATAATTGAAACATTGCAGATCCAAAATAAAAATTTAGCAAAGAAGGTTGATTATTTGGAGAATCAATCTAGACGGAATAACGTGAAAATTGTTGGTTTGCCAGAAGGCATAGAAGGACCAGATCTAAGAAAAATTTTTACTGAATGGATTCCACGAGTGTTAGGACAGGATAAATTCCCTGAAGGTTTAATACTGGAACGTGCTTATAGAGTTTTAAGAAGAAAATCTTTTTCAGGACAGAATCCAAGATCTGTTTTGATCCGTTGTTTGAACTATTGTGACAGAGAGACAATTTTACGTACGGTTACTAGAAATGCCCAGCAAAATAGATCTCCTTTGATGGTTCAGAATAATCCTGTTTTCTTCTATCAAGATTTGAGTCAAGAAATTATGTTTCAATGACGCAAATTTAATTCTGTGAAAGAACGGTTGTGGAAAAAAAGACATAAGGCAACATTTAGGTATTCTGCGGTACTGAAGATTTTTTAGGATAGAAATTAGCCAAAGTTCTTTGACAATCCTAAAGAGGTTATGGACTTTGCTCAGTCTCTACCAATCATGTAGTTTCAGGAACGATGTAGTCCTTCAAGGTCTCCAAAGAGAGTAGAGATGTAAGGTGGGATCCAGATTTTTAAAAGAAATGGGAGTTAGGAGAGGGAACTGGGTGGGCACTAGTTTCCAGAAGTCATCAGCTACCTGTGAGTTATCTCACACCCAATATTTTGGGGGAGTTACAGCTTTGGGCGGTTTAAGCAGGAGGAGGTAGTTGTGACCTCCGACCTGTTTTTTTTTTCTTTTTAATTTTTGGGTTAAGAAGTGAAGGTTTTTTTTTATTATTTTTTAAATAAATAATTTTTTTAACTCTTTTTGTTTTCTGATTGTAATTGAGAGGGAATTAGGAGGTTTTTTTCTTTCCTTTTTTTCTCTTTTTTTGGGGGGGTTTTCTCTTTTTTCTTTCTTTTTTAAGAGGATGATGTCACAGAAGATAATAAGTCAAAAATTGAGGATGTTGAATTAGATGAAGAGGAAGATGAGGGGAAAGGTGATAAGAAGAAAAAGAAGAAAATTAAGTACAAATACATTGAGGGAGAAGAGTTTAATAAAATTAAGTTAATTTCGATAGAGAATTTTGAAGATGTTATAAATGAAGAATATGGAGAATTTTATAAGAATTTGAACTTTTTTTTCTTTTTTCTATATAAGGGGAGGGGAAGGGAATAAAAAGTTTATCTGATTGTTTTTCTAAGGGATGTTTTTGTTCTCTCGATGAATTATAAAGGAAACTTGGTATTAATGGAAATTCTGTATTTATGTATTATTAATTATGATTTTTGTATACAGATATGTGGTTGATATATGATTTTAATATTTGAACTTAGTTTTAAAGTGGATTTCATTTGTTAAATACATGTATTATGTTTGATTTAAATATATGTTTAAAGGTATTATTTTGGTATTGATATTTTTTTTGTTGTTAGTAATTTTTTTGTAAGTTTTATCCTTTTTTTGTAAGTGGGGTTTTTTCTATTTTATTTACAACTGTTAATTAATTCTTCACTCTTTATTTTGGGGGGAAGGTTGGACTAATTTTAAATTAGATGATTAATGTTGTGTTATAATTATTGGGGGGTTTAATTTGTGTAGTTTAATGATGTAGTATTCTAATTTTTATTATCTTATTTTTTATTATTTCTTTTAATGTAATTTTTATTTTATTCATGTCATAAAATTTTAAATAAAGTTTATTTAAAAAAAAGGTAAGCAGGTAGATGCAGGGACATGTTAAGCACTTTCTGCAATTACAGTGGATAGTGCCTCAGGGCATGGAAGGATGAATGGGAAGGAAGAGAAGACCAGAGAGACTGCTTACAGACATGGAGATCACTTCGGTCAACACCTCCTCTCAGTTCACAACCACAGTGACCTCCTAGTGGCCAACCATTTCTATTCTGGCTCACACTCCCATGCACACATATCTGTCCATGGTCTTGTGTACTGTCCCACCATGACCACCTGCAGATTGGAGGAACAACATTTTCTGTCTGGGCACCCTCCAGCCAGGTGGCATGAACACTGTCTTCACTGCTTTCCATTAAACCTGCTTGCCTTTTCTCCCCATCCCCCATTTCCTGTCTTTCTATTTCATTCACCTTCACAGCCCTGTCTTTCCACTCCCCCCTTACTGCTGCTATCCCTTCCCTCCTCCACCAAACATCTCCTGACCTACCACCCTCCCTCCCCCTCCCACTCTTTTATTCTGACGCTCACCGGCATCTTCTCATACTTTGATGAAGGGCTCAAGCCTGAAACATCAGTTATTATCTCTGCCTTTTCTACATAAAGGACACTGTTTGACCTTCTGAACTTCTCCAGTATTTTGCATTTTTACTTCGGCCTGAGTCTCAATGTGGACAAGATGATGAAGTAGATGATTGTGGACTTCAGGAGGACTAGGAATGACCATCCTCCACTACACATCGACAACTCTGTAGTAGAGAGAGTGGAGGGCCCTCAGTTCCATGGAGTTCACTTAACTAGTGACCTATCATGAACACTCAACATCTCACTTGTCAGGAAAGTGCACAGCAACTGCACTTCTTGGGAAGACTGAAGTGGGCAAGGCTACCAGCCACCATCATATCAGTCTTCTATAGGAGACTATCGAGAGCGTCCTGGCTGGCTGCATTACAGTGTGATATGGTTGCTGCAGAGAAATGGATTGGAGGTCAATCCACAGGGCCAAAAGAGTGGCAGAGAGGGTCACTGGAGTATCCGTCCCCTCCCTGTGATCTACCGGGACCGTTGTCTGAAAAGGGAGCACAAAATTATTGAGGACCCTTTCAATCCTGAACACAGCATCTTTCAGCTGCTCTTGTCAGGAAGGATATACAGGAGTATCAGAACCAGCACCACCAGGCTAAGGAAGAGCATCTTCCCATAGCCAGTGAAAATGCTGAATCACTAAATGAACAACTCACCCTAACCATCCAAGACTCTCACATGCACAAACCAATATTTATTTATTTATGCAGATAAAATATTTGTTCTGCATATGTATTGTTTGTATTTGCGTTGTGCCTGGTTGTGCACCATGGACTGGAGAACACTGTTTCATCAGATTGTACTTGTACATTCAGATGACAATAAACTTGACAAATGTGGAGGTTGGTGGGGTAGAAAGTGAGGACAAAGGAACTTGTAGTGCCTGGAGGAGATGAGGTAAAGGGAGAAGCAGGAGGAATAGAGTGGATACAGGTTCTACCTTGGTGGGGGGGGGGGGAACACCTTAGTGTCATTAAGCATAGGAAAGGTCCTTCAGCTGACCAAGATGGAACTAACACAGAATTCTCTTTTCCTGCCATTCTATCAATAAATCTGTCCAAATGTCTCTTAAATGTGGTAAAAATCAGGAGAGGTAAATAGTTGTAGGAAACACAAAATAGATTTAAGGTGAGAGGGAAAGATTTAAAAGTAATCTGGGTGGGGGTGGGGGGGGGTAATTTTTCACACAGAGGATTGTGGGTTTATGGAACCAGCTGCCATAGGAAGGGATAGAGGCACATCTATCATTTAAATTATAACATATACAATACATTTAGGCAGGTAAAATTTACAATACATTTAGTGGCTTGAAAAGATTTATAGGGATGTGGCTTAATTTGGGTAGGCAACTTGATCATGGAGCAGCAGAGCAGAAGGGCCTGTTTCAATGCTATAGAACTCCATGGTTCTATGACTAAATATCTTCACCTTGAGATGTGGAGGACACAAGCATAAGACTTGTACAAAGGTCTACAGAGATGCTCAAGGATCATTTTGATTTTACATGCGCGCCAGTGGACCTTTTTTTCTCCTCTTTTCGGAATTGAAATTGTTTTCAATTCAAAATGGAACAATAAGTGAATCTCAGGAAGATAAGTGACACACGCCTCTTTGGAAAGTTGAGGAAGAGATGGGACTAAAGGCCAAATGGATGAAGACAGCCAAAGATATCAGCCTCAATGACTCCCTGTATGAGTTGTTTGTTCAAGCACATTCAGAGACATTCCAATTTCCGGGCCTATTCTCAAATTTCAAGTTGAAAAGTTTGATTAGCTGATCAATGGAGAACCCTCACAGTTCAAAGCTAACAATTGATGGCTAGACCAGTTTAAACTTAGTCACAGGATTTCTTAAGTGGTAGTGTCAGGAGAATGGTCGACAGTACCGTCACCAGCAAATACCCGGTAGAACTAAAAACTCCCTTAGAAGAAGATGGCTACATAGAAGAACAAGTGGCTAACTGTGACAAAACAGGCCTCTGCTACAAGATTATCTCAGACTGCACGCTGTCGAGCAATGATGACACCCATCGACGTGAGGGGTTCAAACAACGCAAAGATCTTGTGAAACACACAAGTTAAAACTGCTCATGACTGACAAATTTTGCACACCCCACTGTGTCCACCATGTCAACATGAAGTTGTTACCGTTCAAATATACACAGAGAAGCAATGCTTGGATAACCAGTGTCATCTTTGAGGATTGGTTTACACAACTTTTTTCCCTGCTGTCCATACCCATTTGTGTAAGCAAAACTAGAACCCAAAGCTCTTCTTTTGCTTGACAAATGTCCTGCCCACCCGCCAGCTACCAACCTAGTAAGTCTCAATGGAAAGATCAGAGTTTCTTACCTCCCAAAGAACACGACATCTAAGATCCAGACCCTAGATCAGGGGATCATCTCTGTTTTCAAGCAGAATTACAGTTGTGAATTAATTCGTAGAATTGTAGATGAATTAACAACGCTGGAATACTATCTGAAAATCATGACTGTTAAAGAAGTTTGGCACTTAGTTGGGAAGGGCTGGGCAGCAGTCAGCTCCTCTTTTATGGGTAAAATGCTAGGAGAAGGATCTGGGTCCAGCCTTTTCATCACAAAAATCCACCAAGAAAGATGAAAATGATGATGATGACCAAGAATTCTACTGCTTCACAGATGAAGAGGTGGGCGAAGCACTGAGGCTGTTTGAAATTGGCAATAAAGATTTACCCTGCTGATGATGAACCCGACATATGAGCATCTGACAGATTCCAAGATCAGCTGTAACATTGCTATAGCACCAGTTCGAGAACCACAGGAGGATGACAATGAGGAGCCTCCACCCCCACCCCAGAAAGCATCTGAAGCCACTGAGTACCTCGAGGCTATCCTACATAGGCTGGAGATCCAGGATGTGGACCACATAAAAATTATCCAGTTCAGAAGCATTTTGGAATTCACTCACTACAAGCGATATGCTATGTTCAGGCAACAAACACTCAACTGCATTTTTAAGAAATAAAATGAAGTTTGTAAGAAATAAAAAAAGATGATTTCAAACACAGGTAATGTAAGTGTTTTTTTTTTGGAAGACGCTGTTTTTGTGACCCTGATTTAGAATGATTCTGCTTTTCTCATGATCCAATATTTTTTGGACCTGAAGCATCTTATTATAATGGGGGGGGGGGGGTGGTCGGAAGGATAGGGTGGTGTGTGTGTGGAGGGATTCATGCTGAGAGGTTTGTAGTACTTTCAACATGTTATACACTGAATTTAATTCCTCTCATATATAGATGCTCTGCTACTTACGATGGTCCAACTTACAATTTTTCGAGTTACAATGGTTCGAATCCATACTTTCAATTTTGAATTCCAATCTGTTCTCGCAATGCTGGGTGATGGTAGCATACTCTTTCGCAATGCTGACTCAACCATGCTTGCAGTCTCTTCATTTTTTTCAGCGTGGAATAAAGGTATTCAAAATTTAATTATAAAAAATGGTAGGTATGGTATTCCTTTTCAACTTACGGTTTTTTTTAACTTACGCTGTGTTTGCCAGATGTAACCCTATTGCAAGTTGAGGAGGTCCTGTACATTATTGTGAATGTTTATGCAAATGAATAAATAAATAACATGTGTTCACAAATTGTTGTGTGATGGCTAATTATAGGAGAAAGCACAGAAGAAAGAGTTTTTGCTATAAGGAAAGGAGGCGATAACATGTATTTGTAGGACAGAAGCCTTTCTATATATGTGATGAGAAGATAATGAAACAGATAGGCTTGACACACAATACCAGTTTAGTCCCGAATCACGGTGTAATTCCTCCAGAGATCCAATAACCTCACATACCACTACACAAGATTAGTGAATGCATCTTTAAATGCCATATCCTGCAATCGCACAATCTAAGCCAATGATGAATTGGGCATCACTCACTTGCAATGATTTTTGCCAACTTTTACTGTTACGAGCCCAGAGGACCCAAAAACCCAGCACCAATAGATATTCACCACGTCAAATGGCTACTTAAACAAAAGTTGTTTTTAATTATATTTAAATGTGAAAACAGAATCAAACTTTAACTTATCTCTATTAACTTACTTAACCTAACTTAACCCCACTTCTAATTCTAAGCGCATGTGTATGTAATGTGTGTGTAAGTTCAGAAAAGTTCTTTGGTTCACAGTCCAATATCACATCTCATTTTTCAAAGTTCTCTAGTTGCAGGCAATTCTTATAGTGTGCACAGAATTTAACATTTATAAAGTTTACCAGGCTTTGGTGCTTGAAAGGTAAATAGTTACTGCTCAGGAAGGTTCTTGTCAGTTTTCAGAGAGAGATTTGTGTTCCTTTTTAATTAGCCACTTCAGTGTCTTGTTGACAAAACTTGTCCCTTCAGGGTTCTCCAGATGATAACCTCTTTCTTTCAGGTCAACACAGAGTTCCTTTTTGTTTCATTTATTCCAAATGAAACATTAGACAGCCACTCTTCTCTTGCATGAACCACAAGGGCTTTGACCAGGCCATCTTACAACTGGGCTTTCCATAAGCTTGCCAACTTGTCCTGTTCCAGTCCCATCTGCTGTCTGCTGGCTGTAACACTGTACAAGTGATCTGTGTGTGTGTCTCTCTCTCTCTCTCTCTCTCTCTCTCTCTTTCTCTCTGACTCTCTGAGAGAAAGCCTGTTTGACTCTCTCTGCTTGCAAAACCACATGACCCTCTCAGAACAGCAAGTTCTCTTCCAGACAGCAGCGGCTCTGACATGCTCTTTCATCTGTTGCCTTTTGTAAACAGCAATCCATTAGTGAAGTCTCTTGAGCACTCTTCAAAAATTCTTGCAATAGCTCTGGAGCTGATACGTCTATCATGGGGCAGAGCTCCAGTATTTTAAATAAGATCTGTTTTGAAGTGTTTGTATGTGACCTACTCTAACAAACCTTTCCCAATTTATCTCCCAAAAACATATTTATATACTCTGTCACATTACTTTGCATTCATATGCTACACCCTACTCTTGCACACAAAGAAACAGTTGGATTCTTCACATACACACATCCCATCTCTTATATACAGTGCCAGATATTGACTATCATAGCCACATAACTCAAACATATTGCATGACATCCAACGAAATAATTTATTCTCACTTTGAAGTGAAGGAGGACAGATGCAATTACAGATAGCAAGAGATACTTAGTTCTCACATTTCCATCAACTTTCCCCAAATTCTACCACTCAGCAACACCAAGGCTAATTCAGAGTGGCCAATTAATCTGCCAATTTGCATGTGTTTGGGATGTGGGAGGAAACTGAAGAACTCAAGCAGAGAGAGAGAGAGAGAATGTGCAAACTCTACACAGAGAGTAATGGAGGAACGTCAGCATTGAACAAGGATTGCAGGAAATGTGAGGCAACAGCTGTGCCATCGTCTCATCCTTGAGTACCCAAAGGAAACCCAAACAATTAAAGGGAAAATGTAAAAATTCTACGTAGACAGCATCGAAGATTAGGATTGTGCCCAGGTTAATGAAGCTGTGAGGCAGTACCTGATGATACATGTCTGCTGAGCAGAAAAGTAAATACCTGCCTACTATTGCCATCAGACACCTGACCAGTCAGCAATGGAAACCCATGGCTGTTAAAGATTTTTTTAAAATATTCTTTTATGTCACAAAAAATAGTTAAATGCTATTATCTCACCAGCAACCCAGGTTCAAATCTGTGTTGTCTCTAAGGAATTTGTATGTTCTCCCAAAGACCCACATGGGTTTCCATCAGGTGCTCTAGTTTCCTCTCATCCTCCAAAAACGTACAGGGTTTGCAAGCTAATTGGTGTATTTGGGAGGCACAGGCTTGTGGACTGAAATGAATTGTTACCATGCTATATCTCTAAAAATTCCTCAAAGAATCCCCCCCCCCCCCAATTAGGTGTCCAATAACACTTTGTTCTGCCTCAATGGTAAATGGTTTAATATTTCCAGTATACATACTGGTCCATCCTACAACTGATATGACCAACTTGTATTCCGTAAATAAATTTGGGAATGTTAAATTTTTAGTCCTCACTATGCATTTTCTTTGCAGCCTTGGCTCCATACATCAGCGAACCCACAGAGGCATGTGCCTAAAAAGGTGGTGGCCATGTTTGGCAGCAGACCACCAGGTTACAGGGGGATCGGCAGACCAGTGCGGGGCATAAGAGTGATAGAATATCCCACATCCTTGCTGAGGAGAAGCCTGGGACAGGACTCCACAGGTGAGGTGATCACAGCAGCAGACCAACGATGGCTTTTTCCCACTGCTAGCAGAATATTGAATGCATCTCTAAGTTAGAAAATGATGATGCCTTGGACTGTTAATTTAACCATTTTCTCTGTTACACTTCACTTTACACTTTTGTTTTATTGGCACTGCCTGTTGTATTCAAGGATACTCATGGATAAATCCAAAACAATTTTTAAAATTGTATCTCATTTCATGTGTCAATAAACAATTCAATATCTTGCCAACAATCCCCAGATCTAGCCCTGGACCTAGGCATGATATTTCCAGCTCAAAATTAAGTGAGGCCACAGTTTGCAGTCTGATACTTTTCTCTTAGATAATTGATCAAGCTAACAGTTATATAGTAATGGGTACATTGAAACATTGTACAATGAATACCTTCATCATTGACTGCCACCTCCACATTCAATGAAAATATGGAATGTCACACAAAGCACAATAAAAAGAAAATCCAAGGGTCAATGGTTTTGTTTAATACTGGGAAACCTGTTACTCAGAAAATGGGTGAGAGCACCAACCCAGAGAGCAATTTCAGTTTGAATTCACTGGGGAGGAGCCATCAGATTAAATTCAAACAACTTTTGCAACATCAAAAAGTACAGAACTGCTAATATACCTCTAGTATTCCACTGTGAAAAATGAAACTTTTAGTTAATAACATCTCCATCTGTGATAGACTACCAAATTTTGCATTCTGTTTTCCAGTAAACACTAATTTATCTCGTAAATATGCCCTTAGTTAATAATAACAACAAAAAAAGTGTCTTGTTTTGTGCCCCATATTTATTTTTTAATTGTTCAAATGACATTAAATTTCCTCCTTCATAACAATCTTCAATATATCTAATTTCTTTCTGAGACCTGTGACAGAGTATATAGGTAGATAAGTTTTTGGGAGATAAATTGGGAAAGATTTGGTCGAGTAGGTCACATACAAGCACTTAAAAAAAGATCTTATTTGAAATACTGGAGCTCTGTCCAATGCTAGACATATCAGGGCCTCACAGCTTTTGCAAGAGCTTTGTAGAGTGCTCAACAGACTTCAATAATGGGTTGTTGTTTACAAAAGGCAAGAGATGAAAGAGCATGTTGAAGCCACTGCTGTCTGGAAGAGAACTTGCTGTTCTGAGAGGGTCACATGGTTTTGCAAGCAAAGAGAGTCAAACAGGCTTTCTCTCAGAGAGAAAGAGAGAGAGAGACACACACACAGAAATCACGTGTACAGTGTTACAGCCAGCAGACAGCAGATGGGACTGGAACAGGACAAACTGGCAAGCTTATGGAAAGCCCAGTTGTAAGATGGCCTGGTCAAAGCCCTTGTGGTTCATGCAAGAGAAGAGTGGCTGTCTAATGTTTCATTTGGAATAAATGAAACAAAAAGCAACTCTGTGTTGACCTGAAAGAAAGAGGTTATCATCTGGAGATCCCTGAAGGGGCAAGTTTCGTCAGCAAGACACTGGAGTGGCTGATGGAAGAACATCAGTTGTGGGTGTCCTGGAACAACAAATCTCTCTCTGAAAACTGACAAGAACCTTCCTGAGCAGTGACCATTTACCTTTCAAGCGCCAAAGCCTGGTGAACTTTATAAATGTTAAATTTTCTGCACAGAATTGCCTGCAACCAGTGAATGTGGAGGAATGAGAAGTGAGATTGGGCTGTGAACCAAAGAACTTATCTGAACTTCCACACACATTACATACATGTGCACTTAGAATTAGAAGGGAGTTATGTTAGGTTAAGTAAGTTAATAGTAATAAGTTAAAATATGATTCTATTTTCATGTTTAAATATAATTAAAAGCAACTTTTCATTAAGTAATCATTTGTCGTAGTGAATATCTATTGCTGCTGGGTTTTGGGATCTTCTAGGCTTATTACAGACCAAATATTAAAAAAAAATGATTATCCATTGTAAAAGGAATAAGTTGATTTTGATTCAGAGGCATTTTATATAACACAACTCCCCTCTTTCTAATTTCAATTGTTATCTTATTCCAGGTATTAATCAAATGTTTAAACAAAGGGGTTTCCCTCTCACCCAATATTAATTTTGATACCCATTAATATATATATAAGGTCTTCTAGGATTCTCTCTCCCATTTTATCAATTTCTATTTGAATCCATGACGACTTCTCTCCCTCTTCAAAAAATGAAGCAAGAAACCTTATATGAGCTGCCTTGTAATAAAGTTGTAGGCCTTCTAACTCAAATTTCCATGTTAGTTTATCTACAGAAACCCTCGACATCTTACTCTTCCAGAGAAACATTCCTGTTTTTTGAAAACTTTATTTTTAGTCAATAATAAATGATTCATACAAAGTACAATGCAATACATATTTTATCTCTGTGGTGAATGCCTGCCAAGCTGCCTGTCTCCCCTCTGGCGAGCCTTGCTGTACTAACATTGGTTGTGCATTATCTCTACTGTTAAGGACACTCCCCTTGGATATAACTGTATATGCATCTATTGTCTTTCATTATTGTACCATGAGTTTCTGCTAATAAAAGCCATGATTATTGTTTGACCACATCGTCTTTGTTTACTTCATAACTGGCATTTCAATTTTATTAGCAGAAATGGATGCAGAACTGAAGCCAGAGCGGCTGACAATCGACCAGTCTGCCCGAGGCTCTGAGAAATTTCCAACCACTGGATTGCTTATTTCAATTACTACATGGCTCAAAACAACATGGTTGATGAGGCGATACAGTGGGGCCAGCTGAATTTTTCTGCTGGGCGAGGTCCCTTTCGTCATAACGCAAGGAGCTACTACTCTGGCTATAGCCCGGGAACGTCTGACTGCTTACTATGCAGGGCCACGGAATGTGGTGCTTGCTTGAAACCAGTTGCTGATTAGATGCCAGAAACCCGGGGAAAGTGATGCTGCCTATACACTGGCTCTCGACTCACTGGCAAATGAATGTGATGTCAGGGCAGTCAATGTGCAACAACACCGCAATGCCTTGAAGTTGGATGCTTTTGTCAAAGGGATTGACTCCAGTTACATCCGACAAAGGCTGCTGGAGACGGAGCCCTTAACCTAAAACCAGGCAGTCACTCTAGCCAAAACAATGAGAAGTGCCATGCAGTCCAGTGAAATGCTAGAAACCGAAAAGGAAACATCCAGGAGTGCTGGAACCACGAAGGAAAGAAAAGGGCAAATCCCTGAAAAATGCTATTTCTGTGATAAGAGCTGGCACCCCAGACAGAAGTGCCTGGCATTTCATTGCCTAATAGATTTGGGGAATACTGACCATGAGAAAGTTGCCAGAGCCTTAAATTTGCAGAGATATCCAGCAAACCGAGAGATATTGATTGCTTGTAGTGAACTTACAAAAACTGTACGGGACAAGTGTAAAGTTACTTTAAATTTGCAGGGACATTGCCCGGCTGATATGTGGCTCTTTATTATGCCAGAGCTCTGCACCCCCGTGTTACTGGGGTTAGATATTCAATCTCAGATGAACAGTGTAGTAAGTTTTGGTGGGCCACTACCCACACTTACCATCCCCCATGCTAGTTACTGTGGTCTGTCTGCATTAAAGATCAAAGCTCCTTCCCGTTTCAATGATTTATCCCCTGAGTGTCAGCCGATTGCCACTAAGAGCCGTTCTTACAGCAAAGAGGATCGTGAGTTTATCAAAGCGGAGACCCAGAGACTGCTTAAAGAGGGAGTAATTGAACCTAGTAAGAGTCCGTGGTGGGCCCAAGTGGTAGTCGTGAAAAATCACACTAAGAGGTGATTGGCTATTGACTACAGCCAGACAATCAACCGTTACACTAACCTGGATGCCTACCCTCTGCCACGCATCAATGAAATGATTAATCAGATAGCCCAATATAAAGTGTACTCACTATCGACCTCAAAGCAGTTTATCACCAAATCCCCATTAAGAAAAGGGCACAGCCCTATATGGCTTTTGAGGCTGATGGGGTGGGGGGGGGGGGTTATACCAGTTTAAAAGGGTACCTTTTGGGGTCACTAATGGTGTGTCTGTGTTTCAGAGGAAAACGGATAAGATTGTTAGGACATATGAGTTTCAGGGTATGTTTCCCTATCTGGATAACGTCACTATCTGTGGGAAAACACAGGCTGAGTACAACAACAACTTAAAGAAATTTTTAGCAACAGCTAAAGAACTCAACCTTACATTTAATGAGGGCAAATGTGTGTTCAACGTGAAAGAGCTACCCATTCTGAGCTACATTGTCCGCAAGGGCGAAATCTGCCCCGATCTGGAAAGAATGGACCTCCTTAAGAAGTTACCACCCCCAGACTCAGCAAAAGCTCTTAAAAGGTGTATGGGATTCTTTTCCTACTACTGCAAATGGGTTTGGACTATACCATGAAGGCACGCCCTCTGTTTGACACTAAATCTTTTCCTCTCTCTCCAATGACCTTGAAGGCTTTTGAGAGCATTAAAGCTGATATTGCCAAAGCTGCACTCTCGTCCATTGATGAGCATGTCTCATTCCAAGTGGAAACTGATGCCTCAGATTGTGCCTTGGCAGGAACCCTTAATCAAAAGAGCAAATCTGTGACATTCTTCTCCCGCACTTAAACATCCTGCCATTGAAAAAGAAGCCCAGGCTATTATTGAAGCTGTTCGCTACTGGAGACATTTTCAGGCCGGCAGAAGATTTACTCTTGTCACTGATCAGCAATCTGTAGCTTACATGTTCAGTACTAAACACAAAAGTAAAATCAAGAACGATAAGATGGTACGCTGGCGAATAGAACTCTCAACTTATAATTATGAGATCCAGTTCAGACCAGGCAGGTTAAATGATCCCTCTGACGCATTGTCACGATCTGCTGCTGGTGCTCAGCTGGAGGGGCTAAGAGAGATCCATAGCAGACTGTGCCACTCAGGAGTCAAGAGATTCTTTCACTAAATAAGGGCTAACAACCGGGCTAACAACCTTCCTTCCTCTCTGGAAGAAGTCAGGAAACTGACTAAAAGCTGTCCTGTTTGTGCAGAATGCAAGCCGCAATACTTCAAAGCTCCAGAGGCCACTCTCATCAAGGCAACCTGACCTTTTGAGAGGATTAGCTTAGATTTTAAAGGGCCGTTACCTTCCGACAACAAAAATGTATATTTCCTTACTGTAATTGATGAATATTTCAGGTTTCCCTTTGCAATACTCTGCCCTGATGTCTTGTCAGTGTCTGTCATTAAGTCACTTGACAGAATTTTCAGCATTTTTGGTTTTCCCAATTACATTCATACCGATAGGGGCTTAGCATTCATGAGCGCTGAACTGCGGCGAGCCCTGCTACAAAAGGGGATTGCCACCAGCCATACCACGAGCTACAACCTGCAGGGTAATGGGCAGGTCGAAAGGGCTAATGCTACAGTCTGGAAGACTGTTAATCTTGCTTTAAAAACATATGGTTACCCTGTTACCCAGTGGCAGGAGGTGCTGCCTGAGGCACCACATTCTATTCGGTCTTTATTGTGTACTGCAACAAATCAAACACCTCATGAACGTATGTTTGCCTTTCCTAGGAAATCAGGAACTCTGATGGACTGGCCAGCCTGTTTATCTGAGCCTGGAACCACGCTGCTGAAGAGCCACGCTCGGGGACGTAAAACAGACCCCCTAGTCTAACCAGTTCAGCTACAGCATACTAACCCCAACTATGCTCATGTTAAATTCCCAGACGGGAGTACTGACACTGTACCCCTAAGAGATCTGGCCTCGCCTGGTTCACCCCTTTTTCGCACTCCTACTCAGTGTGAGCCTGAGAGGTTGGACTCACTCCCCCAGCCTGTGACCCCTAGTAAGCTTTCAGATGGCCATGCTGAGGCTCCACTGCCTCACACTGGCAATTCTGGAGCTGGTCCAGAAGTCAGTCCTTCCCACACTACAGACCAGTTTTGAGATGAAGCACCAGAATTCGTAAACAACCTGATCGGCTGACATTTTCGTAAAACATCTCATTATATTTCAATTGCTTGCTAGATACTGGCGTATTTTGGCTGTTAGAGATTCTCAAGGTCAAACATGGTATCCATGTATTGCTTGCTTCAGACTTTCCTAGCAGCTGTCCATTTGATTTTAACACTTCTTCTGCTGGGGAGAGACTGTGGTGAATGTCTGTCAAGCTGCCTGTCTCCCCTCTGGTGAGCCTTGCTGTACTAACATTAGCTGTGCATTATCTCTACTGTTAAGGACACTCCCCTTGGATATAACTGTATATGCATCTATTGTCTTTCATTATTGTACCATGAGTTTCTGCTAATAAAAGCCATGATTATTGTTTGAGCATATCGTCTTTGTCTATTTCATCAAATGGCACTTCAATCCCATGAACTCCCCACTCCCCATCCCTATTGCTCTCACCCCACCCAACCCACCACTAAACTCCCCCCTTCAAAAGAAAAGGAAAGCAGAGGAGAGCAATTAAAGCAATACATTCAGGTATGTTTTGCAGTTTGGGACCAATGTATGGGAAAGTAAGTTTTAATAATTAGAACACACGCAATCCAGGTACAGGCTCAAAACTTTAACAAAAAATGGATAATTATTTCATAAATTATATGTTATCTTCTCTAAAGGAATACATGACCTCATCTCCGCATACCATCATTGAATATTCAATTTAATCTCTTTGTTCCATGTAACTGCAAGACATTTCCTAGCTACTGCTAAAGCCAACCTCATAAAAGCAATTTGAGATTTATCTAAACACAATGATTTAATATAACCTAATAGAAAGATCATAGAGTCAAATGGAATTTTAAATTTAAATATAACTTCCAAAAATTCTTTAATTTTATTCCAAAAAGGTTTAATCAGCTCACATAACAAAACCGAATGTAAAAAAAAAGTTCTCACTTCCTTATGACATCTAAAACAAAAATCTGAATTGACATATTTAAATTTCTTCAATTTCTCTGGTATTAAGTATAATTGATAAATAAAATTATAATAAACCAATCTGTATCACATATTAACAATTTTAGTCATACTATCTTCACATATCAACATCCACTCATCTGGGGAGATAGATATTCCTAAGTCTTTCTCCCATTTCCCTTTAGTTTTATCTACATCTGGCTTAGGCATTTTAACCTGCAATAAATTATACATATTCGATATAAAACCTTTCTAATCCCATCAATAAGTAAACTCTCAAATTTAGACCTTCTAAGAAGGCATACAGAGAAACATTCTTATATATTTATTTAACTCTTGAAATTTTTTTTGTGATAATGGCAAATGTTTGAAAGAGATACAGTACTCTAGGAAATGTATTCATTTTAACACAGTTAACTTGGGCCAGTTATGTCATTGGCAACACCATCCACTTATTCAAATTTTCTCCACTTTTCTTAAGTAAAGGTGAATAATTCAATTTATATAAATTATTTTTTATTATCTACCCGTATCCCTAAATATTTTATTCCTTTTGCTAGCCGTTAAAAATGAGTGTCTCTTTGGCACTGAGTATAATCCCCTCTCATGAGGGGCATATTTCACTTTCGTCCCAATTTATTTTGAAAGCCTGAAACTTTCCCATATTCCTCCAATTTAAAATATAATTTACATATCTTTCAAATAAATAAAAACACCATCAGCAAGTAAATTAATTTTGCATTCCTCCCGATTAACTTTACATCCCTTAATATCAGGGTCAGTTCGGATCAATTCTGCAAGTAATTCTATCACTGGAATAAATAAAGCAGGCAATAGTGGACATCCTTGTCTACAAGATCTAGTTCAATGAAATGGTGCAGAAACTTGTCCATTCGTTTCAACTTTAGCTTTAGGTTCATTATATAAAGCTCTGATCCAATTTACAAATATCTGTCCCAACCCAAATATTTCCAACACCTTAAACAAAAAAATCCCATGTTGTCTAGTAGTCACTGAGTAAGCTTTATCTGGCAGAATGTTTTTACATTTGAAAAGGATTCTTGCTGCAATATGTATTGATAAATTGGTTGACAACTCCATCTCAATTGGAAAATAAGACCTGTGGGCACTTAATGATGATGACTTTCTCAACTATATGAAGAAGAATCATGGGAAGGAACACTGCTTTATGAGCAATGATTACTAGTAAGTCGTCAGATTCTGCTAAGTGAGGCAAAACACAAATTAATTTAAAATATGATTGGAGTAATTAATGTTAAGTTTTCTAACTTGTTTATGAAATGCAACTCCTATTTTTGGAAATTCTATTTATGGAAATATATTGTTTGTTCTATCAACTATTACCCCAAAAATGACAGCTTGATAAAACAGAAAAAGAACAGAAATTCAGTTGTTTGAAAAACAACTTCTTTTGAAACCACTTGAGATCATTGACTTAAGATGCCATTCAAAGGTTTTCAATATAAACGCAATAATGCATTGCCTCAAGATTAGGTTGTGGGTTCAATATTTTTTTAAAAAATAGCACCTACCCATGTGACCACATGAAATGACACAGTTGCGTCCACACCTTTTCCCTCACCACTTTTCAGGCCCCGCAAGCTGTCCTTCCAATAGGAAACATTTCATTTGTGAAATGAAATTTCATCTATTGCATCTTGTGTGGTCTCCTCTACATCGGAGAGTCTGGACACAGACTGGGAGATCACTTTGCCTTCACTCTGTCTGCTGTGGATTCTTCCAATGGCAGCCCACTTCAATTCCCCACCCATTTCCCATGACAACATCCTTGTTCATGATTTCATGCACTGCCACACTGAGATCACCCGCAAATTGGAGATACAATACCTCATATTCCATCTTGGCACCCTCCAATCAGATGGCATTAAAAGAGACTTCTCTGGTTCCGGTTGCCTGAGTAAACACTGATGTAAAAAAAATTAAGATGCAGCACAGTTGGCATAGCAGTTAGCACAACGCCTTTACAGTGCCAGTGATAGGGACCGGGTTCGAATCCCAAGCTGTCTGTAAGGAGTTTGTATGTTTTCCCCATATCATCATGGGTTTTCCATGGGTCTCCAGTTTCCTCCCACCATTTGAAATGTACTGAGGATGCAGGTTAATTGGGTGGCATGGGCTCATGAGTTGAATTGACCTGTTACCGTGCTGTATTTGTCTAAATCTCTTTTGGTTCCATACAAAGCCACCCACTCTGATCTTTAAGTGGACCAATTTTATTCCTTACTATCCTTTTGCTCTTAATGTACTGTACCTGTAGAAATGCTATGGATTTTCCTTCACATTGTCTGCAAAAGCAACTTCATGTCTTCTTTTGGCCTTCCTGCTTTCTTTCTTGAGATTTTTCTTGAATTTTTTTATATGCCTCAAGTACCTTATTTGCTCCATGTTGCCTGTACCTGCTATACACCTTCCGAACCAGATCCCCAATATCCCTCTATTTCAGAGTTCTGTGTTGTGTATTGGCCTGTGTTGTGTGGTTTTATGTTAAAAAGCGATAGTTTGCCTTAGAGAGCCAAGGTAAAGGTGGACTGCTGAAAGAGTGGGAGACGGACTGAGCATGTGAAGAAAATTATCCAAAAAATTTTGGACTTGGATGATAAACCACCACCGGGGGTACTGTGGAGTGGAAGGAGGCCCAGAGCATGAGTCATGGTCTGGAGGACAGTTTAGAATGTTGGGATTTCAAATAGGATGAACATTCCAAAGGCAGCCAGAAGGATCCAGACCAAGCCAGTTGTTCCTCTCTTTGCAAGCAACACAAGACAACTTCGAATTTTGTGCTCTCTCTCTCTCTCTCTCTCTCTCTCTCTCTCTCTCTCTCTCTCTCTCTCTCTTTCTCTCTCTCTTAAAGATCTTCTGGCTTCAGTTTACCAAACAAACTGAATTTTGTTTATGATCTTTGCTTCGGTTGAGATCGAAGTTTTGTGAGTCTTGTGTGTTTTGTGTTTGTTTTGTGCCTAAGTTTTTCTGTGGGCTGGTTGGAAGTGTAGCTTAGACTTTGATTACGTATGTTATATTTAGGCTGGGAAATTTATTAGTTTTACACTGATATAGAGATTTGCATAGTAACCAGTGGGCATTGTTATAAAAGGGGGGGATTTTGAACTAAAGTTTGAGGGTAAATTTTTTGTGGTTGCTGATTTGATCTTGTAACACCTGAAAAGCCAAGGTTCCCTATGCTTGCCAACCTTGCCTTTAATCCTGACAGGAACATATAAACTCTGTACTCTCAAAATTTCACCTTTGAAGATTCTCCATTTATCTCACACATCCATGACAGAAAACAACTTATCCCAATCGATCCTTTCTCATTTCCTCAAAATTAGCCTTTCTCAAATTTGGAATATCAACCCGAGGACTAGACCTATTTAATATCCATAAATAACTTGAAACTAATGGCATTATGATCACTGGACCTAAAAATGTTCCCCTACACATACTTCTGCCTCGTTCCATAATAGGAGGTCTAGTATTGCACTCTCTCTCTCTAGTGGGTACCTCTATATATTGATTTAGAAAACTTTCCTAACACATTTGACAAACCCCAAGCCATCCTGCCCTTTTACACTATGAGAGTCCCAGTCAATATGTGGAAAATTAAAATCTCCTACTATTACATGTTTTATGCAGCTTTTTGCTATCTCTCTACAGATTTGCTTCTCCATTTCTCGTTGACTATTGGGCATGATTGTAGTCTGTTATGAACCCCAAGTAACGAGTAGCAATAGACAATAAACCAGAAAGTTTTTAATTTTAAAACACTAATTTTATTTCTGCTCTTAAACTATAGTCTTAACTTTTAAACTCTCCTTAACACTAAATCTATCCCCAACTATGCGTGCGTGCGGGCAATATACCTGAACAATTACAGTCCAGGTCAAAATCTCAAAAGTTACTTCAAAGTCTTTTATATTCAGTGTTGAAGTGTAGGCCTTTGAAATTTGATGCTCAGAATTCATGATGAACTGATGGGAAGACGAGTTGTGGATGCTACAGACTCACGAATTCTCCTTCTGTTGCCTTTGAAGAAATGTCCATCCTCATGAGTTGTAGTCATAACACTCCTGGTCCTTTTCTAGATGAGACTTGAACTGGGCGGCCTCCACAAAGCTTCCAAGAACCTGGCACTGGTCTCTCCAAGTGACGTTCCCTATTAGTCACACTCAAAATCAAGCACTTTGCTTCCCAAAAGACCCTCCTGGCAAAGGTCAATCCACCAAGGCCCAGTCATTCATAGCACATGCTTTGCTCCGAATTACTTTTTTATAGTAATGTTGTAAGATGGTTATAATATGAATGTTTGCACTATGTTCCTGCTGCAAAAAAACCGAATTTCATGACTTGTTCATGAGAATAAATTCTGATTCTCTTTTGAAAGGTTATAATCATTTTGAAGACAATTATCGGGGTGGCACAGTTAGTGTAGTGGTTAGCGCAATGCTGTTACAGCACCAGTGATTGGGACCAGGATTCAAATCCTGCAGTGTCTGTAAGTTTGTACATGCTCTCCATATCTGTGTGGATTACATCCAGGGTCTCCGATTTCCTCCCACCATTCAAAAGGGCAGCACGGTTGGCGTAGTAGTTAGCGCAATGCATTTACAGCACCAGCGATCAGGACTGGGGTTCGAATCCCACACTGTCTGCAAGGAGTTAGTATGTTCTCTCTGTGTCTGTGTAGCATTCCCCCTGGGTCTCTGGTTTCATACTGGGAGTCTAAATTGGGCAGCACAGACTCGTTGGTTGAAATGGCCTGTTACTGTATTATATGTCTAAATTAATTTAAAACTTATCAGGGTATAGGTCAATTGGGTGTAATTAAGCAGTATGGTCTCATGGGCTGAAAGGGCCTGTTACTGTCCTTTATTTTTATATTTAAATGTTAAAAAAAAAATCTTGCACTGGTGGAGAAGAAAATAACGAGTAAAAGAAACAAATTTTAGACAACCCCTGACTGATTCTGCCATCAACCAATCTCTGTGGTGTCTTCCAGAGTTTATGACTTGAAGATTTGTCTCTTCAACCAAAGATGAACTCATCTACAATATTCACTAAAATTCACAGAGATGCCCCCCTTCCTCAGCCATGCTTTAACAGTTAGATAAATCTTAGTGGCTTTAACAGTTAGATAAATCTTAAGATCAAACCAGCAAGTGTACACAGAAAGATATACCTATCAATGATAATGTGTAAGCGAAAATGTTCATGCTCAAAGACACTATTATCACAACTCCTCCTAACAGGACACATCCCCCACCCCACCCCCCCCCCCCACCCCCCCCCCACCCCACCCCCAGCCTTTCAAAGATTTCAATTTAGAAGACTGGGTAAATCTTAAAAGGGAAAGTTATAGTAATAGAAAATGCTAATAACATAATGAATTATGATAATAAGCTAGTACTTGATGAACAAAACAACGGTCTAATGGTAAATTTTTATAATTAATGATAAAATCCTGGCCTTTTGAGTAGATGACAGAAGAAAATATTTATCTTCATGCAAATATAACTACTGGTCCGTTAGCACAACACATCAGGGATTTTTTTTTTTAAAAGCTAATAGCTTCAGGAATAAAAATGTAAATATTTATCTAGAGTTAGTAGCCATAAGTCCACTGAGGAAACGTAAGCAGGCAACCAATTCCACAGTTTTAAATTTGTAATCAAACAATTCACATGTAATTAAAGTGCACATTTCAAATTTTATTTCAAGTTATTTGTATATATTTTACTTTGACCATGTAGAAATTACAGCACTTTTTATACATAGTCCCCTCATTTCAGTGCACCATATTGTTTGGGTTATTTGGCTTCACGGGTGTTTGTGGGTACTCGGGTATGTTTAATTGTTTCATTGGTTCAGATATAAGTAAGTTAGGTTTGCTACAAAGCTTTTGATCATCTTTGGAATCTGTAGTTGACATTTTTCTACATGCAGACCAGAATTGTATCAACGAAAGTCAAAGTAGCCATTATGAGGCAGAAAAAGAAGAATAAAACAGTAAGAGACTTCGCCCAAACCTTAGGATTACCACATTCAACTACTTGGAACATCATTAAGAAGAAAGAGCGTACTGATGAGTTCAGTAAATTGCAAAGGGACTGATATTCCAAGGAAGAGTTCCACTGCTGAGAACAGAATAATTCTCATTATAATGAATAAAATCCCCAAATGCCTGTCTGACAGATCAGAAATGCTCTTCAGGAGGCAGGATGTGTCAATGATTACTGTACTCAGAAGACTTTGTGAACAGAAATAGAGGCTACACTGCAAGATTCAAATCATGGGATAGGTAGTATGCTTTGAATCTTGGACAGTTCTTTATGCCTCCACATTTTGCCCTTGTATTACGAGCCCAGAGGACCCCAAACCCCAGCAGAAATAGATATTCACTACGACAAATGGTTACTTAAATAAAAGTTGCTTTTAATTATCTTTAAACATGAAAACTGAATCACACTTTAACTTATCACTATTAATGTAACTAACCTAACTTAACCCCCTTTTAATTCTAAGCGCACGTGTATGCAATGTGTGTGTGTAAGTTCAGAAAAGTTATTTGATTCACAGTCCAATCTCATTTCTCATTCCTCCAAGTTCACTGGTTGCAGGCAATTTTTATACTGTGCACAGAATTTAACATTTATAAAGTTCACCAGGCTTTGGTACTTGAAAGGTAAATGGTTACTGCTCAGGAAGGTTCCTGTCAGTTTAGAGATTTGTTGTTCCTTTTTAATCAACCATTTCAGTGATGAGCTGATGAAATATGACCCCTCAGGATTCTGCAGATGATAACCTCTTTCTTTCAGATCACCACAGCGTTCCTTCTTGTTTCTCTTATTCCAAGTGAAACATTAGACAGCCAGTCCTCTCTTCTTGCATGACCCACAAGGGCTTTTATCAGGCTGAATTAAGAACTCACAATCCGTCTTCCAAATGGGGTTTTCCACAAGCTTGCCAGCTTGTCCTGTTCCAGTCACAGCTGCTGTTGCTGGCTGTAACACTGTAGAAGTTATCTCCGTGTCTCTCTCACATACACACTGAGAGAAAGCCTGTTTGACTCTCTGCTTGTAAAACCACATGACCCTCTTAGAACAGCAATCTCCCCTCCAGAAAGAAGGTGGCTCTGACAAGCTCTTTCACCTGTTGCCTTTTTGTAAACAATAATCCATTAGTGAAGTCTCTTGGGTACTCTCCAAAGCTCTTGCAAAGATGTTGGCCCCGACATGTCTAGCATGGGGCAGAGTAACAGTATTTTAAATAAGATCTGTTTTAAAGTGTTTTTATGTGACTAACTCTAACAAACCTTTCCCAATTTATCTCCCAAAAACATATCTATTTACTCTGTCACAGTGGAGACACAAAGATGTATATGTGCACCGTGTTATGCTGCATACTGTCCAGTCCATTGATTGGAATGGTGCCCATACTGTACTGGAACTCCAAATTCATCTCAGATATATGAAACAATAATTTTGCAGGTTGTCCATTGTTGTGGGCTTGACCCTGCCATGTTATCTCCAATTATTCTGAATGCTCCTTAGCTCACTATCTGCATGGTTCTGATAGATTGATCACAAATCTATCACACCATCACATCCATTACCTCAATGCCCCAACCTACCTACTCCACCTCCTGGCTATAATGCATAGATTAGCTCTTTTATTTTGATGACCCATTGTGGTGGTACACCACCGGCCTACTGGAGGGGGAAACCTCTGTACCTACAGGAGTGTACCGCGGGCCTACTGCAGGGGACAACCTCTGTACCTGCAGGAGAGTAAGGGGGACAAGACTACACCTGGCCGTCTGTCAATCAGTCAACCTGAATTGATCAAGCCCCACCCGGTCAGGTGTCATTCACCCTCCAGGATATAAGCCTGCACTGGCCGCCAAAGTCTCTCAGAGTTACTGCAGCGACAACTAGCCTGGCTCTGTGGAAGTCTTTGTGGATTAAAACCTGTTGCACAGTCTCTACCTTGTGTGTCTGATTCTGTCTATCAGCGCAACACACCCACCTTTTTCTGCAGTAGGAAATATTCAAAAATCAGTATGTTTATGTCATAAAATAGAGAATGAAGTGAGAGAAGCAACAAATTTTTGGAAGGATAGATTTGTAATCTTGAGCAAGGGTCTACTTTAAGAAATGACAGAAACAAGAATCAGAGAAATGAAAGACTTTCTGATAATGATCAAGTGGCTGTTTTGGATAGGTCAAGTTGTATGCTATTGTTGCCTGCTGAATGAAATATTATTGCTGTGAATAAAAAGGAAGCACTCAGAACATGTGCCATGAAAGATAAGGTATCAAAATAACTGCAATGGATAAATATTAATTTTATAACTTTGTGGCAAGAAACCTAAAACATATTTTATGGATGTCAACGAACCTCTTCTTGCATTGAACCCCTGTGTGTTGGGTAACTCCTTTGAGTAGCATTTTTTGTTCACAATTCTACTGCTCTGCTCATTCTGTCATCTTCTTGCTTTCTCCTGCAAGGATAATTTGCCTCTGATACTGTGTCGCTAAGGTATTTCTGCCATTGGTTGGTTATTTCTTTGTTTTTCATTATATGTTCCTCTGTTTATGACTATAAAAGTACTACATTTGGCTTCATTAATCTTTCTCTCTTCAATAAAATAAGATTTTTGAGTCACTTTTTATATTCTTTGCAAGCAAACCCCCATGCTCTATTTTCTGGATCTTAATTCATCTCTTGGTTCTTTGTTATGTTCTAACCTGATCCGATCTCAGGTTTTCTCCCTTTTCAGGCTAATTCATACATCTTCTCCATGAATCTAAACCTATCCTTCAATTTCCCTTGTTAGACACGATTGAGTCTTTCTTCCTCTTTGACTTTCCCACTTTACTATCTCTCTTTCACAAAAACTGAAAAATTGTTGCAGTTTTCTCCTTGCAATTTGCCTTTGCTGAACAACCATCAACCCCGAGCAATCGCCCCCCCCCCCCCCCCCATGGATCTCAGCCAACTGACAGTTCATGCCATTTTAATTTCCTTCTCCATTCAAAACCTGATCTCGGAATCCACCGTTATTCTCCATTTTTGTGAAGAATTCTATCATATTACAGGTAACCTTTCCCTCAGACATCATATAATATTGCTAATCAATCCTTTCTCATTAAATTATACCCAATAAGAGATGGTTCGTTGCTTTAGTTGCTTCCTCAACATATTGGTCAAGAAAATTATCCTGTATACACTCCAGGATTTACTCTTCCACTATCTTGTAACAGGTAATATTTAACCAGTCCAATCTATGTATATAATTACGGTATTTATTTCATGCTTATCTCATGTCCAGTTTACTGCAATCCACAAAGTCGCTACTATTACTTTGGGATCTCTAAACAACTCGCACCAACATTTTTTGCAACCTGGAATTTCTTAAGTCTACCCATATAGATTCCATACTATCTGAGCTCATATCCTTCATCAGGATGGCACAGTTATTGTAGTGGTTTGCGGAATACTATTACAGAACCAGCAACTGGTTCTGGAATCTGGCACTGGAAGAAGTTTGTACATTCTTCCCATGCTTGCATGGGTTTCCTCCGATTTCCTCCCACCTTTCAAAAACATACAGTACATTATTTGTAGGTTAAAAACACACTGAAATGCTGGAGGAACTCAGCTGGTCTTTTCAGTAGGAGACAAAGATATATTTCTGATGTTTTGGGCCTGTTTCTTCCTTGAAGATAAGATAAAAGCAGGAAATGTCAGAAAGACAGGAAATCTCAGTGTCTCAGTGTCTCCAGACTTTCATGTTTCACATTGTTTGCAGGTTATTTGGGGAGGCATGGGCTGTGGGCCGGAAGGGCCTGTTACCATGATGCATATCTAAGTTTAAAATTTAAAAGCTATTTACATCAATCTACTTTTTAATCAGCAATTATACTATACTATTTCTCCCCCCCCCCCCACCTTATTTTGTCTGATCTTCTTCCACACTTGAATGATAATTTGCACTCGGTCAGCTTAAATAATATTGAAGATGAGGTGTGGATGCCTCTTTAGATTCACCACCAGCCAGTGCAGACTGGTAGATTATTAGAAACTCTATTCAGTACTCCATCTCTTTCACCCCCATGAGTGATTCTACGGACATTCTATATTTTCATGGCATATTGGGTTTTATTTTCCATCTGCAACTAATAATCCATCCTTGGCAAAATTCACTTAAAGCATGTCTTAATCAATTAACATCCCCTTGCTCACTCTGCTCTTAAACAAGAATGTGGCTCCTGGGGCCTTGTCCACAGCAGATTTCCTTCTCATCCAGCAACAGGAAACACCAGCAATAACCTAGAGGTGAGCTCACAAAGGGAGAGGTCTCATCTCTGTTTATTAAATTTTCAAAAACATACTTTTAAAGAAGCCTTCAGTAGAAAATCAATTCCCTTCATGTCTGTTTTGCCCCTTTATGGACACTCATAAACCCTCTAGCTCTTCAGCCTTCTGCAGCTGCACTGGCATCAACATTGTGACCTCTACTGCATCTCTCTAATAGTGAAAATCATTGCATGTTATCAATTTCAACAATCTCAAACTTTATCTTGAAGGATAAATCCTTGGCTCTTCCTCACTTTTATTACCTTCACTTTTGCCTGCTGTATCTTCATATGCCTATGCTTTGAACTTCCTCTTTAAATTGATCCACCTCACCATAATGTTATTGATCAAGTTTCTGTTTAATGCTCAACTCCTATATTTGTCCATTTATGCTCGAGTATTAAAGATGTAATGTGAATTCCAGATTTTAGAACTTTGTTAGGAATTTGCTTTCCAGGAAAAATCCTGGATTTAAAAACACCCTTCATAGGCTCTGGATGTTACTGGCAAATATCCAGAGCTAAAGAGCAGTTAGAATCAAATTAGAAGGAAAGGATTTATGTAAATAGCCCAGACTTGGTAAGGATAGAATACTGAAAATAAAGAAAAACTGCAAATATCAGAAATTCAAGGACACGAAAGAACCAGATAGATTTCACAACAATCCGGCAACTACGTAATTAATGTTATTGACACTAACATTACTTTTAAATCCCAGATTACTTTAATTAGTTGCACTTCAAATTCCCCAGCTGCCATGGTTGAATTCAAACTCAGTTTCTAAATCAATGGTCCAGAACTCTGGCTGCTAGTTTTGTAATTTAACCACTATCATATTTATATTTCTACATTTCTTTAAAGAAAGTTCTAATTACTTCCATTTTTGAAAAAAAAACAGTGATATTTAAAATCCTTTAATGTTCCATATTTCAATGATGCAAAATTTGGCATATTTAAGAAGTTCATTATCAATTAACTGACTAATTAGTTAAATCTATTTCTGGGATTGTGTGCTCATGTTGAGTGTACAGTTTATATGGATGTCAATTCTTTAATTATACTGCTTTAATATTATCTTTTTAAAAATATCAGTCTTCAATATTTAAGGAGGAATTTCCTCTAATATAAGTTATTTTACAAATTGGATATACAGTGTTAGACCTAAATGCTAATATTTCTTCAAGTTGAGAAAATTAAAATGGTGAATATTTGTAAACCTGATGAATTCTTCTATACTGGCTAATATTTATCTGTGAAAAATCCAAAAAGGTTGAGCAGTCAATTTACTTCACCTCCCCCTCAGATCTACAAAAATGTGTTGTTGGTATTATTTATCTTAACTTTGATGTTATCAATCAACCCAGACCCTACCTTTCAATTTCTTACCTTTCTAAATATTTTTCTTGAAAATATTTTGGGCATGCCACTGACTTTCTCAGTTTTTCTATTTTATTAGGTGTTATACCACATCCTTTCCAAACTTGAGGTTTCCTGTTCACTCAATACCAATCCAAATCTGCTGACAAGAATGAAACTGTTGTAACTTGGTGAACCAGCTACTGTGGGGATGGAACCTCTTCATATCTTCTAGCCCCCCTTGTCTAATCTCTTCCTTTCAACATCCACAACACTCTTGGCCCTGAAAATCTAATTTTCATCATGGATATTCAATCCTTTTATAATGTCACAATGCAACAGCATGAACTCTGGAAGCTTTGCTTCTTCCCTAAAAAAGAGAAACCCTTTTTATATTGATTCTCCTTTCTCTGGCTGAATCTATTATCATTGTAAATAAAGTGAAAACACAATTCTGGAGAAACTCAGCAGGTCAAAAAGCATACTTTATGTAACAAAATTAGATAAATAACCAATGTTTCGGGCGAGCCCTTCATCAATATGTATTTTTAATTTCAGCCATGGTACCTGCATGCTTTTGTGTTTTTCATTATTTTCAGTTCCTTCCTTCAAGTAAAATGATAATGAGTTTATTGTCATATACATTGTACATTTGCAGCAAAATTCTAACTTGCAGCAGCTGAACAAATACTATAAAACAACTATAAAACTCCTACTTTCATATATTTAATTGAATTAAAAAGATAATAACAAATATACTAAGTACTGACAGTTATAGTGTTAAAAAAGTGACTTACACTATTTAAAAAAGTGGGGGTTGACTTTTATACAGATTAAACTTCCACACCTGCATCATTCAAGGTGTGGAAGGCAGGGACCAGGTGGTATATCCTCAGTCATGACACCAGGAACTCAGATGGCGGTCTTCTGAGGTGAGTACCCGCAATTGGTAGCTTGGATAGGTGCATGGCTAGGGTGAGGATCTGCAGTTGGCAGCTCAGGTGGGTAGGTAGCCAGGAAGTCGGGAGATCAATAGGCAAGTGATCCATGGTCGGGAACTCAGATGGGTGGGAAGCTGGGGCATCAGTTGTTCGATGGGCATTCGGGGTGAGGATCCACTTTTGGGAGCTTAGATGGGTGGGCGATCAGGGCCAAAAATAGGTGGGGGGGGGGTGAACTTTTACACATCATACAAAAACATCCAATTTTTGGGGCAAAAAAGAGGAGAGGGTCAATTATTACATAGGATTGATGATTACATGAGTGAATATGGTAGGAATAGTGCAGACATTCCATGTGTCTGAGAAGCCCCTGATTAGCTATCATGAGCTTGATAGCTGTTGGAAAGGAAATGTTCTTCTGTATCTTCTGCCTGAAGGCAGCAGTGAGTAGAAGTTGTGACTGGGTGACAGGGTCCTTGAGGTAATGTTTCACCTAGATGCATTCAATGGATGGGAAGTCAAAGCCTGTGATGGACTTGGCTATGGTTGTTACTTTCTAGAGTTTCTGTACCCCTTGGCAGTCGAATTCCCAAACCAGGTTATGAGGTAACCCATCAGTATACAGTGCACCTGTATAAGTTTGATAAAGTGCTTGACAAAATTCTAAATCCCCTGACTCCTGAGAATGTAAAGGTGTCACTTTGTACTAACCAGAATCTGGGTAAGTGAAAAGAGAATGTGGGAACATGACAGATGCAAATAAAAGGGAGCATGGAACTGGGATAAAGATAGTGGAAAAAGAGGATAGGAATTGAAACTTGGGAAAGTGAAAGGGTGGATAACAACTGGGACCCTGGTGAATGAAAATGGAAACCCAGGAACTTTGAAAGGGAAGAGAGGAATTGGGATGCCAGTGAATGGAAAGGGAAAATTGCCAGAAAGTGAATTGTTGGTGTTTCATTGTAGATTCTTTCTTAAAGGTGTTGACTAAATCTTTACACCACACTCCATAATACACCATGGCCTTGCAAAGAAATAGAAAGTATTTCTTGTACTTCAGCTTTTGTAGCTTTGGGCATGTTCCATCTGGTCCTGTTTTTCTATTAACATTAAGCTTCCCAGTTCATTAGTTACTAATTTATACTACAATTTTGGGTTTTGAAAAGACAGTAAGGTTTAGTAATAACTGCTTTAAAACAATTATTTTTCCTGTTATCTACTTTCTGTGTACTTATAAATCTTATTCTATTTAATACATTTATTGTTATCTATATAGCCATATTTCATTTACAAAAAATACTTCAATATTCTTTTATCAGTGTGGTGACTTGTGACAGCTTTACTGGTCATGGATGCCAATCATTTAAGACTACAGCAAAATGCCTAAAAGTGACTTAACTCAGGAGCAGCAATAGTTAGTAATGATCTAGAATTTAGCTCAAGGATATAATAAAATGTGATACACTTCGTAAATAGATTTTGTTTTCCAAAATGCTGTTCTTGTGTATAATTCATTTGTACAGCTTTGCAGTAATCAGAATGCATGCTACAGAAAGGGTACAACTGATTGCATTGCTGAATTTTCTTCTGTGGATATTTTTATGGATCTTTGTTCATCTCACAAACAAACAAGGCACGAATACATCAAGTCAAAATGCATAAACAATGAAGAACTTGATCATATAAGTTTGCCATGACAGCAGTTTGTGATTGAAGCTGCAATTTGTCACGAGATAGATGACAATGTGACCGCTATTCGTCATCAAAAGTGAAAAAGTGGTATTTTGGCCATCATCTTGTAAGTAGTCTCAGATTGAAAGAGCCTTTTAATGATCTAAATAGTAACAATACTACTGTACTTTACTTCATTTCTTTTTCTTTCTTTTTTCTTTGGCTTGGCTTCGCAGACGAAGATTTATGGAGGGGGTAAAAAGTCCACGTCAGCCGCAGGCTTATAGAATTATATTATGCATTCATAATTAATATGTTGAAATTTATTATTGTGTTTATATTCCCTGCATTTATGTTAAATAATGTCAGCACAGAAGAGATCTACCAATATCCAGATAGCAAGGATAAAGGAAATTCTTCAAGGCTATAATTTATGGTATAAATAGTTTTAATAATTTAAATATTGCTTTTATAATTGTCAGGTTTCAGTGTTGTTCTGGGTAGTGTACAAATATTTCAGATTTTTTTTGTATCTGAAATTAGTTTTTTTTAAAGATCATCGGTTTCTATGATTGAGGAGAGAATTGTCACTGACTTTCTTTAAGTAAAATGCTCATTGATGCATCAAAAGTAATAAACAGGAAGTGCTGGCATGCCAATTACTTTAAAATAATGGAATTAACCTTGTGATGCCACAATATCCAATTTATTAGACATTTATATCAAAATTGTAAACTACTCAAAATGAATTAATTCTGAGGAGGACATTTTATAAAATGTTACAAATATAAATACAAAGCTATTCTTTTAAAAATGCATGGAACACTGCTCTTCTTAACACCATGCTAACTGTGGAAGATGGGTAGCACCATGAAGATTTCAATTTCCTCAATTCATTCACACATACCCAAGATCTGGACCCACTGCAATTTGCCTATCATCAATCACTCCACAGACGATGCAATATTGCTGGTTCTTCACTCAGTTCTGGATAACTTCGAAATCAGCTGCTCTTCATCGACTACAGCTCGGCCTTCAATACCATTATTCCCTCAATGCTGGTCAAGAAGCTACAAACTCTAGGTCTCTGTACCTCACTCTGCAACTGGATCCTTGATTTTCTCATCTTACGACCACAGTCAGTAAGAATTGGAAACAATGTCTCCTCCTCACTGATCATCAACACACATTCACCCCAAGGATGTGTGGCCAGACACAATTCCAATGCTATCAACATTTTTGCTAATGACACCACAGTTGAATGGTGCAACGACAACAAACTTGCGCTCAACGTCAGCAAAACCAAGGAGATGATTATGGATTTCAGAAGGAAATCAGGGGAACATACTCCAGTCCTCATCGAGGGCTCAGCAGTGGAGAGGGTCAAGAACTTCTAATTTCTGGGTGTTAACTTCTCCGAGGATCTTGTCCTGGAGCCTCCACATTGATGCAATCACAGAGAAGGCTCACCAGTGGCTATAATTTGTGAGGTGTCTGAGGTATGTCACTGAAGGCTCTTGTAAACTTCTACAGGTGTTTCATGGAGATGATTCTAGTTGGTTCCATCACTGCCTAGTATGGAGGCACTAACTCTCAGAACAAGAATAAACTCCAGAGGTTTGTTAACTCAGCCTGCAGCATCACAGACACCAGATTTCACTCCATCGAGGACATCTACACAAGGTGGTGTCTCAAAAAAAGCAGCCTTGATCCTCAAAGACACCACCCATCCCCCACCCAGGCCATGCCCTCTTCACTCTGCTACCATTGGGGAAAAGGTATAGGAGTCTAAAGATGAGCACTCAGCTACACAAGGACAGCTTCTTCCCTGCTGCCATCAGATTCCTGAATAATCAATGAACTAAAGACTCTGCCTTACTTTTCATGCATTATTATTGAATTATTTTATTTTTTATAGTCATGTTGTGAGATGGTTATAATATGAACGTTTGCCCTGTGATGCTGCCACAAAACACCAAATTTCAAGACTTGTTCATGACAAAAAAATCCTGATTTTGATTACAGTCTTGTGTAATTTAGTACTTTTTTAATATAGCTTTTGACCTATATTCATCAGAAATTCAAAGCCAGTCAAGTTATTTGGCATGCATTTGCAGCTTCAGTACAAATTCTGTTAAATTGTATATTTCTATTCTAATTGAGAAATGACAGTTATGAGAAAAGCACCACTGATTTCGTTTTTATTAAATATAGAATTCCCTAGCTTTAGAACCTGTTGTTAGGAAAACCCCTTGTGTATGCGGCTGAATCACCAATTAAACTAATTATTCAAAGATATCATCCAAAGCCTCCAAACTAAACTGACTTTCGGCTGATAATTCAAAAGCACACTAAAATGTGCATCGTTCTGATCAGCTTACGAAGGCATTAATGGCCCACCGATTCTACCCAAAACTAGCTTAACGGCACTCGGACTGAGACATTAAAATACATGAAGGGCCATTCACAGTAACACATTGTTAATGCATCGTAGCAATCACGCTGGGTCTGTCTAGAGATCGGTTTCCATTCATCAATAACTTCTCAGGCACCCGGCAGTTGATTATCTGTCAAACTGCACAATATCTATCAATATCCATAGGACTCGTATGTCAGCGCTAAGGCACTGGCAAAGTTTTGTTCTGATCCTACCTCATTCTTGAAGCTTCCTTCCCCTTTGAAAATGTTAAATAGTTTGATTTTACTGATAATTTACAGGTGTTAATTAAAAACATACAGAATACAGATGTTGAAGTGGATTAGAAGTGAACCTCCTAGATAGCAATGCATTTGTATGTAAGAAATTATATCTTTTAATTATGATGTTTATGTTAGCCATTTTCCTGTTCTTAAAAAGGGGATATGCAAAATATAAAACATAAGCTTGTAACAATGGTTCAAAGAGATGCCTATCAAATTTGTTTGCAAGAATATGCCTTTAATATTGTACTTAACCTTCGAATGAGATTCTTGATTACTTAAGGTGACTTGGACTACCTGACATTAATATCACTCATTCCCATTAGCATCATTGTAATAAAGGAATTTGTATTGCTCTATGGTTCTTTGCTCATCTTGACACTGGGTTCGAACTATTACAATTGAAGTAGGAGTCCACTAGTCACATTCTGAAAAGTTAAGCACCTCTCATTATTCTTATTTTTGTCCTTACTCTTAGTCAATTTTCTAACAAATCAATAATAAACTGCCATATATTACAATTTTAGCTACATTGTTTTAACAAGAGATTTTTCAAATGTCTTTGGAAAGTTCACATAAATCAGCTATCGACCTCTTATCTAAATGCTTCAATTACTTTGTAAAAAATAATCTGATCATGAGCATCAGGCAAAATTTAATCTATAGAATACCTTACCACTTTTCTCTGATGAGGTGAAAATATTCAAGGTGTTCAGTCACTCTATCCTTAATCATAGGCTCTAGTAATTTCACAACAATGGAAGCTAAACAAGGGGAGCTGTAATTTCTTAGTTTTCTTCCCTCACCTATTTTAAATAGCAGAGTGGTGTGCCCAATTTCCCAATTGAAAGGATTTATTTCAAAATCAAGAAAAGTTTTAACAATTATATTTAAGGCATCTGTGCCTCTTTCACTTATTTAAAGTCCAGGATGGAAATCATCTGGTATCAGGGATTTGCCAACCCTGATCTTGGTACTTTTGTTTCTTCATGACTATTACGGTACTCTTGCTTGAATTGCATGGTGAATGCCTGATTGAATTTAGTATTATCTTAGAACTTCCTGGTAGTGGCATCACCTTCCACTCAGTGATCCCCTCTCCGCTGTCCATAATACATGGATAATACATGGATCCACCCACTCCAAAATCCTGTAGTGAGAACTTTCTTGCAGAAACTTCAGCAAGATCTGCAGAAAACAAAGACTTCCAAGTGTAATTTCCAACATGCTGTGAGACCAGAACAAACTGTGCATAGAATGCTGGAAGTGACTTTGACAAACAGAAACACATGGCTTGACTGGCTATCAAAACAGTCAAAAATCTCAGACAATCCCTAAATATCCCTGTGTGCAGAAATTGTTTATTAAAACAATTACATTACTATAAGTTACTTAATACTTAACCTCATTGCCAATCTTCTCCATTGAAATGACTGAAGCTTCTATTTTTCATGCAGTTTCAAGAGATAAATCTCCTGGTGTAAGTGCTGTAAAACTGCTGGAAGTTCATTGTCATTGATGGGCTCCATGAGAAACCCTGTCACAGAGCACTGTTGGCAAGTTCTAGTGGAGGACTGCCAACATCTGGACTTTTTGCTTTAATACAGGAATCCTAAAATTCCTGAGGCCTATGGTTGGGCAAGGGATAAGAATATTTACAAATTTGCGTACATCAACCAACATGCTTTCCATATCCTCGGAGTAAACAATGATGCAATAAAATCATTCAAGCTATATTTTATGCAATATACCCCTCTCTATGTTTCAAAGATGTACTGGAAGACTCTCTCTTTTTTTCTTTCTCTTTGGCTTGGCTTCGCGGTCGAAGATTTATGGAGGGGTATGTTCATGTCTGCTGCAGGCTCGTTGGTGACTGACAAGTCCAATGCGGGACAGGCAGGCACAGTTGCAGAGGTTGCAAGGGAAAATTGGTTGGTTGGGGTTGGGTGTTGGTCTTTTGTCAGTGAGGTGGGCTCTGCAGTCTTCTTCAAAGGAGGTTGCTGCCCGCCAAACTGTGAGGCGCCAAGATGCACGGTTTGAGGCGATATCAGCCCACTGGTGGTGGTCAATGTGGCAGGCACCAAGAGATTTCTTTAAGCAGTCCTTGTACCTCTTCTTTGGTGCACCTCTGTCTCGGTGGCCAGTGGAGAGCTCACCATAGAACACGATCTTGGGAAGGCGATGGTCCTCCATTCTGGAAGACTGAACAATGATACAAAATACAATCTGTGCAAATTGCTTATGAAGAATTAATTAGAAAGGCATATAACATCCCAAGTGGATAAACAAGAATTCTGCAGATTCTGGTATCTAGAGAAGTTCACAAAAATGATGGAAAAACTCAGCAGGTCAAGCAGCATCCACAGAAAGTTTCAGCCTGGGCCTTTCTTCAAGAGTGCTGAAAATCAGGGAGATGCCCAAGTTAAAGTATAGAGGGGGAGGGGCACAGGCTCAAGTGATAGGCGAGGAAAAAGAAAAGGGAGTTAGGAGGTGAAAGAGAGAGAGGGCAGAGGGCTAAGAGAGAAGGAAAGGAAGGGGCTGTGTAGTTGAAGGAAGGCAGAGAGGGAGGAGGGTAAGAAAGAAAATGGGGTAGGGGTTCATGGAATTTGGAAAAGTTAATATTAATGACCTGTCTATCCATGGTTTCAACTTGGCAGTAGAGGCCAAGGATTTA
Organism: Narcine bancroftii; assembly: GCF_036971445.1. Classification (NCBI taxonomy): domain Eukaryota; kingdom Metazoa; phylum Chordata; class Chondrichthyes; order Torpediniformes; family Narcinidae; genus Narcine; species Narcine bancroftii. The sequence goes on along the minus strand of NC_091470.1, from coordinate 309,708,085 downwards.
CAGGTCATTTTGTGAATGGGGTGTGGAATTGAACTGGTTGGCCATTAGGAGGTTCTTGCTGTTGCAGTGGGCTGTGAGTAGGGGCTCAATGAAACAATCTCTTCATCTGTATCTAGTCTCCCTAATGTAGAAGAGGCAACATCAGGAGCACCAGATGGAGTAAATGCCCTGGCCTCTCTTGTACCCTCAGCCCTCTGTCTCCTCTCCTTCAGATCCCCATCTGCCCTCTCCCCCAATCACTTCTAAACTCCTTTCCTCTTTTTCTTCCTTACTCCTTCCCCTTCCCTATCCCTCACACATTTTTATTCAGGTGCCTGCCAGATTTTTGGTAATCCTGAAAAAGGTCTCAGGCCCAAAACATTAACTATTTTTTTGGATTCCATGGATTCTACACAATCTGGTAAGTTTCTCCAGCACTTTTCACATCCACATTCAGAGTAAACAAGATTGTGAGTCACATATGGCATGTTCCTAACTTGGTACCTCTATTGTATTACCATTATTTAAAATTCTCTATTTCCTCATTTTATAAAATGTTGATTTTGTTATCTGCAAGTCTCTCTGCATGCGACTTTTCTGTAGCTCAATACATTTTCTTTTTACCTCCACCAGCATTGGGTCTGTGCTAGTTTTGACATTACTTCATATTTCCATTTTATTGTGACCTTAACCCATTTGATCTTTAGATGATGTTTTATTTGCAAATGGAGCTATTGCTCTGAGTTTAAACCATTTCTGAAACCCATAAAATTTTATTTGTTCATTCCCAATGTCCTCTATTTCTCTTAACTATTATTAAGTTTAGACAATTTACTTTTGGCCATCTCATTGTATTGAAGCCAGCTTTATTTAAATCCAGAATCTCAGTAACTACTTTACATTATTTTCCTTTTGAAAATTGTATTAAACTCAATCATCTTACGATCACTATAAGATAAATGTTCACGCTCAATTGGTTTGTTAATTAAATCTGTCGTATTCCTTGTTATTAAAACTAATATCTCCTTCTCCTCATTTGTTCTGAGACATATTGTGGTAGTAAATATGTTGAACACACACTTGAAACTTACCACATTATCCCAATTGATATGAAAGTTAAATTCCTCCTTTTAAACAATTCTATTATTATGACATGCTGAGTCTATTTCTGCATCAATATCTACACTTCGCAGTTGTTAGCCAGAAAGCTGCTCCCACTATAAAAATCTGTTTCTATTCTTTTCTACAAGTCTTTCCTTTTTGTTTATGTTCTTGTTATATTATTGAATTGTTTTGTAAAGACTACCAAGTTATACCCTTCAAGTTACACCTGCAATCCTTCAACATATTCCTTATTTCCAGTGCTTTTATTTTTATCAAAAATTTTCACTTGGGTCGCACTTTTTGACCTACCCTTGCTCAAATGTTTCATGCATACATTTCATTATACACTTCTCATTTAATTACGTTTCATATTTTAAAATTCCTTTTGCATACTGCACCTAACAATACCTTGTGTGTCTTTTCATTTATTTGAAAATGAATTTTATATTACAATATTTTCCAAGTACTCCTAATTCTATTTTTTTAAAGAACTAATGGACACCTTGTGTATAGTTTGAGAGGACAGTTCTCAACCCCAAAAGTTGGATTATTTCATGAGTAGTGCCTATCAAGACTGGAACCACTGCAAAACTGTATCTCACAGAAACACACAATTTACTTTTGCATCTTAGCAAAATTTCTTATGAAATCTAACATAATTAAAACACCACTGCTTCACCCATTTATCTGACTAATTTTCCTATTTCTACACAAATCTGCAGAGGTTGAGAAATAATCCAGAAATCATAATCATTTAGGAGGTGACATGATTTAAATGAGTTTTTTTTTCTTTTTAAAATATTTTTATTGATTTTAATCAAGCACTAAAACCAAAAAAAATGTGCAATTCAATAAGATGATATAGATAGTTACACAAACTTAATAAGGCATTCAGTATGACATATCTTTGGCTTGGCTTCGCGGACGAAGATTTATGGAGGGGGTAAATGTCCACGTCAGCTGCAGGCACGTTTGTGGCTGACAAGTCCGATGCGGGACAGGCAGACACGGTTGCAGCGGTTGCAGGGGAAAATTGGTTGGTTGGGGTTGGATGTTGGGTTTTTCCTCCTTTGCCTTTTGTCAGTGAGGTGGGCTCTGCGGTCTTCTTCAAAGGAGGTTGCTGCCCGCCAAACTGTGAGGCGCCAAGATGCACGGTTTGAGGCGATATCAGCCCACTGGTGGTGGTCAATGTGCCATAATTCATATTCTAAATGATATATATATATTTTTTTGGAAAAACTCTAACACAGAAAATAAAAAGGTAAAATAAAAAGGTAAAATATCAAAACCCTTGTCTAACCATTTATGAAGATTCTATATATTAGTATTAAAAGAAAAACAAAGGTAGAAAAAATAGAAAGAATCTAGAAAAGATAGAAGTCATAACTTTTGAAATCTTATAACAGAATTATTATTTGAATCACAAATCTTCTCCATATTCAAACAGGACATGATGTCACACAACCAATGATCATGATTAGGTGGGGTAGCATTACCTTCCATTTAAGTAAAATCGCATGTCAAAAGAGAGGCAAAGGAAATAGCACGACTCTGAACCAGAGACAAAGAAGAATCATTCCCTCCCATTGTATCAAAGAGGGCCACCAAAGGATTCAGTATCAAATCTACATTAAAAATTTCTACAAAACATGGAAAACCTCTCTCCAGTATTTTTATAGACTAGGACGAGTCGAGAACATATGAAGTAATGACACTTCTCTGCCCTTACACCTGTTACACCAGGGGTCACATCAGAATAAAAGCAAGACAATTTAGCCTTAGACAAATGTGCTGTGTGTACCAATTTAAATTGTAATAAACAATGGCAAGGACATAACGAAAAGCTATTAACCAACTTAAGAATTGTGTCCCAATCCACATCTGAAATAGTCAAATTTAAATCTTGTTCCAAAACATTTTTGATTTTAACTAATGAAGTCTGATTTATATATAACAAGTTCTCATAAATAATAGATATTAAACTGTTGCAAGAAGGCATTAAGCTAAAATAACTCATCTACAAAATTTGATTCAGACTCTCTTGGAAAATCAAATAATTGTTATTCAAGAAAATGCTGGACTTATTGACGGAATTATGGAAAATATCCATCAATGAACAGATCCTTAAAGCTTTGATGACCCTCTCTAAACCATCTCTGAGAAATAGCATTTGTAAAAAAGGTTGAAAAAAGTGATTGGATATGATAGGGCTTGAGAGATAAAAATTTATGAAATGCAAAATATTTTCTAAACTGTGCCCAAATTCCCATAGAATATTTAACAATGGGATTACCTATTAACTTAGTTTAAAATGGAAGTGAAGACCCAAGAAGTGCTGAATAAGAATTTTTTTTGGGGGGGGGGGCGGGAAATTCAGCTCCATTGATACTCATCATTGGCGGTCAAAATGATTACGAAAGAAGGACCAAAACACAATACTTTGTATATTGACTGCCCAATAGTAAAATCTAAAGTTAGGTAGAGCCATTCCACCATCTCTCTTAGGTCTCTACAGAAGAAATATATTAAGGCGAGGATTCTTATCCTTTCATATGTAAGACAATATGCCTTAGTCAAATAAATTACGATATAGGAACAAAAATTGGAACAGATTGAAAAAGATATAAAAATTTAGGCAAAATATTCATTTTAAAAGAATTCATACAGCCAACTAGAGATATAAATAAAGGTGACCATTGGACAAGGGAATGTTTCACTTGTTTAAGCATAGCAATATAATTCTCCTTATAAAGATATTTTCTTTATAATTGTAAAGAAATTGTAGGGAATCTGATTTTTAACAACCTTGAAAAGAGAACCACCGCACACTGCTGCAGAAAAATGCAATGGTAGAAGTTCACTTTTATGAACATTCAATTTATATCCTGAAAATTGACTAAATTGTGAAAGCAATGACATCATATGGGGGGAAACAGTGGTGACTGGATTCTTAATGTAAAATAAGAGATTGTCTGCATAAAGAGAAACCTTATGTTCAATTCCTTTTATCCATATCCCAAAGATATCCCTGCACTCACAAAATGCAATTGCCAAAGGTTCAGATGCCAGAACAAATAATAAAGAGCTTAATAGGCATCCTTGATGAGTGCCACGTTGCAGATTGAAAGGCTGAGATTGTTGTAAATTAATAAGAATTGTGGTGGATGGCCATGAGTACAATAATTTAACCCATGAAATGAAATCAGAACCAAAATTAATTTTTTCATGGGTTGTAAACAGATGTCCATTCTATATGATCAAAAGCTTTTGCAGCATCCAATGAAAGAACACACTCAGGAGTTTTCCTGGAAGGCAAATATACAATATTTATTAAACAATGATTATCAAAATAGGAATATAAGTTTTTAATAAACCCCATTTGATCTTCAGAAATAACTGGTGGTAAAAATGCTTTCCATCCTATTGGCTAAAATTTTGGCATCAATATTCAATAAGGGCAATGGTCTATAAGAGGAATATTTATTTGTGCCTTTTTAATATTTTTTTCCATATACATAGTAAACTTCAGTATCAAAGTATATATACATATATGTTAGCTTTTCCAATTCCAATGGAATTGCCTAACATGATAATTTAATAACTTAAATAATTTTTTTAGATAGTCCAATAGGCAATGATTGAAAAAGATACGGTAATCTTGGCATCATGCTCATACAATTTACTCTTCCCAATAATTTAAAAATCTTTCAATTTCTGTAAATCTTTCTCTATTTTTTTTTTAAGAGGAATGCAAATAAATGTATACAAGTTCTGTAAATTATTATCCATCATTGTTCTTAAGAATTTGATTCCATCTATCTTCCATTTAAATCTGCTACCTTTTTGATACATTTCATAATCAATTTTTTCTCACTCTTCTCCATATTTATTTTATAACCTAATACTTTTCCATATTTTTCTTATATTGTTTGTAATTTTATCAAAGATTCAGCCAGGTCAGACATATATAATAGCACATCAGCAGCAAATAAACTAATTTTATGTTCTTCCTGTACAATGTTTAAGCCCTTAATATCCGGATCTAATTTTATAATGTTACGAGCCTAAAGGACCTCAAAACCCAGCAGCATTAGACATTCACCAAGACAAGTGGCTTTCAAAACAAAAGTTATTTTTAATCAACTTCAAAATAGAATCAAACTTTAACTAAACTCTATACTTATACTATATACTAACCCAAATTACCCCCTTCTAATTCTAAGCGCACATGTATGTAATGTGTGTGTGTGTAAATTCAAGAAAAGTTCTTTGGTTCACAGTTCAATCTTACTTCTCCTTCTTCCAAGTTCTCTGGTTGCAGGCAATCATCGTACTGCGCACAGAATTTAACATGTATGAAGTTCACCAGGCTTGGTGCTTGAAAGGTAAATGTTTACCGCTCAGGAAGGTTCTTGTAGGGTTTGCAGAGAGAGATATTTATTGCTCCAGGATTTCCACAACTGAGGTACCACCACTAGTCACCTCAGGGTCTTGCTGATTAAACTTGCCCCATTAGGGTAACCTCTTTCTTCAAGCTACCACAGAGTTCCATTCCTTCCTCTATTTCAAGAGAAACATCAGACAGAGAACACTTCCAGCCATCTACTGCTCTGGAACTTGATTTCATCAGTTTCAACAATTTTCCCTGGTTGCACTTTTCAGTTACTTGTCAATGTCCCACACACGGACTGACTGAATGAGCTGTTAACTCAACTCTCTCTTTTCCAACTGAAACCCCAAAAAGAGCATGTGACTCATGTCTTGCAAAACCCCCACCTTCTCCAACAAACAACAGGAGCTCTTTCTTCTTCTCGCTTTGTTATCTTAGGTAAACAATCCAGTATTGACCTTTCTATGAGCACTTTGCAGAAAGGTTACTGATAGATAGCATGACTCCAGCAAGACAATAGTCAAGCATTTTATGACATCAGTTCAATTAACACCTACTTGTGAAAGGTGCTTACATTCTCCAGAGATCTTGCAATGTGAATTATTCAGTTTTTCAAATAAGATCTGTTTTAAAATGTGTGTATGTATGTGACCTACTCTAAATCTTATAAATTCTCCCCAAATATTAATATTGTTACAATAATCTCCTCCAGCAGTTCAATCGCAAGGATAAAAAGTGCTGGGGACAGAGGACACCCCTATCTATTTGATCTACTTAAAGGAAAAACCACTGACATTTGATTATTAGCGATGATCTTGACATGTGGTTTATGATAGTTTTTATCCAATTTATAAATTTTATGCCTATACCAATTTTTTACAATATTTTAAATAAAAACATTCTAAACAGTCAAATACTATTTCTGTATCGAGGGAAACTGTTATTCTTCGATTCAACTTTGATTTTTCCCATATGTATTTTAATAAAAAAATAGTCTACCCAGACTATTTGAAGAATGTCTTCCTTTAACAAATCCTACTTGATTTTGGTAGATATTGTCTCAATTTATTAGCTAGCGCCTTTGTCAATATTTTATAATCAGCATTCACCAGTGATATGGGTCTATATGATGAAGTATTTAATGCATCTCTACTTTCCTTTGCTAACACTCTAATTATAGCAGTTGAGAAAGATTCCAGGAGGGTCCAGTGCATCCACCATAAGAGGCATTAATAAATCTTTAAATTGCCTATAGAACTTAGGAGGAAACACATTCTTCCCCCGAAAATTTGTTAGCTTGTAAAGTTCCAAATGCTCTCTCAATTTCTTCTCTTCAGAAAGGGACATTTAAATCAACCCGTTATATCTTCTAATTTTGGAAGTTTAATATTTGTTAAAAATTCATCCATCTCATTTTCATCTCCTAATAATCTGATTTGTATAGTGTAATGTAGATAAATATTGGGAGAATTTGATAAAATTAGAGAAGGTTACATACATACAAACATTTTAAAACAGATCTTATTTGAAATACTGAAGAATTCATATTTAGTGGACTTTACAGAAACTATGGAGAATGCTATGCACATTTCACAAGTAGGTGCTAATTGAAATGATGTCATCAAATGAATTGACTGGAGACAGGCCATCTGTGTTGAACATTTTTCAAGGCTTCTGACCTTTCTGCAAAGTGCACAGAAAGGTCATTCCTGAGAAATTTGTTTACCTAAAACAACAGATGGGAGCAGAAGGCTAACTCCTATTTTTTGCTGGAGAAGGTCATGAGTTTTGCATGTGAGAGAGTCACATGTGCTTTCTTGCAGTTGATGAAGAGAGAGAGAGAAGGGTGAAACAATTTCTCTCAGCCTGTGTGTGTGTGTGTGTGTGTGTGTGTGTGTGTGTGTGTGTGTGTGTGTGTGTGTGTGTGTGAGAGAGACACTGAGTCACAGCTGAAGCAAGCAAGAAAAGCTTGTTGGAACTGAAGCAGAAAGTTCTTGAGCAGCGGATGGCGGAAGAGCTATCTATCCGATGTTTCTCTTGGATTAAGTTGAACATAAAGAAACTCTGTGCTAGCATGAAATAAATAGGTTATCATTTGGAGAACCCTAATGGGGAAAGTTTCATCACCAAGACATTGAGGTGTCTAATGGTGATACCTCAGTTGTGGAAATCCTGGAACAACAAATCTCTCTGCAAACCTCCAAAGAACCTTCCTGAGCAGTAAATAGTTACCTTTCGACCACCAAAGCCTGGTAAACTTTATACATGTTAAATTCTGTGCACAGTATAAGAATTGCTTGCAACCAGTGAACTTGGAAGAATGCGAAGTGAGATTGAACTGTGAACCAAAGAACTTTTCTTAAATTTACACACATATCATACACGTGCACTTAGAATTAGAAGGGGGTTAAGGTTAGTTAAATTAATAGAGATAAGTTAAAGTTTGATTCTGTTTTCATATTTAAAGATAATTAAAAACAATTTTTGTTTAAGTAACTACTTGTCTTGGTGAAGATATATATTGCTGCTGAGTTTTGGGATCCTTTGGGCTCATAACAATAGCTTCATAAAATATTGTCTCTAAAATATTAATTATTCTTTTTGATTATATGTTATATCAGCCTCTGTTTTTATTGCATTTACCATCCTCGATGACTTCTCTGCCTTTATCTGTCGAGATAAAACTTTGTGCCCATTCTCCTAATTCTCAATATTATTTATTTCATTTTTAATATATATTTTTTCCCATTCTATATTTGGAATGTCCTATATCTCAATTTTTTATTCTCCAATTATCTATATTTCTCTTGTAACCCCGTTCTTTGATATTCTTTTTTCCAGTTTCGTTATATCTTTCTCTAAAGCAACAAACTCTGTAGCATGTTCTTTTTGTATAAGAAATAATTTGTCCTCTTAAGTAAGCTTTCTTTTCAACAGTGTGGCATTGAGACACCATCTACACACTTTTTTTTCCCCATTACTGCAATAGTTAAAGTTAATGGCAAATGATCGGATAAAAGTCTCATCAGATATTCAATTTTTACCACTTTTTTCTTTTTAAAACTATTTTTATTGAGTTTAACATAACAATCCATATACAGATATTAATAAAGCAAGAGAAAATAACATCTACATTAAAAATTCAAGTAAATGTACAATATGACAAATTTTAAATTACATCCTTTATTATTAAATATGATTGTCTATTAAAAAGTATAAATCAGTTAAATTCTATAATAACAAATCATATTATATTTAATAAAATCTTTAAAAAAGAATATTATCCAAGATAATAATAATTAAACCCCATAAATCCACTTATCTATGTCGGCAATTTTAGGTTCCCCTTTAACCTTTTCATTTCCTAAATTGACACATAATCCAATGATGAGAATAAGATTGAGATTCTGGGCTCAATTTAGGAAATTTTTTGGTTATAGTAATTTTACTCTGGGTATTTATAGTATAGATAACCATTCATCCCCACCTTCAGTAATAGATGAAGGCTTTAAGGAATGGTACAGATTTGATATTACAATTTTTAAAGATTCATTTATTCAAAATAACTACTTCTTTTGTACAATTATCAGTTAAATTTAAGCTTTATAATAGAGCAGTAAACGTTTTAACTGGGTAGACATTAAAAACAAATCAATCCTTGTATGTGAATCATGTACCCCTGAGTTGAATGAATAGTCTCTTTCTATAGGGTTAAGCTACTTCCATATATTAATCAAATTTAAATATTCATAAATGATAGTGTTGTTTTTGCAGCTTTTGCCCTTGTTACTGTTCTGTCTGATTTATCCAGTATTGGATCCAGATAGAAATTAAAGTCTCCTCCTACCAGCATATTTTGTCTTTCCTCCACTGTTTTTGAAAATATATCCTTCATAAAGGCTTCATCATCATAATTTGGTGCATAGATATTCATAAAAGTCTGTGAATCTGCAATGTGCCATTACAAATCTTCCAGCTTGGTCAGTCAGTGTCTCTTCTATTATTATTGATATATTCTCATTAATTAAAATCACCAATCCTCTTGCTTTTGAACCAAATGAAGATGATATTACTTATCCACCCTTAGTAAGATGTGTTCTGTAGAAATACTACATCTGCCTTTAATTTTTTTAGGTGTGCCAAGACCTGCTGCTTCTTCGCTATTCTGTTTATCCCGCTAACATCAAGACTAATACATTTTAGCATTCTATACATACTGATTTTTTTTAAAACACATATTGTTTAACAATAAAACCTTTTTTGATTGTTTAAAAATAATAGTGATCTTTCCCCTTTAAAAAACACATACAATGTCCCAGTCCTGCTGGTTATGTGAACAAGAAACCTCGAAAACTGCAATAAAATCCCACAGAATCCTGAGGGGAATAAGCACCATCTTTTATAAATACTTTTGTGCTATTCTCCACCCTGCTATGACTTTTCCTAAGTTTTTGCTCTTTTCTGAGCTCTCCGTGAACATCTCAATAAAATTTATTTTTCAGCAATAAATACAAGACAGTTTAAAAAATACACCTTTTACTTTGTCTCATTGTAAACGTTCTTCACAGACTTCTTTAGCCACCTTAGTCTTTTCATAAATCTCGCAGGAAGTCCGCCTCATTCTTAATCCTGAAAAAATGCCAATTACCTTCTGCTACTTCGACCCTTAGAGTCACGGGGTATATCATTGAATATTTCAAGTTTTTGGAACATAATTGTCGTTTTACATCATCAACTCTTCCTTTGCTTAATCAAAAATCTTAATAAAAGCACTTTTTCAAGGTAAATCTCACGTGGTCAATTATTTTTCTTAGAGTATTCATATGCTGCTCCCAGAATTGTCTCCGATTTCTGGTAACTCAAAAGTCTTACCAGGGCGGGTCATGGCCGCTGAATGCCAGCTCTTCTTAGTCCAAGGGTCTGGTTAGTTCGTTCAATGTGTAATTTTTTTTCTTCCAGCACTCGCAGGGTCCATGTTTCAAAGAAATTCACAATATCTCTTCCCTCGATTCCTTCTTTCAGTCCAATAATTCAAACATTATTCCATCTGCTAAAATTCTCCACATGGTCTATCTTGTCCAGCAGACCTGATCTGTCTGACTCCCATTTCTTCGCATCTTTTTCCAAAGAATTTTTAGCTTATCTTGTGTTTTTAATCACATCTATTTCTGCTTGGTTCATTCTTTCCATCAAGTCTTCAATGATTTCTTTAATTTTAATCATTCTTTCAGTCATGTCTCTCATTACATTTTCGACTCCAGCAAATCGATTGTTGAAGTTTTCCATTTTTTCCAGGATAATATTTAGTTCTTGTCATGATTCCCCAGCTCTGCTGGGTCAATCAGACCTGAGGCCACTCTTACGATGCTCCTTTTTGGGCTTTCTGGCTGAGTAGAAACATTCTCAATTTTTGTTCTTGGCTGCCTTGTTTCTTAATACTTATTTTGTCCATTTTTTAGTGAAAATCTTAACTTTAAGATTTCAACCATTTTTTGATACTCTTCCCAGATAGTTCAATCAAAATATGGCTGTATAAATACTTCATGTGGCCACCCCCCCCCCCCCCCCCCAATATGGTTGAGTCTTTACCTTTATTTGTAATTAAAAATATGCAAGCCTCATTAAATTAATCTGGAAGTTTGCCCTGTTTAAATGAATTTGATAAGGTGTGAAAAATTGAGAAAATAATTTTAAAAATTCTAAAGGGAACCCATTGGGTCCATGGGCATTACCAGATTGTAATAAGGAATTAACAACCATTATTTCCTTTTGCAAAATAGATTCATCCAGTCTAATTTGACTATCTGAAGAAATCTTGGGGGTATTCAATCTGTCTAAGAAATTTTCCATCTAATCATCATCATTCATAAATTCCGAAGAGTATAGTTTGGAATACAATATTTTAAATGTATCATTTATCTCCAAATGATCTGAAATCATTATATTATTATCTTTACAAATCTTTATAATGTGACATTTAGCACAAAATCCTCTCAGTTTGTTGACCATAAATGTAAAACTGACTTTTAAATTTCAAAAGTTGGCATTCAGCTGTATATGTTGAGAGAAGATCAAATTTAGTTTCAAGTTCAATCCATTTTTTGTTTGAACATATTGTTAATCAAATTGTTTAATTATCTCAGATCTTTCTTTATTAATCTTCCTTTTTTATTAACAGTAGGTGAAATGCTTTTCCCCCAAAGAAAAGCCATCAAGTTATCCCATATAACTAGAGGTCTCTAAAGAGATATTAGTATAAAAAAGAAAACTATCTTCTTCCATAAATTTAACAAAGTCCTTATGTGATAATAATGCTGAATTAAAATGCAAATGTATTTTATCTTAAGGAAAATTAGGAAGATCTACTGACATTGTAACAGGGGTGTGGTCAGATATGATAAAACTTTGGTATTCAAAAGAATGAATTAATTAAATTAAATTACTATAAAAAAATAATCAATATGTGAGTAAGTGTGATGAATTTTGGAAAAAAAGAATACTCACTATTAGTAGGATAAAAGAAACATCAAACATCTGAAATAACATAGCTTGATAGAAAATAATGTATTAAAAAGGCAGATTTGTTTAATGTAGCCAGGTTTGAAGATGAATGATCTAGAATAGGATCCAACCAGCAGTTGAAATCCCCCTCTAGAATAAGCAAGTTTAAACTTAAATCGAGCAAGGAAGTAAAAAGGTTTTCAAAAAACCCAGATTATCAACATTATACCCTTCTACATTTAGCTTGATAAGAATGTTATTGTTGCCTTTCCCACCATGACATCAGGTGTGAAACATCACTGCCATACATCTCCTGTAAAAGTATAAATCAGTTTTAAGTTGTTTTAAATGTGAAGCCACCTTCCTTCACTTTACTGCATGATTTAAGCCTTTCACATTCCAACTCAGGAAATTAGTAGGATTAGCTATGATCACTCAATTAAAGAAAGTATACACTAACAGTGAAACTAATTTCAGAAATTCCAATGTGCATATGCAAAACAGAGTTTGTGCAGCAACCCAATGACCTCCAGCCTGCAAATGGACTTATTAAACCATAGAGTACAACTCCATAAGAAGGAACCAGAAAGATTCAAACAATAAAACACCATGGCAATGCAAAACTCCCATTATCCCACCCCATTCTTCACCACTCCCACCCTCTATGGCTGACAGAAGGACCAACAACGTGATAATTAATTCTTAAAACCCACCATCTTCCAGTATAGATTAGATGTTCTCACAGGTATTTATTAAAAAAACAAAAAATCCAGGTTTAGTCTAAATACAGTAAACATTGAAAAAAAATTAGACTTCTTGTGAAGTTATTTTGTAAAAAAAGTTACAGCATATATAATAATTTTTTTATCCTGATTTGTTAGCATAAACCTAACTGTTAATACAATTAAAGTGTGTTGCATTCTTTTCCTTCAATCATTCCAAATTAAATCAACTCACAATAACAATGCTTTCTCTGTAAAAGCTTTAAAACATATTAAAATTCAATCATCAGTTCAAAATAGTCATTCAATAGTAAAAAAAAAGAAAATATCATTCAGGAGTTGGAGCAGGAAGGTTACGAATAAACTCCCAAGGATCTTCCTCTGAATCAAACCATTTCTTGCTCCCATGGTGAAGAGAGATACAGAAACATGCTGGTAATAGCAGTGAAGGCTTCTATCCATGCTGATGTAGCTCTCACACAACTTCCCTGTAAATGATCTCCCGATTCATTACTTCAGGAGAGTAATCTTCCACAATTCTATATTTTTTGCCTTGCTACTGCAGGGTATCTTTACAACGGGCTTCACAAATCAGCAGTTTCTTCATTTGATAAGGATATGGGCATATAACCAGTGAATGTGGTTTTTACCCCAAATTAGGCTTCGGCAATAATGAATGGTGTGCTCTATCAAGCTCCAGAGGTGTCAGAAATAACTCATCTCTAAACACAGTTGTCAACAATTTAGTAAGTATACCAGTCTCAGTATCTTCAGCCAAGCCGACAATGTACAGGTTCTGTCGCCCGCTTCGATTTTCAAAATCAATAACTCTCATCGTTAGTCTCTTGTTATTGTCTTCCAGGTGGCAGACCCGGACATTCAATTTCATTAAAGTAGATTCTGTTAAGGTCAAACGCCTATCTTTTTCCTTCTGTAGAAAGACAGACTTGTGCAAATCGATTTTCCAGTGGCAAAAGCCATTCATCTAGATGTTTAAATCCTGTATCAATAGATTCATTAATTTGTTCAAATACGTTGGAGAAGCCCTCAATAGTTGAATTTGCTAGTGGAATAGGTGGAGTTTCTTATTCCTTTCCTTTTTTTCCCCCACTTTAAGCAATCTTTCCAGCTCTTGTATCCATTTCAAATATAGAACATGCAATTCAACACCACTTCAAAAGGTTTTAAGAAAAGTAAACAAGGGAAAAAGTATACTGAAGTTATGGAGCTGTGATAAGGACATCTACTCCATATCACACCCTAACTGGAAGTTCAATGTAAGTTTTTTCAAAGCAAATATTTCAATATTAGATTTTTCATATGAATTTAATTATTTAAATTTAATTCTAAACCCATTCTCTCATTACTCCCTGCAATTTTTAATGCACCATCCAGTCAAATTCTAATCTCCTCTGAATCTCTTCAACTAATAAGATTAAATTCTTCATTGGGTCACAGGAGGGATGTGCCTGTCAAGGTTTTGACACATCATTATCCTTTCAAACTAGTTTGAAATGTTTTTCGCTCTGGAATAAGGTTGGGAACACACCATGTATGTCTCACAATCCTTTTTACTATGCATGTTATTTGTTTTTTCCTGTTTAATTCTAATTAAGTAATTCATTTTGTATCATTGACCAGTCTTCCAATGCATCTCTCAAACAAGGAGAGGTATAGACTGTACTTACCTTACACATTATATGCCAATACTGTATTAAAAAGTTACTTCAAATATCCAGCAGTTAATAAATAATGACATTGAATGAAAAATATAATAATATATACATCCCTGGATAAACTATAGGACTAGATCAGCAATGTGAAGGTAACAGAAAACACAAATTTTAATGGTTATCTGAATTAAGGAGGAATAAAAGATAAGCACAAACTTAATTTGATTTCCAGTGTTCCTTTCAATAACAATATCACCAATTCTGTACAAATTGTACTTCAACTCCTGCACTCCATTAATATCTAAGGGGGAATTAGCTGAAATGGTCGAGCCTGCATTCTCTGTTGTATTTTGGGCAGTAAAGCTGTTACAGTGACAGCAACCTGGGTTCAAATCCCTTGCTGCCTGCAAAGAGTTTGTATGTACTCCCTGTGGTTGCGTGTGTTTCCTCATAGAGCTCAATTTTGTCCCAACTTTCAAAATGTATTGGGTTTTTAGGTAATTTGGGCTGCCTGGCCTGATAGGCCAAAAAGGTCTCTTACCATACTGTATGTATAAATTTAAATTTAACTGTATCAAAATGGTTAAATTAAATTAACACTGCACAACAACATTTTTTCAAAAGGTTTGCTTCTTGAAAAGAAAATTGGGGATTATGATAGATAACTTCAAACTGACACAAAGATAATTTCAGATTTGCTGTATCATGTAGGAATTCAGAGAAACATTAAAATGACTTTTATTGAAATTAGCATGTTTAATCACATAATTATTCTGACACATTTCATTAGTTCACCTGACCTAATAGTGTTTTGCTGCTAATTTTCATTTGTACTCAGCATCTGATGCCTCTCATGTCAGTGTCCAACAATAGTCAGCCAACACTGATGACTTCCAGTTGCCCTGATACCATTTTTCCATGGTCACAATGTCCTGATGAAATCTTTTACCATGTTCATCATTAACTGCACAAAGATCAGCAGGGAAGAAGTCCAAATGCAAGTGCAAAAAATGAATTTTCAATGACATATGGCACTATGGTTTTGTATTCTTGAAGTAGACAAATAAACTCACCAAAAAAATCACAAAAATAAGTAATATCTAAAAAAAGGTAAACGATGCAAGATTTTAAGCAATTTTTGTGATTATAAACCCAAGATCCATAAAATACACCCAAAAGTGTTCAGGAAGCAAAATCTTCATTATTCAGCGTAATCCATGGCTTGGACCAAACAGCTGAGTTTCAATATATATATATATATATATATATATATATATATTTATTATTTATATAGTCTATACTATATTTGCAGTAAGTAACGTTTTTTTTAAATTATTTTACCTTCTCCTCCACAACCAGCCTCAA
This sequence comes from Narcine bancroftii, assembly GCF_036971445.1. Taxonomy (NCBI): domain Eukaryota; kingdom Metazoa; phylum Chordata; class Chondrichthyes; order Torpediniformes; family Narcinidae; genus Narcine; species Narcine bancroftii. Next base: position 309,692,351 of record NC_091470.1, on the reverse strand, counting down.
CATATGGATTCTAAATATGGTCCACCATTTTTCATCATACTTGGTGATGTTATATAGATTTATTACCTCTGTGTGCTGATAGGCAGTCTATGATTCAGAATCAGGATTCATTGTCATGAACAAGTCATGAAATTCAATGTTTTGTGGCAGTATCATAGTGAAAACATATTATAACCATCTTATGACCCTACTATAAAAAAAATTTAAAAATAATAATAACAGTCCACAAAAAGTAAGGCAGTGTCTGGTTCATTGATTATTCAGGAATCTGATGGCAGTGGGGAAGAAGCTGTCCTTGTGCCACTGGGTGCGTTTTTAGGCTCCTGTACCTTTTCCTTAATGGTAGCAGAGTGAAGAAGGCAATGGCCTGGGTGGTGTGGATCATTGAGGATAGAGACTGCTTTTTTAAAATACGACCTCATGTAGATATCCTCGATAGAGTGGTTTGCTACCTGTGATGTCGCAGGCTGAGTTAACAACCACTGGAATTTATTCTTGTCCTCAAAGCTGGCATCTCCACACCAGGCATTAATGCAACCAGTCAGAATGCTCTTCACTGTACACCTGTAGAAGTTTACAAGAGTCTTTGGTGATATACCGAATTTCCTCAGACACCTCACAAAGTATAGCCACTGGCGAGTCTTCTTTGTGATTGCATCAATGTGGAGGTTCCAGGACAGTTCCTCAGAGATGTTGACATCCAGGAATTTGAAGTTCTTGACCCTCTCCATTACTGAGCCCTCGATGAGGAATGGGTTATGTTCCCAGCAAAAAAAGATCCAGTGAAGAAAGAATGGTGATATATTTCTTAATCAGGATAGTGTTTAATCTGCAGGAGTACTTACAGAAGGTAGCTTTTACTCCTTTTCCTTTGTCATTCTAGATGGTAGATGTTGTGAGTTTGGTATGTGCTGTTGAAAAAGCCACAGGAAGTTACTGCAATACACTACATTATTAGTATGTACTGGAGATTCATTTTGCACCACTGACATGTGATTTGTAGAAGAGCAGATAGAATGGCAACAAAGTTGTTTTTTTCCCTACAAGGCATTGCTTATCTTATTGAAATATGGGGATTTAGGAGTTGTAGAGCTCGTCGAAAGAATCAAAGACTTGTTGATCCAAACCAAGGCTTTTAATAGCAAAACTCAGGAGCTCTTCACAGGTGGTCGACCAGTCCGGAATGATCCGACCTGGCTAGGGACACAACCCTTTAAGGCTCAGACAGTAGGCGTGGCTAAGCTCTCAGCCACTCGCTGTAAGCACAGTCTAGATACTGTAACTATATACAGTATATTCATTGGTGATAGATCAGTACTATCACATTCACACCTTCTTGGAGAAATTACCCTGGAAAAAAAAACAAAAAAAATGAGGGAGAGAATGAAAGAAAGGGGTAGGTTAAGGACTGTAGTGGTCAGGGGGTCTGACCATCCGGCGTGACTGCCATGGTGCCGGGATTGGGGTCACTGGAGTGGTATCGCCAGCGGGTTTGTCGGGTGCGACCGCTCCTTCGCTCAATTCCCCAGTGGTGTTGTCAGCAGGGTGGCCTGGGTCGTTGGGGTGCTGTTGGGCCTTCTGTTGTGGGACGGGGCCTGGGGAATAAAGAGTTGGGGAAGGTTGGGTTGGGGGGTTTGCTGGGTCTACCGCGTCCTGAGCTAGGTCCCGCACCGAAACAGTGTCCTCCCGCCCGTCTGGGAACTCAACGTAGGCGTAATGCGGATTCGCGTGGAGTAGAGTCACTCAGTCGAACAAGAGGTCATTCTTTGAGTGCCGGACGTGGAGTCGCAAAAGGACGGGGCCAGGGATGGTGAGCCATGCCGGTACAGTGGTTCCTGATTCGGATTTCCTTGGGAAAAGGAACATCCTTTCGTGGGGGGTGGCATTTGTTGCGGTACATAGGAGGGAGCGGATGGAGTGTAAGGCACTAGTCAGAACCTCCTGCCAGTGAGAGGTAGGGAGACCTTTAGACCGTAGAGCCAGTGTAACCGCTCTCCATATGGTGGCATTCTCCCTCTCGACCTGGTCGTTAACGCCTGGTGGTCCTGCTTAAAGTGATACCACACTCCAGGAGGTACTGTTGCAGCTCTGCGCTCATGAATGAGGACCCCCTATCACTGTGGATGGAATTGGGGTACCCGAAAATGGCGAAAATATTGTGAAGGGCCTGTATCACTGAGGTGGCAGTGGTGTCTGGGCAGGGCACAGCGAACGGGAAGCGCGAGTACTCATCGATGGCCGTAAGGCTGTAGTTATTATGGTTGGTCAATGGTAGGGGCCCCTTAAAGTCTACGCTAAGACGCTCGAAAGGGCGGGTGGCTTTGATAACGTGGGAGTTATCCGGACGGAAGAAGTGGGGCTTGCATTCAGTGCACACCGAACAGGCTCGGGTCATGGAGCGGATCTCCTCGACTGTGTAGGGTAGGTTGCGTGCCTTCACAAAGTGGGCAAACCTAGTGACCCCTGGATGACAGAGCACCTCATGGAGTTTCTGTAGTCTGTCCATCTGTATGCTGGTGCACGTCCCCCTGGAGAGCGCGTCAGGCGGGTTGTTGAGCTTACCAGGCCGGTACAGGATGTCATAGTTAAAGGTGGAGAGTTCGATTCTCCATCTGGCGATTTTGTTGTTTTTTATCTTACCACGCTGGGTGTTGCTGAACATGAAGGAGACTGCGCGTTGATCAGTCAACAGTGTAAAGCACCTCCCAGCGAGGTAATGTCTCCAACAACACACCGCTTCAACTATGGCCTGTGCCTCCTTCTTGATCGAGGAGTGTCTACTCTCTGGACCCTGGAGGGTTCTGGAAAAGAAGGCTACAGGCCAACCGGCCTGGTTCAAGGTGGCAGCCAGGACGAAGTCAGATGCATCGCTCTCGACTTGAAATGGGACAGACTCATCGATCGCGTGCAACGTTGCAGCAGCAATGTCGGATTTGATTCGATCGAAAGACGCTCTGGCTTCGGTCGAGAGGGGAAAGGAGGTGGTCTTGATAAGAGGACGCGCCTTGTCGGCGTAGTGTGGAACCCATTGGGCATAATATGAGAAAAAGCCCAGGCAGCATTTGAGCGTTTTCTGGGTATGGGTGGGGGGGGGTGTAAGTCCATTAGAGGACGCATGCGGTCATGATCTGGCATGACTATCCCGTTCTCCACCACGCAACCTAGAATTGCGAGTCGTGTGGTCCAGAAGACACACTTGTCCAAATTGTAAGTCAGGTTCAGCCGACGGGCAGTTTGAAGAAATTTGTCTAGGTTGGCATCGTGGTCCTGCATGTCATGGCCGCAGATAGTGATATTGTCCAGATACGGGAAGGTAGCGGTTAGCCCGTTCTGGTCCACCATCTGGTCCATTTCCCGCTGGAAGACCGCGACACCATTCGTGACCCCGAATGGTACCCTGAGAAATTGATACAGCCGCCCATTCGCTTCAAAGGCCGTGAATGGTCGGTCCTCACAGCGGATCGGGAGCTGGTGGTAGGCCGAACGTAGGTCAATGATGGAGAATATGCGGTATTGGGTGATCTGGTTCACCACATCCGTGATGCGTGGCAGGAGGTACGCATCCAGGAGCGTGAAGCTGTTAATGGTCTGGCTATAGTCGACCACCATCTGTAGCTTTTCCCCGTTCTTGACAACCACCACCTGGGCTCTCCAGGGACTTGAACTGGGTTCGATGATGCCCTCATCCAGCAATCTACGCACCTCACTCCTAATGAATTGCCTGTTTCGTAAGTATATTGTCGACTTTTGGTGGCCACAGGCTTCCAGCCAGGGGTGAGGTTTGCGAAGAGTGCTCGCGGGGCAATCCGGAGTGTGGAAAGGCCGCAGGATTGGCCCCGGGGCACGGAGGCCGGCTGCTCAGGTGCTTCGGGGGTAGGGCAATGGCAGACCGAGAGGGAGGCGTGGGGTCCTCCAAAGTGTAGGGACACCGTTCGGAACTGACACTGAAAGTCTAATCCCAGCAACACTGGGACGCACAATTGGGGAAGGACGAATAATTTGAAGTGGATGACCGTTACGCCCTGTACTTCCAGCTTGGCGATGCAATACCCCTTTATCCCGGTCGAGTGCGACCTCATCGCTAATGAGATCCTCTGGGTAGTGGGGATAATGTCAAGTCCCCAACGGAGGGCCAGATCTGGCCGGATAAAACTGTCAGTTGACCCACAGTCAAATAAGCAATTGGTGTAGTGTCCATGCACTTTAATCAGTTCCATTGCTTTAGTGAGGGGATGAGAGCATTGCTGGTTTAGTGTTATAGAAGCAGCCACTGATCCAGTTGACAGGGGAGTTCCGCGTGATGACGTCACGGAACGTGATGACGTCATAGACATAGTCAACACTGGAGGAGCAGGTTGGAGGACCTCCCGGAAGTGCTGTTGTGGCGGCGTCGGTGGACGAAAGGTAAGTAGTGGGGTTCGTAGTTGCTCGGAGTTGGCGATGGGTAGATAGTCGGTCGCGGCGGGTCCCCAGTTGGTCGTGGTGGCCGCATCGGCGGCGGCGTGGGCAGCAGCAGACAGGGAGTGGGCAGCAGCAGCGTCAGCCCGGGGGTGGCCGTGGCAGAGGCAGCAGCAGCGGTTGCCACAGTCGAGACCGAGGCCGGGTCGAGTGTTCCGCACGGGGGCGAGAGGCGGGCCAACACCATGGTTGCGAGGGTGGACTGCCCCTTCCGGGTTCGGCATCTCCTTGACGTCAGGCATTGCCGTGCAGGGGAGCCCTCGCTCTCATTGGACGAGAGCTCTGGGGAAGAAGAGTTTGAATGGGATAGTGGCGGTTGGGCTTCACACGAGGCACTGTGTTTGCCGGTGGCCATTTTAGACCTACAGACTGCAGCAAAGTGGCCTTTTTTAAGGCACTTCTGACACCTGGCTTTTCTTGCTGGGCACTGGGACCTGCTGTGCTTGTCCCTCCTGCAGAAATATCATTTTGGGTTCGCAGGGGGCAGTGTAGCAGCAGTCGACAGGCCGTCAGTATCTCGGGGGGTGGTAGGGTAGAAGGGCACTCTACTCACATCATAACGAGGGGTCCAGTCCCTAGAGAACTCGTTGGACTTTAAGGCTGCAACCTCCATTGTGACTGCAATCCGGGCCACGTCCTCTAGTTTTTCTACCCCTTGCTCGAGCAAGCGCAGCCACACTTCGTTTGATCGGAGCCCGGCCTCAAAGGCATCCCGGACGAGGTCGCTAGTGATCTCGGCAGCAGTTTTGTCAACACAGTTACAGTCTTTGCCCAATGCCTTTAATACTTGTAAATATGCCCTGCTGGACTTGCCGGGCTGTTGCTTCCTCGACGCAAGCACGAGCCGGGCATGAACTTTGTTCACCGGTTGATCATACAGTTCTTTCAGTACCTATATGGCTGCGGTGTAAGTGGTCTCATTCTGGATGTTCTCGTAGACTCTCAAGGACACCATAGACAGCAATGCTGTTAGACACTGGTTATCCTCCTCCACCCGAATGAATCTCAGGAAGTTTTCAAAGTTCAGCAGCCAGAACTTAAAGGCTTTGAAGGCTGTAGCTGACTGTGGGTCGATATCAAGTTTTTCTGGCCGAGTCAAACGCTCCATCCCTTTCAAAAAAAATTCTTTTTTCTTTTTGCTAATAAAATTGTAGAGCTCGTCGAAAGAATCAAAGACTTGTTGATCCAAACCAAGGCTTTTATTAGCAAAAGACAGGAGCTCTTCACAGGTGGCCGACAAGTCCCGAATGATCCGACCTGGCTAGGGGCACAACCCTTTAAGGCCCAGACAGTAGGCGTGGCTAAGCTCTCAGCCAATCGCTGTAAGCACAGTCTAGATACTGTAACTATATACACTATAAACATTGGTGATAGATCTGTACTATCACAGGAGTTAAGTCACCCTTTGATGTAAAATATTCCAAAAACTCTATACTCCCCAAAAGATAATTGGCTCATTTCTGTCTTAAATGAATAACATTATTAAATGGCGTATTTGATGGCATATAATACCTCCCTTTTTTTTTTACCCCCCTCCCCAATCACCCTGGGCTTTAAAGAAGGTGACATTTTGGAGTTGCGATTTTGGGCATTGTAGTGGAAGCTTTCCTCCACAAGATGCCGAATGGAGGAAAACGCTCAAGCTACACTATTGCATACAAACTAGAAGTTATGGTGTATGCTAAGAAGCACAGTAATAGAGCAGCAGCTAAAGTTTTTAGAGGTCTGCCTACAGCAAAAATGGTACGTGAATGAAGAAAGCAAGAAAAATGGCTAGAGACTACAAAAAAAAAGGTAAACATAACCTTCATTGTTTAGCCCCATGTTGGCCACAATTTGAGGAGGCGTTAAAGAAAAAACTGGGTGTTAAATGAAAGAGAAGCGGAAAATCTGTTTCTACCAAGAAGATAATACATAGGGACAGGAGCTTAGGAGAAGAACAAAAGCATTAGATTTTACTGGACCAGAAAGTTGGTGTTAACGGTTTGGTTTCTTGGTAAGAAAATGACAATCCATGAAGGTTAAGTGGTGGAATAGACAGAATGAGCATTTTGCTATTATTCTGAACCTGAAGAAATGCCACAGATGAAAGAATATTTTCTTTCATTATTAACAGAAAGTGAACAAATTCTTCAAAGCAACAATAAACCACGTAAGAAAACAGTCTTGAAAAGCAGAGGTTATTTAGAAATATCCAGAATTGAAAATAGTAAGATGTTTGTGAGAGTAACATAATTCATTATTTTTCAGTTATTAGCAAATGTCTCAATCAGTTTCCTTGATCAGTTGCCATAATTTCATTGGAAGCTTGACAGAAAACCTTTTATAAAGATGTTCCACTGAAGATGTAGCAGCTAGCAGAGTGAAAATCTTCACAAGAATCTAAACAACTACAATGCTCCACATAGTACAGGTCTTTCCAAAGATGTTGAAGGTCTGTTCAATGATTCTAATGGCGGGAAACATTTTGAACTTTGAAGATTCACCAATACACACTGATTTTCTGACCTATATTTTGGCTGCAGTCCGTTATGCTAAGTTTTACATTCAATTCATTGGTATACAATCCATACTAAGCATTTGAAATTTCAAGCTGTTAATATTTAAAAACATTGTCTTTGTCCCTGATTTATATTCTCATCAAACAAATAAAATTGAAGCAACATTGCAATGACAAGATATATTCTGCTGCCGTAGAAAATTTATTGTACATTATTGGTTTTCAGATCAACTTTCGCTGGTGAGAATATGCAGAAACTTCTGCTAAAGTTGTGAAAATCATCTCAACTGAAGTGTGTGCTGATCAAACTGAATTTGACAGGTAAAAAGCTCGAATTCCTCATCATTTATGATCATGCATAGATACATTCTTATTGATCCTGAAGCACATAATTTCTTTCTTTGGCTTGGCTTCGTGGACGAAGATTTATGGAGGGGGTAACAAGTCCACGTCAGCTGCAGGCTCGTTTGTGGCTGACAAGTCCGATGCGGGACAGGCAGACACGATTGCAGCGGTTGCAGGGGAAAATTGGTTGGTTGGGGTTGGGTGTTGGGTTTTTCCTCCTTTGCCTTTTGTCAGTGAGGTAGGCTCTGCGGTCTTCTTCAAAGGAGGTTGCTGCCCGCCAAACTGTGAGGCGCCAAGATGCACGGCTTGAGGTGTTATCAGCCCACTGGCGGTGGTCAATGTGGCAGGCACCAAGAGATTTCTTTAGGCAGTCCTTGTACCTTTTCTTTGGTGCACCTCTGTCACGGTGGCCACTGGAGAGCTCGCCATATAACACGATCTTGGGAAGGCGATGGTCCTCCATTCTGGAGACGTGACCCATCCAGCGCAGCTGGATCTTCAGCAGCGTGGACTCGATGCTGTCGACCTCTGCCATCTCGAGTACTTCGACGTTAGGGATGTAAGCGCTCCAATGGATGTTGAGGATGGAGCGGAGACAACGCTGGTGGAAGCGTTCTAGGAGCCATAGGTGGTGCCGGTAGAGGACCCATGATTCGGAGCCGAACAGGAGTGTGGGTATGACAACGGCTCTGTATATGCTTATCTTTGTGAGATTTTTCAGTTGGTTGTTTTTCCAGACTCTTTTGTGTAGTCTTCCAAAGGCGCTATTTGCCTTGGCGAGTCTGTTGTCTATCTCATTGTCGATCCTTGCATCTGATGAAATGGTGCAGCCGAGATAGGTAAACTGGTTGACCGTTTTGAGTTTTGTGTGCCCGATGGAGATGTGGGGGGGCTGGTAATCATGGTGGGGAGCTGGCTGATGGAGGACCTCAGTTTTCTTCAGGCTGACTTCCAGGCCAAACATTTTGGCAGTTTCCGCAAAGCAGGACGTCAAGCGCTGAAGAGCTGGCTCTGAATGGGCAACTAAAGCGGCATCGTCTGCAAAGAGTAGTTCACGCACAAGTTTCTCTTGTGTCTTGGTGTGAGCTTGCAGGCGCCTCAGATTGAAGAGACTGCCATCCGTGCGGTACCGGATGTAAACAGCGTCTTCATTGTTGGGGTCTTTCATGGCTTGGTTCAGCATCATGCTGAAGAAGATTGAAAAGAGGGTTGGTGCCAGAACACAGCCTTGCTTCACGCCATTGTTAATGGAGAAGGGTTCAGAGAGCTCATTGCTGTATCTGACCCGACCTTGTTGGTTTTCGTGCAGTTGGATAATCATGTTGAGGAACTTTGGGGGACATCCGATGCGCTCTAGTATTTGCCAAAGCCCTTTCCTGCTCACGGTGTCGAAGGCTTTGGTGAGGTCAACAAAGGTGATGTAGAGTCCTTTGTTTTGTTCTCTGCATTTTTCTTGGAGCTGTCTGAGGGCAAAGACCATGTCAGTAGTTCCTCTGTTTGCGCGAAAGCCGCACTGTGATTCTGGGAGAATATTCTCGGCGACACTAGGTATTATTCTATTTAGTAGAATCCTAGCGAAGATTTTGCCTGCAATGGAGAGCAACGTGATTCCCCTGTAGTTTGAGCAGTCTGATTTCTCGCCTTTGTTTTTGTACAGGGTGATGATGGTGGCATCACGAAGATCCTGAGGCAGTTTACCTTGGTCCCAACAAAGCTTGAAAAACTCATGCAGTTTGGCATGCAGAGTTTTGCCACCAGCCTTCCAGACTTCTGGGGGGATTCCATCCATACCTGCTGCTTTGCCACTTTTCAGTTGTTCGATTGCCTTATACGTCTCATCCAGGGTGGGAACCTCATCCAGCTCTAGCCTTAGGGGCTGTTGAGGGTGCTTCAAACCAAAGCCCAGGAACAATAAAGCCCCCAGAAAGAGGTTCAATGTTGGAAACCTGCAGTCAGACGAAGCGAGAGGAAACTTCCAGGCAAACCTCAAAGCAAAGCTCGACGATGCAACCCGCCTCACGGACCCGTCCCCTGAAACCCTCTGGGATCAGTTGAAGACTACCATACTGCAATCCACTGAAGAGGTACTGGGCTTCTCCTCCAGGAAAAAACAAGGACTGGTTTGACGAAAACAGCCAGGAAATCCAGGAGATGCTGGCAAAGAAGCGAGCTGCCCACCAGGCTCACCTTACAAAGCCGTCCTGTCCAGAGAAGAAACAAGCCTTCTGTCGCGCATGCAGCCATCTTCAGCGCAAACTCCGGGAGATCCAAAATGAATGGTGGACTAGCCTCGCCAAACGAACCCAGCTCAGCGCGGACATTGGCAACTTCAGGGGTTTCTATGAGGCTCTAAAGGCTGTGTACGGCCCCTCACCCCAAGTCCAAAGCCCGCTGCGCAGCTCAGACGGCAAAGTCCTCCTTAGCGACAAGATCTCCATCCTCAACCGATGGTCAGAACACTTCCAATCTCTTTTCAGTGCCAACCGCTCAGTCCAAGCACATAATTTATATAGCATCAAATACACTAAAATGATTCTGTATCTGAATATTTGAAAGATCTACATTTTGCTTGTATGCTTGTCTATAATGAAGACCTCCTATTGTAACAAGCTAATCACGACTTTCTTGCACCACATTCTTGGATAATAATAAAGTTCATTATATTTAAATACCACTACCTGCAGGTCTAATGCCTTTGCAAAAACTTTGAAGAATGCCTATAGAGACTTCACAAGTAGGTGTAAATAGGACATGCTCTGGAGTAATGGATTATGGTTTTGAAAGCAACAGATGAATGAACTCAGAAATCTGGGTCTGGTGCCACAATCTATGGTGGTCATGTGGTGAGAGAGAGAGAGAGAGAGAGAGAGAAAAAAAAACATGCTTTCTCTAAGCGAGAGAGAGAGAACACTAGTTTCTACAGTCATGGCAAGCTGGCAGCTTGTTGAAACCCCATTGTGAAGACAGGTTGTGATTTCTGAATTTAGCTTGGTCAAAATCTATGTGGTCCATACAAGAGGAAATAGATGGTTTCGCCTGAAATAAGGGAAACAAAAGGAAATCTGTGGTGACCTGCAGAAGAAAAGGTTATCATTTGGAAAATCCTGATGGGGGGAAGTTTCTTCAGCAAATCACGAAATGTAATCTGTGTGACAATGTGGGACTCAAGAAGTCAAAGTGTCCAAGACAAAAAGAGAGAAAGAGGGTCACAGGATGAAGAAAAACTAGAAATTCAAGTATAAAAACAGTCTTCCAGAGTTTAAAAAAAATCACGGGGAAGGACAAAAGTTCTCGGAGTGAGTCAGAGTACACAAGTGACTCAGAGGATGATGGGGCAGTAGCATTAATGTACATCTGTAGTGTATTTGATCACAAGTCAGAAATTCTTGTTCATATTAAAGTTAACAACAAACCTGTCCAGATGGAGCTGGACAAATTAATGCCGAAAGATCTGAAAGACAAACTACTACCCTAACTTAAAATGAAAGTCTGACATAATGTTAAAGATGGTTACAGAAGGGAAAGTTAAAAGTACTACAGAAATGTGAACAAAACCGCACTCCACAATAAAACACCCGCCAACAGAACTGATGTTTGGACGCAACTTAAAAGCCCAACTTGTTGCGGCGCACCCAAACATTGGAAATCATATTCAGCAGTTGACATCTCTGAGTAAACCAACAAAATCTCTGGAGATCAGAAAACAAGTATTGGTACAAGATTACAAGGAGCATAAAGAAAAATGGGTAAGAGGCATGCTTCTCAAGAAACCAAGTCCATGTTCATATTCTGCACTAGTGCAAATGACACATCGACCAGTTAAAAGCAATAGAGGACCCCATTTCAGTTCTGATTTCAGATGATCCTACTGACATTCTGACTTTAGCACAACCTGACTCTGCTGCCCCATGGATAGCCCCATTATCGGTACTGAGACACCATCCTTAGTGGCTGCACAGGGAAAAAATTCCAGCCAAGCACCAGACACACAGCCTGTAGTGTCATCCAGTGATGAGAGGTTATCTGATCCAGAAAAGTTGGAAGTTTGTACTCCTGTTCTGTGTGCTTCATTCCCAAGAAGATCCAAGAGAGAAAAATAAACACCCTCCAGCACATCTCAAAGACTATGTGCTGCGACTTAAAGACTTGGTGCATTTTCCCAGTTCAATGCATTTTCAAGTTAGATTGTTTGGTACTTCTAGTTAAAATAATTAGCTGAGGTGGTGCTTAAGTTTTACTGAAGAGTCCACAAGTGTTACCATTTTTCTTTGAATATTCTATTTAAAACTTTTCTCCATACTTGTAACAATAGCAAAATACAGTCATCAATTATAAATGTCAGTTCCATTATATATGAAGGTATGTAACCTCCAAACCCTCTCCCCCAGCAAAGAATCCCCAATATAGAAAAAAAATAAGGAACAAGAAAAAAAGAGAAAGTAAAAAAGAAAAAAAAGAAACCTGATTGCCAAGAAGACACCACATGATTCTAATCATTTCCATTTTTTAATTCTTCCAAGGAGGTTAACAAGTTTTTTGAAGTTTAGGGAAAATATCTATAAATTAATTCTCATAATTTGTAAATACGATGCCAAACTTTCAAAAGAATACATCATATTTATTTCTTAAATTATCAGTAATCTTCTCAAGGGGAATACAACTATACATTTCTGCTTTCCATCGCTCCATACCCAGATGAGAGTCCAATTTAAATGTGACTGCAATACGTTTTCTTGCTACTGCTAATACAATCTTTACAAATTCTTTTTGATATATATTTAATTTCATTTTTGGTCTTATCCCTACAATATTACCTAATAAAAACAACATTGGATCTTGTGAAAATTTAGTTCCTGTAACCTGTTCTAAAAAAGTTCCCAAGCTTTATTCAAAAAGTCTCACTTTGAGGCAGGTCCAAGGAGAGTGTAAAAAGGTACCTATCTCCTGGCCACATCTAAAACATTGATCTGATAAATCTGACTTCAATCTATTTAATTTCTTCAGTGCAAGATGTAATTGATGTAGAAAATTATACTGAACTAATCTATATCTAATATTTATTGTATATGTCATACTATCGCGTCATAACTCTGACCAATTTTGTTCATCAATATTAATATTTAAATCTGCCTCCCATCTCTGTCTGGACCTATGGATCCCCTGCTTACGAGTTGCCTTTTGCAATGTACGTGGCTGAAGTAAATTTCTTTAAATGGCTATTATGAATCAGGATCTCAACATCATTACATTACGGTAATGACATTGCTGGACCCAATTTATCTCTTAATTATGCCCTCAGTTGATAATAACAAAAAAGTGCATTGTTTTGTATCCCGTATTTATTTTTTAATTGTTCAAATGACATTAAATTTCCATCTTCATAACAATCTCCTATATATCTAATTCCTTTACGAGACCAAATATTTTAAAATTGATTATAAATGGAATAAGTCAATTTTGAGTAGGAGGCATTTTAGATAATACAACCCCCTTCGTTCCAATTTCAGTTTATCTTATTCCAGGTATTAATCAAATGTTTCAACAAAGGGTTTCCCTCTCACCAGATATTAATGTCAGCTACCATTTATATATGAAGTTTCTGGTATTCTCTCTCCTATTTTATCAATTTCTATTTTAATCCATGCCTACTTCTCTCCCTCTTCAAAGAAAATGAAGCAAGAAAACTCATTTGATCTGCTTTATAATAATTTCTAACATTTAGAAGTTGAAGGGCTCTTAATCCATGTTAATTTATCTAAAGCAGTGGTTTCCAACCTTTCACTTTCCACTCAGATACCACTTTAAGTATTCCCTATGCCATAAGTGTTCTGTGATTAATAAGGGATTGCTTAAGGTGGTATCTAGGTGGAAAGAAAAAAATTTGGAAACCACTGTTTTAATCATTCCAACTTGATTCATTCTGTGGACAGTTTCATAACACCAAAGGAAATGGGCCAATGACAATTTTTCTCAAGCAAAATATTTCAGTAATAATTGGGTCTAGAGCATTGATTCTCAACCTTCCCTTCCTACTCACATACCACCTTAAGCAATCACTTACTAATCACAGAACACTTATGGCATAGGGAATACTTAAAGTGGTATGTGAGTGGAAAGAAAAAGATTGGGAGCCACTGATCTAAAGAAATGCTCGACATCTTACCCTTTCAGAGAAATGTTCTTATATATTTAATTCCTGAAAAAGCTTTTGTGATAACAGTATTGGAAATGTTTGAAAAAGATACTATAATCTAGGGAATATATTCATCTTAAACAGTTAACTCTGTGCAATAGTGTTATTGGCAATGCCACTCACTTATTCAAATCTTTTCCAATTTTCTTAAGGTGAATAATTCAATTTGTCTAAATTATTTAAATTATAACATATTTAAGTTAAAATGTATATTTACAAGAAAACACATTTTAATTTTGTGAGGGGGAAGAGTGTTATGGGAACGCGCATGTCTGTGATGTCATGAAATAAGTTACATTTGATATGTGTGTTCAGTTAGATGCCATCTTGGACAGAATAAAGAGTGATCACAGTTCCTATTATGTGAGATGATTCTTTAGGATAAATACACAACATGACTGAAGTCAAATGCTTTAAGGTTTATATATTCATGCAAGTGAAGTTTATTCAGTGTAAGTTGTAGAGCTCGTCGAAAGAATCAAAGACTTGTTGATCCAAACCAAAGCTTTTATTAGCAAAAGACAGGAGCTCTTCACAGGTGGCCGACAAGTCCGGAATGATCCGACCTGGCTTGGGACACAACCCTTTAAGGCCCAGACAGTAGGCGTGGCTAAGCTCTCAGCCAATCGCTGTAAGCACAGTCTAGATACTGTAACTATATACACTATATACATTGGTGATAGATCTGTACTATCACATAAGTATAGTGCAGCAGTTTAGTCTTTTAAACTTTTTTTTTTAATGCAGGTGCTAGGCACTGTAAATCTCAAGCAACCAGTAAATACATTTACCTGGTATCTACCAAACCCCAAAGGTGATGAATACCAGGGGTTTTATTGAACATTAAAAAGATTAGGTAGCTTAAAATGCGACTGACCAAAGTATTACAAAGCGTACCCATGTCACAGCCCACTACCATCACTACTAGTTAGCTAGAAAACAAAAAATTCAGTCCTTCATGAAATGACCATTTCCAGACAGGGCTCAATTGTATGACCTGATTCTGAGTCAAAATTTAGTGCTGAGTTGGAACATTTAATTGCAAAATTTTGCCCATGTAATGAGAGATTATCCAATAGTGAAATGGAAACTCTTCAATCCTATTGAAGTCTTTAGACAATATACTGTATATACAAATCTTGTAATATGGAGTTCAATGCAATTTACTCCTCAATGACATAATGAAATTAAAAATACAATTCAAACATTAAACAATTCTAGATTTAATTCCAACCACAGACATTTATATTTGCTCCAGTAGCTAATACAGCAAAAAGTAGGTTTTTTTTTCTTTTGAAAACTGCTGAAAGAGACACCTCTGTGGCAAGAACATCCCTTCTGTTCACAATGTCAATGATAACCTCTTAATAACTGCTATGTTGTAAAACCATTTAACAGCATTGTGGATAGAAGGATTTACAAATCAAGCTAATAGCTTCCAACTTAATGAACAGATTGGAAAATAACCAATTTAAAGAAATACTAGTCAATCTCCTATGAAGTAGCTGATGGGTAACCATAGAAAAAATATAGCATGCAGCTTCTGATGTGAACCATGATCCTGCTGCAGTCCAAATGAAGCAGCATAGCCAATCTATTGCAGCAATTTATCATAGAGAAGTCCTGAGATTTAAAAAAATTTTCATGCTGTCAGATTCAAAGTCAAACTTAAATGTCTTTATGGGATCTGGAAAATTTGGCTGGAAAGAGGATGGAAAATCGGGACATTGAGTAGGAAGTGAAAATACTTGGAAGTAATTGGTAGTATTGAAATAGGATGTAATTTTCTAGGTTCAAGAATCCATTTATGATCAGGCAATTATACATTGCAATGTAATATAGATAATAGAGATCATCCTTTGCTTGTCGGAAGGCAAAGAGTTACCATGAGAAAGAGAAGCAAAAGGGAGTGTCCATAGATTCTAGTCCTGTTGCTGCTGCTTGGGGGAAAACTGGATGAAAATGGAAGATAAGTTGAAGAGATATGAAGGAGTTTATGGCCACATAAATTTGTGATTGGTAGCCAGAGATGAGCTAGATATGAAACATGAACATATAATTACATTTTTGTAGCAACATTTTACTTAAATAAGAACTTTTAAAATAGAAGCAGGAGTGGGTTTCTAGCTCCTTGTGCCTGCTTCGTGATTCAGTAAGATCATGGCTGATCTCTTAGCTCAGCACCACTTTCTTGTACTAAGTCTCTGAACCTCAATCTATCAATCTCTGTCTTGAATATACATCATGAAATCAGCAAACGTAATTCACTACTTCTGCTGAACTTTACATTCACAGTGCCTGCGAAATTAGATTTGATCATGGTGAAAGGTAGCAAAAGCTAAATAGAATTTGACCCCTAATCTTTGGAGCACATATATTTGGGTGGTACGGATAGTGAAGTGGTTCGTGCAACATTATTATAGTGCTAGTGACCCAGGTTCAAATTCACTGCTGTCTGAAAGGAGATTGTACTTTCTTCCTGTGACCATGTGGATTTCCTTCATGTGCTCCATTTTGTTCCCACATTCCAAAGATATACAGGGAAGTTGGTTAATTGATCACAGTGGGGCATCAACGGCTCGTAGGCCAGCAGGGCCTGTCACCATGCAGTATGTCTAAAAAAAAATTGAATACTCACTCTAAAAAGATGCTATATGAGGCCCACATGTATGCGTTGGAAATAGGCGAGATCTTCCTCAACTGGAAAGCTGAATTAGTGGAGCAAAGGGAATGCAATATGGGGTGTTTGAGGTAGCAGCCCCGAGGAAAACAAAATACATTAGCAGCTTCAGTATTATTAGGCAGAGGACAAATATGGGTTGAATTATGTGAAGAATGGTTTGGGGATGAGATAGCAAAAGAGGAAAGCAGAATAGTAATGTAATGAAAAGACATAAAGGGACAAAAAAATCTGAACTGAGAAGGAAAAAGGTTTGGCTCAGTACAAGAGGAGAAAGAAAACATGGAAAGATAGCCCAAAGAAAATAATGTTTTTAACCCTGGAATGGCAACCAAAATGTGTTTTAGAAGGTACAAAACCAAGGAATTTGATTTACATGTACCATATTGATTTAGATATTTTAACTGTTGGAAGACAGATAATGGGTTACAAGAATGAGTTTAGTGCCCAGGATATTGAATGCATATTAATCAGACTACTTTGTCCTGGATCAACTTAGTGTGATTGAATATTGTTTGAGATTAATTCTTATTCAGTTGAGATAAGAATAATCTAACACTGTGATTTGTGCCTTATAGATGATAGGAATATTATTTGGAGTAAGGAAGAGATACTCATTCATTAGAGAATCTCAATCTTTTGAACAGCTTGAATGGACACAGTGTTGTGAATGATCCAATTAAACTTTCGAGACCACAGAACATCCAGGATATTGTTTTGAATAGGTAACATCTTTTAAAGTCACAGAGAAATCACTAGATTCCCTCATCTCACACTTGTCAATTTTTTTTATTAGCTGTTCAATAGACATGCCTGAATGATCACCAGGATACAATCTTGGATTGCTTTATTCTCTGAGAAATTAGGATTGGAAGTAGATACTCTTTACATAAAGTTCAATGAAATTCTTCTCTTTACATAGTTGTCTGAATGTTAGAGAACCGTTCTCATGGTACAAGGTATTTTGTGAAGTAGATCAGCTGGAACTAGTATCTCACTGTTGCCCACCCATCCTCCTCTTCCTGCTATTCTATAGACTGCTCCTCAATGCTGATAAAGGATGAACTTGCAAATTGGAAATATGCAACATCAAATTTGACATTCACTTAGATCTATTTTTCCAAAGTGCTTAGGTTCAGGCAACAGAAGCATTGCTCATGACATCAGTGGTTGGCTCTAAGAGTCTGGCTAGCAATGAGGTTCTTACTATAAATCAAAGATTTACAGTAGCAAGAAATCTGAAAAAAAAAGTGAAAGAGTTAATATTTCAAGTCAAAGAGCTTCAATTGTTAACCCTGTTCTTTACACAGATGCTCCTTGATTTGCTTTAATCCAGCTCATATTGAAAGCTCTGTGGAAAAAAAAACTTCAAGCCTAAGTGAAGAACTAGGTATTTAAGTTATTCCTTTTCATGAGCCAAATGTGGCCTTTTGCACAAGGAATCTGACATTTATCTGGCACAGTAGTTCAAAAACAGAAAGCAAAGCAGATTTTTACAGGATCGACAAGGTATGCTGCTCCTGAGGTATGGTTATTCACAATCATTATTTTCTGGGAATTATCACAGAGTAGCTGTGTTTTCAGGAAATTATTCCTTTGCAGTTCCTGTACAATTTTAGATTTTATAATGATGGTTATAAGGAAATGTGAGGGAAGCCAATTTATCTCTGAGAATAGAACTTCCATTATTTAATGTAAATATATTACAAATTGAGACATGCTGCTGATGCCTCAAACGTCATTCAATAGTGACTTTCTGTGAAGATCTGCCCCTTATGTGCAGTTGCAGGTATGGTTCCATGAGAAGGAATTTTATTCTTTCAAGCGATTGCAAATCTCTGGAATTCTCTACCCCAGAGAGCTGTGAATGTGGATACCTCAAGTATGTTTAAGAATCAGAGATTGATTTATGGAGTTTGAGGGAATCAAGATCTGTGAGAGCCTGGAAGTAAAGTGCTGAGGGTGAAGATGTAATTAGTGTGATTTTATGGAGTAGCAAAGCAGCTATGAGGGATTTTTTAATGTTGTTATGTTTATTGCTTTCAGACTTCAAAAATTCCAGTGATGCCCAAAATATAAACCTTGCACCAATTGTGGAACCAGAATGCTGAGAGAAAATAATTAAAATGACTTAAAAAAAATCATTTTGTTTAGCATTTATATGAATCTGTGGCTGAAAAGATACGATACCCATAATATTGCAAACTCATGGCAAGCCATCATTTCCAGGTTGATGCTTCAGACAGTAATTCATACATCCATAGAAGCAAAAATCATATTTCTATTCATATTTTTCAAAGAAATATGTGCTCAACTTGCTCAAATTAATGCAATACTTGGTCTCTCAATCATGTGAACTGTTTTTCATTAGTCATTATAGCAATTTCTTTGTAGTGAATATTAACCAAAAATATAATTAAAACAAAGTCTCCAAATATCTGTATCTTTAATATTTTAAGTAATTTGATTTATAACAAAAGGTTGAAAGTAAATTAGACTTGTCTAAAGTGAATATCCAACAGCGAGGCAATGATAATCTCAATTGAATTTTAGTTTCATAATTTGAAAATAGATATGCCCATTATGTTGAACACAGACAATGAAAAGTACAGTTACTGTCATCAAAAATGGTTTCTGGATTTAACAGAATTCTTGAATTTTGCACTACATAACTAAATTCATATTTTGTATTGTCTAGATTTCTGCAGTAGTATATCCACTATATATCTATCCACATAAAAATGGAGTAAAATTCTTCACAAGTACAGGGATCTACCATTAGAATCTTCTAACTACAGAATTGTTCACTCTCAGATCTTTTGCACTTCAATAATCCATTTAAAGTTATTGCACACAGATATTTGGTGAATGGAGCTTCACTGCCTCTTCATCTTTTGAACTAATGTATTCTTGATCACCGTTTAATGAAACTATATACCACATGGAGTTTCCACATTAGATAAGCAATGTGACTCTCTCATCAAGCAAGTAGCTGTGGCTGTTGGTAATCTTTCAGATTTTGAGTTTGAGACTAGCAGGCTTCTTGATTTAAATAAACCCTTTTTAACTATAAAAAATTGATATGACAGTATTACCAAAAAAAAATTTTAAATTTTTGAGGCTAAGTATTCTAGTAGCTGTGAAATAGCAAAAAAACATGCATTAAAAATATAAAACATTAACTGGTCACTGAGGGGATCCAATTTACAGCCTGTGGAGACAACTCACATGGCTCACTGACACTGGCATTATCAGGTTTGTGGAGGGCATTCACCACAACTAAATGCCATAAGGCAACAGAGATATTCTACTGATGCAAATAAAGGTATTTATTCCTCAACCACAGTTTAATATTGTCCCTGTTTACAGCTTATATGTATCAATGGACATAATCAATGCCCAGAAACAGAGAAGACATTTCTTACTGCATGAAAAAAAACCATTACTAAGCTAAAGCTATGTTGCACAGGCACAGAAATCTGAGTTTTATTTATCCAGTAAATACTATGATATTAGTTCTATTTTATGAATTAACTCAGTTCTATATGATAGGAATGGTAATGACTGCTTTCACTTCAGATAATTGAATTTGACTGTGAGTCTTCAAAAAAAGAGTGTGAGTGAGAGAGAGAGAGAGAGAGAGAGAGAGAGAGAGAGAGAGCATTCTAATCTGATATAAGGGGTCAGTTGCACCCAATGTTCTAAACCACCCCCTCTCCACCACCAGTGTTATCATTGATATGACCTTCAAAGGTTGAAGGGGTTGTGAACTAAAATCATTGAAAATATATTCTTATACTCACAACCCACCTCCTCAATTGTGCATTTTTCTGCTTATTTTCCAGCTTCTGGTCATGCAAACTTACTTTATTTTTCCCTCAACCATTAGCCACTCTCCAAAACAAGTCAACTGTTCATAAATGGTCAGGCAACTCTACTGGTAAATCAACACTATTGATGATATGTACTATAACCCAATTTCACACTTGCAGCACCAGCTAATATTCTGACAAAGAGGACAGAGGAAAAATTGCAAGTGATTAGTAAGAAAAACAGAAGTGCCATGTTCCTTAACTGCTGATGTAGGTGACATTAGCATTCTTATTTTGATGGAGAATACACGGACACTAGGTATGCACAATTTGGTGTACTTAGAAAACACACCAAAATGCTGGAAGAACTCAGCTGGTCTTTCAGCATCCCTAAAAGAGAAAGATATATTACCATTGGTGATGTACATCATTTACACACATTCAGACCTCCAATTATAAAGCAGTATGTGATGCACAATGTTGCATTATTGACTGCACTACAAACCAGAATACCCATCATTAGTATTCTGCCACTGAAATTCATATTCAGATCATACAAGGTTAGCTTGTGCTATGCAACCTTACAATGATTGTTGATTGCAAAGGAACTTGTGTAAATGTTAAGAGCTTGTGTTTTTAATTTTTGTTAATTTTATGACTATCCCTTTAAGGAAGATTCTTGTTTGTAGCATTACCATAGTTATTAATGAAGCCATATGTCATAATATCCGAGTGGACTGAAAGTTTGCATCTAGTTCTTCAAAGAATCATGATGGAGATATAAGCTCCCGATACTTTTCTTTGAATTCATCTTATTTCATCTTAATTTATTTTATTTCTTTTGTATTTGTTTAAAGTTGAATATCGCTATTATACAGTAGGATTCGTTATTCATCATTATGAAAATCTCAATGTGAAGTTATGCAAAATGTTTTTTTTCCATTTTATCAATGAATTAAAGCTACTTACAGCTGCAATTGTGAAGTTTGATTTATTGAATTAGTAAGATAACATTTTTGGATTATCGACGCTTATGTTTCTTTGAAGATGACATGATTTGAAATTAGAAAAAATTAGAACTTGGAAAATGTCATCTATAACTTGAGAGACTGCATAACACTCAGTAAGTTGTCCCTGAATAAATAATTGTAGCTCCTTGAAGAATGAAACTGATCTCCAGTCCCAAGAAGACAGTCATTTTCTCTGAAGTGTCAATAGCACCTTGCACCTTAGGTCAACATTTCAAACCATGTACTTTCTCCACCTACTAATAACTGGTAAGGGAGGATAAAAGGTAGATTCTTTGATGACAAAACATCAGTAACCTGTGCTATCTAATTGTGGATGCCTCATATTTCCTGATGCAGACTAGACTGAGCCAGACCATTGAATGTTTATCATCTTAATGACAAGAACAATGAGCAATGTGATCCTTACCCTACTCAAGAAGTAGCAGCTGTAGCTGCAGAAGGTGATATAGCTGCAACAGTATATATACTTGTATATATGTGTACATAAGTTTATATATGCGTGTGTACATGCATGTGTACATGCATGTGTATGTATATATATATATTTATATATATACACACATGTGTATATATATGTGTGTATATATATATATATGTGTGTGTATATTTACACACATATATAAACACATATATATACACATATACACACACATATATATACACACATATATATATAAATATATATATACACTTAGATACATATATAGACATACATATATACATAAACATATGTATATACATACACATATTTGTATATACATGCATGTATATATACATATATACAGACGTGTATATACACATACAGACATATACACAGACATATACACAGATGTATATACACACACACATATATATATATACACATGTATAAACACACATATACAGATGTATATACACATATGTACACACATATATATACATATATATATACACACACATATACACATGTATATACACACATATATATGCATACATATATAAATATATAGACATACATACATACATATACATGTATCAGATTATCAGAGAGAATATGGTAGGGTATTAACTCTTAAATTCATTCATCATTATTTGCCTATGCCCCTCACTTCCACTGCATGTGATTTCCTCCAATTCAATAAAACAGGGAAGATGAAAAGTACATATTGTGACAGATTATATTTTATATTGTATACAGATATGTTTTAAAGGAGATAAATTATGGCAGGTTTTTAGTTAGATCACACACAAATACAAACACTTCAAAGTAGACCTCATTTAAAATACCAGAGCTCTGCTCAAGCCAGACAGACCAGTCTCCGGGTGCCTTTGCAAAAGCTTTGAAGAATGCCTATAAGGACTTCACAAGTAGGTGTTAATTGGACATGCTGTGGAATAATGATTATTGTTTTGGAAGCTTCTCTTTCTCTTTGGCTTGGCTTCGCGGACGAAGATTTATGGAGGGGGTAAAAAGTCCACGTCAGCTGCAGGCTCGTTTGTGGCTGACCAGTCCGATGCGGGACAGGCAGACACGATTGCAGCGGTTGCAAGGGAAAATTGGTTGGTTGGGGTTGGGTGTTGGGTTTTTCCTCCTTTGCCTTTTGTCAGTGAGGTGGGCTCTGCGGTCTTCTTCAAAGGAGGCTGCTGCCCGCCAAACTGTGAGGCGCCAAGATGCACGGTTTGAGGCGTTATCAGCCCACTGGCGGTGGTCAATGTGGCAGGCACTAAGAGATTTCTTTAGGTAGTCCTTGTACCTTTTCTTTGGTGCACCTCTGTCACGGTGGCCAGTGGAGAGCTCGCCATATAATACGATCTTGGGAAGGCGATGGTCCTCCATTCTGGAGACGTGACCCATCCAGCGCAGCTGGATCTTCAGCAGCGTGGACTCGATGCTGTCGACCTCTGCCATCTCGAGTACCTCGACGTTAGGGGTGTGAGCGCTCCAATGGATGTTGAGGATGGAGCGGAGACAACGCTGGTGGAAGCGTTCTAGGAGCCGTAGGTGGTGCCGGTAGAGGACCCATGATTCGGAGCCGAACAGGAGTGTGGGTATGACAACGGCTCTGTATACGCTTATCTTTGTGAGGTTTTTCAGTTGGTTGTTTTTCCAGACTCTTTTGTGTAGTCTTCCAAAGGCGCTATTTGCCTTGGCGAGTCTGTTGTCTATCTCATTGTCGATCCTTGCATCTGATGAAATGGTGCAGCCGAGATAGGTAAACTGGTTGACCGTTTTGAGTTTTGTGTGCCCGATGGAGATGTGGGGGGGCTGGTAGTCATGGTGGGGAGCTGGCTGATGGAGGACCTCAGTTTTCTTCAGGCTGACTTCCAGGCCAAACATTTTGGCAGTTTCCGCAAAGCAGTTTCCGCTACAGATGAAAGAACTCAGCAGATTAGGTCCGGAGCTGCAGTCTGAATGTAGTTGGCTGTTCTAAGAGTATCATGTGGTTTTCTCTGTGAGAGCGAGAGAATTCAGTTCTACAGTTCAGCAACAGCAGCTGGGACTGGAACAGAACAAGCTGGAAAGCTTGTGGGAAAAAAACCCATTTTGAAGATGGCTTGTGAGCACTTAGTTCAGCCTGGTCAAAGCCCTTGTGGTCTATAAAAGAGAAGATGACTAGCTGCATAATGTTTCACTTGAAATAAGAAAAACAAAAAGGAACTCTGTGGTGACCTGAAAGAAAGAGGTTATCATCTGGAAAACCTTGATTGGTCAAGTTTTTTCAGCAAGACACTTTTAGTGGCTGCTCAGAGCAATCAGTTGTGGGTGTCCAATAAGCAACATATCTCTCTCTGAAAACCGACAGGAACCTTCCTGAGTGCTAACCATTTACCTTTCAAGCACCAAAGCCTGGTGAAATTCATAAATGTCAAATTCTGTGCACAGTATAAGAATTGCCTGCAACCATTAAACTTGGAGGAGTGAGAAGTTAGATTGGACTGTGAATTAAATAACTTTTCTGAACTTATACACAAATTACATACACATGTGCTTAGAATTAAGCTAGGTTAGTTAAATTAATAGTAATAAGTTAAAGTTTGATCTTGTTTCATGTTTAAGGATAATTAAAAGCAACTTTTGTTCAAGTAACCATTTGTCTTGGTGATATCTATTGCTGCTGGGTTTTGGGGTCCTCTGGGCTCATAACATCATTTTACACCATGAAATTGAAATCCAAAATAAGAAAAAATAATTTTAAATTAATTACTGAATTTTTACATTTTGTAGTAATTGAGCAACTTGATCCATGAATACATGAAATATCATTTAGGTTTGAATGAATAGGGCCTGGTGTGACCTATCCAATACTGTTCATTATTGCCAATCATAATGACTTCAAGAGTGGGCTGATTCCCTTTGCATTGTTCATCTTTGTTAATCTTCAGTAGTTCGCTGCAATTCCAGCCCAAAATCAAGAACCTGACAAAATGAGGAACTAAGTGAAACACGATAGGCTGCAGACACTGTGTCTGTAGTAAAAACACCGAAATGCCGGAGGAACTCGGCTGGTCTTTTCAGCATCTATAGGAGAAAATGATATATTGCTGATGTTTTTGTCCTGAGCCCTTTAAGGAAAAAAATTAGAACAGGATATATGACAAAGAATTCAAACAATGGGTGAGAAATTCAGACCAACAAAAGGTCTTAGTTGGATGTGATACATCTGTCCAAAAGGGACTGGAAAGCTGGCAGTGGAAGCAGGGGATGGGGGTTTCACAAAAGCCAGAGAAGTTGTATTAATGCTATCTGGTTGGAGGGTGCCCAATCGGAAGATGAGGTGTTATGCGAACTATTATGCATTCCAATGACCTCAAGTACAAACAGGATCTCATGCAATTTAATTGTTACTATATTGCAAAAATTGCTGTCAATGAGAGATAGATGTTAACTGTGGTTAAATTGGGTGATTTCTGCTAAGCCTGAATAAACACTCAAAATGATAGTAAAGTCTGGTTTTATTTATAGGATTTCCATCAAAGAATAGCAAAGCAAGACAAGATTTTAAAACTATAGCTGCTACAATATGGAACATCCATTAGCAGGTCACTTATTGTTCAGTTGACAATATGCACATACCACATGTATCAGCATGACAGATCAACAGTTCTATCGCCTCCCAAAAGATCATTGTATGAAGTGTCAGTGTAGAAGGAAGCTTGTTTGACAATGTGTATGTGATTTATTTATATTAAATGCCTCACTGGAGGTAATGAGTAAAGATATAGCAGAAGAGACTTATGCAGGATTACATCATAAATAATTGAAACTAATTTTGTCCAGAATTTAAAGAGAGGTATTCCAGAGTTAAAATTATCATTATGTCATGAACATGTTGTCTGTGGACTTTATCCAACCATACCTCCTTCACATGTGGATGGCTGAACAAGAAGATCCATCATACTTGCAGGCATTAACTAACTATTGCAGAATATACAGGTAGTCCCCGACTTACCTATGCAACTTATGACCATCTGCATATATCACCGAATTTCTTTTTAAAATATTAAATTTACACAGTTTATGTTGTATTTCACTAACTATAACAGGGGATGGAAGAGTCAAAATGTGCATACTTACCTTGTTAGTTGGTGTTCCGGGGTCCTAGGGCTGGGCATGACCATCTTGATCCCTGTGTGAATCTTCAGTAGGCGCACGCACAGAAGGTTTGTGTATTGGAGTTCAATTGGCATTGTGCAAAAGTTAAGGATGCAATTTCAATATTGTCAGTGTGTTTAACTCTCGTGTTAATAATAAAACTCCAATACACAAACCTACTGAAGGCTCGCGCAGAAATCAGGATGGCTGCGCCCAGGCCCAGGATCCTGGAATACTGACTAACAAGATAAGCATGGAGCAGAAAGATTCACCAAGGTTGAACAACAAATTCAAGAAGCTTGAAGCTGTTATTGTCAAATGTATGATGAAAAAAAGATTTAACTAAAAAGTTTGCTTTAAGACTATGGTACTCCATGCGTGTGGGCACAATTCCAACTTACGCCCATTTCAAGATAATGTAGTGGGCGTATAGTGTGGTATTGCAAACCGCTACTGTCAGTTCACAGACTTGCCTGACACATCGACATTCAACAGGTGGCACCACAACAAGTTAGTCCAGAACTCCTTTGTGATGTATCGTTAGGCTATCCTCGACCATTGGTCTCATTATCTTGGAGACGGCATCTTTTTGATGACATTCACAATCTATCACACCCAATTCAGTCAAAATGTCAAACAGGTACATGTGGAATGGGCTGAAAAAAGACGTCGCGCAATGGGCACGAACATGTATATCCTGCCAATCTGCAAAAATTCAATACCACACCAAGGCACCACTGCAGCCTTTCCCCAACAATATGCAGAAGATTTGAGCATGTGCACGTGGATCTGGTTGGACCATTACCAGTATCACAGGACATGAGGTATATTCTCATGGTAGTAGACCGCTTCACATGCTGGCTAGAGGCCATTCCATTACCAGTCAGTGATACTGAGCCATGTGCTAGAGCGTTCATCTTAAATTGGATTGCTAGATTTGGAGTGCCTACACACATAACTTTGGACCGTGGACAACAGTTCACTTCGGCGTTATGGGCTTCCTTGGCTCATTTTTGTGGTACACAGTTGCACCACACTACTGCGTACCATCTGCAGTCCAACGGCCTGGTGGAACGTTTCCATCGACAACTTAAATCTTCACTGAAAGCCTGACTCACCGACCCCAACTGGGTCGATGAACTACCTTGGGTTCTACTAGGAGTATGAACAGCTCCAAAAGAAGATCCGTCTGCATCGTCTGCAGAATTGATGTATGGTTTCATGAGATATTCACTTCACAAGCAATTCAGACATGGACATCCTGCAACAACTCGGCAAGGGTATTACTAACAGCAAGCTATCCTCTACCAATTGGCATGGTAAACCTAGGCAACAAGTGCCCCAATCACTATTAAACACTGAATTTGTATTCGTACGAAGACAAGTTCCAGGGGCACCATTACTAAAACCATATGAAGGACCATTTCGTGTGAAGGAGTGGTATATACATTAGACTTCAGAGGGCATCTGCAGCTATTCAGCTTGGACAGACTTAAACCCGCCCATATAGACCCTACTTCACCAGTTCAGTGCCCTCAACACAGGCAACGTGGATGTCCACCTAAGTCAAGCATATCTGGCATCTTAAGTTACGGTGATGATTCTGGGGGTGGGGGGGGCGATGTAGCGGGCGCACAGTGCAGTATTGCAAACTGCCACCGTCAGTGCACAGATTTACCTGACACATCATGGGCTAGCATTGCTGGGCACCAAAGTACAGCGAGTGGATCAGAGGGCACTAATGTCTCATAGCTTTAACCTGCTGGTCCACAGGACCAGCAGCTGTTCACTAACAAGCTCATTAACAGGCAGGGAATAAAAGGTCTGTGTATGTCTGCAATAAACCAGTCTTGAGTTGACTACCTTTGTGTGTGTTTGCCTTTATTTAGTAGTATCCACTACAATACCATCAATTTTTCAGTCCATATTACAGCTATATGTCAGGGACTACCTGTTACCTGGAATTCAAGCAACCAGAAAAATAATCTCAGAAAGTAAATAGGTAAAAACCGTTAGTTCACCAAGCACACAAACTAAAACAACTGGAAATTCACTCATCTGGCATTCACCATTCCCATAGATGCCAGATACGATGGGTTTTAATGTAGTTTATTTTGACACCAAACCCTATGACAGGTTATGGTATTCAAAAACTATTCATGGTAATAGCTTTGAAAAATCATGACGTGCAAGACTGTGAATCAGTGGTAGAAGGTGAAATTAATCTGAGAACTCTTTTCTGACTTTCATGGGTGCAATGGAATCAATGGCTTCCAAAGAACATTACAACATAAAAAGTCATTCTAGTTTGTACCAAACTATTGTTTTTGCCTTGTCCCCCTAAACTTTGCCCCTTTCAGCCTCAACTCATGTTTGTATCTCACCTACCTTCAGTTTTAAAAGCCTACCTACATTTACTCTGTCTATACCCGTTATATGTGGATTGCAGAGGATTGCGTGACCTCCCTGTCTGGAACCTCATCGGAAGTCACATCACCTGCCAATCAAAGTTAAATTCCAACCACCCATCAGCTCACTTGAATGATGCAGTGTCATTATTGGTCAAACACTCAGCTCAGAACAAAATGAACAACATAAATTCCAACACATAGAACAGTTCTCTCTCTGTGCTCCTTGGTCTGGACTGCAAAAGCTGCTCTATGCTAGATCACTTAACTGTGGACATGGCTACATTTCTGGAGGAGCTGTTAGTCAGGTGTGCACTGCACTTAGAGCCTCCCCCACCATTGGTCCAGGGAACTGGGAGTGTGCATTTAAGTCTGTCTTGTTTGAGTGTGCATGTGCAGGTGTGGAAGGTTAAGCAGTCATTGATATTTAGGAACCTTATGCCTAATGTGCCTGCTTACACTATTATAATTTTTGTCTTGTTCCATGTACAAGATGTCAGAATCCAACCTGGATCTGTTGTGAATGTCTATATAAGCTTTCAATTAGTGAGAGTGATTAAGTATTGTTTAATGTCTTCCCCCAGTTTGATGCCCATGTGTAAAATAAATTTAACTTTGATAGTGACACTCAAGTCCAGACTCATCTCTTTGTGAACCCACCAAACCAGACTCTATTCTCAACACAACAACCCCTCAAATGTATTTCTTTTATGCCTCCATCAAATGTCCCCTCATTCTTCTTTGCTCCAGGGAAGAAAATCTTAACCAAACCAGACTCTATTCTCAACACAACAACCTCTCAAATGTATTTCTTTTATGCCTCCATCAAATGTCCCCTCATTCTTCTTTGCTCCAGGGAAGAAAATCTTAACCTGTTTAACTTTTCCCTGGAATTCATTTCCTGAAGTCTGGGCAACATCCTAGTAAATCTTCTCTGTACTCTTTCTTATTGATATCTTTCCTGTAGTTAGATGATCAAAACAGCACATAATACTCCAAATCTGGCTGCACCAATGTCTTAGACAACTTTACCATACATCCCAACTCCTCTATATAATATTTTATATTTAAAAAATTCAGTATTGTGTAATTTTAAGAATTCTACTTTCAACAGAATTAAGTAATTTTAAATAAAAATGTTTTAAACATTTCAAACAATTAAAAATTAATCAAAAATGCATTAAAATGGCAAATGATTAACAATATTAAAAGAAGGTAAAACAACAAATATTTACCTGAATTTAACATTTTCATAAGTTGATCCTGTTATTAAAACTAAAGATTAGATATGGCTTGGCTCATTGGTTATCTCCCAAATGAAACAGATAATTAGATGCATCTACATTAGACTTCTAAGGGAATGTATTTCTGCATTTGACTTCTAGCACAGAAGTCCAAGGTACCCTGTGTCCCAAATATGTGACAGCCAGCAGTTCTCTGCAAAACCACTCACTATGGAGAGCACAGTGGTATAACTAGTGGAGTTATTACCTTACAACTCTGGAGACCTGGATTCAATTCTGATTTTGATGCTGTCCATGTGGAATTTACTCATTCTTTAATGTGACCATATGGTTTTCATTTGGGTTATCCATTTTCCTCCCAAATCCTAAAGGCATGTGGATTGATTGGCTAATTGGTCCTAGTGTGTCAACAAGTGGTGAATATAGAGGGAGTTAATAGGAATGTTGGGAGAATAAAATGGGATAAGTGTAAGATTAAAATAAATGGATACTTAATGATCAGCACGACACAATGGGCAAAGGACCTTGCCATGCTGTGTGACTTTATGACTACTCTAGTATAATTGATCCTAATAATCAAGGTTACTTGTATTTCTCATCAGCAAAGCACAAACAAGTAAGGAAGTTCTGTTATGTAAAAGCATTGATTCTATTATGTAACTAAACTGATACTTCTATATGCTTTGTACAGTATTCATTTCCATAATCACATTCATTGTTTAAGGATCACTGAAAGCAACAAGGCTACCTATGATTTGTACAATAATGCCAATGGTATTTCAGAACAATCTGATTTTTTTGAACGACAAAGCCATATATTAAAATGGATATACAGATTAAAATTACCATAGATGATTTACAAATAAAGACCTGTTTCTTTTTATATGAAAACATAATTAATGGATAAGTTAATTGATTAACCTCATCACCTGTACTTACTCTTACTTCTTTCCGTTTCTCCCTTCTCTCGTGAAGCAACTTCCGATCCCCTTCCTCCATAATTGTCAATCTTTTTTCAGCAAATGCAAGTTCAGATTTAAAATTGCTAATGAGGTTCGTCGCACTGCTATGCTTGAACTCTACCAGATCTAGAATTGACCTTGAAGAAAAAAGATATATTAATATAAATAAGATTGAAAGGTTGATTTGTTTGCAATAATGATATAGGAAATCAAAGTCTTTCAGTCACTTACGAGTGATTCTCAAAAGAAATTTAATAGCTTAAATGTCTTTGAAGATTCTTGATAGCACTGTGTTTATATTTTACTTATTCTAACAAATTTATGTACAAATGTTGATTGGGGAGACTGAAAGGTATCTAATTAGTCAGAGCCTCAAGGGATATGGGGAAAAAGCCGGAAATTGGAACTAGATGTGATTTTGGGGTTGTTAGGGAGGAGTTATGGAGCAGACTTGATGGGCTGAATGGCCAACTTCTATTCCCTCATCTTGTGATCTTGTGAGCATGGACAAAATAAACAAACATAAAATTAGTTAAAAATACCATGTAATATAAAGGGAATAAAATTGGTATTTGTTACTAAACCATTGAAAATCAGCTGCTTTATCAAAAAAAATCAAACATAATAAAATAGGTTCCAATTCACTGTTCACTTTGGTACCACCACTGAAAATGCACTTACTCCACCTAAGGTTTGCCTTAACAGAATTCTATTGCCAAAACCACTCATTATATTTTGATATTTTATATTTTGATAAGTAAATAAAATAAACAAGGAAAGCAATTCCCATTATCTCAATATGTTGGGAAAATATCAAATAAGTGCATTTAGCGAACTTGATTTAATCTGCTTTTATCACAAAGTAATACCTGGTGCTGAATCTAAGTGCTTAAATTGGAAAGGTATTTCATTTGGAAGGTTAACATTCTTCACCTCTGAATAAAAAAATTAAACACATTTTGTTTTAGTGTCAAGGTTCCCCTAAGTAATGTCAAATCGTGTTATGATACACATGATAGCAAATGGAACCTGAGAAATACATTTTCATTATAATACACTTTAGTAAGCTTTGATTAAATGATCCTGTCTAAGTGTATCATTGTCTTTTGAACTGAGAGCAACATTACACAATCATAGTTGTTTAAAGATTCTTTCTTTGGCTTGGCTTCGCGGACGAAGATTTATGGAGGGGGTAAAAGTCCACGTCAGCTGCAGGCTCGTTTGTGGCTGACAAGTCCGATGCGGGACAGGCAGACATGGTTGCAGCGGCTGCAGGGGAAAATTGGTTGGTTGGGGTTGGGTGTTGGGTTTTTCCTCCTTTGCCTTTTGTCAGTGAGGTGGGCTCTGCGGTCTTCTTCAAAGGAGGTTGCTGCCCGCCAAACTGTGAGGTGCCAAGATGCTTCCACCAGTATTTAAAGATTAAATACATAAAATTACCTACACTTTAACTAATCTTTGTGGATTTGAATATTTTTATTCTTAATGAAAATAATACTATATTCACATGAAAAACACTTTTTTTGTTAGCCAGTGAACATGGCCAGAACCACTTGTTGTACACAAGTATCATTCTGATGGTGATAAGAGAGTAACAAGATGTTATTACAATGTGACATGAGTGTGTATGACAGCAGTATATCAAAGCAAACATACACAACTCCATACAGGCAACACCCAAATGTCTTGGAGAAACTGAGCAGGTCATACAGCATTTATAGGATCTCCTCTCCTTCCCTCCCTGATATTCTATTCAGGGACCTACCTGTTTTTTGCTCATACCTTAATGAAGGGCTCAGCCCACAACGTTGTTTACCCTTTACTTCTTATGCTGCTCAGTTTCTCAGGTCACATTGTAATAACTTTTTTGTGGCTCTGTTATCACTATTAGAACAAAGCTTGTGTACTACAAGTACTTAGCCCCCTGATCTTTTTGCTTTACACCTATGACTGTGTGGCTCAGTACAACAACACCACCAACTACAAATTTGCTGACTTATCATGGTAGTGGGTTATATAAATATTGTCGATGAGTTTGCATGCAGGAGAGAATTGAAAATTTGGCTGAAAGATGTACTAACAATAACCTCACACTCAATGTCACCAAAATCAAGGAGCTTACTGGGGCCTTTAGGAAGGGAAAACTAGAGACGTACGATCCAGTGCTCATTGAGGGATCAGAGGTGGAGAGGGTGAACAAATTAAAATTCCTGGGAGTCACTACCTTGGAGAACCTTTCCTGGACCCAACACACCTTTACTTCTTTAGGACGTAGCGGACATTTGGTTGGCAAACATCTACTGAAGTGTAGTGGAAAGAATGCAGACTGGCTGCATCAAGGTTGGGTATGGGGGGCCAACACCTCTGAGTGGAAAGCCCAGTACATCACAGCAAAAATCTCCCCACTATCGAGAAAATCTACATGGAATGCTGCCATTGGAGAGCAGTAGCAATCATCAAGAATTAATACCTGCCAGGACATCCTCAGTTCTCACTGCTGGAAAGAGGGATAGATGCCACTAGACTTGTACCACCAGGTTCTGGAATAGTTGCTATCCTTCCACCATCAGGCTCCTAGACAGCAAACTCAATCAGAGACTCATAAATGGACTCTTACTTTGCATATTATTTATTAAAGATTTTTAGATTTTTATTTCTGTTTTGCATGGTCAGTCTATTTCCATTTCTCCCTTTTGTATACTCTTCTTGAGTACAGTTTTTTGCATGACCAATAAGTAGAAATTCTGCCTAGCCATTAGAAGAAAAAATTTTAGGGATGTATGTGATATCATCTATGTACTCTGACAATGAAACTAAACTTTGAACTTTTCATTGCACTCGACCCAGTATCAGCAGACTTTCTTGTTTAACTCCATACAGGCGACTCACAAATTATGGAAGGCTTGCATTCATCGAAAACCATCTATATTGTGATTGTTTTCATAATGCAATTTCCCGCTTCCCATTGAATTCCACATTATAAGTGCATGCAAGTTTTTATAGGATGTTTTTCTCTCATATTCAGCCATTTTATCAATGATGATACCCGAGTCCAACAGGGGATGATTGTGCAAAAGAAGCAAGATTTATCAGATTTTCAGTTATTCAATACTGTGGGGCAGTAGAGATTTGCTGTTTAATGACAATTATAGCATCAAATGAGTGACAGTCACTGCCAAGTCTTTCCTTAGCCATGACATCTTCAGTGTGAAGATATGTGAACAGATTCCCCAAGAGTAGGTGTCTTAAACTGGAGTGGTCGAAGCAAAGGAGGGCTTCAGCTGTGGTGGTCTATCTAATCAACTCAGCAAAGTCCTGTCCAAACCTTGTCTCATAGTAGAGTGAATAAAAATAAAAAATGTTTAAATATATTGTTTCTTTCACATTTTCTTCATATTTTTTTCCATATAAATTCAAAAATCTATTTAATCCATTTTTTTGGGTAGTGATTTGTGAACTGTCCAACGACAAATTGAATGGCTTAAATAGCTATAAAACAACATTCACCTGTAGTGGAAGCAAGATTCATCACTGTAACTTTAATATTCATTGCAACTACCCCAAAAGGGTGTATTTCATTAAATGGAAATAAAAATGCTATCTTTTCAAGGAAGAATTCAATTAATAACAGCTTTCTCCACTAAAGCAGACAAAATCGGATGCATTTCCACATTGTTGCACAAACATAGAAAGAGGTTTTGGCCTGACGATACAATCCTTAAAGAGGTACCAATCAATATTAAATTCATTGTCATCAGCATTTTATATTTCAAGGGATCACCAAATATTTCAGGCCTGGATTTCCAATTTGCATTTTTTGTCCATCTTACCAAGAATCATTAAGAAGGCTGTCATGTAAATTAGGTGATTTCCATCAGACCTGGCACATTACCTGTGTATTTCCACTTACATCGAGCTTGTAGATGCTTATTATGACACAGCAGTCAATTCTGGTCATTAAGTCCATGCCAGATCCAAATCTATTTTCCTGGAACCCTGCAACTTATTTTTTCACATGTCCACCAACATATTGGGGCAGATCTGTTAGCGTAACGATAAGCACAATGTTGTCACTGTGCCAGCGATTGGGATCTGGGTTTGAATTCTGCTCTGTCTATAAGGAGTTGGTTCATTCTCCCCATGTCTGCATATGTTTTCCCCATGGGCCTCCTGTTTCCTCTCACTGTTTGAAACGTACTGGTGGATGTAGGTTAATTGGGTATAATAGGGCGGTAGGGGCTCGAGGGCCGAAATGGCCGGTTACCGTGCTGTATGTCTAAATTTAACAATTTTTTTAATTGTCCTTTGAATTTTTCACCACATATCACCAAGGGACAACTCACAGCAGCCAGTAATTTTACAAATACATTTTTGGATATAGAGCACCTGAAGGATACCAAAGCACCTGAAGGAAACCTAATGGTGTCAGGTGGAATTCACTCCTGTAACTACAATAATATCAAATGTCCACATGCTGATCCAGGTTCTGAGGTTATTTGACTTAAAGTAAATTAAGTTGAGTCTATTAGCCATCTTTTCATACCTAACTTTCCTCTGTTAACTCTCTTGATTTGATGAACTTCTTCCAAGGAATCAGATGTTTGCTTCTTTTATACCTCCAGATTTAGACACAAACCTCTGATAATGAGCAGGCCATGCCAGATCACTGCTAAACATTCTGACCAATTAATGCTAAGGTGCATCAAAGTAAACAGGTCATAATTTAAATAATAAACTCAGTTGATAATGCAAGAATTATATAGAACATTACAGCAAAGTGCAGTGCAGAACCTTTAGCCTACAATGCTGTGCTGACCAAATGCAAACCTACTCCACAACAATCTAATCCTTACCTCCCTCACACCCAGCACCTTCACTATCCACAAACTTACTGGCCCACCCTTCCACTTCTTGGTCAAAGTCATTATAAAAATCACAAAGAGCAGATTTCCCTGGTAAAATGAAACAAATATAAATAACAGTACAGTACAAGAATGAATCAGCATTAGATAATTTGATGGCCTTACTGTAAATCTTCAATGATGTTTTTGTATTTTTCAGTGTCTTTTAATAACATGGTTCTTAAGGTTTGCTTTTGAAGAATATTTTCCTGTAGAGTATCCATATTCCTAAGGATATAGTTAAGCAGATTGAAGCAGTCCAAATACTCATTCTGCAAAAAGTAACAAAATAATCAGCATTGTTATAACTGCTTGAATTACTGTATCCTTTTTTGACAGACAGGTTTTATGATCTAGTACTAGAAATCTGAAAGTGCAAGATACAGCTCTATCCTGCTTCTCCAAATCTTGGTCATCCAATATTT
Organism: Narcine bancroftii; assembly: GCF_036971445.1. Taxonomy (NCBI): domain Eukaryota; kingdom Metazoa; phylum Chordata; class Chondrichthyes; order Torpediniformes; family Narcinidae; genus Narcine; species Narcine bancroftii. The sequence continues at coordinate 309,656,822 of NC_091470.1, read as the reverse complement.
AATCATTCCACAGTTAGTAGCCATTTGGCGACATTGCCCGAAACACTGGAATTTTATTCTAAACCCTCTGTCTGTCTCTTTCCTCTCTTGCTTTAAATAATCTTTTTACTTATAATCAAACTTTCAATCATTCAACCAACTAATCTTCTTGTAAGATTTGGGATGAAAATTGTTCTATAGCACTTCTGCAAAAGATACTTTAAAAATACAAGTCAATTCTACAATTTTACACAAGAAACCATAGGATTTAGAACTTTATCATGTGATTGTTGACCTAATTTGTAGGTGTGAAGAATACAAAGTAAGGATTTGTACTTCAGAGAAGTAAAGGAAGAAACAAGTAGTGTGTGTGTAAAAAAAGCAGACTTCTGCTTCCACATTTTAAGGTCTTATTATGTCAGAATCCAGCCTTCATATTTGTAATGAATGTAGAGGAAGTACAACAGGCAGCAAAAATCAATGTAACTTTTTGCTTCTTAAAGTTAATAAATCTGAAGTGAGACTAATTATAATTTACAGAAGGATTTCTTCCCCTACAAACTAATGGAAGTAAAACTGAGGCACACAAAAGCAGGTGAAGCCAAAGCAATTAACTGCTTTAAAACAATCCCAAATTATTATTTTAGTTGAGATGAGAGAATTAGGAAATACTTAAAATGACTCTTGGGTTAAGTTTAATTTGTAAATTTGGGTTGGTTGGGAGGTTTAAAATGAAAAATAGTTACAACTGATGGCTTGAATCTGCCAAATACATTTTTTAAGGCGTGATAGTTCGAGGGAGGGGGGTTGTTAAAATGTGACAATTTGCTCTCAAGGAGCAGATTTTAAAGATGACTATGTTTTTTTAATAATCAAAAAGAGATGTTGTTCACAATAAATTATTTACAGAAAGAAAACCATTCAAAATCTCTATGTTGTATTTTTAAACTATTTAAGCAGGTATCCTTGACCGATCAAATCCCAATGAAGAGAGGTGAAAAGAACTAAATTTGACCTTGATGTACCATCAATAATCACAAAAGGCTGTAGTTGTGAAACTATTAGGCTTTTATTAGCTAAAGCCTGGAACATCTGTCTATCTTGACTGATCGAAGCAAAATGAAAGGGGGAACATACAAGGGGCTATGGGTAGGATCGATCTCGGGAGGTGTGTCCAGCTGGCAGCAGCAAATCATGGCATAACAGTGGTTTACCACAATAATCGTACACAATAATCGTAAGAGTTTCAGAAGATTCCCAGTCTTAACAATATTAGTGGTTGTGTGGATTGCAAGGAGTTTTGTGTGAGGAACTGCAGATGGAAGTTAATCATGATTTTAAAGCAATGCATTTTAGGAGGTCAAATTAAGATCATTCATGATGAGGTGCACCGAAGATAAGTCTTGCTGTACAAGTCCAAAGATCTCTGAATTCTAAAATCAAAAGAAAAACAGTTTGCATACATGGATATTCAGCATCTGTAAAGACAGCATCTTGAACAGAAACTTTGTGTGAATTGGAAAAAAAGATAGAGAATGAAGAACAGATAATCCAATCATGGGGAGGGAGTTCATGAGTTGGAAGATCTGCAAATTATTGAATAAAAGACCATTTAGTAATGGTCTTTCAAAAGCATTAAAGGAGATTTTTAAATAAACAAGAAAAAAATTGAAAGATGCTTGTGCAAATGAAAATCAAAAATCTCCAGTGACATTTTAAATCACTCCAGAATTTAATGGGGTACCTCTTGATGTGAGGCGCACTGTGTGGCTTGGTATAACAACAACACCATATCCAGGTTCGCTAATGATACCACCATCGTGGGTGGTATAAAAGGGGGTGAGGAGTCAGCACACAGCAGGGAGATTGAATTCTTCACTGAATGGTATACTAACAACAACCTCTCACTCAATGTCACCAAGACCAAGGAACTGATTTTAGACATTAGGAAAGGAAAACCAGAGGTATATGATCCAGTGATCATTGCTGGATCAAAGGTTGAAGAGGGTGAACAACTTTAAATTCTTGGGGGTCACTATTTTGCAGGACCTTTCCTGGACCCAACACACTAATGTCATCATGAAGAAAACCTCTACTTTCTCAGGAGTATGTCATCAGAGACCTTGGCAAACTTCTACAGATGTTTGCTGGAAAGTGTACTGACTGGCTGTATCACAGCTTGGTATGCGATATTAATATCTCTGAGCAGAAAATCCTGCAAAAGGTCGTGGAAAATACCCAGAACATCACAGGCAAAACTCCTCCATCAAAGAACAATAGCAATTATGAAGGATCTACATTACCCAGGACATGCTCATTTCTTACTGCTGCCATCAGGAAGTATGCGTCCCACAGGTCCACTACCTCCAGGTTCAGCAACAGTTGCTCCCTCCACTATCAGACTCCTAAACAACAGACTCATCTAAGAGACCCATTTAAGGACTCATAATTTGCTCACTATTTATAAATAAATATTTATACTCCTGTATATGCACAGCCAGTTTGTTTACAGTTTCTTGCTTTGAGTATGTTCACAAATAGAAATTCTCCCTGGCCCGCAGGAAAAGAAATTTCAGGGTTATATCTGATGTCATGTATGATTCTGAAAATAAATTTGAACTTTCATCCCTTATGCAAGTTCTACATCAGTTAAGCATGGGATGATGCCATTCCTCATGCAAGGCCCCTTTTGCAAGGAAACATAATTCACAGATTTGAAGATTACATCTAGACCAAAGATTCAGTGCAGCACTAAGGGCACATTACACTGTCGTCCAATTTTGCCATTCATGAGTGAATCAATGATTCTTTGTCACTGCTTGAAGAGCAGGAGAGTTCTTCAAGTAACTCGGCTAACAGTTATTCTCCAACAATAATGCAAACATCAAATTGACTGGACATTCCTCTTTCTGATTATTGTGCAACAATCTAGTGCATAAAATTGCTTCTACTTTTGTGAACAACTGCAAACAAATTACAGAAGTAATTTCTTGGCTATGAAGCATGTGAGGATATTCTAAGAATGTGAACATGTAGTCTAAAATTTGGTACATTGAAATCTTTGCTGCTTACTATTTGCCAAACTATTCTAACTTTGTACATTTTGACCATGGCAATGGCCAGAACAAAATGCCATAAATGTACATGTTGAATATGCTGAAGAAACTTTAGCAATGTAATCTTGTGTGTCTGCAGTAGGACATTATCTGCCAAAATCAATGTTGCATCATCATTCCAAGGCTCAATTATTTAATATTTATTGACCACAGTCTTAGTCAACAAAAGTAAATGAAATCAATATGATGCCTTGCTTCAGATGCAAAAAATAGACTCAAAATTAAGCATGTCATGAGGCAAATATTTGACTAGCCAGATACTTACAGCCCGAGCTCATTCTGTTCAGTACAACCCATTTAATTACACCATTATCGTTGGTTTTATCTTCAAAGATGAAATTGATTATTTTAAAAAAGCATAAAGTTGAAATGACTGTTTTTCAAGTTTCATTACTTGCATGCAAACATTATTCATATGATGATGCCATCTGCTGAGCACTTAGTAAGTGGCATTCATAGAACATCCAGCACATAATCTTACCTGATCATCAGTCAACTCATTTTGTAAATCTCTTTTTTCATTCTCGTGATGTTTGGTCAGTGATTCCTGGCTCTCTTTGAGTTCATTTAATTTATTGTTTAACATTAAAAATACCTACAAACAATCACAAAGAAAGCAAACTATTTTGTATTTTTACACAAGTAGAACTTGTTTCTTAAATCATATAAAATATCATTCAAAAATATTTTCTTTCTACCTTTATAAAAGATTTCCCTCTGGATTTTTAAAAATATTGCTCAACTTCAAGAAAGTGTTATTTTACTTCAGTTGGAAAACCAAAAAAAACACAGGAAAGGGGTTAAGATCAGGTGAATTTTCTATCCATTATGCACATTCATTTATACTCCTTTTTTGCATGTCATATAAGTTCCTTAATATAAGTCCTATGTTGTAAAAATTGCCAGTTTGTACACCGAAATAGGCCTTAAATAGAAAGTTAAACATTCTTTGGTATTAGTTAAAGGGGATCTCTCTTACCTAATCAGTTGCATTAGGGATAGAGATGCTTTTTTTATATAAACAGGAAGTCTCTCATAATCATTTTGCTTGATATTTATTCTCATCCTTTTGGCTAAGATCATCATATAAGAACTGATCAACTGGATCTGTGAGAAGAATGGAAGAAGACAGAAGAGGAACACACACAAGAAGATGAGTTGGCCTGCTGATGCAGGGGTGGATCCATGCGGATTGGGGGCCAACCAAACACTCTTTCCAGCCATGAACCCGCCTCCACCAGCTTCACGAGATTGGCTGCAACAGGAAACTCTTCCTCAGCAGCACTAAGAAACCAGAACACTGTCACAGTGGCGGTGAAAGAACTTAATGAGGGATTGCCATTTTCCAGGAAGTCTTCGTCCGCAAGGTCCTGATAGAATACCACAAATTTGAGGCAAGGGACATCTACTCCCTCCAGGATATCTTTGACAACAGTCACTTCGATGTGACATTCAAGACTCTGGCAGGCTGGCAGAGGTTGCTTCGGGAGTTCTAGGAGAAGGTGCAGCCACTCTCAATATTCAAGGTGCAAACCACTCTTAACCCTTCAAATGCAGAAGGAACAAGTGATATCGGTGCACATGCTCAATCCATATGTGCCAGTCGTAGATGTGCTCACCTTCCTTGGCATTATGTCAAGAGGACAAGACCTGTGTGGACATCAAAGACACATTTGGAATCTGAACCGGCAAATAACAAGTGAAGATTAAGTTGACACTCCCCTCAGTGTTCACCATTGGAGGGTGCCTGGACTATGCTGGACAACTCAGAGTGTGCAGGAATTGCATCAAACTGGGACATGTGGTGACCCAATGCAGCACAGTTAATTGCAAAAAGTGTGACCGAAACTCACAGAGTTTCACAGACTGTGATAGAGACCGAGATCAGGGGTAGAGAGGAGAGCCCAAGCACATCCACCTCCAACCCTCAAACCCCAGTCATAAGTCTGGAGGTCCCTCCTGAGAAGGCAGAGGCAATGGAGGAGGAAGCTGCAGAGAGAAAATGACAAATGGTGGGGAAAAGAAAGAAAAACCATGAAGTCACAAGAAAGAAACCAGCAACGGACACTGCAAGCAGGGGGGAGAAAAGGGCCAAGACACAAGCAGAGGCCAGCAGACTCTCGGCATCTGAGAAGGAAGCTGGCACAAGAGCTGGATAGAGACAGAAGAGGCTCAAGGATGGAGAGGAAAGAAAGAAAACAGATTACAATTATGCTGATGGTGAGAGGTACAACTCTTAGCAATCCCCAGTCTCGGGAGGCCATGAGCAAAACGAGGCCAGTGGCCCCTCGCCCTGGGAGACTGGGAGTATTCCATATGTGTGATTCTAACCAAGAGACAAAAGAGCAGGAGAACAGCTGGATCTCTCCCCAGTGACACCACTAACATTTCCCGAGGAGACTCCGCTCCTGTTCCTGAGCCCGCAATCAGTACTGAAGTTCACCAAAGAGGTGGTTAAGTGGGCTCAGGCTGATGGCACTGATCGGACTGTAAGAATTGTGAACTGTGGACTCAATGAACAAAAAATGAAGATTAAATTTGCATTTCTAAATGTGCTCAGAGTTAACGCACAATGCGATGTGTTAACGCTTTACAATACCTTGATAAAGTAAAAGCAAATGTCTCTTTCCTTCAGGAGTGCGGGTTGCCATGCCTCCAAACTATTGGAGGTGGCCGCGATAGTGGCCCCATGGGTTGTCAAAATGGTTAGGGAGGGAATGATTGTCGTGGTTCTGATTTGGGCATCTTGCTGCGGGGAGGCAACATTGCATTCTCAGAGGTTAAGGAGGTGGTTGGGGGACATTTTTTCATGGTGAACCTGAAGTACCGCGACATCCGACTCTGGCTGATCAACGTATACACCTCACCCATGCGAAGCAAGAGGCTGGGCTTTTTCCAGCAGCTCTCACCACTGCTGGCAATGACCAGGCCAGGTGTTCTGGCCAGTAACTTCTAGTTGCGGTTAGACAATCCAGCAGTGCCAAGACAGTGCCAGACAGCTCCTTCAGACTCCTGTTGGAGATGGTAAAGGATGCACAGCTGTGCAACGCCTTCAGCAACCCTGCAGGTGGAGCACAGGCACAGCCAACTTAATCTGGTCCTGTATAGAGTTTGTCTTCATGTCGAAGGCTGTCACAGTCAGAGCCACCAAAGTTACGCCAGTGTTCTTTTCTAACCCTGCCTCCTTCGTGCCTCCTGTCACCTACGTGAAGTTGTTGACCCCAAAGAATGTAGAGGAACTAAAGGAGGAGTTCGCTGGTTGGCGAACCGTGAAACCTTTTTTGACTCCCCAGTGACCTGGTGGGAAGCAGCCATGAAGAACATCAAGAGGTTCTTTATCCGCAGTCAAGAGGGGTGGATTTGAGGGAGGAAAAGCCAGCAAGCCTTACTATTCACCTCGGAGCCTTCCAAGATCATCTTCTGATCTAGAGTCCGCAAAATGGAGCAGGCTTTTCCTTCCAAAAGCTTCACAGAGGGAGCGCTGTGATTTACAACCTTAAGGAAGAGGATGGCTCAGTCACATCCTCACAGACAAACATTGAGGATTGTCAGATCCTGTCTGTAAGGAGTTTGTATGTTCTCCCTACGTCTGTGTGTGTTTTCTCTGGGGTCTCTTGTTTCCTCCCATCATTCATAAATGTACCGGGGTGCAAGTTAATGGGGTGTAAATTAGGCAACACGGACTTGTAGGGCTGAATTGGCCTGTTACAGTGCTGTACAACTAAATTTTAATAAATAAATAATTTATGCCAGTCTGTATGACACTAAGGCTACAAACAGGGCAGCCTCCAAAAATCTTCTGTCCTTTATCATGGAAGTCTTAGATGACAGAAAGTGGAAATGCCAGAATTAGCCAATTACTCTGGGGGAACTGACAGACTCCATCCATTCCTTTGGGTTGAATAAGACACCCAGAAGCTATGGCCTACTGGCTGAGTTGTACACAGATCTATGGGACTGGGTGGGCCCAGATCTGCTGGAAGTATACAATGTAATGCTTCTGGCAGGAAGCATGTCAGACTCCATAAGGAAGGGGATTATCACCATCATCTTTAAACAGAAGGGGGAGAAGTAGATATCAAGAATTGGAGATCAATTTCATTGCTAAATGTGGATTACAAAATCCTGTCCAAGGCCAGTGCCAATCATGTCAAGTTAGCCCTGGGGCAGGTGATCTACTCAGACCAGACCTGAATGGTTCCAGGCAAGAAGATATCTGAGAGCCTCACACTGCTCAGAGAAACCATCACCTATGTGCAGGACAATGGGGGTGGGGGGGGGGGGGTGGGTGGTGGATACCTGACTGGTAAGCTTAGACCAGGAGAAGGCTTTTGCCTGGATAGTGCACATGTATATGATGAATATGCTCTTCAAAATGGGTTTTGGGGAAGGAATCCAGAATTGGATTAAACTGCTCAACAGAGACATCTGTAGTGCAGTCCAAATCAATGGCTGGGAAACAGATAACTTCCCCATCAAGTTTGGCCAGTCTCCAGTCTTATTTGTATGCTGCATGGAGCCCTTTGCCAAATCCATCAGAAAGGACGAGAGCATAAGAGGAGTGACATTGCTAGTCAGTGGAGGCACTCACGTCAAGGCCTCCCTATATATGGACAAAGTTGCCGTCTTATGTTTGGATATATGATCAATCTGAAGACTGACCAGCATGTGGGTATTTTGAGTCTATATCAGGCCACAGGGTAAACCAGAAGAAGAACAAGGTAATGCTCTTCAGTAACTGACCAAATTTGTCCTCCATCCCCTTCATAGTCAAATCCGTGGGATCTGGTTTGGAAGGGCTGAGCCATGCAACAAGAATTGGTTGGACAGATCACAAAGATCCACCAAAAATTGGGTCTGTGAGCATGGCACTTCCTCTCGATAATGGGGAAGAACCTGGTCATCAGTACAAAGCGCTCTTGGTACTGCTATATATGGCACAGGTGTGGCCCATCCCCTGCACCTTCACTCTGACAGTTTCTAGAGCAGTTTTCCAATTCATAAGGGGGTCCAAAATGGATAGGGTCAGAAAGAATCACCAGACAATGGAGGTAAGGGCATATCGATGTGGCTCTCATCCTAAGGACTACCTGCATGTGTGGCTGCAACAGGCAGTGTGTGGAACTAAAGTATGAGGGCAAGCAGTGCCACTATGTGCTGAAGTTCCACCTGTTCAAGGTATTGCAAGGGATGGGCCGCATTACTTATCCTTTGTGGAAAAGTTTTCCCAGAACATCACCTTCGAGCACAAGACATTCAGGCAGTAGTCAACACGGAACACCCTGTGAAATTGAAAGATAAGGAATCAATGGATCTGGTGCGATGGATCCCTCAGCAGACCATCCAAGTTGTCTGGTGGAATGCTTTATTGGCAGGGCTCACAAACAAGCACCAGGACCTGCCCTAGCAGGTGGTGAGAGGAGCCCTCCCAGTGAGATCCTTCTTGAACAAGCAGAACATCACCCTCACTTTAATACCCTTTATTTTTGAATCTTCTCTTATTAATTCAGCAAAGTGTTCAATTGCTAAAAAAAAGCAGCTGACAGTGGACAACCTTGTCTACTTGATCTAGTCAATCAAAAAGTTGTTGAAATTTGACCATTAGTCACTACTTTCCCAGTAGAGTTCTTATATATTATTCTAATCAATAAATATTGATCCTCACCCAAATTTCTTTGACTTTAAAAAGTCCCATTCTAATCTATCAAATGATTTTTCTGCATCTAAGCCATTGCAACACTTAAATCACCTCTTTTTTGAACTAACTGCATTGAATGAATCAACTTTTCCACATTATTTGCAGATTTTCTATTTTTAACAAATCCTGTTTGATCCATGCATATTAACTTCGATAGATTTAATTACAAAATTGGTCTATATGAAGCTGGTTTCAATAGATCTCTGTCTTTCTTTGGTATTACTATAATAATTGCCATTGTTATTTTGGAAAAATGGTTCAAACAAATTTATACGCCATTACATTTTGGCAAATTTATCTGAGGAAAATAATCTATGTATACAAAATTAGTTCTTTTAAGCCCAGCAAATTTTCTAAGAAGTAATTATGCGTTCATACTTAAAAATTCATTGAGATCTCATTCAATAAAGGAATACAATTTCAGGGTATTTTACTACACCACTAGTTTGTACATTCAAACATACATTCTGAGTAGGTGTGAACCAATCGAGGCTTCGAGCCTTTTCCAGTATTTAATAAGATCAAAGTCATCTGACAGTTATTGCAAGCACATCTACTTGTAGTAAACTTTCTCCCCATTGCTTATCAAAAATACATCTACCTCAGCTCTCAAAAATATTCCAAAGATTATGCTCACACCATGTTTTGAGAAAAACATTTACAAAGACTCTCCCCAATAGGAAAACAATATATTTACGAACAATGATAGCCAGTTCTAGATTTTCACACAAAATACCTTGAACAGGTAGAACTTCAGCACATAGTGGCACTGCTTGCCCTCATACTTTGGTTCCACACACTGCCTGTTGCAGCCACACATGAAGGAGGTCCTCAGGATGAGAGCCACATCGATATGCCCTTACCTCCATTGTCTGGTGACTCTTTCTGACCCTATCCATTTTGGACCCCCTTATGAATTGGAAAACTGCTCTAGAAACTGCCAGAGTGAAAATGCAGGGGATGGGCCACACCTGTGCCATATATAGCAGTACCAAGAGCGCTTTGTACTGATGACCAGGTTCTGGTAATTTACCCAGTTAGTGCCCCTGTTACACAGCAGTTAGAAAGGGTCCAACAGGAGCAACCCCATCAGAATACAACCAGGTGTCAACGAGAAATGAAACAAACCCTACACATACTCCATGCACCAACTCTGAGAAGGAAAACAACAAAGGAAAGATATAAAACAACTACTTAACAACCCCAACAAATTCCCACTACAAGAAATGGCGGAGGGAAAGTTTGGGGAATTCAACGAAGTAGAAGAAAGTTATATCACTACGTAGAATGGTTTAACTACTACTGCATAGCCCACAATATTGTGGAAGGTCCAGTAAACAGCCAACTTGCCCTCTTCCTCAGTAGAATGGGTAGCAAAACATTTGACCTCCTTAAGACCTTGCTGGCCCCAGAAGATCCAGGGACAAACACATTCAATGAACTATTTACAGCTCTAACGAAACCATTTAAGCCCCAAACCACCAGTTATGGTAGAAAAGCAACAATTCTATGAAAGGAGACAAGGACCAGGACAAACAGTAAGTGAATACATGGCATCATTGCGCATACTGGCAGAGCACTGTCATTTTGAGTAGTTTCTAAATCAGGCACTACAAGACAGATTAGTGATGGGGCTGGCAAATCGCCAAACAAGACAAAAATTATTAGGAATGGTTACGCTACAGATTGCATACAGAACTGCCTGCAGCTCTGAAATGGAAGATGAAAACTTGGATGTGAGTCAACCAGACCTACTGGTCAGGAGGTCTTCCCGCCAACAATGCTTTCATTGTGGGAAATACAACCACCAACTAGAAAACTGTTTCTTCAAAAATTCTTAATGCAAGCATTGCAAAACAGAGGGACTTATCAAAGCTAAATGCCTGCTTTTAAAGTGCAGGTGGCCTGCAAATAAACAGGCAGCTACAGTCAAAACAATTACAGAGAGAGAGAGGCCACCTAGCAACGATGAAGATAACAGCCCAATGGCTGACTTTCAAGCTCCTGAAATATTACACACCTGAGGAATAAATGGAGGAAACACAGCAATCTTTGTACAGCTACAAAATAAAACATACACCCCTTGAAGATGGAGTTAGACACAGGGGCAGAGGTGCCCCTAATGTCGTTACATGTAAAGGAAAGCTTGCTACCACTCCTCCCAGTAAAAACAACTGAAATAACTCTAAGATCCGTTACAGGAGACAGAATCAAAGTGTTTGGAAAAAGTACGGTCCAAGTACAATACAAACAACAGCAACCAAAAATACTCTCTCTCTACATCGTAGATACCCAGGGACCAGCACACTTAGGAAGAAACTGGCTACAACACATTCTCCTAGACTGGCTGGAAATCGGTTCAATACTAAATGTAAACCACACAGACACCTCCCAGCCAGAACTCGACCAAATCCTTAATAACTATGCAGTGGTTTTCCAACAAGAATTGAGGAAAATCAAAGGTGTTCAAGCTAAACTGCAATTAAAAGGTAATGCAGAACAAAAATTCTTCAAAGCCAGAACAGTCCCATTTGCTATGAAAGGAAAAATTGAGGCTAAATGAAACAGGCTAAAACATGAAGGGATATTAGAACCAATACTATGCAGCGATTGGGCAACACCCATTGTACCCGTATGAAAAGCAAACGGTGAGATTAGCATTTGTGGTGATTACAAAATCACCATCAATCCATCACTCAAAATACCCGAACATCCAATGCCCAAGGCAGAATTGTTCCAAGCACTAAATGAAGGGCAAAAATTCGCAAAATTAGATTTGTCAGAAGCATATCAACAAATAGAATCAAGAGAATATGTGACAATCATTACTGTTGGGCACTATCAGTAGCCCCATTAATTGCAATGACAAAGACTTGAGGGGTACGATAGGCTTTATTGCACAAGACTTGAGCTGGCCCGGATGCAGACTAGGGAAGTACAGGGAAGGGAAAGGTAGCCCGACCTTTATGGCCTGGGTCCCAGGGGAGGAGTCCAGGTAAGAGTGTCATCAGAGGGTGGACCAGTTTGAACCAATTAGCATATACAATCCATACCATTACAAACTCCCATCTGGGACTATTCACCTATACACGCATGGGCCATACGGAATTTCAGCAACACCTGCGATTTTTCAAGCAACAATGGACAAATTACTACATGAACTCTCAATTGGGCGTTACCTAGATGATATCGTCATCATGGGCCGAAACGACAGTGAGCACTTATAAAACCTTGAAAAGGTTTAAAGCAGTCTACAACAGGCTAATATACGATTGCAAAAGGACAAATGTGACTTCATGTGCCCCTCAGTAACATACTTTGGGTTTATAATTGACAACAAAGGGATGTGAATGCATCCAGCAGGAACAGAAGCCATTCGCAAGCCCCCATACTCAACTAACAAATCAGAATTACAGTCCCTCCTAGGACTTGTTAATCACTTCCGAAAACATATCCCTAATATGTCTACACTATGCAGCCCGCTGAACCAATTACTCAAGAAAGATCAAACATGGTATTGGAACACAGAAAATAAAAACACAGTCAATCAACTAAAGGAAATACTAATGTCAACAGATAAGGTGCTGATCCACTATGACCCTAGTAAAGAAGTTACGCTATCTGTGGATGCTTCACCAGTGAGACTAGGAGCGGTACTACCCCAAATTACAGAAAAAGGTGAGCAACCAAAGATATGCTTTGAAAACATTAACCACAAGCGAACACGATTACACCCAACTAGAAAAAGAAGGATTGGCAATAATTTTTGGTGTAAAAAATTTCCACCGATATCTTTACGGAAAAAAATTCACCCTGATCACAGACAACAAGCCTCTTAGTTTAATCCTGGGGCCACACAAAGATATACAAGTATTAGCTGCAGCCAAAATTCAAAGATGGGCCATGCTACTAGCAGCATATAACTATGATACCAGGAACACTCAACAGCCATACAAATGCCTTATCACCCATGCCGCTACACGAGACAGAACAATGAGAAGAAATTACTAAATGGAGAGCAGAGGCAGCAGCCGTCAACCAAGAAAAACTTCAACAACTGTCCATTACAGCCCAGACGATTGCAAAGGAAACCCGAAAAGAGGCAACATTAAGCAAGATCCTATACTTCACCCTTAATGGGTGGCCTGAATCTGAAGTCATTCCAGAGGATCTAAAACCTTACCACACACGCTGCCATGAACTATCAGTCAAAGAAGGATGTTTACTATGGGATACCCGTACAATTATTCCAGCCAAATGGCAAATTACCATGTTATCAGAACTACACCACAACCATCCGGGAATGGTATGAATGAAGGCCCTGGCCCGAATGCATGTCTGGGGCCCTCTATAGACAGAGACATTGAAACAACAATAAGAGAATGCAAAGTATGTCAGTCAATGCAGCCAAAAATTCTGCAAGCTGAAGCTAATCAATGGAAATGGCTATCCAAATCCTGGCATCGGATTCATGTAGACTTCACTGGATCATTCATTGATAAGACTTTCCTAATAGCTGTTGACACATGCTCCAAATAGCCAGTAGTTTCACAGCTGAAAAACACCAAAGCAGATCCCACGATTGACTGTCTACAAGCTATCTTTGCCACTTATAGATTGCCTCATGAATTAGTTATGGATACTGGGTCTCAGTTTACATCAGAACATTTTTTTAAATTTATGCATGACAACAAAATTCAGACATATTTTGTCTGCACCCTATCACCCAAATACTAATGGGGAGGAAGAACTTTTTGTACAAAAATTCAAAAAAGCAATGAAAACCATGAAACTTCTGAATGCCTCCTGGACATACAAAATTTCAGATTTCCTATTGGGGTACAGAAACAAGCCACATCCTACCACAAAACGCACGTCAGCAAAACTAATGTTTTGGCGCAATCTGTAGACCAAGCTGTCCACAGTTCATCCAGATCTGGGTCTCAGATTGCAAAAAACAGCATCATTACAAACCTCACCTAGAACAATGGAAGTGAGCAAGAGAGTTCTGGTACAAGATTACAGACATGGGTGGTAGGAGTAATCTTACAATAAATTGAGCTCCTGCTCATTCTCTATTCTAGTGGGGGACAGATTGTCGAAGTGATACAATTATGAAAATTGACTGACACAAAGGTCCATGAACTGCCTCATGAACTGAAGGAGGTGGAACCGGACCTGCCATGGCCTGCCTGACCATCCCACCCCTCAGGCCAATTGGCGGGGTGGTGCAGAGACGGTCGCGGAGCAGAGCAGTCCAGTGAGGAGTCCAGTAACTGAGACACGCAGCCAGGAGTGTAGTGAAGATCGTCAGTGGCCGCTAGTCACCGTCGACCCTACTGTCTATGGATCCCGAGCAAAGACTGACATAGCAAACCACGTTGAGGCAGTCCAAAAGGGAAAGAAGACCACCTGAACGCTTTAAAGACTATGTTCCCTGATTATTATTAAATACTTTCGCTTTTATAATTCTAATTACTCATGAGATGTATTCTAATTCTCACTGTAGTCCTGAGCCTGATGTAATCTTGTTAGTTTGAATGGGCCCAGTCAGCATTTACTACATGGGGTGGAAGAGTGTTGGGTATAAGCTTGCCCTCTGCTGGACATCAAGACGCCCATGTCATGATAGGAACATAGGAACATAGGAAGTAGGAACAGGAGTAGGCCAAAAATGACCCATCGAGCCTACTCCGCCATTCATTAAGATTATGGCTGATCTAATTTATGACCTAACTCCACCTACCTGCCTTCTCCCCATATCCCCTAATTCCTCTATCATGTAAAAATTTCTCTAACCAAATTTTAAATATGTTTAATGAAGCAGCCTCAACCACTTACCTGGTTAGAGAATTCCAAACATTCACTACTCTAAAGGATGTGAAAGTATCACGTTTCCAAATCTTAATTGTGTGAGTGCATGCACAATATTGGGTTGGCAATTTAATGGATTGATCCTCTGTAATTTAAAAGGTGCTTCGAGCACCTTTAACCCAGTAATCACACCTGAGTCCCAGGAGGGCTACCCAGGTGCTGCAATTTTAAAGGGGCTACTGACATGTCTGTGCATGGCCTCAAGTACTGCCAAATTAAGGCCACCCGCAAATTGGAGGAACAATACCTTGGATTCCATCTCATCAATTTCCAAGCAGATAGCATCAAGCATGACCTGCTAAGTTTCTCCAGCACTTTTATCTATTGCACCTTAACCCCAGTGTCTTCAGACTTTCTTGTTTTAACATCAATATCGACATCTCCAATTTCCAGTAACTCCATCCCCTGGTCTCTCTCCCTACTCATCTGTCTCCTTTTCTCCAGCTTTGCATCCCTTTCCCTTCCTTCTCCTATCAGAGAGCTACCTTTCTTTGCTCTCTGTCCTCTCCCTCATCACTTCTCGGTTTCTTTCTCTTCTATCCTCCCACCTGATTACACCTATTGCCTGATAGCCTATGCCCTCCCCGCCCCCCCCCCCTCCTCCTTCACGCTTCACTTTTTAACTCAGGTATTACCTGTTTTTCCACACTCCTGATGAAGGGCTCAGGCCCAAAACATTTTTATTTCTGATGGATGCTATGTAACCTGCTGAATTTCTTCAGCACTTTTGTGCTTTGCATTTACATCAGGTTACATGATAGGATTTATTTAAAATCGCTTAAAATAATTTTGTGTGCACCAAAATGAAAAAAAATATTTTTGAGATAAGGGTAACAATATAACATCAATAATTTAAACTGTTCATCCATAACTGTCATCAGGCATACAGAGATTTCAATCTTTCATCCATCCATTTTATGAAGTTCCAGACCGTAGCTGTGGTGATATGTAATTACACCACTAGGTCACCAGGGGTCATCCCGGTGACCTTGTATATAAAGTAGTCCAGAGCTACAGTCCAGCCTTCCAGGTACGTCTTGCAGAGAGACAAGACCTCTTAGTGTACATATTAGTTTGTTAAAGCTGTCTTATACTCGCACTACTGGTGGTTATTGTCAGTACAATTATGCTGGAGGAAATCCAAATAAAAAGTAGTAAAACTACTCAGCTATCAACTATTATCCCAATACTTCTAATTGCAAGCACAATTTTAAACATTTTGGCTGAAAAATCCATGATGAATGTATCACAACTAAAATGCTAAATTTATATGTTCCTTGGTTATAGGTTTCAAGACTTTTTTTTTAGTCTGTATGTCAACAATGAGCACTTGGATCTCTGGACTGACAAAATAATTCCTCCTCAAAAATAATTCCATCTTGTCATCCATCCCCTCCCAAACCCCACTTTAATATGCAATCCTGTTAATAATCCTTGATGCACCATCAATCACTCAGGAGACCACTGTGGAGAAACCAATAGGCTTGTCTACCTTGATGTCCATCATCGACCTGATAAGTTGGTGCGGACTGTCATGGATGAGGGTGATAGAGGCTAGGGTCGAGTCGCTGTATATTTTTGCAGTAGAAGGTGGCGGCAACCAAGATGGTGCCCCCAGTGCCTGCATGCGGTGTTGCCGGATCCACAAGATGGCAGCCTCCGTGATCCGCACGCAGTGCAGCTGGGTCCTTAAGGTAGTGTCCAAGATGGTAGCTCCCTGGATCGCACATGGTGCTGCAGACTCCAGATGAAGGTGGTGTTGCAGAAGACAGCCCCCACAATCTGCATGCGGCGGTGCTAGGAATGGGTTTGGACTTCCACGCTTTGGTGTAGAGCCCATCTTTCCACAGCTGGAGCATAATGAATCCTTTACTGGGCAGCGTTTCCTCTGATGCTTGCACAGGCCACAGAAGTAGCACTTTGGGGGGGTTCCCAGAACACCACAGCTATGGTTGGGTTGTTACCAGAGCCAGTTGAGAGCATTGGGAGGGTTTTGTGGGAAACTGCTGCTGTAGTCTAATCATTAGTGGAGCAGAGGGGTGGTGGCATATCCCAGGATGGCTGTGACCGGTGTGATCACTAGGTGACCGCGTTGTCGATAGAGTAGGCCTCCATATTCTGGAGAGCCACCTCCAGCCTACCTGCTAGTTCAATTGCTCTCCACAGACTGAGTTCCCCTTGCTACACAAGTTTCTGTCGTATTCTTTGGCTTGGCTTCGCAGACAAAGATTTATGGAGGGGTAATGTCCAAGTCAGCTGCAGGCTCGTTTGTGGCTGACAAGTCCAATGTGGGACAGACAGACACGGTTTCAGCGGTTGCAAGGGAAAATTAGTTGGTTGGGGTTGGGTGTGGGTTTTTCCTCCTTTGTCTTTTGTCAGTGAGGTGGGCTCTGCAGTCTTCTTCAAAGGAGGTTGCTGCCCACCGAACTGTGAGATGCCAAGATGCACGGTTTGAGGCGATATCAGCCCACTGGCGGTGGTCAATGTGGCAGGCACCAAGAGATTTCTTTAGGCAGTCCTTGTACCTCTTCTTTGGTGCACTTCTGTCTCGGTGGCCAGTGGAGAGCTCGCCATATAACACGATCTTGGGAAGGTGATGGTCCTCCATTCTGGAGACGTGACCTACCCAGCGCAGTTTGATCTTCAGCAGCGTGGATTCGATGCTGTCGGCCTCTGCCATCTCAAGTACTTCGATGTTGGAGATGAAGTCGCTCCAATTAATATTGAGGATGGAGCGGAGACAACGCTGGTGGAAACGTTCTAGGAGCTGTAGGTGATGCCGGTAGAGGACCCATGATTCGGAGCCGAACAGGAGTGAGGGTATGACAATGGCTCTGTTTACGCTAATCTTTGTGAGGTTTTTCAGTTGGTTGTTTTTCCAGACTCTTTTGTGTAGTCTTCCAAAGGCGCTATTTGCCTTGGCGAGTCTGTTGTCTATCTTGTTGTCGATCCTTGCATCCGATGAAATGGTGCAGCCGAGATAGGTAAACTGGTTGACCGTTTTGAGTTTTGTGTGCCCAATGGAGATGTGGGGGGGCTGGTAGTCATGTTGGGGAGCTGGCTGATGGAGGACCTCAGTTTTCTTCAGGCTGACTTCCAGGCCAAACATTTTGGAAGTTTCCGCAAAACAGGACATCAAGCGCTGAAGAGCTGGCTCTGAATGGGCAACTAAAGCGGCATCATCTGCAAAGAGTAGTTCACGGACAAGTTGCTCTTGTGTCTTGGTGTGAGCTTGCAGGCGCCTCAGATTGAAGAGACTGCCATCCATGCGGTACCGGATGTAAACAGCGTCTTCATTGTTGAGGTCTTTCATGGCTTGTTTCAGCATCATGCTGAAGAAGATTGAAAAGAGGGTTGGTGCGAGAACGCAGCCTTGCTTCACGCCATTGTTAATGGAGATGGGTTCAAAGAGCTCATTGCTGTATCTGAACCGACCTTTTTGGTTTTCATGCAGTTGGATAACCATGTTGAGGAACTTTAGAACAGGTTCTCTGTCTACTCCACGGTGGACAAGCTTTGCATTCACAGGCCCTGCCGAGTGCTTGCAAGGCCTGGAGATATTCGGCGTTTGACTCACCGAGTTATTGCTTTCTGGTCACTAGAAGGTGTCTAGCATAGACAACGTTGATCTTATGCAGATATTGCCCTTTTAAGGTGTCCATGGCGTCTTGGTACGTTATGGTGTCCCTGATCATGAAGCACACCAAGATTACTTGCAGTTTTTCAGTTTCTGACTGCACAATAGTAGAGGAAGCCTGCAGGAATGCCTCAAAACTGTGAAGCCAGAGTTTGAAGCTGGTAGATGCCTTAGGTGATTGAGTGTCAATTTCCAGCTTTTCTAGTTTGAGGATCTGGTCCATTGTAGAAAACTTCAAATGGATTAAATTGAAGCACCATCAATCACTCAGGAGAAACCAACAGGCTTTAATTCACTTGAGAACATAGCATTCGGCTGTTCTGCACTGAGTTGCAGGGGGCTATGGAACAGCCACCTTTATACAGGACCCTGTGGGAATGGGCCACAGGTACAATTGGCCAATTAGCATGCTTGACCAGATAATTATATTATAGCAGTTTATCACAATCTTTTAAACAAAAATATGTTTCTTTAGACTCCCAGGATATGCCTTTGGGTTTCTCAACAGTCCTTTGATGGGTAAGTGCAATTGGTCTTATCAGAGATCATGTCTTTTCTTCTTCAGAATAAACATTAAGGAAGCATTTAAGCCCCAAGGGCTTTGACCAGGCTGTCTTCCAAAGACTTTCCACAAGCTTGCGAGCTTGTCCTGTTCCAGTCCCAGCTGCTGTTACTGGCTGTGACACTGTACAAGTGATCTCTCTCTCTCTCTCTCTCTCTCTCTCTCTCTCTCTCTCTGAGAGAAAGCCTGTTTGATTCTCTCTGCTTGCAAAACCACACGACCCTCTTAGAACAGCAAGTTATCTTCCAGACAATCTGCGGCTCCAACAAGATCTTTCATTTGTTGCCTTTTGTAAACAACAGTCCATTAGTGAAGTCTCTTGAAGAGCTTTGAAGAGCTCTTGCAATAGTTGTGAAACCAGTATGTCTAGCATTAGCAGAGCTCCAGTATTTCAAATAATATCTGTTTTAAAGTGTTTGCATGTAACCTACTCTAACAAACCTTTCCCAATTTATCTCCCAAAAACATTTCTATATACTCTGTCACATAGGATAGAGGCTACTTTTTTAAGACACCGCCTCATGTAGATGTCCTTGATGGAGTGAAGTTTGCTGCCTGTGGTATCACAGGCCAAGTTAACAACCCTCTGGAGTTTATTCCTGTCCTGAGAGCTGGCACCTCCAGGCAGTTGTGCAACCAGTCAGAATGCTCTCTATGGTATACTGTAGAAGTTTTTGAGAGTTTTCAGTGACATAGCGAATCTTCTCGGTCACCTCACAAATTATAGCTGCTGGCAAGCCTTCTTTGTGATTATATCAACATGGAGGCTCCAGGATAGATCTTTGGAGATGTTGACACCCAAGATAAAGCAGAAAGTCTTAATGGCTTCTTTATAGAGCGTGGGAATGTATAGGGACGAAACAATCATGGTAAAAGTGAGTCAGTCCAGCCCAGAGAACTGAAGGTTGTCATCCAAGTGTATGAGGTGTCCTGGATGTAGGTGGAAAGGGACTACCAAGGGAGATAAAATGGAGAAGAGGTATGATTATACTAGTTCTGAGGACAGCAGCAAGCAGAGGCACTGGTTTTAAGGGGTCAGTTGAGTTGGTGGATCTTGGGTAGGATGTGGAACTGAGCAGTGTGAGGCTGATCAGAGGCAGTTGAAGGGAGATTTCCTGAAGTGATTAGATCAGTGCTGGTGTGGGAGATGGTAGTCTGATAATTTTTTACCTCTGACCATGACATCCCTCCTCCATACCCACTCCAATTCATCTAATATTAATGATCTTACCTTCAATGGCAATAATTACAGTAATTCTTAAAAACCCTTAATAATATAGATCTATTGTGGTGGAACATTGTAACACATACATTGTACTGGTTGGCCCACCCCCTGATAATGTAACTCCTCTCCCTCAGGATTCCTAATAAAGGAAGTACCACCCATTCCCTCCCTCAGTACTGCCTTGGAATCAGGCCAAAGGCAGATAAGATATGGCTGCAAGTTTATAGCAATTAAAGCCTATTCATTTCAATTTCTGGTCTGTTGGGTCTAATTGATAGCACCACAATTTAAACACTATAATTTTGTGCTATGGACACTGACTCTAAGGATCCAGAGGTCTTTGTAAAATTCAACCAGTGGCTGCACTGCCTGAATGCCTTTATGAGGCCATATGATATTTGGGAAGAAGTTGATAAGAGAGACCTACTGTTTGCAACTGCATTTTCCAGATGATCAGGTACTGGGACACTTACTCAATTGCTATGGAGTTCCTGTAAAAGCAGTACTGGGCCCCAAATAATTTAATCTATGCCAGACACCTCCTGGCAGCCTGGTGAGTCCATTGATGAATATATTCGGGCCTTGTCGGAGCTGGGGCAAGCTTGTGGCTGCACCGATATTACAGCAGCCGTTTACCAGGAGGAGCTAATCAAGGATGCATGTATAACTGGATTCAGGTCTGACCATATCAGGTTCCTAGAGAAGGGTGATCGAACCCTGCAGGATGAAGTCAATCTCACCAAATCACTAGAGACAGCCCAACAGAACGTGGATGCTTTCTCCTCTAACAACGCGGCTGCCATGTGGGAACCATGGGCGCCACCACCTTTGGACGTGGAGTCCCAAAAAGCAGCTGAGCACACAAACTGCTATTAGTGCGGCCAGACAAAACACCTGCAAAAGAATTGCCCAGGCTGCGAAAGAAAAGGATACTACGCAAAAGTTTGTAGGCCCAGACCCTCCCCTTGTAGCATCGTGTGCAGGCAGCAGCCATTGCCATCTTGAACCACACCATTTCCGACCCCGCTTCTGGTTGCAAAGAACAGAGCGGTAGGAACCTGGGGACGACAGCCTCAGTTGGTGTCACTTCCGGCGGTGAGCGCGTGCTAATCATGGGGGTAGCCATCTTCAGGGCAGACATATTGGAGGTCACCAACGCATACATACAGCAGCAGTGAGTCAGACAATGAGCTGGCAATGGTGTCTATTATTCTGGACCAGAGCAGCCCATATCAATTATCAAGGTCCACCATGGATATTGAGGTAAATGGCCGCATTACAAACTGCTTGTTCGACATGGCATTCACCAAACACTTTATGCACTTGGGCACTGGACAGAGCTGCTCCCTCACAGTGACCCTAATCCAGTGTAAAATCTCATTGGCGTCCAAGTCCCACTCGACCAAATTCTAAGGTAACTGCACAGTAACGCTAACCATGTGTGGCACCAAGTAAAAGAATTTTAAATTGTTAGTTACGCCACAACTCTGTGCACCGGTCATACTGGGGCTGGACTTTTCAGTGCCAACTTAAAAGTGCACTGATGGAATATGACAACCCCAATCCCTCCCTCATGGTCTGTTATAACCAACCGTTGCTAAACCACCCACCTATCTTCCTGAACACCACCCACTGCTCAGGACCTGCAGTCTGTCCACCATCCAGGTCCACCCAGCCCCCGTTGGAAAACCTCACTTGCGGCTGTAAGCCTGTGGCAACTAAAAGCAGGTGATTCAGCCCCAAGAACAGAGTCTTTACCAAGGCTGAGGTTAAGCAGCTCCTGGTCGAGGTTATCATAGAACCCAGCATCAGCCCTTGGAGAGCACAAGTAGTGGTGGTAAAGAGCAGAGAGAAGCACAGGATGGTCATAGACTACAGGCAGACCATCAACCAGTTCATCCTCTTGAATGCCCACCCCCTCCCCCGCATAGCCAACATGGTGAACAAGATTGCCCAGTACCAGGTCTTCTCCACCATTGACCTCAAGTCGGCCTATCACCAGCTCCCAATCCACCCAGATGATGTTCTAATATATTTGACTGACCCTGAGACATCTTTACGAAGATTATATGTTCAATTGGAAGAATATGGAAAAGTTTTGGATTATAAAGTAAATTAGGATAAAAATGAAATTATGCCATTAATGGAAGGTGATTAAACTCAAAGTCAAAGGCACACTCAGTTTATTGCACAAAAGAGGGTATTAAATGTTTAGGTATATGTACGGACAGTAATTTGAAGAATTTATATAAATTGAATTATTTATCATTATTTAAAAGGTTGAGGAAGATCTGAAAAAATTGATTAATTTACCTAGAACTTTAGTTGGAAGGGTTAATTGTATAAAGATGAATATATTTCTGAGAATATAATATCTTATCCAAATATTATTTATTTTTAAACCGCGAAAATGTTTTCAACGATTAAATAAACATGTAAAGAAATTTCTTTGAAAAGGTAAAATGTCAAGAGTTTCTATAGAAAAGTTGACATGGAAATATGAACTGGGAGGTCTACAGCTTCCTAATTTTAGTGATGCAAATTAGATTTGTTGCTTCTTTTTTTTGAAAGTAAAAAAAAATTGGCATGGGTAAGTATAGAACTCAATAAAACAGAAGAGAGGAAGGCAGAAGAATTTATATATGTGGGTATCAAAATTGATGGGTGCTGACAGGGAGACACCATTGGTGAAACATTTGCTTAATATTTGGAATAAAATAAATGATAATATTTATGTAAGAGGGTCTATATCGCCTGAAATGCCATTGATCTGAAATCCCCTTATAGCTTGTTCAAGGGATAATTAGTTTTTGAATATCTGGTTTCATAAGGGGAGGGTAAATGTTGAAGAATTTTATGAAAGGGGTCAATTAATGTCATCGAAACATCTGAGGAAAAAATATGATATACCGCATAATACTTATTTTTGTTATTTTTAATTAAGAGCATATTTAAGGGATAAGCTTGGACCAACTATGCTTTTTTTTAAATCTAGTTATACTGAAGCAGAACTTATTAGGAGAGGGATTGTTAAAAAAATTAATTCTATGATATATTCATTATTACAATCAGGAACTCCTAAACAAGGACTGCATAGATCTAGAAAGAGATGGGAAATAGATTTAAATATTATAATAATCATATAACAATTATAGCATGAAACCAGGCCAATTTGGCCCTTCAAGTCTGCACTGATCCAAGTACCCTCCTCTAATCCCACTTACCAGCACTCTGCCCATATCACTCCATCTCCCTCCCATCCATATACTTATCCAACTATTTCCTAAATGACAAAATTGACCCTGCCTCCATCACCTTTCCCGGAACCTGATTCCACACAGTAACTACTCTCTGAGTAAAGAAGTTCCCCCTCATGTTACTCCTAAACCTTTGCCTGTCAACTCTCAACCCATGACCTCTTGTATCCATCTCTCCTACTCTCAATGGGAAAAGCCTTTCCACATCAACTCTATCTATCCCTCTCATTATATTAAACACCTCTATCAAATCCCCTTTCAGCCTTCTACGTTCCAAGGAATAAAGACCTAATTTGCTCAATCTCTCCTTGTATTCCAGATGCTGAAACCCAGGCAACATCTTTGTAAATCTTCTCTGCACTTTCTCTATCTTGTTAATATCCTTCCTATAAATCGGTGACCAGAACTGCACACAGTACTCTAAATTTGGCCTCACCAATGCCTTGTACAGTTTCATCATTACTTCCCAACTCCTATATTCTATGCACTGATTTATATAGGCAAGCATACTAAAGGCCTTCTTCACCACCCTATCCACATGCGCTCCTACCTTCAGGGAACAATGCACCGTTATTCCTAGATCTTTCTGCTCCACTGCATTTTTCATTGCCTTCCCATTTACCACATTTGTCTTGCTTTGATTATTCTTTCCAAAATGAAGCAAATATGGAAAGATTTATGTAGGGATTGTATGACTAATACTATTAATGTAAGATATAGACTAGTCCAATATAAATTTTTTTACATGAGCTACATCTTACACCACAGAAATTGAATAGACTGAAATCAGATTTATCAGATCAATGTTTTAGATGTGGTGAAGATGTAGGATCTTTCATACATTCAACTTGGTCTTGTCCTAATGTAAGAACCTTTTGGGCAGATTTACAGAATTTTTTGGAACAAGTTGCAGGAATTCTTTCTGCAATGTCTTGTTTTATATTTATTAGGAAATATTGAAGGTACAAGACCTAAAGTAAAATTGTCAATTTATCAATTGGAATTTGTTAAATTAGCATTAGCAGTAGCAAGGAAATGCATGCAGTTACTTGGAAGCCTGATATGTTTTTGGGTATGCCAAGGTGGGATGCAGAAATTCAAAGTTGTATCCCTTTGAAAAAAAAAATTACATACAATTTGAGGAACAGGTATTTGCAAATTTTTGCAGATTTGATGTCCTTACGTCCAAATAATTGGACTAAATTTGTAATGATGTCCTTCCTTTGCCTCTAGACCTGTGAGATTCTCCTCTGAGTGTTTATGAAGAACCAGGAGATATGTGCTGGACAACATCTCTCTCTGCAATTGAAAAACTTTCTCTTTCTTTCTTTGTAGTTTTTATATATAGAGTTTATATAAATATATATATATATATTTTTTTTTCTTCTTTCTTTGGCTTGGCTTCGCGGATGAAGATTTATGGAGGGGTAATGTCCACGTCAGCTGCAGGCTCGTTTGTGGCTGACAAGTCCGATGCGGGACAGGCTGACACAGTTGCAGCGGTTGCAAGGGAAAATTGGTTGGTTGGGGTTGGGTGTTGGGTTTTTCCATATATATATGCACATACACACACACACACACACACACACACACACACATATATATATATATATACACATACACACATATAGATATATACAATTACTTTTTTGAGGGGGGCGGTTGGAAGAGAGGGGGTTTTGGGATGGGGTGAAAACCATCATGTATGTAACTTGAATTTATTTCTTTTGAAATCTGAGCTACTATATTAATTATAATTACTACATGTATGGACATTTTTAAAAATAAAATATTTTTTAAAAACTTTCCTCTATGTGGTCAAGGAACCATGCAATACTAAATCTTTCAAAGGCAGTGGCAGCACCGCTGTAAATGGAGTTCCAGCTAAGTCCACTTGTCTGATATCTGCCACATTACAGTTTGCAATAAACTCCTGCATGCATGTGGACTCTCTTTAAAAAATGGAATCTATCTTCCTCTTGAGTACATTTACTCTTAAACAGGTCCATCCAGTTTGCAAACTTCCTAAAAGTTTCATGGAATTACATATTGCTCTAGTGTAGTACTCAGGGCTCCACATAGTAACTCAAATCCCTTCATCAAATAGGAAGTTTATTACCACCAGAATGTGCAATTGTCCCCTCCCAGAAACACATCCTCAACAATTCTATTTATTCCACGCGATATCAAGAAACCACTGACAATTCTGGATATAACGTATATGATGGGATGACAGAGTATTCTGGCTTTTAGAAGATGTGCTCTGGAACTTGTCACCCATCGACCAATCTGTTTCACAACATAAGTCTACATCTCGACAATGTTCAAAATTAACCAGGTATTATAGTTTTAAAAAAAGCTGGAGAACCTAAGTTAGGATGCTACAGCCAAATTAATCCACTCTCAACAATCAGAAAATGTGATAGATGATGCCACCACCCATCCTCTCAGGCAGCATTTACTCAACAATGTCAACAATGTCCAGATGTAAACTTCAAAGAAGATTTTGTTAAATGGAAGAATAAGGGCAAAGGCTAGAATGGCCTTTTCTCAATCTACATTTTAATGAGCTGAGCTGAAGATGATTGCATCTAACTCATTTGACCAAGTGTGTCATCAAGGAATAAAGAAAAGTTGAGATCAAAAAGCTCAAAAGGTTAGATCCTGTACAAAAGAACATGGTGATTAACGTTCAGCAACAATCAGATCAGCCACATCATTTCACTCAGAGCAGTCTCCTACACTGGTCATCTTCATCTTTCTTCCATCTTAAAGTCAGAAGTGGGGAAGTTCACTGATAATTGCATCATATGCAATACAATATGAAACTCTCTGCAAAAAGTCTATGCCTTCATACTGCAAGACTTGTACAAAATTCAGGTCCAGTAAGATAAGAGGATATCAATATTCATGCCATAGAAATACCAGGCAATGAGAGTCTCCAACAAGAAATATTCAACCAAGTTTTCTTCAACATTTAATGCATTACCAATGCTGAGTTGTACACGGAAGACTCAGCATTGCAAAGGAAATTCAAATGCCAGTCAGCACTTGACTCACCATTTTTAGGACAGTGAGAATTGACTTCCATGCCAAGAAGAATGAAATCTGGACTCTGCACAAATTTACATCCAATGTTGGAGCTAGACTTTTTTGATATCTCATTAGTGAATTAATAGAGAAAATATTTTATTTTCATGTTTGACTCTGAAGCAAGTTTCTGTTGACCAAAACAGTTACAGAGAGAAAAACCCATTTCAGAATTTGATACATTGTATTGCAAATGTTGTTCTCTTAAATTCAATGACAGTAGTAATTAATACATCTATGGATAATGAGCAATAGACATTGCTCAGATATTCATCTGTACTTTTCAGTTGCACATTACAATGACATCTGCAAAAATATCACAACTTACAATATTTGTAGATTTTACTTTTGATACCATAATTATTCTCATCTGAAAAATTGATATTTTATCACTTCTAAAATTGCTCAAAATGATTAATGACTTTTACCACACCTTTGAAGTAAGGGACTACGGATGTCAATAAAGCCACCATTTTTTCTTATTCTCACCACTGTAGAGATATCAATATTATTCACTGACAAGCAACCGTTTTCAAATCAGGAGTGTGTTATGTATATGAGGATCCTTTGTTCAAAATATTGGCACTGTAGTGCTGCTCCAGCTTGACAGATCACCCACCAGACACATTTACCACTGTATCCAAGATAATCACTCCAAAGCATTTTTGGCCACAGAAACTTAAATTTCATTTTGGTGCAATACTTTTCTTTGAGCATACAAGTTTTGTGAAATTATCTGTGAACTACACCAAATAATGAGGCGGCAGCTAAACTGAAACCAAATATTTTTTTGTAAAATTTATTTTTTTTTACAATGTGCTGAATGGGATGCTTTGCAGGTCAGTTGTCAAATGAACACTAAAATTTTCCAAGAGACTTACTTCATGAAGGTTCAGGTACAGAGCTTCCAGTTCCTTA
Source organism: Narcine bancroftii (assembly GCF_036971445.1). Taxonomy (NCBI): domain Eukaryota; kingdom Metazoa; phylum Chordata; class Chondrichthyes; order Torpediniformes; family Narcinidae; genus Narcine; species Narcine bancroftii. Next base: position 309,629,466 of record NC_091470.1, on the reverse strand, counting down.
AATTTTGTTTCAATATTTTCAACAACTTTCTCAACTTGAACAACCTTATTTAAGGCTCTTTTTTTCTTCTTGTTAGAGTTTTCTTTAAACTGAGTAAGTTCTGCAGCATCCAGTTTAACTTTGTCCTGTATTTACAAAACAACGCCAAGAACTAGTTAAATTTGCAACTTGGAAATACGAGGACCATATATTTTTAAAGAATTAATTACACAGTTCTGCTTTAATAGGGTATTATAAGTGATCAATAGCACATCAAAACAAAGTAATTAAGAGAACAATTTAATGCAGATTGGAATTGTGATAAGAAATGCATAACAACTACAGGAAAGTAGTCTTAAATCCACTGTAACTTAACTGCAGTCTGGAATAAAGCCCTTAATCAGGGAGTTCATCTTTGATGTTTGTAGAGATTGATAGAATGCTTTAAAATTACATGTTCTCCTGTTTTGTACAGAAAATGATGCAGTGCCTGGAAACAAAGACTGTATTCCAGTCCTCCATCCTAGTGAATGTAGACCAAATTGAGACGAGTAACTGGCAGTGAAGATGTGCAACTCATAATGAATCACCTCATCATCCAATGATTTTGTACTCATTGGATCTCAATGTGGATATTCTTTTCTGCAGCCAACACTGAACATAGATTGTCCACCTAAAATTGAGAAGGTACATTAAGAACATTATTTAAAACCCTGAGTCTGTGCATCTGAATTGCAGAGAAACCCTGCAAAACAATGGAAGGAGCACATCAGCTTATAAACTACCCAAGCACCTTCAGCCACATTTGTTGATGAATGTGTGATTCATATTCACCTCATGAGCCATAAAAGCAGAGGAGAAGCAAGTCATGTTTGACCCTTGGAACTGCCTATGAAGGAGACAATCAGATACTACAGTTCTTTACCTGAAGCTTTGTTAGTTGTATCATTTCGTCTTTGATTTTTTTCTTCAACTTTACAGTCTGATCCTATGAGAAAAGTAAAACAGATTTAAATTTGGACAATTTCACACAAATAGAGTAGAATTTCAATGATTGCAATTCAAATTATGCTATTTTAAACTTACTGAAGCTGTATGCCAAAATTTAGTGCTGAAATCTGGAGCAAAACACAATCTGCTGGAAGAACTCAGCACCAGTGGAGAAAAAACATTATTAATATTTGGGAAGGAACCCTTCGTCATGACTGAGAGTTCAGAAGGGAAATAGCTAGGAAATTGAAGACAGGTTGGGAGGGGATGAACAGGAGCCAGTAGGGGATTGGTGAAGCTGGAAGGGATGAAGATAACAATCAGGTGCAATTGATTGGCAGGTGCCAGTCAAAGGGAGATAAGAGCAAGAGAAACAAAGGAATCAGGTGGAGGAAGATGAATCATACAGGGTGTTGTGGGAGATAAGTGGAGACAAAGGCTTCCAATGCTGGAATCTCATTAGATGACAAGGTAATAATAATGATATAACAAAAGACCAGATAGAAAGAACTAAGGATATGGGAGGATGTGGTGGAGGGGATACTAGTCCAAGAGGATGAGAATGGGATTGGGCGACAAGGTGAGAAAGGGCAAAAAAAGAAGGGGGCGGGGGAAAAATAGAAGTAGGTTGGAAGATGAGAAAAGGGATTTGTTACCTAAAATTGGAAATTTCAAGGGTCAAACCATTGGACTTTAGACCGTCCAGGTGGAGTACGAAGTATTTTTCTTCTAGTTTACATTAACCCTCACTTTGGAAGTAGAGAAGGCCAAGGATGGACAGTCACTGTGGGAGTGGGAATTGAAATAGCAAGCAACTCAGTAATACTATTGAAGACAGAGTGTGGGCACTCTAAAATGGTCCTTAAGTCTGCATTTGTTCTAATAAGGGGACCAATCCATCTCTAAAACAACAACTTACTGTCAAATCATTTCAAATCCTAACAGAAACCGGTGTGGACCTGACAAATTAAAAGGAATAGAAAAACATCATAATTTGATGTCTTCAAGTTCCACATTGATTGTTCAACTAGAGCCTTGCTCAATGACCATTATGATTTCTCTTTCAATAACTATTTGTTTCATATCATATAACTAATGTAGAATTCCATTATGAGAATTTAATATTTGCAGTGACCTCACAGAAAACTCTGATTATCCAAGTCCTGGAGGATGTAATATGGGGCATAGGGAGGGGAAACGTGATTGTGTATGGTGGAAATAGAAACAGTCATACAGAACAGAAGCAGGCCATTCAACCGATCCAATCTTTGCTATGGCTTCCTCTCACATAGGGAAGATCATGGGTCACAGGAACCCCTTGTTTCTGAATCAGCAAGTCACAGTAATAACTGCTTTTGATGAACTAACAAATCTTATTAGTTCTTTTCTTTGGCTTGGTTTCGCAGAAGAAGATTTATGGAGGAATAATGTCCACGTCAGCTGCAGGCTCGTTTGTGGCTGACAAGACCGATGTGGGACAGGCAGACATGGTTGCAGCGGTTGCAAGGGAAAATTGGTTGGTTGGGGTTGGGCGTTGTCTTTTGACAGTGAGGTGGGCTCTGCAGTCTTCTTCAAAGGAGGTTGCTGCCCGCCGAACTGTGAGGCGCCAAGATGCACGGTTTGAGGCGAGATCAGTCCACTGGCGATGGTCAATGTGTCAGGCACCAAGAGATTTCTTTAGGCAGTCCTTGTACCTCTTCTTTGGTGCACCTCTGTCTCAGTGGCCAGTGGAGAGTTCACCATATAACACGATCTTGGGAAGGCGATGGTCCTCCATTCAGGAGACGTGACCTACCCAGCGCAATTTGATCTTCAGCAGTGTGGATTTGATGCTGTCGGCCTCTGCCATCTCGAGTACTTCAATGTTGGAGATGAAGTCGCTCCAGTGAATGTTGAGGATGGAGTAGAGACAACGCTGGTGGAAGCGTTCTAGGAGCCGTAGGTGATGCCGGTAGAGGACCCATGATTCGGAGCCGAACAGGAGTGTGGGTATGACAACGGCTCTGTATACGCTAATCTTTGTGAGGTTTTTCAGTTGGTTGTTTTTCCAGACTCTTTTGTGTAGTCTTCCAAAGGCGCTATTTGCCTTGGTGAGTCTGTTGTCTATCCTTGCATCCGATGAAATGGTGCAGCCGAGATAGGTAAACTGGCTTACCGTTTTTAGTTTTGTGTGCCTGATGGAGATGTGGGGGGGCTGGTAGTCATGGTGGGGAGCTGGCTGATGGAGGACCTCAGTTTTCTTCAGGCTGACTTCCAGGCCAAACATTTTGGCAGTTTCCACAAAACAGGACGTCAAGCTCTGAAGAGCTGGCTCTGAATGGGCAACTAAAGCGGCATCGTCTGCAAAGAGTAGTTCATGGACAAGTTGCTCTTGTGTCTTGGTGTGAGCTTGCAGGCGCCTCAGATTGAAGAGACTGCCATCTGTGCGGTACCGGATGTAAACAGCGTCTTCATTGTTGAGGTCTTTCATGGCTTGTTTCAGCATCATGCTGAAGAAGATTGAAAAGAGGGTTGGTGCGAGAACGCAGCCTTGCTTCACGACATTGTTAATGGAGAAGGGTTCAGAGAGCTCATTGCTGTATCTGAACCAACCTTGTTGGTTTTCGTGCAGTTGGATAACCATGTTGAGGAACTTTGGGGGGCATCCGAGGCGCTCTAGTATTTGACAAAGCCCTTTCCTACTCACGGTGTCGAAGGCTTTGGTGAGGTCAACAAAGGTGATGTAGAGTCCTTTGTTTTGTTCTCTGCACTTTTCTTGGAGCTGTCTGAGGGCAAAGACCATGTCAGTAGTTCCTCTGTTTGCGCGAAAGCCACACTGTGATTCTGGGAGAACATTTTCGGCGACACTAGGTATTATTCTATTTAGGAGAATCCTAGCGAAGATTTTGCTTGCAATGGAGAGCAGCGTAATTCCCCTGTAGTTTCAGCAGTCTGATTTCTCGCCTTTGTTTTTGTACAGGGTGATGATGATGGCATCACAAAGGTCCTGAGGCAGCTTTCCTTGGTCCCAGCAGAGCTTGAAAAACTCGTGCAGTTTGGCATGCAGAGTTTTGCCGCCAGCCTTCAAGACCTCTGGGGGGGATTCCATCCATACCTGCTGCTTTGCCACTTTTCAGTTGTTCAATTGCCTTATATGTCTCTTCCCAGGTGAGGACCTCATCCAGCTCTAGCCTTAAGGGCTGTTGAGGGAGCTGGAGCAGGGCGGATTCTTGGACTGAGCGGTTGGCACTGAAAAGAGATTGGAAGTGTTCTGACCATCGGTTGAGGATGGAGATCTTGTCGCTGAGGAGGACTTTGCCGTCTGAGCTGCGCAGCGGGCTTTGGACTTGGGGTGAGGGGCCATAAACAGCTTTTAGAGCCTCGTAAAAATCCCTGGGAACCGCAATGGAAAATTCACCAGACAATGATAAATTCAAATTTTTTTTTTCAGTTAAACTATTAATAACATAACATTTCTTACTTACTCTAAACTTTTTTAAATTTTTTTTTATTTCTTGCACTATGAGTCATATCAATAACAACATCCAGAAATAATCATCGTCAATATATACATAGTGACATTTTTTCTTTCCCCCCTTTCATCCCTCTCCCCTTCCCCACCCCTCTTCAAAAATTAATAAATAATAAAACACATAAATCAAAGAAATAACAAAAAACAAAAAAAAGTCATATCGTCTACTTTCACATATTTAAATCTTATTGTGCTCATAATTATGTTGTTGTAAAAGATGGAGGTTTGTGGTCGCCATTCTCCGACATATTTGTTCGAATAATGTACACTTGTCTTTCAGATTGTATGTAATTTTCTAATGGAATATATTTGTTTATTTCTGTAAACCACTGTTGTATTTTAAGGTTTGTTTCCATTTTTCAGGTTGTTATTATAATTTTTTTTGCTACTGCTAGTGCTATCATAATATATTTTATTTGGACTTTGTCTAATTTTAGTCCTAATTTTTTGTCTCTTATATTATTTAACAGAAAAGTTTTTGAATTTTTTTTGGTAGATTTTTTTGAGTTTTTGTTTAATATTAGGTTAAGATCTTCCCAGAAAATTTTTACTTTTGAACATGTCCAAATTGCATGTAATGTTGATCCAGTCTCTTGTTTACAATGAAAACATCTCTCCGGTGCTGTTGGGTCCCACACTTTTAATTTCTGAGGAGTAATATAGAATCTGTGTAGCCAGTTATATTGAATCATACATCATCTAATCTTTATCGTGTTCCTCATTGTTCCTATACATAACTTCTCCCGTGTTTCGTTCTTTATCTGTGTTTAAATCTTTTTCCCATCTTTGTTTCGGTTTATATTTTATTCCATCCTCTTCTTTATATTGAAATTTGATGTAGATTTTTGTAATAATTTTTTTAATTATCATTGTGTCTATTCATAGTTACTACTTTCTGGTAATCTCACAAGCTATTTCCCAGTTAATATTTTAAATAAGTTTTCAGTTGGAAATATGTAAACATTATATGTGTGTTATTTCATATTTATCTTTTAATTGCTCAAATGTTAATAAATTATTTCCCAAAAAGCAACCTTCTATTTTCTTGATTCCTTTTCTATCCCATTCCTTGAAAAATAAATTGCCTTGGATCATTGGGATCTCTTTTGGGGAAGGCATGACCTCTACAAGAAGGATAGGTACACCTAAACCCAAAAGGGGTCAATATATTGGCAGCTAGGTTTGGTACAGCCGTCGGGTGCGGTTTAAACTAATTTGGCAGGGGGGTGGGAACCTGTATGATAGGGCAAAGGACAGAAAAGATAAAACAGGAAAAGTTAGGTTAGGCAGCAAAAGTTAAAAATCAGAAAAAGCAAGGAGGGTGAAAAAAGCAAATCTGAAGGCTTTATATCTTAATGCAAGAAGCATTTGGAACAAGGTAGATGAATTAGCTGTCGAAATTGAGATAAACAAATATGATTTGATTGGGATTACAGAAACATGGCTGCAGGGTGGGCAAGCCTGGGAACTTAACATCCCAGGGTATACGATATTTAGGAGGGATCGGCAAGAAAGAAAAGGGGGTGGGGTAGTATTGATGGTGAGAGAAGGGACCGACACGATTGACAGGAAGGATATTAACTCAGAAGATGCGGAATCTATATGGGTAGAACTGAGGAATAGCAAGGGGCGGAAAACGTTAGTGGGGGGGGGGTATATAGGCCTCCAAATAGTAGTGTAGAGGTGAGGGAAGGCATTAAAAGGGAAATTAGAAAAGCATGCAATAAGGGAACAGCTGTCATCATGGGAGACTTTAATTTGCATATAGATTGGACTAGTCAAATTGGTAAAAATACAGAGGAGGAGCAATTCCTTGAATGTTTACGGGACGGTTATCTAGACCAATATGTCGAGGAACCAACTCGGGAGCAGGCCATTTTAGATTGGGTATTATGCAATGATAAAGGGGCTAATCAGCAAAAATGTTGTGCGAGGCCCTTTGGGTAGGAGCGATCACAATATGATCGAATTCTCACTCGACATGGAGAGTGATGAAATTAAAACCGAGACTAAGGTCCTGAATTTAAATAAAGGGAATTAAGATGGTATGAGATGGGAGTTGAGTAAGATTGATTGGGTGGTGTTTATGGGGGAGTTGACTGTGGATAGACAATGGAAAACATTCACAGATCTAATGGAGAAATTGCAAAAATCGTTTATACCGGTTTGGCATAAAAATAAACCAAAAAAGGTGACTCAACTGTGGATAACAAGGGAAATTAGACACAGCATTGGGTCCAAAGAGAGAGCATATCAATTGGCCAAAAAAAGTACCGCAACCGAAGACTGGGAGCAGTTCAAGATGCAGCAAAGGAGGACAAAGGGATTAATCAAGAGAGCAAAAATAAATTACGAAAGTAAGCTTGCGGCAAATATAAAAACCGAATGCAAAAGCTTTTATAAATATGTCAAGAGGAAAAGATTGGTGAAATCCAGAGTAGGTCCTTTGCAGTCAGAATCAGGGGAATATATAATGGGGAATAAGGAAATGGCACACCAATTAAATTCTTACTTTAGTTCTGTTTTTACAAGAGAGGACACAAATAACCTCCCAAGGATGTTGGGAAACATAGAGACTAATACAAGGGAGGAACTGAAAGAAATCAGTATCTCTAAGGACATGGTCTTGGGGAAATTGATGGGATTGAAGGCAGATAAATCCCAAGGGCCTGATAATCTACATCCTAGGGTACTCAAGGAAGTGGCCATTCAGATAGCAGATGCTTTAAGAATTATTTTCCAGAACTCGATAGACTCAGGATCAGTACCCATGGATTGGAGGGTAGCTAATGTTACCCCACTATTTAAAAAGGGGGATAGAGAAAAAGCGGGGAATTATCGGCCGGTGAGCCTTACATCAGTAGTGGTCAAAATGATGGAATCCATTATTAAGGATGTAATAGTGGAGCATATGACTAGCAGAGAAGAGATCGGACGGAGTCAACATGGATTTACAAAAGGTAAATCGTGCTTGACAAATCTATTGGAATTCTTTGAGATGGTGACAGGTAAAATAGTTGGGGGAGAGCCAGTGGATGTGGTGTACCTGGACTTCCAAAAGCCTTCGATAAGGTCCCACATAAACGACTGGCTTCCAAAATCAAGGCTCATGGGATTGGAGGCAAAGTATTGATGTGGATTGAGAACTGGCTGGCAGGTAGAAGACAGAGAGTTGGGATAAATGGCTCATTTTCTGAGTGGCAGGCGGTGACCAGTGGGGTGCCACAGGGATCTGTACTGGGAACCCAGCTGTTCACAATTTACATTAATGATCTGGATGAGGGGATTGGATGTAATATCTCCAAATTTGCAGATGACACTAAGCTAGGAGGGGTTGTGTGCACGGAAGAGGGGGTCAGGAAGCTCCAGTGTGATTTGGATAAATTGAGGGACTGGGCAGATACATGGCAAATGCACTACAATGTGGATAAATGTGAGGTTATCCACTTTGGTAATACAAACCGGAGGGCAGATTACTATTTGAATGGCAATAGATTAAGAGATGGGGAAGTGCAGAGAGACCTAGGGGTACTTGTACATCAGTCTCTGAAGGCGAGCATGCAGGTACAGCAGGCGGTTAAAAAGACAAATGGTATGTTGGCCTTCATATCAAGAGGGTTAGAGTATAGGAACAAGGATACCTTATTGCAGCTGTACAGGGCCTTGGTGAGACCACACCTGGAGTATTGTGTGCAGTTTTGGTCACCTTATCTAAGGAAGGATGTTCTTGCAATGGAGGGAGTGCAGAGGCGATTCACCAGGCTGATACCTGGAATGGCAGGAATAACTTATGAGGAAAGATTGTGGAATTTGGGATTGTAATCGCTGGAGTTTAGAAGATTGAGAGGGGATCTCATAGAGACATATATAAAATTCTGGCAGGACTGGACAGAATGAATGTGGAAGGGATGTTTCCAATGGTGGGGGAGTCCAGAACCCGGGGCCATGGTTCAAGGATAATAGGCAAACCATTTAGGACTGAGATAAGGAGGAATTTCTTTACCCAGAGGGTGGTGAATCTGTGGAATTCATTGCCACAGAGGGCAGTAGAGGCAGGTTGATTGAATATATTTGAGGGAATTAGATATATTTCTTCAGTATAAGGGAATTAGGGGTTATGGAAAGAAGGCAGGGTTGGGGTACTGAACTTTAAGATCAGCCATGATCTCATTGAATGGCGGAGCAGCCTCGAAGGGCCGAATAACCTACTCCTGCTCCTATCTTCTATGTTTCTATGTTTCTAATATAAAGGACAAAAGATATTTTTCTATCCAGACATACACTATGGAAGAAAGGATATAATTTTAATCTACGACATCCAGCAATAATAAAAGTATTCATTCCAGGGTAAAGAAATGGACTGTTCTCAGACCCGAAAGATGCCCAACACTTTGCAGAACAATTGCCGAACAGATAACGAAATGATGTATTAAAAAAAAGACTATCAAAAGTGTGTGGGTGTATGTGTGTTTTAAAGTCCAAAACTATTTCAATTTAAACTTGAGTCTGAAAATTAAATTTTATAGTCCAGTTTCTAACTTTTTTTTTAACTTAAGGATCTTTTAAAATTGTGGTTCATAAGTAATTATAAAGCAAGAGTGAAGCACCTGATTTTTGCAAACTCATGTCCTTTTGATGTTGTATATCTTGTTATGAGCCCAGAGGGCCCCAAAAACCAGGAGCAAAAAGTTCTTTGGTTCACAGTTCAATCTCACTTCTCCTTCTTCCAAGTTCTCTGGTTGCAGGTAATCACCATACTGTGCACAGAATTTAAAATGTATAAAGTTCACCAGGATTGGTGCTTGAAAGGTTAATGTTTACCACTCAGGAAGGTTCTTGTAGGGTTTGCAGAGAGAGATATTTGTGGTTCCAAGATTTCCTCAGGGTCTTGCTGATGAAACTTGCCCCATCAGTTTCTTCTAGATGGTAACCTCTTTCTTCAAGCTACCACAGAGTTCCATTCCTTCCTCTATTTCAAGAGAAACATCAGACAGAGAACACTTCCAGCCATCTACTGCTCTGGATTGCACTTTTCATTTACTTGTCAGTGTCCCACACAGTGACTGACTGACTGAGCTGTTAACTCAACTCTCTCTCTTTTCCAATTGCAACTCCAAAGAGAGCATGTGACTCATGTCTTGCAAAACCCCCACCTTCTCCAACAAACAACAGGAGTTCTTTCTTTTTGACCTTTCTATGAGCACTTTGCAGAAAGGTTACTGATAGATAGCATAACTCCAGCAAGACAATGGTCAAGCATTTTATGACATCAGTTCAATTAACACCTACTTGTGAAAGGTGCTTACATTCTCCAGAGATCTTGCAATGTGAATTCATCAGTCTTTCAAATAAGATCTGTTTTAAAATTTGTGAATGTATGTGACCTACTCTAAATCTTATAAATTCTCCCCAAATATTAATATTGTTACAATCTCCTATAATAAGGATAATACAAGTCCTATTTTTCCAGGATGTCAAGTGTTTCTTCAGTTGACAATATTCAAAATGTCTCTCTGCCTTCAGTATACATCTGATAATGATGTAACCAGCTTCATTTCTGCAAAGCCTCCTGCCTTTCCTTTTGTTCAACTGCCTTAAGTGGTTTGGTTCCGGAAAGTCTGATGACCACAAACAAAAATTTGTCTTTGTTTAAACAGATGGCCTCCTTCAGCAGTTCTTTTTGAGTACTTGAATTCTTCAGTTTTTAATAAAGCAAACACTCCATTGTTCTTGAGTTTCCATTAAGAACTCTTCAGTTCCATTATGGCTCAGTTTTCCAGACACTGCAACTTCAACTGAATTCTTTCTCTTATTGCAATGGTGTTTCTGCAAATGTGTGACCCTGTATCCAGCCCACAATTCCCTCACTAGAAATATATTTAACCCTAAAACTTACTTTACTAAAAATATATATATTTTATAACTAAAGATTTTAACTTTAAAGATTAACTTTAAAGATTGCTTTATTAATGTGCTGCCCAAATTATTAGCTCTTGCCCTCTGATTTTAGTGTCATCTTTATTCTGCTTCCTACCTTACATTACTGCTGTGTGCAACAATAACAGTTGCGGCAAACTGATATGAGACAGATGCAGATTTATGTCCTTATCCCATGGATGAAACAGAATTTCCTTTCTTTACAATTGCTTTTGATGAGGCCACTGATGGTGGTGGGCTGAAAGAACTGAATTGAAATTTCAATTCTCAAAACACTTACCCTCCCTTTCACAAGCCAACAATTAATTCTCAATAACAAGGTACAGGTGGTATATGGATCTTACTTATCCATGCCTCTCATTTCAGCCAATGCCTTTTGCCTTACCTTTTCTGCACAGCAAAAATGTACAAACTGACAAGATAATGTTGATAAAGGAGTATTATTGAAAGGACATTGTCACTTGTTGACAATAGCTTAGATTCTGATCGTGGACATAATTTAGGGGGCATCTGCATTGGAAAGTTATTGGACATGAATAGCCTTCAGCTATGGCACAAAGGGTTCATCACTGTGAAATCCCCAGATGGTATAATCTCTCTCTCACACACACACACGCACATGCCTTTTGAAAATATAGACTAGCTCTTTTGCAGGATGGAGAAGAGAAAGAAGATTGATATGTGAAATCCTTATTGTATTGGCAGGCTGGCCAAAGAGCTTGCTTGTGGTAAACAGAAGTATAAGAGGTACAGAATGAGGGGATTGTCCTGTGATGAGGCATTCATAAGAAAGGCCTCTATTTTATTGAATTTAGAAGAATGAGAGGTAATATTATTATTAGTACATTCAAGATTCTGAGAAGTGGTGACAGGACAGATAAAACTATTTTCTGAAGAATCTTCTTTTATATTTTTTATATTTTATTTAAAATTTTAACCATTCAAAATACAAAAATAGTAATAATATATTGAGTATCAAATACATTATGATCCTACCCCACCCCCTAAATCCCAAGAGAAAATAAAGAAAAGAGATGACATAGTAAAATGTTAGAATAGAAATAAAAAAGAAAAAGTAAAAATGTAAAAATAAGAAAGAGAATGGATTGTTGAAAGCGTTAAAATCCATCTAATCTAAAATTCATATCTATTTTATCATTAATAGGATTCCACACAGGTCTTAGAGGCTAAGAAGAACATTTAGAAATCTAAAAAAATTAAAATTTAATCCTTTTTTGACTTCCTGAAGAATCTTGATCTTGGATTCATGATTTCATGATGAACATTTAGGATGGAGATGACAAAACATATCTAAGGGTCCTGGTTTAAGGAGGAGTATGGAAGGGCATGTTAGGAAATACTAAAATGACATAGCAACTTAATGAAGTTAATACACAGGGCTAAACGCCTGCTAAACAGCAAAATTAAAATGCAATAGACAGCGATAAGCAGTTGCACAATCAATGGATCAAAACAATGCTCTGTGCCCTTGCCAATATCTGCTTATGAATTTGAGTGGGCAACAAAAATAGCCAAGTGGGAGGAGGAAACGCCAAGAACATTTCCATTTTCAACAACAGTGGAGGCCAGAATGCAAGCCTTACAGACAAGGTGGATGCATTCACAACACAAGCAAGTAATTATTTTAGCTTGACTTACTAAGTCGATGATTCATCTTTGCTTTCTCTTGAGATACCCCTCACATGACAGAGTCCAGTCTTTACTCTTCCTGATATTACAAAATGTCTGAGAACTATGGAAATAGCAAAGGCATTTGAACCATACCACATCCCAGCTGTTGTACTGAAGAAGTGCATTCCAGAACTACTTATGCCTCCAGCCAAGCTAATCTAGTGCAGTGACAACAATGGCACCAACCCAATAGTGCTGCATGCAAAAAGTGAATGAATGGGCTGGGTTGGTTGATAAGTGGCAGGTAATGGCGATGCCTTAAAAAAAATGTCAGACACTGATTGTAATGGATCAGTGTTAATAGTAAGGTCATGTTAAGCTATATTTCATATAAAAATGTCTTAGTAAAGTAAGTTATAGAGTTAAAATCTTGCCTATGAATTCTTTTTTTTTGAAATTTATTTATAGTATCTCCATACATTCATTTCAAATTGACTTAGTATAATATTACATAATAGATACTAAATAATTTTAAAATTTTCACCCCCCCCCACCTCCCCTAACCCCTTAGGAAACCACCTTGTGGTGGTTAATTCCCAAAAACCCAAATGGGTGTGGTATAAACCACAAGTGGCATATGACTTTCGGGAGCAGAAGTACCACTCCCTCCCCCCCCACCAGGCAGACAAAATACACGTATAAACCGAAAAATCATCATTTCTTATATCCATAAAACCCCGGTCCATCAATTTAACCAATCTTATTCATAAACTCTTTTTTTTGAAAATCCAAACTTGATATTAAATTTTGCACCCTTTCCACCCTCCCAACACTGAGTTAAACATTGTTTACAATCAATAAAAGGTTTTTTTTAAATTTTTTTTTCAAGTCTTCCTGAATTTCATCCACTGAATTAAAACACCTCTGAACATCCCAGTTCAACACCGAATCTTCCATTCTTCTCAGTCTCAAGTTGAATTTGTAGCTTACTTTCAAAAAAAGTTTTTTCAAATCTTTTAAAATTTTCTTGAACATAATTCCTTCGGTCTTGATCTTCTAAAGCATCAATGTTATTCATAAGTTCTTTCTTCTATGTTTCCCAATTTAATATCAAATTTTCCACTTTGTCAATCTTCTCAATGTTAAGTTGAAATTATTGTTTATTTTCAAGAAAAACTTATTCAAAATTTTTAACTCTTCTTGGACATTGCTCCTTCAACTTTAATTTTATAAATCATCAATCTTGTTCATAGTTTCTTTCTACTGAATTTCCAAATTTAATAAAGTTTCCGTTTTTTCCAATTTTCTCAATATTAAACTGATCTTGTTGTTTAGTTTAAAAAAAACCTTTTCAAAACTATTAAAATCTGTTTGCAATGTATGCATACTCACAGATAATAAATTCACTCTTCCAATATTCCATCCAAAAAAAAATCACTGATAAACCTTATTGCAGGTCAAGAAATTCCATATATATGTTTATCTTCAGAAAATATTTCAAATATTTCAAATCAACATTCGTCGCCATCTTTCAAAAAGGAGTCCAAAATTAACTTTAATAAGTTCTGTTCTTGAGAAAATTCCAGCACCAACTCCGGCTCTGTCTGGGCAAATCGGTCAAATTTCTTCCAAAGTCAAAGAATGTAATTTTGTTCTGTATTTATAGATAATAAGTTCATCCTTCCGATATTCCATCCAAAAAAAAATCACTAATAAACTTTAATGTTATCTGAATTTTTAAAACTCACGGGCAACCAATGCCAATTACTGCAATTTATCTTCATAAAACATTTCAAATCAATATTCGTCACCATCTTTCAGAGGGGTGTCCAAGGCCAGCTTATCCGACAGTCCAATTAATGAGCTCCGTTCTTAAGAAGATTCCAGCCTTGACTCCGTGGTTCTGTCTGGGCAAGTAGGCCGAGTTTCTTCCAAAGTCGGAGAGTGTAGTTTTGTTCTGTATTTGAACTCTATTTTCCTTAATCTTTGTTGCCATTTTAAACTTTTTAGTTTAAATTATCAATTGTTTTTACAATTGATAAACAAAACAAAGACTTTTAACAGAAAAGAAATATTCTTAAAACGGGTATTTATATAACTGCCTGGGGGAGACCAGGAAGGCACGTCCGCTCCCTACGCCATCTTGCCATGCCCCCCCTTGCCTATGTATTCTTATTAAGTTAGTTGTGTGCTGGTGCAGGATCACACACAGGTCACAGTGCATTTGCCGAAACATCTGGGAAAAACAAAGCCATAAAATTGAATTCAAGTACCAGGATTGGTACTTAAAAACAATTTTTATGTACAATCAGCATTCTGCTGGCAGCTGTTCCAAACCTCAAGTATCATTTGGAACCAACCCACTTAAGGCACTGGAAGAGAGATGAGGTCAGAAGTTGTTATGGATATGGAGTTGTTTGGCAGAAAGGAATCTAAAACTGTGGTGATGATGTGACTATATACTGAAGGCAGAGAGACATTTTTAATCAGAAGATAGAAGCTTGAAGACTGAAGAAACATTTGACATCCTGGAAAGGGAGGACTAGGGCAGTAATCTCTAGAAGAGATGCTGCCCTGTATTGTAGTAAGAGAAACACAACATAAGTGGCTTTTAAATAATTAAGACAACTTCCGACTGCTTTTCATAAAAAGAGAGGCAGCCTCACGTGCCCAGAAGGTGGTTATTCCTGGTTAAGAAATAACTCATCATGAAGATCAGAGTTCTGCAAACCTAGCTAGGTAGGGGGAACCTTGTGAAAACACTCGTGAAGAGTATCTCTCTGAGCAACAGCTATCAAGAGGTAGGTGAGTTTAAAGAGATCTGAAGATATAATATTTAAAAGTGCTTCATAATTACTTCTGAACTGTGATTTAAAAAGTATCTTCAAATTCAACAAGATGTTTAAAATTGACTTTTTCAGAATCAAGCTTAAACTGTAATGGTTTGAGTTTAATTATACACACACACACACACACACACACACACACACACACACACACACACACACACTATGTGGTTTTAAGAAATAGTTAAGTTTAGAGATAAGTAAGGCTTGTTATGCTATTAATAGTTTAATAAAAATATTACTTAGAATTTATCTTTGATGAATTTTCCATTGCTGTTCCTTTGATAGTACAGTGGAACCCCAATTTAACACACCCCCGATTTGACATGAATCCAGATATAATGTGCTGAGCCATCGGACCCTTTTTTTGGCTATTTCCCCAAGTGATTCTTTTTCAAAATGGAACACACTGTTAGAAAGTGAAAAGCTTTTTCCATGAAAGATAAACTTCACGCAGTTGATGGGATCAAGAATAAAAGTCAATCCCAAGTTGGACAAGACCTAAAACAACATTGAACAGCTGGAAAACTCAGGAAGATAAGTTATGCATGTTACTTTGGAAAATTGAGGAAAAGGTGGGACTAAATGCAAAATGCATGAAGACAGCTAAATATGTCAGCCTTGATGACTCCCTGTACAAGTGGTTCTTTCAAGTGCACTCAGAAAGCCTTCCAGTTTCCCCGTCTATTCTCAAAGCTCAAGCCAAGAAATCTGACCAACTGATTAATGAAGAAACCTCACATATCAAAGCTAGCAATGGATGGCTAGATCAGTTTAAAACGCCATCACAGGATTTATCAAGTGGTAGTGTCTGGAGAAATTCGCTCAGCCAACAGAGCCACAAATACCCGGCAGAACTAAAAATTCTCTTAGAATAAGGTGGCTACATCAAAGTACAAGTATTCAACTGTGATGAAACAGGCCTCTGCTACAAGATGATCCCAGACCGCATGCTGTCTTGCAAAGATGATGCCCTTCAATGTGAGGGGTTCAAACAATGCAAAGATCACATGATGTTGTTTTGTGTTAACAAGACTGGAATAAAAATACTCATAAATGATTGGCAAATTTTGCTCGCACTGCTGTTTCCACCATGTCAACGTGAAATTGTTACCATTCGAATACACGCATCGCAGCAATACTTGGATGACCAGTGTCATCTTTGAGGATAAATTTTACAAAACATTTATCCCTGCTGTCTGCGCTCATTTGCACATGCAAAAGCTAGAACTCAAAGCTCTTCGTTTGCTTGACAACTGTCCCACCCACCCACCAGCTGCCAGCCTAGTAAGCTGCGATGGAAAGATCCGAGTTTCTTATCTCCCAAAGTACACGACGCCTAAGATCCAGCCCCTAGATAAGAGGACCATCTCCATGATCAAGCAGAATTACAAGCATGAATTAATTCGTAGAATTGTAAATGAATCAACAATATCCGAAAAGCACTTGGGTGGGAAGGGCTGGGCAGCAGTCAGCTCCTCGTGTGTGGGAAAAATGCTGGGAGAAGTGTCTGGGTCCAGCCTTTTCATCCCGAACATCCACCAAGGAAGATGATGATGAGCAAGAATTCTACGGCTTCACAGATGAAGAGGTGCATGAGGCAGAGAGGCTGTTTGAAATTAGCACCGAGGAGTTACACCGGTGGTTCTCTGATGATGACAAATGCCCAACATATGAGCATCTGACGGACTCTGAGATTGTCCGTAACATTACTATAGCACTGAATCCTGAACCACAGGAGGATGATGAAGAGGAACCTCCATCGCCATAAGTGTCTGAAGCCATTGAGTACTTCGAAGCTATCCTATATTGGCTGGAGACCCAGAATGTGGACACATAAAAATCCTCCAGCTCAGAGGCATTTTGGATTTCGCTTGCAGCCACCAGCAATCTGCTGCGTTCAAGCAATGAACACTCAATCTTTTTTTAATAAATAAAATGATGATTGTTAAAAATAAAATGATATTTGTAAATATAGGTATTGCACATGTATTCTTTTTAGTTTTTTGTGAACCTCGATTTAGCACAACCCCGCTTTTTTTGCCTTGTGCTTTTTTTTGGACCCCAACTATTGCATTATAATGGGGTTCCACTGTACTAATAAGATTTTATTAGTTTTTAACACTGACCATCTCCCACAGGAGAGAATCTAACTGTTTACTTGCCTCCCCCCTCTGCAACATTCAATGCCAATATCATCACCAGATCCCTATCATTAACATACTGGAAAAGATCATTCACCAGAAACTCCTCTACTGCTGCCACAAAAACATTACAAAATCACATCTATCCAGTGCTTACTAACTCACCTCCTGACAACAAAAAGGTCAAAAGCATCACACAAAATGTTGGGGGAACTCAATATCCATGGAAGGCAATTAAAAGTTGACATTTCATTGTAACCCTTCATCAGGAATAGCAAGATGGAATATCAAGAATCTGATGGAATGCTGTCTATTTGCCATAGTACAATTCTAACAACACCAAGTGACACCATTCAGCCCAAAGCATATTGGTGGATTGATATGCTAATATAACACCCCGAACTTTCATTCCCTTCCTTACTTGCACATCCTGGCTGTAACATGTAATATGTCTGATCATGAACACCATATTTACAAATTGAGAAGTGTTGAAGGTAAATCCTAATTGAAGATCCAATGAAAAACTATTACTGTTATAAAAACATTTGACATTTAGTCTATGCAAAGCAAAAATACTTTGTTAAAACATATTTCAAATGCTTCTGAGAGGATAAAACTGGAGCAAGTCTTAATAATCGAATCTCAGTGTCAATTATCAAAATATTTTTAAAAACCATATGTAGGAAATCTGAAATATAAACAGAAAATACAAGAAATGCTCAGCTGAATCTTTCGTCAAAGCATTCTGATGAAAGGTCTTCAACCTGAAAGGAAAACTTTGCTTCTTTCTTTGCAGACATTGGCTAAGCATTTTCAGAATTTTCTATTTTATAAGTTTACATTTAACTATATTTTAAATGTACTTATACAGTATAGTAACAGGTCCTTTTGGCCCATGAGCTTGTGCCACCCAATTACATCTGACTGACCCTAGGACATATTATTGAAGGGTGGGAGGAAACCAGAGCCCCCAGGGGACAAGGGGAAAAATATACAAACTCCTTACAGATAGTACGGGTCTCGAGCTCTTGTTCCGATCTCTGGCGCTGTAAAACTGTTACCCTAACCACATGCTAACTGTGTCGTAAGATTTGCAGCTTTAGTAGATCTAGATCGTGATATTATTTTGTTGAATTTTATATTGCATTATTGTATTTTCCTTAACTTTTGCCACACAATAAATTAAGAAATAAATTGCATGTAGTTTTTAAATAAATTGCAAAGAATCAAAAGTATTGGAACAATGAGTTTTATTTTGTTCATAATCAATCTGTCATGCATTAAAATCATTAAATTCTAAACTTGGATTATAAACCACATCAGAATAAATCCACTGAAACTAAAGTGCTCTGAGGATTTACATATTTTATTAAATCACTGACCTTCAGCTGGTCTTCCTGATCAGATATTGTCTTTTTCAATGTCACCAGCTTTGTTCTTACTGCATTTAGAGTTTTCTCCACTTGGGAGAGCTGTTTCTTCATACTGGTTAATTTGTCGCTATTCAATTTTACAGCTTTTTGTATTTGACGCATTTCTTTCCGCATTTTACTTCTTGCCTGGCGACTTTAACAGATGCACTTGTTAATTTTTTAATAATATAAAATAATGATGATTGAACAAAACTCAATTTATCAAGTACCTTTCTTTAATGTTGCTGTTAAATATTTCAATATCCAATTCCAGTTCTTTGTTTATGCTCTCCAAATTCATAAGCTCTTGCAGTTTTCTGTCAAGTTCTTTTTGTTGATGTGATAGCTCAGAATTCCCAATTTGTGTCTATGTATATAAGCATATAAATTCAAACTATTAAAAATGATAATAAAGAATTGTATCCCCACAATTTTATTTAGGAAAAGTATACAAAAATCTTTTTTACGAGCCAAGTTCCAAATAGTAATAGAAAATTTCAAATTTTGACGCACAAAGACATCATTCAAGTATTGATCCTCTGAGCCAAAATACTAGTCAACTATGATGAACAAAATAGTGCTGAGGTATAAACAATACTTACAATTCATAGAGCATTGTAATGGATTATGCCAAAAATGGTTGGTTCACATGCAATGATCTGAATTAATATTATTTACAGTGTGATCAGTAAAGGAGATAGGCATTGATATTCCACAGATAATGAAAGATTGAAGTAATTTATTCATGGTCAAGACCATATGCCTCTCAACCAAGAAGGCCTTGGTGTAAAATGTAAACACTAATTTTCTATTGCTGTGCCTGAGTCATTCAGAAATATTGTGAATGTCTAAATGATTGAGGAAAACACATCCACATCCTGAACATTCCAGAACTTATCCTAATATTGTATCTCTTACTTCTATCCAAATACCAAATGGTAAGAGGGAACAACATTCAAAAGACATGAAACAAAAAAATCTGCTGTCGCTGTGATTGTCGTTTACACAAAAATGCTCGAGAAACTCAGCAACATTCGTTATGCATTTTTATCTTTGATACATGAAGAACGCTGGGAGATTCACTGAGTCTCTCCAGTAATTTTGTGTAAACAACATTCAAAACACATTCAAAGATATGGATAGGAAGGGATTGGTGGAATATGCAACAAATGCAAACAAATGGGAATAACTCAGAATGCCAATGTGGTCAGCATGGATAAGTTGGATCTTAGAGTCTAGCTCTATGACAATGTTCCTCTTATTACACAAATCATGGACTATTTAATTGCACTAGGATCTTTGTGAATATTTATTATCCATCAATCTTGAGTATTGTCCTTTTTAATTCAATTAATTTTATAGATTTTTTAGCAATAAGTACTGTCCCACTGCAAATAAGAATTTCAGTATATATGTACATTATACAATGAACATGACAATAAACTCAGTATCACACCCATCCACTGAGCAGGTTGTGTAAATTCAAATTTCTCTGATTTTTATTAATAGTCTGTGTAGAAATGTGTCAAATTTGTAATAACATTTATGGACACTGTCTCATCACTTCAACCGTGCATATTGCATTTTGGATACTATTGAGGGGTACGACCTTCTAGATGGTCAGGCCTCGAGAATGGATCCTTGCATTGTGGCTAAGAGAAGGGAGGAAAAGAGGTGACCTATAGTGAAAGGGGATTCAATAGTTAGGGGAACAGATAAGAGATCCAAAATCTTGGATGGCATTTTCCCTCCTAGGTACTAGGATCTGGGATGTCTCAGATCGAGTTAATGGCATTCTCAAGAGGGAGAGTTAGTAGCCAGTTGGCATGATCCATATAGGGACCATTGACATGGATCGTGAAGAGGTTCTGCAAATAGACTTCAGGGAGTAAGGTGCAAAGTTGAAGGACAGGACTTCCAAGGTTGTGATCTCAGGATTGCTATGTGTGCCACGTGCAAGTAAGGATAGAAATAGGAGGATAATGCAGTTTAATAGATAGCTAAAGAGAAGTAAAATAACTTAAGAGATCAGGAAGGCTAACAGGAAGACATGAAATTGCTTAGGCAGACAAGGTGAGGAAAAATCCTCAGGGCTTCTGGATAACAAGGGACAAAATTGGTCCTCTTGAAGGTCAGAGTGGTTGGCTATGTATGGGAGAATTTAGATAGTTTTTTTGCAACTGTATTTACTCAGGAAACTGGCTCAGAGTCTTTGACAGTAAGGTCAACAAGCAGTGAGATCATGGAACCTACACAGATTAAAGAGGAAGAGATGTTTGCTGTCTTCAGGTAAACGAGGGTAGATAAATCCCTAGGGCCTTACAAGCTATTCCCTCGGACTTTGAGGGAGGTTAGCATAGAAATTGCAGGGGGCCTGGCAGATATATTTAACATGTTCTTAGCCAGGGGTGATTGAAAGGTAGCTCATGTTGTTCCATTGATCAAAAAAGGCTCTAAAAAATAATCTGGAAATTATGGGCCCATGAGTCTGTCAAAAACAGTGGGCAAGTTATTGGAAGATGTTTTAAGAGATCAATCTATGTACAGTAAAATCTCCAGTATCCAGCACCTTTGGGGGTTGGTAGATTCCGAATAAGTGAATTTTCCAGTTGCTTGAAATTGCGTGTTGTTTGACTGGTGATCTAACTGCTAGGGGCACCAATTTGAAACTTTTGCATGTTTTACATTTTTATTACAATGTAATTTTTAATTACATTGTGAGTTTTTTTTGGTAGTTACTTTAAGCTATCAGTTCTGGAATTCTGGATAACAGGGATTTTACTGTATTTGGATAGATGGACTGATTAGGGATAGTCAGCATTGCTTTGTGCATCATAAGTCATGTTTAACAATCTTGTAGAGTTTCTCAAGGAGGTTACCAGGAAAGTTGATGAAAGTTGTGGATGTTATCTTCATAGTCTCCTGTAAGGCCTTTGAGTGGTAATGGATAATTGCCTCTATGACTGAAGGACTGCAAATAGTGGTATGCCTCAAGGATCAGTGCTGGGTCCAGTGTTGTTTGCCATCTATATAAATGATCTGGATGCTAATGTGGTAAATTGAATCAACAATTTTGCAGATGACACAAAGATTGGAGAAGGAGTGGACAGGGAATAAGGCTTTCAAAGCTTTAAGAGGGATCTGGACCATTTGGGAAAATGGGCTGCAATAAATTAAAAGGCACAGAGAAAATTTACAAGGATAATGCTGGGACTTGATGAACTGAGCTACAGGTTAAACAGGTTAGGGCTTTATTCCCTAACATAGATAAATGAGGAGACATTTGATAAAGGTACACAAAATTATCAAGTCAAGTTTATTATCATCTGATTGCACAAGTACAGCTGGACAAAACAGTGTTCCCGGGACATTGGTACAAAACGTGCAGACACACAACCAGACATAAAGCATGGGTAAAACACAAAAATCTGTCGACACCATGATTGAAGTAAAAATACAATGCCGAAGAAACTCAGCAGGTCAAATAGTGTCCTTTACATAGCAAAGATAAAAATACATAATCGACATTTCAGGCCTGTGCATCAAGATCTGGAAAAATATTGGCAGGTATCTGAACAAAAGAGTAGGGGAGAAGTGTGGTCACAAAGGCAGGAGGTAATAGGTGGAGAAGGGAGGGAGGAGACAGCAGCAAGCAAGGGGAGGAGGGATGGCTGGGTGAAGTTAGAGGGAAGGAGAGGAGAAGAGCTGGAAGGGGGAAGGGAGGGGGAGTAAGAGGAGAGCAGTTCAGCAGAAGCTGGAAATGTTGATGTTAATTCCACTTGGCTGGAGAGTGCTCAGATGGAGAATCTGGTGTTGTTCCTCCAATTTGTGGATGGTCTTAGTGGGAAAGTACAAAAGGCCATGGACAGACATGTGACTATGGGAGTGTGACACAGAACTGAAATGGTTGGCGACTGGGAGATCTCTGTCACTGGTGCAGATGGGGCAAAGGTGCTCAGCGAAGTGATCTCCCAATCTGCGCCCAGTCTCTGCAATGTAGAGAAGGCCACAAAGGGAGCATCAGATGCAGTAAATCGATCCTGCAGATACATCAGTGAAGTGTTGCTTCACTTGAAAGGTCTGTTTGGGGCTTCGGACTGTGGTGAAGGAGGCGATGACATAAAGCACATACAAACAAACAATACACATGCATGATGGGCATACATATTTACAAATAAATAAATATTGTTTTGCAAATATTTGAGTCTTGGATGATTAATGTGAGCAGTTCCTTTGGTCGTTCAGTATTCTCACGACTCATGGGAAGATTTTTCTCAGCCTGATGGTGCTGGCTCTGACACTCCTGCATCTCTTCCACAACAGGAGCAGCTGAAAGATGTTGTGTATGGGGTGGAATGGATCCTTGATGTTATGCATGCTCTTCAGACAGGGGGGAGGGAGACTCCAGTGATTCTCTCTGCCACTCTAATGGTCCTGTGGATTGACCTCTGCCTCTGATCCATCTCTCTGCACCAACCATACCACATTATAATGCAGCCAGTCAGGATGCTTGCAATAGAGCACCTGTAGAAAGTTAACAAGATGGTGATCGGTAGCCTTGCCTGCTCCAGTCTTCTTAGGAAGTGCAGTTGCTGATGTGCCTTCTTGACAAGTGAGGAGATGTTGAGTGCCTATGATAAGTCACTCGTTAAGCAGCTCAAAGGAACTTGGTGCTCTCCACTCTTTCCACTACAGTTATTGATGTGCAGTGGAAGGTGTTGTTCCTGGGGTCTACCTGAAGTCCATGATCTTCTTGTCCACGTTGAGACTCAGGTTGTTAATCTCGGACCATATCACAAGAGTTTCCACCTCTTCTCTGTAGTGTGACTCGTTGTTGCTGATGAGATCAACTACCGTTGTGTCATTTGCAAACTTGATGCCCTGTTGGAGCTGGATCTGGTGATGCAATTGTAGGTCAGTAGCATGAACAGGAGCAAGTTGAACAGACAGCTCTGAGGTGTGCCAGTGCTCAGCATAATGGTGCTTGATGTATTGTTACCAACCAGGACAGACTGTGATCTTTCAGTTAGGAATTCCAGAATCCATTTACACAGAGGAGTGTTGAGTCGCAGCGAAGACAGCTTCTCCAACAGCCTCTGGAGAATTATTGGATTAAATGCCAAGCCTAGCATATAAGGCATTGTTCTCCAGGTGAGGAAGGACAGAGCGAAGGGACAATGCTACAGTATTGTCTGTGAAAGAGTTTCTATGGCCGAATTGAAATGAACCCAGAGTTCCTGTAATGTAATGCTTTGTGGCATTACATCACCAGACATTCAAATCATTTGATATTGGTAGAAGTCAGTGCCACAGGCCTGTCATCGAGGCCTGTCATTGTCACTTTCTTTGATACCGGGATGCTGATGGCTATCTTGAAATCTGCATAGACTGGAGACTGCTGCAGTGAGGTTTTTATGATATCCGTAAAGACCTCCATCAACCAGTTATATTGTCTGGTCCCGCTGCCTTGTGCAGATTCATTTTGGATAGGCTTCTCCTCACCTTGGTCATGGCTAAACTGGGGGCCTGTTCATCAGGAGTACAGAGTTTTTTTTGGCATCTGTTTTCATCAAATAGAGTAGGCTTTTTCCACTGAGGTCGGAAGAGATAAAAGCTAAAGACATAGGTTAATGATGAAAAGATAATATTTTAAAGGGAATATTAGGGGGCACTTCCTCATGCAGAGAATGGTAAGAGTGTGAAACAAGCTGCCAGGTGAATTTTTAAATGCAGGATTAATTTTGACATTTAAAAATATTTGGACAGGTGCATAGATGGGAGGGGTATGGAAGGATACGGTCCAGGTGCAAGTCAGTGAGACTTAGTCTGGAACAGGTTAGAAGGACCGTAGTGTTCCATGATTCTTGCACAGAAATCAGAAGAACACTTTAGGCATAACTTATCTTTTAGAAATTAAGGCAGTTTCTATCTGATCAATCGTGTGAGTCTTAATCTTCAATTACATTGTCCTTAATAACAAATCTCAGTAACTACACCACAGTTAGTGCTAAATATACAGGAGTATAACTTCATAGTTTTGCTTCATAAATAATGGAATGACACTGATAAATTTACAATTCCAAGTCACAATTCTGAATTAAGAGATCATAACACATGTGTCATACACACGTTTACACTGAACTGTGTTTCAATTAAAACAAATTCAGAAAGAAACTCATTAATGGTTATATGAGAGAAATGAACAGTATGCATGTTAAATTCTACTTCTAAAATACAATTCCACCAATACTGACTGCACATTTATCTCAGGGTTGGATGCGATGTCATGTATGTACTATGACAATAAATTTGAATTTTGCTCATGACCAAGGACACATTTCTATCCAAAGTTTTTGAATCCTTTCATGGGGGAATGAAATATCTTCCTTGGATAAGTGTTTATTTATTCATTGATTGAAATTTCCTGCACATATCTATTAACTAACCCAAGAGGTTAGGGAAACTGTACCTTAGGAAATTCCTATCCTTCAAGGTACATATCATTTGCTGTTTTAAATTAAGCAAGAGACTAAATGACTGAAAAGGGTTTAATAAAGAAACAGATTTCCTTAATTCCTTCATGACATATTAGTACAATAATTTGTTTTTACAGGGCACCAAAGCACGATCTTCAACTTTGCATAAACTGAAATATGATGCAATGCAGATCAAGTTGAATATGCACTTCTGCCAGTACTGGAACAGTAGGAAAAGAGCCTATGACAGATGCCAAGCTGTAATCACAAGTGAGAAAGAAAGAAAAGTGCAACAAAAATGAAGAAGCTGAGTAGTGAATGCAGGCTCAATTTGAATGTTTAATAAGAATTTGGAAGTTATTTGGATGGGAGGGGTACGGAGGCCTATGGACTCGGTGCAGGTCAGTGGTACTAGGCAGAAAGTGCCAAAGTGCTTGTTTCTCTTTTGTAGTGTTCTATGGTTGATATTCTGAATGAACTAAAAGTTAATGAAGAATTAGTACAATAAAATATTATCTGCATTTAATATGAAATGAATCATCCATCCTGATGGGATGTATTATACTAGGTTACTGAAGAAATGGGAGAAATTACCAAGGCTTAGCTATAAACTTACAAAGATCTAGAGATTCCAGGATGGAAACTGAGGAAAACTTGCAAATGATGCTTGCTAATTCAAGGCTTTACAGATAAAGCAAGCAACTACAGACCTACCTGTTTTAAGGTTGCTCAAACGATGAATTGCATGAGCAACTCAACACATCAGGCAACATCAATGGGTAGAAATGGTCAGTTAACATTTCAGGTTGGGATTGAAGATTGGTAATAGACAAAATTTCATAAACAATAATCAAGTACAAATTTAGAAGTCACTTGGAGAAGTGTGCATTGATTCAGAAATAAACATCATAAATTTGTGAAAGGTGAACTTGGTTTTTTGAAGGAAATAACATAGGGCCAATTAGGCTGATGTGACTTGCTTGGCCTTTCACAAGGTATTTGACGAAGTGTCTCATATAACCATGTCACATTCACTGAATCTCATGGAAAAAAATAAATTGCAGAAGCATGGATAGAATATTGTCAAATCAAAAATCAGAGTAGTCGTGAAAAGTTATTTTTTGGCCTGAAGGGAAATCTTGGAGGAAGTGTAAACTGTGATGAGAATAGTAACACATTTCATTGAAGCATTACCAGGATACTGAAATTGAATGCATTTGGTAAAATAAATTTAATGCAAGAAATATACAATGTTACAAGAATTAACAAAAAAGTAACAAAGAGTTCATTGATCTGAAAACCTGGGCGTTTAATTCATTAAAAAAGACAAATTTTGATAAAGTGGTCAAATAATAAAAATAATGCCTTTGCTCCATACCAACTGATCTCTACTTGTACCTTTGTATAATATTTCTCTTCTATGCTATACTTGTACTATGTATGAAATGTCTACGGTTAGCTTGCAAAACAACCTCAATCATTACATCTTGTCATTGTGACAGTAATCTTGAACTAAATATCATATGGAATCCAACAACATAAATTAATGGTTATGAAGGTTTGTCACAAGGAAGTCATGATGAATCTTCATACAAATTAAATTTGCCACAATAGTACATCATGTGATATTACAGACTGCACTTTATAAAACATTAATAGAAGCAGAACAAATCTACAAAAAGAATTTGGGATTGAGGGGTTTTAGTCATGTAGATTTTAAAAAAATGTTTCTCACTTTCAAACAGAGAAGGATCCAAGGGGATCTGTTGAAAGTATTTAAAGTGAAAGATATAGACAGAACCAATTGAGAGAAACAACCCAGTGGAAAAAGGCACAAGAGTCAAGTAAACATAGAAGGAATGGTAGGTTAACTTGCATTTGTAAATTATCCCAAATGTAGCTTGGTGATGAAAGAATCAGGAGAAATTGAAAACATGTGACAGTGAATACTTAACATGAAAATAAATTGTGAAATGGGATTGCTAGGAATGCTCTGAAAACCAACATAGGCAAAATGCCCTCTTTGAATGCCAAATGTAGCATCTAAAAGGAAGAAGAATGAACAAATGGAAAATGTCAGAGTTTGCAAGGTTAACAATGAGGGAAGGAGGGTGCAGGGGGAGGTGAGTGAAGAACCTCCTTCGATGCTGTCACCATTTTGATTATGCAAAGCATAACAACAGCAGAAAGGATACAAGATGACACTTTAGCAGAAGTTGTCGATTGAAAATTCTTCTTTCAAAGTCAGGTCTCTCAGCACACCTGTGGAGAAACCTTAATCAAAAGTGAAAATCCGACTTACTCTTACTCGAAGGAAGTACGTTTTAATAACATAACATATATATAACATAACAATTACAGCACGGAAACAGGCCATTAGGCCCTTCTAGTCCGCACCGAACCAAAACACCCCTCTCTAGTCCCACCTCCCTGCACAATGCCCATAACCCTCCATCTTCTTCTCATCCATATACCTGTCCAACCTTTTCTTAAATAATACAATTGACTCCGCCGCCACTATTTCTCCCGGAAGCTCATTCCACACGGCTACCACTCTCTGAGTAAAGAAGTTACCCCTCATGTTACCTCTAAACCTCTGCCCCTTAATTCTTAACTCATGTCCTCTTGTTTTAATCTTTCCTCCTCTTAACGGAAATAGTCTATCCACATCCACTCTGTCTATCCCTTTCATAATCTTAAATACTTCTATCAAATCCCCTCTCAACCTTCTACGCTCCAAAGAATAAAGATCTAATCTGTCCAATCTCTCCCTATACTCTAGATGCTTAAACCCAGGTAACATTCTGGTAAACCTTCTTTGCACTCTCTCCACTCTGTTTATATCCTTCCTATAATTAGGCGACCAGAACTGCACACAGAACTCCAAATTAGGTCGCACTAATGTCTTATACAATCTCAACATCACCTCCCAACTCCTATATTCCATGCAATGATTGATAAAGGCCAGCATACTAAAAGCCTTCTTCACCACCCTATTCACGTGAGTTTCTACCTTCAGGGAACGATGTACCGTTACTCCTAAATCTTTCTGCTCTTCTGTATTCATCAATGCTCTCCCAATTACCACGTATGTCCTGTTCTGATTCTTCTTACCAAAATGAAGCACCTCACACTTATCAGCATTAAATTCCATCTGCCATTTTTCAGCCCACTTTTGAACATAGTATTGCACGAATGAAGGTACGACTTGGTTATTAGAATGCAGGTTCCTTTTTTTTAAATCACACTTGTCAAAATTCTGTGATTCAAAACATAACTGGAAAAATCCTGCCTTTTCAAGATCTGAATTAACAAACATAAAAAAATTCAATCATCAGCTGCAGGATTTAATTATTTTGCAGCATAAATCTTGCATAGGTTCACTAAAATCAAAAGCTGTCATTTGAAACAAGTCCATTCTATCACATTGGCGCAATGAAACACTGACCAATGGGAGCTGGAATGGATTAACAGGAGAAGAACCCTAAAAGTGCCATATACAGAAATTGATCAAATTATTAGACTCTGGATTACAATGGTTCCTCACTTGAAATATCATTGAGACATCCTGCAGTTCTTTTTCCATTGTCCGAGCTTATAAGCACACATCCTTCAGTTTACTGAGGATGAAAATATGATTTGTACTCTCTAACTGTTTTCCATATTCTTGCCTCTCTCTGTGAGATGCCTTAAACTATCCTTTCTAGTTTATATTTTAATTGTTCTCGGTTCTCAAAAATGGTACAACCCTTGGAGCCATCAAATGTGCACCAAAAGATCTGGCAATTTTCAAAAAAAAAAGCATAATTAGAAAATTACTGATTGAGATTCAACTTGGCATTATATGAGGATACACAAAATTGGAATTGTTTTATCTTTCAAAAAAATATTAACTTCCACAATCTTAATTCTGTTTTTACTCGCAGACTGTCATTTTGCATTCAGATTCCCATCCCAAACTACTCAAGCGATAGTGGCAGCAGACATCACTCATGCATCCCACAGTGCAATGATTGTCAGGAATCGTTGCTTCTGATCAGTCTTAAAACCAATTCAGAGCCACCAGAGCTTGGAAACTCACGAATGCTAATTGTTATAGATTTGTATGCTGAAACACAGCTTGGTGTTCTCTAAAATATCAAGTTCACTTAATTGGATAGGAATCAGACCATTACCAACTGCTGTCATTGTGATCAGTCAAGGGAAACAATGACAAAAATATCTCATGATGAGAGGATTCTCAAAAGGTTATTAAATTGCTATATATTTCCTTTGGGATGCAATCTCTCCTGTCATCCAAATCAATCATAAGACAATCACCATTAATCACAAACTCACAATTAAAAAGAAGACTGTCTACATTAGACTTGTTGATGACTCAAAATCGTACATTAGGGGCAATCAACTTTTTCATCTCATCAGAATCAGAATTTATTGTCAGGAACACATCACAAAATTTGTTGTTCTGCTGCGGCATCACAATGCAAACATTCATATAAAACACATTACAAAAAATAAATAAAAACACTGCATGAAGAGTCAAAGTCAGGCAGTGTCTTTGGTTCATTGATCATTCAGGAATCTGATGGCAGCAGGGAAGAAGCTGTCTTTCTGCCACTGAATACTAGTCTTCAGACTCCTGTACCTTTTTCCCAATGGCAACAGAGTGAAGAAGGCATGGCCTGGTGGTGGGTGTCCTTGAGGATAGAGGCTGTTTTCTTAAGACACTGCCTCTAATAGATGTCCTATGGAGTTTTTTTTTGTCCTGAGTGTTGGGACCTCCATACCAGACAGTGATGCAACCAGCCAGAATTCTCTCCACAGTGCACCTATAGAAGTTTGAGAGTCTTCAGTGACATATCGAATCTCCTCAAACAACTCACAAAGTGTAGCTACAGAAATATAGCCCAGAAACTAAATGAGGCGAATGAATGCTTGGTATTCAGACACGTGCTGTGCATAATATTCCTGCCAGTGAAGTTAATGGTCAGAAGATCATATTAGGAGATGTCCATGTTTACAACATGCATCCCCAACATTTGAGCATAAAGAAGGAAAATTACTCTTTCAATTTAAGTGGAAATGATTGAACTGAACATGTTGCTCATGGAATTTTGGCCATTTGTGATTCAATTTATTCATAGAGATAGGAACACACAGAAGAATGGAATAGAGATTGGAGATAGTTAAACGAAGGGGAAGAGGAAATCAAGAAATGCCAGATACTTATCAAATTTATGTGGTGCTAAAGCTCTAATGAAATGGAGTATAATGATTCCCACAACAACAATCGAATGACTACATCTGTGCAAAAAGTGATGTACGCAAAGAAGCAGAAATTCAAAGAAAGATAGTGCTTTGGAATGCTTTAGATTTTTCAAAACATTCAGATTTTTTTTCTCAGTCAATTGTCGTTATTTCTGTTTTATTTTGATTTTCAACATATTTGGTAAAAACAATTTTTCTGATTTACTTAACCTTTTAGCATGACTTCATAGATTTACACCAAAAACAGAAAATGCTGGAAGCACTTTGCAGGTTGAAGAGCATTACATTGTGTGGACATTGGTCAAGGACCCTTTATCAGAAGTGGGAAGGTAGAAATGAAATGTGAAGATGAAGCACTGGGAGCCAGTGGAGAGAACAGAGGGAATGTGATAGGGTGCAGATACAAGCTGTCAAGGCAATAACAACCAGATTTACATTTAGAGAGTGGAAATGTCTCAAGTTAATATAAAAAAGTACAAGGTGCAAAATAGCTGACCTTACAGACATACACATTTAGTCAAAAGTTTGCTACATGTGTAGGAAATTAGCCACATTTACAAATTCTAGTCTCTAAACCACCACATACTGTAAATTTCTTCCTTTGCAAGCTCCAGAAGATCAATGATTTCTCCAAAGAATGAGAACAAAATGAGATTATACTTCAGATTTATTGTCAAAGAACATACATGACATCACATGGAACCTTGAGATTCCTTCTCCTGCGGGTAAAGCAGAATTGCCACTTACCGGTAGTGCAAATAAATCTATTCAATATATACATATCGTATATATATCGTATTATATGGCGAGCTCTCCACTGGCCACCGTGACAGAGGTGCACCAAAGAAAAGGTACAAGGACTGCCTAAAGAAATCTCTTGGTGCCTGCCACATTGACCACCGCCAGTGGGCTGATAACGCCTCAAACCGTGCATCTTGGCGCCTCACAGTTTGGCGGGCAGCAGCCTCCTTTGAAGAAGACCGCAGAGCCCACCTCACTGACAAAAGGCAAAGGAGGAAAAACCCAACACCCAACCCCAACCAACCAATTTTCCCTTGCAACCGCTGCAATCGTGTCTGCCTGTCCCGCATCGGACTGGTCAGCCACAAACGAGCCTGCAGCTGACGTGGACTTTTTTACCCCCTCCATAAATCTTCGTCCGCGAAGCCAAGCCAAAGAAGAAAAAAAGAATATATACAAACAAACAAATAAAGAAATGTAAACAAATGGACTGTGTAATTCAGAAGTAGATAAAAAAATTAATAAAGTGCAAAAGTAGAAGGTCTGCTTGATTTTGTTGCTGAGGATTCTAATGGTAGAGGACGGCAGCTGTTCCTGAACCTGGTGGTGTGACTGTCTTTTTTAAATTTTTTTTAATTTACTTTTCACACTATGAACCATATTAATCAAAATACACACAAACATTTCCCTCTTGAATATACACAGTGTCATTTTCTCCATTTTTTCCACCCTCCCTCCTTCCCACCCCCCTCCAAACCCATTAAACATTCAACATATACAATTAAATAAACCCATTAAACAATGTCATCACACAATGAAAATAAACCAGAAAATTGTCTCGTCTACTTTTACACACTGGGTCAGTTCATTTCGTCTTCTTCTCATTCTATCATTTTAGGAGGTGGAGGTCCACAGTAGGCTCTCTCTGTTGTGTTCCATGTACGGTTCCCAAATTTGTTCAAATAATATGACTTTATTTTTCAAATTATGTTATTTTTTCCAATGGAATACATTTATTCATTTCCATATACCATTGCTGTATTCTCAGGCTCTCCTCTGATTTCCAAGTTGACATACATTGTTTTGCTACAGCTCAGGCTATCATAATAAATCTCTTTTTGCACTTCATCCAATTTGAGGCCTAATTCTTTACTTCTTATATTACTTAGAAGATCTCTGGATTTTTTGGTATGTTGCTTTTTGTGATTTTACTTAATACCTGATTTAGATCTTCCCCAAACTTTTCCACTTTCTCACATACCCAAATTGCATGTACTGTTGTTCCCGTTTCCTTCTTACAGCGAAAACATCTATCTGATACTGTTGGGTCCCATTTATTTAACTTTTGGGGTGTGATATATAGCCTGTGCAACCAATTATATTGTATCATGCGTAACCTCGTGTTTATTGTATTTCTCATAGTTCCGGAGCATAGCTTTTCCCATTTTTCACTTTTTATCTTTATGTTTAGATCTTGTTCCCACTTTTGTTTGGGTTTACAGCTTATTTCATCATTTTCTTTCTCTTGCAGCTTGATGTACATGTTTGCTATAAATCTTTTAATTATCATTGTGTCTGGAATCACATATTCAAAGCTGCTTCCTTCTGGTAACCTCAGTCTGCTTCCCAGTTTGTCCTTTAAGTATGTTTTCAGTTGGTGGTATGCAAACATTGTACCGTGAGTTATTCCATATTTGTACTTCATTTGTTCAAATGATAATAAATTATTTCCCAAAAAAAAACAATTTTCTATTCTTTTAATCTCTTTTCTCTCCCATTCTCTAAAGGAAAGTTTATCTATTGTGAAAGGGATTAGCTGACTTTGCGTCAATAGTAATTTTGGTAGTTGGTAATTTGTTTCTTTCCTTTCTACGTGAATCTTCTTCCAAATGTTGAGCAGATGGTGCAGTACTGGTGAACTTCTATATTGTACCAGTTTTCATCCCACTTATAAAGTATATGTTCTGGTACCTTCTCCCCTATTTTATCTAGTACTATCCTCGGTTTCCCCCCTTTCCATAAGAATTTCCTTATTATTTTCTTTAGTTCATTGAAGAATTTCTCTGTTAAGGGAATTGGTAATGATTGAAATAGGTATTGTATCCTTTGGAAGATATTCATTTTAATGCAATTTACCCTTCCTATCAGTGTTAGTTTTAAACCTTTCCAATGTTCTAAGTCATCCTGTAGTTTCTTCATTAATAGCTGATAATTTAAATTGTATAGATGGCCTAGATTATTATTTAGTCTAAGACCTAGGTATTGGATTGCTTGTGTTTGCCACTTAAATGGTGATTATTTTTTAAACTTTGTGAAATCCGCATTATTCATTGGCATTGCTTCACTTTTATATTGGAGAAATATATTTCTCCATATTCCTTCAATTTCTTATGTAATTCTTTTATTGATAATTCTGGTTCTGTTAAGTATACCATGATATCATCTGCAAATAGACTGATTTTATATTCCCTCTCTTTTAGTTTTATCCCTTTTATTTTATTTTCTGTTCTTATCAGTTCTGCTGATAGTTCTATTGCTAAAGTGAACAGTGAGGGAGATAGTGGACATCCCTGCCTAGTTGACCTGCTTAATTTAAATTGATATATATCCATTTATTGGTTTGATATATATCCATTTATTGTCACCTTCACCATTGGACCCTTATATAAATGCTTTAATCCAATTAATATATTTCTCTGGTAGGTTAAACTTCTGTAATACTTTGAATAAATAATTCCATTCTACCCTGTCAAAGGCTTTCTCTGCGTCTAAAGCAACAGCCACTGTTGACATCTTATTTGCTTGTACTGCATGGATTAAGTTAATGAACTTACAAAAATTGTCCGTTGTTTGTCTTTTCTTAATAAATCCAGTTTGATCTAGTTTCACTATTTTTGGTATACAGTCGGCCAATCTGTTTGCTAATAGTTTTGCTATTATCTTATAATCTGAGTTAAGTAGAGATATTGGTCTATACGATGCTGGTGTTCGTGGATCTTTCCCCATCTTTGGTATTACTGTAATTATTGGTGTTTTACATGAAACTGGCATGTTTTGTGTTTCTTCTATCTGGTTCATTACTTCCAGGAGAGGAGGAATTAGTAACTCTTTAAATGTTTTATAGAATTCTATTGGGAGTCTGTCCTCCCCAGGCATTTTATTGTTCGGTAGCTTTTTTAATATATCTTGTATTTCCTCTATTTCAAATGGTTTTATCAATTTGTTATGCTCCACTTCTTGCAATTTTGGTAGTTAAATTTTAGCTAAAAACTCGTCTATTTTGTCTTATTTCCCTTCGTTCTCAGTTTGGTATAATTGCTCGAAGAATTCTTAAAGTTTTCATTGATCTCTGTTGGGTTATATGTAATTTGTTTGTCCTTTTTCCTTGATGCCAATACCATTCTTTTAGCTTGTTCTGTTTTAAGTTGCCAGGCTAGTATTTTGTGCGTTTTTTTCTCCTAGCTCGTAATATTTCTGCTTTATTTTCATTATGTTCTTCTCACCTTATACGTTTGTAATATTTCGGTTTTTTTCTGTCCGCCAATTCTCTTCTTTTTGTTGTATCTTCCCTTGTTGCTAGTTCTTTTTCTGTACTTACTATTTCCCTTTCCAGCTGTTCTATTTCCCGATTGTAGTTCTTTTTCATCTTAGTTACATAACTTATTATCTCCCCTCTGATGAAGGCTTTCATTGCATCCCATAATATAAATTTGCCTTTCACTGATTCTGTATTTATTTCAAAGTACATTTTAATTTGGTGCTCATTAAATTCTCTAAAATCTTGTCTTTTAAGTAGCATGGAGTTCAATCTCCATCTATATGTTCTTGGTGGGATATCCTCCAGTTCTATTGCTAATAATAGGGGTGAATGATCAGATAACAATCTAGCTTTATATTCCATTTTCCTAACTCTCCCTTGGATATGGGCTGACAACAGGAACAGGTCAATCCTTGAGTAAGTTTTATGTCTACTCGAATAATATGAGTATTCCTTCTCCTTTGGGTGTTGCCTCCTCCATATATCCAAATGTTGCCAATTTAACTATAAATTTGGCTACTTTGTTCTTTCTGCTAGTCTTTTGTCCAGTTTTATCCATCTTTGAATCCAAATTAAGGATAAAGTCCCCTCCTATCAATATATTCCCCTGCGTATCTACAATCTTCAAAAAAATATCTTGCATAAATTTTTTATCTTCTTCATTAGGTGCATATATATTGACCAAATTCCAGAGTTCTAAATATATCTTTGGTATTACTGTAATTATTGGTGTACATTTTTATTGATTAATATAGCTACACCTCTGGGTTTTGAGTTATATGATGCTGCCATTATGTGCCCTACCCAGTCTCTCCTTAATTTATTGTGTTCCACTTCAGTTAGATGTGTTTCCTGCACGAATGCTATATCTATTTTTTCTTTTTTCAGTAAATTTAATAGCCTCTTCCTTTTGATTTGGTTATGTATTCTATTAATATTTATAGTCATATAGTTCAACATGGCCATCTCATACTCTGTTTACATCTCATTTCTGCTTCTTCACCACCACCTTTCCCTTTTTCCCCATTTCCATTTCTCGGTTTTCTTTTTTTGAACTCAATGTATGACAACACTTCTAAAACATAAAATATTTAAACCATTCCCACATCTAAAATTCCCTTAACTCCAAGTGTTCTCCACCTCTCTGAGTTGCCCCTCGTCCCTTGCCAGGCAACCACAACTCCCCTCTCCATTATGACTGTCAACTCGTTCGCAAGTGTCAATTGATTTCGCAGTGACTGTTATTCTCTCCCACCGAACCCCATCCAGAAAAGACTTTTATCTTCACATGACAACAAAGCTCCCCCTCTTTTCTTCTCTTTTTCTTTTTTTAACCCAAATTTTTTTTAATTTGGTGAGCAAATTTTAATTCCTGGGTGTCACTATTTCCCAGTAGCTTTCCTGGACCCAACACACTAATGCCATCATGAACAAAACAAGTCAGCGCCTCTACTTCAAGGGTTTGTGGAGGTATGCTATGACATCGGAAAACTTGACAAACTTTTACAGATATGCAGTGGAAAGTATACTGACTAGCTCCATTACAGCCTGATATGGGGGCACCAATACCCCTGTGCGAAATCCCTGCAAAAGATAGTGAACACAGCCCAGTATATCACAGGCAAAATTCTACGCACCATCAAGAAAATATACAGGGAATGCTGCCACCAGAGGGCAGTAGCAATATCAAGGATCTAAATGATCCAGGACAGGCTCTGTTCTCGCTGCTGCCATCAGTAAAGAGGTATAGGCGCCCCAAGACTCAAACCTTCAAATTTAGGAACAGTTGTTTCCACTCCACTCTCTGATTCTTAAACAATAGACTCAATCAAAGACTCATTTAAAGACACTTACTTTGCATATTATTTATTATTAAATATTTATTTTCTGTATTGCATTCAGTTTGTTTGCACTCCTTTATTTGTTTACAATTGGCTCTTTTGTGTACACATCTTTTCTTGAGTACAGTTTTTTTGTACTACCATTAAGTAACAATTCTGACTGGCTCACTGGAAAAAGAATCTCAGGGTCGTATGTGATGTAATGCATGGACTCTGACAATAAATCTGGATTTTGAGCACTGAAGTTACCAGCCAATCTGGATAAATTATCTTTACAGTATTTATGCTTTCTTCAGAAAATTAGACTAGTATAACCAAGCAATATCCATGCTACTTCTTATTACATTTTTCATTTCATGGTTTTCTTGTATTCTCTTCTTCAGTGGGAAAATTCCACTATTTTTCCTGCAAACAACATTAAACTTCCTTATCTATAAAACTTGTTACTTATATTTATGAATGATATACATTGATCAGTCTTTCTGATTTCAGATTTATTATCAGAATACATACATTCATCATATACAACCTGAGATTGTTTTTCCTGCAGGCAAGGATGAATTACCATTTATTGCTAGTCCAAAAAAAATCTGTACTCAATGTACACATGCAAACAAATGAAGAAATGTAAACAAACTGATTACAGAGAGAAAAAAAATCATAAAGTACAAAAGAGTCCCTTATTGAGTTTGTTATTGAGGACTCTGATGGTGAAAGGAGAGCAGCTGTTCCTGAACCTGGTGATTCGAGTTTTGTGACACCTTTACCTCTTTCCTGATGGCAGCATAAGTGTGTGCTGGGTGATGTAGATCCTTGATGATTGCAGCTGCTTTCTGATGGCAGTGTTCCCTGTACATGCTCTTGATGGTGAGGAGATTGTTGCCTGTGATGTCCTGGGCTGTGTCCATTACCTTTTGCAGGGCTTTCCACTGAGGGGTATTGGTGTTCCTATACAAGACCATGATGAAGCTGGTCATCACACTTTCCACCACACATCTGTAGAAATTTGCCAGGGTTTCCAATGTTCTATCAAATCTTCTCAAACTCCTGAAGTAAGGTGCTGATGTGCTTTCTTCACAATGCCATTAGTGTGTTGGGTCCTGGAAAGATCTTCCAAGATGGCGACTCCCAAGAACTTAAATTTCTCTAACAAAGTATTAAATATCAGGAGCATTGCCTCTCAACTTTATTCTGGGAGTTTTTAAAATTAATGCATGTATCTATATGCACTGGGATTTTATCCTCTTTGAAATTAATTTGTTTACTTCATACCTTCCCTTCTTCCATTTGAAATACACATTTCATTGCTCATTTTATCAACTCATGTCATTTCCCAGGCAAAAAACAAAATTAAATAATGAATTAAAAATCCTTTGATATTTTGTCCAGTCTAATCCTTAATGGCCCTATTCCAATCACAATCTTTTTTTGTATCTGAAATGTTTACTTATATTATTTTGTTTCTTGGAAACTGAATTTCATTATGCTTGAGTTTCTGACTGTTGTATTTTAACTTCTTTTGTAATTCATTCATTTTTTTCCTGATGATATTCTGCTAAATCCATGTCCTTATTTTTCCTTCACTCTGTTGAGTACTGTATTAAACATACACATATGGACATTATGGAAGCAGAGGAATGGCCACTTGACCATTTATGCCTGTTTCTTCATTCAGTAAAATTATATATCATCTCTTACCTCTCTGCCACTTTCCTTAATGATGCCATATTCCTCAATTTTTAGTAATATCTAAAAGCATGTTGTTGCTCTAGGAGGATCATGTGGCTTTGCAGACAGAGAGAGTCAAACAGGCTTTCTCTCATAGAGAGAGAGAGATCACTTGTACCGTGTTACAGCCAGCAGACAGTAGCTAGGACTAGAACAGGACAAGCTGGCAAGCTTATGGAAATCCCCTTTTGGAAGATGGCCTGGTCAAAGCCCTTGTGGTTCATGCAAGAGGAGAGGACTGGCTGTCTAATATTTCACTTGGAATAAGCAAAACAGAAAGGAACTCTGTGGTGACCTGAAAGAAGGAGGTTATCATTTGGAGAACCCTGAAGAGGCAAGTTTTGTCAGCCAAGACACTGAAGTGGCTGATTAAAAAGGAACAACAAATCTCTCTCTGAAAACTGACAAGAATCTTCCTGAGGAGTAACCATTTACCTTTCAAGCACCAAAGCCAGGTGAACTTTTTAAATGTTAAATTCTGTGCACAGTATAAGAATTGCCTGCAACCAGTGAACTTGGAGGAATGAGAAGTGAGATTGGACCATGAACCAAAAAACTATTCTGAACTTGCACACATATTACATACACGTGTGCTTACAATTAGAAGGGGGTTAAGTAAGTCAATAGAGATAAGTTAAAGTTTGATTCTATTTTCATGTTTAAAGATAATTAAAAGCAACTTTTGTTTAAATAAGCATTTTTCGTGCTGAATATCTATTGCTCCTGGGTTTTGGGATCCTCTGGGCTCAGAACAACAGACTTATGGTAAGTTTAATGACCCACACTACACTGGAAATTGCACTCTGAGGTTGCAACCTAATTTTTCCCCTTAATTTTGTGCACACACACGTAGCTCAGGATAGTCTGGCTTGAGATATCACCCAAGGGTAAATGAAACAGTCTGGGATGGCTGACAGATGCACATTTGAGGGGCTGTAGGGGGAAGTGAAGTGGCAATCTCATAAACATGTGGGAGTGGGAAACAACAGCTTAAGTACTGTTGGTCCTCCAATCAGCCATTAGACACAACCAAAGATCCTGAATCACAGAGGTCTGATTCTAATAATATCCTCTATTGCTCATGACACAAACTTTCTATTTGTGAATTAATGTGAACACTTTGGGGCAAGTGGAATCAATGGTGGTTCAGCAAAGAAATGTCTGCACTTACAAAAGAAAGCAGACTTCATGCATTCTGTATATTTTGTACACTGGGGGTGTAATGTACTTTGCTGCAATATTTGTACATTTGCTGACAAATATGTACACAATACTTAAAAAGGACATCAATATGTTTGTGTGTGCATCCCTCAGATCACTCAGGTCATAAAGCTACTGCTCATATATTATTGTTCATTAAGAACTCTAGCCATTCCTATGTAGCAAAACTAGACTTCAAGCTGGATTGGGCCAAAAGAGAATGTCAATGCTGGAATCTTGAGCAAAATGCTGCTGGAGGAATTCAGCAGGTCAGGGACATCTATGGGGCAAAATGTCAACAGTCATCTGAGGGCAAAAGCAACAATATTAACAAGGACAACAGATAGGTGAAGCACGGATTGTTTGCTTGTGGTACAAGTCTGGGTGGGAATGCAGTAGAATTCACAAAGAGTTAGCATTTAGAGTCGGTCGTTGTATGTTTATCTGCATTGACCTTGGTCATTAAAGCACCTTTATCATGGCCCTTATCTGAATTTTGTGGAACAACTCAAATTCCTGGACTTCCAGTTCGTTATATTCTTTCCCAAAGCTTATGCCAATGTGCAGCCAGCTAGTGCCTGGTGTGCCTCTCTTGTGTCATGTCCCTCTTCCTTGCAGTGTCTGTTTTTGAGATGCCGTTGTGGATATCAGGTGCAATGATAGATTTTGGTCGTCTTCATTTTGTCTTATCCTTCTCTTACTTCACACTTCCTTCCTGCTCCTTCAGTTCCCCAAGTCCACCCTGCTCTAATCCATACTGTTATGGAGTGTGTGAAAATATCAGGCTTCTTCTTACATGTTGCAAAGACAAATTGAAAATTGTTACTATTATAACCTGTGCCTAAAAATATCTAGTTGATGCTGCACACATTGTAATAAGGGTGTGTACTGTAGATAATTTCCATTGGGTGACAATAATCACAATGAAATAGTGTTATTATCATATGTGACAAAGTTATAGGTTCACCCCATGCAGGCTTTGAGTCTCAGCAGCTCCTCAGCCCACAAGAAAATTAATAAATTCCTCCAATCTGGAGGAGTTTGAAGTCAAGTGGGCCCTCCATCCCATGTGCTTTATCCTATATAGAAGAGATGAGGACACAGATTGACCTTACCATTAAAATTCCATTGGTAGTTTAACCTTTAGTGTTTGATAGAAATTTGTAGAATGGCAGTGGTAAAATATGCCAGAGGGGAAGATGAGTTGAATGAAAAAACATTTTAACAGTAGGTATAGACCTGTGTAAGCATGTCGGACATATATCTGAGCCAGAAGTATTTTTAATGCTGGTGTTATTTGGGATATTCTTAAACAATTTAAAAAAACACACACCGGTGCTTCTATTTCTAAGTCTGTGCCAATTCAACATGTCAACAAATACTCGGTCACAGTTCTAAAGGTTTATTATGGTTGCATCACAGTCTGGTTTGGAAACATGAGAGCCCAGAAATGGAAAAAAAAACTTGAGAAAGTTTCAAACTACTGAAGTCCATCACAGGCAGAAACATCCTATCCAATAAAAAGATCTATGCTGCCTCCACATCAT
The DNA here is from genome assembly GCF_036971445.1 of Narcine bancroftii. Lineage (NCBI taxonomy): Eukaryota > Metazoa > Chordata > Chondrichthyes > Torpediniformes > Narcinidae > Narcine > Narcine bancroftii. The sequence goes on along the minus strand of NC_091470.1, from coordinate 309,588,676 downwards.
CCTGGTCACAATCTCCTCTTACTGCTCCCTTCACCTGAAAGGTACAGAGGTCTGTAGGCCAACATCTCCAGTTTAAGATCAGTTTTTTTATCCAACAACTAGAAGCTTCTTGAACCTCCCTGTATTACCAGAGCCTTAAACTACTCCCGGACTGCTAAAATAATTGTCTGCACAGAAACAACACTTTTTTGTGCACTTAACTACAACTGAAAATATATACTTATCTATCTTTTGATATTTATTATCTCTTTTTCTGTTTTGGCATGTTGGGGTAATTTCTTTTTTACTCTTGTAGTTTGGCTGCAGCAATTTTGGTTCCTCTGTACATTGCATTTATGTTCATGACAATAAACTCATTGATATGAATAAAAGTTTTGAAATGTTGATCCATTATTCTTGAACTTGTACTCCTGCTAAAGAACACCTGCACCAGATTCTCCTGGTTTCCTAGTTCACAAGATATGCCTCCCTCCATCAGTCTCCTTCCCTACTATTTATTATTGTAAATTTGGGACCTCTCTTCATTTTCCTGCAGTTCCTTTCTTCTCCATGACAACAAAAATGTGTGTTTTTGCTGCCTAGCGATGAGGAGATTATCTATAAAGTACTGATGCTTATATGATTGCTTCAAAAACACCAAAATGCTGGAGTAACTCAGCTGGTCTTTTCAACATCTATAAGAGATAAAGATATATTGGTGACATTTTGGGCCTGAACCTTTCTTCAAGGAAAGATAAGAAAAAGATATATCAGAAAGTCTCAGAATTCAAACAATGGAGGAGGAATGCAGACCAACAAAAGGTGTTAATTGGATGTGATAAGGGACTAGGTTGAATTTATCATGTTTGCAAAAGGAGTCAGGGAATGGAGAGATGCCAGGGGAAGCAAAGGGGGATGATATAACAAAAGCCAGAGAAGTCGATATTCATGCCATCTGGTTGGAGGGTTCCCAGTTGGAAGATGATGTGTTGTTCCACCAATTTACAAGTTGCCTCAGTCTGGCAGTACATGAATTGACATGTTGGCAAGGGAATGGGATGGAAAATTGAAATGGTAGTCACTGGGAGATCCACGCTATTGTAGTGGACAAAGTTGAGGTGCTCCACAAAGCAATCTCCTACGCTACATCCAGTCTCTCCGATGTAAAAGAGACCACCAGATGCAGTAGATAACCCCTGCAGATTCACAAGTGAAATGTTGCTTCACTTGGAAGGACTGTTTGGGGCCCCTGCACAGCAGAAAGTGAGCAGTTGTGCCAAGTTGAGTGCAGTTCTGTCAGGAACCATGCATTAACAGATCTTAAGCATTTCTTTCTAATTGTAAATCATCCAAGTGCTTTTGCAAACTCAGTTGTGAAATTGTCAAATCTTTTTCAGGAGAACCCAATTTAGCACTACTAATTCCAAAAATATTTTAGCACGCCAATCCAATTTTTAGTTTGAAATGTTTTACATTATCTTGTGCATGTACACATGGGCACAGATTCTTAGGGAAAATTTATGCATCCATCCACAAACCTGTTTGGAGATTAATTGAAGATCTTACTGACATCAATGGAACAGTTTAGTAACTAAGCCTGCCAAAAAGACAGCATGGGCAGTGCTTTCTCAGTTATTGAAAAATAACTGCAACTGTACGTACAAGGACAACAGGAAAAATGCACTCTGTTCATTTCTATTATTGCCTGCTAAATCTCATGTCTTTTTCTATTTCTCTTCAACAACTTTCATTAATACAAGGTAGAAGAGAGAAATGAAAAATGTTCCTATGTGTTGGTGTTGTGCATTTGCTCATCAAATGGAGGTGTAATGTGCTCCTTCCATTCAATAGCCTACAGGTCACCCCTGGGCAAAGTGTAGTACCTGTTTAGCCTCCCAATCAGGGTCACGTGAAGGCATGGATTGCAGATGGTGGATGGTTTTAACAATCAGATTCCACATATTGGAATTTACAGATGAAAAACTAAAAACATTGGGCAGATGAGTCTACTGATCCAATGGCCAGGGTTACCCATCCAGTATGGACACTGCAACTGAAGAAGGCAACAGAAAACCACTTCAGTATTTTTCCCTTGTATAATCATGAACTCAACATTGACTATGGTCTCAGCTCAAATATGAAGCCTTCACCGAAGGAGAACAGGGGAGGCAACAACTACAATTCGGAGGGTCAGAGATTGTGACGGATGGACAGACATGATTTCCCACACTGAATGGCCTGGCACCCGAATGTTCATGTGACAGAAAAATAAATATGCAATTTATGAGGTCAGACCTTGAGATACCAACCACAGATAATCTTTAAAACTGATTTTCAACTAGATGAAAAGCATATGAAATGAATGCAAAGGTAAATATAGGAATGTTTAATAGATGAGTATCAATATACAATGTATTTTGTAATTTTCATAATCAATGGAAAAGCATTATAGGAATTTATAGAACTATGCTGATAAGGCAAGAAACTAAAGATAATCTTGCTCTCACTCATTCAATTTGACTATAATAGTTGCATATTAAAACGTTTTTCTGAATGCTAATGACTACTAAGCTATAAACAGAATATACAAAATAAGGATAAAAAAGGTAAATTTCACATCATTAATCCTGGTGTGACAAACCAGATCAAAATTTGCAATTATGAACTCTCAGCATCAGGGGTTTGTTATAGGCTAACATCTAAACCACTCTCTCTGAGAAACTGATTCATAATATTTTTTTAAAGAACATCACAAATGAATGAGAAAAGGAAAGTGGTGAATTGTTCAACACTTGTTTGAGAAATAAAACCATAAACTGCTGGGAACACTCATTCAATATGGCATTATTTGCCATGAAAAGCAGGGTTGACTTTAGAGATCAATGACCTTACATCAAAGCTGGAAAAAAGTTAGAGATAAACAAATAATTAGATTTAGAGAAAGTAATTTTGGATAGGATGGAAAGCAGGAGAAATTACATCATAAGTAGCAGTTAAGGAGAAGGTAAATGACATTGGAAGTGAGACAATTAAAGAAACAAAAGCTGATCTGAACAAAGTAGAAAGGGGAGAAGCAGAGTCATCATCTGAAATTACTGAAGGAAAATAATATGGATCCTGGAAATGCCAATTATTGAAGTTGTTGAGTTCAGAAGGTTGTAATGTTCCTTGTTGAAGTGTGCTGTTGGGATAATTCTGAGGTTCATTAGAAGCACAAGGAGAGAAATGACTGTTGAAGGAGAGTGAAGTAAAATAACAGGCAAATGCCAGCTTGGGATTAGTCTTGCAGTCTGGAGGTCTGTCACTCTCTGTGGTCTGTTCAATATTGGAGAATCCACTTTTCAAGCAATGATTAGAATACACAAAAACAAAAGAAATACAGCAAATTTCTGCTTCATTTGGATGTTGCTTAGGAACCTGGGTGATAGAAAGTGGGGAAAGAAATTCACCTTCTATATTTGCATAGGAAGGTGACTTGGAAATGGGTGGTGTTCTGGTGGAAAGGGAAGAACAGTGTCTCACTGAACAGCTAAAAAAGGAGGGAAGAGGAAAACATGTTCAGTTGTGTCATCACATTAAAGCTGTCAAAAACAACAGAGAATTGTGCATTGGATACAAGACCTGGAGGGATGGAATCTGAAAAAATTGGGAATCCTATCTAGGTTCAGAGATGGAGAAAAAATAAATAAGATTACTTGTAAAAAATGAAAGCCACATTATTGTGAGTCCTGTAAATAATGGCCAAGTACAGGATATATAGGAGTGAGAAGTGAAATAAGATAAGTTGCTCCAAATTTAGACAGATGGAGAAAAGAATTGCACAGATGTTGTTTTTTAAACAAACAAGGAAATAAAAGTCTCTTACTTCATCTTCAATAGTTTGTTCAATTTGAATGCAAGACTTTCTTAGGATAGTGATCTCAGCGTATTTATTTGCGACTTCAGGTTTCAATTGCTTTATCTGTTTGAAATAAAAAGCAAGGCTAATAAACACATTCCAATGTCAATACTAAAAGAGCATTAAAAGTAGTTTATTTTTAATTATCTTGAACAATCAATTCATAAAAGCTTAAATAGACAAAAATCAAAAAATCATAGAGGTGTAGCATATAAGGAGGCCATACATCCCATTATGCCCATGGCATTTTACAAACATATCTCTTTCGTCCAATTACTTTACCTTTTCCAGAGAATCATACAAATTTCCCCTCTTCAAATAATTACCCTATTCCTTCACTGACACTACTTCCACCACTTTATAAGACAATATACTCTAGGTTCTGACCAACTGCTGTCTGATTTTTGTGTTTGCATTTACCCTTTGACTCTAATGCCATTTCCCCTAAATCTTCTCTGACAAATGGTCCTCCTGATACATTACCCTTTAATCATGAAGAAATAAAAAATCTGGGCTGTTTTTTTTCATATAAGACATGCTTAAATTTGATGTTGGTTTTCAAAATCTGAAGCCACTGATTAGATAAACTGGGAAAACATACTGGTAATGGTTGATATGTCCAAAATGAGATGATACCGATTTAAGACCTTCAAAATAAGACAATGAGGATTGTTGGGTGATGAAAGATGAATTTATGAAACTGCTTGAACTAATACTAAAACTAATAACTAAGAAAACATTTAAAAGGAAATCTTGAAAGTGGATTAGATATATGAACTGACACAAATGTCTTCCCTATTCTTCAAACCTGTGGATTAAAAAAAACTCAGAGCATACTTTGGAAATTAATTTTGGCAATATTATCAGCAGATTTGTATACAACTATTTTAATGTTCCATTATTATCTGAATAGCAGAAATGGAACACTTAAATTAAAATGGTTACTTGATGTTTAAAAATAACAGAAAATGAAAATAAGTTTAGCAAACCTTTTTTTAAGAGGGATGTTGAGGATGGTTTGGAAAAAGCCATACATCAGATTTAACTGCTCAGATTAAGCAATTCCCTTAAATAAGTACAACTGTCAGAATACACTTAAAAATAAACTCAAAAGGGCAAAAAGAGGGCATGAGCAGCGTATTTGATCTTGTATGAGTGGCCAGGGAGGTGGTGTTGGGAGCCTCGGCATACATCAAAGTACACAAATCCCCAGAGCCTGACCAAATACATAATTGGATCTTGTGTGAAGCAAGGGATGATATTGCAGAGGCCCTTGCAGAGATATTGGCATCAAAAAAAAAGGTGGAGGTGCCATAAAGGTAGCACTGCTGCTGATGTAGATCCAGAAAAAGTGGGGTATAGAGAAACAGGCCTTCTCCGTAGGGTCCAACTGCCCAGACCCAATGATGATGCTCTGTACTGACTTTAAACGGCCTGTTAAAGAAGACATTGGAGTTTTTATATAAAAGTCCTGCATCTGCTCCCATGCTGGCAGCGCCTGTGCTAGCAACAACCTTGGGAGGTTGGAGACTCCAGGTGAGCAGCAAACCAGTGCAGACAATCAAAGATGGGGAGAATACCACCCCCCCCCTCCACCCGGTTCTGTTGGGAAGGAAAATATAGATGACCTGAAAGGAATGTAGTCATGGCAGCGGAACAGCGAGGGGCTCAGCAGCTGAAGGACCCACACAGGCTGCAGGCTGTTGGAGAATGGCCCATGGGAATCAGGTTTCGGAATTGAGATACAAGTGGGTGCTGAGGGTAAGAAGGGCTTCAGGCATTGAAGGGTTGCTGATTGTATCAGAGGTTTGGATCTGGAGTTCAGGTTGCCAACTGATAGAATTGGGGTTTGTGCCTTACCACACTAAAATTTCATGTAATATTATGGTTTCTGTTTTATTACATGACAAGAAAGGAACCTTCAATCATCTTTGTCCATAGGTGAATTCTGGAAAAGTGAAGCATAGCTAATGTATGCAGTTATTTAAGAATGGTAGAAAGGACAGGCAAAGGAAACTACACAGCGATGACCCCCCAACAAACAGATTATCCTCCGTAATAATAATGATCATCAATAATGGAATCTCACCATACACATATTTTGCACTCCCATTCCCATTTGCAGAGGGATCATTCCCACTGGGACTCCCTCAATGACCCATCACTTTCGACCAATCACCCTTTTGCAACTTACCACTGTGATTACAAGAAGTGCTACACTTGCACACACCTCCTTCTTTACCACTATTTGAAGCCCCAATCAATTATTTCAAGTGAAGCAACACTTGTGAATCTGTCGAGGTCTTTTATTGCATCCGGTGCTCCCAATGCAGCCTTCTTTTGACTGGGAGATTGTTTCTCCCAGCACCTTCGTCTGTCCACTGGAACAGAAAAGACCTCCCAGTGGCCAATTATTTTAATTCCATACACCATTGCCACACCGACAAGTTGGTCTATGGCATTGTGTACTGTCAAATCTAGGCCAAACTCAAATTGGAGGAATAGCATATTGCATCTCGGCAGTCTCCAGCATTAATATCGACTTCAAATTTTGTTTAATCCCTCCCCCCACCCAAATCTTTCTTTTATTTCCTCTAGCTCCTCACCCCTTTCCTACTTTATCGTATCCAAAATTTGCCTTTCTTAGCCCTCTGCCATCTCCTTCTTTGAACCTCCCACCTGTATCCATCTAATATGTTTAACCTGCTAGCCTGTGCTCTTTCCCCCTCCTCATCCCTCATCTTATTCAGTCATCAACCCAATTTCCCTAATTCCTGATGAAGAGCTCAGGCCAGAAACGCTGGTTATTTTTTTCTTCCTATGGATACGGCACGATCTGCTGAGTTTCTCCAGCTCGTTTGTGTTTTGCAGTAGTGGAAAAATTGCTGGGGAGAATTCTGAGGGATAACAACCAGTGATGCACTGCAGGGGTCAGTGCTGGGTCAATTGTCATTTGGTATCTTTATAAAGAATTTGGGTGACAACATTGTTAGCATGATTAGTAAATTTGCAGATGGCACTCAAATTAGTGGTATAGTGGACAGGGAGGAAGGAAGGTTACGTTTGCAACAGGAACTAGATCAGTTGAGAAGGTGAACCAAGGAATGGCAAGTGGAATTTAACCTTTTGGACTCTGTCCTGGTTTTGCGGGACTCCCAACAAGCGCATATAGACCCATGATCCTCTTTTTGTTAGACTACCGATAAGTGCATATACTCCATTCCCTAGCTTTCCGGGACTGGTTTTATACCCAGCCACCTGCTAGTTCATTCTGGTCTTCGTACTATAAAAGTTTACCCACGGACCCATTCTGGAGCATACACTGTCTTATGAATGGTTCAAAATGGCTGGAGTCCAAAAGGTTAACTCTGACAAGTATGAGGTGCTGCACTTTGGCCAGTAAAACAAAGTAAACAGTAAAGCCAGGATGATTGTAGAAGAGTGAGACCAACAAGTTCTTGTGAAAATTTCTGAGGAAGTAACAAATGAGCTGGACTGGGTGGTGACAGTGGCATTTGGCACACTTGCCTTTATTGGGAACTGTACTGAATAAAATCTTTGGCATCCCATGATGCTGCACTATAGGTTGTTGGTGAGACTGCTTTTGGAATATTGTGGAGTTCTGACTGCACAGCTGGAGAAAGGGTCATCAAGTTGGAAAACGTGTCAATGCACAAGGATGTTGGTGGGATGGAGGTGGGGAGGATGGGCTTGAGTTATTGGGAGAGATTATATTGAATGGATCTTTATTCCCTGGAGCATAGAAGGATAAGGGGTGACCATCAGGTAAAAATTCCACTCACATGTCCTGGTCTACTTATGTCGATGCAATGGCCATGAAAGTGCACGAGTATCTCCATTCATCAGAAACTTGAGGAATTTTGATATGTCACCACCATCCTTTAGCAGCTTCTACAAGTGCACCATTGAAAGCAGCCCATTAGGATGTATAATTACATGGTACAGAAACGGCTCCATCCGAGATTGCAAGAAATTGCAGAGGGTTCTTCTCCTTCTACAACTCTCCTATTGTGGAAAAGTAGCCAACATAGTAAAAGACTCATACCATCCCAGTTACACTCTTAACCCACCACTTGTCCATCCTTTCAGGAAGAAGAATTACGTGTGAGATCACATACTATTGACTCAAGTTCATTGGAACCAGTTGTTTGAAGGAAGAACGTAAATAAAATGGATTTTTTTAAAAAGTGTGTTAACATTGAATCCATGACGCACATTCCTGTGGAGTGAAGAGCAAGACGTGCAAGCATATCAAGGAAAATTCAGGTTCTTGTCAAGAGCAAGAGGGAGGCATTAGGCACATATAAGCAGCTAAGATCAAGTGTATACCTAGAGGAGCTTCAGGAACTGAGGAGCAAGCTAAAATCAGGAGAGCTAAAAAAGGAACAGAAAGTAGCTCTGGCAGATAGCACAAAGGAAAATGCTACAAGATTTTAAGTACATAAAGGAAAAAAGGGTAACTAAAGAAAAAAAAATCCCCTCAGAAATAATGAGGTTAGTTTTGTGTGGAGCCACAGATGGACAAGGACCTCAATGAACACATCTGCTCTATTTTTACTGTGGAGAAAGACATAAGGACTAGAGAAATTGAGGCAGAAATGACAGTTGAAGGTGCTGAAGGTCCTGAGATGTGTGAAAGTAGACAAATTGTAAGGGCCTGATTAGGTAGATCCAAAGGCCTTGTGGGAAGCTACTGACAAAAATGCATTGCCCTGACTGAGACTTTTGAGTCATCATTAAGTACAGGTGAGGTGCCAGAAGACTGAAGGATGGCAAATGAGCCTCTAGTCAAGAAGAGCTGCAGGAAAAACCCTCGGAACTACAAGAAATGAGCCTAACATTTGTGGTTGGTAAGTTATTTAAGAATATGTAAGGGAAAACACGTATATCCACTTAGATTGTCAAGGGATGATAATAGATAGTCCACATGGTTTTGTAAGTGGGAGGTCATGTCTCACAAATCTGATTGAGATTTTTTGAAAGTGTGACCAAAAAGGCTGACAAGGGCCAAGATATAGTCATTGTAGATATATGGATTTCATCAGGAATTCAATAAGGTTTCACACAGTAGGCTGTCCTAGAAGATTAGATTGCATGGGATCCAATGAGCGATAGGCAAATAGATTAAAAAAATTGGCTTCATGGAGAAAAGCAGAGGTTGATGGTGGAAAGTTGTATTTTGAACTGAAGTCCTGTGACTCAGAGTTCGGAGCTGGATCCATTGCTTTTTGTCATCTATATCAATAATTTAGATGAGTAAATTGTTGGCTGGCATTGTACATAGCAAAGATGGTTGCCAAAGACTCCAGTAGGATCATTTGGGCAGAATAATAGTTGAAGAAATTTAAAACCCAAGAAATGTGAGCTATTGCATTCTGGGAAGTTAAACATGTGAATGATGGTGATCTGGAACAGAGTAATTTTGAAGTACAGGTACACAGTTCCTTGAAACTGGCATCGTATGTTGATGGGGTAGTCAAAAAAGGCTTTCAGCACATTGGCCTTCATCAGTCAATAGAAGTTTGGAGATCATGTTGCAGTTGAAATGACATTGGTGAGGTCACATTTGGAATATCATGTTCAGTTGTGGCCCTCATGCTATATGAAAGATGTCGATAACCTGGAGAGGGACAGAGAAGATTTACGAGGATGTTATCAGGAATCACTGGTGTGGGTTTATAGGGAGAGGTTGAGCAGGGTTGGGATTTAATCCTTGGAGCGCAGGAGGATGAGAGATAATATCATAGAGGTGCGCAAAATAGTAGAACAGATCAGGTGAACAGATAGCATTTTTGGGGAAATCGAGAACCAGAAGGAACAGGTTTAAGGTGACGGGAGAGAAATTTAATAGGAACCTGAGGGGAAATGTCAAAGGAGACAATTGAGGCATATATTATTACAAATTTTAAGAAACATTTAGATGGCTACATGGACAGAGAAGGATTAGAGGTACTGAAGCCAAATGCAGGCATGTGGGACATTTTTGGTTGGCCTAGGCAAGTTGAGCTGATGACAACCAAGATCAAGGACAGTTTCTTTCCCTCCATATCAGACTCCTGAATGAGACATAAAATAGTAAGATTATGTACCTTTATTTCATACCAACTCTTTCCCCTCTGTGTAACTGCATTTTTGTACTGTCTTATTTGCTGTACTTTGTACAGTATGACTATCACTGCATTCTCAATACATGTGACAATTAACTTGAACTTGACCTTGACCTAAAGGAGGTTTATAAAATCATGAAGGGCATTGAGAGTGAATGCTCACAATCTTTTTACCCAGGGGTACATGATTTTGATAACTAGAGGGATAGGTAGAAGGCGAGAGGACAGAGATTTAACAGGTACTTGAGGGGCAACATTTTTGCTCAAAGGATAGTCCTTATCTGGAATGAGCTTCCAGAGGAAACTATAGAAGCTGTTACAATTTCCAACATTCAAAATATATTTAGACAAGTAAATGGCTGGGGGGGGGGGGTGGGTGGGCGGGGGTTATGAAGGATTATGTCCAAATGTAGGCAATTGGGACTAACCCAGAATGTAAATTTGGACAGCATGAATGTATTGGGGTGAAGGACCTGCTCCATGCCATATAACTCAATGATAATAGGATAATATGTAGAATTTGATAGCTATTAAATAACTGGTTCATGTGGATACAACTGTTATAAACAGAAATCTTCAGTGTGCAATTGGATAGAAATGCCTCCAAAAGAAAACTGGATTTTAAAAAAATTTGATTAATAGGGATAGGGAAAGCTGACAGCTAGGTTGGGCAAGGCAGCAATTCCAAATGGGGAGGGAAGATTAGGGGAAGATGGGAGAGTGGAATCAAGACCTATATTTATGCAAGGGTTGGATGATTTGCCTTGCATGGCTAGTTGGCTGGGAGGAATGGTTGACTTAAGAACCAGTATGTGAGCATGGAGTTTGGATTGGGATCAGCTTTATGACTGGTCACGTCTGGATCAAATGCAGGATTTTGTTAGGGTTACTGACAGGCATCAACCAAATGTTTTTTCAGGATTGGCACTAGCCATATGCTCAATGTGGTTGAGGGAAAGATTATATGATTTAGATTTTCCATGATTGTGGAATGGGATGTGGGTAGGGGACTTGGAAGGTTTGGATGGGTTTTAGATGTGGTGAGGTAAATGCAAGAACCCAACACTGAAGGTGAGTAATTAACAATTACAGGTATTCATAACACAACATTGGTCTGAAAATGCCTCCTTGGACAAAGCTAGTCCAAATTCCATTATAAATGTTGTACATGCATTGAGAATGACATTGTTCTTCGCATCGTGTTTTATAAAGCGTCAGGGTGTATGGGTGACTGATACCTGGAAAGCCCAGTTCAATTTCATGTGTGATGCAAAATGACCCAGAAGTGCTTTTTATTGTGTTTCAATTCTGTGAATAAGAAAAATAAGAATTGATTTTCAAATGCACGAGTCTGGAAAAAAATGTCAAGCTTCCAAACACGGTTCAACCAATAAGTATACAAAGGACTCAATTTCCCTTTGGATATCAGCACTTTCACTGCAGCCAGGCCATTAACCCATAGAACATTCTCATTGTACAGTATTTCTGACAAAGCTTCAGTAATGAAGCAGAATTCTGGGCAATTATTTCTGCCAAGATTTTTTATTTTAGCTTTTAAAAAAGATGTTTCTACTTGATAATGGCAGGCCTCCAAATATTGGTGTGCAGAGGATTCAGAGTTACTGCTCCTTACAAGAGGATATGCATGGAGATAGGGTGATAAAGAAAGCATATCATATGCATGTCTTCTTTAGACAGGGCATTGAATACAAAAGAAAACTTTGGTTAGTCACACTTGGAATATTGTTTGTATTTCTCATGTCCAATAACAGAAATGATGTGGAGGTGTTGGAAAGGGTACAGAAGAGGTTAACCAGGATGCTGTCTGGTTTATGGAGTATATGGTGAGAGATTGGCAAACTTGGATTGTTTGCTCTTGATAGAGATAGAGCTGGATAAAATCATGAATGACATTGATAAGGTAAAAGTGTCACTCAAATGCTTTTAAGCTGAGGGGAAGTAAGTTTACAAGAAATGTGCAGTCTAATTTTTATATGTGTGTGTGGTTGAATATAAAAGTGACCTTAATTGAGCATCCACTGGCTCTAAATTAATTGTTTTAATTTAAAATAACCATATAACATCTTAACTAACAAATATAAAAGCTGTACAACATGTTAAATTAAAAAAAGATCTAACAACTAAATATAAGAATATATATATAAATATATTCTTAAAGAGTAAGAGGAAACCAGAGCGCGTAGAGGAAACCCACTCAGACCCAAAGAGAATGGACAAACTCCTGACAGACAGCAACAGTTACTCAACCCAGGTTACTATTGTGGTAATAGCACCGTGCAAACCACAACACTAACCATGCTGCCCAAAGGAGATCGTTGTTTATTTCAGGAAGGAGACATTGAGAGACCACATATCTGTCAGTGTTTGTCTTCTTCATTATCATCCATAACCCCTTTGAATCCTTCAAAGTCCGATTGTTCATTCTCTTCATTAAAATATGTTAGGACAGCCTGCAACATTTCTTCCATCACTGTAGTCGATACTGACATGTCATTGCTTTTGTCATCAGTGGTGGAATCAGTATCATCATGATGTACTATGCTGGCTTTTCTAAATCCACTGCATATAGTTTCTCTGGTGTTATCTTATCCCACGGACTGGCAGCCCATTCGTAAATTCAATATAGGTTGCTCATTTCAACTGTCCACCTGGGGTGAATTCATGAGTCCCGTTCTGCATCCATTCCTCCCATTCTGATCTGATGTATGTCTTGAATGGATGATTTACGGAAATATTAAGTGACTGCAGTTTACCTGGAATTACTGCAATGTTGGCACAAACAACATTTATAGTCTTTTGTGAGCTGCCATGGAATCAAATATGAGTAAAGATGTCTTTGAAAAAAATCTGCCTGGTCTAGGCCTGAGATATATTTCCATCTACAGTTTCATAACATTGGAGTCCATCCAACCTTTCCTGTTACAGTGCACGATCACAGTATCATGCATTTTTTTATCACAGCAATGTTACTCTTTTATATGATCATTGGCTTCAATTTTGTGCCGCTTGCTGTGCAGCCAAGGACCTTTCACATCTAGTCATGTTATGGCCACAGTTTTTGTTCTACAGGCAGCCACAGTTCTTGTGGTGGGGATGTCAATGGTCCTTGGGATTTTGTCAATATTAACGATATCTGCAGGTGTGATTTTAAGTTCTCAAATTTCATTGGCGAAGAAGCTGCAAAAATCAATTGTTTTTGTTCCCAAGCTTCTGGAAGTCGCTCACCTACAGTTGTTCTGGTTCTTACAGACAATCTGTTTCGTTTAATAAACTTTGATAACCAGGGGGGCCTCGCCTTGAAATCCAGAATGCCTCTTTCACATGCCAATAGTCTTGCTTTTATCTGAATGGTGACTGTAGATAGAGCCTGATTTTGTTGTCTACGACTAAGAACCCACTCCTTCAAGTCAGACTCTAACTGGAGCCATTTAGGTTTTGGCCACAACATGGGTGTTTTCGTGGACACTGACACACACACACAACCCCCAATCCAACACCCCCCTCCCCACCTGGAACCAGACTGTCAGTGGTAGCAGCAGATACTATCATTTAGAGGTATCTGGATTGACACATGAATACAAGGGGAATGGAGAGATATCTATTCAAGTGCAAGCAGTTGAGATTTTCCTTTAGTTTGATTTGGATATCACATTTGGCACCAACACATGGGCTGAAAAGCCTTTTCCTGCACTGTGTTATTCATCTTCTATGTTCTATATACTTCCCAATCTTGTCACTTTCGAGTTATTAGTTATGACTTCAAAATTTCCTTCCTTACACAATTCTGCAAAGCTCATAGAACATTACAGGTCAGAAGAAGACCTTTGGCCATTCTTGTCTGTGCCTAACTATTATTCTGTCTAGTCCCACTAACCTGCACCGTCCATAGTCCTCCATACACCTCCCATCCATGTACCTGTCCAAATTTTATTAAATATGAAAATTGAGCTCACATTCACCACTTCAGCTGGCAGCTCATTCCACACTCCCATGACTCTCTGTGTGGAAAAAGTTCCCCCTCATGTTCCCACTAAATTTCTCCCCTTTAACCCTTAACCAATGTCCTCTGTTTTGTATCTCATCTACCCTCAGAGGAAAAATCCTATTTATATTTGCCTCATTTTTTTTTATACCTCTATCAAATCTCCATATATTCCTAACCTTTTTAACCTTTCTCTGCAACTCATTTCCTGAAGTCTTGACAACAGACCAGGAAATCTTCTCTGCATTTTTTCAATCTTATTGATATCTTTCCTGTAGTTAAGTAACCAAAACTGCACACAATTCTCCAAATTTTGCCTCACCAATGCCTTCTACAACTTTACCATACATTCCAATTCCTATACTCAATACATTAATTTATGAAAGCCAATATGCCAAGAACTCTTTTTACAACCCTATTTACCTGTGATGCCACTTGCAGGGAATTATCTATCTGTATTCCCAGATCCCTCTGTTCTACTGCACCACATTCAAATATTCAACATAGGTTAAAAAGAAAAACTTACTTTGTTTTCATTGACATTCTTTTCAACTTCCAAATCAATTAATTCATTAGTTAGACTTTCATATGATTTTTCTGCTTCTCCAAGTTGATCTCGAATTTTCTGCTCCTGAGTTGTATACATTTCAAACATAGTTTTGCCTCTGATTATATCCTTACTATTAAATAGAAAAATTATTCATTATAAAGCAGTTAGGAAGCTCTCATATAAATCTATTCCTCCCATTCAAAAAAGATTTTTGTTCCGAGGTTTTGAGTAAGGTTTAGTGCAAAATAATTAAATTTTAAATTTTTACCAACTAACAAAAATAATAAGTACAGATTAATGTCATATAATAATTCTAAACCACATTTTAGCTATAATAAAGACATAAGTAATTGGATACATGTATAATATGCTTGCAAAATATTAATCTTTCAGTAGCATTCCCAGTAAAAGGCATTGACTTGCCTTTTCCAATTTAAATAATAGCTAGCAAGTATAATTCACTATAAAATTATTCTTCATTTGTTTCCAACACAAAATTAGCATTAACATTAAATTTCAATTCAGAACATTGTATAAGAAATATAAATCACATTGATTTGGATTCTGTGGCTGTTGAGGAAGAATGATATAGGGAGACTTAACACAGTCTAAATTAATTCAGACATTGTTTATAATCAGAAACAAATGAAATGGCAGTTGTAAACCACCATGAATTCAATAATGTTTTGTGCAGCAAAGGACTCTGTGGAAAGAATAAAAGTGTATTTTTACAAATACAGTAGAAATATTCCTCCAAATTTAAAAGTTTGTATTCCACTCTACAAAAATCAAATATTGATTATGAAAATTGAACTAAAGCAACAGATTTTCCATGACTCTTCTTACACTAGTTGTATTACAAAAATATTTAATTGCTATCATTCTTTATGTGTTTCAATAAATCTTACTGGAAGTTTTAAACTAAGATTGCCATCTTTGATCACTCCCTCCAAGCTGAACAGAATCTTCAATAAATACAAAATTCCCCAGCCTGTTCATGTAAATAAACTACTTGGAAAACACAACTGATGCTTTGTTGAAAATAACCAGAAATTCAGCTCGTCATTCTTTTCTCTGTTATGTTTTCTTAGGGTATTGTCAAATGTATCTCATCTGGCACCAGGACATAGAAACATGGAACAAGCAGTTGGCTCCTAAAGTCTGTAATTCCATACTTTTAAATCATTGCTTTTCCCTACCTCAGCTCGACTTATCTTCATTTAGACAGATGACATCCGACAAATGATTGCAATGAAATATTTTTTCCACAAAATGCAAAAACACGCTTCCTTTGAAACATGCTGTCTATTGCTGGCATATCTGACTAGAACAGCTGACATTTAACTATATAGACTTTAGTAAGGCAATGTCCAGAAGATTAAGTCCCATACTATCTTCAGTGAGTTGGAAAAATGGATACAAAATTGGCATTATCACAGATGACAGAAGGTAGAGGGCCATTTTCCTGGCTGCAGGTCTGCCATCAGTGGTGTCCTATGCAGATAACACAAGGATTGGTGGAGCTCTGTGGAATATTACAGCAGGAAATACATCAGTTCAAAATATGGGTTGAAAAATTGAAGATTGAGTTTAATGATAATGAATTTATTGTCATATACATCGGGCAAAGTACACATGCAACAGAATTCTTACTTGCTGCAGCCAAACAGGTACTTAATAAAGAAAAAAACAATTATAATAGTATACATTGAAATTAAAAAATATATAATAAATACAAAAGAGAAGTAGATAATAAATATTCAGTTACTATAGTTCAGAAAAAAAAATGTTGTTACAATAGTGCAGCCAGTTTTTATTTTGTGCTGCTGGAGCAGTCCGTGATTAGTGTAAACCTCATGGAAAGAAATTGCTTTTGAACCCAGAGGTGGTGAACTTTGGGCTTCTATACCTTCTATCTGTGTTACGAGCCCAGAGGACCCAAAAATCCAACAGCCACCGAAATGGTTACTTAGACAAAAGTTGCTTTTAATTATCTTTAAACATGAAAACAGGATCAAACTTTTATCTCATTTCTATTAACTTAATCTAACATAACCCTCTTCTAATTCTAAGTGCACATGTATGTAATGTGTCTATAAGTTCAGAAAGGCTCTTAATTCACAGTCCAATCTCACTTCTCACTCATCCAAGTTCACTGGTTGCAGGCAATTCTTATACTGTGCACAGAATTTAACATTTATGAAGTTCACCGGGCTTTGTTGCTTGAAAGCTTAATGGTTACTGCTCAGCAAGGTTCTTGTTGGTTTTCAGAGAGAGATTTGTTGTTTGTTGGACACACACAACGGATTCCTTGTAACCAGTTACTTTAATGTCTTGCCGAAGAAACCTGCCCCATCAGGGCTTTCCAGATGATAACCTCTTTCATTCAGGTAATTCATTTCAAGTGAAACATTAGGCAGCCAGTCCTCTCCTCTTGTATAGACCACAAGGGCTTTGACCAGGGTGAACTAAGCACTCAAAACCCATCTTCAAAATGGGGTTTTTCCACAAACTTGCCAGCTTGTTCTATTCCAGTCCCAGCCACTGCTGTTGAACTGTAGCACTCTAGAATTGAATTCTCGCCCTCTCTCTCTCTCTCACATACACATACACACACACAAACCTGTTTTACTCTCTCTACTTGCAAAATTCACATGACCCTCTTAGAACAGCAAACTGCACTCAGACAGCCTGTGGCTCCGAACCTAATCCTAATCCTCTTAGTTCTTTCATCTGTGGCTTTTCAAAACAACAATGCATTAGTGAAGTCTCTTGGGTATTCTTCAAAGTTTTTGCAAAGGCACTCTGAGCCAGGCCTGTCTGGCTTGAGCAAAGCTCCACTATTTCAAATGAGATCTGTTTTGAAACGTTTGTATGTGACTTACACTAAAAACCTGCCACACTTAACTCATTTAAAACATATCTATATACAATATAAAACACAACATAATCTGTCACACCTGAACAAAGGTTGTAATGAGGGTGATGGGGTCCTTTATCATGTTGGCTACCTTCATGAGGCAGTGTCTCACATAGGTGCCTTCAAAGGATGGGAGGTCAAAGCCTGGCTATGTTTGCTACCTTATGCATCCTTTTGCATTCCTGGACATTCAAATTACCAAACCAAGTGGTGACGCAATTTGATTGGTACGTCATCGAATGCTCCCATCTCCTCAGACTTATTAGAAAGTGTAACCTTTGCTGGGCTTTCTTCATGTTTGCTTCAAAGATCTAGCTCCAAGAAAAGGTCTTAAATATGGACTCCCAGGTACTTAAAGGTGTTAACCCTTTCCAGAAGAACCATGGTCCCTCAGCATTCTCCTTTTAATATTAACAATATGCTCCTTGGTCTTGGTGACATTGAGAGCAAGATTGTTGTTCTGGCATCATCCAACCAGATTTTTGATCTACTTTCTGCATTCTGACTCATAACTTCCAGTTATTTGGCCAACAATAGTGGTGTCATCAGTGAATTTATAGACTGCATTGGAGCTGAACTTGACTTTTCAGCCATAAGTGTGCAGAGAATAGAGTAGGGAACTTGGCATGCAGCCTTGGGAAGCCCATGGTTTTCTTTTGAATATTTTATTTAATTTCATATATGCATTGAAAAACTTCTACATAATTTTTTTTATTTGAAAATAATGAAAAAATTAATACATAGCAATTTTAAAAAATTTCCTCATATCCTCCCCCTAACAATAGAAAAGACAGACAAGAAAAAAGAAAAAAACATCTGAAGAGCATTTATAAAATCTTACTAAAATTATAAAATAAAATCTAACATATTGTGGCGGCACACTTTCCCGTGGCGAAAAGGCTCCGCTTATACCGCCGTGTGGCGGGGCAGCTATGAGAAGATGGCGCAATCAGGGGTTCTCCCTGCTTCGTGCTTCCAGACCAGCGTGCACCTTGGGCAGCCACTATGACATCACCACGCATGCAGTGGCTGAGCTCACGCTGCCCTTAAAGGGGCATGTGTGAGATTTGAATAAAACAGTCGTTAAGGACATCCAATATGGTGGCTATGAGTTTCTTTGCTGTAGCTTGCACTACATTGGTGACCCTGACAAGCCCAGATGTTTTTCTGGTCTTGCAACGTGGATCCAGCTGAGATCAACACCATTGTTATCAAACTGCCCCCCTTCTGGACCCATCACCCGCCTATGTGGTTTGGGCAGGGGGAGGCGCAGTTTTGCCTCAGGAACATTTACTCAGATGCCATGATGTTTTACCATGTCATGAGCATGCTGGACGAGGAGACGGCAGCCAGGGTGGATGATCTCATCCACAACTCACCAGACGAGGATAAATACCCTGCCCTCAAGAACCTTCTCCTGGGCACGTTCGGTCTCTCCCCTCAACAGTGTGCCTCCAGACTCCTGCATCTGGGTTGGGAGACCAAACACCATTGGCCCTCATGGATGTGATGCTGGCGCAGGATCACAAGCCCTGCTTCTTGTTCCACCAGATCTTCCTAGAGCAGATGCCCGAGGACATTCAGTTCCTACTGGCGGACGAGGACTTCACGGACCCATGGCAAGTTGCAGCCCGAGTGGACACCCTCTGGCCCACCAAGAGAGAGAACGAGGCCACCCTCAGCCGGGTTACTCATCCAGGAACCAACTGGCTGCAGCCCCCCCCCCCCACCGCCTGCCCCCAAGCACAAGCCAGAAGAGCACCATCCCACCTGGTGCTTTTACCATCAACGCTGGGGGGCACAAGCTTGTAAGTGCAGGCAACCATGTTCCTACCAGGGCAACAACCTGGCCAGCCGCCATTGATAGCTGGCCATGCGAACAGCCTCCTGCACATAACCGATAAATCTACCAGCCGACATTTCCTGGTGGACACCACAGTGGAGCTGAGTGTCTTGCCCCCAACTGTCATCGAGACACCCACCTGAGCTCATGGTCCAACCCTGCGGGCGGCCAACAGATCTGCCATCAAAACCTTCAGCACCCGCAGGGCACAGATCCAGATCAGGAAAGATAAATTCCGCTGGAGGTTCATGCTGGCCTCGGTGGGTACTGCGCTGTTGGGGGCCGACTTCCTCAGAGCACACGGGCTACAAGACGACATGAAGGGCAAAAGACTGGTCAACACTCGCACGTTCCACTCGGTTCACCTAAATGCCACAGACGCCTGCAGGCCTGAAATCGCTGCCATCACCACTCCCAGGGATGAGTATTCCAGCATACTCGATGAGTTCCCCTCCATCCTGCAGCCCCAATTCAAAGCCGCCTTGCCCCAGCACAGGGTATACCACCACATCTCCACACAAGGCCCCCCACTGGACACCAAGGCCTGACGACTTCCACCCGAGAAGCTGCAGCTAGCCAAGGAGGAGTTCTCTCGCCTGCAGAAGTTGGATATCGTCCACTGCTCGGACTGCCCCTGGGCATCCCCTCTTCACATGGTCCCCAAATCCTCCAGGGGCTGGAGACCATGTGGGGATTATCGATGCCTGAACAACGCGACCACACCGGACAAGTACCCTATTCCCCACATTCATGACTTTACAGCCAACCTCCACGACTGCCAGATCTTCTCGAAAGTCAACCTGGTGTGGGGCTATCACCAGATCCCAGTCCATCTCGAGGACATTGGTAAGACGGCGATCATCACCCACTTTTTTAATTTTTGCGCATGCCCCGGACTCAAGAACGTGGCCCAAACTTTTCAGCACTTCATGGATGCTTTGGGTAGGGGCTTAGATTTTGTGTTTATTTATCTCAACGATATCTTTATCATCTGGCACTTCCGGTATATCCTGGAGGGCAGCCCATTCATGGTGTTCACGGACCACAAGTCCCTCACACAGGATCTCGTGATGGTCAAGGATCCGTGGTCGGCTCACCAGCAACGCCATCTCTCCTATGTGTCGGAGTTCACCACCAACATCCAGCACAGAGCAGGTAGAGACAATGTCGTGGCAGACGCGCTCTCCCTTTCCCCCGGCCTAGACTACACTAAACTGGTGCAAGCACAGAGGTAGGACGTGGAGACGCAGGCCCTCCAGACCGCCATTTTGGGGCTCGACCTCCAGGACATTCAGTTGCCAAACAGGCCAGACACGCTGCTCTGTGTTGCTTCCACCAGTTCACTGCACCCGGTAGTCCCATCGCAGTGGAGGTCACAGGCCTTCAGCTTAGTTCACGCCCTGGCCCACCCCTCGCTGAATACATATGGCGTATGGTGGTGGAGTGGTTCATATGGCATTGGCTCAAGAAGGAGGAGGCTGAGATGGCGAGGAGCTGCACCAAGTGCCAGGCCTCCAAGGTCCATTAGCATACGCAGGCCCCGATTCAGCAGTTCGACCCGGCAATTAGGAGATTCCAACACATCTATGTCGATATCGTGGGCCTCCTGCCGGTATCCAGGGAAGCATACTACCTGCTCACATTGGTCGACTGGACCACGAGATGGCCGTAAGCCATTCCCATCAAGGAGGCTTCTGCTGAGACGTGCACCAGGAATTTAGTCAGCCACTGGATCATCAGGTTCAGAGTTCCGGCACACATCATCGGTGACAGAGGTGCCCAGTTCATCTCCACCCTCTGGTCTCAGCTGGCAAACCTTCTGGAAGATAAACTCCACCACACCACAGCCAACCACCTGCAAGCAAATGGTTTAGTGGATAGATTCCATCACCTGCTGAAGTCAGCCATCATGGTTCACCTCACAGGCAGACAAACTACCCTGGGTCCTCCTTGGCATCAGAACAGCACCCAAGGAGGACCTACAGGCATTATCCGCAGAGCTGGTATTCAGCTCCCCACTCAATGCCCGGTGAGTTCTTCGGCCCAGAATCCAGCTCTACATCCGAGCTCACGAACCTGTTAGCAGATCTCTGTAGCAAGGACTCCTCGCTAGCCCACCTCCCCAATCACCCACGCATCACGGTGTACGACCGACCCATCTTCCCAAAGAGCTGAACTCTGCAGAATTTGTTTTTGTTATGCATGGACCGCATACTGCACCTTTACAGCACCCGTACAAGGTCCTCCAGCAGTCTGGCAAGACTTTTACTTTGGACATAGGGGTGGAAAAAAGAAGTGTTCACCATAGACCACTTAAAGGCAGCACACTTGGACCTATTGTGGCCGGTTCAAATGGCCATGCCCAAATGCCGGAGCCACCCGCCCAAGCGGCAGGACGTGCATGCTGGTTCTGGGGGAGGTTGTGCGGTGGCACACTCTCTCATGGCAAACTGGCCCCGCTTGTACCGTCATGTGGCGGGGCAGCCATGAGAAGATGGAGCCGTCAGCGGTTCTCCCTGCCTCATGCTTCCAGCCCAGTGCGTACCTTGGGCAGCCGTTATAATGTCAGCGCGCACGCGGTGGCCAAGCTCATGCTGCCCTTAAAGGGGCATACATGGGATTTGAATAAAACAGGCATTAAGGACATCAACGTTGTGGCTGTGAGTTTCTTTGCTGTAACTTGTGCTAGAGTATCTTAACTTTATTGATTTTATAAATCAGAAGGTTCAGGTTGGGCGATTACAACTTAATTCCAAAAATTTGTAAATGTGATTCCCAAATTTTTTGAAAAATTTCAAATTTGTTACATAAATTATATGCAATTTTTCAAGTGGTGTACAACTACCTATTTCGGTATGCCATCTACCCAATCCCAAATACACATCTGATTTCCATGTTATCATCACTCATTTTTTGGCAACCGCTAGGGCTATTTTAACAAATTATTTTTTATATTTATTCAATTTCAATTCTGTGTAAAAAATATTTCCACGTTAAAAAAAATTGGATCTTGAGGAACTCAACTTTTATATCTCTTTCCAAAAATAAACCCAGTTTTGTCCAACATTCCCACTTAGAAAGTAAAAAAGTACCTATTTCTTTAATGCATCTAAAACATTTATCTGAAAAATTAGAATTTAATCCATTTAATTTCTGTGGAGTAAGATATAATTGATTTTAAAAAAATTATATAAATAGGTTTTTAAAAGAGATAGATGGGGGGGCTAGAGTAGGTCACCACAAAAAGACAGTAACACTTCACAAAAGACATCGCATTTAAAATGCAAGACCTTTGCTGAAAGAGACTTCATGTCCACAGTGACTTTACAGAAACTTTGAATGCCTTTGGAGACTTCACAAGTAGGTGTTAATTTGACTGGTGCTGTGGAGTAAATGTTTTGAAAGCAACAGATGGCCAGGCAGAAACTGATTCTAAGAGTGGTCATGTGGTTTTGCAAGCAGAGAGAGAGAAAAGGCCAAACAGGTTTTTCTCCAAATGAGAGGGAATATTTGGAAATGTTTTTGCGAGATAAATTGGTAAAATTAGAGTAGGTTACATATATACATACATTTTAAAACAGATCTTATTTGAAATACTGAAAAATTCATATCTATTGACTTTACAGAAACCATGGAGAATGCTATGCACATTTCACAAGTAGGCTCTAATTGAAATGATGTCATGAAATGAATGGACTGGAGACAGGTCATCTGTGTTGGACATTTCTGACCTCTCTGCAAAGTGTTCACTCAAAGGTCAATGAGAGGTTTGTTTACCTAAAACAACAGATGTTATCAGAAGACTAACTCTTATTATTTGCTGAAGAAGGAGGGGGTTTTTCAAGTGAGAGAGAGAAGGACATGTGGCTGGCAGTTAGAATCTAAGATGGAGAGAGAGGGAACAGTATCAGCCAGGACTGAAATGGAAGCTCCAGAGTGCCGGATGACTGGAAGTGCTATCTGTCTGATGTTTCTCTTGGAATACGTTGAACAGAAGGAAACTCTGTGCTAGCCTGAAAGAAAGAGGTTATCATCTGGAGAACCCTGATGGGGCAAGATTCATCAGCAAGACATTGAGGTGACTAATGGTGGTACCTCAGTTGTGGAAATCCTGGAACTACACATCTCTCTCTGCAAACCAATGGGAACATTCTGATGCAGTAAACATTTACTTTTCAAGCAACAAAGCCTGGTGAACATTATACATGTTAAATTCCGTGCACAGCATAAGAATTGCCTGCAACCAGAGAACTTGGAAGAATGAGAAGTGAGATTGAACTGTAAACCAAATAATTTTACTTAAATTTACAGACACATTACATATACATGCACTTAGAATTAGAAGAGAGTTAAGTTGGGTAGTTAAGTTAAAATTTGATTCGGTTTTCTTATTTAAAGATAATTAAAAACAACTTTTGTTTCAGTAAGCATTTGTCATGGTGAATATCTATTGCTGCTGGGTTTTGGGGTCCTTTGGGCTCATAACAAGAGAGAGAGAGAAAGAGAGAGAGAACACTATCTTCTACAGTGGCTTTTGGAAACTTGTGGAAATCCCCATTTTGAAGGTGGGTTGTGAGTTCTAAGTTCAGCCTGCTGAAAATCCCTTGTGGTCCTTACATGAGAAAATGGCTGGCTAGAGTATTTCTCCTGAAATGAGGAAAACAAGAGGAACTCTGTGGTGACCTGGAAGAAGAGATTATTCATGATGGGGCAAGTTTCTTCGGCAAGACACTGAAGTACTCATCATAGGTAATCAGTTCGTGTGTCCA
Organism: Narcine bancroftii; assembly: GCF_036971445.1. Lineage (NCBI taxonomy): Eukaryota > Metazoa > Chordata > Chondrichthyes > Torpediniformes > Narcinidae > Narcine > Narcine bancroftii. Next base: position 309,564,586 of record NC_091470.1, on the reverse strand, counting down.
ACGAACAACAAATCTCTCTCTGAAACCAACTACAGGTACACAATCCTTTATCCAGAACACTTGGGGGGCAGCGTGTTCTGAATTTTGGATTTTTCCAGATTTCAGAACAAAGGCCAGCTGCCCCAGATTTAAACCCACCTGAATTGTGCTGCCACATCCACCCCCTTCCAGTCACGCTGGCATCTTTCTCCCCCTCGCCCACCCGAGTTGTGCTGCAGTCTCCCTACCCCACAACTAAGCTGTGCTGCCGTCCCTCCCCCCTTGCCCATCTGAGTCATGTCATCTCTCTCTCCCACCCCCACCTGCCTGCCCGAGTCGCGCTGCTGTCTGTCTGTCTGTCTGTCTGTCTCTCTCTCTCTTCCCCCACCCCCCTCCATTGTACCAGCACCAGGAAAAAATGCCAGATTTTGGAGCTTTCTGGATTTTAGATGTCCGGACAAAGGATTGTGTACTTGTAAAACTTTCCTGAGTGGTAACCATTTACTTTTTCACCAGGGACTGAAAATTCATAAATATTAAATTATGTGTGCACAGTACAAGAATTGTCTGATACTGGCAAACTTAGAGGAGTGAGAATTGAAATTGGATTGTGAATCAAAGAACTTTTCTGAACATATACACATTACTTACATGTGTGTTTAGAGTTAGAAGGGGGTTAAGAAGGTTAAGTTAATAGTAATAAGATAAAGTTGACCCTGTTTTTATGTTTAAAGAAAATTAAAAGTAACTTTTATTCAAGTAACCATTTGTCTTGGTGAATTTCTATTGCTGCTGGGTTTTGAGGTCCCCTGGATCGTATTCATCTCCTCTTCACAACTAATATCTGGCAAAGGGTAAGTGTAATCTTCAGCCTTCTTTGGTTCAACAAAAAAAATGTTTTGACTTCTTGAAGCAAAAAACTTCAGGGTGGCATGATATTTTAAAAGCACAGCCTTTTTTCCACAGTACATTTTTAATTGGATTAAATTCCTTTTTTTCCCAGCAATTCAAAACTTATATCTGGATAGTAAAAGATCTTATTTCCATTATATTCTAAAGGTCCTTGTCTTTCCTTTGCTAGTTTAGCTGCCAGTTACAAAATCTTTTCTCTTACTTGATGACGAAGAAATTTAACCAGTTATGGGTAGCAGCTTTTGATTTGGTTGTGGTTGAGGTCTTAGAGCTTGATGTGTTCTTTCTATCGCATTATCTCCCTGATATTCTTCAACTACGAAATTTTGTGGGATCCATCTTTGCAAAGATTGTCTGATATCATATCCTTCATCCCTTTCTTTGAGTCCCACAATTTTTATATTATTTCTTCTATTAATTTTTGAGCCATATGATCTTGGGCAGTAGTAAAATTAGTTTGAATATTCTGCATCTGATCTTTAATTGATTCAATTTCAAATTCTGCTCCTTTAACTCTTTCTTCCATCTCTTCAAATCTTTTTTGCATATTCACCACTACTTCTTCTACATTTAGTTGTAACATCTGATTTTTACATTACGACTCTAATATACTTAATGTGCTTTATTTCCTTCATCATTACCATCATTTACTTATTTAAATTTCGTATACTCGAAGACTTACAGTTTTAACTTTCCTAGTTTTCAGCTGTCTGCTGGCTCTAATTCTTCCAGTTCTTCTTCTTCTGATGGTACAACCTCCTCCTAATTGCTAAAATTGGATTCTTCTTTGGTTTTTCTTCTTGTTGAAGCAGTCTATATCTGCTTCCTTCTTCTAGCAAGGTTCTCGTTTTATTCTTCTGACGGGTCGCTGCCTTTGGAACAGCTCTCGAATCCATCTTTGAGGTAGGCCTCTCTTCTTTATCTTGTAGTTTCTGTTGTTTTTCTTTTGAGCCAGCAGCAGCTTTTTCTTTCTTTGGAGACATCTCTAGGATGTTCTCTGTTACTTTAAATATTATCATTTCTTCTATCTCTTTCTTTTTTTCTTAAAACACTTTTTAAAACTTTTTTTTCAGGAAAGCTAGGTTCTCGAACCTGATGCTACCTCATCACTTGACACATCCCAGGAAGCCCATGTTGATGGTTAGTGAGAGGAGGAGGTGATGTTGCCAATCTGCACTGATTAGGATCTGCCAATGAGAAAGTCAAGGATTTAGATGCAGAGGGAGAAAACCACCATCCCCACGTTGGATCATGTTTTTTCTAGTAAAATGATGTTTAATGGCCAGCTGTATTCAATAAACAGCCTGACATGGGTGTTCTTTTGGTCAAGGTAATCCAACACCAAGTGGAAAGTTAGCAAGTTGATGCCTGTTGTGATGAAAGATGGATTGAAGTGGGTTCATCTCTTTACTGAGACAAGAGTTGATCTGCTCCATAACCAACCTCTCAAAGCACTTTATCCCAGAAGACATAAATGCCACTAGCCAATATTTATTGAGGTAGGTCACCTTGCTCTCTTGCACACCAAAATAATGGATGTCCTTTTGAGGCAGATAGGGTCCTCTGACTGTTGAAGTAAGAGGTTGAAAATGTCTGTAAAAACTCCAGCCATTTGTTTCCACAGGTTTTCAGGTTGTGGCCATGTCAACCTGCTAAGCCAGACAGGTGCAAGTGGAAAATATGCAGTAAATGCAGAAGTCCCAAGCATCATTGATGTATATGGATCTTGACAAGAGGGTCTGAAATTGGCAACAAACATGGATAAGGATGGTAAAGAAGGCATATGCCACACTTGCCTTAACTTGTTGAGGCACTCAGTACAAATGTTGTTAAGTCATAAAAAATTGGTTAGGCCACATTTGGAATATTGTGTCCTGTTCTGGTATGAATGGTGGAAGGATTTGTAGGCTTTCGAAAGGGTGCAGATGAGGTTCACCAGGATGTCGTCAGAATTAGAGATTATTAGCTATCAGGGGAGGTTAGATTGTTTTCTCTGGAGCATACAAGAATATAAAATTGTGTGATGCATAGGTAGGATAGCCAGAGTCTTTTTCCTAGGGTGGAAAAGTCAATTACTAAAAGGTAGTAATAGGTGCACATTTCCCCCCCCACCCCCACACACAGAGAGTGATAGGTGCCTTGTAAACAGTACCAGTGGAAGTAGTCAAAACAGATGTATATTAATGTTGAAGAAGCATTTAGACTGATGCATAAACAAGCAGGGAATAGAAAGATAAGGACCATGTGGAGTCTAATGGGATTAGATTGACATCATGGTAAGCATAGAAAGGACTGCTGGGTTAAATTGTTCTTGTTTTTTATTCTATGAAACTGCAGTAAGACTTTGAGTTTTGTGCCAATGCAGATACTCTCGTCATTGAGGGATTTTGATTGCAGAAGCTGCCAGTGTGCTCGGTGGCTGGAATTTGCATTTATTCATTACAATGGCAAAAGTCCCATCTCAAATCCTGCATCTGATGAACATTTAAAATATCATCCATTGTAAAACACTAAAATAGAAGATAAGTTATTGTAGCTGACCAATCCTTGTCTCGACATTTATCAGATGACAGAGAAATTCAGAAGCAGGTTACAGTGATATCTCTGAGTGCATACTGCTGTATTCTGGATTCAGAAGGCTAGATAAGGGTAACAAGCAGTGATTTTCTACAAATTGGTGGAGAAATCTCCAAAGGTTACTTTAATGCACTCTAGCCTTATGGTTTAGCAAGTGCTGTGTACACAATTTTCCTTGGAAAATGACAGATGTAAATTTGACTGCAATCTAGGAAAGTCACTTGCCAATTGTCTAGCTAGTCACTTTCTGACGACCTGTTTGCTGGCAAAACCGACCCCACACTCCAGAACTAGAATCACCCAGCCTTTGAATCAGTGAGAAACACCAATCGTTTAACAAACCAGGCCCACCAAGATTATTCAGTGCAAATGGATTGCTGAGTGGCTAGAAGCCTTGATCTGTAAAGGACCCTTATCATTCTTGACCTCTCTGGCTCATTCTGGAACTTTGGAGATGGGTAGGAGCATCAGGAATGGATACACTTCAAAGTGCAGCTAACATCAATCAGTCATGAAATAAAGGTCACTAGTCTTCACACCAATGATTGACAAACACAGTTAGGATTTTGGTTTCATCACCAATGTTTCACTAGTGGTGCACATTACAGCCATAAATGCAGGCAATCAAGTCTGATCTGTAACAATATTTTCATTCTGAATTTCACATACCCTGCTTGGATATGTCCTCAGGGATAGTTATTAAGGTGCTGTGCAGCATCTTCGTTCTTTTCGTGTACCCCAACTACATCCACAGTGATCGGGGGTCCTCATTCATGAGTGAGGAGCTGCTGCAGTACTTTCTAGCCAAAGGCATAGCCACCAGCAGGACCAGAGGTAATGGCCAGGTGGAGAGAGAGAGAACGCCACCATTTGGAAGGCTGAGCTTCTAGCCCTCAAATCCAGAAACCTGCCAGTATCCCGCTGGCAAGACGTTTTGCTAGAAGATGTGCATGCCATCCGATCGCTCTTGTGCACCGCCATGAATACTACCCTGCATGAACGTATGTTTGCCTTCCCTAGGAAATAGGTAAATGGATCCTCAATGCCCCCCTGGTTGGCAACCCCAGGACCGGTCCTGCTCCGGAAACATGTGAAGGGCTATAAGACAGACCCGCTGGTTGAAGAGGTGCATCTCATACATGCAAACCCACAGTATGCTTTTGTGTGACGACCATGAGGACACAGTATCCATCCGGGACCTGGCGTGTGCTGGAGAGCTCGGAACTACTCCATCCACCCGACCACCCCACTTTTTTTACATCACACCCCACTGGGATTCGTTGTTAGAGACCGAGTTGCCCGGTACATCCTTCCTAGAACACACTCCAACAGTGCCAACCCCTGTCAAAGTACTGAATCCATCCCCTTCCCCTACTATTTCAGTCAGCACCATGGCACAGACAGTCCCTTCTCCACACATGCAAATGGCCACCCCATGTTTGTTTTAAAAAGAGGGGGGTAATGTACTGATATGTTTTCCTCCACTGTATAGCCCCTACCGGCTATTGTATACATGAGGCTGGCCCACCCACTAATGACTCATCCCCTAAGTTTCCTCCCCTTTTGCCCTGGCCATAAAGGTCGAGCTACCTCCCCCTTTCCAGCATCCCTGTACCATGATCTGGGCCAGCCAATCTTGTATGCATTAAAGCCTGTCGTTCCTTAAGTCCATGACTCTGTGGTTATTGATAAGAGCCTTTATCAATCACTATTTGTTTTGAAAGCATTATTCCAACTAACTCAGAATTTGCAGACTTTTATAAAGTGTGACCTGTGGGAAGGATAAAGATGGGGGTGGGTATGGCAGTGGCAGTGAATGTGCCATTAAAAAAAAATGAATAGCTTTTGATTAGATCCCTTAAAGGGGCCATCCTTTCATATGCTTTCATTAAGCTTAGCATTTGTGAATTATAAGAAACATTTTCTAATATATCAATGGATAAAGTGGATTTTTCCTTGTGTTCCTGTAAGGTCTCACATCCCAAAAGCATGTTGGTTGTTGAACTAAATGGGTACATTAAATTGCTCCTGTGATTGGAGTGTGGTAGGAGAATCAAGGTGAAGTTGACAGGCACACAAGAGAACAAATTTCAGTGGAAAGGGATTTCTCTGAGAGCTGGTAGAGTCAAAGGACTATGTTATAAAGAAATGTGATCAGTAACAAACATTTTTGCCCCGTATTTTGAAATTTCAATGATCTTAGAATCTTTTGAATAGCATTTCAATATTCTTACTTGAGCTGTGCAGTTTTGTTTTCTATTGAGAGCAGCTCTTTATGCATTGTATTTTGCTCAAACCATGCTTCAGTAGTAAGATCATCAAAGTCCAGCTGTACTTTTTTCAGATCAGAACCAACTTTTTTATAAATTTCTGTCAACTAAAGAACAGGGAGAGAAATTATGATAAAAACAATGTTGGAAAGATTATTTATAAAGAAAAAACTTCATATTTCTTTCAACATATCTATGTAAAGATATAACTTTCAGTATCTACAGGAAAAATATGAATTTGATATCTGTTTGACAGGAGACGTTGGATATTGAAATAACATCAAGTCAAGTATTCCTATTCTGAACAGGTGAATTTCTCCTGTATTGGCCTGGTTCTGAGTGTTAGTTATTTAATAGAAGAAAATGAGTATTGCAAACAACTATGCTTGAAAGCAGATTCACATCAGGTTGTGCATACACCACACAGGTCTGAATGTAGACTGGAGTAATCATACAGATGCAGGTGCGTCCCCATTTAAATGGATCCAGAAATTACTAAAATGGAGTTGTAGTTTGGCTGCAAATACATGCGGAAAAATTTCAGTTAAAAAAATCTTTAGTGACCAGATAGCAGGTTCTGTGATACATCTGTTAAATATCCAATTCATTAGGAGAGGGGAAAAGAGGGATTATTTCTCTTCTTAGAGCACAAGTAGCCTTCCAAACATCAACAGTATTCAACAAATTAAATAAATTATAGCACAACTCTGATTATCCAAAATGGTCAGGTCTGGGCCTATTTCAGATAAACAGATCTTTTGGAGAACTAGTCATTTAAAAAAAAAGCCCAGTAGTAACACCAAATCACTTGTAACAGTGTTTAAACAACAATAAACAACAAGGTAAAGCTTTTTAAGCATTAAAATCATGTCTAATCCTCACCAAAAAAAAGCTGGCCACCACTGATCACCAACACTTCCCCAACGAGGTCCCATTCGTGCCGGGAGCTCGAGAGTCCTGGTTCTGCCCAGCAGCTTAAGGGCCACTGTTGCCAGCACCGGGAGCCCGAGGTCTGCTGCTGCCGGTGCTGAGAACCCAAGGTCCCCAGTCAGTTCAATTCTGAAAATTTTTTGGATAAATCAGGATTTCAGAGAATCCGGATAATCGGAGTTGTACTGTATAAGAGTTGTTAAACCAAGAAAATAATCCTAATACACCCTGCTTACAGATCACATTTACACTCACTTCCCTTCATTGTAAACTACCATGTGTTCATTGGCTTTTTTTTAAAAACCACAACAATCACATTCTCCAAACATCCCTCAGATCTTTGACTAAAAAATTTACTTCTTTTCCCCTTCTGCACTCACTGTAAGAAACATCTTGAGGAAAAAAAAGCTGCTATATTTTGTGAGGTGTTTGAGGAGATCAGGATGTTACCGAAGACTCGAAAACTTCTACAATTATACCTTGGAGATCATTTTGGCTGGTTGCATCACTGTCTGGCATGGAGTTGCTAAATTTCGGGACAAAAAAAAAATCCAGAGGGATGTTAACTCAACCTGCGACATCACAGGCACCAGACTTCACTCCTCTGAGGACATCTACATGAGGCGGTATCTTCAAAAATCAGCCTCTATCCTCAAAGACCCCCAACACCCAGGCCATGCCTTTTTCACTCTGCTATCATCAGAAAAAACGTGCAGGAGCCTGAAGACAAGCACTCAGCAGCACAAGGGCAGCTTCTTCCCCGCTGCCATCAGATTCCTGAATGATCAATGTACCAAAGACATTGCCTTACTTTGACTTTTTGTGCACTAATTTTATTTCTTTTTGTAAGGTAGTTTATATAATTCTTTGTACTGAGACGCTGCTGAAAAACAATGAACTTTGTAACTTGCTCATGACAATAAATTCTGATTCTGCTTTTAAACTGTAATGATGCCAAGATTGAGTTAACATTGTTCACCTCAATGGTAACACTGCAACTTCCATCAATCCCAACTACAGGTGGGGTGTGAACATTTTAAGTGGTATATGTTTTTAAAAGGAATTCTGGAAAATGGAAAAAGAGTTTAAGAATTCCCCTATCCCAGCAACCAACTGTAGGAATTTTATGAAGTAATGAAGCTGGTGACTAATATTCTGATTTCCTGACACCTTAATAAGATAGATATGGGCTGCAGTGGGATCACGTAAATATGGACACAATCTAATTTTCAAACCAGTCAAATTATAGTTAATTCAGATTGTTTTATATTACTGCATGGCATGAAAAAGTTATCTAAACTTGATGAGCATCCCATCAACACTCCTTCTTAGAGAATATGCTTGGTTTCCATTCTAGGAAATCTCGCTCGATATATTTTTATCTGCATTTTACTTTCAAAGGTACTTCAGGATTAAGAAATATTATAACAAGTACAAGAACATGAAAGTGTTAAATGAATGAGTTTTTTAAAAAAAATTCTAATTATGACGTGGGATTGGGCATGAAGCCCATCAAATTTCTACTTGACATACCCTCCAACTTTTTCACCTCAGATCTGTAAATTAATTATTTCTCAAATGCACATCCAATTTCTTTTTGAAGACGGATTGATTCTGTTACCCATGACCCTCTTCTATTCTTTCAACAAAACTTACAGAATATACCATTTAATATAACATTAAGCTAATTTTAATCACTTTTGAGTTAGCAACATATTTTTGTTTAATACCTCTTTTTGATTTGGTACAATATCATTAATAGTCTTTCTTTCCAAATCCAGTTTTTCCTTCAGATGATCTTCAAGTTTCTTCACTAAGTTTATTTCTTCTTGCATTCTCTGATTCAGTATGCTTGCATTATTAACTTGATTTTGTAGCTTTTGTAAATGAGATGTTTTACTCTCAACATGCAACTCTAATTCATAAATCTCTTGTGAATACACCTCATACTCTGTATAAGAAAAAGAGATACAATTTTAATTTAAAAATCACCATATCCTGATGATGGTTGGAACGATGGCTGAATTTGCTTTTGTCATTAGGACATTAATCCTTAGTCAAGCCAAAATATTCACTTAGAAATTATCCATTTCATTATATTGCCTTCAAAGACAAGTCAAAGCAAGAACCTCCGAAGGCATAATATGAGGAACACAGGAACAACAACAGAACAAACAAAGAAAATCCTAACAGGTCAGCAGCATCCACGGAGAGAAATGTTTTGGTTCAGGATTTCTTCAAGACCAAAACTAACAACAAAGATCTTATTTCACCAACTTGAGTTTCTATTTGAAGTGGTTCAGAGAAAATCTGCATGATTAGAGGGCTAGAGACTAGCAAAGATCAATAATGGAATGCTCATATCCAAACCACTTTTTTTATAGTCCCCTTCCATCTTATTTCATGTTCCTGCCATAAGGTTCTGTGGAAAGTGCGAATATTCCCTTTCCATCATCTTCATTTTGAACCTATGTATGTGTCATTTTTATTCTAGAAACCAAAAGAATGACTATCTGTATGTCTTAGCTGATGAGTGATCAGAGACTGAAGCCGTAGTCACATTATTCATTAAACGTATATCCACCAGTTCCACATCCGTGAACATCATAGACACATGGTAGGATGTAACGATATCAGTGTGGCATTTCATCACATGTATACTGCATCCAGGTGTTCAGGGGTTTACAGTAACTTTAATACAAACAAGCTTGCATGATAGTCAAAATGAAAATTTATGGTCATTAAATTTGTTGTTTTGTGGCTGCATTATTGTGCATTTAGGTGAGAAAATTGCTATAAATTAAAAATTAAATTCCTGCTAAATAAGAGAAAGTGAGGTAGTATCTGTGGTTCATTGTCCATTCATGAATCTGATGATGGAAGGGAAGAAGCTGATTTTGTACCAATGGGTGTTCACTTTCAGGATCCTGTATCCCCTTCCTGATGGTAGCAGTGAGAAAAGGGCATGGCCTGGATGGTGGGAGGGTTGAGGATAGAACTGGTTTCTTGAGTCATCCTCAACAGAGCGATGACTAATACCCATGATGGCACTGATTGAGTTCACAACTCTCCGCAGACTTTTCCTATTCTGTGCATTGGCACCTCCATGTCAGACAGTGATGCAACCAGTCAAAATGCTCTCCACAGTCTACCTATTGAAAATTGCAAGTCTTTGGTGACATACCAAATCTTTTCAAACTTCTAATCAAGTAAAGCTGCTGGTAAGCCTTCTTCATGACTACATCAACATGAAGGCATCAGGATAGATCTTCAGAGATATTGATACCCAGGATTTTGAAGTTCATTATCCTTTCCACTGCTGATCCCTCAATGAGGATTGGATTGTGTTCTGGTTTCCCATTTCTGAAGTTCACAATCAGTTCCTTAGTTTTGCTGATCTGCAGTTTGTGATTTTGCTGATGACCGTGATGTTATTGGCAAACTTGTCAATGGCATTTGAATTCCGCACAGTCATGGATATGGAGAGAGTAGAGCATTGGGCGAAGTAGGCATCCCCTGTGTTGATTCCAATGAGGAAGTCAAGGACCCAGTTAGAGAGAGGTGCAGAGACCCCCAAGGGTTTGAAGCTTTCTGACAAGTACTGAGGGGATGATGGTGTTGAAATCTGAGCTGTAATCGATGTAAAGCAGCCTGATGTATGCTTTGCTGATGTTTAGGTGATCCAGGGCTGATTGCATTTGCTCTGTTGAGATAAAGGGTGTTGAAGAACATTGTCCAACTATTTAAAGGCTTGTTTTGATATGTAAGAGCACAGGAAAAATTCAGACCCAAATTGTACTGAGCATTGGATGGAATGGGCCAACCTTTATAAACAAAGGTTGTGATACACTTTGCAGTATATAAACACTTGTCTTGTGGAGTCGGAAAATTAATATTTTGCATTAATTCAAGAAGTACCTGCAATCAAATGCGTGAATTCTACAATGGAAACTTTTATCATGCAAGTTAATTTTGCTGCCACTACGATTGTGACTAGATGTAAAACAGCCTTTTCCAGCATCATTGCAGTTAAAAAATTTGCACTCAAGTTTTTTTGGAGCTGAAGCCCTAACGCAGAATGGCAATGGATCACAAATCTGATGCCCTCTCTGAGGTTGATAGGATTATGCTCATGCTCCCAACAACTGTCACTCCTGAAATGTTTGATTATCAAAGAGTCTTCATGTGACCTGCTCCTTCCATGGTCTCCCAGAGCTGGGGACAAGCAGGTAGACTTGTAGTGGAGGTGATTCTAGATGACCACAAGGAGAGACTGGCACATGTTTCTGTTGGGGAAAAAAACTAGTTAGTTGTAAATTTCCTATTCACTGCTGCATGCACTGTGTGGAATTCCGGTCAATAGTACCATCTCAATAGATTGCTGAGTTGAAGTGAGTTAATTACACCCCGTGTCACAAGATCCCTGGATCACTTGATCACTACAATAAAATTTCAATTGCTATTTTGTTAGGTATTCCAATACCTTTTTGTACAGCTTCAGGAAGCTCCTTCATCCACCAAAGAGACAACTGATCAATATTCTTTTCAAGGGTTGTCACCCGTTCTCTTTCCATTTTTAGACCCTCATTTGTCTTTTGGCATTCAGTTTCCAGTTGCTCCATCAAGCCAGTGATCTCTGATAGGACCATCCTTGCCTGTTCATGTAAAGTTGTGGTTTGGTCATGTTCTGCATTAGAAGCATGCAACAGCAATTACAGTTTGAAAGAAACAGTAGATCAAGTGATGAGATAGATAAAGTCTAAGCACATATAGACTAACACTAGGATTTCAATTTCAATCTTGCAAATCTTAAAAACTACTTTTTAAAGACAGAATATAGATACAAAATTGGGAGTTAAATTGGGGCAGGGCTTTTATTGTGGGTCACATACAAACACTAAAACAGATCTTATTTAACATACTGGAGCTCTGCTCATGCTAGACTTGTTGGGGCCAACAGTCTTTGCAAAAGCTTTGGAGAGTGACCAAGAGGCTTCACTAATGGATTGTTGTTAACAAAAAGGCAACAGGTGAAAAAGCTTGTCAGAGCTGCATTCTGTCTGGAGTGGAACTTGCTATTCAAGGAGGGTCATGCGAATTTGCAAGCAGAGAGAGTAAAACAGGCTTTGAGTTAGAGAGAGAGAGAGAGAGAGAGAGAGAGAGAGAGATCAGTTCTACAGTGTTACAGTCAGCAGCAGCAGCGAGGACTGGAACAGGACAAGCTGGCAAGCTTGTGGAAAACCCCATTTGGAAGATGGGCTGTGGTTCAGCCTGGTCAAAGCCTCTGTGGTTCATGCAAGAGGAGAGGACTGGCTGTCTAATGTTTCCCTTGAAATAAGAGAAACAAGAAGGAATTCTGCGGTGACCTAAAAGAAAGAAGTTATCATCTAGAGAACCCTGAGGGGGCAAGTTTCTTTGGCAAGACACTGAAGTAGCTGATTAAAAAAAAGGAATCAGTTGTGGGTGTACAGCGAACAACAAATCTCTCACTGAAAGCCAACAAGAAACTTCTTGATCGGTAACCATTTACCTTTCAAGAAATAAAGCTTGGTGAATTTTATAAATGTTAAATTCTGTGCGCAGTACAAGAATTTCCTGCAACTAGTGAACTTGGAAGAATGAGAAGTGAGATGGGACTGTGATTCAAAAAATTTTCTGAACTTTTTAAGTTTAAAGATAATTAAAAGGAAATTTTGTTTAAGTAACCATTTGTCTTGGTGAATATCTATTGCTGCTGGGTTTTGAGGTCTTCTGGGCTCGTAACAGTATCATCATCCCAAATTCCTACATACAATGGTAAAGTCATCAAGGGGGCTGCCAGGTTTGTCTTAGGTCATAATGTCATAATAAAAAAGATCCAAATCTGTCCAATTTTTAACACTTCTGAAGAAGGGCTCAGGCCCAAACCTTTATCGTCTTTTACTTCCCATGCCTGACCTGCAGGATTTATTCAGCTTTTTGTTTTGTAATTCTCTGGATACGAGCATCTGTGATTTTCTTTTTACCTGAAAAAGATCCAAGGTGGACAGCAAGACGAACATCTTGTAAGTTCTGAAACTACAAAATTCACCTCCAGGGCCAAGATAAAAAAATAAACTTACCAAATTTTAATAAGATGAAGTGAATTAAGTAAATGGGTTAACAGAAAATAAAGAGACAATTTCTTGTACTAAAAGCAAGTCTCATCCCAGCTAAGGGAAATAGCCTACTTTGATGTAAAATTATGTCTTTCTACACATTTGCTCTTTCCGTGAAAAAAAATCACATAGATGCATAATTATCCATGTCAATAACCAGCTCCATGGCCCAGAGAAACACTATCTCATTTTTACTGTTTTTAATGAACCTAGAGGACCCCAAAACCAAGCAGCAATAGATATTCACCAAGACAAATGGATACTTCAACAAATGCTCCTTTTAATTATCTTTAAATATGAAAACAGAATCACACTTTAACTTACCAGTATTGACTTAACTAACCTAACTTAACCCCCTTCTAATTTTAAGTGCACATGTATGTAATGTGCATGTAAGTTCAGAAAAGTTATTTGATTGACAGACCAATATCACTTTTCATTCCTCCAAGTTTATTGGTTGCAGGCAATTCTTATATTGTGCACAGAATTTAACATTTATTAAGTTCCCCAGGCTTTGGTGCTTGAAACCTAAATGGTTACTGCTCAGGAAGGTTCTTGTCAGTTTTCAAAGAGAGATTTGTTGTTTGCTAGACACCCACAACTGATTCCTTTTAACCAGCCGCATCAGTGTCTTGCCAAAGAAACTTGCCCCCTCAGGGTTTTCCAGATGATAACCTTTTTCTTTCAGGTCACCACAGAGTTACTTTTTGTTTCTGTTATTTCAAGTGAAACTTTAGGCAGCCAGTCCTCTCCTCTTGCATGAACCTCAAGGGGATTGACCAGGCTGAACTAAGCACTCTCAACCAGTCTTCCAAATGGAGTTTTCCACAAGCTTGCCAGCTTGTCCTGTTCCAGTCCCAGCTGCTGCTGTTGACTGTAAAACTGCAGAACTGATTCCTCCCCCCACCTCTCTCCCTCCTCTCCCCTCCTCTCTCTACACCTCTCCCCTCCCCTCCCCTCCCCTCCCCTCCCTCCTCTCTCTCCTCTCTCTCCCCTCTCTCCCCTCTCTCCCCTCTCTCCCCTCTCTCCCCTCTCTCCCCTCTCTCCCCTCTCTCCCCTCTCTCCCCTCTCTCCCCTCTCTCCCCTCTCTCCCCTCTCTCCCCTCTCTCCCCTCTCTCCCCTCTCTCCCCTCTCTCCCCTCTCTCCCCTCTCTCCCCTCTCTCCCCTCTCTCCCCTCTCTCCCCTCTCTCCCCTCTCTCCCCTCTCTCCCCTCTCTCCCCTCTCTCTCCTCTCTCTGAGAGAAAGCCTCTTTTACTCTCTCTACTTGCAAATTCACATAACCCTCTTAGAACAGCAAGTTCCACTCCAGACAGCCTGCGGCTCTGATGAGTTCTTTCATCTGTTGCTTTTTTGTAAATAACAATCCATTAATGAAGTCTCTTGGGCACTCTCCAAAGATTTTGCAAAGGCTCTTGTTGCTGGTCTGTCTAGCATGAGCAGAGCTCCAGTATTTTAAATAAGATCTGTTTTTATAGTGTTTGCATGTGACCTACACAAAAAAAACCTGTCCCAATTTATATCCCAAAAACCCCATGACTTGATTTACAAATACATTTACAAATACAACATAATCCATCACACTGTCCATTGCAAGGTTTATGGTATGAACAAATAAATGCGATGACTTTCCTGTAACTGAGTAAAATTTTCAAAATATTTATATCTATTTTATATTATTTTTAAATATACATGTGATTATTATGAGCTGTATATTGTTCATGTGTGTGTACCATGGAGGATAATAAATTTGAAAAAATGCAATTATTTTCCATGGTAGTATTCAATCCTTATCTTCATCTGCCATTCTCAACTTTTCTTTGGCTTTGGACTCCTTAGTACTCTGCTCAAAGGTTCTGAGTCCCTTTAGTTATGAAGCAGTCATGTTTAGTTGGTTTTTGCTAGAATTCTCTCCTACCGACTACATAAAAAAACAAAAAAATCATGATTTCAATCTGTGACCCTCCCCTTAAATGTGCTGTTCCCCCCATTGAGAATAGCTGATCTACACCTAGCTGAAAGACCACGTGCAAACAACATGCTACATGCATCAGACATAACAATATTGATCATCCACGCAAACCAATCTCAGTTTTACATTCACATAGTTTTAAGACAGATGAAAAGAGATTATTTTCATTATTTAAGATTGGAGACATAGGACACTGTAGATGTTGCAATGTGGAGCAAACAACAATCTGTTGGAGGAACTTGCTGCATTGACCAAAATCAGTAAGAGAAAAAGAATGCTCAACGTTACTGGTCGTAACCTTCATGAAGGCTTCTATTATTTCGCTGAAATTTATTTTAACTGATTTAAATTTTAATATTTGGTTTAACATTCTTCCCTTCAAACATGACATTACATACCTCCCCATCTCTGAAATTGGCAGAGAACATCAGGCTTTAATGAGGGGAAGGCAAATACAATACAGCAGACTTGCCACATGGGAAATAGATGCATAATGTCAGGATTTTCCAATTTCTCTCTCTAATTGCAAATATACAGGCCCAATAACTTATTAAAAGAGATGTATTATTTCAGAGAGCCAGTTAAAACAACCAAATACATAACAAGAATACAGACAAATACATGTACCAAAGCAATAATAATTTTACAGTGTAGTTATACCAAAACAAAGATTTACTTCCTATTTTCAATAGTCAAAAGGATATTTTGCAACAGCACATTTTACCAAACCTATCTAAGCAAATTTTATTTAAGTTGTTTTATTTTCAATAAAATCATACCTGTTCTCTCAAAATGAACATCCCGAATGCACGGATTAGTAAAAGTCAAGTCACTGGAAAAAATGTGTTTGATTAGATTTATTTTAAGGTATATTGCATGTCTATAGAAAATAAGTCATACAAACTGAGGATTGAACGATAGCATGAAAGTAAAACAAGAAGTACAGTTTTACACAAGTATATTAAAATTATTAAAAACCCTTAAACGCTTGCCAAAAATGTAAATGTAAGAAAATTAAAACTGGTAGAAGCTAAAATGTGTCAGAAGCTGAAGGATAATTTTCTGATAGAAGGAAAGAGTGTGGGGAGCTACAGGAAAGGAGATAGTGGGGTAGCCTCCATCTGTTTCTTTCTCTTCCTCCCCCCCACCTGTATCTACTCATTACTGCTTACCTGTTAGCCTATGTTCCATCTTCCTCTTCCTTCATCCTCCCCTCCTCCACCTTCACCATTTAATTCAGACATCTACCAGTTTTTCCATTCCTTCAAAGGGCTCAGGCGCAAAATTTTGATTGGCTTTTATTTCTTATGAATGTTGTGTGACCTGCTAAGTTTTTCCAGCACTTTTGTGTATTGCCAAAGATCCCAGGATCTGCAGGTGTTCTTGTTTCATTATGTTTATGCTTGAAATTTCTCCCCCCCCCCCCCCCCCACCAGGTAACCATAACCAAAATTGGGTTACATATCTGATGAAGTCTGAATGAGAATATTAGAAAGACAGGCAACTGCAACCTTATGGTCACCACAATGGGCTGTATTAAAAGTACAAAATGCTGGAGAGGATCAGCAGGTCAAATAGTGTTTTTGTGTACCTTGGCTAGAAGGTAGAAACAGACAGAGTGGGAGTATTTATGCAGGGCTGCAGCATGGCTTGATCATATATCTGCAATATCCTTGTACTTTGGTGAGTATTCTTCAAGTCATGGGGTAAGGCAAATATCACGTACAAATATCGGATTTATTTCTCAGTAAAGGCCAATTTTCTAATGATTAGATTTGGAACTAGTTGGTTTCCCCTTTGGTTCAGTAAAATTAAAATCAACTGTCCTTGCTGCCACCTGAGGCAAGTTCCACAAATACTGTTATAGAAAATGGATTTCATTATTCTTCACCAACCAACCCTATGGAATAATTTTAATAGGCAAAGTAAATATTGAAAATAAAATCACATTCTGCTTCAGTACATGAAAGACGAGCATTCTGCTCATGGTGCATTGTGAGTCATGATATGGTTGTCTTTTATTGCCAAAATGCCAATAAAGATATTCCCCGCTTTTTGAAAATGTGCTTTACGCCACTTCGTTTTTATGGATGACCCTCATTAGTACCTTTTTTTGCTAACTGAATGAAATCTGAAGAGGACATTTGCTATTACAAAAATGGTGAAAAGTGAAAATAGCGTTTAGCAGGCTCTTGGGAGAGCGCGGGGCAGTGGTATCAGTGTGGGGACCAATAGTGGGGTGTCGGGAAAGTTCGGGGTAAGGGGTTTGGGAATGCTTTTTCCCCATATAAATTAATGATAATTGCATCTTTGCTTGATACCATTTTGGCTTACTCAAGATTTCATAGGAACGCTCTACTTTCGGATAGCAGTGGATACCTGTACTTAATTTGAATTTGTGTATTTTATTATACATTTTAAAATACAGGCAATTCCCCAAGGTATGCAATAGTTCCATTTCTCAGCCCAAAATGTGCATTTTTTTTTTTTTTTTACAGCCACCCATATTGTATTGGTCCATACAAATATGCTGGAGAAACTCAGGAGGTCACACAGCATCCATTGAGAATAAAGTGTAACTAACATTTCAGACCTGGACCCTTCTCGTACGCTCAAAACCGAAACATTGGTTGCCCTTCATTTCCTATGGATCCTCTGCGACCTGCTGTGTTTCTTCAACACATTTGTGTTTTGCAGTCGATCCCACCATCTGCACATTTTCTTGTTTAACTTGTATTAACTTGTCATTTCATTGAACCCCAACAAAAAACCCAACACCCAACCTCAACCAACCAATTTTCCCCTGCAACCGTGACTGCCTGTCCCGCATCGGACTTGTCAGCCACAAACGAGCCTGCAGCTGACGTGGACATTTATCCCCTCCTTAAATCTTCGTCCGCGAAGCCAAGCCAAAGAAAAAGAATGCTACACACAATTAAATTAATGAAATGTATAATGTATTCACTAATTAATGAATTCCAGGGAACATTTTGTTGTAATAATTGCTATTTTGAAAGATGCTATAAAAATCCTGGGAGAATGTGCATAAGTCAGGCCATTTGTAACCCAAGGATCAACTGGGCATTGCTCATTTAGTACCAGAGTCAGTTAAGATTAGAACCCAAAAATACAAATTTCATCCTAAAGGTTGGCAAAATTGAGATAAAACATTACTGTTCAAGGCATCTCAAAATAGTAAGATATGATCAGATCTCACCTTTGAGAATTTTCATTCAGCTTATCCGAAGATTGGTTTCTTGCTTGGGTTTCTGACTTTACAGATGCTGTAAACTGTCAGAATCAGAATTCATTGTCATGAAGGTGTTACAAAATTTACGTTTGATGGTGAATTTGAAAAATTAAATTGCGCAACACAAAAAATAAAGTCAACAAGCAGAATATATGTAACTTCATAAACAATTGGCACCCCAGAAGAAAAACATCTGACAATTCATTTTTTTTAACATTAAACCATTGCAACACATTTTCTGAATATCTGCAGAGGCAAGTACAAGGAAAATAACATTTCATTTCTACCTTGTGATTTAATTGCCAGCCTGTGTTGTAAAGCAATTTCATCCAAAGTAATTGGAGATATTGAATGAAAATAGTTTACTTCACCTGCACTTGTCAAGTTGTTGATTCCAATTGTGAACACAACTCAGGAGATGCCAAAGAAAATCAGAGCAATCTATCTCTACACAATGCAAAGATTAAAAAAAAATGTCAATATGGTTTGAATTGCCGATGCTGCCGGAGCTGCTGTAATGGCAGTTCTGCCACTGGTGTGGACCCTACCATCTAGTCTGATTGCTAATGACTCAATACAGGCTTTAAAGGAAACTCATTTTTTTTATTTAAAATCCTCTGACTGCTGGGTCTGGGCCCAAGTTGGCAGCACCTGTGTAAGGCAGCAGCTGCCACAAATTACAGACTCTGAGGGAGCAGTGGTTTGGTGCAGGGCACCAGTAACATGGAGAACATCTCCCATCGAGAAGGAGAAACAGAAAGAGATGACCCCAAGGATGGTGACTATAGTGGCAGAGCAGCGAGGGGCTCTGCAGCTGAAGGACACACACAAGCTATGAGCGATTGGTGACTTGTGGGAGAGGTACCTATACAATCTGCTAGCTGCTTGCGACCTGAGGTCAAAGGACTCGCACCAGGCTGCGTGTTGTTGGAGATTGGCTGAGAACCAGGATTCGAAAAGGTGCTGAGTGCAAGAAGTGGTTCCGAAGGTGTGCTGCGCTGTCGGTCAGAAGCAAACACACAACACCAAAAGACTGTTCAACAGGCTTCATTTGACGTAAACTTCCACAGAGACAGCTGTGAGAGTGTATTGCTGTAAACTCTGTGAGTGACTTCGAAGGGCCAGCTCAGACTTATATCCTGGAGCGTGATTGACACCCAACCGGGTGGGGCTTGGTCCATTCAGATTGGCTGATTGACAGCCGACCAGGTGTTGTCTTGTCCCTATGCTCTTCTGCAGGTACAGAGGTTTCCCCCTGCAGTAGGCCAGCGGTGCACCACCACTGAAGGGTCCTGGGTTCTGAAGGCTTCCTCATCACATCAGAGGTGGGCTCGGGTGAAATGACTTGAATTGAACTGAACAGGTTGATGCAGAGGGTGTGGGAAGCAAATCCATGCACACTCAATGACTCTGAAGGGACTCTTTTGCTTCTTTCTCTTGGCAGACTAAAGGAAATTTCAAGTAATCTAACATTTCTGTTTTATTACAAGGCAATAAATAGTATCTGATCTGATTGTACTGCTGTCCATTATCCATAACCTTCAATATCGCTATAGCACAACAATCTATCTACTAAGATTTTAATATATTTATCCCTCAGCTCACAGGGGAATGTATTTCAAAGATTCATGATCAGAAGAAGGGAAATTCTTACACATTTCTGTAATAAACAGCAATCCTTTATTTTGAAACAAAGGCCAGAGTGCTAACTTTTTTATGATGAGAAAATTATCTTTGCATTTATTTTATGCCAAGGAGCATAGTAGGCTCCAGAGGCATTCTAAAAGGTATCAAACATAGCAGCTCCATCACAAGCTCTGATCTCACAACCATTGAAAACATCTACGTGAGGCTCTGCCTCTAGAAGGCACCCACCATCATAAAGGACCTCCATCAACTTGATCACAACCTTTTTTCACTGTTATCTCCAGAACCAATAACAGTTTCTTTCCAACACCAATCAGGTTCTCTAATCCCTCCTTATTACACTAATAAAACCATAAAAGGACAGTCTGCAATATTGCACTAACATAACGTAGATATTTATTTACCGAGGACCTGAGAAAGCTGTTTGGTTGTGTTGTACACTCAGATGACAATAAACTTGACTATTATCTATCTTTTATATTTATTACCCCTTTTTAATTTAATTATGTATATTATTGTAGTTGAACTTTTAAAAAAAAGTAACTGTTAAGCTGCAGCAAGAAAGATTTTTGGTGCATAGCTACATTGAACAATATATATGACAATAAAACCACAAGATCAGAAGACATAGGAGCAAAAATAGGCTACTTATCCCATTAAGTCTGCCCCACCATTCAATCATGGGTGATCCATTTTCCTACTCAATCCTACTACCCAGCCATCTTCCCATAACCTTTGATGCCATGGCTAATCAAGAACCTATTATGTAACTTTTGAGATGTGAGATATAATTGATGTAAAAAAAATTGAACTGTTTCATTCTATATCTTGAATTAGTAAGAACTGTCATACTATCTAAGCATAAATTGGACCACCATTGTCGATCAATTGCAATGTCCAAATCAGATTCCCATCGCTCCAGAGATCTACGAAACCCAGTTTTTGGGCTTTGATCTTAGAGCAGGAAATACATCGTAGAAATAAATTTTGTTACATTCCCCTTTTGAATTCGAACCTTCTTGTCTATGAACATTTGTGGGGCCAATGATGGATCCCAACTTATCCCTTAAAAAAATCATAGTTGGAAAGAGCAGAAGAATGTTCTTTTAGTCAAATTATATTTACTTTTTGTTTCTCAAGAGACATGAATTGTCTCTGTTGATTGTAACAATCCTCAATGCACCTAATACTATTTTTGTACCAGGTGTTTAAAATTTTATTCCCCAAAATCATTGGTATTGTAGCGGCCCAGTAACCGGGACGCTGACAAACATGGCGACCATGCAGACCCCTTGGGGGCCCATGACCTTTGTCCCAGTTGACAACTCGCACGGCGTGAAGCAACAAGCAACGGCAGGAATGCTGACAAATCCAAGGTTGACACTGCCGTGACGTCACTCCTGTCGTCAGCAGCAGGGAGAGAATAATAAGCCAAGTTTCTAGGGCAATAAACCAGTCTTCGACTTCAACTCCTTGGGTATGGGTCATTCTTTCCACACTTGGCGGTAGCACACATGCTACTTTGGTGACCTTGACAGGTCCAACTGCCAGTTGGACTGAAGATGATGGCTCTTCACATGGTTTCGTTGAAGCTGCCAATGTTCTGGGCGTCGCAGCCACACGTGTGCTTCGGACAGGCCAAGGTCCAGTTTCACCTCCAACAGATCACTTGCCAATACGTTACTATTACGTGGTGAGTTCACTCAACCAGGACACGGCAACAAGGGTCATCCATTTCCTGTGGCACCCTCCAGAGCAAGGAGTTTTAAACTGGAACTTTTGGCTTTCACGGCGTGAGGGTGCTGTCGGATTGCTGTATAGGGACAGATTGGGGGACAGGGTCCCATCTGGCTTCATGAGCGAGATGCTCGCCCTTACTGAGGAACACAGGCTTTGTCTGCTCTCTGAATCTTGCTCGTCGATGAGGACTTCAGTGACCCCAGGAAAGTTACAGCCTGGGTGGGTGTACTCTGGAGACCAAAGAAGGAAAGCGGAACAATCACTACGGCCCGCACACAACCTGCAAAGAGGCCACAGCAGGCAGAGAGGCGTGATTCCTCCAACCCACCAGTAATGTTGCTATCACCAACAATGGGTGGTGAGGACCCATTGATACTGCCCACCCTGCACATTTCAGCGAAACGCCATGACCAAACTTCATTAATGGCTGCGGTGGTTGGCTAACTGTGATAGTTTCGTCCACATGTGGGACTCTGACTGGAAGGTGCTTCCTTTTTGACACCAGTGTCAAAGTAACCATTCTACCCCCTTTGGCCCATGAACTTTCGGCACCCAAACCATCCCTCTCCGCTTCGGCAGCAATCAGTTCATGTGGACATTCATGATTATATTAAGGTGGTGCAACTGCGCTTGAGAGCAGACTTCCTGTGAACCCACTGCTTGCTAATAGGCCTTAAAGAGTGACATTTGTCCATACCAGGACTTTTCAAATATTGCCCCTGGGGGAAGCCAAGTTATCTTCCCCCACCTTACACTTGTTACTTTGTCAGACAACGCATTCACACATATCCTGGTGGAGTTCCCTTTGATCATGGTGCCACAATTTTCCTCAGCCAAACCGAAATACAGGGTAAGGCACCACATTCTCATCGAGGGTCAACTGCTCCGTGCCAGGGCACGCCGCTTTCCCCCTCTCCCCACCCCGAGGGGCTCACTCTCGCCACGGAGGAGTTTAGAAAAATGAAAGAGCTAGGGATAGTGCAGCACTCTGACAACCCCTTTCTGAATTCTCCTTCCATTTAAATAATTTTTTTTTCTCCTCATATTCAACTCTATTACAGTGACAGTAATCCAGGTTCAAATCTGTCACTGTGTACAAGTTTGTACATTCTCCCTGTATCTGCATTGTTTTCCTCTCACCCTCCCAAAAAAATGTACGGCTTTTGTAGGTTAATTGGTGTATTTGGGCGGCAGGGGCTCATGGGCCAGTTACTGTCCTTTACCTCCAAATTAAAATTAAAAATAGGACACTTTGTCAACCATATTTTGCCACCTCAATACCTATCAATATCTCTGTGCAGACAGTATCCTACTGATCAAGCTGCAATTGGGAAGTTATCAAAAATTAAGTTGCATAATATCACCAAAATATTCTAGGTTCAGAAATCTATTTATTCAAGTCATACCTGCCTGAACCAAATTTCAGTCTTTTCTTCCAATTCATGGACATGGTGAATTACTTTACAAATGAATGGTAATGAAGTTTTGACCCAATCGTAGTGATGACATGTAGAGGACTGGAGTTGCCATGAAACTTCATTCTTCTCTTGATGTTGGGAAAAAAAATCAAAGTTAATGGTCTTAGTGAAAGCTTCTGTCCTTTCAACTCTCTAAAAAGTTAACCAATGAGTTGGACTACGATACAAGTGCAAAAAGTACTGCATTCAAATTGCAATTAAGACAAAAAAAGTGTTTTGAAAGATCTTTTAAAGCAATAGCAGGTTACCAATAAAATTCTGAGGCTATTAGTACATATAGTTTATGAATATAGTCACAGGTATGGTTATTGGATAAATATTTCATAATATTTTAGTGCTATCCTCTTCTTCCTATTTTCTGTAGTATTCTCAGTGCTTTGCCTTTTCCTTTAGTTCTATTTTCAAGGAAATTATCATGAATGTTGTGGATGGTCAGTCATGACCCTTCAAGCTGACTATATTTTGACCATTTGCTCAGATCAAAATGTAATGACTAAAGAGCAATCAAAATCTGCTAAATGCTTGTCTCCTCACATTTAAGAGTGACATGCTGCTTCACACAATGTAATTAAGCATATAACCAAGATACTTCAAGCACAAAGTCTGTTCCCCAATGCTTTCCAGTATAGTACTGAGTAGATGTCCAAACCTGTACGTCGTTGACAACCTTTAAAGTTCCACTTTTAGCAACAATTAAGGAGTAGAAGGTGGTGGAACATAAAATGACTGTGCTTGGGTACAAGATAAAAGGGTGGTGCATTCAAACCCCTTTCAAAGAAGAGAACACTGAACTCCCTATCTTCTGGGATGTCAGCAATGTACCACAACATTATAATACTCCACAAGGTATTTTGAACCACTATGCATAATTTTTGGTAATGTGATTTAAAAATGTTAAATTTTAGAATGCCAAGTATGAAAATAACATTAAAAAATGCGAAACGTGAGGCAGAATATTCCAAGCTTCAACGAACAAAAAGCTTTCCGACAATCCCGAATCACATTTCTATCAACTCCAGTGAATGTAGAGGCAAAAAACAGAAAATTAAAAAATCTCCGGTATCTGGTTATGCTCATCCAAAACAAATCCTGGCATGTAAAAAAGCTGAATGCTTGAGAACATGAAGGAAGGATGACAATAATATACTTAATAAATGGAAAAATATAGTTTTTACTCCACATTCAAATCAACCCAAGGAACCTGATACTAATTTAAACATAGAGTCGTGGGATATGAAGTTGTAGAAAGTAATTTCAAATTGACTTCTTGTCTGATAGCCGGTATTTCCTCCAATTAAATATTTGGAGAGTGAATCCATTTTCCTTGGACATTTACATAAACATTCTTTACTAACTGACAATTCCATCCTTTATTGCAACCATGCACAAAAAAAAATAAGCTTGTGTGAAACCATCGAGTCATATTTCACCAAGACAGAATTGCCCCAATGCTCACAACAGGGTTCCATATTTAAATAGTGGAGTGACTGTCCTGTATTTAACAGGTAAACTAGGAGGACAGGCAGATGGGTAGCATTCTTTATTAAGGATGAGATTAGGGCGATAGTGAGAGATGATACAAGATCTAAGGAGCAGAATGTTGAATCGTCCTGGGTAAAGATTAGGAAGAGTAAGGAGAAATAGACTGACGGGAATAGCCAAATAGCCACCAAATATCAACATTCCAAAGTCACTCCCAATTAAGCAAGACATTTCTTGTACATGCAAGAATTGAACAGTAGTTGTCATTGAGGTCTTCAACTTGCACATCCATTATAGCAAGGGAACATGCTATCTTAGATCCGGTGCTGTGAAATCGGACAGGTAAAATGAGTAAACTTGTTGTTCGTGATTCTCATTTAAATGGAGGGGCAATATTATGATGCAAAACCAGTGCATAATGTAGTGCCGAATTTAGACTTGGTGAGGCCCTAAGCTATATATAGCTAAAAAAAATTACAATACAAATTATTTTCAAATGATTGTACTTACTGAATACATATTTATCATTTGGTTGGCTTGATAACAATCATAGATTATATATTATATAGCCTGGAAACAATGCATGTAATTTTAAAAATAATTTTAACATACAATGATATATTTTTGAGGACCCTGCAGATTGTGAAGCCCTGAACTGTAGCTTGTTTAGCTTATGCCTAAATCTGGTACTGGTATAATGCCAAAACAAGTGAGACCACAATGGGATGAGGGAAGAGTTGGCAAGTGCAGGCAAGGTAAACAAGCTATAAGGCGACGGTTGAGGAACAGCAGTAGACTTTTAAAGATATTTTTCATTTTGCTCAAAGTTAAAACAATGACAGTAAGGGTAGGAAGAGCCAACCTTGGATAACTAAGGAAATAAAATGCGGAAGAAAATTAAAAGCTCATGCATACAAAGTTGACAAAAGTAGTACGAATCTGTCAAATCGGGAAAATCTTAAAAACCAACAGAGAACCAGTAGGCATGCAATAAAGAAAAATGGATTATGAAAGTAAACTAGCACAAAATTTAAAAGCTGTAGTTAAAAGTTTTTTTTAATCATTCTACAAGGGTGAGTAAAATGAACTTGGGTCCTGGGAAGATGAGAGGAGAGAAATAATATTGAGTCATGCGGAAATGGCTGAGGCCTTGAATGACTATGATGCTGAGTACTTGTCTTTAGGTCAATGAGAGAGAGTTGTTCCCGTTCGTGGAGGGGAGAGGTCCCTCAAAATAGACAGAGATGTTCGAAGGGCCTGGATGACTTGATCAGATGCGCCTTTGCAGGACAATAGAAGTATGGCTTGCACTCTGCACAGACATAGCAAGACGTGGTCATTTCCCTGACATCTTCCATAGAGTAGGGCAGATTGCACGCCTTGACAAATGAGCCATGTGAGTGACCCCTGGATGGTAGAACTCAATATGCTTAGACTGCAGTTGGCCGGTGTGTGCAGAGGCACAGCTTCCTCTGGATAAGGCATCTGGAGGGTCATTAAGGGCTCCTGGCCAATAGAAAATGTCATAATTGTAGGTGGAGTGTTCGATCCTCCACCTAGCAATTTTGTCATTCTCGACTTTGCCTCTCTTGACATTACTGAATATGAATACGACTGAGCACTTGTCAGTGAGGAGCGTAAATTTCCTACCAGCCAGGTAGTGCCTCCACTGCCTCATGGCTTCTACAATGGTTTGAGCCTCCTTTTCCACAGATGGGTTCCAGAGCTCATGGCCTTGAAGTGTCAGTACAAAAAAATCCACTGCCCACCTGGTTGAGGGTAGCAGCCAGGGCTATATCCAAAGTGTTGCTTTCTTCTTGGAAAGGTACATTCTCGTTCACCACATGCATGGTGGCTTTTGCAAAGTGGTTCACGAGGTTGATAAAAACTGTTTGGGCTTCAGCTGAGAAGGGAAAATTGGTGGCTTTTAAGAAAGGGTGAGTCTTATCAGCATAATGAGGGATCCACTAGGCGTAATATGAAGAAAAAGCCTTTAAGGTCCTGGAGATGGGGAGCTCTAAAAGGGGTGCATCCTATCAGGGTCAGACCCAATGATGCCATTCTCCACCATGTAGCCAAGGATTGCAAGCCATTTAGTCCTGAACACACACTCATCAGTGTTATAAGTGAGGTTCAGGGGTTTCGCCGTGTGGATAAAACTCTGGAGGTTGGCGTCATGGTCTTCCCAAGTGTGGCCACAGATGGTGATATCGAGGTAGGGGAAGGTAGCCTTCAACACATACTTGTCCATTATTCTGTCCATCTGCCTCTGGAAGATAGAAACCCTGTGAGTAATACTGAAAGGGACCCTCTGGAATTGATAGAGATGACCGTTAGCTTCAAATGCCGTATACGGACGGTCCTCGGAACGGATCGACAGCTGGTGATAGGCAGCTTTCAGGTTGATGGCCGAATAGACCTGATACTGTGTGATATCATTCACCATGTCCGAAATTCGAGGGAGAGGGTAAGTGTCCAGGAGTGTGTACCGATTAATAGTTTGGCTATGGTCAATTACTAGCCTGGACTCATTTTCCTCTTTTACCACCATCACTTGTGCTCTCCACGGGCTGGTTCTTAGTTCGATGATACCTTTGTCAAGCAGACATTGTGTCGCAGACTTTATAAAATCTCGGTCTGCTGAACTGTACCTCCTGCTCTTGGAAGCAATGGGTTTGCAGTCTTAGGACAGATTCGGGACGAAAGGGGGGGGGGGGGGGGTTGGTCAATATTCAGTGCGGAGAGGCTGCATGTGGGTTTTGATTTTAGGGGCCCTTCGTTCCGAACTGTTACAGAGGGGAGGGAAACAGAATACTCCAAGGTTTCGCTTTTAAAGTGACACATGCAGTCCAGACCCAACAACACCAGGGATGCTGGCTCTAACATAGAAAAAGCACTCCCTGGCACAGGAAACAGCAGTCATTAGGGCAGGGGTCATGGAAGCAGCCGGTCCTTGGAAGGGCTCACCTGGGTGGGCGAGCTCGCTGGCTTTGAGGTAATTGTTCTTGAGCTTTGCCTGTTCCAGCAATTTGGCCACTCAACGTGGCTAGCCAGGTGATTCTTCCCCGACTCGAGCAGTCACTGGCTCATGTACCTCAAGTGGACCTCTGTGACTAGTGTCCCAGATCTGTTCTTCCTCACGAACATGGCCCATCGCCGTTTCACACCTGCACTTCTTGGCAAGCGTCCACAGACCCAGCAGGTAGTCATCGATGATCACTCCTGGCTGCTGGTGAT
The DNA here is from genome assembly GCF_036971445.1 of Narcine bancroftii. Classification (NCBI taxonomy): domain Eukaryota; kingdom Metazoa; phylum Chordata; class Chondrichthyes; order Torpediniformes; family Narcinidae; genus Narcine; species Narcine bancroftii. The sequence goes on along the minus strand of NC_091470.1, from coordinate 309,536,978 downwards.
GGAGAGCAAGCTGGTGCCTCGCTAGGACCTCATTCTGCGACGAAGTACCTAGCCTTCAATGCCTTGATAGCAGCATCATACGTAGAGCAGTCCCTGATGACTGCATACCCTTCCATTCCTACCCTCAAAACGAGTGCGGATATCCTGTGTTCCTTGGTGTGGAAGATGTCTGTGGTCACTTTCAGGAAGGCCTGGAAGCAGTCTAGCCAGTATGTGAACTCATCAGCTATGTCGGGGGATAGAAGGTCTATCTGTAGCATACCTGGCTTGAGTAGCGCTTCCACCGTTAAGGAATAAGCCAATAACAATGTAGCATGAATAACAGCTCTCACAACTGGAGGGAGAACAAATGCTTTTATTAGTTTATAACTAAGGGTAGGGTTCAACAGTAGTCTTCACAAGAGTTCTGGGTTGAGGTGGGAAACCAGGATTATATGTGGGCAGATGGAGGTGGAGCCAGGAGATGGGGCCAGCCATTAGCACAAGACCCTACTAGTGAATCCCAGTTCACTGCACGTAGTAGGTGATTAAGTGAGTTTCTGATCAATGATATCTCATTCCCCCATCCCTAGGATATTGATGGTGGAGAATTCAGCAAGGATAATATCACTAAATGTGAACGAAAGGTAGTTAGCCTAGATCTTGGTGGAGACTGGTCTTTACGTGCACCATGTTACTTGGCACTTATAAGTTAATCCCTTAATATCATTTAAGTCTGGCTGTTTCATTTGATGACGCGGAATGCAATCTCCCTTGTGCAATCATAAATGGACATCCTCAAATATTATCTTATGATGGAAAGCAGATCGCTAATACAGATAAAGATGACTGGGTGAAAGACACTACCCTGACGATCCCCTGGAGATCTTCTGGAACTAAGGTAATTGACCGCCAACAAGTGCAATCATATTTCTTTGTGCAAGGTGAAACTCCAACTATTGGAGTGTTTTCCATTGATCACTTCACAGGGGGTTCTTGAAGTCAAATGCTGTCTTGTCAAAGCAGTCACTAGCATCAAAACAATGCAATGTTATATAAATACAAGTAAAACACAGAACCATACATACCTTTTTCTTGAACAGGGAGTCCATTATCAGATTGACTTAAAAATTGCATCTTTGCCATTTGGATTTGGTTCCTACAGAAAAACACCATATTTTTCCCATATTAATTACTACTGAAATTAAAGATCTGGTCTGCATCTTAACATTTGAACAATCACACATTGGGACAGAGGAAGCTATTCATCCCACTACAACTATGTAAGCACTTTTGTAAAGCTATCCAATAAACCTCACTCTCTACTTTTCCCAAAAGGACGTTGAATAATTTCTCTTCAAGGATTTTTCTCTGCTCACTTCTCACTAATGAATCTACTTCCAAGAGGCGTAGTATTCCTGAATTCACTGGGAAAAATGTGTTTTTATATTTGATAATTTAGCACAAGAAACATTTTGTCCTTTCATCTCTAGCACAACCATTTTGAGCAACTTTATCAAACATCTTAACCTTTTTTATTGAGAATTGACCATGTACTTATGAAAAGATGGAACAGGATCATGCGATCTCCAGTTTTACTTTCTTACATTCTTATTACTGTTGAAGTCCAAACACTTTGAAAAGTCTCCATCCTTTGCAACAACAGTTATATAATCAATTCCAGTGTATCTTTAAAAGGCAGGCTTTACACAAAAGGACAGTGGAAAAATTATTTAAAAACAAATAATTAGGCATTAAAGTGGAAGGGAATTATTATTTCATTTTCAAGGAGGAAAGAAATTAATCCAACCAAAAACATGTACCACTTTTGAGCTTGGAAACTTGTTTAAAATTTTTGTAAGATCACATTTGGAAAAAATGAGCACAAATTTAAATGGGACTAGAATATTTGGAGAAGTGTTTAATAAAAAGATACATAATTATTACACAATTTCTAAGAGAATATTTTCACCCAGAAACAATGAACTGTTATTTCTCTACATGATGCGTGGATTTGAAAGAATTTTAAAAAAAATCAATCAGTGACCATATTTAAGTTATAAAAAGCCTTATTATCTGGACCAATTTCCAAACAAATTGAGAAGCATGTTCATGGAGATGCCTCCTTGAAACACCTTGAAAACAAATACAACATGTTGACTGATTCTAGCCCTTTTCCACTGTCTGTTACTCCCTTATCCATGATTTAAAAGTGATTCAAGATTTATTGTCATGAACAAGTAATAAAATTTGTTGTTTTGCAGCAGCTTTTCATAGTCCCAACATTCATATAAACCACCTGACCACAATATTTTTTTTTAAATGTGCACAAAAAGTAAGGCCCTGAATTGGTTTAATTCTTATCTTAGTGATAGGACTTTCTCAGTCAACATGAGCAAATTGTCATCCTCTGCTACCTTTTCCTGCAGGTCCAACGAGGGCCTATTCTGGTCCCCATTTTCTTCTCCTTATACATGCTTCTCCTCTGCCATATCATCCAAAATCACAGCATCTCCTTCTACTGCTACACTGATGATTCTCAGCTCTATTTCATCCTGAAGCCCAAAGTTCAAGCAAAGATAACCAGCCTCAATGATAGAGTGAACTCTGGTGCCTGTGATGTCGCAGGAAGTTAACAACCCTCTGAAGTTTTTTGTGGTCCTGACCATTGGCATCATCAGACAGTGATGCAACCAGCCAGAATGCCCTCCACAGTACACCTGCATAAGTTTTTGATCGTCTTCAGTTACACACCATATCTCCTCAAGCACCTCATTAAGTATAGCCACTGGCGAGCCTTCTTTGTGATTGCATCGACATGGGAGAATCTACGACAAATCCTCTGAGATGTTGACACCCAGAAATTTGAAGTTTTTGACCCTCTCCACTACTGAGCCCTCAATGAGGACTGGGTTGTGTACCCCTGACTTCCTACTGAAGTCCACAATAATCTCCTTGGTTTTGCTAACATTGAGTGCAAGGTTTTTTAATTAATTTTATTTATAGATGCCATGCAATCAATTACATTACATGCATTTTATTCACAATCAATCATGTGGCTTTTAAAAGTTTAAAAAGGAAAATAGAAAGAAAAAGAGAAAAGCCCCCAACCCACCCAATCCCCCAGAAACCCTAAAAGAGAAAAAGATTCAACCCTCTAAAAAATGAAAACAAGAAATTCTCGAAAGATTACTTAAACTAACGCGTTATAGAAATTCAAATATGTAAATCTTATGTTTGAACTCAATTCTGAATATTGAATTTGAATATATCCAATGTTAATCCAAATTAATCATTAGCTTATAACTAAGGGTAAGGTTCAAGAATCTCACATCTCCTCCATCATCCAATTTAAAATTCCATATTGAATCAATTCTCTAAAGTAAAATAAAATATCAATACAGGTACACAGTCCTTTATCCGGAACACTTGGGGGGTCAGTGTGTTCCAAATTTCGGATTTTTCTGGATTTCGGAAAGCCAGATTTAAGTCCACCCCCACCCCCTTCTAGTTGTGCTGCCATTTCCCCCCACCCTCGCCCACCTGACTCACGCTGCCGGTCTCCCCCCACCTCGCTCAACTGACACGATTACCCGCCCGACTCACGCTGCTGATCTCTCCCCCTCGCCCACCTGACTCGTGCTGCCAGTCTCTCCCCCTTGCCTGCCCGACTCACGCTGCCATCTCTCCCCCTCACCTGTTCGACTCACGCTGCCTGTCTCTCTCCCCACTTGCCGGATTTTGGAGCTCTCCAGATTTTAGATGTTTGGATAAAGGTTTGTATACCTGTATAATCAATATAACTCCATTTATAGTAGAATTCCCCCTTATTGGCGCTAAAGAATATAGCTTCACCACCCTCTATCATCCAGGATGTGGCTCATTACCTCAAGCCCATAAACAGCAGCAGATGGACTCCAGCACCCTTCACCTCCCTGGTGTTACATCAGAACAAAGTCTCTAATTTACTTGTCCATTGCCTTATTCTGAATAATTCTCTCTCATTTTCTCAGCCTATTATTAAAGGCCAAATTTCCACAAAATTTGATGCCTGTTTGTAACCCATTAAAATTACTTTTGCCATCCAGTAGTACAATTTTCATTGACGCTCCACAGCGTAAACTTGTCTCCCATTTCCCAAAGATTTCTCTGGACTTCATTAAACTGTCTTCTCTTAACTAACAATTGTGTAGTAATGTCTGGATAAAAGAAAACCTTCAAACCATAGTGGGCTTTTCTTTATTCTTACTTTTTCTGCTGGAAGTCTAAAATGTTTTCCTTGTCTCAGTATATTGAGCACTTAATTACTATTGAGTGAGGTTTCTCATTTGATTGTGGCTGTGGTCTGAGGGCTCTATGTGCTTTTTCAATTTCAATTGGACCTTCAAATTGATTTATCCCCAGAACCTTAGGTATCCATCCTTGGAGAAACTGAATCATGTCATGCTTTTCTTCTCCTTCCTCCAAACCAACAATTTTAATGTTGTTTCTCCTACTGAAATTTTCCATCTTATCAATTTTTTTAAATTTATCTTCCTCTCAACAATTTCTTCCTTCACTTCAGACTCCAATTTTTCCAGCTTCTCCTTTCACATTTTCCAAAATTCCGTTACTTCCTGATTTTTCTCAGCCTTTTGTTCTTGTACTTGCATTATGTTTGCTGGTAACTGCTTGTATTTTTCATTTCTCAGCCTTTTGTTCTTGTACTTGCATTATGTTTGCTGGTAACTGCTTGTATTTTTCATTTCTCAGCCTTTTGTTCTTGTACTTGCATTATGTTTGCTGGTAACTGCTTTTATTTTTCATTTCTCAGCCTTTTGTTCTTGTACTTGCATTATGTTTGCTGGTAACTGCTTTTATTTTTCATTTCTCAGCCTTTTGTTCTTGTACTTGCATTATGTTTGCTGGTAACTGCTTTTATTTTTCATTCATATCCTTACCTCAGGTCTTAAATATTTTATTTCTTTTTGCATTATCTTCATAGGATTCCACATTTCCCATGCCATCTCTTGTAATTCACCATCGATGTTCTCTCTATCCTTCCATATAGCTTTGAAATCATATTTAACTTCATACATTGAAGTAACTTCTTCAAATCTTATCCCTCGTTGTTCCATAATTTTTGCTGTATTTTTTCAAATCCTTCATAAATTGATGAAAATGTGAAAAAAAACTTCCTGTCGTCACTGCAATTAATCTTGTCACTCGAATTTGATGATCTGACCTTGCTTAAAGAAACTGCTTTCCTTGGAGCGGTGCCATCTTCCCCAGCCAGAAAGCTGATCAGACTTGCTGCTGTTCCTAGCATCTCAACTCTCTGACGGGTCCTGGTCATCACTCCAGGTCTGAGATTTCTCTGCATCAGAGGCCTCTCTTCATATTTAAGAGCAACATCTTCATCCACTCCAGTAAAAATAATTATTTTCTTCTTACACATTTTAAAAGGAAAATGGACTGTTCTTATATTCTTCCTTTGTATTTTAATCTTTGTTGACTTAATTTAGATAAACATTTTCTTCTGTTTTCCTAGGAATTACAGGATCCCACACTACTCAATGAGCTGATATATCTCCCCCTTGTACAGTTTCTCATTGCCATTTGTGATTCTGCCAACAACTGTGGTGTCATTGGAAAACTAGTAGATAGCATTTGAATTGTGCCTGGCCACACAGTCATGGGTGTATAATGAGTAGAGGTGTGGGCTAAGCATGCATCCTTGTGATGCGCCTGTGTTGATATCAGTGAGGAGGAAACATTGTTTCCAGTTCATACTAACTGCGGTCTTCTGATTGGGAAATCAAGGATCCAGTTGCAGAATGGGGTGCAGAGGCCCAGAGTTTGTAGCTTTTTGACCAGCACTGAATGCTGAGGTGTCGTTAATGAAGAGCAGCCATATGTACGCGTTGCTGTTTTTGTGGTGATCCAGAGCTGAGTGGAGAGCCAGTGATATAGGAAGAACATTCAGGATGGAATTAAAATATTAAGAAATAGTAGCAAGAGTAGGTCATCCATCCCATCAAGCCTGCCCACCATTCAATGGTTAATCTGATGATAGGCTCATCCTCACCAACCTGCATTTTTCCCATATCTCTTAATTCTCTTACTTTGTAAAAATCTATCCAACCTTAGATATATTCACTGAGGTAGCCTCTAATGCTTCAATGGACAGCGAATCTCATAGACTCACCAACCTCTGGGAAAAACAGTTCTTTCCCATATCTGTCCTAAATCTACTATCCTGGAACTTGAGGCTATGTCCCCTAATTCTGGTCTCCCCCCACCAATGGCAAAAACTTACCTGACTCTATCTTATTTAGGCATTACATAATTTTATACATTCCTATAAGATTCTCTTATTTTTCTTAATCCAAGTGAGTACAGCCCCAAATAGGCTAACCCCCTCTGCTCTGGAATCAACCTGATGAACCTCCTCTGCACTGCCTCCAAAGCCAGTAACTTCTTCCTCTAGTAAGGAGACCAGAACTGTATGCAGTACTCCAGATGCGGCTTCACCAGTATCTTGTACAGGGCAGCACAACTTCCCTGATCTGAAATTCAATCCCTCTAGCACTGAAGGCCAACATTCCATTTGTGTTCTTGATACCCTGTTGCAATCAGTTGCCATTTAAATAATCTGATCATCCATTTTTCCTTCCAAAGTAAATAACCTCATATTGTACTCCATCTGCCAGTCTCTTGCTCACTCACTGAACCCATCTATAGCTCTCTGCACACTCTCTGTACCCTCTATACAATTTGCATTTGCACTAAATTTCATGTCCTCAGCTAATAATAGCATTTGTTCTCCCTCCAGTCGAGTGTGAACTTTTATCTATGCCACAATTTTATTAGCTTACAAACAAGGATGGAGGCATTGCTCAAGTCCAGTATGCTGTTAATAGACCCCCAGTCCCCGGATGTGGCTGAGGAGTTTGCATAATGGCTAGACTGCTTCCAGGCCTACCTGAACACAACCAGGGACGTCTTCCATACAGACGAGCTCCGGAGGTCAGCGCTCATCTCCAGAGTAGGAACAAAGGGGTACGCAGTCGTCTGAGACTTCCCAACATTTGAGGCTGCCGTCAAGGCGCTGAAGGCCTGCTACGTGAAGGCCCTGACCGAGGTCCTAGTGAGGTACTGGTCCACCCTACGCCGCCAACAGCCCAGAGAGTCAATTGACGACTACCTGCTGGATCTGTGGATGCTGGCTAAGTGCAGGTATGAGGCCGCTTTGAGCCACGTCCTGGAAGATGAACAGATCCGAGACACTCTGGTCACAGGGGTCTACTCGAGGTATGTGAGGCAGCTACTGCTTGAGTCGGGAAGGAAGAACCTTGCTAGCCACATTGAGCTGGCCAAATCACTGGAACAGGCCAGTCTCAAGAATGACGACCTCGAGGCCAGCGAACTCGCGCTCTCAGATGAGCACCTCCAAGGACCGGTTGCTCCTGCTACGACGGCCCCCACTCGAATGACAGCCGCTTCCCGACCCCAGGAGTGCTTTTTTTGCAGCAAGGAACATCACCCCATGCCCACTGCCCAGCCAAAGACTTGGTGTATTCCAGCTGCGGGAAGAAGGGAAAATGGTAAAGATCTGCCGCACGAAGGAAGGTCCAGGGAAGCCCACGGCCTGTACTGCTCCCGGATCCAATTCCAGCCCCAAACCATCTGCCCCGGACTCGCCCGAGATCACCTGCTGTACAACCCACCGCCTAGGGAAATGGTGCGAAAAGGCTTGGCGACCATCTTGCAGTGGCCCAATTTCGAATTCGGCAATATCATTGTCAGAGAAGGAAGGAGGGCGGCCATCTTGGCACGCCACGAGGTTGACGCCATCTTACCTGCGCAGGTCAACTCAGGATTGAGGGGGTCACTCGAGGGAAGAATACAGAGTTTCCGGTGACCTGACAATGCTGGTCCTCGACCAGAAAAGACCTCACCAGCTCAGCAACTCAATGGTGATGGTCAAGGTAAACAGATATTTGACTAAGTGCTTGATTGACACAGGCTTACTAAATCATCCTAGTGTCCCAATCCCATTCGACACGAGTACAGAAACACGGTATAGTTCATCTGTCATTTGAAAGGGGGGATTTTCGTAAATTTCGCATGTACATTTTAGATGAATTCTGTGCTCCAGTATTGTTGGGTCTGGATTTTCTGAGTTCACCTTAAAAGCGTGACCTTGGAGTTTTCTGGTCTTCTTCCTCCACTACCGGTTCGGAAGGAGTGGCCCTCAAAACCAGGATACTTGCAGCCTCTCCATGATGACCCCTGGATGGCAGAGCTCATTGTGTATGGTCCACAGTTGACCGGTGTGTGCAGAGGCATCAACCCATCCCCTCATTCTGTTCCTAAACCTGTGTGCTGACTCTAAGCCCATTGCCACCAAGAGCAGGAGGTACAGTGCAGCAGACAGGAAGATTATAAAGACGGAAACCCAGCGCCTGCTGGAGGAGGGTATCATCGAACTCAGCACCAGCCCGTGGAGAGTGGAAGTGGTGGTTGTAAAGGGAGAAAACAAGTCCAGGCTAGTGATTGACTATAGCCAAACAATTAACAGAAACACATTCCTGGACGCATACCCCTCCCTTGCATTTCGGATATGGTGAACAATATCACACAGTTTTGGGTCTTTTCGACTATCGACCTGAAAGCTACCGATCTCTAGCTGCCAATCCATTCTGAGGACAACCCATACACAGAGGGTCCCTTTCAATACTACCAATGGGGTGTCTATTTTTCAGCAACAAATGGACAGGACGGTGGACGAGTATAGGTTGAAGGCTACCATCCCCGACTTTGACAATGTCACCATCTGTGGTCACACCATGGAAGACCATGACACCAAACTCCAGAGCTTTCTCCATACGGAGAGAGCCCTGAATCTCACTTACAATTCTGACAAGTGTGTATTCAGGACTACACACCAGGCTATCCTCGAGTACGTGGTGGAGAATGGCATAATTGGCCCCAACTCTAATAGAATGCGTTCCCTGTTAGAGTTTACCCTCCCTGGGACCTCAAAGGCTTTGAAGAGATGCCTGGGGATTTTCCTCATATTACACTCAGTGGGTCCCTTAAAGCCCACCACTTTCCCCCTTTCAGCCAAAGACCAAATGGCTTTTAATTACCTCCGAAGTTACATTGCGAAAGCCGCCAAGCATCCAGTGGATGAGAATGTATCTTTCCAAGTGGAAAGCGATGCTTCAGACGTAGCCCTGGCCACTACCCTCAATCAGGCAGGCAGGTCGGTTACCTTTTTCTCACAGACGCTTCAAGACCATGTGCTCCGGATCCCGTCTGTGGAAAAGGAGGTTCAGGCCTATGATAGTACGGATTCTATCACCGATGTATATATGTGTATATTGTAGTATAGGATGGCTGTGATTGGCTGAAAGCATAGCTACGCCTACTGGCAGGTCTTAAAGGGTTGCTCCTAGCCAGACCCAGATCATTCTGGACTGGTCGACTTACATGTGATACGCTCCAGTCTTTTGTTAATAAAAGCCTTGGTTCGGATCAACGTCTTTGATTCTTTTGACGTGCACGACAAGGCCATTGTAGAAGCTGCAAGGCACTGGAGGCACTACCTGGCTGGTAGAAGATTTACGCTCCTCACGGAATAGCACTCTGTCACATTCATGTTAAGCAACGCCGAGAGGAGCAAAATCAAGAATGACAAAATTGCTTGGTTGAGGATCGAACTCTCCACCAACAATTTTGACATTGCTTACTGGCCAGGGGCCCTTAACGGCCCTCCAGATACCTTGTCCAGGTGATGCTGTGCCTCTGCACACACCGGTCAACTGTGGACCATACACAATGAGCTCTGCCATCCAGGGGTCACCCGCATGGCTCATTTTATCAAGTCTCGCAACTTGCCCTACTCAATAGAAGACGTCAGGAAAATGACCAGGTCATGCCAGGTTTGCACTGAGTGCAAGCTGCACTTTTTTCACCCCACAAAAGTGTACCTGATTAATTTATCCAGGCCCTTCAAATGGCTCAGCATCAATTTTAAGGGATTTCTCCCCTCCATGAACGGGAACATCTATTTTCTCTCGGTCATCAATGAGTACTCCCGCTTTCCGTTTGCCATGTTTGTTATGAAGGACTTAGACTCTATTTTCAACCTGTTTGGGTATCCCGGCTATATTCCTATCAAGAAGGGCTCAGCCTTCATGAGCAATGAGTTGCGTCAGTACCTGCTGATGAGAGGCAAGGCATCCAGCAGGACTACTGGTTACAACCCTTGGGGGAATGGGCAGGTTGAAAAGGAGAACACCATGATCTGGAAGGTTGTCAAACATGCCCTGAAGCAAAAAGTCCTTCCAGATTTGCACTGGCAGGATGTCCTCCCCATCGCGCTCCACTCAATTCGGTCACTACTCTGTACTGCGACCAATGCTACTCCTCATGAGCTCATATTTACATTCGACAGAAGGTCGGCATCAGGGACTACACTCCCAGCCCGGCTCACTAGTCCTTATCCAGTCCTTTTCAAGGAGCACACGAGGAGAAGCAAGACTGACCTCCTGGTGGAAAGGGTGAAATTGCTGCATACCAACATGAAGTACCCGGACAGCAGGGAGGACATGTCTCCATCAGGGATCTGGCACCCACCCGTTGCCTCAGATGCCTCGAGAGCTATAACATAACATAACAATTACAGCACGGAAACAGGCCATTAGGCCCTTCTAGTCCGCACCGAACCAAACACTCCTCTCTAGTCCCACCTAACTGCACAATGACCATAACCCTCCACCTTTTTCTCATCCATATACCTGTCCAGCTTTTTCTTAAATAATAAAATTGACTCTGCCGCCACTATTTCTCCTGGAAGCTCATTCCACACCGCTACCACTCTCTGAGTAAAGTTCCCCCTCATGTTACCTCTAAACCTCTGCCCCTCAACTCTTAACTCATGTCCTCTTGTTTCAATCTCTCCTACTCTTAACGGAAATAGTCTATCCACATCCACTCTGTCTATCCCTTTCATAATCTTAAATACCTCTATCAAATCCTCTCTCAACCTTCTATGCTCCAAAGAATAAAGACCTAATCTGCCCAATCTCTCCCTGTACTCTAGATGCTTAAACCCAGGTAACATTCCGGTAAATCTTCTCTGCACTCTCTCCACTCTGTTTATATCCTTCTTTAATTAGGCGACCAGAACTGCACACAGAACTCCAAATTAGGCCGCACCAATGCCTTATACAATCTCAACATCACTTCCCAATTCCTATATTCCATGCAATGATTGATAAAGGCCAGCATACTAAAAGCCTTCTTCACCACCCTATTCACATGAGTTTCTACCTTCAGGGAACGATGTACCATACTCCTAAATCCTTCTGCTCTTCTGTATTCATCAATGCTCTCCCATTTACTACGCATGTCCTGTTCTGATTCTTCTTACCAAAATGAAGCACCTCACACTTATCAGCATTAAATTCCATCTGCCATTTTTCAGCCCACTTTTCTAAGCAGCCCAAATCCCTCTGCAATCCTTGAAAACCTTCTTCATTATCCACTATTCCACCTATCTTAGTATCGTCTGCATATTTACTAATCCAATTCACCACCCCATCATCTAGATCATTAATGTATATAACGAACAACAATGGGCCCAATACAGATCCCTGAGGCACACCACTCGTCACCGGCCTCCAACCTGACAGACAATTTTCCACTACCACTCTCTGGCCTCTCCCTTTCAGCCAATGTTCAATCCATTTGACTATCTCAAAATTTATACCTAAAGACTGCACCTTCCTAACTAACCTTCCTGGGGAAGATCCCGTCTGGTCCCGGAGACATCCACCTTTATATTCCTCAAAAGCCCTAACACTACATCTTTCGTAATCACTATATTCTCCATATTTACCCAATTTGCTTTTTTTATCTCGCATATCCCAATATCCTTCTCCTTGGTGAATACCAAAGAAAAGAAACTGTTCAATATCTTTCCCCATTTCTCTAGGCGAGCTTTTTCTCTCCACCCCCACTCAGGCTCTCAGGGGCACCAGTTCAGGAGGAGAATGAACCCCCCCCAACATCATGGAACAGGAACCCAGCCCACAACCCTTCCATCATAGGTGGACTAGGAGACTCGAGGAGCTCAAGACCCCCAGTGCTAAGGTTCTCTACCAGGATCTCCAGGCACTTGAACCCCCTGAATCTGTAAATAGTATTATAAATATTTCTATTCTATGTCTATTACCGTCTTCTGATCCTTGTTCTCTTCATCCACAGACCCATTAATTCTGAAGGAAAGGGTGAATGTAGTGAACTGGGACTGTAATGATGACTGGTCCCGCCTCCTGGCTCCACCCCCGGGGCCCATATAAACCCAGAACCCCTCTGAAGTCTATTTGTGAACCCTACCTGTGTTGTAAGCAAATAAAAGCTTTTGTTCTCCCTCCAGTTGAGTGTGAACTTTTATCTAAGCCACAATGGGTTAACCAATCCTCTATCCATGCTAATTCATCATCCCCAACTCTATGCATCTTTATCTTCTGTATATCTTTTCTTCAGCACCTTATCAAACACCTTCTGGAAATCTAAGTAAATAATGTCCATCTTCTCCTCTCTGTCTACCACACTTGTTATATTCTCAAAGAACTCCAGTAAGTTTTTCAAACAGAACCTGCCTTTGCTGAATCCATGATATGTCTGCCTAATGGATCTAGTTTGCTCCAGATACCTTGCTATTTCTTCTTTAATAATAGCTTCAAGAATTTTCCCAACCACAGATGTTAAACTAACTAGCCCATAGTTCCCTGCTTACCGCTGCAACCTTGGCTGCCTGTCCCGCATCAGACTTGTCAGCCACAAACGAGCCTGCAGCTGACGTGGACATTACCCCTCCATAAATCTTCATCTGCGAAGCCAAGCCAAAGAAAGAAGAAGTAGATTTTTTGCAATAGTGGTGTGCGTGTTATTTGCAGTCTTCCAATCTGCTGAGACCTGGGGGGCCTTGAGCTCCTCGAGTCTCCTCATCCACCTATGATGGAAGGGTTTTGGTAAATAATCACCAAAGCCTCTACTATAACTTTAGCCATTTATTTCATAACCCTGTGATGCATTCCATCAGGAGCAGGCTAATCTATCTTTAGAACTACAAGTTTGCTCAGTACTACAACTTTAATGATGGATATAACATCTATAGTAGGTCCTTAATTCTCATCCCATCCATCTTCAGCATGGCAAACTGCAAATCCATGCATCATGAAAACACTGAAGTATTGCCAAAAAAAAACCAGCAGAAGGGGCACACAAACTATTCACTCACCCACTCCATCAAATGCAAGCAGCCCCATCTGTGGAAGTATCTTGGGTTCCCTGAATAACATCAAGTCACCTCGCAGCCAACAAAACTGGAATGGAAGCAAGCCATCCTAAATCCCAAGATACTACTTCAAAAAATGTTTCAAATAATGAACATAAAACGAATTATTCATAATACGATACGCAAGTGAAAAAAAACCTCCTACCCTATAAAAGTAGCAATGTGAAAACTGCCTCTGCCTATAATAGACAAATGGTATAAATGCTTTAAAGGGAAAAGTTGGCAAGATAGAGGTTAAATGTGCAAGGCTCGAGAAAACATACTGGACACGTCCAAACCGTATGTCTGATGGCCAAACAGGGCTGCTTGTGCGGTCCATCGTCTGTTTGAACAGAGGCACCAATATCCATTCTAAATTAAGTGCTTTACGGATACAATTTTTGAAGTGGATGGAATTGAAAAAAAACCCGGAAAATAACTATGAGAAAATCTGGGCAATTTCAGTGATACTTACATCCCGCAGCCGGTCAGCCAGTTGTCTTCGCCCAGTGTTTGTGCTTCGCTCCAGGACCGGCCCCCCCCACCCCGCCGCAGTCACCAAGCAGCTCCTGTCACCACGGCAACTGCACCTCCCACACCCGCAAACGGCTCCCTCAACAATGAATCGCCTCCAGCCAAAGTAGACTTGGGCGCACGCGAAAAAAGTGATCCTCGACATCCACTTTGCAACGTCGAATCGTTGCGAGATGTTAAAATAAGCAACTTCTCTGAAGATCCGACGGAGTTCATGTAATATCGCGAGAGGCGAGAATGGATGACGCAGCGGCGCCAGGGACGCCGGGTATTGTATTGTTTTTGTTTGAGGTGAGGGGGATGGAAGAGCTGTCAGCTGGTGGATGCAGGCGGGGGTAGCTGTGTATTCTATGTTGTCGGCTAGTGTAGTCTTTTGCAGTTTGCGTGTCCCGTTTTCCATTCATCCCCAAAATAAACAATTATATAACCTGAGTGAAAAAAGAAAAAAAAAGAATGAAAGACAAAAGGAAAAAGAAGGACCGCACTTGGGCTGAGGCGGCCCGTTTGGTATGCCTTTTTTTGCTTCTTTTATTTTTAATCAAATCCAGGTCAGGTCAGAGCCCAGCGGATGCAGTAACTGCTGTTGTCTGCCTAGGGCTTTGTTTACTGAGTATGCATCCAACAAAACGGAGCTCTTGTTTCGTAAAGTTACTTTTTTTAAAAAAATGACTCCACGAACCTCGTAGGACTAATTGTAAGATGAACTAAGCTTCGAGGACCACAGTGGAGTTTATGTTGAAAACATTGCAAACCATAAATTTTTGGTCCTCTCAAAATCTTGCACTGTTCCCACTTGATTTACATGCAATTTAACTTACCAGAATAGATTTTCCTGAAACTAATGGAGTATGCAAGAGGATGATACGAGTGTCCTACGAGCATAATGCAAGAACAAAACACGCATTTACTACTGTCACTTGATGCTGCCTCACTATCATGTTTACATTGCAGTAGCTAAGAAACGGAGCAGTGGGAATAAAGTTCGAAGCTCAAACAGTTCGTCCGAGATAGGAACCAATGTAATTTACTTCAATAATAATTTTAATATTTTGCCTAATAGACAACCACCAATTAATTTTGGCTCTCCTGGTTTTATTCTCGATAGCAACCTTGCCTTCAGCATTGAGACAGATGTGATATAAAATGGCAGACTCGTTCCGAAATGCTATAAGGAATGATGAATTCTAAAGATTAACATGACAAGAGCAGAAGTTCCGAGAATGGAAGGGAAAGACAGTTTTGGGTCGTTGAGAGAGAGTTTTTCCTCACCATCTGACTGCCTTGTGTATTATGACCAGCGAGCACTCTGCAAAGAAAAACAAATAATAAACTCCAGCACTGTTGTTTCTCTAAGTTAAAAATTTCTTCAAACAAAACTGTACTTGTCTTGGATATTTGCTATATCTCGTTTTTTTTTTAAAAAAAACCTTTCACTATTGCTGATAGATGTTTTAATGATTGTAGGATTTGTAAAGAAAACATAATTACATTAGATTTCGCATTCTACAACTTAAAATACTGCTTGAAATCATGGTCAAATGCATTTTGGATCAAACGCAGTGAATAAATATATTTTAATTTGCAAATCAATTGTGAAAGCTTTCAGGGTGGCAGACTGATTCAGACATAACCGATCCCTTGATTTAGAATACATTGCTCAAAACACTCTATTTCTTGTTTGAGGGTTAATTCCAATGAAATCCTATATATTTATGAGCATTTGCACAAGTTGTCAAATTAGGATCTTAACCATTATCTCGACAACTTGCTTGAAATTCCTTAACTGAGGATTAAAAATGATCTTGTAAATGTGGAATATAAAACACACTGAAACTAAGAGAAGAACATGTGAGACCAAAGTGTGTGATAGATGAGCAAGCAGATTGATAATTTATACCAGCAACAAAGCGAGTCCCTTTGCAGAAAAGGGACAAAAGAAGAAAGAGGTCAATGTTTTCATTCTTTTGAGCTTTTTTAAAATTTGAAATTCAAATGTGCTAAAGACATTATTTGGGGTGTAAATTATATTTTTTTAAAGCTCTGAAATGGCTGTATAGTGAAAAGGCGCTACTGTGCATTTGTGCATCTTCCTCCTCCCATTTGTGAATGCATTACCATCAGGAAACAATTGTGGGTTTGATTGGACCTAATCAAGTAAACGTTCCAAAGAAGAATCCATTTAAAAATAAGCATTTTTTTCCCATTGGCGTGATAGTTTAAGATTCACATATCCCTTAATTGTGTCATAGTTTCATCTTTTATTTGTGTCATTTGGCATCTGATCTGCCAGTAATTTAAGTATGTTTTATTTTTTTCAGAGTTCTGGGTGATGCAAGTCAGTTACTACATTCAAAATATTTACATGTCAATATACAACCTGCGTATGTGCAGATAATGTTTCAATGTTGTGAAGTTTGAAGGGAAGCTTTGTTTAATTTGTGGGATGTGGTTATTGAAAGCGATATTAGTATTTAATGCCCACTTTAAAGATGATGGTGAGACAATGACTTGAATTTGGTACAAATTTTGTTGTGTGTTGGCCAAAGAATTATTGGAATTTGATGCAGAAATATTGAGGAACTTGAAATACATTTTCAAATCACATTGGTGTTAGACTTGGATGTAAACTTGCAAGTAAAACTATTCTCAAGTTTCCAGTGGGTGTTGTTCTGAAGTAAATGTGGGAATACTGTTGGAAAAACCTATGTAAACTACTGTGCATTTTGATGGAGTGCCAATATTTAGAGTGATTTGATGAGCCAATCAAGTCAGCTGTATTGTTCTGCATGCTTCATAGGGAAATTCATTGAATTTCAGCAAACCATATCCATGTTGATCATCAAGTACCCATCTAACTGAACCCCATTTATTCGCTCTTCACAAAATCACAAGATAAATGAACAGAAGTAGGCCATTCAGTCCATCGAGTCTGCTCTGGTCTACGGACTCTTGGTCTGCAGCTTTCTGAGGTTTGGCCATTCAGGCACTCAGTTACAAACTTTTATATTGTGAGTGTCCCTTCATCCACTAACATTGTGTTCAGAATCAGGTTTATTGTTATATGTTATGAATTTGTTATTTGTTATATGTTATATGTTATGAATTTGTTTTGCAGCAGTAGTAAGTATAGGCCAAGGTGCAAAACTACTATAAAGTTATTACTATATAAATACAAGATTTAGAAAACAAAATTCCAACTACCTTTATGGCGATAAAGTTAAATAAGAAAGTCTGCAGAGCGCAATACACAATCATGCAGGAAAAACTCAGCATGTTTATGTATTTCCTTTATGGTGAACTTTTTTGTTACTCTAAACTTCTTACCCTAATATATCAGGACACTTCTACTATGGAGTAAGATTGCTATTATCCCCCATATTTATGCCCTTCATTATTCTTTATACCTCTATCTGGTCCACCTTCAGACTCCTCTGTTTCAGGAGAAACAAACCAAGTCTATCCAATCTCCTCTCAACATCTCAATGAATCTTCTGTATACAGTCTTCCTTCTTATCATGTGGAGACAACTGTGCACAATACTGTAGTTGTGGTCTGACAATTTAAAAAAAAATTATAACACAAACTTCCTGCTTTAACTTCCGACGTCCAGCTAATGAAGGCAAGAATAGTGAATGCCTTCATTAGTGCCTACCTATGCTGCAACATTTAAGGATACTTGGACTTAGAACATTACAGCACAGTACAGGGCCTTCAGCCCACAATGTTGTGCTGACCTATATATACATACAAAAATAAAAAAATGAAACAAAACCCTTCCTACCTCATAACCCTGTATTTTTCATTTATCTATGTGCATGTCCTAGAGTCTCTTAAATGGCCCTCTTGTTCCAGCTTCCACCACTGCTCTTGACACACAAAATTCTAAATGTGGTCTCACTAGAGATTTATAGAGCTGCAACATCACCTTATGACTCCTGAACTCATTCCCCCAACTAATGAAGCCCAAAATACCAGAGGCATTTTTAACAATCCAATCAACTTGCATGGCAACCTTGAGAGATATGTGGATTTGGACCTCAAAGTATCTTTGGACCTTAAGTGTCCTACCATTAATCATATTTGTCCTTCCAAAATGTATTCTCAGACTTATCCAGATTGAACACCATCTGCCACTTTTCCACCCATCTCTACATCCTGTTGTAACCTCCGACAACCTTCATAACTATCCATAGTAACTCATGTTGTGTATGCACTTACACAATTAAGACTCAGAGACATGGTGCTTTTCTCATTCTTTAATACCATCAGACTAACATGACTACTCACATACAGATATATAGAGGGGTGATGTCATGATGTGGGCATCATGATGTATAGCTGGGTAGGCTTATACACAACACTCTCCCCCCCCCCCCACCCATGCAATAAATGTTGAATGGGCCCCCTCTAACTACCATTACTACATCGGGCCCATGATTACTAGTGAGAATTAGGGTACACAAACTGAATGGTTATAATATGGAAAGGAACAATAATAATTATGGAACTTATTCCATAAAGCGCTCAGGTGGTTTTCTTCCTCTCTTGGACTGCCTCGGCGTGGCATGCTGGAATGGTATTTGCTTGGGGCTGTTCTGGGTGGGACCCATAGATAGTCGGGTCGATGGTGACTGCCAACCTTCGCTGGCCTCTGGGGTTCTACATGCTTGGCTGCTTGTTGCATTTACTGGGCTACCCGTCTTCACCCCTCTTTCACTTGCCCAAGAAGTTGGATTGCTATGACAGGCCACGGCAGGTTTGGTTCTACCTCCTTCAAGTCTGAGGCAGTTTGTAGACTTTAGTGTCACACAATAGTCGCAATTGGCCAATGTGACGTTTCCACAGTTTGTCTCCCGCTAGAAGAGTATGAGCAGGGGCTCAACTTTTATAGGATCACCCCTACCACCCATGGGTCTTTGTATTGTTTGTAATCATGTGCCAATACTCTTTCATCCATCTCCAGTGCTCTAGGTAAAGTTTGAGGTGAAGTGGATTTTTCTAAATGGAGATCCAGATCTGGGTGAACTGTGGACAGTCTTGTCTGCAGGTTGTGGCCAAATATCAATTCCGCTGGGGTTCGTTTTGTGGCAGAATGCGGTGTGTTTCTGTACTCCAATAGGAAATCTGCAATTTTGTGAGTCCAGGAAGCATTTCAAAGTTTCTTGATTTTCATCACCTTTTTGATATTAGTATTTGGGTGATAAAGTGCCGACCAAATATGTCTGATATTGTTGTCACACAAAAATTTCTTAAAAGATTCTGATGTAAACTGGGGTCCATTCTCCGTGACCAATTCGTGAGGTAATCTGTATGTGGCAAACATGGCCCGTAGACATTCAATTGTAGAATCGGCTTTGGTGCTTTTCATATGCAAAACTACTGGCTATTTCGTATGTGCATCCACCGCTATAAGGAAAGTCTCTCTCATAAGTGGCCTGCAAAGTCTACATGAATCCGATGCCAGGATCTGGAAGGCCATTTCCATTGGTTGACCTCGGCCTGTGGCATTTTTTACTGCATTGATTGACATATTTTGCATTCTCTCACTGTTGTTTCAATGTCTCTGACTATTGATGGCCACCAAACATGCATCCTGGCCAGTGCTTTCATTTCTACCATTCCTGGATGGTTGTGGTGCAGCTCTGATAATGTGGTGTTTTGCCATTTGGCTGGTATAATTGTACAGTTGCCCTATAGTGAACATCCTTCTTCAACTGATAGTTCATGGCAGCGTGTGAAGTAAGTTTTCAGGTGTTCTGGTATGACTTCAGATTCTGGCCGTCCATTAAGGGTGAAGTATAAGTCTTTGCTTAATGTTCCCTCCTTTCGGGTTTCTTTGCCGATCATCTAAGCTGTAATGGGCCGTTGAAGTTGTTCTTGGTTGATAGCAGCTGCTTCTGGTGTCCATTTAATAGTTTCTTCTTTTTGTTCAATTTCGGGTAGTGGTAAGCGTGATAAGATATCTGCATGGCTGTTGAGTGTTCCCAGTTTATGTTTTACCTTGTGATTGTTTGTGGCTAGTTGCATGGCCCACCTTTGAATTCTGGCTGCAGCTCATATCCCTTTGTAGGGGCCAAGAATCAAACTTAGAGGTTTATTGTCAGTGATTAGGGTGAAAGTTCTATCATAGAGATGTTGGTGGAATATTTTTACACCAAAAATTATTGCTAATCCTTCTTTTTCCACTTGCGGATAATTGTGTTTGCTTGCAGTTAATGTCTGTGAAGTGGATGCCACTGGCTGCTCAGCTTCTTTGTGATTTGGGATAATTCGGCTCCCTGTCTTATTGGTGAAGCATCAACAGCTAGAGTCACTTCCTTGCTTGGGTTGTAGTGGATTAGAACCTCATTTGTTGACGTTAATATTTCCTTTAGTCAATCAACTGTGTTTTTAGTTTCTGTATTTCCAGTACCATTTTTGATCTTTCTTGATTAAGTGGTTTAGGGGCTGCATAGTGTAGACATGTAAGGGATATGTTTTTGATAGTGATTTATAAGCTGACGTGGACATTTACCCCCTCCATAAATCTTCGTCCGCGAAGCCAAGCCAAAGAATAAGCCATAGAAAAGACTGTAATTCCAACTTGTTGCTTGGATTTGGGGCTTTGCAAACAGTTTCTGTGGCTGCCAGATACATTTATACCCCCTCGATGTTGATTGTAAATCCAAGTATGTCACTGAGGGCAGCTTATCCTGCCGTAATTGTATGTTGGCCTGTTGTAGTCTGTTTAGGACCTTCTCAAGGTTTTGTAAGTGTTCCTTGTCATTTCAGCCCATGATGATGATATCATCTAGGTAACAACCCACTGCTATTCCGTGTAGTAATTTGTCCATGGTAACTTGAAAAATCTCAGGTTTTGCTGAAATTCCATATGGCTGTGCGTGTGTAGGTGAACAGTCCCAGGTGGGTATTGATTGTCACATATTTTGTTGATTCTTTGTCCAACTCTATTTGTTGGTATACCTGTGACAAATCTAATTTTGTGAACTTTTTCCCTCCATTTAGTGCTTGGAATAGTTCTTCTGCTTTGGGCATGGGGTGTTCTGGTACTTTGAGTGCCTGGTTGATGGAGATTTTGTAATTGCGGCAAATGCGAATCTCACCGTTTGCTTTCCGTACAGGTATGATGGGTGCTGTATTCTATTGGTTCTAATATGTCTTCATCTTTTAATCTATATAACTCAGCTTCAATTTTATATTTCATTGCAAATGGAACTGTTCTGACTTTGATGAACTTTGGTTACACATTCTCTTTTTATTGCAGTTTGGCTTGAACCCCTTTGATTTTTTTCCCAACCCTTATTGATAAACCACAGCATGGTCATCGAGAATCTGGTTGAGTTCTGGCTGGGTATTGTCTTCGTGGTTTACATTCAGTATTGAACCGTTTTACAGCCAGTCTAGGGGAATGCATTGTAGCCAGTGTTTCGAGCCCAGAGGACCCCAAATCCCAGCAGCAATAGATATTCACCAAGACAAATAGTTACTTAAACAAAAGTTGCTTTTAATTATCTTTAAACATGAAAATAGAATCAAACGTCAACTTATCACTATTGACTTACTTAACCTAACTTAACCCCCTTCTAATTCTAAGCCCACGTGTATGTAATGTGTGTATAAGTTCAAAAAAGTTATTTGATTCACAGTCCATTCTCACTTTTCACTCCTCCAAGTTCACCAAAGACATATAAATGGAGACTAAATCTTACACTGTTAAAAATACAAGATCGTGTTATATGGCGAGCTCTCCACTGGCCACCGTGACAGAGGTGCACCAAAGAAAAGGTACAAGGACTCCCTAAAGAAATCTCTTGGTGCCTGCCACATTGACCACCGCCAGTGGGCTGATATCGCCTCAAACCGTGCATCTTGGCGCCTCACAGTTTGGCGGGCAGCAACCTCCTTTGAAGAAGACCGCAGAGCCCACCTCACTGACAAAAGGCAAAGGAGGAAAAACCCAACACCCAACCCCAACCAACCATTTTTCCCCTGCAGCCGCTGCAACCGTGTCTGCCTGTCCCACATCGGACTTGTCAGCCACAAACGAGCCTGCAGCTGACGTGGACTTTTACCCCCTCCATAAATCTTCGTCCGCGAAGCCAAGCCCATGATTCGGAGCCGAACAGGAGTGTGGGTATGATAACGGCTCTGTATACGCTTATCTTTGTGAGGTTTTTCAGTTGGTTGTTTTTCCAGACTCTTTTGTGCAGTCTTCCAAAGGCGCTATTTGCCTTGGCGAGTCTGTTGTCTATCTCATTGTCGATCCTTGCATCTGATGAAATGGTGCAGCCGAGATAGGTAAACTGGTTGACCGTTTTGAGTTTTGTGTGCCCGATGGAGATGTGGGGGGGCTGGTAGTCATGGTGGGGAGCTGGCTGATGGAGGACCTCAGTTTTATTCAGGCTGACTTCCAGGCCAAACACTTTGGCAGTTTCCGCAAAGCAGGACGTCAAACTACAAAATACAAGAAAGAATATATTGAACGACAAATTAAAATAATACTTCGAGATAAATATGGAATCAGTAAAAGATTAATTCATTTTATGGGATGCAATGAAGGCCGTTATTAGATGACAAATACTTAGCTATATGACTAAAATTAAAAAGGAATATAATCAGGAAGTAGAACAGTTGGAAAAAGAGATAACAATCATAGAAAAGGAATTAGTGAAAAGAGAAGATACAGAGAAAAAGAGAGAACTGGCAGAGAAATAATTAAAATATGAAACATTACAAACATATAAAGTAGAGAAAAATATAATGAAAACAAATCAAAAATATTATGAACTGGGAGAGAAAACACAAAATATTGGCCTGGCAACTTAAAACAGAACAAGCTAAAAGAACCATTCTAGCGACAAGAAAAGACCATAACCAGATCACATATTGGAGATTAATGAAAATTTTAAAAGATTCTATAAGCAATTATACCAAACTGAAAATAAAGGAAAAAAATGACAAAACTGATGAATTTTTATCTAATATTGAACTAATAGAACAACAAAATAAATTGACAGAACCTTTTAAGACTGAAGAAATACAAGATATATTAATAAAACTACCAAACAATAAAACACCAGGTGAAGATGAATTCCCTATTGAGTGTTCTAAAGTTTTTTAAGGATCTATTGATCCATCCCCTCCTAGAAGTAATAAATCAAGTAAAAGAGACCCAAAACTTACCAGAATCATGTAAAACAGCAATAATTACAGTAATCCCAAAAGAGGGAAAAGACCTGCTATTGCCATCATCATACAGACTAATATCATTATTGAAAACAGATTGTTAATTAATAGCAAAATTATTAGCAAACAGACTGAATGACTGTGTACCGAAATTAATAAGGCAAGACCAAACTGGATTTGTTAAAAAAAGACGGGCAGCTGATAATGTTTGTAAACTTATTAATTTAATTGATGCAGCACAAATAAATAAAACGCCAGTGGTAGCTGTTACGATAGACGCAGATAAAGCCTTCAATAGGGTAGAGAGGAACTATTTGTTTAAAGTATTACAGGAATGTATTAACTGCATTAGAGCATTATATAATGGACTGTTAGCAAAGGTAGTAACAAATAGATATGTATCAGATCATTTTAAATTAAGAAGGTCAACAATACAGGGATGACCATTATTCCCTTCACTGTTTGCTTTGGTTATTGAACCACTAGCAGAGTTGATAAAGAAGGAAACTATGATAAAAGGAATAAAAATAAAAGAGAAAGAATATAAAATCAGCCTATTTGCAGATGACATCATAATATATTTAACAGAAACAAATAAGTCAATAAAAAAAACTACATATGAAACTGGAAGAGTATGGAGAGATATCAGGGTACAAGATAAACATCAATAAAAGCAAAGTGATGCCAATGAACAAAATTGATTATTCAGAATTTAAAAAATAAACCCTTTATAAATGGCAATCACAGGTGATATGTTACCTTGGTATCAAAATAGATAACAACCTAAGACATTTATACAAATTAAACTATGAACCATTAATTTAAAAAATACAGGAAGATTTAGAGAATTGGAGGAAGAGTAAACTGTATTAAGATGAATCTGTTCCCACAAGTGCAATATCTATTCCAAATGTTACCAATTCCCCTGACAGAGAATTTTTTGGCAAAACTGAAGAAAATAGTTAGGAAATTTTTATGGAAAGGTAAAAAATCAAGAATAGCGCTAGAATAATTAACATGGAGTTACAAACAAGGAGGGTTACAGGTACCAAACTTCAAATCTTACTACAGGGTGGTACATTTGAGGTACTTATCAGATTTTTAACAGAGAGGAGAAAAACCGGACTGGACTAAGATAAAATTAAACAAATTGGGAGAAAATATTCCGGAACACATACTTTATAAATAGGATGAAAAATTGGCACAATATAACAATTTACCAGTACTACATCACATACTTAAATTATGGAAAAGAATACATCTGGAAGAAAAATAATTAAATTATCAAATACCAAAAATGATATTAACACAAAACCCATTAATCCCCTTTACAATAGACAATTTACTTTTCAAGGAATATGATAGAAAAGGAATCAAGAAAATAGAAGATTGGTTTTTAGGAAATAATTTATTAACATTTGAGCAATTAAAAGATAAATATGGAATAACACAAAGTACAGTGTTTACATATTACCAATTGAAAACTTATCTAAAAGATATATTGGAAAATAGCTTGAGATTACCAGAAAGTAACAACTATGAATATTTAATCACAGACACAATGATAATTTAAAAATTTATTACGAATATGTACATCAAATTGCAATATAAAAAGATGAAATGAAGTATAAACCAAAACAAAATTGGGAAAAAGATTTAAACACAGAGATAAAGAATGAAACATGGGAGAAGTTATGTATAGGAACAATGAGAAACACGATAAATAGTAGATTATGTATGATTCAATATAACTGGCTACACAGATTATATATTACTCCTTAGAAATTAAAAGAGTGGTACCCAACAGCATCAGATAGATGTTTTCGTTGCAAACAAGAGATTGGATCAAGATTACATGCAATTTGGACATGCTTAAAAGTAAAAACTTTCTGTGAAAATTTAAACCTAATATTAAACAAAATCACTAAAAATAATATTTCAAAAGATCCAAAAAAATTCTGTTACATAATATAACAGATAAAAAATTAGGACTAAAATTAGACAAAGCCTAAATAAAATTTATTATGATAGCACTAGCAGTAGCCAAAAAATGTATTATGACAACCTGGAAATTGGAAACAAACCTTAAAATACAACAGTGGTATACAGAAATAAACAAGCGTATCCCATTAGAAAAAATTTCATACCATCTGAAAGACAAGTGTATATTATTTGAGCAAATTTGGAAACTATACATAAAATATGTCGGAGAATGGCGACCACAAACCTCCATCTCTTACAACAACATAATTATGAGCACAATAAGATTTAAATATGTGAAAGTAGACAATACGACTTTTTTCTTTTTTTTGTTATTTCTTTGTTTTATGTGTTTTATCATTTATTGATTTTTGATGAGGGGTGGGGAAGGGGAGAGAAAGGAAGGGGAAAAAAGGCACTATGTATATATTGATGATGATCATTTGTGGATGTTGTTATTGATATGACTCAGAGGAAAAAATAAAAAAATATAAAAAATAATTTTAAAAAGTTATTTGATTCACAGTCCAATCTCACTTCTCATTCCTCCAAGTTCACTGGTTGCAGTCAAGTCTTATACCGTGCACAGAATTTAATATTCATAAAGTTCGCCAAGCTTTGGTGCTTTTTTTTAAACTTTATTTATTCGTTCAAAATACAGATAGTAAATAACATATACAACAATAAACCAAAAACATGAACGTTATATTTTATAGAAAAAAAAGAAAAAATGAAAAAAGAGAGAACCCCCCCCCCCCCCCCCAGCCCCCCTTCAGCCAGCTCTCCTAAGGAGAGTCATAAAGAAAGAAAAAAAAAAGTAAGGGAAAATTAAACAGACATATTAAAATCTAATCAATATAAATCAAAATGTAGATATTCTGAATATAACAACCACTTACTAATAAAAAAACTATAGTTATCACACGAGACATATGTAATTTTTTCCATTATTAAACAGTGTATCCTCTCATTATGCCATCTATTAATATCAATCATATTTGTATTTTTCCACATACTAACAATACATTTTTTTCTCTACAAATAATGCTAAATATACAAAAGCAAAGTAAGATTTATCTAATCCCAAACCTTTCAGAGGTTGCAAACTGCTCAATAAAGATACTATCAGATCTAGAAGTATTTTAGTCTTATACAGATTTGGATTTATCCCAACCCTTTTTATCCATACCATCCTATAACATTTAATACATAAATGAAATATAACCCTTCTCTGGTACCTTCATAAGAAAAGTCTCAAATTTAGTCATTTCAGGCAAAATCATATCGCTACCAAACACACATTTTACCAAAAATTAAATTTAAAAATAAAGAAACAAAGAATTCTTATCAATACCATAGCTGTCCCTCATCATTATGCTTAATTAAACTGTATAAACCTTGAACATTAAAAGTAGCAAACCTCAACTTTAACATATCTACTAATATTACTAAAGACCAATAATATCTTTATATAAAAACTCAAATCATCGTATATAGGCCCTCCAATAGGAGGCTCACACCAAGACACAAGAGAAACTTGTCCGTGAACTACTCTTTGCAGATGATGCCGCTTTAGTTGCCCATTCAGAGCCAGCTCTTCAGCGCTTGACGTCCTGCTTTGCGGAAACTGCCAAAATGTTTGGCCTGGAAGTCAGCCTGAAGAAAACTGAGGTCCTCCATCAGCCAGCTCCCCACCATGACTACCAGCCCCCCCACATCTCCATCGGGCACACAAAACTCAAAACGGTCAACCAGTTTACCTATCTCGGCTGCACCATTTCATCAGATGCAAGGATCGACAATGAGATAGACAACAGACTCGCCAAGGCAAATAGCGCCTTTGGAAGACTACACAAAAGAGTCTGGAAAAACAACCAACTGAAAAACCTCACAAAGATAAGCGTATACAGAGCCGTTGTCATACCCACACTCCTGTTCGGCTCCGAATCATGGGTCCTCTACCGGCACCACCTACGGCTCCTAGAACGCTTCCACCAGCGTTGTCTCCGCTCCATCCTCAACATCCATTGGAGCGCTCACACCCCTAACGTCGAGGTACTCGAGATGGCAGAGGTCGACAGCATCGAGTCCACGCTGCTGAAGATCCAGCTGCGCTGGATGGGTCACGTCTCCAGAATGGAGGACCATCGCCTTCCCAAGATCGTATTATATGGCGAGCTCTCCACTGGCCACCGTGACAGAGGTGCACCAAAGAAAAGGTACAAGGACTGCCTAAAGAAATCTCTTGGTGCCTGCCACATTGACCACCGCCAGTGGGCTGATAACGCCTCAAACCGTGCATCTTGGCGCCTCACAGTTTGGCGGGCAGCAGCCTCCTTTGAAGAAGACCGCAGAGCCCACCTCACTGACAAAAGGCAAAGGAGGAAAAACCCAACACCCAACCCCAACCAACCAATTTTCCCTTGCAACCGCTGCAATCGTGTCTGCCTGTCCCGCATCGGACTGGTCAGCCACAAACGAGCCTGCAGCTGACGTGGACTTTTTACCCCCTCCATAAATCTTCGTCCGCGAAGCCAAGCCAAAGAATAGGAGAAAAAAAATCGCAAAATAAAAGCTAGATAAAATGAAACTTAAAAAAAAAAAATTAACAACCCCCCCCCCAAAAAAAAACTACCAAAAGGTAGTAATCCCTAAACAAAATTTGGCTGTGGATCACCCACCAGTGGCTGATGACTAATAGAACCTAGAACAAATCTCTTCCTCCCCAGCCGAACAAAAAAAATCTCAAAATATCATAAAAACGTAAAAAATAAAATATGAATAAGAAGATTCTGCTATTCATCCAAGAGGTTCCAAACTCGGAGATTCCATTCCAAAAGACTCTTTCCATTCCCGATTCTCCCATTTCTACCATTTCTTCCATTTCCAGAACAACCAGATTTTTCTTTAGGAGACAATGGTGGACTACATCTTTGTCCTCTTATATCTGGCAATGAATCAACAAAAATCATTGCTTCTTGATCATCCTCAAAAAACCGAGATTGATAGTCTCCATGAAACATCTTCAACACTGCCGGATAGCGAAAAATAGATTTATAACCTTTACGCCACAAAACTTCTTTAACTGGATTAAATCGACGTCGACGTTGAATAACCTCTTGACTCAAGTCAGGATAGAAAAAAACTCTGCTATTCTGAATCAATAACGGAGTTTGTCGTTTTCTCGCATTTTGCACCGCCAGTCGAAGTATTACCTCTCTATCCAAATAATTCAAACATCGAATTATTACAGGTCTTGGTGGCTGACCAGGTAAAGATGATCTCCTTAAAGTTCTATGAGCCCTTTCCAATACCAAGCCTTCAGAAAAAAATTCTTGCCCTAGTACTTGTGGGATGCAATCTGTAAAAAAATGAAGAGGATCTTGTCCTTCCATACCTTCTGGCAAACCAACAATTTTCACATTATTCCTTCTTCTTTGATTCTCCAAATAGTCTATTTTCCTCTCTAACTCCTTCTCATGTTCTTGCAATTCTATAACGGACTTTTCTGTATTAGAAGCTACTTGTTGTTGACATTCCAAGAAAGCAGACTGAACTTTTTAAAAATCTTCACAAGATGCTTCTACATGTACTTTAACTGTATTCAATTCTGAACTTATCCTTTGAGCCAACTCATTCATTATAGGCTGAATGACAGCATCTAACTGCTTACATTGTAATTCAGAAAAGCTCAGCCCTGCTTTCTTTGACGTAGTGGCAGAACCAGGTAACTACAGCTCCTGCTGCAACTCAACAACAGGCATTTTAACGGTCTTACTGTGGGTCTGGACTCCCAGCGATGGCAGCCCGACTTCCTCAGGGGGTCGACGCTGGACTCCCTCCGCAGCTCGCAGTTTAAAAAAAAATCACGGATGAATTTGAGATCTTGAGGTTGAAATGCTTCCTGAAGCGTTTCAGACAATGGCGTCGTCTTCCTGCGTGCTCCCTCCATTAAAATTGGCATGCTGCCAGAATTGGGATCTACTTCTTGGGAACATGCACCTTCCTCCAGAGAACGGGTAATTCCATCGCTGTCCTTCACTTGGTGAGTAGTAGACTTTTTTTTTCAGCTCCCACAGGCAGTCTTTGTAGTTTAGGCACTGAAGAATTTAAACCTGAAGCTGTAGTAAGTTGTTTAGGCCCCAAATCTTCAACACTTCAAAAATGTAATTTCATCTGCACTTGAGGTTTAATCTTTTTACCATTAATGGCCATAATAGTTCCTTAATACTTTAAACTAAAATTTAAGAAGTTTAAACTTGAAAACAAAGGGTTAAAAAACGGGTACTTAAAAGTCCGGCCAGAGAGGTCGAGATTACACGTCCAGACTCTACGCCATCTTGCCATGCCACCCCCACCCCCCCAAGCTTTGGTGCTTGAAAGATAAATGGTTACCACTCAGGAAGGTTCTTGTCAGTTTTCAGAGAGATATTTGTTGTACGATGGACACCCAGCCACCTCAGTGTCTTGCTGATGAAACTTGCACTTTCAGGGTTCTTCAAATGGTAACCTCTTTCTTTTAGGTCACCACAGAATTCCTTTTTGTTCTTCTTATTCCAAGTGAAACATTAGACAGCCAGTCCTCTCCTCTTGGATGAACCACAAGAGCTTTGACCAGGCTGAACAAAGCACGAACAAACCCATCTTCCAAATAGGGCTTTCCACAAGCTTGCCAGTTTGTCCTGTTCCAGTCCCAGCTGCTGTTACTGACTGTAACACTGTAGAAGTGATCTCTGTCTCTCTCTGTCTCTGTCTCTCTCTCTTTCTCTTTCTCTCTCTCTCTCTCTCTCATTCTGTCTGTCTCTCTCTCTCAGAGAGAAAGCCTGTTTGACTCTCTCTGCTTGCAAAACCACATGACCCTCTTAGAATAGCAAGTTCTCATCCAGACAGAAGGCAGCTCTGACTAGATCTTTCATCTGTTGCCCTTTTGTAAACAACAATTCATTAGTGAATTATCTTGGTCACTCTCCAAAGCTCTTGCAAAGACTGTTTGTTCCAACATGTCTAGCATGGGGAAGAGCTCCAGTATTTTAAATAAGATCTGTTTTAAAGTGTTTGTATGTGATCTACTCTAACCTCCTACCTTTCCCAATTTATCTCCCAGAAACATATCTATATACTTTATCACATCAGTTTCTTCCAAAAAGTGCTGGTCCCTGGGTATCTATGATGTAGAGAGATAGTGTTTTTGGTTGTTGTTGCTTGTATTGTACCTTGACTGTACATTTTCCAAACACTTTAATTTTATCTCCCATAAAAGATATCAGTATTACTTCAGTTGTTTTCACCAGAAAATGTGGTAGCAAGCGTTGCTTTAAATGTAATGGTTTTAAAGACACTACAATCCCTGTATTGAGCTCCATTTTCAGAGGTTCGTTTATTTTCAGCTGAATATAAATTGCTGTGCTTTTTTTCATTTATCTTTCAGATGTGTAAGACTTCAGCTATTGTTTTGTCCTTTTCAGAGCTGTTGCTATGCTCGTTGTTAGGGCTGCTCTCTCTCTGCTTGTGCTTTGACCTCGGCTGGGTGATTATCACCTGCATTTTACTGTTTCTTTAATTCGACATCTGGCTTTGATATGTCCCTTTTTGTTGCAATGGTTACATTTTGAATTTTTGAAGAAACAGTTTTCTGAGCGATGGTTGTACGTCCCCCAATGAAAGCAATGTTAGCGTGAAAACCTCATGACCAGAAGGTCTTTTTGGCCCATATCCAAATTTTTTTGTCTGTCATTTTTGAGCTCCAGGCAGTACTGGAAGCAATCTCTAGAGTTACTTCATTGTTTATTCCTAGTAATTTCTGCATTGCCTGGCGATCTCCCAATCCCATCTCCAATCTGTCTCAAAGTGCTTGAGTCAGAAACTGCTCGAAATGTTAGTGCTTGGTCATTTTACACAATGCTGCCAGGTATTCACTGACTGCCTCCCCTGGCATTTGTTTCCTTTCATAGAATCATGCCTTTCTGCTGTAACTGGTGGTCTGAGCTTAAGTGGTTCCCCATTGCTGTGCATAACTTGGTGTAGGTCTTCATCCCTGGATCCTTTTTGGGACAGCAAAGTTTTAAGCAGATTGAATGTTTTGCTGTCCATTATACTGAGGAATAGAGCACATTTTTGGTTTACCGGGGCTTCAATAATATTATGGGCTATGCAATAGTGGTTAAACCATTCTATGTATTTACCCCAACTTTCATCTGCTTCGTTGAATTCTCCGAATTTTCTCTCCACCCTCTTGGCTCGCTTTTACTTTGATCTTTTGGCGGGACTTGTGGAGCTCGATAGGTCATCACCTTTTGCCTTTATCCTTTTGCTTCCTTACTCCGATTGGTGCATGAAGCACGTGTAGGGTTCGTTTCGATCCTCGTCGCCACAATTGTGTATGCACTCACAGAATTAGGACTCAGAGCCATGGTGGTTTTCTCATTTTTTAATACCATCAGACTAACATGGCTACTGACGTACAGAAATATCTATATAGAGGGGTGACATTATGTCATGGGTGTCATGATGTACAGCAGGGTGGGCTTATACACAACACCTTTAACCTTTGTATCATCTGCAAACTTACAGACATATCCATTTACTTCTTTGTCCAGGACATTTATAAAAATCATGAAGAGCAGGGGTCCCAGAGCAGATACCTGCAGAACTCAACTAGTCACTGACCTCCAGGCAGAAAACCTTCTATCTTCTAGTACTCTCTGTATTCTACAGAGAAGCCAGTTCTGAATCCACACAGCCAAGGTTCCATGGATCCTATGCCTTATGACTTTCTGAATGAAAATCCCATCGGGGACCGTGTCAAATGCTTGCCTAAAATCAATATGGACCATATCTACCACCCTACCATCATCAATTTCTTTTGTTACCGCCTCAAAAATATTGATTAGGCTCGTGAGGCATGACCTTCCGCTCAGAGCCATGCTGACTCTCCCTGAGAAGATTGTACTTCTCTAAATGTTCGTAAATCCTGTCCTTGAGAATTCTCTCCCATATTTGGCCACCACTAATTTAAGTCTCTCTGGTCCATAATTCCCAGGATTCTCTCTATTATCATTTTTTTAAACAATGGGAACACATTTATCATTTTTCTAATTCTCTGGAACTTCCCCTGTGGCCAAGGAGGATGCAAAGAACATTGCCAACACTCCAGCAATTGCTTCCCTCCCTTCCCATAGCAATCTGGGGTATATCATGTCTGGTCTTAGGGATTTATCAATCCTAAAGTTTTGAAGAAGATCCAGCACTTACTGTTAATTTCAAGATGGTCCAGCATACAAGCTTGTTCTATTCTCACCTCACCTTGACCAAGGTCCTTTTCTCTGGTGAATATTGAAACAAAGTATTCATTTAGGACCTCCCCAGCCTCCCAGCCACCATGCGCATGTTGCCTCCTTTATTCTTAAGCATTCTCTACCTTCACTCTCATCATCCTTCTGTTCTTCACACATGCATAGAATTCTTTGGAGCTCTCCTTAATCCTATTTTCTAAAGACTTCTCATGTCCCCTTCAAGCTCTCCCAAGTCCTTTCTTAAGTTGGTTCATGGCTCCCATATAATTCTCATGAGCTTTGTTTTTTGCTTCCCAAATATAATGATGCTTCCTTCTTCCTCTTAAGTAGGTCCCTCGCATGTTTTGTCATCTTCAGTTCCTTTTTCCTACCATATTTTCTCTGTCTCAGTGGGACAAACCAATCCAGAACCCTGCAGAAGTGGATCCTAAACATCCTTCACATTTCTTCTGTGCTTTTTCCTGAAAACATCTGCTCCCAATTTATTCTTCCTAGTTCTTGCCTCATCCCTTCATAATTAACCCTTCCCCAATTAAATACTCCACTATTTTGCTTGTTTTTATCCTTGTCCATAGCTATGCTAAAGCTTAGGGAGTTGTGGTGACTATCATCAAAATTCTCCCCCACTGAGTGGTCTGTCACTTGACCAGTTTCATTACCCAGCGCAAGATCCAGTATGGCCTCTTCTAGTTAGCTAGTCCACATACTGTATCAGGAATAGTTCTTGGGCAAACCTGACCAATGTTGCCCCCACCATCCCTCTTGTAGTAAGGAAGTGTCATTCAAAATTTTGGAAGCTCAAGTCTTCCAAAACAACAACCCTGTTATTTTTGCGTCATTCCAAAATCTGCTGAATTATCTGTTTCTCAGTGTCCCGAGGGCTACTTGGGGGCCTATATACTGCTCCCTCAGTGGGCCCTTTCACACCACAGTGTAAAATGAAGATTCTTGGGAAATTTTCCCGGGAACTCTCCCGTGAACCTGCGGTGTGAAAAGGTCAGCCTGGGAATTTTAAACGGGTCCACAATTCTACCTGTTAGGTAGGGCTGCGGCCCCAGGAAAGTTTCCTAGACTGCCCTCTCCCTGCGGTGTGAAAAGTCAAGTGGCCAAGCAGGGGAAACCCCGTGATGTCAGCACTTGTGTGCTGCATCATGAAGGCAATTAAAATTAAAAGATACATAGCTTCTGACAACAGTGGGCTGATTTGGCATGTTGCGATGACAGCACAATGCAGGATGAATGGCCATCCTCGTTAACCATAATCCTTCACGCAGCTGGATTTCCCAGAGCAGTTCCAGCTGCGTGAGGGATTATGGGAAACAAAGTCAGCCATTCATCCCGCATTGTGCTGCGCGTTGCAATGCGCCAAAGTGTGTGGGGGGGGGGCAGATGATGGGACGTGGTGGTGCGAGGGAGGGAGCGGGAGGGTGAGCGACTGACATACGGGGATTGAACTTACTCCTGTGAGTGCATAGCATGTCATCAGTTGGGGACAGGACTTCCATAAATTGCTGGGGAGGGCATATTCCCAGGAATTTGGACTGCAGTGTGAAAGGCCTGGAGGTCCTGAATTCCTGGGAATTTCACTGACACAAAGCAGGGTCACTGCTCACCTGTGGTGTGAAACAGCTAGTGATTGCTCCCTTTTTTTCCCTTCCACACTGACTCCTTCCTGCAGCTGTGATACTATCCCTGTTCAGTAATGCTATCTCCTTCCCCCATTTTACCTCCCATCTTTTAAAACATCTAAACCTGTATGTGCATCATCCAATCCTGTCATTGCATCAGCCAAGTCTCTGTAATGGTCACAATGTCATAATTTCATGTGCAGATCCATGCTTCAAGCTCATCTCATTTACTCCTTTAATTGAAATAGACACATTTCAAACTGATTACATTTATGCTTCCTCCCCTGCTGACCTTCCTCACAAACCTTCAACTTCACATCATCCTTTCTATCTTTTGCTCTATACTCTGCCCTCATGTTCTGGTTCCCATCTTCCTGCCAAACTAGTTTATACCCTCTCCAACAGGTCTTGCAAATCTGCCTGTCAGGATATTAGTCCATCTCCGGTTCAGGTGTAGCCAATCCTTTTTGTACAGGTCATACCTTCCCCAGAAGAGATCAAAATGATCCACAAATCTGAACCAATGCTCCCTGCAGCAAATCTTCAGCCACACATTCATCTGTCACAACTTCTTATTCCTACCCTGAATGGCTGGCAGCAATCCTGAGATTACCACCCTTCAAGATCTGCTTTTCAATTTTCTGCCCAATATCTTATGTTCACTCTTCAGGACCTCATCCCTACTTCTATCTATCTCATTGGTACCAACGTGGACCTGCTCATTCTCCCACTTCAGAATGCTGTGGAGTCGATCTGAGCTGTCCCTGACCCTGGAACCTGGAGGCAACATATCATTCAAGAGTCTTAATCTTGTTCATAGAACCTCCTATCTATTCACCTCCTCAAATCCCCTATCACTATCACTTCTCTTCTCTCCCCTTGCCTTCATAGTCAAAGGGCCAGACTGTGTTAGAGATCTGCACGCTACCACTTATCACTGGTAGATCAGCCCTCCCGAACAGCATCCAAAACAGTATACATTTTGTTGAGGCAAACGGCAACAGAGTGCTCTACACTGACTGCTTATTCCCCTTCCCTCCCCTAACAGTCACCCAGTTACTTGCCTCTTGTCTTTTGGCTGTGACATTCTCCTTTTAGCTTCTGTCTATCACCCTTTCTACCTCCTAAACAATCCCAAGTTCATCCAACTCCAGTTTCCTAACAGTCTGTAAGGATCTAGTCAAGTCACCTTTATCATTCATTGCATGCTCGCAAGGAAAGATGAGATAGTGTTTCTCTAGGATTATGGAGCATATTTACATAAACATGTTAGAATAGAAGTTAAACATATTGAAATATTAAAATATTAAGACATATACAGTAAAAGTCCATGGTACACTATCCACATATATTCTGGGAATTCAGGAGCTTGATGGCTTGGGGGGAAAAAATATCTGTCGCCCAAACTGAACCTAAGAACCTGAGTACTACTGTATCTCCTAACAGATGGCAAAAGGGAAAACAGTTTACATGAAGGCTGTGTGGAGACCTTCACAATGTTTATTACCTTTCACCTGCATCGAGTGTTGTAGATGTTCTTCATGGATGGAGGAGAGCCACCAGTGATCTTTTCCACTGGCTTCACTATCCTCTGCAGGCCCTGTAGACCACAGACCATAGATCAGAAATTGTGTTCATATCCTGTATATCTGGATTACTGAGGTTCCAGGGGATTCTTTATGCTGGCATACAGCAGTGGCCATATTCTGTTACTTTGCATCCTTGCTGTATATAGTTAATAAACTAGGTTTGAAGTTAATCCACTTGTCTTTATTTTAAACATGCAACATGGAGTCAAAAGTGGGATGTCCCTGACTTTTCAAGGTTAATGTTTTTCGTCTGGGATTTGACTTATTTTTGAGCAAGGACAACGAAGTCAGCCATGACAGCACAGCTAAACAGTGAATATGGCAGATGGATTCCTGAGGCCTGACCCGCTTGTCTTTGATGGTAACCTCACTGAAAACTGGTGGATCTTTGAACAAAAATATGATATTTTTGTTGCGGCGGCACACTCTGATAAGTCAGCCCATACTTGAGTATACATTCTCCTCAATATAGCAGGACCAGAGGCCTTTGAATGTGAATGGTCTTTTGTGTTTGTGGGAAAAGTGAGAGATATCGGCGAGAGGACCAATCCTCGTTCTGCGGAATCCAAAGAGGATCCTGAATGCTTCAAGAGAAAATTTAGAGAGATGTGTCACCCTCAAACCAACATTACTATGGAAAGTCACAAGTTCAACACACAAATTCAGAAAGCTGGAGAAGCGATTATAAGAGTGATTTAAGAATCAAAGTTAAAAGCTGCAGTTTTGGAGTTCTCTGTGAGGAGCTTATTAGAGATAGGCTAGTCTGTGGTGTGAATAATGACAAAATGAGAAAGGTGCTACTGCATGGTAGTGATTTGATATTAGCTAAGGCTATCATCATCTGTCAAATTCAGGAGATGACCAAAGAGCACAACAAAACACTGGCTTCTCCACAGCCCTCAGTCACAAATGTTGATGCATTCCAGGCTAGGTTAATGAGAAAACAAAAGTATGAGATAAAAATGAAGAACCAGTCAGAAAAAAATTGTGATGCAGTTTATTGCTAACTGCAATAACTTTGGAGATGATCATGCAGTTAAAAGAGAAAAATGTCCAGCTTTTGGTCAACATTGCCAATCCTGTAACAAATGGAATCATTTTAAAAGATGCTGTGTCCAAACAAAGAACTACAATAGGTGGAGACATAGGACAACTGTTCACCAGATAGAACTAGACCAAGCTGATAGCGATACAGATGAGACATGCTATGTCGATGGTATAACTCTGCAAATATATAACCATATAACAATTACAGCATGGAAACAGGCAACTTTGGCCCTTCTAGTCTGCACTGATCCAAGTACCCTCCTCTAATCTCACTTACCAGCACTCTGCCCATATCACTCCATCTCTTTCCTAAATTACAAAATTGACCCTGCCTCCACCACCTTTCCCGGAAGCCCATTCCACACAGTAACCACTCTCTGAGTAAAGAAGTTCCCCCTCATGTTACTCCTAAACCTTTGCCCATCAACTCTCAACCCATGACCTCTTGTATCCATCTCTCCTAGTCTCAATGGGAAAAGCCTTTCCACATCAACTCTATCTATCCCTCTCATTATCTTAAACACCTCTATCAA
Organism: Narcine bancroftii; assembly: GCF_036971445.1. Taxonomy (NCBI): domain Eukaryota; kingdom Metazoa; phylum Chordata; class Chondrichthyes; order Torpediniformes; family Narcinidae; genus Narcine; species Narcine bancroftii. Next base: position 309,499,877 of record NC_091470.1, on the reverse strand, counting down.
ATCCCCTTTCAGCCTTCTATGTTCCAAGGAATAAAAACCTAATTTCTTCCATCTCTCCTTGTATTCCAGATGCTGAAACCTAGTCAACATTTTTGTAAATCTTCTCTGCACTCTCTCTATCTTGTTAATATCCTTCCTATAAATCGGCTGCACACAGTACTCTAAATTTGGCCTCACCAATGCCTTGTACAGTTTCATCATTACTTCCCAACTCCTATATTCTATGCACTGATTTATATAGGCAAGCATACTAAAGGCCTTCTTCACCACCCTATCCACATGCGCTCCTACCTTCAGGGAACAATGCACCGTTATTCCTAGATCTTTCTGCTCCACTGCATTCTTCAATGCCCTCCCATTTACCACATATGTCTTGCTTTGATTATTCTTTCCAAAATGAAGCGCCTCACACTTATCAGCATTAAACTCCATCTGCCATCTTTCTGCCCACTCCTCTAAGCAGTTTAAAACTCTCTGCAATCTTTGAAAACCCTCTTCATCATCCTCAATTCCCCCTATTTTAGTATAATCTGCATATTTATTAATCCAATTTACCACACCATCCTCCAGATCATTGATATATATTACAAACAGCAATGGTCCCAATACCGAACCCTGAGGTACACCACTTGTCACTGGCCTCCATCCTGACAAACAATTATCTACTACTACTCTCTGGCACCTTCCTTCCAGCCACTGTTGAATCCATTTGACTATCTCCAAATTAATACCCAAGGACTTAGCCTTCCTAACTAACCTCCCATGCAGAACCTTATCGAGGGCTTTACTGAAGTCCATATAGACAACATCCACTGCTCTACCCTCATCAACATTCCTAGTCACCTCTTCAAAAAATGCAGTAAGATTGGTCAAACACGACCTTCCACGCACAAATCCGTGTTGAGTGTCCCTGATCAGACCCTGTCCCTCCATATACTTATACATACTATCTCTAAGAACACTTTCCATCAATTTACCTACCACAGACATCAAACTTACAGGCCGATAATTGCTAGGCTTGCTCCTCGAACCCATTTTAAGCAAAGGAACTACATGCGCACATGCCAATCATCCGGCACTATACCTCTCTCTAATGACATTTGAAAAATCACTGCCAGAGTCTCCACTATTTCTTCACTACTTCTTAAGGTCCTGGAGAACATCCTGTCAGGACCTGGAGACTTATCCACCTTTATATGTTTCAAAAGCTCCAGGACTACCTCTTTCTTAATCACTATAGTCTCCATATATACCCCCTTTGCTTCCTTTACCCTGCACAGTTCAATATTCCTTCTCCTCAGTAAGGAGACCTCCCACATCTCTTGGCTCCACACAAATTTGTCCTTTCTGGTTCTCGATTGGACCAATTTTATCTCTCACTTTCCTTTTGCTATTTACATATTTGTAGAAACCCTTTGGATTTATTTTCACCCTGCTTGCTATAGCCACCTCATACCTTCTTTTAGCTTTTCTAATTTCTTTCTTAAGATTCTTTTTACATTCAATATAGTACCCAAACATCTCCTTTTTGCCCTGTTTCTTATATTTATTGTAGTACTCCCTCTTTTTTCGAACCATTTTCCAATATCCCTTGAGAACCATGGCTCTCTCAAACTTTTGACCTTACTTTTCAACCTAACAGGTATATAAAGATTTTGTACTCTTAAAGTCTCTCCTTTAACAGACCTCTATTTCTCTATTACATCCTTCCCAGAGAACAAATTGTCCCCATCCACCCCTTGTAAATCCTTTTGCATCTTCTCAAACCTAGCTTTTCTCCGCTCAAAAACCTCAACTCTGGGCCCAGACCTATCCTTTTCCATAATTACCTTGATTACCAATCAATATTCAGAAAATTAAAATCCCCCCCCCAATCACTACCCTGTGCTTATTACAAATATCTGCTATCTCCCTACTAATTTGTTCCTCTAATTCGCGTTCCCCATTCAGTGGTCTATAATACACCCCTATAATTATAGCTTCCTCTTTCCCATTCCTCAATTCCACCCAAATAGCCTCCCTGGACGAGCCTTCTATTCTATCGCACCTAAGCTCCGCTGTAATATATTCTCTTACAAGTAGTGCAACCCCAACCCCTCTTGCTCCCCCGGTTCTATCACACCTAAAGCAACTAAATCCAGGAATATTTAGTTGCCAGTCACATCCCTCCTGTAACCATGTTTCACTAATCGCTACCACGTCATACTTCCAAGTGTCAATCCATACCTTCAGCTCATCCACTTTCCTTACAATGCTCCTAGCATTAAAATATATGCATTTTAGAGATTTCCCACTTTTTACTTCCTGTAGGCCCCTATCTTTACCAACAGCTCTCTTATGATCTTTTGCAATCGACCTCTGTCCATCTTCGTATAGGGCATCCCCCTTTTCTATCACCTGCCTCCCCCCCCCCAACACTGTCTACAAGCTTTCTCTGATTGCACTCTGACCTTCTCCTTGCAGTTCTCTTTCATTTGGTTCCCTCCCCCCTGGCATTCTAGTTTAAAGTTTCCTGAGTAACCCTAGCAAACGTTCCCGCCAGAATCCTGGTCCCCCTGGGGTTCAAATGCAACCTGTCCTTTTTGTACAGGTCACACCTACCCCTGTTGATTTAACTGATGCACAGATAAAACAAAATGATGAAGCTTTTGTCTCTATGCAAGTTGATGGAAATTCAGTTAAAATGAAAGTAGACATAGGCACCAAGTGTAATATCTTGTCAAAAAAGGCATTTGAGTGAGTAAAGAGTGAAGAACAAATAAGAGCAAGCATTAAATCCACAAGTCTTAATGCTTATGGGGATAGCAAAATCCATATGGCTGGTATGGTTAAGTTGCAGTGCTATCTAAAGGGATGCCTTTACACATTGCCGTTTTTTGTTGTTCATGAGGATGTTCTGCCATTGCATTCAAATGACTGTGGTCTCATTCAGCAAAGATGTTCAGTTAAGTCCCACTGAAGATAATCTGTCACATCAAATTCAAGCTGAATACAGTAACCTTTTTTCTGGTGAACTTGGAAAGTGACCCATAACCTACTCTATAAGACTTGACCCAGAAGTGAGACCAGTTGTTTGCCCTGCACATCGCATTCCTGTGGCTATGAAGGACAGAGTCAAAGCAGAGCTAGACAGGATGCAGGAATTGGGTGTCATCATCTGGTTTCTGAGCCAACTGATTGGGTATCTTCTATAATTTCTGTCAACAAAAAGGACAAACAAGAAACCAGAATATGCTTCAATCCAAGAGACCTGAATGCTGCTCTGAAAAGGCCACATCACCCTATGTGAACTGTGGAAGAAGTGGCTGCATAAATGTTGAATGGAACTGGGTTTTCAGTCTTAGATGCAAGGAACTCCTTTTTGCAGATTTCACTTGACCACAAATCGTCATTGCTTAACTACCTTCAGCACTTGTTTTGATCGCTACAGATTTCTAATGATAAAACTCCGAACTTAACCTGACTACACTACATGTGTGTGTCTTCTTTCGAGTTGCACGTGGATACATTAGTCTTTCGGTAATCTGATAATATTTCTGGAGTTATAAGAGGTGGGAATATTCATAAGGTCTCTCTATTTGCAGATGACCTTTTGTATATATCTGACCCTGACCGTTTGCTTCCACCCATTTGATCACTCCTTCATCAATTTGGTCAATTTTCAGAATATAAATTAAATCTCAATAAAAGTGAGAAGTTTGTTTTGAATTCTTTTAGCTTTCCAGACTTTGCTCTTCCTTTTAAAATTGCTAAAAAATAAATTTAATTATTTAGGTGTTTCTGTTACTAAGAACAATAATGAGTTCAATGAGAACTCTCTTACCCTAATGAATCATTTTAAGAAGTCCTTAGCTCAATAGTTTCCTCTTAATGTCCTTAATTGGACACATTAATATTATTGAGATGAATATCCTACCCAAGTTCTTTTTTTCAAGCTGTACCTGCTTTTGTCTCCAAAACATTTTTTAATTTGCTTGATTCAATTATCTTATTTTGTTTGGAAAAATAAGTGCCCCTTCTTAATAAAAATTTCTTTCAAAACCTTAAAAAGATTTTAGATTTTATTATTGGGAAGCTAATATTAGATGTATTACTTTTTGAATTAATCATAAGGATAGACCGGATGCTGCAAGTTGGATTAGATCTACTAAGTATTCTCTCATCTAGTTAGTTGGAGCATCATTTCCTGTATCTGCCTCTAAATTACAGATAATTTTGTTGTTGAACCTGAGTTGAGAATTTGGTTTGAATTTAGAAAACACTGGCTACAATCGATTCTGACTAGTCTGTCCCCTTTTAGCTGTTTTTTTTTACCTTCAGTACATTTTGGTTTTCGCGAATGGCTGAATTAGGTAATCAATCTTTTCAGGATCTATTTATTGATTAAAATTTGGCTTCTTTTGAACAATTGCCTTCTAAGTTTCAATTATTTAAACATAATTTTTTAGATATTTACAGATTAGGACCATCTTGAACTCTTTAGTATTGAAACTCCTTCAAGGTTTGGAATTAATTATGAGAGGGAAGATTTATAATTTTAAACCAAATCATAACAAAATGATATCAGTTCTTTATGACTTATTATTGTTGTCTAGAGGTAATCTCTTGGACAAGACTTAGAAATTATGGGAGCAAGATTTTCAAACAATTATTTTTGAATGCTACATAGGATTCTATTTTGAAATTGGTAAATTAATCTTCTCTATGTTCGCAACACTCATTATTACAATTTAAAGTAGTACATTGAGCTTACTGCTCCAAAGTTCAATTGGCTGAATTCTATTCTAATATTTCTTCAAAATGTGACAGATGTAAGACTGAAGGTCATGTTCTTTTTTCAGTTATTGGGAAATTAATTCTTGGACTTTGTCTTTACTTCTTGATATTAATTAGACTTCTAATCCTTTTCTTTCCCTCTTTGTAACAAGTAAGCCTACTGACTTGAAGTTGTCTAGAACACAATCCCATGTAGTTTCCTTTGTTTTTCATTGCTAGAAGAGCTATATTGATGAGATGGAAAGGTGCTATCCCTCCTATGCATGCCCAGTGGGTGTCTGATGTGATGGCATGACTGACTTTGGAAAACAATAGTTCTATTATTGAAATTAATTTTAACTTTGCAAGTTTTTGGGGTCTTTTTCTTAATTATTTTCATAATATACAAGGCTACTTTGATCCTGTTTAGCAATTTGGCTGTTTCTTTTTTTACAGTAGTGGAGCATGTATGTTCAACAAACAATTTCATAAGGGTAAGGTTCGATTAATAGTATTTTTTTCTGCCTTTTGGTTATGTATGATAGGTACCAATATAGTTACTTTGTTGGATATTTACTTTTATTATAACCTATGTATAACTCAATAAAAATATTAATATAGAGAAATTGCAACACTTTTTATACACAGTCACCTCATTTCAGGTCACCATAATGTTTGGAACATTTGGTTTCATAGGTGTATGTGAGTACTTAGGAATGTTTAATTTCTTCATTGGTACAGGTATAAAAGAGGTAGGCTTGCTTCGAAGCTTTTGATAATCTTTGGAGTCAGTTGTTGCCATTTTTCAACACGAGGACAAGGGTTGTGCTAATGAAAGTCAAAGAAGCCATCATGAGGCAGAAAAACAAGAATAAAACAGTAAGAGACATCACCCAAATCTTAGGATTACCAAAATCAACATTTTGGAACATCATTAAGAAGAAAGAGCTCAATAATTGCAAAGGGACTGGTATTCCAAGGAGAACATTTACTGCTGATAACAGAAGAATTCTCTTCATAAAATGAAAAATCCCCAAACATATGTCTGACAGATCGGAAACATTCTTCAGGAGCCAGGAATAGATATGTCAATGACTACTGTCTGTTGAAGACTTCATGAACAGAAATACAAAAGTTACACTGCAAGATGTAAACTATGGCAAAAGTGGTGTGCTTTGGATCTTGGGCAGTTCTTTTACAACTCTACACTTTGCTCTTGTCATCACTCTGCTACAGGTCAATCCTGGTATCATCTGTCCACAAGACCTTTTTCCAGAATTCTGCAGGCTCTTTTAAATACTTCTTAACCATCCTTTCTGTGGTTAACTAATCACTATTTCTTTTCATGAAGAAGTGTCTAATGTGGACAGTAGTCATTGACATAACCACACCTATCTCCTGAAGAATGTTTCTGATCTATTGGACAAGGATTTTTATTCATTACGGTGAGAATTCTGTCATCAGCAGTGGATGTCTTCCTTGGAATGTCAGTCCTCTTGTGAATACTGAGCTCACCAGGGCGCTCTTTTTTTAATTCATGTTCCAAACTATTACATTTGGTAATCCTAAGGTTTGGCTGATGTCTCTTACTGTTTTATTATTGTTTTTCAGCCTTCTAATGTGAATTGTTTGATTACAAATTTAAAACTGTGGAACACAAAGTCAAATAAAGAAGAAAAAAATGTTTTTGTTCCAAGCATTATGGAGAGCACTGTTTGTACCTCTGCTGCCACTTTAGGATCCAAGGACTTGTACTCCACACTCCCTAGAGCCCTACCATTTATTATAAATGGCCTAATTGTATTTGACCTTCCAAAATGTGTCACTTGGCACTTGTCAGAACCTGCCAACATGCCACTGAATTTTTTAATTGATCAATATCATCCTATAGCCCTAGAAAATCCCCTTTGCTCTCTATAATATCACAATTTTTGGTGCCATTTGAAATCTTACCAATCCTTTGTTCACATCCAAATCATTAATAAATCTTGCAAAGAAGAGTTCCAGCACCAATCTTTGCGGTAAACTAATGTTCATAGACCACCAATCAGAAAATCAACCCTGCACCACTATCCTTTCCCTCCTTCGTGCTAAGCTAATTTAGGATGTAATATGGCACCTTGCTTTAGATCCCATGGGTTTTAACCTTTTTGAGTTTGTGGTACCTTGTTAAATGCCTTACTCGAGTTCACTTCATGAATATCAATTGCATTGCTCTCATCAATATACTTGGTTATTTCTTCAAAAATCTCAATTAAATTAGTGAAACAAGGTTTTCCACAAACAAAGCAATGCTAACTCTAATCAATCACATTTCCAAATGTAGAAACATCCAGTCCCTTAGATATTTGTTTCAATAATTTCCCTTGCACCTGATGTAAGGCTCATTGGCCTGCAGTCACTTGCCTTATTCCTGTGGGTATTTATGAACAATGCCCTTTTTCCCATCTACATTTGATTATACCTCACCCCACTAGTACATCTACTCAGCATCCCATTTTCACCCAGATTGATTTAAACCCCCAATAGCATGTACAAACCTTCCCAAAAGAATGTTGGAAGTCCTCCAGTTGAAGAGTAACTTGTCAACCCCAGAAATTATGTCAATGATTTGGAAATCTAAAGCTTTTATTTTTGAATGTTTTATTTAAAATTTTGAGCCACATTACATTCAAATATAATAATTCATATACAAAAAAACAATGTGGTATATACCAAATCCCTCCTCCCCCTCAACCCCCCCGCCGCTTCCTCCTATCCACATCAATACCCCTCCCTCCAATTTCTCCCTCTCCCTACTATCCTTAACCCCAAAGATGAAAGAAAGAAAGAAAGAAAGGAGATGCACCCATCAATAACACCACCACAATGTGCCGAAGAAAGTTCAAAACTTTAAACCTATATAATCCAAATAAGGGCTCCACATTTTCCGATTAAATAAAGATAATTATCAGGTAAATTATATGTTATCTTTTCCAATGGAATACATGATCTCAATACCATCATTGCAAACTTAAATCAATCTAATTTTTGCATGTAATCACTATACATTTTCTCTCTACAGCCAAGGCTAATCTCAAAAATGCAAGTTGATACCTACTTAATCTCAGTTTCAAACCTAACATTTTAACATTACCTAATAAAAATAATGTTGGTTCCAACAACAATTTAATCCTAAAAATTTTCTCTCAAACCTCCTTAAGTTGCATCCAAAAAGGTTTAATAGTATCACATGACCAGGTAGAATGTAAAAAAAGAACCTACTCCTTTATGACACCTAAAACATAAATGTGAAGAAATTAAATTATATCTCTTTAATTTTTCAGGAGTTAAGTACAATTGATGTATAAAATTATAATGAACTAATCTGTATCTCACCTTGACAATCTTAGTCATACTATGTTTACATACATTTCTCCAAGCTTCCTGATCATGATGCTATTCCCAAAACTTTTCCCACTTTTATCTCGATTTATGCAAATCTATCTTTGGCATTTTATTCTGGAATAACAAATACATTTCTGATACAATTTTTTTCTTCCTACCTTTCATAAGTAGAATATCAAATTTTGACTGCCTTGGTAACTTTAAAGCATATCCAAAATTATCCTATAATAAAGCTATAACTTGATAATAACAAAAAAGGGTACTTTGTGTATTTCATATTTTTCTTTCATTCTTTGAAAGGAAATAAAATGACCAGCTTTATAGCAATCTTATGCAGTTTTAATTCCTTTCTGATCCCATATTTTCAAAAGTTGATTGTTAAGAGCAAAAGGAAAACGTTTATTCTGATACAAGGTCTTATCTGAAATTTACCCCTGTATACCTATTTCCTCATTTATCATACTCCATCATTCAATTAAATGCCTCAAAATAGGTGAATTATAAATAAATAGTAATTTAGAATCCATCTTCTCACCAATTTTAGTTAACTTAATATTAGCCCATACTAATGAATTTTCCAAATCAAACATTCTATTAATAAATTTAATTTGTGCCAAACCTAATTTTATTATAACTTTTAAAATTTGATAATGGCATACCTCCAAAATCATACCTCCAAGTTAATTTTTGTAAAGATACCCTCGCCATTTTATCTTTCCACAAAAGCTTCCTAACAATAGAATTTAAATCTTTGAAAAGTTTTTGTGGAACTTTACAAAAAATAAATTAAAAAAGGTGTTGTAGTCTAGGAAAAATATTCATCTTGATAAAATTAACTTGACCTATAATGTTACAGGTAAATATTTCCATCTATTTAAGTCATTTTTAATTTTATAAAATAAAGATAAATAATTCAAATCATATAAATGATCTAAATTCTTATCCAATTTAATACCTAAATATTTAATTTAGTCTGTCCATTTAAATTGGGCTATCTTCTTACAATCAGTATAATCTGCATCAGTCAATGACAAAATCTCACTTTTCTCCCAATTAATTTTATAACCTGGTATTGCACCATATTGTTTCAATCATTCATATAGCGATTTTAAAGAATTTTGGGGTTCTGTTAAATAAATCAAAACATCATCAGCAAATAAATTGATCTTATACACCTCAGATTTCACTTTAATATCTTTGATATTGTTATCTTATCTTATCAGTTGTGCCAAAGGTTCAATAGCTAATGCGAACAGTGCCAGAGACAAAGGGCAACCTTGTCTAGTAGACCTTTCTAATAAAAAAGACGATGACATTTGGCCATTTGTCACCACTCTGCAGAAGGGTTTCTATATAAAGATTCAATCCAACTAATAAACATTGGTCCAAACCTAATTTTATCAGTACTATAAAAAAATTCCACTCCACCCTATCGAATACATTTTTGGCATCCAATGATAAGATTATAAGGTCTAATGACAAGGTCAGTTGAATTCATCCTGAGAAATATGAATCAAACTGATTAATTTTGCAATGTTATCTGCAGAATAACAATTTTTAATAAATCCAGCTTGATCTAAATTAATTAAACTTGGTACATAATTTCATAATTTATTTTCTAGAGCCTTAGTTATGATTTTAGTAAGTTATTGTCAAATTTATTTGACATAAATATTCATATTTATGTGCCAGATGTTGATGAGAAATTTATTCAAGATTCCTTTTTTAATTTGGCACAGACATATGAAAAGGTTATGATTGGAGGGGATTTTAATTGTTGTCTGGACCCATTATTAGATAAATCTCCAAAAATAGTGACTAGATCCAAAATGGCAAAGCAAATTTTAGTATTATTGAAGGAAATGTATTTAGTTGATATTTGGAAAAGGTTGAATCTGAATGAAAAATATTTTTTGTTTTATTCATCCCGATATTATTCTTATTCTAGAATAGATTTTTAAAAATTATCGGCTCATTTGCAAGGGTATGTAGTATCCACTGAATATAAAAGTATAATATTGTCAGATCATTCTCTTTTATTATTAACATGTACAGCTTCAGAAAAATAGTAACTAAATATAGATGGAGATTTAATTCTTTATTATTAAGAAATGTAGAGTTTTGTAATTTTATAAGAGATAAAATACAACAATATTTACAAACAAATACAGATTCAATTAATAGTAAATTTGTTTTGTGGAATGTTTTAAAAGCATATTTAAGAGGACAAATTATTAGCTTTTTGACTAAAGTTAAGAAACATTATTCTAGCTAGGTGGATAATTGGAAAAAGGAGAGAAAATTTAGAAAAGAATTTACAGCAGAATTCAACAGAGGCTAAAAAGATACAAGAGTTAAATTTTTAAAAATTGCAATATAATTAATTACAGACATTAAATGGAGAAATTATTACAGACAAAAATATTATGAAGTAGTGGAGAGAGCCGATAAAGTATTGGCATGGCAATTAAAAACAGAGCAAATGTCTAGAACAAGTAACGCCATTAGGAAAGATTCAAAATTACATTTAAACCCCAAGATATAAATGATGCTTTTAAGGATTTTTATATGAAATTATTTGCATCTGAATCTGAAAAAGATGAGGTGAAAATTGATAAATTTTTATCTGACCTTCAGTTACCTTTATTGAGTATTCAAGAACATAATTATTTAGATGCTCACTTTACTTATAGAGAAGTTATAGAAGCACTTAAATCAATGACTAACGAGAAATCCCCAGTGAAGTTGGATTTGCATCTGAATTTTATTAAAAATTTAAGTCTTATTCATGCCTCTATTAATGGATATATTGAAACAACCAATGGAGGTTCATTCTTACCGTATTCTTTTTCTCAGGCAATTATAACTGTTATTCTCAAGAAAGATAGGGATTCTTTAAATACTGGATCGTATAGACCTATCTCTTTATTAAATGTTGGAAATCTAAAGCTTCCCTCCAATAGCAATCTGTTTAACCAGATATTCGTCTGACCTCTCCTTCTATTCTTATTATGATGGATTATGTTATATTTTATATGTGTGTTTTAAAGGAGATCATTTGTGGGAGTTTTTTTAGTGTAGGTCACAAACAAATCCAAACACTTCACACACAGATCTCATTTAAAATGCCAGAGCTCTGCTCAACCCAGACAGTCAGGATCCCAATGTCTTTGTAAAGATGATGGAAACTGCTTTGCTGAAGGACTTCACAAGTAGGTGTTAATTGGACATGCTGTGGAGTAATGGAATATTGTTTTGGAAAGCAACAAATAAGTGGACTCAGAAGATTGGGTCCCATGCCGCAGTCTGTCTGAATGCAATTTGCTGTTCTAAGAGGGTCATGTAGTTTTCTCTGATAGAGAGAGAGAGAGAGAGAGAAAGAGAGAATTCAGTTCAACATTTCAGCAGCAGCATCTGGGACTGGAACAGGACAAGCTGGCAAACTTGTGGAAAAAAAAACATTTTGAAGACTGGTTGTGAGTTCTTAGTTCAGCCTATTCAAAGCCCTTGTGGTCCATACAAGAGGAGATGGCCGGCTGTATAATGTTTTGCCTGAGACAAGGGAAACAGAAAAGGAATTCTGTGATGACCTGGAGGAAAGAGGTTATCATCAGGAAAACCCTGATGGGTCAAGTTTCTTTGACAAGACACTGAAGCAGCTGATCTGAAGGAATCAGTTTGTGTCCAACGAGCAACAAATCTTTCTCTGACAAATGACAAGAACCTTCCTGAGCGGTAACCATTTACCTTTCAAGCACCAAAGCCTGGTGAACTTTATAAATGTTAAATTCTGTGCACAGTACAAGAATTGCCTGCAACCAGAACTTGGAGGAGTGAGAAGTGAGATTGGACTATGAATCAAATAATTTTTCTGAACTTACACATTATATACACGTGTGCTTAGAATTAGAAAAGGGTTATGTTAGGTTAAGTAAAGTAGTAATGTTAAAGTTTGACTGTGTTTTCATGTTTAAAGATAATTAAAAGCAACTTTTGTTGAAGTGACTATTTGTCTTGGTGAATTTCTATTGCTGCTGGGTTTTGGGGTCCTCTGGGCTCATAATACTAGATGTCATAAGTTGCAAAGAGTGCAGGAAAGATTCAAGTAGGCTTGAATTATAATGAAAGGATGGATAGGTTGAGTATTTTCTTCATGGAGCATAGGAGGCTGAGGGGGAACCTTATAGAGACTTTATGACATATCTCTTGTTGTCTTTTCCCAGGGTGGAGAAGTCTAAAACATGGTGGTATTAATTTAAAGTTAGAGGGGATTCATTTAAAAGTGATCTGAGTGGCAGCATTATCACACAGTGGGTGATGGATATCTGGACAAACTATCAGAGAACATGATGGAGGTGGGGACAATTGAAACATTTCAGAGATATTCAGACAGGTACATGGATCACAGGGGTTTAGAGGGGTTTGCACTAAATGCAAGTAAATGAATAGACAACTTGGTCATCATGGACAAATTTGGCTGAAGAACTTGTTTCAGTATTGTGAAACTCTGACTCTATGCTGTGTGTCATAATGGTGTAGAAGGCCAAAGACAGGTAAGTCAGTTGAGGAAGAAAATAAATATAACTCTTGCTTGTGGTTTTGTATTTTAACTTTTTATGTCTCATTATTCTTAGATCACTTCATCTGCAGTTTATCATCACTACAATACTGGCTTCTCCTATCAGGCATTATTTTTATCCTATTTTTCTTGTCCCCACACTCTCTGAAATTCAAAACATACTAGATTTCTCATTTTTTTCCAGTTCTGATAAAGGATCTTTAATATGAAACATTAACTCGATTTTTTTCCACTGATGCTGGTGACCCGTTGAATGTTTCCAACATTTTCCATCTTAACTTCTGAAGTTCAGAATTATCATATCTTTTGTGATTTTTGTTTTCTGTTGATTCACTGTTTGTTGAATCAAACCTGCAAGCTGTAAAGTAGATACTACCTGCAACTGCTATTTACAAAAAGTAAAAGTGAAAAAGTATTGAGTGGCTGGAATACATTTTAACTTTGATTTATTGGCTAAAATAATTTCTTGGTGTTACTTATAGATATAAAATTTCTCATCTTGTTCCACTCTATCCACATACCACCTTCCTCCTTTTCCACTTGAATCCCTTGTCTTTTACAATATTACCTTCAAATGGAAATCATTTGTAATTAACAGTAATTTGAACTAACACAGATATAGTTCCTATAATTTTTGCAGATCTCCTACAGCTTGGCTTTACTTCTGCCCTATTCACAAAGCATAAAGTCATGGGAGAAAATATATAATCTTCATTGCTGCATTGTGCTAACTAATTATAGCAGAGAAAATAATAGGTGGCTTGCAACTCCATTCCCAAAACTAAGTGTAATTGTGGACCCGCGTTTCTAATCATTTCACCCAGCTGCAGAATATGTAAGGCTGATCTTCTCTTCAGGGATTCTATTCAAATGCCCAGTTAGCATGGTGATCGGTGCAATGCTATTAAAGCACCAGTGACATGGGTGTAGATGACACTTCCCAGCTTCCAATATTTCCCAATCTCAAAACATGTCACCTTCCAAGAGAAGTAAGCCTCGATATTCCGAATTGTATTAATCCAAATAAATCAAACTTTGTAATTGCAGCTGTAAATAGCTTTAATTTTCCATTGATAAAAGCAAATAAACATTTTCATAGCTTCTCACTTCATAAACGATGAGTAAAATAAAGCATATTGTAAATTATAATGATATGCAAATTCAAACAAATATAAACAAATTAAATGACAATAAATGATTAATAATGAATAGTAATGATGATGAATAATAATAATGAACTCAAAGAAAAGTTTATCGAGTGCTCACGTCTCTTCCATGTTCATTCCAAGAATGAGAAGAGAACTCCCACTCAGATATTACGCTCAGATATTACAACATATGATGAATAGTAACTATGGTAACTCTACAAAAATAATTAATCCTTAAAGGAAAAGTCATAAAACAATCATAAATCATTTTTGTCTTTCTTGTATAATGAAAGATATTTTTTAGCCCATCTTTTCCAAAATAAATCCACAATAAACTGCACTTGTCTCCATCTGTGTCTTGCAAGGACAATTTATTTCTGAAATTGGCCCAGATGCATTAAAAGTTTAGATTTAAGATGTAAAATATGATTCGGTGAAAGTGCCTCGATGTCATTTGAATCAATAGAAACTTTAGATATTGGATGACCATTTAAAATAGCTTCATTCTCACACAATACTGCCTGCAGATTGTTATCATTCAGCATTTGATTATTCAAAATTGAATTAAGAATTTTCCTGATTGATCTAATCATTCTTTCCCACACACCACCATGATGTTATCCTGTAGGCAGGTTAAATATCCAATTAATTTCCTTTTGAAGTAATGAATCATGAATTCAATGTTGATTCCAATTTTTAATTGCTTTTCATAACTCTAGTTTATCTCCTATAAAATTAGATCCATTATCAGAATGTAACTCCTTCACTTGACCATGTCTGGCAATAAAACGTTGAAGAATATTGATAAAAGAGTCTGTATCAAGTGATGATGCTACTTCATTATAAATTGCTCTCAAGTAAAAATAGCTCCATATCGCTTTTCAACACTTCTTTCTCATTTTACTTGCAAAGGACCAAAATAATAAACTCATCAGATGAAATTCCATCTTGTGGTAAATCCACCATTAGTTGTTGTCCAGGTTTAGCATTTGCTTGTTGACAAATAACACACTTTGATATAATTCTTTTGATCAATGGCGAAGCACCAAGTATCCAATATTTCTAGCACTATTCTTATAATACATTATAATAACCACCATGACTTGTTTTCTCATTTCAGAAATATGAAATTCTTTAGCTAAGATGATTGGATGTTTAATTTCTTCTGGCATCATTGCTTTTTCTAATCTATTTTTTTTATTCAATCATGAATATTTTTCTAAAGCATGTTGTTCTTTGCAATACAAACAGCTTTCCTGAACAGTTTGATCTTTTTTCATAGCTTCATTATCCGTTCTTGTATCTTTGGTTTCTGCTGAGAGGATGTTTTAGACTTCTTTACATCCTTGAAACTTTTGAAGTACCCTTAATGTTTCCAAATGCTGGTATGGTGTAAACATGCACATGCCATTCCAAAAATCGTATAACAACCTCAAAGGTAGCATCCCTTCCGGGAATCATCTTAAGCTCTGCAACTTAAGTTCTCCATAAGTCCTTCAGAAAATTCAGCTCTTGCAAATATTCACAACTTCTCATTGTGTTACAACATCCTCTCAGAAAGAATGCTTGCAAAGCATTTGCATCCTCTGATTTTATTGCTGGCCAAGAAAGAAACTTGTTTATGTGGGCCCTTGCAATCTTATGCTCATTGCCATTATGATAATGCAATTATTCTTGGTCTAGATTCATATATTGGCTACTTTTGACTAACTCCTTCACCTATCCTCCAGTATACTGTTCCAGGTAATATAAACGATCTTTGGCATTTTTAGTATTACTTTCAATGTGATGTTAAAAGAAATTCATGAACATCAGATATTGTAATGGATCACTATTTAAAACTGAATTTCCTTCTTAGGTAAACCATATGAATCTTGTTGCTGCGCTAACATAGCAGAAATTTCATTTTGTTTTGCCAAGATTGATAATATATTGTCTTGTCTACCATCGCTTGCAACTGGTTATCTTGTTGTCAATGGAGCTGGTTGAACTTGAACTGGTGTCATTGGTGTTGGATCTTGATATGTAAGTGATGGATTTGATGGGTTTCCTCGGTATAGCTGTGATGGCATTGGTGGAAATCCTTGACTTTTTGCTGTTTCTTCAGCAACACGTGGTTGAAATGTCAATTGTTAAGTATGATTAACTCATGTAGTTGAACCTGGTTGAAATGCTCTTCTTTCAGGAAGATTCATAAATTGTGTGCTCGGAAAAGATAGAATGTCGCTAGCCCTTTCCACAGGGTTGCTCATTGACAATCGAGCACTAGCAATGCCACCTGTGGTTACAGTACCCATTGATGTGTTGGTAGCTCCTTGGGTACATCCTTGAGTGATGGATCTTGCAGAAGCCTGAGCTAATGCTTTTACTCTAGCCATCTTCATAGCATGTTGTTCCTCAAGCTCTAGTCTTTTCTCTCTTCAATAATCCTTTTCATTCTTCTTGCAGTTAGGAGCTGTAGACAATGAGAATGGACATTTCTGTGCCATAATCCACAACTCCTCATTGAAGATATATGTTAAATCTCTATTTAAAATTATACTAATAATGCCAGAGTGTTCCGAAGTTTGGATTTTTCCAGATTTTGGAAAGCCTGACTTAAGCCCACCTGAATTGTGCTGCCGTATCCACCCCCATCCCCTTCCAGTCGCACTACTATCTCGCCCCCCCCGCCTGACTCGCGCTGCCGCTCTCCCCCCCTCGCCCGCCCGAGTCGTGCTGCCAGTCTTCCCCCTCGCCCACCGAGTCGCGCTGCCGATCTTTTGCCTGCCCGACTCGCACTGCCAGTCTCCCCTCCCCCCCCCTTGCCCACCCGAGTCGTGCTGCTGGTCTCCCCTCTTGCCCGCCCGACTCACGCTGCCATCTCTCTCCCAACTTGTTGGAGTTTGGAGTTTTCCGGATTTTAGGTGTCTGGAAAAAGGATTGTTTATCAGTACAATTTTTTCTAGCAACTGTTCCAATCAGAAGTAAATCATTACTCCTCAGAAAGTCACTCTTGACCACAAATAATTTTTGATGTATATGCATCTATCAGCAAATAATGGCAGAATTTTATTAGAAAAGCCTGAAACTTATACGTTTGTTTCCTCCTCAACATGCCTGATAGGAACTTACTACCCATTTTTCACTGAAAAGCCGCATTATTGCCATATACACCATTCATCTCTGGAAGCTGGCTTACTTGTTAACACACAACAGATGAAAATCCAGGTTGATGAGTTCTTTTACACAGCAAGCCGGCTTTCAGAAGCAAAAGAGGCAGGATGTGTAGTAGAGCCCCGCTTCGCCTCTGACACTACCTACCTTGGCGGATAAAAGCCGGGTAAGTTCAGGCTCCCTCCAATGTGCTTTTGATGTATTCACACAGGTAAGAAAAGCGTTCAAAAGGAGGATAATACCCAGCTTGAATCCTCCGTGTAAAAGGGTGAGACTGTCAAATGAATTATGGTGTAATGTATTGAACATATGATGGTGAAAAGAGTGCTTTTTATCCAGTTAATGGATTGGCTTATATCTACATACATTGTAGTAATATAGTTGGAATACATGTTTATAACTTGGCTTCAGATTTTAAATACTGATATGATTCAGAAGAGGCTCATGTTTAAACTAGCATTCTGCCATGAGATAAAATTGCATTAATTTTGTTATTTGATTTTACTTCCATTTTGATCTTTTTCAAAGTCTTAATGCAATATTATACATTTTTTAAAATGAAACATAGCATCTGTAGTTGTTGATCCTTAATAGTAGCTGTGCAATTGCTAATTCAGCCTTTTCCTCCTGTACATTTGTTTACTTATTTACTAAATGTCAAAGTAAATGCTTTTATTGGTTTTCTTTCTTTCTTGGCATTTGATTATAAGAATGATGTCTGACTAAGGTTGATGGGAGATAACCTTCTCAGTTTATTAATAATTAA
Organism: Narcine bancroftii; assembly: GCF_036971445.1. Classification (NCBI taxonomy): domain Eukaryota; kingdom Metazoa; phylum Chordata; class Chondrichthyes; order Torpediniformes; family Narcinidae; genus Narcine; species Narcine bancroftii. Next base: position 309,482,086 of record NC_091470.1, on the reverse strand, counting down.
AGCTTTTGTGTTAGTTTATGGTAATTTACACACTGAGAAACTCTTAGTCTTTCCAAACTGACATGGTTTGGAATGGAATTGTTCAGCAATTGTTATCACTTTTTGAACAAGAATTTTCTGCTACATCAACCATGTGTCTATATGCAATGAAGCATGAAATCTCCATGCCTGGGCATGAATCTCATTCTAAAATTAAACTAAATTTGCTTGAGTTCCGACGTGAATTCAGTCTGTGCAATCCAGAATTACTTCAGTTTGTGCAAGAAAGTTTGAATATCCTTCATAATTTCATTTTGAATAATTTTGAATGTTGATCTTCTAAAAACATTTTTTTAAAATAACCATCATTGCAAGCAATAAAGCTCATCTTTACTCTCTTATACCAGCATCAATGAAGCAATTAAACAAACCTGAATAATCACAAACCCCTGTGAAGCCAAAAGTCCCAAACATTATGGTGTTGTATAAAAAGTTCTGCAATTTCAAAATGGACAAATCAAAATCTATACAAGTAACCTTGAATAAAATCTGGAATTTGCACTTTAATTATATGTGAATTGTTTGCTTACAAATTTAAAACTGTGGAGCACAGAGGCAAATAAAGGAAGTGTTTTTGTTCCAAACATCATGGAAGGCACTATAAACTGTTTCTGCCATACCTGATTATTTATATTTTACTTTTATGGTCCATTGAAAGCATTTTCTTTCATAGTAGAAACATATTTACTCACAATTCTTTTTAGACACATTTCACGATATCAGGTCCTTTCGGCCAACGATTCTGTGCCGCCCAATTTGCTTTCAACGTATTGAATTCATGTAGGCTAAAAGCCAGGAGTATTTAAAATGTTATCCAGATTTTCACACAGTTAGGGCAACGCTATTACAGCACCAGTGATCCGGGTTCAAATCCAGCACTGTTTGTAAGGAGTTTGTACATTCTCCCCATCTTTGTGTGTTTTCACCAGATGCTCCCTTTTCCTCTCACCCTTCCAAACGAACAAGGGTTGTAGGTAAAATTAGAGTATTTGGGCGGCACAGAATCGTTGGCCGAAAGGACCTGATATCGTGAAATGTGTCTAAAAAAAAATTGTGAGTAAATATGTTTCTACTATGAAAGAAAATGCCTTCCATGATGTTTGGAACAAAAACACTTCCTTTATTTGCCTCTGTGCTCCACAGTTTTAAATTTGTAAGCAAACAATTCACATATAATTAAAGTGCAAATTCCAGATTTTATTCAAGGTTACTTGTATAGATTTTGATTTGACCATTTTGAAATTGCAGAACTTTTTATACAACACCATAATGTTTGGGACTTTTGGCTTCACAGGGGTTTGTGATTATTCAGGTTTGTTTAATTGCTTCGTTGATGCTGGTATAAGAGAGTAAAGCTGGCTTCTAAGCTTTTGATAAGTTTTGGAGTCAGTTGTTGCCATTCTCAATATGAGGTCCAGAGTTGTCCCAGTGTAAGTCAAAAAAGCCATTATAAGGCTAAAAAATAAGAATAAAACAGTAAGAGACATTACCCAAACTTTAGGATTACCAAAATTAACTGTTCGGAACATCATTATGAAGAAAGAAGATATTGGTGAGCTCAGTACTGCTGATGGCAGAAGAATTCTCACTATGGTGAAGAAAAATCCACAAAAGCTGGTTGGACAGATCTGAAACACTCTGCAGGAGGCAGCTGTGAATATGTCAATGACTACTGTCTGCAGAAGACTTCATGAATAAAAATACAGATGGTACACTGCAAGATGCAAACCACTTGTTAGCTACAGAAACAGGATGACCAGATTTCAGTTTGCTAAGAAGTACCTGTATTTAAAAGAGCCTGCTGAATTCTGGTAAAAGGCCTTGTGGACAGATGGGACCGAGATGAACTTGTATCAGAATGATGGCAAGAGAAAAGTGTGGAGGCGTAAAGGAACTGCCCATGATCCAAAGCATACCACCTCATTTATGAAATATGGTACTGGGTATGTACAGCTACCCAGGTACTGGCACACTGATTTTCATTGATGATGTAACTGCTTATGACAATATCAAAATGAATTCTGAGGCCTCCAAACTCATTGATCAGTACTTCATCCTTCAGCATGACAATGATTCTAAATATTCTGCTCAAGCAACAAATTAGTTTTTCTGGGCTAAAATCTAGAAAATTCTTGAATGGCCAAGTCAGGCACCTAATCTAAATCGAGTCGAGCATGCCTTCTGCCTGCTGAACATAAATCTTAAGGGGACAATCCCCCAAAATGAGCAGGAGCTGCTGATGGCTGCAGTAGAGGTCTGGCAGATCATCAACAGAGAAGATACTCAGCACCTGGTGATGTCTGAATTAGAGGCTTCAAGCAGTCATTGCATGCAAGGGATATGAAAACAAGTACTAAACATGACTAATGTGCATACCATTGCTATGTCCCAAATATTAAGTCCTGCAATTTCTACATGGTCAAACCAAAATGATACAAATAGCCTTATAAAATCTGGAATGTGCACTTGACTCTAATGTGAATTGTTTGCTTACAAATTTAAAACTGTGAAGCACAGGGGCAAATAAGGAAAAAAGTGTCTTTGTCCCAAACTCCTGGACTTATTTGTGGACAATGAGGATGTCACAAACACATATGAAGAATGTGTCACTTATTTATCACTGTCACAAACCCATTTAGCTGGAGTTAGGTGGGTGGGGGGGGGGGGAGTTGGAGATAATACTGGCAATAATTTGGACTCTATCTCTATTTTTATGCCTTGTAGCATTTAAAAAAATTATAATATTCCTGCTTCAATGACTATTTGCTTACCTTACCAGCAAGAAATAATGCCATGTTTATGAAACTGTGGCTCATGATGCTCTTAATAGGATGTTACTTTGGATGACTTAAAATTTTATTTCATTTATGAAAGCTCAGATATTTTTAGTAAATATAAATTTAAGAAATTAGGGCAGCAACTCTGCCTTTCTTTCTGTCATGTTGTTCATGTGCCTATTTATTTCTCCCAGGTTCTGGAAAAGCATCCAAATACACCAATGACACCAAAGCAGATATTACAAGTCATTCAGAAAGAGGGATTGAAAGAAATGAGGTCAGTGTTCAGCAGTGAAACATAATTTTAGGCATCTGTTAAACTTTAAATGTGAATTTTGTCATTCAATTCGTTGAAACTTTCTGGGACTTTCAGTCTCGGTTTTGAATCCTATATTTTTCTAATTCTGCCAACCTCAAATCAAATTTTGAATTCATTTGATGCTTGTGCCCCAATTATCTTATTTATGAAAACATTTCTGCAAAAAAAACATGAGCAGTCGTAGCCCTGCTGGAAAGTATTTTGTTTTGTTAGATTAGTCACATTGTCTTTTGTACACTATCTGAATCAAAACAGCAAGGGTAATGTGAAATTATAAACAAAATATTAATTGGTAATGGGCAGGCAATAGACCTTTCTATGTTCTGATATTCTCTTAGTATGCGTCAAGCACAAAAATGGAATTCGTTCTGCTGCTCCTGACCACCTGTACGAGAGATAAAAGTTGAGGCTTTTTTCACTGGCACTGAGAATTTTAACTATTTCAAGATGATTAAAATTTTAAGATAAATAGCAGTAGATGACATCAATTAATGGTTGAAACAGCAGCAAAAACTTATGATCACAATTTTAAAAAAAAACAGAATTGACACAAATTTTCTCACGCAGCGTTTAGAATTTGTAATTCTCTTCCACAACTCTTTGCTGGAACAGAATGCATAAATTCATTTGAAAGTAAATTGAATACTTGATAGAAAGGCATATATTTAAATTCCACTTTCATGACTGCAAGGCACCCAAAATATTTAATAGCTAATAAAATGAAATCACTGTTATAGATGAACAACCAATATTACAAAGAGAAGTCTTTCACAAGAAAACAATTAGATATTTACCAGCCAAATCTTTTTTAAGTGGTGTAGATTTAAAGATAAATATTGAAAAGGACATTGATTCATTTTTGAAATAATGCCACAACACATTTGATGTCCACATTCATTTAACAGAATGGACAGTTGAGACAAAGAGGGTTATTTTCAGATTGGTAGGCTGGACTCCAGGTGCAAGCTGTAGAAACAAGTTGTAAGTGGAGCACAACATGCTTTCCAACTTCAATAGGGAAAGTTTTAAGTGAACAGCTAAAAATTTGACAGATGGGGGTATAATTTAGAGAAATGTCATTTTAGCCACATTTGTAGGAAGAACAGAAAATCTGAATGTTATTTAAATCAAGATAGACTGTGGTACTGTTCATTATTGTGTCTGAAATAATGACTGGAGCCGGCAGGTGCAGTGAACCAAACAATGAACTTTACTAAGTATAAATCAAATACATTAACATTGGCAGGGAGAGAGCCTGTAGCTCAGCATTTGCTCTCTCTACTCTAGTGACCTCACAGTACCTGCACATGCGCAGGGCACCCTTGTAGGTACAGAGACTGCAGCGTGATTGTAGTGAGAGTAGGACAGCCGATAGCTGTGGCTGTCTACGTCCTCTTTCTTGAGCCAACCCTCCCACACATCACGTTAAGTACCTGCATTTACTAGTCCGATAACAAATATACAAAATATATACATCAACCCAATTCAGTCCTGGTACTTCGGGTTTGACTTGCAAACATGTCCAGCACACATTTTGTACAACCCTTCTTTGGAAGTGGAGGCTTGAGGCAACTCATCTGCAGATTCTCGCTCACGGTTATGGGGGCACTGTCTGTGTCGCTCATGACTTCCTCTGGGGCTGTGGCTGGGTTCTCTGTGTTTCTGGGCTCATCAAGAAATATCGGTCTGTCTGGGTTTTGTGATGGGCAAGGTTCTTTTATAGGGAGGATGTGCCTTCTGTTCCTCCTGTAGGTTTTTTTCCACAAATGAATGAGGTATGACCTCAGCTCTTGGCAGCTTTGTTTCACTATGCTTGGGCGGTCATATCCCTCTGGCGTTGGAAGTCTGACGACCTGCTCTTCAGTAAGGGGCAAGAGTGGCCTGCTGGTTTTGTCATAACATTTCTTTTGCGCCAGCCACTTGTTTAGCAGTTGGGCATTGATGTCCTGTAGGTCTTTAACATGAGGGTTTAGGAGCCTCCTTGCCACCAGAAGGGTTGTCCTGGTTTGCCATGACATGAATCGATGCGCCGGTGTGCCCAGGGTGTTGTCCCGAGGGACATTCCTCAGTTTGAGCAGGCTGAGGAATAATTCCATCTTCTCTCTTTGGCAATGTTCCATGAGCTGTTTGGCGCTCCTTACTGCTCTTTCAGCGAGCCTTTTGGATTCGGGGTATTCCAGGCTGCTGGTAATGTGGGTAAAATCCCATGAAGAGGCAAAATCATGAAGGTTTTGGCTGGTGAACTGACTGCCATTGTCAAAAAGGAGTGAGTGTGGGGCTCGGTGCAGCGAGAAGTGGCGTTTGAGCTTCTTGATGACTGCCTCTGAGTTGGTGGCTCATAGTAGGTCCATCTCGAACCAGCCTGAGTCAGTCAGCTCTAGGTAGATGTCAGTTGCTACTGTCAACCAGGGTAGGGTGGGTTCTGGGTGCAGCTGTAATGGCTATCTTTACTGAGGGGCCTGGTACTGTTGGAGACCACACAGGACTGCACCTCTTCATCTATCAGGTCAGACATGTCTAGCCAGAAAACAATGTCACTTGCCCTACGTTTTGTCACTTCCATGTTGGGGTGTCATCTTTGCAGGGTTTCTACGTTCATGTTCTTTAGTGTAGTGGGGATAACTGCTCTCTGGCCTTTCATAATTATCCCCTCGTCAATGATTAGTTCATCCCGATAAGGAAAGCATTGTTGTATTGCCAGTGGCAGGCTGCACTGCTTGGTCAGCCAACTGCCTTTAATGAAGTTGCCCAAGCAGCTCAAGGTTTTGTCCTCTGCAGTATGCTTACTCAGTTCATCAAGTCAGGCCAAGGAGATGTGGCTCACTGTCATGACATCAAAGGTATCTTCTTCCTCGGCCTGCCGCTTTGTGCACTTCCTGGGGGCTTGTGAAAGGGCATCAGCTAGGTGCATTTCTTTGCCGCATTTGTGAATTAGGGTGATGTGGTACTTTTCTAACTGAAGCATCATCTGCTGAAGTCTTCCTTGGCTGCATGGATGGCTTTGTTGATGATAATCACTGGGGGTAAATGGTCAGTTTTGATGGTCAGTTTTGATGGTAATCTGTCTGCCATATGCATAATCACAGCCAGAAGCTCCTTCGTGATTTGGGCGTACCTCATCTCTGTGTTTGTAAGCGATCTGAATGCATAAGCCACTGGTTTGCCATCCTGCAAATATGCCACGCCTAGACCATACTAGGAAGCATCACAGGTCAGCAGCACAGGCCTGTGCACATCGAAGTAGGAGAGGACTGGTGGGCAGGACATATGTCGCTTGAGGGCCTCAAATGCATCCTGCTGCTGGTGGTTCCATGTCCACTCAGTGTCCTTGTAGGTCAGCTGTCGGAATGAGGACATTGGTTTGCTGGCAAAGGGTATAAATTTACCCAGGTAGTTTACCATGCCCAGGAATTGCTGTAGAGTTGCCATGTCCTTAGGTACTATCATTTTGGTGATGGCCATCATTTTCGAAGGGTCCGCCTTCAGCCCCTCACTAGAAAACACGTGACTCACATAGCTGATTTGGTTGAGGCAGAACCTGCACTTGTTGGGGTTAAGCCACAGGTTTACCTCCCTTGCGCAGTCGAACACTCTTCTCAGGTTTTTGTCATGTTCTTCTCACGATGTTCCATCCACCAGTGGCGCAAGGGTATCTGGCGAATATCTGTTCCATAGACAGCTGGAAAACTTTGCTTGTCAAGTTAATGCTGGAAGGCATTCTCCGGAACCTGCACCAGCTGAAAGCCGTGCTGAAGGTGGTCAGTAGTGACGAGCGACGGTCAAGTGAGATTTTCCAGAACGAGTTCTTTGCATCTAGGACTGACAACACCATTGCACTGGCCATCTGTGTGGCCACTTCCTCTACTGTCCGCATGGTGTGATGCGATCTTAGGGCTGTGTTCAGGTCCCGTTGATTGATACAAATGTGGATTTCTTGACCGTCCTCTTCTTGGCGGCTCCAATGGTCGACACCCACTCTGCCGGTTCCGAGACTGGAGTTATGACCCCCAAATCCTGTATTCTGTCCAGATCGGCCTTGACTCTTTCTTTCATGGGCACGGGGATGCAGTGTGCTGAACGGACCATGGGTCTCACCTCCGGGTCAAGCTGCATGGAATACATCATTGGTAACCTCCCTAGCTTGTTTATGAAAAGTTCTTCATACTCCAAGAGGATTGTTCACGAGAGATTGTCTTCAGTCAGACTTCACTGATGGATGTCAATGCCAAAGGAAATGAGTCCCACACAGTGAGGCCAAGCAGGGGTTTGACATCTTCACGGACTACAAAGAAAGACACCGTATGGGGCCTTCCTTGTGCCCAGCACTGCAGCTGTATTGTGCCATTGGTCTGGATTTTGCTGCCTCCATAAGCCACCAGGCCTATAGATTTGATGCATGGTAGGACCCACTCCATGTTTCTCAGCTGGTGGAAGACCTTCAATGGCATGATGTTGCATTTCACTCCAGTTTCGATTTTCATCTCAGCCACTTTGCCCTTTCCTCTGATCTGGGTCACCACTGGGTCATCTGTCACTCCTGTAGAAATTCCACCAACATGGTATTTGTCATCTGGGTCGCTCTATCTCTGCTTCGGTTCCAAGTGACTGGCGGCTTTCCTGGGTCTGGTGTGCATTAGAGGCCTGCTGTCTGGATATGCAGCACCTGCTGTAATGGATCCGTCTTCTGCAGCTCAGGCATTGCTGGCCATACACCGGGTACATCTCTCGCCTCAGAATGTGGTCCCCTCTGCAGTTGCCGCACCCCTGTCTGGATATGCAGCACCTGCTGTAATAGATCCGTCTTCTGCAGCTCAGGCATTGCTGGCCATATACTGGGTACATTTCTCGCCTCGGAATGTGGTCCCCTCCGCAGTTGCCACACCCCATTCTGGGTGTAAAGTGGGCTGCTTGGGGAGGCATGTATCTTCTCTGGTCCTCCAGCCATTATTTGCTTGCTGGTCCTGCCTGTACTGTATCAATACTTGTGGTCAGCTGTTGGGGAGCAGCCAGTCTTTCACTGTTCTCCTCAGTAGATTCATAGGTGAGACAAACAATGATGGCCTTTTCCAAAGTTAGCTTGCCATCTAGCAGGAGCAATTTTCTCATATTATCGTCACAAATTCCGCAGACTATCCAGTCTTTGATTAACTCATCACAAAGTGTACCAAAGTATCAGGTTTTGGCTTTAATTTTCAAATCGCTGATGTAGGAGTGTATGGACTCACCAGACTTTTGTTCCCTCCTATTAAACTTGTGTCTTTCCATTGTGACATTTCTCTGAGGGTTGCACATTTTTCTAAACTTGCATTTTAGGCACTTGGAGTCCTCCCTCATTTCAGCTGGATTGGTCACAAGATTCCCCTCATGCACCTCACCCACGTAAACGAATGACATCTCTCAATGGCTTCCGAGCCTGCCAAATTCAACAGAATGTATACTCTGGTATGGGCAGGCTTATCGTTGTGTGCAACTGCTATAAAAATGTCATACTCCTGTTCAAACACGTGCAAGTTCTCAGCTATATTTCTTTGAACACCATGGGATCAGGCTATCGAAATACGTCCGCCATTTTAGGTTTCACAAATGTGGTTTTAATTACTCTCTGTGGTAGTTCTTCAGTTGTGAGGCTTCACTTCTGACACCATGCTCATTTTAGTGTCTGAAATAATGACTGAACCCGACGGGTGCAATGAACCAAACAATGAACTAAGTATAAATCAAACACATTAACATGGCAGAGAGAGAGAGCCTGTAGCTTGGCATTTGTTCTCTTCACAGCACTCTAGTGACCTCTCAGTACCTGCACATGAGCAGTGCACCCTTGTAAGTACGAAGGCTTCAGTGGGTTTGCAGTGGGAGTAGGACAGCTGATAGCAGAGGCTGTCTATAGGTACCAAGATATTTACATGTAATTTTTTTTGAGATGCAAGAAATTAAAATGCAGATACAGCAGAAAACTAGAAAGTACATTGTCCTGCATTTCAGGGGGAAATGGCATTATCTTGGTACAACCCTGTAGGGCATTGGTGAAAACACACCTGAAGTACAGTTTTGGTATGTACTTTGAATTCACAGAGTTAATTCCTGGAATAAAGCAGTTGCCATTTAAGGAAAAGTTGAATGGGTTGGGTTAATCCTAATTCAAGGTTAAAAGAATGAGAGGTGTTCTTTTTGAAACATTTGGGGCGATGGGGGGAGGGAGCATCTGACAGGGTTGATTTTGTTGTACGCTTCATTGGGGAATCTAGAACTGGGAGCATAATCGCAAAATAAGTTATTACCCATTCAAGAAAGAAAAGAAGAGGAGTCGTGAAGCATTCGAATTCTGTCCCTCAGAAAATTGTGGAGACAGTCATTAACTATATTCCAGGCTAAGATTAATAGATAATACGACTAAAAGGGAGTCAAAGGATATGGGTAGCATCAAGGAAAATGAAGTACAAAATCAGATAAGCAAAATTTTATCGAATGGCAAAGCTGGCTTGGGGGACCTTATGAAGAATTTTATACAAGTTGTCTTGTATGACAACTTTCCCTCAGGATTTCATTAAATGTTGAGCTTGATCTTATGCTCATATTTTTGGAGTGGGAAGTGCACCACCACTTTCTAACCTAGTGTTAAGAAACTTCCAATGGACACAGTAAAAATGCACTATTGAAGGATATAAGAAGTGAATGGGATTGAAGTGTCATGGGCAACATCTGGCACAGATATGATTTTATTTTAAAGTCAGCGGATAAGTACTTCTTGTTTTTAAATAATTTTCCAATTAAGCCAGAGTTTGAAAATGTTTACTTGATCAACAAGTGAGAAAGAAGGGAATAAAAGTAATAATTCACCAGATATCAAAGAAAATACTGCCGAGAAGTGATCTGAACCAGAGATTGGCAGTAATCCACACCAATTCTGACAGAAGAAACAGACATGTAGCATCATTCCAGACATATCCTGCTGAATAAATAAAATGCTCTGGAGATTATCTATATAATTTCTTCTTATGGGAAATAGATGATTTCAGTTGGATGCTTTTGCATCATTATCATTATGAGATAAACACTTACATTTCAATATAACCATATACAGCACAGAACAGGCCAGTTTGGCCCTACTAGTCCATGCCGGAACAAATCCCCACCCTCCTAGTCTCACTGACCAGCACCTGGTCCATACCCCTCCAATCCTCTCCCCGCCATGTAATTATCCAGTCTTTCCTTAAATGTAAATAATGTCCTTGCTTCAACCACCTCTGCCGGAAGCTCATTCCACATCCCAACCACCCTTTGCGTGAAGAAATTTCCCCTCATGTTCCCCTTATAATTTTCCCCCTGCAATCTCAAACCATGGCCTCTGGTTTGAATATCCCCCACTCTTAATTGAAAAAGCCTATCCACATTTACTCTGTCTGTCCCTTTTAAAATCTTAAACACCTCTATCAAGTCCCCTCTCAATCTTCTACGCTCCAGAGAAAAAAGCCCCAGTCTGCACAACCTTTCCCTGTAACTCAGACCCTGAAATCCTGTCAACATTCTCGTGAACCTTCTCTGCACTCTCTCTATTTTGTTTATATCCTTCCTATAATTCGGTGACCAAAACGGCACACAGTATTCCAAACTTGGCCTCACCAGTGCTTTGTACAATTTCATCATAACATCCCAACTCTTGAATTCAATACTCCGATTTATGAAGGCCAACATTCCAAATGCCTTCTTCACCACTCTATCTACCTGAGTATCAACTTTGAGGGTACTATTTATCATAACTCCTAAATCCCTTTGTTGCTCTGCACTCCTCAATTGTCTCCCATTCAATTTCATAATTGATTTAAAGAAAATCTTAAATGGAAGCAATACACATTTCTACAGGGTACAAAGTTGTTAAAGTTAAATCTAAAAGCAATCAGCAGATTACAGCTGGGTCAGATAAATTGTGTGAATGGATTTTGTAAAGGTGAGATTAATGTCAACAAGTGCAAGGTTTTTGCATACGAGGTTATTAAACTCAAGGTGCCACTCTATTCTTCTTGGTTACCCCTTAATGGAAATTTTGCATGTTTTAAAGATGCTTAGAAGGTGAGTGTTAGATTTTAAAGGAAATAAAGATTCTAAGTACTTCTATAAAACAACTAAATGAATGAAAATTTAAGATACATATTACCATTGGCTATATTTGGCTTAATACTATTAGCCTTGCATAGTCAGGATATTATTTTCAAGGGATTCTATCAAAAGAAACTTCACTGAGATTGTAAAAATCTGCTTCAAGATTGTAGGTTACTATTTTTAAATAAGGATGTTATTAGCTAAATTATAAAATTTATAAGCAAAAACTTAGTTGTTGTCTAATCTAAAACAAACTGATTAGATTATCAGAATTAATAATTTTTAAAATGCACATTACAATTTTGCCAAAGAATAGAGCAGGCCAGATGCTGGAATTGGCAATGAGCCACTTCCAAAATAAATGTGAACTAACCTCAAATGATCTGAAAAGTAGGATCTTTCAGAGAAAAGTCAACGACATCTCTCAAAATAATGCTGACAACGAAATGAAATTAAAGCTATTGGTAACAATTAAACTTGATAAACTGTCAGAGATTCATTAAAATGTATTGGGCAAATCAAACTACAAGAGACGTTTTCTGTGCATTTAACCTATTTATACTCAAGATCAACAGCAACATTCAAATGATTGAATTTGCAATATTTTTGTAAAAAGGACCCTGTTGGAAGTGGATTCAGGACCTCAGTCCAGGAGATTTATATTTCACTGCTAGAGTCATTTACAGAATTTTTAAAATTGGGAAATAATTTCTTGTTTTTTTTCCCCCTCCACAATAAGTATACTGTTTTGAGTACTGTTGGGGGACATTCTACCAGGGACAAGTTGTGGTGGTCATGTCTCTGTCACAGATGTTGGGCCTTTGGTTTAGAAGAGAAAGGGGAGAAGAGGAGAGCTATGGTGATCGGAAGCTCGTTGGTTAGACCAGTGGATAAAAGGTTCTGTGAACAAGATCGAGGCTCATGGATGGTATGTTACCTCCCTTATGCCAGGGTCAGGGATGCCTCTGATCGAGTTCACAGCATTCTGGAGGGAGAGGGTAAGCAGAGGGATGTCGTGGCTCATGTGGATAGGAATGATAGGAGTAATGATGAGGTACTGAAGAGGGAATATAGGGAGTTAGGTAAGAAGTTAAAAAGCAGGACATTGAGGGTGATAATCTCAGGATTGCTACCTATGCCATGTGCCAGAGGGGTAAGAAGTTGTGACAGATGAATGCATGGCTGAAGAGTTGGTGCAGGGGGCAGGGGTTCAGATTTGTGAATCATTGGAATCTCTTCTGGGGAAAGTCTCACCTGCACCTGAACTGTAGAGGGACCAATATCCTGGCAGGAAGATTGTTAGAGCTGTTGGGGAGGATTTCAACTAGTTTGGTAGGGAGGTGGGAACCAGAATGTGAGTGCAGAGAATAGTGCAAAAGGTCAAAAGCATGTCACAATGTGTTCTGAGTTTGTAAGGAAGGACAGCAGAGGAGGAAACATAAATGTAGCCAGTTAAAGAGTTTGAAATGTGCCTATTTCAATGCTAGGAGTATTAGGAATAAAGTGGATGAACTACGATGTTGCAGCTGTTACACAGACTTAGCTGGAAGGAGGGCAAGATTAGCTAAAGCAGGTACCAGGGTTTAAGTGTTTTAAAAGGAATAGGATAGGAAGTAAGAGAGAGTTGGGGAGGGGGGAATAGCATTACTGGTCAGGGATAGTATCATGGCTATAGAAAGGGAGGAGGCTGTAGAGGGAGTGTCCACTGAGTCGATGTGGGTGAAAGTCAGAAATAGGAAGGGAGCAATCACTGCGCTAGGATAGTCTATAGGCGTCCAAATAACCCCCAAGGAGCAGATAAGCAGGCAGATTTTCTAATGGTGCAGGAAATACAGGATTGTCATTATAGGTGATTTCAACTTCCCTAATAGTATATAACTTGTATAACTGAAAAGTGGCAAAGCAGCAGGTATGGATGGAATCCCCCCAGAAGTCTGGAAGGCTGGCGGCAAAACTCTGCATGCCAAACTGCATGAGTTTTTCAAGCTTTGTTGGGACCAAGGTAAACTGCCTCAGGATCTTCGTGATGCCACCATCATCACCCTGTACAAAAACAAAGGCGAGAAATCAGACTGCTCAAACTACAGGGGAATCACGTTGCTCTCCATTGCAGGCAAAATCTTCGCTAGGATTCTACTAAATAGAATAATACCTAGTGTCGCCGAGAATATTCTCCCAGAATCACAGTGCGGCTTTCGCGCAAACAGAGGAACCACTGACATGGTCTTTGCCCTCAGACAGCTCCAAGAAAAGTGCAGAGAACAAAACAAAGGACTCTACATCACCTTTGTTGACCTCACCAAAGCCTTCGACACCGTGAGCAGGAAAGGGCTTTGGCAAATACTAGAGCGCATCGGATGTCCCCCAAAGTTCCTCAACATGATTATCCAACTGCACGAAAACCAACAAGGTCGGGTCAGATACAGCAATGAGCTCTCTGAACCCTTCTCCATTAACAATGGCGTGAAGCAAGGCTGTGTTCTCGCACCAACCCTCTTTTCAATCTTCTTCAGCATGATGCTGAACCAAGCCATGAAAGACCCCAACAATGAAGACGCTGTTTACATCCGGTACCGCACGGATGGCAGTCTCTTCAATCTGAGGCGCCTGCAAGCTCACACCAAGACACAAGAGAAACTTGTCCGTGAACTACTCTTTGCAGATGATGCCGCTTTAGTTGCCCATTCAGAACCAGCTCTTCAGCGCTTTATGTCCTGCTTTGCGGAAACTGCCAAAATGTTTGGCCTGGAAGTCAGCCTGAAGAAAACTGAGGTCCTCCATCAGCCAGCTCCCCACCATGACTACCAGCCCCCCCACATCTCCATCGGGCACACAAAACTCAAAACGGTCAACCAGTTTACCTATCTCGGCTGCACCATTTCATCAGATGCAAGGATCGACAATGAGATAGACAACAGACTCGCCAAGGCAAATAGCACCTTTGGAAGACTACACAAAAGAGTCTGGAAAAACAACCAACTGAAAAACCTCACAAAGATAAGCGTATACAGAGCCGTTGTCATACCCACACTCCTGTTCGGCTCCGAATCATGGGTCATCTACCGGCACCACCTACGGCTCCTAGAACGCTTCCACCAGCGTTGTCTCCGCTCCATCCTCAACATCCATTGGAGCGCTTACACCCCTAACGTCGAAGTACTCGAGATGGCAGAGGTCGACAGCATCGAGTCCACGCTGCTGAAGATCCAGCTGCGCTGGATGGGTCACGTCTCCAGAATGGAGGACCATCGCCTTCCCAAGATCGTGTTATATGGCGAGCTCTCCACTGGCCACCGTGACAGAGGTGCACCAAAGAAAAGGTACAAGGACTGCCTAAAGAAATCTCTTGGTGCCTGCCACATTGACCACCGCCAGTGGGCTGATAACGCCTCAAACCGTGCATCTTGGCGCCTCACAGTTTGGCGGGCTGCAACCTCCTTTGAAGAAGACCGCAGAGCCCACCTCACTGACAAAAGGCAAAGGAGGAAAAACCCAACACCCAACCCCAACCAACAATTTTTCCCTTGCAACCGCTGCAATCGTGTCTGCCTGTCCCGCATCGGACTTGTCAGCCACAAACGAGCCTGCAGCTGACGTGGACTTTTTACCCCCTCCATAAATCTTCGTCCGCGAAGCCAAGCCAAAGAATATTGACTGGCACCTCCTTACTGTAAGAGGGAGAGCTGGGGCTTAATTTGTCAAGTGTGTCCAAGAAGGCTTCCGGATACAGTATGTAGACCTTCTTTCGAGAGGAGACGCCATAATGTATCTAATTCTGGGGAATGAAACTGGTCAGGTGGCGGACCTCTCAATGCAGGAACATTTTGGTGAGAGAGACCACAACTCCCTGAGCTTTAGCATAGATATGGAAAAGTATAAAAACAGGCAGAATGGGAAAGTGTTTAATTGGGGAAAGGCTAATTACGATAGGATGAGGCAGGAAATAGCGAAAGTAAATTGGAAACAGATATTTAGGGGAGGGAGCACAGAACTAATGTGGAGGAAATCTAGGAACCACTTGAGCTGGGTTCAGGATAGGTTTGTCCCTCATGAGAGACTTGTTCAGAAAGTCTTGAGGCATGGGATTCAAGGAACCTTGGCTGTTTGGAAAGTATTCTTCCTGGAGGTCAATGACTAGTGGAGTACCGCAAGGATCTCTGGGACTTCTGCTCTTCGTATTTTTTTAAATAAATGACCTGGATGAAGAGGCAGAAGGATGTGTCAGGAAGTTTGCAGATGATATGAAGGTTGGAGGAGTTGTGGATGGAGCTGAAGGTTGTTGAAGGTTACAAAAGGATATAGACAGGATGCAAAGTTGGGAGGAAAAGTGGCAGATGGAATTCAATCCAGATAAGAGTGAAGTGAAGCATTTTTGAAAGGCAAATCAGAAGGTTGAGTACAGGATTAATGGTTGGTTACTTGAGTATGGATGAACAGATTTAAAAAAAAAATATTTAGACATACAGCACAGTCACAGGCCATTTCATCATTTACACTCAATTAACCTACACCCCCGGAACGTTTTGTATGGTGGGAGGGAACGGAGCCCCTGGAGGAAACCTTCACAGAGAACCTATAAACTCCTTACAGACTGCATGGGATTTTAACCCCAGTCCTGATCACTAGTGCTGTAAAGGTATTGTACTAACCACTACACCAACTCTGCCACCCCAAATCCATATATCCCTCAAGGTCGCCGCACAGGTTGGTAGGATAGTTAAGAAGGCCTATGGAATGCCGGGCTTCCCCTTAATAGGGGGATTGAGTTCAAGAGTAGAGAGGTCATATTGTAACTCTATAAATCTCTGGTGAGACCACACTTAGAGTATTGTGTTCAGTTATGGTCACCTCATTTTAGGAAGGGTGAGGAACCTATTGGTAAGGGTGCTGAGGAAATTGACCAGGATGTTACCTGGATTTGGAAAATAAGCTTATGAGGCAAGGTTAGCAAAGCTGGGACTTTTTTTCTTGGAGCATAGAAGGATGAGAAGATTCTTAATAGAGGTCTACAAAATTATTAGTTATAAATAGGGTGCACAGCCAGCATCTGTTTCGCAGGGCAGGAATAGCAAACACCAGAGGACATGAGTATAAAGTGAAGGGAGGGAAGCTTAGTGGAGACATCAGGGGTGTTTTTTTTACACAGAGAGTTGTAGATGCCTGGAATGCCTTGCCAGAGATGGTGGTGGAGGCTGAAACATTAGGGGCATTTAAGAGACTCCTAGACAGGCATGTGAATGGAAAAAAAATGGAGGGTTATGGGATAGGAAGGATGTAGTACTTTTTTTAAGGAATATATGGTTCAGCACACCATTGTGGGCCGAAAGGCCTGTCCTGTGTTGTAGTATTCTATGCTCTATGAAATTATTAGTGATAATTTTCATTTGCTTCATTTGAGACTGCATGCCAAGTGCTCTGTGTAATCTGTTTGTTCTTGGCTTGAAAATGGTTAATCAAGTTTCAGCACAATGTAATTAATAAACCTGTTGAGAGTCCATCATTAAAATACTGCTATTGGAAGCGATGTCTTGATTCATAAAAATATTTTTGTTTTGTTGTACCTGACGCTATTTGAGAAATATTTAAAATTTTTAAAATAAAATTTAATATAGAAATACTGCACGGTAACAGGCCCTTCCACCCCAAGAGCCTGTGCTGCACAAGTGCACCAATTAACCTTTAAATTCTATACGTTTTTGAATCACCAAAGCAAAAATGTTTAAAATGTTAATGAAAGAAATGAAAATTGTAGATGCTTGAAATCTAAAATAAAAACAGAAAATTTTGAAAACATTTACAGGGCAGATGTCAACTGTGGTAAGAGAGAAAAATGTTGCAGATTAAAGACCTTGGTCATTCACATTCCCAGTTCTGATGAAGGTTTTCAATCTCAAGTACTCATTCTGCTTCTCATTCTGTTTGCTGTCTGACCTGCTGAGATTCAAGCATTTTTTTTGTGTATTTAATTCAATCATTAGATTATGTGCATGACTAGAAATTACTTTTGAATGTAGTTGATATAAATTTGAATGTTAGGATTTTTGGTATTTTATTGGCATACATTATTCAAATGAGAGTCAGTACAGGGCTATAAAGAACAAAATCAGCTCAGTTAGCTGCACAATTAACTTTGTCAGCATAAAGGACAAATGTTTATAAATGAAAATCAGTAAAAGATTGATTTACAATCTCCAATCAAGACATTCATTACATTCTACCTCTTGGAGCTGCTATAAATTGTTTAGTGTTTAGCTTCTAAATATACAAAACTTAATTTATATTATTTGCTTGTTTATGCATTCAATGGATTTATTGTGTTGATGCTTATCTATGTTTTTTGTGGCATTGTTCTGTCACTTTTAGAGATCCTGTGGCTGATACGAAGTCAATTAGAGACCTGAAGGAATTAAAGAAAGGCTTTCCATTCTTTATCCTCACTACAGTAACAAAAGTTACACCGAGATCTGCTGGGCTTGATACAGTTGAGCCCTTTTGGGAAATATTAGCCCTTGAGAATAATCAACTGACAGAGCTCAAGATGAAAGGCAAAGAAATCTAAATTGGTTACATTGTTGTTGAATGAAAAGATGACCCGAAAGGTGGACCAGATTTTTTTTTGTTTTACCCTTCATGGCTAATTGTCCAGATTTATGAATAAGCCCTTGCTAAGCGCATTTAAAATTTATCCAAAATATCTCTAATAGTTGATTGAATTACACAGTTCGATGTTAAATAAGGTCTCATGAAATCTGCTGTTCTAAAAATATTTTTGCTTTTTGGTTATTGATTTTGTAGAACATAAAGATTACAGTGTGAAAGAAGGATATTCATACCTACAAATTCATGTTGGATCCATCTAAGAACAGTTCAGCTCATTCCACTCTCTTGCTCTCTCCCGATGGTCCATCAAATTCTTAGCATTTAGCCAGCTATTTTAAACACCACAATTGAATGTTGCCATCTTACTTATCTCTGGGCATTCTAGATCCTAACCACTTGTGTATCTTGTTTCTCTTTTGATTCTTTTGATAATCACTTTCATTCTTTTTCCCTTGGTCTTGACCATTTCACCAAAGGGAACAATTTAAATGAATCTATTCTATTCATTATTTCAAAGACTTTGATTAAATCTGCTCTTTTCTGTGGAAAGCCCATCATTTTTTATGATCTATCCCCATAACTAGTCCCCCATTCTTGGTTATTTTGAAACAAATTTCCTAAAGTGTCCAGAAATAAATACAATATCATTTCCATTGTTTTTTAAAGGTTTAGTATCACATCTATGCTCTCATGGTTTTACTTTTAAAGATACCCTTGTGCTTTTTTAAACAAGTTTCTCAAACTTCTGTACCACTTTTACTGAATGAATCCCCCAGGTCTTTATGTTCTTGTATACTTTTTAACGAAAAATAGACTCTCAAGCAATGATCCCTTCGAAATGCGATAGTAAACTTCCTTCCTGTCCAAAAAAACAACCTTTCACCATTTCTTTGTCTCATTTTAATCAATTCATACTGCCTCAGCTCTTTTATTCCATGGGCTTCAGTCTTGATGAAATAATCTTTATGAAACCTTATGTACTGCATCAACTGCTATTTCCCTCATATATCTGTCTTATTCTTCAAAAAATCTATTCTGGCTTTATCTAGTCCAGGGGTGTCAAACTCAAATTCACGGAGGGCCAAAATTAAAAAATTGGACTAAGTCGAGGGCCGAACTAAATATTTATTGAAAATTTTCAACAACATCTGCATGTTTTCTCTTCTTTCAACATATGTAATGTTAAACTTTTTATTATTAAAATAAATGTTTAATAATAGTTTTGGATAAACTCTTTCCAGAAGCATGAACAAATGAGAAATAAAATATTCAATAAATAATATTTCTCTATAGAGGATTTGTCAAATGTTGCTAGTGTGCTGTTGAATAGTAAAATCTGAGGGCTATTGAGAATGTGGGAGAATAACATGATTCCTGAAACAATCAAATGGGTGACTGATTGTGGGCATGAACCCTGCTGGAGGCATGAACTCCAGCAGGGTTATTTGCCTTGCCCTTTTTCCATTGGTACAGATATCCTTTGATTTACACACTTTTCAAGTTTTATGCCTAATAAGCTTGTATCTAGGTGCAGGACCATTTTTAACCAGGAATATATTTATCACTGTGACATGAAACTATTGGAAGATCGTTTTATCCTGAGATTAAAGTTCATAATAATTACTCAGGCCTGTGTGCGGGAGGGCAGGGTTTGCGGGCGATTGGGTTGGACAACGACAGTGCGGGGGCATCGGCTCTCGCTGCAGGGCTGCATCTCGGCGGATCAGCGGCCCTGTCACCGTGAGTCGCGGATCGGCCTGCGGCAGGGAGGGGGAGTGGGCAACGGTCCTGGCGAGGTCAGGCCCGAGGCCTCCGGTTCCGGGCGCTGGGAAGCGGCCTTGGCTTCCCCTGACACCGGCCAGAGTCCAGAAACCAGAGTCCACGGTGAGACCCTGCAACGTAAACAGAGGAGGTGGGGGTGATTAGCGAGCTGATGCCAATGCATTCTGGGATTTGTTGTATTACTGTGCATGCGCTATACTGGCGCGGCGGCCAGCGGGCCACCTCTAATACATTTTTGAAATGATCTTGCGGGCCAAATATAATTATATCGCTGGCCAAACTTGGCCCGCGGGCCAGAGTTTGACATGTGTGATCTAGTCAAACTCTAAATAATTGCTAATTCCGTCACCAAAACTACATTAACTTCTCCACAGTTATTGGGTTCATCCTTGTGAGGATGCGTGCTTAGCCCACTGCTCTACTTATTATACACCCATGACAATGTGGCCAGGCACAATTCCAATGCTTTCTACCAATTTGCTGATGACACCACAGTTGTTGGCAGGCAGAATCACAAACAGCAATGAGGAAGCGAACAGGAGAGAGATAAATCAGCTCATTGAGTGATGTCATGCGAACAATCTTGAGCTCAGGAAGAAGTCAGGTCCAAATTCAAGTGATCAGAAATTTATGCAAGATACTTTTTTGAATTTAACAGATGTCCATATAACCACTTACAGCACAGAACAGGCCAGTTCGGCCCTACTAGTCCATGCCGTAGCAAATCCCCACCTTCCTAGTCCCACTGACCAGCACCCGGTCCATACCCCTCTAGTCCCCTCCTATCTATGTAACGATCCAGTCTTTCCTTAAATGTAACCAATGATCCCACCTCGACCACGTCTGCCGGAAGCTCATTCCACATCCCCACCACCCTCTGTGTAAAGAAATTTCCCCTCATGTTCCCCTTATAATTTTCCCCCTTCAATCTTAAACCATGTCCTCTAGTTTGAATCTCCCCCTTTCTTAATTGAAAAAGCCTATCCACATTTACTCTGTTTGTCCCTTTTAAAATCTTAAACACCTCTATCAAGTCCCCTCTCAATCTTCTACGCTCCAGAGAAAAAAGCCCCAGTCTGCACAACCTTTCCCTGTAACTCAGACCCTGAAATCCTGTCAACATTCTCGTGAACCTTCTCTGCACTCTCTCATGAAAATATTTTAGTAGGGGGAGATTTTAATTTTGTTTGGATCCTTTGGTGGATAAATCATCAAGAACAATAGTTAAATCAAAAGTGGCTAAAACATTATTATTTTTAATGAAGGATTTAAATTTAATTGATATATAGTGAAGGATACATCTTAAGACTGGGACTATGCCTTTTATTTTAATAGATTTGATACATAATCTAGAATCGATTTTTTTTTTGGTTTCAGCTCAAAATCAATCAAGAGTTTGGAATATTGATTCTAAAACAAGAATATTATCTGATCATTGTTGATTGAATTGGAATTTGCTGAAAAACAACACTCAGTATATAGATGGAGATTAAATTTATTATTGAAAAGGGAGGATTTTTGTTTTTTATAAGACAACATATAGAATTGTTTTGTGATACACACTTACATTCAACAGAAGATAGTTTATTATTTGGGATGCATTAAACGCTTATTTATGATGACAAATGATTATATTCCTGAATTAATAAATATGGATCAGACAGGTTTTGCTAAAAATAGACAAATCTTGGAGAATATAGTAAGGTAATTAAGTATAATTCACTTAGCTCAAAAGAAAAAATGATTTGAGTGTAGTAGTGACTTTATATGCAGAAAAGGCTTTTGATCATTTCGAATGGGATTTTTTATTTAAGGTCTTGAGTAAATTTTTTAAATTGGATTAAAGTTTTTTTTTGAAAAAATCCTAGAGCCAAACTAACAACAAATGGTCAGATGTCTCAATCTTTTAATTTAGCTAGATTGAGTAGACAAGGATGTCCTCTATCTCCCACTTTGTTTGTTTTGGCTATAGAACCACTTGCACAAAAGATTCAAACAGATCAACAGTTGAAAGAATTTGTAATATATCAGATTGAACATAAAGTTAGTTTATTTGCTGATGATGTGTTAGTCTATTTAACTCAGCCACAATTATCATTACCTAGACTTTATAAGTAGTTGTTAGGGTATGGCGAAGTTTCAGGATATAAAATAAACTAGGATAAAAGTGAAGTAATGGAATTGGTACAAGGAGATTATTCACAATGTCAAAAAGAACTTCAATTAAGTGGACAGATAAGATTAAATATTTAGGAATAAGTATTAATAATAATTTGAAAAATTTATTATAAATTAAATTGTATTCCATTATTTAAGAAGTTAGATGAAAATTTTAAAAAGTGGGTGAATTTGCCTATCACTTTAATTGGAAGAGTTAATCGTATTAAAATGAATATTTTTTATGAATTCAATATTTATTTTGGACTTTACCTATCTCTCTACTTAAAAAAAAATACAGGATTTAAATAAATAAGTTAGGAAATGTCATTGGAAAGGAAAAATAGCAAGAAAATCATTAGAAAAATTAGCATGGAAATTTGAACTAGAAGGTTTAAAACTTCCTAATTTAAGAATTATTATAAGGCAGCACAACTAAGATTTCTTGTTTCTATGTGTGCAAAAACTAAACCATCATGGATCCCATCTTTGTGTGCAAAAACTAAACCATCATGGATGCCATCTTTCCTTGATGGCATAATTCCTGAGTGCAATTCAATAAATAAAGTTTAATAACATGTGATGTTATTAAAGCTGTCATTTTTGAGACTGATCCTTTGTTAGCTTTGTTTGTGTGAAATGTTAAGATGGCGGTGCTGCCGGAGCTGTGGGGAGTGATGGAGCAGTGATGCAGCGCTCCTGCAGGGTCCAGCCACCCAGTTGACTGCCATCAGCTCTGAACAGGCTTTGAATGGCCCGTTGACGGTGCTGACTGTAATGATAGTGATCATGTTTGCATTTGCCACCAGCAACATCTTAAGGATCCTGTTTGATTATACTTAGCTGCCAGCAGGGAGCTCACACAGAAAGGGAGACTGCTGTATGAAAGATCTGTAATGGATGCTTGCAGCCTCATGGCATGCCTCATGGACTGTTTACAACAACTTTAAAGTAAAGAACCTTTTCCTTCATCCATGTGTTATCTAAGAACTCACACAAGGTGAAACATAGTGTCAGAAGTGGGTTGAAGGAAATTAAAAGGAAATACTTTAAAAGGAAAAATCTAAAGTCAGCAACTGATCACAGAAGAGAAGCTAACAAAATGAAAAATGGAAGGATTGCACCCACCAGAAAAAAATTCAGTTGACAGATAATGTGGCTGAAAAATGGAACAGATTCAAACATCATTTTGGATTGTATTTAATGGCATTCAGAACTGACAAGAAAAGTGATAAAACAAGAATCCTAGATTGGGGAAAAAATATTTACAGAAATCTAAACTAGAGGGAGGGTTGGCATTACCCAACTTTAGAATTTATTACTGGGCAATTAATATTAGTTACTTAAGGTATTGGTTGAATTATTCAGAATTATCTCTAAATCCCCATTGGGTAAATTTAGAAATTAAACCGATACAACATTTTTCAATTAGCTCTATTTTGGGAGCTGCTCTCCCTTTTAATCTTACTAAATTATATAAACAAATTGATAATCCAATGGCTAAACATACACTACGTATATGGTTTCAATTCCAGAGATTTTTTGGCCTAAGTCATTTTATCTTGGAAACTCCTATTGTACTAAATTTCCTTTTTCATCCCTCTCTAATTGATCAAGCTTATTTACTCTGGAAAGTTAAAGGTATAACATGCTTTTCGGATTTATTCTTGGATAACTCTTTCATGTCATTTGAACAATTATCCATGAAATATGATTTACCTCGATCTCATTTCTTTCGATATTTGCAGATTAGGAGTTTCTTAGTTTCGACTTTACCCTCTTTTCCCAATCGGGAGACTACGACTGTTTTAGAGGATATACTATATTCAAAATTCCCTCCAAAAGGTGTGATATCTTAATTATATAATTACAAAAATAAATTCTGGGACTTTTGAAAAGTTTAAAAATGATTGGGAAAGAGAACTCAACCTTCATATTTCTAATGAAAATTGGAATAAAATTCTGCGACTGGTAAACTCTTCTTCTCTATGTGCAAAACATTCACTAATACAGTTTAAAGTTGTTCATAGAGCTCATATGTCTAAAGATAAACTCCATCGCTTTTATTCTCATATCGATCCTATATGTGATAAATGTCAATTGGAAATAGCTTCCCTTACACATATGTTTTGGTCCTGTCCCTCTTTACAGAATTATTGGAAGGAAATTTTTTCCATTATATCTACTGTTTTGAATATTGATTTACAACCACATCCCATTACTGCAATTTTTGGATTACCTATGATAGATTTGACTTATTTATCTCTTCCTGCGGATCGTATGATTGCTTTTCTTACACTAATGACTAGAAGATCTATACTATTAAATTGGAAAGAGGTAAATCCTCCCACTGTTTTCCAATGGTTTACCCAAACCATACTATGTTTAAATTTAGAGAAAATTAGAAACTCTGTCTATGAATCCCCTTCTAAGTTTGAGTTAACCTGGCGACCATTTATTCAATATTTTCATTTGTGGTGAGTTGATCTGGCTCTGTTTTCTTTCTATGATTATGTATGATAATTGGGCTGTAAGATGAGATCGGAGTGATCGGCGTGGTTTAGCTATATCTGTAGGTTTTTTTTTTAGTTTTTTTTAATTCAGATTTGTTTTTTCTTCTTTTTTGGGGTTTTTTTTTCTCTTTTTTCATATATTGTTATTAATGATATCTTTTTTTTTAGAGATAGTTCACACCCTAAACTGATCAAAAATTTTTTTTATGATATATTTTTATTCTGTAATATTATTGTTTAATATCTCTGTATTAATTCATTACTTACTATGTATTTTTTTTATATCTCTTTGAACTGTATGTGTTTATAAATTATAATAATAAAAAGATTGAAAAAGAAAGAAAGAAAGAAAAGTGATAAAGTGAAAGTGTCAGTTCTTTTAAATGTCATAGGTGATGAAGCCCTAGATGTGTATAATAACTTCACATTTGCTGCTGAAGCAGAAAAAATAAAATTGGAAAATATAATGGAACAGTTTGAGGCATCCTGCATACCTCAACGTAATGTGATGTTTGAGAGGCACAGATTTTTCACATGTGTACAGAAAATGGAAGAAAGTATTGATCAGTATGTGAATGAATTGAGAAAAAGAAGCAAAATGTTTGAATTTGGTGGACTGACTGACTTGCTGATAAAGACAGGCTTGTGTGGTATATTCCAGATAATAGTCTAAGGGAAAGACTGCTAAAAGAGCAAAATCTAGACCTGGAAAAAGCCATATCACTCTGTGGGGCTACAAAAACTGTAAATGTGGAGGCAAAAGAGCTGTTCAGTGAAATTAGTTGCAACGTGGATGCAGTGAGCAAGAACTGACATAAACCGTTTAACAAGAAGAGTGGCAAAGTAGAAAGAGAGGCGTGGTCAGTGAACAAAAATGAAAGAGACAAACCTACCAAAAAAGTGTCTTGCATATGGTAAAACATGCAATATGTACAACAAAAGTAACCATTATGCCCATTGCTGTAGGAACCAAGTGCAACAAAGCAAGGTTCATGCAGTAGATGAAAAGGAGATAAGGAATTCTATGTTGGCGTTGCCACTGAAAACAAGAAAGGAAAAAGAGACTGGATGTTGAGATTAAAAGTGAATGACATGTACATTTCAGTTAAATTGGATACTGGAGTGCAAAGAGAATGCATGGTCAAAGTGAAACACAAGGACAAAGAACATATATTAGCATTCATCGTGGTACTAAAGGATGTACAGGCCATACTATGTTTAACAGCTTGTGAGAAACTGAACCTGGTAAAAAGATTCATTGTGGTGGAAAGCGAAGGAGAGACAGTCTATGATGAACTCATGAAAGAGTGCAATGACCTATTTCAGGGTCTAGGCTGTCCTCCAGGAGAACTACATGGTCAGAGTGGATAAATGTGTGCCACCGATAATACATCCTGCAGCAAAAGTTCCATTTGCACTTCAAAAGCAACTAAAGACAGAACTAAAGACAGACAACTAAAGATGGAAAGCCTGAACATGATTTAGAAGATAGATAAGCCAATGGAGTGGGTGAGTTCACTTATTATTGTGGACAAAAAAATGAAAAGCTTAGAATTTGCCTGGATCCAAGAGATCTAAACAGAGCAATAAAGAGAGAACACTTTAAGCTTCCGACATGTGAAGGAATCATGTCACACTTTGCAAATGCAAAGTTTTTCAGCAAGTTAGATGCATCATCAGGATTTTGGCAGTTGAAATTGGATGAAACAATTTTGAGACTGTGCACATTCAATTGTCCATTTGGCAGATACAGATTCCTAAGGTTAATATTCAGAATTGCCTTAACTCCTGAAGTGTATCACAAAACTATCCATATGGTCTATGAGCACCTGGACAGAGTTGATACCTCAATGGATGAAATCATAGTATGGTGAACCATGAGAATGGAGCATGATGAGAGAATAAGGAAAGTCCTGGAAGCAACAAGGAAAGCAAACCTGAAGCTGAATAGAGAGAAATGCCAGCTGGGGTGACAGAACTAACATTTGTAGGAGATACTATTGGCAATGAGGGCATCAGACTAGATCCCAGAAAGGTGTCCATCGTTGGGAACGTGCCAAGGCCACAATGCAAAAAGGACGTACAGATATTTAATGGAATGCTCAACTATATGGGTAAATTCATAACCAACCTCTCAGAAAAGATGGCTCCATTGAGAAGTCGAACAGAAAAGAACATTGAATGAGAGTGGGATCATGACCATGAAAAGTCATGGAGGGAACTAAAGAAACTGCTCACAGAGGAACCAGTTCTGAGGTTTTACGACCCAGCAAGACCCATCAAGGTATCATCAGATGCATTACATAGTGGGCTCGGTGCAGTTCTTCTGCAAAATTATGGTGACTGGCAATCATGCTCAATGATAGACGTGGAGACACGATATGCTTAAATTGAAAAGGAGTTGCTCAGTATCACATATGCCTGTGAAAGATTTCATTAGTTTGTGTCACGACAAACAATCAGTGCAGAGACTGATCATAAACCCTTGATTGCATTGTTCTAAAAGCCATTAAATGAATGTCCACTGAGAATACAAAGAATGATGCTGCAACACTATACCCTGAATGTGGCATACACTCCACGTAAGCTAATGTACACAGGAGACACATAATTCAGAGCAGTTGACACGAGAGAGCCCGCAAACACCAAAATAGATGAAGACATGAATGCCTTCGTGGACATGATCACAAATGCACTGCCCATATCAGATGCAAAAATGCACCTCATAAAGTCAGAGACAAACAAAGATGAAACACTGAGACAACTGAGAAAAAACATCTTGGATGGATGGCCCAACATGAAGCAGGACTGCTCACCTGACGTTGTAGAGTACTAGAACTGCAAGGCAGAATTATCAGAGGTTGAAGACATCACCTACAAAGGAAGTAAAATCCTTATTCCAAAGAGTCTGAGAAAAGAGGTGCTAAAAAGGATACATGCAGAACATCTCGGAATCAAATAATGTAAGAAAAGAGCATGAGATGTGATGCACTGGCCAAGAATCAACAATGATATAGCAAATGAAGTGTCAAATGTACAATATGCCAGAAATATCAAGCAAGCAATCCTGCAGAATCACTAAAGCCACACCCAGCACCACACAGACCTTACCAGACGGTAGGTGGTGACCTATTCATATGTCAAGGGAAGGACTATCTTGTAGTCACAGACTATTACTCCCTATATCCAGAGGTGTGTTGACTGAACACCACCACTGTAGGTGCTGTAATAACAGGCATGAAAGCCATATTCTCCAGATGTGGCATGGCAAGTGAGGCCAGACAATAGACCCCAGTTTTGCAATTCATTTGGACATTTTACCAACGGGTGGGACTTTACACACCATGTGGAGTCCTCATTTCCGCAGTCCAATGGTCTACTGGAAAAATTGGTAAAGACAGTGAAAAGACTGATGTGCAAGGCAAAAGACAGTAGAACAGACTTCTACCAGAGAATGCTAGTAAGGCTAAAAGATCAAACAAATTTATGGACTCAGAAGGGACCTTTCCTTAGTGAAGTCCAACCAAGATCATACACTATTCATACAGATGAAGGTGCTTTTCTGTGAAGAAATCATCAAGATCTTCAAATGGGACCAGCCACAGTAGATGGAAAGGTGGATACTGTTGAACAACATGAATACACATCTGAGAAGACGTCGTCTAAGGCAACAACTCAGATTCATGGACAATCAATCAGGAGATCATCAAGACAAGTGAATCCTCTGAAGGGACTCATTGAGCAAATTTAAAGACTCTTGTTATAGAATGAAGTACTGCTATCTTATTCGCTCTTCAAGTTTTATTAGATGTAAATGTGGACACACAAAAAAAGGTTAAAAAATGTTAACAATGTTGATAATAATGAAAATGTAAGTTCCTAATTTTAAAGTTAATAAACCAAAGTTATATAAAGAAAACATGTTAGTTAAAAGTAAGGTACTTTTGTTTCAAGGAAGGGAGATGTAATGATAGTGAATGTGGTTGCATTTGTCACTAGCAAGGATCATAGTTCCTGTTTAATAATACTTGGTTGCCAGCAGGGGGCTCACACTGAAGGGGAGACTGCTGTATGAGAGATCTGTAATGGAGGCTTGCAGCCTCATAGCATGCCTCATGGGCTGTTTTCAACAACTTTAAAGTAAAGGACCTTTTCCTTCATCCATGTGTTGACTATGAACTCACACCATATAACCATATAACCACTTACAGCAGAGAACAGGCCAGTTCAGCCCTACTAGTCCATGCCGTAACAAATCCCCACCCTCCTAGTCCCACTGACCAGCGCCCGGTCTATACCCCTCCAGTCCTCTCCTATCCATGTAACTATCTAGTCTTTCCTTAAATGTAACCAATGATCCCGCCTCGACCACATCTGTCGGAAGCTCATTCCACATCCCCACCACCCTTTGCGTAAAGAAATTTCCCCTCATGTTCCCCTTATAATTTTCCCCCTTCAATCTTAAACCATGCCCTCTAGTTTGAATCTACCCCACTCTTAACTGAAAAAGCCTATCCACCTTTACTCTGTCTGTCACTTTTAAAATCTTAAACACCTCTATCAAGTCCCCTCTCAATCTTCTACGCTCCAGAGAAAAAAGCCCCAGTCTGCACAACCTTTCCCTGTAACTTAAACCTTGAAATCCTGTCAACATTCTCATGAACCTTCTCTGCACTCTCTCTATTTTGTTTATATCTTTCCTATAATTTGGTGACCAAAACTGTATACAGTACTCCAAATTTGGCCTCACCAATGCCTTGTACAATTTCATCATAACCTCCCTACTCTTGAATTCAATACTCCGATTTATGAAGGCCAACATTCCAAATGCCTTCTTCATCACACCATCTACCTGAGTATCAGCCCTGAGGGTACTATTTACCACAACTCCTAAATCCCTTTGTTGCTCTGTACATCTCAATAGCCTACCATTTAATGCATATGACCTATTTAGATTTGCCTTTCCAAAATGTAACACCTCACACTTATCTGTATTAAATTCCATCAGCCATTTCTCAGCCCACACCTCCAGGCTTCCTAAATCACCTTTTAATCTACGATAATTTTCCTCACTGTCCACAACACCACCAATCTTTGTATCATCCGCAAACTTGCTTATCCAATTCTCCACCCCTACTTCCAGATCATTAATATATTAGAGGACCCAGGACCGATCCCTGAGGAACTCCACTAGTCACTGGCCTCCAATTGGACAAACAATTTTCTAGCACTACTCTCTGACACCTCCCATCCAACCATTGCTGAATCCATTTCACTACCTCCTCATTTATACCTAATGCCTCCACCTTTTTTCCTAACCTCCTGTATCTTTCCTATATCTTTGTTAAATTTAGACTATAAAATAGTGGCTAAAGTTATGGCTAATAGGTTGGCTCAGTATTTACCAAAGATAATACATCATGATCAAACAGGTTTTATAAAAAATAGGTATGCTTCGGATAATATTCTACGATTAATTACATTGATAAATAGATCTAAATCTCAGAAGAATTATCCAATAGTGGTTTCATTGGATACAGAAAAGGCATTCGATAGAGTAGAATGGAAGTTTTTATTTAAAGTACTTGAAAAGTTTTCGTTTGCTCTCTCATTTATTAGTATGATTAGGGCTCTGTATAATGGTCCGAAAGCTAGAGTTGTTACTAATGGTTTGCTTTCAGAATCCTTTAATTTAACAAGATCTACTAGATAAGGATGTCCATTATCACCCGCCTTGTTTGCTTTAGTTATTGAACCTCTAGCACAATTAATACGTCAGAATGATATTATCAAAGGTATGAGAGTCTTGAATGAAGATTATAAAATAAATTTATTTGCGGATGACGTTTTGCTGTATTTGGTGGATCCTGATGTTTCTCTGCCAGCACTTCAAGATTCCTTAGAGATTTATGGTCAATTATCTGGTTATAAGGTTAATTGGACTAAAAGTGAAATTTTATCAATTAGTAAAGATGATTATTCAATGTTTAGAAATATTACGAATTTGAAGTGGACGAAACAAATTAAATATTTGGGAATTAATGCTAATACTGACTACCAAAATTTATATTCACTTAATTATCTTCCTTTAATGAAGAAGATTAAGGCAGATTTAGTTAAATGGAAAGATTTACCTTTGGGTTTATTAGGAAGAATTAATACTATAAAAATGAATATTTTTCCTCGTATACAATATTTATTTCAATCAATTCCTTGTTTACAAAAAAGATTTTTTAAGGATTTATATAAAGTAATTAGGGATTTTTTGTGGAAAGGAAAATTTCCTAGGGTGGCGTTGAAAAAATTGATGTGGGATTTTCAATTTGGAGGGTTACGGCTACCTAACTTTCAATTTTATTATGAAGCAGCTCAATTTAGATTTCTTAGCGCATTAATGGCCACACAAGATACGCCTAGTTGGGCACAGATAGAATTGGCAGTTATTTCTGAAAAATTTTCGAATGAATTTTTATTTCGATGGAATAAAAATTTGTTACGAACTTATGATGTACCAATATTGAAACACTTCTCGGTTATCCTTATATGCTTCATTACCTCCCCACTATTTTTCTTTATCTCAACTGGTTCAATATTTTTTTCCCTAGTGAATACCAAGGCAAATAAATCATTCAAAATTTCCCCCATTTCCTCTGACTTCTCACTTAGCCTCACATATGAATACAAGATGAAACACCAACGGGTTTTTGTTTTAACTCCTATGACCGCAGGTCTGTGCACAAGATGGTGCCACCTGTCAATCAGCAGCAGCCACAAGGGGGCTGTAGACTCCAGGGAAGCGGAGGACTAGAGTAGGGCACCAGAGAATGGGAAGA
The DNA here is from genome assembly GCF_036971445.1 of Narcine bancroftii. Classification (NCBI taxonomy): domain Eukaryota; kingdom Metazoa; phylum Chordata; class Chondrichthyes; order Torpediniformes; family Narcinidae; genus Narcine; species Narcine bancroftii. The sequence continues at coordinate 309,450,966 of NC_091470.1, read as the reverse complement.
TCACCCCCCACAAGTAGAGGAGACAACTTTTGGAGACGGTGACCACGGCAGCAGGCCAGTGAAGGGGCTCTGTGGGCCAGTGAAGGGGCTCTGTGGGCCAGTGAAGGGGCTCTGTGGGCCAGTGAAGGGGCTCTGTGGGCCAGTGAAGGGGCTCTGCGGCTGAGGGACCAGTGCACATGACGGGCTGCTGGAGACTTGCAGTGAGGAACCTGCGGAAGCTGTGGGCCGCTGGAGACTGGCTTGAACTGGCTAGAGGGGTACCAGGTATTGGAACCAGGATGTGAGGAGGTGCTGAGAGCTCTGATGGGTCCTGACTGTGTCAGAGGTTCAGATCTGGAGCTTGGTTTACCGGGTTTAGACTGGACTCTGTGTGGCTGCAGGGGCTGCAGAAGTATTGGAGGTGGATCTACAGACACTTTATGTCTCTGTTGGGGGACTCTCTTTTGCTTCTCTCTCTCTGTGACTGTAAGTCTGACTGTAAGAACTGTAAGAGACAATTCCTGCTGGTGACAAGTCTGTCTGCCTTGCAGCAGGCAAAAATAAATTTCATGTTTTATTACTATGGTAATAAATTCAATCTTGAACCTTGACTGGAACGAGTACAAATGGTAATGCCATTAGGTAACTTTCCAATATTTTTATTGAGGTTTTTTTATATACTAGCAGGATACTACACATTGCTGTGGCAATAAAACACTCAGTTGTTGACTACAGTTTGGCTGTATTAAATGATGCTGCCTTTCAGCTAATGCCTTTTGTTCGGATTGCTTGGAGTCTTGCTTGTTCTTCCTCAGCGGACTCTTGTTGTCTGCCCATGAATGCCTGATGTCATCAGTACTGAGGCGGGCTTGGCGTTGTTTCTTAGTTTCCTGCTGCCTGCCCCTTGCCTGTCTGGAGGCCTGAACATTGAGATAGGTGCTGTTTTGTTTCCTGCTGCCTGTTCCTTGTTTATCTGGAGGCCTAAGCTTTGAGATGGGTGTATCACCACTGTTCTGTTTCCTGTTGCCTGCTCCTTGCATGTCTGGAAGTATCAACAGGAGGCAAGACTGATATTCCTCTGCTGTCTCTTGCTTTCTCCTTTGTCAAACTCTACGGTCATGTGAAGAGTTTCGCATTTTTGGGCTCTATTGAACTGGATTTGGCCACTTATTTTTATTCTGAATGTACATTGATGCACAGCACTGTAACTAATTGAGGTGTCCCTGGAGCAAGTTCATTTTGTTTTTTACCCTTTTAATTTCATATGACCTTAAAGATTAAATTCAATGTGGTCATGACATTCAGCATCAAATGTTACCCCTACTGAACCTCCTTGGTCACTTCTTGAGTGCTCCATATTGATTTGCATGGAGAACAGATAAACAAACAGACATATATGCATAAATATGTATTAGATATATGCAGTGTGTGTGTTTGTATACACACACATAAGTAATAATAAGAATATATATCCAACAAAGTAAAACTTATATTAAGCAACCTATGAAAGAGACAAAAAACAAAATGTATAAAAAGCAAAAACTATTCTAATGATCTAACCCTTCCCTTGTGAAGTTATGATTAAACATAAATGTTACATTAATATATGAAAGAAAAGACAACCAAACCATAAAATGTGATCCAACAATCTTATAAATTCTGAAAATAATCAAGGAAAGAGCCCCATAATATTTCAGATGATGACCAAGTACTGTCAGAATAATGTGCATATCATTATAACTGTAGGAAATAGTTCTATGCTCAAATTATAAGAAATAGTAATATATGTGTTCTGGTTGTAGAATCATTTTAGTCTGTTACTGATTTTTCCTTTTTTTTTGCTTTTATGCTTTGGACCTTATGCAACATGTGACGACGTTTTAGAAGGTGAGCAATGATGATTTTTTTTTTCTTTCTAAAAGCAACTTTACTGTGCTTTTTTTTAAGGGAACAAACATTTCCCTATCACTTTCACATTTTCTTTGGCTTGATTAGCCCATCACAAGGAAATATAATAATTTAATGCTTAAGAGTAATGAACTTAATGATCAATGATTATGAGTTTATCATACACGTAATTACAATGTACATATGCATTGAAATTCTTGCTGAAGCCAAACAGTTACTTTGCAAAGAAAAACAACTACAATATGATACATCAAATTACTATACAGATAGAGATAATAAATATAAAAGTTAGGTAATAAACATCCATGTTACTGTAGTGGTGGAAAAAATGTAGTGTTTAAATCAGGTGTCTACAAAGTGGTCGATATCGACCCCTGGGGATTGATGGTTGATGGTACTACCCAAGTGGTTGATAAATGCCAGGGGGTTGAAAGAAGGTTGATAATGCCAGGGGGTGGGGGGGGGGATGGGGGAGAAGGGATCATTAGAATTTAGCAGTGAAAAACAGGGGCAGATTAACAGAAAATAGTGCCAATGTCAGTGATGGCCTACCTCTCATTAGAGTGGGCCTTGGTGGCTGCCATGTTGTATTTGGCTTCAGCCTTTGAATAAATTGAGAGTGAATGGGAGGACAGACTGAGCATAGAAGAAATGCTGGTTTAAATAGTGTGGACAGCACTTTTTGTGATCATGGAGTAGTTACAATTAGGGTAGTAAGGGGAAGTTCAATAATCTAATAGCCATTCTTGAATCTAGAGGTGCTGAACTTCAGACTTCTGTACCTTCTTCCTGAAGGAGTAGTAAGAAGAGGTTGTTATCTGGATGATGGGGTCATTTATGATGTTTTGGCTGCCTTCTTGAAGGAGCACCTAACATAGATGATTTCAATAGATGTAAAGTCAGAGCCTGTGATGGACTTGGCTATCTATGTTTGCTACCTCTGTGTTCCTGTGTATTCAAATTACCAAACCAGGCTGGGACACAACCAGTCATATACATTCCACAGTACACCTGTAGATGTTTGCTAGCATTAAGAATTCTTACCTCTCCCTTAAAGAACGAGCTAAGGTTCGAAATTCTGATTGTCAACCTTTCAAACGTTAATTTCCATACCATGGTGCCAATCTGCGACATGTATAAGGATTCCAATGTTATATCCTAATCTATTGGTATTAACTTCAAGAATGTTAATTTGGTGTTTGTCCAAATAAAAACAAGAGAATTAAAATCATAGAGATATTTTTATTTTATTCACATATGTGTAAATTTTGAAGTATTGTAATGCTTGTGCTACGCAAAGTGTGGATTAAGAACTACACACACACACACACACACACACACACACACACACACACACACACACACACACACACACACACACACACACACAATCACACACACACACACAGAGTCGTGTAGAGGTCGAATATTGATTTATTGCACTGCCAGCTTTATTTATATTCGCTCCCTGCCTCTGATGACAGAAGTGATGTCATCACAGCACTGGCCTCCGACTGGCTGGTGTTCCCACCGTTGCCTGCTGTTTCCTCCCGTGCAAGAGGTCACGTGGAATGACAGGCATTGGTCCCTGTGGGGCCCTCGCGATCGCCATATTTGCCAGCCATTTTGTGAGCCAGGTCGCAACTTGGTTCGTGGACTGCTACATGCTATCCCTGCCATCCCAGAACTGGCGATAAGAATGTCCATTGCCTCTCTGTGCAGCCTACCTCTGCATCGCAGGGGATGAGTTTTGACTAGCTGGCTCATGTCTACATAGGCTAGTTTCAGGGGGTCAAGGGTGAAGGTTTCCTCATTGCCGGCAAGGTTCAACACACACGTTGACCCAATGTGCCTAATGGCCCCTTGTATGAACATTGGAGGGGTGCCCAGTGTGCTCCCCTTCATACAAAAACATATTCACCGGAGTGCAAGTCATTGGGGATGAAAGATTTGGGTTGGCTGTGCGACAGGGGTCATGAAGGGGCTAGGGTACTCATTCTTTCCCTCAGCTATTTCAGTGTAACCGTGGGGGTTTCTGGGTCCTTGGCAGTGGCCAAGAACTCCCTCAGGATTACCAAAGGTGTGCTGTACACCATTTCTGCTGTGGAGGCATTAATGTCTTCCTTCAGCATGGTGCATATCTCCAGAAGAACTCAAGGCAGTTCATCCGCCCTTAAGCTGGGCCATCAGGACTGCTTTTAAGTGTCTGTGGAACCGCTCCACCATGCTGTTGGCCAACAGGTGATATGCTGTGGTATGGTGGAGTTGTGTTCCCAACAGTTTGGCAAGTGCCGCCCAGAGACCTGAGGTAAACTATGCTCCCCTGTCAGAGGTGAGAAGTTTCGGGACTCTGAACCTGGACACCCAGGTGTTGATTAATGCCCTAGCTCATGTCTCTGTGGTTGTGTCAGCCATTGGGATCGCCTCCAGCCACTTCGTGCAATGTTCACCCATAGTGAGGAGGTATCTCACCCCAGGGGAAACCGGCAGTGGCCCCACAATGTCGACGTGGACATGACTGAAGCCATGCCACGCTGGCTCAAAAGTCTGGGGAGGTGCTTTAGTGTGAGTTTGCACCTTGGACACCTGGCAGAGTGTTCAGGTCTAGCCCACTGACTTACATGTTTGTAGAGCCCATGCCAGATGAACATGCTGGCCACCATCTTTACTGTAGTTCTGATGGCCGGATGTGCCAGGCTGTGCACCGCGTCAAAGCCTGCTATCTTCATGCTGCCGGCATGATGGGGCGGGGTTTGCCAGTGGAGATGTCACAGAGGAGCATCTAGTTGCCAGGCGAGATGATGACATCCTCCAGCTGTAGCCTGGAAAGCGCCGTCCTATACGCCAGGATCTCAGGATCGTCATGTTGTACCCTTGCTAGAGCTAAATACTCTGTGCCCTGGGATAGAGTGTGGATGGATTCAATGGCGGGACGGGAGAGTGCATCAGCCACCATGTTGTTCTTGCTGGCAATGTATTAGATGTCTGTGGTGAATTTGGACACGTAGGAAAGGTGCCTTTGCTGTATAGCTGACCATGGGTCAAACACTTAGTGGAAGGTGAAGGTTAGCAGTTTGTGAAGACTTTGAATTGTTTGCCTTCCAGAAAGTATTAGAATTACCTGACCACCAGGTTCAGCACCAATAGCTCCCAGTCAAAGATGCTGTACTTAACTTCAAGTGGCCAGAGGTGCCTGCTAAAGAATGCCAGGAGCTGCCATTGCCTGTTGATTAGCTGCGACCACTCTGACTGCTGTGTTGGAGGTATCCACCATCTGGGCAGTCGGTGCCTCTGGCCTGGGGTGAACCAGATGGGTAACATTGGCCAGAGCATCCTTAGCCTTCTGGAATGCCTCCGAGGCCTCCTCGACCCAGACAGCATTTATTTTCCCTACAATAAGCGCTAAAAGCGGATGCATGATCCGAGCTGCTGCCATTATGAATTGATGGTAGAAGTTAATCATACTGGCGAACTCCTGCAGCCCCTTCATAGTGCAAGGTTTGGTGAACCGCAAAATGGCCTCCACCTTCTCAGGCAGTGGTTTCACCTTGCACCTGTCAATGCGATGCCCTAGAAAGATAATTGTGTCCTGCTCGAACTAACACTTGGTGGGGTTGATAGTCAGCCCAAAATCCTGCAGACAGGTGAATAGTTGTCTGAGGTGGGCCATGTGGTCTCAATTATTGTGGCTGGTAATAAAGATATTGTCCAAGTAGATGAACACGAATGGGAGGTCCCGGCCCACCGCATCCATCAGTTGCTGAAAAATCTGAGAGCAACATTGGTAAGCCCAAAGGGCATCCTTATGAATTCGAACAGGCTGAAATGGGTGATTATGGTGGTTTTGAGTATATCTTTGGGGTGCACTGGGATCTGATGATAACCCCTGATTAAATTGACCTTTGAAAACACCCGTGCCCTTTGTAAGTTGGCGGTAAAGTCCTGGATATGGGGCACAGGGTATCTATCCGGTGTGGTGGCCTTATTGAGGCATCAGTAATCACCAGATGGCCTCCACCCTCCTGCTGCCTTCAGGACCATGTGCAGGGGGGAGGCCCAATGGCTGTCTGACAGCCACACTATCCCCAACTCCTCCATTTTCTTAAATTCCTCTGGTGAGGACAAGTTTTTGGGGGGAGGGTGACACACCCTGACATGGAGCAGGGGATCCTCGGTGAGGATGTGGTGCCTTACCCCTTGCTTTGGTTCCGCAGTGGAGAATTATGGCATCACAATTGCAGGGAACTCAGCAAGGATGTGTGTGTAAGCGTTGTTGGACAGCGTGACGGAGTCGAGGTGGGGTTGCTGGTAGTTTGGCTTCCCCCAGGGGCATCATCTGAAAAATTCTGGCATGCACCAAGTGCTGCTCTTTCAAGTCTACCAGCAGACAGTCAGCGCACGCTACTGCTACAACAGTAAAAGTCAACTTAATTCGGTAGCTAGAAAATCATGGGGGCACGGTGCGGGTGTCGTAAATTCATGTAGAGCTGCTGTTCGCTTCCTACAGAGCTGGGCCTGGCTTGGAGATCCGGGTGCAGTAGGTCATGGGAGGGAAGGACACTTATTTTGGCTCCGGTGTCTATGAGGAACTGCCTTCCCAACAGAGAGTCCTACATGTGGAGGAAGCTGTCATGTTGGTCAACTGTTGCAGCCATTAACGACGGTTGGCCATGGCATTTCCTTGAAATGCACAGGATGGGTGGCAGTGACGGGCCCCTGCAACCCATCATTGATGATAATAGCAATATGGCTGGGTAGGGGGCTCTACTTGCTTCTCCATCTGCTGTGGCCTTGTTGCCGGCTGGGTTTGGTGCTTAGCAATCTGTTCCATCAAGGCGCCGTTTTCTTCTCTCTCTGGAGCACATTCACCCGGGCTGTGACTTTCTTCGGGTAGATAAAGCCCTCATCAGTGAGCAAGAATTCCTGCTGCAGGAAAATCTGCTCAAAGAGCAGACAAAGCCTGTGCCCTTCAGCAAGTGTGAGCATCTCGATCATGAGGGCATTCCTATGCAGTAAACAAGTGGCATGCTCGTGCCATGATAGTCTAAAAGTGCAGGTTAATAGCTCTTTGATGGCACCTTATTTCCCTTGCTCCAGGGGCTGCCATAGGAAATTGATGACCTTCACTGCGTGTCCTGGTTGAGTGAGCTCACTACGTAGTAGTAGCAGGTATTCTCGTCATCGATCTGTTGAAGATAGAATTGGGCCTGTTCAACCACACGTGTGTCTGAGACGCCCAGAACATTGGCAAGTTTAGCAAGATGGCGTGGAGAGTTGCTTGTTCTGTCATCTTCGGGTCGAACTGCTGGTTGGACCTGCAGGGGTCACCAATGTAGTGTGCGCACTACATGAAAGTGTGGCGTAAGAACGACACACAAACACAGTTGAGTTGAGGTTGAAGATTGATTTACTGCACTGCCTGCTCTGTTTATATTCAGTCCGTCTTTGATGACAGTAATGACATCAACGCAACGTCAGCCTGTGATTGGCCAGTGCTTCTGCTGTTGCCCACTGTTTCCTGCTGTGCAGGAGGTCACACAGTATGAGAACTGTTGGCTCCTACAGGGCCCTTGCAATCACCATATTCACTGGCCATTTTGTGAATCAGGTAGTGACACAGTTTGCAAGATGCTACGGTATCTCCTCTATTTTATTAAATATATTTATGGGTTTTACAAAAAGTCTGAGTGAATTGTTTTTCAATTATATCACTTTGTAAAATTAAATAATTAAAAGTTATCAATATACTTTACAATCTATGGTTCATTGTAAAATAAAATGTCATGTCACTACAAAATATTTCCTTGAATATGGTAAAGAAAACAATGAATTTTAAAATTTGTATTTGTGTAATGAAACATTTTTAATATAAATACTATATTATTTATAATTTACTGTTATTTACTCCATAGTTACAGGGTATACAGAAGGTTCTGTAGCTACAAGTGAGACATCAGGCTGCTGTGTTGCCTCTGGGTACCAGAGTCAAGGATGTCTCCAAGTGGCTGCAGAACATTCTAAAGGCAAAGGTTGATCAGCCAGAGGTAATTGTGTTCAATGGCATTAAAGACACAAGTAGGAAAAGGAATAAAATTGATAGGATGACAGACAGAATTTTTTTCCCCCAGGAAAAAAGCATCACAAACTAGAAGACTTGCATTTAAGGTGAGGGAGAGGATGTTTAGGGGATTAGGAAAGGAAGTACATTTATTGGGTTAGGAAAGGGACTAAAAAGCAGGATCTCAAGGGGATTAATCTCTGGATTATTCCTGGTTCCATGTGCAAGAGAGGTTAGGAATAGAGTGATGAAGGCATGGTTGAGAGGCAGAGATTCAGGTGCTTGGATTATTGGGATCTGTTCTGGGGCAGAAGTGACCTTCCTAAGAGGAATGGGTTACACTTGAACTGCAGAGGGACTCATTTCCTGGCAGGGAGATTTACTAGTGCTATTCAGGAACGTTTAAACTAGATTGGTAAAGAGAAAGGTTATCACGGCACAGGTGATGAAGATACAAAAGTTGCTGGGGGGGGGGGGGAACTAGTCAAAGCGAGCAAATTTAGTAGGCATGCCAGGCAGGAGCATGGCAAAAGAGAGGGGAAGACAACATGCATTTATTTCAATGCAAGAGGCTTGACAGGTAAGGCAGACAAACTCAGTGTGGATTGGCTTTGGAGAGTGGATATTATAACCTGGACAGAAACCTGCTCAGTGTTCTGGGGTACAGATGCTACTTGAAATAGAGTTTCCAGAAAGAGAGGAATGAAGTTGCCTTTTTGATAGGCACACATGGTGTAAATGCCTTGGGCAGAGTAGAATTTGTAAAGAATATCCAAGAGAGCTCCATGAATCAATATATTAAGGGCCCTACTAGAGAGGGTGTAACAATAGACCCTTGTTAACGAGGAATATTGAGGTTCTGGTCAAGAGTGCATTAAGGTGGACAAATGCCATGGCTTGATCAAAGGCATCTTCAACTATATGGGAAGTTAGAGGAGAAATTGTGGAGATCTTTGCAGAGATATTTCCATCATTTTTGGCCTTGGTTGAAATGCCTGAAGACTGTAAAGTGAGTAATATAGTGATATTACATAAGAAGGACAGCCAAGATACTATGCCAGTGAGCCTGACATCAGTTGTAGGAAAATTAGTGAATGGTATTCTCAAGGACAGGTCAAAACACACAGAAATACTGGAGGAACTCCGCCAGTCTTGAGCAACTGTAGGAATTAAGGATATATTACCAACGTTTCGGGCCTGTGCCCTTCTTCAGTCTGGGTGCTGGAACTACCAGCATTTGGAAAGGCAGGGACTGATTAAAGGTAGTCGCCATGATTTTGTGCATGGGAGATTATTTCTCATTAATCTGGTACAGTTTTTTGAAGAGGTCGAAGAGTTATGGACAAATTAGGCTTTCTCAAGGTTCTGAATGGCACTAGGAATATGGTGTAATTCCATTATAAGAAGGATATTGAGGCTTCAGAAAGGGTACAGAATAGATTTACCAGGATGTTGCCTAGTTAGAGGCTATAAGCTATGACAAACTTGGATTGTTTTCTCTGGAGCTTAAGAGGCTGAAGGGTGACCCAAGAAAGGTGTCTAAAATCAGGAGAGGCATTGATGGGATGGACAAACTGAATCTTTTACCCAGGGCAAAAGCATGACACCACAGAGGTCTTGCATTTAAGGCAAAGAAGGGGGAGTTTAAGGGAGACATATGGGATAAATATTTTGCACAGCATGAAAATTGTCACAAGCAGGTTGTCAGGAGTAGTGGTGTTTAGCACGCTTCATAATAGGAAAAGACACGGCGGGCTGTTGATTCATTGATACTTTACTATATTCTACCTGGATGACATCACCATTATCGGTAAAGATGACACTGAATATCTAACCAGTCTGGAAATCATTCTAGATCGACTACAACAAACGAATATCAGTCTATGGCAAGACAAATGTGTATTCATAGCACTCTCAGTGACCTATATGGGCTTCACCATCAACAAGGAATGAGTACAAATGGACAAGAAAGGTAAGGAAGCAGTGCAGAGAGCTCCTTACCCCATCAACAGAACAGAACAACAATCATTTTGGGGTTTGGTGAATCATCATCGCTGATACATTCCCAACATATTGACATTATGTAGCCCTCTAAATCAACTGCTGAAGAAAAATCAGAATTGGTACTGGAACACAGAAACCAAACACGCCATGGATAAAATAAAAATACTACTAATAAGCAGTAACCATGTCTTAATCCATTATGGTGGAAGCAGATACAATAGTAGCATTTAAGAGGCTTCTTGATAGATGCATGAATTTTAAGAGGATGGAGGGCTATCTACCAGATTCAAGTATCAGATTTTTAGTTTGATTTGGGCATCATGTTCAGTGCAGATACATGGGCCATCGTGCTGTACTATGTTGTGGTCTTGGATGGTAGATCAATTGGCCACTCTAAATTATTCTAATATGATTCACTTTTGTGGAATTTGTGAGGAAATTCTATGGCAGGGTAATTGTGCAAAGTGAGTTAGCCAATTGCATTCAAATTTGGCTTTGTGAAAGGAACCAGAGGGTAGTTGTGGAGGGTTGCTTTTCTGATTGGAAGTCTATGATTACTGGTGTGGTACAGGGGTCAGTGCTGGGTCCACTGCAGTTTGATATTTCCATTAACAATTTGGATGGCATTGGAGAAAATATATTTAGTACATTTGCAGATGACACTTAAATTGGTAGTATAATGGACAGGGAGGAAGCATATCTATGTTGACAACAGTATCCAGCTTAGTTGGGAAGGTGGGCCAAAGAATGACAAATGGAATTTAATTCTGAAAAGTATGAGGTGTTGCACTTTTATAGGTCAAACCAGGGTAGAACTTGCACAGCAAATATATACATCAAGAGTGTTGTACTATGTATAAGTACATAATTTCATGAAAATAGTGACTCAGAAGGACAGAATGGTGAAGAAGGAGTTTGGCATGCTTGCCTTCATTGGAATGGGTATTGAGTACAAAAGTTAGAACCTCATGCTAGAGCTGTACAAGGCATTAGTGAACCACATTTGGAGTTCTGTAGGCGGTTCTGGCCACCCAGAAACAAGAAACATATCAATAAACTGGAAGCGGTGCAGGGAAGATTCAAAGAATAGATAGCTTGAGTTGCCAAGACTGGATGGCTTGAGTTAAAGGGAAAAGTTGAATAGACTAGGTTTTTATTCTATAGAGCATAGAGGGCCGTGAGATCAAATTATGAGGGGCAGAGATAAAGTGAATGTTCAAAGTCTTTTTCCCAGGACAGATAGAAGGCACAGGTTAAAAGTGCAGGATATTTAAGAGATCTGAGGAAAAATTTTTACTTGTGATGTAGTCTGTTTCTGGATCAAGCTGCAAGAGGAAGCTAAAGAAGCAGGTACAATGACAATGCTCAAAGACACTTGGACAGTTTTATGGATAGAAAGAGCTTAGAAGGATCTCGTCTAAATGCAGCAAAATGGGTCGAGCCTGGAGTATTTGGGTCAAAGGGAAAGTTCCGTGCTGGCTGATAGAATATAACACAGATCTAAGTGTGAGATTTTGCACTTTGGTAGGTTAAACCAGAGCGGGACTTGCATCGTGAATGCTGGTCCCTTAGGAATGTTGTAGAACATAAATTTTCAGACTACAAATATATTGTTCAATGAAAATGACAACACAGGTCTACAACTGCCTTCATCAGTCAGGGCATTAAATACAGGAACAGGTACATCATGTTTCTGTTGTGCAAGTGCCTGAATATAAAGGTAGGGGGAGGAAGGGGCAGGGGGATGGGGAGGAATACAGACTAATAGGTAAGAACTCATAGGTGTATATTGTGGGGGTGGGACAGTGGGGAGGAGGAGGAAAGTGATGGGGGAGGAGGTAGCTCTCTGAATACAGAGCGAAGGAGGTGGGAGATGGACGAAGAGGGATAGGGAGACAAACTCTCGATAGACATCTTCTACAAACCCACCAACTCCCACAGCTACCTCAAATACACTTCTAACCCCTGTCCCCATAGGATACCAATCCTTTCTCTCAATTCCTCAGTCTCCATCGCATCTGCTCACAGATGTCAGATTTATTGTCAGAGTACATATATGACATCACATACAACCCTGAGATTCTTTTATCCTGTGGGGACAGCAGAATTTTTATTGGTAGTGCAATAAAAACTACCAATTTTTATTGGTAGTGCAATAAAAACTGTACACAGCATAAACATGTAAACGAAGAAGTGTAAACAGATAACAATATAAACAAACTGCAATACAGAGAGAAAAAAAAGAAAATCAATAAAGTGCACAAGAAAGAATCCTTAAATGAGTCTCTAATTGAATTTGTCATTGAGGATTCTGACAGTGGTGGGGTAGAAGCTGTTCCTGAACCTGGTGGTGTGAGTCTTGTGGCACCATATAACCATATAACCACTTACAGCACAGAACAGGCCAGTTCGGCCCTACTAGTCCATGCCGTAGCAAATCCCCACCCTCCTAGTCCCACTGACCAGCACCCAGCCCATACCCCTCTAGTCCGCTCCTATCCATGTAACGATCCAGTCTTTCCTTAAATGTAACCAATGATCACGCCTGGACGACGTCTGCCGGATGATCATTCCACATCCCCACCACCCTCTGCGTAAAGAAATTTCCCCTCATGTTCCCCTTATAATTTTCCCCCTTCAATCTTAAACCATGTCCTCTAGTTTGAATCTCCCCCTTTCTTAATTGAAAAAGCCTATCCACATTTACTCTGTCTGTCCCTTTTAAAATCTTAAACACCTCTATCAAGTCCCCTCTCAATCTTCTACGCTCCAGAGAAAAAAGCCTCAGTCTGCACAACCTTTCCCTGTAACTCAGACCCTAAAATCCTGTCAACATTCTCGTGAACCTTCTCTGCACTCTCTCTATTTTGTTTATATCTTTCCTATAATTTGGTGACCAAAATTGTACACAATACTCCAAATTTGGCCTCACCAATGCCTTGTACAATTTCATCATAACCTCCCTACTCTTGAATTCAATACTCCGATTTATGAAGGCCAACATTCCAAATGCCTTCTTCACCACACCATCTACCTGAGTATCAGCCTTGAGGGTACTATTTACCATAACTCCTAAATCCCTTTGTTGCTCTGCACTCCTCAATTGTCTACCATTCAATGTATATGACCTATTTAAATTTGCCTTTCCAAAATGTAGCACCTCACATTTATCTGTATTAAATTCCATCAGCCATTTCTCAGTCCACACCTCCAGCCTTCCTAAATCACCTTCTAATCTACGGTAATCTACCTCACTGTCCACAACACCACCAATCTTTGTGTCATCCACAAACTTGCTTAACCAATTCTCCACCCCTACGTCCAGATCGTTAATATATATATGTAACAAATAATAGTGGACCCAGGACCGAACCCTGAGGAACTCCACTAGTCACCGGCCTCCAATTGGACAAACAATTTTCTACCACTACTCTCTGACACCTCCCATACAACCACTGCTGAATCCATTTCACTACCTCTTTATTTATACCTAATGCCTCCACCTTTTTTCCTAACCTCCTGTGGGGAACTTTGTCAAAAGCTTTACTAAAGTCCAAATAGACAACATCCACAGCTTTCCCTTCATCAACCTTTTTGTAACTCCCTCGAAGAACTCAATCAGGTTTGTCAAGCATGATCTACCCCTGACAAAACCATGCTGATTACTCCCTATCAATCCCTGTACCTCCAAAAATTTGTAAATAGCATCCCTCAGAACACTTTCCATCAACTTGCCCACCACAGACGTCAGACTTACAGGCCTATAATTCCCAGGTTTGCATTTGGACCCTTTCTTAAACAGAGGAACCACATGTACCACCCTCCAATCCTTTGGTACCACCCCATGGCCAGTGACATCCTAAATATCTCTGTTAATGGCCCCACTAACTGTCCACTAGCCTCCCTGAGTGTCCTAGGGAATATTTTGTCCGGTCCGGGAGATTTATCCACCTTTATCTTTTTTAACACAGCCATCACTACCTCCTTGGTTATCCTTATATGCTTCATGACCTCCCCACTATTTTTCTTTACTTCAACTGGTTCAACATTTTTTTCCCTAGTGAATACCGAGGCAAAGAAATCATTCAAAATTTCCCCCATTTCCTCAGACTTCTCCCTCAGCCTACCCTCGCTATCTACAAGGGGTAGATTTTATCTCTCACTAATCTTTTACTTTTAATGTACTTATAGAAACCCTTTGGATTCATTTTTACTCTGTCAGCCAAAGCCTCTTCATGCCTTTTTTTGGCCTTTCTAATTTCTTTCTTAAGATTCCTTCTACACTCCTTGTAGTCCTCCTTCAACTTCTCAGCTCCCTGCTCTTTATACCTCTTGTACACCTCCCTTTTTCTCCTAACCAAATTTCCAATATTCCTCGAAAACCAAGCCTCCCTATGACTTCCAGCCTTTCCTTTGATCCACACTGGGACATAACTACTCTGTACCCTCAAAATTTCTTTTTTGAATATCCTCCATTTTTCATTAACATCCTTACCTGAAAATATCCTATACATTTTTCCTGCAGCAGTGAGAACTGAGGAGGTGCTGGGTGGTGTGGGCTTTTGATGATTACTGCTGCTCTCTGACGGCAACATTCCCTATAGATGTCCTCAATAGTTGGGAGGGTTATGCCTGAGAAGTCCTGGACTGTGTCCCACCTTTTGGAGGGCTTTACGCTCAGGGGTATTGGTGCCTCATGTATTCCGTGATGCAGCCGGTCAGCACACTTTCCACCACCCCTCTGTAGAAATTTGCCAGGGTGCTTATTGTCATATAAAACCTCCGCAAACACCTGCAGAAGTAGAGGCGCCGATGTACTTTCTTCACAATGTCATTAGTCTGTGGGATCCAGGAAAGATCCTCTGAGATAATGATTTCCAAGAATTTAAATTTGCTCACCCTCTCCACCTCTGATCCCCCATTGATCACTGGATTGTATACCTCTGGCTTTCCTTTCCTGAAGTCAACAATCAGCTCCTTAGTTTAAGTGACACTAAGTGCAAGGTTGTTGTTGGTGCACCATTTAGTCAATTTTTCAAACTCTGTCCTTTATGCTGACTTTTCCCCTTCCTTCATAAAACCCACTGTCTTGGTATTGTCGGCATTTTGTAGATGGTGTTATTTTCGTACTGAGCCACACAGTCATAGGTGTAAAGTGAGTAGAGCAGGGGGTTAAAAGCACAGCCCTTTGATGCTCCTGATGGAGATTGTGGAGAAGTTCTTATCAATCTTTACTGATTGTGGACTGGAGGTGAGGAAATCCATAATCCCATTACACAGTGGGGTGTTAACTCCCCTGAAGTTTGCTGATCAATTTGGAGGGGATGATGGTGTTAAATGCTGAACTGTAGTGGATAAAGAGCATCCTGATATGTGTGTCTTTCCTGTCCAGGTGTTCCAGGGCTTTGTGTAGAGCCAGTGAGATGGCATCCACCATAGATCTGTTACGACAATAGGTGAACTGTATCCATGTCACCATTCAGACAGGAGCTGATATGTTTCATCCCAGCCTTTCAAAACACTTAATCACTGTTGATGTAAATGCTTCTGGTCAAAGTCTTCCATGCCATATCATTAGAGATGTTTTCCTTCTTCAAACAACGTGGCTTTCTCTCTACCACCATCAACTCGGCCCTCGCCCACATATCTTCCAATATCCTCACATCTACCCTGTCCACTTCAAGGACAGGATTTCCCTTATCCTCATCTCCCACCCCACCAGCTTCCGTGGCCAACACATCTTCCTCCACCAATTCTGCCACTTACTATGTGATCCCACCACTGGGCACATATTCCCCTCTCCTCTCTTTTCCACTTTCATAGGAATTGTACCTTCTGTGACTCCCATGTCTACTCTTCCCTCCTGTCTTGGGTAAACTTATACCTCTCAATTTGTTCGTTTTAGATTGGTCACAGTGTTTGAGCTACCGAAAGAAAATAGACACACACACCGGGAGTAGTTCAGTTTATACAAGTCTTTATTACTCTAAAGCTGAATTCACACTACAATATGCAAGCCCTTCCCAATTATACTTATCAACGTCTGGACTGGTCCCAACTGCCGAAGCGAGGCAACGACTGCACATTTGTAGTAGGTTATCAGGGCGCCGGTAGCAGCTTCTCCACCTCCCTCGACCAGGTCGTTAGCTGGACTCTTGAAGTTCTTCTTCTTGCTGAGAGATGTTGCCACCTCTTGGAGAGTCTCAAACTTCAGCAGTGGGACCATGGCTTATATTACCCAAAAGTTGTTTACTTCAGATCTTATCTCTTTGATCAAATGATTTAATTATCTTCAAGGTCTGACAGTCTGTAACCAACAAAAGAAAACTGCATCTCTGGGCCTCATGGTGGAAGTTGGATAATGTCTACTGATTCATATGCATCCCTGAGCCCCATAGTGTAAATTAGATAATGTCTTCTGATTCAACTGCATCCTGGGGTGGAATTTAGGTGTGTCTGCTAGTTCATATATATGCATCCTGGGCCTCATGGTGTAAATTAGATTATGTCTGCTGATTCTAAAAAACAAGCAGGTTCTCAGCCTTGCAGAAGAAAAGGCTGCAGAAGTAAGAAACACAGTTTAAATCTTCCATTACACCTCCCCACCAATCATCCCCTTGGCATCTATCTCTGTGACCGCGAAGATGTTCCACTTGTGCCATACCTCCTCCCTCACCGCAATTCTAGGCCCTAAACAGCCCTTCCAAGTGATATAAAATTTTACTTGTAAATCATCAAGATCTGCTGTATGCTGTGCTTCCATTGGGTTTTCCTCTACATCGAAGAGACTGGCACAAGCTGGGAGATTGCTTCGTTGAGCCTCTCTTTCCGCTGCAATAGCGTAGATCTTACAGTGGCCATCCATTTCAATGCCCTATACCATTTCCTTGCTGACATGTCTGTCCATGTTCTCATGCACTGCCAGACTGAGAGCACATGCTCATTGAAGGAACAACACCTCATCTTCCATCTGAGCACCCTCCAACCAGATGAAATTAACATCAACTTTAGCAGATTCCATTAAGAACCACCCTCACCTCCACCCTACCCCATCCCATGCCCTCTTGTTCTCTCTCTCTTTCTTTTCTCTTTTCCCTCCATCTTCTTTCACAGTGCAAAATCAATTCTCACCTTTCTTCTTCTTGTATCCAATTAACACCTTTTGGCTTTTTCTGGACTCCTTTCTGTTGTGTTGAGAAAGTGTCCAATTCGGTGAGTTCACAGAAAGATGAGTCTGGATACTAGAGTTTTCAATCAAATGTAACTTTTATTAACACAACAATTAATAAAAGAGCGTGGAAAAATTGCAACAGGAATGAAACACACACACAATTTATAAAGGAGTGTGGAAAAACCGTAGTGGGTATAAAGCACATATGAATAAGAGAATGTGGGAAAATATGCACACATTTTAATAAAATATACACTGTGGCAGCTTGCCCATGCAACTGGCGAACTGACGAACGGAGTCATGGGCAAATCCACAATAGATCTGACTGTGAGAGCTCCAGGTGCGAGGCAAGCCCACAGCCTGGTGGCTGATGTCATAAAGGTTCCGGGAGTCACAAGTGTCATCATATTCCAAGGGATTTAAGCGCGTTCGAGAGTTCTATTAAAGTCAGTTGGTTTAACTCACTTTCGACTCTGCGTGGTTTATCGCTCGCTGCATGCCTGGTGTGACTGCATTGGTGACTCAGACAATCCAAAAGGTATTTGGACCCAACAATAACTGACCCAAGCATGCAGAAAGCAGATTCACTGAAACTCAACTGTCTGGACCACATGGCAGCAGGTCTGGTCTGAACAGGCCGAAGCCCAATTCTAAGTCAGGCAAACAGTCTCGGACACTGCAAAGAACTACTATGTGGTTGGTTTACTCAACAAGGAAACAGCAGGCTGCATCATGAACTTTCTACAGTTCACCCACCGATCGTGGACAGGTCTGAAGCAATCAAGACGCTCTTGATCTGTTCTTTTGGCCTCTCCTGCCATAAGCACACAGCACGGTTGCTCCACATGGACAGCCTAGGCGAATGCGTGCCATCAGCCTTAATGAATGAGATGCTGGAACTAGCAGACACCAATAAGCCAAATTTTCTGTTTGAACAAGTCTTTCTCGAGCTGATGCCAGAAGATATCCACCTCATTGCTGATGACGATTTCAATGACCCACACAAAGTAGTGGCCCACACAGATATCCTGTAGCACATCAAGCAGCATGGCGGGGACTCCATTGAACAAGTTATTGTGTCACGCCCTAAGGCCTGGGCCTTCCCCCACCACCAATGAAATTGGTGATGCCTAAAGTAGGGAGGACCCCAATTCAGACCAATAATATTTTTACCACCAAAACTGAGGTTTAGGAGCCCACCATTGCCGCCTACACTATTCTTTTCCGGGAAATGCCGGGGCTGGCCGTTGCTGATGGCTATGGCAGTTGGCCACTGTGATAACTTCCTTTACTTATAGGAACGACATTCGGCGAAAGTTCCTCATAGGCACAGGGGTGGTGGTTAGTGTGAATCAAATAACTTTTCTGAAGTTACATACACATTACATACATGTACACCTAGAATTAGAAGGGGGTTAACTAAGTCAATAGTGATAAGTTAAAGTTTGATTCTATTTTCATGTTTAAAGACAATTAAAATCAATTTTGGTTTAATTAACCATTTATCTTGGTGAAAATCTATTGCTGCTGGGTTTTGGGGTCCTCTGGGCTCATAACACCACTAGCACCTGAAGTCTGTCCTGATGGCCTGGATTGGTTGGACAAGCTCCATGGGTGCTTCTTGGCATCCACACGGCTCCCAAAGAAAACAGCCACATCTTTGTCAAAGATGGTATATGGTGCCGAACTGACGATTCCAGGGAAGTTTGTGCCAGCAGCCTGTGGGAAACACCCACAGTAGTGCTCACAAGACTGAGAGAAGGTAGGAACACTAGCTTCTGTCCCAACCTCATGCCACGGCCTGACACCTTTCTTTGTCCCCAAGAACCTCCAGGATGCGACGGTCTTCGTCCGCAGGGGCATGCACCGGACTCCACTCTAGCGACTGTACAAGGTGATGTGTCAGAACGGAACCATGTATGTCCTCAACATGAGGAGTCCTTCACCATTGACTGTCTCAAGCTGGCACATCTAGATCTGGAACACCCTGTGACTGCCACCCCCTCGCCAATGTAGTCAGCCACTCAAATGGACTAAAAAGATGTTGACTGTGGACTCCACATCTCCTAATGCTGGTTCATGGGGAGAGGTCATGTGGCGGATCGCCCATGCAACAAGCAAACCGGTTCAAAAGTTGCTGGAAAATCCATAACATATCTGACTGTGAGAGCTCCAGATGCAGGACAAGCCCAAAGCCTGGCAGCTGATGCAGACATTTACACATTATAAGTAGAGGCTTTATACACCCTTCTGGACCTCTAATCCACTAATTTGTCATCCAGGTGTAATAAATATCTTCTCTAAACTCTCCAAAGCCTTGGCATAATTCTGTTGGAATAAAGTTCAAACGAAGTTTTCAGTTTATTTTATTGAAAACTTATTAGTCTTCTATGTGAACTGTTAAGCCTCTGAACCCCTATCCTATTAAAGTGACAAGAAAACAAAACAAGAAAGAATTCAAAAGTAATTGTGAATGAATTGTATGTTATTACATTGAAAGAAAGGAAAATTTAAGACAGAATAGTTCAGCTAAAGCTTGTGCTGGTCTAATTAGATACATATTTGAGTCCTGAGTGAGATGAGTTAAATTATAAAGATTTAGGATTTGTATTTAATATCTCACTCTCTCCATTGAATGTGAAAGCCACAGAGGTATGACCAATTTAGCAAATATTTTTAAAAGCAAGTCTGGGATTTCAAATTTCAAAATCAAGATTGGAATTAATGGGGTGTGGCAAGATGGCGTAGAACCAAGACGTGGGTTCTGTCTCTCCCTGCAAGGACTAATTAATGCCCGGGTTATATAAACTGTTTAAAAGTTTAAAAAGTTCATTAGATGCATTATTAAATGTTGGGGCTGCAAGAAATAAAGAAAGAAAAAGGTCAGAAGCAGAATAAATTAGTTATTAAAGCCGATGGAAAAAGTGAAAAATCTGGGCCTACTGAACAGAAGAAGCATCATGATCAATTAGGAATGGAACCCAAGCCACAGAGGATGTCTCTGGATCAACTTGAAAGAAGATTGACATCTCCGGAGATTCAACCAATTAAAGATGGCATCGACGTCAGCCAGGATGCCTATGGAAGCAGCGCCATCAGTGTGGCCAGTGGGGTCACACAGGGGAGCGGGCGGGATAGCGCTGTAGGTAGTGCTTCAGCGCGTACCGACGAGCCTGTGTGCGCCTGCTACTACACAATGGGCCCAATGAGCATGTGCCCAATGTCACGCTTCCATGAGGTCCTGGATCGATTTCGTGCTGCGGGGGGACCTGCTCCACGTCGAGCTGACAATGTCGGCCCGACACTGGATAGGGTCCAAACGTGCAGCATGGCGACTAAAGAAGATACTTCGGTACCTGAAGATGAAGAAGAACAACAAATTGAATATCTGGATGAAAAAGATCAAGAGTTGTTACAGATGGCAGCTGAAGCAATGGAAGGTTTGCCCAGAACTACAAAAATGGCTTCTCCTTTTAAATCTGTTACTTCACCTACTTCACCTGGACCTGATGTGGTTACAATGTTTGAGGAGTTAACAAAACAGAATGAAAACATTACGACTTATATAGCTACTGGTTTTCATAATGTTGATGAACAATTTGTGGATGTGAAAAGTAAAATATCTGATGTCCATGGAGAAATTGCAGCTATGAAAGAAGATCTTAATAAATGTTTGATTGCAGTGGATGAAATGCAGGAAAGATGTAAGAATGTGGAAGACAGAATGGACCAAGTGGAACAATCAGTATCTGGATGGGATATGCAAAAGAATTTGTTTATGCAAAAAAATGATTCTTTGGAAAATCAAAGTCCTAAGTAATAATGTAAAGATAGTTGGACTTCCAGAGGACTTTGAAGGTCAAGATCCTACAATTTTTTTTTGTAAATGGATTCTAGAAATATTAAGGGTGGAAGTGTTTCCTGATGGATTTGAATTGGATAGGACTCATCGAACGTTAAGAAGAAAACCTTTTCCAGGACAACCTCCAAGAGCTGTTTTAATTAGGTGTTTAAGATATCAGGATCGTGAGACGATTTTGCATCTCGCTGTGCAGAAAGCTCGAGTTGATCAGAATCCAATAATGGTTCAAGGTAATAGAGTCTTTTTTTTAATGTAGATTTAAGTCAGGAAGTTATACAGCGGCGTAAGGAATTTAATAAAGCTAAAACAGTGTTGTGGAAGAAGGGTTATAGGGCGACATTTAGATACCCAGATGTTTTGAAAGTGTTTTATGGACCATCTCAATTTAAATTTTTTTAAAAAGCTCAGGATGTTTTAACTTTTGCTAATTCTTTACCAGATAACAAGTTGAATTTTGATCTTTCCAAGAAGCCAACAGTCAATGTTCCTAAAGTTAAGAATGGAAAGGAGATCGAATTACAGAAAATGGAGATGCTACAGTTGATTGATGTGGCGGAAGATATTATAAAGCAGTCTGGACAATAATTTTATGTCTTTCCGGGGAGAGGTAGATGACCCTGCTGAATTCGAAGTCATCTGCCATTAGTGGTACCGACCACACCCAGTCGACAAGGGGGGAACTGCTTTGCAGTTTGGTGGGGAGGAAGGGAAATTTTGTGTCTATATTTTTGTTTGTTCGCTTAGTTAATAAGGGGGGGTGTTTTTCTTTTTTTGGGGGATTTTTGTTAGTTTTAGGAGGATCCGGTTTTAATTGTAAGAGTAAATTTTGTTATGTGCCACTCTATAGGTGATATTGAATAATTTGAATTTTGTGACGTTTAATGTTAAGGATTTAAATCATCTGATAAAATGGAAACGAGTATTGGATTATATTAAAAAGTATAGCATTTCTGTAAGAAACTCATTTAACTAAGAAGGAACATTTGAAATTGAAAAGAGATTGGGTAGGACATGTGATTGCTTCATCTTTTAATTCTAAGGCTAGGGGAGTAGTTATTTTGGTAAATAAGAAAGTACCATTTATTTTGGATTTTTTTTTGTTAATGCTGGTAGAATTTTGGTGGTGAATTTTTTCGGAAGCTTGGACTTTGATGAATGTTTATGCACCAAATGAGGATGATGAAGTATTTATTACAGATACTTTCTAAAATTTGAACCAATCGAATGGAAATATTTTAGTTGGAGGGGACTTTAATTGTTGCTTAGATCCTTTGTTGGATAAATCTCCAAAAAATTTAAAGAGAACTAAAATGGCAAAGAGAATTATTGAGGTAATGAAAGATTTAAATTTGGTAAAAATATGGAGAAAATTGAATCCTACTGAAAAAGATTATTCTTTTTATTCTGCACGGCATAATTCATTTTCTAGAATTGACTTATTTTTTAGTTTCAGCTCAATTGCAAGGTAGATTTATACATGCAGAATATAGAGGTAGAATATTGTCTCATCATTCATTGTTGTTGGCTTCTTGTTTGGGTACTGAGAAAGTGGGAAATACTTATCATTGGAGGTTTAATGAGATGCTTTTGAAAAGACCTGAGTTTGTTAAATATATTAGAGAACAAATTACTTTTTATTTACAAATGAATCAAGATTCAGTTTAGAGTAAATATGTTTTATGGGATGCAAAAGCATATTTGAGAGGTCAGATTATTAGTTAAACAGCAAGAATCAAAAAACAATATTTGATTGAAAGTCAGAATTTAGAAAAAGAAATTGAAAGGTTAGAGAAAGAATTTCAAAAGAATTCTACTGAAGATAATAAGATACATTTATCCATGTTAAAATTACAATATAATGTTTTGCAATCATATGAATATGAAAATATGATTCAAAAATCAAAACAGCATTATTATGAGTTAGGTGAAAAAGCATATAAGGTTTTGGCTTGGCAATTAAAAATGGAACAAACGTCAAGAATGATTAATGCAATTAGGAAGGATTCTCAGATTACTTATAAACCTCAAGAAATTAATGGGGAATTTTTTAGGTTTTATTATGAACTTTTACATCTGAAATTATACAAAATACTAAGCAAATTGATTTGTTTTTGGCTAATTTGAACTTGCCATCATTGTCTGGGAAGGATATTAATGATCTAGATAGTTCTTTTACTGAATTGGAACTAAAAGAAGCATTGCAATCAATGCTGGGAGGAAAGTCCCCAAGTGAAGATGAGTTTATAGCAGAATTTTATAAAGAATTTAATGACTTGTTGTTTCTGGTTTATATGGAAGTATTGAAACAGGCAACTGAGTTGGGTTCATTTCCAGAATCATTTTTGATTACTGTTATTCCAAAGAAAGATAGAGATCCATTAAAAATGTCTCTTATCGACCAATATCATTATTAAATGTAGATTATAAGATTATTGTAAAAGTATTAGTGAATAGATTGGCTAATTATTTGCCAAAATTAGTACATATTGATCAGGCTGGATTTATAAAAGGTTGTTACTCAGATGATAATATTACTAAATTGATTTCTATAATTAATGCTGCCAGACAACATTAATTAACCTATGATAGTGGTGTTGGGCACGGAAAAGTCTCTTGATAGAGTTGAGTGGAAATTTTTATTTAAGGTTTTATAGAAATTTCAATTTGGGCCATTTTTTACTACTAGGATTAAAGTTTTATATACTAATCCTACAGCACAAATCATGACAAATGATTTGATTTTATCAGCTTTTACACTATCTCGATCAACTAGACAAGGTTGTCCTCTTTCACCAGTATTGTTTGCTTTGGTAATACAACCTTTAGCTCAAGCTATTAGGCAGAATTTGGATATTAAAGGTATTTAAGTAGGTGAACAAGAATATAAGATTAATTTGTTTGCTGATGATGTTTTAATATATTTAATATATCCTAAAAAATCCTTGAGGGGGTTGTAAAATTTATTAAATCAGTATGGTACATTGTTGGATTATCAAGTTAATTGGGAGAAGAGTGAAGTATTACAAATATCAGATGAGGATTATTCAGATTGTAGACAGATTACTAAATTTAAATGGTCTAACAAGATTAAATACTTGGCAATTATAGATAATAGAGAATATCAGGATTTATATACTTTGAATTAGATATCTTTGTTGAATAAGATTAAAACGGATTTGCAGAAATGGAAGGATTTGTCTTTAACTTTAATTAGGAGGGTAAATTGTATAAAAATGAATATTTATCCTCATGTACAGTATCTTTTTCAATCTATTCCATGTGTGATACCAAAAAATTTTTTTAAAGAATTGAATAAAGTAATTTGGTTATTTTTACGGAAGGGTAAATTATCTAGGGTTTCTATGCATAAATTAACATGGCGATATGAGTAAGGAGGACTTTAATTACTACATTTTCAAAATTATTATGAAGCGGCACAGTTGAAATTTATTAATAGGTTGTTTGATGTTCAGCAACCACCTGTTTGGGCTAAAGTTGAATTGGATCAAATTGCTGAAAAAGAAATGAGTCAATTTATTTATAAATGGAATCCTTTATTATTACAAAAATATAAACTGCCAGTATTAAGACATATATTGGATATTTGGTATAAGCAGGATCAGTTTATAGGCTCTAAAGGGAAAAATTTAATTAAATCACTGCTGTATCAGAATAAATTAATTCTGTTTACCTTGGACAATCCTTATTTGAAAAGTTGGGGAATAAAAGGAATTACTAATATACAAGATTGTTTTGAGGCAGGTAAATTTTCTACATTTAATGGATTATGAGAGAAATTTGGTATTTTTTCTAATTCTATTTTTGCTTATTATCAAGTTCGGGATTTTTTGCGAGCACAATTTGGTAAGGATTTAATTTTACCAAATCAATCTAAGTTTGAGATTTTAATGGTTGAAAAAGAAACGAAAGGATTTATATCAGATATGTATAGGTTGTTGCAAGAAAAGATGGATAAAGTTGGGTTATCTAAGGCAAAAGAGAAGTGGGACAAAGATTTAGATATTGAATTATCTTGGGAGGAATTGTTAAATATGTGTATTGATAATGTTATAAAATTAATTAATGTAAGATACAGTATGGTTAATTATAATTTAATTGATCAATTATATTTGACTAAGGAGAAGTTGAAAAAATATGGTTTTAGCTTAAGAGATTTGTGTTTTAGATGTGGAGAAAAGATAGGTACTTTTATGCTCTGTGGGTACCGTAGGTCCTGATGGTGGACCTCGAGATCAGGTGTGAGTCTCTAATGTTGTGGAGGGAAGGATGCTGAGCTCAGCCCCTGTGTCCATCAGGAATCAGTGGCCGGTGGATCTGTCCGTCACATGAAGGAGGCTGTTTCTGTGACCAGCTGTCGCAGTCATCAACGGCGGCTTTCGTTTCCCTGAAACCCGCAGGGCTGGCAGCACTTATGGGCTTGCGCTCCCCAGCGTTGGTGGTAGAAACACCAGGTCGACTGGCCCTCCTCTGCCTTGGTCTTGCGTGCGGCTTGCAGTCGGCTGCCTCCTGGTCGTGCCACCTGGTTGAGGGCTGCGTCGTTCTCCCTCTTCATGCAGCAGAGGGCATCCACACAGGCTGCTGCTCTCCTCGGGTTTGAGAAGTCTTCATCTGTGAGGAGCAGCTGGATGTCCTCTGGCATCTGTTCCAGGAATATCTGGTGGAAGAGAAAACAAGGCTTGTGGTCTTCCGCCAGGGCCAGCATTTCGTCCATCAGCACTGACAGCCCATCTAGGTTAAGGAGCCTGGAAGTCCGTTGCTGGAGAGTTAGCCTGAAAGTTCCAAGCAGCAGGTCTTTGAGGACGTTGTAGTTGCCTGTAGCCGGGGGGAGGTGGATGTTGTCATCCACCCTCGCTGCTGTATCTTGGTCCAGAGCGCTCACGATATGCTAGAACATCGTGACATCTGAGGAGATGTTGCAGAGTTGAAATTGTGCTTCCGCCTGCCCAAACCACATTCTCGGTCGGTGGGTCCAAAAGTGGGGAAGCTTGATGGAGACAGTGTTAACCTCTGCTGAATGCATGGTGTTCTGAGTCCAGAAAAACGTCTCGGCTCGTCAGGGTCACCACTGTGGCGGTGTGAGCAGTGGAAGAAACACAGCCACCACGTTGAGGGTCGTTAACGACTGTTTTTATTTAAATTCAGCGCACCTCTTTAAGGGCAGCATGAGCTCAGACACCTGGTGCATTGTGACATCATAATCACTGCCTGAGTGCGCGCTGGAAGGGATGCTGGAGTCAAAGAGAAACCTCTGATGATGCCAGTTCCCCATGGCTGCCCCGCCACGTGGCGATACAAGCGGGGCCGGTTCGGCATGAGGATGTGCACCGCAACACATCATTATTTTTTGTCTTGACTACAAATGTGTATATTTATTTCTCTTTTTTGTCTTATAGCATATTGTGGTAATTTTATTGTGTACTATTATTATATATTTAGTAATTGTGTGGCTGCACCAAGTAAGAATTTCAATGCATCTGTACATAATACCTAGTGTCGCCAAGAATGTTCTCCCAGAATCACAGTGCGGCTTTCGCGCAAACAGAGGAACTACTGACATGGTCTTTGCCCTCAGACAGCTCCAAGAAAAGTGCAGAGAACAAAACAAAGGACTCTACATCACCTTTGTTGACCTCACCAAAGCCTTCGACACCGTGAGCAGGAAAGGGCTTTGGCAAATACTAGAGCGCATCGGATGCCCCCCAAAGTTCCTCAACATGGTTATCCAACTGCACGAAAACCAACAAGGTCGGGTCAGATACAGCAATGAGCTCTCTGAACCCTTCTCCATTAACAGTGTCGTGAAGCAAGGCTGCGTTCTCGCACCAACCCTCTTTTCAATCTTCTTCAGCATGATGCTGAATCAAGCCATGAAAGACCTCAACAATGAAGACGCTGTTTACATCCGGTACCGCACGGATGGCAGTCTCTTCAATCTGAGGCGCCTGCAAGCTCACACCAAGACACAAGAGAAACTTGTCCGTGAACTACTCTTTGCAGACGATGCCGCTTTAGTTGCCCATTCAGAGCCAGCTCTTCAGCGCTTGACGTCCTGTTTTGCGGAAAATGCCAAAATGTTTGGCCTGGAAGTCAGCCCGAAGAAAACTGAGGTCCTCCATCAGCCAGCTCCCCACCATGACTACCAGCCCCCCCACATCTCCATCGGGCACACAAAACTTAAAACGGTCAACCAGTTTACCTATCTCGGCTGCACCATTTCATCAGATGCAAGGATCGACAACGAGATAGACAACAGACTCGCCAAGGCAAATAGTGCCTTTGGAAGACTACACAAAAGAGTCTGGAAAAACAACCAACTGAAAAACCTCACAAAGGTTAGCGTATACAGAGCCGTTGTCATACCCACACTCCTGTTTGGCTCCGAATCATGGGTCCTCTACCGGCATCACCTACGGCTCCTAGAACGCTTCCACCAGTGTTGTCTCCGCTCCATCCTCAACATTCATTGGAGCGACTTCATCCCTAACATCGAAGTACTCGAGATGGCAGAGGCCGACAGCATCGAATCCACGCTGCTGAAGATCCAACTGCGCTGGGTAGGTCACGTCTCCAGAATGGAGGACCATCGCCTCCCCAGGATCGTGTTATATGGCGAGCTCTCCACTGGCCATCATGTCAGAGGTGCACCAAAGAAGAGGTACAAGGACTGCCTAAAGAAATCTCTTGGTGCCTGCCACATTGACCACCGCCAGTGGGCTGATATCGCCTCAAACCGTGCATCTTGGCGCCTCACAGTTCGGCGGGCAGCAACCTCCTTTGAAGAAGACCGCAGAGCCCACCTCACTGACAAAAGACAAAAGAGGAAAAACCCAACACCCAACCCCAACCAACCAATTTTCCGCTGCAACCGTGTCTGCCTGTCCCGCATCGGACTTGTTAGCCACAAATGAGCCTGCAGCTGACATGGACATTTACCCCTCCATAAATCTTCATCCGCGAAGCCAAGCCAAAGATGACAATAAACTCTAAAAGCTTATTTATGAGGAATGGATAAAGAAATTAAATCTAATTTCTGTCATTCAAAATTTTACAAACTGCAAATGCGGGAATTTGAGATAAAAACATAGTGCTGGGAAAAAAGTCAAGTAGCATTTATGATAAAGAAGGAGAGTTAATGTTTCACATCTAATCCCTTTCATCTGAGTTGGGAAAGATCGAAAGGAAAAAGAGAAAATGCTGGACCGTCTGCAACTGGATCCTTGACTTTCTCATTGGAAAACGATAGTCAGTACAAATTGGAAACAACATCTCCTCAATGATCATCAATACAGACGCACCCCAAGGATGCGTGCTTAGCCCCCCTGCTCTACTGGTTGTACAACCACGACTGTGTGACCAGGCACAATTCCAATACCTTCTACAACTTTACCGATAACACCACAGTTGTCAATAGAACCACAAACGGCAATGAGGAAGCATACAGGAGGGAGATAGATCTGCTCGTTGAATGGTGTACAACAACAACTTTGCACTCAACGTCAGCAAAACCAGGGAGATGATTGTGGACTTCAGGAGGAAGTCAGGGAACATGACCCAGTCCTCATCAAGGGCTCAGTAGTGGAGAGGTCGAGAACTTCAAATTTCTGGTTATCAACATCTCTAAAGAGCTGTCCTGGAGCCTCCATAATGACGCAATCACAAGAAGAGTTGCCAGCGGCTATACTTTGTGAGGTGTCTGAGGAGACTCAGTGTGTCAGGTGTACCATGGAAAGCATTCTTGCTGGTTGCATCACTGCCTGGTATTGAGCTGCCAACTCTCAGGACAAGAATAAACTCCAGAGGATTGTTAACTCAGCCTGCGACATCACAGGCACCAAACTTCACTCCATCAAGGACCTACATGAGGCAGTATCTTAAAAAAAAGCAGCCTCTATCCTCAAAGACCCCCAACACTCTGCTGCCTTTGGGGAAGAGGTACAGGAGTCTAAAGACAAGCACTGAGTGGCACGAGTACAGCTTCTTCCCCACTGCCATCAGATTCCTGAATAATCACTGAACCAAAGAGTTTTTGTGCACTATTATTATTTTTTACAGTAATGTCGTAAGATGGTTATAATATGTAGATCTGCACTAATGATGCTGCTGCAACACCCTGAATTTCATGACACGTTCATGACAATAAATCCTGATTCTGGTTATGAACACTCAGCAATTCGGCCGCATCCGTGGATAGCAATTCAGGTAACAGTTAACATTTCGGGACCAGGACCCTTTGTAAAAGAGAAAGAAAAGCAACAGTTCAATAGAATAGGTGGGATAGATAGGTAGAAAAATGGAATATCTCTTAGAGTGAATTTAAATTACTTTATCAGTGCAGTTGAAAACACTTTTTTTTAGTCTGTGTGATGATGAGTCTGTGGCATACACCAAGAGGATGGGATATACAAGAAAAGAAAAGCTGATCCAAGTGATGAGAGGCGGAAATGACTATTCTGATGCAGACATAAAGAGTGAGTTACTATAATTGGAGAATTTGATATTGAATGTGGAAGACTGCAATATGCCCAATCAGAAGATAAAATATCATTCTTCAACTGTGTGTTGCACCTTATTGTAAAAATGCAGGATGCCGCATCTAGAAAGATCATAATGGAAGTGAGATAGAGAACTAAAGAGAATGGCAAATGAAAGATCAGGTTCACTCTAGCAGATTGAATACAGGTGCACAGCAAAGCCATCATACAATATTCTTTTGGTTCCTTCAATGTAGAAACCACATTGTAAACATTGAATGAAGTACAGCAGATTGGAAGAAGTGTAAATGAACTGCTGCTTTATCTAAAAGGTCTTTGAGCCTCAAATAATGGAAAGGGAAGAAGTGAAAGGACAGATGTTGTATTTCTTGCAGTTGGATGGGACAATGCCATAAAATGGAGTGGTGGTTGATGGTGACCTGGAAGGCACAAAGGAAACAAGCCCTTTGAAAGGCTGAAAGGGGAGAGTAATGGTACATTTTGGTGATGGAATCTTGTTGGAGCTGGCGTGTTGAATGCTCTATCCAGGAAGACACGGTGCAGTAAATAAATGAGAAGTGGTGAAGGACTTGGTCCACTGTGGTAATATGCAAGCCATGAATCATGAAGAAGGAAGACAATGCATGTTAGAAATGCGCTATCATCAGAGCAAGCGCCGTGAATATGGAGAAACTCGGAGAATGGAAATAATCCATGCAGGGACGGGGTGTGAGGAAGTGTTGTTAAGTTAACTGTGGAATTCCATAGGCTTGTATTAGATATTTATGACTAGCCTATCCCTTGATTTGAAGATGAAGAGATTCAGAAAAGTGAGAGATGTACCTTCTGAAGCAGAGATCAAGGTGGTAATTGGCAACAAAAGTGATGCAGTTTTCAAGTTCTAAATGCAGGCAGGCGGTGAGACCAATGCTGTCATCACTACCCCTGAAACAGACTAAAGGACCCAAGTAGAATTGAAACAAACACTATTCCATATATCCCCAAAAATGACAAACTTTGGGCCCATGTAAGCTCTCATAGCCATATCTTTCATCTGGAGAAAATGAATGAGAAGTGGTTCAATATTAGAAAGTTCAGACAAGCAAATATTTTTTGATTCTCAAAGACAAAAAATGTTTTCAGTTTCAGAGAGGTTTGGGAGGGGAGGTGGGGGGGCGGTGGGGTAGATGGATAAGAAAATGGAATTAACCCCAAAAAGCGTGAGGCTAGAATTGCCATTAGAAAAAGTTCTGTATAAAGTCATTCAGTTAGTCAATGTGAGGATTCCAGACTGACATGTTGACCACTCTTTTTCACTCACTGATGCAGCTAAATTCCTAGATTGTTTTTTTTAAATGAAATGATGGCACTTGGACAGTGATGAAATAAATACAGTAATAAAAAAAAGTTTTTACAAAATGTGAACTGTAGGATGAGCCTAATTGGTCAGACTCTGCTAATGGAGAGAAAGGGTATTCAGCCAATATCACAAATGAATTCCCTCCAGCAAAACTGGTCAGTTCTGATATAGACAGAAAGTTCAAACTAAAATCAGTGTAATTTATATAAAACATGGAGTATTTTCAAATGACGAAAACTTGCAAGATACTGCCAATTGGATGAATCTTGGTGCCCTTGTGTTTGGAGGCAGTGGGATCTAAAGGCAAACTATTATCTAAATGGAGAAATATTGCAGATGAGCAAAGTATAATGAGATCTAAGTATTCTTGTGAATGAATCGCAGAAAGTTGGCAGGCGGGTGAAGCAGCTGGTTATGAAAGCAACTGTCATATTGTCTTTATTACAAGAGATAGGATATAAAAATAGGGACACGGATACAGGTGTGGACACATAAAAAAGTGCTTATAGCTTTTTCCTTCTTATTTGAGAAAGGCTATACTACATTGCCTAAATTTAAAAGAATTCTATTGGGTTACTTCTCGGATCACAGGCCTTGTTAAATTATGACAGTTTGGAAGAATGAAGATTGATATATTTTTTTAAATTTAGATGTAGTACATTTACAGGCCCTTCTGGCTCATGAGCTGGTACCTCTCAAATACCCCAATTAATCTACAATGCCCATATCTTTTGAAGGGTGAGAGGAAGCTGGAACACCCAGAGGTAACCCATACATCCATGGGGAGAAAATATAAGCTCCTTACAGACAGCACCAGATTAGGACCCGGTTGTTGGCACTGAGATAGTGATGTGCTAACCACTCAGCCAACTGTGCCATGCACTATGCTAACTGTGCCACCCTAAATATTAATGAGATTTACAAGATAGTAAGGGGGTAAAATGTCAAGATACTGAAGCACCATCAATGTCTCCAATAGACTGAAGTTGAGCAAACTGATAGGCTTTTATTTGTGATAGAATGAAGGCACATTCATGCTGCTTGACTGTCCTGAATTGTGGCGGGAAGAGTCACCTTTATTCAGGAGTCTGAGGGAGGAGCCACAGGTACAGTCGGTCAATGGGTGTGCCAAAACAGGTAAATATGTATATATATATATATATGTATATAAATACAGTGGTTTACCACATTCACCTCTTGTTTTCAAAGAGTCTGGCGGGGTGAAGTATTGATGCTACAGTTACAGATTAATTCTTTCAGGGGTCTGGTTTTCCGTTGTTACCATCTTAATACTGGCTGTCACTGCGGTGCAGTGATGGGGTCCTGGGCAGACTGGGGCGCCTGTGTGCAGTTGTTGGCATTGGGCTGGTGGGTATGCGGCGCTGAGTCTGGCGTGTCCTCTGTTGTGGGTGAGGTAATATGCCATGGCCCTGGTGCATCGTGGGTGAGGGGTGTGTGGAGTGATTAGTGGTGTCAAGAGGCTCTGAGGGTGCCAGATCCCTAATCCAGACAGTGACCTCATGTCTATCAGGGTACGCCACGTAGGTGTATAGGGGGTTGGGGTGGAGGAGGCGGACTCTTTCAACCAGAGTGTCAGACTTATGGCTCATCACATGCTTGCGGAGTAGGACCATCCCTGGGGAATGTGGTCCCTGTCGCAGATTTCCTTGGGAAGGAAAACATCCGTTCATGTTGTGGGGCATTCGTGGCAGTATGTAGCAGGGACCTGATGGAATGGAGGCACTCTGGGAGGACCTCTTACCAGCGGGAGTTTGGAAGGCCCCGAGATTGCAGGGCTAGGAGGACGGCCTTCCAGACCATAGCTTTCTTCCTTTCCACCTGCCCATTCACCCAGGTGTTGTAGCTGGTGGTCCTGCTCGTGGTACTGCCATTGGTTAGTAGGTACTTGCACAGCTCGTTGCTCATAAATGAGAATCCCAGTCGCTATGAATATAGGTGGGAAAGCCAAAAAGAGTGAAGAGACTGTGCAGGGCCTTGATGACTGTGATAGCTGTTATGTCAGGCCAGGGGATGGCGAATGGAAAATGTGAGTACTCATAAATAACATTGAGGAAGTACACATTGCAGTTAGAGGATGGCAGGGGTCCTTTGAAATCAGCACTCAGGCATTTAAAGGGGTGAGTAGTCTTTATCAACTGCGCTCAGTCTGCCCAGTAAAATTGTGGTTTGAACTCTGCATAGACCTGGCAGTTTTGGTCATTGACCTGATCTCCTCAATGGAATATGGCAGGTTGCAAGCTTTGACGAATTGGAAGAACCTGATAATTCCAAGGTGGCAGAGGTCATTGTGAAGGACTTGTAAGTGGTCTATCTCTACGCAGGCAGAGGTTCTGCAGAATAGGGCATCGGGGGGTGGGGGGGGGGGTCGTTGAGTTTCACAGGCCGGTACAATATATTGTAATTGGAGGCGGACAGATCGATTCTTCACCACATTATCTTGTCAATCTTGATTTTACCTCGCTGCTGATTATTGAACATGAATGCAAATGCACATTAGTCAGTTAGCAGGATAACTTGTTTACCGGACAAGTAGTGTCTCCAGTGCCATGCTGCCTCAACAATGTCAAGAAGGAGGCTCAAGCCAGAGGAGTGTGAACTTTCTGGGCCCTGATAAGAATGGGAAAAGAAAGATTAAGGGTAGCACCCAGAGTGAAGTTTGACGCTTCACTCTCCGCCTGGAATGGGTTGGATTTATCCACAGCATGCATTTTGGCCTTGGAAATATCTGCCTTGATGCAGCTGAAGGCCGTATGGCCTCTGGCGTCAGAGGGAAAGAGGTAGCTGTAACAAGGGAGCAGACCTCGTCTGCATAGTTGGGGACGCACTGGGCATAGAAAGAGAAGAAGCTAGGCACCTTTTCAGGGCCTTAAGGTGGTTTGGAGGAATTTTTGAAGGTTGGCATCGTAATTCTGCAGGCCATGACCACATTGTTGAGATAGTTGTATGTGGCCTGAAGCTTGTATTGTTCTATTATGCGGTCCATCTCCCACTGGAAGACCGAGACATCATTGGTCGCCAAATGGGACCCACAAGAAGTGATAGATGTGGCCATCTGCCTCTAACTCAGTATATTGGTGGTCCATCGGGTGGATAGGGAACTGATGATATGCGGATTTTATGTCGATGGCAGAGAAGACCCGATATGTGCAATTTGACTCACCATAACAGATTTATGGGAAAGGGGGTATGCGTCTAATTGTGTGTACCTATTAATGGTCTAACTGTAGTCGATGACCATCCTGTTCTTCTCCCCATTCCTCACTACCATTGCTTGTGCTTTCCAAGGGCTGGTGCTGGTTTCAATGATTCTGGAATAAAGGCCCTGTCCCTGGAACTGTACCATCTACTTTAGTGGCGACAGGTTTACAGTTGGTGATACGATTGGCGAACAGCAGTGGAGGGATGGTTTTGAGTGTGGAGAGTCCACAGATCATGCGCAATGAGCAACTGGGTTGCTGGCTGTGTGGATTGGTGAGAGGGAGGGAGAAGAAGACTAAAGGGTAGGTAAAGCACAGTGGGTGATTTAAGAACTGCTGGTTACAGATGGTTACATTGAGGGGTGGGTAGAGTCCATCGTACTCCATCGTTATGCTTTTCAGGTGACATTGAAAATTCAGTTCCAGTAGTATGGCAGCGCAGAGCTGTGACATGACCAAAAGTTTAAAGTCTTTATAGTCTGTGCCCCGCACGGTCAGAGTCACTACGCCATATGTGACTTTGAAGCCAAGGAGACCTCTTGGTTTACTATCCTTACCATGAGGGGGTAGTGCTACACCATCTCGGGGTGAATGAAGCTCCCTGTGCTCCCACTATCAAATAGGAAACTCATCACGTGTCCATTTACCTAAATCTCCATCATTGACCTGGCGGGTTGATGCAGGCTGCCCTGGTCAATTGTGATGGAGGCCAGTGTCTGATCATTGCTTGTTACTGTGGTGGAGAGATCGTGTGTTGATCCAGAAGATGGTATTGTCTGAAGATGGTGCCCCCTCCCCACAACTCGCACATGGTGCTGCTAGTTCCTGCCGATGGCAGCATCCAAGATGGCGGCCCCCACAATCCACACGCAGTGCTGCTTGGAAGCACTGCTTGGAAGCTTACACACCTTTGCATAGTGTCTCTTCTTCCCGCAGCTGGACCACACTGCATCTTTCGCTAGGCATCATTTCCTTGGGTGTTTGCCCAGACCACAGAAGTAGCACCTTTGGTGCTCCCAGAATACAGCGGCCATGGTCAAGTCGCTGACGGAACATGGTGATGGTGATGCTGGGCGCTCATGGAGTACTGCTGCTGTGGTTGGATCACTAGTGGGGTGAGAGGGTGGCAGCACGTCCCAAGATAGTAGCACCTGGGGCAACCAAAAATACAGATGGCTGTATTTTTGGTTGAGTAGGCCTTCATACTCTGGAGGGCCACCTCCAGCGCATCTGCCAGCTTTACTGCTTTCCACAGGCTGAGCTCACCTTGCTTCAATAGTGTTTGGTGTATGTAATTCAACCTGATCCCTGCAACAAAGATATCTCTCATCAGGTCCTCACATCAGGAGACCCATCTGAGGGTTCGGAGGACCTGGAGGTACTCGGTGTTTGCCTCCCAGGTCGGTGCTTTTAGGTCACCAGGAGGTGCCAGGCATAGACTTCGTTAATCTTTTGCAAGTACTGGCCCTTTAGATTGCCCACAGCCTCCTGATACAACACAACATCCCTGATCATTGAGAACATCAGCGGTGCAGTACCTGTAATTTGTCAGTCTCTGACTGCACAATAGCTGAAGTTGTCTGCAGGAATGTCTTGAAACAGCGTAGCCAGAGTTCAAAGTTGGTAGATGCCTCAGGTGATTGAGGATAGATTTTCAGCTTCTCTGGCTTCAGGATCTGCTCCCTTATATATAAAAAAACTATAGCGAATAAAATTAATGCACCATCAATGACTCCAATGGACTGAAGTTGAGCAAGATGATAGACTTTTATTTGCGATAGAATGAAGGCAAGTTCATGCTGCTCAACTGCCCTGAATTGGGGCAGGGGATGTGGAACAGTCACCTTTATTCAGGAGTCTTTGGGAGGAGCCACAGGTACAGTTGGCCAATGGGTGTGCCCAGACATTATATATACATACAGTGGTTTATCACAGATATATCCCCCAGTGGAACAATCTTAAATGAAGGGGCATTGTAACAAGATTAGGGTATAATTCTAACTGAAAAAGAGCATAAGAACTTCTTCCTAAGGAAGACTGCTGAGGAGGATTTTGGATGATAAATTATTGGTAATATTGAAACAGAAAACAGGTACATTTTCGAATGGTTTGAATTGAGGGATAGAGAGAACTGGCATAGAAGAGGAGACTAGATCAGATGCTGAGCCTATCAACCATAATCATATTAAATGGATTTTCTCAGCAAGATATTATTCCAACTACCTGAGTCACTGAATGAGCTCAGAGGCTGAATGGCTCATATTATTCCTTTGTTACAATCCAAAAATATTTCTTTAACTGCTCAACTCTTTCAGATAATGCTGAAAGTGACAAGAAAGGCGCCATTCAATTAATCCAGTAAGTCTGGCATTAGTGCTTGCCTCTGCAGTGATAACCTTGAAACTCCTGATCATTCTAAAAGCCTATAGGGTTCATTAACATCCTTCAGCAAGAAAATCTGCTTACTTCTGTTATGGCCTATGTGTGACTCAGACTCATCAATGTCATTGACTCTCAAACAATTAGATTGGACTGTAAAATCAGAATTTCCTGCAGTGTAGTCATCCCATAAATTAATAAAAATAAATAATAGCATGAAGATGTTTGTGAATTGGCATTTTAGGTGCTCATGTTGAGTGAATGTTCACTATATGAAATGTATGGCAATTTTTTTTGCTATCATACAAAATCAGAAAGTTTACATGATATGCTAACAAGCAATGTAGACCACACCAGGCTAAATGATTTCTGAATGGAAAGAAGAAAGCATTGTAGCAATGTGCCCCAGCCCCCCACTTCCAGGTCATTCTAATGCATTTTCTTTTATTTCATTGAATGCTGATACTCTTGAACTTTCCCCTTCTTTGATTATTGTGGTATTTTAGGATACAAGTAGTGTTTTGAATTTCTGCCATATGTGTTGATGTTTGTCTTTGGTTTTCAGTATGAAAATGTATATTTTTGATCATGATTTCATTTGGATTTTTTTAATTTGGTGTCTGATTGTTAATTTTTACATATGCTCGAGATTAAAATTTGCTTTTTGTGTCTGCTATTGTGATGTAAATACTTGTCAAGGCTGGAGGAATTTGCACAAAGTCTAAGTGGAAAGTGAATGTTTTGTGAGAAGGACTCACACGTTTTTGTATGCATCTCTCTCTCAAATCAGTGGAACCTCTCCTCTGGCTTGCCTTAATGCCATGCTTCATACCAATGCTCGTGTGGAAGATGGAGCTTTTTGTCGAATTCCAGGAAAAATGGGTCTTTATGCTCTTAAAGTAAGTAAATACAAAACATGTTTTAACATCAGATAATTTTCTGCTATATGACTTTGAAATAGGAAAAATATTGGTTTGCATGTACTTCCACAAAATCATGGGAAATATTCAGGTGCATTTTTTTTTGATCGAAGGAGAAAAGTGTATTGATCTTAGTCGTACTGTATTACAGAGTAGTGTACAAATAAATTTACTTGGGTATGTGTTGATGAAGGCATTATTCCCAGTAAGTTCTTTTTGTTTAATTATTAACTGAGATTTCTAAAATTGCTAAAATCATGTTTGTCTGTGCATCTTAACTCAAATATTTAAAAAAATAAATAAATGCAGTTATGTATTAACAATTGATTTTAAGTACTTTACTGGTATATCAAGGTACCACAGTGTGATGAGTTTAACTTTCTGCATCTCAAAGAAAGACAGGCTTCATTAAGGATTCCTTGAAAGTAATAAGTTTGTGTGCACTGATTAGTTAATAATATTGGTGCATTACCATTTATGGGTAACTCTCAATTATTCTTTGAGCTCCATCAGTCAGTCATTTTTAAAATACATATTAATCTCTCTCAGACACATCTAAAGCTTATATGAAAACATATTCTTTTCAAATCTGTTGGCTGCGTTGTTTTGAGAACAAATACGTTAGCTATATTCTGCATGATACTGAGAGTAGTCAATGGTTAATAGGTTTTTGGTGCTGCGGTTGG
The DNA here is from genome assembly GCF_036971445.1 of Narcine bancroftii. Taxonomy (NCBI): domain Eukaryota; kingdom Metazoa; phylum Chordata; class Chondrichthyes; order Torpediniformes; family Narcinidae; genus Narcine; species Narcine bancroftii. The sequence continues at coordinate 309,412,929 of NC_091470.1, read as the reverse complement.
CTTGTGCACCAGGAGAACTCCCTGATCACCCAAATCTATAACATTCCTTTGAGCTGACAGAGTACACCATTTCAGCTGAAATACAGTGATTCCACTGCCATTTTAACAAGGATACATCTCAAGGCATGTATTTCAAAGGGAACCACACCACACTGGAATGTCAGCATAATTTATATGCTCAAATGCCACCATGGGATTCAAATTACAACCAATTGATTCAGAAGCAAGGAGCCTATTGGACGAATCAAAGTGGCATTTTACTGCAATCAGCTTGAAAACCGAGGAATAAGCTCAAACAATTGCTCAGCTTCTAATCAAAACCTGATTCCCATTTGCTGTTGAGGATTTGAGAGTGGTGAGCCAACACCCATCAGAATTCCCTTGATATTGCACTGAAAAGTTAGAACTGAAGTAATAGAAATACATCTTGTACTAATGAAAATGCATGTTTTGGAGTTTAATTATTGTTATTAAATAACTTTTATTCAAAATGTTTGCTTTTCCTATCTATTATTGCTGAAGAGGCTCAGAATTAGAAAAGAGGCAGTCTAATTGACAGTGATTTGCATATCTCTTCTATAACTAGGATATTGATGTCATTGGTTGCAAACAACTATTGTGAGCTAAAGGAGGCAAACTTCCACTGAAACAGTTCAGTGTTAGTTGTGAGTATACAAGAGCTGTAAGTCAAAAATAAGCCATTTGCTTTATGTGCAGAGCAAATCTCAACAAGATGGACAGTAAGGTGGAAGAACTACCTACATAATTGTTAAACTATTTTATATTGAAAGTGTTGAGAAGAAAAAAGATAGACGATTGCTAACTTAATTGCTTTTGTAATCAACAGAAGGATGAATTGGTAATGTCAGCAGAGGGGGTCATTGATTTGGATGGCGAATCAGATTTAGACAGCTGCGAAATGGCTGAAACAAATAACAATGAAGAGGAACATAGAGGTATGTCAGTGACTTATAACATCATGCTATGGTAATTTACAAATTGTAAAGGCAGTCAAATTTTGATGTGATTGGATTTGGAAACAATGATTAATCAACAATAGCTTTATATTAGTATCTGTACAACAGGGTTTACTGAGAATCTGGGAGCACAAGAAGATAATGAAACTAATCACATTGTATGCAGTAAAAACACAGAAATGCTGGAGGAACTCAGCAAGTCTTGTAGTGTCCAAAGGAGCTTAAGATTTATAGCCAACATTTCGGATCTGAGCAGGAAGGTGCCTGATTAAAAAGGTCAGTGAGAGAAGGGAGGAAGGGGTGGGGGGAGAGTGATGTGATCACAGGCCAACAGACAAAAGGATATGGATAGGAGGACAGCAGAGGAAAGTTGAGAATTGATCGGGGGAAGGGGGTGGCTCTGTGAATGAAGGAGACAGAGGGAAACCAGGACATGGAGAAAAAGCAAAAGGAAAGGAAAAAGGGGAGAGATGGGGGGATGTCCAACAGAAACCTTAAAAGTCAGTGTTAATGCCATGAGGCTGAAGGGTGCTCAGATGGAGTATGAAGTGTGGTTTCTCCAATTTGTGGGTGGTTTCAGTGTGGCAGTGCATGAGACCATGGACAGATGTGTCAGCAAGGAAATGGGGCAGGTAATTGATATGGTTTGTCACTGGGAATCCCTCCTATTGCATGGAACAGAGGGAAGGTACAGAACAAATAATCTCCCAGTCTGTTGGTGAGGGCCAAGTTGATGGTAGTAGAGATGAAGCCACATTTTGTTGAAAAAGGAGGACAATAAGATTATCTTGCATGAAAGATCTCATCGTGGGAGCAGATGCGACAGAGACGGTGGAATTGTAAGAAAGGAATAGAATTTCTACAGGATAAGGACTAAGGGTCCATTGTAAAGACCAGGATATTCTCCATTACCACACAACATCTTGGCCACCTCTGACCCCACACATAACAAGGACAGGATTTCCCATGTCCTCACCTGCTGACCCATTAACCTCTGCATCTAACATATCATCCTCCGATTGGCTATCATCAATTTTCACCACCTACTACGTGATCACAACACTAGACATATTTTCCCCTCTCCACCTTCTGCAGGGACCTCTCCCTCATCCATTTCTCCCAACCCACCAATAGGCCCCTTGCTACTTACCCCTGTAATTGCAAGAAATGTTATACTTGAGCCCATACCTCTCTCACCACGATTTGGGGCTCAAATGAGTCCTTACAAGTGAAGTAACACTTCACTTGTAATATGGAGGAGTCATGTACTGCATCCAGTGTTCTGTTGTGGTCTCTACATCAGAGAGACTGGATGCAAACTGGAAGATTGCTTTGTTCTGCACCCTCATACTCTCTGCTGTAATAGCAGGGATCTCTCACTGGCAACCCATTTAATTTTCTTGCCCCATTCCCTTGCCAACATGTCTGCCCATGGTCTCATTGCACTGCCAGACTGAGATCACCTGAAAATTAGAGAAAAAACACGTTGAATTCTGTCTGCACATGCTCCAACCAAATGGCATTGACATTGACTTCTCTGGTTTCCATTATCCACTCCCCGTCTCTCCCCTTCCCCAATTCCTACTTCTCCTTTCCTCCAAACTTCGTCTCTCTCTCTTTTTCCTTTTCCCTCTCCTTCTCTCCAGCTCTGCATTAGCAGAGCTACTTCTCCCCTGATCATTTCTCTCCTTTCCTGACCTGTGAGGAATGATAGGCTTTAATAAACATTAGATTTCAGCTGGCTCAATTCCATGTGCTCAAATGAATGGAAGGGATTAGGGAAGTCAACCTTTATGGCCAGGTCACGGGGGAGGGGATACAGGGGATCGAGTCATCAGTGGGCAGGCCAGCCACTTATACACAGAACAGTATATACATATCACCACATTCACCCCCTTTTTAAAAAAAAAACCCAGTCCTAAAGATTCAGCCGGTCAGGTGGCTTCCTCTACCTCTGTGACCTATGCAGCTCTGCCAGTGGTGTACAGGTAGGCTCCGTTGCTAGTCGGCTGTCTGAGGTGGGGAGGGCATCTGTCGCTGTAGGGGGTTGGATTTGGTTGTCTGTGGGAGGTTGTGGTGGTTGACTCGGCCGGAAGAGCATCTCTAGCCTACACTAAGTCCCTTTAGGGGATGATGATGAGTGTGTGTGTGTAAGAAATGGCCGGGAACAGGTGGGTGTCTCTAGCATGTGCCAGGACCCAAATAGGTACTGAGCCCTCATGTTCATTGGAGGTACTGCACATAAGCATATTGCAGGTTAGCGTGCAGGTGCTGCACCTCTTTGACTAACGGGTCGGTCTTATGGCCCCTCACATGTTTCCACAGCAGGACGGCTCCCAGTGAAGAGAGCCAGGGCGGCAGAGGGGTTCCAATTGCCAACCTCCTGGGGAAGGAAAACATGTGTTCATGTAGAGTCATATTTGAAGCAGTACATAGGAGAGATCGGATGGCATGGAGTGCCTCTGGTAGGACTTCCTGCTAGGGAGACATCACTAGGCCTTTTCTCAAGGGCCAGGAGGATTGCCTTCCAAATGGTGGCATTTTCTCGTTCCCCTAGGGTTATAGCTATGCCTCCAGCCAACAGGGACTGCTGCAGATCGTTGCTCATGAGGGAGGACCCCCAATCACTATGGATATAATCCGGGTACCCAAACAGGGTGAACACACTGCGGAGTCCCCTGATAACTGTGGCAGAGTTCATGTCGGAGCAGGGGATGGCAAACGGAAATCTGGAGAACTCGTCTATGACGTTAAGGAAATAGACATTCCTATTGGTCAAGGGCAGGGGTCACTTGAAATTGATACTCAGCCATTCGAAGGGGTGCATGGTTTTGATGAGGTGTGCTTTGTTGGACCTGAAGAACTGCGGTTTACATTCCGCACAGACCTGACAATGTCAGGTCAGAGACTTGACGTCCTCGATGGAGTACAGGCTTTTATGAAGTGGAACATCCTTGTGCCCTGGGGTGGGGGAGGTCATCGTGGAGGGACTGAAGCGGTTGAGATGTGCACTGGCGCACATCCCCTGGGATAGGGCATCTTGTGGGGGGTGAGGGGGACGAGGGTCATTAAGTTTGCCCGGCCGGTACAGGATATCATAGTTATAGGTGGAGAGCTCGATTCTCCACCGCAGGATTTTATTGTTCTTGATTTTACCCCGCAGTTTTGTGTTGAACATAAAAGTGACAGCTCTTTGGACTGTCAGCAGGGTAATAGGAAAAGAATCTCAGGCACCTCTTTAGCGCCTTGAGGTTGGATGGGATAGGGAGTTCCATAAGTGGACACATGCAGTCGGGGGCGATGACACCATATGCCACGATGCATCTGAAGAGGGCCAGGCTAGTTGGGCTAAACACTTGTCCTCGTTGTAGGTCAAATTAAATGACTTGGCAGTGTGGAGGAATTTGGCAAGGTTCGCATCGTGGTCCTGCTGGTTGTGGCTGCAGATGGTAACATTGTCTCGGTAAGGGAACGTGGCCATCAGTTTATGCTTGTCCACCATCCAATCCATTTCTCTCTGAAATACGGAGACACCATTGGTGACTCAAAAGGGTACCCGTAGGAAGTGGTAGAGCCTACCATCTGGTATACTGGTGGTTTCCTGGGCGAAGTGGGAGTTGATAGTACACCAACTTTAGGTCAATGGTGGAGAACCCCCTATACTGGATGATCTTATTGACTATGTTGGTAATCCAGGGAAGGGGATATGTGTCCAGCTGCGTGAAGTGGTGGATTGTTCAGCTGTAGTCGATCACCATACGGGTTTACTTTTGCCCCTGACCACGATGACTTGGGCTCTCCACGGGCTGGAGCTGTGCGCTATGACACCCTCCACCAGGAGTCGCTGCACCTCGGACTTTATGAAAGCCCTGTCCTCAGTGCTGTAGAGTCTTTTCTTAGTGGCTAAGGGCTTAAAGTCCATGACCAGGTTCGGAGGGTAGAGAGACCACAGAGGGGGGCTGGCTTCGGGTGGGGGGGGGGTTTGTGCTGGGGGTTGTATACAGTGATAGGTGGTTGCCTCCCCTCCCTCCAAACACCATCATAATACTCCTGAATTGACTTTGGAAGTCCAGCCCGAGAAGGATCGGTTCGCAGAGCTAAGGCATTAAGAATAAATGGAAATTGTCATAACATTCACCTCACACCATTAATGAAGCAATACAATACCTGCGTATCTCAGCAGATTGGTCTTTTGCAGCCATTGATATCTTGCCTATCATTGGTCTGAGAGGGAGAGAGAGTTTGTGAGAAGTGTCTAGGTGGATAAAGCTTTCAGTGCTTCTATTGTTGAACAGGCAGTTAGTTCGTTTCCCATTTATCTCAATCTCTATCATTGAATGGGTGATCAGGTGAGGGCTGCCCTGATCGAAGATGATGGATGCCAGTACCAGGTCGCCATCTCTGTCGGAAGGGGGGAAACGGTTCAGTAAGATGGCAGCTCCCATGTTGACTATGTGGTCGCACCAGGAGAGGTGGATGAAGATAGTGGAAGTAACGTCACCCTTGACGACGGAAGTGGAATGAGATAAGATGACAACCCCTGGTTCGCGCGCACAGTCGAGCCATGCAAGGCAGAAGGAAGTTAATTCTGGTTCCATGGCCAAACCCTGGGGGTGCACACGACACTGGTTGTTAGGGAAGGCTTCAACTTGCTTACTCTCTCATAGTATCCTTTCTTCCCACATCCCAAATAGGTGGCTTCCCCTCGCCAGGCAGCGTCACCGGGGGTGCTTCTGCTGGCCACTGAAGTAGCACTACAGGTGCTCAGCTGTGGAGGCGGTGGTGGCAGTGGGGTCAGGGCCTCCCTATGCGGAGGAAGTCTGTGACATCATGTCCCAAAAGGGCTGCACCCGCGGCCCACACGTGGAGGGCCCGTTGCTGGCAGCGATGGATTCAGCATTGCGGTGGACTGAATCTAGAGTCTTAGCAAGCTGGAGGGATCTCTGCACGGCACCCTATCTTTCTCTAGCAGTTGCTGGTGGATGTAATCAGACCTCACCCCAGCCATGCAGGCATCCCGGATCAGCTCTTCCAAATATTGGTCTGCCAATACTGGGGAAGGGATATTGCCCCTGCAATCTTGCCCCAGATCATGCAGGACCTGAAAGAAATTGTCCAGGTTGCTGTTTCTTGAGGCCAGGAGGTACTGTGAGTAGACTCATTTACCCATGGTCTGTAGAGGTTGCGGAGCTCAACCCTCGCATCAGGGTAAGTCATGCAGCCACTGATCACCAAGTAAGCACAGCGAGCGACCTTCACTCGCAGTAGCTTGGGTTTCTTCTCGTTAGAAGCCATGAGGCACTCAAAAGCTTTCAGGAAGTCTGTGAAGCACTCGATCCACTGCTCATACAGCTCTAAGACTAGGTCTAGCCTGTTGGGGCGCAGCAGTTTGTCTATCCCGTGTGGAAGATTTAAAGTATAATAAATTGATATTCCCTATCAATGTCTCCAAAGCCATAGAGTGAGGAACGATAGGTTTTATTATAATTTAGATGTAGCTGACCCGATTTCAAGTGCTCGACTGAGAACAGGGAGAGGGAGGTTGACCTTTATTCCAGCGTCATAAGGGAAGGAGTTACCAGGGAGCGAGTCATCAGTGGGGGATGAGCCAGCTACTCATTGACAATCACATATACACATATTTTTATCACCACAGTTTCATTTAGTGAAAATTAGAAGAAAGTTGCCTTTGTACCCTTTAAACTGGTGATCCATTCTTGGGGCATAATGAAAAGAGAATGGATCCTTTTTAAAAAAGCTATCTCTGTCTTTATAGAAGTCCGACCTACCTGACTTTATCACATAAACTATCATGAACCACATGGGCCCCAGCTAAGCCTGCCTCTTTGTTAGCTATGTGAAGCAATCCATGTTCCAAACCTACATAGGCAAGGCTCCTCAACCTTTCCTTTGCTTGATGACTTTGGTGCTTCCTCATGCACCAGTGATGACCTTATCGAATTTATCCACTTTGCGATCAACATCTATCCCAATCTCAAATACAATTGGTCCATCTCTAGCAACATTTTCCCCTTTCTCTATTATTCTGTCTCCATCTCAAAAGCCAAACTCTCGAGAGACATTTTCTACAAACCACCAACTCCCACAGCTATTTCAACTATATTCTATTCCTCCATCTCCATCACATTCAGGATGAGATCTTTGACATGAGGTCATTCAAGATGTCCTCCATCTTCAAAATACGTGGCTTCTCCACTACTACTACTACTACCACCATCAACTTGCCCCTCACCCACATTACTTACATCATCTGCATATCTGCCCTGCTCCCCTCCGCCCCTATGCACAAGGACAGGCCTCCCATATCCTCATCTGCCACCCCACTAGCCTCTGCGTCCAACATATCATCCTCCGCTTTTTCTGCTACCTGTGTGATCGCACCACCAGGAACATTTTCCCCTCTCCTCTACTCTACATTTCCATAGGGATGGCTCCCTTCGTGATTCCCTGGTCCACTCCTCCCTTCCTGCCAGTCACTCACTTGGTGCTATCTCCTGTAACTGTAGGAAGAACTACACCTCCTTCCTCACCATTTGGAGCCTCAAATAGTCCTTCCAAGTGAAGCAACATCTCACTTCTGAATCTGCAGTGGTCATCTACTGCATCCAGTGCTCCCATTGTGATCTCTACACCAGAAGACCGGACACATCTTAGCTTTGTCTGCCATAATAGCAGGTATTTCCCAGAGGCAATCCATTTCAATTCCCAACCCCATTCCCATGCCGACATTCCCAAGCACTGCCAGACTGAGAGCACTCTCAATTGGAGGAACAATTTTCTATCTGAAGGGCACTGTCCAACCAGATGACATTAACATCCACTTCTCTGGTTTCCATTATCATTCCCCCCACTCTCCCATCTCTCCCCTTCCCATTTCCTTTATTCACCTTTCCTCTAGCTCTGTCTCTCTTTCCTTTTGCTTTGCTCCTTTCCTTCAGTTTTCCATTTAAAGACTTCTCCAATCAATTCTCTCCCAATCAATTCTCATCTTTCCTCTCCTAGCCTCCTATCCATGTCCAATTATCAGCTTTTGTCTGTTGTCCTGCGATCCTCCTCCTGCACTTTCTTTCCTTCTCCCCAAGTATTTTTATTCAGCCACCTGCCTGCTTTATGCTTATACCTTGACAAAGGGTTCAGGCCCAAAATGTTGGTTATATATCTTTACCTCCTATAGACGGCTGCGAAACCTCCTGAGTTCCTCCAGGATTTTTGTGTTTAGCACAGTAATTATTCTCTGTTCATCGTTTAAACACTTTCATATCAAATGCTGTTATCAGCGAGTTCGTTCAGTAAAAAAAAATGCACGAAACACATATTTTGGATTCAGAGAATATTGCTAACCGTGATACTAACATGTATATGGCTGAATAATTTTATAAAGTTCACACACTCGTCAGCATTTTACTCTGATGAATGACCCCCTTTGCTCATTTACAACACATTTTGAATTATTCAAAATACATTTCCCGGAGCTTTCTAATTTGCACTATTAGCTTTTCCAACAATTACTAACTGAATAATTTGCTGCTGAGTAACCTCACCAGATACAGCTTTACCTTAAAGCAAAATGGCAGAGGTAGATTGAAGAAGCAAAATATTGACATAGGTTTTTCCACTTTAGTAACTACAAAATGTTCTACCAGACAGTGGTCTTACACTGTCAAAATGGTGGGGTTTTGCAGATTAATGTCGTTATTTTACTTAAAATGTGGAAACGTTATCCTGTGGTGAGAGAATCCATGTACGAATAGAAAATAAAGACCTAAACCACCAATTCTGTCAAAAATTCTGAACAGACATCTTTTTACATTTTGATGTGTTCTTCCAAAAGAAATTCATAAAGATGAACTCGCACAAGGTCAGTGAATTTTTAAAAAAATCATGCAAGGTATATTTTTATTTGGCTTAAATTATATTATATGGCTTTTCAGACCAGTTATAATTTGCAGAATAGCACATATTTAATTCTTTACAAAATATAAAATTGCATTACACCTTTGATTCATATTTTGATTGATTTAGAAGTTTTAATGCTCACTAGGGTTTTTTTTTTAACTTGACTGTTTTGCAACACTGAAAGATTTGAATTTGTGCAAGACCAGAAGAGCTAAATTTACTCCATAAAACAAGCATGTGTATCACAATTTTCAATTAGCTGGCAACTGTTCAGTAATACAAAAGAAGCAACAAATTTGTGGTAATTGTTTATTATAATGGTTTCAGTATACAGTCACTAATAAGTGTGTGACTGAGTTGTTGAATATCTCAACATAGGTCAGTTCTAAGATAAAACTAATCTGCTTTATTTAAAGTGAATGCATATTGAGGATATGGCAGGTAATTGAAGTCCGTGTGGAGATGGATGTAATTTGCCAAAAGACTAATAGCACAATACAAGTGAGATGAAGTTGACCCTATTGTACATAGAGTGTATCAATTGGCATGTTGAAGAAAAGAATCTAAACCAAAGCTTAGTACAACTTAATCTTTATTAGCTCTAAAGTTACTTTAAACGTTTATGCATACAGCTAACTTCCAATAATTTCACATGTATTTATTATTTCAACATCACTTCTTTTAACAAATTATAAAACTCATGACTTGGACTCGAGTACTATTGTTTGAGATGAACTGCCCAGGCTCACTCCAGTAGGGGTCATATTCTTTTCTGAATTCCAAACTCTGGGCTCTTTTCGTGTGTTGTTTCCCAGAGTTGTTACCACTAATGTCTCAGGCAACTCTTCTTTTGTGTGATTTTCTTTTTTGCTTCACTTTTATTAAAAGAGTTCTTTGATCTCACCCAGCTAGTACTCCCATGATTGCATTTTGGAAGGTCAAACCATAAAAGGACATTCACGATAAATGGTAGGGCACTGAGGAGTGCCGTAGAACAGAGGGATCTGGAATACAGAAACATAATTCCTTGAAAGTGGTGTCACAGGTGGAGAGGTTCATAAAGAGAGTTTTTGACATATTGGCCTTCATAAATCAAAATATTGAGTATAGGAGTAGGGATGTCATGGTAAAGTTCTATAAGATATTGGTGAGGCCAAGTTTAGAGTATTGTGTGCAGTTATTAGTCACCTAACTACAGGAAGGATATCAATAAGATAGAAAGAGTGCAGAGAAGATTTACTAGGATGTTGCTGGGATTTCAGGAACTGAGTTACAGGGAAAGGTTAAGCAGCTTAGGACTTTATTCCCTTAAGCGTAGAATTGGAAATAGAGAGGAATGTTTTGTCCTCCCTGATGAAGGCCACCATGTCCAAGCTTCTTATGGTGCCACCTTCAGGGACTAAGGACCTATACACTTAGATCCCTCTACATTAATGCTCCACTCATGCTGTCCTTAGATGAAGGAATAAAAATCCCTGTGCAAAGTGGCAGAAATTGCTCATTGAAATAGTAGATGAGTTAATTATGCTCCTTCCACATTGTACCACTTGATAATTTAACTAATGGATACCTTTTCTAAATTCTTAACCACACAAAATTTCATCAACAAGCAAATAAAAAACCTACTCCTTTCTTGTTTAGCACGCGCCATGTGTTTCCAAGAATCAGAATGCTAATGAATTCATCTCTAAAAGGCATCATTATAGCATTATGAAAAGAGGGATGTGTCAGGAAGCTGCTGGGAATCCCTGCTCTCCCCAAAGATGCATCAGGGGGACCTAGGTGCTGGAGACCTGGCACAAATCCAGTACAACTCAGTGCAGAGAAGCAAGCATTGTTTCTTTTTCTGAAAATTTTATTTTTGATTTTACAGACTCGTACTTCATGAACAATATAGATCAGTCTTCCCCTTTTACAGAACACTTTGTATCGAGTCTTCATTTCTCACTCTCCTCTTCCCTCCCTACACCCCCATTCTCCCTTCCACCCCAAATTAACAAAAATAAACATACATTAATTACCAAGAATAATAATATAAATACCTTAAAACAACAAGAAAAAAAGGAGACAGAAAAAAAAAGATTTGGTTTGGGAGGAGGTGCCAACCGGGCTTCAAAGTTATTTCCTCAATCTTGGAATTCAGAGACTGTTGGGAAGTTTAATTATACCTGCATTCCAAAGTACATCAAGTATGGTTGCGATAGCTCAATGAATGTGTCATAATTCCTCCTCAGATTATAGGTGATTTTCTCCAGGCAATACAGCTCTACATCTCTGTTTTCCATCATGCAGTGCTCAGCTGGGAATCAGGTATCCAGGTAACAGCTATACATTTCCTAGCCACCACCAAGGAAACACTTACAAATTGAATTTGGCTTTTGGACAGTCTTGGAATCGCATCCATAATATTCTCCAACAGGAACAACACTGGTTCTTGTGGCTATTCGAGCCCTGTAATTTTCTCCAGAATATCTCTAGTTCTACCCAAAAGGGTCTCACCTTGGTGCATAGCCAGGTTGGATGTACAAAGGTTCCTGTCTCCACACCACATCTAAAGCACAGTTCTGATATTTCTGACTTTACCTTATGCAATTTTTATGGCATGAGGTATAGTTGGTGGAGGAAATTCAATTCCACCAGTCTAAATCTTGCATTAATAACTGTGTCACACTATCCTGACACAGTCAGACCAGTACCACTCCTTGATTGCTATTCCTAAATCTGACTGCCATCCCTGCCTTGATTTATGGAGGCCTGGTTTCGGGCCTTCACTTTGGAACAGGAGATACATAGCAGAAATGAATCTATGTGTGATCCCCTTTTGAATTAGAGCCTCCATGTCACTACACATCAACAGGGCCATAGATGGGCCTAAACTGCCCCTCAAAAAAGATCTTAATTAAAGGTAGCAAAAGAAGGTCCTATTTGACAGGTCAGATTTATTTTTTAAATGCTCAAATGACATGAGCTTCCCCCGCTCATAACACTTCTCAATTCGCCTGATCACCTTTTGGCACCAGGTGTCCAGGGTCTTCAAGTTCAAGTTATTTATTTATATAGCACATTTTTTTTCAACTTGCATTGACCAAAATGGTGTACAAACCAAGGCAATCGATTGAAACTAGTACAACTATTTACAGAACAATGGATTAAGGCATTATAAATAGACCACAATTGCAGTGAATACTGCAATGCTGTTGGAGGTTAGGAATGTTGTTATGAGCCCAGAGGACCCCAAAACCCAACAGCAACAGAAATTCACCAGACAAATGGTTACTTAAACAAAAGTTACTTTTAATTATCGTTAAACATCAAAACAGGATCAAACTTTAACTTATTACTATTAACTTAACCCCCCTTCTAATTCTTAGTGTACATTTATGTAATGTGTGTATAAGTTCAAGAAAAGTTCTTTGATTTACAGTCCAATCTCACTTCTTTCTCCTCCAAGTTCACTGTTATCAGGCAATTCTTATTCTGTGCACCAAATTTAACATTTATGAATTTCACCAGGCTTTGGTGCTTGAAAGGTAAATGGTTACTGCTCAGGAAGGTTCTTGTCAGTTTTCAGTGAGAAATTTGTTGCTCGTTGGACACCCACAACTGATCCCTTTCAATCAGCCATTTCAGTGTCTTCCTGAAGAAACTTGTCCCATCAGGGTTTTCCAGATGATGACCTCTTTCCAGATGATGAGTTCCTTTTTGTTTCCCTTATTTCAAGTGAAACATTATGCAGCCAGTCCTCTCTTGTATGGATCTCAAGGCTTTTGACCAGGCTGAACTAAGTGCTCACAACCCATCTTCAAAATAGGGTTTTTCCACAAGTTTGCCACCTTGTCATGTTCCAGTCCCAGCTGCTGCTGCTGAACTGTAGAACTGTAGCACTGAATTTTCTCTCTCACTTAGAGACAACCACATGACCCTCTCAGAACAGCCAACAGACAGAAATCAGCTTCAGACCTAATCTTCCGAGTTCATTCATCTGTTGCATTCCAAATCAATAATCCATTACTCCACAGCATGTTCAATTGACACCTACTTGTGAAGCCCTTATAGGCATTCTTCAAAGTTTTTGCAAAGGCACCCGGAGCCTGTACTGTCTGGCTTGAGCGGAGCTCTGGCATTTTAAATGAAATCTGTTTTGAAGTATTTGTATGTGACCTACACTAAAAACCCTGCCACAATTTATCTCCTTTAAAATATATCTGTATACAATATAATATATAACATATAACATAATCTGTCACAATGTACAAAGGATTTCAAAAGTTAAATACTAACGACAGAAGGTACGTTTTTAATCTGGATTTAAAGCAGTTGAGGGAGGGGCTAGTTTAATGGTCAGGAGAATGCAGTTCCATAGTTTGGGGGCCACAACCGCAAAGGCCCAGTCTCCCCTTTGTGTGTGATTAGTGTGTTGAACAGCCAAGCATCCAACAATAGCTGACCTGAGCTGGTTGAGAGCGGAATAGGGCATAATCAGATCGGAGATATTGGGGGTGGGGGGTGGACAAGGTAGTTGAGGGCCTTGTACGTAAATAGCAGCAGCTTGAATTAAATTCTGAGCTGCACCAGCAGCCACTGGAGGGATGTCAGAATTTGGGGGATATGGTCCCTCTTTTTGGCACCTGTCAGGACCAATAGTGGCAGCATTCTGAACCATTTGGAGGTGGGTTATGGAGGATCGGCTAGTCCCAGTGAATAGAGAGTTAGCGTAGTCCAGACATGAGAAGATAAGGATGTGAACAACCCTTTAGAGGTCCTTGAGTGAGAGATATTTTATTTTAACAATGGTGCAGAGCTAGAAAAAAGTAGGGCTTCACCATAGCATTGACCTGTTTGTCAAATTTGAAGGCAGGATTGAATAGCACCCCAAGGGGTTTAACATGGGGTTTAACAAGAGGTGATAAATTACCAAGGGATTCATGTCACTGTTTGTTGAAATTAAGGGGGTCATATAGGATGAACTCAGATTTTGTCTCATTAAGTTGGAGGAAGTTGTGGGCCATCCAGCATTTTATGCCTTCCAGACTGTTAGTGAGGTTGGTGATTTTTGACTGGTAATCTGGTTTTAAGGGGAGATAGAGCTGGGTGTTGTTGGCGTAACAGTGGAAGGAGATGCCATGTTTCTGTATGATATGGCTGTATGTACAGCGAGAAAATAATGGGGCAAAGGATGGATCCTTGCGGAACCCCGCAGGAGAGGGTGGCTGGGGGTGATGTGTAGTTGCCCATGTTGACCATGAAAGCCCTGTCAATGAGGTAAGATTTGAAGCAGCTCAGGGCCACGTCATTGATGCTGACACCTCCTGCTGGAAACTGTCTATCAGAATAGCATGATCAACGGTGTCAAACGCAGTGCTGAGATCTAGGAGCATTAGAACAGCAGCGCCACCCGACTCTGTGGTGAGGAGCAAGTTGTTGTATACCCTCAATAAGTCTGATTCTGTGTTGTGACTGACTGAAACTTTTCTGTTATTTTTGTACTGACAATAACCACACCAGCAGTGCGAGTATAAGACAGCTTTAATAAACTAATATGTACACTAAGAGGTCTTGTCTCTCTGCAAGACGAACCTGCAAGGCTAGACTGTAGCTCTGGACTGCTTTATATACAAGGTCACCGGGGTGACCCCTGGTGACCTAGTGGTGTAATTACATATCACCACATTTTTATTTTGGTGAAGATACGGAGATAGTTGGTTAAGTATTACTCTTTCAAGGACTTTGGAGAGGAAAAGAAGTTTTGAAACAGGTGTATTATTTTTGGGGATAGTGGAGGTCAATGTTAGGTTGTTTTTCTGGAGGGGCTGAACCACTGTACATTTGAAGCAGGTTGGACAGAGCTAGTGGTTAGGAAGCTGTTGATGATGGAGAGGGTGCTCAGACCTGCGATGTCGAAGACATCATTCAGGAGGGCGGTAGGGATAATGTCAAGGGAGCAGGTTGTAAGTTTCATTGAAAACATGATCTTTCTGAGAGTGGGCAGTATGGTGGGACTGAAAATGTCTAGGTTATGTGGACAGAGCTGTGGTCCAGTTAGATTATGGATGGTGGGGGGAGGAATGTTTTTCCTAATGTTCTCAACTTTGTCGATGAATAATTTTTAAAAATTCTTCACATTTGGTGGGGGACGTGTCCAGATTTGTAGTGGGTGGCGGGCCTACAACTGTGTTTATGGTGCTGAAGAGGGCTCTGGGGTTATGGAAGTCATTGGCAATTAGGTTGGGAAGGTATTTTGTTCTCTCAACCCCACTTTTAACCAAATGATCTGGTTTATTTTTGCCATGTTTGAACTATATGTTTTAATATGGGGTTGTCCATTTTTACGGTTATTACGCTGAGAATATTCTCCCAGAATCACAGTGCGGCTTTCGCGCAAACAGAGGAACCACTGACATGGTCTTTGCCCTCAGACAGCTCCAAGAAAAGTGCAGAGAACAAAACAAAGGACTCTACATCACCTTTGTTGACCTCACCAAAGCCTTCGACACCGTGAGCAGGAAAGGGCTTTGGCAAATACTAGAGCGCATCGGATGTCCCCCAAAGTTCCTCAACATGATTATCCAACTGCACGAAAACCAACAAGGTCGGGTCAGATACAGCAATGAGCTCTCTGAACCCTTCTCCATTAACAATGGCGTGAAGCAAGGCTGTGTTCTCGCACCAACCCTCTTTTCAATCTTCTTCAGCATGATGCTGAACCAAGCCATGAAAGACCCCAACAATGAAGACGCTGTTTACATCCGGTACCGCACGGATGGCAGTCTCTTCAATCTGAGGCACCTGCAAGCTCACACCAAGACACAAGAGAAACTTGTCCGTGAACTACTCTTTGCAGATGATGCCGCTTTAGTTGCCCATTCAGAGCCAGCTCTTCAGCGCTTGACGTCCTGCTTTGCGGAAACTGCCAAAATGTTTGGCCTGGAAGTCAGCCTGAAGAAAACTGAGGTCCTCCATCAGCCAGCTCCCCACCATGACTACCAGCCCCCCCACATCTCCATCGGGCACACAAAACTCAAAATGGTCAACCAGTTTACCTATCTCGGCTGCACCATTTCATCAGATGCAAGGATCGACAATGAGATAGACAACAGACTCGCCAAGGCAAATAGCGCCTTTGGAAGACTACACAAAAGAGTCTGGAAAAACAACCAACTGAAAAACCTCACAAAGATAAGCGTATACAGAGCCGTTGTCATACCCACACTCCTGTTCGGCTTCGAATCATGGGTCCTCTACCGGCACCACCTACGGCTCCTAGAACGCTTCCACCAGCGTTGTCTCCGCTCCATCCTCAACATCCATTGGAGCGCTCACACCCCTAACGTCGAGGTACTCGAGATGGCAGAGGTCGACAGCATCGAGTCCACGCTGCTGAAGATCCAGCTGCGCTGGATGGGTCACGTCTCCAGAATGGAGGACCATCGCCTTCCCAAGATCGTATTATATGGCGAGCTCTCCACTGGCCACCGTGACAGAGGTGCACCAAAGAAAAGGTACAAGGACTGCCTAAAGAAATCTCTTGGTGCCTGCCACATTGACCACCGCCAGTGGGCTGATAATGCCTCAAACCGTGCATCTTGGCGCCTCACAGTTTGGCGGGCAGCAGCCTCCTTTGAAGAAGACCGCAGAGCCTACCTCACTGACAAAAGGCAAAGGAGGAAAAACCCAACACCCAACCCCAACCAACCAATTTTCCCTTGCAACCGCTGCAATCGTGTCTGCCTGTCCCGCATCGGACTGGTCAGCCACAAACGAGCCTGCAGCTGACGTGGACTTTTTACCCCCTCCATAAATCTTCGTCCGCGAAGCCAAGCCAAAGAATTTAGTATCCCATTTGTATATAATCGCTCCTGCTATCTTCTCCCCTACCTTGTGTAGACCAATTTGTGCCCAGGTGAGTCGTTCATTTTCGAAGCGGGTTGTAACTCCACCCTGGAACCCTCCATTCCTGGCAACTGATTTTAGCACCTCCATGTGGTGACACATCACCCAGATCCTATGATCTCTCTCATCTCCACGTGTTGGATAGGTTGAAAGCTTCCACTCCTCTTGTTTGGCTGTACAAATATCTTCACCTGGGAAATTTTCCTGTGGCAATTTGCTCAACAAAGCTTGCTTCTGGGGAGTCATGTGATGCAGAAAAGGGATTTGACACAGGAACCAGAGCTCCAGGGAAAGCAAAGGAGGCCCGAAACCTCAGGCAGAGAAGAGGAGGAAAACAGAATCCACCAAATAACAATTCTCAAACGGAACCTCTCCATACCAAACCAAGGGCAATGTGTTGCTGGGAAAGTCTCCATGGAGGGCAGAAGTTTACATTTAGTTCGTAATTCAGCAGTCACTTCAGGGGGAGATGTCTTTTTTAAGGAACAGCCATATATGTTCTTGTGATTATTCAGTGATGAATTAAGAACATTATAATGAACTCTGCAGAATAGCACTAGGCATAGTGTTAGTGAATAAGAATGTAGCTCCTTCAGCAACAATAGGCAACTTCCTAGCGATCAGGTCAATTAAACTTCTGGAATGAGATACTGAATATACATGTTGTAGAGAAATGAGTACAAATCACTGTTGTCAATAATTAGGGTAATTTAACCAGTATTTTTTTGTTGAACTGTCTATTGCGGTGTTTCTAATTCTCAGTGAGTACATTGATGAAATAATTAACTTGATTGTTGTTCGCATTTAAAGCCGTTGAAAAGATTTTTGTTTAATCTCTCCACCATTGGTAGCCATCTTATCAAATGCCAAGAATTTCATTGGAATTCGCTCCCAAAATCTGCCCCTTTGACGAAAACTGGTTCAATATCTCCTGTGTGGTTTGATGTCAAGTTTTGTTTGATAACATTACTTTGATACATAGTTGGACATTTTGTTGCATTAAAGGAAATAATGTTGTTTGTTCTGTTATAAATTATGTTACATAATCCTGAAGAAAGTGTATTATTTATATACTATCTTTCATATCTTTAGGACATTCAAAAACAGATCACAGTCAATGAGGTAATCTTGAAGTTCCATCAGTTTAATATAACATGGCATCTGCTAGCTTAGTCTCTAGTATAATATAAAGTTGTATCTCTGGATATGAAAAAAAGATGCCAATCAAAATGTGGTTAGAAGCAGAACCCTAAGCTATGAAAATGACCTACTTCTGTCAGTGTCTGTAAATCATAAGTATAACAAGGGCATCAGGGAACTAAGTGAATGTTAGATATTTGCCAGAATACATGACTCGTTACGTAAAATGAGGGGTTTTTGTTTCTCAACTTTGACCACGTTTGGCATTTTCAAAAAGATGGGCTTAAATAAATTTTGCTGAAGTATTGAAAAGTATGAAGTTGCACACTTAAAGTCATTTGAAAAGTTGATTCAAAAAGATTGCTCTTTTTCTTGACCTCCATTCAAGGCCGCCTTCTAATGCTGTAATAATTATTTGCTAGGTATTTTTTTTAGCCTTAGCTTAGTTTTAACATTTGGATTTGAATTAGTAGACTGATTTTAAATCCTAATTCAAAATTGAGGCCACAATGTTGGCTGAGACGAGAGAAATCTGATGAACTAACAAAGCTTGGTGGTTTCAGAATATCATTAGCTCCAAAATTAAAAACCTACAGATATTGACAGGTTGCATTACAGTCTGTTTTAGCAACTGGAATGCCCAGCAATGCTGAAGAATGCAGATGGTAACAAACTAAGCCAGGTTCATTATTAGATCAAACCTATCATCTGTTGAAGTCATTTACGGGAGGTGCTGCCTCAGGAAATCAGCCAACATCATAAAAGAACCTCACCACACTGCTCACAACCTCTTCTCACTACTACCTTTGGGCAGAAGGTACCGTGAGAAGACTACCCCCTCTGGATTCAAGGACATTTTCATTCCAACTATTGTCAGGCCCTTGAACTTCCTCTTGCTACATTAATCACGGAATATTCCAACCACACTAAAGGACTCTCTGCATTATTGACCAGTTCAGCTGCATATGTATAATGTGCTGTCTATGAAAATAAAAAATTATCATCATATGAATTAACTTTCAGTAGCTTCATTTTGGCCATCATAAAGAACATTGTTGATGATAGCAAGATAATTTTTGTGAATGAAGTGATGTGGCAGAAATGAAAACAAGCAGGTCTGAAAACATCATCCAAGGAATTATGTTAAAATGAGGACTGTAAGAAATTCTCTTGATGCTTTTTGCACAATTTTTTTTAAATGTGCTTCCTTTGTCAGTTTATGTGCACTTTTGTGGGGCTAATCTTAAATCTGTTTCGAAATTTAAAGTACAGTTACACAAAATAATTTTAAGAGTACAGTGTCCTAGCTAAAGATGATGCTAAGAAAAACGTTCTTTACCCCTTCATGAGGAATTGATTAGTGATTGAAACAACTACATTATGTGCCTATTTAATATGAGTTACACACCTTCAACACAATAGTACCAAAGAAACTCATCCTCAAACTACATGACCTTGGTTTTAGCACTTCCTCTACAATTTAATCCAGTATTTTCTATCCCATAGACAACAGTCAATGAGGATTAGTTACATGACATTACCAAATTCATGATAATCTTCAACACCAGGACCCCACAAGGCTCTGTACTTGACCACTACTACACTCTTTTACATCCACAATTGCGTGGTCAAACAACGCTCCAACTCCATCTATAAATTCACTGGTGACACAACCATCAAATAACGTTGAATCAGAGTACTGAAGAGAGATAGATTAACAAGTGATTTGATGTCAGGATAACAATGTCTCCCTTACTGTTACCAAATCAAAGGAGTTGGTTGTAGATTTCTTCAACAGGGAGCTCACTCCTTGTTCTTCATCAGGATGTGGAGATAGTCAATAGATTTAAATTGAAAGGTGTAAACATCTCCAGTGACATGTCCTTGTTCATCCATATTGATGCCATGACCAAAACTTCACATTGGCACCTCTACTTCCTCGGAAGTCTGAGGTAATTAAGCACGTCACCTGCAACTTATACAGGTGCACCATTGAAAGCATTTTATCAGATGTGGGGACTGCTCTACTAGAGGGTTCTGAATGTGACTCAGGCCATTATACCCCATCCTCCTCCATTCCATTGACTCCATACATAACCCCTGCTGCCTTGGAAATGCAGCCAATATATTAAAAGAGTTATCCCATGCTGGCCATCAGGAAGAATGTTCAGAAGTTTGGGGTTATACACCACCAGATTCAAGGACAGTTTCTTTCCTCTCTTTTATCAGACTCCTGAATGTACCTCAAAATAATAAACTTCTGCTGCCTTTGCTTTGTACTATCTGATCTCTTTCTGAAACTGCATCTCTATCTTGTAATATCTGCTGGCTTTTTTTTTTGCTCCTCTTCTTCCCTGCAAACATTTTCTACTCTTTTCTCTTTCTTCTTGAAAATATAAACATAAATGCTGATACTGGAATCTAAAATAGAAACGGAAAATGATGGAAGTATTCAGCAGGTTTGCTTGAGTATCTGTAAGAAGAGAATCGTGGAATATTAACTCTATTTCTCTTCCTACAAATGTTATCTCTCTTCCTCCTCCGACTGTGCAACATTGCAGACTTGGTCTTTATTATTGTTGATGATGAAAGCAGAAAGCCTCAGCCTTGGCCCCAGCTATCCCTATCTTTGGGTGTTGAGTGTATATAACAATCAATGCATCAAGCCTCCTCACCTCTTTCTCTGCTATAAGCTGTATATTAACAACTAAATTGATAGTGTCTCCTGCACCCACAATGTTCTCATGAACCTTCTTAACTTTGCCATCAACTTCCATCCTACTCTTAAATTCACTTGTTTTTTTTTCTCCGGTAACACTCTTCTCTTTCTGAATCTCTTTGTCTTCATTGTTGGAGACAAGCTATTTCAGATATCTTTTATAATCTAACAAACTTGAATGGTTATATTGATTACACCTCTTTCCACACTGTCTCCTGTAAGAATTCTATTCCTTTCTCTCAGTTCCTCCATTTCTATTACATCTGCACATAGGATGAGGATTTCCATTCCTGGCCATCTGTCCTCCTTCATCTCCACTGCTGTTAATTCCTCTCTCACCCACATCTCTATTTCCCGCACATCAGCCTACCAGATACCCCTTTCCCACTACCCCACCCCTCAAAGCAACAAGGACAGAATACTCCTTGTCCTCTCATACCACCCCACCAGCCTCTGCGTCCAACATATTATTCTCCAAATTTATGCCACTTATAACATGATCCCACCACCAGATACTTCTTCCCCTCTCCTCTTCACTTTCCATAGGGATTGCTCTTTCCACAACTCCCTTGTCCCCTCATCCCTTTCCACCAATTCCCCACCCCAGAACTTATCCCTGTAACCACAAGAAGTTCTACACTTGCACCTGCAACCTCCTCCCTCACAACTATTCTGGGTTCCAAACAGTCCTTCCAAGTGAAGCAACATTTCATCTGTGATTCTGTAGGGCTCATTTACTGCATTCGGTGCTCCCAATCCAGCCTCCTCTACGTCGGCTTAGTTGAGCACTTTCTCTCTGATCATGCAATACCAAGTACCTCCCAGTGGCCAACCACTTGATTTCCACTTCCCATTGCCATACTGAAATGTCTGTCCATGGCCTGGTACTGCCAGTTGAGGTCACACATGAAATGGAGGAACAACATCATGTGTTTCATCATTGCAGTCTCTATCCAGTCAGCATCAATATCAAACTCCAATTTCCAATATTTTATCCCCCTGTTGCCTCACCCCCTGACACTCTCTGGCTTCCTGGCCCCTTCCCTCCCTTCCTCCTGTCAGAGAGCACATTTCTCAGCCCCCTGCCCTGTTCCCCTTTTATGTCTCAGCAGCTTTCTCTTCTTCTCCCCTCCTATCTGTCACCTGCTAGTTTGTGCTCCTCCCCCATTCTTCTCCCACACCCCCCCCCCGCCCCCACTCACTTTCTTAAACTGGATGTCTGCCTGATTTTTGGCATCCCTCAAGCAAGGCTCGGGCCTGAAATGACAACTGCTTATTGCTTTCCATGGATGCTGCATGACATGCAGAGTTTCTCCAGCACTTTTGTGTACTACATAAAATCTCAGGATCTGAGGCTTACTGCTTACTTTCTGAAAACTCTCTCTGAATGGTTCCGGTAGCAGTCCCAATGGTAGTCTCTGCAATGCTTCTACTTCCACAGTTACAGTAGTAACTCCAGCATTATGGGAGCAGCACAAGATTGACCAATCATGTAAAAATCCTAGACATAGATGATTTCATCAGTATGATGGGAGAAATATGTCAAGCAGTGTAGACACCCTAAGAATAAACATTGAATGTAATAGTGCTTCACATAACTGAATCATCCTAACATGGAAGTTAAGAGCAAAAGGTAGCATTCCTGGTGGTCACACTGTATATTCTAATTCAAGACCTTTGAAATGTGCTTTAAAAGAGCACACTTGTTTAGTCTGTTTATATTCTGTTCATCTTGCTCTGGGTCTGTTAGTGTCTCGTGCATCTGCTTGCTAATCTCTTTACGGTCACTG
Organism: Narcine bancroftii; assembly: GCF_036971445.1. Lineage (NCBI taxonomy): Eukaryota > Metazoa > Chordata > Chondrichthyes > Torpediniformes > Narcinidae > Narcine > Narcine bancroftii. Next base: position 309,390,496 of record NC_091470.1, on the reverse strand, counting down.
GGCTGAATGCTATTTACCTTTTTTTTCTTGTTCTGTCTTTTCTTAGCCTTTCTAGAATTTCCCTTTTATTGTTATCAAAGTCCACTAATTTAAGTTTGGCTATCTCTGTTTGAAATAGGAATATTATTCATAATTTTCCTTGAAATCATGCAGGCTGTTAACTTTCTTTTGCTTACCTTTAGTTTCAATTCCATGTTAGAGGATGTAATTCTTGGTTACTATTTCATATCAGAGCATGCCATTCATTAACCATGCATTTTCGTTCATGAGCAAACTGGAAAGATTAAAGCACAGAATCTTCGGTAAGATGGATATAAATGTTTGGATCTGAAGGAGAACTTGAGAGTTAGAATGATGGTGAAAGATGACAAATTCATTGTAAGTAAGTCAGATGATGATAGCTATGGAAGTCAAGAGGTAGGAATAGTGCCAGTTAGGAACCAGTAGTGGTTATTTTGAGGTGATTGTGGCATGGGAGTATTCAACATTAATGGAGCCAGGACTAGGATGATGCAAGATATGTGGATAATAGGAATGAACGTGCATTTGCACTACTTTATTTAACAGTCAGGACTCCATATCTACAGTATGTCAATCTCTGTTTCCTTCTCTGCAGTAAATTTAAAATCAAAATAGATTATACTTGATTGATGCCTGAAAAAAACTTATGGCCTAGTGAGTGGCACGTTTTCCATTTTTTTTCCAGTTTGTCCAGAATCAAAACATGTGCCTGATGAGAGTTTTCCTCCACATAATATAAATTCTTCAACAACAGTTGCACAAAACAAGCCTTTGTCTTCTACTCAGCAGCATACCAAAAAAGCACTAAAACAGGTAAGGTTAATTACAGTCTTCAATATTTTGCAATGTGGTGTGTACATTTTATTTTATACTCAACTAATAAGTTAAGTAATTCGCATACTTTATATGAAATTCATTGAACGATGAAATCAGTTTGGATAACTTTCTACTCTAAGATTATTAATGAATCCTGACTCATGAACCAATACCCAATCTAAAATAATCAATTCACTTGTTGATTCAAGAAAATAAAAGAGAGTTGCAGATGCTGAAAGTCTGAAAAAGAAAATCCTGAAATTACTCAGCAAGCCACCCACCATGTATGGAAGAGAAACAGTGTTGACATTTCAAGTCAAAGACCATTCATCAGTAGTGGGGAAAATAAAACTATGTCAAAAGTTGCAGAGATGCTTGGGGAGGGATGGATAAGTCTGATGAATATTTCTGAGAGAGGTAAAATAGTCTGAGGATAATTTATATAGGTGATAAAGATAATGGGTTTATTGTCATACAATCTGCATATATATAAAATTATAACTTGCTGCAGGCAAACAGGTATTTGGTTAATAAACTCCATTGGTATAAAGGTCTTACACTCACTCATCAGATTTATGAAGACAACTCTGAGGATGAAAGTAAACAAAAGTTGTGAAATGAGGACAGTTAGTGAACACAAATAATACAATATAAAAGTTGCAAAATACAAGACTGTTTCAGTTCAGGCTGTGCTTATGGAGAGGGAAGAATATTGTCACAGATACACAACTTGCAGCAGATATGGCCAGTTCTGTCACAGACGGAGTAGCTTAAAGTTTTAGCGTTCAACATTGCGTCTGGAAGGCTGCATCTTACCCAGGAAGTTGAGGTGCTAAACCACAAATTTAGTTAAATCCCTGGTATCTGGCACCTATGGGGATTGGTAGAATTAATGGGGAATTAATTGGTTAAGGGTCCAGTGGAAAAGGAAAACAATCAGCATGCTGGCATCAAATTATGTCAAATCATGGTGGGGATTGACAGCATCTATCCTACTTATATCCCCGGTGTCAGCTGATGCCGGCGTGCTGATTAAACCAGTGGAAAAAGGACAACTTCCATCTTTTCCATTTAAAGGTAGACTGTCCAATCCCTGGGGATGAGTTGTGTTCAGTGGAAAAGCAGTCAATGTTCCAGTTCAGGATGGCCCAGCGGAAACAGCACAAATGGCTTCCTATCCTGGGACATTGCATGTCCAGTTAACTGGGATTCCAGTGGAAAAAGGGCTATTATCTGCCTTATGTGATGATTCTTGTGTAGAGTGGGTCAGCTCAACTGGTCTTCCATTCCAGAATAGGTGAGTGTAGTTGTGCAGGCAGCCACAGCACACTGCATCCACCCCATCAAAAGTTCATTATCCAATTTTTTTTGTTGAAATGTGTTGACTTTCCTTGTTGTGGTACCCAAATTTCCTAGCTACAACAATTGAATGAACTAAACATTAACACAATGCAAACAAAGGCACCATCAATAGAGCACGGAAAAACAGACGACTGGTCAGTGGCCATACAAACTAAAATTAAAAGATTGCTTTTGATTCATTGATTCTTACATTAATTATGCTTTCTCAAGAAAATAGTGTTATGTTCAAAAGTTCACAGAAATAGCCATTGAACCTATTGGACCCAAACTCCAAAATAGCAAAAGCTTCTGGTCTGTTCTGCAGTTTATATTTGAGTAAGCTACACAAAAATATTTATGCTGTATGACAGGTAATGACTAGATCAAATGGAGCCCGAGGTAAGGACATAATTTTTGATTGACGCACTGGAAGAGGCGATCAAGGAATTAAGACTCCAGGAAACTGTTTTGTTGCAATCAACTTATCTTTTAAACTATTTTAAACAGTCTATTTTGGTCAGTCAAATAGCCAAAGTACCCCATTGATTGTTGAACAATCCTTCTTCATTTACTTCCATTTTCTCTTTTTTATATTCTTCTGAATCCTGTGATTACTGTTGGAGTCCTCCAAACTATTCCATGACATTTTCTGCCATGTGTTGTTTTTTGTTTCTGACTCCAAAGTCCTGAGAACAATAAGAATGAGACATTTTAGTTCAGTGCAGAAGATGCACTTCAGAAAATCTGCACCTCTGATAATGATGAGATTATAAACTTGGGTCATGTTTGCTCTCATGTGTGAACATAAAAAAATACACAATGCTTTTCAGAGATGTTCATCCTATGCTGTCATCTATATTTGTCCTTCAGCCAGTATTGCTAAAAATATAATTTATCTGATCACTTTTTTCCATTTGGTTTTTGAGAATTTATAGAATTGTTCAAATTTTACAGCGATAAAGTAAGCCATTAATCCCACTGTGTTCACACTGGACAAAAAGAGCAAATCTAATTTATTTTCCAGTACTTGATCCCTAACCTTCAGATTACAGCTCTTCAAATACATATCCAGGCATATTTTAAATGTGATGAGAATTTCTGTCTCTCACAGCCTTTCATACAGTGAATTGAACATCCCTACTACTTTCAGATGATTTTTGTTCATCTCACCATTAATCCTTTTATTAAATGTTTAATTATATCCCTCTTGGTTTTTAGCTTATAGAAATATAGACTTCCTTTTCATAGTTATCTTCCTTGATTTTATACACCTCAATTAAATATTCCTTCTGTTTCTTAGACTCCAAAGAAAACAACCATATTATATACAGTGCATTGTAATAGCTAATTTTTTTTTAAACAGATCTACCATATCTTTAATGTTATGTGCACCCTTCCCAACATATTTATATTATTCCTGTGATAACTAGAACTCAATGCAATATGTATACAAAGCTGGCATAACCATCCTACTTTTATATTCTATGCTTTAGCTGATACTGACAGGATCCATATCTTTTAAACTGTAATACCTGCTGTCCTGCAGGTTTTGGTCCTAGTTTTTATGAACCTTATTAAATACTGTACCATAAATTTTTACTTTCTTTTGGAAATACACTGCAAATCATGTTGGAATCAACCAATTTAAAATAGTGGCTTTAAAAATAAACCGATTACACAAATCATTTTTAACTTGGTTGTTCTATGCTGTTTGCTAATATCTTGCACGTGATATGTGAAAAGTGATAATTTATGACATTTATATAAATTGGTGTTAATGCTAATTTTTTGAGTTCAATCTGAGAAAAACTTGAAAAGATTTGAAACATTTTTATTACTTCAGCAAATTGATATGCATACATTAGAGATAATATAATGAAAAATATTGGGCATTTATACCAACATCTTTCCAACTTTTGAATAAACCAAAAGCCTTCACAGCTAATAGAACCATGTTTATTGTTGTGATGAAGAAAGATTAATTCCAGTTTGTGTACAGCAATCTCTTCTAAATGACATTATGATCATTATTTTGTGATATTGGCTAAGGGATAAGTATTAAGCAGAAATTTGGAATAATTTGCTTTCTTTCAAAATAGGTTCAGGTGATATTTTGCATCTACCTGAACAAAAAGATGGGTTCTTTATCTAAACATTCCCTCATTTCTTCACTTGTATGTAAGTCTAGAATTTGGGGATTTGATTTATAGTCTGGGACTTGAATTCACAGTGTTGGAAATGCTACAAACAAGTCTGAAAGACCAGGGGGTTCTCAGCTGATGAAGCAAGGTGAGTATATTAATACAGTAAAACCCCTGGGATGCAGCATCTATCCATGAGGATTGGTAGATGACAGATAACTGTATTTCAAGTTGCTTGAGACTTACTCTTACAATGCCTAACTAATATACCTATATAAGAATAAAGTTTAAAAGACAAAATTACTAATCTGTACTTACACTGAACAAACTTCACTTGCATGAATATATAAACCATAAAGCATTTAACTTTATTTTCAGTCACAACTTTTGAAAGAACTTAACCATCACTGCATCTGCAGGTTCTTACCCCTTCACAATCGTCTAAACGACAAACAATAACATTATAGATAATTAAACCTTCCTCCCACCATCCCCTCCCCCCCCCCCCCCCAAGTTTACAGGTAAAGTCTCTGACCAAGGCAATTCTTACTAAGCAGGGATAAGGAGACATCTTAAGAGAGCAACATCAACCAGCTCTTCATCTTGGGCAATACCATTGCTGTTCCACGCATCTTTATTCAAACATGTCTACAAGCAAAGCACAACAAAGGCACTCTGCTGGCTGTATATTTGCTCTCATCTTCACCAATACTTCAGAGAACATTTACTTTTACAATTTTAAACATATTTATTTTTAGCTATTATTGTTATTTATTTTAATTTTTGTACTTGTTTTCCTCAATTTTTTTTTGTTGTCAGTTGTTTGAGGCTGCCGGTTGCTTGAATTCCCGATACTGTATTCACCATTGTAAACATGAAGGCACTGTTAAGATTTCAGTGCTTGTGATTATTTGACCTAAAAATCTCAAAAGGTACTGTCATGGATTCAGCACACCTACACAAGGTATTAGATTTTGTATTCTTATCAATTTACACCATTATAACAGGTCATATAACCCAAAGTTTGAGTATGGTGGTAAATGTTTAGAATTGTAAAAAAAAACTTTCAGTCTATTTTTAGAGTTATTTTGGATTGCCAGCAGTCACTGAAAAGTAGTAGATCTAGGCAGATTAGTGCAGCCTTCACAGTGCTCCTTTAAATTAGGACAGACTGTCAAATCTGTGGCAGTGGAGTAGTTTGGCAGTCATTCTGCAGCAGGTTTGTGAGAGGAGAATCCAAATTTTGATATCTAAAGTACTCCATTCATTGACATTTTTAGGTAGATGATGCAAAACTATTTCCCTTGGTGAGAGAACACCAGAACAAAAGAATGTAAACTTAGCTATTAATCTTTGAAAGCCCTTCACTCAAAACCTGGAAGAAATTGGAACCCCTGGGGATAGGTCAATTTATAATTCTCAGAATTGCGAGGTTCTTAAGGCAGATACAAATCAGCAATATTTTAAAACCATGACAGAACAGGTTTGAGGAACTGAAAAGATAATCCTGATCACATATTTATGATATCTAATTTGCTTTTTATTATTTTTAAGTGATTTTCATTAAAACAACTCCTTTTTAATCTGTAATTTTTCCACTTTTTTTTGTGTTCCATTTTAATATATTATGAACTAATTTTCTGTTTATTTTAGTTTCACTCTATCCTTTTTTTCATTTGTCTTGAACTATTTTATTGCTTCTTCCTTTTTTTAAACAGTGTTTTTATTTGAAATATGTCTCTTAAATTTAAAGTTTCAGATCTTTGCTTCATGGGGCTGTGGTGTAATCACATCCTTTGGATAGCTACCTTTGTTGATACTAATGTAGTGTGCTGAGAACAATTTGGATAGAAAGAAAAATAAAATGGCACTAAAGTGGAATAACGCTGTGTGACAGACCATTACATCAGCAGGAGCAGAGTACTGCTAAATGAATGTGCAGGCCCTGGAATGCCATGTACCATTGCCCTTTCCCAATACATTTCTATAATATGCTTATTTGCATTCATAAATTTACTGAACAAGATAGCTACTGCTATTAATTAAGTTTGAATTCTCAGGCCCTGTTTCTCACTATGTTTCTAGTCCCTTGTTTCCACTCTTGTAGGACCACAGAACATGATTCCTATTGCTTGCTATCTTGCTCTGTCTGTTGTTGAATTTCTGTTTGTATATTAAGATAGAGGTTAATCGAGCTGACTTTTTTCCCATTTCTAAAGGTAATGCTAAAAACTGGCGAACCTTTCTACCTTTTTAGAAACAATTACACACAGAACTTTTAACTTTGCTTTGGTTCGCAAGTCCATTTTAATTTCCATTGCTTCTGGTATGTGCCCGAAAAATGTGAGTAGCTAGTGTGAATGATGCGCCTTTGCTTTTTATTTTAATATATAAAACTTGTTTCTATTCAGATTCATAGTAATTTTTCAGCAACTTTCTGTCAAATCAATATGGTATGTGTTTATAGGTAAGTACCCTGCAATAAAAAAAACCTCCATGCACACAGCTTGTCAAGAAAATAAAACTTTTGAAAAGCAAAAAAAACCTACAACTCTAGCATAGTAGGAGTGTTGTTTTATTGCAAATGACATTATATCTGATCTTCGCACAGAGGAAAAGTCATCGATGAAGCCGCTGAAGATGGCCACTGATCTAACCTGAGGAGCATATTAAAAATGGTTTAAAAAGTTCATTAATAAATTTCTCACCTTGAAAGAGTAAATTATTTTAAGTAACCTAAAATTAATTCTTCCAGTAAAGACAGAAGTGCAACATCACTGCCAATGGATAAAATGTGTATTGCAGTCATTAGACATTCTAGATTTCACTTCCTTTTGACATTCAGATGGTTGGGTGTTGCACAAAAGTTACTGGAGTAATTGAAAAAATAAATTAAAAAAAATTCAGATGTTGGAAATCTAAAATAAAATCTGAAAATGCTGGAAACATTCAGCATGCCAGACAGCATCCGTGGAAAGAGACAAACAACATAACTGATTCAGGATACTAATCTTCTTTTCAAAATGGAGCATCTTTATCATTAAAGATGATAAAGCGAATGCTATTAATTTAATAAATATTTCAAAAAAGTTTGCTGTTGTTCCTTTCCTATTTTTCAATTTTTCTTTCTGGCATGGTAAATCTGATGATATTTGGCACACTTCTGGATGAAAATAAAATGTGCCATTTTTATAGTGCTCTTATTATTATTCTAAGAAAAGTACATTAATTATAATATGATGTTAATTTGACCATTTTTTTGTGATATTTATGGTGTAAACATTGACCAAGACATAAGAGTAAAAAGCCCTGCTGTTCCTCATATTATGTTTGGTGTAGCTGAAAATATTATGGAATGAGTGATTTTTCAAGAAACATAGCATTCTGCAATGGTCCGGAGGACTGGAAAACTGCAAATGTCACTCCACTCCTCAAGGATAGAGGCAAAAGACAGGAAATTCTAGGCCAGTGTTAGCCTAATTTCAGTCATTGGTAAGAAGTTAGAATTTATTATTAAATTGTTAACTTGCAGATAGAGTCAGAGGTAAGGAAGACAAATGCAATGCTTGCATTCATTTTGAGAGAGATAGAATATTAAAGCAGGAATGTAATGTTGAGGTTTTATAAGGCACTGATCAGATAGCATATGGAGAATTGTTAGCAGTTTTGGAGTTCTTATCCAAGGAATGATGTGTTGGCATTGGAGACGGTCCAGAAGACTCCCATAATGAAAGGGTTATATGTGAAGCTTTTGATGATACTGGAAGTCTCTGCAGTTGAGAAAAAATTAGGGAGGACCTCATTGAAATCTATTGAATACAGAAAGGCCTGGATAGAGTGAACATGATGACTGATAGTGGGTGAGTCTGGGACCAGGCGGAACAGTGTCAGGTTACAAAAAATGTTTCCCTTTAGAACAGATATAAAGGGGAATCACCAGAGGGTGGTGAATGTACAGAATTCATCATTTCCATAGATGGATGTGGAGGCTAAACCATTGCGTATACTGTATATTGCCACTGTATAAAACATGATTTTAACTTTAAATATGTGGGGAATGTGATGCTGCCCACTACGCTAACATGACCACTAATGTTTTGCATCCCATATAGATCAGGGTGATAGAGACGCTTTACCATCACACGCCTCTGGGGTTTTTCCTTATCTTTTTTCCTTCCTTTCTCATTTTTTTTTGGTTTTTAGCCTGAACTGTTTATAGATGCAAGATATATGGGGAGAGTTGGGTTGGATGGGGAGATGGTGGGGGACACTGGAGGGATATAGGTTTTAGTTTTGATGTCTAATGGCAGGGAAATTGTTAGTTATTAGTATTAATATAAATGGAATTCAGAATCCAATAAAGAGGAAAGGATTATTGAATTATATGGGGAAAAAACTAAAGTGGATATGACTTTTATACAAGAAACTCATTTAACAGAAATAGAAAATGAAATTAAAGTGAGACTGGGTAAGGGGATATTCTCTTCATTTAATTCTAAACCTAGAGGAGTAGCGATATTAATAAAAATATTTTTTTAGCAATTGAAATATTGGATGAAATGACTGATAAAGCGGGGAGGTATGTGATGATAAATTGTAAAATATATTCTGAATATTGGGCTTTGAATATATATGCACCGAATGAGGATGATAGAAAATTTATACAATATATTTTTATGCTTTTGGCTAATGCAAAAGGGAAAATAATTATGGGAGGAGACTTTAATTTTACCTTTGATTCCAAGTTGGATAGATCAAGAGAAATCATAGTTAAAAATAAGGTGACAAAGGATGTGAAAAATTTTATGAATGAAAAGAAACTGTTGATAGTTGGAGGAAGAGGCATCCCGATATTAAAGATTATTCATTTTATTCTTATAGGCATAAAACATATTCCTATATAGATATGTTTTTAATCGGCTCCGAACTTCAGACAAGAGTTCATAGTATTGAATATTAAGTGAGGATATTGTCTGACCATTCACCTTTAGTTATGCCAGTTTTACTGGAGGAGGAGCAAAATATAGGTTATAGATGGAGGTTTAATGCAGCATTGCTGAAAAGGAAAGATTTTTGTGACTTTATAAGGCAACATAAAATTTTTAATGGACCTGAATGAACATTCTGTATCTATTAAATTTGTGGTATGGGATTCTTTGAAGGCTTATTTAAGAGGAAAAATGGTAAGTTATACATCTAAGGTTAAAAATGAATACATGTCTGAAGTTAATTCTTTGGAAACGAAATGAAAAAGATGGAAAAATAATTGCAAAATTGAGGAATGATGAATGAAGGAAAATGTTGAAATTAAAGAAATTGAAGCTTAATACAATACAAACATATAGAATACAGAGGGATATAAGACAAATTGGACAAAAATATTACACATTGGGAGATAGAGCATATAAAGTTTTAGCATGGCAATTGAAGACTAAACAAGTATTGAGAACAATATAGCTGTAAAAGAAGATTTGGGTCATCTTATTATAAAACACAAGGTATTTTATTTGATGTGTTTATGACATTTTATAAGAAATTATATAAATTGGAATCTTTGAAGAATGGGGATAAAATAGATGAATATTTGCCCAAAATTATTTATCACAGCTAAGCATAGAAAAGAAGACAGAATTAACAAATCAATTTAAAGTTACATAATTGTATGATATATTGTTGTCTTTACCATCCTCCAGGGGAGGATGGTTTCTCTCTGGAGTTTTACAAAGAATTTAAAGAGTGAGTTATTCCAAAATTTATGGAGTTGTTTGATCAAATGGAAGATCTTTGGGACTTACCTGAGTCTTTTAAAACTGCATTAATAAGAGTTATTCCAAAAAAAAGGGAAGGACCCTTAGCTTCCATCTTCATATAGACCAATTTCATTATTGAACACTAATTATTAAAATTTTGTCCAAACTAATAGCTAATAAATTAGCTAAATATTTACCTAAATTGATTAACACGGGGCAAACAGGTTTTATTAGAAATAGAAGATCAGTGAATAATATTGTTAGATTTTTAAGTTTAATGGATATGGCTCCGAAAAAAAAATACCATCAGTGGCTTTAGCTTTAGATGCAGAAAAGGAGCTTGATAGATTAGAATGGGATTATTTATTTAAAGTACTGAAGATTTTTGGAATTCCAACAAATTTTATAAATTGGTTAAGAACATGATATAATTCTCCTAAGGCTAAGGTGATTACAAATAGGCAAATATCAAAATCTTTTTTGTTGGAAAGATCATCTAGACGAGGATGTCCATTATCTCCTTTTTTATTTGCATTAGCTGTAGAACCTATACGTGAGGTGTTTAGAAGTGATAATGAGATTGAGGGCTTTAAGATAAAGAACATAAAATTAGTCTTTTTGCAGATTATTTAATATTATATCTTACAAACCCTGAAAGCTCATTACAAAAATTAAATGATCGATTGGCGGAGTGTGGGTTAGTATCAGGTAACAAAGTAAATATTGATAAAAGTGAAGTGATGCCAATGATTGAGACAGACTATGTTCAAGTTAAGAAAAGGACAAAATTTAACTGGCAGATTGGTGCAATTAAATATGTAAGAATTAATATTGATAAGAATTTAAATAATTTATTTAAATTAATGTACATACCTTTATTGAGGAAAATTAAAGAAGATTTATGGAAAGATTTGGCAATTTCTTTAATAGGAAGGATTAATTGTGTGAAGATGAATTTCTTTCCTAGATTACAATACCTTTTTAAATCTTTACCAAATTTTCTACCAATAATGTTTTTTTCAATGTTTAAATAAAAGTGTAAGAAGATTTATTTGGAGGGATAAAACACCTTGGATAGCATTATAAAAATTAACATGGAAATTTGATCAAAGGGGACATTATTATAAAGCGGCTCAATTTAGATTTTTGCCTTCTTGTTATCAGACCAATGAAAAGATTGCATTGGGTGCAAATTGAAATAAGTAAAATAGGAGAAAGTAAGTCTGAACACATTTTATATAAATGGCATGAGGGGTTATTGAAAGGAAAATCAGATACACCAATTTTGATGTATATACTCCAAGTATGGAATGGAGTACATGTAGAAAGAGGAATGAAGAATTATCAGTTGGCAAAAATAATATTAAAGCAAAATCCTTTAATTCCTTTAATTATTATTTTGATGTTTAGTATAATTGTGGAATAAAAGGAATAAAGGATTGTTTTTTTGCAATTTGTTTTTTTTAAATTTTTGATCAATTGAAAGATAAGTATAATTTACCACATAGTACTATTTTTTCTTATTAAAATCATATTTAAAAATAAAATTGGGGAGGAATTTTAAATTGCCAGAACAAAGTCCATTTGAATGGATATGTTTATTAGATATTCAAATGGATATCTAATAATGGATATGTTTATTGAAAGATTTATTACTAATATGTATATCAAATTACAAGAGACTATTCAGAAAAAAGGATTTATTCAAATCCAAATGTAGATGGGAAAAAGATTTAAATATACAAATTCAAGATGAAGTATGGTCAAAATTATGCTATGTAAGTGTAACTAATACAATTAATGTTAGATATCTAATGGTACAATTTAGCTTTTTACATCATACCTCATACTATATTATTCCTCATACAAATTTCCTCCACTTCATTCAAATTGTTCTGCTCAATGTTTTAGATGCAATAAAGAAGTAGGATCTTTCCAGCATGCAGTCTGGGAATGTGAAAAAGTATATAAGTTTTAGAAGGATATAAGAATTTTATTGGGACACGTTTTGAAGATGCAAATTTTGAAGGATCCCAGAGTATTTTTATTGTGAGATATTTCTCAATTGAAGTTAGATATTTATCAAAAGAAGTTTTTAAGTGTAGCAATAGCAAATAAATCTATGGTTGTAACTTGCAAATCCAGTGATATTGTTGGGTTGAATAGACAGTGAATGGAGCTATTAAATTGTATACCATTAGAGAAAATAATGCATAATATACAAAATCAATCATAAAAATTTGGTAAGATTTGGAAACCCTACATGAATTTTGTTATTTCTACGACTTTACCTGCAGTGTCCACCACGCCCCCATCCAACCCACCCAAATTAGTTATGGTTTAAGATTGTTATTTAAACTCCAAGTAATTAACTAAAAGATATAGGTTTATTAGACAGGCATTTTCTTTTTTTGGGGAGGGAGGGGGTGGTTGAGGGGAGAAAATAAATAAAAATTGTATAATTTTTGTAATTTTTATCATTTTTATGTTATGAATAAATACTGTATATGTTTTGATACAAATAGAAAATATTTTTTTAACTTATTGTTGTGAGCCCAGAGAACTCTAAAACCCAGCAGAAATAGATATTCACTAAGACAAATGGATACTTAAACAAAAGTTGCTTTTAATTATCTTTAAACATGAAATAGGATCAAACTTTAACTTAACCTAACTTAATCCCCTTCTAATTCTAAGTGCACATGTATATAATGTGTGTGTGTAACTTCAGAAAGGTTTTTAATTCACAATCCAATCTCACTTCTCATTCCTCCAAGTTTACTGGTTGCAGGCAATTCTTATACTGTGCACAGAATTTAACATTTATGAAGTTCACCAGCCTTTGGTGCTTGAAAGATAAAAGGTCTTGTCGGCTTTCCGAGAGAGATTTGTTGTTCACTGGACACCCACAACTGATTCCTTGTAACCAGCCACTTCAGTGTCTTGCTGAAGAAACTTGCCCCTCAGGGTTTTCCAGATGAAAACCTCCTTCTTTCAGGTCATCACAGAGTTCAATTTTTATTTCCCTTATTTCAAGTGAAACATTTTTCAGCCAGCCATCTCCTCTTGTATGGACCACAAGGGCTTTGACCAGGCTGAACTAAGAACTCACAACCCGTCTTCAAAATGGGTTTTTTCCACAAGCTTTCCAGCTTGTCATGTTCTAATCCCAGCTGCTGCTACTTGTCATGTTCTCTCTCTCTCTCTCTCTCTCTCTCTCTCTCTCTCTCTCTCTCTCTCTCTCTCTCTCTCTCTCTCTCTCTCTCTCTCTCTCTCTCTCTCTCTCTACAAAGAAAACCACACGATCCTCTTAGAATAACCAGCTGCATTCCGACAGTCTGTGGCTCTGGACGTCATCTTCTGAGTTTGTCCATCTGTTGCATTCCAAAACAATAATCCATTACTCCACAGCATGTCCAATTAACACCTACTTGTAAAGTCCTTATAGACATCCTTCAAAGTTTCTGCAAATGTACTGGGAACTTGAACTCTGGCTTGAGCAGAGCTCTGGCATTTCAAATAAGATCTGTTTTGAAGTGTTTGTATGTGATGCGCTGGAGGGTCAGCTAAAGAAGATGGCGCCGCCAGGGCTTACTCACTGCCTTGTGGCTAAGGCCACTGCTTGCTCCCCCGACATTAAAGGGGTGCGCAAAAAATTCAAATAATTTGTTCTACTGGAAACCCCACTGAGTCTAGTGGTGTTTTCTGTGTGTTGCAGCAGCTAAATTGGTGACCTCGACAAACCCAGATGATATCTGGTCTCCAAACATGGACTCTTCAGCAATCAGCACAGTCTAAGTGAAGCTCTCTCCCTTCTGGACCCACCAGCCCTGCACGTGGTTCGGGCAGGCGGAGGCACAGTTTAGACACCGGCAGATCACCTCGGACTCCACCATGTTCTACCATGTGGTAAGTGTCCTCGATGAAGAAATGAAAACCAGAGTGGACAACCTGATTCATGATCCCCCCGAGAAGGGCAAGTGCATCACCCTCAAAACCCTCCCCCTCAACACCTTCGGGCTCTCCCGTTGGCAGTGTATGGCCAGGCTGATGCACCTTGATGTCGTGGGGAACAGAGCCCCGTCTGCATTGATGGATGAGATGCTCGCACTGGCAGAAGGTCACAAACCCTGCCTGATGTTTGAGCAAGCCTTTCTCGAACAAATGCCGGAGGACATCTAGCTCCTGCTAGCAGACAAGGACTTATCAGACCTCAGGAAGGTCGCAGCCCGTGCCGACATGCTGTGGTGGACGAAGAGAGACAATGAGGCCATAATGAACCAGGTCATCCTGCTCCCAGCCAACCACAGCCTGCCCCCAGACAAAGTATTGAAGAGCACCAGATGACCTGGTGCTTCTATCACTGATGCTGGGGAGCATACACTCACAAATGTCACCAACCCTGCTCGTACCAGACAATCGACTGGGTCAGCCACCACTGATGGCTGTGACTGCTGGCCACACGAACAGCCTCCTCCATGTGGTGGACGAGGCCAATGGTCAGTGTTTCCTGGTAGACACCAGGGCAGAGTTGAGCATGCTACCCCCGACTGATCTTGAGACCCGCACGAGAGCACGAGGCTCGACCTTGCGGGCAGCGAGCGGCACTGATATTAAGACCTTCGGGACATGGACTGTTCGGGTACACCTCCGGCAGGAGAAATACTGTTGGAAGTTCCTACTGGCCACCGTGAGAACTGCATTGTTAGGGGCCGACTTCCTGTGAGCACACAGCCTGCTGATCGACTTGAAGGGCAAGAGGCTCGTGCATGCTCGTACCTTGCAGACCCTCCGTCTCAAGTCGTCCAACATGCACAGTCCAGGGATAGCAACCATCTGCAAGCCCAAGGATGAGTACTCCCGTATCCTCGATGAGTTCCCCGCCATCTCATGGCCACAGTTCACTGCCTCCTTGCCACACACGGCGTCTGCCACCACATTGCCACATGGGCCCTCTGCTCCACGCCAAGGGCAGATGACTGCTGCTGGACAACTTGCAGTTGGCGAAAGAGGAGTTCTCCTGCGTCCAAGAGCTCGGCATTGTCCACAGGTTGGACAACCCCTGGGCATTTCCCCTGCATTTGGTCCCCAAGACCTCTGGGTGTTGGCGCCCATGTGGGGACTACCGCTGGCTCAATGATGCAACTACGCCTGATCGCTACCCCATCTCCCACATCTAGGACTTCACAGCCTACTTGCACAGCGCCAAGGTGTTCTCTAAGGTCGACTTAGTCAGGGGCTACCACCAGATCCCTGTACACCCCAATCACATTGGCAAGACCGCCATCATCATTCGATCGACCTGTTCAAATTCCTTCGGATGCCTTTTGGCTTGAAGAATGCACCCAAACCTTCCAGCAGCTCATGAACGCAGTGGGCAGAGACTTGGACCACGTTCATCTATCTTGACGACATCCTCATAGCCTGTCGAGATCATGACAACACACTGTTCGCCCGCCTGGTTGAATTTGCCCTCACCATTAAAGTGGCCAAATGCCAGTTCGGGAAAGAATCGCTACAGTTTTTGGGTCATACCATCACCGTGGATGGGGCAGCACCATCGCAGGACAAAATCGGGGCCATACAACAGTTCCCCAGACTGGACACCCTCAAGGGCCTGCAGAGGTTTACCGGGATGATCATCTTCTACCACCGCTTCTTCCCTGGGGCTGCACACTTAATGCGGCCACTGTTCGCCCTGATCACCTTGAAGTAAAAGGCACTCGAATGGTTGAGAGAGGCCGAGACAGTCTTCGCCCAGACAAAGGCCGCCCTCATGAATGCCACCCTGCTGGCCCACCCCAAACTTGACACCCACACAGCACTCCGTGGATGCATCCACCATGGACATCGGAGGCATCCTAGAGCAAGAGTTTGATGGGCAGTGGCACCCCTGGTATTCTTCAGCTGGCACCTCTGACCACCCGAGTTGAAGTACAACGCATTCGACCGAGAACTACTGGCCTTGTACCCTCAATCAGACACTTCCACTACTTCCTGGAAGGCAGACCATTCACCTCTTTCACGGACCATAAATCACTTGCTCAGGCCCTCGCCGTGGCTAAAGACCCCTGCAACGGCACCTTTCCTATATCTCAGAATTCACTACCGACATCCAACACCAGGCAGGTAAGGATAATGTCGTTGCCTACGTGCTTTTCAGACCAACCATCCACAACTTGTTCTCTGGCCTGATATACGCCCAATTAGCTCAGGCCCAGAGGGGCAACGAAGAGACATAGGCCTTCCGAACTGCCATCACCGGTCTGCGCCTCAAGGACCTGAAGCTGCCGAGCAGCCATGACACAGTCCTGTGCGACGTCCCGACAGGCTCGCCGCGACCGATAGTCTCCCCACAGTGGAGGCAGGAGGCATTCCGGACGATCTATGGCCTGGCCCATCCTTCGGTTAAGACAATGGAGCGCATGGTGGCAGAACGCTTCGTCTGGCACGGGTTAAAGAAACAAGTGGCCCAGATGGCGAGGAACTGCACTCATTGCGAAGCATCTAAAGTTCAACACCGTGTCAGAGCCCCAATACAGCACTTCGACCCACCGGCCAGGATCAGAAGGAATCAGTTCGTGGGTGTCCAATGAGCAACAAATCTCTCTGAAAGCCGATAAAAACCTTCCTGAGTGGAAACCATTTACCTTTCAAGCACCAAAGCCTGGTGAAGATTCATAAGTGTTAAATTTGGTGCACAGAATAAGAATTGCCTGATAACAGTGAACTTGGAGGAGTAAGAAGTGAGATTTGTCTGTGAATCAAAGAACTTTTCCAAACTTATACCCACATTACATACATGTGCATTTAGAATTAGAAGGGGGTTAAATTAATAGTAATAAGTTAAAGTTTTATTCTGTTTTTATGCTTAAAGAAAATTTGAAGTAACTTTTGTTTAATTAACCATTTGTCTTGATGAATTTCTATTGCTGCTGGGTTTTGGGGTCCTCTGGGACCAATGTCCCATAAGCCCTTTCTCCCCCTCACTGGCATCCCAGTTAATTGGCTATGCAGTGTTCTGGGCTATAAAGCTGGGCCACCTTTAACCAGGACACTGACTGCTTTTCCACTGAATATAACATCCTCAGAAATGGGAGAGTCTATCTTCAACCATAAACAGATGACTTTCTGCTGTCCTTTTTCCACTGGTTTAATCGGCATGCAAGCATCAGCTGATGCTGGGGATATGAGTCGGGGTCAAGACTGTCAATCCCTGGCGTGATTTGATGTCATTTGATGCCAGCATGGTGGTTGTTTTCTTTTTCCACTGGACCCTTAACAGGTTAATTTCCCGTTAAGTACTCGAGATGGCAGAGGTCGACAGCATCTAGTCCACGCTGCTGAAGATCCAGCTGCGCTGGGTGGGTCACGTCTCCAGAATGGAGGACCATCGCCTTCCCAAGATCGTGTTATATGGCGAGCTCTCCACTGGCCACCGTGACAGAGGTGCACCAAAGAAAAGGTACAAGGACTGCCTAAAGAAATCTCTTGGTGCCTGCCACATTGACCACCGCCAGTGGGCTGATATCGCCTCAAACCGTGCATCTTGGTGCCTCACAGTTTGGCGGGCAGCAACCTCCTTTGAAGAAGACCGCAGAGCCCACCTCACTGACAAAAGACAAAGGAGGAAAAACCCAACACCCAACCCCAACCAACCAATTTTCCGCTGCAACCGTGTCTGCCTGTCCCGCATCGGACCTGTCAGCCACAAACGAGCCTGCAGCTGACGTGGACATTTACCCCCTCCATAAATCTTCGTCCGCGAAGCCAAGCCAAAGAAAGAAGAATTCCTGGGACAAGGTGCCAGTGGAAAAGGGGCTATACTGTGTGTATTTAGAAATTCTTTCTGTTTATAAATATCGATTGGAAGTCTGAATATTTCTGGTTGACACTTGAATGTGTAACCAATAGGTGACTGACCTCGTGAACCCAAAAGACTAGGTTTTCCTTTGTTGTGCACACCAATCCATTCTGCACTCTCCCTTTTAATTCAATGGGTGTATTGGATGTATTTTCTGTAGCCATTTCAAAAGAAGTGAAGCATGTGCAGAGTGATATATGAAGTTTGAATTTTCTACATTTACCAAGTAGATGATGACCCCTTCATTCCAGTAAAAAGACAGATAATGCACTTAAGTTGCATCTTTCACATCCACTTGCCCAAGCACCTCAAAGCCAATTAATTGTTCAGAAAATGAAATAACATTGTCAACTAATTAGCATACAGAAAAACAGCAAATAAGCAGCTGTAACGTGTGAATAGTTAATTGACTTTGGTAACACTGGCTGAGGGATTAATGAGGCATATTTTGATGTTACAACCCAACCCTGCTGGTTGCTTGCTTCAAGTGAAAATATGCTCTTTGCTGAGACAGTTCTCCTACTGGGAATTTGCAGGGGAAATTGGTTCAGAAAAAAAATCAACTTTGCTTGCCATAAGAAGAAAGAATTCAACAGTCAATTAAATCATATTCCTGACTTACCCTGAGCTGTGAAAGACGGATATTTCCGAGACATTAGAAACCATTTCATGGATACAAGCAAAAGCTAAATATAAACTCCATGAAATATTAAAAATTTAAAAATACTAACAGACTTTTTATACATAACCTGCTACAAAATCAAACCTAGTGCAATAGATGACAGCAAAGCTTCACTCCCAAATGAGCTCAAAGCCTTGTTCGCATGATTTGACCACCAGAACAAGTAAGAACCATTGCACACCCCCATGTCCCTGATAATCCTCTACTGACTGTATCCAAGGATGACGTGAAGGCTGGCTTTAGGAGAGTGAACCCAAGGAAAGCATCCAGTCTGGACAGGGTAACCGGCTGAGTACTGAAAACCAGTACTGACCAACTTGCCAATGTATTCATGGAAACCTTCAACATTTCACTCCATGGTGCCCACCTGTTTCAATCAGGCCTCAATAGTACTGGTTCCCAAGAAGAATGTGCTAACCAGCCTAAATGACTACCGATCAGTGGCACTCACATCCACAGTGATAAAGTGTTTTGAGAGGCTGGTGTTGAAACATATCAGCTCCTGTCTGAGCAGTAGCAAGGATGCCTTCCGATTTTCCTACTGTAACAATTGATCTGTGGCAGATGCCATCTCACTGGCTCTACCCAAAACCCTGGAACACCTAGACAGCAAACGCACATACATTAAGATGCTCTTTATTGACTACAGTTTGGCATTCAACACCATCATCCCCTCAAAACTGATCAGTAAACTCAAAGACCTGGGCCATTGTGTAATTGGATTTTGGATTTCCTCACCTCCAGACCCTAATCAGTGAGGATTGGTAAGAATATCTACCCAATTGTCATTAGTACTGGAGCACCACAGGACCACATACTTGACCCCCAGCTGTACTTGCTTTACATGATTATGTGACTTGGTAGAACAATAACATATCTATAAATTCGCTGATGATACCACAGTAGTCAGTTGTATAAAAAGGGTCAATGAGTCAGAATACACAAGGGAGATTGAAAACTTGGCTGAATAATGTACTAACAACTGTGACGCAATGGGTTAATTAAATATATACTTATAAAAGGGCTTAGAATTGGGTTAGCTGTTAGCTGATGGTAGCCTGAGTGTACTCTCTGTAGAAATAACGAGTGGCGGCTAGTCTTCCTGGTGTGGTGAAGAGGAGAAGAACCTGGAAAGAAGACAAATTTCTTCTGGGAGTCACTCTTGTTTGGGGTGTCCAACAAGCCACAACTTTCCTGTCTGGTAATTCTAAGTAAAGCACTGAGGTTTGCTTGAATGTAATGACTGTTTGATTCTGTGCACAAGATTGAAGATTACTGGAAACTGTAGCCTTGAAAACATGGATGGTGGAAGATTGGCTAGTAAAAAGTACTTTCTTGAAAATGCATTACACACACTTGGCTTAGGTTGGGAGGAGGGATTGTGTAAATAACAGTGTTGATAAGTTAAGTGTTGATCTTGTTGTTCTTTCCTCAGAGATTTAAACTAATTTTGTTTCAGGAACCATTGCTTTGGTGTATTTTTATTGCTGCTGGTACATAGGATTCACTGAACTCGTAACACAACCTCGCACTCAATGTCACCAAAACCAAGGAGCTGTATTATATAGTCAGGATAATGTGAAATATTTTGTAACCATGTATGAATATACACTTCTTTCTGTAGAAACTGTAGTGCACCACTGTGGGGGGGGGGGGGGGGGTGTGGTGTGTGGAGGGGTGTGTGTGTGAGAGAAAACAGTTTCCTGAGATGGTGGAAGCCATCAGTAAGTAAAATCTCTTCTGTTATTTGAATCTTGCATCTTTAAGTTATTTAAGAAGCCTCCCAAGTAACACAGAGACATAACATGGTGGCAGTGGTGTAAGAGAACAAGAATAAAGCCATACATTTGATTGCAAATCACTGAAATATGAAAGGGAAGAAGAGAAAAAACATTACTGGAAAAAAAGTGGCTGAAGCCATAGCAGTTCACCCAGTGAGGAATTGGGAGCCTGAAGACATTGTTGAATTGTTTAAAAAGTTTTAGCAGAAGTGCAATTTAGCATTCTCAAGCTATTTTAAAAATGCCACAACAGAGGAGAAGATCAGTTATTCACATCTCTGGTCAGGGGAGCGAGGCCTTATTTAATAGCTCGGAGCTTACAGAGGTGGAGAAAAATGATCCAGAACAGATATTTGCAAAGTTTGCTTCTCACCTTGAACCCAGGTCTAATCATAGAATTAAACGCTATGAATTTCAAGGCTTAATGCAAGAGACTGATGAAACTGTTGATAACTTCCTCACTAGACTAAAAATTGTTGCTGCAAAATACAGATTTAAGGATATAGAGGAAAGATTAGTTAATCTACTAATATGGGGAAGTGCCCATATCGAAGTGCAAAAGTCTCTTATAGGGAAGGATAGCTTGAAGCGGGCTAAAGCTATAGACACAGCCAGGGCCTTCAAAGTCATGAGGACACAAATGAAATCCCTATCTATGCAGACCCACCAACAGCAAAGAGAGGAAAGAGTTGATGCTATAAAGAACACAATCAGAAAAGTGCAAACCCCCAGGTCCTGCAGGAAGTGCAGTAGACAATACCCCTTCAATGATCGAAACAAATACCTCACGTATGGTTCTGAATGCAGAGCCTGTCGTTAAGCAAACTACTGGGTGAAGATGTGCAAGTCTGGTATGAAGAAAACACCAATACCAGTGAAGAAAAAAAAACAAGCAGGAGATCCACTACATAAAAGGAAACAACAATGAGGACTTTGTCACCCAGATACTGGTCAGAGAGTCCACACACCTTCATGAGATGTTGGGTGAGATGAAAGAAGGAAGTGAGTTTCACACAAGGATCCAAATACAGAGGATAATCCAGAACAAACCTACTATATTTAACCTAAAGGTGAAGCTGGATACTGGTTCACAAAACAGCATCCTTCCACTCAGACTCTACTGCTAGATGTTCCCAGAGAACATAATAAAAAGGTATCCAAAAGATGGTGCATTGGAAACAGCAAATGTCACATTAATGGCCTCCGGTGGACCCATGATCATGCAACTAGGGAGAGCTAAGATCAATGGCTGCCATAAGGGAAAGAACATCCTCTGTATGTACTACGTGATAGATGCAGACGGACCAGCAATTCTAGGTCCAGATAGCTGCCGGGAGTTGCAATTGATCTCTGTCATGAGATCCAGATGAAGAAGATATCCAAAAGGTTCAACAGAGACACTCCATTGGAAAACTGACCTCCAGTCACAAACAAGGCTGAGCTCATGAGCATGTACCCGGAATGCTTTGATGATTCAGTTGGATGCTTTGGAGTCTTTGAATAGCACATCTCCATAGATTCTTACTGCAAACCAGTCGTCCAGGCCCCAAGGAAAGTACCACTAGAGATTAAGAAACTGGAGCTGAACTAAAGGACATGGAAAGGATCCAAGTCATACCTTGAGTGACTGAGAGGGTAAATTCCATAGTGGTCAAAGAAAAAGCAAATGGCCACTTGAAAATATGTCTGGACCCTAAAAACTTAAACCAAGCAATAAAAATGTGTCACTACCCAACACTGACACTAGAAGACATCAAGGCGGAACTAACAGGATCCAAAATCTTTAGCAAGCTAGATGCTAAGAATGGCTGTGCAGCAAGGCCAGCACCATTTTGGGGTTGCTGCCCTTTAAGCTGCCCTTGACGTTCGTCCACTGGTTTGCTTGTTGGGGCCAGTGTCACTGCGCGGGCTGCTGGTGTTTGGTTGAGCTCGCCGCCCAGATCACCGGCTTGATCACTGCAGCAGTGGGTCACCACATGAACCTTCCCCACCCCTGAACTGGTGGTATTGTCCTTGTTGTTGGAGGCAAAGTCTCTGCAGCCTGCCTCTCCAGTGTGGTGCTGGTGTCTTAACCGGGTCCAGGTGTGCTGGCTTGAGTCTGTATATGGTGAAATCTTTGTCTTGCCTCCGACCTCCAACTCGAACATGGCCCCATTGTTGTGGATGGCCCAGAATGGACCCTCGTATAACCTCTGCATCAGTGGATGATGTACAGCCCTGTGAATGAAGACATAATCACAGTCCTGCAGGTCTTTGGGTTCGTTGGTCCTCGTGTGTCCATGCCTGGAAGGTGGAATCATGGCCAGGTTACTGACTCTTTCCCTTAGCCTGCAGATGAAAGTTGCCAAGTCATCCTGCTGTCTGCCTGGGAATGGTATGAATTCTCCATGGACCACCAGTGGAGCTCCATAGACGAGTTTGGCCGAAGAGGTGTTGAGAGGTCCTCCTTGGGTGCTGTGCGGATGCCCAACAGTGCCCATGGTAGCTCGTCTACCCAGTTATGTCCTTGGAGTCTGGTCATAAGCGCAGTTTTGAGATGCCTGTGGAAGCACTCCACCAACCCATTGGACTGTGGGTGGTAAGCTGTGATGCAGCTGGGCTCCACACAGGGTGACAATGTCAGAACACAGACTGGAGGTGAACTGGGCCCCATTGTCGGTCATAATGTGGGATGACCGTAGCCTGAACTGCGCCACCCAGGACGAGTTGAGCACCCTGGTGCATGAGGTCATAGACATGTCTGCCAGCGGGATTGCTTCTGGCCACTTGGTGAAGCAGTCGACTATTGTAAATAGATGCGGAAACCCTGGGATACTTGCAAGAGTCCTACTATGCACACGTGGATGTGATCAAACCTTGGTTCCGCGGGTTCGAAGTGCTGATGTGAGGTCTTGGTATGCTGCTGTACCTTGGTTGTTTGGTACTGCATGCACGCTTTCGCCCACCCGCTGGCCTGTTTCCACATCTATGCCACACGTATTTGCTGACCACCAGCCGTGGGCCTGATGGATGGGTGACCCAGCCCGTGGATGGAGTTGAAAACTGCTGTCTCCAAACCACCAGGATGATAGATTGGAACTGGCAGGTGACCACATCGCACAGAGGGTGGTGTTACCTGTGCCAACTGGGATGACCTGAACTGCAGCCCTGATATGGTAGCCCTGTATTGGGGCCTCTCCTTGTCCTCTTGTTGTGCCTCCACCAGTGCCACGAAATCCACTCCCCTTGATAGCACATTGGTAATTTGTCTGGACAGTGCGTTGGTCACTACTTTGCCCTTGCCGGAGACATGCCTTACATCCATGGTGTATTCCAAGATGTAAGACAGGTGTCATTGCTGGCGGGCTGAGATCTTAGCCAAGGCGAAAGTCTGGTTTGTGATATGTGAAGGACCTGCCTTCTAGGGATTACCTGAAGTGGTGGTTGGCTAAGTACAGCGCCAGTAGCTCTCTGTCGAAAGCGCTGTACTTCGGTTCTGGAGGCTGCAGATGTTTGCTGAAGAAACCCAATGGCTGCCAACTTCCTTGGATCTGCTGCTTTAGAACTCCACCGATCGCCTTTCCTGAGGCATCCACCATTAGGGTCGTTGGAGCGTCTGTCCTGGGATGTGTCAGGAGAGCAGCGCCCGCCAGGGTTTCTTTGCCCTTCAATAAGGCCTCCTCTGACTTCTCGTCCCAGGTGATGTCCTTTGCCTTGCTTGCCATCTGGGTGAGCAAGAGCCGCATGATCCTGGCATATGAATGGAAGAACCTGTGGTAGAAATTGATCATCCCCATGAACTCTTTGGTTGTGTTGTGCCTAGGAAACTTCCGGATGGCTTCCACTTTACTGGGTAGCAGCATGGCTCCTTCCCAAGTTATCCTGTGGCCCAGAAGTTGATGACCTCAACCTCGAACTGGCATTTGGCTGGGTTGATCATCAGGATGAATTTGCTCAGTCTGGTGTAGAGTTTGTGGAGGTGCGTGATATGCTCCTGTTGGTTCCTGCTCGCCACCAGATGTCATCCAGGTACACGAAAGTGCCGTCGAGGTCTTGGCCCACTGCTCCCATGAGTCTCTTTAGCCTGAACGAAATTCGAAGGAATTTGAAAAGGCTGAATGGGGAGATGATAATGGTCTTGGGGATATCATTGGGGTGTACCAGGATCTGATGCTATCCCCGCGCAAGGTTCATCATGGACAAGATATTTGCCCAGTACAGGTTAGCCACGAAGTCCTGCATGTGCTGAAGGTCCAGATCGTGCTGTCGTTGGCAGCCCTCAGTGTGGGGCCCAACTGCCTATTCCTGGTGTCCTGTCCTTACAGGGGCAGGATGCTGACCTCTGCTCCTGTCTCCACAAGGAAGCATTTTCCAGACTGGTGGTCCCAAACGTACAGGAGGCTGTCTTGTTGGCCAGCCATCGGGGCCTGAAACTTGCATGGCAGCCTGCACCAACGGGCTCCAATTCTCCATCTCTGGTGGTAGAAACACTATTGGTCATTGGGCTCGTCTCCTCTGTGGGGCTGCTGTTCTCTCATTGGGGCTGCCTGGGTTTAGTTGTGGGGTTTAGTGACAAGTCCCATGGACACTGAGCACTCTCTCTTCTGTTTCCACTGAACGTCCACTCATGTTGCAAATTTCCAGGGGTTGCTGAAGTCTACGTCACCCAGGAGCAGTTGGACATCCTTGGGCAGTTGTTCCAGGAACGCCTGTTCGAACATGATGCAGGGCACACGTTTGTCCAAGAGGACCAGCATCTCATTCAGGGGAGCTGATGGGGCTTATCCCTTAGCCCGTCCAGGTGGAGTAGGCGTTCTCACCCCATGAGAGCCAAAAAGTCTTGATCAGAAAGTCCTTGAAGGCAGTGGATGCAACTTCTGATGGGCGGGGTCTTGGATGAGGTTGGCCACCTGGCTTGCTGTGTCCTGGTCCAGTGCACTCACCATGTGGTAGTACAAGGTCGATTCTGCTGTGATCTGCTGGATCTGGAACCGTGCCTCAGCCTGGTCAAACCACACGTGTGGTTGATTCGTCCGGAAGGTCAGCAGCTTGAAAGCGACTACGTGGACTGCTGCCGGTTCGCTCATTTTTGGGTTTAGATGCTGTCTAAACCATCAATTGTAGCCATGTGCTACTCAAAAGAAGACAAACGCACATAGTCAGGATGAGCTCTGTGTTTTATTAGGGGCTCAGGCCTGACTTTTATACTTGCACTGATCCTGCCATTGCCCCCCTTTACTGAAGTCATGACCCGCATAACAAAAGTGGGTTTCCCACACGTGGGTACTCTCCTGCATAACAATTCCCTTCTTCACCACACACTGTCCCTGTCTTTTGGCTGTGCAGCAAGGCCAGCACCATTTTGGGGTCGCTGGCCTTTAAGCTGCCCTTGCCGTTCACCCACCCGATCGCTTGTTGGGGCCTGTGTCTTTGGTTGCGCTTGCCACCCAGAGCACCGGCTTGATCACCACGGCGATGGGCCGCCACAGGTCAATATTAAAACTCACTGCTGCAGGATGTGGTAGAATTAGATAAGATCATGACATTAAAGGTACCTTCGGGCAGCAACCTCCTTTGAAGAAGACCGCAGAGCCCACCTCACTGACAAAAGACAAAGGAGGAAAAACCCAACACCCAACCCCAACCAACCAATTTTCCCTTGCAACCTCTGCAACCGTGTCTGTCTGTCCCGCATCGGACTTGTCAGCCACAAACGAGCCTGCAGCTGATGTGGACATTACCCCTCCATAAATCTTCAACCGCGAAGCCAAGCCAAAGAGAAGAGACAGGCTCTTAAATAGATATGGCAAGAAAGGATACTGACAATGTGTTAAATGGGATTACTGTAGAGATGGGCAACAAGGATAGATGGACATAGTAGACTGAATGGCCATTTTGTGAACTCTGCAGCTATGCGGCTCTATGATTAGATTGATCTTATTGATCCTATGGACATTGGTAAAACATTGACACTGTTGAGGCATGACAAGCTTTTAATGGCAACTGGATTATTATTGGTTACTGACAAGGTCTTCTTCGAAGCATTCACAATTTCAGTGGGGTTTCTGAACTTTTTGCTCCTCAGTCAGATTTTAACAAAGTAGCCTAATAATTAATTTAACAAATGTTATTTTACATGCCTGTTCTTTCATTTTCCTTAATATTGATTTCAGATTTAAGATTTATTGTCAGAGTACATACAATGACATCACATACAATCCTTTTTTTTCCCTGCAGCGTGGGAGAATTAGCACTTATTGGGAGTGCAAGAAAAACTGTACACAATGCACACATGTAAACAAATGAAGAAATATAAACAACTGACTGCACAATACAAGGAGGAAAAAAATGAAGTGAGCAGTTAAGTCCTTAAATGAGTCCCTGATTGAGTTGATTGTTGTGGAGTCTGATAGTCAAGGGGTAGCATTTGTTCTTGAACCTGATGATGCGAATCTTGTAGCACCTAAACCTCTTTCCTGATGGTATCAGCGAGAACAGTGTGCTTGTAGGTTTGGATCCTTAATGATTGCTGCTACTCTCTAATGGCAGCATTCCCTGTAAATATTCTCAATGGTGGTGAGGGTTTTGTCTGTAATGTCTTGTTTTGTGTACACTACCTTTTGAAGGGCTTTCCACTCGGGGCATTAGTGTCCCCATACCAGATTTTGATGCAGCTAGTCAGCACACTTTTCACCATACATCTGTAGAAATTTTCCAAGGTTTCTGGCGTCAAACCAAACCTCCGCAAACTCCTGAGGAAGTTTAGGTGACGATGAGTCTGAAGTTATTGTTGATGCACAATTTTTAAAATTTGCTGCCAAGCTTTCAATCTCCCTCCCGTATATTGACTCATCGCCATTTTTATACCACCTACTATTGTGGTATCGTCAACAAATTTGTAAATGGTGGTGTTGTCATACTGACCCACGCAGTCATAGGTGTAAAGTAAGTAGAGCAGGGGCTATGAACACAGCTCTATGGTGTTCTGGTACTGATAGATATTGTGGAGGAGATGTTCTTACCAATCCTCACTGATTGTGGTCTGGAGGTAAGGAAAACACTTTAACACTAGCCCCTTTCAAATTGCAGCACCTGGATAGCCCTCCTGGGACCCGGGTATGATTACTGGGGCAAAGGTGCTGGAAGCACCTTTCAAATCGCAGGGGGATCTACCCATTAAATTGCCAACCTGTCGATTTAAGGGGGTTCCTACCCCGCAATGATGCATCACACACTCACCAGAAGTACTGCTGGATGTTCAAAAGCTGGCTGCCAGGTGACATACTAACCCAAGCGCTGACATCACCAGAATAAGTGGGTCAGCCATTTTCATTTTCAAATCAGCCATGGACGAGGCTCAGATAAGTTTAGCTGGGTTCCCTGACTACCTCTGAGGTAGGTTAAGGATCCAGACAAGTTTTGATGGGGTTGACCTGGTTGGACTCTTTCAAACTCCTGTGTAACTGGGACGCTAACCGTGCAAATTGCCTGGTTAACCCCATTTTACATAGCAGTTTGAAAAGGCCTAGTGTTGATGTGAATGCCACTGGTCAGCAGTCATCAGGTAGGTTACTGCTCTCTTCTTGGGCACCAGTATGAATGATGCCTGTTTAAAACAGGTAGGTATCATGCCCTGCTGGAGAGAGATGTTGAAGATATATATCATGAATGCATTGGTAAGTTGATCAGCACAGATTTTTAATGCTTGGCTAGATACTCCATCTGTTTACATCCGGTACCGCACGGATGGCAGTCTCTTCAATCTGAGGTGCCTGCAAGCTCACACCAAGACACAACTACTCTTTGCAGACGATGCCGCTTTAGTTGCCCATTCAGAGCCAGCTCTTCAGCGCTTGACGTCCTGTTTTGCAGAAACTGCCAAAATGTTTGGCCTGGAAGTCAGCCTGAAGAAAACTGAGGTCCTCCATCAGCCAGCTCCCCACCATGACTACCAGCCCCCCCCCACATCTCCATTGGGCACACAAAACTCAAAATGGTCAACCAGTTTACCTATCTCGGCTGCACCATTTCATCAGATGCAAGGATCGACGAGATAGACAACAGACTCGCCAAGGCAAATAGCGCCTTTAGAAGACTACACAAAAGAGTCTGGAAAAACAACCAACTGAAAAACCTCACAAAGATAAGCGTTTACAGAGCCTTTGTCATACCCACACTCCTGTTCGGCTCCGAATCATGGGTCCTCTACCGGTATCACCTACGGCTCCTAGAACGCTTCCACCAGCGTTGTCTCCGCTCCATCCTCAACATTCATTGGAGCGCTTTCATCCCTAATGTCGAAGTACTCGAGATGGCAGAGATCGACAGCATCGAGTCCACGCTGCTGAAGATCCAGCTGCGCTGGGTGGGTCACGTCTCCAGAATGGAGGACCATCGCCTTCCCAAGATCGTGTTATATGGCGAGCTCTCCACTGGCCACCGTGACAGAGGTGCACCAAAGAAGAGGTACAAGGACCGCCTAAAGAAATCTCTTGGTGCCTGCCACATTGACCACCGCCAGTGGGCTGATATCGCCTCAAACCGCACATCTTGGCGCCTCACAGTTCAGCGGGCTGCAACCTCCTTTGAAGAAGACTGCAGAGCCCACATCACTGACAAAAGGCAAAGGAGGAAAAACCCAACACCCAACCCCAACCAACCAATTTTCCCCTGCAACCGCTGCAACCGTGTCTGCCTGTCCCGCATCGGACTTGTCAGCCACAAACGAGCCTGCAGCTGACGTGGACATTTACCCCCACCATAAATCTTCGTCCGCGAAGCCAAGCCAAAGAAGAAGAGATACTCCATCTGAACCAGATACATTCCTAAGATTCACTCTCCTGAAAGCAGCTGATGTCATTCTCAGGGTCATGATGGTTCTTTCTTGTTCATGTGGTTAAATCGGGTGTAGAAGGTATTGTGTTCATCTGGGAGTGAAGCCTTGTTTTGTATCAGGTTATGTCATTTAGGCCTGCCATACTTGTCGGGTAACCCTTGTGGTTTCTATTTTTGTCTGGAAACTCCAGTTCGCTGGGAAATGGCTTTCTGCAGGTCATACCTGCTCCTTCTGTAGTAATTCAGATCTTTCGGCTTAAATGCCTGTGATCTGGCTCTCAGCAGGTTCTGGATTTCATTGTTCATCCAGGTCTTCTTGTTTGGGGAAATCCCTGAATGATTTTGTGGGAACACACTCATCAACATCTGTTTTGATAAAGTATTTGATACCCCTGATCATCAGCTGAGTCCTTGAACACCACCCAATCTGCTGAATCAAGGAAGACCTGCATTCATTCTTCTTCCTCCTGATTTCTAGACCCTCTCTTTTTAGGGACTGTCTATACGAAGGATTTAAATTTCAGTTGAGGCAATATCTGAACCCAGGTTGATATGAACAACTTAAAAACTTTGTACTTCTGAAACATTAGTGTGTGTATTTTTTGAGCATTTAATTCATAGATGTATTGTCCAATCATTACAAAAATGCTCTCTCAATCTAGGTGAAGTCTTAAACTAATTTTGGCAGGATATTGGAACACAAAGAAGATGTGTATTTTATCAAGATTCAGTTGAATATATTCAGTAGGCAGAGCAAACATGAACATTAAAAGGCACATGGGAGGACTGGAAAGCTAAATTGCAACAATTTTAATGCAGTGAGCTTGACTGGTAGACCAGATGAATTTAGCATTGATGAGTATGTGGGAATATGATATTACTGCATCACTGAGACATGGCTGACACTATATTCTCATGCTCAGATTAATGTGTAAATGCTGTAGCTATTGATAAGAGTAGTCCTTATTCCTCTCAAAACTGAACAAAAAATGCATTGCTTATCTTCTGCTACTTGCTGTCATGCATAGAATTGCTACTTGGCTGAAGAGAACTGCAAATAAGACTAAAGCTGATTGTCAGGCGTGGTGGAGGATGTAATTTGTGTAAAAAGCCAATTTAATCTATATATAACCTTCCTCTGTTGTAAAAAGCGGACAATAGCAGATGTCTTCAGATCCTTTAATCTGCAATTAGTCAAACTCCAAAATAAATTTGTATTGATTTTTCCATTTCAAAATTGTGTTTATTAAAATAAATAAAATATCTAATCAAAAAAATACATTTCTTCGTATTTATTGTAATCCAGAAGCAACTGATGTTTCTCTAACAACTTGAATTATTGACTTTTTATTGGAAATTCTGTGAGGCTGAAATGAGTTTTGGGTGATAACACCAAACAGGCAATTGCAAATCAACTATCTATTTCACACCATGCGACTTTTTATTTCATCATAGAACATCAGGCTGTGCGTAAGATGGCTGCCAATTCATTATTGCTTGTTTTAAAATATTGCCCAAGGTGAATATTAGATCTGATCTGATTGGTTTTGTTTGATCTTCTCTCTTTAATGTCTCTGTTTAGTGTTCCTTGTGAGCAACTGCGGTTTCCTGATCTACCTTAAAGCACGCACAATGCAGAATCATAAATTAGTTTCTCAACCACTGAAGTGTAAATGAATTTAATGAATCTAATTTAAATGCCACCCTTGTAGACTATTTCTAAGAAATATGATGTTATTTAAATAATAAGGTATGTGTGTTAAAATGGTGACAATTAAAACACATTCCAGGATTCCAAATTATAAACCTCTATAAACCTGTATAATTTGTTATTAATTTAATATTTATAATTTTTGTTTTTATTTTTTCATAATTTGTCCCATTCTGTGCTTGCCCATCTTTATATTATCTACTATGAGTATGAAGCCACAACAGATGACCTGTTCTCTGTGGACAAGATAAGCTCCATAATTTTTTTTTAAATTTTAAAGTTCATTTAAAACTTTTCAATGAGGAAATAGCTAATAGAGGAAATTATTACATGACAAGCTATTAACTTTTGTTGTCATAAATTGTCTTGTTCTGCTTTAACAAGTACCTTCATCTCATCCCTTTCTACCTTGCCTAGTCCAGAACCTCTGCCTTTCCAATTATTTTTTGCCATCAATAGCAAACCCTTCAGTCGGCAGATAGCTGCTCTGTAATTTTCTACCTTGTTTTACGCCATCTTTAATATTTCTGCAAAACAAGCCGTTCTGTTTTCACTATATTTATTAGTCTCCTCTGAGTACTTTCAATCAATTTCTTTCAGGCTTTCCATCTCTTTCTGAGAAGTAAAAGTGACCAGCCAGATTACATTCACATTTGGTGAGAGATGTGACGAAATGGCTGAAAACACTTTCCGACAAATCATTTGCCCTGTTAATATTCCATTGAAAATTTTGAATATCAGAACTTTAGAACTATTCACAGGCAGCAAATTCATATGGTGATGTCTGATCCTGGTATCGACATAACTCCTGAAGAAGAGCCCAGTCCTAAAATGTCAACTGCATTTTACTTCCTATGGTTGCTGTGTGACCTGCTGATTTTCTCCAACACTTTTTATGTACTGCACTGGAGCCTGGCATATGCAGATTTTCTTGTTTACCTCTTGATCTCCATTCTATTCAGTTTGTCTTTTTCTATGGTTCCTTTAACCTTTCATTCCAAAGAAACTCCTTTTCTCTTATTTATAACTAGCCTTTTATCTTGTGACTTCACATGACCACCTCTGCCCTTAGTCTTAATTACTGGCATCATCAATGTAAAAATTTTATCTTCAATGATGCTTTAACCCTTCATCACTCACAAACTTTCCATAGTTATTGCCAGATCCTCTGCTTTTGAACTACGTCCATGACTTTGACTTGTCACTTTTAGACATGATTAAACCCATACCTTACTGATTAAACCCATACCTTACTGGCCATTTCTTTTTCTCCACAGATGCTTCTTGACATGCTGGATTTGTCCAGCAGTTTATTTTTGTTGTCACAGGTTCAAGCATCTCCAATTACTTGTCACTCCATTCTGGCAAACTCATCCTGCATCACCATCCATCTATCCAAAGCATCCTGCCCACGCCCTATCCTGAATCATCTCCTTTGCTATCTGAACAAAAGCCTCAAATTTTAATTTCCCATTCTCTTATTTAAATTTTTTCACCACCTTTCTGATAATGATCCTTATCATTAACTCCAGCCCTACATGGCCACCAGAGTTATGTGATCACAAGTTATTCCCAAATCCCAATGCATTACCACAGGGAGTCATGCTTTTTCTTTTTAAAAATATTTTTATTGATTTTAACAAAGAACTTATACAAAAGACACAATTCAATAAAATGATATGGATAGTTAAACAAACAATAAAACATTCAATATATCAAAATCATACATAAATTTTAAATCATATCCATAATTCATATTACAAATGCTATATACTAAAAAAATTAGTAACAAAAAAAAGAATAAAAGGAAAATTATAGAAGGAGAAAAATGCAAAAATCTTGCCTAAGAGCATTGCTAGATGCTATATATCAGGGGTGTCAAACTCAAATTCACAGAGGGCCAAAATTAAAAACTTGGACTAAGTCGTGGGCCAAACTAAATATTTATTGAAAATTTTCAACAACATCTGCATGTTTTCTCTTCTTTCAACATATGTAATGTTAAACTTTTTCTTATTAAAATAAATGTTTAATAATAGTTTTGGTTAAACTCTTTCCAGAAGAAGCATTAACAAATGAGAAAAAATATTCAATAAATAATATTTCTCTATAGCCTTTAAATTCCTTTTAAATGTATTTTTTTCACAAGCCAACAAGTCAAAAAAATAACAACTTGTTTCAATGAAAATCCAATCTTTCAACTATGAACAGTCCAAAGTTAACCAAAGAAAATATTAATCCAAGCTTAGCTTGCTACACTGTGATTTACTCTGATGCACCTGGGTCTAAACCAGATACTTGGCATCTCTTCTTAGATGCAAGTTCATCAAACTCTGGGGTCAGAGTTTGCCTCCCACCTGTCTTGAAAGGTCCTGTTTTCTGTCTTTTGTTTGGCCATTTTTTGTAAGGGGTTTATTACATGTGAGTTGGGCGACAGGTCGCAGATGCTAATGAAAGTAAACACAGGAGGTGGGGGCGATTAGCGGGCTGACGGGCCAGCGCCAACGCATTTGCAAAGCATTCTAGGATTTGTAGTATTAGCTGTGCATGCGCTATACTGGCACGGTGGCCAGCGGGCCAGCTCTAATACATATTTGATATGTTCTTGCGGGCCAAATATAATTATATCACGGGCCAAATTTGGCCTGCGGGCCTGAGTTTGACATGTGTGCTATATATGATTAATATTAAAAGAAAAATCAATGGAAAAGATACGAGTCAGACAATTTAAATACAATGAAGGGAAATTATAAAGTAAGAATGAGTCATAAATGACCCCCATAAAGTCTGAAATCTTATACGGTACAACTCCGATTATCTAAAATTGGATCTCCGAAATCCTCATTTATCTGAATTTTTAAAAAAATTTTGGATAAATGAGGATATCCAAAACAAAACAGAAATTCTCATTTATCCAAAATTTTTCGGAGCTAAACAGACCAGGGACATGGCACTCCCGGCAGGAGCATGGACCTCAAGCTACTGGGTAGGAGTGGGAACCTTGTGCTACCAACATGAGCAGGGCCTCGGAGGGGACGTGTCAGAGATTGGTAGCGGCCAGCATTTTTTTGGTGAGAATTTAATATGATTTTACTTTTTAAAAACCCTTCCCTTATTGTTTGTTGTTGTTTAAACACTGTTACAAGTGATTTGCTGTTTCTACTGGGCTGATTCGTCATTCAACATTCTCACTGCTCATGGGAAGAAGCTGTTCCTCAGCCTGGTGGTGCTGGCTCTGATATTCTTGTAACTCTTTCCCAATGGGAGAAGCTGAAAGATGCTGTGTGCCGGGTGGAAGGGGTTCTCAATGATTATGCATGCCTTATTCTGACAATGATCCCAGTAGATCACTTCGATGGGTGGGGGGGGGGAGGAGGGAGATTCCAGTGGTCCCATCTGCCACTCTTATAGTCCTGTGGATTAACCTTAAATCCATTTCTCTGCAGCAACTGTACCACACTGTGATTCAACCAGCCAGGATGCTCTTGCTAGAGCATAATGGTGGCTGATAGCCTTGCCTGCTTCAGCTTTCTCAGGAAATGTGGTCGCTGTTTCACCTTCCTAATAAGTGAGAAGATGCTGAGTGTCCACAATAGTTCACTAGTTAAATGAACTCCAAGGAGCTCGGAGATCTCCATTTTCTCTACTACAGAAATGTTGATGTATAGTGGAGGGTGGTCTTTTCTGGTCCTCCTGAAGTCCACAGTCATCTCCTTTGTTTTGTCCACATTGAGACTCAGGTTGTTACTCTTGCACTATTTCACAAGATTTTCCTCCTCTTCTCTGTAGTGTTGACTCATCATTGTTGCTGATGAGGCCAGCTACTGTTGTGTCATCTGCAAACTTGATGACACTGTTGGAGCTGGATCTAGCAATGTAGTCATAGGTCAGTAGCTTGAACAGGATCAGGCTGAACACATAGCTTTTAGGTGTGCATATGCTCAGCGTGACGGTGCTAGATATTCTGCTACCGACCTGGACAGACTGTTCTTTCCGTTAGGAAGTCCAGCATTCAATTACTGGATTACTGCAGTTTATCTCTGCATGTGGTCACGCTGATTAGCCATGCTCTTATCTGGGGCAAAGCTACTTGGTTTCCAAGGTCAAATCAGAATCTGAAGAATCTCCCAGTTAACTATCATTGACCCTCCCCCTTCCCCTGCTCTTTCCAATGAAGCATCAACTTTCACAACTGTGAGATTCCAGGTGTATACTATGATAGAATATAGGTATCTCTTTGGGAGATAAATTGGGGCAGGGTTTTTAGTGTAGGTCACATACAAACACTTTAAAACAGATCTTATTTAAAATACTGGAGCTCTGCTAATGCTAGACATATCAGCCCCAGAATCTTTGCAGAAGCTTTGGAGAGTTCCCAAGAAACTTCATTCATGGATTGTTGTTTACAAAAAGGGAACAGATGAAAGAACTTGTCATAGCAGCATTCTGTCTGGAGTGGAACTTGCTGTTCTAGGAGGGTCATGTGGGCTTGCAAGCAGAGAGAGTCAAACAGACTTTTTATCTCTGAGAAAGTGACAGAGATCAGTTTTACAGTCAGCAACAGCAACTGGGACTGGAACAGGACAAGCTGGCAAGCTTGTGGAAAACCCCATTTGGAAGACAGGTTGTGAGTGCTTAATTCAGCCTGCTCAAAGCCCTTGTGGTTCATGCAAGAGGAGAGGACTGGCTGTCTAATGTTTCACTTGAAATAACAGAAACAAAAAGGAACTCTGTGGTGACTTGAAAAAAAGAGGTTATCATCTGGAGAACTCTGAGGGGGCAAGTTTCTTTGGCAAGACACTGAAGTGGCTGATTGAAAAGGAAACAGTTGTGGGTGTACAACGAACAAAAAATCTCTCTCTGAAAACCGACAAGAACCTTCCTGAGTGGTAACCATTTACCTTTCAAGCTCCAAACCCTGGTGAACTTTATAAATGTTAAATTCTGTGCACAGTATTAGAATTGCCTACAACCAGTGAACTTGGAGGAATGAGAAGTGAGATTGGACTGTGAACCAAATAACTTTTCTGAACTTACACACACATTACATACATGTGCACTTAGAATTAGAAAGGGGTTGTTTGATTAGTTACGTCAATTGTGATAAGTTAAAGTGTGATTTTGTTTTCATGAGGAATGAGAAGTGAGATTGGACTGTGAACCAAATAACTTTTCTGAACTTACACACACATTACATACATGTGCACTTAGAATTAGAAAGGGGTTGTTTGATTAGTTACGTCAATTGTGATAAGTTAAAGTGTGATTTTGTTTTCATGTTTAAAGATAATTAAAAGCAACTTTTGTGTAAGTAACCATTTGTCTTGGTGAATATCTATTGCTGCTGGGTTTTGGGGTCCTCTGGGTTTGTAGCTGTACATGACTACTTTTTCCTCTAGCATTCCTTCGCATTTCCTTAGCATTCCTGTGTTTTCAGATGCCTTTGAAAATCTCACTGTTGTTAGTCATGATTCAGTGCTCCTTCTATCTGCTGATTGA
Organism: Narcine bancroftii; assembly: GCF_036971445.1. Lineage (NCBI taxonomy): Eukaryota > Metazoa > Chordata > Chondrichthyes > Torpediniformes > Narcinidae > Narcine > Narcine bancroftii. The sequence continues at coordinate 309,354,076 of NC_091470.1, read as the reverse complement.
AATTGTCCACCTCCTCACCATTTTTTTTAATCAGAAGCTCGGATCTATCTCCCTACTTCACTTTATTTATTTCCATTATGAAGACCTCTCCTTCCACTCTTATACATTGCCAAGCTCTACCCCATTGCTCTAGCATTGAATGTTTCAGCACGATAGTTGGAGAATATAAATTAGCCAATTGTTTTAAATTGTTAAAGAGGCCAATTTATCCATTCAAAGGTTGATATGAACTGATGCATTATCCTTGTAATAGAGGAGGCAGAGGAGACATAAAATCCAAAGGAGACTAAGTAAGAAGGGTTTATTGTAATCACCTAAGATTCTAGGTGAGGAAAGAAATGTTCACTTATTGGCTGCTAGGGATCTGAAGTTAAAGCACAGGTGGAGGAGCTCAGCAGGTATCGCAGCATCCAGAGGAGGTAAAGATATATAACCGATGTTTCAGGCCTGAGCCATTCTTCAAGGTATCAATAACAGTAGACAGGTGCCTGAATAAAAAGGCTAGGGAGAAGAAAATAAAGGGCAGGGGGAGGACCACAGTGCAACAGATTAAAGTGATAATTGGACATGAATAACAGGGCAGGAGAGGAAAGGGGAGAATTGATTGGGGGAGGGGCAGCTCTATGAATGCAGAGCTGAAAGAAAGGAAACAGAGGGAAAAGAAAAGAAGAGAGAGAGACCTAGAGAAAAGGAGAAATAGGGATAGATGTGGGAGGGAACCAATGGAAACTGGAGGTTGATGTTATTGTCATTTGGTTGGAGGGCACCCAGACTGAACATGATGTGTTGCTCCTTCAATTTGTGGGCAGCTCCAGTACAGCAGTGCATGAGGCCATGAACAGACATGCTGGCATGGGAATAGGGTGGAGAATTAAAAAGGGTGGCCACTTGCAAGATCTTCACTATTGCCGCAGACAGAGCCGAGGTGCTCAATGAACCCATCCCCCAGTCTGTGTCCAGTCCTCCCAATGCAGAGGAGACCACAACAGGAGTACCAGATGCAGTAGATAATCCCTGCAGATTCACGAGGTGTTACTTAAAAGGACTGTCCTACGCCCTGACGGATGGTGAGGGAGGAGGTATGGGTGCACATGTAATATTTCCTGCAGTCACAGGGGTAGGTGCCAAAGGGGTAATTGGTGGGAAGGGAGGAGTGGATGAGAGAGCCAGGGAGGGGGCGGTATCCGCAGAAAGCAGAAAGGGGAGAAGAAGGGAAGAAATGTGGCAGCAGGACCATCCAATAGATGGCAGAATGTTTGATGTGGAAGCCAGTGGGGTGGTAGGTGAGACTCTGTCTGAAAAGGTGATAGAAGCAAAAAACACTCATCATATTGACAAAATTGGATGTTATTTGCAAAACTGTGATTTGCTACCAGTGAGAGGGATTAAGCACAGAGGCAATAGACAGAATCCCTCCTGCTTTTTTCTCCCCACTCAAACTGAGGAATTTACAGTGACTCACCATTATCTTCTCAAGAACAATGGAAATGACTGTTGCTTTTGCCAGTGACTTCCACCCACAGTCCATGAATAAAGGTTCTGATTAGTTTTAGTCCATAAAACCAAAGTACCCATTTCACACTAAATTATAATATATCATGAAAAGAAAGTAGCATTATAACAATTATATTTTATGCCACTGGAGTGAAGAAACGTTGAATAATGTTGAAAAAAGAGCAAAGATTCTTTTAATGCTGTAATTATTGGAAAGAATTTCAAGATCAGAATTGAATACTAAAATTATCTAGTAGGACTTAAAATTTAATAGAATTCCTTGTTGATCTTTCAACATTTGAATTAAATGTGATCGCGAAGTGTAGATTGCTAACAAATATAAGTATAGATAGAGCAATACGAATTAGGGTCTGCATCAGTTGCATTGATTATTTTCATCATCATGGAAATTAACTAGCAATTCCTTCTGCTACTTCTTACTTTCAAAAGATGGTTTTTTTTTAAATCACTTTTTGAAATGGTTCAGTGGGCAAGCTGGGTGTACCATCAACTCGTACCTAAATATGTTAAAGCTGCAACGCAGGACTTCTTGTGCACTAATCTGCAAAAACAATATGTTCTCTCAATTAACAGATCAGGTTAAACTCTGTATTCTGACTAAGTCATGAATGGTGGTGGGCATTTAATCAGCTCAGAAATATCTCACCATTAATAATGCAGGCCCAACTTGTGAGTGCTATGGATAAAACCAAAGCATGTGCAGTGATGTTCAGTCTAGAATGCCAGCTAGACAATCTGCCTCGGCTTCTTTATGAGATCTTTACCATTATAGAAGTTTGCCTTCAGCTAATTCAATACAGCCTATTCATTTCCTCAGCCATGTTCATATCCTGATAAATAAATAAGTCCAGCATAAACAGCCCACTGAGACGATGGTTGGAGACAGCTTCTTAACCACTGCTGGTACCTCCACACATATGTTCAGTAGAACGTTTCAGGAGTTCGACCCAATTGTGATGATGTTGTAAATTTGGAGAGGAACCTGCAGGTAATGGGGTGGTCTGATATTTTTTTTTTCTTTCTTGGGGTTAGAGGTCTTGAATTGAGGTTTGCAGTGGGATTAGCCAGAGTTGGACTTGGCAAATAATTGCACTGCATTTTAGAGATTTTATACACTGTATACCAGTGGTGGAGTTAATAAAGTTTTAGATTACAAATGCTTAGCCCTTCTCAATTATTGATAGACCCCTTGGATTTAACACAAAAGCAAGTCAGAGGCTGGGTATTTTATTGTTAGTACCTATTGCCATGATACCTCAAAATTTTGTCTAAAAGTCACAAATCAAGAAAACATTTTCTTGTTCATTGATGACTGACTAAAACCTCCATAAAATTTACTCCCGTAGTTACCTGGACTACAGCTCTTCTCACCCATTCTCTTGGTAAGATGCAACTCCTTTCTACTAGTTCCTTCGTCTCTGCTTCATCTGTCTCCATGATGAAACTTTCCATTCCAGGACATCAGAGATGTCCTACTTCAGTAAATATTGTTTCCCTTTCACTGTGATCAATGCTCCCCTCACCTGCATCTCCTCCATTTCCCACACATCTGGTCTGGCCTCATCCCTTCCTGACATGACATGGATAGGGTTCTTCATGTCTTCACCTACCACCACTAGCCTTCAAATCCAATATATTATTCTATACAATTTCTACTACCTCCAACAGAATCCCACCACCAGATATACTTTACCCTTCCCTACCCTCTCCCTTTCGAGATATGTCTCTCTGCAACTTCTTTGTCCACTCATCCTTTCCCTCTAATTGCTCCGCTATCACTTTTCCCTGTGACTGTACCAAGTGCTTCACCTGTACCTCCACCTCCTCCCTCAACACCATTCATGGCCCCAAACAGTCAACATTAAGTGAGGCAACAATTCACCTGTGAATTTGTGGAGGTAATTTACTGTCCATTGCTCTTGATGTGTCTTCCTTTACACCAGAGAGAACAGGTGCAGTTTAGGGTGCTGCTTAGTGGAGAACCTTCACTCTGTCTGCCACAAAGCTGGAATCTTCCACTTTAATTCCATTTCCCATTCCTATCTCACATGTCTGTCCATGGTCTGCAGTCCTGCCAAGTTGAGGCCACATGCAAATTTAAGGAACAATACCTTCTATTCCATCTTAGCAGTATCCAGCCAGACAGCATTAACACGATCTTCTCCAATTTTCAGTTACCACCCCAGCCCCTATGTTTTTTTTTTCTAAACTACCCCCCAACTTGCTTTCCCTTCTCTGCTGGACCCATTCCTCCTCTTTTCCTTCTCTGTCAACCACACCTTCATTCATCCAGCTCCCATCCTCTTCCTCCTATCAGAATGCATCTTTCTCAGCCCTCTGCCTCTTTCTCCTATTACCTCCAGGCTTCCTATTTCTTCTCCCTCCCACCTGTATTCACTTATCACATGCCAGCCTGTGTTCCTCCTTCTACCTTTTTACTTGATCTCTGTCCATTTCTATCTATGCATAATGAAGGGTTTTGTTCCAAAATATTGATGATGTATTGCCTTCCACGGATGCTGCTTGACCTGCTAAGTTCCTCCAACATTTTGTGTACTTCTCCAGTTTTTCAGCATCTGCAGTCTCTGTTGTGTTTACCATTGAAGCCCACATTGAGCTAAACCAGCAGCAGTTAATGTCAGGTCTCATGCTATCCTAACAATAAGAGTTCCTCTGGCAGTCCTGACCCAACTGTAAGAGTTAAAATGTATTTCTTGCAAGCAAATTCTGTTCTGTGGCTTTCAACCAATTGTTTGATATATTTTATACCGTCTCCTGGTAACAGCCACTTTGAAGGTCATAACTTGCCTGAGAAAGATAACCAGGTCAGTTAGTTTGTTTTCTTTGTTCTATAAAATGGTAAGGAACTTGGAAGATTCCAACAACTTTTATTAACCGTTTAACCATCATTTAACAACGTTTAATCATCTTCTAACAACATTTTAGCAACTGATAATAGCATTAAAAATGTTTAATAAACTCTGGAAAACTCATCTCAATTTTGGAATGGATTTATTTATAAAGCAATTATAAAGGACAATAGTCACTACACGAAACCATCTTAAACTACTTTAACAATAGCCTTTCTTTAATCATTATGTCAGATTGGGAATCTTTACTGACAATGGGACATTGTACAATTCCATTTGTACAGAAATAGAAACAATCAATGCAAGATCGAGACAGCCTTTAGGGATGGAATGACGTGCTAATTAATATTTTCACTACAGAAGTGCCAGGAAAAGACCACCCCCAATAAGAGAGTGTCTAATTCTTTATCTTATATGGCATTGAAATTATCTACATCTCAATGTATATCACCAAAATGTTGGAATATTTAGCAGGTCAAGTAGCATTTGAGCTATAAATATAGATTCATTACCAGTTGAAGTAGGAATCAGGGCTGTAATTTTGATTAGTATTTGGTAATTACAAGCAATACTCAGAAATAATCCATTGATATTAATCATTCAATACAATCAAGCAATTGGAATTCCCATCACAGTATTGAAAAGCTCCCTTAACATTGAGTAAATAAGAAAAAAAAATATCTGGAAGAATAATTTCCCCACAGGATAAGGAGAGAAGTCAGAATCAAAATCAGGTTTATTGTCATGAACATGTCACAAAATGTTGTTTTGCAGGAGCAGAATTGTGTATTACAGGTGCAAACATTGCTATAAATTACATTTCAGTAAATTCATTATTTAAAAATATATTTGTGCAAAAGATAAAAGTGAGATAGTGTCTGTGGCTCATTGTCCATTCAGAAATCTGATTGTGGATGGTAAAAAGCTGTTTTTGTAAAGTGGATGTTCATCTTTAGGTTCCTGTACCTCCTTCTGAATAGTAGCAAAGAGATGAGGGAATGGCCTGGGTGGTGAGGGTCCTTGATGTTGGAGGTTGTTTACTTGAGACCCAGCCTCTTTAAGATGTCCTTAATGGAGTGGAGACTAATGTCCATGATAGCGCTGGCTGAGTTTACAACCCTCTGTAGCCTTTTCCTGTCCTTTGCATTGACACTTACATATCAGATGGTGATACAACCAGTTAGAACGCTCACCACAGTACACATATAGAAATTTACAAGGCTCTTTGGTGACATAACAAATCTCATCAAACTCATAACGAAATAAAACCACAAACAAGCTTTCTTCATCAATGTGTCAACATGATGGCCCCAGAGTATATCCTCAAAGATGTTGATACCCAGGATTTTGAAGTTCTTTACCTTTTCCATTGCTGACCCCTCAATGAGGACTGGTTTGTGTTCTTCTAGTTTCCCCTTCCTGAAGTCCATAGTCAGTTCCTTGTTTTTACTAATGTTGAGTGCAAAGTTGTTGTTGTGACACCATTCAACTAGCTGATCAATCTCACTCCTGTATGGTTCCTCAATGCCATTTGTGATTCTGCCAAGAACCGTGGTGGCATCAGCAAATTTGTAGGTGTGATTTGAATTGTGCCTAGCCACACAGTCATGGGTGCAGAGGGAGTATAGTAGTGGGATAAGCGTGCATTCTTGAGGTGCACCTGTGTTGATTGTCGGTGAAGAGGAGACATTGTTACCCAATTTGCACTAACTGTTTTCTTCCAATGAGCAAGTCAAGGATCCAATTGCAGAGGGAAGTACAAAGGCCTAGAATTTGAAGCTTGTTGACCAATACTGAGAAGATGATGGTGTTGAAAGCTGAGCTGTAATCGATGAAAAGCAGCCTGATGTACATGTTGCTGTTGTCCAGGTGATTCATGGCTGAGTGGAAGCCAATGAGATTGGATCTGCTCTCCCATTCCCAACCAATTACTCACTCCCCCACCCCATGTCTCCTCCCCTCCCTGCTTTTCCACCTCTCTCACCATTTTTCCAATATCCAATCACCTCGCCAAGCCACAGACACTATCTCACTTTTATCCTCCCCCAGCTATCCACTCCCAACTTTTAATCCATTCTAGACTCAACAAAGGATCCCAAACTGAAATGTTAACTAATTCTCTCCATGGATGCTGCTTGATCCATTAAGTCCATCCACCTTCTGATTGTTTATGTAAAGCCTTTTTACATAATGAGCATTTTCTAGACATTTACAGTTCTCAGCTGATACAACTCTTTATAGAGGCTAAGAAGGAATGAGTGCTACCAACAATATTGTGTTCTGAAATAAACCACATAGCATTCCTTAAATTGAGATAATTAGTTTTCTATTTAAATTAATTTAAAGCTTGAAGGTAGTTCTGACTAGAACTGTTAGGGTTCATCACTAAAATAAGGAAACATATGAAATGTAATTGGGAAAAAGGTATTTGTGATCTTTTTTGTGATGTTTCTTAATTGATAGGCATTGAAGCAACAACAAAAAAGGAGGATTGGTGTTTCTGTGATGATGAACAAGGCCATTCCTTGTGTCGTATTGACACCACTAAAAGTATCAGAAGAGCATTCAGATTCACCATCTGGTAAGTAGCAATATTGAATGTACTTCAGTGTTTTTTGACTAACATGGAAATCAACTGGCAAGTTATGACCATTTTAAAATTCCAGTCTTGCTGATCTTTCTAAATGGAGAGGTAACATAGAGTATGTCTGTCTGTCTAAATACTGCAAAACATATTAATTAATTAATTCTGGGAGAAAGAATGAGAAAACTCAATGGTAATCAAAGAGTACAATGTTAAGGGGATTTTGGTAAAGGGATAAATAAGTCAAGTTAAGAAACCAGTAAACCTATTTTATTGTTTGCATCATATTAAAAATGGAAGTATGATATAGAAATGAAAACTAGCTTTGCTGAAATATTGATTTTGTTCCAACAAAAGTACACTCTACAATGTAGGGAAAATTCTATGGGATATACATCAAGGATTCTGAGTAAAACTAAGATTTACTAGAATGTATGAAAATACAAGAATTCAGTCTTGTGTGTTGAGCACAAAAGAATATTAAAAGATTGTGATAGTTCAGATTCTATCACCAATATGTATATGTACAGATTGTAGTGTAGGATGACTGTGATTGGCTGAGAGTGTAGCCACACCTACTGGCAGGTCTTAAAGGATTGCTCCTAGCCAGACCAGGTCATTCTGGACTGGTCGACCTACTTGTGATACGCTCCAGTCTTTTAGTTAATTAAAGCCTTGGTTTGGATCAACAAGTCTTTGGTTCTTTCGACGCTCTCTACAATTTTATTAACTAAAAAGTTACGAAGGGGTGGAGCGAATGCTACGGCTGGAACGCCTCGACATCGACCCACAGTCAGCTACAGCCTCAAATGACTTTAAGCACTGGGTGAGATGCTGTGGAGACTACAGATGATCTAATTCATGATGCCTATGTGGCCAGGGTTCGATTGAATGAGGTGAGACAGCGCCTGCTAGAGCACGGCGTTATCCAGATCGCAGAGACGATGGTGGCTGCTGTGTTAAGTATGGACATGTACTCTTGGGGCTGGACCCCACACTCTGATGTGAGTAGGATGCCCTCCCTCTACCCTACTACCCCCCCCACACACCAATGGCCTGTCGGCTGCCACTACGCTGCCCGATGCAACCCCAAAGTGTTATTTCTGCGGGAGGAACAAGCACAGCAGGTCCCAGTGCCCTTCAAGAAAAGCCAGGTGCCAGAAGTGCCTTAAAAACGGCCATTTTGCTGTAGTCTGTTGCTCCAAAATGGCCACCGTCAAACACAATGCCTCGTGTGAAGCCCAATCGCCACCCTTCCATTCAAACATTTCTTCCTCAGAGCTCTTGTCCAATGAGAACGAGCAATGTCAGACCAAGCCCCAGCCCGACCTCAATGGTATAAAGACATTGCAGAATTGTTTTGAGGAAGGATAACTTTCTTTTAATCAACTGAGGGAACGATTTGATATATCTGAAAATTCTTTGTTTGTGTATTACCAGCTTAGAGCTTTGGTAAAAGATATTTATGGTAAAAAGATGATTTTACCTGTATTGATGAAATTTGAATCTTTGATTTCCTCTATACCAAAGAAGGGTTATAATTTAGTTATGTATCAAGTGTTACAAGATAATATGGATAAACCAGAATGGGAGAAGTCTAAACTTAAATGGGAAAGTGATTAACTTTTATTTTTCCGGAAGATAATTGGGAAGATATGTGTTATGATAATGTAACTAAACTGACGAATGTATGCTATGGATTGATAATCAGCATTTACAATTACTCCTAAATATTTGAGTTTATCTGACCATTTTAATTTTATAATACTTTTATATTCTTAATAGTCACCCTCTCCAACTGGCAAAATTTCACTCTTATCCCAATTAACTTTATATCCAGAAAGTTCTCTAAATTGTAATAAACATTCCTGCAATTATGACAATGACTGTTTTGATTCTGTCAAATATATCAAAACATCATCTGCAAATAAATTAATCTTATATTCCTCATCCATAACTCTCATCCCTCTTATCTTTTCATTCTGTCTTATCATCTGCGCTAACAGTTCAATAGCCAATGCAAACAAGGCTGGTGACAATGGACAACCTTGCCAAGTCGAACGTGTCAATTTAAATGGTAATGAAACTTGACCATTTGTCACCAATTGGGTTTGTATATAAAGCTTTAACCCAACCAATAAAAAAGTGCCAAATTTAAACTTCTCTAACACCTAAAATAAAAAATCCCATTCGACCCTATCAAAGGCTTTTTCCGCATCTAGCGCAACCACCATTGTGCTAAATGGTGGTTGAACTGCTTTTGATATGCATTGTCCAAAGTTATCAACCGAAGGATGTTATCTGATGCATTCCTATTCTTAATAAAACCTGTTTGATCAATATGTAGCATCTTAGGTAGGTACTTAGCAAGCTGATTTGCTAACATTTTTGCTATAATTTTATAATCTACATTCAATAAATAAATAGGCCTATACAAAGACACTTTCAACGGATCTCTATCTTTTTTCAGAATTACAGTGATTAAAGCACTCGAACAAGATTCCATTAACACATGTTCTTCAGTTATTAGTTGTAATACATCCCCAAATACAGAAGATAAATCTTCATAAAAGATTTTATAAAATTCCACAGAAAATCCATCATCCCCTGGTGACTTTCCATTTGGTATCTCCTGTATAGCCTCCTTAATTTCAAAATCTATAAACAGAGATTCCAATTTCATAACATCTTCCTCCCGTAATACCGGTAACGTTAATTTAGATAAGTAAGATTCCATAAAACCATTATCCTGCTTCCCCTCAGAAGTATATAATTTTCGATGGAATGAATAAAACTGGTCATTAATTTCCTGAGGTTTATAGGTAACTATTGAATTCTTTTTAACAGCATTAATAGTCTGTGATACCTGTTCCGCAATTGCTACACAAGTACCTTATGTGCCCTCTCACCCAATTCATAATAACGCTGCTTAGATTGATTAATTAAACATTCAAATTGATAGGTTTGTAATGTATTATAATGTAATTTCAGATTTGCAAAGCCGCTTTTTTATCTTCTGTCACATCTTTCTGAAAATCTTTCTCTAACTCAGCAATTCATTGCTCGAACTCTAAACTTTCTGCCATACATTGTTTCTTAACTTTCATAGTATAACTAATAATCTGCCCTCTTAAATAAGCTTTCAAAGCATCCCATAATACAAAACAACTATCTACAGAATTAACATTCTCAGTCAAAAACAAAGTAATCTGTTCTTTAACAAAAGTAACAAACTCTGTTTTTTTCAATAACATTGTATTAAACCTCCATCTGTAGGATGAATGGACCACTTCCGAACTTGCACAAGAAAAAAACAGTAAAGAATGATCTGATATAACTCTTCTTTTATACACAGGCTATAATAGTCTACCCTGTAAATGTGCCGATACCAAAAAAATTCTATTCTGGAAAATGAATCATGTCGAAATGAATAAAAAGAAAAATATTTCTCTGTAGGATTAACTCTTCTCAAAATATCCACCAAATTTAAATCTTCCATCAAGGCCCCAATTTGTATTGCCATCTTTGATTTCCTTATACATTTTGGGGACCTATCCAATAAAGGATCAACCCCAACTAGAATATTTTGATTAGCCTGATTTAACAACAAAAAAGCTTCTGAAATAAAATGTTCATCATCTATATTAGGTGCATAAACATTAAGCAAAGTTCAAGATTCAGCAAAAATTTTACAGTTCACCCTCAAAACTCTCCCAGCATTTACCTCCAAAGATTGTAATTCAAATGGCAAACTCTTATGAATTAAAATCGCTACTCCTCTCGCCTTAGAATTAAAAGAGGAAGAAAACTCATGACCAACCCAATCTCTCTTCAATTTCAACTGTTCTTTTTCAGTCAAATGTGTTTCTTGCAAAAAAACAATATCAACTTTCATTTTTTTTATATAGGCTGATATTCGTTTCCGCTTAATTTGACTATTCAACCCCTGAACATTAAAAGTTGCAAATTTCAAATTAGACCTTTCTACAAACTAACAATATATTCACCCACTATAAAATATCGCTTCCCTTATAAATCCTTAAAATCACAAACCTTCACCTAAAAACGTCAAATAAAGAAAAAATCACCCCTAAAAAAAAACCCAATGGTAGTCACGCCCTAAAAATCTGGGTGTGGTAAAACCCACTAGCAGCGGATGACTGTCAAAGATTTCAGTGCCATCCACTCCCCCCCCAGCCCGACATATATACATTATTCAGTGAAACACAATCAAATATAATAAATATAATCAACCCAATGATTCCAGTCCCAATGACTGTTCCAGATCTTCAATATCAAGAAGACTTTGTGTCAGCTCTTCTTTCTTTCCATGCTTCCCATTCTTCGCATTCCCATTCCCATTTGCCCTTCTTTTAGGTGACAAAGATGAAGATCGACCATTCCCTTGCAAATCTGGCAACAAAATGGCAAAAATTAATCCATCATGATCATTTTCAAAAAATTGAGATTGAAAATTGCCATAAAAAACTTTTAACACTGCAGGATAATGAAAAGCAAATTTATAACCCTTCTGCCACAATACTTCTTTGGCTGAATTAAATTCCCGACGTCGCCTAATAATTTCTTGACTCAAATCCACATAAAAAATACTCTATTATTTTGAGTCATCATTGGAGATTGACTTTGTCGGGCCTTCTGCACCGCCAGTCGTAATATTATTTCCCTATCTTTGTATTTCAAACAACGAATTAAAACCGCCCGTGGTGATTGTCCTGGAAACGGCTTCTTCCTTAATGCTCAATGTGCTCGATCCAAAAAAACTCCTTGCCCAACATCTCAGGAATCCATTTCTTTAAAAAAATGATCGGATCAGAACCTTCAATATCTTCTGGGAGACCCACTATTTTTACATTATTTTTCTGACTTTGATTTTCCAATGAGTCAATTTTCATCAATAATTCCTTTTCTGAACTCCCCCAATCCACAAAAGAATCCTCCACTTTTTCCCTATTACGTTCCACTTGATTTTTACATTCAAAAAAAGCTGCTTCAATTTTTAAAAAATTATCATGTACTGTATCTACTGATTTTATACATCTATTGACATCACTTTTAACTACAGTCATATCTTGCTTCATATTTGTCATTTCTTCACACATATTACTCATTTTAGTTTTCATTTCCAAAAATCCTCGAGTCATCTGTTTCAACATATTATCCATCTGGTAAGCAATCCCTTCCAAAACAGCACACACAAAATCCATTCCAGGTTCCATCACCTCCTTTTGAGGCCTAACTTCCCTAGTCTCAACCTCTATTTGTTCCTGTGTACTTCCAAGTAAAGTTAGGTCCTCTTCTTCTTCAGTCACAGCCGGTTCTCTACCGGTGCAGCTGCGGGTCTGAACACCTGAGGACAGCACACCAACCTCGTCGGGGCACGTCGCTCAGGCTCCCCCACAGCCCACACCCGTTCCAATAAGTTGTGTACCCTCGAAACACCGCGCATGCCCAGTAGAACCACCAATCGCACAGGTGCATCCTCCGACACTACACTGCATGTCCCCAGTTGACCTGGCAACATCCGCGTGCCCAGCTTCACGGGAGCGCGGGTCAGCACCAGCTGAACTTGTCGTCAAGCCGGCGCCATCTTGCGGAGGTAGGATCATACTTAGCCGAGTAGGAGGCCTCTGAGGCCTGGGGACTCCCATCGACAACTCCATGGTTTCAACTTGACAGGTAGGCCTGAATTCTTCGACACTTTTATAAGGTAGTTTCTTCTGTAATTGAGTTTTCGTTTTTTTCACATTAGTAGCCATTACAGTCCTCCAGTATTCCAAAAACTGTGAATACTACTTTTAATCACTTTTATAAATTTTAAAAACCAGTATTTAAAAAATTAGCTGGGGGAAGGTGGATTTGCATGTCTGTCTTCTATACCATCTTGCCACACCCCTGAAAGGGACAGTTTCATGGCAGGCACCTCGGAGCACACTCTAGCACCTGTCCCTTCAGGCTGTCAGGGTTAGGGCGGCTGGCTGTCAGAGCTGGGTCAACCTGCGCGGGCTGTCAGCACTGGGGCGGCCGTCAAGGGCTGTCAGAGCTGGGGCGGCCAGCGCGGGACGTACCCACACTCATGCCTCGTGCTCTCCCCACAGCCCTGTATCAATCCGCACACTGTGGGGAGGAGGGCGCGGGCTATCTCCATATTGATCCCACTGCCCCACTCTCCCCACAGCCCCGTGTCATTCACTACACTGTGGGGCTGCCGGTGTGGGCTGTCAGTGATGCGGCGGCCGGCACGGGCTGTCCCCATACTGATCCCACTTCCCTGCTATATTCCCACAGCCCCGTGTCGATCCCCACACTGATGCTACTGCCCTACTCTCTCCCCATAGCCCCATGTCGGTCCCCATAATGATCCCACTGCCCCACTCTCCCCACAGCCCCGTGTCAGCCCCCACATTGTGAGGCAGCCGGCGCGAGCTGTCCCACAGTGTGTGGGCTGATAACAGGGGTGTGGGGAGAGAGCGGAGGTGAGATCAGTATGGGGACAGACCGCACTGGACACCCCAGCTCTGACAGCCTGTGCGGACAGCCCACAGAGTGGGGACTGATGCAGGGCTGTGTAGAGAGCACGGGGCAGTGGGATCAGTGTGGAGATGTCCCGCGCCGGCCATCTCTGTGCTGACAGCCTGCGCGGCCGCCCCATAGTGTGGTGACCAACACGGGGCTGTGGGAAGAGAGTAGGGCAATGGGATCAGTGTGGGGATCGACACGTGGCTGTGGGGAGAGAGTGGGGAAGTGGTATCAGTATGAGGACAGCCCGCTCCAGCTGCCCTAGCGCTGACAGCCGACACTGATTGCCCCTGCCCTGATGTCCCACGCCGGTGGACAGGGGCAGTGGGGAGGGGGGCTGTCAGGTGCTCACCAGCTGATTGCCATCCCCTGAGCAGCCGCTTTTAGGCAGCTGCATTTAGTTGCCGGGGGGAACCTCTGTGCTCCGGCGATTATCCCTCCCCGAGGAGGGTTACAAAATTTGCTTCGCATGCGCATCCTGCACTTTCAAGTGGCCTCCCGACAGCCACATATGGGAATAATATGCGGCTTTACATCGGGGTATTTTGGCCATCTGAAAATGCCTAAAGGAACTGTCATACCAAGTAAAACAACTTTGAAGGATTGTAGTGCAAATAAAAGCTCTCATAACTCGAGGGAAAACCAATGCTTTTATTAGCTTATAACTGAGGATAGGACCTCACAATAGTCTTCAGAAGGGTTCTGTGTTTAGGTGGGAAACCAGGGTTATACGTGAGCAGATGGGGGCAGAGGCAGCCATCAGCTCAACACCCGACAAGTGAATCCCGGTTCACTGCAGGGATGTGCCATCATATGTTAGATGACAAAATGATAATATACATTATTTTAAGGGATAAAGTCAAAATTGGAATGACATCAGTCATCCAAAGGCTTGGTTCCTTGAAAAATACAGCCCTGAGGATCTTTATATTTCTTGATTGCCTGATCTAGGGGAAGGTACAACCACAGAATTCAGCCATTTTTGTTCCAAGTGCTGACCCATTCTTGTGTCTTCTTTTGCACTTACTGCTCCACCAACCACAGTTACTCAAAGTTGTCACTTACAGTTTTGCAATCTTTGTTCTTGGTTTATCAGCATTAAGGACACAGCTAACATCCAAAGGTCATACAGTGAATCAAAAGCCAGAAGTCAGAAGAGCTCAGCTGTGGGAGCAAAAGAGTAGTACCTATCATTGGATGTTGCAATTGGGCAGAAAAATCTCATGTCCATTTTTTTTGGAGAGAAAATAAAAGCAGTTCTGTTGAATTAATAGAGATAACTAAAGGAGTCCTTAACTTCTATGTTGTGTGCAGTGATGACCATGACCTTCAGGAAATTGCAGCTTTGACAGCTCAAGAAACAGGTGCCTTTACACTTACAGCTTTGAAAGCCATTTTTATTGACCTTTGACAAATTGATGCACCATCATTTTCTATCATTTTAACCACAGCATTAAAAACTACATATGGAAAGTATTTAATTTATTTCTCCTCATTCGTTTGACCCTACCAGTTGGCTGCAGCCTGGCTTATTTGTTATTACTAGCATTATTTTTTGTGAATAATCTTTCTCCATTTGCTTTTGTCCTTCATTTTTGTAAATACTTCCCTCACTGTTCGATTTCATGTGACGCAGAAAGCAAAATATTGCTTAAGAATAAATTTGTTAAAATGAGGAAAACATTCATCTACAAAACTTATTCCATGCATTTTATTTAATTAAAAATTCTATGTTATGATTATCTTAAATTTTCAGCCTGAAAATTGAATTGTAACTTTCAAAAGAGAATTAAATATTTGAAAAAGAAAAAAGTTGTAGGGCTAGGGGAAAATAGTAAATGAAGGAAATCCCTGATATATCTCTACAAGATTATATGTAATAAAAACAAAAGAGTACAAAATGATAATGTAATTTAAAAGGTGAAGGTTTCGTTATTGTCACGTCATACTACATTTAGAATTGAACATACATGAAATTCTTTAACTTGAACTTTTGTCTTCTGTCTATTGTCCAGCCCCCCCCCCCCCCCCACAGAAACCTACAGCACCTGGTGTTATAGGTAGTCTCATCTCCAAGTACTGACCAGACCTGTGCCTGCTTAGTTTCCGAGAGCAGACAATCCCAGGTGTATTCAGGCTATTAGGTGCTAAGGTGCTAAGACATGGCATATGGTAAATGCTGTATGCTTAAGAGAAACAGTTACTTTGGACCTATGGCCCCCAAAGGTTTCTGCCATTCATCTCTTCTTTGGAACTTCTATCAATAATTTCTATAATTAACCAGCAGCAACATCTAGAAACAAAATAATATTAATTTCAATCTTCTATTGAATAGCAATTCCCATTTTCAAAAATATTGCAATGAAAATAACCAAAGAAAGCTTCCACCTTTTTAAGAAATTTATTGTGTTAGGGGCTTCTTTTATGCCATTCAAAATGGAATTTTGAAAGAAAATATGAAATAAGAGTCAAAAAAAGACAATCTATAGAATACTTATTTAAATACAGTAAAACCCATTGATTCTGAAATTCAAGCTTATACCACCTTTGAGGCAGAAGGGTGCTTCTATCAGTTCTACCGGGTCCCGTCTGGGGTCAAAAATGGAGTCTCATGTTTCAGCGGGAGATGAACCTCATGGTAGACCAGCACAACCTAAGAACAACCTTCCTTCCCATACCTGGACAATATCACCATCTGCAGCCATGACCAGCAGGACTATGATGCCAACCCAGAGAGATTTCCGTGGATGGCAGAGGCACTGAACCTCACCTACCACAGGGAGAAGTGCGTGTTCAGCACCACCCATCTCACCATCCTGGGGTGCATCGTGGAACATGGTGTCCTCAGTTCCGATCCAGAACACATGCTCCCCCTAATGGAACTGCCCCTCCCCCAGCCGCTCAAGACCCTCCACAGGTGCCTAGAGCTCTTCTCTTACTACTCCCAGTGGGCTCCCCTCTTTTCAGAAAAGGTCTTCCCACTGGTCCAAGCCACCACCTTTCCCCTCCCTGCAGAGGTGCAAGCAGCCTTCACCCACATCAGATTGGATATCTCCAATGTCACGATGCATGCTGTGGACAAGACCACCCATTCCAGATGGAGTGTGATGCCTCTGACGTTGCTCTACCTGCCACCCTCAATCGAGGGGGCAGACCATGGCCTTTTTCTTTAGGACCCTCCATGGTTCAGAGCTTGGGCACTATACCATTGAAAAGGAGGCCCAGGCGATCGTGGAAGCAGACTGCCACTGGTGCCTCTACCTGGCAGGCAGGGGGTTCACTTTTCTCACAGACAGGCGCAGTGGCATTCATGTTCAGCACCACCCACAGAGGCGAGATCAAAAATGACAAGATCTTGCGCTGGAGAGTCGAGCTAGCCACTTTCAGCTACAACATCCAGTATTGGCCAGGGAAGCACAAGGACTTTCCCAATGCCCTGTCCCGGACCTGCATCAGTGTGCAGTCTGAACAGCTTCAGACACTGCGCGACACTCTTTTCTACCCGGGTGCCACATGCCTGTACCACTTCATTAAGTCCCTGAACCTCCCCTTCATCCATCAAGAAGTCCAGAACATGACTGCAAGGTCTGTGCAGAGAGCAAACCGCGCTTCTTCTGCCCAACACAGGTCCATGTAGTGAAGGCCACTCAGACCTTAGAGCGATTCAGCGTCGACTTCAAGGGACCACTGTTTTCCATGAATAAGAATGTCTATTTCCGCTCGGTCGTAGTTGACTACTCCCATTTTCCCTTCACTATCCCTTGCCCTGACACCTCCACCACCTCCATTATCTTCACCATGTTTGGACACCCGGTGTTCATCCACAGCGACCAGGGGTCCAGCGTCATGACTGAAGAGCTGCACCAATAACTGGTGGTGCGAGGCATCACATCTAGTCGCAAGACTAGCTACAACCCCAGGGCAATGGGCAGGTGGAACATGAGAAAAGGGTAATCTGGAAGGTGGTCCTTCTGGCCCTGAGGTCAAATGGATGGTCCATCAACTATTTGCAAGAGGTCCTCCCCGAGGCGCTCCATTCCATATGGTCACTCTAGTGCACAGCTACCAATCATACCCCCCACGAATGCCTTTTCCCCTTTCCTAGAATATCGGTGACTGGCATCTCCCTGCCAGAGTGGCTGATGTCTCCGGGACCAGTACTCCTCCTTAAACATGTGAGGACCTACAAATCTGACCCCCTGGTTGAACAGGTGCACCTTCTCCATTCGAATCCAAATTACGCCTATGTCAAGTAGCCCAATGCACACGAGGACACTTTCTCAACCAGGAATCTGGCACCAGCAGGGGTCCAACCCTCTCACCCCAGACACCTCTGGCCCATCCAGGATCTCCTTGGAGCCAACACCCTCTCTCTGCTTCTCCAGAGGGCCCCACTGCCCACGGACCCGCCCCACACCTGCACCCCAACTCTTCCTGAAAACATCCCGCCTGCAACACCAGCCACCCTGGACCCAGCTGACTCCCAGACAGCCCTGCCCTTACCGACCATTGACCAGGAGCCTGTCCTGCAACAGTCCCAGAGGCAGAGACAACCGCCGGACCCCCTGAAATTGTAGATACTACTCAGTACCAAGAACACAGCCCCACCACCCACCCCCCTCCAAGGACTAATTTTAAGAAAGGGGTGAATGTGGTGATACAACCACTGCACTGGCTGTACCCCAACTAGCCTACTGCAAGGGGAAACCATTGTACCTGCAGGTAAGCAATCTGAGAGACTGGCCCCACCTGCCTGCCTGTCAAACATACATACAGATAGTACTAATAGCTGTACAGTGGTGGCACCACATGCTGAAAGAAACAAGTGAGTGTATTATTTTATTGTGTTTAAACTGGGGTTTATCAGTGTCATTGCAAGTGGTGATCATGGCACAAAATTTAAGGTGATTACATTGTTGCGCTATCAATCAACCACATTAGACAGAGAGTTGTGATTAATAGGCTTTAATCTCCTTAAGACATCGACACATCTCAGATGTTGCTGGCCCAGTGCAAAGCAGGTATTGAGGGATGAGTTTGGGCATTAAAGCCTTTAGAGGGATTTCCGAGGGGAGGAGTCACAGGTGCAGGGGGAAGGCCAGCTCATACAATACATACATACAGATAGAGCTAATAGCCATACAGTGGTGGCACCATATGCTGAAAGAAATAACTGAGTCTTTTCTTCTATTGTGTGTAAACTGGGGTAAATCAGTGCCATTACAAGTGGTGACCCCTCGAGTTCACAGTTCATGATCCTCAAAGCATTCTTCTCTGCCCTCAGTGTGACAAGTCAGAAGATGAAATACTGTTTACTTGTGGCATGTCTTCCAGGGCAGATTCCCTGTGAAGTGGAGGATCTCTTTGTGGTTCCAGATGGTCATCTCCTGTACCACATGCATAAGGCTGCTATTCTGCAGCATACTCAGCCATCTAGGGAGACTCATATTGCTGAATTACTAGCATATAGTAGTTGCCTAGGCGATGAGCAACCATCACAGATGTTAAGGAGATGGTGCAGACTAGCTGAAACAGACCCTGTCGAAGGCAATTTTTGGAAACAGAGGTTCCTTCTATGTTTAATCATTGTGTTCAAAGACATTTGGTGAGCGTCTTTCATATGTCGATCAGTTGGCAGATCATGCTGACTTCGCATATCCACTACCTCCACAATGAAGGTAGAAGGACTGGCTACTTCCCCTAGTCAGCAGAGTCAAATGGAGCTGGAATAATTGCTTATTAAACTTTTTAAGCACCAGCACCTTATCAGTCAAAGATAGTGCCACCACTTTATCAATTGATGATAACTGAGTTGGAGAAGCAAATAGAAGTTCAGACTATGCAGGTCCATGCTTTGGGCACACAGTGGAATTCTTTCCATCTTTCTGGTTGGAATCGTGGTGGTCAAGGATGTGGTAGAAGCGACAGGTGGCATGTTTGTTGAAAACCCCGCACATTTGGTGCTGTTGCCTGGCCCTCTCGGGCACCTTGAAACTTCTACAAATGACAGCTGGGAAACGACCAGGCCTGGCACTGGAGGCAACTGCTGCCAATGGGCACGTCAGCTGCCATCTCTTCCTCGGAGACCATCTCTCAGGTGTTCAATTTCTTGTTGATTCCAGTACAGAGATTTCTGTAGTTCCTCTGACCACGGAGGAACACAGACACCCCAGTATGTCATGTTCTTTCACCTGTGAATGATTCTCATATTCAAACATATGTCCAGAGGACACTCATGTTGGATTTCAATCTCAACAAACCTTTTTGGTGGGCTTTCACAGTTGCAAATGTGGCAAATTCCATTTTGGGAATGGATTTCCTGTCATGTTTTTCATTGTTGGTGGATTTTAAAAATCACTGTGTCATGGACCACAGCTCTTGTATGCAAGTGAGCTGCATTTGTCATCCCTCCAATGTCATCAGCCGCCTGATGAGCCTTGATCCTGGCTTCTGCCCTTTCCAAGCCTTACTCAAGTGTTTCCTTCACCTAATGACTCCATCGTCTTGTCATACAGACATTAAACATACAATAACCCACCACATAGAGAATTGGAGTCCTCCAGTTGCAGCTCATAGATTACCCCAGGATTGTCTTAAAATTGTGAAATCGGAATTTGACCACATAGTCCGCAGATCTGACAGCTGCTGGGCTTCACTGTTGCACCTGGTTCCGAAAAAATCTCCTGGGGATTGGCGGCCTTGGAGGAAATTATCGTGTCCTGAATAATTCCATTGTGTCTGACTAAATTCCCAATTTACAAGCATTTTCAGCAAACCTTCATGGCAAATGTATTTGTGAAAATAGATCTAGTACATACTTACCATCATATTCCTGTTGAGTGTTCCGATATCGCTAAATTGTCCTTCATTACCCGTTTTGGAATGTTTGAATTTCTGTGAATGCCATTTGATCTATGGAATGCAGCTCAGACAATCCAGCAGTTCATGGACCATGTACTCGCCGGCCTCCATTTTGTATTTGTTTACATTGATGATATTCGTGTTGCGAGCGTGGATGATGAGGAGCACAGATGCCAATTTATCTCATTATTTCAGAGGCTTGATGAACTTGGCATTGTGATCAATCCCAGTAAATGTGTTTTTGGTGCTGCTGATCTCGTATATTTAGGACCTGATGCATGGCAACATGGCATTTTGTCTGATGAATCGAAAGTCCAAGAAATTTGAGAATTTCCGACAGCCGTTACATCTAGCTAGTTGTGACATATTTTAGGCATGATTAATTTTTATTGCTTTTTCCTGCAAAATGCTGCAGCATCTCTATTACCCCTTCTTTTTCTTTGGCTTGGCTTCGCGGACGAAGATTTATGGAGGGGGTAAAAAGTCCACGTCAGCTGCAGGCTCGTTTGTGGCTGACAAGTCCGATGCGGGACAGGCAGACACGATTGCAGCGGTTGCAGGGGAAAATTGGTGGGTTGGGGTTGGGTGTTGGGTTTTTCCTCCTTTGCCTTTTGTCAGTGAGGTAGGCTCTGCGGTCTTCTTCAAAGGAGGTTGCTGCCCGCCAAACTGTGAGGCGCCAAGATGCACGGTTTGAGGCGATATCAACCCACTGGCGGTGGTCAATGTGGCAGGCACCAAGAGATTTCTTTAGGCAGTCCTTGTACCTTTTCTTTGGTGCACCTCTGTCACGGTGGCCAGTGGAGAGCTCGCCATATAACACGATCTTGGGAAGGCGATGGTCCTCCATTCTGGAGACGTGTCCCATCCAGCGCAGCTGGATCTTCAGCAGCGTGGACTCGATGCTGTCGACCTCTGCCATCTCGAGTACTTCGACGTTAGGAATGTAAGCGCTCCAATGGATGTTGAGGATGGAGCGGAGACAACGCTGGTGGAAGCGTTCTAGGAGCCGTAGGTGGTGCCGGTAGAGGACCCATGATTCGGAGCCGAACAGGAGTGTGGGTATGACAACGGCTCTGTATACGCTTATCTTTGTGAGGTTTTTCAGTTGGTTGTTTTTCCAGACTCTTTTGTGTAGTCTTCCAAAGGCGCTATTTGCCTTGGCGAGTCTGTTGTCTATCTCATTGTCGATCCTTGGATCTGATGAAATGGTGCAGCCGAGATAGGTAAACTGGTTGACCGTTTTGAGTTTTGTGTGCCCGATGGAGATGTGGGGGGGCTGGTAATCATGGTGGGGAGCTGGCTGATGGAGGACCTCAGTTTTCTTCAGGCTGACTTCCAGGCCAAACATTTTGGCAGTTTCCGCAAAGCAGGACGTCAAGCGCTGAAGAGCTGGCTCTGAATGGGCAACTAAAGCGGCATCGTCTGCAAAGAGTAGTTCACGCACAAGTTTCTCTTGTGTCTTGGTGTGAGCTTGCAGGCGCCTCAGATTGAAGAGACTGCCATCCGTGCGGTACCGGATGTAAACAGCGTCTTCATTGTTGGGGTCTTTCATGGCTTGGTTCAGCATCATGCTGAAGAAGATTGAAAAGAGGGTTGGTGCCAGAACACAGCCTTGCTTCACGCCATTGTTAATGGAGAAGGGTTCAGAGAGCTCATTGCTGTATCTGACCCGACCTTGTTGGTTTTCGTGCAGTTGGATAATCATGTTGAGGAACTTTGGGGGACATCCGATGCGCTCTAGTAATTGCCAAAGCCCTTTCCTGCTCACGGTGTCGAAGGCTTTGGTGAGGTCAACAAAGGTGATGTAGAGTCCTTTGTTTTGTTCTCTGCATTTTTCTTGGAGCTGTCTGAGGGCAAAGACCATGTCAGTAGTTCCTCTGTTTGCGCGAAAGCCGCACTGTGATTCTGGGAGAATATTCTCGGCGACACTAGGTATTATTCTATTTAGTAGAATCCTAGCGAAGATTTTGCCTGCAATGGAGAGCAACGTGATTCCCCTGTAGTTTGAGCAGTCTGATTTCTCGCCTTTGTTTTTGTACAGGGTGATGATGGTGGCATCACGGAGATCCTGAGGCAGTTTACCTTGGTCCCAACAAAGCTTGAAAAACTCATGCAGTTTGGCATGCAGAGTTTTGCCGCCAGCCTTCCAGACTTCTGGGGGGATTCCATCCATACCTGCTGCTTTGCCACTTTTCAGTTGTTCGATTGCCTTATATGTCTCATCCAGGGTGGGAACCTCATCCAGCTCTAGCCTTAGGGGCTGTTGAGGGAGCTGGAGCAGGGCGGAATCTTGGACTGAGCGGTTGGCACTGAAAAGAGATTGGAAGTGTTCTGACCATCGGTTGAGGATGGAGATCTTGTCGCTAAAAGGATCTGATAAGTCCATTTCCAAAAGACCATTATCTTTAGGAGATGATGCCATGCTTGTTTTTTTACGATGTGAAGACTTAACTTGCAATGCCGTTAAGCTTATATATCAGAACCCCAATGCCTTGCTCTGTCTGACCACAGATGCGTCTGTTAGTGCTGTGGGAGCAGTGTTAGAATAACGAGTCTGTGGGCAATTGTCTAGTGTTTTTTTTTCAGCCAAGCTGACACCAGCTCAGGCAAAGTATAGTATATTTGGTCAAGAACTCTTAGCCATCTATCTTGCAGTGAAACATTTCCACATTTTTATTGGAAGGTTGTCCTTTCACCATTTATATAGGCCACCAGCCTCTTTCACATACTGTGAGTACGAATCTCTGCTTACCCCAAGAAATTCGGCACTTGGAATTCATCTTCCAATTTTCATCAGTCATGTGGCACATCCGAGGTAAAGCAAATGCTGTGGCTGATGCCCTGTCCAGATGCGACATTGAAGCCTTATATGCAATTACTACCATCGATTTCACTGCCATGGCTCATGCACAACATATTGATTCTGATTTCATCCGATATCGCTGGATCATTTCTGGTCTCCATTTTAAAGATGTGACCCTGGATGAATTGGGTGAAAGGTTAGGCTGCGATTATTCCACAGGAAGACCAAGGCCTTTTGTGCCAGGAGATTTTTGAGTCTCTTCACAATCTATCACATCCTGGTAGAAAAGCTTCAATCATACTGATTACAGAATGTTTTACCTGACCTCATGTTAAACAGAACGTTGGCTTATGGGCAAGGACCTGCTCATTGTGTCAATGCTCTAAAGTCTCAAGACTCATGAAATCTAAGCTGGGGGATTTTGTTGTTGTTCCTAATTCCCATTTCCTGGACTTGGTAGGCCCACTTCTGCCATCTCGGGGATATTCTTACCCGCTCACATGCATAAAACGGACTACCAGATGGCAGGAGGCCATTTCTGTCACTGGCATCTCTGCGGAGACAATTGCTCAGGCTTTCTTGGATCATTGGATTCCACCTTTGTCACATAAGTACAATTACAATGGATCAAGGGTCTCATTTCAAGTTGGCGTTGTTCTGAGTTCTGACTGATCTTCTCGGCACTATCGATATTAGCACACCGCCTTGAGTGTTTCCATTGACAATTGAAAACAGCATTGAGAGCAGATGGTGATGCATCTATCTGGAGCAAATGTTTGCCTATGGTTATCCTAGGCTTGTATACTTCTGTTAAGATGGATCTTGGATGTTCATTGGCAGAGTAAGTCTAGGGCGCTACACTGACTTTGCCAGGTGAGTTGTGAGTCAGAGTCCAAGCTAGCCATGTTGATCGTCTTTGGGAAAACATGAGATTACTCTGACCTACTCCGAAGCGGCATGCATCACCTGCAGTGTATGTGCCAAATAATTTACAACGCTGTACTCATGTGTTCCTTCGGCATGATGCTGTTGGCAAACCACTTCAACCCATTTACAATAGACTTTTTCAGGTCTTACAATGCCACCCAAAGACTTTTGTGATTGACAGGAATGGAAATACTGAAATAGTTTCCAACAACAGGTTGAAACCAGAGTATGTCGATGGTCCATGTTCTGGAATGGGGCCAGAATCAGAGGACCAGTCGCACCTTGCCAGTAGGACTGTGCATCGCTTGTCTTCCAGTATCATACGAGGTCTGTCCGAACTGTCAGCCCTCCAGACAGTTACATAGTTCCAATCAATAGCTTTCTGGCATGGCTCAGAGGGGGAGGAGTGGCTGTTGTGGTCACTACTTACTTGCATAGGGAGCGGTGCCGGTCACACTGATTACATAACCAAAGCAATGCAGGGGAGTAATAGCGCACATGCACAAGTGTGTTAAGCGATAGTATATGGGTGATGGATCTTGGATGCAGGAGGAAGAGAATGAGAGCATCAGGATCACCCGTGTGATGGTGAGCCAATGAGAAGGTCAGAGGAGTTTGGCTGGATAGTATTTGGGGAGATGAAGAATGCAACTTTGTGTCTGAAGCAAATAAAGAAAATCGACTCCATAGTGTGCTGAAAGGAACAAGCGAGTGTATTCTTTCATTGTTTGTAAACTGGGGTAAATCAGTGCCATTCAATATATTCATCCAAGTGAAGTTTGTTCACTGTAAGTACAGTGTAATATTTTTCTCTTTTGTCTATTAAACTGTTTATTCTTAATATAGGTGTATTTAGTTAGGCATTGTAAAAGTAAGTCTGAAGCAACTGGAAAATGCATTTTTCCAGCACTTACTAATCCCCATATGTGCCAAATACCAGGGGTTTACTGTATTTTTATGTGTCCTCATGGAATGTAAAGGAAGCTATTCAAGAGGATTCTGAGACATAAAATGAGCCTGGCCAAAATATTGCTTTGTGAAGATTTCTCTAGCTGCCCCTTTATTTCTAATATTCTCTTTCATTCTCTTGGCCAGAATTTTGTATCTTGTTTTTGCTCTCCTTCCGACTTTCTTAAGATCTCTCCTCTTTGCTTCATAGACCTCAAAGGAGTCCTGTGATAACAATTTCTGACACCTCACTTATGCTTCTTCATTTTCCTCATCATCCTTCAATTTTCCTTGTTCATTAAGGATCCTAAATCTTGCGTCTGTTTCTTTCCCTTGAGGGACATCCTGACTCTGAACTCTTGTTATTCCACTTTTAAATGCCTTCCGTTTATTTGATATCATTTTTCCCTCCGGCAGCAACACCTATCCGCTTTTGCTAGGTCCTCATTATACATTTGAAGTGAGCCCTCTCCCAATTTAAGAATGAGTTCAACTTTATCCTTTACTAAGACTACTGTAAAGCTTACCAAATTGTGGTCACTGTTTTCAGGGCGGTTCTTCACAGACAGTTCTACCACTTGCCCATCCTCATCATCCCAAAGTCAGGTCAAGTACAGCTCCCACCCTAGTTGGACTCTCCACATACTGCTTTAAAATCTTTTTTAATGCATTCAACATTCAACCCCATATTGTCACCTTTACACAAAGGCAATCCCAATCAATACTAGAGAAGTTAAAATACCCATTCCTTCAGCATACTTTTACCTCCTCCTGCTCTTTGTCTACAATTTTGTGCTTCCAAATCACATAGTCCATTTCGAGTCTAAGGTAAAATTTCATCAAAGTGATTTCCTTTTATTTCTGAATTCTATCCATGTGGCTTCATTTGCTATTCCCTCCAGGATATCCTCCCTGAGTGTTGCTGTAAAGTAGTCCCTAATCAGCACCTCTCTCATTTTGGATCGCTCACCATCTTTCTCAACCTAGGAATGCTGAGCTGCTATTCCTGCCCTTCCCTCAGTGATGTTTCCTTGATTGCCACATATCATAATTTCAGCTCATCCATCTTACCTGGAAGAGTATCTTACATTAAAGAAATGTAATTAAGCCAACCAAGCCTCTTAAGATTCCCCATGTATCTCTAGCTGCTCTGTCCACTAAACTTGACTGTTTGATTTATGACATGTGCTTCA
Source organism: Narcine bancroftii (assembly GCF_036971445.1). Lineage (NCBI taxonomy): Eukaryota > Metazoa > Chordata > Chondrichthyes > Torpediniformes > Narcinidae > Narcine > Narcine bancroftii. The sequence goes on along the minus strand of NC_091470.1, from coordinate 309,327,838 downwards.
CTGTCCCCTCCTGTTACCTTCATTTTGTAACCCACTCCACTATATCACTAGTTGAAACCACCACAAGTAGCATTGGCACGACATCCTGACAATATAGTGGACCCTTCTTGTTTAGGTGCAACATGTTCTGATACAAATAACCCCTGTCCCATGAGAGATTCCAATTATTCAAATACCTGAAGCCATGCCTTTGTACCAAGCTCTCAGCCATTCTCTTTGCTGTTCTATCTTCTAATTTTTAAACTCACTATTATTTGGCACGAGAAGTAATCATGAAATTACCCCAGAGGCCCTGTTTCTCTATAAATCCCTAAATTTCCTTTGAACTTTTAAATTTCCTTTACCTTCCTGCAGATTCTGAGAAAAAAACAGCAATTTTGTGTGATAATATCTTGCTTATTTTATATTCAGATCCTCGACAATATTTCATCAAAATACCAAAATGTAAATTCAGCAGTGGGCTATAGCCATCAATGCGCCATCTACTGTTCATTTTATATTATTAAAATTATTAGGTATAAAAATATTATAAATAGGAGCAGGCCTGTTGAGCCTGCTCCCACATCCAATAAGATCATGACTGATCTGGACATAGACACAGCTCCATTTACCTGAACAATCTCCATAACTTTTAATTCGCTTACAATTCAAAAATCTATCTGTGTCTTTAATATATTTCATAAGGCAGTCTCTACTAATTCAACTTGGACAGAGAATTTTACAGATTCACTACTCTGGGTGAATCAATTCTTCCTTATCTTTGTTCTAAATCTACTTCCCCAAATCTTGAGGCGATGTACCTTAGTTCTAGTCTCACCTTCCAGTGGAAACAACCTCCCTGCTTCTAAAATGCCTATTCCTTTCATTATTTTACATTATATAAGATTACCCCCAACAACCCATCCTTTTAAACATCAATGTACATTGTCCCAATCTAGTCAATTTCTCGTCATTAGCTCGCCACCTATATTTCTGGAATCAACCTGGTGAACAACCTGTGCACTGCCTCCAAAGCCAGAATATCCTTTCAAATAAGAAGACCAGAATTGCATGCTTTCCTCCATATGTGGCCTTACCAGTACCCTGTAGAACTGCAGCAGAACCTCCCTTCTCTTATATGTAATACCTGTAGCAGTGAAGGCCACCTTCCAGTTGCCTTCTTGATTAACTATTGCACCAACTAACGAAACATATATGACTCATGAACAAACATTTCCAAGTCTCTCTGCACAATACTTATGCAATGCTATTCATCCTTGATCATGCATATTTTTCAATTTTTTTAACGTGATTTTCTAGAGCTGACAACTTTAACACATTTTTACAAAGAAGAAACAGATCGACCTGAACTATTTGCATCTGTAATGTTTGTTTGAAACTGCAAATCTCCTTGTGTTGTGAACTTAAATAATATTTGGCAATTAAGAGGAGGACAGAAAAAAATCTTTCTGATTCTATCCATGACAATGAAGTTAAACGAGCATCAAATGGAGTAAATATTTTCTTAATAATATCAGAAGCATTCTACTTATGTGAAATAAATGTAATTAGTGCCATTTGTTTAACATCTTCTTTAATTGTTAGGCATTGGCTTAGTGATATAAGACATTTACATACTATATTTAAAAAGACAAATAGAGAGCAGGAACAAGAGTGAAAGTTCAACAATATTAAGCCTCAGTGTCAATCTATAAAGTGCAGGCATTGGTGCAACATTATGTGGAATAAATATGACTTGTATCAAAATATGATTGTAAAGGTCAGTCATATTCGAGTGTGCAACTTAAAATAAAAGCTACTGAATAAAGCATCTTGTCAGAACTAATAATTCTCCTGAGTCAAATAACTCAAAAAGGGTTAATTTACAGTAAATATATAGCCATCATTCTTTTCCATTGACGTAAAGCAGTATAATCGAAATACTTAAGGAAATACCTAGCGGAATGTTGTAAATGGAAGCACTAATTAAATAATGGATGTTTCGTGATAAATAAGATGGAGAACTATCATAATAGAGCCCAGTGATAATGTACTAAAATTGGGCACTGTCAGTTATTGACAGGTGTTTTGGTTGGCACCACAATCTGTATTTTTGTATGTCATCTAATCTTACTTAATCTACTGCAGTAAGATCCCAACAAATCTTGCCAGTGAATGTGCAGAGCAAAGAACTGGATGTATACAACATTATTGAGTAATGGAAAATTAATGTATTTTTCCAGGATTTGAATCAAGCAATATTAATGGGCTGAATGGTTCTGATAAAAAATTAAAAGAAGGGCCAAGTCTCATTAAGATGCCACAACAGCACCTGAAAAGACTGAAGAGATCTAGTTCAGGTATGTTTCATAGAACTATGAAAGTCACAGTAGTTTTAATCACTGTTTTTTTCCACGTATAAATTATCAAACCAAAATTCAAACTAACGCGGTATTTATTGTAATCAAGGGCATTGATTGTGAATTTTTGCTCATCTAGCTGTTACCATCCAAGCATTCAAAGCAGGCCATCTGGTCACTTTCATGAAGAGGAAAGAAAATTCAAGGAGACTGAATCAGAAAGTATAAATTAAAATAGTAAACAAAATTCGGTAAAAGGAATTTAGAAGATCGATTAAGATCACAAAAATTAAAATATAAATTTACAAAGAAAATACTCAACAATTATTGAAAGTTGAAAGAAGAATCTGTATACCAGTAAAGTATTAATTTTCAGTGAAAGGGAGGATGCTTGACAGTTAAAAAGATATGCAATACTAAAAGATTGGAATTTTGGTGCATTGGTTGACATGTTGAAATTTTTTAAAAATTGCTGGAGGAATATCGTCATGTGGCAGTGGAATGAGGTAAGGCAACATGAACAAAAAGGCCCAAAAGCAATATGTTGGAGATACGAGATACTGGAAGTATTCAGCAAATCAGTCAGCATCTGTGGACATAGAAATAGTAAGTGCCTCAGCTCAATGTATTCATCATCAGAAACCTCCATCAGATATGACAAAAGAAATTTAAACATTATGTTTCTCTTCACAGAGATTGTCCAACCTCTGAAATAATTCCCAACATTTCTATGAGAGAGATTTCTAAGTAGTTAAAGTTCTCAAAGATGTTAGGACAGGTTGATAAGGCTCATAGAAATGGACATGTAATGCCTCACATAAATAAAATATGAGGAATAAAGCTGTGTTATTTCTTTATAAAAGTGTGATTATGTTTCAGCTGGTGCTTCGTTGCTAAACTAATTGTGCAATTACAGCAGATGATCTATGAAGATGAATTCACTGGCCTTTATCAGTTAGTGAGATCAGTGAACTACTTGATAGATCCACAGCTATCTGCTTATGCTGCCTTTTGAGCATGTCTTGACAAATTCTTGCCCTCCCCCCTACTTATCATTCCATCTCCCCCAGCACTACTTCTGAAAATCATGAACCTGTGTTGTACCATTTTTCAAAGATCCCCAAGTCAGAATAAATTTTTGAGAAATAGAGTTAATATTTCAGATCCATGGCATTTTATCATCCGATAGGCATTCATTGATTTAAAACATTAACTATCTTTTTATGCAGAATGTTTCTTGACTTGATGAATAGTTCCAATAATTCTTGTATTTATTTAAAATTTCTTGTATCTGTTTTCTGATTTTTGATAACTTGTGTAGTGCCTGCAAAACATACATGTGGATCAAATTTCCCTTCCCCTAGCTGATACTCTTCATTTTCAGTTCACTAACTAGATGTGCAATCATATTTAGTTGGCAACACAAAGTCTCATCGTATGCCTGAATTACTACAAGGGAACCTTTACTTGTTTTATAAACTCTGCCTTTTTCAGGACAAGCAAATTTCAGTCCCTATTTCTATCATGGCATCAAAGCAAGGCAGACAGCAACAGCTAATCTCTTTTACCGCTGCTCTAACTTCTCCTGTATTTCCAAGCAAAGGACAAATCCTTTAATCCAAAATCTATTTGGGGAGGCTCATTCAGAAAGTTATGAGGCACATATAAAGAACAAGTTGAACAATACTGGGATAAATAGACAACCTTGTATCATCTGACCAAGATAGTAAGTCATCAGAGGAAAGTATTTGCCCTGCCTTATGTTCATGGGATATCCAGATGATTTGTTTGGATTTCGTTGGGCAGTCTAGCTTACGCACAATAAACCAAATGCATTGATGAAGTGAATTAAACTGTATGTGGGTCCATATTCTGCCCTGTATCTTTCATCTTTCCTTTGCCTGCTGTTTGAAAAATATCATGTCTCTAGTGCTTCAGCCTATGCTCCATACACTGCCAACAAGTCAACTATAATTTCAGAATTTATTAGACAATTCATGACGCAGAAGTAGGAATAGTTGGGCTAAATAGTTCTATTCCTCAGATCATCCACGGTTATTCTATGTACCCTTGGTCAACTTCTTGAAATGAATTGTATAAGACCTTCAGTCTTTCTCCTTCAGTTGATAAGGTAAAAAAAATCTATTGCTAGCAAAAATGGATTCCAAGCAGTATGGCAGTCAATCAGTCAGTCAAGCAGTTTAAATGGTGTTTGGAACAAAGAAGAAATGCCTCAATAGATTTGGTGCTGTCACCCTATTAAAAATGCAGGAAAAAGATATGGGTTCTTGCACAAGTAATTATTATAATTAGAATTGTTATAAGAGATATTAACACACACTTTCACATCCTCATTCAGTGTAGTTCAGCTTTTATTTTTAGTGCACGAAAATCCAAGGTGCATCTGGAAGTGAAGGAGTCATTGACTGCGGTCAGATTATTGAACATCTGATTTTAATTTCTGGGCCTGAGAGGATTGACAACGATTTTCGGTGCCATTTTCATTCACATGGCATAGAGTCAACTTGTTTATTGCAGCTTCCAACAATACAGCTTCAGTAGTCTATATCTCATCATAAAAGGTTTAGAGAACCATCTCAATAAAAATGAGCAGTTAATCTCTTTGCAGTTGCAGTCTTATAGAGGAAGATATTCTTGGAAAAGAAAAGCAAAATTTCTTGGTGAGCCTCATATACTTTCTAGTTTCTTGTTGCTTAAGATTTGTGCAGCAACCTCAGACTTGCCACGTTCCTGTGTAATCTAGGATTTGTTTTAAATACCAATTAATTTTCCCAAATGAATGTACCATTCAAATTACGATTGATATCCATCTCATTCAAATACTTGTAGAGTTTGGAAATCTGCTATTAACTCAAATGATTACTCCTTACAGTAATGTCTACACTACTAGCAGTGCTCTTGCTTCAATACATCCTTTGATGAATTGTCCATCATAATCTATAACATTTTCAGAACTTTTATTAAATATGGCACAGTGCACTTTGAAACAAATTGTCATTGTGTGGTATTCAAGTTATTTTTCAGTTAGTTGCTTTCAGATTATTTTATGCTCCACAGTTTTTTATTAACTTGATGATTGCCAAGGCCATATTACTTTTTGTACCATTAACCAATACATTTTCATCAACAAAAATGTTTTGACTGTACCATTTTACATTCATCTCTACTTTTGAAATTGTATGTCCTGGCAATCACTTTCTGAGGCAATCAGTGAATCATCCCATTTTTCCACTTCTTCTGTCTGACCATGAACATTTGTAACTTCTTGCCTTTTATTCTTTCTATTGATTTTCTTTCCTCATAAGTTTCATCCAAACGGTTCATTTTTTCTCTTGCAGTAAACACCAATTATACTTGAAATCACTATTATCTCACTACAGACACAAATAATTGAATAACTCCAATCAAGATATGAAATTAAATTTTGGCAGCAAAATAACCAAAACAGGAACTAATGGAACCCTATTTTAGTTTTTGATCAAGCCCCTTTTAAGAAAAGAATATCACCTTACATTTGTCTTGTCTTTCACAATTAGCAGTAGCTCATAATGGTGATCAATTAAGTCTAAGGGTGTGATAGAATTATTAAAAAAGGCCTATTGAATTAGCCTTCTAGATTTTTTTAACGTCAGCACAAAATATACAATGTATTGGTGCCTGCAGGCTTTTAATGGGGCCACTTACTAAATCAAGTAAGAGGTAATGATACAAACAATCCACATTGAAGGAAGTCAACTCTCAACTAATGCCGGCATCTGGTATGAAAATGTACCAAATGTCATATCCATGGTACACCTAATTCTTAAATGTATACTTATATTTATATACTGGTACTCACAGGAAAGACAGGAAAGTATGAGGAACAAGTCTGAAGCTTTGAACTGGGGAGATGGATTCAAGTTTGAAATTTTAAAATCTTGATAAGGGTCCCGACCTGAAACATTGATTTTTCTCAAATGTTGATTTTTTTCCAAGGATGCGCCATAATCCTCTGAGTTCTTCCGGCTACTCGTAACTTGCTTGAAATTTTTAATTTATTGTCATGAATGTGCAGCATTATTGTGCATTACAGGTGCAAAACTGCTATAAATTATATTTCTGTAAATAGACTATATTTTATAAATTAATTAATTAATGCGAAAGAAGAGAAGAAGTGAGGCAATGTCTATGATTCATTGTCCATTCATTGTCCCCCAAAATTCCAAAATTGAAGGTTGAAATGTTTATTAACTAGTGAAATTAAATATTACAAGCTACTATACACAGTTTTAGTTTTAGTTTATATTTTATTTTTTAAATTTTAATGCTGTAGCACAATAGAAGTCTCTTCTGGCCCATTAACCTTCAAAGCCGTATGTTTTGGAACATGGGATGAGTGCACCATAGCATCCGAGAAAACCCACACAGGACACAGGGAGAATGTACAAATTCCTTGTAGACAGTGCCAGATTTGAACTCGGGTCACTGGCGCTGTAATAGCGTGTGCTAACCGCTAATCTTATATCAATTAACCAAATATCGATTTTTGTCATTCTCTTTCTTTATTGGTCTTACTTTTCCTCAGCAGGTAAACTGATGAAAGAGTAATAGGTGAACTGGGATTCATTGGTTGGGTGTTGTGCTGACAGCTGCCCCCGGCTCCACTCCCATCAGCTCACATATAACCCTGCTTTTCCGCTTAAACCCCGAACCCTTCTGAAGACTATGAAACCCTACCCTTGGATATCAGCTACTTTACTCCCTCCAGTCATGAGAGCTTTTATTTATGCTACAATTTTATTAGGGGTAAAACACAGGATTCTGTTAACACCATGGTTAAGTGAAAAAAAAAAACACAAATGCTGAAGAAACTCAGCAGGTCAAACAGTGCCTTTATATATCATCACCAACATTTCAGGCTGGAGCCCTTTATCAAGGTGTGGGGGTACATGAGAGATGTCCAAACAAAAAAGGGGGAAAGGGGTATGTGGGGTGGTGAGGGTGGGAGATGATAGGTGGAGATGATAGGATGCTGCAGGAGGGGGGAGAGGAGTCTAGGCTAGGTAAAGAGAGAAAGGAAGTATGAACTGGAATAAGTAGTTAAAGGGGAGAGGGAAGGGTGGAAAAAAGGCAAGCTGATTAGTGGAATGCAGTGAACTTAATGTTCATGCCTGGGGTTGGAGAGTGCCCAGACGAAAAGTGAGGTTTGTTCCTTCAATCTGCGGGTAGTCAGGGTGGGGTAATGTTGAAGGCCATAGACAGACATGCGAGTTTGAGACTGTGACTCAGAATTGAAATGGTTAGCTATGGGGAGGTCGTTTTTGTTGCGGACAGAGGAGGTGTTAGGTGAAGCGATCTCCTAATCTGCGACTGGTCTCTCCGATGTATTATTAGCTTATTTCCTAAACGATGGAAGCACTACTCAAGCTAGGTATGCTACTGATAGATCCTCTGTCCCCCGACGTGGCTGAGGAATTCACATTAGTGGCTAGACTGCTTCCAGGCCTACCTGAATTCGATAAGACATATCTTCCACACCGATGAGCTCAGGAGGTCCACACTCATTTCGAGGGTAGAAAAAAAAGTGTATGCATTCATCAGGAACTGCACTACAAATGACGCTGCCATCGAGGCGTTGAAGGCTATGTACCTGAAATTGCAAAATGAAGTCCTAACGAGGCACTGACTCGCTCTATGTCACCAGCTGCCAGGAGAGACCATCAATGACTACCTGCTGGATCTGTGGACGCTTGCCAAGAAGGGCAGGTACAAAGTGGCTACAGGCCGCGTTCACGAGGAAGAACAGATCCGGGACACTGTAGACGCAGGGGTCCACTCGAGGTACATGAGACAGCAACTGTGTGAGTCAGGAAAGGAGGACTTGGCTAGCCATGTAGAACTGACCAAATCGTTGGAACAGGCCAAGCTCAAGAATGAAAACCTTGAAACCAATGAGCTCTCTCACTCAAGTGACCCCTTCCAAGGACCGACTGTTCCCACTACCCCTGCCCTAACGGCTGCCGCTTCCCATGCTAAAGAGTGCTTTTTCTGCGGCAAGAGCCAGCACCCCAGATCTTGTTGCCTGGCAAAAGACAGTGTGTTCCAGCTGTGGCAAGAAAGGGCATTGGGCAAGGGCTTGCCATACCAGGGGAAGCCCAGGGAAGTCCGTACCCTCCACCAGTCCCGGATCCGATTCCAGCCCGAAACCATCTGCCCCGAATTCTCCCGAACCCACTTGCTGCACTACACGCCGATGGAGGGTGGGAGTGAGGAAACAGCGCAAAAAGGCTCAGTGGCCATCTTGCTACGACCCAAATTCAAACTCAGCACCATCATCATCAGATGAGGAAGGAGGGCGGCCATATTGTTGCGCCATGAGTTCAACACCATCTTACCCACACAGGGCAACCCAGGACATTGGGGGCCACTCGAGTGAGGAGCACGGAGTCTCCAGGGACCTAGCCACGATGGTCCTAGATCAGGACAGACCTCACTAGCTCAGCAACTCCATAGTGACTGTGAAGGTAAATGGACATTCCACTAAATGCCTAATCGACACAGGCTCTAATGAAAGCTTCATAAACCCACGGTCTGTGCAAAAATACAACCTAAAGATGTATCCTTCCAATCATCGCATATTCCTTACATCTCATTCGCATTCTACATGTGTTCAACAACATTGTTTAGTACATCCTGTTGTTTGAAGTGAGTGGGGGGGGGGGGGGAATTCTGTAAATTTCGCTTATATATACTTGATGAATTGTGTTCTCCAGTCTTGTCGAGTCTGGACTTCCAGTGTCACCTTAAAAAAGTGACCTTGGTGTATTCTGGTCCCTTTCCCCCATAATGGTTCAGAACAGAGGGCTCCTAAAATCAGAACCCAAATACAGCCTCTCCACACTGAATATTGACCCTCCTCTTCTCTTCACAAACCTGTCCTCAGACTGCAAACCTATTGCTACCAAGAGGAGGAGGTACAGTACAGCAGACTGAGATTTTATAAAGTCTGAGACACAACGTCTGCTCGATGAAGGTGTCATCAAACCTAGCACCTGCCTGTGGAGACCGGAAGTGATAGTGGTAAAAGGGGAAAACTAGTCCAGGCTGTAATTGATCATAGCCAAACTATTAATCAGTGCACACTCCTGGACACATATCTCTCCCTTGAATTTCAGACACGGTGAATGATATTGCACAATATCAGGTCTACTCGACCATCAACGTGAAAGCTGCCTATCATCACCTGCCAATCCGTTCCGAGGACCATCCGTATACGGCATTTGAAGCTAACGGTTGTCTCTATCAATTCCAGAGGGTCGCTTTCGGTATTACTAATGGGGGTTCTATCTTCCAGAGGCTACCTTCCCCGACCTCGATAATGTTATCATCTGTGGCCACACCTTGGAAGACCATGACACTAACCTCCAGAATTTTCTCCACGTGGCGAAAACCCTGAACCTCACTTATAACTCTAGCATTTGTGTGTTCAGGACTAAATGTCTGGCTATCCTTGGTGGAGATTGGCCCCGATCCCGATAGGATGCGCCCCCTGTTAGAGCTCCCCATTTCCAGGACCACAAAGGCTGCTGTACTGTGCCTGGGCATATTACGGTGATAAAGTTCGCCCTCTATAAAAGCCACTAATTTTCCCCCCTTGGCTGAAGCCCAAACGGCTTTTAACTACCTAAAGAACCACATTGTGAAAGCTACCATGCATGCTGTGAACAAGAATGTACCTTTCCAAGTGGAAAGCGATGCTTCGGATGTAGCCCTGGCCGCCACCCCCAACCAGGCGGGCAGGCCAGTTGCATTTTTCTCTCGGATATTACAAGGCCATGAGCTCCGGAACCCCTCTGTGGAAAAGGAGGCTCAAGCCATTGTAGAAGCCACGAGATACTGGAGACATTACCTGGTAGTAGAAGATTTATGCTCCTCACTGACCAGCACTCAGTCGCATTCATGTTCCGTAATGTCAAGACGGGAAAAATCAAGAATGACATGATTGCTAAGTGGAGGATCGAGCTGTCCACCTACAATTATGTCATTGCCTATCAGCCAGGAGGTCTTAGTGACCCTCCAGATGCCTTATCCAGAAGCTGTGCCTCTGCACACACCTGCCAACTGTGGTCACCCGCATGGCTCATTTTGTCAAGGCGTGCAATCTGCCCTACTCCATGGAAGACGTCAAGGAAATAACCAAATCTTCTACCGCCCCACAAAGATGCACCTGTTGAAGTCATCCAGGCCCTTAGAACGACTCAGTGTTGATTTTAAGAGACCTATCCCCTTCACGAATGGGAACACCTTCTTCCTCTCTATCATTGATGAGTACTCCCGCTTCCTGTTCACCATTCCATGTCTAGACACATCCACTTCATCAGTCTTAATGGCCCTAGACTCCCTTTTCATCCTTTTCGGGTATCCCAGTTATATTCATAGCAACTGGGGCTCATCCATTATGAGTGATGAGCTACATCAGTACCTGCTGGTGAGGGGAATCACATCCACCAGGACTACTATCTACAACCCCTGGGTGAATGGGCAGGTTGAAAAGGAGAACGCCACTGTCTGGAAGGCTGTCAAGCTGACCCTGAAGTCAAAAAGCCTTCCAGACTCAAGCTGGCAGGAAGTCCTCCCTGTGATGCTCCATTCCATCCAGTCACTACTATGTACTGCGACCAATGCTAGTCCTCATGAGCTCCTGTTCACTTTTGAAAGAAGGTTGGTATTGGGAACTACACTTCTAACCTGGCTCACCACTCCTGGACCAGTCCTTCTCAGGAAGCACTTTCCCTGGTGGAAAGGGTGAAACTGCTCCACACCAATCCTACATATGCCTATGTGGAGAACCCGAATGCCGAGGAAGACACCGTCTCCATCAGGGACCTGGCACCCGCCAGAACAGAGGGTCCTTTGCCTCAGGTGCCCTGCGAGCCATGGAGCTCATTCTCGCCGCCCCCATTCAGGGCCTCAGGGGATCAGGTTCAGGAGGAAAGAGCATTCCCCTCCACCTTTGAGCCGGAGACCCCGCCTGCCTCTCCTCCCTCACAAGGGGACAAGGATACTCAAGGAGTCCAAGGCCCCCCTGGAACTAAGGCACTCCACCAGGATTTCTAGACCCTCCCAGACCGCTTAAATCTCTAAATTTGTAAATAACTGTATATTTTTCAACCATTTTTTTTTTTGAACCCATGTTCTCTGTCTTCATTCACAGACCCTAAATTCTACAGGAAGGGGTGAATGCAGTGGACTGAGATTCACTAATCATGTTGTGCTGATGGCTGACCCTGCCTCCTGGCTCCGCTCCCATCTGCTCACATATATCGATGGTTTCCCGTCTAAACCCAGAACCCTTTTGAAGACTACTGTGAAACCCTACCTTTAGTTATAAGCTAATAAAAGTGTTTGTTCTCCTTCCAGTCGTGAGAGCTTTTATTTCCGCTACCACCCTGTAATGTTAATTTTATTTCTCTTTCCACAGATGCTTCCTGACCTGCTGAATATTTTTTGCATGTTCCATTTTTATTTTAAATTTTCAGCATTTGAGTTTTTTGACCTCTAACTAACTGAATGCTGGGGCACATTTAAATAACCAAATTAGTTATGTTCAGTAATGCGAATTTGATTATATTTTAATGTGCTGCCAAGCAGCATTTTATGACTCAGTGAGAAGCAATGGTGTGTGTAGAGTATGGCAAGGTGCCAAACACAGTGTCATTTCATATCAATGAAATGTCAGCTATAACTCTACAGGACATATAAGGAACCCTATAATTTGTACACAGTAGCAGATGTATTCAAACTTGAAGGCATTTACTGAAGCATCTTTCTGCTTCTGCTTCCAAGAAATAAAGAAGAGATTTCAGGCTTCATGCAAAGTAACATTCAAAACTGGGTTTCTTCCATGGTTCTTGTCATTTTAACCAGACTTGCTGGAAGATCTTATAGAATCCTGTACATTTTGACATGCTTATTTATTGGCCTTCATATCTCATTTATATATCATATCATAATAATATCATATTATTTCTTAATAATTTAAACGAAGATTTTTGCACACCCAGTCTTTTTAGGACATTATACGCAAGGTATTCTTACTCCCTGCCCTGCCTGGAAATCCCTCATGATACTCCACAAGGAGATCTCATATCTAAAGTATTCACTGCTGTAAGTAGAATTCTGGAGACTGCAATATCAAAAGAATATCTTCATCAATGCCATTTTTCTCAGCAACTGATATCTGTCTTGGTGTGAAGTAGAAAATCACAAGGTATACTCTTTAATAAGAGAGGAAGAACCTAAGGATTTCCCAATTGCATCATCTGCTCCAAGAAATTGAGGGATGATTGGAAAGAAAATATTAGAAGGAAGACTAGATGTGAGCAGATGGTCATCTTCAGCAATCTCTGAGTCTTTGCTAAGCCGCTGCCTCTGCAACAGCTTCAGTCTGCAATTGCTGGCAGCGGTAGTGTAACACCCTTTCCTTGCAATGTGTTTGTGTGATGTGCCTGCCTTGATTAAAGATGTAAATTAGGAGATAGGTGTGTGAATATTACAACGGTGTAAAGGTATTGGATATTTTAATCAGATGATCAGTGGAGAAGAAATGTGGAAATGCAGAGCAGAGCTGGAATGGAATTTACTGTTGTATTCATTAACATGACACTAGGTGTGAAGTTATTAAACATTTTTTGGTGCTGCATCCAGTCCACACTTGGATGAGAATGTAAGGGACATGATTGGTAAGTGTTCAAGTGACACAAAAATTGGTGGATCATAGATTATGATAGTTGGGACATAGATCTGGTGCAGCAGTGGCAGATATAATTTAATCCAGACAATTGCAAGATAATGGACATTGACAAGTGTACCACAGAGAGCATCCTGGCTGGTTGCATCACTGACTGGTCCAGAGGTGCCAGCTCTTTGGACAAGAAAAAACTCCAGAGGGTTGTTAACTCAGCCCGCAACCTCATGGGCACCAGACTTTACTCCATTGAGGACACCTCCAAGAGGTGGTGTCTTAAGAAAGCAGCCTCTATCCTCAAGAACCCCTACCACCCAGGCCATGTCTCTTCACTCTGCTACCATCGGGAAAAATATAGAGAAGCCTTAAGATGAGCACTCAGTGGCACAAGGACAGCTATTTTTCCACTGCCGTCAGATTCCTGAAAGAACAATGAGCCAAAGACACTATTTTTGTTTATTGTTGTAAGGTAGCTTATATGAATGTTTCCACTGTGAGGCTGCGGCAAAACAATAAATTTTGTGACTTGTTCATGACAATAAATTCTGATTCCGATTCAGATTGTGAATTCTGTTGGGACACATAGAGTAAGGGGAGAGCAAAGGCAGATGGAATTCAATCCTCATAAGTATGAAAATGCATTTCAGGAAATATTATAAGGATAGAAATACAGTGCCCTCCATAATGTTTGGGGTGAAGGCACTTTTTTCCTTTATTTACCCCTGCAACACAGTTTTAAATTTATAGTCAAACACTTCACGAGATTAAAGTGCACAGTCAAGTAATATTGTTATGGAAACTATCACAGCTGAACTTAGGAAGGACTCAGCAGAGGGCTCGTCTACTGCAGCTATATAGGTGGAGCTGAAGAACAGGAAATGTATGACCATACTAATGAGAATTGGAGGTGCAAATCTTTAGAGAGATACCAGACAGCTGCAGGAATATAAGATTTTAACTTTCCACATATTGATTGGGACTCCCATACCGTAAAAAGGCTGGTTGGCTTGGAGTTTGTCAAATATGTTCAGGCAAGTTTTCTAAATTGAGATATTAGAGATATCAACTAGAGAGAGTGCATTTCTATTGTGGAATAAGACAGCAGATGACAATGTGTAGGGGAACATTTTGGGTTCAGTGATCATAATGCCATTAGTTTCAAGTTAATTATGGAGAAGGATAGGTCTAGGCCTTGGGTTGAGATACTAAATTGGGGAAAAGCTAATTTTGAAGAAATAAGAAAGGATCTAGAATGCATGGATTGGGATAAATTGTTTTTTGGCAAGGATATGCAAGGTTAGTGGAGGACCTTCAAAGATGAAATTTTGAGAGTACACAGTTTATATGTTCCTGTCAGAATCAAAGGCAAGGTTAGAAGGCGTATGGAACCTTGGATTTTGAGGGATATTGGGGATCTGGTTTGGAAGAAGTGAGAGGTGTATAAAAGGTATAGAGAACATGGAGCAAATGAGGTACTTGAGGAGTATTAAAAATGCAAGAAAAACCTCAAGAAATAAATCAAGAAGGCTAAAAGAAGACATGAGGTTGCTTTGACAGACAATGTGAAGGATAATCCTAAGGGTTTCTACAGGTATATTAGGAGCAAAAGGATAATAAGGGACAAAATTGGTCACCTTGAAGATCAGAGGGGTCGGCTTTTTATGGAGCCAGAAGAGATGGGAGAGGTCTAAAATATTTATTTATCATCTGTATTCATTCAGGAAAAGGGCACCAAGTCGTTAGAAATTAGGAAAACAAGCAGTGAGGTCATGGAACCTATACAGATAAAAGCAGTGGTTGTCAACCTTTATCTTTCCATTCACATACCACTTTAAGTATTCCCTCCCTATACCATAGGTGCTCTGTTATTAGTAAGGGATTACTTAAGGTGGTATGTGGGTGGAAAGAAAAAGTTTGAAAACCATTGTTTTAATCGTAGCTAATTGATTTGTTATGTGCACGGTTTCATAACTCCAAAGGAAATGGGCCAATGACAATTTTTCACAAGCAAAATATTTCAGTAACAATTGGGTCTAGAGCAGTGATTCTCAAACTTCTCTTCCCACTCACATACCACCTTAAGCAATCCCTTACTGATCACAAAGCACCGATGGCATAGGGATTACTTAAAGTGGTACGTGAGATGAAAGAAAAAGGTTGAGAACCACTGTCTTAAAGCAAATAAATGTGAATAAATCCCCAGGACCTGACAAAATTGCAGGGGCTCTGGCAGAAATATTTTAAATGATCTTAGCCACTGGCGAGGTGCTGGAGGATTGGAGGGTAGCTCAAGTTCTGTTGTTTAAAAAAGGCTCTAAAAGTAAGGCTGGAAATTAGAGGCCTGTGAGCCAGATGTCAGTAGTTAGGTAAATTATTGGAAGGTCTTCTAATATATGGAATATACATTTATTTGGATTGCCAGAAAATGATTAGACATAGTCAATATGGCTTTGTGCATGGTAGGTCATGTTTAACTAATCTTATAGAGTGTTTCGAAGAAGTTACCAGAAAAGGTGAGGAAGGAAATGCTGTGGATGTTGTCTACTTTTATAAGGCATTTGACAAAGTCCTTCATAGGAGGTGAAGTAGTGAACTGGATTTGATAGTAGCTGGACAGGAGAAGCCAGAGATAGTGGTGGATGATTGCTTTTCAGACTGGTGGTCTGTGACTTGTGGTGTGCCTCAGGGATCAGTGATGGAACCATTGTTGTTTGTGATATATATCACTGATATGGATGATAATGTGGTAAATTGGATCAGCAAGTTTGCAGATGATGCTAAGATTGGAGATGTTGTGGACAGCAAAGAAGGTTTTCAAAGCTTGCAGCGGGATCTGGACCAGCTCAAAAAATGGAATGAAAAATGTCAGATGGAATTTAATGCAGACACGTGTGAGGTGTTGCATTTTTGGAAGGACACAGCAAGAAAGGACATACATGATAAATGGTAGGGCACTAAGGAGTGCGGTAGGACAGACAGATTTGGGAATACAGATACAAAATTCCATGAAAGTGGTGTCACAGATGCATAGGATATGCATTTGGTATATTGTCCTTCATAAATCAAAGTATTGAGTGCATGAGTTGTGATGTTATGGTTAAAGTTCTATAAGACATCGGTGAGGCCAAATTTGGAGTATTGTGTGCATTTTTGGTCACCTAACTATAGGAAAGATATCAATAAGCTAGAAAGTGTGCAGAGAAGATTTACTAGGATGTTGCCTTGACATCACGAACTGAGTAACAGGGAAAGGTTAAACAGGTACGGACTTTATTCCTTTGAGCAAAAAAGTATGAGGGGAGATTTAAAATTATGAGGGGGATAGACAGAGTAAATGTAGATAAGCTTTTTCCACTGAGGGTAGGTGAGATACAAACTAGAGGTCATGGGTTAAGAGTGAAAGGAGAAAAGTTTTGGGCGAACATAAGGGGAATCGTCTTCATATAGAGACTGGTCGGGGTATGGAACAAGCTTCCAGCTGAAGTGGTGAATGTGGGCTCAATTTTAACATTTTAAAGGAATCTGGACAGTTAGATGGATGTGGAGGTATGGAGGTCTATCAATTGGGACAGGTCAGTGAGACTGGGCAAAAAAAATTGGTTTTACACAGACTAGAAGACCCAAAGGGGCCTGTTTCTATGTTCTATATTTTATTCAAGGTTTGGATCTTGGGCAGTTTCTTTACGCCTCCACACTTAGCTCTTGACATCACTTTTATACAGGTTAATCTTGGTCTCATTTGTCCACAGAACCTTTTCTAGAATTTTCCAGATTGTTTTAAATATTAGTGGTTGGTATCTTGCAGTGTAACCTCTGTATTTCTGTTCATGAAGTCTTCTGCGGACATTAGTTATCCACACTTGCCTCCTAAAGAGTATTTCTGATCTGTCTGACAGGCATTTGAGGATTTGTCTTCATTATTAAAAATTAAATTAAAAAATTTTAAATGTAGACATACAGCATGGTAACAGGCCATTTCAGTCCACGAGTCCATGCTGCTCAATTTCCACCTAATTAATCTATACCCCCACTATGTTTCGAATGGTGGGAGGAAACCAGAGGCCCCCAGGGAAAACCTATGCAGACATGGGGAGAACATACAAACTCCTTACAGACAGCGCGGAATTCAAACCACAGACCCATTCGCTGCTGCTTTAAAGGCGTTGTACTAACCACAATGCCAACTGTGCATGAGAATTCTTCTCTCATCAGCAGTGGAGGTCTTCCTTAGCCTAACAGTGTCTTTGTAAATACTCAACTCACCATTTCGCTCTTTCTTCTTAATGATGTTCCAAACAGTTGATTTTCGTAATCCTCGGGTTTGGGAGAGGTCTCTTCCCATTTAAATCTTGTTTTTCAGCCTCATATGGCTTCTTTGACTGTCTTTTGCTCAGCTCTGATCCTCATGTTGAAAAATGGCAACTACATTCTCCAAAGGTAATCAAAAGCTGAGAAGCAAGCCTAGTTCTCATACCTGCAATTAAACATACCTGAGTAATCACAAACACCTATGAAGCAGTGGCATAGCTAGTGGGGTGGTGCAGGGGGAATGACTGAACATTTTCAAAAGTGGCGCCATTCCCCTGGCCCAACACTGTCGCTGCCTACCACCTGCCCTATCACCGCCACCACCATCCCCACCCCCCGCGGTCCAACGCCACCAAAAAACAGGGCAGCCCGCCATTCAACCATTGACTCACCATCTGGTACATGTAGTGTTGCCTTTTTTATGTGCTCACTCCCCCTAACTTTAGAAGCTGGCTACGCCCCTGCTGTGAAGTCAAATGTTGCAAACATTCTGATGCTATGAAATAAAGGGATTAAGTATAAAAAGTATTGTAATTTCTACATGATCAAAACAAAATCTATACAAATAATTCTGAATAAAATCTGGAATGTGCACTTCAAATATGAATTGTTTGATTATAAATTTAAAACTGTGGAGCACAGGGGCAAATAAAGGAAAAAAGTGTCTTTGTCCCAAACATTTTGGAGGACACTGTATGTCATAAATGTAAGGCCCCTAGAAGTAATTAAGAACAAGAGATCCTGAACAAAGACACAAGTATTGGAAGTCAGTCAACTAGTGTGGAAAGAGAAACTAGTTGATGTTTTAGATCAGTGACCCTTGGAACACAATAATAGTTCTACAAAAGAACCTAGATGTACAAGTCCAGGAATCCCTCAAGGTTGGAAAGGCAGCACACAAGATTCAATGGCTTGTCTATAAAAGTTAAGAGCAGTGAGGTCTTGGTGCAACTTTATAATAAACTGGCCAGGCCTGCAGTATTGTATACATTCAAGCCAGCTCACCATGGGATGAGCATGACTACATTGGCTCTTGGTGCAGTGAAGATAACCGGATGTTGTCTGGAGATCAAATGTTTCAGTTATGAGGAGAGACTAGA
Organism: Narcine bancroftii; assembly: GCF_036971445.1. Lineage (NCBI taxonomy): Eukaryota > Metazoa > Chordata > Chondrichthyes > Torpediniformes > Narcinidae > Narcine > Narcine bancroftii. The sequence continues at coordinate 309,309,344 of NC_091470.1, read as the reverse complement.
TTTGCTTGGTTTGTTTTCCTTAAAGTAGAGGAGCCAAGAGGAGACCTAACAGAGGTGTACAAAATTATGTGAGAAATAGTGAGAGAGTGGCAAATGATTTGCCATGCTAGAGATGTATGTAAGGGCATAGATTCAGGAGTAAGATGTCTAGAATGAATCTGAGGAAGAATTTTTTTTTTCATCCAGATGGCAGTTGCTGTGTCTTAGAATGGAGACAGGAATGCCCACAACATTTAAGAATCACCAAAACATGCATCGGATTTCAAATGTATTTCATGCTCGAAAGCAGTGTGTTGTTGGCCTTTTGTTTAACATTTTAATGCTGTCTCCTAGCAACATCTTTGAGCCAAGGTTATAGCTGGTTTCTTGGTTTGTTAGAAAGATAACATTTTCAGTTTAGTTTCTTTTGTTCTGTGAAATGGAGGAACCAGAGAAATATTCCGACATTTCCTATTGACCATCTAACGATATGTTAATGGCTTGTAACAAGCTTTAGCAACTTATAATAACATTAACAATGTTTAATATCATTTCATAAACATTGGAAAGCTCAACTAGACTTTAGTACAAATTTGCTTGAACGAGCTATAGACAACAATAACATTCTTTGATCCTCCAAGCGACTATAAAGGAAACTAGTCGCTACAATTAAGTCAATAGGAAGTTGGAAATTGGATTTGGAATTTGAATTGGATTGATTTGGCTTTGTTTAGAACATTTCAAACTCATGGAGGCACAATTGTCAACAGTATCATCAAGGCCATTGGAAGCAGTAAGCTTTACTTGAGGATTCCTTCTATGTATTTATTTCAAGTTAGAACACAGTTTGGAGAAATGACCGCTTGTTCTTTGAGGACTGTTTTGGTTTTGAAGTTATTGTTGATGTTTGATACCTGAGTGCAATGGTCAACTGAAGCTGCTGCCCCTGAGGAGCGACGTATTGAGGAGATGAGGGTCAAGAAACCTAAAGAAGAATTACAGCATCAGGACTTTGATACAAATGGAAACAGAACTGCTCTTCAAAGAAGACTGAAAGAGGCAAGAGGAGCAGATAAGGGTTTGGCTGATAGGAATAGAAACCCCACAGAATTACAGCAAAAATCATCAAAAGAATATAAGATCAGCCACATAAAAATGGCTGAAGATGTGACACAAATAATGAGGTGGAGGATGGGAAATTCAAATTGGAGACAAAGTCAGATAGTAAAGCAATATCTGTTACACTAGATGATAATCTTCCATGTGATAGTGCATCAAATACTTGAAGCAGGAGAAGTAAAAGAAGTTCTCGAGCAAGCTCAAGAGCTTCCCATACTTCAAGAGCTGCATCTGCACATTTAAAGGTTCAGGCTGACATGGCCACTCTTGAAGCAGAACAAAAATTGCTTCAAAATAAGTTAAGATAAGAAGAGCACGGGGAGCAGCTAACGACAAAGGAGCAGCTTCAGAGGGAGGAGGAACAGAGAAAGGAGCAGCTAAGAAAGAAAAAGGAGCAGCTACAGAGAGAAGAGGAACAGAGAAAGGAGCAGCCATGGAAAGAAGAGGAGCAGCTAGAGATGGAAAAGGAGCTTCAGGAGGAGCATTTAAGGAGAGAGGAGGAGTTGCAGGAGGAGCAGTTATGGAGGGAGGAGGTACAGCTAAAGAGGCGAAAGAATCGCTGGAACAAGAAAAAAAAATTGCTGTTAATCAGGCCAGGGCAAAGACACTTGGAGGCTCAGAGGTGTCTAGTGTACAAAGTAAATTATCTAAAGGGTTTAACGTTATGGAGTCACATTTTGAGGAAGGACTATAGACAACATTTTCCAAGTTCTAGTATTTCCCAATTTCAAAACATGTCATCTTCACAAAACATAAGCATCTGTTGCGTATGCACTCACACAAATAAGACTCGGAGACATTGGCGTCATGATGTCCAGCAGAGAGCGGGTTTATACCCAACACTCTTCCCCAACACTCTCCACCCTGCTGTGCAATAAATGCTGACTGGGCCCCGTTGAACTAATAAGATTACATCGGGCCCAGGACTACAAGTGCGAATTAGAATACATCTCATGAGTAATTATAATTATAAAAGGGAAAGTATTTAATAATAATCAGGGCACATAGTCCTTTAACTGTTCAGGTGGTCTTCTTTCACTTTTGGACCACCTTGGAGTGGTTTGCTGTGCCCATCTTTGCTTGGGACCCTTAGATAGTCGAGTCAGTGGTCGAGTCGGTGGCGACTACCTGCTTTTGCTGGCCTTCAGTGGTGACTGCCTGTCTTCACTGCCCTCATGGCTGCGTGTGTCAGTTACTGGACTTCTCAGCTCCAGGACCATCTCTGCACCCCCCCCCTCACTCGGCCTGAGAGGTGGGATGGTTGGGGCAGGCCACAGCAGGTCTGGTTCCACCTCCTCCAGCTCTACAGGCAGTTCATGGACCTTAGTGTCAGTCAATGCTCGTAATTGATCAATGTGTCACTGTCACAATCAGTTCCCCACTAGAACAGAGTATGAGCAGGGGCTCAATTTTTGTAAGATTACTCCGACCATCCATGGGTCTTTATATTGTGTATAATCTTGTACCAGAACTCTCTCGCCCACTTCCAATGTTCTAGGTGAACATAGGAACATAGGAAGTAGGAATAGGAGTAGGCCAAAAATGGCCAATCGAGCCTGCTCCGCCATTCAATACGATCATGACTGATCTAATTTATGACCTAACTCCACCTACCTGCCTTCTCCCCATATCCCCTAATTCCTCTTTGTGGCGACGCTGTTTTTTGCAATCTGAGACCCAGATCTGGATGAACCGTGGACAGTCTGGTCCGCAGGTTGCAGCCAAACATTAGTTCTGCTGGGGTGTGTTTTGTGATAGAATATGGCATGTTTCTCTACCCCAATAGGAAATCTGCGATTTTGTGTGTCCAGGAGGCATTTAGAAGTTTTGTGGTTTTTATTACTTTTTTGAATGTTTGTACAAAACCTTCTGCCTCCTCGTTAGTACTTGGGTGATAGGGAGCAGACAAAATGTGTCTGATATTGTTGTTACGCATAAATTTTTTAAAATGTTCTGATGTAAATTGAGGCCCATTGTCTGTAACTAATTCATGAGGCAATCCATAAGTGGCAAAGATAGTGTTACAGAGTTCTGTGTTGTGTACTGGCCTATGTGTTGTGTGGTTTTATGTTAAAAAGTGACAGTTTGCCTTTAAGAGCCAAGGTGAAGGTGGACTGCTGAGAGAGTGGGAGACGGACTGAGCATGTGCAGAAAATGATCTAAAAATTTCTGGACTTGGATGATAAACCACCACTGGGGGGTGCTGTGGAGTGGAAGAAGGCCCAGAGCATGAGTCATGGTCTGGAGGACAGTTTAGAATATTGGGATTTCAAAATGGATGAACATTCCAAAGGCAGCCAGAAGGATCCAGACCAAGGCAGTTGTTCCTCTCTACAAGCAACACAAGACAACTTGAATTTTGTGCTCTCTCTCTCAAAGATCTTTTGGCTTCAGTTTACCAAACAAAATGAATTTTGTTTATGATCTTTGCTCGGTTAAGATCAAAGTTTTGTGAGTCTTGTGTGTTTTGTGTCTAATGTGTCTAAGTTTTTCTGTGGGCTGGTTGTGGGCATTGTTATAAAAGGGGAGATTTTGAATTAAAGTTTGAAGATGAATTTTTAGTTAATAAAGTAATTGTTCATCTTTACCCCTGTGTGATATGCCTTCTTTGTGGTTGCTGGTTTGATCTTGTAACATAATTTGGTGGAATCCTCCGGGATCAAACCAATTTGGAAGCTTGAGGGGCGATTGACTGGTGCTTAGTTATCAGTCGTCTGAGTTTGACTCAACTTCCAGCTTGAAATTAAAAATGAATGGTGAATGTATAAATCACCAGCAGAAAAACCAGCAACTATGAATATTGACCAGTTCATAGCGAACCCTTCAGTGGTTAATTTAAAAATGGCTAAAAAGTCAGAACTGATGTTTATAGTTGGCAAGTTAAAACTTCTTACAGTAAGAACTGGGATGAAAAAAAAGGACATTGCCTGAAAGATTGTTAAGCACTATGTAGGAAAGGGGGTATTTGAAGAAGCTGCATTAGAACAGTTTCCAAAGGAGAAAACTTCAGAGGAAGTAAAGTTGGCTTTGAGAAAACTAGAGTTAGAGGAAAAAAGAGGGGCAGAAAGGAAAGCCGAACGGGAAGCAGTAAGGCAGGCAGAAATGGAGGAAAGAGCAGCTGCAAGGGAGGAGAGAGAGAAAGAACAGAAACATGAGGTAGAATTAGCTAAATTGAGGCAGACCCTAACCCAAGGAGAGGGAGAAGCCCAAAACCCACATGCTGGGCAGAAGGAGAAGTTTCTGGTCAGTAGAGAAGTGAGGTTAGTTCCTCTATTTGAGGAAGCTGAAATAGATCAGTATTGTAAACATTTTGAGAAAGTAGCTATAAATTTAAAATGGGCACCAGACCAGTAGTCACTCCTACTACAAAGTGTTCTTAAAGGGAAAGCCCAACAGGTGTATTTGTGTCTCACTGTACAACAAGCAACTGATTAAGAATTTGTAAAGCAGGCTATACTTCGATCTTATGAACTAGTCCCAGAGGCTTATAGACAAAAGTTCAGGAGTTTTAAAAAAGCAGCAACCCAATCTTACCTGGATTTTGCTTATAGGAAGGTTTTGATCGGTGGTGTGTCACAATGAAAGTAGAAAATAATTTTGATTTATTGAGGGAAATCATTCTGATTGAGGAGATTAAAAATTGTGTTCCTGACGATATTCAAGTGTACTTGGCAGAGAAAAATATAAAAACTTGGCAAGAATTGGCTAAGTTCACAGAGGAATATGCTTTAACCCACAAGCCTAAGTGGGCACCAGGGAAAATCTTTCAAAGGAATACTGCTGATAATCCAAGTAGAGTTGAAAGAAAATCTAGAAGTGAAGTTGAAGGAAGAGAAGAAGAGAAATGGGTGAAGGAAAAATTTTCGAGTGTTATTTGCCACTATTGTAAGAAGCCAGGGCACATAATAGCAAATTGTTCTGCACTGAAAAGGAAGAAAGAGAAAGGGGTGGTACCAACTGCCTGTGTTCAGAGTGAGAAAGTTAGGGATATTTTTAAACCATTCATGACTGAAGGTTTTATTTCAGTTAAAGGAGGATCCAATCAAGTGTCAGTTAAAATCCTGCGGGATACTGGAGCAGCCCAATCGCTTGTATTAAGCAACATTTTGAATTTTGGTGAGGAGACTGAGACTGGAGATGTGAATTTAATTAAAGGCATTGGTGGTGAAGCAGAGCCTATACCTTTGCATATAATAGCGATGACATCAGACTTAGTTAATGGCCCGGTTACGATAGGGATAAGATCAAGTCTGCCGGTGGATGGAGTTTCTCTTTAGTTAGGAAATGATTTAGCAGAGGGTAAAGTCATACCTGCGGTGAAACTCACAAGTAAGCCATTGGTTTATGAGTCCGAAAGGATTTTGAAATCTACCCTGCATGTGCCATTACTAGAGCCATGTCTAGAAAAAAGGTAGAGGTAGAGAAAGTCTGTGATGACCCTGTAGTGGAGGAAAGCATTGAGGACAAACCTAAGGATCCAGCTTTGCTGTGGTCAAAATAAGAATTAATAGCTAGACAAAAGCATGATCCTGATCTTGCTGGGATAAGAGATAAGATTCTGTCTAACCAGGAAATTGAAACTGTGCCAGTAGGTTACTTTGTTCAAGATGGATTATTGATGAGAAAGTGAAGACCACAAGTGATACCTGCCAGTAAAAACTGGGCAATAGTAAGGCAAGTTGTAATTCCCAAAACTTACAGGAATGAAATATTAAAGTTGGCTCATAGGAGGTCATCTTGGAGTGAAGAAGATGGTAGAAAAGATAAGGAAACAATTTTATTGGCCGAAATTAAGAAAGGATGCTGTGAACTTTTGTAGAACCTGTCACACTTGTCAACTGGTGGTCAAGCCTAATCAAGGACCACCAGTGGCACCTTTACAACCCATCTCTGCTTTCGGGCAGCCCTTCTCAAAAGTGATAGTGGATTGTGTTGGCCCATTGCCAAAAACCAAAGCGGGAAATGAATATTTGTTAACACTCATTTGCACAACTTCAAGGTTTCCAGAGGCTATTCCCTTGAGAAACGAAGAACATTATGAAGGCTCTGCTAAAATTTTTCACACTGTTTAGCCTACCAAGGGAAATTCAATCAGACCAAAGGAGTAATTTTATGTTTGAAATATTTCAACAGGTGGTGTATGGATTGGGAGCCCATCAAATTGTGTCGTCTGCCTATCATCCTGAAAGTCAAGGGGCCTTGCAAAGGTTCCATTTAACTGTGAAAAATATGATGAGGGCTTATTGCGTGGAAAATAATAAGGATCGGGATGAAGGAATCCATTTGTCATTATTTGCTGTTAGAGAGGCAACCCAGGAGTCTTTTGGCTTTAGTCCATTTGAGTTGGTGTTTGTCATGAAGTCAGGGGTCCATTACTATCGTTCAAGGAACAGTGGATACATAATGATATATAATCATCTGTTGGATTATGTTTTCAAATTTAAAAACAGATTACATCAGGCTTGAGAGTTGGCAAGGAAAAATTTAAAAACTGTTCAGGGAAAAATGAAAATTTGATATGATCAAAAAGCAAAAATTAGACACATAAAACCTGGTGACAAAGTATTGGTTTTGTTTCCAATGCAGTCAAACCCTTTGAGAGCTCAGTTTTCAGGACCATATAAGATGAAATCAAATATTAACCAGGTCACCTATGTCATTGAGATGCCTGATCCTCGAAGGGAGACACAGGTCTGTCACGTGAACATGCTTAAACCTTACTTTGAGAAAATGACTGAGGTGGAGACTAGGATTCCAACCAAGGTGCTAGTTATAGAGAAAAGTAAGGAGGAGATAAGTTTCGTGGAAGGTCATGGAGCACAGAAAGTAATAGCCCCAGGCTGGAAAATTCTATAGTTTTGCAAAACTTAGACACCAAGTTAATGCATTTGACTAAATAAGAAAGGGAAGAAATGAAGACATTACTTATGAAATTTAAGGATATATTCCCAGATGTTCCAAGAAGAACTACTGTGGCTTGTCATGATGTGGGGGTCAGTAATGCTAAGCCTATTAAGCAGCATCCTTACCAAGTTAATCAGGAAAAGAGCAGATTGTTGGATCAAGAGGTGGATTATATTCTCAAAAATGACATCATCTGAAAATCAAGTTCAAATTGGAGTTCACCCTGTGTTCTGGTGCCTAAGCCAGATGGATCAATTAGGTTTTGTACAGATTATCATCTTGGAGTGAAGAAGATGGTAGAAAAGATAAGGAAACAATTTTATTGGCCGAAATTAAGAAAGGATGCTGTGAACTTTTGTAGAACCTGTCACACTTGTCAACTGGTGGACAGGTAAACATGGTGACAAAGACTGATGCGTTCCCTATCCCCAGAATAGATGATTGTATAGATAAGGTGAAGAAAGCTAAATTTCATACAAAGGTTGATCTCTTAAAAGGATACTGGTGTGTTCCTTTGACAGAGAGAAGCAGGGAGATTTCTGCATTTGTTACACCTTCGGGATTGTATGAGTATAATGTTATGTTTTGGGATGAAAAATGCACCTGGCACATTTCAGAGAATGATTAATGCAGTAATTCAGGGTTTATTCCCTGGAGCATAGAAGAATGAGGGGAGATTTGATAGAGGTATTTAAAACAGTAAATGTAGAGAGGCTTTTTCCACTGTGGGTAGGTGGTTCAAGACTGAAAGGAGAAAAGTTTCAGAAGAACATGAGGGGAATCGTCTTCACATAGAGAGTGGTGAGAGTGCAGGTCAATGTTACTAGGCAAAATAAAATGGTTTGGCACAGACTAGAAGGTTCAAAGGAGCCTTTTTCTTTGCTGTCATGTTCTATTGTTCTATGGAAGGACAGGCTTCATTAGCAACAAAAGCAGATACAAAACCGATCCTAACGTGAGCTTACGCTTTCCTACATTTTACCCTCGTCACTGATGTCTTTTCTGGAGTCAACCCTGTGCCAGAATTTAAAGTTAGGATCTTAAATGCTTCAGTGTCTTAAGATGTAAGACCAGCATGCATTGGAGCAAAAATAGGCTATTCATCCCCGTGAGTCTGCCCTGCCATTTAATTATGAGCTGATCCATTTTCCCATTCAGCCTTCTTCCCATAACTTTTGATGTCCTGGCTAATCAAGAGCTTAGCAATCTCTGTCTTAAATACACCTATTGACCTGGCCTCCTCAACTACCTGTGGCAACATATTCCATAGATTTCCACCCTCTTGCTAAAGAAATTCTTCTGCATCCTTGTGCTAAGTGAATACCCTTCAATCCTGAAGTTGTGCCCTCTTGTCCTAAACTCTCCCACCATGGGAAACAACCTCTCGACATCAACTCTGTCCATGCCTTTCAACATTCAACATGTTTCACTGAAATTCCCCTTCATTCTCCTAAATTTCAACAAGTACCAGCCAAGAGTTATCAAATTTAATTCCCGGAATTATCCTTATAAACCTCCTCTGTAGTGCCCACAGAGTCTGCAATTTATAGAAGATAACTGTGATAGACTTGTACAGTATGCTCTTAACTATTCAGCAGACACACTGCTTCAATGGCACAGTGCTTAATCGCTGTCAAGGTCATTATGGCTCTTAACCTAAGATAATTTCATGCAACATACGCCTACCAGCTGCCCATAAAGGTGTAAAAAGTATGACACTGCCTTAGTTACTGCAGCAAAATATTTTTGACTGCAAAACTTGAATCATTAGCTCCTGCTTTATAGTGAAAGCAAATACCCTTACATCTTTAAAATGACAACAGTGCACACATCTTCTGGGACAAATTTCAACAGCTATCTCAAGTAATTTTCCTATATTTCTTTCAATTAGCATATTACTCACAATGTGATCTCTTATATTTAATTGGCTTATTACTCAGCCAGCCTGAGCTCAGGCTTTACAGCCATTTTAATTCTCACTCCTTTCCTATACTGCTCTCTGTGTCCTTCGTCTCCAAAACTGTTATTCTCTCACACTATTCTTCTAGAGCTCAGTTGTTAAATAGCAGCTTTCTCTTTCAATATGGCATTTAGAAGACTCCTGAAGCTAACATTGGATCCAATATTTTCAGATAATAAATACCTCTCCCATTTTGTTGCTGTAGGTAATCATTCTGTTATTGCCATTTCCAATTCCAGACCCATCTTATCTTTCCTTATTTGCCCAATAACCATCCATTTTGACACTGCAATATTGTCCTTTTTATTCATTATATCAGAAACTGAAAATAATGATGGAGTGCACAATATCTTGGACATGTCAACACAAGTTACAATTGAATAGCTTTATTTAAAGTTTTTCTGAGAATATTCTCTCTTCAGCATTTTCACTTTTTAAGTTTTAGCTTTTCACTATTTTGTACGAGTTAGTATGTATTGATGAATGAGAGTTCAATAGTGAAATGTTCCCCCTTCTGTGGATGATGATTTGGGATTCTCCTATTTGAGTAATTAGATATTGTAATCTCTGGAACCCACAAATTTTTGATCAGAGAGGGGAATAAAAAGCTATCAAAGCTGCAGCTTGTCAGGATTTCCCAAAATTACAATAACATTCCTTGAATTTTGAGTAATTTTAGGGTCAATACTCATTCAGTGCTTACAGAACTTTAAAGAACCTTCATTCCAAACACTTTCATTTAAGTTATTTCTTTGATTGCACGTTTGTCCTGGGTAAACTTGTACCTCTCACTTTGTTCATTTTAGATTGGTCACAGTGTTTGAGCTACCGAAATAAAACAGACACATGCCGAGAGCACTTCAGTTTATACAAATCTTTATTACTAAATCTAAAGCTGATTTCAAACTACAATATGCAAGCCCTTCCCAATTATACTTATCAACGCCTGGATTGGTCCCAACTGCCGAAGCGAGGCAACAACCGCACACTTATAGTAGGTTGCTGGGGCGCCGGTAGCAGCCTCTCCACCTCCCCCAACCGGGACATTGTTTGGTCTCTAGAAGTTCTTCTTCTCGCTGAGAGATGTTGCCACTCCTCAGAGAGTCTGAAACTTCAGCAGCGGGACCATGGCTTATATTACCCAAAAATTGCTTACTCAAACACCTATTCCCTGCACACACAAAAAGATAACCGAGCACGCCTAGGCTTCTATCAAATACCACAACTTTCTAGCTTATCACTTTGAATACAATGATTTACTTAGCTGCAAGGTCTCACCTGACAGTCTGCGACCAACAATCCTATCAATCTCAAACAGCAACCGGCTAACAAGCAGGAAGATTAAACGTTCTTGGTACCAGATGTCTTTTTGTCAGATAACTGCATCTCTGGGCCCCATGGTGGAATTTAGCTGATGCCTGCTGATTCTTACATTATTCTCAAAGTAGGTTACTGATACTCAGCCTTGCATAAGCAAAACCATGGTCTAAGTCCTCCATTACGACTTTCTGCATGCAACAATTATTTAGTTAAGGAAGCTGATAAATCCATATCACTAAATAACACAGCATAATTTAAATTGAAGTAGGCATTTAAAAGAATGGCTAACTATTAATATGTTTAGTAATAGGCGATCTAATTGCAATGGTAATTTCACAACAATTAATCATATTTTGTCTGCCAAGAAAATCTGTACCTTTTCAATAGCTGCAAACAGTGCAGATCTGAAAAAAAATGCGCGGAGACAAACAGAGTAAATGTTTCAGATCGATCAGATTAGTCATCAAGCTGAACCTTTAATCACAGATTTTGTATTTTCCTTTTGAACCAGAAGTCCTAATCTTGTCTAATATCAGCATTTTGTATTTCTCTGTCGGGAATTGATCTCATAGGTCTACTATGCCTGGAGGAGGCACCTGTCTACAATTTCTGCCTGAATAATTATTATGAGTTGGTCTTAGACTTGAATGAACCATACCCTATAACTGGCCTTAGAGAAGCAGAGGAAATCAAAAAATTAGTGTAATCATAAGGGAGATATTGGAGCCATTAGACTATTTCTGAAAAGTGCAAAGTGCAGATTCTATGCAGTGGCTTTCAAAGAACCTGTGTTCTTTATCATTCGACCATCTCTTGGCAGGCCTCAAAATATCAATATAAAACAATGAAACGTCTACCAATTTCACCAATATACATTCCTCTTGAATTCTATTCCTGTTCATTACTTTTATGAATTTTGTATCATCAAGTTGTGAAGTTATGTCCTGTTATCTGCATTACACATCTCAATGCTTTTCACGATCATTACCACTTTTTATTGTCTCAAGTAAAGATCATGCAGTTTCCTACCTAAAAATTTTCATCTGTTCTGCAAAAAAATGGCTCACCAGCAGCATTTTAAGAGGAGCAAGTGTACATCATCCTGCCTAGCAAAACCCTCTTTTTAAAACAAAGAATACAAAATAAATCTCACACCTAAGACAATTAGATTTCATAAGAAAACCACATCTTAATTGAAAACTATTAAAATAATGCCCAAATATGATTGGGGTATGGAGCCTGGGTCATTTCAATCTTTGAATCTCAGTAAAGCAGAGTTAACTCTCAATCAAAACTAGCACTCAAATTGTAGGAGGGAACAAACAGACTAATTCATAAGGTCAAGAAGCCAAGAATGCAAAGGTCCCAGCAGAGGTTACAATACCAAAACTGAGTTACAAACCATTCCTCCCATTTAATCCTCAACTCTTGCACCATTCCAACCCTTTGCTCTCCCAATAGAGAAGAGATCAACCCCTAAGACACATATTGTTTGGACAATTTCTTTATAATAGTTTTTCCAAATGAACATCATCCAAAAGACTACAATACTCAACTGAAAATCTGCTAGTTTTCACAGATTTATAAGGATTTACACTTCTTTTGAATAGATTTCAGTAGGCTTGTGATTACCATGACTGCACCCTTCATTACATGGTTACTGACTTGGTTGCTATGCAGTCTTATAAAAATCACAACTCTGCATCATACAACACCCAGGCTGCTGCTGTGATGAACTTAGACTGAAGCCATGACAGCTTGCTGGGGGAGAATGTGGAATGTTCTGTTTTTATGTCTAACAATAATACACAATGGTGTGAAATAAGAATTTGGCAGAGCCTATGATAACAATAGTAATTTTTCATTCATTTCATGTGTCATTAATTTTACTGGCTTATTGGTAGCATTGAAACTTTCCATAGATTGTGTCACTTTCAGCATACTTTTGGATTGACATAAGAATGAAAGCAATGTGAATATGGAATGTAACAAAAGTAAAATGTTTATTGAAGATGTGATATAAAAACAAAAAATATTAAATGCACCCGATAAATCAATTAGTATCTATTGGAGAAAACAAAAGAGCCCACACCTTAAGTGCAGATTCTAATATATGCCCATTAATTTTCTCATCCATTCCTGAAACTGCCTTCTGCCCTGGGCTTCCATGCTGTTCCATCTTCAAATTACTTTTTTTGAGGAACTTCTTTATGTCATAGAGCATCTCTGTCTGGTATGTGGAATAATTTAATCTAAAAACTGATGAATAAATACAAAGTTGTTGGGCACACACATTTAGATCAAAGAGCAGGCAATGTTGATTTCAGAATCAGGTTTATTGTCATGAACATGTGTCATGAAATTTGTTGTTTTGCGGCAGCAGTATTGTGCAAATCAAGGATCAAAAATACATCAATTACATTTTTGTAAATACAAGATTTATAAAAAATAACTAGTGCAAAAAAAGAGAAAACATGAGGTAGTGTCTATAGGATCATTTTCCATTCAGAATTCTGATGGTGTAGTGCATTGGTTCCCAACCTTTTATTTTCCACTCACATACCACTTTAAGTTTTTCCTATGCCATAAGTGTTCTGTGATTAATAAGGGATTGCTTAAGGTGGTATGTGGGTGGAAAGAAAGAGTTTGAAAACCACTGTTTTAATCATTCCAATTTGATTCGTTATGTGCATGGTTTCATAACTCCAAAGGAAATGGGCCAATGACAATTTTTCTCAAGCAAAATATTTCAGTAATAATTGAGTCTAGAGCAGTGATTCTCAACCTTCCCTTCCTACTCACATACCACCTCAAGTAATCACTTACTAATCACAGAACACTTATGGCATAGGGAATACTTAAAGTGGTATGTGAGTGGAAAGTAAAAGGTTGGGAACCACTGGTGTAATGGAAGAAGCTGTTTTTGTAACATTGAGTGTCTGTCTTCAGGCGCTTGTACTTCCTTCCTGAAGGTAACAGTGGGAAAAGGTTCTTGATGATAGAAGTTGCTTTCTTGAGGCACTGCCTTTTAAAGATGTCCTTAATAGAGTGATGGCTAATGCCCATGATGGTACTATTTGAGGATACAATCCTCTGTAGCCTATTCCTGTGATGCAACCAGTCAGTGATGCAACCATTCAGGTTATTCTCCATGGTACACCTGTAGAAATTAGCAAGAGTCTTTTGACAAATCTCCTCAAACTCCTAATGAAATATAGCCACTGGCAAGCCTTCTTCATGATTATATCAACATGATGGTACCAGGATAGGTCTTCAGAGATGTTGACACTCAGGAATTTGAAGATTCTTACCCTCTCGACTGCTGACCTGTCAATGATGAGTGGTTGTCTTCTCCTAGCTTCCACTTCCACAATCAATTCCATAACTTGTTCAACTAGCTGATCTATCTCTCTCCTGTAGGCTTCCTCATTGCTGTCTGTGATTCTGCCAACAACCGTGGTGTCGTCTCCAAATATAAAGATGGCATTTGAATTATGCCTAGCCACACAGTCATGCCTGAAGAGAGAGTAGAGCAGTGGGATAATCACACATCCTTGAGGTGTTCCTGTGTAGATTGTCAGTGAGGAGATGTTGTACCAATCCAGACTGACTGTAGTCTTCCAATGAGAAAATCAAGGATCCAGTTGCAGAGTGAGGTACAGAGCCCCGGGTTTTGAATCTTGCTGACTAATACTGAGGTGATGATGGTGTTGAAAGCTGAGCTATAATCGATGAAAAGCAGCCTGATGTAAGTATTGCTGTTGTCCAGGTGATCCAGGGCTGAGTGGAGAGCCAGTTAGATTGCATCTGATGTGGAGCGATTGTGGTGATAGGCAAATTGCAGTGTGTCCAGGCCTTTTCCTAGGTACGAGCTAGTTCTGGCCATGACCAACCTCTCAAAGTATTTTATTACAGTAGATGGGAGTGTTACTGGGCAATAGTCATTGAGACAGCTCAATGATGCATGCTCTTTTGAAGCAGATGGGAACCTCTGACTGCAGCAGTGAGAGATTGAAAATGTTTGTAAACAGTCTAGCTTGAAGGTTGCCACAAATTTTCAGTACACTGCCAGGTGATGATACTGTTGAAAGCTGAGCTATAATCAACGAAAAGCAGCCTGATGTAAGTATTGCTGTTGTCCAGGTGATACAGGGCTGAGTGAGGTACAGAGCTCCAGGGTCTGATGCCTTGCAAGTGTTCACCCCTCTTGAAAGATATTTTGACATTAGCCTTTGAAACAGATATCACAGGGTCACCAGCTTCTACAGGGATTCTCACTGAATTCTCCTATTCAAAATGAGCATAGAAAAAGGTGTTCAACTCATCCGAGAGAGAAACATCCCAGGCAGTTCTGATATTAGGTTTTGACTTGTAGGATGTAATGGCCTGCAAGCCCCATTCATGCAGACTGGCTTTACCTGAGGAGTCAAGCATCAAGACTTGCTTTTGCATTTGTTGATAGTCATCAACACTCTGTGTTCCAAGGTCAGGGATCCAAGCCATCTCATAGTATTGTTTGACCCTGATTACATCTCCAATACTTCCCCACTTATCCTCCATCTTAGTCTGGTTACATCTTGGATCTCTTTACAAATCATTTCATTTTCTTTTTTGATTAATAATTATAATGGTGATAAACATCACAATTACAACATATGCAGATTACAAAATATGAAGTATAGTTGAACACTGGGCATGGCAGTTTTTAAAACTCTAAAGGCATCGATAGCCTGATTGAATAAGCAGAGGAACATCAGAAGAGAATTTAAAGAAAAACATTAAGTCATAGAACTTACATTGTACAATTAAAAAAGAAATGGAAGAATAAAGAAAAAGTTGAAGACACCACGGTTGGGTCCTCAATTAAATGGGGAAATAAGAATATCTAGATTAAGTACCTACAGCAGGTGATGTGGTGTGGTGAATAAAACACAACAGAATTGTCTGTGAGCTGAACCAACAGAACTGTTTAATGAAATCTTCACAGGAGTTTAAATAATTACAGTTGGTGCGCTATCAGAATTACCCGACCTCTGAAGTCACACGCCTTCCCCCTGCTCACTGGGAGCCCCTAATCCTGTGGGGCCAGCAACTATGGATGCTGAATTGATAATGGAGTGGCATGGTTCACCACATAACACTCCCACCCACCCAGAACCTGAGTTCAGAGGTGACACTGCAGTCTAACCTATATGGCTGGAATGTGCCAGTGAGGCCCCCTGCAACGGGGGCATGCCACTCATATCAGCTGATCTAGGTCTACATGTGCTGGCTTAAAGTGATCTACCAAAATGGTTTCTTGCCTGCTACCAATGTCTATAATAAATGTGGAGCCGTCCTTGAAAGGACATTCATGTGGCCATTGCAATGGCATCCTGTGCGCATCCCTGCACAGGAATACATAAAGGCAGTCCTTGAGTTCAGGTGGAATGTATAAAATCGTAAACCCATGCCAGATGGCCAGGATAGGCTTCCAGTGTACTCACCTTCTCCCTTAAGCATGTGAGTACTGAAGTGGGAGATTCTTGCTGCCCACGTGCTGCCGGAATTAAATCCCCTGGACTGTTGGGGGGGAGGGGGGGTTTCCGTAAACCAATTCTGCGGAGAACGTAGCTAGATCTTCATTCAGTGAGGTACAGATACCTAAAAGTACCCAAGGCAGTTCATCTTTTCAACCTGGTCCCTTAAGACATGTCATGAGAGCCATGTTGATATGATGGTGAAAACATTCCACAAGCCTTTGGACTGGGGATGATAGGCCATCAACCGAGGCAGTTGCATGCCTAGCAACCGTACGATTGTGGACCATAACCTGAACATAAACTGAGCTCCTCTGTAAGGGCATAAATTCATGGGTAGTCCAAAATGTCCTATCCAATTAGCGATGAGGGCACTTGCACAAGCTGAGGCGAAGGTGTCGGAGAGCGGGACAACCTCTGGCCATCTCATGAGCCTGTCTATTGTGAAAAGGCAAGTAACACCCTTGGACGGGGGCAATGAGCCAATAATATCTACGTGATGTGATCAAATCTGCGCTGCATGGGTGCAAAAATCTGTAGTGGGACTTTGCTATGGCGTTGAACTTTTGAGGTCTGGTATTGGATGCATGTCCTTGCCCAAGCGCTGACTTGCTTGTGCAGGCCATGCCATGTGAATTTACCCACCTTGAGCCTTGTTGTCATCCCATCTGAAAAGTGAGCCAAACTGTGTACGGCGTCAAATACCCAATGTCGCCACTCAACAGGTACAATGGGCCTCGGTTGGCTGGTGGAAACATTACAAAGTAGGGAGGCATTTGCTGGACCAAATCGTATGTCCTCCAATTTCAGTCCTAATATGGCAGTGCAATACACAGCCATTTCTTCATCTTCCTGCTGAGTTGCTGCCAAGGTAGTGGAACTGCTCCGTGTTGACTGAAGCGGTAGCCGAGGAAATCGATTGATGTGCGGCCAAACTAGCATTTGACCAGGTTGTTCGCTATCTCGTGGTCATCTAGCCACTAACATAATTGACAGAGATGGGCCCAGTGCTGCTGCCACGAGTGGCTGAAGATAAGGACGTCGTCCAAATAAATGAATATGAAATCCAGGCCTTGGGTAACTTTGTCCATTAGACGTTGAAATGTCTAGGCCATGTTTTTTAAACCAAAAGTCATACAGAGGAATTCAAATAACCGAAACGGGGTAATCAAGGCAGTCTTAGGAAAGATTTCCATATGAATTGGGATTTGGTGGTACCCACACACTAGGTCGATTTTAGAGAAAATCTTAGCGCTGTGAAGGATCGCAGAGATATCCTGTAATGGGGAACTAGGTAGCGATCTGTTATTCTCCACTTTCCAGACACCTTAGGTACCATATGCAGCAGTGATGCCCAAGGGCTGTTGGAACAGCAAACAATCCCCATTTCCTCCATATGTCAAAATTCAACTTTAGCCAATCACAAGTTATCCAGAGGTAGCCTATGTGCTTGATCATGCACGGAACATTCATGAGTTGGAATATGGTGCTGTACTCCATGTTTCGGTTGGGCCGTTGAGACTTTCAAAGTAACAATGCTGGGGAATTCCACTAGGATTCTGGTGCCTTCATTGTCCAAGAGCATTACTGAGTCAAAGCAAGGTGTGGGCAATTCCGCAGGGTGCAAGGCGAGGGACTTGAAAGTCTGCAAATTAACCAGGCAGTGATGAGTCTGCATCAGTAAGCAGATGCCTTCTGGCATTTGCTCAAGAAAAAGTGACTGAAAAAGCAGACAGGTCTTGTGTCTGTCCGTGAAAGCCAGCATTTCGTTCATTAGTTTGGGAGGAGTACGGTTGCCAAGGAGAAGTCGTACTGCCCTGTTGCATCAGGAAAGGATGAAAATACATATGAGCAGGACTTTGATGGCTTCATATCTATCATTGGCTGGAGGTTGGCGTAAGAAATCGACAAATCACCCTGTGGTGTCTTGCATCAGTGGTAATCTGGTGTAGATGGAACTGGACCTTGGTCTGCTTGAACCAGACCTGTGGCTGCGAGGTCCAAAATACTAGAAGTTTGAGCATAACGGCATTCTGCGCATCCATAGTGAGGTCCAAAATGTTGTTTGGACCATCGGGATCACCAATATAGCGAGTGGTGCAGTGAATAAAGCACAGCGGAAGTTGTCTGTGAGCTGAATCAACAGAACTGTTTAATGGAATCTTCACCGGAGTTTAAATATTTACAGTTGGTGCACTGTCACAATCACCCGACCTCTGAAGTCACATGCCTCCCAGAGTTCTTTGTGCCCCCTGGCCACTGGGAACTCCTGATCCTGCATGGACCTGCAACTACAGATGCCGGTTTGATAATGGAGTGTTGCAGTTCGCCACATACTATTCATTTTGTTTGCCAGGAAGGGCATGTTATTAAAGTTTAAAAATGATTTTATGAGTATCAATGGCAATAACAGTAATGAAAAACTGTGATTTTGACTTCACTTTCTCAATCTATTCCTTTAACATTTTACACATCATTTACTTGCTATCTGTCAGTTTCCCAAACTCCAATCAGCTATTTATAATGTCCCCGAAACATCTAGCCACAAATTTCCTCCAGTGAACTAGATCCCTGCTCATCATCCTGGCAGTGCAGAACCTTTCCAATCAAAGCTGACAGGCCTTCTCTGAGGGCTGCTTTGGGAACTGGGGTGAGGCTCGCCCAGTCAATCAACCATTCCCATTAAGTAGATTGGATATCCATGATGTTTGCAAATGTTCAAAAGCCATTAAAATAGTTTACAAGATTAAAATATGAATAACACATACACACACACACACACACACACGTCTCTTACATATTGATTATAAATGTGTGCAGAAATTTTAAATATATATATCCTCAATTAAATCACAAAACAGAAGTCATTTTATAATTTGCCTCTGCATCATGGAGGAATCTGAAACCACTGGAAAGCGATTCACAGGGGAGATGATCCATTTAAGTTGGAGAGGAGAAGGAATCTGTTCACACAGAAGGTCTTGATTCTTGGAATTTTCCATCCCAGGTCACTGAATATCAAAGCTGATATAGATAGAATTTTGGACTATGACAAATAGATTATAGGTTCAGGCAGTGGAATGAAGCAGATCTTCAGCTCAGCCTTGATCTAAGTGTGAGGAGGGGCAATCTTCATGCAGTTTTTTAAGCTTTTATTATTTTACTTAACTTGTTTACGATATTTCTGGAATTGCTTTCATCCTATGTGCAAGGATCAATCTGTATTTTAAATTTTGTGAAATGTTAAAGTGCTACTTATAATCTGTCATTTTGAATTTCTGGATTTCAGCGCTGTGAGACTTGTACAGTCTAATTAGATTATTCCCAGTTTGACGACGTCACTTTCTTGAAATTCGTAGATTCTGATAGTACAGACCCTTAGTCACATCAGGAGAATTTTGAGGGAAAGGAGGATGAGTTTTTGGCATGGAATGTCAAACTTTAGTTTTGTATCCAGTGGTTTCTCCTGTATCTCCAATCACTAGATGATCTTCCCTCTTTCAGTTTTTTCATCCTCATACTATTCAAATTTTTCCCCATGCTGGTGGTAAAACCACAGCAGCATTTGGTTTTGGCCTGACTCAGAAAATTGTGCCAAATCCAAGTGGGTTCATTGGTAATTCTGTGATGCCCATTGTTGCATTCCAGATTATTAGAAAAGCACTGTGCCTGGATATTGTGAAATCTGCTCCACTTAGTGGCTGAGAACTGTAAAAGCCCACCTTTTCTATTCAGGCTAATCTTATTTGCCCCATATCTCTCTAAACCTTTCCTGTCTACATGTCTGTGAAATATTACAATTGTTCTCCTGTTCTGCCATTTCCTGTGGAAACTTGTTCAACATACCTAGCACCCTCACCTTTTTGTGAAAAAGTTGCCCCATCAGCACCCTTTTAAACATCTCTATCTCTCACTCTCTCTCCCTCCCTCCCCACCCCCCCCCCCCCTTGAAGAACATGTTGACCAAGCATGACTTCGTTGTTCCAAAATCCAACATCATTTTGGTGCTGTAAATTTAAATTAAGTGACTTTCTATCGTTTTTAAGGCTCAACAATCTACTGGGATTTTGTTTAAATTTTATTTCTGTTTTATTAAATTTTAAGAAAAAGAAACTCCTTTCATAATTTAGAGATTTTAGAGATTTATACCCAGCTGCATCCTCTCTCCCTCTCTGTTTCATCAGTTTTCTGAGGGTACGAAGTAAATGATCCCCACTGGTTACTCCATTCCCTCTTATCATCTGCTGCCTATGAATGCTTTATCAGTATTGCCATGTGCAGTGATCTTCGTGTTTTGCACCAATCTTCAAAATCATTCCTGCATCCTAGAAACTGAAGGACAAGAGGGATACCCAGAGGACTTCTCAGAAGACTGTTAGCTTTCCTTTGAGGTGATTGTTACAGTTGCCATTACAGAGGTCTATAGATCCTGCTAGAGATCCATAACATGTTACTCAATACAGGGTGACCATTTGGAATGATGTTATTGTATATCTTTAAACAGGACAGCTCAAAAGACCAAGAGGAGAAGAAATTGATGTTGAGACCCCAGGTTCTATCTTGGTGAACACTAATCTGCGAGCTTTAATAAACAAGCACACGTTTGCTTCGCTACCACATAATTTTCAACAACAGCTCCTGATTTTACTTCCAGAAGTAGATAGGCAGGTAAGTAAAGTATAAATTACTTTGTACATTATGTATGTCGGCTGTACAAAGAATCTTGTAATGCAGGAGAGATAAAAATTATTACATTGTTTTTCTGCTTGTGCACTGACAATGCAAAATACAAAGTGAAAAAGTAATAGTTACAATTTGATGAAAAGAACTCACAAAATAGTAAGTATTCTTTCTTTTTAGGATACTCCACTTATAGATACTTCTGTTTTATTATGTTTGTAACATTTGAAAAGTTCCTTCTAAAGGGCCTACAAACAGATTGGTCAGCTTTCCTGACTGATGTCAAATTTCTGGGCAGGAATTTTATTGTCACAGTGGGCTACTTTTAGCATTATCACACTCCTTTAGATTAAGTAAATCTCGTGAATTTTCTGAACATATTGTTGGAATTCTAGATAGAATTCAGCACATCAAATATCAAGCAATCAATTGACTGGTTAGTGAGCACCAATACACTTTCTTGGTAATAAGTATATCAGCTGCACCTTTTGCCATTTTTAAGATATGAAGTAATTATCTCATAATTAAAGCACACCTAACCAACTAAAAATAACATTTTGAACAGGTAAGATTTTTTTTGTCAAACCACTCCACTAACTGAATTTAAATGCAATAAATTATTTTCTGATAGCAATGTTATAGGAAGGGCTTCTGGATAAGTCTCAGTTTTCAGATTTTCACTTTATTATCAAATTCCTTCATGTCCAAGTTTTTCTATATCTAAATCACCTCTTCCAGCTCAATGAATACCAGCAATATCTGCGCTACTCCAATTCTGAACTCTTGTGCAACTGCAATTTTAATCCAGAAATATGAAAGGTCATTGACCTGAAGAATTAATTCTGTTTCTCTCTCAATGGATGCTGATTTGATGTTACTTCCACCACTTTCTGTTTTTATTTCCAATTTTAACAACTCTTTGGCACCTTTGTCTTCAGTTGTCAGAGGCATTTTTTCTCGGTCACACTACCCCTCTTTTCTTCAAGATATTCCTTTAAATTGAAGCCATGACAATACATGTGTGCCAAAACGGAAATCAAAGTGAGTATGTGCTCCTGAGAGAAGCATTAGAAAATTGTGTATTAAAAGAAGGCATGTTGTAGTCACACTCACCAATCTCCTTTAATTAAGAACATTTCTTTGGAGGCATTCTTAATTTACATGCACCACTAACTAAATGCTTGAACTAGGTTTCAGGTTGGATGTCCATCATTAGAACTATATTGGTATTTCTTGATATTTTTAATGTCAGCAAATTTGTTGGTGTTTACACCATTACACCATCAAACTCACAGCTGCTTCAAGTTTCTGCTCAAATACAGTTAACATGGAAATCCAGAAGTTGCTGTCAGTGCAATGCAGTTCTTTCTCAGGGTGAATGCAGGTTGATATTCCTGCAGAAATCACTGAAACTATGAGAACATTTTTTTACACACTCTGCATCCACAAAGAAGTAGCAAATGATATACAGCATAAAAGAAGTGTATGGTCATGCACTTTGATAGAATGAATAAAGAAGCAGACTACAGTACAACTCCAATTATCCAAAATGTTCGGGACCGGGCCTACGACAGATAAATGTTTTTTATTGGATAACTGGCCATTTTTAAAAACAGCCCCATAGCAACAGGAAATTGCTTGATTCAATGTTTAAACAACAACAAACAATAAGGGAAGGTATTTTAAGCATTAAAATAAAGTTTAATGCTCATCAAAAAAAATGCTGGCCATGGCCGATCCTGACACATTCCCCAATGCCATTACCGATCTTGGAGACCTCCCAACCACCGCATCTGATACCTGACATATCCCTGCCACTGGCATTGATCCCCCAGGAGGCTTCCTGTACCAGTGGAACACTCAATGGCAAGTCGACGGCCTCCTGTCTCCCTGGTCACTGGAACTCCCAACTCCCAAGTCTTGACCCCTGACTTCGAATCCTCCCCTAGGCCTACCACACGTGAACACCGTGGAGTCTGGTAGTAGAGGGTTCGGAGTCAGCGTCAAAGGATCCACTATGCTGATGAGGGAGGGAGGGAAGGGGAGGAGAGGGACTGTAACTGAACACGAAATCCTGCTCCTGCCCAGGAGGCCTGTCTCCTTGATGACACCAGGACAAGGGATTCTCCGACCACTTGCAGCTGAGAGACAGTGACATACAGTTTGAGAGGGAGATTTGGAGAGAAAAGTCAATAGGGAAGGTAAAAAATAATTGGAAAGAGAGAGAGGAGGGAGTTATCTGAAATGAGGGCAATCATTGTAATTTCATGTCAGGTGAATTTTTATTTCAAATTGTGAGGGCAGTTCAGCTTCAGAAAAGTTTCAGATAAATAAAGATTTCTAATTTCTTTCAGATATCCTCATTTATCTGAATTTTTTAAATTTTGGATAATTGGAGTTGTACTGTATTTTCCAAATAGGGAGAGGATTCAGAGAGTGAAGGTTCAAAGGGACTTGGGAGACCTGGTGCAGGATTTCCTAAAGGATAACTTGCAGGTTGAGTCAGTAGTAAGGAAGGCAAATGACATGATAGAATCTATTTCAAGAGGACAAGAGTATAAAAGCAAAGAGGTTTTATAAGGTGTGAGTCAGACCCCATTTGGAGTATTGAGAGCAGTTTTGGGTCCCATATCTAAGGAAGAATAAATGGTATTGAATAGAGTTCAGAGGAGGTTTGTGAGAATGATGCTGTAGATGAGAGAGTTATTGAATGAGGTGCATTTGATAGCTCAGTGCCTGTACTCGCTGGAGTTTAGAAGGATGAGAGGGAATCTCATTAAATCATAGCGAATATTGAAAAGGCTGGATAGAGTGAAGATCAAGATGATGTTTCGAGTTATAATAAGAATCCAGCACCAGAAGGTATAGCCTCAGAATAAAAGGACATCTCTTTTGATCAAAGATGAGGACAACTTTCTTTAGCTAGAGTGGAATTTGTTGCCAAAGTCAGCTGTGGAAGTCAAGTCATTAGGCATATTTAAAGGAGGGGTTGATAGGTTTTTGATTAGGATGAGTGTCAAAGGTTATGGGAAGAAGGCAGAAGAAATGCGTTGAGAGCAAAAAATATATCAGGTATGATTTGAATGGAGAGCAGCAGACTTGACTAACCTAATTCTAAAATGCTTCGAGAAGCTGGTCATGGCCAGAATTAATACGTACCTAAGTAAAGATCTGGACCCATTGCAATTTGCTTATCGTCACAATCGCTCCACAGCAGATACGATATCGCTGGTGCTCAACTCAGCTCTGGATCACCTTGAAAACAGAAATTCATACATACGGCTGCTCTTCATAGACGACAGCTCAGCCTTCAATGCCATTATTCCCTCAGTACTGGTCAAAAAGCTACAACTCTAGCCCTCTGTTCCCCACTCTGCAATGGACCTTTGACTTTCTCATTGGAAGGCTACAGTCAGTACGAACTGAAACAACGTCTCCTCCTCACTGATCATCAACACAGGCGCACCCGAAGGATACATGCTCAGCCCACTGCTCTACTCATTATACACCCATGACTGTGTGGCCGGGCACAATTACAATGCCATCTACAACTTTTCCGATGACAACACAGTTGTCGGCACAAATGGCAATGAGTAGATCAGCTTGTTGAATGTTGTAACAACCACAACTTTGTGCTCAATGTCTGCAAAACCAAGGAGATGATTGCAGACTTAAGGAGGAAGTCGGAAAACATGACCCAGTCCTCATCGAGTAGTGGAGATGATAAAGAACTTCAAATTCCTGGGTGTCAACATCTCTGGGGATCTGACCTGGAGCCTCCATGTGGATGCAATCACAAAGAAAGCTTGCCATTGGCTATACTTTGTGAGGTGTCTGAGGAGATTCAGTATGTCACTCAAGACTCTCATAAACTTCTACAGTATATCGCGGAGATCATTCTGGCTGGTTGCATCACTGCCTGGTCTGGAGGCGCCAACGCTCAGGACAAGAATAAACTCCAAATGGTTGTTAAGTCGCCTGCGACATCACAGGCACCAGACTTCATTCCATCGAGGACATCTACATGAGGCGATGTCTTAAAAAAGCAGCCTCTATCCTCAAAGACTCCACCACCCAAGCCATACCCTCTTCACTCTGCCACCATCAATGTCACAAGGACAGCTTCTTCCCTACTTACCATCAGGTTTCTGAATAATCAATGAACCAAAGTCACTGCCTTACTTTTTGTGCACTGTTATTTTATTTTTGATAAATGTTGTAATGTTTGCACTATATGATGCTGTTGCAAAACATCAAATTTCATGACTTGTTTATTACAATAAATCCTGGTTCTGCTCCTACATCCTATGGTCCATGAAACTCCTTGAAAATGAAGAATAAGTGAATTTATGATGCCAAACTAAATTGTGATAGTTGTTCTGGCCAAAGAACTATATTTATTCATAGAAACTAATGCTTTCAGGATCAATATGTGACATTTCTCAGTTTATTTTTTTCAGGTCAATAAAAAATTGAACTTCCAACAATTTTATGTATACATTGCTCCATTCATTCCATAAAATACTGAAATTTAGGTAACAATTTGAGATTTATACTCTCTGGTTTGCTGTTAATAAAAAGTCTTCATTATGAACAAGGTCTCAGTCTAGTTGATGATATTATAGCATGTCAAACACCAGCTGCACTTTGTACTGTCAAAAAAGAAATCCTAGCCAAGATCACCAGGTCTTTGTTGGCAGCTTTTAGTGAATTCTGCAGTGAATGCTGGAGTAAATGTGAAGTCTAGGCCATAACACTTCCTAAAATTACACCGTTAGTTCTCTATTACTACAATAAAATGACATAAAAAATATTTTAGATTTAATTCTGCTGATTCCCCACATTTTCCAACTTGTGCCCTCAGGATGCCAGCAGTTATGGCTATAGCCTTGTCCTGATCCACCTGGAGAACAATGCCTCATATGTCAGGCTGCTGTTCATTGACTTCAACTCGGCGTTAAATACATTCATACCCCAGGGTCTGAAGGACAAGCTGCCCTTGCTGGGACTCAGCACCCCTCTCTGTAACTGGATTCTGGACTTCTTAATGGAAAGACCGCAGCCTGGCAGCAGAATGTCGAGCACCATTATGCTGGGCACTGGCACAACTCAGGGCTATGTGCTCAGTCCTCTCCTGTTCACTCTACAAACCCATGACTGCAATGCCAGATCCAGTTCCAACAGAATCATCAAGTTTGCAGATGACCTGACAATAGTTGGCCTTATCATCAACAACGAGGAGTTGAAATACAGAGAAGGGGAAAAATTTTGTGAAGTGGTGCAATAATAACAACTTGAGTCTCGATGTGGACAAGACAAGGGAGATGATTGTGGACTTCAAAAGGACCAGGGATGACCACCCTCCACTACACATTAATAGCTTGGTAGTGGAGAACACCAAGTTTCTCTGTCCACTTAAGAAGTGACCTTTCCTAGACATATAGCATCTCCTCACATCAGGAAAGCACAATAGCGACTGCATTTCCTTAAAAGCCTGAGGCGGGCAAGATTACTGGCTATCATTCTGTCAGCATTCTACAGGAGGTCTATTGGGAGAGTCCTGGCCAGCTGCATCACAATGGATACAGGTGCTGTAGAGCATCAGATCACAAATGAATCCACAGGACCATATAAGTGGCAGAGAGGATCATCCCCTCATTGATCAGATTTTCCAGGTAAAATTAGGGTGGATCCTACCACCCCAAATGCACCATCTTCCAGCTAGACCCGTCGAGAAAAGATACAGGGCTATCTGAGCCAGAACCACTAGGATGAAAAGCAGCTTCTTCCTGTGGGCAGTGAGACTGCTGAATGACTAATAAAAAATCTTTTCCATGAATCTCCAATGTATTAAGAATATTTTAATATTTGTACATATGTGTCTTGTATATGTATCGTTTGCCTGTATGTGTGCTTTGTTTGTATGCATGTTTTTCACTGTTCTGCACCATGGACTGGAGAATGCTGTTTCATCAGGTTGTACTATGTATAATTGGATGACAACTAAATTTGAACTTGAACATAGTAATTACTAAAATCAGTCACTCAACAAACAAGTGCTTTTACATGCTCACTTTTTCAATAAATTCTGCCATCTTTTTTCTTAACAAAAGTCTATCTTATGATTTCTTGATGCTCAGCCCTTGGATAACAACAGCATTGAACTAACAATTGAAGACTTCGTCACCCCACATTTTCCCCTTTCTCTGACGAATGAGCTGAAGGGTTTTGCACAATCTTTAATGCCAGTGTGCAGGAGTCATGTAAATTTAGTTTCTGAAATCAGTGAAAGTGCAAAGTATCCTCACTTATATTGTTGGGAGAAAGGCAAAGGTCTCAGGCCTCAAAATATCCGCAAGATAAGTTTTAACTTGACCCATTTATATTCTTTTCTTTAACATCCTTCCTTGATTGATGCGACAGGCCAGACATTACTTGTCCGGAAATAAACCTTTTGTTTTCTGTGTTTTCTCTTTCAGTTTGTTATTATTTTCAGTTCGGTATTATTAAAGCAGATTTTAGTCCTGTTGATACTTCCTGCAGAAACTAAAATCCTTTGCGCACTTCATCTGTTAGATAATGAGAAGAAATTTTAGAACTCCTGTGCACAAGTCAATGTCGGTAATTAAGATATTTTCGACAGCAGCATCAACCCTAAAGTCATCCTGTGACACATCTCAGAGTAAAATATTTATTATGGTGCTATACTGTTCTGCTTCAGAACAAACATGGAAGGTAAATGTATTTATTGGTCTGCAATAAAATATAATCTCGTTCTATGTTTTCTGCTAAAAAGGCATTTCCTTGTCATTAGGAAGAGCACAAGTGGTTCAAATTTATAAACTTTTTTTATATAATTATCCATGCACAAATTCAGAAACACATGGACACAAGATCAGGTACATATACTAGGACAAGTTCATGTTCACATGCACATATAAATTCAGACACAGAAGCACAAATTCTGGTGCATATACAGGTACAAATTCAGAAACACATTGGCACAAGTTCAGGTGCACCTACAGGCATGACTTTGGATGCCAATGACCAGGGATGAGTTTTAGAATGGACACACGACACAGTTTTGGTGGACATTGACAGGCCAGTACAACTGGTCAAAACAGCATTCTTCATTCCTCATTGAAAAACATGCAACTACATATACAGACATAGCACACATACAGACAAACCATTCATATGCAGTACAAATATATAAATATAAAAATAAATATTGTTAAATAAATAATAGTTTCTCAGAAGTATCAGTCATTCAGCAGACTCATTGCCCGTGTTTCTCAGCCTGGTGATTCTAGCTCTGATACTCCTGTATCTCTTTTCAATGAAAGTAGCTGAAAGATGCTGTGTGCAGGGTGGTAGTGGTCCTTAATGATTTTGTGAGCCCTCTTCGGACATTGATCCCAGTAGATCACGTCAATGGGGAGGGAGAACCCAGTGATCCTCCCTGCCACTCTTCTGGTCCTGTGGATTAACTTCCGATCCATGGCTCTACAGCAGTCATACCTCAATGTGATGCAATTGACCAGGATGTCTCCATAGAGCTCCTGTAGAAAGATGACAGGATGGTGGCCAGTGGACTTGCCCACTTCAGTCTTCTCAGGAAATGCAGTTGCTGTTGTGCCTTTCTGACAAGTGAGGATCATATGATTGACCATCATGAAAAGCGTTGATGTACTCAGATATCAAAAAGGCACTACGTAAATGTAAGTTCTACCCTTTTGTTATAAGAAATGTTTCTGTCCAGGAAAGTACAGACAGTCCAATCCCTCTTCTTCTTTTCCACACTTCTTCTAGTCTAGGAGGAGGTTAGTGAATTTTGATGCTGAATTCAATTTTGTTGCTTATTGAAGTCATAAATCTTGCTTGAAATCCCAAAAGTGCAGAAAGGAGAGGATCCTTAAATACATGCTCTACTTTTGTAAACTTATGACAAACATTGTTCTTTTTTGTTATTGCCAGTGTTATCCCAAGCTTATTTATCCATACCATTCGTGATTAGTGTTTTTCTGGTATTATTCTGTCTAAGTTCTTGGAAAATAATTCAATGTTCGTTGAAATTCTAATAGAATAGACAATTTACAGTGCTGTCCATAATGTTTGGAACAAAGACACTTTTTTCCTGTTATCAGACAATTGACCTGTGATTAAAGTACACATTCCAGATTTTATTCAAGAATATTTGTATACATTTTTGTTTCTTTTTTCTTTGGCTTGGCTTCGCGGATGAAGATTTATGGAGGGGGTAAAAGTCCACGTCTGCTGCAGGCTCGTTTGTGGCTGACAAGTCCGATGCGGGACAGGCAGACACGGTTGCAGCGGCTGCAGGGGAAAATTGGTTGGTTGGGGTTGGGTGTTGGGTTTTTCCTCCTTTGCCTTTTGTCAGTGAGGTGGGCTCTGCGGTCTTCTTCAAAGGAGGTTGCTGCCCGCCAAACTGTGAGGCGCCAAGATGCACGGTTTGAGGCGATATCAGCCCACTGGCGGTGGTCAATGTGGCAGGCACCAAGAGATTTCTTTAGGCAGTCCTTGTACCTTTTCTTTGGTGCACCTCTGTCATGGTGGCCAGTGGAGAGCTCGCCATATAACACGATCTTGGGAAGGCAATGGTCCTCCATTCTGGAGATCATTACACAACTTTTTATATGTAGTTCCTCCATTTCCAGGCACTATAATATGTCGGACATTTGGCTTCACAGGTGTTTGTGAATTCTCAGGTATATTTAATTGCTTCACTGGTGCAGATGTAAAAGAGATGTAAGCTTTTGATTACCTTTAGTGTCTCTAGTTACCATTTTTCTGCATGAGTCATGTCAAGTTTATTGTCATCTGATTATACAATTACAACCTGACAAAGTAGCATTCTATGGTCCTCGGAGTAAAACATGCAGACACACAACCAGACATAACACACATACAGACAAATAAGTATTTTATCTATATAAATAAATAAATATTGTTTTGTGCAAATGAGACTCTCAGACAACGATCCCGGTAGATCACGATGATGGGGGTTGGGGGGGGGGTGGGAGGGAGACACCAGCAATCTTCTCTGCCACACTTATGGTCGTGTGGATCGACCTTCTATCCATTTCTCTCCAACAACCTTATCGCACTGTCATGAAGTTGACCTAGGCGCTCTCGATAGAATTCCTTTAGAAGGTGGACATAATATTCACCGGCCGTCATGTCTGCTTCAGTCTTCTCAGGAAGTGCAGTTATTGTTGTGTCTTTCTGACAATTGAGTCAATGTTGAGTGTCCACAATAGGTCACTAGTTAAATAAAATCCAATGAACTTGGTGCGCTCCATTCTCTGTTGATGCGTAGTGAAGGTGGTTGTTCCTGGTCCTCCTAAAGTCCATGATCATCTCCTCCGTCTTGTCCACATTGAGACTCAGGTTGTACTCTCGCACCGTTTCATGAGATTTTCCACCTCTTCTCTATAGTGCAACTCACTGTTATCCTGATGAGACCAACGACTGTTGTGTCATCTGCAAACTTGATGATGCTGTTGGAACTGGATCTTTCGATTCGATTGTAGGCCAGAAGCATGAACAGGAGCAGGCTGAGCACACCTGAGGACCAGAGTTGTGCCAATGAAAGTAAAAGAAGCCATTATGCGGCTGTAAAAAAAGAATAAAACATTAAGAGACATCGCCCAAACCTTAAGATTACCAGAATTAACTGTTTGGAACATCATTAAAAAGAAGGAGCGTACTGGTGAGTTCACTAATCACAAAGGGACTGGCAGGCCAAGGAAGACTTGTACTATTGATTAAAGAATAATTCTCATCATAAGGAAGAAAAATCCCCAAACACTTGTCCAACAGATCAGAAACATTCTTTAGGAAGCAGTGAATGTGTCTCTGTCTACTATCCACAGAAGACTTCGTAAACAGAAATACAGAGGCTACACTGCAAGATGCAAGCCACTAGTTAGCCACAGAAACAGGATGGCCAGATTACAGTTTGCCAGGAAGTATTTAAAAGAGCCAGTAAAATTCTGGAAAAGGGACGTGGATAGATGAGGTGCAGATTAATCTTTATCAGAGTGGTGGCAAGAGCAAAGTGTGAAGACGTAAAGGAACTGCCCAAGAACCAAAGCATACAACCTTATCGGTGAAATATTGCAGCATGTATGGCTGCCACAGGTACTGGTGCACTTATTATCATTGGTGATGTCACTACTGATGGGAGTAGCAAAATGAATTCTGAGGTGTACAGAAACATCTTATCTGCTCAAGTTTTAGCAAATGCCTCCAAACTCTTTGGATGGCACTTCATCCTACTGCAAGACAGTGATCCCAAACATATTGCTAAAGCAACAAAGGATTTTTTCAAAGCTAAAAATGGAAAATTCTTGAATGGCCATCAGTCATCCGATTTAAATTCAATTAAGCATGCCTTCCATATTCCAAAGAGAAAACTTAAGGATCAAGCCCCCGAAATAAGCAAGAGCTGAAGATGGCTGCAGTAGAGGCCTGACAGCCCATCACCAGAGAAGATACTCAGCACTTGGTGATGTCTATGGATCACAGACTTCAAGCAGTGATTGCATGCCAGGGATATGTGACAAAGTACAACACATGACTACTTCAATATACATACCATTGCTTTGTCCCTAATATTATAGTTCCCTGAAATGAGTTGACTATGTATAAAAAAAGTGCTATAATCTCTACAAGCTCATAGCAAAATGTATGAAAATAATCTTGAATAAAATCTGGAATGTACATCTTAATCACATGTGAATCACATGTGAATTGTTGATTACAAATTTAAAATTGTGGAGCACAGGGGCAAGTAAAGGAAAAAAGTGTCTTTGTCCCAAATATTATGGAAGGCACTATATAAAGCAACCTAAAAATAGAAAGCCATTACCTAATTGGTCACTGAATAAATAAGGACAATTTTTGAAAACACAATTTCAATCACAGATCCATGTCTCCGAGAGACCAAAATAGAAATATTCTGTTATTTTCTGAATTTAACTTTCCGATTTTTATTTAGTTTAAAAACAGGCATTGGCTTCATGTGTTTCATTAGCATGAAAACAAATTTAGATATTGTTTTCTCTGCAGCTTTGGTACGCAGGATAACTGCATATAACATGTGGCCAAATGGAGGCAAGTTCCCAGCATTTCATTGGAGTGGGGAGAAGAAAGGGGATCAAGGGAGAATGGTGTGTTTGGATATTAAAGGTGGATTTCTAGATGACGAGTGTCTTGGAATATGGCAGGATGGAGCCAAGAAATCTATGTTTTGACAGCAGTGCTATGTAAATGTGGATAATATATTCCATCTAATTTCTGAAATTTGTTTCTGGAAAATTCAAAGGATGTTATAAGTTTGAAGAAAATAAAAAAACAGAAAATAATGGAAATATTCAGCTGGTCAAGCAGAATCAGTGGAGAAATAAAGAACTAACCTTCAATAAGGATTAAGCAAAGTTAGTGATTAACAAATATTTTCACATCTAATGAAAGGTGATAGTAAGTCTCCACTGATGCTACCTGATCTGCTTAGTACTGCAACATTTCAGCTTTACTATCTGAAGTTCACTTCCTATGTTTTAAGTAGGAAATATCTGTAATTTTTCATTCTCATGAAGACATAATTTATATTCAAAAAGTACTGCTTTTTAGATTTAAAAAAATACTGCTTTTTTATTTTGAACACAGAAGTTTCAGATTTTGCAATGTCAATGTGAGAAAGTATTATAAAGATAGGATTTGTAGAGTCGATGGTTGGACTAAAAAGCCAGAGGAGAAACATTGTAAGACATTTAAAATCAAAGGAAAAAGGCCAAGCATAGATATTTGGGGAAGCCAGTCCAGGGATTAGAGGCATGGCACCATGAAACATGTTAGTGGAGTGAATATATAATACTGGAGGAAGTCACTGAAAGTTGATGATTATAGAACACCTAAGTGAAAAAACAAAGATTTTGAGAGGGATTTGAGTAGCAAAGGCACTCATGGAGCCTAGAAAATTCAAAGATGATGAATGAGTTGTGATTTGTGGCTAGTGAAAGCAATAAGACAAATATTAGAAAAGGCAATATTTGAAAAGGATAAAACAATAGACTGGAATGTTTATAATAATAAGGGAGAGGTAGAGAAATGTAGTATATTTGCAATATGAAAGAAGTGGACTTGAGATGCTAGGATGGAAATTGTCCAGTTCAAACAATGCATTGAAGCTCTAAACAAATATAGTTTACCTGGAATAGCAATCAGGATTAAAGGAATGCATGTGTAGATTGTAGTTAGAAAGGTTAATTTCAGTTTGTCTTTATTGGGTAGAAAAGAATATTGACTTACCTGCTTAAATTTCAGAAGTTAATGTTGCATGCTACTCTGAATGCAGTGATGGCCCCCATATTTGAAAACTGTTGGCAATAGACTGTTAACTTTTCTTGCCACAACATTAATCAGGACTGGCGAGAAAGACACAGAAGCCAGAATAAATGTGTGTTTGTGAGTGGGTGGGGGGGGGGGGGTGGGGTTGGTGATGAGAGGAGGACTCAGACCAGATGGAACAGGTAAAGTGAAGTTAAAAGTTCAGTTTATTGTCAGAGTACATACATGACAGCATATATAACCCTGAGATTCCTTTTTCGTGTGCACCAGGCAGAATTTCTATTTATTGGTAGTGCAAAAAAGCCTACTCAAGAAAAGGTACATATACAAAAGAAAGGAATGTAAACAAACTGACTGTGCAATAATGAAAAAAATATTCAGTAACAAATAATGTGCAAAGAAAGAGTCCTTAAGTGAATCTCTGATTGAGTTTGTTGTTTAGGAGTCTGATGGTGGAGGGGCAGCTATTGTGCTGAATCAAATGGTTCAAGTCCTGTGGCACCTATATCTCTTTCCTGATGGCAAATGTGAGAACAGAGTATGTCTTAGGTGCTGTGGATCCTTGGTGATTGCTGCTGTTCTCTGGCAGGAGCATTCCATATTAATATTCATGATAGTGGGGAGAGTTTTGCCTGTGATATACTAGGCTAAGTCCACTACCTTTGCAGGGCTTTCCTCTCAGAGGTATTGGTGTCCCACACCAGGCCGTGAAGCAGCCCAACCAGTCAGCACACTTTCCGCTACTCATCTGAAGAAGTTTTCCAAAGATTCCAATGTCATACCAAACCTCTGCAAATTCATGAAGAAGTAGAGGTGTTGACGTGTTTTCTTCATAGTGACATTGGTGTGTTGGTCCAAGTAAGGTCCTCTGAGATAGTAACTCCTGGGAATTGAAATTTGCTTATCCTTAATGATCACTGGATCATACACCTCTGATTTTCCCTTCCTGAAGTCCACAATCAACTCCTTAGTTTTGGTGACATTGAATGTAAGGTTGCTGTTGTAACATCCTTGCATGAGATGTGTAGTGTTTTCTTGTTTTCTTAAATGCCCTCCTTGATTTCCCTTTCCTTCACAGTACAATTCCAATTCTCCCTCATTCTTCTGGTTCCAATGTTACATTGACCTAGTCTTTATCTTTTATGATTCTTTCTTTGCATTAGTTTGTTTAAATCTGGTCTGTTTTGAGTCAATCAGACAGCAGCAGCAATAATCAAGAATCCAGACCTCCCAGGACATGTTCTGTTCTCACTGCCGCCATCAGAAAATGGGTATAGGTGCCGCAAGACTCGTTCCACCAGGTTCAGGAACAGTTGCTACCCCTTCACCATCAGACTCCCAAACAAAAACTCAGTCAGAGACTCATTTAAGAACTCTTACTTTGCATGTTATTTATTATTGATTATTGATTTTCTACATTGAAGTCATTTTGTTTACATTTCTTTCTTTGTTTACATTTCTCTCCTTTGTATACGTATCTTCTTTGAGTATAGTTTTTTGCACTACTGATAAGTAACAATCCTGCCTGTCTGGAAAAAGGATCTCAGGATTGTATGTGATGTCATGTATGTACTCTGACAATAAATCTGAACTTTGAATATCTGCTATTGAAGGTTGTGAATTAAAGCTGCAGACAAGAGATTGTTGGTTTATTGGGTGGCCACATATAATTCCATGGCACTCTTTCAACAAGAACAGATACATTCCCTTTACCACTAAACCACTCACACAGACTTTCTGGTTATTGCTTCCATTCACAAATTGAATGTTAAAATTTCCCAAATATGTAATGACTGTAAAGCAACTTGAAATTACCTTAAGGCAGTGGTTTTCAACCTTTTTCTTTCCACTCACATACCACTTTAAGAAATCCCTATGCCATAGGTGCTCTGTGGTTAGTAAGAGATTACTTAAAGTGATATGTGAGTGGGGAAAATAGACTGATAACCTCTGTTCTAGACTCAATTGTTATTGAAATATTTTGCTTGAGAAAAATTATTATTGGCCCATTTCCTTTGGAGTTATGAAACTGTGGGCATAACAAGTCAATTAGGCATGATTAAAACAGTGGTTTTCAAACATTTTCTTTCCACTTAGATACCATAGGGATTACTTAAGGTGGTATGTAAGAGGAAAGTAAAAGTTTGAAAACCTCTGCCTTAAGGCAATATGAAATGTTCCATATCAAGCTGGAAAAGAACTAACGAGAGAGGAAACAAGTTATAATGTATTTGCCTCATAGCATGCTGGAAGGAATAGTAGATTTCTAAAGTGAATGACGCATTGATGTATGAAAAGAAACCACTGTTTTAATCGTGCCTAATTGACTTGTTATGTGCATGGTTTCATAACTCCAAAGGAAATCAACCTTTAGTAATGCCTTACTAATCACAGAGCACCTAATCACAAGTCACTGGAGAGAGAGAGTGGGACTAATTAAATTGCAATTTGATGAACTGAAACTCCTATCATTCTTTGAGTACCACCCCTATGCCATGATGTGGGATGGATGGATACTTGCACGAAAGGAAAGCTAACACGGCCTTAGATCTTGGAATCAGAGTGCGATCAGGAAAGAAAAAATGATTTACAAGAAATGACATTTTTGTGCTTATCTCAGATCTAGATATATTTAAATATTTTATAATTCCAGGTGGTTTGGCTTTCTTAAAATCATATTTGGGCATTGAAAGCTTCAAATTCCTGGAAATAGCAACAACGAAGTAAATGTTTGCAGTGGTTGATTCTATGATGTTCTCTTTTATTCATGGCTGCTCTCAATTTTTCCTGAATGCTTGATTCAGATTGTTATTCTTTAAGGCTGATCGTCAGTTTTCTAGCTCTCCATGTTTTAATTTATTCTTTCCTTACCTCCTCACTAACATTTAAATCCATTCATGAGAAGAGTGCGAGTGAAAATAAAATAAATCCAGTTGCTGGAAGTCCGAAATAAAAACAGAAAATGCTGGAAGTACTCAACAGGCCAGCTCACAAATGTGGAAAGTGAAATGGAGTTAATGTTTCAGGTTGAAGACCCTACAGCAGAACTGGAAAGAAAAGGAAAAGAGCTGAGTTTTGATTTGCAGAGATGGTATGGGAGAAAAGGATTGGGCAAAGATGACAAACTTAATTGTTGAGACCAGGGTTGTTGTAGAGACAAACTATTCATAATGCCATGCTGTTGCTAAATTAATAAAGGCAGTGGAGGGAGAGAACAAAAAACAAAAGGAAATGTTGAAGCTGTGAAATGGAGGTCAGAGCTAGAGAAATTGTACAGTAAGTCGTTGAAAATAGAAAAATAATGACTAAACTAACTGATGGATGCCTGCAGTATTTTTTTTTAATTTTAGAGATACAACATGGTAACAGGCCCTTCTGGCCAAATGTCCATGCCACCCAAGTACCCCAATTACACTACAATCCCGTACGTTTTGAAGAGTGGAAGGAGACTGGAGCATCCAGAGGAAACCCACACAGACATGGGGAAAATGTACAAACTCTTTACAGACAGCACCAGATTCGAATCCAGGTCGCTGGCACTGTTATAGCATTGTGCTAATTGCTATGCTAATTGTGCCACCCTAGTAGAACTAATCAATTCTGTTACATACAGAGAAAACTAGTTACATGAAATTGTTGAATTTGTTATTGAAGGCTAAAATGTTCAAAGATGATGGGCCGACCCTGCAGATATTTTATCCCTTACAGGTGAAACAGTGATTTACTTTCACTTTTTAAAATCTAGTGTACTATGTTATCTCCTTCACATTAAAGAATCCATAGATGGATGATCTGACCACTTTGCTGTGCATCAGCATTCAACACAACACATCCATTATTCCAAGTACAATTTCACACACCACACTTTATCTCTTGGTATCAGAACTGGACTCTTCTGCTATTAGTTTCTGTCCATAATGTTATTTCAATTTCATGTCCCATCTCTGACGCACTCGTATTTTTGGACATTTGAAAAAGCTTTAACCTGCATTTCAGAGTGTTTTAATCTCCCTTTGTTTATTTTCTATTTCTTATTTCTCTTATTAATCGATCAATCAGTTGACTTCTTAAGCAACCCTGGCCTCACTCTATCTCTTTGTCTTTCCTCCCTCCCCCACTCTTGCTCCCCATATCATCCTCCACAATTTCTGCCGCCAACATCATGATCCCACCACCAGACATACTGTCCCTCCCCTCCCTTCTCCACTTTCTGCAGGGATCACTCCCTTCAGGACTCCCTTGTTCACTCATCCCTTCCCACTAATCACCCCTTCAATACCTACACCTCAGGCCACAGGAACTGTCACATTTGCACCCACATCTCCTTCCTCACCACCATTCGGGCCCAAACAGTCCTTCCAATTGAAGCAACATTTCACCCATGAATATGCAAGAGTCATCTACTGCATTTGATGCTGCAGCCTCTACATTAGAGGGAGTGAAAGCAGACTGTGTTCTACCTGCTGCAATAATTGGGACCTCCCAGTAACCAACTATTTTAATTCCACACATCATTCACACACTGACATGTCTATCCATGGTCTCATGTACTGCCAAACTGAGGCTATCTGCAAATTAGAGGAACACCACCTAATATATTGCATTAACATTGGCCTCTCCAGCTTCCAGGAAAACACATCACCCTCTTCCCCACCCCTGTCACCCACTTCCCTTCCCTCTCTATCCAGAGAACTAGCCCCTCCCCTTTTCACTTCTCAGTTAATATTTTATTCTACCCTTTCACCTACATCCATCTATAACTTCTTATCTATGCCCCTTACTTTACCTATTCTCCTCCTTAAACCCCTTCCACCATCTTCTCCTCTCCTCCCCTTTTTATTCAGGAGCCTGTCTGCTTTTTACTCATAATTTGACAAAGGACTCAGGCCCAAAGTGTTGGTTACTCTTTACTTCCAATAGATGCTGCTTGGCCTGCTGAGTTTCTCCGGCACATTTGTGCATCCCCAAAAAATTGAAAATGTACATTCCCTCTATAAGTATTATTCTCTCTCAGAATATGTTGCTTTACTAAAAAATCTTTAACAAACAGTAACCATTGGTAACTTCCATTCTGTTGTCACAATTGTGCTTGTTCTGGAACTGTTAACAAATTAGGCCATTGGTAATCCAGATGTACAAGGAAGATTAACAGTGTGAGGTAGCTTGTGTTGGAAGGTGAGAACCTTTGATGATCACTTATTAGCTACAGATTGATATTGGTAAAGTTAAGTAGGTAGGAGAACATTTAAAATTGTGCAAAATAATAAGACAAAATTTGATATGCTATCAATAACTCCAAAAGAGTGGACTTACTAGACGACAGGCCTTTATTACCATAAGACTGGACACATGCTCCTATTGCTGGCCCGATTCCAGGACTCGTACTGAGGGAGGGATGAAGATTACCTGCCTTCAGGCGTGGCTAGCAGAGTTCAGCTGGCCACCGAATGGATGGCTTTCTGGCACCTAAACATGCCATCTAGCAGCGAAAGCTGGCTACTCGGGACAGCAGTCTGACAGCTCGCCTCCCCGCTACCTGACAGTCCCCTCCCCGCTGCTTGACAGCCCCCTCCTCGCTGCCTGAGGCCCCCGGTGCAGGGCTGGGGCAGCTGGCGGGGGATACGGGGCTGGGGCGGCCGGCGGGGGAATATGGGTCTGGGGAAGCTGGGGGTGGGGGGAGAAGTACAGGGTTGGGGCGGCCAGCGGGGATGTATGGGGCTGGGGCGGACATGGGGGGAAGTACAGTGTTGGGACAGCCGGTGGAGATGTATGGTGCTGGGGTGGCTGACAAGACTGAGGTGGCCGGCGGTGGGGGGGGGCGGGGAGAAGAGTTTGGGGCTGGGGCGACCGGCGGGGGAGTCCAGGGCTGGGGCGGCTTAGCAGGATTTTGTGTGCATGCGTAAGCTCCGTAGTCCCCTGCCAACCACCCCAACCCCATAGTCCCATGCCAGGGGACTGCCAGGCAGCTGGGAGGGTAGGTGTCAGCAGCGGGGTGAGAGCTGTCATCAGCAGGGAGGGTGGCTGTCAGCGGATCGCCAGCTGGCAGACAGCCTGCCTGCTGCTAGGCACCTGAAAGCTGCTAGCAGCTTTGCCTGAGCTACTTTCAGCTGCAATGAGGAATATGCCGAGCAGGATATATTCCTACTGGAGAAGGGTAGGGTGAGTAGCCCTCCTGGCCATCTTCTCCCATTTCAGATGGTCACCTGACACCCACACAGAATAATATGCGGCTTTACAGTCGGGTATTGTGGCCATCTGAAAGTGACTATAGGCATACTGGGGGTTGACATGGAGGAGGTAGACCTTCTCAACCGGTGGCTTAGTCTTATAGCCGTGCACATGCCTCTGGAGCAGTTGGTCCTGGGATCGTCAACCAGGATGGTAGCATGAACTTCCTGGGGAAGGAAAACATTCATTCATGTGGCATGGTTTTAGTGGCTGTTCGTAGAGGGATCTAATCATGTGAAGTGTCTCGGGGAGGACCTCCTGCCAATGGGAGATGGGTAGGCTTCTTGATTTCAAGGCTAGGAGAATGCCATCATTTTCCAAACGATGGCATTCTCCTGTTCCACCTGGCCATTCCTCTGAGCGTTATAGCTGGTGTTTCTACTGGTGGAGATCTCCCACGCCAAAAGGCACTGACACAAGTCGTCGCTCATGAAGGAGGACCCCCACTGACTGTGGATGTAGCTCAGGTACCCGAATATGTTGTGCAGTGCCTTTATGACTGTGGTAGTGGTCATGTCTGGGCAGGGGATGGCAAAAGGGAATCGGGAGTACTCATCAACTCCATTGAGGAAGTACTGGTTTCAGTTGGAGGACAGCAGGATCCCTTGAAACCCATGCTCAGGCATTCAAAGGGATGGGTGGTCTTGATCAGGTGTGACTTGTTGGGCTTGTAGAAGCATGGCTCTCACTTAGCACAGACCCAGAAGTTTCTGGTTAGCGTCCTGACACTTTTGATGGAATAAGGAAGGTTTCTGGCTTTGACGAAATGAAAAAGCCTGTGACTTTGGGTGACAGAGGTTGTCATGAAGTGCTTGGAATCAGTTGCGCTGTGAACTGGTGCACATCCCCTGGGACATAGAATCTGAAGGCTCGTTGTGTTTCCCAGGCTGGGGGAGTATGAAAGATGTCATAGTTATAAGTGGAGAGTTTTCTTCTCCACCTCAGAATCTTATCATTTTTGATTTTACCCCGCTGCTTATTATTAAACAGAAAAGCAACTGTACGTTGGTCAGTCAGCAGGGTAAATCGTTTGCCGGCCAGGTAGTGCCTCCAGTGTCGCACTCTCAACAATATCCTGGGCCTCCTTCTTGATAGAGGAGTACTGATCTTCAGGGCTATGGAAGGGGTGGGAGAAAAATGCCATGGGTCTGCCTACTTGGTTAAGGGTGGTGGCTAGGGCAAAGTTGGAGGCATTGCTGTCTACATGGAACAGGATGGATTCATCTATGGCATGCATCGTCGCCTTGGCATAGTCTCCTTTGTTGCAGGTGAAGACCACCCGAGCTTCTGCCAACAGGGGGAAGGAGGTGACCTTTACCAGAGGCTGGGCCTTGTCCGTGTAATTAGTGACCCACCGGGCGTAGTATGAGAAGAAGCCTAAGCACCTCTTTAAGGCCTTTTGGCTGTGAGGGAGTGGGAGCTCCAACAGGAGGCGCATGCAGTTGGGGTCAAGACCAATGGTGCCATGTTCTGCAATGCAAGCGAAGATGGCCAGGCATGGTGAACGGAACACACCTAGTTTTATTATAAGTGAGGTTGAGTGCCTTGGCCGTTTGGAGGAATTTTTAATAAGTTCACGTCGTGGAACTGCACGTCATGGCTGCAGATGGTGACATTGTCCAAATAGGGAAACGTGTCCGTGAGCCCATGCTGGTCTATCATCTGGTTCATTTCACTCTGAAAGACAGAGACACAGTTGGTGACTCTGAAGGGGACCCACCTCGAACGCGGTGTGCTGCTGGTCCTCTGGGCAGATGGGGAGCTGGTAGTATGCCGATTTTAAATCAGTGGTGGAAAAAACTCAGTATTAGCCAATCTGGTTCACCATATTGTCATTGTGGGGAAGGGGATGTGCATCCAGCTGCGTGAAACGGTTGATGGTTTAGCTGTAATTGATCACTATGCGGAGTTTTTTCACATTTTTGACCACCTCGACCTGTGCTCTCTAGGGGCTAGTGCTCGGTTCAATGACTCCCTCACCAGAAGCTGTTACACCTCTGACCTAATGAATGCCTTGTTCCCAATGCTCTATCACCTGCTCTTAGTAATGACTGGTTTACAGTCAGGGGTGAGATTGACAAACAGGGGCTGGGGTGGGCGGTATCCAGAGGGCAGGACTGATTAGAATTGCCTTTGCTGCCTCCAGAGAAACTGTTATACTTGGATTATACTCTGAATTTGCCATATGTTATACATTAAACAGTCTGTCTAAATTATTCGTTGAATGTCTACCCTTTACAAATCATACCTGGTCCGGATGTATTAATTTTGGTAGCCTATTCACTAGTGCCTTTGCTACAATCTTATACTCAGCATTGAGAAGAGAAATTGGCTTGTATGATGATGTTTTTAAAATGGGTCTGTATTCTTTTTATAATACCATAATTATTGCCATTGAAGTATATTCTGGAAGGGTCTCTACCTCTTGGTATAAGTAATTGCATTAACATATCTTTAGATTCTTTATGGAATTAGGGTGGAAACCCATCCTCTCCTGATCATTTCTATCATTTTCATCCAATTTAGATAATTCTAAACATTCTAAAAACTCACATATTTCGTTTTCATCCCCTCGTTTATCTGATTTATAAAGCTCAGTGTAGTATTGTCGAAAGGCATCATTTATTCCTTTCTAATTATGTGTAACTACACTGGGTTCCTTCTGAATTGTATTTATCACCCTTGCTGATTTTTCTGCCTTTAATTGCCATGGAAGAACCTTATGAGCCCATTTCCCCCAATTCATAATATTTCTGCCTATTCTTAAGTATTGTTTTTTTCAACACTCTATGCTTGTAAAGTGTTATAACTTTTTTTTTCCATTGTCCTCTTTTTATCCTGTTCACTGATATTCTTTTTCTAATTCTAATATCTCTCTTTCCAAATTATTTAATTCTGTATTGTATTCCACATTGTTCATAAATGAATTAATCTGTCCTCTCAGTAAAGCCTTTATTGTGTCCCATATTAAAAAGCTATTATCTATTGAACCCAAATTTGTTTTGCAAAATATTTCTATTTGTTGCCATATAAATTGTTTAAAATCCTCCCGATTTAACATTATAGGATTCAGACGCCATCTATAAACACCTTCCTATTTCTCCACTATTGAAATAGTCAACGTAAGTGGTGAATGGTCAGAAAGTAACCTTGATAAATATTCTGATTTAATCACCCTGTCTTTTAATCCGGCCTACGGAAAAAATAAATTGATTCTTGTGTGTGAATCAAGCTCCCTTGAGTAGAAAGAATAGTCCTCTCCATTGGATTAAGCTGCCTTCAAATGTCAATAAAGTTTAAATCCTTCATCTAGGAAAATGTCATTTTAGCCCCCCTAGCCCTGATTTCTGTTCTTGTAGATTTAACCAAAATTGGATCAAAACATAAAGTCTCCTTGTGTCAAAATATTTTGTCCCCATTCAACAGCTTTCAAAAATATATCCTTCTTAAAGGCTTTATCATCGCAGTTTGGCACATAAATATTCATAAATGCCCATGATTCCGAATAAATTTTACAATTTGCCATCAAATATCTCCTTGCTTGATCTTTTGATATACTCTCTACAGTCACCGGAACATTTTTATTTATTAGAATCGCAACCCCTCTTGCTTTAGAATTAAACAACAAAGAGACAACCTGCCTTTAACTTGTCATGTTCCACCTTAGTAAGATGGTTTCTTGGAAAAAGACCACATCTGCCTTTAATTTTTTTATGAGCTAAGATCTTCTGCTTGATTTAACGTTTAAACCATTAACATATAAACTTTAATGTCTTATTCATATTGATTTATCCACATATATTACACAATAATACAGTCACAATAAATAATTAAGCAATCTCGTGATCTCTTCCCTTTTAAAAAATAGTGCAAAGCCCCTGCTCTGATGGTGATGCAAACAAGAAGCCACAGAAGCCCATTGGAAAAAGCCCACGGAATCCT
Organism: Narcine bancroftii; assembly: GCF_036971445.1. Classification (NCBI taxonomy): domain Eukaryota; kingdom Metazoa; phylum Chordata; class Chondrichthyes; order Torpediniformes; family Narcinidae; genus Narcine; species Narcine bancroftii. The sequence continues at coordinate 309,266,318 of NC_091470.1, read as the reverse complement.
CCAGTAATGGAGAATAAGAACTCCACCCTAAAGCACCATATTTAAAACAAACTTTCCTCCTGATGCCCCCCTTAGACAATGCACTGCTATTACCTTATTCAACATTTCCCTATGCTCTCTGCAAAGTATCATTAAGCATGATTAACATTACCTAATAAGTATCAGACAACTCAAAAAAAATCTTTACTAGTCCACAAAAATATAATCTTCAAAAATTTCTCTTCCAGAATCATTTTTCTTCTTAAACTCCATGAGCAAATTCTTCTGCTTTTTGCCCTTTCTCCCCTTTCTCTTTCTTCCTTTTCAGTGCAGAACAATTTGCTCTTATGTGCCCTGGCTTCTTCTTTCTTCTTCTTCTTTTCTTTCTTTGGCTTGGCTTCGCGGACGAAGATTTATGGAGGGGTAATGTCCACGTCAGCTGCAGGCTCATTTGTGGCTGACAAGTCCGATGCGGGACAGGCAGACACGGTTGCAGCGGTTGCAAGGGAAAATTGGTTTGTTGAGGTTGGGTGTTGGGTTTTTCCTCCTTTGTCTTTTGTCAGTGAGGTGGGCTCTGCGGTTTTCTTCAAAGGAGGTTGCTGCCCGCCGAATTGTGAGGCGCACAATAGTGGCAAATAACACTCGAAAATTTTTCCTTCACCCATTTCTCTTCTTCTCTTCCTTCAACTTCACTTCTAGATTTTCTTTCTACACTACTTGGATTATCAGCAGTATTCCTTTGAAAGGTTTTCCCTGGTGCCCACTTAGACTTGTGGGTTAAAGCATATTCCTCTGTGAATTTAGCCAATTCTTGTCAAGTTTTTATATTTTTCTCTGCCAAGTACACTTGAATATCGTCAGGAACACAATTTTTAATCTCCTCAATCAGAATGATTTCCCTCAATAAATCAAAGTTATTTTCTACTTTCATTGCCGCACACCACCGATCAAAACACACAACTTTCCTATAAGTAAAATCCAGGTAAGATTGGGTTGGTGCTTTTTTTAAATTCCTGGACTTTTGTCTATAAGCCTCTGGGACTAGTTCATAAGATCGAAGTATAGCCTGCTTTACAAATTCATAATCAGCTGCTTGTTGTACAGTGAGACACGAGTACACCTGTTGGGGTCTTCCCTTAAGAACACTTTGTAACAGGAGTGACCACTGGTCTGGTGACCATTTTAAATTTACAGCTACTTTCTCAAAATGCTGAAAATACTGGTCTATTTGTTTTGTTTTTAACCATTAGTGGTAGAGTTATAAAGTTTGGCAAGGTGCCCATTCATTTGGCTTCCATGCAACATACATCATTCACTCATTAAAGAGGGGAGAGGAGCATTTAAGTCAGTGTGGCTTTCTGAGAAGTGGGTCCTGCCTCACAAACATAATTGAGTTTTTTGAGGAGGCGACAAAGGAAATTGATGAAGGTAAGGCAATAGGTGTGGTGTGGTCCTCCTTCTTCAAACAATGTGTATTTTCCTCTACTACCATCATCAGAGATGCCCTCCTTCTTCAAACAACATGGCTTTCCCTCTACCACCATCAACTAAATGGCCACCTGCATATCCTCCATTACCCACACATCTGCCCTTGCCCCCTCTGCCCCCATGCGTAACAAGGACACGATTCCTCTCGTCCTCACCTACCACCCCACCAGCTTCTGCATCCAACACATCCTCCCACTCAATTTTTGCCACGTACTACATGATCCCGCGACTAGACACATATTCCCCTTTCCTCCCCTCTATGCCTTCCGTAGGGGCTGCTCCCTCTGTGATTCCCTTGCCCACTCCTCCCTTCCCACCAATCATTCCCTTCGTACCTACCCCTGCGACTGCAGGAGATGGTCTACTTCCACCTACACATCCCTCACCACCATCTGGAGCCCCAAGCAGTCCTTCCAAGTGAAGCAACATTTCACTTGTGAATCTGCAGGTGTCATCTACTGCATCAGATGCTCCCATTGTGATCTTACAATGGAGAGACTGGGTACAGACTTGGAGATTGCTTTGTTGAGCACTTCAACTCTGTTTACCACAATAGCGTGCATCTCTCGGTGGCCATCCATTTCAATTCCCCATCTCATTCCCTTGTTGACATGTCTGTCCATGGTCTCATGCACTGCCAGACTGAGGCCACTCACAAATTGGAGGAGCATCTTCCGACTGGGCCCCCTCCAACTGGATGGCATTAATATCAACTTCATTAAACCCCCCTCCACTTCTTCCCCCATCATGTTCCCCCAGCTCTGTTTCTCCCTTTCCTGTTTCCCTTTCCTACAGATATGATAAATTCTCACCTCTCCCCTTATCAAATCCATTAAACTCATTTTGTTGGTCTGGATTCCTTCCCCAACCAGCATTGTCTGAATTCTGAGATTTCCTGCTTTAGGCTTATTCTGCTTATTCCTTGAAGAAGGGCTTAGGCTCGAAACGTTGACAATATATATTTGTCTATTATGGACGCTAAAACTGAGTTTCTCCAGCATTTCAGTGTGTTTATACTACAATCACAGCATCTGCAGACTTTTGTGTTCCACGTTGTGTATGGATTTTAGTAAGGCATTTGAGAAGAACCCCATGGTAAGCTTATTCAGAAAGTCAGGATGCATGAAATACAAGAAACACTGGTTATTTGGATTGAGAATCGGCTTGCCTACAGAAAGCAGACAATAATAATTGTTGGAACATATTCCATCTGGAGGACATTGACTAGTGGCATTCCACAGGGATCTGTTCTGGAACCCCTGCTCTGTGTGATTTTTGTTGATGACTTGAATGAAGTGGAAGAGTATGTCAACAGTTTGCAAAGAGAGGTGTTATGGATAGCATAGAATGTTATGATAGGTTACGACAGGATGTAGACAGGATGCAGAGCTGAACGCAAAGTAGCAGATGGAGTTCAATTCAGGTAAGTGTGAAATTATGCCCTTTAGAAGATCAATCTTGAAGGCGGAGTATGTGGTTAATGCCAGGATTCATAACAATGTGGAAGAACAGAGATATCTTGGAGTCCAGGTTCATTGATTGCTCAATGTTGCGGTGTATTGATTGGGTGATCAAGAAGGTGTATGGTGTGTTGACCTTCATTAGTCAGGGGACTGAGTTCAAGAGCTGTGAGCTAATGTTACAGCTCTATAAAACTGGTTAGATTACAGATGGAGTGTTGCATTCAGTTTTGGTTGCATCATTACAGAAAGGATATACTGTAGATGCTTTAGAGGGGCTGTAGAGGAAATTTAGCAGGACATTCCCTGGATTGGAGAACATTTCTAATGAAGCAAGATTGACAGAGCTAGGATTTTTCCTCTTTCGAATGACAGAGGATGAAAGTTGACTTAGTAAGATTGTGAGGGGCTTTTTTTTCCTGAAGCAACAAATACAAATGGGTACCCACATGAGCCCCAACTATGCCTGCCTTTTTGTTAGCTATGTGGAGCAATCCATGGTACAAGCTAACACGGGCAAGGCTCCACAACTCTTCCTCTGCTTCATTGATGACTACATTGGTGGTGCCTCAAACATCCATGATGCACTTTTCAACTTTATCCACTTCGCTACCATTCCGACCTCAGATTCATTTGGTCCATCTCCCCTTTCTCGATCTCTCCATCTCCATATCAGGAGACAAATACTCAGCAGACATTTTCTACAAATCCACCAACTTCCACAGTTACCTTGAATACATCTCTTCACACTCAATTTTTTGTAAGGATTCTATGCCTTTCTCGCAATACCTCCATTGCATCTATTCCTAGGACCAGGTCTTCTTTGCACGATCATCCAAGATGTCCTCCTTCTTCAAAAAATGTGGCTTCCCCTCTACTACTATTAGCTTAGCCCTCAGCCATGTATCCTCCATTTCCCACATAAATGCCCTGACCCCCTCTGCCCCAGAAGCAACAAGGACAGAATTCCCCTTGTCCTCAATCAACCCCACACCAGCATCCGCATCCTGTTGGATATATTTCCATATTTCATATTTCCATCACCTACAATGTGATCCCACCACAAGACACATGTTCCCCTTTCCTCTCCTCTCTGCCTTCCTCAGGGATTGCTCCTTTCTTGACTCCTCCTTGGTACCTATCACTGTGACCACAGAAAATGCTACACTTTCTCCCACACCTTTTCTCTCACCCCCAAACTGTCCTTCCAAGTAAAGCAGCACTTCACCTGAGGATCTGCTGTGGTCATCTCCTGCATCTTATGCTCTCATTGTGGCCTCCTCCACATTGAAGAGACCGCATGAAGACTTCGTTCACCACCTTTGCTCTGTCCCCTGCAATAAGCAGAGATCTCCCAGTGGCAATTCATTTCAGTTCCCTGCCCCATTCCTTTCCCAAAATGTCTGTCCATGGTCTCATGTACTGCCATACTGAGGCCTCCCGCAAATTGGAGGAACACCTCATTCTATCTGGGAACTCCCCAACCAAATGGCATTAATATCCACTTCTCCGATCAATTCTCAGCTTTTCTTTTTTCCCTTCCTATCCATGTTCATGCCTGTTGGCTTGTGCTCCAACCCCTGCTCTTTCTTGCTTCTTACCCCTGCCTTTTTTTTAGGCTTTTGTCTGCTTATTGCTCATTCCTTGATGAAGGGCTCAGGCCCGAAAAGGTGGTTAAACATGTTTACCTCCTGTGGATGATGAGTTTCTCCAGCAGTTTTATGTACTACAGACTATAGTCTGTAACCTTTCTTGTTTCACCTAACAGGTTACATTTTGTTTTAACAACAATGACTAGAATACTATTGTCTACTCAGGGTAAATATTATAACAAAAACTTCTCTGCTCTGGCTCATTCCAAAATATCATGTCAGCAACATTTGTCATTCAGAACTTTGACAATGCAAATAACTTCAATTTCTCTCAGATTAAGGTAATATAGAATATAAACACATTCAAACATGTTTCCATTTCCATTTCAAAATTACTCTAAAACCCATGGGTATCATTGATAGCCCTGATTTATGCCAATCAGATTCTGCACAGGAATATTTTCATGTAGTTAATCATAGATGTTTATACTCCAGCAATTTACAATGTCCATCAATTTAGGATCCAACATTGACAAATAGCAAATGAATAGTCTCTTCCCAGAAAATAACTGTGACATCTTTGCTCAGGGTTTCATAGACCCACGGTTATAAAACTATAATTCATCAGTTGAATCTGCAAGGTGATCATACCTTTGCTGATACTAAAACTATAAGGTTTGAGTTATGCAGTGCAGTAAAAATATCATTTCAATGGCACACCTATATAAGATTAATAATAACATGTCAGAATATGGCTGCTTAAAAGCCTATCATAATCTATTGGATTAAAAGGAATGCCATATGTATTGTAGCAACTGACAGGATGTAGAGGTTAAGTTGGAAGAATGAGTTCCCATTTCTTTCCTGAATTATAAAATGACTCTAATCTCACTTTGGATCCCTTCAGAACTCACTTTGGATCCCTTCTGATCTACTGATTAAATGTAGTCATCGTTTGTGCATTTATTGGAAGGGAAGAAAAACATTGCAAATATATGGAAAAATAAGATAGGAAATGCCAAAAGGACATTCCTCTATTTGAAATTAATTGAATTGGTTATTTTTCTCATGTTCCAAGATGCAATGAAAACCTTTGTAAGTTTTCCTGGTAAGTCAATCTATGTTTAAGTACAGTAAATAATGCAAAAAATAAAACATACATGCCAAATCTGGTATCATAGAGAAAATTACCCTTGAAAAAAGAGTCCAAGGCCACGATGAGGTAGTATTTTGTGAGATCAATAGATTGTCTTTTACTTATGAAAGATCCATTGATGAATCTGACAAAAGCAGTGCAAAATAACTGTCCATTAATCTATCCCATGGAATCTCTGGGAGAATTGAGAGTAAAGTCATTACAGCTCTTTCTTCATCTGCACCTGGCTCATCTTTGTGGACCTGTTGTTTCATAGCATACAGAGACATCAGATTACTGTGGTTTTCCAGTAGTTCTCTGCTCCATACTCATCATTTCCCAAAACATCTTTCTCATCACAACATTGTGGCTAGCTTTTAAATCCCTGCAGCAGCATCGGATATATTACCAAATCATGAATAATATTTGATCTGAGAACTCATCATTCTGATTCCAGGTTGTCAGGTAAACTCTATTTAGTCAAATAAAAGACCTGCTCTTATTCGGCATATCACAGAAAATTCACCTTAACAATTACAATTTATGATAAATTTAGACAGTCAGCAAAGATTTCTGTGCTGCATCTAAATCCCCCAATGACTATTTTATTTTATTTTATTCAGAGAAACATTGCTGAAATATTGAAATGCTCCAAGTTGATTTTCATCTTAAAGCCATTTAAAGGTCTTGAAGTTATTTTATGAAGTTTTTTTAAAATATTATTCTAAGGAATCAAATAGCTCCATTGTTCCCAGGCATAGTTTGATTCTGAATCCTCTGGGTGCATGATGTGGATTTCCAGACAGACATGCACAAGGATATCAATGGGTGTACAACATAAGTCATTTCAAAATATAAGACCAGTGAACAACATATGGCAATGATGTGAGACCAGGCCTTTATTCCTGACAAAACATGCTTCAAGTTAAAGGGAACTTGAACATTTAGAGCAGGACTATAACATGGAATCCTGAAGATGGACCCCCAGTTTCCCTACACCCAACCCCAACCAACCAATTTTCCCCTGCAACCGCTGCAACCGTGTCTGCCTGTCCCGCATCGGACTTGTCAGCCACAAACGAACCTGCAGCTGACGTGGACTTTTTACCCCCTCCATAAATCTTCGTCCGCGAAGCCAAGCCAAAGAATAACATGGAATCCTGAAGATGGACCCCCAGTTTCCCTGCTTACTCTTGCCCCTCTACCTCACCCCACACCTGTTGCTGCAGATCTCCACTACTGAATTACACAGATTGCATACCATTTCTACTCTCCTAGCAACCAATCAAACAAAGAGACACTCATGGCCCCAATTCTAGTGCTTTCTCTCAGCATTAAGGTGCCAAACAATCCCATTCTGAAACTCCAAGGTCCCCACCTCATTCTATACAGACTTCTATCCATTATGTCTACCACCATTCACCCACCTTCAAATTTCCACAGCATGATTTATGATCTAATATCCGTGACATATTTGCAATAGCTGCAGTAATACAGGAAAATGTTTTGACCATGAAAATATGTAAAGCTGATTCTGTTGCTTAGAAATATTAATCCTCATGTCCAACCAAATACTGCCACAGAGGGTCACACAATAAACATACATTGGTTTACCGTGCATTGTTGGGTTAACATCTTTTTTCAAGGACAGAACAAGCTCTAAGCCAATATATTTTCTAACAACCTCTCGTGTGGATTTATAGATTTGTTTCATTGTTGAGTTGATGATTGCTGGATGGGTTACGTGGATACGTTAATGGAAAATACATCCTTGAAGAACAATGAGTAATATTCTTTGCAACAATGATGAGAGAATATTAAGGATGAATATCAATTTGAAAATAAACCAGACAAACGTCCTGTTGATAGGAAGTGAATGGCCAACACAAGTTTTATTAGAATTCACTTAATCTCATATATCTATGTAAGCAAGTTAGTGGAGGGCACACAGGAACCTATAAACATGATAGGAAATGGTTTAAAATAAATATATAATCGCCATCATGCTCCAAGTTAAAGCCATATCCTAGTATTATATTCTTATTTAATATAACACAATTACACAACAAAGTAATTCCTGTAAAGCTCAATAACTTAATTGTATAGCTTTTCAAGCATATTAGGATAGATATTTCCGATCAGCTATGCAAGATGAATTGAACCAACCAGAAAAATACCCCACACTCTATCACACAACTTCACCACTTACCTTTCACCTGCTCCAGTCTTGTTCTATAAATGTTGATGTGAATAAGGATTGTCCAGATAGTTTTGAATCTAATGTTGTTTTAATTGCCTTCCCATGTAAATTAAACCTGAATCACTCTGCTGAGCTGTGAATGAAAATAACTTTAGAGTTCAGGGAAAAACAAAATTATATATTGTGTGGTAATTCTACATTATTTTTCTTTTTTTCCTGTCATTTAATAGATGTCAAGCTTCTTTTGAAGCTTTGTATATTTTCACAAAGGCTGAAAGAGTTCAGCAGTGGATTTCCCTTGTGAAATTCCCAAGTCTGAGAGAAGATCAAAATCAATGAACTTTGTCAATAATTTCAAGCTGTACCACACACTTGTGATAAATGGTCTGAGGTACACTGATCTCCTTCTCCATCCAAGCATAGTTGTCTGCTCAAAACTGTACCTTAATGTCTAAAAGTATTAACCTATCTACAGTGCTATATTTTCCATTCCGAACATATATCCCTGTGTATTTTATGTTTCAAACCACCTCCCAAATCTAATTAACATTCAGCACATATAACTTTAGTATAACTGCAAGACAGATAATTAAACAATGTGTGATTCTAGAGCTTTGTTTTAGATTCTGATGCAATGGAAGTAATCAAGATTCAAGATTGCTTTATGCTTTATTATTATGTAATAGTACTGAACATGTAATATGAAATTGCCTTCTGCCTGCCAAAAGGTGACAGAGTTAGTGTTGCTCGGCATTCATTATAATAAGAGAGAAAGAGAAACAAAAGAGAGTTCCCTCAGAGCCACTGAGTATCCATGGATTAATCTCCAGCGTTCCCGCAGCCTCTGCGGATGCACGGACTCCTGCTCAATTCATCAGCCACCTGAACTCCACATCCAAACTTCTAACATGACCAGGATCAGTGCCCAAGGCCCTTTGGGAGCCCTTCTTGCCATCAGCACCCTCAAGAATCTTAGCTCCAATAACCGATTCCATGAGCTGGTCTGCAGCAGGCCATAACCTGTGTGGGTCCTTCAGCCACTGGGCCCCTTGCTGGTCCACTGCTGTGGTCACTATCCTACAGAGTCATCTCCTTTGCTTCTCAATAGATGTTCTCTCCTTTTCTGGTGCCCTGTGCACTACTTCTCTAGAGCCTGAAACCCCTTGTGGCCACTGATGGCTCGTGGTTTCAGGATTTTTGTTGAATAAGAAGCCAGCTCCTTTAACCGGCTTTTTAATGCCTGTATAAAACTGCCGGCATTAGAACAGGATGGTTGAATCTTTTGGAGCAGTCCAGTCTCTCCACTCTCCTGGGTCCAAACCAGGACCTTCAACAGTGCTGCCATCTTAATCAGTATGGAGCAACCAAATGTTTTAGTAGGTGAAAGGCTCATAGTCTTGAAGTGACCCATCCTTCCTGCATTAGATTCTTATGGACATCCTGATGCACATTTGGCCTGTTCCACAGGCGCCAGCTCCATTATGATTCTTGCCAATCTGCCCTGCATCAGATACATCAGTATAATGGATTTAGAATAAAATTCAGTCAATATTATTGGTAAGAGGTATGCAGAAATAACAACAGGTTATAAACAGGAAGATAGAAAGCAGGTCATGAAATAAAAAAACACAGAAAAATGGAAGGTCACCTCACCGAACTACCAATATCTGTGGAGAGAGGCCTAGAGATCAATCATAGTGGGAATGGGATGGGGACTTTAAGTGACAGGAAAATGAAAGCACAAGGACGCCCTTTGTGATGCGCTGCAATGCGAACAAACAAACTCAAACTATGAAGGCTTCATTGCAGGCTTTAATTAACTTAAAACTTGCACACAAGGTTCAATATCCCTTCTGGCTCCATGTGCTCTACTCCAACCCAGGGGCTGGCATGAGCCTTTATATGGTGATTGGCAGGGTTGCCTCCTGCAGTAGGCAGGGCGGAATGCAGACAGGCAAGGGCAGTCACAGTCAGTCCAGTGGTTGTATCACCACATTCATCCCCTTCTTAAAATGAGTCCCTGTGGTGGGGGGGGGGGGGGCGGGGTGGGGAGAGAACAGTGTCCACCACCGTCTTCATGCCGAGTGTCTGCTAGATACAGAGAAGTTGGGAGAGAAAAACATATTTACAGATTTACAAATTCAGGCGATCTAGTGGTTGCTGGTCAATGGTAAGTGGGGACAGGGCTGTCTGAAGTTTGGCTAGGTCAGGGGTGGTTGGAGCGGCCAGTGGAGAGTGTAGGGTGGTTCCGCAGGCAGCCTGGTCCCATGGTTGTTGATGGACAGGATGAGGATGTCAGCTCCAGGAGGGTTCTGGACATGCAAGGAGTGCCCAGGATGGTGTCCCGCCGTGCCAGGTCCCAAATCGAGACGGTGTCTTCACATCTATTGGGGTACGCCACATGTAATGGTCTTGAATTCCTGGTCAGTGAAGGGGAGATTTCGGAATTTCACAAAATGGTACAGCTGTGTGACACCCAGGTGGCAAAGGGTTTCATGCATCACCTGAATTTGGTCGGACTATCCACTGGCGCAGGTCTGGCACAGGGCATCGGTGCTTCCTTGGCCTATACTGAATGTTGTTTTTGAAAGTGGCCAACTTGACTCTCTCGTGCAAGATCTTGTCATTTTTGATCTTGCCCCTGTGGGTGGTGCTGAACATGAATGCCATGGCACACTGATCTGTGAGGAGGGTGAACCTCCTGCCTGCTAGGTAGTTGCACCAGTGGCGGACCACTTCCACAATCGCCTGGGCCTCCTTTTTGATGGAGGAGTGCCTGAGCTCTGAGCTGTGGAGGGTTCAAGAGAGAAAGGCCATGGTTTTTCCCCCTTGGTTGAGGGTGGCGGTGAGGGCAACATCATAGGCATCGCACTCCATCTGAAATGGGGTGCTTTCATCCACAACATGCATTGTGTCATTGGCGATATCCTTTCTGATGCAGGCAAAGGCTGCTTGCGCCTTGGTGGGGAGAGGGAAGGTGGTGGCTTGGGCCAGTTGGCAGACCTTATCTGAGAACTGGGGGACCCACTGAGAATAGTAGGAAAACAACCCTAGGCACCTGCGCAGGTGCTTGCGTGTGAGCGAAGGGGCACTTCCATCTGAGGGCACATGCATTCGGAGTCGGGACCAATGACACCATGTTCCACGATGCACCCAAGGATGGCGAAGAAGGTAGTGTTAAACACCCACTTTTCCCTATTGTAGGTGAGGTTTAATGTCTCTGCCATCTGGAGAAACTTCTCCAGATTAGCATCATGGTCCTGCTGGTTGTGGACGCTGATGGTGATATTATCCACGTATGGGAAAGTTGCTCTTAGATTATGTTGGTGTACCAGGCGATGCATCTCCCTCTGGAATATGGAGACTTCATTTGTGACCCCAAAAGGAACCTGGCGGAACTGATAAAGGCGCCTTTCAGCCTCAAAGGTGGTATAGGTCTTATCCAAGGCATGGATGGGGAGCTGATGATAAGCCGACTTTAGGTCAATGGTGGAAAAAACCCTGTACTGGGCTATCTCGTTGACCATGTCCCGGGACCACCAGTGGAGCTCTGTAGATGAGTTTAGCTGAAGAAGTTTTGAGGTCCTCCTCGGGTGCCATGTGGATGTCCAACAACACCCATGGTAACTCATTTACCCAGATGGGTCCTTGGAGTCTGGTCATGAGCACAGTTTTGAGGTGCCTGTGGAAACGCTCCACCAACACATTGGACTGTGGGTGGTAAGCTGTTGTGATCTGCCAGATCTGGAACTGTGCCTCAGCCTGGTCAAACTACACCTGTGGTTGATTCGTCCAAAGGATCAATATCATTCCTGCATATTATAAAATTTGTTGCCATATTTTATAATATTTACCAAAATTAATACATCCAGATCAGGTGGGATTGATTAAAGGAAGATATTCTTCAAATAGTCCAATATAATTCATATGGCAAAATCAGGTTGAATCCAAACATAACTATTTCTTTAGATGCAGAAAAAGCATTCAACTGACTAGAATGGTCTTTCTTAAATAAAACAATGGAAAAATTTGGTGTAGGTAGAAAATTCATAAATTGGATAAAAAAAACTCTTTATCATAAGCCACAAGCTAAAATTATAACAAATAACCAAATGTCATCTATTTTTCCCTTGAGTAGACAGGAGTGTCCCCTATCATCCAGCTATTGAACCTCTGGCGGAGATTATAAGAAGAGCTCCCGATATTAAGGGATTCAAAGCTGGACAGGAAGAACATAAAATTAGCTTATTTGCTGATGATGTGCTATTATATATGTCTGACACAGCTGAATCACTGATAAGATTACAAACAATACTAGAAAATATGGAAGAATATCAGGATACAAAATAAATATGGATAAAAGTGAAATAATGCCATTGCAGAATTTTGATTATGAAAGATAGAAAAAAATCAGTAGATTTAAATGGAAGAAAAATGGAATTAAATATTTAGGAATAATGACAGATAATCATTTACAGAACTTATATAAGCAATTATATCCCTCTACTAGAAAAAATATAAAAAGATTTACAGAAATGGAAATATCTGCCGATTACATTAAAAGGAAGGGTAAATTGTATAAAAATGAAGTAATGCTAAGGCTACAGTATCTCTTTCAATTGTTGTCTATTGTACTAATTTAAAATTTCTTTAAATTATTACATAATTGCATAAGACAATTCCTATGGAATAACAAAGTACTAAGAATTCAATGGAAATGTTAATATGAAACTATAAACTGGAAGGATTTAGACTTCTGAATTTTAAGAAGTATTATCTATCTGCATGAGCAAAATTTGTATCATATTTCTTTGAAGAAAACGGTCCCCCTTTGTGATTCAAATGAGACTGAATTCAATAAAAGAGTGGAATATTGTCAATAACAGAAAAAAAACAGATAATCCTACATTAATACACATGATTAGAATATAACAAGAAATAAATGAATGTATCAGAAAAGAGTAGGACACCATTATGTAAAAATTTACTACTGCCTATGAATCTGAGTAACAAAATATTTAATTCATGCTATGACAAAGGAATAAGATATGTTGGTGATTGTTATGTGGAAGGATCTCTTATGTCTTTTGAACAATTAAGAAAAAAGTATGGAGAGGCTAATTGGACATTCTTTTGCTATCTCCAGCTAAGATTGTTCTTAAGAGAAAGATGGGGACCAAACTTTGCCCCACCTGAAATTATGAGATAGAACTAATTATTTGGCTGGGGAACACATCTAAATTTATACCTAAGATGCACTTTGCTCTTCAAAATGAAAATCCAAAACCAGGTTTACAGAGATCGAGAGAGAGATAGGAGTCGGATTTAAGAGTTGCAATTATGGAAAGATGCTGGTCTGATTGGTGTTTGGATAGCATGAAGTCAATTATATAGCAAGATACAGATTAATACAATATAATTTTCTACACCAATTATACCTCACACTACAGAAACTAAATAAATCAAAATTAGAAATATCAGAGATGTGTTTTAAATGTGGAACAGGAATAGGAACGTTTGTACATGCTACGTGGTCGTGTGCAAAGGTGAGACCTTTCTGGCAAGATATTACTCAAACACTAACAGAGATAACAGGGACAACCTGGAGTTTTATCTTTTGGGAAACTTTATTGAAATAAGTAATAAGCCAACTAAATTCCAAATTTCATTTGTTAGAATAACTTTAGCTGTGGCTCAGAAATGCATTGCAATTACTTGGAAATCCGACTCCCCTCTACAGATAGCATGATGAAAGACAGAGATAACAGTTGTATTCCTATGGGGAAAAAAAATCACAAATCAATCTAAAGAACAAATATGACATATTTAGAAAAATATGGCAACAATATTTGGACTATATGGGGGTCCAAATGTTAAAAAGGTGCTACTATTATAAAAAATATGTGACCTCCCAATGAAAATTTTCTTTTTTAAACCCAACTGTAAGCACTGACCAAGTATTGATATATACTGTGGAAGGGGGTGGGAAGGAAGGGGTTGCTGTGTCCTGCTTTGTTTTGTAAGTAAAAAATGTTACGTGTGTGTGTATATTCTGCAAAATGAAAATGTTTATATGTATATTTATGGAAAAAAACAAAAATATTTTAAAAAGTATGTTAATCATGGCTGTCTGATACTCATAGTGTGAATATAGAATAGGAAATTAAGAATGTATGTTCAAATTTGATTGATAAATAAACATATTGTGTAATATTTATTATTTCATTCAGTCTCTCATGCTGCTATTATTTTATTTTCAGATTGGGTGTGATGGGGTTTCTCGCCTCAGTGCTTCTGCTCTGAATAATGAATTCTTTGCTTATGCAGCACAAGGTTGGAAGGAGCGATTAGCAGAAGGTATAATTAAATCAACACATCTAATTCATTAATGTGCAGACAGAATTTTGGAAGTTATCCTTTTATCACAGTGGAAGCCAAATACATCTTGTCCGACCTGTGTCGTGAAACATGAAAGTGTGCAGACACTGTGATTGTAGTAAAACCACAGAATTGCTGGAGGAACTCAGCAGATCTCACAACATCCATAGGAATAAAGATATATAACCGGCATTTCGAGCCTGAGCCTTTCTCCAAGGTATGAGAGGTTTGTGCAACCTGTATGTTAATTTTTGTGATTTTTCTCAATATTCCTTCTTTTGAATAGTAAAGAAAATTGAATATTTGTGATATTGTTACTGTAGCCATCATCACTCTCTAACTAGCAGGCAGGCAGCCAGATATCAGAGTGAATGAAAGAGAGTCCATGCTAACTGTCCTCATGAGGCAGCAGTAATGCATAAAGTGTGCAACTGCCATTGAATTTCAGTCACTGCTGTTCAATAAGCATTAATGTGAATGCCAATTTAAAGACTGCATTATTGTCCACTAAGCAATTCATTGAAGACTCTTCACTAATGTGTTCCACCCTCAATAAGAGCATTGACTCAGCTTAATTTTTGACCTAAAATATGTAAGGAAAATCATACACAGCTGATAATAAATATTCCTTGAGAATAAACATTGTACAAATAATGTCTGTTGAAAATTCCAAAGCTTGTTTTAATCTAAACTACAGGAAAAAAAAATTGTCAATAGTATTTATATATATAAGGAACAAACAAAATACACAATTTTTGATTTAGACATTAATAAATGTGAAGGAAAAATTTAAGTACTGTAATTTTGTTTCTCTAATTCAGCCCATATTAACTTTTGATTCACGGCATCTTCAAGCATATGTAATTTTGTCCATTAAGTTTAAAGTAAAGTCTCCTGATAGAGTGAAACTGTAAAACAGATAATTACTTCAGTGCAACTTTACTGCCATATATCCTCTACTGGGCCCTCTGGTAGCCCAAAGATTGATGCACCATTTACCACACATAAATTGAAGGCTTGTTGAAAAATTCTTTAACAAAATATATTTTAAAGGATTTGAACATCTCCCTTTCAGCTGGAGAAAGAGTCCATCCAAATAATTTGTCTCCTCACAAAAACAATGTTCAATTAATTGGGTGCCAACTATTTTCTGACATATTAAACTAGAAATGATCATTAATGTTGATTGCAGATTAATAATTAACATCATTGCATGGTATTTTCTATTCATGATCTTATCAGGAGTTTTATTTATTTCTCTTTAAACACAATATCCTTTATTAAAACAGGCTGAGGTATGTATTTCAAATGTGATGGCTAAGTAATTCAAGTGGATGTTACAGCAGGGCACTAAAGACAGTACTGGTTGCCATTTCCAGATATTAGGACAAGGCATGGAATAATGTCACAAAGGCTAACAAGTAGCTCATGGAGATTTTTATCAATGTTCAGAGGGCCTGAACATGGTTAGGGAATTCCATGCTCTCCAGTGGACCTGACAGACAACTTGAAGTTTTGGTACATGTTTTCCTCTCATTTATATGAATTGTAGACCATTGCCTTTCATTATTAATATTACTCGTTATAAAACAGACCATCTCAATGGATTCCCTTTTTTTTTGCATGCTGAAAGTTATAGAACCTAACGAAGCGATGTAACTCACAACAAACAAGCAAATGATTCACATCATTGGTCATCACACAGTAATTTAAAAAGTAAATAGAAAACTCTTGGTGTATTTTTATTAAGTGATTAAAAGTCGTGATGATTCCAGCAGCAACAACACACAAATGCTGAAGGAACTCAGTGGCTCAGGCACCATCTATGGACATCAATAGGTCAACATTTCTTTTTCAATCTTTTTATTATTATTATAATTTATAAACACATACAGTTCAAAGAGATATAAAAAAAATACATAGTAAGTAATGAATTAATACAGAGATATTAAACAATAATATTACAGAATAAAAATATATCATAAAAAAAAAATTTTGATCAGTTTAGGGTGTGAACTATCTCTAAAAAAAAAAGATATAATTAATAACAATATATGAAAAAAGAGAAGAAAAAAAACCCCAAAAAAGAAGAAAAAACAAATCTGAATTAAAAAAAACTTTTAAAAAAACTTTAAAAAAAAACCTACAGATATAGCTAAACCACACCGATCACTCTGATCTCATCTTACAGCCCAATTATCATACATAATCATAGAAAGAAAACAGAGCCAGATCAACTCACCACAAATGAAAATATTGAATAAATGGTCGCCAGGTTAACTCAAACTTAGAAGGGGATTCATAGACAGAGTTTCTAATTTTCTCTAAATTTAAACATAGTATAGTTTGGGTAAACCATTGGAAAACAGTGGGAGGATTTACCTCTTTCCAATTTAATAGTATAGATCTTCTAGCCATTAGTGTAAAGAAAGCAATCATACGATCCGCAGGAAGAGATAAATAAGTTAAATCTATCATAGGTAATCCAAAAATTGTAGTAATGGGATGTGGTTGTAAATCAATATTCAAAACAGTAGATATAATGGAAAAAATTTCCTTCCAATAATTCTGTAAAGAAGGACAGGACCAAAACATATGTGTAAGGGAAGCTATTTCCAATTGACATTTATCACATATAGGATCGATATGAGAATAAAAGCGATGGAGTTTATCTTTAGACATATGAGCTCTATGAACAACTTTAAACTGTATTAGTGAATGTTTTGCACATAGAGAAGAAGAGTTTACCAGTCGCAGAATTTTATTCCAATTTTCATTAGAAATATGAAGGTTGAGTTCTCTTTCCCAATCATTTTTAAACTTTTCAAAAGTCCCAGAATTTATTTTTGTAATTATATTATATAATTTAGATATCACACCTTTTGGAGGGAATTTTGAATATAGTATATCCTCTAAAACAGTCGTAGTCTCCCGATTGGGAAAAGAGGGTAAAGTCGAAACTAAGAAACTCCTAATCTGCAAATATCAAAAGAAATGAGATCGAGGTAAATCATATTTCATGGATAATTGTTCAAATGACATGAAAGAGTTATCCAAGAATAAATCCGAAAAGCATGTTATACCTTTAACTTTCCAGAGTAAATAAGCTTGATCAATTAGAAAGGGATGAAAAAGGAAATTTAGTACAATAGGAGTTTCCAAGATAAAATGACTTAGGCCAAAAAATCTCCGGAATTGAAACCATATACGTAGTGTATGTTTAGCCATTGGATTATCAATTTGTTTATATAATTTAGTAAGAGTAAAAGGGAGAGCAGCTCCCAAAATAGAGCTAATTGAAAAATGTTGTATCGGTTTAATTTCTAAATTTACCCAATGGGGATTTAGAGATAATTCTGAATAATTCAACCAATACCTTAAGTAACTAATATTAATTGCCCAGTAATAAATTCTAAAGCTGGGTAATGCCAACCCTCCCTCTAGTTTAGATTTCTGTAAATATTTTTTCCCCAATCTAGGATTCTTGTTTTGCCAGATATACGAGGACAATTTAGAATCGACCTTATCAAAAAAAGATTTAGGAACAAAAATAGGTATAATTTGGAATATATATAAAAATTTAGGTAAGATCATCATCTTAATAGCATTAATTCAGCCTATCATGGATAGGGATAATGGTGACCAATTGGTAAGTAAACTGCCGATCAGGTCCAATAGAGGGAAAAAATTAGTCCTAAACAAATCTTTGTTTTTTAGTAATCTTAATCCCTAAATATATAAAATGGTCTCTAGCTATTTTAAAAGGTAAACTATCATAAATAGGGACCCATCCATTAAAAGGGAATAATTCACTTTTAATAGGTCAACATTTTGGACCGTAAACCTTCTTCATGAGGTAGCAAGAAAGGAGCAGAGCCCCATATAAAAGGATTGGGGTATAGGAAAGAACATGGGATGGCAGGTGATGAGCAAGTGCAGGTGGGATGGAGAAGAAATTGAAAAACATAGCAAGAACCCCCTCAGAGAAAAAGGCAGAGGGTGAGGAATATGCACTTTTGTATAGGAGAAGGGGTGGGAGCTAGAGGAGGGAAGGGATTGGGTGATGGGTAGATAGAGAGGGTGGAGAAGGAGAAAGAGAAGGAAGAATGGGTCAGAGAGAATACAAAAAGCAAGGGAAATGTGAAATCAAACTGGGAGGTAATCAGAAATTGGTGAATTTGATGTGGAGGACATCTGGTTGGAGACTGCCAAGATGAAGTATAAAGTGCTGTTCCTCTAGTTTGTGTGTGGCTTCAACTTGGCAGCACACCTCCTAGGACTTAGAAACAATGACAGAGGCTCAGGGATGTCACGAAGTATCAAGGGTATGTAAAATTCTTTATCTCTGTAACTATCTCAGTTACACTGAGAATACGTTTTATTATTATCAACAATTTTTCCAACAATTTCCACCTTGTTATGACATCCTTAATACATAATCACACTGCAAAACCTCTCTTTATCTTTTCAAGCAAATTTATCTTTTCATTTTCTCATTTCATTACATGCCATGGCATCATTATCTTTTCATATTCAGCCTCAAGGGGTTGCCATCTTTGGGGAAGCAGCAGACTGATGCAAGACACCAGTAATTGGGAGAACACCCTTTGTTGAGAAGGAGAAGCAGGGGAAATGACTCTAAGGATGGTGACCATGATGGCAGACCAGCTGAAGGAGACAAACAGGCGAGCTGTTGGCGGCTAGTGGGTGCAGATTCTCACACAAGCTAATGGGCTGCTGGCAACTTGAGGCCAAAGGACTCACTCCAGGCTGCAGGCTGCTACAGACTGACTCATGAAAACCAGGTATCAAATTCAGGATTTGAGAGGATGCTGAGGACAAGGAGCGCTCCCTTATGCAGTCGGAGGTTTGTATCTGGGCTCTAGTTGCCGATGGATTGAACTGAACTGGAGTCTTGTACAGCTGCACAGGCTGCAGGAGTATTGGAGGTGAATATACAGACACTCTGTGACAGGGAGACTCTCTTTTGCTTCTCTTTCTCTGACTGTATGAGACACCAGGAAATGTTATGCTACTGGAAAATGGTCTGCCTTATGGCAGACTAAAGGCAATTTCATGTAATGTTACATTTCTGTTTTATTACATGACAATAAATAGTATAAATAGTGGACATTACCCCTCCATAAATCTTCATCCGCGAAGCCAAACCAAAGAAGAAGAAGAAAAAGAAATAGTATCTAATCTGATCTGAAATCTTATCTGATTGAGAGTGGCTCTTAATGAGATCACAAAAAACAAGGGACATCAATAAGGTGAATAGTGACCATCTGTTTCCTAGAGTTAAATCTAAAATGAGAGGGCATAAGCATAAGGTGAAAGATTTAAAAGGACATGAGGGGATAGTTCTTCACTCTGAGTGTGGTGGGCATATGGAACAAGGTGCTAAAGTTGTAGAGCCAGAGGTGTGAGCTTCTTTTAATCTTTTGGACTCTGGCCATTTTAACCTTTCATTAAATATACTCTGGACTGGATCCACTACATTACGAACTCAAGTATGAACCAGCTGGTGGTTGGGTATAAAACCAGTCGTGGAAGATGGGGACACAGAGTATATGCACTTGTTGGTAGTCCCTGAAAACAGGGACATGGACTATATGTTCTGGTTGGTAGACCCTAAAAACAGAGACATGGAGTTTAAAGCTTTAAGGAACACTTGAATAAATACATTGATAGAAGGGGATTGGAGCGGTGTGAGTCTAATGCGGATAAGTGAATCAAAAGCTGGAATGTACATTGTTAGCTTAGACAAGATGAGCCTAAGGGCCTGTTTTTGTGCTGTATGATTCCATGACTATATAAGCATACATCTGAAGTACTACTATAGATTTCTGTAGGCAAGGCATTTGAAGGATATGGAACCAATGCAGGAAAATGGCATTCAGGTACAGATTATGATCCACATGATGTGCTGCCAACATCATAAAGGACCCCATCACTTTGTCATGCTCTCTTCTCACTGCTTCTTTTAGATAGAAGGCCTGAAGTCTGGTAATTCTTGATCCAAAAACAGGTTTTTGGACTTATCCGTACTGCTCTCACCTAAACTGCTCCAGGATCACCAACAATATGTCTGTACTGCTAACACAGCACATCTTTTGCTCTAAGACAAATATGAATCTTTATTTATTTTTTCTCTTACTTTTATATTCATAATAATTTTTTTCTCTTGTGTCGATAATACTTACATTGATGTTAGGTGCTTTATGTACCTGGAAAGCTGCAGCAAGATAGAATCTATTCCATCTGTTCATTGTACGTATATACTACATGCAACAATAACTATTCATTCATTTACCTAACTTAAAGACAAAAAAAGACTTAAGGGAGGTAAATAGTTCACTTCTGTTTCTCTGCTCAGCATACTGAAGAAAATTCTTTCAAGCAAACTTTTCACATATGGTCTATACTGAAACTGTAAAAGAACAGTTAAAGATGGAGAAAATTTAATTCAGATAAGGCCAAATAATAATAAATGTTCAAAAATCATACAAAATCAAACATTTGAAGTTGTTTCTTGTTACATCTAAAATTAATTTTGCATCTATTGTGGATACGAACTATTGACATGTATGGCTTTTCATTCTCAGGATGAAAGCACTCTGAGGTCCTTCAGGGTAAAAGGAGAAATGTCTAAGAGCAAAGGTGTTCAAGCTAAGCATAATAGTGTTTACAGCACATTATCTTGATATTTTTGTGAAGAATTTTCTTCATGCTTCATTGAAAGTGATTTCATTGTCAAGAAATTCTATCCAGTGATATCTGACTGCAGTTTGGTCCATATAACTGACAACATAGACAAATCTGGTTCCTGCCTCTAAATTCTCACCAGTAGCTATGGTGCTCACTCTACTTCAATTCTCAACCATTGCTTATCTATGATTTTCAAGACCTATATGCCCTGAAATATAGAATGTTCACATGTGACTTGGTTAAAGTATAATTTTGAAAAGGAATTGATAGAAATGTTTTCTACTGAAGATATCTAGGATAAATAGGAAGTACACTGCTGGAGAAACTCAGCAGGTCACACAGCAACCATAGAAAGCAAAAGGCAGTCAATGTTTTGAACCCGAGCACTTCTTCGTGCATCAAATATAAGTCATGATTCTGCACAAGCTGATGAGTTTCTTCAGTGTTTTTGTGTACTGCACTAGATCCCAGCATCTTCAGATTTCTTGTTTACCTCTATTATGGTAAAGAGGCATACTTTTAGGCAGAAAAGACAGAAAATTTCGATGAAAGCAACATGAAACCCCTTCCATGAAAACATGGATGCTAACTCAATAAGATATAAAGAAAATATATTATGAGAATAAACTTAGGATGTAAATCAGCCATAATGTAATGAAATGTGGGAACAAGATTAATCAGTGAAATCGCTTTCTCCTGTTCTGTTAAGCCTTTTTATGTGCAAAAACAGAAATTAAATTAAGAAATGTAATTATTAAATGATACATTATCACATTCTAACAAAGAATATGCTATTTTAATTAATTTTTCTGAAAATATTGTGCAGGTGAATTTACTCCTGAAATGCAGTTACGTATTCGACAAGAAATTGAAAAGGAAAAGAAGGTTGAACAATGGAAGGAAAAGTTCTTTGAACAATATTATGGAGAAAAGTAAGCTCTTTACATTTTATGTAAATCTTTTACATTTTGAGCTATGATTTCTGCACACTTTTGGTTTGCAACAACAAGGTTAGTTCTTTTATCTTCTAAATCACATTTTATATTGTCTCTTTTTTATGCAACTTTACAATGATTTGTGTCTTCTAATAGTTAACTGCTGCCAGTAGGGCAGAACAAGCAAACACCCTGGTTGGTGAGCAATAATATCCATGGACATCTGTGCAGATTCCACGAGGAGTTCATCGGCCCAGTGTAGATAGTTGGGGCCAGCAACTCAGTTGCTTCAGTCTGTATTTTAGTTCTTTTAACACAGCTCAGTGGAAGATGTGAACATTGTTAGAGTATTTTGTTTTACATATTACCGAATTCTAAAGAACTGTAGACATAGAGAATTTTCTGTTTTAATGTCAAGATGCAGATAAATGAAAGTTACCTTATTTGTTATAGATATTACATTCACCTCTTGTATTGTATTCAGGTTAGGAATAACTCAAGAAGAAGCAATGAAGCTGGAACCAGTAAAATATTCTGTAGAAAATCAAGACTGCTCTTCATTTTCTCCACAATGCATCACATCAGAGCCTTGTCAGGTCACATCTGATAATAAATGTGAAAATAAAATAAATCGTGTGCCTTATTCAAATCTACATCAAACACAATGCATCATACAGGAAACCTCAGCCAAAGAACCATCCAAAACTGCAAAAGAAGAGAATATGCTAATATCGTTGTGCTCAGACATTACCTCACGTGAGTCTGTTATTCAGGAAGAGATAGCAGAAGTTGAACAGCATACTTGTGGAAGTCATGATGAAAGCAAACTTTCCCATTCTAGTATGTCCAATATTGATCAGTTGTGTTTGCTTAGTCCTGACAAAGCAGAACAAGTAGTGTTAGCAGATGATTTGAAGACTGATATAACTACTCAAAGTATCAAGGAGTTTGAGTCCCAATCAGAGCACACTGTAGATCCACCTTCCCTGGAGATAACTAGTATTTCACTCCAACTGCTTTCTTCCACTTCTACATCCTCACAGTTATCTGATTCGTTTGATGCCTCTAATAGTGACATATGTGAGCCAACACCAAATTCAAGTAATGAAGAAAATACCATAGAACACAGTTATAATGAGGAACTCAAGCCTATCACTGATACTCCAAATTCTCCAAGAGGGAATACAGAGTGCACAGCCAAACAATCCCTTACCTCTGAGCCTTCTAAGACTGAAAACCAACTCAGGACATTGCAGGACATCCCTCAACCATCACCAAGGACATCAACCCCCTCTGATTCTCCCACATTATCTTCTGAAGCATTTAGAAAATATAAAGATCTTGAGTACCACAAGAGAAAGCCACAGGAACAGGACATTCTGGAAATCTGTCATGAGAAAAAACCTAGAATTGAAAATGAGCAGACCATTTCAACTCTGCCCAGCCAGTCTCAAAGTGAAAAAGAAATAGCATCAAAAGAAGAGCCAAAGGTTCCACCAATCAAGGTATGTTACATGGAGATGAAGAATTTAACAAGGTGTGGTAGAGTCAATAATATTCTTATTATATTCCTACAGACATAATTGTTTTTAGCTGTAATATTAAACTGCCTTAATTTATTGTCCTCAAGTCAAGACATGTCTGTACAAGAACAACCTGACGAATCAGCATTCTCCAGTCTTTGGGCAAAACACACAGCATAACAAACATACAGACTTATAACTACATGCAGGACGTAGTCATCTATACAAATAAATAATTAATATTGTTTCATAAATATGAGAGTCTCAGATGGTTAGTGTGAGCAGTTCCTTTGGTTGTTCAGCATTCTCACCACCAATTGGAACAAGCTGTTCCTCAGCATGGTGGTGCTGACTCCGATACTCTCGTATCTCTTTCCTGACAGGAGCAGCTAAAAGATGCTGTATGCAGGGTGGAAGGGTTCCTCAATGATTTTGCATGCCCTCTTCAGACAACTATTCCAATAGATTATGTCGATGGGGGGGAGGGGACTCCATTGACTCTTTCTGCCACTCTTATAGCCGTGTAGATTGACCTCCAATCCATCTATCTGCAGCAACTGTACCACACTGAGATGCAGCCAGCATGGACTCTCTCAATAGAGTTCCTATAGAAGGTTGACATAATGGTTGCCAGTAGCCTTGCCTGCTTCAGTCTTCTCTGGAAGTGCAGTAACTGTTGCACCTCCCTGATAAGTGAGGAGATGTTGAGTGTCCACGAGAGGTCACGAGTTAAATGAACTCCAAGGAACTTGGTGCCCTCCATTCTCTTCTACAGCGTTGTTGATGTGTTGTGGAGGTGGTTGTTCCTCAAGTCCACAATCATCTCCTTCATCTAGTCCTTGTTGAGGCTCAGGTTGTTACTCTCTCACTATTTCATGAGATTTTTCACTGTGTGTAGTGTGACTCGTTGTTGCTGATGAGGCCAACTATTGTTGACACTATTGGAGCTGAATCTGATGATGCAGTCATGGGATAGAAGCATGAACAAGCTGAAACACACATCCATGAACTTTACCAGTGCTCAGTGTGACGGTGCTCAACATTCTGCTACCGACCCAGACAGACAGTGTTCTTTCCATAAGGAAGTCCAGAATCCAGTTGCAGAGAGAGGTGTTGAGTCCTAGCTTCTTCTCTGGGGAATGATTGTATTAAATGCCTTGTTGAAGTCAATGAACAGCAGCCTGGTGTATGAGGTGTCATTCTCCAGGTGGGTCAGGACGCATGCATTTATATCTGTTTCATTGCCCTATTTGAAATTTTGTATTTTTGCATTTAAAATACAGATATGTGCTGCTTGACGTCCGTGATACGTTCTGTGAGATTGCATATTATGAAATGTGGATATTGTGCGAACACCATATTACTGTATATACTTAGTTTAAGGTTGAATAACCTCCATTGATGAACTGTCACTCTGTAATGCCTGCAGGACCTGGCTGAGGCTCTTCTTGGGGAGGTGTTGGCTTCTTCAGGAAAATGTCTACTGTTGTTTGCCTGGTTTGCTTTTCTTCATAAATTTCTTTATATGCAGCAAACACTGCAGACCATTCCTCTCTTTTAGTGAAAAGCATTCAATTGGTGAACCTCTTCTGCACCTGTTATTCTTTTACTTCTGCACCTTCCTTTGCCATTGCCTTTTCTCAGCTATTCACTCTTGCTCTTGCTTCAGCAACTCTTCATTTGTTAATTCCTCAGGAACCACTACTGACTACAATCATCATCAATGTCTAGGTTCAGACTGTTGTTTACCATGTCGACAACAGCTCTATTAATCCTTGCAATTTCATCATCTTTTTCAAATCCCTTAAAGTCATGCACATATCACTTCAGTATTTATTTCCATATGCCATTCATACTCTTTGGTCACATCATTCCAGCCCCAAGCAAGGTTCACTATGCAGTGGAAAATGTTGTACTCCTTCTAGAACTGCATCAGCGTCTTGCCAGTGTCATCAGTTGTGGCAGAAGCTTGAGCAAAGGAATTCCTCAGGTAGTTGGCCTTTTAATTTTTTTTAAAATTTAGACATACAGCATGGTAACAAGCCATTTTGGCCCATAAGTCCATACTGCCCATTAACCACATTAACCTACACCCAATGTACATTTTGTACATTGGGATGAAATCAGAGCTCCTGGAGAAAACCCACACAGACATGGTAAGAACATACAAACTCCTTACAGAAAGCATGAGATTCAAACCCCGGTCTGGTCCTGATTGCTGGCACTGTAAAGGCATTGCATTAACCATTACGTCAACTGTGCCACCCTTGAATACTGCAATAATCCCTTGGTCCATTGGCTGGATTAAAGAGGTGGTGTTTGGTGGGAGGAACACCACTTTGATATTGGGGTGGAGGTCACCAATGAAAGGGAGATTGTCTACAATTAGCAAAATCTTGAAAGGTATGCCTTCTTCTAAGCAGTACTTCTCCATTTTACTGGCATAGCAATTGAGAGGGCCATCCTGAAACAGCATTTGTGTCATCCAGAACTTTTTTATTGCTCCTGTAATAAAGTGGTATGGTGCGTTTGTTAATGTTCTTGAAAACCTTGGAGTTTTCACTGTGCCAAATAAGAAATGGCTTTAACTTGCCTCCTAACAACACTGCCACTCTGTCTTTAAAAGCCTTAAAGCCTATCATTGACTTGGCCTCCTTATGGATGAAGGTTCTTTCAGGCTTTCACTTCCAATATAAGGAGGTTTTGTCCATATTAAAAAATTTGCTAGGGCAAATATCCTCCCTCTACAATTGGTTTATCTCAGGTTTCAACAAATTCTTCTTCTGCCTTTGCATCAGTACTCGCAGACTCACCACACACTTTCATATTATGCAATGAAAAACGTTGTTTCAAGTGCATGAACCCCCAGAGATAGCACTCAACTCGATAACATAGTCTGGTCTGCTTTTTCTTTAAGTATCTGGAACAAGCTTCATTCCTTAGCAGTGATCGTCAATGTGCTGAGAGGTATTCGCTTTTGTGTTTGGTCCTCAATCCACATCAATAACAATTTCTCTATATCTGATATAGGTCCCTCTCGCTTTTTCATTAGCCTTATAGTTTGCAGTGAAGCCAATGCTTTAACAGCTGGGAAAAAAATTTCTTTGTTTTTGAGGATCGTCGTGATTGTCGAGTGCGATTTGCCTAAATCACAAGCAATAGCATTCACTGTTTTTCCACCTCTGTGTTAATAACCTTTTGTTTCACTTCTCTTTTGCCTCTTTCTACTGCTATCACTAGCACTGGTTTTGCTGCTTTTGGGAGCCATGATAGACAGTACCATACAGTTCCTACATACAAAAGCCTTTATATGCAAAGGACATGAGATACACACGTTACATGCAGGAAGTTGTTGCGTTCATAGCTATGGCTACTCTTCTTCGATTTGAAGAAAGTGAGATGAGTCAAAGGAGAAGTTATTTGTGTTATAACATTCTCTCAGGTGGAGGAGCGTGGTGATGGAGGGTAACTGGTTAGGTCTCTTGTCAAGAAGGAAACTAAGGGCTTTGAGACCTTCTGAATGGAGGATGGTGGTGCAAAGGGATGGGATGTCCATCGTGAAAATGATGTGGTCAAGTTCAGGGAATTGGAAGTCATTGAAGAGATGGAGAGCATGTGAGGTATCACAAATGTAGGTGGGGAGGGATTGAACCGGGGAGAAAAGATAGAATCGAGTTAAGGCGATACAAGTTCAGTGGGGCAGGAGTATTCAGAAACAATGGATAATTGCGATTATGTATCTTGGGTAAGGGGGATGGGAAACAATGAGGTTGGAGGCTGTGGGAGAGAGGTGACCAGAGGTGATGAAGTTTGAGATCGTGTTGGAGACAGTAGCTTGATGTGCTTATGGTGGGGTTCCTGTGGAAATGGTAAGTAGGTAGGGATGTCTGAGAGTTGTCATCTGGCCTTGGCAAGAGATAAAGAGGTTGATGCTCCGTTTCTGAGAGTATAGAGCAGATCCCTTAGAATATCAGGGAAGTTTGCAGATTCTGAGATATTGTAGTCAGTAGTCATTGTGTTATGCTTGTGGCTAAGGATATATGTAGGCTAAGGAATTATTATTGCTCTCGCTATCTGTAAGAGTTGTAAGGCACTTAACTTGCAGGATGCAATTCTTCTCTTCATTTAGCTGCTGAGTTAATCCAGGAAGATAGGTAATTTGTAATGTACCAGGCTGTCTTTATAATTAAGTGATCAATCCACTTTCATTGAGTGGGAATTTTACACTCCATTTCTGCATGTTGGATCAGATTGAAGTTGTGCAGGAATCAATATTGTATTTTTATACATTTTAATATAACTTCAACTCACACTTTTTTGGCATTATAATTATCCCTTCGTGATTTTGTTGTCCCTACAGCAATAGTTTATTTTCTGAGCATCTTGGGTTTAATAAAAGTGAAACAGTGGAGGAAAGTTTTATTCAGAAATATGCTAACATTTTCACAAACAAAGAAGGATTAGTACCATTGGAGACCCTTTCAGACCACTAGTCCAATGGGAGATGCAGTAAAATGAATACCAAGAACATCGGAAGCAGTTTTATTTCCTGGTGTGCTATATAATGACAATAATTTACAAGCTGCTAATATTTATTGATTCAAGATTTCTTTTATCATCACAGAATAATACATTAAAAATGTAACATGCATGATATACTTGAACTTTTGTCTACCGTAACACAAACAAAGAGTTGCCATGAGTCCCACACCCCTAACAATAGAAGAAAGAGAAGCAAAAGAGCATCTGTTCAGAGTCACTGAGTGTCTGTGGATTCACCTCCAGCACTCCTGCAGCCTCAGCAGCTGTAGAGACTCCTGTTAAATTCATTGGCCATCCGAACTCCAGATGTAAACCTCCAACACGATCAGGAAGCCTTCAGCATCAGGCCCTTCAGGAGCCCTTCTTTACCATATAATAACCATACAACAGTTACAGCACCGAAACAGGCCAGTTTGACCCTTTTAGTCCATGCTGAACACCTCCTCCCACCTAGTCCCATTGACCCTCACCTGGCCCATAATCCTCCATACCTCTCTTGTCCATATACAACTTTTCCTTAAGTATTACAATCAAACTCGCATATACCACTTCAGCCAGAAGCTCATTCCACACTCTGAATGGAGAAATTCCCCCTCATGTTTCCCTAAACTTTTCCTCCTTTAATCTCAATCCATGTTCTCTTGTTTGAATCTCTCCTACTCTCAATGGAAAAAGCCTGTCCACATTGACTCTATCTGTCCCCCTCATAATTTTAAATACTTCTATCAAATCACCCCTCAATCTTCTAGCTCCAGGGAATAAAGTCCCAGCCTGCCCAACCTTTCCCTGTAACTCAAACCCTGAAACCCAGTCAACATTCTTGCAAATCTCCTCTGCCCTCTCTCTATTCTGTTTAAATCCTTCCTATAATTTGGCATTCAAAACTGTACACAATATCCTAAATTTGGCCTCACCAATGCCTTGTACAACTTTAACATGATATCCTAACTCCTGTATTCAATACTCTGATTTATGAAGGCCAATATACCAAATGCTTTCTTCACCACCCTATCTATATGTGACTCAACTTTCATGGAATTATGTACCAGAATTCCTAAATCCCTTTGTTCTATTGCACTCTTCAATTGTCAACCATTTAACATGCATGACCTTTGCTTTTTAGTCCTACCAAAATGTAGCACCTCACATTGATCGGTATTAAACTCCATCTGCCATCTTTCAGCCCACTCTTCTAACTGTCCTATATCCCACTGCAAGCTTTGATGACCTGCTTCACAAAACCACCAATCTTTGTACCATCTGCCTAATTATTAATCAAATTTACTACCCTATCATCTAGATCCTTAATATATATGACAAACAAGAATGGACCCAGTACTGATCCCTGAGACACTCCACTAGCTACCAGCCTTCAATTTAACATATAAATAACCCTATAACAATTACGGAATGGAAATAGACCATCTCAGCCCCTCTAGTCCATACTGATTTACATTACCTGCACCCTTACCTGCACCCTGCCCATAGCCCTCCAAATCCATGCACCTATCCAACTTTTTCTTAAATTACAAAATTGACCTTGCTGGAATCACCTCTTCTGGAAGGTCATTCCACTTAGCCACCATTCTCTGAATGAAGAAGCTCCCTCTCATGTTACTTCTAAACCTTTTCCCCCTAACCCTTAACTCATGACCTCTCATTCCAATCTCACCTACCCTCAAGGGAAAGAACCTATTCACATATACTCTATTAATCCCCCTCATAATTTTAAATCCCCCTCAACCAGTGAATAAAGACCCAGTTTAATCAATCTTTTTTTTAAAACTTTACTTAAGATTTTATAACATGAATAAAATAGAAAGTTACAGTAAAAAGATTAAACGTAAGATAATAAAAATTACAGTACTACATCGGCAGACTAAATAAACTAAACCCCCCCCAATAATTAGTACACAACATTAATGACCTAGCTTAAAGTTAGTCTAACCCCCCCTCCAAGATAGAGAGTGAAGAGTTAATAAAATGAACAATATTATATAAAAAAAGCCCACTTACACAAAAAAAGATAAAACATAACAAATAAAGATACTAACAACAAAAAAAGTTATCAATACTAAAATATCAAACTTAAAAACATATTTAAATCAAACTTAAATGCATATATTTAGCAAACAGAGTCCACTTCAGCCTATAAAAAGACATCCTATCTTGAATTGAAAAAGATATCCTTTCCATAGTCAAACAGAACTTCATCTCCAAATACCACCTATCTAAAGTTAATATATTTCTATCTTTCCAAGTAAGAGCTGTACATTTCTTGGCCACAGCTAAAGCTAAATAGATAAAGGATATCTGATAATCTTGTTGCCCTAAATTAATTAATGATTGCATATTCCCTAATAAAAATATACCAGGATCTAATACAAGACAAATATTATATAAACTATTAAATATAGATTGAATACCCTTCCAAAACTGTTGCAATCGATCACAAAGCCAGACAGTATGCAAAAAAGTATTAGCCGTCTGGTCACAGCGAAAACAGCAATCTGACTTACTAAGGCCAAACTTTTTTAGTTTCTCCGGGGTTAAATATAACTGATGTATAAAATTATAATTAATCATCGCTAATCTAGCATTAACCAATTTCCGAATACTATTCTGACAAATTTCCATCCAAGCTTCTTCAGCTATTGTAAAACCTAAATCTTTTTCCCATTTCAACTTATCTTTATACCAATCT
The DNA here is from genome assembly GCF_036971445.1 of Narcine bancroftii. Classification (NCBI taxonomy): domain Eukaryota; kingdom Metazoa; phylum Chordata; class Chondrichthyes; order Torpediniformes; family Narcinidae; genus Narcine; species Narcine bancroftii. The sequence goes on along the minus strand of NC_091470.1, from coordinate 309,235,671 downwards.
TTTTTATTATCAATTTCTTGTAAAATACAATACAAATCAGATATATATCCCTTTTGTGGTATTGAAAGTACGTATTCCTCAAAATTAGATTCAGGCAATAAAATCATATGTCGACCACATATCTGTTTTACAAAAGATCTTAATTGATAATACACAAATACAGAGTTTCCACTAATACCGAATTTCCTTTGTAATTCATCAAAAGAACAAAAACATCCCTCAGAAAAACAATTGGATAAATTTTTTATTCCCTTCCTTTCCCACTGTTTCAAAGTGATATTGGAGACTGTAAAAGGAACAAGTTGATTGTTATATAATGGCAATCGTCCAGACCATTTATTTTTGAGCCCCAATTGATTAAGTTTACTTGTCCATAAATTTAATAAATGCTTCAATATTGGGACATCATAAGTTCGTAATAAATTTTTATTCCATCGAAACAAAAACTCATGAAAAAATTTTTCTGAAATAACCGCCATTTCTATCTTTGCCCAACTGGGCGGATCATCCATATTCATTAATGCACTAAGAAATTTAAATTGAGCTGCTTCATAATAATGTTGAAAATTCGGTAATCTTAAACCTCCAAATTGAAAATCCCACATCAGCTTTCTCATCGCTACCCTCGGAAATTTTCCCTTCCATAAAAAGTCTCTAATTGCTTTATATAGATCCTTAAAAAAACTTTTATTTAAAAAATAAGGAATTGATTGAAACAAATATTGTATTTGAGGAAAATATTCATTTTTATAGTATTAATCCTCCCTAATAAACCCAAAGGCAAAACCTTCCACCTAATCAAATCTAATTTAATCCTTTTTATTAAAGGAAGATAATTAATTGAATATAAATTTTGAAATTCCGAATTAACATTCATTCCTAAATATTTAATTTGTGTGGTCCACTTCAAATTTGTAATACTTTTATACATTGAATAATCATTTTTACAAATTGATAAAATTTCACTTTTGGTTCAATTTACTTTATAACCAGATAATTGACCATAAATTTCTAAACATTCTTGAATTGCTGGAGTTTAATCAATCTTTCTTTGTATTCTAGATGCTGCAATCCAGGCAACATTTTAGTAAATCTTCTCTGCATTCTCTCTACCTTATTGATATCCTTCCTATAATTTGGGGACCAGAATTGCACACGGTATTCCAAATTTGGCCTCACCAACACCTTGAATAGTTTCAACATCACTTCCCAACTCCTATATTCTATGCTTTAATTTATAAGGGCCAGCATACCAAAAGTCTTCTTTACCACTCTATCCACATGAGATTCCACTTTCAAAGAATGATGAACTATTATTCCAAGATCTCTCTGTTCCTCTGCATTCCTCAATGCCCTCCCCTTCACTGCATATGTCCTGTTTTGATTATTCTTCCCAAAATGAAGCACTTCACAATTATCGGTATTAAACTCCATCAGCCCACTCTTCTAAGTGGTCCAAATCCTTCCACAGTCTCTGAAAACCATCTTCACTCTCCACAACTCTCCCTATTTTTATATCGTCCGCATATTTTCTAACCCAATTTACCACTCCATTATCCAAATCATTAATGTAAATGACGAACAATAAGAGACCAAACACCAATCCCTGATGTGCACTGCTCGTCACTGGTTTCCATCCTGACAGGCAATTATCCTCCAGGACTCTCTGGCATCTACCCTCTAGCCACCATTGAACCCATTTGACTTTCTCCTCATTAAAACCTCGCACTTGAACCTTCCTTACCAACCTTCCATGTGGAACCTTATTGAAAGCCTTACTGAATTATATAGACTACATCCACTACTCTACCTTCATCAACCTTCCACTACTTTCTGGCATCTCCCATCCAACAATTGTTGAATTCATTTCACTACCTCAATGTTAATATCTAATGCTTGAACCTTCCTAACTAACCTTTTATGTGGAACCTTATCAAAAGCCTTACTAAACTCCATGTGGACAACATCCACAGCCTTCCCCTCATCAACCTTCAAAGTAAACTCCTTGAAAAACTCTCTATGATTTGTTAAACATGGTCTAACACGTACAAAACCATGTTGACTTCTCATAATCAATCCCTAACTTTCCAAATAATTTTATATACCATCTGTAAGAACACCATCGACGTCAGGCTCACAGGCCTATAATTACCAGGTTTGCTTTTGGAGCCTTTTTTAAACAGCGGAACAACAATCCTCTGGCACCACCCCTGTGGCCAGTGACATTTTAAATATTTCTGTCAGAGTCCCCACTATTTGACCTCACTGTTGCAGGATTTTACATGCAAACACCATCAGCTCCTTTAACAGGCTGTTTAAATCCTGTACAGACCTACCAGAATTAGGACTGGGCAGTCTTAATCCTTTGGAGCAGCATTCTCCTCTCTCCTGGGTCTCCACTAGGGGCAGCACTGTCAATACAGCAGCGAACATGGAAGTGCAAGTTTCTCCAGATTTGAAAGGACATTTCAATTAAATGTTACCTTATCTAAACGAGTGAGAAAAGGGTTCATTCTCTTTTGTCAACAAGTTAACAAGTGATCAATTCTATTTCTCATCTCTTTCATTTTATAAGATGAACTTGAGGTCATCTTCCTGTCCAGTTTGTTGTTTACTCTTGAGATTTCTTCTGTAATGTGCACAGCCTTCCATTCCATGATTTTTTTTCATCTTAGCTGTTAAAAGTATGTTTTAAAAATTCTTTTTTAAAATATGTTTAGTCTGAAAAGGGGATTTTTTTTCTTCTTCGGAAATGTTTTCCAATAAATTTCTTCCAATTTTCCTACCTTTGATAAACAATCAATATATATATATTTGTTAATTGTTCCACATAACTTAATCCATACACAACTGACTTTCCTTCCTGTTTTACCTGAAGAATACTGATTTGCCAGGCACAGTGAAAAGGAAATGCGTGTCAGGGTTTGTGAATCTGCTTCCTACTGATGAATAACTTAAAGCAACTCCTCTGTGCATCGGGGGTTAATCCCTGATCAATTTCACCAAGGCCAGTGTTAATCCCACATATTCCACCAGTCAGTTAACTTTTTATACCCCTTTCCTCATTGATTCATGAAAAAAAAGCAGTTCATAAATATCTAAATGAAATTAACAATTATATGAAATTTTCAAAAATTTCTTGAGTACACATGTGATGATTTTCTGCTTTAATGGCACTGACAAGAGAACAGGTTGCATTAAATTGAATAATAATTTATGTACAAGTACAGATTAATCCTTTTATTAATTTTTGTTGATATACATATACATGCTATGTTTATTGTTTCTTCAGATTTTAATTTTTTTATATTAATTTTAAAATATTATTTTTTAAAGTCTTCAATTCATTTTGAAATACCAGAGTTTTAAGCAGACATTCAATCTTCATGAGAACTTTGACAGCTAGAAAACCTTAAGAACTACCTCTCAAAGTAGGAAAGTGGGAAAGGCTCTGGTGTGCTGCATCTCACCATTCACTTCAGATAGCAAGCAAGCAGAAATTTGGGACGAGTTTTCAGAAGGCCAGCAGGGTGGTCCAGGGTAAGACCTGGGATGTTGGGAACAATGCAACTGCAAAAGATATGACTGCAGGCATCTGAGGAGCTGACTTCAAGGCACAGATTAGAACAAGCATGATCCAACTCAATACTGCATTGAATGAGTGGGTAAAACTTTAGAAAATGAATTTCACTGTTGGTAAATGGATGCTAATCCATTTTGAGTCCAAAAAGATAGAAGTGAATACTTTATAAATGGTGAATCATGAAAGCATGGACGTCCGTAGAGTTTGGGGCTAAAATAAGACAATTAAACTACTATGGGTGGGTACAGAAAGTAATCAAAAGGACAGAAAGGTAAGTAATCCAAGTGAAGTGAGGTTTTGAAACAGCTACAGAAAGACGTTGTCAGACTACATTTGCAAAACCGTAAGAAGGCCATAGGACCACAAGTTAAGAAGAATATTATGGCCTTGATGAGAGTGAGCAAAGGGTTATTGGAAATATTGGGCTTAAAGTGATAAAATTGAAGAGGAAATAATGGAAATTAGGGTTTTATTGCCTGGGTATTGGAAAATAAAAGGGTATTTGAAGTTTTCACAATACTGAAGGCAACTGATGGAATAGTTAGAAAGAATAAAACATACAGAGGTCAAGGACAATGGGACAGATTCTGAAAAATAAGAGCCAGGTCTTTAAGGAGTAGTTATGAAATGTATTCTCTTTTTCTAATGTGCAACTGATCCTAGATCAGTTTTATATTTTAAATCTGAGGTTGGCAAGTTTGAAGGGATATGATATCATAGAGTTGTAAAATAGGTTCAGAGGACCAAATGGTCTCCTTTTATCAATATGTTGCCAGATATACACTTTCTGTTCCTCTCCAATGTAATACAATGTGCTACAACCTCCCAAGTTCATCCTTATTTTCTACAGAACTCTCTGACATTTTCAGTTAGGTTTCTATTCATACCAAAATATCAGTATTCTTGGAACTATAGAACATTGCAGCATAGAAATAAGCCCTTCAGTCCATCTTGTCTGTGTCAAACTATTTTTTATGCCTACATCCATCAACCTGGACTTGGACCATAGCCCTTCACAGCTCTCCTGTTCATATATCTATCAAATTTCTCTAAAATGTTGAAATTGAATCCGCATCCACCATTTCCACTGCCAGCTCATTCAACTCACCACCTTCTGAGTGAAGAAGTTCCCCCAATGTTCCCCTTAAATATTTCACTTTTCACCGTTAACCCATGTCCCCTAGTTCTTGTCTCGCCCAACCCCAGTTGAAAGTGAAGACAAAAGCCAGTTTTCATTTACTCATTCAAAAACCCTCATAATTTTTTACACCTTTATCAAATTTCCCCTCATTCTCCAAGGCTCTGGGAATAAAGTCCTAACCTATTCAACCTTTCCCTATAATTTAGCTCCTCAAGTCAACATCCTTGTAAATTTTCTCTGCACTCCTTCAATTTTGTTGATAACTTTCCTGTCAGTGAGTAACCAATACTCCAAATTTAGCCTCACCAATGTCTCATTCAACTTCAACATAACATTCCAACTCATGCACTCAATGTTTTGATTTATAAAGGCCAATGTGCTTTTGATACAGCCCTATCAACTAATGACACCATTTTCATGGAATTATGTATCTCCATCCCCAAATCCTTTCACTTTACCATACTACTGTGTTCTACCATTTACTGTGTAAGTTCTATCCTGGTTTGTCCTCCTTAAGTACAATACCTCACACTTGTGCACATTAAATTCCATCTACTATTTTGTAGCCCACATTCCCAGCTAGTCTGGATCTCACCATAAGCTTTGAAAATCTTCAGTGCTGTCCACTATACCTTCAATCTTTTTGTCATATGCAAATTTCCTGATCCAATTTACCACATTATTATCCAGATCATTGATATAGATAACTAACAACAATGGACCCAGCACTAATCTCTGGTCAGAGAGGCAATCATCTACTATCACTCTGGCTTCTCCTGCAAAGCCAATGTCTAATCCAATTTACTACCTTATTATGAATATTAAATGACTGAACCTTCTTGTTCAACCTCCCATGTGGGATATCATCAGAGATCTGACTATAAAGACTGCCTTTCCTCATGAACTCTATTGGATTGTTTTTATATAACCTACCAGGCACAAAGCCATGTGGAGTATTCCCTGTCTCTTTAGATGTCTTCAAATAACTTACCCACTTTGATGTTAGGCTCCCTGGCAAATAATTATCTGGATTATTCTTAGAGCTTTTTTTGAACAATGGAACATATACTTTCCTCCAATCCTCCGGCACCTCACCCGTGGCTAAGGATGTTTTAAATACCCATGCTAAGGACCCTGCAATTTCTACTCACCTCCTCAAGGTAATATCTTTATCATGCCCTGGTGATTTATCCACCCTTATTTGCCTCAAGACAACAAGCTGTAATGTGTATAGGGTTTATTACCTCACTGCTATAGACTCTGTTTCTGTCTCCTGAGTAAATAAAGATGCAAAACATCCCCTTAAAATCTCCCCATCTCTTTTGGGTCCATGCACTCCATACATAGATCACAACTCTGATTTTCAAGTGTATATTTCAATTTTGTCCAATGCTATCCTGTTGCTCTTAATATATCTATTCAAACCCTTGGGATTTGCATTAGCCTGCCAGAGCCACCCCAAGCCTTTTCTTAGCCCTCCTTCTTAAATTATTTCTTGCATTTCTTGTACTCCTTATGTACCTCATGTAGATCTGCCATGCACTTCCTTAGTCTTCTTAACCAGGCCATCAATATATATCAAAAAAGTTTCATATACCTGAACCTCAGAACATTGTTCCATCTGTCCTGCTCCTACCACAAACAAGTCTCACTTAAGCCACAATGTCATAATTCCATAAGCTGATTCATGCTCTGAGCTCATCCTCCTTTCCTACAAAACATTGAAATAGACACTACTCAGAACATTATCCTCACCATCCTTACCTTTCTTTTTCTGTCTTTTTCTGCAGGCAACATCTTTTACCACAAGCACTCCACTATCTGCTCCAGTACTCTGGTTCCCATTCCCCTGTATCTCTACCTCCCAGGTCAGCATGAGCAAACCTTTCCACAAGGATATTGGTACTCTCCATGTCAAATGCAAACTGTCCTGCAGTGCAATTCATACCCTCCCTGGAATAGAAGCCACAGATGAAAAAATATGAAGCTCTCTCTCCTGCACCATCTCCTTAGCCACATATTAAGTTTATTATCCTTTTTCTGGCCTTACTAACATATGGTAGGGTAGCAATCCTGAGATCACAACCCTGGAGGTCCTTTCCTTTAACTTGGCACACAACTTCCAGAACTTATTTTGTAGGACCTTATCACATTTCCTACTCACATCATGGACCATGACATCTGGTTTCTCACCTTCCCACTTGTAACAACCTGAAACATACCTGACCCTGGCACCTTGAAAGCAGTATACCACCTTTGAGTTTCAATCTCGTTCATAAAACCTCTTATCTGTTCCCCTGACCATTAAATCTCCCCTCTTTCCTTCTGAACCAAAGACCCAGACTCTCTTCCAGAGTCCTGACCTTTATGGTTTACTCCTAGTAGGTTGTGTCCTCTCGAACAACATCCCAAACACGATACTTGCTATGAGAGGAATGACCACATAGTACCCTGCACTGACTGCCTATTCTCTTTCCCTTTCCTGACTGTCGTCCAGCTACCTGCCTCATAGGAGTGACTGACTCCCTGTAACTCCTGTCAATCACTCCCTCAGCCTCCTGAATGATCTGGAGTTTATCCAGTTCTAGCTCTTCTGATGAATAATGAAATAATGTGTGAAATTTAGTAGAATGTAATCCATCCCTTGTAACTTGCCTCAAATTATCTTGCAGCCTTCTTACACTCTACTTCTTCCATCATCTTGCTGAGTGAAGCCACACTCACCTGGCTTCATTTCTATATATAAACTTCTGCCAGGAGAACTACCTGAAATACCTTCCCTTCTCCTGCCCACACCATTATATTTGTCACAGCCCCCAAAAAATATCATCTATAGCTTCTCTTATTTCTCATCTGCATACTACTTCTCAGTAACCTCATTGAAACATGATATCATTTTCCACAGATGACAGACAGTTCTCCCTCATCACCATTCTTCTTGATCCTTCCATGGTCCAACAGTTTGTCTAACATTCACTGTGGAGAAGAAACTACATTCTGGATGGAGCAGTACAAATTCTATTTCTTGGCCATTAAATTCCATACCTTTCTCATAATTTTAAAATATTATTTTAATATTTTATCTTTTGACAAAATACCCCCATAATCACAAAAATCACTGATTATATCTTCCTTCCCAGCTCTTTTCTGAAAGCCTCTTCTATGCCATTTTATGTCTTGTTCATACAAACACATCCCTGACTATTCTCTTGCATTTTTCCACCAAAAAGCCTGCAGTCGTGCCACACTTGTAATCTGTATCCTAATTCAAACCATTCCTTTTGGCTGTTAACTTGATCTCTTTCGTGTATATATCAGGTCCCTATGAAACAATTAAAATTCTCATCATTGATTTGAAATTGCTGATGTTGTTCACTCCTGTGTTTTCAGCTCTTGCAATCAATAAATCTATGAGCCAGTTCTGTTCCCTCTTTTATCTCTGAATTATCTCCACTTTCAACAGCTTTGCTTATGGATGCCAAGCCCATAATTTCTTGAGCTCCTTTGTCTTTCAACCTCCCTTCTATGAAAATACTTTTTATAATCATCTTTATATCAGGCCCAGATATCTGTTTAATGTCACATATTTTAAAAATGTTTATGTCAAGTGTCCTGGGGCATTTTTCCAGACTGATTGCTGTGGTTGTTGCTATTGATCAACTTCATCAAGTTACTTTTCAAATGGTACAGATTAAAATTATGTTTTGACATCAGATTTTTGCCATCATGCCAATGCATCAGATAGGGATAATTTTGACTGGGTCTTCAATGATACAGATCCATCATTAACAACAAGGTCTGATGCAAAAAAATGAAGTACATTGCCATTTAGAAATAGTGTAAAAAAAACTGCATTCAACCAATATTAAATACCTCAACTGATTTTACTTTACATTAAAGATGCCATTGAGTTAAAAATCCAAACCATGCTTTTATTGAAGATCTCAAGGCAAAGATTAAATGGCTCCCTTCCAAACATTTTCTTTACCACGGATGATTTGACATTACTCTCCTTGCTCTCTTCCCTGAGCCATCATATATTTATGAGTCTCAAATCTCTTTCAGTGATGTAGCTGAACTTTTTGTTTCTAACACATCTTCAGAGGCTTTTCAACTCAGATTGGACTCATTTAAACTCATTTCATACAATCATTTAGTTAATAATGATCCATGTCACGATGCCATCTGAAACACCACTGACTTAATTTTAGGATGAGGTGATTTGATGTTACAAAAACTTATTTAGTTTTAATCTCCCTAATCTATCTTTCAATTGACTTCCTGAAAAATGGATAAGGCTTGTGGAACGTAACCTAACATTTTCTGAAGACATTTTGGGTTCAGCAAGTTCAAATAGCATAAAAGAAACGAACATATTTCCATTAATTATTAGTAGTGTTGATATTAACTTACTTCTCTATTCATTATATTTAAAAGCCCATTTCTTATTTAACTTCCCAAAACATATTCATCCAGAAATCAATGGTGAGTTACTGTCACTTGCCTTGACCTACAAGAAAGGAAAGCTTGCTAGAACATGCCGGCTTTAGTCTGAGCAATGCTCAATAACAGGTCTTCATCCCATCAGCTCCTAAATCCCATCATATAGGCTTTTGGAAAGCATCATTTTGGATAAGTTGCCAGGACCAGATGAGATGTACCCCAAGCTACTGTGGAGGCAAGGGAGGAGGAGATTGCTGAACCTCTGGGGATGATCTTTGAATCATCAATGGGGAAGGGAGAGGTACCAGAGGATTGGAGGGTTGTGAATATTGTTCCTATATTCAAGAAAGGAAATAGAGATAACCCAGGAAATTATAGATGAGTGTGTCTTACTTCAGTGGTTGGTAAGTTGATGAAGATGCTGAGAGTCCGGATTTATGAACATTTGGAGAGGTATAATATGATTAGGAATAGTCAACATGGCTTTGTCAAGGGCAGGCCATGCCTTACGAGCCTGATTGTATTTTTTGAGGATGTGGCTAACACATTGATGAAAGAAGAGCAGAAGATGTAGTGTATTTAGATTTCAGCAAGGCATTTGATAAGGTATCCCGCACAAGGCTTATTGAGAAAGTGAGGAGACATGGGATCCAAGGGGATATTGCTTTGTGGATCCAGAACTGGCTTGCCCTCATAAGGCAAAGAGTGGTTGTTGACGGGTCATATTCTGCATGGAGGTCGGTGACCAGTGGTGTTCCTCAAGGATCTGTTCTGGGACCCCTACTCTGGGATAAGGAAGTGGAGGGATTGGTTTGTAAGTTTGCTGATGATACAAAGGTTGGGGGGTGTTGTGGATAGTGTGGAGGGCTGTCAGAGGTTACAGCAGGACATTGATAGGATGCAAAACTGGGCTGAGAAGTGGCAGATGGAGTTCAACCCAGATAAATGTGAAGTGGTTCATTTTGGAAAGTCAAATATGATGGCAGAATATAGACTGGCAAGGTGGAGGATCAGAGGGATCTTGGGGTACGAGTCTGTAGGATGCTCAAAGCTGCTGTGTAGGTTGGTTCTGTGGTTAAGAGGGCATATGGTATTTTGGAATTAATTATGGAATTGAATTTAGGAGCCGAGAGGTAATGTTGCATCTATATATGACCCTGGTCAGATCCCTCCTGGAGTACTGTGCTCAGTTCTGGTCGCTTCACTACTGGAAGGATGTAGAAGCCATAGAAAGGGTGCAGAGGAGATTTACAAGGATGTTGCCTGGTTTATGAAAACAGGTTGAGTGAACTCGACCGTTTCTCCTTGGACTGACGGAGGATGAGAGGTGAACTGAGAGAGGTGCATAAGATGAAGAGAGGCATTGATCATTTTTTTTTCCCAGTGTTTTTTTTTCCCACATCTGAAATGGTTGCCACAGAAGGACACAGGTTTAAAGTGTTAGGGAGTAGGTACAGAGGAGATGTCAGGGATACGTTTTTTACGCAGAGTGGTGGGTGCATGGAATGGGTTTCCTGCATTGGTAGTGGAGGCAGATATGATAGACTCTTTTAACAGATTTTGGATAGGTACATGGAGCTTAGAAAAGTGGAGGGCTGTGGGTAAGCCTAGAAATTTCACGTTCAGCACAATTTTGTGCGTCAAAGGGCCTGTTTTGTGTGGTAGGCTTTTCCACATTTTCTACATGAGGAGAACCAAAAAAATTCCATTCACAAATATGCTGAAAAAACTTTGACATCCAGCTAAGCTACAACCTGGCCTCAGTTGGCACTTAAAATTATCAAATTGCAATTGCCCAGAAATTAGATCATATTCTGCTATGTTTGAGCATATTATGTGATCTAATTTCTATGAAAAATAAAAGCAATGAAAGTTGGGCACTTATATCATGGATTGCAAAATCTACAATTCATTCCCTGGCCTCAAGTTCACTGTTGGTCCGCAGTGAACCCTTTTCCAATTCAGTCTTTAAAATTCCCATTTGAATATCTGCTATTACCAAGATCTGTGTTTTATCCGTAAAGTTTCCAGTACATAATTCATAGTGAAGTGCCTAATCCAAAAAAAATTTCTAAGTACAGAATCAGGGTTTCATAGTGTCAATGATATCTGCTTCAGTGAGAGTTCCATGAGGAGTTCCAGAGTTTGATGCAGAAAACTATTTATTTAATGACATACTAAACCCCCACCCACTCCACTCATTATACTAGTTTACTCCTCACCCATTCTTTCACACTCAGTTCAACAAGTTCATAAACATTGCCCATCCTAATTCACGGCTCACCATTTACGTGAACAGCATTTGCTGTCTTCCAGATCAATAACTACCCATTCTTAGAACACTACAATAGAACATAGAACACTGCAGCACAGTAGTGGCCCTCGATGTTGTGCATACCCATATATTCCTTAAAACGATGTACTAAATCCTCCCTACCCCATAACCCTCTATTTTACGTCCATCCATGTGCCCGGCTAAGAGTCTCTTAAACGCCCCTAATGTTTCAGTCTCCACAACCAGTCTTGGCAAGGCATTCCAGGCATAAGAAATTTACCCCTGATGTCTCCCCTCAGCTTCCCTCCCTTCACTTTGTACACATGTCCTCTGGTGTTTGCTATATCTGCCCTGGGAAACAGGTGCCTCCTGTCCACCCTATATCTATGCCTCTCATCATCATCTAGACCTCATCTAGTCTCCTCTCATCCTTCTATACTCCAGAGAAAAGTCTCAACTCTGCTATCCTTGCCTCATAAGACATTTTCCAATCCAGGTAGCATCCTGGTAAATATCCTCTTCACCCTCTCCATAGCTTCTATATCCTTCCAATAATTAGGTGATCAGAACTGAACACAATGCTCTAAGAGTGGTTTCACCAGAGATTTGTAGAGTGGCAACATGGCCTCTCTACTCTTTTTTTTTTAATTTTTTTTATTTTTCACACTATGATCCATACTGACCAAAATACACACAAACATTTCCCTCTTGAATAAACACTGTCATTTTCTCCCCTTACCCCCCTCCCTTCCCTCCCTCCTTCACCCCCCCCCCACTCACTCAACGTTCAACATATATGATACATTAACCCATTAAACAATGTCATCACACAATGAAAATAAACAAAAAATTTGTGTCTTCTACTTTTACATACTGGGTCAGTTCATTTCGTCTTCTTCTCCTTCTGTCATTTTAGGCGGTGAGGTCCGCGGTAGGACTTCTCTGTTGTGTTCCATGTACGGTTCCCAAATTTGTTCGAATACTGTGATGTTATTACATTTAGTTATTTCTATGTACCATTGCTGTATTCTCAGGCTCTCTTCTAATTTCCAAGTTGACATAATACATTTTTTTGCTACAGCTAAGGCTATCATAATAAATCTTTTTTGTGCTCCATCCAAATCGAGTCCAAGTTCTTTACTTCTTATATTATTTAGAAGAAAGATCTCTGGATTTTTTGGTATGTTGCTTTTTGTGATTTTATTTAATTCCTGGTTTAGATCTTCCCAAAACTTTTCCACTTTCTCACATGCCCAAATTGCATGTACTGTTCCCATTTCCTTCTTATAGCGAAAACATCTGTCTGATACTGTTGGGTCCCATTTATTTAACTTTTGGGGCATGGTGTATAGCCTGTGTAACTAATTATATTGTATCATGCGTAACCTCATGTTTATTGTATTTCTCATAGTTCCGGAGCATAGCTTTTCCCATTTTTCATTCTTTATCTTCATGTTTAGACTTGTTCCCATTTTTGTTTGTGTTTACAGCTTGTTTCCTCGTTCTCTTTCTCTTGCAGTTTGATGTACATGTTTGTTATAAATCTTTTAATTATCATTGTGTCTGTAATCATATATTCAAAATTGCTTCCTTCTGGTAACCTCAACCTGCTTCCCAATTTGTCCTTCAAGTAGGTTTTCAGTTGGTGGTATGCAAACATTGTACCGTTAGTCCTACCATATCTGTACTTCATTTGTTCAAAAGATAATAATTTATTTCCCGAAAAACAATTTTCTATTCTTTTGATCCCTTTTCTCTCCCATTCTCTAAAGGAAAGGTTATCTATATTGAAAGGGATTAGTTGATTTTGGGTCAGTATTAGTTTTCATGACCTCTCTACTCTTGAACACAATCCCCATATTAGTGAAGCCCAGTAACCCATACGCCTTTCTAACTATCCTATCAACTTGGGCGGAAACCTTGAGAGATACATGGATTTGGACCCCAATATCCCTCTGTTCCTCCATGCTCTTAAGTAACTCAGCCTTCTGGATTGTCTTTCCAAAATGCATCACCTCACAGTTATCCAGATTGAATTTCACCTGCCACTTCTCCACCCAACTCTGCATCCTGTCTAATCCTCTTGTAACCTTTGATAAACTGCAGCTCCATGCACAACTCCTCCAATCTTTGTATCATCTACAAACTTACTGACCCATCCTTCTGCCTCTTCATCCAGCTAATTTATAAAAATCACAAAGAGCAGGGGTCCAAAACAGATCCTTGCAGTTCTCCACTAGTCACTGACCTTCAGGCAGAATACTTGCCTTCCAATACTACTCTCTGCTTTCTACATGCAAGCCAATTTTTTTTTAATCCACACAGCCAAGGTTCCAGGGATCCCATGCCTCATAATCTTCTAAACGAGTCTCTCATGGGGGACCTTGTCAAGTGCCTTGCTAAAATTCAAGTACTGCCCTACATATATCAATTTCTTTTGTTACATCCTCAAAAAACACAATTAGGCTCATGAGGCATGACTTTCCCTTCACAAAGCCATGCTGACTATCCTTGAATAGACTCCTCCAAATGGCCACAGATCCTTTCCTTAAGAATCCTCTCTAATAGTTTGCACACCACTGACACAAGATGATCGGTCCCTTGTTTAAAAAAGGTAATGGGGGAATTCCTATAATTCCTAGGATTCTCCCTATTACTTTTTTTAAACAAAGGACTGAACATCAAGGGTCACTCTCTAATTGTAGCAATGATCTTGATCCAAATCCATTGTGTAAAATCAGTTCATTGGCTTTCAAGCAACAATCTGATATGGACGATATGGATTACTCAAATTTAGCAGAATATTTGCATGGATCTAATAGCTGTGGTTTTTTTTTTCAACAGATTCATTTGTCAAGGATCAAACTTCCTTTTGTTGTTCAGAGTCAGCCATCCTACCAGATTTGTCCAAAGTCATCCACCAGTATGGCACTGGGTGGAGGAAGATATACTGGCGCTAGGACCCTTGCAGATATCAAGGCAAGAGCACAGCAGGCTCGAGCGCAGAGAGAGGCAGCAGCTGCAGCTGGCCCACTGGGAGATGGAGGGAGCAGCATTGCAGGAATAACTGGAGCTGGAGGACAGACCAGAACTCTGGCAGATATTAAAGCACAAACAAAAGCAAAATTACTTGCCAAACATCAGGCTCGAACGCAATCACTGCAATTAGATGAGCAAGCCTCTTATAAACTAGGCAGGACCACAGCAGCAGATGTACAAGATGCCAGTGATATAAAGAGTGAAGAGGTTGTTAAACCACATAACAACACTTCATCAAAGTGTTGTTCTGAATCTACTCCAGTACTCAAAGTTGATGTCAATGTCGATGTGTCAGATTATACCATCAATTACTCCTCTGATATCACGGCAGTGACAAACATTCCTCATACCACAGCATCCAGCAGTGCCAAAAATACCACAAAGCTACACTGCACTGAATATATTGCAGTACCGAGTTCTGTTGGACTTGTTAAAACAACTTCTACTGACAGTACTACTGTGCCTAGCTCCAGTGTAGAGGAAAATCATCCTCACGTTAGCAACAAACAGAAATTTGCTAAAGGCGCTTCTATGCCAAGGTTTGCTGACAAAAGTGCAATGCTAAGCTCTGCTGATGGGAATTTTATAATAAGCAATACGACCAGAAGCTCAAAGCCGAACAGCACTTGTGAAAATACTCTATCAAGTTCCAATGGTTCTAGTGATTATAATATTTTACCATCTTCTGAAGACAGGGCTTGCAAATCTCAGATTGTTCATAAAACAATGCAATGTTTGCCTGACAATGCATTTCTGGCAATGTATTACACCAGCAATGTTTCTTCTGATAAAATTATTTCTCCAAGCTGTGATGAAGACGTTATGACTCAAAGCAATAAAGAAAATGTAACTGATAACAATGATGATACCCTTGAGAATCCCTCTGTTGTTAACACCACATTATCGAATTCTGTTACCAGTGCAAGCATTTTGAATTTTAATACAGCTATTATTTTGAACTCTGCCAGCAATATCCACATGCCAACTAATTTCAATGTTGCAACTAAATCAAGTTCCGTAGATCAGTCTGCAACAATAAACAGGATAGAAATTGATGCTTCTGGTGCCCAGCTATTGAGCTCCATGAAATCTATTAATAGTGTAGAAGTGACCACTAATGCTGACTTTGGTTACACCATTACGAATTCACAAACAAATGCAGGACCTGACTTGTCAAATTTGGGGATGGATCCACAGACTGAAATGGTTAAAAGAGAAAATGCTTTGAACTTCCCTGAGCAATCTCAGGGCTATATTAGAAACTGTGCTGAATCTGACATTGAGAGTCAATCAAAGACCAGGGGCAGAAACAATAATTCTAAGGTGATAATGGAACAAGAAAATGACAGTCTACCACCACCTGTGAAAGACTCACAAGTAGCTTCATTTCTGTATGAAACGACAGGCACTGCTCATCTACAATTTGAGCTTAATGATCTTGAACATCATTGTTTTGCCATTAAGACCTCAACAGATTGTAATGAAGTTATTAGTGATAATCAGGAGAAAAACATCTCTATCCAAAGTAAATCAAGCCATCATGATGTTGAAAGTAAGAATATTGAGGAACTGGTGGACTACAATGTCAAAACCCACATCTTGGATAATGAACATGATGATGGTATAATGGAGAGAGACAAATTAGCTACTTATAACAATCCTGATGAATCCACAGTCACCAAACTGGGAAATGTTGAATCTGTTAACACTTTGGTTGAGGCAGAAACTAAAAAGGAAAGCAAATTGTCCAGTAAGAATAACTCTGAAACTAATCAGGAAAAACACCTTGAAAAAATTGAAGCGACAGAAACTGCCCTCCATCACAGAATCAATCCATTAGTGGGCAACTTGGAAACAACAAGCAATAATACATCTTTTGGCACAAACCAATCTCAGGCATACACATTATCAACGGTGGAACATCAAGAAAGGGTTCCTGCTTCTGGAAGCACCAATCGTCATCTTTCATCAATTGAAGCCAATAACCCTCTTGTGACACAGTTACTGCAAGGTAACTTGCCTCTGGAGAAAGTGTTGCCTCAACTACGGTCAGGCACCAGGCTTGAAATTAATAGGCTTCCTTTGCCCTCTCGAGGTTCTGGTGAATCAAAAGTGACTGCGGCTGAAAGGGATGTCGCTATTAACATTCCTCATTCTCTTTCTCAGACTTCGAAGGGGCAGGCTTGGGGAACAGTATGGGAAATTACTCGCAATATGAAAGTAAGCAAGAGACAGGCAAAGTTAATGGAGGAACGGTCACAAAGTAGGTTAAAGCAAGCAAAGCAGTTCACTTCTGTAGGAGTTGAAATGTGGTCACAGACTCCAGTCATTATGGATCAAGACCAGTCAGGGCAAAGGCAAACATTATTTAAACAAGAGTGGTTAAACAAGACTTTCATTCATCACAAAGTCAAAACCCCAGAGTTTAAAGAGCACAAGAGACCATTGCCTGCATGTGGTTTTGAGCAGAATTTGTTTACAAATAGTGACAGCAACAACAGTTTGATTATCACAGCCCCCACTTCACAGAAACAACACACTCATCAGAAGTCTTATATGCTGAGGGGGTTAGCTGAACCAGTGAGCTCACTGCAAAGTATTCCACCAGCCACTCTGGGCTATGCCACCACAAGTGCATTAACATTCAACCAATCTCTAGAGCGAAGCAGCAAAGCATTTAACACTATAGCACAAGAAGATACATTGGTGGACACAGATATGGAAAACACAGAAGCTGTTTTCTCAAGCAGTCTTCAAATTAAACAAACTGATACCAACTGCAGAGCAACACAAACTGTCCAAAGTAATACTGTAAAGCATGTTACTTCATTTAATGAATGTGAAGTACCATCTGACCAAAACGGAGGATTAGTTACTATGGAAACCTGTAAAAGAATAAGTTTACATCCTAGAACTGATAACACTAGTGGTATTAAAATAGAGCCATTCTCTGTTGATGACGCCTTAAGCAAAAGCTGTACAGTGGATGTCAAAGATATTTCAAAGGATCGTTATGAAACAAAAGAACACATAAAGGTTTTTGGACCAAGAATGGATGCCTTTTTAGGGAAATTAGTAAATGAATCTGATTTTTCTTCTAATCTGCCAAGTGAGTCCATTAAGCCAGCCTCACATCTTGCCACTCAGAAACTTTTCCAGCAGCAGCATCTCTATGGAAATTATTCCACATTACACTTCAGTGGCACTAATTTGAAGCAAGCTGCTTCTGTTATTGAACAGTCTATTGGAAGTTTTCTAGGAAGTAGTGGAAATGACTCTATTACTTTATCTAACCAGAATACTTCCATTCTAGCTCATAAGTTTTCTAACAATGATGGTGCAGAACTAGAATTGAAATGCTCTTGCAGACTTAAAGCCATGATTATGTGTAAAGGATGTGGAGCTTTCTGTCACGATGACTGTATTGGGCCTTCAAAGCTGTGTGTAGCTTGCTTGGTGGTAAGATAGAGAATAATGCCTCACCAAAAGCATTATTTCCATAATGCAGAGTACAGTAATAGAAAGATTTTGTTAATAATTGATCATACAAAAGAATCTCAATGGATATTTTGTTAGCCCTTTGAGAGCTGTACCATTGCACTACACCAGATTTCAAGGTAACCACATTTACTCCAGTAGCATTGCAATATTTACTAACTTCTACTTTTAGAATAATTAGAATTAGATGATTAGAGATAATTGTGTTATATTGGTACTTCATTACAATTCTTGTGAATTAGAAGGTGAGAAGGTTCTCCAGCAATTCCACACATCATAATCCTGGGAAATCCTGAGAATGAGTACAGCCCTTCCCAGCAGCCTCGTGGTGGGTTACAAGGAATGCGCAGATCCATGAGAACAAGTGAGAAATTTGCTTTCTTTGTTACATGGAAATTAAGCAATATGCCGAGATTTGTCCAAAAGTGACCAGAATTGGATAATACATTATCTTTTATTCTAGTTATCAAAATATTTACTAAGTAGAGGGGTTCTGCTTTCACAGAGTTAAAAATCACATTGAGTTCTTAAATGCTTGGCAATTAGTTCTTTATAGCACAGTTTAATCACTTTTTATTTCAGATTTTGTAGGATTAGAATCCAATTACAACATTTCAAAAATTTACATGGTTTCTTTTGAAGATCTGACCTTGTATCTTAATTGCTTCGAAGTTATGTTAATTATGTGTCGTAACTGTTAAACGTCCCACCTTAGCTTACTCCAAATGCTGAAACACTCACACCAGCTCTGTTTTACAACAGAGAATCTATATAAGCTATGTGAAAGGAAATCATTATTAAAATTTAGCTCTATTTTTAAGTTTAACAACAGTAGATTTTATAATTGTATAATAAATCTGCACCAATTTTTGAAAGATATTACATCATGGAGATAAACAATGTGAATTTGGTTAATTTTTTTTGTTTAGTTTTTTTCATAACAAGAGATTTAGTTCTCTGGGTCTTCATCAGTGTTGCAAATGTTTAACATTTAAAAGCACTGATTATTCATAAAGATGCTTCCAGTGCTGTTTTGGCCCAAACTGTATCACCATACTGTAATTATTCTGCCAATGTTAGATAATACAGGGAATGATAACATTGAAGTGCATGAATGTTACAGCCAAATGCATATAAATGTGGCATTAGGTTTGTCTGATTTAATTTCATTCAAACATTACACATACAAATGGAAACTTTTTATTTTATTAAATATGGGGATAAAAAGCAAGATACACAGTATTTTCAGAGGAAAAAAATAGTCTGCTTATGTGAATTCTTTACTCACCTTCAGCATTTGATAGCACTTTTTAAAATATGCAGTGAACACAAAGGAAGAGTTGATTGAACTTGGTTTGTTGAGATGCAATATGGCCAAATTTCATGTTTTGATTTGTATACATAAATGGGTGTGTTGTTTGAAAACAGAGATGAAAATCTTTAATCTCACAAAAAATTGGTGCTCCTAGTCCAAATTACAACAATTTGTAATGAGCGCTGGAAGTTTAGAATTAATGAGGTTACCAGCGGATCATTACAGAAGGTTAGCAATGCAATTCTCATTTGTTATGGATGGCACTTAATTTGTAGTATTCTTTCCTGGGAATTTGCAGACTTTTGAGTAGACATAGGTTATTTTTTACTATCCCTTTCTCCTCTCCTGTCCCCAGAAGTAATTCATAGCTAGGTTTTGACTTCACAGTACTTATACTTGCCTGATCTGTATGACAAAAATCTGGATGTAAATGGCTGCTTGGAACGTGGAATCAAAACAAAAGCAATTTCTAATCTCAGCCAATTATCTACACACATACTTCCAGAAACATTTACTGGAAAAGATCAGGAATATACATTCAGGTTGATTTTAATTTAGCACTTAGGCAAGCTGTTAATGCTTCCAGGGATATGCAGACTGGCATAAGAAAACAAGCACAGAAAGGGGATCAGGTGTCATGACACCAAGGTCTGTCTTATTCAGCACTTATCTACTGATCTGTCAGCAATCCTCAAAAATTCTCTAAGTTTATAATTCCATGTGATTTATTGTCAGCAAACACAGTTTACTGATAGTACAATGTTTTACTTATTCAAATGTAAACTGAGCACAAACCCTCTATCGGGTAAATGACAATATACCTATGTAGTTCAATCATTTAATGCATCAATTCAATTTCACATAATAAGGCTCCATAAAGTAAAAAAAACCAAAGGAAGTTAAATTTGTCCTCATCTAGTTTGGAGCATTAAAAGCATCCTTGCTACCTCATTCTACAGTTGTATCTGAATATGTGACTCTGAGCATGTCCATAAAATTCAGGACCCATTCTTTATCTGAAACCAAAAACTGTAGATTCAAGAAATCTGAAAAAAAGTGAAAATGCAGGAGATACTCAGCTGGTCAGAACAGGAAGATGGTGCAGACAAGCATGTGGCTGAGGAGATGGTGCAGAAGGCAGGGTTTCAAATTCTTGGATCATTGGAAACTTTTCTGGGAAAGGGGTGACATGCACAAGTGGGACAGATTACATCTGAACATGACTCATGACTTTCTGAACAAGTCTTCCATTGGGGACCTTGTCAAATGCCGTACTAAAATCCATATAGACCACATCTACCACCTTGTCTTTATCAATTTCTTTTATTGTGTCCTCAAAAAACTCAATTAATCTCATGAGGCATGACCTTCCCTTAAAAAGCCATGCTGACTATCCCTGAGAAGACTATACTTCTCCAAATATTAAGAAAGAGGTGACATAGGATTGGAAGACATAGAATCATTGTGGGTCGAGTTAAATGAAAATCAGAATCAAAATTTATTGTCCTGAACAAGTGATGAAATTCGGTTTTATGCGGCAGCATCATGGGGAAAACAAACATGTTATAACCATCATACGGCATTACTATAAAAAATCAAAATAATGAGAATAATAGTGTATGAAAAGTGAGGCAGTGTCTTTGGTTCATTGATTATTCAGGAATCTAATGGCAGCAAAGAAGAAGCTGTTTTTGTGCAGCCAAGTGCTCACGTTTAGACTCCTGAACCTTTTTCCCAATGGTAGCAGAGATAATGAGGGCATAGCCTGGATGATGGGATCCTTGAGGATAGAGGCTGTTTTCTTAAGACACCACCTCATGAAGATGTACTTAATAGAGTGGTCTGGTGCCTGTGATGTTGCAGGCCAAGTTAACAACCCTTTGGAGTTTATTCTTGTCCTGAGAGTTGGCACCTCCATGCCAGCCAGAATGACCTCCACGATACACCCGTAGAAGTTTATGAGAGTCTTCGGTGACATACCGAACCACCTCAGACACCTCACAAAGTATAGCTGCTGGCAAGCCTTCTTTGTGATTACATCAAAGTGGAGGCTCCAGAACAGATTCTCTGAGATCTTGACACCCAAGAATTTGAAGTTTTTGACCCTCTCCACTACTGAGCCCTCAATGAGGACTGGGTTGTGTTCCCCTGACTTCCTCCTGAAGACCACAATAATCTTCTTGATTTTGCTGATGTTGAGCGCAAGATTGTTGTCATTTCAACATTCAACAAGCTGATCAATTTCCCACCTGTACACTTCCTCATTGGCGTTTGTGATTCTGCCGACAACTGTGGTGTCATCAGCAAACTTGTAGATGGCACTGGAATTGTGCCTGGCCACACAGTCATGGATGTATAACAAGTAGAGCAATGAGCTAAGCACACATCCTTGGGGTGGACCTGTGTTGATGATCAGTAAGAAGGAGACATTGTTTCCAATTCATAATGACTGTGGTCTTCCAATAAGAAAGTCAAGGATCCAGTCGTAAAGGACCGAGAGTTTGTAGCTTCTTGACCAGCACTGAGGGAATAATGGTATTGAAGGCCATGATGTAGTCTATGAAGAGCAGCCATATATGAATTGCTGTTTTTGAGGTGATCCTGAACTGAGTGGAGAGCCAGCGATATTGCATCTGCTGTGGAGCGATTGTGATGATAGGCAAATTGCAGTGGGTCGAGATCTTAGGTACATGTTAATTCTGACCATGACCATCCACACAAACTATTTCATGATAGTAGAAGTTAGTGCTACTGAGCGGTAGTCATTGAGGCAGCTCACACTACTCTTCTTGGGTGCCAGGATGATTGGTTCCCTTTTGAACCTCTGACTGCAACAATGAGAAGTTGAAAATGTCTGTGAACATTCCAGCTAGTTGGTTGGCACAGATTTTCAGTACTGCCAGGTATGCCTTGTGAGGGTTCACCCTCTTGAATGATGTTCTGATGTTACCCTCAGAGGCAGATACCACAGAGCCCTCAATCTTTGCAGGGATTCTGTTAGGAATTGTTTGGTTCTTCTTCTCAAAGTGGGCATAGAAGATGTTCAGCTCATTGGGGAGTGAAACTTTGCAAATATTTGTAGTGTTTGTATTCGCTTTGTAGGCTGTAATGGCCTGCACTCCCTGCCACACCTGGTGTGATGTGTCTCTGTCTCTAGTTTCCTCCGGAATTACTACTTTGTTTTAGAGATGGCCTTCCACAGGTCATACTTTAAATGCTCTTGTTCTTGTCCTCAGCAGGTTGCAGATTCTATGATTCTATGATTCATCCAGGGCTTCTGGTTGGGGAACACCCGGTATTTGCGCATGGGCATACACTCATCCACACAGGTCTTGATGAAGTCAGTGACACCTGTTACATATTCATTCAAGTCTAAGAATGAGTTCTCGTATATGTTCCCAGTCCACCAATTCAAAGCTCCAGCCCCCCCCCCCCCCTTCGCTGTCTTCACCACTGGTGCTGTGGTCTTCAGTCTCTAGTTGTACGCCAGGAGTAGAAGTACACCCAGGTGATCAGACTTGCTGAAGTGTGGTCATGGTATGGCTTGGTTTGTGTTTTTCATGGTGGTGTAGCAGTGGTCGAGTGTGTTGGTTCCCTTGGTCTCAGATGTGATACGATGGTGGTAGTGTGTCAGAGACTTCTTCAGGTTGCCCTGATTAAAGTCTCCCATATGATCGGGAAGGCATCCGGATATGCTGTCTCATGGCTGTATCACAGTGCTCAGTCCCTCCAGTGCCAGCCTGACGTTAGCCTGAGGCAGAATATATACTGTGACCAGGATGATGACAGTGAACTCCCTCGGCAGGTAGAATGGGTGACACATGATCACCAGATGTTCCAGGTTGGGGTAAAAAGAAAGTTATTTACAGACCTCCAAACAGTAGCTGGAGGTGGACAACAAATTAACAACAGACAGACAATGTTATGGTAGTCATGGAAGATTTAAAACCAGGTTGGGACAGGTTCTCAAGAGAGAATTTGTATAATGTCTTCAAGATGGATTATTAGAGCAAGTTGTTGCTGAGCCCACTAGGGGAACGGCTGTACTGGATTAGGTGTTGCGTAATGCACCAGATGAAATTAGAGATCTTAGAGTAAAGGAACCAATAAGGAGGAATGTTCACAATATGATTCAGTTCAATTTGTGATTTAACAAGGAAAAAATAAAATTAGATATGTCAGTATTTCAGTGGGGTAAAAGGAACTGCAGTGGCATGAGAGAGGAACTGGCCAAAGTAGATTGGAAGGAGGCACTAGTATGGAAGATGGCAAAACATCAATGGATGGAGTTTCAGCAAGAAATGGGGAAGGTGCAGGATAATTACAAACCAAAAAAGAGAAAATATTCCAATGGAAAATGGCACAAATGTGGCTGACAAGGGAAGTCAAAGCCAACGAGAAAGCAAAAGAGGAGGTAAAAATTAGTGGGAAGATAGGGGATTGTGAAGTTTTTTTAAAAACTTACCGAAGGTGGCTTAAAAACTCACAAGGTGGGAAAAGATAAAGTATGAAAATAGACTCGAAAATAACATCAAAGAGGATACAAAAACTTCTTCAAAGATAAAAGAATAAAATAGAGGTGAGACTAGATATAGGGCCACTAGAAAAAGATGCTGGAGAAATAATAATGGGAAACAAGGAGATTGCAGAGGAACTAAATTAGTACGTTGCATTAGTCTTTACTGTGGAAGACATTAGCAGTGTGCCAATTGTCAAAGGTTATCAGGGGGAAGTGAGTGCAGTTACTATTTCAAGGAAGAAGGTGCTCAGAATGCTGATTGGTCTAATGGTGGATTGGTTTCTTGGAGCAGAATGATTGCACCCTCAGGTCCTGAAAGAGGTAGTGGATAAGATTGTTGAGGCATTGGTAATGATCTTTCAGAAATCAATAGATTCTGCCATGATCCCAGAGGACTGGAAAATCGCAAATATCATCCAACTATTCAAGAAGGGAGGGAGACAACAGAAAGGACATTATAGGCCACTTGGTCTGATGTCAGTGATTGGGAAGATGTTGAAGTCGATTATAAAAGATGAAGTTACAGAGTATTTGGAGACACATGACAGGATAGGCCAAAGCCAACATGGTTTCCTTGAGGGAAATCTTGCTTAACAAATCTATTGGAATTCTTTGAAGAAGTGACAAGCAGACTGGATAAGAGATGAAGTGGATGTTGTGTATTTGGATTTTCAGAAGGCATTTGACAAGGTATTTAACAAGATAAGAGCCAATGGTATAACAGAAAACAAACTAGCATGGATAGAGCATTAGCTGATTAGCAAAGCAGAGAGTTGAAATACAAGAATCATATTCTAATTGGCTGCCAGTTGCTAGTGGAGTTCCATTGAGTCAGTGTTGGGACTGCTTCTTTCTTTAATCTTGCACATTAATGATTCTGATTATGGAATGAATGGCTTTGTGCCCAAATTTGTTGATGATAAGAAGGTAGATGGAGGAGCAGGTAGTGTAGAGGAAACACAGAGGCTATAGAAAGGACTTACACAGATTAGGAAAATGGGAAGAGAACTGGCAAATGAAATACGATGTCAGGAACTATACTGTCATGCAATTTAGTAGAAAAAAATAAATGGGAAGATTTTTTTTAAATGGGGAGAAAATTGAAAATACCAAGATGCAAAAGGACTCAGGAATTCTCGTGCAGGATAGCCTGAGGTAAATTTTCATGTGGTGAAGAAGACAAATCCAATGCTGGCATTTTTTTCAAGAAGAACAGAATATAAGAGCAAGGATGTGATATGGAGGCTTTAAAAGGCACTGGTGAGACCTCACTTGGAGAATTGTGAGCATTTAAGAAAAAATGTGCTTAAGTTGGAGAGGGTTGAAAGGAGGTTCACTAGGATGATTCTGAGAATGAAATGGTTATCACATGAGGATCGTTTGACAGCTCTTGGCCTGTATTCATTGGAGAAGGAGGGAAATGAAGCATTTCTAATGTTAAAAGGCATGGACAGAGTAGATATAGAAAGATTGATTCCCACATTCAGCACATCGAGTCTGCCCTGCCATTCAAAAATGAGTTGATCTATTTCCCCACTTGGCCCCACTGCCCGGACTTCTCCTCATAACCTTTGATGTCCTGGCTAATCAAGAACCTATCAATCTGTGTCTTTAATATATCCAATTGCCTGGCAACAAATTTCACATATTTACCAACCTGTGGCTGAAGAAATTCCTATGCACCTCTGTTTTAAGTGGACACCCTTCAATCCTAAAGTTGGCCCTCTTGTTCAAGAAACTGCACCTGAACTTCCACCTAATAGAGCCACAAGATTCATTATTGAATTAATCACATTTAGATAAACAGCCTTTCCTGTTTGTACCCAAATTGGCCAATGGTGATGAAAGATCATCCACCTTTAACATTAACTCAGTTTCTGTCACTTAACATATTCTTCTTGATCTGCCGAGTATCTCCAGCATTCTCTTTTAATTCCAATTTTCATGAACTGTTCTGTTTTGCAACTCAAAATCCCGGCATGTTCTTTTACTTTACCCCATTCATTTTCCTTTGTTTCCACCATTCTGGAGTTTTATAGCCTGGAAACTGCTCCTTTGGCCCAAAGTATCTGCCTGTTAGCCCCATTTGCCCACATTAGGCCCATATCCCTCTAAACCAGTCCTATCCATAACTAAATGTCTTGTAATCATTACAATTGTTCCTGCCTCTTCCTCGGGATCCTTTTCAATCTTACCCATCAAATCTTAAATCTATGCCCTTTGGTTTTAAATTCCTTTACCTCGGGGAAAAAAAAAGACTATTTATCTTACCTATGCCCTTCATAGATGTATGTAGAGCGCGTCGAAAGATCTGTACTATCACAATGTATAAACAGGTTTCCTTTCTGCGCTCCAAAGAAAAAAGTCCCAGCCTCTTCAGCTTCTCCTTACAACTCTAGCCTGCCAGTCCCAGTGACATTCTTGTGAATATTTTCTAACTCTTTTAGTTTTATGTTATTTTTCCAATGTATGTGTGACCATATAGTGCACAAATCTCCAAGGGTAATCTCACCAACATTTGTACAGATGGAGTATGATGCCCCTGCTCCTGAACTCCTTGCCCTGAAGGCAAATGTGCCAAACATTTTCTTCAATACTGTGTCTACCCAAGTCACCACTTTCAAGGAACTCTGAATCTGTAGCTCTACATCTTTTATTTCTACATCACTCTCTTGGCTCTACCATTCACTGTTTAAGTCTTAATTTCCTCATCAGGTCACTCGTCTGAGTGCTACTGGTACAATATAACCCAATACTACCTGTTGCATGGTCAGCGACTAAACCGGCTCCCCCAACAGGCTTGCCTGGTGTGGAGGGTGGATAGTCACCCTGCAGGATGAAAAACAAGACCTATCAAAAGGCAGGCGAACCTTCTCAAAGGGTCAATGGCTATCTAGCAAATATGTGCCGTGAAGCACGGAAAGGGCATCCCTTGCATCGAAGCTTGGGCCTGGCCATTTACTGCAACAGAACTTGCCCCAGCCGTCTTGGACTTCACCATGCCACTGGATCCGGGAGGGGATGTCAAAAGGGCAGGACTGAACTATGCAATCCCTACTCACCTAAATGCATTCACCCACACACTGTTCCTTTCTGAGGAGTGGGTATTCTCATATCATACCCTACAAACTGACTGAAAGGAAGCATCATCATTCTATGGGATGGATAGCCAGAAGAAAGAAGGTCTTAATCTGGTTGAACCTACCAAAGTGCAACACCTCACACTTATCAGAGTTAAATTCCATCTGCATTCCTTACCTACTTTCCCTCTCAGTTCTGTTGTAATCTCAGATAACCTTCTTCAACAAAGTCAACCATGCTAACTTAATTGTCATGCAAATCATTAATACAGATGACAAACAACACTGTACCCAGCACCAATCCATGTGGAACCCAAATGGTCACAGACTCCCATTCCAAATAATAACCCCACTACCATTCTCTGACTCCTCCCATCAAACGAATTAATTCTGTATCCTATTGGCCACCTCATCTTGGACCCCATGCGATCTGACCTTTAGAACCATCCTACCATGTCAGAACTTGCCACAGACCTTTGGTAAACTCGATCTGGACAACATCTACCACTCTGCCTTCATCAATTTTCTCAATCATCTCAAAAAACTCAAATTCATGACAGCTGATTTCTAGATACATCCGCTCTTAACTAGCATTCTTTTCCATCTCTTAGTCAGTACCAAAAACAAATGTGTCACCTGGACAAGATTCCAACTCTCCCTACATGTTTTCCTCCTTTTATAGTCATAATGAAGGATCATTGATCTCTGTTTCTTTGTCCACAAATGCTCCCTGACACATTAAATTTCTCAATTCTTTATATTTAGCTTCATAAACTATGTACAAAATATTATTGCTGACAATTAAACTGATCAAGTTTAAAAGGTGCTCCAAGGCCTCTGGAAATAGAAATAAGTTAATACATGCCATAAATTTACAGAGTATTGCAACATATTCCATTCTGCCCAAGTGTAGCAACATTTTTTTTAATGTTTCCTTAACACAGGTGCTGCAAACACAGAAGTTTCATCTCAGCAATGCTGACAGGGATTAGATTTCCAAAATGAGCAACATAGAACATAAAACAGTACAGGCCCTTCACCCTTTGATGTTGTGTTGACACATTTATTCCTTCCTATAAAAAAGAACTAAACCCTCCCATAACCCTTTATTTTTATTTCATCCGTGTCTAAGAATCTCTTAAACAGTTTGCTTTAAGATGTTGTTCTCTAAATTTCTAACATGAAGCCAATTAAAGAATGTATTTTCAACAGATGTACAAATTACTCTCTCTTATGACAATTTTTATCCATTGTTGTCCAAGAGATTGTTTTTATATCTTTGTGTAAGAGCAATAAAATACTGTCATTGTGTTACTCAGGTTCATTGAATCAGACCAGAGAAAGATCATGTTTACTACAGATTTTTTTTAATTTTTAATACAAAGCAAAAGTGGTTCAAATCTTAATAAATGCATTTTATAAAACTTACAGAAATTATCATAGAGTAAGATATAAAGAGTACCTATGGACCTGCTTCTGACTTTCAGATCGACGTTTCGATGAAAAAGTCAAGGGAAAACAATTTAAGGGATAAAGGCAGGGGATTACAACCAGGTAAATAGCTGCTCTTGAGCTGTTTGAGTGGAAGAAAATAGATACAGTGAACCAATTAAACATATTTGGGACTTTAAAATTCTTATGTGTGTATGCATTAATTCTTGTATAAATATTTTTTAAACATTACAATTGTGCCTACCTCTACCAGTTCCCCTGGAAAACTGTTCCATATACCTACCATCTTCTGTGTAAGAAAGGTGCACCTCATCACTTTTAAATCTGTCCCTCCCTCACCTTAAATGTATGCTCTCTAGTTTTTGATTCCACTTGGTAAAAAAAAACTATTACTATTTACTTTATCTATGTCCTTCATCATTTTATAAACCTCCTTTATAAACCTTCCTCAGCCTCCTATGCTCGGAAAGTCCCAGCCATACAATTGGTTAACCAGTCCCAGTAACATTCTTAGAAAATTTTCTTACACCTTTTACAGCTTTATGTATGCATAAATGAATTAATCCTTGCTTCTTGGTTTTTATTATGCTTTATGATCCTGTCAGAGTGATGTAGAAATGTGGTTCACTGGTGGTTCATTATTTACATCACGGATAAGAATTGACTAGTGTCCATTCACACTGTGCAGCATATATCAAGAACATTTTTAAAATTGATATAGCACATCTACAATAATATTTAATAGGTTTTGTTATCAAACAAAATTACTGCCAATCTACATAAAATATTAGAAGTGATTGACGGAATTGGTTAAAGAGCTTGTTTTTGGAATGTCTCAATTCTTGTTATGTAAATAAATGTTTTCCTTTAAATTATTCGTGCATTAATAGGATCTCATGGATCCAGAATATATTTATGATTATAGCAGTGATTTCAAATATATCCGTTTACACAGCCATGTTACATTTACCATAGTTTGCTCTTTTTCCTCTGCTTTTCTACCAAAGAAATGGCAATTGAACCAGGTAACATAATTCAGTTTACAAAGATCTTTAAAGAGGCATCAGATTTCCTTTTTGGCCCATTTCTTTGTATTGCTTACCATTGACAGACAGATCATCATATTTCACCTTCATGAGTAAACCAAAAGTGTTTATTTTGTAGTAAATTCAGGGAATCATATTTTGCAACTGCTATATTTTTGTTGTAGTTGTCACATGATGTGATTTTCTACTATGTCGTAAACTTTTTTTAAAATGTGTTTGTGCCCTTTCTGTATATTTCCTGATTAAAAATATACTAAAAGTTGGTTTGTATGAACAAATCTTTTTGTAATAAGTGAAAGAAGTCATGGTTAACACTTAATTTCTGCAATACGCTTTTTCACTGCCACGGTCTTACCACTTGCAATTGCCACTTGCCCTAACTTAACACAACCTGATCTTTAAAGCCATTTTTGCTGGGACAGATGGTACAAAATTCAGGTAACATGGGTTTGGGAGATGACAGAGCTTTGAACAATGAAATGGAGTGATAAAGATGTGCCAAAACAGCTTTATTGAGGTGTCAAAGCTCCATCCTCATCATTGCTGGCATGGGTGGAGTTTTTAACATCTGAAAACACTAACTTAGAAAATTTTAAAAATGTTAAACTCTTAATATTATTCAAATAAAAAATTAACTGAAAACATTAAAATTAAAACCACTAAAGGAGTCTCAATCATGAAAACTGGAAACACTCTCCTACAATGCCGGTTAAAGTCAATGACCTATAAACTAATCCAAACTAGGATCTGAGAGATTACTTCTGCAGCAGAAGTGCTGGGGGATGGCTGCTAGAGCTTAACCTAAATTAGAGCTGGTCTATATCTGTGCTGGGACCTTAGTCCTGACTACTGTGTGGCCATCATTTGAAAACAAAGTCAAAATAAAATTTTAATGGCATTCAAAGTTTATATTCTGTGAACATGCTAAACCATTTATTTCAAGTTGTATTTTGGTTCATAGTAGCATGTTGCCTAATAATGTTCAGTTATTGTTTAGCTGATACTTTCCTTAGAGCAACATTATATTTGTACGGGCTACAAACATCAGTGTTTCATTTGTGAATGGCCTTTATTGTGCAGGAACATAGATTTATACAATGCCTCTTTTCAATAATACATTATGTGCACAAATTCCTACACCAAAAAAAAGGAAAGCTACAACTAATTCCCGAAATCTCAAAATTTTTCTATTATTTAGAGATTTAATATCTCTTTGAGTTTTTAATTTTGCTTTTTTTGTAAATTTGCATTGTTTTTAACATTGCATTTCAAATCATGGTCTTCTTCAAATTATTGTTGTTCCAACTGCTGAGCATGACATATACAGTCTAAATATTGTCATTTACGCAGAATAATTCCATCATCCTGTTTCATAGCATCTGTCAAAACATCGACTACATATTTCTGAAATCAGCCATCTTGTGGCATGCAATGTTATTCTTTTTCCCTGAACCCATCAACATGAATTGCTTTGCTGGATGACAAATTAATGGTTTGCTGAATGCAGCAGAGTATCCCAGGCCTCGATGAATGGTGTGACCCAATGATTTCGTTCTCCAACTTCTGAAACTGAATTGAAAAGAAATCAGAACAACAGGGCAAGGTGGTGAATTAGAGCAGTGGTTTTCAAACTTTTTTTCTTTCCACTTACATACCACTTTAAGTATTCCCTATGCCATAGGTGGTCTATGATTAATAAGAGATTACTTAAGGTGGTATGTGAGTGGGAAAAATAAGGTTGAGAACCATTGCACTAGACCCAATTGTTACTGAAATATTTTGCATGAGAAAAATTGGCATTGGCCAATTTCCTTTGGAGTTATGAAACCGTGCACATAACAAGTTAATTAGGTATGATTAAAACTGGTTTTCAAACTTTTTATTTCCACCCACATACCACCTTAAGTAGTCCCTTACTAATCATAGAGCACCTATGGCATAGGGAAGAAAAAGTTTGGAAACCACTGAATCAGTCAGATTAGGTGAAAAAAAGAGGAAAGATTGGCTTGAGAGGGAAAAGAGATAAAGGAAATGTAAAAAAAAGTAGCAGATAGTATTTTTAACAATTTAAAGAACAAAATGGGTTGATATCATTTCACTATCAGTTGTCCCATCAGAAAGATATTTTACATTAAGTTCTAATTTTAATTTTCTTCAGCATTGTTTATGGGCAACTTTGTGTAAACTTAAGCATTCTTTAAAATAATATGGAGGCCAATAGGGATGTAGCATTTATGCAAAATTATATTCATTGACCAGCAAGCACTGCAGATTTACAACTCATGCTATTACTTATCTCTTAATATAGATTAATCTGAGTTAATAAAATAACATTATTTTTCAAGTATGATCTTGCTCATGACATGTTTTTTATTCGTGTTGAAAACTGTCATGGATGCAAATCCTCACGAAGCAGCTCGGTTTAGATGATGCAATAGAAATAAACATTTTCAGTGTGTCAGAAGATAAAATAACATCTTAGCTTTCATGACTCCAATATGTAATTTTAACAGACTTTTTAAAATGATTAATTCCAGTAAGAAATTTGGAAGCATTGTTGGTCTCTACAATGAAGTTGAAAATTTATAAATGAAGTGGTTAATCAAGATTTAGATCCGCATTCTAAATGACATATCACTTGATTTATGTTTGGTACATCAAGAGCCAGAAGGAAATAATCTAACAATGCAGCAACTGGAAGAACCCTATGGCTGCTACCAATGGGATGCAGTTGGACATGGGTATGGAGCTTTAGGACCTGGATTCAGTAGATAAATTTCTTTAATGACTTAATCACACCTTAAAAGGTGAGTTCATTCAAATACATCTTCCTTCTGCTGCACAATCCACCTTTCTCACTCTGCATTACCTAGCATATCACCTGTCATTCGTCATTTATGTTCTCTGATTTCTTCAACTTTTATCCACTCAACTCTACCACCCCATCCTTACATAATGTACTTGGACAGTAATCACTCTCATTGGCCGCACTATGTCCATGAGGAAAGCAGATGTCTTTACATTATAGTCCTTTGTTACAGGAGTGAACTGGTGATGGCCAGCTACTAAATGTGTAGCAAACATGAAAAGATGAGGAGGTCATGGAGATAAGAGGCATTTCTTGTTCGAAACTAATAGAGAATTATATATGCTGACATCATAGGTGACAATTACATCCTATAAGGCCAAGCCTAACATAATAAATTGCTTCGATGCTTCACTCTTCTATGAGCTGAACACTTTTTGTGCTCGCTTTGAAAAGGAGAATTAAACTGTACCAGTGAGAATCCCTGCAGAAGCTGGCGCCCCTGTGATATCCGTTTCATAGGTCAACGTCAGAACTTCTTTCAAGAGGGTGAAACCTTACAAGGCGTCAGGCCCTGATGGTGTACCTGGCAGGGTACTGAAAATCTGTGCCAACAAACTAGTTGAAATATTCATGGACATTTTCAGTCTCTGCTCCAGTTAGAGGTTCCCACCTGTTCCAAAAGAGCATCAATCATACTGGTGCCCTACAAGAGTTGCCCCAATGACTATTGCCCAGTCGCACTCACATGTTCTGTAATGAAATGCTTTGTGTGGTTGGTCATGGGCAGAATTAACTTATACCTAAGAAAAGACCTGGACCCATTACAATTTGCCTTATGCCACAATAGTTCCACAGCAGATGCAATCTCACTGGCTCTGCACTCATCCTGGATCATTAGGACAACACAATTGCTTATATCAGGCTGCTTTTCATCGATTACATTCTTACTGGTTGCATCATTTTCTGGTATGGAGGTGCCAATGCATTGGACAGGAAAAAGCTACAGAGGGTTGTAAACTCAGCCAGTGCCATCATGGGCATTAATCTTTACTCCATTAAGGACATATTTAAGAGGTGGTGTCTCAAGAAGGCAGCCTCTATCATCAAGGACCTTCACCGTCTAGGCCATGCCCTTTTCTCACTGGAGGTACTTCATTGAGCCTGAAGATGCAGACCCAAAGTTACAAAAACACCTTCTTCCCATCCACCATCAGATTTCTGAATGGACAATGAAAGTAGACATTACCTCACTTTTTTCTCTATTGTGCACTAATTATTTTTTTAATCTTTATTGACGGAACTCTCCTATGCCAAAAGCTCCTTTTACAACCCTGCCTACTTGTGATGCCACTTTCAGGGAATTGTGATTCAATTTGCTGACCCTTCCATACTATCACACTCCTTAGTGCCCCACCATTTACTATGAATGTCCCACCTTAGATTGTCCTTGACTTTTCCTCCTGCTCCTGTTCATGCTACTGGCCCATCGTGAGCTAGTAGAGTTGTTCTAGTGAACCGGTGCGGACTTGAAAGGCCGACATGGCCTTTTTCCGCTCCGTAAATGGTTATATGGTTAACTGTAATTCATGGCAATTTTGCACCTGTAATGCACAATATTACTGCTGCAAAACAATACATTTTGTGACACATATTCATTACAATAAACCTGATGGTGATGCTGACAGTACAAAAGTACAAAAATGCAGTGTTGCATAGAAGGATCAGTTGGTACCAAGCAAAACCAAAATAATTTTGCTACTTTGAGTCTGATGAGGAGTCTGAAAACAGCAGGAAAAAAAGTGACTTTAAATCTAGTGATACTTTCGAATCTTCTTCCTGGCAGGAGGGGAGGGGTGTTTATGATGACCTGAGTCATATTCACAACTCTTGCTGTCTTGGACAGAACAGTTCCCGTACCATGTGGTAGTGGACTCTGATAGGATGCTTTCAAATAGGCACCTGTAGAAGTTGTTAAGGAAGCAGGCAACATGCCAAATTTCCTCAGGCTCCTGACGAAGTAGGGGCACTGGTGTCTATCCATTTCATCTCTCCTTTAGTGTGCTTAGAATACACATGCATTGATATTCCTTATTAAACGGGACCTTAGAGTGAAACACAAAAGTCTGCAGGTGCTGTAGTAAAAGCACAAAAATTCTGGAATAACTCAGCAGGTCTCAAGATTCAGATTTCAGATTTATTGTCAGAATATATACATGACATCACATACAACCCTGAGATTCTTTTTTTCTTCTGGGTGAGGCATAATTACCACTTATTGGTAGTACAAAAAAACTACACAGCATATACATGTAAAAAATTGAAGAACTGTAAATGGATAACAAATGTATACAAACTGACTGCAACACACAAATAATAAAAAAAATCAATAAATGCACAAATACAAGTCCTTAACTGAGTCCCTGATTGAGTTTGTCGTTGAGGAGTCTGATGGTGGAGGGGTAGTGGCTGTTCTTGAACCTGCTGGTGTGAATCTTGTGGCATCTACACCTCTTTCCTGATGACAGCAGTGAAAACAGAGCATGTGCTGCATGGTGTGTATCCTTGATGATTACTGCTCCCATCCAATGGCAGCATTCCCTGTAGATGTTCTCAATAGTGGGGAGTTGTCACAGTGTCCGTAAAAGGTAAATCAGCATTTAGGGTCTGAGCCAGGTATCAGCAAAAGGCAGGCAGGCACCTGAATATAACGGCTGGGGAGGAAGTGATGAAAGGGCAAGGTGTGTGGGGGGGGGGGGGGGGGGGTGGGCGGGGGGGAAGCACAGGCCAACAGACAAAATGTGATCATTGGACATGAACCAATGATCACAGTGAATTTCATGACTTGTTCATGAGAATAAATCCTGATTCTGATTCTGAATAGGAGGTCAGGACAGCAAAGGTGAGAATTTATTGGGGAAGGGGGTGGCACTATGAATGCAGTGCTAGAGACAGGGAAAAGTAAAGTGATAGAAACAGAGCAGGAGGAAAGGACAAATAGGGGAAGGGAAGGTGTGTGGGGGGAAGGGGTGGTGTTCGGGGAGTGGGGCTAATGCCATATGATTGGAGGTTGGCCATACAGAATATAAGTTGCCGTTCCTCCAATCTGTAGTGTTCTCAGACTGTCAGCGCATGAGACCATGGACAGACCTGTCAGCAAGGGAATGGGGTGGGGAATTGAAATGTGCTGCCACTGGAAGATACCCCACTATTGTGGTGAACAGAGCTAAAGTGCCGAATGAAGCGATCTCCATGTGTTGCTTCACTTGAAAGGACTGCTTGGCCCCCAATGTGGTGAAGGAGGAGGTGTGGGCACATGGAGAACTTGCTGCGATCACAGGCATCAATGCCAATAGGTAATTGATAGCAGGAAGGAGTGGAAGAGGGAGTCATGGAGGGAGCAGTCCCACCAGATGACAGAGAGGGGAGGAGAAGGGAGGATGTGTCTAGTGGTTGGACCATGTAGTAGGTAGCAGAAATGGAAGATGTGTAGGTGGAGGCTAGTGGGCTGGTAGGTGAGGACAAGGGGAATCCTATAATTGTTGCATGTGGGGGTAGAGGGGTAGATGTGCGAGTAATGAAGAATATGGGGGTGAGGGCTGAGTTGGTGGCAATAGAGGGGAAGCCATATTTTTTTGAAGGAGGAGCTTTTTGAGGATGCACTGACCTATAACATACCACTATAACCACTGGGCAGCAGCACAAATTCTTGAGATTGTTTGGTTCTGTTAGATAACTAGGTGCCTTTCGACCAAGTGAATAACAAGTTGTTTTTGCATGAGCAGAGACTGATCTCATGGAGCGATGTGGAGAGTCAGTCAGAGGAGGTTGCAAAATTTAGCCTCTGCTCAACTGGAGAAGCACAAGTACTGCAGATGCTTGACAGTGCAGCATCCAAGGAGAGAAATGGTCAGTCTCAATAAAGGATCCCAATCAGAAACATTGACTGACCATTCCACTGCATGACCCATTGTGTGCCTTCAGCTGCTCTTTCTTTAGTGTTCAAGTGGACATTAATGAAAAGAAAAATCAGAGAATAACATTAGCAAAATTATGAGGTAACAATGAAATGCCACAGAAACTAACTCTCAGCATAAAATAGATCCCTTTGGCCCTCCAAGCCCATTGCCATTCATCAAGCACCCATATTCATATTCTCTTAATAAGGGCAGCATGGTTAGTGTTGTGGTTAGCACAGCATTAATACAATGCTAGTGACCCATGTTTGTATCCGGCATTGTCTAAGGAGTTTGTATGATCCCCCTGTGTTTGCATGGGTTTCCTTTGGGTGTACTGGTTTCCTGCCACCCTCCAGAAACGTGCGGTTTGTAGGTTAATTGGTATGTTTGGGCAGCAGTGAGATCTTCCCACAGATCTCTCTGCTCACCTACACTAGGAGCACTTTAAATTGGCCAATTAACCTGCTAACCCGCACATCTTTGGGATCTGGAAAGAAAGTAGAGCAGACAGGGGAAATCACAGGGGAATGTGGAGACTCCACACACATGGTACTGGATGTCAAGATTGAACCTTGAAATCCTGTTCAATCCTGACCCACCGGTGTCATGTGTGACACCTGAGGTCAGTGTTGAAGAGGATCTGTCCAATCCTGAACAGATTGAACCATGAAGTAACAACTCTATTAGTTGCAACATGGTGCCATCCTGGAAATGACAATCAATGTACAAATGTTGGGGTTTACATTTGACCTTTCTCAGAAGTGTCAGTGTCCAAGTTTGAGGGTGTTGTCTCGAAGAGCCCCTTATTGAGGCTACTTTTAATTACAAAGAGATTGAATATAGTGAACACTTGCAAGATGATCTAGTGCACACCTGCATGGACCTTATGATTGCCTGCCAGCTACACCTACAATAAGGAAATACATCCTTCATGCTTTTTGTTAATTCTCAGCTTGGCACATAAATGACATGATGTAATAGGTGATGGAAGCTATGGATGGAAGAGAAACATAAATTCTCCAAAGTGGAAACCAGTAAAGGGGTGAGCTCACAAGAAGTACTAAATAACAATGTACAGAGGCTTCACTTGGAGTGAAACATTAATTTTGCCCATTTGATACCATTCCCACCAGATACACTCTCAGGATCTTCAGTTAGCTGCATGTAAAGCTTAAGAGACCATCAGGATGGGTGGCACCATGATTGTTACAGATTAGACCTTAAACACTTTGAACCATTTGGCTGGCACTCGCCATCAAGAACAATGGTAGAGGTGGGATAATCAACACTGGCCAGTAGAGTCCTGCAGCAGATTTGCATGTCACTATCTCAGGACTTCTGCTTGACCTACCCAGTGATCTAGTAGTCAATCCTCTTCACCCAGAGAGGTTAAACCATCATGGCAGCTCCCTGAGCTTCCATCAGAGCACTTTACAATGCCAAGGAACCCTCATCTAGCATAGTCACATAACCTGGACACCACAGGTTACAAGCTGGAATTGGCTACACTCTCCATGAAGGGAATGGCCATCTGGCAAAAAGAATTTCCATGTAATAGACACTGTAGGCCAGGGAAACCTCTCATATGAAACATTCAATTAGTCGCACATAACATGTAAATTAGTATGCTAATTTACCTTGAAGCATCGCTTCCACTCAGCTTTAACAATGGCCTCATGTGTCTCACCGTGAGGATTGCTTTTTAACTTACAAAGGTGGTTGGTCCTCGTGCTAGTGTCGATAACAGTGATAACCCCTGATCTAGTGTGTTCTTCCTTGTTCGCCCATTCCTTAGTGGGTGTGGGATGTGCCTCTTTCAGTTGTGGGGAAAAAAAAACAGAACATTAGACTGCAGCATTACAAGGAGATGATGGGGTGCCAATTATTGAGTAAGGGAGTAAGGATATTTTGAGAGAATTGGTATGCAGTCAGAAGAGAGCTGTTGCAGAGCTATAAAATGTGTCGAAGATATAGTTAGAAAATGTAAAATATACCCCAGTTTTGGTTTTGTGAATATCAGAGGACAATATGCAGAGTATACACTTTTGTTTAATTTATGCATGTTGCTGGCAAGGACGGTGTTTATTACCCATCCTTGAATCCCATGAGAAAGACATGTTTCACCTCCTTGAAGCATATGGTGATAATAACCCATGGTGCTCTTTTGTGGAGAGTTCCAGGATTTAAATGTAGTGATGTTGGGGGAAAAAAAAGTAAATTATTTCCTAGTAAGAATGGTATATGTTTTTATCAGGAAACCTGCAGATGGTGCTCAAAAGCACCAAATGTATGTGCCCTTAATAGGTCCAATCTTAGCAGTACAGCATAGGAAAAGCATGTTGGCCCATAATGCCCAAATTAAACTTAAACTTTGTTGCTTGTACTTGATAGATATCCCTCCATCATCTTCATAGTAATGTGTCTATTTGGAATCATCTTAAATGCTACTATTATATCTGTTTCCACCACTACTTCTGGCAGCCCATTCCAGGAACCTTCTGTGTAAAAAGTACCTCCCTTAAACTGTCTCCCCCTCATCTTAAATGATTGTCCTTTGGTATGTGATACATGTATCCTGGGTAAAAGATTCTGTCCGTCCACCCTATCAGAATCAGAATTTATTGTCATGAACAAGTCAAGAAATTGGTGTTTGTGGCAGCATCATTAGAGCAAAGATATTATAAGCATCTTTACAGCATTACTGAAAAAAAAAATAAATGGCAGTGTTTTTGGTTCATTGATTTTTTATGAATCTGATGGCAGCAGGGAAGAAGCTATGCTTGTGCCATTGAGTGCTCATCTTTAGGTTCCTGTACCTTTTCCCCAATATGGATCAACTTACCATGAAGAACCTTCTTATACCATAAGACCATCAGATAGAGGAGCATAAGCAGGTCTCATTCGGCGCGTTGAGTCCGCTCCGCCATTCCATCATGAGCTGATCCATTCTCCCACTCAGCCCCATTCCCCTGCCTTCTCCCCCTAACCTTTGACACCCTGTCTATACAGATACACACCAATCTCTGCCTTAAATACACCTAATGACCTGGCCTCCAGAGCTGCACTATGGCAGCAAATGGGGGTTCACCACTCTCTGGCTAAAGAAATTCCTCTGCATCTCTGTTTTAAATGGGCACCCTTCAATCCTGAAGTTGTGCCCTCTTGCCCTTGACTCCTCTACCATGGGAAATAACTTTACCATATCTACTCTGTCCAGGCCTTACTAAATTCCCTAGAGGCAATATCCACTGCCCCACTCTCATTAACTACCTTTATCACCTCCTCAAAAAGCTCAATTAAATTAGTAAGACATGAGCTACCCCTCACAACACCATGGTGATTGTCCTTATATGACCATGTCTTTCTAAATATGTGCCAATCATACCCTAAATATCCATTCTAATAGTTTCCTTACCACTGTTGTGAGGCTTACCAACCATAATTTCCTGGATTATTCTATATCCCTTCCTGAACAGATGTACAACATCAGCCACTCTCCAGCACTCTGGAACCTATCCTGTTGCTAGTGAGGATCTGTATCCTTCTCAAGGTTCCAGAAATCCCTTCACTTGACTCCTCAATAACTTGGGATATATCACTTCAAGCTCTGAGGACATCTACCTTAAAGCTGCTCAAAAGACCCAGCTCGACCTTTTTCTTCATCTCAAATTGCCCAAATGCAGGAGCATCCTCCACATAATGCTTCTTATCACTATCCCGGATGAATTTCTCAATGGTAAATACTGATTCACGGTGCCTAATTAGAGCCTCCCCTGTTTCCTCTAGCTCCAAGCATAAATTCCTTCCCATCATCTCCCTAGTCATCCTCTCATTTTCAAGGGAGATTAGAAAGTTTGTTCGAATTAAATATATTAAATATAAGAAACGGTATAAATGCGATGCTTGGAAAATACATGGTTTGTAAAAAGAAGCTTAAGAAAGAAATAAGGAAAGTGAAAAGAAGGTACGAGGTGACTATAGTGAACAGGCTGAAAGTAAATCCCAAGAAAGCACGTATCTCTTGTCCACATGTAAACAGAAAAAGGAGAATGAAGGATAAAATTGGCCCCTTAGAGAATCAGAGTGGACATCTGTGTGTGAAGCCAAATGAGATGGGGAGATATTCAACGAGTTCTTCTCTTTGGTATTTACTAGGAAAAAGGATATGGAATCGTGTAGGATAAAATAAGCAAAAGGAGTGATTATGGAAAATATAGGGATTAAGAAAGAGGGGGTATGGGAACTTTTGAGGCATATAAAGGTGGATAAATCTCCGTGTCCTGACAGGATTTTCCCCAAGACCTTAAAGGAAGTCAGGGATGAAATATCAGAGGCTTTGACAGTGATTTTTCAAAAGTCGCATGGTGCCGCAAGATTGGCATATCACA
The DNA here is from genome assembly GCF_036971445.1 of Narcine bancroftii. Lineage (NCBI taxonomy): Eukaryota > Metazoa > Chordata > Chondrichthyes > Torpediniformes > Narcinidae > Narcine > Narcine bancroftii. Next base: position 309,195,127 of record NC_091470.1, on the reverse strand, counting down.
AATGTGTTTCCTCTGTTTAAAAAGGGCTCCAGGTGTAGCCCAGCAATTATAGGCCAGTAAGTTTGATGTCGGTGGTCGGTAAACTAATGTTAAGTATTCTTAGAGATAATATGTATAAGTATCTAGAGACAATAGACAATAGGAGCTGGAGTAGGCCCTTCGGCCCGTCGAGCCAGCACCGCCATTTTACAGATCATTGCTGATCACTACCATCAGTACCCCTTTCCAGCCTTATCCCCATAACCCTTAACTCCTTTGCCCACTAGAGTCTTATCTAACTCTCTTTTGAACATAATCAGTGAATCTGCCTCTACCACCCTCTGTGGCAGAGCATTCCACAGATTCACACTTCTCTGGGTAAAAAAATGTTTTTTCATCTCCGTCCTAAAGGGCCTACCCTATATTCTTAAACTATGCCCTCTAGTCCTCGTCTCCCCCATCATTGGGAACAAGTAATCCGACTTCACCCTGTCTATCCCCCTGATCATTTTGTATACCTCAATCGTCCCCCCTCATCCTTCTAAACTCCATTGGATACAAGTCCAGTTTTTCTAGCCTTTCAGCATATGTCAACCCCGCCATCCCTGGAACTAACCTTGTAAATCTGCGCTGCACACCCTCTATAGCTAGTATGTCCTTCCTCAAAATTGGAGACCAGAACTGGATGCAATACTCCAGGTGGGGTCTCACCAGGGCCCTGTACAACTGCAGAAGGCCAACATGCCATTAGCCTTCTTCACAGCTTTCTGAACCTGCATGCTAGTCTTCAGTGACCAGTGAACAAGTACTCCCAGATCCATTTTCTCCTCCCCACTCCCTAGCTTGTCTCCATTTAAATAATACTCAGCTTTCCTATTATTGCCCCCAAAATGGATAACCTCACATTTGCTTACATTGAACGTCATCTTCCATTCAGCTGCCCACTCCCCCAACCTGTCCAAGTCCCTCTGCATTTTCCTGACATCCTCCTCACACCCCACACCGCCACCCAGTTTCGTGTCATCTGCAAATCTGCAGGGACTGATCAGAGACACCCAACATGGGTTTGTGCGGGGAAGGTCATGTTTTTTTTTAAATTTTAACTTTAGAACAAGTCCAAGTCAAATGAAAAAAAGTACCTATCTCTTGTCCACATCTAAAACACAAATCTGAAGAAATTAATTCGAATTTCTTTAATTTCTTAGGGGTTAAATACAATTGATGTAAAAAATTATATTGTACTAATTTATATCTTACATTTATAACCTTAGTCATATTATCCTTACATAAATTTCTCCAAACTTTTTCATCTATCTTTCTATTTAAATCAACTTCCCATTTCACTCTTGATTTATGAACGTTCAACTTAGGCATTTTATTTTGTAATAACTTGTACATTTCAGAAATAAACTTATTTGTTTCTTCCTTAGTAAGCAATAATTCCAAAGCAGATTGTCTAGGTAATTTTAAACTATGACCTAATTTTTCCAATATAAAGGATTTAACTTGATAATAACAAAAAAAAGCATTACTAGGAACTTGAAATTTCTCCTTCATTTGATTAAAAGATAAAAACTTCCTTACTTCAAAACAATCTTCAACTTTTTTACTGTCCAATTGATTCTATGTCTTTAAACACTGATTATTTACAGCAAAAGGAAAAAGTTAATTTTGATATAAGGGTATTTTTGCTGAAATATTTCCTTTCCACCTATCTCATATTTCAATTAAATGTTTCAAAATTGGTGGATCCTTACAATTAACAATTTTGAATTCCATTTATAAATAAATTCTGACATAGACGTCTCATCAATTTTATCTAACTTTACACTTGCCCAAAAAGAAGGTTTATTTAAATCAAACATTGCATTAATAAATTTCAATTGTGCAGCTTTATAATAATTCTGAAAATGTGGAAGTTATAAGCTGCCTAATTCAAATTTACATTAATTTCTCCAAAGATACCCTATTCATTTTGCCCTTCCATAAAAATTTTCTTAGAATTGAGTTAAGATCATTAAAAAAAAATTTGGGGTACGAAACAAGGAATAGATTGAAAAAGATATTTGATCCTTGGAAAAACATTCATTTTAATACAGGGAAGGTCATGTTTGACAAATCTTGTTGAATTTTTTGAGGAGGTGACTAAGAAGGTTGATGAGGGTAGAGTAGTAGATGTAGTCTATATGGATTTCAGTAAAGCCTTCGATAAAGTTCCACCTGGAAGGTTGGTAAGGAAGGTTCAGGAACTAGATATTAATGTTGAGATAGTCAGATGGGTTCAATGGTGGCTAGAGAATCATGGTGGATAACTGTTTGTCAGAATGGAGGCCAGTGAAGAGCGGTGTGCCTCAGGGATTGGTATTGGGTTGTTTGTCATTTACATTAATGATTTGGATGATGGAGTGGTAAATTGGGTTAGCAAATATACGGAAAATACAAAAATAGGGAGAGTTGTGGATAGTGAAGATGGTTTTCAGGGACTGCAGAAGGATTTGGACTGCTTAGAAGAGTTGGCTGAAAAATGGCAGATGGAGTTTAATACTAATAATTGTGAAGTGCTTCATTTTGGGTAGAATAATCAAAATATATGCAGTGAAGGGAAGGGCATTGAGGAAAGCAGAGGAACAGAGATCTTGGAATAATGGTTCATCCTTCGTTGAAAGTGGGAATCTCATGTTGTTAGAGTGGTAAAGAAGGCTTTTGGTATGCTGGTTTTTATAAATCAAATCATAGAATATAGGAGTTAGGAACTGATGTTGAGACTATTCAAGGTGTTGGTGAGGCCAAATTTTGAATACTGAGTGCAGTTCTGGTCCACAAATTATAGGAAGGATATCAATAAGGTAGAGAGAGTGCAGAGATTTACTAAAATGTTGCCTGGATTGCAGTATAGAATACAAAGAAAGATTGATTAGAGTGGGTCTTTATTCATTGGAGTGTAGAAGATTGAGGGGGGGATTTGATAGAGGTTTTTAAAATTATGTGGGGGATTGAAAGAGTAGGTGTGAATATGTACTTCCCCCTTGAGGGTAGGTGAGATTGGAATGAGTGGTCATGAGTTAAGGGCTAGGGGTTAAAAGTTTAGAAGTAACATGAGAGGGAGCTTCTTCACTCAGAGAGTGGTGGCTGAGTGGAATGACCTTTTGGAAGAGGTGAATGCAGCAAGGTCAATTTTGTCATTTAAGAAAAATTTGGATAGGTGCATGGATGTGAGGGGATTTGGAGGGTTATGGGCAGGGTGCAGGTAAATGGGACTAGAGAAGATCACTTAAATCGTTATGGAGTGGAGGGGCTGAGATGACCTGTTTCCATACTATAATTGTTATATGGTTATAAGTATAAACTGCTTTGGGATTCTCTATTTCTTCCCCTACTAGCCACTTGGCATGAGTATTAATCATGAAATTACAACCCAGGAACTCCTGCTTTTTAACTTGCTACCAAGCTTCCTGAACCCATTCTGCATAAATACTTCACCCTTTCTACCTCATTGGAGAAAAGCATCTGGCTGCTCTCCTTCCTCTCAGAATATCCTATGCCCACTCAGTGACATATTGGACCCTGGGAAGGGAGTCACTGTTCTAGAGCCAATTGTTACTGAAGTATTTCGCTTGAGAAAAATTGTCATTGGCCCATTTCCTTTTGAGTTATGAAACTGTGCACATAACGAGTAATTTAGGTACGATTAAAACAGTGGTCTTCAAACATTTTCTTTCCACTCACATATCACCTTAAGCAATCCCTTACTAATCACAGAACACTTATGACATAGGGAAAATTTAAGATGGAATATGTTTTTTAAAAAATGGTTGACCACCTGTCTAGAATCTCGCAGTTACAGAAACATCTACCTGCGCCCTTCACTATGAAATCTCCAAACACTATCACTATCTGATTTCATCCTTCCATGATGAGCCTCAGAGCCAGTGCTAAAAACCAGGTTGCTGCTGCTACCATCCTCCCACCCACCATTCCCCTTCCACCACTCCCACCCCCCACCACCAGCAGTATCCAAAGCAGTATGATTGTTTCTGAGGGAATGGCCACCAGGGAGCTCTGTACTCTCTGCCTTCTCCCTTGACTCTTTCTAGTGGTAACTCAACAACCTGCATAACTTAGGTATGAAAAGTGAATTATTTGTATATATTGAATGGATGGTAGGCACTGCAGCCATGGTGCCCTGAAATGGTGAGAAGAAATCTTTAGTACTCCCTTGTACAAGCCAGTGTTGAGCCTTCTGAGAGATGTTAAGAGTTGAGCTCAATCCAAAGGAGAAAATGGGAAGCACTTCTGTGAAAAGGTTGCTACAATGACCATTTAAGTTATTGATTATATTGTGTTTAATGATAGCTACATCATACTTATCTCTGACTTCTATGCCAGAACATTGCAAGATGGAGGTGAGAGGCCAACTGAAAATCGGGTGCCAGTGTGTGTGTCCTTCAGTTAAACCACAGCATTGAGCTCCAAAATCAGTGGTGCAGCACAAATGTCCTGAGGTGGCAAGATAGACACACCCTGCATCTCCCCCTCTGCTGGTGTTAACAGGTTGCCAACCTTGATTATGGAAGGAAGTGCAGGTAAGTCATTTGTTTATTTTTATTTATTTTATAATAATTTTTTTCAGTTATGACTTTATGGTCTTTCAATAATTTTTCCATTTTTAATTTTTTTGTCTTTTTTAAAATCTTTTAGTTACATAAAGCTTTATTAATGCTTCTGAATATCAAAAAGTGTCTTTCATTACTGATTATGTGGAATCTGTCCTGGGGGCCAAACAATCCTTCTTGGTAAAGCAGTGATTCACTTGCACTTCTTCCAGTCTGGTAGGCTATTTTCTCATCATTGCTTTGCAGATCACCTGTATTCAGTCCACAGGAGTCACTCTGAGCTTCACTGCAATTCACCATTCTCTCCCAATCTGACTCTGTCTGTGTCCTCCTGTACTGTTACAGTAACGCCCCACATAGCTTGAGGAAAGCATCTCGTCCTCCAGCTGGGCACATTGCAACCTTCAGATCTCAATCGTGATTTCTCCAGTTTTAGGTAACCTGCTCTTTCTGTCTGCATCAGGACTGGCCAGCTCTGTTTTCATCAGTTTGGCTCAGTTTTACTTTTCTTGACTGGCCTGTTGTATTTGTCCCTCAGTCATGCTAGAAGCATCATACTGTATATATTCTGCATTCTCAAGTTTATTATCACCTGATTGCACAAGTACAACCCAATGAAACAGTGCTCTCCTGTTCTTGGAGTAACACACGCCAATTCATAGCCAGACATAACACACATACAGTCAAAAAAATACATATGCAGGACAAGTATTCGTAAATACAAATAAATAAATAGATGATGGTTCATAAATATGAGAGTCTCAGATGGTTAGCGTGAGCAGTTCCTCTGTATGTTCAGGATTCTCGCTGCCCGTGGGAAGAGGCTGTTCCTCAGCCTGGTGGTTCTGGCTCTGATACTCCTATATCTCTTTCCCGAAGGGAGCAGCTGAAAGACACTGTGTGTGGAGTGGAAGGGGTCCTCAATTACTTTTCTCTGATTCTAACTGGTACTGTAACTTCTGCATTTACTTTGGACTTCACCTTCTAGATATACTCCTTTTGTTCTACCCATCTCTCCCTACCTTCTCTTCTACTATAAACTAGTTTTCAATCTTTCACAATATACACAAAGGGTGCTGGACCTGAAACATTATTTCTCATTTACACAATTGCTGCCTGATCTGATGATAGTTCCAGAATTTTCTGCTTCTTTTCCAATAATGGAGTGAAATGGCAAGATATACAAGGGCTGGGCCACAGCATTCACTGCTTGCTCTGCCATGCTAGGAATCCAAGACAGCGAGGTTTCAAGGTCAACTGGTTATACAGTGCTGCTAAAAGGTAAGAGAGACTGGGTGAAAAGTGTAGGGGCAAGTGTGAGAAATGGAATAAATCAACATAATGCATCCCATTAAATTTCATCCAGAGACACAAAAGGTTACTGATGTTGGAGTGTAGGGCAAAAGCTGAACTGCTGGAGGAACTCAGCAGGTCATTTAGAATCTTTGGAGAGATAAAGGTAGATGATGTTTCAGATCAAAAATCCGCTTCAAGACTCTGGAATTTCTTCTGGCATGGCAACCACAGGTAAAAACACAGAAATGCTGTAGGAACTCAACAGCTCTCACAATGTCCATAGGAGGTAAAAACCTATAACTGAGGTTCAGGCCTGAGCAATGGATGCTCAAGGCAGGCAGGCGTCTAAATTAAAAGAAAATCCATGGGGAGGACAGCTGTGTGGAATGTGCTGAAAGAGTGCTGGGAGAAATGTCAGCTGTCAGAGGTGCGAGAGCCACGTGCTGGAAGCCGGTGGACTCGCAGAGAGTGCCCGCTGTTGTCAACCTCTCTCCACCAATTGGGAAAGCTGAAGACATGCCCATTGGAGCAATTGAAGAGTCCGGCCTGCTGAGTTTTGAACAGTCAGTCAGATGGTTGGTCTGTGTGTGCATGCTCACCCGGCAGCTTCAGCATACAAGAGTCTGAGTTGCTTTGTTCACAGATGTTAGCACTGCTGTCCGTAACTGTCTATCAGTGTGCTCACCCTGTAGCTTCAGTGGGAGAAAAAGACTGAGGTACTTTGTCTGTGGGTGCCAGCACTGTTATCCTGACAGCAGTTGCACCACCCTGATACCCAGAGTGTGTGTGTGTGTGGGTCCGATTTGGGTTTCCCCAGTCCCTTCCAAGAGGAGGACTTCTTGCAAAAGGAGTCACTTGTCAACCCAAGACAGGGTGTTTAGAGGGGAAGACGTGTGACAGAGGTCATTTGTTAACCCTAAAGTGGGCTTTGGCAGTGTGAACTAGGAGGTCACTGGGTGAAAATTTCCCGTTGAAGAAATCAAAGGTGGTTGTTGCCACCTTCGACACTCAGGAAAGTCATAAATCTACAGTGATTGTAAATCTTCAGTGATAGTAGCCATCTGTCTCCACACCCAACTAAAAGACCAGTGTGCTACTGAACTAAGAATCCCAAGCCTGGAGACCAGACTCTGTGAGCTGTTCCTTTATGACTGACGGACTTGACGTGACAGACTTGAGGTTTTGTTTTGGGAGGTTTCTTTTGGAGCATTTTGAGATTGGACTGTAATGGTCTGGTGGGGTGGGGGGAGGGGGTGTATTTCCACATACACCTAATAAATATCTGTTGTTAATGTAGAGTTACTGTAAAGGCTTATTATTGAGGTAATTCTATTATTGTTAATGTTAATAAATTTTGTGTTAAACTTAACCCATCTGTTTATGTATCTCTCAATTGCTGCTGGTGAGGCGTAACACTACCCTGAACCCTCTTCAACGTCAGCACATCTTTTCTTAAATGAGAAACCCAAAATTACTCACAATGCTCCAAGCGAGGCCTTATAAAGCCTGGGTCGCAAACCTCATCATTTATTTTGCAGCTGACCATGTCACCCACAGAGCTCCAGTTCGGTCTGGGTCAGCAGCCTCTGCTTCCTTCATTTAAATATGATCTGCCTGTTAAATGGATGGATTCCCCTCCATGCCCCAATATCAGCAGGTTCACCTTCATCTGAAATTGATATCATTATTGGAGGACTGACACATATCTTGGAGCCAATAAATTAGGTCATTCAGTGCCTATTATAGAGATATTAAACAAGAGTTTGATTTCTGATGAATGGTCTTTGAACTGAGTTGTCAGCTCGCTTTCTCTTTCCACAGATGCTTCCTGAAATGTGAGAGTCTCTAGGTTCAATATAGCAATCAGCATGCATGGACTTTTCCCCACTGGTTGTATCTACCCATCATATTGTTTATATACACTGATATATATATACTACTGTAAAAGCAACATTGCCATTGGTTCAGACCCAGAAAAAACAGAGAGCAGGGCCACAGCGTTTCAGTGCTACTCCACAGGGTCCTACTGGCCAGCCATCCTGCCCAACAATCCCATTCAGATTTATACTTTCTGCAGACAGATTCAGCAACAGTTTTTAATGTCTTTGGAGGCTCAAATCCAAGATGGTGGTGCCCATGCTTGGCAGCCCAGACTTCAAGAGTTTGGATGCTAAGGAAGCAGTGGACCATCACAGGGCATAAGAGTTTGAGAACATTCCACCACCCGCCCTCCCCCAACTACCTTCCTCTGAAAGTGGGAAGCCACAACAATGGACCATCACGGAGCTCAGGACCCAGTGGTGAAAGACCTCACACTTTTCTGGAAACCAGCTTCTGGGAATCAATATGTACTTCTGAAAGACTTTGAGTGCCGATGGCTTCCTAATGCTTTGGGAGTTCTGAACCAAGGATTGAGGAGATGTGGATGCCTCAAGCTTGGGTTAGGCTCTGGACAAAATAAGTGACTGTACAGCTATGGAGGTTATGAAGATACAGGAGGTGGGGGCATCATAGGAGGTAGCGGGATTCACACACACCCAATGTCTCTGAAGGGATTTCTCTTTCTTGTCTTGATGAGAACTCTGTATTACTTGGGCCTCTTTGTGTACCTTTATAGGGCAAACAAAGGAAATAATTTTTTTCTGTGTTTCATGTCCAGGGATATTCCTGAAACTAGAGACATAGAATTTTATAGCAAGTTAACAGGCCCTTCATCATGACGATGCCTACCAAGTTGTCTATTCAGGCTAGTCCAATATGTGGCTCAACCTTTCCAATTCATGTACTTTTCTAAATGTCTTTTCACTTGATAATTGTATCCACCACTTTCTTAGCTTTCTTGAATGGCATATTACTGAATCTACAGGGGAACATGATAACTTAGATCTGGTCTAGCCAGGTAGAACTGATGATCTTGTAATTATCGATCTTCTCAGGAGTGACCACAGTATGAATGAATTTTTCATACAAATGGAGGGTGCAGTAGTCTAATATAAAACCAGTGTATTATGTTTAACCAAGGGAGATTACAATGGGAAGAGTGAGGACCTGTAGATTGGGAGTGCAGGCTATTTTTGGACAGTTAAGGAATAGTAGAGGTCTTCCACAGTGGTGATAAACAAAAGTATACTCCGTTAAAAGCAATGGTACAGAGATCCAGTCTTAGATACCTAAGGCATCAAACTAAAAGCTCATGCATACAAGAGTTAGGTGAAATGGTTAGTGCAGCAGTTAGCCCAAGACTATGACAGCACCAGTGACAAAGGTTCAAATCCGGCACCATCTGTAAGGAGTTTGTACACTCTCCCTGTGACCTGCGTGGGTTTCCTCTGGATGCTCCAGTTTCTTCCCACCCTTCAAAAACGTACAGGGTCAATAGATTAATTGGTGTCTTTGTGCAGTACATGCTTATGGGCCAGAAGGGTCTGTTATAATTTTTTTTAAAGTAGAGGGAAACTGGAAGTTTGAAGAGAACTTTAAAAAGCAATTTTAAAAAGCAACAAAAAAGACACTAAGCAATCAATAAAGAAATGAAAGATGGCTTATGAAAGAAAACTAGAACAAAATATAAAAAGAGATAATAATTTTTTTTATAATTATATATATATTGGAAAATTGGGCTGGAGTGAATTTAATCACTTGGAAAATGAGAAGGGAGAAATAATATTGGATAATGAAAAAACTGCCAAGACTTTAAACAACTATTTTGTTTAAAACTTCACAGTGGAGGACACATAAAATGTGCCAAAGAGAGATGTGATGGATGTGATAGCAGTGAGGACCTTGATATGGTCACTGTCACGAAAGAGGTTGTGCTGAGCAAACTTTTGGGTTCAAAGATAAGTCCCCTGGTCCTGATAGAATGCCTGCCAGAGTACTGAGAAAAATGGTTATATAGAGGCATTTCTGATAATTTAGCAAAATTCTCTGGACTCTGAGCAAGTTCCAGCAGATTGTTAAACAACAAATGGCATACCACTGTTTAAAAAAGGATATAGTTTAAAGCCAGGCATAGGCCAGTTAGCTTAATGTCTGTAGGCAGGAAAATACTTGTAGCTATCATTAAGGATGAAATAGTGAGATATCTGAATAGAAACAATTCCATCAGGCAGAAACATCATGGATTCAGGAAGGTCAGGTCCTGCAGGACTATTTTACTGGAGTTCTTTGAGGATATAACGAACGCAGTGCATAGAGGAAAAATGTCGCAGGATATATACCTGGATTTCCAGAAGACGCTTGAAAAGATGACACATAAAAGACATCCATAAGATAAGGATGCATGGAGTTGGGTGTAATGTATTAGCATGGACAGAGGTTTGGTTAACTGATAGAATTGGGATAAATAGTTATTTGTCTAGTTGCCAATCATTGGTGAGCGTAGAGTCACAGGGGCCACTGCTAGGTCTACAACTGTTCATAATATACATTAATGATTTGGAAGATGAGACTGATTTTAGTGTGTTTCACTTGCTGATGACACTAAATTCAGTGGAAAAGCAAATAAAGAGAAATATACTGTAGATAGTTAAGTGAGTTGGCAAAGGTCTGGCAGATGGAGTAGAATGTTAGCAAATGTGTAGTTATCCACTTTGGAAGGGAAAATAGATCAGATTATTATTTAATTGGTAAAAAGATTACAGCAGGTTCTTGTAAGGAGGGACTTGGGAGTGCTTGTGGATGAATTGCAGAAGATTGGTTTACAGGTGCAAAAGATGATCAAGAAGGCAAATGGAATGTTGTCATTCATTGCTAGAGGTTTTGCTGAAATGGTACAGGGCACTGGTTAGGCTTCACCTGAACTACTGCGTGCAGTTCTGATCTCCTGGCTTGATAAAATGTATACCTGTACAGTACTGACTTTGGAGGTGATGCAGAGGAGGTTCACCAGGTTGATTCTGGAGATTGAGTTGCCTGGGATGATACTAACTAGAATTCTGAAGAATGAAAATGGATCTCAGAGAAACATATGAAATTATGAAATGGACAGATAAGATAGATACAGGAAATTTGTTTCCACGGGTAGGTGAGGCTGGAACTAGGAACACAGTCTCAAGATTTGGCAGAACAGATTTAGGATGTTGAAGAGGAAGAACTGCTTTTTCCCCAGAGAGTCATGAATCTGTGAAACTCTCTGCCCAAGGAAGTAGTAGAGGCTACCTTATTTAATATATATATATTTTTTTTTTAACCTGGGTCTGCCTATATATATATTCAGTCCCCGGGTTAAAAGCAAGTTCTGTTACCTAGGTCTATCTATAATTCGAATTTGTATGTAAGTTGGATCAGGTACATGTGGTCCATATTTAGCATCAGTTAGTCAAATGTTTTATATTCTTTTGATCCCTTTTCTCTCCCATTCTCTAAAGGAAAGGTTATCTATTGTGAAAGGGATTAATTGATTTTGCGTCAATGATAATTTTGGTGGTTGGTAATTTGTTTTTTTTTCCTTTCTATGTGAATCTTCTTCCAAATGTTGAGCAGATGGTACAGTACTGGTGAACTTCTATGTTGCTCTTGTTTTTCATCCCACTTATAAAGTATATGTTCTGGTACCTTCTCCCCTACTTCAACTAGCTCTAACCTGGTCCAATCTGGTTTCCTTTCTTGATAAAAATCTGATAAATATCTTAATTGTGCTGCTCCATAATAATTCTTAAAGTTTGGTAGCTTTAAATGTTTGTACCATTCTGTTAATTTATCTAGCTTTTGGGAAATAATTTATTATCTTTTGAACAAATGGAGTACAAATATGGTATAACTCATGGTACAATGTTTGCATACCACCAACTGAAAACCTACTTGAAGGACAAATTGGGAAGCAGGCTGAGGTTACCAGAAGGAAGCAGCTTTGAATATGTGATTACAGACACAATGATAATTAAAAGATTTATAACAAACATGTACATCAAGCTGCAAGAGAAAGAGAATGATGAAATAAACTCTAAACCCAAACAAAAGTGGGAACAAGATCTAAACATAAAGATAAAAAATGAAAAATGGGAAAAGCTATGCTCCGGAACTATGAGAAATACAATAAACACGAGGTTACGCATGATACAATATAATTGGTTACACAGGCTATATATCACACCCCAAAGGTTAAATAAATGGGACCCAACAGTATCAGATAGATGTTTTCGCTGTAAGAAGGAAACGGGAACAACAGTACATGCAATTTGGGCATGTGAGAAAGTGGAAAAGTTTTGGGAAGATCTAAATCAGGTATTAAATAAAATCACAAAAAGCAACATACCAAAAAATCCAGAGATCTTTCTTCTAAGTAATATAAGAAGTAAAGAATTAGGCCTTAAACTGGATGAAGCGCAAAAAAGATTTATTATGATAGCCTTAGCTGTAGCAAAAAAAATGTATAATGTCAACTTGGAAATCAGAAGAGAGCCTGAGAGTACAGCAATGGTACATGGAAATGAATAAATGTATTCCATTGGAAAAAATAACATATAATTTAAAAAATAAAGTCACATTATTTGAACAAATTTGGGAACCGTACATGGAACACAACAGAGAGGGCCTACCGCGGACCTCCACCCTCTAAAATTATGGAATGAGAAAAAGACGAAATGAACTGACCCAGGGTGTAAACGTAGATGACACAATTTTCTTGTTTATTTTCATTGTGTGATTACATTGTTTAATGGATTTATTGTATTGTATATGTTGAACGTTTAGTGGGTAGGGAGGAAGGGAAGGGGGAAAAAGGGGAGAAAATGACACTGTGTATATTCAAGAGGGAAATGTTTGTGTGTATTTTGGTCAGTATGGTTCATAGTGTGAAAAATTTTTTAAAAATTTTAAAAGTTAGTCAAATGTTTATCCTAGTGTATGATATATAGTATATATTTTACCTTTATATGCAACTAAAACACTTCCCAATACACTAAAACATCTTAAACATAATAATACAGGTAATAATAATACAGGTAATAATACAGTATTTACGTAATGATAAAAGTAACTACATACAATCATAAGATCATGATTACAAGTTAACACTTACAGAAGAAGATGATGGAGAGATGAATCCCCACCCTCCCTCACTCCTCAGTGGCACAATCACACTTTAAGGCTAAGCTGCCCTTTTTCAAGTCCGAGCCACGATGGTTCTGGAGGCATTGCACCTGCTGCTTCTTCTTATACCCCCACTCCCTCCCCTCTGCCAGGCCGTTCATCCCCTTGCCCACCCACTGCTTTACCCAGACCCTGTGCAGCGTAGCCTAGCAACAGGTGTGCATCACTGGCCCCCTGACGATTGATCTTTCTCCAGCTTCTGACTCCTGTTTATACTCCAATGAGGGAAGCTGAGCACTACTGAAGTGAGTAATATATCAGTATCACTCTAAATAATATACTATGTTACCATAGTGTAATATTACTATATCACTGGCACTGAGTCAATGGAAAGCGAGCTCTGCTCAAACTGCACATAGGCGTCATTCTCCTCCTGATCGGTTGTTGGTTTGTAACTATAGGTTGTTCGTAAATCTGAAGTTTTCAACCTGACGACTGTCTCTATATAAATGGCACAGTTGGATAGATTTTTATATGTAGGGAAATTAAGTGTTATTGGGTAAAGGCAGGCAGGTGGAACTAAATCCACAGCCAGATCAGCCATAATTTTATTCAATGATGGAGCAGGCTTGAAGGGCCAGATGGACTACTGCTCCTCTTTCTTATCTTCATATACTCTCTGCTACTTCCTTTGGCAGTTCCTTCCATATATCCACCACACTCTGTATGGAAATGTTCATTGATCAAGGGCCTGATTCACATGCTTTAAGAAAAATTGATTGCAAATGACTGATACGCACCCCTTTTAAAGTAGTTAACAGCCATATTAATGGTCCTTTAAGTGACATTTTAATGTTACCACCCAAAAGAAAATTTAAATTAAGTTCTTAACAATGTTGTGGGAGAGGAAGATTTGGCTCCCATTCACTTAAAAGGCAACTGCTCACCATCACTTCCTCTTTTGCTAGCCACCTGACTGATCACAGAGTCTCCTACCAAACCTCGTTAGCTAACCTAGCTTAGATAGCTGTTTCTGAAACTGTGAATGATAACCTCAGCTCCTTGATTAATTAAGTTTATACTTTTTCGGGGCACTGCTCCATTTTGTGTGCAATCCAGTTTCTAGGCATAAAACTATTGAAGCGTATTAAATGTTTCTTTTAAAAAAACAGATTGGATTATCATACAAAAATTCAAAAAACTAATCAAATACCATCTCCCCTCCCCAAACTGATAGCAGATCTCAGTACGCCAAAGACCTGTATTACCTGCTGTGAAGACCTGACACCTACTGACTGGTCTATCCCCATCAATGGTGCACTGTAGCATTATCTGTGTTTTTGCACAAGTTGGAAGTAATTTTGACTTTTGTCATCAGTCAAAATGGATTGACTTCTCACTTTTAATTTATCCATTATGTAGGTCAAAAGAGAAAATGGTACTTTGGAGTGTGAACTTCATTACATTTTCAGTATTACAACAGAAAGGAACAAAAACTGTATTATTGATTCCTGCCTTTAATTGCGACTCTGCTGCCTTCAGTTAAATTTTGCCATTGACATTTCCCACCCAAGCATTTTATACTAACAATTAAAACCAATTAACCTTTTACTTATATAATATTTATAATATATTATTTTATCATACAATATAATATTATATCAAACATCCTGTGCCATTGTTCAACTGAGCTATCAGAATAACGCCATTAGACATAGGAGCAGTATTAGGCCATTCAGCCCATCAATTCTAACCCTGTCATTCCATCATGTCTGATTTACTATTTTTCTACCCCATTTTCCTGCCTTCCCGAGCACCGAACGATGTCTAATTCCTCAAGCTTGCGGAACTCCTCCTTGTCCAGTTGGAGCCTCTCCAGGGGAAGCCGTCTCACCCTTGCACGGAGAGGTGAACCCTTGGTAAGGATATGATGCCTGACGCCAGGTTGGGGCATCTCCACCATGAATTGAGGGGAAAGGATTGCTGGGAACTCGGCTAGAACCTTGGAGAACTCATCGTCCGAGCTGTGGACAGAGTCTAGGTGCAGTGCCGGGAGCCTGGCGCCCCTCAGTGCGAAGGTTTGGAACAGTTCCGCGTGCAGAAGTCCTATGAAGACACCTTTCGAGTCATCCGGAACAACAGGGCCACCTTCAAACTGGACATTGATGGCAAACCAGACAGGCTCAAGCCGGTACACATGGATCTGACACAACTCGTGGAGATGCCAGCACCTTGACACAGAGGCAAACCACCAAAGACATTGGGGACTGCATCCAAGGACACTATGAACTGTAGCGCCGGTTCTTGGGAGGGGGGTCATGTGATGGCCCGCCACCATGGAGATTGAGCCGGTACATCACGTGGCACGTGCAGTAGTAAACAGCAGTATAACATTAATACTTCCCTTAACACAGTGAACCGGCACGGTTGAAAGCTGGAGCAGTACAAGGCCAAGCAGCCCAGCTAACAGATTTTAATAACAGGCTGGGGAAGAAGGGTATTCATTTGCAAGAATGTTCCAGCCGACTGTTGTTATTCATGCAATTGATGTCAGCCAATCAAGCACACAATGAGGGCTCTAGCTATATAAACGGAGCCTTTCCAGCCTCAATAAATCTCAGACCTTAACCTCCCACACTGCAGGTGTGTGTATTTCTTTGTAGCAGTCAGCTACACCATTTGAAATGGCTTCATAAACAAAGACACAGGGAATAGGTGTGTGAACTGCATCAAATGTGGCAGGCCGTATTCAGAAGATTGAGCAAAATACATATAAAATCCTTCATGAAAGAGATGAAAAGTCCAAGTTGCACTAAAAATGCTTAATGAAAAGCGTGGTTGTCACTTAGCTCAAGCAGATTTCTATACCAGTCACCACACCAAATGTCAAGATCTTCAAATAAATACTGTGGTGACGTGTAATTACACCACTAGGTCACCAGGGGTCATCCCGGTGACCTTATATATAAAGCAGTCCAGAGCTACAGTCTCGCCTTCCAGGTTTGTCTTGCAGAGAGACAAGACCTCTTAGTGTACATATTAGTTTATTAAAGTTGTCTTATACCCGCACTGCTGGTGTGGTTATTGTCAGTACAAATACAAGACTTATAATGGTACCAGACAGAAACAATTTCAGTTCCATTGTAAGATTGGAGAAGGAGATTGAATTATAAGACACAAATTTAAGGTAAATGGCTAAAGATTGGAGAAGGAGATTGAATTATAGGACACAAATTTAAGGTAAATGACTAAAGATTGGAGAAGGAGATTGAATTATAGGACACAAATTTAAGGTAAATGGCTAAAGAACCAGAACAATGCAAGCAAACATTTGTTTTTTTTCCCCCAAGCCTATTATGACTTTAAAAGCACTGCCAGAAAAGTTTTGCTGGGTGGTATTTGGGGAGTTGAAGAATGCAATGTTGTGGCTAGTGAATAATAATAGAAAGTCGTCTTAATTCTGTGCTGAAAGAAATGAGTGAGTGCATTCTTTACTTGTTTGTAAGTAGTGGAAAATCAATGCCAGTGCATGATGTTCATATTCAAGAGCAAGCTACAGTATTTCAGTAAATGGTGATAGGCCTGGATTCACATAAAGACCAGACTGATTTAAGGCATCAGATGATTTTTCACTGAAGAACTAAAGAAGTGCGTTGTATAAAAAAGGAGTGATGAGTCAGCCTACAGGAAGGAGATTGAAAACTTGGCTGAATGTCACCAAAACCAAGGAGGTGATTGTTGACTTCAGGAATGGAAAACCAGAGGTGCATGATCCAGTGATCATTGCAGGACCAGAGGTGGAGAGGGTGAGCAAATTTAAGTTCTTGGGAGTCACTATCTTGGAAGATCTTTTCTGGACCCCAAACACAAATGGCAACGTGAAGAAAGCACGTCAGCACCCTTACTTCCTCAGGAGTTTGCAGAGGTTTGGTATAACATTGGAAACCCTGGCAAATTTCTACAGAGGTGTAGTGGAAAGTGTGCATCATGGTCTGGTATGGGAACACCAATATCCCTGAGCATAAAGCCCTCCAAAAGGTAATGGACACAGCCCAGGCCATCACAGGTAAAATGTTCCCCACCATTGAGAACATCTTCAGGGAATACTACCATTGGAGAGCAGCAACAATCATCAAGGATCCACATCACCCAGCACACACTCTGTTCTTGCTGCTACCATCAGAAAAGAGGTGTAGGTGCCACAAGACCCCCACCATCAGGTTCAGGAATAGCTGCTACCCCTCGACCATCAGTCTCCTCAACAACAAATTCAATCAGGGACTTATTTAAAGACTTACTTATTTTATTGATTTTTTTTTCTCTCTACTGCACTGTCAGTTTGCTTATGATTCTTTATTTGTTTACATGTGAACGTTGTGTAGGGATTTTTTTTTGCACTACCCATAAATGGTACCTCTGACTTGCCCACAGGAAAAAGAATCTCAGGGTTGTATGTGTTATTATGTATGTACTCTGACAATAAATTTAAAATCTGAAATCTGATAAATTTTATAATAATTTGGTAGTCCAATCATCAGAATTATCAAGAGATTTTAATTCAGAATTAAAATTGCTTGAATTTAAATTCTGGCGATGGGTCTTAAAATGCTAAATCTGGATGCCGTTTGACCTGTTGAACGTTTTCTAATTTTATCTTTGATTTCCTGCATCAAGTGTCTTTATGACTTTCATTAAATTCTCCAGACTGCAAGGCAGGATTTGAATTTGTCTCCAGATCAATTATCCAGATGTGTAGCTTCAGTCAGTTAACCATTGTGCTACTGCATTGCATCGGTTAGCCTCAGGGTCGAGAAACAATGCACATTTTTAATGGAAACATTTAATCCTCTCAAAATCTGTGGCCGCCTGCCCTTTGACCTTGCTCTTTTTTCTGGCACTCTTCTGCTTGAGGGTTCAGCTCCCAGCACTAGCATGGTCTAGTTTAGCAGAGAGGCTCTCACTGAACAGATGGCCTGCTGCGATCATAAAAGATTTGCCTGTCAGAGATGCTCCACAACCAGATCCACTGTGTGTCAAACCTGCCGTTGATTGAATATTTTTTTCTGAATATTTTATTTAATCAACATATATAACATCATAATAACTAACAATAAGTAACCATAATACAATGTTAACAAATATATGCTGAAAATATATAGAAAAAATATAAAAAACTAAAAATAAAACTAACTAAAAACTAAAAAAAAGCCCCTCCAAACCCTCCTAACCCCCTTCAACCTAATCTAATCCCATAACTAAAATATATGATGTCATAATTGCATAATAGTTAATTCAGATTGCATCAGATGACACCCAACTAACATAAAATTGTTATTCATTCAGAAAAACTTCACCGGACAGGAGAATCCAAAAAAAAAATTAAATAAACTATAATTTCAACCTCATAATTCTAGTGTACGGCTCCAAATTTGCAGGAATAAAGAATATTCACCCCTCAAATTGTAAGTATTTTTTTCTAAAGGAATACAACTTTGAACCTCAGCATGCCATCTATCTAATCTTAATGAAACATCAGATTTCCATGTTACAGCGATACATTTCCTTGCTATTACTAAAGCTAACAACAAATTTTAATTGAGAATCCAACAACAATAATTTAGGAATAACACTTTCAAAATTTCTTAACAACAATAATTCAGGATTTAACAGAAAAATCACTGAAGTGATTCGTTGCACAAATTTACTAACAGAGTCCTCAAAAGAATTAACCTTTGAACAAAACCATGTAGAATGAAAAAAAGTTCCAATTTCTGTTCCACATCTAAAACATTGATTGGATAAATTTGATCTCCATCTATTCAGTTTTTGAGGAGTGATATATAATTGATGTAAAAAATTATAGTGAAGTCATCTATATCTTACATTAATAGTATTAGACATAACTTTACATAAATTTTGCCAATCCTGTTGATTGATTATCATATCTAAATCTTGTTCCCACCTTTCTTTTGAATTAAACAAACCTACCTTAGGTATTTGATCTTGTAGCAAAATATACGCAATTGAAATAAATTTTTTAGTTGTTTCATCAACTATAATTTGCTCCAAATTTGAAAGAGTTGTTATTGAATGTTGACAAAGGATTACTTGGGACTTATCAAAAAATGTTTTTTCAAAATTATTTACTAATTTTTAAAAAAGTTAACATGCACAAATTTTAAAACAAATAAAACAATTAAATAATTTTTTTATGTTTAAAAAGTTTGATTTATCTTTCCCTGGCAACCAATGTCTTTCATCCTTTTGAATAGGACCACTATGCTTATGCCAGGTTTCGCTTGGCTCAGACTCAACAGACTTCATGACCTGAGAGGTAGGGGGCCTGTGGGGCATTCACATTACTCCATTGGTGCAGTGTAGAGGCTGCCAGCAGAACATTTAGCAGAACAGAAAATCCTGTGGCTGGCTTAGGCCCACTCCAGCACTAGAAACCATCATTCTGACACAGCAACAAGAGTAAGCCCTGGAGTCAATCAGGAGCTTTATAGATCAAGAGTATGTTTAAATAACTGAGATGGTTGAGGAGAATCTATGAGTTTGTTGTGGCATTTTTTTAAAAATACAACAAATACTTGCTGGCAGCACATATCCCCTTTTGCAATCATTAGCTGACATACCATTTGTTGAAAATCTGAAGTAAAACAACAACTGCTCAATACCATGGGGTGGGTGGGGGGGAGTCTTTCTGCTTTGAGAAAGGGAACCAAAAGAAGACACAAGACACAAGGTTCACCTGGAGGAGCCCTGAACCCAAATTTCCAATTATATAGATTCCAGTTCAAATCCAGAGATTCTTCAGTTCCAAGAAACATTCAGAAAGAATTAGTATTAGTCCTTTTCAATTAACTTGGTTACTTCTGATGTTATCCAATCAACTCTAAGTGTTTCCAGAATTCAATGCAGTAACAAAAATGCTGAAGAAACTCAGCATATCATACAGCATCCATAGAACTTAAAGTTAGTTGACGTTTCGGGCCCGAGCCCTTCTTAGCTCAGGCCCAAAGCATTGTCTGCCTTTTACTTTCTAAATGTTGTTAGGATCCTGTACAGTAAGTATAATAATAGCCAGGTTTTTCAGTGTTTGGGGTAACATTTGGTCAGTGAGCTCAGAGAATAATTATGAATGAACTAAATTACTCCACTTTTGAAATAAGGAGAATAATTTAGGAGAGTCAAATAACAAAAAGTAATAAACTAATTTGTTTCCTTTAAAGAAAGCTGATAAAGCACTCTGCAGAAATGCAAAGTTCAATTTTAAAGTCCACTATAATTTGAGCAGAATTGCCTCCTACATTCGGAGTTGAGAATATATGATTATTCTAAGACGTAATCTGTGATACGACTGATAGCTATCCTTAGATCTTATATCTGCAGCACAATTACCATATTATGATGCTGCTCTAAGTTCGGCAAGGATAGAAAGATGTGACTATTTATAGACACACACTATTCTCACTCACTTCTGAATCAATGACACCTCTTCTTTAATTATTCTTGTCTTCTTTCTGAAATACAGACTTTCCCCTTTCACCCATCTCACTTCTCTTATGTTTGGCAGTGATGGAGGGAATGAGCATTTTGGATGATAAAGGATGGATGACACCATCTGGATGCAATCCATCAGTTAGATCAGCACTGTGCATTCAATCTGAGTAAGTGCAGGGGGTTGGGAACCACAGGCCGCAGATCTGGATGGATCCAGGTTTATTTAGCCCAACATCCCTGCCTCTTCACTTGTTAAATTACTTATTACTGCTTCGACCAGCATTGCATCAAGAGTGGGCAGAGGGAGATTTGGTGTACGGCAGAAGAGATTGACATGTTGGACAATGAATGGTGAAATCTGACGTTGGATGGGAAGAATAACTTTACTAATAATTCAGATATTCTGTCTCCTTGCTTGAATTCTTGGTATCTGGGAGCAGAGTTAGATATGTGTGTGATTATATCAATGAATCAGTGAATAGTTTACTGTCATATGCAGAAGTACAATGTTCTTCTGAGAACCCAAGGTTCATCCCATTGGAATTGTGCTTTTCATTCAGAGAGGCTTGGTCTGCTTCTGAATTTGGATCCTGATATTTTTAATTAATTCATCTATGAGGTCAGCTATAGATGTTTTTCCCTGTTCACACAAGATCTGTGGTGTTGCGCTGGGAGATGAATGGCTTTGACTCTTAAAGAAGAGAGAAAGGAAATGTGAAATTAAAGTAAAAATAAGCTGACAGGTCCTGACCTCTGTTGATGATTGCATGGTTCCCTGTGGTCAGCTTGTCTTTGAATTCAGTGTCTATGGATTATAATATAGAGGTCAGGAATGGGTTGGAGTTGAGGAGGGGAAACATCTGGTCCCAATTCCAAATCTCCCTGTTCCTCACCTGGAATCTGGTCCCAGTACTCGCTGTTCATCACCCAGGATCTGGTCCCAATGCTCCCTGTTCCTCACCCGGGATCTGGTCCCATTGCTCCCTATTCCTCACCCGGGATCTGGTCCAATTGCTCCCTTTTCCTCACCCGGGATTTGGTCTCAGCGCTCCTAATGGAGAGGAAATTCCCTGGTGAAGAAGGAATCTGAGAAAGCATCATTGTGTTTTACATTGGGAACATATAAAGCTTCTTAAATTAAATTTGGTGAATTTCAGGCAGATATTGTGATATTTGATCTTGAAACCATTGGTATTGAAGATCTGCTGTAAAATAGGGCAAGACTGGATTTAAATATACCTGACACTTGGAAGGAAAGAGAAGAAATTAAAAGTTAGTGACATTTGATTAAGCGGAGTTATGTACTTGGGGAGATATAAAGAAATGTGTCAAGAGTAAAACTTCAAAAATCAGTTTCCACTTATTAGGAATCCCAATGGTTCACTTGTTAATACACTCAATCCTCTGTGTGCTTACTATCAACAGATCTATGTTCTCGTATGTTAAGCACTGTAGTTTTCAAGACTTTATTTCCAAAGCTTCATGTCAGGCAATTCAGAAATAATCCAATATCCAGGGTGCAATGCTAATATTTTAGGTGCCAGAGCTCACCAAAATCTCTCAAATTTCCTAATGTTATTAGTGGCTTTTTTCCCCACCAGCCCCTACCCCTTCTCCCCATCCCTCATTCCAACACCCGCTTCCGTAAAATCCCCTGTTCAGAGTTGGCATCAGAATAGAGGGGCATTAGGTTAACTGCAGAAGGTGGGGTGGGGGGGCACTAGCATACCTACATGAAATAGCGCCTATAGCAGGGGTGACCAATGTGTCAAAATAATCAGCGACAAGGAGGTCTTGCGAGACCTGGCCTTGGTGGCCACCGTTTGTATTTGCCGTTGTATAATTGAGAGCAAATGGTAGGATGAGGAAGGAGGATGAGTGTATCAGTGGTGGAAGAAACAGGTTCCTTGTATGTCCAGAATAACAGTCACCGCGGCGGGGAGGGGGGTCCATGTCGTCGACCCTGCCTGTATTTAATATGTGGTCACTGTTAAATTCCCCAATAGTTAAAATTTCCCACTTGTTTATTTTGCCTTTTTTACAGAGGTGCTGGAGCGATGCTCCTGCAAGCTCTGGCAGCAATGCACTCCTGCCAATATCACCAGTGAATTTAGTAAGTATCACCTCTACAACATGGAGTCTGCACCAAAAGAAATAATCTTTTCCTTCTGAGATGAGTTTCTTCAAACAACCATTGTTGTAATGATATGATCTTCCTCTTCTAATGGAAGTTGTATCAGTTTCAGCCCCCATTGTACCACTGAAAACACATGCTGCATCGGTTTCTGTATTCCACAAAGCAAACCATGAATGAGATAGAGATAGATCTAAACAGCTCCAGTGAAGGAGATGTGCAATGTGCAGTTTGAATGGTGTCCAGATTTGGGAAGTAGTGAGTCTGGGAGAGGAAAGGAAATGATACATTATAGCCCCAATACTTCAGTTGTCTTGCATTAGTTTTAAGCACTTAAATATTTACATTTGACTAGTACCTGTCATAAAATGTTGGGTTTTATCCAAAGCTTCATGCTAGATTTTTCAAATATTATAATGCATCAGAGAAGGGGTAGAAATTTTGATCAATTCCTGCCATTAGAACAGGTTGAGGCCAGGATTTGAGCAGTGGCCAGAGACAGAGGGAAGTGACTCCAAGTCAGATGACCCAGGAACACCCAGTCAAAACACAACACTGTACTTGCTGGCTTTGCACGTGTGAAGGCAATCATGAATGTGGATAATCTGATTGCACCATTATGCACATGGTAATTCAAGTGAGACTTGCAGTGAACTGGAATCACTGTCTATGTATTGTTCAGATGGCTGGCTCCTCCGCTGGCCTCACCCTCACCAACCCCAATATAAACTCAGGGTTTCCCATCTTACCTCATGTTCATCTGAGGACTATTGGTCCTACTGGCCATTGATTGTAAGTTATTAAAAGTATGTTTGTACTCCTCACCTGTCTCTGAATGTATTCAGTCACATTACAATTTCCTCTGGAACGTAAACATAAGCTCGTGAGGAGTTGCGTTGGTCACTGTGCAGAGTAGTGAACTTATGGAGTATAGGGCCATGGGTAGGACTTCTTGTCAGCACGAGTCTAGAAGGCCTTTGGACCGGAGAGCCAATTTCATGGCCTTCCATACTGTCACGTTCTCTTTTTCAACTTGGGATCGTAGCTAGTCATCCTGCTTGAGGCAATGCTCCTTACGAGCAGTACTGGCGTAGATCTTCGCTAATAAATGATGAGTCCCAATCGCTGGGATACCTGAACAGGACAAAATAGAGTGCAAGGCCTTGATGACCATGGTGGTGGTCGTGTCTGAGCAGGGGATGGCGAACAGAAAATGTGAATACTCGATTACATTGAGAAACTTCGTTTCTGTTGGTGGGAGAGAGGGGACCATTGAGTCGTTCAAAGGGGCAGGAGGCCTTTATCGGGTGTGATTTGTCGGGGCAGTAGAAGTGCAGACCTGACAGGACCTGGTCATTTCCCTGATGTCCTCACTGGAGGAGGGCAGGTTGGGTGCCTTGATGAAATGAGCCATGTGGATGATGCCTGAGTGCCAAAGCTCATCATGCAGTGACTGCAACTGGCCGGTGTGTGCAGAGGTACAGCTTCTTTTTGACAGGGCACCTGGAGGTTCATTGAGAGTACCTGGCCTGTATGCTATGTCATAATTATAGATAGAGAGTTCAATCCTATCATTTTTTATTTTGCTCCGTTTTGCATTATTAAACATAAATGCCACCTATTGCTGGTAGGTGAGCAGTGTAAATTTTCTGTCAGCCAGGTAATGCCTCCTGTACCTGAGAGCTTCTATAATGGCTTGAGCCTTTTTCTCCACAGATGGGTTCTGAAGCTCATGGCCTTGTAGGGTGCAGGAGAAAAAGGTAACCAGCCTGCCCACCTGGTTAAGGGTAGTAGCCAGAGCTAAGTCAGAGGCATTGTTTTCTACCTGGAAGGGTGCATTCTCATCTCATTCGCATGCATGGTGGTCTTTGCAATGTAGCTCTGAACGTAGTCCCAAGTCATCTGGGCTTTGGCCAACAATGGGGAAGAGGTGGACTTTAAGAGGGGGTGGACCTTATCCACATAGTGAGGGACCCACTGGGAACTGGGAATAGTAGGAGCCCAGGCATCTCCTTTAGGCGTTCATGGTCCTTGGGATCGGGAGGTCTAACAGGGCGCATTTGATCGGGGTCAGGGCCAATGACGCCATTCTCCACCACATAGCCCAGGATCGCCAGACGTTTCGTCCAGAACATGCACTTACCAGAGTTATACGTGAGGGTTAGGGCTTTGGCCGTGTGGAAAAACTTCTGGGTGTTGGCATCATGGTCTACCAGAGAGTGTCCACAAATGGTGACATTGTCAAGATAAGGGAAGGTGGCCTTCAACCTGTTCACCATTTTGTCTATCTGTCTCTGGAGGACTGAGACTCCATTGGTGATACCAAAAGGGACCCTCCAGAACTGATAGACCCATCTATCTACCTCTAATGCTGTGTAGGGGCGGTCCTCAAAATGGATCGGTAACTGATGGAATGCAGCTTTCAGGTTGATGGTCAATTAGACCTGGTACTGCACAATTTAATTTACCATGTCTGAAATTTGAGGGAGGGGGTATGTGTCAAGGAGAGTGTAACGATTAATTATTTGGCTATAGTCAATCACTAGCCTGGACTTTTCTTCCCCTTTCATGACTACCACCTGGGCTCTCCATGGGCTGTTGATAGGGTCAATGATACTTTCTTTGAGCAGCTGCTGTGACTCGGCTCTGATAAATTCCCGATCTGCCGCATTGTATCACCTGCTCTTTGTAGCTATTGGTTTGCAATCGGGAGTCATGTTCGGAAACAGTTGGGGTGGGGGGGGATCAATATTTAGGGTGGAGAGACCGCATGCGGTGTCCGGCTTTTGGGAACTTCTGATCTGCATGGAAGTGACACAGGAAGTCCAGTCCCATAAACACAGGAGCACACAAATCCTTCAGTATATATAATCAGAACTTACAAAATTCCCCTTCTTTTACAGTTAGATGTACTATACAATACCCCTGGATCGTCACAGAGTGCGAGTGTGAAGCTAGGAAATAGGATAGTCCATCGAGCCAACTCTTAAGTTGTACCGCTGAGCCATCACAGAGGTTATAAAGCTCTCAGTGGAGCCAGTGTCTACTAAGAAATCAGCCAAATGTCCATTTACCCTCACCACCGTCGAGTTATTCAGTTGTTGAGGTATTGCCTGATCCAGGACAACTGATGCTAGTGCTCTGGAAACCCTGTCGCTCTCCATGCTGATTTCGACTCTCTCCTCTTGGCCCACGGGCAAACAAGATGGCATCGACCACAAGGCACAGCAAGATGGCCGCCGTCCATCTTGATCCAACGACGGACTAGGTGGCGCCAACCTTGAGGCACAGCAAGATGGCCACTATGGCTTCCCGTGATCCTTCACTTTTGGTGGGGGCTCCTGCCACGAGATGCAACAAGACACTGGTGGCGAACAACACAGAGAGGCAGAGGCCGGTCCTTTGGGACTCGGGCACGTCGAGCAATTTTTTGGGGGTTGCACACGCAGTCACCCTCTTTGGGTTCCCTTTAGCCCGGCAGAACTTCACCCTGTGCCCTTGTGTAATGAAAGATTTAAACTGTGTTTTTACTTCTGCAGCTGCAAGGCTGAGAACTTGTTTGGAATCAGCAGACATAATCTAAATTCCACCATGAGCGCAGGATGCATATTTAGAAAACACCCACCATGGGGCCCAGGATGCAGTTGAATAGGAAGACATTACCTAATTTACACTTATGAGGCCCAGAGCAGTTTACATTTGTTGGTCGCAGACTGTCAGGAGACCTTGAAGATAATTAAACCATTTGTTCAAAGAGATAGGATTTGAGGTAAACAACTTTTGGGGTGATATAAGCCACCATGGTCCCACTGCTGAAGTGAGAGACTCTCCAAGACGTGGCAACATCTCTCAGCAAGAGGAAGATAATAAACCATTTGTTCAAAGAGATAAGATCTGAAGTAAACAACTTTTGGGTAATATAAGCCCTGGTCCCACTGCTGAAGAGAGAGACTCTGGAAGAGGTGGCTACATCTCTCAGCAAGAAGAACTTCAAGAGTCCAGCTAACGTCCCGGTCGAGGGAGGTAGAGAAGCTGCTACCGGCGCCCCGACAACCTACTACAAGTGTGCAGTCGTTGCCTCGCTTCGGCAGTTGGAACTAGTCCAGGCGTTGATAAGTATAATTGGGAAGGGCTTACATATTGTAGTGTGAATTCAGCTTTAGACTTAGTAATAAAGACTTGTATAAACTGAACTGTTCTCGGTATGTGTGTCTATTTTCTTTCGGTAGTTCGAACACTGTGACCAATCTAAAACGAACAAAGTGAGAGGTACAAGTTTACTCAAGACACCTTACTTACTGCATCCTGCACACACGGAGTCCTTCACTGGGCACAGGAGTGCTGTGCCTGTCCACAGAAGTAGCACCCCTGGTCACATATGGCCGCAGCAGGGATCACAGGCACTCCAACAACCTGGTCCTCTGAAAGGGCGCTGCTTTTACCCAAGAGGTCGGCAGCTCCCAGTTGGGCCTGCTTGAGTGCTCTTGCCAGCTCCAGGGTGCTGGCTGCCTTTCTTTCCCAACTCCAGCAGTCGCTGCATGCGTACCTCGACCTCACTCCTGCCATGAGGGTGTCCTGGATTTGGTCCTCATCTCTCATCCAGGCCGTGGCCGCTTCATAGTAGCATTTTCTGGTCAGGCCCCACAGTTCAAGTATATAGTCATCTAGTGACTCACCCGGACACTGCCGATGTTGAGAGAGTCAGTGACTCACCAGCACATTGTTCTGGGGCCTCATGTAGCAGGCTTTCAAGCCTTCTTAGGCTGACTCGTAGGTAGCACAATCTCTGATGATGGCATACCCTGTGGGCTGACTTGAGAGAGAGAAGTGCTGATCTCCGGAGACCATCCAAGTTAAAGACGTCTTGTGTGGCCGTCAGGTAGGACTGGAAGCACTCCAGCTAGTAGGCGAATTCCTCCGGGGCCCCAGGGGACAGAGGGTCAATCTGGAGCATGCCTGGCTTCAACAGGACTTTCATCCCATTTCAAAGTTAAGCTATTAAAATTGTAACATGACTGAAAGCCCTCAGAGACAAGTGAGGAGTACAGACATGCTTTTAATAGCTTACAATCAATGGCCAGTAGGCACAATAGTCCTCAGGTGAATCTAAGGTAAGGTGGGAAAACCATGGTTTATATTGGGGTAGGTGAGGGTGGAGCCAGGCATCTGAACAATACATAGACAGTGAATTTCAGTTCACTGCAAGGCTTCTGGAAATCATTATGGTTGGAGGGAAATCGATAATGTCCTGTGCAATTATGGCCCAGATTCCTGAACATAATGTTGTGATGTTGCCCAGAGAGGAACATGGGAAAATGGGAAGATCCTGTCGATGTGGCCCATTGGAGGTTTGCAGAAGGGGAAAGAAACAAAATTAACGTTCTTTATCTAAATGCTCAAAGCATTTAGTGGCACAAATAGAAATAAATAGGTTTAATCTAAAACCTATTATAAAGACTTCGTTGTGAGATAACGTAATTATTCCAATTTACTTGACCTCTCAGAAACATAGAATGGAAGAGAAAAACTAGGAAAATTGGGAACTAGAATCTATTTTAAAGGTGAGGAATAACAAGAGGCCTCTGATAATAACTAATGTGTTGGACAGACTAACAAACTAGAAATAATAGATCTGTAACAAAAGTAAAGCAACAATCATGGGGATTTAATGGGCCTATCACATTCACAAAAGAATCATGAATGCATTTGAGACCATTACCTAGAGCACTATTCATTGGGTCTCATCAAGAATCAGGTAATATATTGAAACAAGATTAATGGGTCATCTTTGGAGTTGCAATCTGTAGTTGATGGGATGCCACAGGGATTGTTGCTGGGACCTCAATTATTTACAATCAATATTAATGACTTGGTTGATGGAACTGAGTGTACTATAGCTAAATTTATTGATTCGAATGTATTTCCTGACAAAGGGTCCAGAACCAATCTTTGACAGACCATTTCTCTCCATGGAAGGTGCCTGATCCTTCTAGTCCCACCAGCTTCTCATTGTTTGCTCATTGATTTCAGCATCTGCAGTTTTTGTGTTTCTCTAGCAATTATTTTCTTTCTTTCTTTATATTATTCTTTCTACATTCCATATTCATTCTTCTGCCTTTCAGGCTTGTTTATAAATGCCCACTGTTTACCCCCACTGTCCTTTTTGCAACTGAAACCAAGCTTCTGTAAATGCTGGCCAGAGGACATGCACAAATCTCCAGTGCAAAATGAATCCAATAGATCCATTGAACCTGCACCCAGCATGATCTCCCAACACACAACTTATCAGAGGTGAGGCAGAAATTTCATATTTCTTTAATCATTTTCAAATGCAATTCTCTTATAATTTCCTTTGCATGTAAACAAAACATTTCAGCATAAATAACTAACATTTGGAATTGAACCAGTTCTATTTGCTCAGTTCTTTACCATGTACACAAATAGGTCCAAAGCATAACCACTGGAGAGCTTTTTCAAACGCTACTGCGTCTGCTGACAAGCTGGATTAAATGTATTTTCAGCACAGCAGTCATTGAATTTAAGATTCAAATCACAAGATCACAAGATAAAGGAGCAGAAGTAGGCCATTCAGTCCATCAAGTCTGTTCCACCATGAGCTAAAACCATTCTCACATCTAGTTCCAATTTCTGGCCTTTTCCCCATATTCTTTGATACCCTGACTAATTAGATACCTATCAATATCCTCCTTGAACTCCCCCAATGATCAGGCCTCCACAGCTGTATGTAGCATCGAATTCTACAAATCCACAACCCTCTGGCTAAAGAAATTTCTCCTCATCTCAGTTTTAAATGGGTTCCTTCTAATTCTAAGACACTTGTCCTGGATTCACCCATCAAGGGAAACATCTTATTTACATCTACTCTGTCCAATCCTTTCAGCATTCAAAATGTTTCTATGAGGTCCACTCTCATTCTTCTATACTCCACTGAATACAGTCCAAGAGCCGATAAACGTTCCACATATGTTGGCCCTTGCATTCCAGAAATCATTACATCCATTCAAAGGTAAGGGGCCTCAAAACTTCACACAGTACCCAAATGAGGTCTCACCAATGTCCCATAGAGCCTCATCAACACCTCTTTACTCTTATACAACTTTTCCTGTTGAAATGGATGCCAACATATTATTCACTTTCTTTACTGCTCATCCAACCTGGTGGGTAACCTTAAGGTTATCCTGCATGAGGACCCCCAAGTCCTTTGCACTTCTGAATTATGAATTTTCTCCCCATCAAAATAATAAGCTGCCTGTTTATTTCCTCTTCCAAACTGTACAACCATAGATTTCTCAACATTATATCTCATCTGTCATTTCTTTGCCCACTCTCTCAAGCTGTCCAAGTCTCTCTCTTAAGCTGTTCAGTTTCTGCAACACTTATCAGCTTATCGGCAAGCTGTTCCAAAAAGCCATCCTGCAGGCATTCTATAAACTCTCTCTCCTGAGATCCAGCACCTTCCTGACTTTTGAGTTAAAATCCCCCATAATTATTTTGACATTTTCCTTCTGACACACTTTTTCTATTTCTAGCTGGAACTCAATAGTCCACTTCCTGGCTGCTGTTTGGGGGCCTGTATATAACTGCTAATAGGGTCATTTTACTCTTGCCATTTCTTAGCCTAACCCATAAGGATTCTACCACTTCTGACCCTATATCCCTTCTCTCTAGTGATTTACTATCATTGATTACCATCAGGGCCATGCCTTCCCATCTACTTACCTGCCTATCTTTCCTATACACTGTGTACCCTTGGATATTCAGCTCCCAATCACATCCATCATTAAGCCAGGTCTCAGTGATGGCCACAATGTCATATCTTTTAATTTATAGCTGTCTATTCCTAATGCCCTGTGCATTTAAGTAGAGTACCTTTAGACCAGTATCTGTTACTGATTTTGCTGTATTTCTATTGTTCAGCAAATTATCCAATCTTTTCACCTACCTGTCCTTTTTGTCATATTTGCTGTACCTTATTTTTGACTTCTTTTCTATTTTCCTCTTTCTCAAACCTGACACCCTGATTCCCTTTTATCCTAATCTCTGCACTCACATTCTGATTCCCACCCTCCTGCCAAACTAGTTGTACTTGGTAATGTGCCTTCCCAATTCCTAATGTTGAATGTTAAGCAGAAAGTAGTGGTTAAACCATAATTAATATTCATCCATAAATTTCTTGGCACTTCATCAGAATATCGTTTATATATATAATGTGTTTGCGTATGATACTTGTGTGTATATATTATTTATATGTACACACACACACACACACACACACACACACACACAGAAAATCTGAATAGATCCTAATCTGATGCAATTCTACAGTATCTTTCTGATTCAGATAAATGTAATAGAGTGACCTCTATAATGTTTGGGACAAAGACAGTTTTTTCTTTATTTGCCCTGTTCTTCACAATTTTAATTTGTAATCAAACAGTTCACATGTAATTAAAGTGCACATTGCAGATTTTACAATGAGAACTGGTGCACCAATGTCTCTGTTTTGAAGACCTTCTGCTCAGCAAAGATAAAGTAACTCCAAGTGAAATGCAGACTCTTCTACCTGCCCAGGAAATTGCTGCAGTCTGCATTCCACCTTTGGCTAATGAGGGTGAAGCTATGAAGTAGCTTTACGGTGCCATCTGTGAAGTCCAGACTTCCCACCCTGATGGTGCCATGATTGTTGCTGATTACTTCAATCACGCCAACCTGAAAATGGTCTTTCCATGGTTTCAACAGCATGTTAACTTCACCACTAGATCAGGTGTATACCAATGCACCTCATCCCCACCTTGGTTACTCAGATCACATATCTGTCCAGCTAACCCCGGCATACAGACTGCTGGCAAAGCAAACTAGCTCAGTTCGCAGGGAGATCAGGACATGGGCTGGGGGTGGGGGGAGGTGCGGAGCAATGCTGCAAGACTGCTTTGAGACCAGAGACTGGAGCTATTTCAGGGAAGTGGCCACCTACAATGGTCATACAAACAATAGAGTGCATGAGCTCGGTGACTGGCTACATCAGCATGTGCATTGAGGATGTCACCGAGATCAAATGCTTCACAACCAGGGCTAACCAGAAACCATGATTGGATGCAGAGATCTGGGCCCTTATCAGAGCCCGTGATGCTGCCTTCAGCACAGGAGGTAGGTTTGCCCTAAGATCAGCCAGGGCTGAACTCTCCCGTGCAATCCGAAAGGCAGAGCGTGGGTGTGGTGAATGTCTGCCAAGCTGCCTGTCTCCCCTCTGCGAGCCTTGCTGTACTAACATTGGCTGTGCATTATCTCTACTGTTAAGGACACTCCCCTTGGGTATAACTGTGCATGCACCTATTGTCTTTCATTATTGTACCATTGAAAAAAGAAAAGGAATTTTCAAAGTATCTGCCAAAATGTTATCTCCAACCTCAAATCTGGAATCTTTTGCAGTTAATTGACCTTCAAATAACTGGATTAACAGCCACAAAATCTTCAATGGCCTGGGGAGTTCCCATGTGCATCTCCTGTGAACAATGTGACATGAGTGGAAGCCAGCAGAGATAGCAAAGACCGGAAGTCTCATCTGTTGTAGACTGAAAATGTGATTTCATTGCTTCTCAAATACTTGTTGATTTCAACAATGGCTCTTGACAATTACTGATGTGCTATGGAAATTTTACAACCAGGGAATAATGAATGAGAAATTGTGTCTTAGATCCAGGTTAAAAAAAAAAGCACTTGAATTCCAACTCCCTGCAATATTCACCTCCATGCATTTGGTTCTTTTGAAGTTTATACACTGGCTAGAAATTGGATTGCACAGTTTTCTTTTCACCCCTAAAAAGCTTTAACAAGGTTGTAATATTCTACACCACTCTGGGAAAAGAGTTGGCTCCTTTGTGTTGCATCATCTTTCAGAAATAACAGACCTACCCTGATTTGAGTTTCTCACAACTGCCAGATCAGCATTACATAGCTGAGATCTCAGCAGTCAGCTCATCAAAGCACACAAGCACACCACAATTACCAACATTCTTCCAGTCACTGGAGAGTGCTATTTACTTGTTGGTGGTAGTACCAGTGATTCCTGAGGGCAGGGAATCTGCTCCCAGATCTTATGAAAATGACCTGGAGTCACAACACTCACCAAAGGTTTATCTGATCTGAGCCATGAAGACTTGACAGACAACACTATCCAGAGGTTACCAGTGAGATCTCTGCAGGAAGTATCATCATCTTCATACAAAAATGGTGAAGGAATCTTCATAACCTTTGTTTTCATCATTATAACCCCTTACTTTTAAACGTACTCACTTACTCACAGACACAAGCTGTTTCTGTCCCCCTCCAACCCCTTTCCTTTGCTCGACCTTAAGTCACAGAATCACTGTGCCTGTACCAGCTAGCAGCAGCCTCTCTATAATAATCATGTTTTCCAGCACTTAGTGTGGACTCTTCAATACAGAAGTGGTTCAAGTGTTCATCTAAATACTTCTTAAACCTGCATCCAACACTGCCTCAGTCAATCCATTCATATTTCTTGAAAGAATTTTTTACTCCTTCTGGGTATAAACCTCCTTCCTCAAATCCCTTGTAAATTTATTATCGCAGTGGTGCACTATCAATAACTCAAAACACTAACATTATGGGACTATAGGTTTTTATTTACAATAAACCTGATCATCCTGTGCTGTGATCCAGGCTTTCTGGGGAGGGGTTATGGTGTTGGAGCCTTTATACAGGCTCAAGAGGGAGGAGCCACAGGTACAGTGACAGAACAAGGCGGGGCCAGATTAATGAGTGTACAGCTGTTCACCACACCCTTACCTTAAACCTCTGTCCTCAAACTTGTGCTACCTGCTTTAAATTTTTTTTAAATTTTTTTATTTTTCACACCATAAACCACATTAACCATGATACATACTTTTTCCTTTTCAAATATATACAGTGCCATTTTCTCCCCCCACCCCTCCCTCCTCTACCTGCTTTAATTGAGAAATACTAATCACCGAGTCTTTATTTCATCTTAAAATACTAACTTGTAAAAGCTGTGGAAATTACACCTGGACCTACTTACCAATTATGTCGCTGCATCAACTTCCTGAATGTCAGTCTTCCAATTCTGCTGCTAATCTCCATGAGGTGGGTAAGTGCAATAAATTTGCTAGCTGTTATCTCTTTCCCTTTGTCATTGCCTGCCATGTACCTACTGATTGCCAAGTGCCTCTTTCCCTCCTTCCCATTAGTCATACTGTTCAATAAAGGCCCTTTGGTTTAACTCATTCATGCTGACCAAGTTGGAATTGTAGGCTGGTCCCATTTTCCTGCATTTAGTCAATAATCGTCAAAGCTCTTCTTTATACCAACATCTGCTCAAATGTGTTTTTAATGTCAAAAGAATACAAACTGCAGAAGTACGTACTGTAAAGTTCAGTCTGACACAGAACACACATAATCAGTTCTTTCCTCCATCTTGTCCCAAAGCACTCGCTCTCAATCTCATTGACCATGACCCTATCCTTTCACCAGCTCACTCACTGACAGCAGAGCCCTTTTTCCCTCTTGTATTTCGACCTCCACTTCCATTCTCTATCCCAGCAAACACCCAAGGTTTCCTTGATGTTACATCTGCTCAACCAGCTCCTGTGACTGTGATTCAAGATAGGCAAAGGTCACCAGGATTAAGCACTTAGAGGTCCAGCCTCCTCCATTTCCAGGGAGAAGAACAGAATCAATATCTATCAATACCTGATTGGAAGAAATTTACCCTCAAGCTGGATGGATTGACAATTCAGAAATCTTCACCTTCTAAGTGTTGAAATAATTTTCTTCTTACAGATATTGGGAAGTGTTACTTGAGTTGGTGTTTTGGGCATTGACTGCTTACTGTCACTTTTAAGCTGCTAGTATTCTGAGCAGATTATCTTGTGTAATTGTAGTTGGTTTAAACCCTTCAGTTGATCATTACTTGACTTGTAATTTCTAGCAATTTAACTGCCTATCCTTATTGGTGGAGCTCCTTTCATTGAAATTATCCAGTTCCATCTTTCTCTTTATTGCAAACAGCTATGTTTAGTTAATTTGAGTTGCTGTAACAGGAAAGACAGACTCCCTCTGCCTGGGAGGATGTTGCAAGGTGTCTTGCAGCAGAGGGACTGCTGTCCTGTGCTGCTGCATGAAGAGGTTTGCATTGGTGGAGTACAGATAGTGCTGAGGCATCACACAGCATTAACAAAACCCCTGGCATAGATGTGTCCCAGCTTGATGAAGCATCAGTGATTGAAGACTTGAGACATTGACTGTTTCTCTTTCCACACATGCTGCCTGACTTGCAGAAAACATTTTCTGATTTTTTTTTATTGTTGGAGATCATAGAAACCGTCACCAGTTTTTCCATAATTTTCCTTGAGCATTGAAAAGAAAATATTTCATCTCTATTCCAAAATTGACCATAATTAAAAAAATAAAACAGTTAAGGTAATTATGATCAGTAATGCCCCTTGAAAAATGTTTGGCAGTGTCATGATTATGGAGGGAAAGGATTGACAAGGTGGCTTTAGCTCAAGTAACATTCAGATGGCAGCATTGATTGCCACATGGGAAAGTGAGTGAAGGAATATGAAAGGGCTATCAATAGTAGAAAAAAGCACCATTAAAAAAATGCAAAAGGATCTGGACTTAAACTTCAAGGCAATTAAATAGTTCAGGAGACCAAATGGGTCATAATGAAGCTGGATTCTGGGTGATTTTTCTTCCAACACAGACCATACATACTCATACTTCAACTGAATCTTTGAAATGTCACCTGTGCCAGAGTAGAAAGGCATCCAACTGAAAAGCTGAAATATATAATTTTTGCTCTGGATTATAATGTAGGATCATTATCACAGTTCTAGATTTCTCAGATGAACAGGAGTTGTGTTACAGATGGAGACACGAGACTAGAGATGCAATAGTCTGCACTGCCTTCTCAGGTGCAATTAGGGATTAGCAATTAAATGTTGGGTCGGCAGCTCTTGAATGAATAATGAAAATCACATTTCTGGACAAACTCAACTGGTCAGGCAGTGATGATTATGTTTATGGTTGACACCTGCATCAGGACTGGTTTTGTGAATATTTGGTGATAGATTGGAACAAGATTATGTGACAGATTATGTTGTGTTTGTATTGTGTATAGATATGTTTTTGGGAGATAAATTGGGGAAGGATTTTTAGTATACATCACATACAAACACTTTAAAACAGATCTTATTTAAAATACTGGAGCTCTGCTCATGCTAGACAGGCTGGCGCCAAGAGCTTTTGCAAAAGCTTTAGAGAGTGCCCAAGAGACTTCACTAATGAACTGTTGTTTACAAAAAGGCAATAGATGAAATAATTTGTTGGAGCCGCAGGCTGTCTGGAGTGGAACTTGCTGTTCTAAGAGAGTCGTGCGGTTTTGCAAGCAGAGAGAGAGTAAACAGGCTTTCTGAGAGAGAGAGGGGGAATTCAGTTCTGCAGTTTTACAGTCAGCAGCAGCAGTTGGGACTGGAACAGGTCAAGCTGAGAAGCTTGTGGAAAAACCCCATTTTGAAGACAGGTTGTGAGTGCTTAGTTCAGCCTGGTCAAAGCCCTGTGGTCCATACAAGATGAGAGGACTGGCTGCCTAATATTTCACTTGAAATAAGAGAAACAAAAAGAAACTCTATGGTGACCTGAAAGAAAGAGGTTATTATCTGGAAAACCCTGAGGGGCAAGTTTCTTCGGCAAGACACTGAGATGGCTGGTTACAAGGAATCAATTTTGGGTGTCCAGCAAACAACAAATCTCTCTCTGAAAACCTACAAGAACCTTCCTAAGCGGTAACCATTTACCTTTCAGGCACCAAAGCTTGGACAAGGTTCATAAATGTTAAATTCTGTGTACAGAATAACAATTGCCTGCAACCAGTGAAATTGAAGGATTGAGAAGTGAGATTAGACTGTGAATCAAGGAACTTTTCTGAACTTACATACACATTACATACACATGCGCTTAGAATTAAAAGGGGGTTAAGTTAGGTTAGTTAAGTTAATAATAATAGGTTAAAGTGTGATTCTGTTTTCATGTTTAAAGATAATTAAAAACAACTTTTGTTTAAGTAACCATTTATCTTGGTGAATATCTATTGCTGCTGGATTTTGGGGTCCTCTGTGCTCGTAACAATTACCTTCATATACCATCTCGAGGGTGAGCTGTAAATTTACAGGCAAAAGACTGATACTGATGTGAGGTTGGGAGGTGCTTTCCTATGATCCAAACCATTGATAATTCAATGGCTATACCTGACACCTTGCATCTGGAGGTAGGAAGAAAGGAATCAGACCAGAGATACTAAATGGAGTTGATGAAGACTACTTCAAAGTATAGGGGAGTAAAACTGTGTTAAATAGAACAGTTCATATTATTTAGTTGAGACCGGTGATCCTTAACCTGTGTTTGGAGCTCATGCCTATATTTCTTGTGGCAGAAGTTCTTTCATTTGAGGCAAGTGAATCGGTAACTTGCCAGCTGTGTTTGTATTATACAAAGGAATTGGGGGTATTTTTTCATAAGCAATTTTAATCCTAGAATAGATCACTTTAACTGATTTTTCACCGGAAATTTCAAAAGATGTGGATGTGAATTTGAAGAGGTCTAATTTGAAGTGTTATGGGGAAATTGCCAGAATGTGAGGCTAAGCTGGACAGTTCCTTCAAAGAGCCCAGCTAGAATGATTTATTGAATAAATCATTCAGAATGATTCATCCCTTCCTGATGCCTCAACAGCAAATTTTCTTTGAACTCCCAGAACCTTCGTTGATTCATTTGCTGAACTCTCAGCTATAGCCTCCATTCTAGGAATACTAAATTCAGCTCTCTGTGATTTCCAAAGTCTTGTCATTCTAGGAGCGATCTGCTCCCCTCCAGTTCCACCCATCTGAGCATCATGCTCTTCAATTGCAGGCCTTGCTTTTAGCTACCACATTCTAGAACTCATTCTCTGTTCCTCCCCACCTCTACTTGTATTTTTTAACACACAGTTCAAAGCCCACCCATTTTGTCCAAGTTTTTTGGTTATTTTTTTCCAACTATCTAGTTTTATTTTATATGCACCTTGAGATATTTTCAATTGTTTAGAAGGTATATAAATATTTTGAACATAGAAAAGCAACACAGAACAGGCCCTTTGGCCCATGACATTGTGCAAACACGTAGATACCTACCAATTAAATGAAAATAAACCCTCCCTACTTCATAACGCTTTGTTTCTCTTTCCTGCCTAATAGTCTCTTAAAACCCCCCTATTGTTTCAGCTTCCACTACTGCCCCCAGCAAGGTAATCCAGGTGCCCACAACACTGTGTAAAACATTTACCCCTCATTTGCCCTAAACCTTCCTCCCTTCACTTTGTACAGATGTTCTCTGGTGTTTGCTACTCCCGCCCTGGGAATAAGGTGCTGGGTGTCTACCTTATCTATGTCTCTTTCAGAATCTTGTAGATCTCTATTAAGTTACCTCTTATCCTTCTTTGATCCAAAGAGAAAAGCCCCAGCTCCGCTAACCTTGCCTCATAAAACATATTTTCCAATCCAGGCAACATCCTGGTAAATCTCCTCTGCATCCTCTCCATAGCTTCCACATCCTTCTTGAAAAGAGGTGACCAGAATTAAACACAA
The DNA here is from genome assembly GCF_036971445.1 of Narcine bancroftii. Taxonomy (NCBI): domain Eukaryota; kingdom Metazoa; phylum Chordata; class Chondrichthyes; order Torpediniformes; family Narcinidae; genus Narcine; species Narcine bancroftii. The sequence goes on along the minus strand of NC_091470.1, from coordinate 309,156,887 downwards.
TACTCCAAGTGTGGTCTTGCCAGAGATATATTTCATACACAGCCTAATGGCAGAGTAAAACATGCTCTCTTTCAAATTAATTAAGAATTTTCTTTATGTAAGTTATACACATTCAATTTTATTACAACTCTTTGAATCCTAATTATAGTTCGTCATGGCAATTTTGAAAGTCCTGATTCATGACAATGTTTATCTTCATTGTAACTGAAAATGTTTTAATCAAACACAATTAGTTTAATCCAATGAATATTAAAGCTGATTTACAGACAAAAACAATGTTGCAGAAAAATAATATTTACTTTTTATTAATTAAAAAATTTGCAAAGGTGTATGGTTTTAAAGAGAAGAGCAAATTAATTTTTTTGTACTTTAAACCCTCATTTTATATACAGGTAATGCCATTAACATGCCATGTCTGTGTATTTTTCTTTCCATTTAATCCAGGAACATTATTAATTTGGCCCAGGAGTCTGCTACAGAAACAGATGAGTTTGTGGTGTGGGATAGAGCAGGATCTTGGCAAACCCAAGGAGCAGCCAAGAGGGAAATCAGAGACCCAGAAGTAGCTGAGAGGCAAACCAGAGGCCTGAGGTATAGCAGAGGTTATAGCAGGAGACTTCAGAAACAAGATATAGGGAGGAATAATCTGATCATTGTGGTAAAAGCTTGATGTGGAATATATGATATTCCAATTTAGGATTTTATGGATTAATTCAAGGACCATGATATTTGAAGATGCATGCTGCAGAGATTTAGAATTTGATTTTTAAAATTATGTTACAGTGTTCAAAAATAATCAACTATCTTGGGCAAAATACTGTATTCTAAACACTTGCATTTCAAATGTCTTGTCCTGCAGGGTCTAGTAATTCAGATTAATTATTATTGTTGTCACGTGTACTGAGATAGAGTGAAAGGTTTTCTATTGCCATTCAAAACCTGGCAAAGAAGCACCAAGCTCTGGCACCATTTTGTTAAAGAGAAAGTGGAACAATAACGCAGCAGTAGTATTGGGCTGTATGTCTTTGACTGATCCAGATGGAATGGGGCAGTCACAGATTAATACAATGGGTCAAATATCCTTCTTTTCAACAATTTTATGAAGAACTTTATAAAGGGAACGTTCTCTCTCATGCGGAAAAGAATGCAAATGCATTATGTTGAAAGTACACGTTTCACTGGATCAAAAGAGTCCTTCAGTGTTCTGTGCTTTAATACTGAGTAAGTCTAAATGTGCAAGGTTTAAGTTACAGAAGACTAATTAATTTTAAGGTCAATATATTATCAGTGATAGACAGAAATTTTATCCAAATAGATTACAAATGGCTTACAATCAGGTTAGAGTTTTTGCCAGCAGGTAAAGAACCTGTTGTTTGTTTAATGTGGTTGGCAGCTGGTGCTTTGGAGCAATCAGAGAAACATGTTATTCACTGTCAGGTTGCCAGGTGCAGCCTGGTTGGTGTGCGTCGAGAGAGAGCTATATTTAATGCTTGCACCTGCTTATGGCAGCAATGCATCTTTGGCAGATGGCTATTATTTTCAGTGTGCTGTGTTCTTTTAGTAGTATAACTGTGTTTGTTACTTATTTATTAAAAAAAGTTAAGTGATGTATAATAATCATCCCTTCTCTGACAATGTACATAATTAAATTAATAACAAAATACCTTAACAATCAATTATGTACAAATTATTGTTGCTTGGTAAAATGACTAAAAGTAAGCTCTTTTGAGGACCAATTGGAGGCTGAAGTTAATACTTTATAAACGTAATGTGATTCATGGCATATGTAATTTTAATTTTCATTGCAGATGCTTATAAGGCATCCACAGATAATAAATCAACATTATATTCTGACGTCAACATGACAAGGAGTGGCTCTTGGGAGGACCTGAGAGGAGGGGGGTGGGGGTGGGGGTTGGAAGGGAGTGATCAAGAAGAAATAAGAATGGATACAAGGGATATTTTATGAATAATTTCTGAGCCACTATCTGATCTAAAACCAGAATACTGGGGATTTGTCTTCAAATAAACCTTGTAATGTTGTTTGTGCCTTCTAAGAGCAGAGGGATGTTGACAATGTAACTAGAATGACTGCATGGATAGAATAATGGAAACAATTTCCTGCCTGAAGCCAAATCTCTTTCCTAGCAGGCTGAAATTGCCTGGCAACGGATGCTGAGAAGGTAATGGCCGTGCTGCACAACACCACTCTCGGCATTTATACAGGCTTTGCACATGCTGTAATTATCACAACTCGTGAGGCAGTGGAAACAGGAGCAACTCCGGTCGATTTAATGTCACTATTAGAGCAGATTTGGATGGAATTCTACTTTGTATCTATCTGAAAATTTGGTTAATACAATCCCTTCCTACTAAAGGGATGGTGGTTTAAATAATGTCAAATTCAGCAGAAAATGCATCTGGAAAACAAATTTTACAATTGAAGCTGATAAATTCAATGTTTCATTGGAACAAGCCTCCTGAAACATATTCAGAAGAATGAGAATTAAAAACCTTTTGTGCAGTTGACAGATTTCTAAGAATTTTCTGGATTTATTTGTGGGATGTGGACGACTGAGAAGGCAAACATTTATTGCTCAAAACTGACTGGGTTTTAACTAGCAGTGATGATCTGCATCCATGGACACGATGGTCCATGTGGTGAAGGAACACCCATAGGCTGTTGGTTAAAAATTTGGAATTTGCAGATGTTGGTGTTTCCATGTGCCTGCTGCCCTTCCAAGGTGGTTGTCAATTTGAAAGGTGCTATGATAGGAGCTGACATATTGCCAGTGTATTAACCAAACGATGCATACTGCAAATATTCAGTGCCAATCAGCAAGCTGCTTTGTATGAAGTTGTTGAATCTGCCACGCATCCAGTGAAGAATATCTCCAGAACTGAACCTTGTCAGTGATGAACATGTTTAGGGTAATTCAGAAGTTGATTTATGTCTAAGAGGATATACAGCCCCTGGAATGATTCTGTTGCCATACTGGTCCAATTGTAGAATCATCATCTCACAGCACAGAAACAAGCCCTCCCACCCACCATGTCCATGCTGATCAGATTTGGATCTGCTGCTCGGGTTGTTGATGGTCTATGTGGCCTGCTAAAACTATAGGACTGCTGAAGGCAAATTCATGAAAACTCAGTGGCTTTGAAGGGACTCTCTTTTACTTCTCTTTCCCGGACTCTAAGGGGCACCAGGCCAGTTCTGTTGATGGCAAATATTTGTCTGCCTTACGGCAGATTAAACGCAATTTCATGTGATATTACATCAGTTTTATTACAATAAAAGAATCTTGATCATGAACTTACCCACCTATATTAATTCCATTTGCCAGTACTTGATCCAAAGTCTTCTATGCCTTGCAGACTTGTCAACTGTGTTTGTCTTCTTAGATGCTGTACCTGCCTCCACCATTCACTCAAGGAGTTTCTTCCAGATTCCAACCACTCCCGGTGTTACTCCTCTGCTAACATGTCTTTCCATGGTGTGGAAATCGGAAATGCCCACAGTACTCCAGCTTCATCCTAACCACTGTTTTATAAAATTGGACCTTTGCTCTTGCAAGATGCTTTGACGTCCATGTGCCATCTTCACTACTTTGTTTTTTGGCAATCTTGATGATATCTCTGACATCTCAACCCAACATCAAGCTTGGCTATTGCTTGTGAAGGACTCCGTGATGACTGTGCCCTTGAATGTCAGGAAGAAAGATTATGATTGTCTTGTTAGTGATGGTCATTGCCAGTCATGTGCAAGTATTATTTACAGTTCAGGTCCTGTAGCCTTCTTGCTTGGTGTATTTAATTGTCCTAGAACAAGTTATCTTATTTCAAAGTAAATCTATGCAATAAGAAGCACAAACACATGTAACAAAATAAATATTTCAAGATTTATATCAACAGATAAAATGGCAAGCATCTTCCTATTTGTGGAGGTACACCACCAGCCTACTGCAGGGGGCACCCTCTGTATCTGCAGAAGAGCATGGGAAAACAAGGCAACACCTGGCCAGCTGTCAATCAGCCAACCTGAATGGACCAAGCCCCACACAGTCGGCCATCAGTCACCCTCTGGGATACAAGCTAGATCTGGCCCTTCGAAGCCAGTCTCAGAGCTTGCAACAGCATTCTCACAGCCAGTTCTATGGAGGTTTATGTTGAATAAAGCCTGTAGAACAGACTTTGTTTTGTGTATTTGCTTCTGTTCAATAGCGCACCACAAATTATTCAACATAAAATTTGAAGCTGCCATGGAGAAGTTGCTGAGTGCCGGGAACCTCGAAATCAACCCACACCACCTGGTAGTCCAAGCACACTTCGAGATCTGGAAGCACACTGTCAAAACAAACATCGAGGCACACGCCGATGACATCCTGGACTCCGACAGAAAAAGGCTCGTTTTACTCAGATCAAAGCTGGGTCCCCGAGCCTTTCAAGCACTCAAGGACTGAACCAGGTACTTAGAAGCGATGAACACCCTCAAGACCATATATAAGCCTCCCACGAATGTGGTCTTCACAAAGTACCTCCTAAGTATCCGTGCCCAGCTGCTCGGGGAGACAGCCGAGTCCTACCTGGGAACCCTGCGTGAGTTAGCTCGACCTTGTCTGGCAGAACCTGGGGTAAATGAAAAGGAGGTTGAGAGACTGATCAGAGATGCCTAAATTCGGGGGCTATGAGCGAAAGCCATTAGGCAGAAGATGCTAGAGGACAATATCTACCCCCTGGCCAAAACAGTGCAGGTAATCCAAACCCTGGAAGCAGCAGCCCTGCACACCAAAGCCTTAGACTCCAGGCTTCCCAAGGCCTCCCTGTGGTCAGCACAGTCAGCTGCTGTGGCCCAAGACCAGACAGTGGACGATAATATTGCTGCTGTGGGCGCCCAGCATCCTTGTAAGTACTGTGGGTCCTGGTGTGGGTCTGATTGTCGATCGCGCCAAAACTGCCTGGCCAGAAACCAGTACTGTTTGAGATGTGGCAAGAAAGACCACTCTGCCAAAGTATGCCTCTCAAAGCCAGCTGGCAGCTCAGCAGCCCTCTACGACCTGCCTCCCTCCTTCTCAGTCCCCGACACATGCGATTGCTGGGTGAGGCCATTGCCACGCAGCTACTTCTGGCATCCCCAACCTCGGCGGTCCAACTTCTGGCCTTGTCGGCAACGATTTCCGCATGCACGCCATGTGCCTGGACCAGCCCTCACCCTTGCCAGTGCTGTCTCATAAAGACTACAACGACGTCACTTCCACCGCCTATGATGACATCACCCTCGCTGACGACTGACGGCATGATGTTACTTCCCCCGGTGCAACCAGTGCAGCTGGGGAAGAAGGCCTGCCATATCTTGCACTCCCACATGGCACCGCCATCTTGGGCTGGTCAAGCATAGGCACCACTGCCACCCAGGCCCTCCCAGGCCTACAACAAAGATTGTACCAATGACGGTGACGTGGTCAACATGGGTGCTGACCAGGCTGCCCTACTGATGCACCCCATGTCTCCAGACGCTGCTGATCGCCACCCATCACACTCCATGCCTACGGAGAGCACCACCAGTTGACACTCACCTCTCATGATGCCTGCAGAGGATGCCGCTGGCCATGACTTGCCTCCACCATCGGGGAACGATGACTCAGACCCTGAGATTATCTTAAAAGCCACCACCCTGACCAGGGACATCCCCCCACGGCCTTAGGTGCACCATGACAAACATCAAGATCAATGGGCAGGTAATGAAGTGCCTAATTGACAATGGCAGCACTGAGAGCTTTATTCACCCGAGCGTGGCCCACTCCCTAAAGCTAAAAATCCACCCCACCACCTTCTCTATCACCTTCGCCACCCAGGACTGGACTATCAATACCTTCAGCCGCTGCTCAGCAAATCTGACTGTGGGGGATGACATACACCGGGTTCAGGCTCCTGGTCATGCTCAAACTCTGTGCCCCAGTCCTCCTGGGCTTAAATTTTCAATGCCACCTGCAAAGCATCACCCTTGCCTTCAGGGGGCCCTTACTCCCCCCACTCAAGCTCCACAGCACGCCATCCAATCAGCTCCAGCCAACCTGCGGCCTCTCCACTCTGCGCATCACCCCCCACCCTGCCGCTCTCTTCTCACACCTCATACCAGACTGCAAGCTGATAGCCACCAGAAGTAGGCGTTATTGCACGGTGGACAGAGACTTCATCAGGGCAGAGATGCGGTGGCTCCTGGCAGAAGGTGTCATAGAGCCAAGCAACAGCCCATGGAGAGCCCAAGTCCTGGTGGTCAAAGGGGTCAGCAAGCCGAGAATGGTCATGGACTACAGCCAGACCGTCAACCAGTACACCCAGCTGGACGCCTACACCTTACCGAGGATAGACGACATAGTCAATGAGATAGCCCGCTACTGGGTCTTCTCCACGATTGACTTGAAGTCAGCCTATTACCAACTCCCATCGACCTGCCAGACATGCCTTACAATGCCTTCAAGGTGGACAGTCTCCTCTACCGGTTCTGCCGAGTTCCGTTTGGGGTCATGAACGGGGTCTCCGTCTTCCAGTGGGAGGTGGATTGGATGGTAGACCAGCGTAAGCTAAAGGCAACTTTCCTGTCCCTGGATAATGTCACCATCTGCAGCCACGACTACCAGGACCATGATGCCCACCTGGAGAAATTTCTCCGGATGGCCGAGGAGCTGAACCTCAATTACAACAATGAGAAGTGCGTGTTCAACACCACCCGCCTCAATATCCTGGGGTACTTCATGGCACATGGTGTCATCAACCCATATCCAGAATGGATGCGCCTATTAATAGAGCTGTCCCTTCCCCCCACCCTCAAAGCCCTTCACAGGTGGCTTGTCATTTTTTCCTACTATTTACAGGGGTTCTCCGCTTCTTGGACAAGGTCCACCCACTGGCCCAGGCCACAACCTTTCCCCTCCCACCTGAGGCACAGGCAGCCTTCACATGCAACAGGCAGGGTATCGCAGATGCCATGATGCATGCCGTGGACAAGGACTCCCCCTTTCAGGTGGAGAGCGATGCCTCCGATGTAGCCCTTGCCGCTACCCTTAATCGGGGGTGCACCCGATCACCTTTTTCTCCAGGTCCCTCCATGGTTCCAAGCTAGGGCACTCCGCCATTGAAAAGGAGGCCCAGGCAATCATGGAAGTGGTCTGCCATTGGTGCCACTACGTGGCCGGTAGGAAGTTCACCCTCCTCACCGACCAGTGGGCCGTGGCATTCATGTTCAACACCACCCACAGGTGCAAGATCAAGAACAACAAGATCTTGTGCTGGAGAGTGGAGCTGGCAACGTATAGCTACAACATCCAGTATCATCTGGGGAAGTTTAACAACTCCCCCGATGTTCTCACCCGCACATCACTCTATGACAACCAGCTGCAGGCATGAGTCCCTCGCATGAGTCACTCGCTTATACCATTTCGTCTAGTCCCAGAACCCCCAGTACACCATCAGGGATGTCAGGACCATGACTGAGGTGTGCCAGGTCTGCGTGGAATGCAAACTTTGCTTTTTCTGCCTGCCCCAGTCTCATGTCATAAGGGCACTCGGCCCTTCAAGCTCCTCAGCATGGACTTCAAGGGGCTCCTGCCTTCCACAAATTGGAACATCTTTTTCCTCAAGGTCATAGACGAGTTCTCCCATTTCCCTTTCACCATCCCTTGCCCAGACACCTCCACGGCCGTCATCATCAGGGCATTGACACAGAACTTCACCATGTTCGGCTACCCCGTATTTATCCACAGTGACCGGGGGTCTAGCTTAATGAGTGAGGAACTGCGCCAGTACCTGACAGCAAGGGGCATCACAACTAGTCGCACAACCAGTTACAACCCGAGAGGTAATGGACAAGTGGAACACGATAACGGGATAATCTGAAAGGCAGTCCTCCAGGCCCTTAAGTCAAAGGGGTGGTCCATAGAATACTGGCAGGATGCCCTCCCCAAGGCACTCCATGGTACTAGGTCACTCCTGTGCACAGCTACCAATGAGACTCCTCACAAACACCTGTTTTCCTTCCCCAGGAAATTGGCAATGGGAACATCCCTCCTGGCATGGCTTGCATCCCCATGCTCCTGCATAGACACATGTGGGCTCACAAGGTCGAACCCCTGGTCGAACAGATGTTCCTCCTACATGCGAACCACAACTACGCCTGTTAGGTTCAACTCCGGCAGGGAGGATACTATCTCAACCAGGCACCTGGCACCAGCAGGAACATCCACTAGAGTACAACATCCTCCAGCCAAGGACCACGCCGGCCTGACAAACTCCCCCGACCCCAGACAGCTATGGGACACTCAAGACCTCTCTGGGCATCAAGGACTCACTCCAACCATGGGGGATGAACCTGCCCCCCCCCCCCCACCCAACATATCACACACACCTCAATCCCTGCCCCCTGGCCACCCCACCACGCTGTACCATGCCAGCCACTCTGGTCCCCGTCCCCAGCCCCCACTTACCCTCGCTGACCTGTGACCAGGTGCCAACCCTGCAATGGTTGCAGAGACTCCGATGACCGCCGGACCATCTAAACCTGTAAATAATGTATATATGTTTTGGGGCTCTGGTAGATCACGGACTGCCACCTCCCTGCTCGGGACAATTTTAAAGGGGGTGAATGTGGTGGTACACCAACAGCCCACTGCAGAAGAGCATGGGAGGACAAAGCAACACCTGGCTGGCTGTCAATCAGCCAACCTGAATGGACCAAGCCCCACCCAGTCAGCTGTCAATCACCCTCTGGGATATAAGCTACATCTGGCCCTTCAAAGCCATTCTCACAGCCAGCTCTGTGGAAGTTTATGTTGAATAAAGCCTGTAGAATAGACTTTGCTTCTGTTCAATAGCGCATCACACTACTGCCTGTTGTTTCCTTAACCTTCATGGTAAATCTTCTTTGGGACTAATAGATTGACATTCTCTCTGGCACTGACCTGTTATCCAAGAAAATGCAAAGAAATTAGAGAAATGTTGTAACTTGTAATGTTGCTCAAAACCAAATTTTAATATTGTTGGCAAATTCTTTCCTGGGATTACTTTTTCTATTACAATGGATATTTTAGACATTGATTTTAGATGTGGCCTTGGTGGAACCTTGAGTCACAAAGATGTCACCTTGGTAAAGGAATTTAAGTGCATGCTAATCTGGCACCCTCACAATTACCAAGCTTCTGATTTTCAATTAAAATGGCCCTCAATACTCATGAACAGGGCAATAAATTAATTTTGCTGGCTGATCAGCTCTCCCAATGGTGAAAAATGAACAGGAAGGAAATAACTACTGGTGAGGATTATAAATGTTGCCTAAGGCACTTCTCATTGTTCACATAATGCTGTAAATAATAAATTATATGGTGTATGTGAAGATGACATATCACTTACCTTCTAAGTAGTCTGAAGGGATATGACATTTTTTGAATACTCTAATCTCTGCAAGTGCCTGTGGAAAGTATATTCACTGGTATAATTCTCTTATTTCAGATTTATTGTCAGAGTACATATATGACATCACATACAACCCTGAGATTATTTTTCTCATGGGTGAGGCAGAATTATCACTTAATGGTAGTGCAAAAAAACCCCACAATGTACACATGTAAATAAATAAAGAACTGTAAACAGATAACAAGTGTAATCAAACTGATTGTGCAATACAGAGAGAAATTTTTAAAAATCAACGAAATACACAAGAGTCCTTAAATGAGTCTCTGATTGAGTTTGTTGTTGTGGAGTCTGATGGTGCAGGGGTAGCAATTGTTCCTGAACCTGGCGGTTCAAGTCTTGTGGCACCTACACCTCTTGTAGGAAGAACAGAGAATGTGCAAAGTGGTACGGATCATTGATGATTGCTGCTGCTCTCCCACAGCAGCGTTCCCTGCAGATGTTCTTGATAGTGGGGAAGGTTTTGACTGTGATGTCCTGGGCTGTGTCCATTACCTTTTGGAGGGCTTTACAATCAGGGGTATTGGTGTCCCCATACAAGACCATGATGCAGCCAATTAGCACACTTTCCACCACACATCTGTGGAAATTTGCCAGGGTTTCTGGTGTCACACCAAACCTTCAAAAACTCCTGAGAAAGTAGAGGCTTTGACATGCTTTTCTTCATGATGCCATTAGTGTGTTGAATCCAGGAAAGATCTTCTGAATAGTGACTGCCAAGAACTTAAATTTGCTCACTGATTGTGGTCTAGAGGTGAGAAAATTCATGATCCAATTATACAGTGATGTATTGAGTCCCATGTCGAGGAGTTTGCTGATCAGTTTTGAGGGGATTATGGTATTAAATGCTAAACAATAGTAAAGAGCATCCTGATGCATGTATATTTACTATCCAGGTGTTTCAGGGCTTTGATAGAGCCAATAAGATGGCATCTGCCATAGACCTGTTGCTATGATAGGAAACTGGAATGTATCCATGTTGTTTCTCAGACAGGAGCTGATACCCTTCAACACCAGCCTTTCAAATCATTTCATCATTGTTGATGTAAGTGATACTGGTTGTTAGCCATTAAAGCTATGTTTTTATTTGGCACCAGTATGATTGACATTTATTTGAAAGAGGTAGGTACCATGCCCTGTTGGAGTGAGATGTTGAAGACATGATGGTGAATATATTAGTAAGTTGTCAGCACAGATTTTTAATATTTGGCTAGATACTCGTCCAGATTCCTCAGATTCACTCTCCTGAAGGCAGCATGCACATTATCCTCATATAGGGACAGGATAGGATCATCAGGAGATGTGGTGGTGTAGAGGGGTGGTTCTTTGCTGTTACTGTCGTCAAATTGGGCATAGAAGGCATTGAGTTCCTCTGAGAGCAAAGCTTTGCCATCTGCTACTGCACCAAATTTGGTTTTGTAGCAGGTTATGGCATTTAGGCCCTGCCACAGCTGTCAAATGTCCTTTGTTGTTTCTATTTTCATCCGGAATCTCCACTTCAACCAGGAGATAGCTTTTCGCAGGTCATACCTGCTTCTTCTGTATTGATCTGGATCTCCAGACTTAAATGCTTGTGATCTCTTAGCACATTTCAGATTTCATTTTTAATCCACAGCTTTTGTCTGGGGAAAACCCAGAACAATTTGGAGGAGACACCCTCAACCACAGCTGTCCTGAGAAAGTCTGTGACAGCCCTGATGTAGTCATTCAGATCCTCAGTTGAGTCCTTGATCACCACCCAATTCATTGACCATTCTTCAGCCTTATGTGACCACCTTCTAGCTGTCCTGATCTCTAGAGCCTCTCCTTTTAAGCTCTATCTGTATGAAGGCAGAAGGAGCACACAGCCTGGTGATTGGACTTGCTAAAATGCGGTCTCAGGAAGAGACAGTAGACCTTACTTGTCTTAGTTTCCTGGGACCTCTGGTACAGCAGGTTAATGCAGGTTTAGTCGGGCAGGGTTTTCTTAACACAGGCCTGGTTAAAGTCATGACTAAGATTTGTAGTGCATCAAGCTGGACTGTCTCTTGTTTACTGATCACATCATGCAGCTTCGCAAGTGCCTGTTCGTAATTGGCATAAAGAGGGTTAGAAACTCCAGTGAGAATCACTCATGATAACTCTCGGGGTAGATAGAAAAGTCAGGATTTATTCAAGATTTTCTCTAAGGCATTAGAACGGGAGATTGACTTAACCTCAATTTCCATATGAACCACCCAGTATTAACAAAACAGCACACTTCTCCCCTCTCTTTGTCTGAATCTGAGTTCTGATCCAGTCTACAAATGGTGAAACCATCTGGTTGGATAATGGTGTCCAGTGTGTTCTCTGTTAGCCAGGTCTCGGTGCAGCAAACTGAGGTTTGTCTTGCCTGTGTCTGATAAAGCAGCCTTGCTCTCAGATCGTCAATTTTGCACTGTGCTAACTGATTATTTATTAACTACTTATCTTTCGTATTTATTACCTATTTTTATTTTAATGTATACTGCTGTAGGTTTTTTCATGAAGTAGGTGTTTGGCTGCAGCAAGAAGTTTGATGCAAAGGTATATTATCAAAAGACAACTTTTGTACTCTAGAACACTTCATCATGACTTCAACAACATATATTAAATCCTTTAGACTAATTATAAGGATGACAAGATATTGTTGACTGATTCCTGGGACCACAGCATAATACTATCAGCAGCTAAACAAATTATTTTAGTATTCTTTGCAGTTTTTAAGAAAGGGGTAATATTGAAACATTTAATATCTTTATGACCATGATTGGGTGGATGAGATTTTTTTAGCATTAGTGGAATTCCCACTTTACTCTGAGTTTCCTCCTTTAGAATTACATGGAGTCATATGGAAACTTGATGACCAAGTTTTCACATATGTTAGTCTTATTTGCCTGCATTGTCACCATATTCTTCACCCTTACAAGTTCAAATCAAATTTAATTATCATCTGATTGTACAACCAGACAAAACACCGTTTCTCTGAACCATGGTAGATACACATCCACATACAATACACAACACAAAAATAATCACATATATACATAGATAGAATTTAAAAAAAAAAAAATTATATATATATATATATATATATATATATATAGTGAGATTGTGGGCCCAAATGGCCTGTTACCGTGTTGTATGTCTAAATTTAGATGTTCATCAATCTCAAATCTGTGGGAAGAAGCTATTTCCCAAGCTGGCAGACTTGATTTTAACTCTCCTGTACCTCCTTGTTGATGGTAGTGGATCAAAGGGAAAGGGCTCTTATAATTATTTGAGCCTGATTTAAGCAATGCTCCCAGTAAATGTTGTTAGTGGAAAAAAAGAATGATGATCTCTGTATTAACTTCTGGTCTGATGCACTTTACAACTACTATACTACATAATGATGCAACCAGACAGGACACTCACAAATGTCCTCTTGTAAAAAGTTGCCAAACTCCTTAGGAAGCATAGGTACTACTGCACCTATCTGACTAATGAAATGGTGTTGTGGGTCCAGGCTATGTCATCCATTATATGCACACCAGTGAACTTTCATGGAACTATGTACTTCCATTTTTAGGCCTTTCTGTTCTGGAACACTCTCCTGTTACCTACCATTCACCATTTCAGTCCTGTTCTTCTGTAACCCACCAAACTGCAACACCATGCACTTGTCCATGTTAAATTCGAACAGCCATTCTTTTCCCAGTAGATAGCCTTCTTCTCTGTCCACTGATTTAAATATTATCTGCAAACTTGCCAATCGTGCTAACCTCATTTTTTAATGTGATGGGAGTTTCTACCCCATCACTCATTCAGTCAGTGAGTTCCAGGCCCTCACATCTATTTGGGATAAAAACATAAACCAATACCTCTCCAATTCATCTACCATTTTGGAAGCAATTGCAGATTTGAATGATGAAAGAACTTCCATGATCAATGACCGAGCTCTCTGCTGCAAGAGTCAGATGTTGGATGGATTTTAAACATTACAGGAAGAGGCCCTTCATCCCATAATGTACTCTGAACACGTTATTCAAATCATGCTAAATATTTGCCATTTGCACTTTGCAGATATCCCTCCATCCCTTCTCGATTGATGTCTTGATCTGGTAGCCTCTTAAGTGCTGCCATTGTATCTGCTTTCAAAACTACTCCTGGCAACCCATTCCAGATTCCCACCACTCTTTGGGTGAAATATTTTCCCCCACATATCTTCTTAAACTTCTTCCCCCTCACCTCAAATGCATGTCCTGCAGAATGTGATGCCTTTTGCTCTGGGAAAAATATTCTGATTGTCCACCCTATCAATGCTTTTCATGATTTTATACACCTCTATCAGGTTACCCCTCAGCCTCCTACCACATATTTGTCCAATCTCTCCCCATAAATCATACCTTTGAATTCAGGCAATATCATGGTAGATTTCTGTACCCTTTTTGAAGCCTCCATATTGTACCTCTAATAGATAGCCCAACCAAAGTTTGACATAACTGCAACATGACATCCTTCCTTTTATACTTAATGCATCCAAGCATTCCATATGCCTTCTTTACCATTCTGTCTACTTGCATGGCCACTTTCAATGAGTTATGGACCTGAAACTCCAGATCCTTCTGCACATTAAAACCTTTAAGAGCCTTATCATTAATATATGACCTCCCAAAGTGATCAGGTGTGAGGTGTTGCAGTTAAGATCCTTCTATCCCACATCTTTAATTGATCTACATATTGTTGTATCCTTTGATAACCCTCTACACTATCCACAACTCCACAAATCTTTGGCTCATCGGCAAACTTACTAATCCATTCATTCACTTTTTATATCCAAGTTATTACATACATTACAACAACAGGAATTCCCACAATGATCCCTGTGGAATACCACCAGTCACAGGCCTCCAGCCCAACTAACAGTCTTCAATCACTATGTTTTATTGGCTAGCCAATTTTATATTTAAACTATCATGATCCCATGCATCTACACTTTCTGAATTAGCTTAAAATGAGATACTTTCTCAAACATCTTACTAAAGTCCGTATGGACAACATTCACTCCCCTACCTTCATCAACCATCCTTGTCACCTCAAGCAATTTGATGAAATTGGTAAGACATAAACCTGCCTCTCACAAAGCCATGATGACTGTCCCTAATTTGAATATGATTTAAAAATATGCATATCCTTTTCAATAATTTCCTTACCACTATAGGCTCACTGGCCTATAATTTACTGGATTATCTCTTTTTAAACAAATGAAAAACAGCCACTCTCAAGTGCTTTAGGTCTTCTCATGTTGCTGGTTACCAAACAGATGCAAAGATCTTTGTCAAGGCCCCTGTGATTGCGTCCATTACCTCTTTCAATACCTGTGGATATATCCCATCAGGCCAAGGGGACGTGTTCCCTTCAATGCTCCTCAAAAGACAAACTTTTTTCTTGATTAAAAACACCCTAACACAAGCATTCTGCATATTATGTCCTCATCATTGATAAACACTGATGCAAATTCTGAATTCAAGCATAAGGTCCCTCATTTGTCCTCATAATTCTCTGCATCCTCACCCTCATTACAAGGTTTTCCCTGCAGCATTTTCTCATGTTCCAAACATTCCTCTTCCTTCAAACTACATATTCAAATTAATGAGCTAGTTCGTATCTTCTACCTTTAAAGTTGGCTTTGCCCAATTCCAAATTTTAACTCAAGGTCCTGCCCTGTTTCTCTCCGTACTTAACTTAAACTTAATAGAACAGTGGTTGCTGGTTCCCAAAAGCTCATCCACGAACATTTCATTTACTTGTCCTTCCCAATTTCCCATGGCTTGACCAAGCAGTGTCCTCCCCCTTTTGTGAGAGCTTCTACACATTGCTGGAGGAAACTTTTGACAAATTCCACCCCATCTAAACCTTTCACACTATGATTTTCCCAACCAATATTTGGAATGTTAAAATCCACTACTGTGACAACCTTACCTCCTGCCATATTTGCTCCTCTAATTCCTGTTGACTATTGGGGAGCTGTAGTACACACCCAACAGATTTATCATGCTTTCTTGTCCCTTACTAGCTGACCCATTTATAATGTCACCTCTGACCATTGCCATGACACCCTCAATCAACAACAGTTTACCCTCTTCTCTTTCATCCCCTGAAGCACCTTTCGGAATGTTGAATTGCCAGTCCTACTCCTCTCCTAACCAGGTTTCTGTAACACATCCCAGTGATAAGATGGATAAACCTCGACTATTAGCATAGGCATAATTTATGCCAACACTCCTTCCTCATTCCTTGCTAATCTCCTTGAGTGAGATTAGAACTCATGGACATAGCATCATGTTTGGGGGAGTAGATTTAAGACAAATGAGGAGGAACAGCTTCTTCCAGAGAATAGTAAGTCTGTGGAATTCTCTGCCAAAGGCAGCAGTGGTGGCTGCATCATTAAATATATTTATGACACAGCTTGATAAAATTTTTGCATCATAAGGAATTAAAGGTTATGGGGAAAAGGCAGAGAAAAGCTGAGTCCACGGATTAGCCCTGTACTTGTTGAAAGATGGAACAGGCTTAATGGGCCAAAAGACTTTCTGTTTCCTAAGGAACACGTTCAGGTGCACATTGTAAGGAGTTTCCAACCCCTGAAAGAGTAATGGAGGGCTCAGAAGTGATTATAAGCTTGCTTCAGAATCAGCAACTTTCAGGTTGTTTTGTAGCAGTATGCGGAAGTTGCAAGTACCCTTTGAAAAGCTGCACTGCTGTCAGGAAACCCTGATTATGTTTTAAGTGACCAAGCTATGCAACCTTTGGAAAACTACATTGGAACCTCAATCAGCAACAGTAAAATAATGGTGACAAGAAACACCTTTAGATGTATATCTGGGGTCTGAAGCACTTCAATCCCATAAGTACATGTCAGATTGACATTCCCTGCTGCATTTCTAAAGTGCTAAAGAATGATTTGGAAACAATTATCACTTCTCTCTCAGATGCATATAATGCTTTTATAGCACTAAAATGAACAGCAATAGGCATTAATATTTGTAGGAGATATTTTAGTCATGATTTGTCTTGATAAAGGGTTTCAACCATTTATTCTTGCTTGCACTAATGCTGCTTGACCTGCTGAGTTTCTCCAGTGTTTAGGATGTCTTTAGGATGATTTGTTAAAGCCTTTATCAGGAAAATGAACTCATTACACAGTTCCCTCACCTACCTGATGTCATAGTAAATTTATTCAGAGTAGCTGAGCCATGGATTTCATAAATCTCCTGTACACAATCAAAATTAATGTTCCCATTGGTTGATGATTAGAGCCCCTGTGAACTTCTATTTTGAACAGAACAAGAACACCTTTATGCTCCTGCATATGGTACTTCATTTATCTACATAAATTAAAACAAATTTTCTCAAAAAGGGTTGGATGTAGAATACTGATTCAATTAACATCAAGTGCCATCACAAAAATTGACGAAAATTTGTAATTTTTAACCATAAGTTTGCAGTGCAACAGTTACACTTTTTTTTAAAAAGTGAGCAACTGATGTTAGTAAAGATACCTTTTCAGTGAGTAATGAATCTCTTAGAATCAGTTGTTCAACCAGAAAGAAAGGCACTTTCATTACAGCAGATATATTTTGGCATTATCTGTCGAGATGTTTCAAAACTAATTTTCTTCAATATTTATTGGTTCCAACTTTCTATTAAGAGGTATATGCTGCAATAGAAGGAAAAATCCACAAGTATTTGGATTATAGCAGTGACTGTTTTCTCACATTTATATTCACCTACAATACCAACCATTTTGACTTTGTTAAACAATATATCAATCATTAATCACTCAAATAAGCATTACAAAAAGCTTAGATGTCAGTGCTGTCCAATTACTATAGAACGAAGTGCACATAACGCAGTTCACAATCACAGTCAGGAGTTATTAATAAATTGAAAAACATTAATTCACATATACTCAAAATGTTACCAATTCATTAAATACAATTATCAAAAGATAAATGGGAATCAACATGAATAAGACTGTTTGTAAGGAATTCACAAGTGTAGAAACTATACAAGGAAACCCACTATACCTCCTCACTAAGTGCACAGCAGAAATACAAAATTTAAATTATATTCTAGCATGAAAAGAAAAAGCAATTTCCCTAAGAGGTACAGATAAAATATTCTTAAACAACTGAAATTAACATCAATTTATGTATAATTAATAATTTACAAAATAATTGACAGAATATAAGTACACCCACAGTGATTGTGAGAGAACTGCATCCAGTCAGTACAGGCTTTAGGGAACAACAAAGAATTGCAGTAAACTGCAGATCTTACACATCACATCAAAATAATATCTCCTGGCTTCCTTTCATATAATTCTGTAAAATGGAACTGTACAAAGATTTCACATTGTTACTTGCAAAATATACAACCTACAGCAAAATACATCCCACGGTAAAAGGAGTCCCAAGACATCCTTGCAATAGATTTTTAAAAATGAAACTGTACAAAGTTTTCAGATTGTTACTTGCAAAATATACAACCTACAGTGAAATACATCCCACAAGGTTTTTGTTTTATTTTTCCAACAAATTTTAGATTTAAATCAACTTAAAAAAATGTCTATTTTGCTTTCAATGCATTTTACACAGGCACCAT
This sequence comes from Narcine bancroftii, assembly GCF_036971445.1. Lineage (NCBI taxonomy): Eukaryota > Metazoa > Chordata > Chondrichthyes > Torpediniformes > Narcinidae > Narcine > Narcine bancroftii. Next base: position 309,138,776 of record NC_091470.1, on the reverse strand, counting down.
ACTTGTTATCAGGATTTAATTTACCTGAACACAGGGGAAAAAAAACATGGTGATTGACTGCAATAGAGGCATAAACCCAATCTGATAAATGGGCTTTGTAAACACCTCTCTCATGTTCTTATCACCATTAAACCTGCTGCCATCACTCCAAATCCAGAATCTAATTTCCATAAGCTGTTCAGCGCCTTCTGATCCACAGGTCTAAAGCCTCTTTAAATTCATCTCTGCAGTTCTCCAAAGTAAACAATTAGTAGCACCTTAAACTCATATTGCACTTGGAAAGTAAGACGATATTGATGCTGCCATTTTTACTTGGTGGTCAGTCACTGAAGATGATTAATCATACGTGATCATGTTCTTCAATTAGAAATATGATGTAAAACAGATTGAAACTTAATTCTGCAAATATAATGGTTGCTCTTGAAAGGTGGTGGTTTCACATTCAGGGGCACTACGGTTGGTTATATCAGCCTTTAATGGTCCAGTATAGTAATAGAGAAATGTCTTCCCCAGAAATATTATACCAACAGGAGCGAGAGCAGCTTGACCAGTTAATTCTGCTGCAATATCAGGTTTTCTAGCTCATCTGCAGAGCGGAGTAAAAATGCTGCTGACTCTCGATATCCTGCTACAAGTTGCCGTACTGCATTTATTTCAGTGGGACTCAGCTGAGCCGGTGGAGTTTTGGAATTGTTAATATTAGAAGATCCAGAGTGTGATGCAAGAGACTTCTTCACACTGAGATCTGCTGGCCCTTTTAATAAAAATAAAACATTACTCCAGATTTAGAAGCATTTCTACACTATATCTTTCTTTCATTTCAAAAAATCTAATATTCTTACTTTCACTTCTAATATATTTAACCAGGTTCATTCAAAAAGAAAAACCAGTAGAATTTAGATTCAAAACTTGCTCATTACAAGAAGCAGTTTTATGGATACTTTGTGATCAGAAGCCTATTTGCAGTGGAATGACACAGAAGTCAATACATAATCCATTGCCATTTGGAGGCATGTACTAATGAATTAGGTCTGAATACAGGGAGCATCTTAAAGAAAATTGCAGAGGTCAGAAAAATTAGCCATGTGGCTGACTATAAGGAAGAAGGCTTTAGATTGCAGGAAGATTAAGATTGCCTTGTCAGTTGGGAGGAAAAGTGGTGAAATGGAATTGTATGAATTGCATACTTGGGAAGATGTAACAAGGAATATACAATAAATAGTAGAAAATTGATTGATGTGGAAGATCAGGGGAACCTTTCAGTTCCAAAAAATCCTTAAAGGTCGGAGACAGATCAATTAGATGTTTCAAATAATTTTCAGAATCCTTTCCATTACTTGCTAAGGCATAGAATGTAACCATCAGGAAGATATTTTGGCCACAATTTGAGTAGTCTTGAGAGGATACAGTGGAGATTTATCAAGATATTGGGAAGACTTTTAAAAAAAATTAACTCAAAAGCAAGATTGGATCAAATAGGGTTGCATTCTGTGGAACAGAGGAAGGTGATGGGAGATTTAATTGGTGTCTAAAATTATGAGGGCCTAGATAGCATATTGAGATTCATGGAATTTTAAATGCACCTTTCAGTGTGGGAGTACAATAGTCTCAGTGTTCACATTTGAAGGATATATAGTTTAATAACATAAAGATTTAAAATTTAGAGTGTGAAAGTTTTTAGTATTTTAAATTTCATCAATAAAAGATAATTATTAGTACCTACCACTGTTAGTACCTTCACTTGTTAAGGAGGGTGGATTTTGCTTCCCACCACCCAGCCCTGTGAATCCATGATAATAGCCTGTATTTCCATTGATGTACATCAATTCTTGAGAATATGAAACTGTTGGAGCCGTGTAATTAACCTGGGCAGACTCTCTTGTCCACTGTTTCCCGACTGGAACAGCCTCATCCTGTAAAAATGCATTTCTTTTAATAAGATCTGGTTTATACAAATATTTATAATATTATAAACACAAGCAACAGAAAGCTTTAGTTCATAACTAGATTTTCCTACTCTTAGTGAAAGATTTGAAGGCATAATAAGAGAAAAATTATACTCTCCTTACTGAGTTGAAAATAATGGCCATATCATGTTCACAGCCAGCCTGGAAGTTTCAGTTTGTTGGTAGAGATTTCCTTTGATATAACACCTACTTCAGCTTTCTGCCTTCTTTAGGGATCTATGCTGCATATGTGATGTCTTGAATCAATAAGACTGAAGTAATGCAGCATCCAAATCAGGAACCATAAAGCAGGAAATTATTTTGATTAAATTATTAATCAAACTAAATAAATGGTAGGATTAAAGACAAGTTAAGAGATCGAGCTTAAAATTAATTAAAAAATCTAAAACCTAAATTATCTTCCAAGGCAATATCTTGTAAAATTCATTCATCATTGTCAGAAAGGATGTTCAATGGTAATTATTATTTATTCATAAATATACCAATGCATCAAGTGGGTATATACTGTATATAACTGTAAATCAATATCATTGGAGTGATTTTAATCTATTTTCTTTACTGTATCCCTTGATGTGTAACACAACAGCGTCAGTGTTTCATGTGATGGTTTGCCTTTTTTACATAGATGCCGATTTGGCGCTGTTACTACCTCCACTGCCGGTTTAAAGGTGGGACTGCAATGCCCCCCCCACCCTAACCTTGTACCTTTTACACAGAAAAGTGTGGTGCAATAAAGATGCAATATTCCCGCCTTGAAGAGGCTATGTAAAAGGGGTTAATATTACAGGCTTCAGGAAGAAGTGTTATATATGACAGTAACCTCTAGATTTCTATGCTTAACTGTACAAAAGAAACAATAGTGCAGCTAACATCTTCACTGATTTATTTAACCACAGCAAAATCCATGTCTTTTAACAGTTAAATTAGTTTTTCTTATTTTTCACAAAATTATAGAGCACATTGTGTTGTGTTCCAAATGAAAATTATTTATAGTTTTTAATGTAACAACTGAAACCAGGTGAAAAACCTGGTAAAGCTTTTGCACCAAATCAAAAATGTTAATATTTGGAGCAGTTTAATAATACTGGAAAATTACAGAAAATGTCTTGCTTTTTAAAGAAATATATATATACATTGTAAGAAACCTCACAATTATATTCCAAATAATGTCGACTTACTTTGTAAATATATATGTGAATATCAGACTGAATAAACAAAGTAGCAATAAACTGTGGCACTTACCCTTCTTCCCCAAGGTATTCATATTCTACAGAAATATCATTTAAGTTTTCTAAAAATTATGAAAGCATGTTCAGGGACAGCAAATTATAAGAATCTATGTTCTTATCAAAAGTGATCCTGTAGATACAGGTTTTGCTCAGAAATCACAGCATCAATTACAATATCTCACAATTTTAACAAGGAGGGGGCAAATTTATTCCCAGAGATTAACTCGTTACTCTTAATTTTCTATGGATACAAAGTGGATGACCCACAGACAGTGAAATTCTCTATTCACATGTGAAGGCCATTATAGTCTGGAGCCACGGAATTCTATAGACAAACCATTTGCATCTTTTCTCTTTCCTTTGCCACAAACTTGAAATTTTCCCATTGGAAAAACTGTTTTTACCCACTATCCATCTATCAAGACCTCTCATTACAATGTTTTGGTGGTAATTATCATACTTTCTTCTGCAGGTTCTTCACTGTCTTGACATCTTTCCTAAATTAAGGCACATATAAAATATAAATTTTCAACATCAAAGAGCTCAGTAGAAAAATGGCAGCAAAAAAGCCAGCAGAAAAATAGATCCATTTAAACAAGGATAGTTGGTTACTGAGTGCAAGGTTGGCTGGTTTTCAACATATTTCTGTGGGAAGATCTTGTTCAGATCAAGTCCTGTAATGCTATTTACAAACGGGAGGAATGCTGTGTCCTGCGTTTACTATGTGGGAACTGATTTCATTCAAGAAGTACCTGTGAGAAGAGATGCAAATGGGTGGTTGATGGCTGGCATGAACTTGGTGAACTGAAGGGCAATTCCATGCTGTGTTAGTCTATGACTCTATGACCCATTCCAGGTAAGCGCAAATCTAGAAGAAAAGGGAGCAGCGAGCATTGGTGCCACTGCCAGGAAATTCTGGGTCAGGCATGATGCTGAGTTTCTTAGGCATTGTGTTTTTAACTAGTTTATGGCTACTCAATTAGACTCAAACCCATATCTTGAATAACCAAGAACCTTCATCCCTTTTGCTTGAATTATCATGGATTCATCAGCTTCAGACACATTACTGCAGTGGTACAGAACTTCATATTCAACAGGAGGATACTCCTGACATCAGTGTATCTAATATACTGGTATATACGTACAGAAACTGCACTGATTGCTACCTTCACTTCTGCATAGATGATATTCCCTTTTCTGTATAGATAGCAAAAGGAGACTGCATTATATTAAAGAGTAAAACACTTGGAATCCGGCATCTATGGGGATTGGTAGATGCCAGATCAGTGAATTTACCAGTTGCTTGAGATTGCATGGGTTGGTGAACTAATGGCGAGGTGCATCAATTTTAAACCTGTATTTTTTAAACTATTTATTTTGTGTTTTTGTCAGTTGCTTGCTGCCGGTTGCTTGAATTCCAAATAACGGGTTTTACTGTACAATTATTCAACTGAAGAGAGCTAATGTTATACTGTATATTTTAGTTCATCTATAATGTAATTCACTAATCAATTTAATTAAGCAAAACACTTTAGTTGCTATTGCTTGTATTGCATCTTAATTGCATGCTTCCGAGTTTTTAAAAAAAGTACTAATGGTGGATATCTATTTAGCTAGATGACAAGCTGCTTGGGACATAGGTAGCCTTTTATTAGTATTTGTGATAGGCCCAGTATAACTGCATTGTGCAAAAGATGCCTTTTATCTTAACAGTCCATTTATTTTTGAGTGATGCAATGGAAGCAGTGCTGGGTGATGCCCACTCTATTTAATCTATCAAAGCCTCTCATAAGAGACGGACAAGGCTGCAGATGCTAGAATATAGAGCCAAAACCAATCTGCTGGAGCAACATCAGTGGGAGAAAAGAATTGGCAACATTTTGTGACTGAACTCTTCATCAAAAATTTCGATACCTTAATGAAGGGTTCCGACCAGAAATATCAACAATTCCTTTTTTCCCATTAATGCTGCTTGACCCATTGAGTTTCTCCAACACATTGTTTAAAGCACTTCATAATTTTGAAAATGGTATAAAAATTCCCTAAATCTTTGTTGCTAAAAGAATAACTCAGCTCTCCATACAAATCAATGATTGCTGGTCATTTCTTTTTGAAACACTTAATTCTCACTTGGCACTTCTGCTGTTTGCTTAAGAATGGGCTTTTCCTTATTGTCGATGAAAAAAAAACAGTAATGGGTTACTGGGAATTTTGCTTATGAAAAAGGACGAATTGGCTATCAGGGCTGTTGAGCCTGCTCCATCATGGATGATCTGGCCGTGAACTTATCTTCATCCTGCTCCATCATGGATGATCTGGCCGTGAACTCACCTTCATTTGCCCACCTGCTCTCCATAAAATTTGTCTGTATCTTAAATACATCTGATGAAGCAATTTCTGCTTCTTCCTTGGGTAGAGAATTCCAGATTGACTACTCTCTGGGAGAAGCAGTTCCTCCTCATTTCTTTTTTTAAAGTATTTTATTTTTTTAATTTTTCATAAAAATAAAATTAACTACTATAACATTCCAATAAAAAATATATATAATTTGTATAAAGCAAAAAAATAAACATAGAAAAAAACCCTTAACTCTACCCCCTTTTATTCCCATCTCCCTCCCCCTCTCTGCCTTTATTAAACATTCTTTTGTGTACCGCAGAGCTCACAGTTTAAATTAACCTCAAGATTTAGGGAGAAATCACTTTTGAATTTAGCAGCATTTATTGAATTTGAGCACCAACATAGTTCGAGTATAATTGCCATATTTTCTGAAACATATCATACTTGTTCCTTAAATTGTATGGTTCTTTTTCCATTGGTATACAACTATCCATCTCGCCAATGTAACGGAAAGTCCGACTTCCACGTGATTGCAATACACCTTTTGGCCAATGCAATCTTAACAAACAAAATGTGAAACTCCATGAGATCATTATTTATATAAAATTGGCTAATAATGAACCATGCATAATGTTTGAGCAGGCATTCTTAGAGCAATTATCTGAAAATGTCCAACTATTCCTGGCAGACACTGACTTCAGTAGCTTTTGGAAAGTCGCAGCACAAGCAGACATCTTGTGGAAGCAAAAGAAAGAGTGCTCGGTGTCCGTGGGGCTCATCGCCAAACCCCGCAGCCAGACCCGGGCCGAACCACAGAAGGAGCAGCACCCCACAAGGGAGGTGAGCCCAATGACCAGTGGTGCTTCTACCACCAATGATGGGGCTCCGAAGCCTGCCAATGCTGACCACCGTGCACATACCAGGGAAATGCTGAGGCTAGCCATCGCTGATGACCACAACGGCTGGCCAACAAGACAGCCTCCTGTACGTGAGGGTCCGCCAATCAGGGCACAGTTCCTTGGGGACACCATGGCGGAGGTCAGTGTCCTGCCCCAAAACCAGAAATGGGCAAGTGGGGCCTGTGTGAGATTGGCCAAAAACAGCACCATCAGGGTCCAACTGCAGCTGGGAGACATCCTCTTCTCGTGGGTGTTCATGTTGGCAGCAGTGCAACAACCGCTCCTTGGGGCAGATTTCCTGCATGCCCATAGCCTGCTGGTGGACCTAAAGGGCCAGAGACACATCCATGCAAAGGCATTCCAGACCTTCCCTCCCAAGGATGCCAGACTCCCAGCCCCTCACCTAGACTCAGTGCAACATTCCACAGATGAGTATGCCAAGATCCTCGTGGAGTTCCTGACCATGTTTATCCCCCAGTTCATCTCTGAGATGCCTAGACATGGAGTGCGACATCACATCCTGACCCAGGGCCCACCGCTCCACACAAGAGCCAGTCGACTGCTCCAAGAGAAGCTCCAACTATCTAATGAGGAGTTCAAAAAGTTGGAATAACTGGGCATAGAACAGCAGTCAGATAGCCCATGGGCTTCTTCCCTGCACATGGTGCCCAAATCCACTGGGGGTTGGAGACCGTGCAGTGACTATTAGCGGCTTAATGAGGCCACTTTGCCAGATTGGTACCTTGTGCCACATATACAGGACTTTGCTGCCAACCTGCATGGGGCAATGATTTTCTCTAAAGAGGACCTCATGCATGGATACCATCAGAACCCCCTACACTCTGACAACATCCCCAAAGATCGCCATTATCACCCTGTTCGGCTTGTTTGAATTCCTATGCATGCTGTTCTGGCTGAAATATGCCGCCAAACCTTCCAGCAGCTGATGGCCACAGTGGGCCGACACCTGGACAGCACTTTCGTCTACCTCAACGGCATCCTATTAGCAAGCAAAGTCTGGCAAGAACACTTGGTGCACCTCCGTAATCTCTACCACCAGCTGAGTGAGTTTGGACTGATGATCAGCCCAGCCAAATGCCAGTTCAAGTTGAAGACCATTGACGTCCTGGGTCATAGGATAACCAAGGAAGGGGCCACACCACTACCCAGCAAGGTGGAGGCCATTCAGTAGTTTCCTAGGTCCAGCGCGACCAAAGGACTGCAGGAGTTTGTGGGGATGATTAACTTTTATCACAGATTAATTCCCTTAGCGGCCAGAATCATGTGGCCCTTATTTGCCCGCATGGCAGACAAAGCCAAGGATATAACCTGGAATACAGAGTCAGTGGAGGCCTTTGTAAAGGCCAAGGATGCACTGGTGGGCACTGCTCTTTTGGCACACCCCAGGGCAGATGCTCCAACAGCCCTGACAGTGGATGCCACAGGAATGGCAATCAGCAGAGTTCTGGAGCAGCAGATCAGAGGGAGCTGACGGCCGCTGGCTTTCTTCAGTCGGCATCTGCGACCTCCAGAACTGAAGTATAGTGCTTTTGACAGGGAGCTACTGGCACTGTACTAGCCATCCGCCACTTCCAATACTTCCTCAAGGGCAGGACTTTTACAGTCCTGACCAACCACAAACCCCAGACCTTCACCCGAGCCAAAATCTTGGACCCTTGGTCAGCTCACCAACACCGTCGTCTATCATATATCTCTGAGTGCACCATGGATATGCAACATGTCTCGGGCAAAGACCATGTGGTATCAGACACAGAGTCCAGGCAGACTATCCATGTGCTATTGAAGGGAGTGGATTTCGTGGCACTCGGAAAGGTGCAACAAGACGAGGAGATGTCCCAGTACAGGACAGCCATTTCAGGATTGCAACTCCAGGACATCCCAGTTGGCGTAAGTAATGCCACCCTCCTGTGTGATGTGGCCACTGGACAGGTCACACCTGTCATCCCTGTGGCTTAGCAATGACAGGTTTTTAATTCCATCCACGGGCTGGCTCACCCATCCATCAGGACCCATGGTCCGGCTGGTGGCTAGGAAGTATGTGTGGCATAGTCTCTTTGAAAACAAGTCAGTGGGTGGACAAAAGCGTGCACACAGTACCAGACAGCCAAGGTGTAGTGGCACATCAAGACCCCATCAAAGTACTTTGAGCCCGTGGAGCAAAGGTTTGACCATGACCACGAGGACATCGTGGATCCATTACCAGTATCCTAGGGGTTCTGCTACTTGTTCACAACAGTCGACCACTTCACCAGGTGGTCAGAAGCAGTTCCGATGGCAAACACCTCCTGTGCCAGAGCCCTCATCTCCTCTTGGGTAGCACGGTTCAGCATACCATCCCACATCACATCGGACAGAGCAACCCAATTCACCTCTAGTCTCTGGTCTGAACTTACAAGTCTGTGGGATGCTCAGCTACACCACACTACAGCTGCTGGAGTGTTTCCACAGACACCTCAAGTCCGCACTCATGGCCAGACTACAAGGACCCAATTCGGTGGACAAGCTACCATGGGCACTGTTGGGGATCCGCACTGTGCCCAAGGAGGACCTCAAGACCTCTTCCACAGAACTCGTTTACGGAGCTCCAATAGTGGTCCCCTGGGAATTTGCACCATCCCCAGACAATCAACCAGATGACACAGCAGCACTCCTCTGCAAGCTACGAGAACATGTTGGCAATCTGGCCCTAACTTCACCGATCAGGCACAGACTAGTGATGACCAACATACCCAAAGACCTGCAGGACTGTGTGTATATTTTCATCCACAGGGGTCCACACCATCCACCACTACAGAGGACGTATGAGGGTCCATTCCAGTTTGTGTGAAATAACGATGCCACGTTTAAATTGGAGGTCAGAGGCAAGACGGAGGTTGAAGCCGGTACAGCTGGACCCAGCATGTCCCATTGAAACGCCAGTAGCACGCAAGAGAGGCAGATCACTAAAGACGACAGAGTCACTGCCTTTGGGCATCAAAGACAAAACTGCCAGTTCGGGGCAGGGGTGGGGGCGGTCATGTAGTGGAACACCACTGCACCTCTGGGTGGTGAGCACAACCAGGAGCCAGCAGACTGTGCAGTGGCACTGGCCCCAGCAAGTGAACTGGCAGTCATATGGCTAAGGCAGCATAAGGGCCAGCATCACCAACATGGTGCTGGATCCTGCTGTACAGCCCACAGCTTGGGGATAGCGCGCAAAGAAGAAGGCATTGTAATGCAAGAAGGAGGCCTGCACTTGGGAATCCCGCTATTGTTATGCAGGCAGTGATGTCAGTTGATGGGGAAAACTGCAGAAACGCCAACAGAATAAAAGCCGGGCTTCGAGTAGCGCATGGCTACACAATATTAGATCCAAATAGAGATTAAAGTCTCCTCCTATGAAAATATTTTGTCTCCCTTCAGCAGCTTTCAAAAATATATCCTCCATAAAAGCTTTGTCATCGTAGTTTGCCGCATAAATATTCATAAACGTCCATGATTCTGAATAAATCTTACAATTTGCCATCACTGATCTCCTTGCTTGATCTTTTGATATATTATCTAGTCACCGGAACATTTTTATTTATTAGAATCGCACCCCTCTTGCTTAGAATTGAATGATGAAGAGAAAACCTGCCCCACCCATCCTCTCTTTAACTTGTCGTGTTCAACCTTAGTAAGATGTGTTTCCTGTAAAAAGACTACATCTGCAGTTAATTTTTTAAAGTGAGCCAAGACCTTCTATTCACTTGATTTTCCATTTAAACTGTTAACATTAAAACATAAACTTTAACGTCTTATTCATATTGATTTACAGACAAATATTGCACAGTAATAGACCCAATTAATAATTAAACAATCTCATGATCTCTTCCCTTTTTAAAAAAAGTGCAAAACCCCTGCTCTGAAGGTGACATAAGCAAGAAACCCAGGAAGCCCGTGAACAAAGCCCACAGAATCCTCCAGGGATGGAAAAGAAGAACAATCCCACCCTAAAGCGCCATTTTTAAAACAAACTTCCCTCCTGACACCATTACCCTCCTTAGACCGGATTCTACGCCTTGCTATTACCTTATTCAACATTCAATATTTCCCTGTGCTCTCCACGAAGTATCAACAAGAAAGATCAATGTGACATAATAAATATTAGATGACTCAAAAAATCTGCTTTGTCCACAAAAATATGATTTTCATCAATTTCTCTTCCAGAGTCATTTTTCTTCTTAAAGTCCATGGGCAAATTCTTTTGCTTCTTGCTTTGTCTTGAAAAACATCCAGTTGCCTTTTGACACCTTCACCCTTAAGGTCACTGGATAAACCATGAAATACCTGAGATTCTTTGCCTGGAGTTGCTGCTTGACCTCGTTGAATTCTTTTCTGTACAACCACTGGACTGAAATCTTGGAAAAACATGACCCCTTGACCATCCCATTTCACAGGGGCATTATTCATTTTAGAGTACTCAAATGCTGCTATTAAAATAGCTTCCTGCTCCCTGAAGCTCAACAGCCTCACAAGGACTGGTCGAGGATGCATATTTTCATTTCTTCTAGGTCCGAAGGTTTGTCCGTTGAATGATTCTTCATGATATACATTGGGAATCCAGGAATCAAAGAATTTAACTGCATCTCTTCCTTCAACACCTTTCTTTAAACCAATTATGTGTACATTATTTCATCTGCTAAAGTTCTCCATATGGCCAATCTTATCAAGGAGCATTTGTTTATCAATCGCCCACTGTTTTGCTTGGTCATGCAGTTCTACCAATTTCTTATTGTGCTTTCCCAAGTCTCCCTCATTATTATTAATTTGTTCCATTAAATCAGTGATTGACTCACCCATGTCCTTGATTGAGTCTGTTAATTCCTTTATCACTCTTTCATCTTTTGCAAACCTTGTTTCCAAGGCTTCCATCCCTGAGAGGATTGTCTGTAATTCTCGAGCAGAGGTTACTGAAGTTGAGGCAGCTTCCTTTGGACTAAAAGTCGTTTTTCACAGGTGAACCCGGAATTTCTTCTGACATTTTTCCATTCATCTTTGTTAGTTATCAATACAATTAAACTTATGTAGAAGAAAAAAAATCAAAGAAGTTGTTTTGAGTCGACTTTTTGAAACTCTTCACAGAGAGTTCAGCCAAACATGTCCACTAAGTCTCGACACATGGGCATGCCCCCAGTTCCCCCTCATTTCTAACTCGAATCGACTCCCCTGAATATTAAGGTGACATTCCCTAGTTCTGGTATCATCTGTCAGTGGAAACAATTTCCCTACTTCTATTTTATCTGTTACTTTCAAAATTTTAAATTTATTTCTATAATGTTCCCCCTCATCCTTTTAAACTCCAGTAAGTCGTCCCAGGCTACTCAATCGCTCCACAAAAGCTAACCTTCTCAAGTAAGGAGATCACAATTATCCACGGTACTCCAAGTATGATCTCACAAGTACCAATGGCAGAGCCTCTGCCAATGAAGACCAACATCTAATCTACCTACGGTACTTAATTACCTGCAGCACTGCATTTGTGATTCATGTACAAGTATTTCCAGGTCTCTTTACACAAGGGTATGCTGCAATTTTTCACCATTGAATTTTACTAAAAGCACATGGTAGCATATTTTTGTGTACTGCAAAATGAATTATTCTCACAGATTCCTCTCTCCACATTACAAACAATGTATTTAATCACACCTTCATAAAGGATGATTATGTTGGAGGATGTTACCCCCGCTCTCCATTCTAATACTTATGCTGCTGGCACATAGGAGTAGAAATCAACCCAACTGTTTGGCTTTATCCTTGGACCTTCCTCCACATATAATTGCTAAATTACTTTTCTACCAATGGAAATAAGTCTATTTTAGACAGTTGATTTGTCTTTCATTCCTTCATTCACATGATATAGGCATCACTGAGAAGGTTAGATAAAGATTTCTACAAATTTGAGCCAGCTATATTGTATGTGACATATTCCCAAGAATTAAGTGCGACTTAAAGGTGATCTTGGAGGTGGTATTGTTCTCAGGCCTTTTTAGCTTGTAGAATTTATAGATTGTGGAGGGGCTTTTAAAGTGTCAGTGAGTTACTGCAGAACATCTTTTGGACACTATAAGTCGGAGCTGAAGGAAGTGAATATTTAATGTGTTGGATCTCATCTATCTGGAAGATTGCTTTAATTCTAGATGGTGCAGAGTTTCTTGAGTGTTGTTGCTGAATTTATCTAAACAAATAGACAGAATTGTTGCTTAGAAATGAGTATATGTGCAAATGATTGCACATTTTTGAATTCCATTTCCAAATCCTCAGCTCTTGTAGTTCTCTGCCTGAATGGAGCAAGACCTGAAGAATCACCTACCTTTTATACTCAATTACATAACCAGCCTCCATTGTTAACTTTACTGTGGTTGCTGCTAAACAAGAGTTTAATTAGACAAATACTGTCACTCCAAGAGCAGCTCACAGATGGATATTTCTAAATGGGTGAATTATCACTTGACATCGCAAAGCTTTTTCTTAATCTGCAAAGCATATGTGGTAGTGGATCTTAATGCAAGAGAGTATGTTACGGTGAATATACTTTACCAAACTCTTCTGTTACTTGAAAGGCTAATAAGACTGAAGTTTATCAGTACCTCCCCAGCTTCTTCTCTCACCCTTTTTTTTCCTTTTATTCCTCCCTTGAATATTTTAAGACTCAAGCAAATTTATACAAACAAGACAAGATATTTTCTTATCACACAATATAATATACAGAGTCTAGTATTTTTCCTTCCCTGGATATTAGATCAACCATAAAAGGCAAAGGAAAAAACAAAATTAAAACTAAAAATTAAAACACCTTGTCTGTGCCACAACCATAATTCACCCTCTTCTTTATTTATCTGTCTGGATAGTTTGTATTTTAACTCATTTCTCAACCACTTTAGTCCCAATAAAGGGTCCCAACTTGAAACAAGAGGCAATTTCAAATTGCAGCACCCGGGTAGTCCTCCTGGGACCCGGATGAGATTATGGGTCATGTGTGCCTTCTGTACTTTTCAAATAGCTGTTAAATCGCCAACCCAGCGATATAAGGGGAATCCAACCCCTGTGATGACGTGTTTAGTAACGTGTGATGCAGCCATTTCTGTTTAAAGTTCCAGAGTAACTGGGTGAGGCATTTCCGCTTTCAGTTTTATTAGGTTCCCTGACCACCTCTGAGGTAGGTCTGGGACCCAGCTGGATTTTGACCGGGCTTGCCTGGTTTGGCCCTTCCAAATAGTCCTGTACCTGGGTATTCAACCTAGTAAATTGTCTGGTTAATCCCATTTTACAAGGCAATTTGAAGGGCCTAATCACTGACCATTTCTACCAATGGATGCTATCAGATCCACTGAAATATTCCAGCTTCTCAGTATTTATTGAAGTTTACCAAATATTTGCCATCCTTTTGATGGGCATGGCATACACAGGAAAATGTTCTCTTTGTCAGGCAGATGTCATGTTTACTATATTGAAACATCTTGGTTAAAGGTATAGCTAATTCTGGAATTCAATTAATTAGCATTGGAGCAACAATTCTTGTCATAAATCACTGGGCAAGTTGGCCCCTCAAAGGTACTCCACCATTCAATAAGGTCATTCTGCAATTCTGACACTTGCTGAGGACAAACATTTCCTTTTATATCAAAAAATCAACAATCCCACATATATTTATCTGATCTATCTCCTTTGTGTGGTGATTCAGGTTTTATTTCATGTCCAGCTAATTATTGACTAATGTATTCCCCAGTCATTCCAGTTGGATTTAAAAAGCTTTATCAAAGAAAATAATTTGATAACACCCAATGTTTTTTTAAATGCTGTGCCATCTTTACCATCTCCTTGTTTATTCATTTATATTTGCCAAGCTTCCTGTAAAACAATGTTATCAAACATGTTATGAGTAAAATACAGTGTTCTTAGTGTGCATAATAATAATTTGGAAGAACTACATTAGTATCTACACTGAACACAAAAATTAAAAATATTAATATCTTCAATTTTACTTAATAATATAAAATTGAAAGACTGTTGCCATTCTAGTGAATTCCATCCTTAGTTTGGTAGAAGCCTGCTGGATCAATTGCAAGTTTGGCAAGCATTGAGTTATTACACATTTTAGGAACTGCGATGGAATTGCACTGTGTGCAAAACCCACTGTGTAACAGCTGCATTTGGCAAAATGAGGCTCACCAAGGAATCCATATTGGGCTTGCATCTTCATATAGTGGGTACATTTTATTTTTACTTTTTAAAAGCATCTCCTGCAGCAGGCTTCTTCAAGGAGCAGGCTTGGAATCATTCCATTTTCACTGTGCTCCACCCAGTATTTCTATTCTCCTTAGAAAGGATAACATTATCTCCATAGATGCCAATCACAAAAAATGCCACTAATGAACAATGATTGAATCTGCCATCTGCATCCTTGTTGTTGATACAATACAGATTGTATATCCTTGGGCTTGGCTTCTCGGACGAAGATTTATGGAGGGGTAATGTCCACGTCAGCTGCAGGCTCGTTTGTGGCTGACAAGTCCGATGCGGGAAAGGCAGACACGGTTGCAGCGGTTGCAAGGGAAAATTGGTTGGTTGGGGTTTGGTGTTGGGTTTTTCCTCCTTTGTCTTTTGTCAGTGAGGTGGGCTCTGCGGTCTTCTTCAAAGGAGGTTGCTGCCCGCCGAACTTTGAGGCACCAAGATGCACGGTTTGAGGCAATATCAGCCCACTGGTGGTGGTCAATGTGGCAGGCACCAAGAGATTTCTTTAGGCAGTCCTTGTACCTCTTCTTTGGTGCACCTCTGTCTCGGTGGCCAGTGGAGAGCTCACCATATAACACTATCTTGGGAAGGCGATGGTCCTCCATTCTGGAGACGTGACCTACCCAGCACAGTTTGATCTTCAGCAGCGTGGATTTGATGCTGTCAGCCTCTGCCATCTCGAGTACTTCGATGTTGGAGCTGAAGTCGCTCCAATGAATGTTGAGGATGGAGTGGAGACAACGCTGGTGGAAGCGTTCAAGGAGCCGTAGGTGATGCCGGTAGAGGACCCATGATTCGGAGCCGAACAGGAGTGTGGGTATGACAACGGCTCCGTATACGCTAATCTTTGTGAGGTTTTTCAGTTGGTTATTTTTCAAGACTTTTTTGTGTAGTCTTCCAAAGGCGCTATTTGCCTTGGCGAGTCTGTTGCCTATCTCGTTGTCGATCCTTGCATCCAATGAAATGGTGCAGCCGAGATAGGTAAACTGGTTGACCGTTTTGAGTTTTGTGTGCCCGATGGAGATGTGGGGGGGCTGGTAGTCATGGTGGGGAGCTGGCTGATTTTCTTCAGGCTAACTTCCAGGCCAAACATTTTGGCAGTTTCCGCAAAACAGGACGTCAAGCGCTGAAGAGCTGGCTCTGAATGGGCAATTAAAGCGGCATCGTCTGCAAAGAGTAGTTCACGGATAAGTTGCTCTTGTGTCTTGGTGTGAGCTTGCAGGTGCCTCAGATTAAAGAGACTGCCATCCGTGCGGTACCGGATGTAAACAGCGTCTTCGTTGTTGAGGTCTTTCATGGCTTGTTTCGGCATCATGCTGAAGAAGATTGAAAAGAGGGTTGGTGCAAGAACGCAGCCTTGCTTCATGCCATTGTTAATGGAGAAGGGTTCAGAGAGCTCATTGCTGTATCTGACCCGACCTTGTTGGTTTTCTTGCAGTTGGATAACCATGTTGAGGAACTTTGGGTGGCATCCGAGGCGCTCTAGTATTTGCCAAAGCCCTTTCCTGCTCACGGTGTCGAAGGCTACAAAGAAAACCTTTGCTCTTTAGACTGAATATAATGCTGGAATTAAGCCAAACAGGAAGTCGTTTTAAAAATGTTGGCCTCAAGGCAGCTATAAGTACAGGTGAATCTCTTGGAGCATGCATCGATGTGTTCTGTAATCACCATTTGTATTACATGAGGCTAAAGCTTTAGTGAATGCACAGTCAACATTTTTACAATCCTGCTCCTTGTGGTTGCTGCTATGACAACTACCTGGTGGGAAATCCCAGTTCACCGACAACTTGTGCTTGGTACATAATGACTTTGTCTGAGGCCTAACTGTCATTTAAAGCAATTCTTTTCCAAAATACTAAATAGGTGCACTTGAATTCCTAAATTAGATTTGTAAAATATTCAAGAAATTAAGAAAATATATTCCAAAGTTACTGCATGTAACAAGTGAAGAAGCTTCAATAAATTTGATATCATCAGATCATTAAAACAATTTGCAGGTGGTTTCCTTTTCTCAGGCAGTGGGTGGAAATATTGCAGTCAGGATGAATTTGAATGTCAATGTACAGCAAAATGCCCCAATATACAAAGTACATATTTCCTACCTACGGCTGTGAGTGGATCTCAATTTATGGTTAGTGAAAAAATAACAAAAGATTGATCTATGAGATGAGAAAATATATAGGGCAACATCAGATTTATTACCACTAATTGTTTTCCTAAAAACATGGGCGGACTGATTATAATCTGATATTGTTGAACTTAGTGATGCACTATCAATAACTCAAAAGACTAGAGTTAGAGAATTATAATTTAATTACAATAAACTTCAAGGTCATCCTATGATGTGACCTCGGCTTTCTGGGGAGGGGTTATGGTGTTGGAGCCTTTATAGAGGTTCAAGAGGGAGGATCCTCAGTCTGTCTGGTCTACTGTTATGACCAGCAGAGAGTTTGTAGTTTTGCTGTAGCTGGGACCATTATTTCATCCTGGAATTCCAGCACTGTGTTGACCTGCTGGAGGTGTGGCAGCTCGACTGGAGTGACTGGGGCAGCGACGGGGCTAATGTGCCATGGTATGTAGTGTGTGTCCATGGGAGGGGAGGATGGTGTTTGGTGGGTATGCTCCTTGGGTGCTCCCACTCACGAGGTCCCGGATGGAGACAGTTTCCTTGCACCCATCCAGATAGGCCATGTATGTGAATCCTTTTGACCATTGGGCCGGTTTTATGGCCCCTTACTTGTTTCCATAGTAGGACTGGGTCTGGGGATATCAACCAGGATGGCAGGGTGGTCCCTGACATGGATTTCCTGGGGAAGGAGAAAATTTGTTCATGAGGGGTAGCATTGGTGGTGGTTCATAACAGTGATCTGAAATGCGTGGACCACCTTGGGAAGGACCTCCTGCCAATGAAAGACTAGCACCCTGGACTTAAATGCAAGGAAGATGTCCTTCCACATGTTGGCATTCTCCCTCTCTACCTAGCCGTTCCTTGGGCTACCAATACCAGCAGGTATTGGTGCAGCTCGTCACTCATGAACGAGGACCCCGGGTTGCAGTGGACGTATGACTGGTACCTGAATTGGGTGAACAAGTTGTGCAGTGCCCTGATGACTGTGGTGGTGATCATGTCTGGGCAAGGGTTGGCAAAGGGGAGATGTAAATACTCATTGATGACCCTGAGAAAATACACATTTTGGTTGGTGGAGGGGAAGGGGCCCTTAAAATCCATACTCAGGCATTCAAAAGGCCGTGTGTGCCCTATCTGGTTCGTAGAAGTGCAATTTGCACTCCGCACAGACCCTGCAGTCCTGGTCATGTCTCCAACCTCCTCACTGGAATTTGGCAGATTACGAGCTGATAAAGTGGAAAAATCTTGTAACACTGGGGTAGCAGAGTCATTAAGGAGGGTTTACAGGTGGTCTACCTGGCATTGGCACATGTCCCTTTGGATAGGGCATCTGGGGGCTTGTTGACCTTCCCTGGACAATACAGAACATCGTAGTTATAGATGAAGAGCCTTGAGGCTGTGGGGAAGTGGGAGCTCTAATAATGGGCGCATGTGGTCAGGGTCGGGGCCAATAACTCCATTCTTCACAACACAGCCAAGGATCGTCGGGCGGGTAGTGCAGGAAACACATGTATCCCTGTTGTAGGTGAGGTTATGAGGAATTTCTGGAGGTTGGTGTCATGATCTTGCAGGTCATGGCCACAGATCGTGACGTTATCCAGGTAGGGGAAGGTGGCACATAGGTCATTTTTCCTGCTGGAAAATGGACACACCATTGGTAACATCAAAGGGAACCCTGAGAAAATGGTAGAGGTGGCCATCTGCCTCAAAGGCAGTGTACTGGGGTGGTCCTCCAGATGGATAGGGAGCTGGTGGTAGGCGGATTTCAGGTCAATCGTGGAGAACACACGATATTGGGAAATTTAATTGACTTTGTCCACAATGTGATGGAGGGGATGTGCATCCAACTATGTATAGTGGTTAATAATCTGGCTATAATCAATCACCATTCTGTGTTTACCCCCACCACCACTTGGGCTCTCTACTGGGCTCGATAATCCCCTCATTCAGGAGTTGCCAGACCTCAGTCCTAAACATTCTGTCCCCTTCACTGTATCACCTGCTCTTTGTAGCGACTGGCTTACAGTTGGAGGTGAGGTTCGTGAACAATGGTGGTGGATCGATACAGAGAGTAGAGAGACTGCATGTCAGTTGGGCTGGCGGGGGGTGACGGAGACCTGATTAACTGCAGGTTGCTGACCAGGTATGGAGGGAGGGAACCATCCTATTGCATTGTAACACTCTTGAGGTGAAAATGAAAGTCCAACCCCAGCAGCACTAGTCCGCAGAGCTGTGACATGATGAAGAGTTTAAAGTTCCTGTAAGTCATGCCCCGCACGGTCAGCGTCACAGTAGTATAGCTGTGGATCTTGGCTGAGTGGGACTTTGAGACCAGGGTGACTTGATAGCATACTGCCTTTTCTTTGAGGGAGTAACACTGCACCGTATTGGGGTGGATACCCCGATCGAAAAGGCAAATTGTCACCTGATCATTGAGATGTCCATCCTAGCCTGGGAGAGTTGATATGGACTGTTTTGATCCAGCACCACAGAGGCTAGTGTCAGTTCATAGTCTGGCCCATGTTGACTTGTAATTGGGAGCACAATGGTGGTGTGCATGCAGCAGCATGGTTATTCCTATAAGCTGGTGGTATCCAAAATGGTGGCTCTCGTTTTACGGCAGCCAAGATGGTGGCTCCCATGCTGCACACACAGTGGCGCTAGGACTGGAAGGCAGCTATGATTGACATACCTTCAAGTAGTGCTTCTTCTTTCTGCAATTCAAACACGTAGCGCCTTTAACTGGGCAGCATTTTTGGGGAGCTTTGGTTGGCTGCAAAAGTAGCACTTTGGGTACTCCTGGGAGACTGCAGCTATGGTGAATTCACTCTTGGAATGTGGTAGCAGGCTGCTGGCCTGTGGACCCATGTCCCAAGATGGTGGCCCCGTGTGGACCTCATCACTTGCCGAGTATGCTTCCATATTATGGAGGGCAATCTCCAGCAATTTCACAAGGTCAATTGTCTCTCTTTAGTCCAACTTACTCTGCTTGAGCAGCCTCTGGTGCACGTGGTTCGATCTGACACCTGTGACATAGGTTTTCTGTGTTTTAGGCAGTCGATACTGACTGTAAGTTGCACGCTTGTGCAACTCCATGCAGAGCCCGGAGGAACTCATCAGTTGATTCACCCAGTCACTGTCTGTGGGTAGCCAGCATGTGCCTGGCATATAACTCATTGACTTTCTCCCTGTACTGGTCCTTGAGTATGTTCATTTCCTCCATGTTTGTTGATGCATCCCTGATCATCGGAAACACTCAATGTCCGACCCAGGAGAAGAGTAGGTGCAGTTTATTTACCTCTGTGGCCACGACTCCAGTGGAGTTCTGTACAAAGACCTCAAAGCAGCGTAGCCAGAGTTCAAAGCAGTCTGAGGCTTCTGTCAATTGTGGATCGATCTCCAGCTTATCAGGCTTCGTTCCATCATTGGAAAAAATATTGTATATTAAATTGATATACTATCAATAACTCAAAAGATGAGTTACAGAACTATAGGCTTTTATGTACAATAAACCTGGTTATCATGTACTGTAACCCAAGCTTTCTGGGGAAGGGTTATGGTGTTGGAGCTTTTATACAGGGTCAAGAGGGAGGAGCCACAGATACAGTCACAGAACAGGGTGGGGCCAGATTAATGAAGGTTCAGCAATTCACCACACTTAGTCTGAATGGTTTCAAGGTACCTTAGTGAAAGACGAGATGCTGTTTTACAAGCCTTCTTAGACTTAATTGGAAGTGAGCAGTGATAGAGCAGTCCAAGTGGGAATGGGATTCCAAGCCAGTTAAAGATTAAGATCATACTCGCAGATTGAAAGGATGTGTTCACCAATTTTATCATTAGATGTGTAACTTCTCTCCTTGGCATAAAGGAGATCACATCAAGAGCATAACATGCACACACAATACCAGAAATAACACACATACATGACAAATGCATGACATTTATTTAATCTAGACAAATAAATAAATATTATTTTGTACAAATGAGTGTCTCAGATGATTAGTGTGAGAAGTTCCTTTAGTCGTTCAGCATTCTCACTGCCCATGGGAAGGAGCTGTTCCTCAGCCTGGTGGTGCTCGCTCTGATACTCCTGTATCTCTTCCCTGAAGGGAGCAGTTGAAAGATGTTGTGTGCAAGCTGGAAGGGGTACTCAATGATTTTGTGTGCACTCTTCAGACAACAATCCTGGTAGATCACATCTTTGGGGGGGGGGGAGGGGAGGGGAGGGGAGGAGGGGAGGGAGACTTCAGTGATCCTCTCTGCCACTCTTATGGTGTCTGTGGATTGACCTCCAATCCATTTCTCTGCAGCAACCATATCATATTGTGATACAGCCAGCCAGGACGCTCTCGATAGAGCTCCTATAGAAGTCTGACATAATGATGGCTAGTAACCTTGCCTGAATCAGTCTTTACAGGAAGTGCAGTCATTGTTGTGTCTTCCTGACAAGTCTGGAGATGTTGAGTGTCCACAATAGGTCACTAGTTAAGTGAACTCCAAGGAATTTGGAACTCTACTTCTTTTGACGATCCATCCTGTCGGATGATGATAGTTCCTTTCAGTCAGTTTATGGGTGCCCTGACGTGACTGTATAGGTCGATCCTTGACAGGCACTGCTTGCTACATACTTGGCAGGTGAGGTCTGGAGGGACAACAGGGGCACCACAAGAAAATGTCTGTTCACAAAGTTGAAAAAAGAAGGAAGGTCAGATATTTGGTAATCATAATGTTCAAGAGGATGAGAATAAGAGACACTCTGTTGTCATTCTGGGAGAGAAGTAGTGAGTGCAAATCTGTTGTAAATATAATGGACATGTTTGACCTCCCACTCACAAACAGTGAAGAGAATTCACGAATAGAGGGGAAAGATACAAGACTCCTCAAGTCAGCTCCACCATTCAGAACAATCTTGGATAATTTCTAACACTTCCCTGCTTGATCCTTTATTATTCAAAATTCATAACTGAACAGTCATATCCCTACCAGTAGAGAATTCCAAAGATTCCTAACATCTGCCCTAATAAGTTCTCTTCTTGTTCAAACTCTTATCCTGAAACTGTGTTCCCTATTTCTAAACCTCTCAAGAAGAGGGAAAGCCTCTCAGGACCTCTCCTGTCAAATCCTTTTAAAATCTTTTTGTCTCAAAGACATCACCTCATTCTTTTAAACTCCATAGAGGGGAGCCCCAGTCTCTCTTCTTAAGACAATCCCTTATGCCAAAAATGGCATGAGTTTTCTTGAAAGGAATTGCCATTAAGATTGCACCTTGAAGAGATGGTGTAAAGGAGACATGCCCTTGTGTACCTAATCCCACACCTCACAACCCAGCCATGGTGCAGTTTATTGTATTTGGTTGGAAGGCAGGAGCAGCAATCTATAACAATCTATGTTGATTGAAAGCACATTCAGGAGATTGTCTATGGCCATTACTATACATATTACACTACTAGCAACCCTTAACATGACATCAACTTTAATGTATTCTCTGAATCAGATAGCTCCAATTGTCTCACAAATAGAATTAAGTACAAAACTATACAGTTTTACTGAATCCAAAAGAAAATGTAGCCTCTTTATTGGTTCATAAGCTTGAAATCAATCATTGTTATGGATCTTTGAATTAATTTGAGTTATTATTCCATGTTTTCTCTACTGATAACATTCATTTGGAGCGTTGCTTAAATAGGGCCAAAGAATGTTGAGAATCTCTACTATCCATCATACAGTATCTTTGAGCTACCACCATCAGGAGGTACAGAAGCATCAAAATCAGAACTGCCAGGTTGGGAAACAGCAGGCTGTGATATTGAAGAACAGTATCCTGCAACCTCAGGTCTCTAATCTGTGAAACTGAGTAAATGATTCAGAATATTTATATATATTTATTTTATATTTAATACATGTATTTAATTATTACATGAAGTGTGTGCACCTTGGCATGGAGAAAAACTGTTTCATCTGGTTGTATATGTTCAGTCATAAGCGGATGATAAAACTTGAACTAAAAGGTAGAAACACAGTTTTTATGTATTTCACTTTGATGCCTGTGGATTATATCTGATTTCTGATATCTAATTAGCTCTTCCAGACGAAGGGAACAAAATGATTGAATTTAGTTGCAAGATGAATTCTAAACTGCTCCTCAATTATCATTGCAAGTTCCTGGTGAATAATTTATAGATCTTCTTCACTCCCAGAATTGGAAAGCAAACATTTGAAAAAACATGACAAGTGGCACATGACAAAAGGGCTTGTTTCAATTTCCTGGTTCTCTTTTTGAACTGACTGAAACTTAGGTGAGGCTCCCTCCCAGATCTAGTGGGTATGCTCTCCCTGATTTTTCTGTTTCACTGATTCACTAGTTGGTCTGTAAACCAAGCAGCTTGCTTTTGAAACTGTATAGAAAGTGATACAAAGGTTATCTTAATGTCTAATAAGAAGGAAAAATCTTTTTTAGGTATTGTTTCATTGTCAGGGAAATTCTCACTTCTGGAGAAGATGATTATAGCTACCCTTGTCCCCTTAATGCACAGAACCCTTTTTCAAGCTTGTTAATAGCTAGGATTTAAATGCCCCTTTGAAGGCTGAAGTTGTAATCTGCCTTGTCTTTCTGTCTGGTACAGAGGTCCTAATGCTCAGGACAAGAAAAAACTCCTGAGGGTTGTTAACTCAGCCTGCAACATCACAGGCACCAGTTTTCACTCCATCAAGGTCATCTACAAGAGGCGGTGTCTTAAAAATGAACTTCTATCCTCAAGGACCCCCACCACCCAGGCCATGTTCATTTTACTCTGCTACCATTGGGGAAAAAGGTACAGGAGCCTGAAGATGAGTACGCATCAGCACAAGGACAGCTTCTTTCCCCTATGCCATCAGATTCCTGAATGAACAATGAACCACAGACACTCTCTGACTTTTAACTTTTTTCTTGCATTATTTTTATTTATTTTGTAAGGTGGTTAGTATAAATGTTTGCACTGTAATATTGCCACAAAACAATGAATTTTGTGGCATGTTCATGATAAGAATTCTGATTCTGAAAACCTGAAATATCAGCAAAGCCTTCTTTGATCAATTTGAGACCTTAGCAAAGCCATATGTATTTCATCATCTTGCAATCCTCAGTGTTAACTTTTCATGTTGTATCTCCGCCTCCTGTTTAGCATAACACAAGCGCATACTTATATTTCACAATCTTTACAAATTCTATTGTAATTTCTGTGAAAATTTTAATATGGAACACATGGAGAATAGATTTAATATCTCATCTGAAGAATGCAATCTCCAACAGATTCGGTGGACAAAAATAACTGAGCAATTATCCAGAGGGAAGAGTTGTGATGCACTTTTTGTATTTATTACACCATTATCATGTGACACTTAGTCAATTTTGAAATTAATACCTGTTGCTGTTGACGTACATCCAAACGCATTCTCTTTGCTGCATTTCTGCTCTCACTCTCACATGCTGTAGCCAATATATTCTCTGCTACTGCTGAAGTGAGATGTGAAGGAATGGGTCGAGACTAAAGAAAGAAATACAAACAAATATATTATTCTGGACTTTTACAAAGTAATTATAAGTTATTAAAATATTTAAGGACTTTTCTTAAATAAAAACATTTAATAATCCATACCATACCTGTTTGCTTCAATATACGTCAAAAACATTAATAATCTTTTAAAAATTGCTAAACATCCAGAGATCAAAGCCACAGAAATCTATCAAAAATGTGATTCCCATGCTTCCCTGTTTTTCTAGTCCTCAAGTTTCAATTGCCCTAAACGGCTTCCTCTGTGGACATGCAAGAGACTACAAATGCTGGAATCTGGAGCAACACAATCTCCTGTAGGAACTCAGTGGGTCAAGCAACATCTATGGGAGAAAAAAAAATTGTCAATGTTCCAGATGAAAACCTTTGACAATTCATTTTTCTCCCACTGATACTGCTCAAACCAATGTGTTCCTCTAGCAGACTTGTGTTAGCTACTCCTGCTGTGTTTCTAAATGCATTCTGAACAAATAGTACTATAACAAAAATATAGCCATGCTGCAACTTAAAATCATATTCAATGATATATTGAGCATTACTATTTTGCTGAGTTACTACAGAGGTACTGTATTAGGATGATCAAAACATTATTAGTGTTGTGTTAGTGAAAATGCAATGATGTAATTATTTTTATAACAAATAAAATTAAAGTTTTGTGAAAAATATGAATGATTTGAGAAAAAAACATGAGGGTTAAAATATTTGTTAAGATGAAATGAACAGGATTGGATCTGACATAACTTAGACAATTGTCTCTCATAAACCATCCCTCTCCATAGGTATTCATTGGTATTTTAACTGAAGATCGAATGCATTAAAGACATTTTGTTGAATTCAATTTCATAAAATGTGTTTCTTTTATGAGAGATCATTCAAGTTTTATTACAAAATGTGATTAAAGCTCAATATTTAAAGCATAAGAAACATGATATTTAAACAATAAAGGTTAAAATCATGTCACACAGACATGACAACACTGAAAATAAAAAACCCCAGATAAAACAAAAGCACAAAATACTGGAATTAC
Source organism: Narcine bancroftii (assembly GCF_036971445.1). Classification (NCBI taxonomy): domain Eukaryota; kingdom Metazoa; phylum Chordata; class Chondrichthyes; order Torpediniformes; family Narcinidae; genus Narcine; species Narcine bancroftii. The sequence continues at coordinate 309,113,359 of NC_091470.1, read as the reverse complement.
TCAGTTGACGAGCTTGCATCTGTGAGAAGAAAATAATGTTTCAGGTAAAAAATCTTTGTCAGAACTGGGAAGATGACAAAAGAAACTCCTAAAGCTGCAGGGATGGTGGCAGAGGAAAATGTCTCTGCAAGGAAAAATGTGACACTGCATTCACCATCTTCCAGCCCTCACTTGATAACATCTGCTTGCCAATATCCTTCTCTCCATCTCGATCCTGATGTTAATCTTACTTGAAGGTTGCCTGTTCCCTTTTTTGTTCTTTCATTCAATGTTGCCCATTCTGGTGATGTCTTAACTCCACTCCTTCACTGACTTTAGGGCTGCATTGTCTACCTCTCCCACCCCTCCCCCCCACACTCTTCTAACTCCTGTTCCCTCTCAACCAGTCCCTACCATCTCATTGTATGTAACATAGAATATTGCTAAAATGAGTACCTCACACAAAAGCTTTTGAGTCACGATATAGGAGCAGATGTTGGCCAATCAAGTCTTCTCTGCCATTTTATCATGAGCTGATCAATCCACCCATTCAAACCTACTCCTGGCCTTCACCCCGTAACCATTGATGTCCTGACTAATCAAATAACTGTCAATCTTTGCTGTAAATACACCCAACGACCTTGCTTTCACAGCCGCCTGAGGCCACAAGTTTCACAGGCTCACGACTCTCTGGCTAAAGAAATTTTTTCTCCATCTCTGTTTTAAATTGATACTCTTTTATCCTGAAGTTGTGCCCTCTTGTTTGAGACTCCCATACCTTGGGAGTCAGGTATTGATAGAGAACAAAAGCCAAGGACCTTCAAAGCTGCCTTCAATAATCATAACTGTAAAATATTACAGTGAGAAATATCATCCAGCACCAGAAATATCACAAATTTGTTCAAAGTACAAAAGTTCAAATGCTTGGAATAGGAGGCACTTCAAGCTAGGGAGTTAGAGAGAAAATTCTGAGATAAGCATGAGTAATCTACCACACTCCTAGAAATATTCCAAATGTTATTGATAGTTGCAAACAATATTCCATACTAAACTAGATTTCAAATGAAAACTATTTCAAATACATGAAACAAAAAGCAAACATTTAACTAGCACAAGGATAAAAATGCTTGAAAATGGAATGTTATTATGTTTAGAGAAGAGAACTTAACCCAATGATGCAAACAAATAAAATGTATTTCTGAATATGACTGAATTTGTTTAAAATAAAATTATATTGCAATATTAAAAGTGAAATGGCATTAGCAAACAAAATAGTGCAATATATTTACTTTTTTGATGTATATGTGTGTATTTATGTATAACACTGCTGGACACTTTGTACTGATTTACATTGCACCAATGTAGTCAATGCAGCATAACAGTTCAAAACTGTTGTTCAGTACAGAATATGCAAAGCAGAATCAGAAACCCTGAGAGAGTCTTCTTCCCATTCTTTGGAATCATTCGAGTTGCTGCATCCTCTGTAACACTCCAAGTAATTTGGTAAAACACTTTTTGAATTTTTAATGATTGCAAAAATATCAGAACAGTCCATCTTTTTCTACCATTAACAATGTCACTAGCATTGTTATGCCAGTAAGTGGAGCTCTGTGCACACTTCTATGGAGGCATGCATGGAGTTCTGTTTTGCTTGAGCGGTATTGATGCCTTCTGGTTTATTTTCAGAATAAATTACTTGTATATGAATACATTCATATAGAATGTCCAACTCTGAAATCCAGCCGTAGTCAAAGCCTTAGTCATCAATGCCACAATATAAGTGACCCCTGGAATTGGAAGAGGCGGAGGAAGCATTCACTGATAGCCTTTTCAGAATACCACAGAAATGAAGGCCACATATACAGAAGGTTTGTAGACCTCATTACAGCTATCAATAAGGAAAGCTTCTTTAAAACCAGCTGGATACACAAACATAAATAACACATTTATAAGCTTCAAGGGAACAAGAGGTGCAGGTCTGAAAAGCCTTGTCATTCTCCAAGAAGTGGAGCTATGCTTCATCAAAGTTTTTCCGGTACATTCAATTAATGCTCAGGTGGAATCCAGTTCACTCTATTTAATAGCAATGCGGTGGTACACTCCAGTCAACCATACAGGTTAATGTGGAAATTGCCTAACATCTGTTTTCATTGCTAGTTTTAGAAACACAGAGGGCACATTAGGGGCTTACATTTGGCACCTTGTCATTTTGAAACATACTCAACTGTGTCAATGATCCCTTTACCGTGACTGCAAAATGCCGATGATATAAACATTGCATCCTTCATCATTTTGATGTCCACTAATTGGATGTTGTAAATGGGGATAAAAATAAAATATTTCAGGTTGTATATGGCTAGAAAACTTGTTTTTAATATTTTTTAAAAAGCAGTGTTTCCTTGTAATCATCTAGCTTAATATTTTAATCAATATGTGATGCATTTTATAACAGTCAAAGTAGTACAAATTGCTGCCCAATAGAGTTAGATTACTGGGACCAATAGAGTTAGATTACTGGGACCAATAGAGTTAGATTATTGGGACCAATGGAGTTAGATTACTGGGACCAATGGAGTTAGATTACTGGGACCAATGGAGTTAGATTACTGGGACCATTAAGACTGGGTGGCAATCCATGCTGTTGTCTTGAAGTACTGAGAATATGGCAACAATATATGAGGCACTTGATGTTAATGTTCTAGATAGGCCAACTTTTCAATCTAGCAGTGAGAGTATAAGCCAAGCAATTCCAACCCATATGAATTCTTCTGTGTGATCAGGAAATTACTTTTATAAATATATATTACATCCATAGACTAAGTGAAGAATATTTAAATTCTCTAAATGCATCAGCATTTTATCACCAGTTATCTCTGCTGAATAGCTTTACAAATGCCCTTAAGTTTTGAGAGCAAATTTTATAATTGAGAAAATACATGTTCTTACATTTGCCCTGTTTTACTTCCCATCCTTAATTCCTCTAAAATAATGTTCCTTAGTAAATTTTCTGTCTAACTCTAATCATCAAACTATCATTCCGAGCACCCAACAGCCTCTAATCAGGAAGTGCCATACCACTCATTCAAAATTATTAGCTTCACCCCCTGAGAGAGAAAAAAGAAACAAGCTTTGCTAACTACTGCCTCATCCAGTCACATTGTCATACATACAAAAACAGACCCTGCTGTCCACCACGTCAACAATATCAAATGCCTAACTATATTCATCCTCTAATATAAAATATGGGCAGTATAGTGGTTAGTACAATGCTATTACAGAATCTTAGACCTGGGTTCAAATCCAGTGCTGTAGGTAAGGAGTTAGTCTGTTCTCCCCGTTTCTGTGTGGGTTTCCTCCGGTGCTCTGGTTTCCTCCAACCCTACAAAAATGTATGGGCATTTTGGGGTATTTGGGCAGCATGGGATCATGGGTGAGAAGGGCCTGATGCCATGCAGATGTCTACATTTAAAATTTATAGACTGTATATATCCGCTTTATTGCCACTTTGTCCATCACTTTCTTTGGCGAATCCATTACTTGTGCAAATGCTATGTGAACATTTAAGAGTACCTTCTTCCATCACCCACTAAGGTAGCGCATTCCAGAGTCCAATCACCCTTGGAGTGAAAACATTCTTCCTCATATCCTCTCTAAACTTAACCCTCATGCTAAACATACACCACTTGTTTACATGCACTACTGCTATAGGGAAAGATTTTCAACTATCTACCCAACTTAGTGCCTCATTATTTTCTATACCATTTCCAGTACTACCTCCCCCTCAACTCCAAGGAAAACAAAACAGCCTATTCAGCCTCTCCTCATATCTGAAATGTTCCATCTTAGACAACATCTGTGGAGTCTCTTTGGCATCATCTCCAGTAATATCACATCCTTCCTACAGTGTGAGTTTATAATTATTTAGTGGTACCCTAACAAAAAAGGTTTACTTTTTTATTTTTTATTCGTTCAAAATACAGATGGTAAATAACATATACAACAATAAACCAAAAACATGAATGTTATATTTTATAGAAAAAAACAAAACCCCCCCCTCCTTCAGCCAGCTCTCCTACGGAGAGTCATAAAGGATAAAAAAATATTAAGGAAAAATTAAACATACATATTAAAATCTAATCAACGTAAATCTAAATGTAAATATTCTGAATATAACAACCACTTACTAATAAAAAAGCTATAGTGATCATGCGAAACATGTAATTTTTTCCATTATTAAACAGTATGTCATCTCATTATGCCATCCATTAATATCAATCATATTTGTATCTTTCCACATACTAACAATACATTTTTTCACTACAAATAATGCTAAATATACAAAAGCAAGTTGAAATTTATCTAATCCCAATCCTTTCAGAGGTTGCAAACTGCCCAATAAAGATACTATCAGATCTAAAGGTATTTTAATCTTATATATATTTGGATTTATCCTAACCCTTTTTATCCATACCATCCTATAATGTTGAATACATGAATTAAATATAACCCTTCTCTGGTACCTCCATAAGAAAAGTCTCAAATTTAGTCATTTCAGGTAAAATCATATCGCTACCAAACACACATTTTACCAAAGATCAAATTTAAAAATAAAGAAACAAAGAATTCTTATCAATACCATAGGTGTCCCTCATCTTCACGCTTAATCGAACTGTTTAAACCTCGAACATTAAAAGTAGCAAACCTCAACTTTAACATATCTACTAATATTACTAAAGACCAATAATATCTTTATATAAAAACTCAAATCATCTCAAAAAAGGGGTTTACATGGTTGTATTATAATCTCTGTCCTCTTACATTCATCGACTCAGCTAATGAAGATAAGTATCCTATATGCTTCTTCACCATTTAACTGCAACTTTTAGGGATCTATGAACCTCTATACAAAATTCTCTCTGTTCCTTGATACTCCCAAAAGCCCTTCCATTCATAATAGACATTTTACACTTATTAGACCTTTCAATAAATAATAATAAACAGCAATAAAATGCATCTTCCATTGCTACACCCCCAACCAGATGATCATTATTATTCTGTATGTAAAAACTATTCTCTGCACTCTAGACATCATCCACCTTCCCTTTTCTCCTCAATATATTCTCGCATTTAAGCTTTTGCTGGAATATCTCAAATTAGGGTTCTGCCCTAACCAAATAGCTCCACTGAAATCCACCAAAAACATACAAAGTGATTGTGACAAAGGTAATTCTTCACTGGTCTGCATTTCTTCACATTACAGAAAACAGAATCTACTTCTATTTCATCTTCACTGCCTTACAAATTGATTTCTAAATACATATTCTGAAGTTCAAAATCATTGATTCCACTCCTTATCGCAAAAGATATTCAAGACTGCATCTTTCTTACGGAGACTGAAAACTTAGCTGAATGGTGCACCCACAACAACCTTGCACTCATTGACCCAAAACTAAGGAGCTGATTGTTGACTTCACAAAGAGAAAACCTGGGGTATACAATCCAGTGATCATTGGGGGATCAGAGGTGGAGAGGGTGAGAAAATTTAAGTTCTTGGTAGTCACTATCTTGGAGGATCTTTCCTCGACCAAACACATTAATAGCAGCATGAAGGAGCTTGTCAGTGCCTCTACTTCTTCAGGTGTTTGTGGAGGTTTGGACTGACTCCAGAACCCCTGGTAAATTTCTACAGAGGTGTGGTGGAAAGTGTGCTGACTGGCTGCATCACTGTCTGGTATGTGGACACTAGTACCCCTGAGTGTAAAGTCCTTCAAAAGGACACAGACCCGGACATCACAGGCAAAACCCTCCCCATTACTGAGAGTATCTACAAGGAATGCTGCCACCAGAGAGCAGCAGCAATCATCAAGGCAGCACCTGCTCTGTTCTCATTGCTACCACCAGGAAAGAGGAGGTGCCACAAGACGCACACCATCAGGAACAACTGCAACCCCTCCACTGTGAGACTCCTCAACAATAAACTCAATCAGGGACTCATTGAAGGACTTTTACTTGTGGCTTCATTGATTTTTTTATTCTCTCTGTACTGCAATCAGTTTGTTTACATTCGTTATCTGTTTACAGTTCTTTATTTGTTTACATGTATACAGTGTGTAGAGTTTTTTTGCACTACCAATAAGTGATAATTCTGCCTTGCCCACAGAAAAAAAGAATCTCAGGATTGTATGTGAACAAATATGAAATCTGAAATCCTTCTGAAAAAATCTGCTTCAGTTTCAATTAGGTATTTCTTCTCACCCAGTAATAAGCTTTGAGCCACCAAACTGCACAATCGCTACAGCTATTATCTTTTATCTCAATAACATTTGCTGACTTTACAGTTGCATCAACTAATCTGATGCTATAAACTTTACCCATAACTTTGTTACCTGTAATTCTAATCTTTCTCAAACTTTTCTATGTAAAGTTCATGATATCCAGAACTTTGATGGCCCTATCCTAACATGTACCAAGTCTAGATGACTCACATTCGTCAGTGAAACCCAAAAGTCTGCAGACCCTGTGATTGTAGTAAAAGCACAGATATGCTTGAAGACTCAGCAGGTCTCACTCTCCAGACATTGTTAAGTAATCAGCTTTAAAATAATCATGTATATAATCTATAATGGTCCAAGAGATTTATGTTCCTCCAAAGTTGCCTTTTTATCCTCCCCAAATTTAATTATTTCACTGTTTACAGCAGTACTTCCTGTTGGCATGACTCTCAGTTCTAGAAATCCATCTTTACATTCTTTCTATCTCATCATTATGTTTTGAATTATATTTTAAAACTTTTTTTAATGAAGATTTTGTTTGCTATAAAAGTATCAAGCATGTCCAATATCCTCCTTTGAAGAACTTATATTTTGCTACATTAAAAGGTATGTTATAATGATGGTGAAATTTTAGAGAGCCATTCATTGCTCTTTTTGCATCAGGTTCCTATTTATCTTATAGCCACTGCCCCATAGTCAACAAAGCATCTTGTAAAAGAAAGATAAAGAGCTAAACACATGTTTTTGCTAATAAAGACATTGTCATATGGGAGCAGACTGCATCGTTGAGATCTATATGAAAATTCTTCAAAATTCAAACACTGGAATTTTATACTGATTTTATAAAGACTGCATACTTAAAAAGAATAATCCTGGAAATATGGCAGAAATACAGTCTGCTAATATTGTATATGCATATTATCAATTATTTGTAAAAATAGCCCATTAAAATGTAATTATTTATACATCAACACAATATATCAAAGCTCAATTGTACCAAGCTCAGTTTTTGAATTAATGTTCTGTGTTCATGGTTCCAAGATTATCAATCTCAACATTTGATTGATCAAAATTTACACTTGATTCATTTTACTGATCTAGTTTCTTGATGCTCAAGTTTTTTTAAAGTCAAGTTTCCTTTTATGTTTAAATGCAGAATAAAAATGTTTCCTATTATAGGTTATCTGCTGTACATTTTCAGTCCAATTTATCTGTTCTCTTTTGGGGTGCCTATTCTTCAAGCTGTACATTTGAGAGATAAAGTACAAAATTAGTTTCATTTTCAATGTTCCCCAAGGCCACTAACCTATTAGGAGGTATTTTACAAATGGAATTATTCTTCCTGTGAAATTGCAGCAGGATATTTTTTCCATCGGGCCACACCCATTTCCTTGTTGTTGGCATTTAATCAATGCTGATGGGTATGTAGTGAATTGGGATTCACTAGAAGTGTGCCGTACTAAAGACTGGTCCTGCCTCCTGGCTCCTCCCCCGGGGCCCTGTATATAATCCTGGTTTCCCGCTAAACCCAGAACACCTCTGAAGCCTGTTCATGAACCCTAACTGTGTTGTAAGCTAATAAAAGCATTAGTTCTCCCTCCAGTCGAGTGTGAGCTTTTATATTTTATCAGCTTACAAACAAGGATGGAGGCGTTGCTCAAACCCAGTATGCTGTTAATAGACCCCCCCAGTCCCCCAATGCAGCTGAGGAGTTCACATATTGGCCTACCTGAACGCGACCAGGGATGTCTTCCACACAGACGAGCTCCAGAGATCGGCACTCATCTCAAGGGTAGGGATGAAGGGGTACACAGTCGTGTGAGACTGCCTGACGTACGAGGCCGCCATCAAGGCACTGAAGGCCCGCTACATGAAGGCCCCAAACGAGATCCTAGCGAGGCTCTGGTGCGCCCTACACTGCCAATGGCCTGGTAAGTCGATTGACGACTACCTGCTGGATCTGCGGACACTGGCTAAGAAGTGCAGGTATAAGGCCACTTCAGGCCATGTTTGGAAGATGAACAGATCCGGGACACCCTACCCTCAGGAATCCACTCGAGGCACATGAGACAGTGACTGCTCGAGTTGGGAAGGAAGGACCTCACTAGCCACAGTGAGCTGGCCAAATCACTGGAACAGGCCAGTCTCAAGAATGACGACCTCGAGACCAGCAACTCGCGCTCTCAGGTGAGCACCACCAAGGACCAGTGGCCCCCGCTCTAACGGCTGCTGCTTCCCGAGCCCGGGAGTGCTTTTTCTGTGGCAAGGGAACAGTACCCCCGTGCCCGTTGCCCAGCCAAAGACTCGGTGTGCTCCATCTGTGGGAAGAAGGGACATTGGGTGAGAGTCTGATGTGCGAAGGGAGGTCTGGTAAAGTCCACAGCCTGTACTGCTCCTGGATCCGATTCCAGTCCCAAGCTGTCTGCCCCGGACTCACCCGAGATTGCCTGCTGTGCAATCTGCCGCCTACGGAAATGGTGCATAAAGGCTCAGTGGCCATCTTGCTGCGGCCCAACTTTGAATTCAGCGCCATCATCGTCAGAGGAGGCAGGAGGGCAGTCATCTTGCCATGCCATGAGGTCAGCACCATCAACTCAGGACAGAGGGGGCCACTCACGGAAGAACACAATGTCTCCAGCAACCTGGCATTGCTAGTCCTCGACCAGAATAGACCTCATCAACTCAGCATCTCGAACGACCGAGTGCCCGATTGACACAGGCTCGACAGAAAGTTTCATAGACTCACGGACTGTGCAAAAATATAACTTAAAAATGTACCCCTCTAACTACCAAATCTTCTTAGCATCCCAGTCCCAATTTGGCATATGTTCAGAAACATTATATAGTTCATCTGTGATTTGAGGTGGGGGGGAATTTTGTAAATTTTGCATGTACATTTTAGTTGAATTGTGTGCTCCAGTATTGTTGGGTCTGGACTTCCTGTGTCACTTTAAAAGCATGACTTTTGAGTTTTCTGATCCCCTTCTCCCGGTAACAATTCGGAATAGAGGGCCCTCAAAACCAAAACTCACTTGCAGCCTCTCCACGCTGAACATCGACCCACCCCCTGCCTCTTTTCCCAAACCTATTTGCCGTCTATAACCCCATCGCCACCAAGAGCAGGAGGTACAGCGTGGCAGACAGGGAGTTTATAAAGACAGAGACCCTGTGCCTGCTGGAGGAGGGAATCATTGAACCCAGCATCAGCCTGTGGAGAGCACAAATGGTGGCAGTAAAGGGGGAAAACAAGTCCAGGTTACTGATTGACTATAGCCAAACAATTAACAGATACACACTCGTGAACGCATACCCCATCCCTCACATTTCAGATGTGATGAACGATATTGCGCAGTATCGGGTCTATTTGACCATTGACCTGAAAGCTGCCGGTCAACAGCTGCCAATCCATTCCGAGGACCATCTGTACACAGCACTTGAGGATAACGGTTGACTCTATCAGTTCCGGTATTACCATTGAGGTGTCTATTTTCCAGAGGCAGATGGACAGGATGGTGGACGAGTAGGGGTTGAAGGCTACCTTCCCCTACCTTGACAATGTCACCATCTGTAGCCACACCGTGGAAGACCGTGATGCCAATCTCCAAAGTTTTTTTCCACATGGCAAGAGCCCTGAATCTCACCTACAATGCTGACAAATGTGTATTCAGGACTACATGACTGGCTATCCTTGGCCATGTGGTGGAGAATGGCGTCAATGGCCCCGACCCTGATAGGATGCACCCCCTGTTAGAGTTTCCCCTCCCTGGAACCACAAAGGCTTTGAGAAGATGCCTGGAGTTTTTCTCATATTATGCCCAGTGGGTCCCTCAATACATTAACAAGGTTCGTCCCCTCTTAAAGGCCACCACTTTCCCCCTTTTGGCCGAAGCCCAGGTGACTTTTAATTACCTCTGAAGTTACATTGCAAAAGCCGCCATGCATGCAGTAGATGAGAATATACCTTTCCAAGTGGAAAGTGACACTTCAGACGTAGTCCTGGCCATACTCTCAATCAGACGGGCAGGCTGGTTGCTTCAAGGCCACGAGCTTCAGAACCCATCTATGGAAAAGGAGGCTCAAGCCATTGTAGAAGCCGTAGGCACTGGGGGCACTACCTGGCTGGTAGAAGATTAACGCTCCTCATGGACCAGCACTCTGTCGCATTCATGTTCAGCAACACCATGAGGGAAAAAATCAAGAATGACAAAATTGCTAGGTGGAGGACTGAAGTGCTCATGAATGCTATAGGGTTGTTCCTTTTTTTTAATGGGGATTTGGAGGTAAGCTGCTTTGAGGTCGATAGTCAAGTACACCTTGTATTGTGCTATCTGATTAATCATTTCATTGATGCGCGGCAGGGGTTAGGCATGCAGGTTCGTGTAACGATTGATTGTCTGGCTGTTGTCAATAGCCAGTCATTTCTTAGTGTGATTTTTCACAACTACCACCTGGGCTCGCCATGGACTCTTACTGGGTTTAATTACTCCCTCTTTAAGCAATCTCCAGGTCTCAGCTTTAATAAACTCACAATCCTCTTTGTTGTAAGAACGGCTCTTAGTGGCAATCGGCCGACACTCTTTAATGTGGACAGACCGCAGTAACTAGTGCGGGGGATGGTAAGTGTGGGTAGTGGCCCATCGAAATTTAACACAACACTTTTCAGCTGAGATTGAATATCCAACCCTTGTAACACAGGAGCATAGAGATCAGGCATTACAGAAAGCCAAACATCAGCCAGGCAATGTCCCTGCAAATTTAAAGTAACTTTACACTTCTCCCATACAGTTTTTGTAAGTTCACTACAAGCCATCAATATCTTTTGGTTCGCTGGATATCTCCACAAATTTAAGGCTTCGGCGACCTTCTCATGGATGTAGCTGTCAGTACTCCCTGAGTCTATTAGGCAATCGAGAGTATCACCATTCACCTCCCCCTTCATAGTCGACCATTCCAGTCCGTAACATCCCCAAAGCTTAACAGTCAATTGAGCTATCACAGGGAAACTTTGTGTTGATCTCACCTCGCCGTCACTTGAAGTCGATTCAGCCAGCTCGTCTGAAGATTCCTCCTTTTCAGTTGTCTTCCATTCCCGCAGCTCCAGGATGAATTTTCTTGGCGCTTTTCTTCTTCTTCTTATCAGTGGGAGTACTTTTCGCCCTACACGCTTTAGCGAAGTGGCCGACTTTCCCACAATAGCTGCAGGTAGCAAATCAAGCCAGGATCTTCAGTCTGGGGTGCCAGCTCTTATTACAGAAGTAGCATTTGCCAGGGGTTCGCCCTTTTCTTTCCTTCAGGGTTCCAGCACACCTGGCTGTTTCCCTTTCGGTTTCTAGCATTTCACTTGACCGCATGGCACTTCTCAGTGTTTTGGCTGGAGTGACAGGCCGGTCATAGGTTTAGGGCTTCGTCTCCAGCAGCCTCTGATGTGTGTAACTGGAGTCGACTCTGATGACAAAAGCATCCAGCTTCAAGGCATTGCGGTGTTGTTGCACATTGACTGCCCTGACATTGCATTCGTTTGCCAATGAGTTGAGAGCTAGTGCATAGGCAGCATCACTTTCCCTGGGTTTCTGGTGTCTAGTCAGCAACTGGTGTTGAGCAAGCACCACGTTCCGTGGTGCCACATAGTAAGCAGTCAGATGTTCCGAGCTATAGCCAGAGTGGTAGCTCCTTGCGTTATGGCAAAAGGGACCTCACCCAGCAGGGAATTCAGGTGGCCCCACTGTATCGCCTCATCAACCACGTTGTTTCGAGTCCTCGGGGCAGACTGGTCGATTGTCAGCCGCTCTGGCTTCAGTGCTGCATCCATTTCTGCTAATAAAATTGAAGTGCCAGTTGATGAAGTAGACAAAGACGATGTAGTCAAACAATAATCATGGCTTTTATTAGCAGAAACTCATGTACAATAATGAAAGACAATGGGTGCATACACAGTTATACCCAAGGGGAGTGTCTTTAATGGAAGAGATAATACACAGCCAATGTTAGTAAGGCAAGGCTAGCCGAAGGGAAGACTAATAGCTCAGCAGATTCACCACAAGGATCAAGTTCTCCACCTTCAGTTTTGACATCACCTACTGGCCAGGGGGCCTTAAAGACCCTCCAAATGCTTTGTCCAGGTGATGCACCGATCAACTCCAAACCATACACAATGAGCTCTGCTATCCAGGGGTCACCCGCATAGCTCATTTTGTCAAGTCCTGCAATTTGCCCTACTCAAAAGAAGACGTCAGGGAAATGATCAGGTCATGGCCAGGTCTGCGCTGAGTACAAGCAGCACTTTTTTTGCCCCGCGAAAGCACTCCTGATTAAATTATCCAGGCCCTTCAAATGGCTCAGTGTCAATTTTAAGGGACCTCTCCCCTCCAGGAACGGAACACCTACTTTCTCTTGGTTATCGATGAGTACTGCTTCCTGTTCACCATCCTGTGCCCTGATACATCCGCCTCATTCATTATGAAGGCCATAGACTCTATTTTCATGCTGTTCAGGTATACCGGCTATATTCATAGCGACCGGTGCTCAGCCTTCATGAGCGACGAGCTGCATCAGTACCTGCTGGTGAAGGGCATCACATCCAGCAGGACTACCTGTTACAATCCCTGGAGGAACGTGCAGGTTGAAAAAGAGAATGCCACAATCTGGAAGGCTGTCAAACTTTCCCTGAAGCAAAAAGGTCATTTAGACTCACACTGGCAGGATGTCCTCCCCATTGTGCTCTACTCCATTCGGTTACTATTCTGCACTGTTCCTCATGAGCTTATGTTTACATTCAACAGAAGGATGGCATCAGGGACTATACTCTAGCCCTGGTCCGAACATTCTCAAGAAGCAAGAATGACCCCCTGGTGGAAAGGGTGAAATTGCTCCATGCCAACTCCAAGTATGCCTATGTGGAGAACCCGGATGGCAGGGAGACACCATCTCCATCAGGGACCTGGCACCCACCGGAAGTGAGGATCCATTGTCTCAGGTGCCTAATGAGCTACCGAGCTTTTTTTTCCCACCCCCACCCAGACCCTTAGGGGACCCGGTTCAGGAGGAGAGTGAACCCCCCATCTATCAACAAACTGGAGCCCCAACCCCTACCCTTCCATCACAGGTGTACCAGGAGGCTCAAGGAACCCAAGGCCCCCTGGTGCTAATGCACTTCACCAGGACCTCCAGACCCCCAGATAACCTGAATCTGTAAATAGTATTGTAAATATTTCTCTTCTATGTCTATTACCAGCTTCTGATCCTTGTTCTCTCATCCACTAACCACTAATTCTGAAAGAAGGGGTGAATGTAGTGAATTGGGATTCACTAAAAGTGTGCTGTACTGACGACTAGTTCCACCTTCTGGCTTCTCCCTGGGGGCCCGTATATAACCCTGGTTTCCCACCTAAACCCAGAACCCATCTGAAGCCTGTTCATAAATCCTATCTGTGTTGTAAGCTAATAAAAGCATTAGTTCTCCTCCAGTTGAGTGGGAGCTTTTATCTACGCTACAAGGTACTGACACCAGACCTTGAATAGATGCATGACTTGCAAAGGGTAGGAGGCAACTTAAAAATTAATATAGCACCTCCCTGCTGCACAAGATTAGCAAAGGATTAACCTGCAAAGGTATGTATTTTTGTTCCCTTTTATCCCACTTAGCTTCATCAAAATGTTGGACAGAAATAGAAAATCAGCTAATATTTACCTGCCAAACAACCTACTGGATCTATAAATGAACTGCAGACAGGCTTTCCAGAAATTTTCAAGGAAACATTATGGATGATTTGAGCTACAGGAAGTTGGACAATACATTTTTTTTTCATATGCACTTATTCTACACATGTTGCAAGTACAAGGTTCATTTTAATCTATGGTTTGTTGATTTTTAGAATGAGAAAACCAAGTTCAGGAAGGGAAAATAAAAGGATTGATCTGTATATTCCAATTATATGTACACCACTAATTCCAAACTATTTTTGGTAAGATTTTTGGTATTTAATAATTGATGCATTTTGTGGACACTGAGACTAGAATACCCAGAGAATATACAAAAAGGCTTTAGGACAACAAAAATCCTTTGAATGAAAAATAACTGGAGAAAAATTGGAAATAGATTTGTTAATGTACCCTAATTTTTTTTATGCTTTTCAGTTTTCTTCCTGTTATTAGATTTATTGTTGTTTCCCAGTAGTTAACTATTTTTTCAATATTATCCAAACCTTTTGCCAAATCGTTAGTTAATTATATCATATCTTTTTTTTAAATCTTTACAAAAACTTTATGCCCATATATCCTTTCTTTATTTCTTTCCCTTTGAATACTTTAAAATCTATTGCCCTACTGGTTATGTCAGTATTGCCCTCAAATTTCAACAGAAAACAAAATCTTCTAATTAATGAATGAATGCATCAGTAACACAAGTTTGGTGAGCCCCCAGTCCCAATAGGCTTTGAGAAACATTCCTAATTTTACAGGATGTTTTTTTAAATTCTTGAAACTAATTTGACTTAATCAACCTCTGCAACTTCTCGAGAGAATCTAATCATTACACAATCTATAGTATTAGCAAGCAACCAAGTTTATAAAAAGTGAAGAAAATCAGATGCTACCAGAATTGTGCAGCTCCTCCAGTGTTACAATGTCAATCTAATTCAGAAGGATTTAAATGAAAAAAATGACAATTAGTTTATTTGTTGAAAAAGTCTAAAAAAAATGACACTGTATATTCCAATATAAAACATAAAAAGAACTCGTACTGCATTTAGTGAGTTTGAGAATTATTTTTAATTCTTGGGATTCCTTAAATTTCTACCTATTGGCTCCCAAATCCACTAATGCATACATAATCCACCCACATTTTAAAGCAGGTTTCAAAACTGATATACCAATCTGATCTATTTTTCACAATAAATTAATTCTGTGATAAACTCTTTTTCAAGTTACAACTTAAGTTTTTAAAGAAGCAGAAACCTGAAGTTAGCATTCTTCTGGATCATCTGATTTAAATTGAGCTAATAAAATAAATTTGATTTATTTAACAATATAGTCGCTTGAAATCTAATTTCAATATCACAAATTTTAAGAAAAAAGTGGAATGGAAATCTATGAAATATGCTAATATTTGTGATACAACACCACTCATGCTAAAATACATCAAAAGCATTGTTCTATGTGGCATTTACCAGAATATTTGATTGCTCGTCTTGAGAAGAATATTAATGGAAATACTTTTTTATTTTTTCCTTGCAAAATTAATGGAAAATCAGCAGGTGTCCTGTTTAAGTTCTCAATCCCAGTAACCATTATTTTAGTTGTGACTATTTGGATGACTATATAGTAAACAGGTATGACTAAACGACCACAGGAATTATTCTGAGATGCCAACATATTTAAGGTTTTGGGATTAGTTGGGTCAAATGCCCCGTTTCTGTGCTGCATATTCTACATATATGTCAAATCCATCAGTCCTTTGGTTGGCAATTACGCTAAATTAAGTATGAAATGTAGTTACCTTTGATATATAAATCAGAATGAAGAGAAAGAATAATCACATAATATTAGAAATGATTCTGTGTTCTTTATGTAAAAAGATATATTTGGAGCAACATTTATAGTTAGGTCACAATAAATCAGAAACAGAATATTGTTCATAATATTTTATGAATTACTTCAACCATCAGCCTTTCAACCAATAACATTTATGTAAAATATTCTCTCAGACACCAGTGAGGCAAAGTAAACATGGTTTAGATGAAAGGGGAAGGTCTCTGAACTGATGTTACCAAAAATAACATTAAAAAAAAAATCATCGGAATGATTGGGAGTGGGAGGGATAAGGGGAAAAAAAACCTTGTAATGAATTTATGCACAGGAACTGGATGCAGACTGGGAATGGATTGTATTTGGACAGTACAACTCACCGTCTCAAAACCATTCTTTTTCATCCGCCTGCAGGACTTGAGGTAAGTACGTATACGCTTTCGGGCACGCTCCTGATACTCAGGGAATTGCCGGCTGCAAGATTCAATTATTGCCTGGATCTTTTCTTTGGGCTGCTTAGAGATGGGGACCATTCGGTCCAAGTTTTCATCTACAAACAGCCTCACAAACATCTGTTGGCAAGAGGAAGACAGAGGAAAAGAGTGCATTGGACGGCTGCTCTATTTGGTACTTTGTTGTCTTGCTGAATGGACACTGTCGGATAAGTTCAATAAGGTTGCACAACCAATGGGGCAAATCTACATGATATGAGACTGGATGGAAAATGTGTTACTCCAGCACTGAATTTTAAATTTGCATTTTTATCTTGCAAGGTTTCTCACAGGGATGTGAGTTCAATGAATGTGTTTAAATCTGCAACTGTCTCCAACCAGAACTATGATAACATATTTTTAAAAATCATCAAATACAATCCAGTTAATTGAAACAAGGGGGCTATTCTTAAGGAAGATCATTATGAATACTAAAAAAGAATAAATATTAGACTATCTAACAACACAAAGAAATCTGAATTTACAAGTAATATGGCATCACATTTAAAAAGTGCACAGAAGGTCATTAAAGATACTTTATATTCTCACGATTGCAGGCATATAACAATATATTCCACACCTGCCCTCCCCCCCATATGATGTATTTCTAGAGTACTCCAGAACCTCTTATTGAATAACTATTTAGAATATTTGACATAATCATTAATTAATAAAGAAATAATGGGTACTGAGTAATAGTATTAACCAACATTTGTTACATTACTTCCTTCAATGCAACTCAAATCGCTATAAATTTTTAATTTATTTTGAGCATGTTTATAAATATAAGCTTTTAACAATATATATAAAAAATGTTAAAAAAAATTCTTTATATTACCAACTATGTTCTAATTCATAATACATGAACATATTTCTGATATAACATAATATACATTTCTGACAACTAAATAACTTATAAAGTCCTTGATTAACAAGTTTCATTTTATATATAACTGGTAATGAAAGGATACATCATTTGTCCATTGCATACAAAGCTTCTAGACTTTTCGCTTTGTTCCATCAGGGTAATGTTGAAACCATATTTTTAAAATAAATTTCTAATGGTTGCCAGACTTAACTAAAATGTAAACATTTTATTTTTGGTAATCGGATTTTGAATTCATATTTCAATAAAAGCAGAGGCACAACACAACTTCCCAGTCCTAACAAATGCATATTCAGTGCTTCATGGGAAATTCCAAATACATCTCACTGGAAGCATCACGAGTCGATGATGCACATGTTTGGTCCTGGAACAACAGCAAGTGTGATTTCAGAGCATGGCGAGTCTTCATCTCACATGAATGGGATATTACTGGAGATGATCACTCCAGAGCATCGACCGGAAAAGAGAGAATCTGGCTGACAGGAAGACAATAGAGTGATGCTAGAGACTCTACGTACACAGGGCTATCTCTGAGGGGCTGCACAAAGTTCTGAGGTGAGGAGCCTGGTGGTTTGGGAGAGAGAGGAGGTGAGGGCATCAGAAGTTGTGGGCCTCAGTTCTGGGCCATATTGGAGCAATGACATAAGTGAAAGAAAGAGGTCCTGTTACCAGTTTATAGGCAGCTGAAGATCTGACCCCAAAAGATAGGAATCTCTGGATGAAACGAGTCAAGCACCAGTGAATAGAGAGCATAATGTAAATGAGTATGTTGCCAATGCACGAGGAAAGGCCAGTTTTGGGGGAGGTAGGATCTATATAAAGCAATGGGTTGGATTTTAACAGATCCAGGAACCTATATCAGAAACTTTGGATAGGTGGCCAGCAATATTGGGAAGTTTGGGGTTTGGTAATTGATCGAGTTTGGAAGGCAGGCTTTGAAACTGAAAGGCAGAGAAAACAAAACATGTAAGAAAAAGTCAACATTCAAAAATATAGGTGTGCTTTAATTTGAATTAAGGATCAAGAATGGCAGTTTAATATTCCTGGATACAAGGTTTTTAGATGGCATGCAGGTGTACAAGATTGGTAAGTGTGACAGAATATGTTGTGTTTTATATTGTATATAGATATGTGTTTGGGAGATAAATCAGGGGCAGGTTTTTTAGTGTAGGTCACATACAAACATTTCAAAATACATCTCATTTAAAATACTGGAGCTCTACTGAAGCCAGACAGTCTGGCTCCGAATACCTTTGCAAAAGCTTTGATGAGTGACCAAGGGACTTCACTAATAGATTGTTGTTTTGAAAAGCAACAGATGAAAGAATTCGTCAGAGCCGTTGCTGTTCTAAGAGGGTCATGTGGTTTTGCAAGCAGAGAGAGTCAAACAGGCTTTTTTTCTGAGAGAGCGAGGGAATTCAGTTTAGCTGCAGCAGCTGGGACTGAAACAGAAAAGCCTGCAAGCTTGTGAAAAAACCCCATTTTAAAGACGGATTGTGAGTTCTTAGTTCAGCCTGGTCAAAACCCTCATAGTCCATATGAGAGGAGAGGACTGGCTGCCTAATGTTTCACTTGAAATAAGGGAATCAAAAATGAACTCTGTGGTGACCTGAAAGAAATAGGTTATTATCTGGAAAACCCTGATGGGGCATGTTTCTTTGGAAAGATACTGGCGTGGCTGATTAAAAGGGATCAGTTTGTGTCCAGGAACAACAAATCCTTCTCTTAAAACTGACAAGAACCTTCCTGAGTGGTAACCATTTACCTTTATAAATATTAAATTCTGTGCACAGTATAAGAATTGCCTGCAACCAGTGAACTTGGAGTGAGAAGTGAGATTGGACTGTGAATTAAAGAACTTTTTTAAACTTACACACACATTACATACACATGTGCTTAGTGGGGGTTAAGTTAGGTTAAGTAAGTTAATAGTAATAATTAAAGTTTGATCCTATTTTCATGTTTAAAGATAATTAAAAGCAATTTTTGTTTAAGTAACCATTTGTCTTGGTGAATATCTGTTGCTGCTGGGTTTTGGGGTCCTCTGGGCTCTTAACATAAGCAATTATAGATATCCAGAAAGATAAGCTATCAGAAGGTTTAACAGTTGATTCCAAAATGACAAAAAGACAATCACTTTGTTAAGAGTCCACTACAGTCTTTGAAGATGGAATGATAGCTGAGAGAATGATTAATGAAAATATGAGAACAAATGCAAGGTCTAACATTCATAAAACACTATTTAGGCCACATTTGGAGTACTATACTTAATTTTAGTCACTACTTTACAGAAAGGATGTGACGATCCTACAGAGGATGCAGAAATGATAGTTCCAAGATGAGAGACTTCAGCCATAAGATTAGACTAAAGAAAGCACAGTTGTTCACATTACAATCAAGGAGGATGAGAGGAAATTATATAGAAAGTGATTGTCATGGATAGGATAAAAATCACAAAAAAGTAATAAAAGGAAATTTCAACCAGTCTAGCAAAGACTGGGACAGCAATAAAGGATAAAGAAGAGCACAATTATTGAAATATACTGAAGATAATTATTTACATCAATAGCATGCCCAGCAAGAAAAACCAGAATAATATTTAGGAAATGAACTTGGGCAAATGGAAAGAGTAGCAATAGGAAGCTTTAGCTGGATGTCACATTGTTTCAGAAAAAGGCAGACAGATCAAAAATAAAATTAAAATGGGGTATGGATAGTTTTACCAAGCTGAGATTCTGTATAGTTTTAGAGAGTTGAAAAAGCCTATCAGGAACTAAATCAGTGTCAGATTTCAAGAACAATATACAAAGCTTCAGACCAAATTCTTGGTTTAAAAAAATGAGACCTTCTAAATTTAGACTCCTATATCAATCAAGAAACATACAGGAAGGGGTCCTGCAAACAAAGGTAAAATTGTGACAAATAATGAGCATAACTCTAAAAAAAAATCACAGAGAGATAAGGAAGCTGCATGATTGAAATGAAAAGATACAGTAAAGTCCCGATTATCTGGCATTGAATAAACTGGAAACTCAAACAATTGGGAAAAAAAATTGAGGAGATAAAAAATTATTTTAAAATATAAATAAAAATAAATAAAGTTTTAAACAGAAGTTTAAAATTTTATAAGTGAATGTTCTCAGAAGCAACACAACCGTTTGGGAGCAAACATTCAACAGTGGAGCACTCTGGTCATGTCCCACTCACAGTAGCTGTTTGATTAAAATGGCATCACCCAGGATGAAGAGCAGCTTGCTGCTGGTATGACTCTCCCAAAGTGTCTACCTATCCATGCCTGATAAGCGTCTTTATCTTTATTAGTATATATTATTAAGAATATTATTAAGGTTTTATCTGTAAACTTGGGGGAGGGGGATTAATTATAATGGCGGTATAATTAGTGTAGCAGCTAGCACAATTTTGTTACAGCACCAACGACCAAGTTTCATATTTAAAGGAAGGTGTGCCAAGGGCCTGAAGGGACATTACGTGGAGTTGAATCGGTTGTAAGCGTGTGGAAAGTGCACCGAGTCCCAGACCAGGACACTTGTGTGGAGATGAGTCAGGTTGTCAGTGTGTGGAAATGCACCGAGGGCCTGACCGGGGTTCAAATTTAAATTTTGTTAGTTACGGGAATTACTTTATTAAAATAAACTTGACACAATTAGAGACAACAATACTATATTTATATTTTTTAAATTGCTTTATATTTTGCTCTCTCTTTTATATTTTAAATAGTATATTCTCAATGCAGGTGTATTAGGCATTGTAAGAGTTAACCTCAGTCAACTGCAAACTTCGCATTTCCGACATCTGCATGTGCTGGATAATGTAGATTTTACTCTACTTCCTTTTGTTTCCAGTTCAACAATAACTCTAACCTGTATTCCACATCTTACAAGACATTTTTTTTCTATCCAATTGCCTTCAGCTAAAAGCAGACGAGCACCTGAATAAAAAGGCTTGGAGGAGAAGGGAAGAAAGGGTCAAGGATAGGGAGATGTGGCTAAATATAGACTCCCTGGAAAATTATAGTAGAAGGAACAGTGTTAAAATTGTTGGGTTAAGAGAGGTATAGAAGGGAGGGAGATGATAACCTTCCTTCAAGATTGGATCCTGAAAACAATGGGTAGAGACAAGGTGGGGGATAATATAGTATTAGAAAGGGTGCATCAGTCCTCTGCCCTACGCCCAGGTCCTGATCAGAAGCCACGGTTTATCTTGATGAAGGTTTTAACAATCCAGGATAGCAAAAGAATTTTATGTGTGGCAGCAGTTGGTGCAAAGGAAAGGGGAAGACCATTAGACATTAATGAGCAAAAGTTTTTTTTTTACCCAGACATCAGTGCAGAGCTGTTAAAAAGGAGGAAAGAGTTTAATTCAGTAAAAAGGATTCTCAGGCAGAAAGGATATGAACTTGCTCTTTGCCAATCAACGACGCTGAAATTAATGATGCCTGGGTGGGGGGGGGGGGGGGTGTGATTCTTTACAGACTCTAGGGAGGCTCAGGAATATGCTAATAAAACTGCCAAGGGTTGTAAAGTGAACATTAAAGGATTTAGTGGAAAAGAAGACATTATAGATATATTGAGCTATTGAAAAGATAAACATATGGTCAATATATAAGAAATATATATGATTAGAATCCGTTTTAAACTGAAATGTGATAATTAAGTATGGTAGCTCAATAAATTTGGATAAAATATGCAAAGCAAAATGTGAAAGTCGAGATGGAAAAGATTAGGTAGCTAAGGGTTGAATAGTTATGTTGAAATTTAGTTATTGGTTAATTGTGTGGGTTGAAGTTTATAAGATAATAGTTAAACAGGAAGAGTTATTAGTTCTCTATGTATATAAGTTTGTTAATGAGGAATAGGATTATCTGAGAGAGCTCTGGGGTGATGGGAGTGGAAGAGGGGAGGGGGATGGGTACATCATGCATAATCCATAGAGGGAGATGGTGCCAACATTGTGGGTGCCAGAGCTAGAGAGGAGGAGGGGGGAAGAGGAGGAAGAGGGGAGTGTTTTAGGAGAAGAGGATTGGTTAGTGGGAGAGGTAGTAAGGGAACAGGGGTTTATTGTTGTAAGGTGTCGTGTTTGTGTTGTCATTGATGTTTTTGCAGGGTGTGTTGTAGACTCGACATGCTATTCCGGAGAGTCAAGGACAAAGGATTGGATTGGCACTGGATGGTAGGGCTGGAGGGATGCATGGGAGCAAAAGTGTGGGGAAGATCTCCAGGGCAATGATTAATACAATTAAATACTTGAGTTTTAATGTTAATGGATTAAATGGGTAGGTGAAGAGTAAGCGAGTCGATATACATCAAAAAAATGAAAGTGGATAGAGCCTTTCTCCAAGAGACACACCTTACAGAAGGAGCGCATCAGAGGATGGGTGGACATCCTCTTTAATTCTAAGGCAAGGGGAGTAGCAATTTTGATAGGAAAGAATGTTCCAGTGAGGGTGGAGAGGGTGGACAAGGATAAAGCAGGAAAATATGTAATGGTACACTGTTAGGTAAATTCAGAAACCTGAACCCTGTTGAATATATTTGCCTCTAATTTCAACGATGATAAAATTCTACAATATGTCTTTTTGAAATTGGGGGAGGGTAGAGAAAACATCCTGATTGGAGGGGAGTTCAATTTTTGTCTGGATCCAGTGTTGGAGTAGTCAATGAAAGGAGTAACAAGGGTCAAGGCAGCTAAAGCTATATTGGCCTTTATGAAGTAGCTGAATTTAATAGATGCATGGAGAAGGCAGCATCCAAGAGGGATTATTTCTTCCACTTGAAGTAACATGATTCCTATACCAGGATAGATTTATTTTTGGCATCAGCCCAATTAGAGGGAAGGATCATGGAAACCGAGTACACAGTGAGACTTTTGTCAGATCACTCCCCCCTGATACGTACGATTATAATGCCAGGAGACTGTGTTTAGGTTGCACATTAACCCATTGCTGTTGAAGAAATTGGAGTTTTGTAGCTTTATTAGAACTCAGATAGACATGTTCTGAGAGACTAACTGTAAAGGCATATTTGAGAGGGCAAATAATTGAATATACTAAAACAATTAAGAGAGAATATTTGAGAGAGGTAGAACAATTGTAACAGGAGATTACTGGACTAGAAAATTATTTTCAAAGAACAGGCTCAGAGGAAAAGTACAGAGAATTATCAAATAAGAAGCACAGGTAATAATACACTTCACATCTATATTATAGAGAAGACCATTTTAATGTCGAGGCAGAAATATTGTGAGCTAGGGGAAATGGCCCATAAAGTTCTCTCCTAGCAGCTGAAGGCAGAACAGGCTTCAAGAACAATTAATGTAATACAAAAGGGGAATGACAGTATTTCCTACAAGCCAAAGGAAATTAATGATACCTTCCTGCAGTTTAATGAACAGTTATATAGAACAGAGGCAAGAGGGGATTTCCTGTCAAAAGTGGAACTGCCAAATTTAGATCCAGAAGAGCAAGAGGGGCTGAATGCCCCTTTACAACAGAATAGATAGAGGAAGCATTAGGTCTACTGCAACCTGGGAAGTATCCGGGGGAGGATGAGCCCCCCCCCCCCCCCACCACCGAATTCTACTGGGAATTTAAGGATCATTTGATCCCCCTCTTTATAGAGGTTGTGGATCAGGTGATGGAGACCCATACTCTTCCAGAATTTTTTTTCAATGGCAATCATTATGGTGTTTCCCAAAAAGGACAGGGACCCAATGAAACCATCTTCTTATCGACCCATCTCGTTACTGAATACAGATTATAAGATTCTTGCCAAAGCCCTGGCAAATAGATTGGCAAAACATTTGCCAAAATTAATAAATATTGATCAAACAGGCTTTGTGCAGAAGCGATAGGCTGCAGATTATATAAGCAGACTGTTAACCATTATTCAGTTGGCAGTCAAGGGGTTAGGGTTAGGGTTATCATGTGTAGTTATGGCCCTGGATGAAGAGAAATCATTTGACAAATTAGAGTGGGACTTTTTACTTAAAGTGTTGGAGAAAATGAGGTTGGGACCAACTTCTACATATTGGATTAGGGCGCTATATCATGTGCCCAAGGCTAAGGTTGTGATCAATGGCCAAATATCTCAACCTTCCCACTACTTAGATCTAGTAGGCAGTGGTGTCCGATTTCTCCGGCTCTCTTCATATTAACTATTGAACTGTTGGGGGAAGCCATTTGCCGAGATCCAGGCATTAAGGGCTACAGAATGGGCCAGGAAGATCATAAAATCAATCTGTTTGCTGATATGTCTGACAGACCCTGTAAACTCATTGCCCAAGCTTCATTCCATGCTGGAAAATTATGGATGAAAGCAAAATTATGTCACTCACAAAAGGGGACCTCAATTAATTGAAAAAGAAAAGTCAAATGAGATGGCCACAAATGGGGGTTAAGAACCTGGGGATCAAGGTAGACAACAATTTATCAAATTTGTACAATCTTAATTACATCCCCGTGTTCAAAAAAATTGAGGAGGACTTAAATAAAAGGATAACCTTGACTGTCATATTGATAAGGCAGGATCAATTATGTAAAAATGAATGTGTTGTTGAGATTTTTCCAGACTTTGCCCATAGCGTTGCCTGGAGATTCTTTCAAAACCTCAACACACAGATAAGTAGATACCTTTGGAACAAAAAAGGTAGCCAGGGTCTCCATAACAGAGTCTCCATGCAGAAATTAACATGGGACTGTTGTCTGGATGGATTGAGATTACCAGATTTAAAAAAATATATTATTGGGTAGCCCATTCGAGGTAGATCGCCTTGCTCTTTGAAAGGGGAAGTACACCATCCTGAGCACAAATTGGTCTGCACACGATGGGTAAGAAAGTAGCAGGAGAATTTATTTATAAATGGGATGCTAAATTTTTATCAGGCAAGAAGTACAACCCCTTGCTAAAACATATGCTATGTGTATGGAACAAAATTAACCAATGTAGTCAGAAATTTAATACTATTGACTGTTGAGAACAAGATCCTGGACACCTGCTGCCGAAGGGGTAACAGGTGTATCGAGGACTGTTATGAGTGAGGGAAGCTCATGTCAAATAGGACACCCTTTTGCTACTTTCATTAAGATCTTTCTTGAGGGACAAATTGGGTCCAACCATGGCCCTACCGAAGTGTAGTGACATAGAGACTCTGAATCGAAGAAGGAAAACAAAAAAGTTTATTTCGGCAATGTTATATCTGTTCCAAGTGGAAGGCCAGAAACCGGGGCTTCATATAAGTCAAGGCAGAAATGGGAGTCAGACCTCGGCATTATGTTGGATGAATGGAGCTGCTTGGATCTGTGTCATGACAGCATGACCACAATAATTAATTCACGATATAGACTGGTGTAGTATAACTTACTTCACCAGCTATACTTCATACCACAGAAATTGAATAAAGGTAAACCAGAAATTTCCTATCAATGTTTCAGGTGTGGCATAGCGACAAGAACCTTTGTGCACTCAACCTGGTCATGCTCCAAGGTTAGACCCTTTTGGGTAAAGCTAGGCCAAGCCCTAGAGAAAAATCCATTTGGGAAATATCATGAACATAAGACTTACAAGGAAATGCCTAGTTGTTACCTGGAAGTCGGACTCTCATTTGGGTATTGCACGTTGGAATATGTAAATGCAGACCTGAGTTCCCTTGGAGAAAGTTAAGGAAAAATATTAGAAACTTTTAAAATCTGGCAACCTTACCTGCGTTACATAGATACAAGGATATAGGTGCGGTCCCCTGTGCTTCGCTGCCTGCCCTCCCCCTTTTTTTTGTCCTTCCTCTCGGTGTGGGGGGGGGGGGGGGGGAAATGTCCATTCCAATCGGGTCAAGTCGAGATGAATGCAAGAGACCTGGAGGATGGGTGTTAAGCTCTAACAGATCCTGTGGTTAATGTGTTTTCCATTTTGTTTTTTTCTTAATTTGATATTTGTCCTTGGTCAGTAGTGTCTTATGTTAAATAAGCAGTTTTTTTTGTGTTTTCATGTAAGTTAAGTTTCTTTATGGTTAATGTGTTCTTATTTTTAGCTATTTTGTGTTGTGGGGAGGAGCGGATAAAACCAGACTCAGTAGAATAAATGTAAATATACTTGATGAATGTAATTGTTGTTGTATGAATTAATGGAACTGTCTGAGTTTGGAAAAATCATAAATAAAATATTCAAAAAAATGAAGGGAAGAAAGGGCAGGGGGAGGAGCACAGACCAACAGACAAAAAGTGATAAGTGGTCATGGATAGGAGGACAGGAACCATTCATCAAGAATAGAAATGTCCAGAAGTAACTGGAGGATGAGAGTCTGGCAGAGTTATAGAAAATAAAATATGTTAATAAATTACCCACATTTTTCTCCTAAACCAACAAGGCAGACTTGTAATGATAGGTCAAATTAAAATTTTTAGCATGAAGCACAATGTTCTCATATAATAATGCATTTCATAGGCTTCAGTTTTCCTACAGCCAACATATAAATCCCACTCATATTAAATATTAAACCAAAATAGTGATTACTAAAAGATGGCTGATCATTCAACCTGAAACTTAATATTGTTTCTATCTCTATAGATGTGCCTGAACCATCAAATATTTCCAGCATTACATCCATATGTTGCTTGACCACCATCTTACAAGAGGACGTTCAATCAAAGGGGATTAATAGAACCAATTCCAAGTAGCAGAAGGACACATCATCATGTAGATAGTGATACTCTCCAGGCAGAATATGAGAACATAAAGGCATGTGGCTGGTAGCAAGATGGATCTAACAGAGCCTTTCATATGTAAAAATGCAATTACACTGGCATACAAGTGACTGGCAATGAACCAGGAGCACTAGTAACCTTCATACCACAATGGCCTTGATACTGAAATAAACACAACATGATACATACATGCTTTTTATTTTGAGTGTAGCAAGATGTAATCTCACTCTGAGGACTTCTGCGAATTACATCCCTTCTCTAGCCTCCACAGACAACTCTATGATCAAGACATTGGCTCGAGATGGGGTGTAGGCATGCCCATCCCCTCTAAAGAAGAACTCCAAAGACCACATTTTGTGACATATACAGTTAATGGTAGGACTTGTAAAAAGCATTGTTGTGCAGAGGAATCCAGAGGTCCAGAGAGAGTGCAATACAGGATCTCCTTAAAATGGCCTTGAAAATAGGCAAGTTGATCAAGAAAGGTATATTGTATTCTTGCCTTCATTGGTCAGGGTTTTCAGTATGACACTGAGGCGATTAGTAAGACGATGTTAGGAGGGGTAGGGCTGGTCACTCAATGTTCCAGGGTACTGTTGTTTTAGGCAAGAAAGAGAGGGATGAAAGGGGCAGGGGTGGAGTTGCTATTAAGGTAGAATCCCACAACGGTGCTCAGACAGGACACACTGTAGGGCTCATCTACTGAGGATATATTGTTGGAACTGATGAATGTTAAGGAGATTATATTTATAGACAATGCAATAATCTGTGAGAATTGGAGGAACAAATTTGTAGAGAGGTGGAGATAATTGCAAGGAACATAAGGTTGCAATAGTAGGTGATTTTAGTTTTCCACATATTGATTGGGACTTCTGCATTGTAAAAGGTTTGGATGGGTTAGAGTTTGATTAATGTGTCTAGAAAGGATTCCTTTATCAATATCTAGACGTTAAAAGTAGAGAGTACAATATAGGATCTTCTATTAGGGATCAAGACAGGGCAGATGATGGAAGTGTAAGTAATGGAAAACTTTGGACCTAGAGATCATAATGTCATCAGTTTCAAGATATTTAGGATAGGCCTGGTCCTAGGATTGAGATTTTAAATTGGAGGAAGTCTAATTTTGATGGAATCAGAAAGGATATGGCAAATATGAAGTAGGTCAGGTTGTTTTCGGCAAAGGTGTGCCAGCTAAGTGGGAGGCTTTCAAACGTGAAATTTTGAGAGTACTGAGTTTCTATGTTCCTGTCAGAATTAAAGCAAGACTAACAGGTATAAGCAACCTTGGCTTTTAAATAATATCAAGCCCAAGGTTAAGAAAAAGGAAATGATAGCAGGTTTCAGCAGCACGAAACAAATGAGCTACTTGAAGAATATAAGAAATGCAAGAGAACACTCAAGTAGGAAATCAGGAGGGTGAAAAGAAAGCACGAGTTCACTCTGGGAGACAAGGTGAAGGAAAATCTCAAGGGCAACTACAGATATGTTAGATACATGGGTGGGAGGGGTATGGAGAACAATGGAGTGGGAGCAGGTCAATGGGACAAGTACAATAGTCCTGTACATACTAGATGGGCTGAAGGGCCTGTTTATGTGGTGTAGTGTTCTAAGGTCCTATTGCATGCAATTCTGGTTGCCCCATTACAGAAAGGATATGGGAGCTTTTGATTAGGTATAAAAGAGATATCAGAATACTGATTAGAGGTGCTGGACAAACAGGTTGTTTCCTCAGGAGGTTGGGAGGACAAGGTGACTCCTGAATTCAGTTTATAAAATTATGCAAGGCATAGAGAGAGGAACTGGTAAGTGTAATTTTCTCCAGGATATGAAAGAGATAGAGGGATACATATCATATGCAAGCAGCAGTTTTAGTTTAATTTGGTCATGATGTTCAACACTGACATTATGTAACAACAAGCCTGTTTATTTGTTGTACTATTGTATGATCTATGACACTTGACAGAAATGCACAATATCTAAATATTCCAAAAAAGTCCTCCAGATCACTTAAACATCATCTTCTGGGTCCCTAATTGAGTCAAACCACCTCTTAATACATGCTATTAACATGCCACTTCAGGATTTGGGCATTTCCTTTCATTTTAACTGTTATTCTGTTTTGATTTTTTTCTCTGTTGATCTTATTTTCATTGTCACTCATCTCTCAATTTTTGAACCATTATTGTTTATGAACCCCTTCTTCCTCTCAAAGTCCTTTTGTGCCAACTTACCAAATTTATTCACCACATTCTGTACCTTTGTATGAATTTACATGAAGCTTGCCTTTGTCGTTTTCATTGTCTCCTCACATCTAATACTGTGTAATTTCTACATGAATGCTTTTTTAAGTTGTCCACTTTACTGTTGCAAAATTTTATCAGGTTACTTTAGTAGAGAGTCAGTGAAACAAAAATCACCCCAATATTCCAAAACTCATTCCCTGAGAGATTAGTAGAGGCAGAAGGCCTCTTCAAATGATTGAGTAAAGTGCCCACAGGACCACAGGCCTTTAACGAGTAAATAGATTTGCTCCAAACAGTTCCTTTTTGGCCAGTGAACACAAAATGACCAAATTATCAACTTCTATGCCTGACATTTTCTTGATTCTTTGAATATTGTTTTAATTCCAAGTCCAATTTGATTTATTTGCTTCAGAAAAAATGTTGCTCACAAAAATTTTCAGACTAGGGCTAACTTTTCTTCCCACACTAACTTAAAGGATTCCATAATCACTTATCGCTGCAACATTCAGGCAGAAGATACAGAAGCCTGAAGTCCAGAACCTCTAGGTTAAAGAATAATTTTTATCCAACAGTCATATGGCTCTTGAACCTCACCATTCTACTCTAATCATAAAGTAGTTTGGGACCATCAAAAGATTTTTTGCACTATTGCTTCATCGCTTTTTCTATCCTTACAATGTGAATTGGAACATATATATCTATGATTTTTTTTGTTTATTACCTCTCTTTCTATTTTGGCATATTGTAATAATTATAGTTGGTGTATCTTTGGCTGTAGCAAGTAAGAATTTCAGTGCATCTGTACATTGTATTTATACATATGACAATAAACTCATAACTTATTACTATTGAGTTGGTCAAATTATCAGAGAGGATAATTTGAAATGAAAATCCTCTCTGATCCAAACTCTATCCCCCACCAATGAGAAGATCATTTGGATTTGCATAAATTTCATTAAATAATTTTCTTCTGTGAGCTGGCCTATGCATTACATAACAATTTTGGATCGGCCACATTATTTTGTGTGTCCACAAAGCACAGACTCTCATGATCTCATGCCCCCCCCCCCCAACCCCCATAAAAGGCTTCTCTAAATTGAGGAAATTTTCAGTTTTGTGAAGTGAAGACAACAGGAGAAAGAAAAAAATGGAAACAATTGTAATAAGAAAGTAGATGATAGAGCACAAGACAACGAAAGAAGAGATGAAATTTGATGTGATAGAGGTAGTGGGGAAAAGAGAAGGGGTTGACAGAGTTGGTGGAGATGAAAAGGAAGAGACAGGGATGGCAGAGTACAGATGGTGACAAAAGGGAAGAAAGTAGGAAAAGTGCAGTAGAGTATGAAGACTTTGGTATTAGGAATGGCATTTAAAGTTAAACAGGGATGAGCAGAAATGAGATGCCCCTAAGAAGATTCCTCTTTTTAGCACAAAGTTGTGTTTTGTTAATGATTTATTGGACAATCATGAGTATGTTGCCTTGGATTCCATTTATATTGATGAATGGAAATTGTGTATGGTTCTGTTATGTACAAGATTTCAGCTAATTTTAATGGGATAATATAACACGATCTTTTCCAATGGGATAATTGCAGCAAAAAATCTACTGTTATTAACAAAATAAATAATACAATTAGTGTAAATTGTCCAGTAATCATTCTAAAAACAGTAGTATCACATTATTTTCCAAGACGTTTCAAGTTCACTTGGTTTGAAATCTACTTGTGCTTTACATCTCAATTTGATAAATCCTGTTACATAGTCTTTATCATCAGTATTGCTTTATTTCCCATTCTTTTCTTGACTATTAATGATAAAGCAAAAAGACAAAAACAGGCCATCATTAATGATTGGAATAAAGTTCCAGCGATCTGCTATTTAATAGATATATGCATAGATCACTGCAAAATAGTACATAAATTGTTTCTGTCAGTGCAAAAGTTAAATATGAGAACTTTATTTGAATAAGCATTATCTTTATGTCTTATCAGAACTTTATATTAAAGATGATATCACAAAATGAAAAACAAAATAAAATATTACACTGTCACTGAATGGAAATGCAAGCAAATAGGATTGCATTCCATTGTGTATAAAATGTTTGTTATGTAGCAGCTCACACACAGAGACATGGACCGGCCCACAAAATGGCCGACGAACGTGTTGACCGGGCGGACCTGGGGTGACACCGGCCGTTGTCCCAAGTGACCTCTGCACATCAGGAAGTTGGGGAGCTCTGGCGGGCATGTGGTCAATCCCAGGCCGACGCTCCAATAACGCGGGGCCCATATAAGCGGGACAGCTAGTGCAATAAACCAGTCTTGCTTTCCAAGGCTTTGGTGTGTGTGTCGTTCTTCTCCACTCTCACATAGTGCGAACACTTTATTGGTGACCCTGACAGAATCAACTGGCAGTTAGACCCGAAAATGATGGATCAAGCAGAACCAGCGACCATCCACGCACTCTCTCTCAGGCTCTCAACATTTTGGGTGTCGCAGCAACACGTGTGGGTCATAGATTTTCTAGGACATCCTCCGGAGAAAGGCAAATATGCGGCCATCAAAGAGCTCTTAACCCGCACTTTCAGGGTCTCCCAGCACAAGTGTGCCACCCTATTACTGCATATGGTCGGATTGGGGGACACAGCCTCATCCACTATAATGAGAAAGATGCTCACTCTAACCAAGGGCCACAAGACATGCTTGCTCTTTGAGCAGATCTTTCTAGAGCAGCTGCCTGAGGATATCCAACTCTTGCTCACGAATGAGGACTTCAGTGAACCTCGTAGGATCGCAACCCAAGCTCTGAAGAGTGAAAAAGGAAACCAGCGCCATCGTAGACCACATCAGCAAGTCCCACAAACAGCTGTGAGAGAGATCAAAACCAACGGGGTGTGGAAGACCATCAATCCTGCCCACCCTGTGGGTTTCTGGGAAACGCCCTGGCCAACTGCCATTGATGGATGCTGCCACTGGCCCACATGATAGCCTCCTCTACGTCTGGGACTCCTTGTGGGGTAGGCGTTTCCTGGTCAACACTGGCGCTGAGATAAGCATCCTACCCCCCCTCCCCCCGCAGGCTTCAACACCTGCAAACGCAAGCAGGGCCCAAAACTGAGGGCAGCCAACAATTCCTCCATTCTGACTTTTGGAACCCGCACTGTTCCCCTTCAGTTCTGCAACAGCCTCGGGACAGTGGCACAACCGCTTCTGGGGGACGATTTCCTACATGCCCACTATTTGCTTATCGACCTAAAGGGACGGTACGGTGCACGCCAGAACTTTTCAGACTCTGCCTCTGGGGGAAGCCAAGCTATCCACCCCCACCCCCCCCCACCCCACCCCACTACCTGGACTCTATAACACGTTTGGACAATGAACTCACCTGAATCCTGGTGGAGTTCCCCTCAATAATGGTGCCACAGTTCTCTGCAGCTGAGCCAAAGCACGGGGGTAAGGCACCACATTCTGACCGAGGGCCCCGACTCCACACCAGAGCACACCAACTCCCTCCTGAAAAACTCAGCCTAGTGAAGGAGGAGTTTATGAAAATGGAGGCGCTGGGGATTGTGAGGTGCTCCAACAGTCCCTGGGCCTCACCCCCATATGGTGCCCAAATCAGCAGGGGGTTTGAGACCATGTGGTGACCATCGTCGTCTCAATGAGGCCACCATGCCAAACAGATATCCCACATCCAAGACTTTGCCACTAACCTGCATGGGGCACGCCTGTTCTCCAAGGTGAACTCATCTTGTGGTGGTGGTGGTGGGGGGGGGGTACCACCAAATCCCAGTTCACTGCCAGGATATCTCTAAGACTGCAATCAAAACTCCTTTTAGCTTGTTTGAAATTCTCTGCAAGCCCTTCGGTCTAAAGAATGTGGCACAAACCTTTCAGCGGATGATGGACCCAGTGGGCTGGGACTTCCTATTTGTGTTCATCTATTTGGATGATATCCTCATTGCTAGCCACAGCCGCAAAGACCACGCTGCCCACCTGAGACAACTGTGCATCCACTTGACTTGAGTTCAGGTTGATGAGCAACCCCACGAAGTGCCAAATGGGTCTGGACACCACTGACTTCCTGGAGCACTGTATAAACAGACATGGGGCTACACCTCTCGCTGAGAAGGTCGAGGTGGTCCGGCACTTCGATAACCCATACATGGTAAAAGGGCTATAGGAATTTTCCAGTACGATAAACTTTTACCACAGGTTCATACCGGCGGCGGCATGCAAGTCAGAAGACATCACTTGAGATGATGAGTCTTCCAGGGCATTCCAGAATGCCAAGGATTTGCTGGCCAACACCACCCTCCTGCTCCACCCCAGACCGGAGGCATCTACCACCCTGACAATCGATGCCTCCAGCACAGTGGTAGGGGGTGTGCTGGAACAGCTCATTGATGGCCAGTGGCAACCCCTGACCTTTTTCAGCAGGCACCTCTGCCCCCCAGAGCTCATATACAATGCTTTCGACTGAGAGCTGTTGGTACTGTACCTGGTAGTAAGTCATTTCCGATATTTTTTGGAAGGCCAGCAATTCAAGGTCTTCAATGATCACAAACTGTTGACCTTCACCTTCCATAAAGTATCAGACCCATGGTCGGCCCGATAACAGACGCACTTGTCCTATGTGTCCGAATTTACCACGGACATACAGCACATTGCAGGGAAAAGCAATGTGGTAGCTGATGCTCTGGCCTGCACCACAATCAAGTCAATACATGCCCTGTCCCAGGGGGTCGACTACGTGGCCCTTACCAAAACACAGCAGCAGGACCCTGAGACCCCCGCAAATAGAACAACGGTCTCCAGCCTCAGGATAGGGGACGTCCCAATTGGCCCAGAAAATCTGACATTGCTGTGCGACTTCTTTACTGGGAGCCCTTGCCCCATCGTTCCTGCTGGATGGAGGAGCCAGGTTTTTGATGCCATCCACAACCTGGCGCACCCTGCAATCCGAGCCATGGTCAAAATGGTGGCTAGCAGGTTTGTCTGGAATGGCCTCCATAAACAGGTCAGCCAGTGAACCAAAACCTGCACGAACTGTCAGTCCTCCAAAGTGCAGGTTCATATGAGAGCACCCACAAAGACTTTTGAACCAGTGCAGCACAGGTTCAGCCATGTACACATCGACATAGTGGGGCCATTACCAGTTTCCCGTGGTGGGAAAATACCTCTTGACCATGGTTGACCATTCCAGAGGCGGTCCCGCTGGCTGATTCCACCACAGAAACCTGAGCCAGGGCACTCGTTGACACATGTGTGTTCAGATTTGGGGTTCCAGAGTACCTAACCTCAGACACAATTCACCTCTGGGCTCTGGGCAGCACTGGCTAACATTTTGGGGATACAGCTCCACCACACCATGGCGTATCACCCTCAGGCCAACGGGTTGGTGGAGGGCTTTCACAAGCACCTCAAGGCAGCCTTGATGGCCATGCTCAAGAGTCCCAACTGGGTGGATGAACTGTCTTGGGTCCTGCTGGGGATTTGTTCAACGTTGAAGGAGGACTCCAATACCTTGGTGGCAGAGATGGTTTGCGGCATGCCTTTAATCACTCCCAGGGATTTCTTGGCCCCCGACAAATGCCCAGATGACCCCACAGCAACCTCAAGAACCTACGGTGAAAACTGGGGTCCATGGTCCTGCAGCATCCCCCACCACATAGCCAGCCCAAACATAACATCCCCAGCAAATTAAAGACTTGTCGGTATGTTTTTGTGAAAAGGGGCGCACACCGGCCACCCCTACGATGACTCTACAAGTGGCCCTACAGGGTCATCAGGGACAACGTTTCCACCTTTGTCCTCAACATCGGCAGTAAGGAGGAGACTTTTACTGGACTGTAATGACTGGACTGTAATGAGCCAGTCTCCACTTCTCCCATGTGACGCAGGGGCAGACCACCCAAGGTTATGAGTAATGGCCCGGTCTCCTGTTCTGGCGGGGGCGGGGGGGAATCATGTAGTGGCCCGCACACAGACACAAGGAGTGGCCCACCAAATGGCCAACGAACATGGCCATCGCATGGACCTGGGGGGTGGGGGTGGGGGGTGACACCAGCCGTTGTCCCAAGTGACATCCGCACGGTGGGAAGATAGGGAACTCTGGCGGGAATGCCAGCCAATCCCAAGCCAGCGCTCCATTGATGCGGAGCCCTGACATCAGCACCTGGGGCCCATATAAGCGCAACGGCCAGAGCAATGAACCAGTCTCGTTTTCCAAGGCTTTCGTATACGTGTCGTTCTTCTCCATGCTTGCATAGTGCGAATGCCATAGTTAGTCCATAATTAGAAATATTCTTTTATTTTATGAGCATGCTTTTATTAAAAGGATATTAATATCATGAATATTACATGATTTAAAAAATACTAAAATTATTCCAAGAATTAGGTATTATAATCACAAAGAAAGATTTGAAAACTGTTTTTAATGGAATGGTAATTAATCATAAAAGCCTCTGTGAGGTTCTTAATTCTGAAAGTTTTTGAGAGGGTAAACGGTCAAAGATTATTTCCACTGATTAATTAATTAGAAATTGCTTGTAAATACTGGCAGAACAACAAGAAATATTAAAAATAGTTTTTACAGGAATGTATTAGGAAATTATCCCACAAGAAAATATTGAGGCAGCATACAACTTTAAGAAAAGTGTTTGAAGAATAAAAAAAGGTTTGGGGAAGGCTATGAAAATAGGATTAAAATAATTCTAAACTGAAAAGCCAACATAGTGAATGATGTGGCTTCTTCCTGTTCCACAATCCCTATGATTCCACTGAAGATGGGGGGAAAAAATATCTGGATAGAATAAATGACCTATCCCTTCAGAAAAAAAATTGTATATTTACTTTCACTCTATATGATATATAGTGTCATGGAAAATCCTGCTGTCACTTACATTGAAAGCTTTTAGCCGTTCAGATTCTGCTCCATCTGATTCAATTATCTTCTCTACATCATCATGGTCATCTTGATCATCCTCATCTTCGATAGTTCTACTCACGGTCAGATCTTCAGGGCCACCTCCCACACTTTCATTTTTAAGCGATTCGTAGCTAGAATAGCTGTGTGCAGGTGACTGAATCAGGGTAAAAAGGGACATAAAACAGAATTAGCCTACCTTATTAAAGGATTATTAATAATAGCAAAAATTACAATACTTAATTCAACATCACAAACCTGATTATTTTATATACACATAAAAGAATCCAAGTCGGGATACAATGTTAACACACTAAAACAATTCTGTGTAATCTCAAAAATGTCATAAAAGAGAAATAACGTAGTCAAAATAGTTAATTTCACATTAAACAGGTAAATCCCAACTAATGATCAAAGATCCTGGAATCTGAACCACAAAGTTTACCCTAGAATATACTGGTGTTTCAAAAGATTTCAATCCAATTTGCATTTTATAGGGTTGAAATTTTAAGATAGATTTCTTGTTGTTTACTGAAATTATTGTAAATTTGGTCACCAATATTGGTTAAATTTTAAGTTTAAATTTAGTCATACTTCTCAGTAGCAGGCCCCTCTAGCCACAAACCTGTGCCACCCAAATACATCAATTAACCTACAAACCCCCATAGGTTTGGAGAGGTGGGAGGAAACCAGAGCACCCAGAGGAAACACACATAGATATGAGGAGACAGCACCGGATTTAAATCCAGGTCACTAGTGCTCTAATAGCTTTATGCTAAGCATCCTCTAATGTCCCTATTTACTTTAGCAACTTTAGATATATGCACAGTAGTGAATCAGCTCATTCCTAATCATGAAAGGAATTCTCAACAGAACAATTAAAAGACTTTTGCTCATTATTAAACTGTTCTTTAATCCACTTTGTAGATTCTGCCAAGGTCACTTAGCTTCAAACCACACTGTAATTTTTACCCATATTGTATTACTAGAGGACATATATTTAAGATGAATAGAATATTGGTTCTGAAAGATGTCAGAGGGAGTTTTTTCATTGTTTTTTTTACACACAGAGTGGTGGGTTCCTGGAATACACTAACAGGAGTAGTGATTGTGGCTCTTACAATAGGGGCATTTAAGAAACTCTTACACAGGCACTTGGTTTTAAGAAAGTTATGGAGTTATAGACGGTGAGGGAGGGAAAGGTTAGATTGAACCTTAGGTAGGTTTAAATAGGTGGCTGCCCTTTACCTCAGCAAGATACCAAGAAGGCCTAGTTAAACAGAGTTAACAAGGATCAGGTAGACCTTTCCAGTGATTCAAATCTTAACATACACACAAAGGATGTCCTGGAACATCAACGCTGGATTTCCCCATGGTGGTATCCAAGGCCTACCATCCTGAGTGTCTTCATCAACATCCTTCCCTCATTAAATTACACATTTTCTGTGGAGTTTACAGTCTATTGTTGCATTTTCAATTCCTCAATTGCAGACGCAGGCCAGTCAGCAAAGGCAAGACAACATCCACGCTTGACTGAGAAATGGCAAGTTTCACTTGTGACACAGAACTAACAGACAATAGCCATTTCCATCAAAAATGTACAACCATTTCAATAATATAAGCATCACACAAAACCCCACCTATGATGTCCTGCCACTCACCAGTGACTAGGAACTTAACTGAACCCTCAAAATAAATCCAATGGTTATAGTAGCAGGTCAAATCTGGGCTTTCTGTGATGATTCTATCACTTCCTGACTTCCCAATGTTCCTCTTCTGCTTACAATGAATATACTTGTAAGAAATTCTCTACTTAAGTGTAAGGATACGGCTGAAACAATAGCTTATGAGGGGATAGCCAGGACCTTTTTTGCAGGGTGACCATAGCCAATACCA
Organism: Narcine bancroftii; assembly: GCF_036971445.1. Classification (NCBI taxonomy): domain Eukaryota; kingdom Metazoa; phylum Chordata; class Chondrichthyes; order Torpediniformes; family Narcinidae; genus Narcine; species Narcine bancroftii. The sequence goes on along the minus strand of NC_091470.1, from coordinate 309,075,428 downwards.
GAAGACATCTGTTTAAGGTAAGTGGAGGAAAGTTATAGGAAGCTGTCAGAGGTAAGCTTTGATCTTTACACTGGGAGTGGTGGGTACCTAGAATGCATACCCAAGGATAGCAGAAGAAGCTGGTACAATAGGGATGCAAGAAAAAATAGAGGGTTGTGGGCATTAGGGGAAGGATTTGTTTGTTGCAGAGTAGTTTTACATAGATCAGCACCCTGTTGTGGGCCAAAGGGCCTAGACTGTGTTGTAATGTTCTATGTTCCCACAGCCTTGCCATTTATCTGTAATCATTCACTTCCTCCATGAAGGGTGTCTTGTAGCTGCAACATACTATTTACAAGATGCAGTGTATTATCTTTGTAAAGCTTCTTCAACAGCATCACCCACTCCTGTGACCTCTATGTCTTAGAAGGACCAATGAAGCAGAGCATGTAATATATCTTTCTTAATTATTAGGCAATAATCCAGAAAGACCATACTCCCTATTCAAGAATGCTGGTATAAAGAAATATATTCATTTTGGGTGCGAAGTGTACATAGAGGAAAGCCAACTTTCGGAGTTGCAATTGAAATCTTGCTGCCAGAGGGAAAAAAACATCAGTGAACAAAAGATGTAGTTTCTGCAATTGCATAAAGGAAGCAGCTGGGATCGGCACCTCTGTCACTCCAAGAAAACATCTGACCACGTACCATGGCGGCAAGCCTCAGTGTAAGTGCCTGTAAACTTCAGGAGTCCCGTGCAGACTCACTTGAGCTCAGCCTTGAGATTTCCAAGCCCCACCCCTTCACTGAACATTCCATGCAGTTAATTGTGGAACAGGAGTTTGCAGAGATTCCCTGATATTTACACTGGGGAGTTTATTCTCAAGTTCTATGCCAGGGTAAACCTGGTGCTGGATCCACACGCCCATCATTGTAAATGATGATTGCAGAACTATAGATCAAATAGGATCGATGAGAATAAAGATTTTTTTGTGTGTGTTTTGGTTTGTGGTTATGTATTTTATATTTAAAATTTAATTTTGTGGCCACTGGAATCACAATGGACATAATGAAATAATCACACAAGGTGTTTTTAGAATGAATCAAGCAAATTTAGTCTTCAAAACCCGTGCAATCTTTTAACATAACAATTACAGCACGGAAACAGGCCATTAGGCCCTTCTAGTCTGCACCGAACCAAACACCCCTTTCTAGTCCCACCTCCCTGCACAATGCCCATAACCCTCCATCTTCTTCTCATCCATATACCTGTCCAACCTTTTCTTAAATAATACAATTGACTCCGCCGCCACTATTTCTCCCGGAAGCTCATTCCACACGGCTACCACTCTCTGAGTAAAGAAGTTCCCCCTCATGTTACCTCTAAACCTCTGCCCCTTAATTCTTAACTCATGTCCTCTTGTTTTAATCTTTCCTCCTCTTAACGGAAATAGTCTATCCACATCCACTCTGTCTATCCCTTTCATAATCTTAAATACTTCTATCAAATCCCCTCTCAACCTTCTACGCTCCAAAGAATAAAGACCTAATCTGTCCAATCTTTCCCTATACTCTAGATGCTTAAACCCAGGTAACATTCTGGTGCCTTAGAAGCCAGAATTACGCATTCAACACGCGCTGACAACATCACGCACTGACGTCACATACCCAGTTCTATGCCTTCTGGGAGTTGTAGTGCCACCATAGCACCGCTACACAGCATCGCCCCCCACCCCAACCCCAGAACCGGCAGAAAGGATTGTGGGTCTTTTAAGTGGTTGACCTCTGAGATAAACTATTGGCTGCTGCAGAGGGGAAGACTTGTCCACATGAGTTAATTTAAGGCTGTCAATAGTGAAAGACTGTGGCTTCCATCCAATGTCCAAAATACAAGTCAATCTAGTTTGTCTTAGTATCCTATAAGGTTCTTTGTAAGGTGTCTACAAAGGTTGACCAAGTGTCCCTCTTCAGACTAAGACATATTTGCAATTTTTGAGGTCTTCAGGCACAAAGGAAGAGTGTACTCCATGCAGTGATGGTGGTATAGGGGGTCAATTTTCTTACGGTCTCTCTTAGCCTGGTCAACAGTTCCTTAGGATCATCACTAGAGTTGGAATGGTAGGGGATGAGCTCCCCTAGTACCACCAACAGTCTGCCATACACGAGCTCCACAGAAGAAGCTTGGAGGAACTGCTTTGGAGTTGTTCTAATGCCCAGTAATGCCCAGGGCAGCTCATCAGCCCAGTTCGAGCCTTCTCACCGAGCCATCAAGGCTGTCTTGAGATGTCGATGAAATCTTTCCACCTCGGGCCACCGCGTAAACCTGTCTATTGCAGTAAAAAGGTAATGGTATCCTTTTGAAACAGGAAGTGGACCAACCATGTCCACATGGACATGAGTAAAACGATGAGTAGCTGCTGGGAAGGACTGCAGTGGTGCCTTAGTATGCCACTGAACTTTTGGTTTTTGCCAGGCAATGCAGGCCCTCACCATTTGTGTAACATCTTTTTTAAGACCATGCCACACAAATCTGTTCAAATCCATATGAACAGTCGATCTAATTAATGGATGTGAGAGACCATGCACAGAGTCGAATACACGACGTTTCTATGATACCAGAAGTATTGGGCGTGGGTGTCCCGTTGATATATCACAGTGAAATAATTTGCTGTTAACTCCAAACTGGATATCTTTCAATTGCAGGTTCATGATTGCAGTACAGTAATTATTTGTCTCACGGTCATGTTCTTGGGTCATGGCCAAAGCTGTGTAGTCAATACCTTGATCTACAGACGAATCCTCGAGTTGAGCAGAGCAGGAAAGTGCATCAGCTACTATGTTGTCTTTTCCGGAAATATGTAGTATTTTTGTGGAAAATTTTGAAATGAGTAATAAATGCTGCTGTTGTTGTGCTGACCAGGGATCTGTGTCCTTGGAAAACGCAAATGTGGTCAGTGTACATAGTAAAATCTCTGTCCTCCAAAAATATAACGAAATGGCTTCTGGCTCTACTGGTACTTGGTGATAGCAATGCACCAAGCCTATTTTGGAGAAGATATTCGCTCCATGCAAATTAGCCGAGAAACCCTGAATGAGGTATCGGATAACGATCTGGAATGGTAGCATCATGAAGCTGCCTGTAATTGCCATATGGTCTCCAACCTCCATTGCATTTCAGGACCATATGTAATGGAGATGTCCAAGGACTGTCAGATCTATGAATCATGCTTAGTTCCTCCATCGTGGCAAACTATTTCTTAGCTAAACGCAGCTTCTCTGGAGGTAAGCAATGCACTTTAGCATAGATAGGAGGGCCCTTAGTACAAATGTAATGAGTAACACCATGGTTTGCAGTGGAGGCAGAAAATTGTAGAATAGTAATCTCAGGGAAATCTTCCAACAGCTTGGAGAATTCATCCACTGGTTTACTTAATGTTTGGATGTGCCAAGCAAAGGTCGAGATACTGCTGCCAAGTGTAAAGACAATCTCGAACTTGACATTCATCTTCCTGGTGCCAAAGGTCAGAATGTTGGAACTGTTAACTGCTTGTAGTTGCAGGTCCGGGGTAGGATGCTATTTGTCAAAACCGATGGGTGGAAATACACGAACTTCTGAACCTGTGTTCAACAGAAATTTTTGCTGGAACAATTGGTCGCATACATACAGTAGGCTTGCAGGTTTCTCGCCAACAATCACAGCCCTTACTAGCAGTTATAATCACAAAAGGCATTTATAGAGTGATTCAAATGGATTTACTCTTCAAAATTCACGCAACCTTTGAAAAGCCCGAATCACTGCTCGACATGTGCTGATGTCATCACACACTGATGTCACATAGCCGGTTTGATGCCTTCTGGGAGTTGTAGTGCTGGCATAGCACTGCTACAATTTATTTAAAATGATTTATTCAATTTTTTATGATTTAGAATTTCAAAGATACCAAAAAACATTGAAAACTTTTACAGCAAAGCTGTGGTTAAGATTTTATCAGATTTGGGGGAATTGAAGAGGAATGTCACAGGCAGAGCTGGTTCTGGTTTACCAATGTGATTCAGTAATGTCAATGGAGATTCTGCTGCAGCTCACAGGCTCATTGCTTGGCTCTAGTTGTAACCAGAGTCAGCAAAGAGCTGCCTTCAAGATCTGGGGTAGTTTGGGGAAATGTGATACAGGTGAGTGAAAGAGTAGGTCCACCAAAGAAAATCTGGGTTTATAAATCCTAACAGGTTGCAGCTGTGTAATCTGGAAACTACTACAGGAAAATAAATTATCCCAATGCATTCTTGTGACGGAAACAGGCTTGACATGGTAAAAAGTGATCTTAAGTGTTACTGGTCTGATAGTGTTGAATGCTAAGTTGTAGTCAATTACATCAGCTTGATGTTGGTATTCTTGTGGTCCAGTTGCAGGCCAGCAAGATGACGTGTCACTAAACTGTGGTAATGATAGAAGAATTGAAGTGGATCTAAGTCATTTTTGAGATAGAATTTGATTTGCTCCATAGCCAACCTCTCAAAGCACTTCATCATGCTAGAAGTTAGTGCTATTGGTTGACTGTCTTTGAGGCAGGTCACTTGCTCTCCTTGGGCACTGGCATAATGAGTATCCTTTTGAACCAGGTGAGGACCTCAGACTGCAGCAGCTGGTTCACACAGATTATAAGGACACGGCCAGGTACTCAGTCTGGGCCAACTTGGAAAGAGGATTCACCCTCCTTAAGATTCTTTTCACATCAGCCTCAGAGGCGAAACACCCAACATCTTGTGTATTTATTCAGATGTTTCACTTAGTCCTTGAACATGGCCAAGGCTACTGACTCCAGTCACAAGCCCACTCTTCAATCTCCCCATTCTTTACTACTAGTGCAGAGCTCTTCAGCTTCTCCTGTATGCAAGAAGGGGAAGCATGGACAGGTGGTCCAATGTTCTAGAATGGAGCAGCAGGTATCCTTGATGATGGTGTAGCAGATGTTCTGGTGATAGTTTAGGAGTGCCTTCCATAAGATAGCCTAATTGAAGTCCTAGCTAATGAATGAGAAGGCATCAGGATACTCCATAGGATGTTTGGTGATCACGGTGTGTTGATCCTCCAATGCCAGCTTAATCTCTGCCTGTGGAGGGATGTGGACTGCAGTCGGGGCAATAGAAGTGAATTCCCTTGGGAAGTAGAAGCGGTGGTACTTCAGCACCAGATGTTTCAGATGACAGGATTGCCACGTCTGAGCACTATAAGGAGTGAACCAAAGAGCATTTACCGAAGGATGTCATTCGGTCCACGCGATGTAGGTAGAAACATTTGGGCTGAAGAGCTGAGTCCAGAGAATTGAGGATAAGAAGCAGAATCAAATTTCATAACTGTGTTGTTGTATGATACCTTAGTTAGAAAGGAGAATGAGGAGCTTTAGCAGTGCCAGCAAATGGGTGAGAACTTTCCAATGACAGTGAGATCCTGTGGTATCCCAAGAATTCTGTATAGCACATCCACAAGAAGCCTTAAGAGTACTTACTTTGGGTGACATTTGACTAGCAGTGCAACACAAAAGGCTATTCAACTAAAGGTAATTAATCCCAGAGATAATAATGAAATTTAAGAAAGAATGCTAACAAACCAACTGAGATCACAAAAAAAATTAAACTTTGTTCTGATTTTCCTGGGGTTCCTCTTCTCATTATGTACATGAATAGTGTTGCTCTAATTTTCCAATGTCCCACTGGGATGGGCACTGCCAAACTGCCTTTGTAAACACAATTCACTTCATGAGTACAAATAATAGCACACTCCTCCCCCAACCATGCTGTTGACACATATATGAGACACTAAATAGGTCCAGCAGAAAATGGAATTCATTCAATTTATTGGCTTTCTGGTTGATTTTAATTCATTCATAATTGTTGACTTTTCAGTTCTTTGCATAACACCTTATGAAATTTGTTTGCCCAATCAACCATTTTAACTCAGGGTGATGCTAAAAATGACCTTGAGGAATCATGCATCATATTCCCCCTGGACAGCCTTAAACCTAATGCCATAAACATTGAATTTTCTCATTTTAGGTAATCTCCAACCCCATCTTATTCTACTGTTTCCATCTTGATCCTGAAAAAAATGCACTCTTCCCCTTTCATAATTGGTTTTCCCTCTACTTGTCTCTTCAACTTTCATACCTTCTGATTCCTTCTGGGTCCTTCCCCCATCTTCTTTGCCCCTTGGGATATGTAATATCCCTCCCTTCTCTCTATTCTTGGTAAAACATCTAGACCTGAAATGTTGACTGAAAAACACAGAGTGCTGGAGAAACTCAACAGGTCTTGCAGCATCCTTAGGAGTTAAAAATAACTAACCAACATTTCAGACCTAATCCCTTCTTCATGGCATGAGTAAAAAGCAGGCCTAATCATATCCCTAATACACCTCCCAGCTTACATGGTAGGATCGAGTTAATATTAGCTTGGGAGTATTCTCTGGGAAGTTAGTGAAGGGTTAACTGAATGTTATCTTGAGCTATTAAGCATTAGAAAGCAAGCTGCTGAACATATGATTGTCCGTTTTATATAGATGGGTCAAAAAGTGACTTTAAATCCACAGCAGGACAGCTATTGAAGTGGAAGAAGCAATTATCATCATAATTAACTGCACACTGCAATTAGATGACATTTAAACAGGAACTAGAACTTGTGCTGTTGCGACAGATTCTAATTGAGAAACTGTGTAGAAGAATGAGTTTGGTAAAATAGTGAGGTAAATTTACTAACAATATGCTAAAAATTTTTACACTGTTTAGGAAGAGAAGTATTGGGACTGATAATGATATCTCGCCCTAAATAATTCATAGTATGGAAGGGATCAAAGAGGGCAGTCTACCATATTATAGATGTAGAAATCTCACCCCATAGTCCTTCCAGTCAGCAGTCAGTGATACCCTATAGCCGCCGGCCATCACTCATATGAATGAATCACATAGTAGAAGCAGATTAAATGGCACAAACAGAAACAAAGTACAAAGGCATAAAAGAGCAGGACTCTACCACCCACACTCATGATATTTAATTATTATATAATGGATGAAAAACATTAACTACACTTGTTTTACTGAGGTAAAATTAAACAAAAACCTCCATAAACTGACAGGAAATGGGAAATGACGAACCATGTACAGTTGACGTAGCAGTTAGCGCAATGCCTTTACATCGCCAGAGGTCGGGATCGGATCGGGGTTTGAACTCCGCATTATCTGTAAGGAGTTTGTACATTTTCCCCGTGTCTGCATTCCTTTTCTCTGGGGGCTCCAGTTTCCTCCCACTGTTCAAAATTATACCGGGGGCGGTGGGGGGGGTGAAGGTTAATTGGTGTTAAAATGAGCGGCATGGACTCGTGGGCCGAAATAGCCTATTACCATGCTGTTTGTCTAAATAAAACAAATAAAAAGCAGGAAAAGGGGAAGAGAGTTGAGTTTCATTTCTAACTGCTGTGTTCTTCTACATTTTTTTAAATATTTGTTTCACATCAGGATTGTTTAGGAGTTCCTATTTTAAGCTCTAAAATTAAATTTTAGAGCTTTTACAATTTTAAACTATAAAGTCTGGGCCACCATTTATTTTCCATAGCTTCCTAAGGTGGCAAGAATCTTCATGAATTGAAACTGATCAATGTCAAAATAAAGTACTGTGACAGTTCCCAGAGAGAGGGGCTTGTATGATTCAATGAGCATTAACCAAATAAAATCTATTTGAATTCGTAATTGGCATAGAAAACTAAAGGAGATGTTATTGTTCTCTCCTTGCTTGCCTGCTAAATTTCAGCTTCCTTGAGCAGTCTCAAATAGTGGAGTCCATAAATGTTGTTGTGTATCCACAGGCCACACAATTTACATGTTGTCTAATTTAACATCACAGGTACATGCTGGTCCTCCTCAATGAACATTTTACATAGAGAGTGGTGGGTACCTGAAATGCATGGCCAGGGGTAGTGGGTGAGGCTGATATTGGAGCATTGAAAAGAGTCTAAGGGAGGAACATGGATGCCAGAAAAATGGGGAATTATGGACTGTGAAGACAAAAAAGTTAAATTTATTGTGGAGGTAAACAAGAAAATTTGCAGTTGCTAAGGTCTAGTGAAGAACACAAAAGTGTTGGAGAAACTCAGCAGGGGACTCAGCATCCATAGTTAATATGATTGGATAGATTAATCATGGAGTAGATTTATATAGATCGGCAAACATTGTGGGCCCAACAGTCTGTTCTGTGTTGTACTGTTCAAATCTGTGCTATTTATGATTCATATGTCATTAATTTTATCAAAAGATTAGTTTTTGTTTGATTATAGAGAAAACATATCTGTATGGAAGTTTTCACCTTCTCAGGATGTTTCACAACCATTTATGTACGTCAGAAGATTCACTATAAAGATACTTTTATATGTGGTTCAGTGCATCAGTTTGTCCCAGTGAATCATTTTGTGACAAATATCAATGTTTTAGATTTATGACTTTCCATTAAGTCGACCTCTCACCACAGGAGCTGTCTGACCTGCCAAGTATCTCCACCATTTCTTGTTTTCATTTCAGTTCCAGAATCTATAGTCTTTTGCTTTATGATGATAAATATCTTGCCAGACTGTTTTATTATTCATCTAACTGTCCATTTAAAGATGTCAAACAGGAAAAAAACCTACAATTTTAAGTGAATTATTTAAATAAGAAGGCTCTCAGGCCAAGAAACTACAAAATTAAGCAGAACTAAGTTTCATGGAGTACCGATCCCATCTTTATGATTTAATTAATTTATCAGAGGCAAAACTAGGGAGAAGCATGTCGAGCTCAAGACTTCAAAGCTTTCTGACTCAAAAAAGCTTGCCAGCTAAGAGTTAGTGAGAAATCTGTTCAGGCCGGTAAAGAAGACCCAGAAACAATGCAGATAAGAAAAGAGTTTCATTATCAGAAATCTTTCCTTCAATGTCACTAAAATGAAGGAGCTGGTTAGTGACCTCAGGAAACAGGATGGAGTTTGTCAGATGTTCCTCTATGTATTATCCATGTTGAGGTGGAGGTAATGGTGAGGTTCAAATTCTTGGGAGTAAATATCATCAACAACCTGTCTTGGTCCAACTATGTCAGTGTTATGACCAAGATAGCTTTTAAATGACTACTTCCTCAGAAACCTGAGCAAATTTGGAATGTCCCTGAGATCTATTACCAGTTTTACAGATGGATCATTGGAAATATCCTGTTCAAATGCACCACAGTTTGGTATGGGAACTGCTCTGCCAAGGCCACAAGGAATTGCAGAGAATTGGGAATACAGCTTAACCCATCAAGCAAACCAACCTTGCCTCAATTGATTCTGTCTATATCTCTCACTGTTTTGATAAATCTTCCAGCATGCCAAAAGACCCATCCCATCCTGTCATACTCTCTTGTTTACCCCCCCCCCCTTCAATTGGGAAGGAGATAGACAAGCTTCAAAACACCAATCTCCAGATTCATGGTCAATTTCTTTTTTCCTAAATGGACCTCTCATTGTTAAAATATACCCTTACACTATTGTATCTGTACTTTTCTTTATATCCCACACTTTATTCTAGTAATCTTTATCCTATACCTTACACTTTTTATTGTAACACAACACTCTGCAATTTTGTTTTGTTTATTGCATTACTTCCTGTACTTGAGAAGGGGTTGATTTTCCTAGATTGCATACAAAGTAAAGCAAAATAAATTCACCTTGGATGGATTCATGGCCAGACTCCAATCCGTGGATTCCTCTGAACCTCATATTAAATTTTTAGCACAACTAAAGGTCACAAAAAAAAATCATAAGGCCTGTTGACTACTTTTTTGTTAAGCCTTTTATTGTTCAAAGAAGGTTTTCCACTTCATGCAGCATGGTGGCACAATTTAAATCTATTTAAAATTTTCAATTCAATTTTACAAAACGTGTAATAGGAATAAGATCTTTCATTTTATTCACTCACAGAAATGGATTGGATTCAATTGCAGCCCACAGCAAATGCCCTTACTAAAAGTGAGACCCACACCGACCATCATTTACAATTATCATTTTTTTTTAAATTCTCGCCACTTTCTCTGAAATTCTCTGCCAGATCCTCCCACTTGCTTTAGCGTTAGGATAATTTACAACTTATGAATCAACAGGTCTTTCGGATGTGGGAGAAAACTAGAACACCCAGAGGAAACCCTAGTGATCACAAGGAGAATCTGCGACCTCCACATACACTGAACGTGGGGTCAAGATTGAATGCAGGTCTCTGTTGCTATAAGGCAGCAACACAACTATATTCCTTGGATTACAAGGATATTGGATGGAAGTATTTAAAATCATGAAGTGTATCATCAAGATAAATAGAGAAACTGTTCCTATTGATGGATGAATGAAGAACTGATGGGACCCAAAATGAAAATGACTCTGAAAAGTACAAAAAAATTATGCAAAGAAAAATGTTTTTAAAAGCTTGTGATTAGAAATGTATAGGCAGGGGTAGGTTTCATTATAGTGTTCATTGAGAAGCCTGGTAAGTATCTGGAGAAAGAAGTTGCAAGGCCCGAATGATAGGGTAGGGTTTGGTGCTAGTTGAGTTGTTCTTATATGACAACCAAATGTTCAAATGTGGTAACTAACTACAATCTTGTAATTCTTTCCTCAACATCCTAGATTCTAAATATCTGAATATTTCTTGCCTACAGTGCATAGAATAAAGAATTTGTTATCATTCTCATTGTGAGGTGTGGCACTTTGGGAAGACTAACAGGGCATACACAGAAAACAGTAAGGTATTGAGAAGTGCAGTGGATCAGAGGGATCTGGAAATACAGATGCATCATTCCCTAAAAGTGGTGACACCAGTGTCATATGGAGAACTTTTGGCATGTTCGCCTTATAAATTAAAGTATTGAGTATAGGAGTTGGGATGTTATGGTGAGGCTGTTTTAGACATTGATGATGCCAAATTTGGAGTATTGTAAGCAGTATTGGTCATCTACCTTTTGGAAAGATATTAAGCTTGAAAGAGTGCAGAAATTTATAAGGATATTGCTGAGAGTTCAGGAGCTGAGTTACAGGGAAAGGTTAAAAAGATTTTCCATAGAAAATCAGAAAATAAGGGAAGACTTGATTGGCATACAAAATTATGCGGGGTATATAAAAAAATAAATGCAAGCAGGTTTTTTCCACTGAGGTTACCTGAGACAAAGACTAGAGGACATGGGTTCAGAGAGAAAGGTGAAATATTTAAAGGGAACATCTTCATGCAGGATTGATTTACTGCATCTGGTGTTCCCTTTGTGGTCTTTTCTACATTGGAGAGACTGGGAGATCGCTTTGTTGAGCACCTTTACTCCATCCACACCAGTGATAGAGACATCCCTTTAGTCAACCATTTCAGTTCTATGTCACATTTCCACACTCACCTGTCGATCCATGGTGTTATGTACTATCCCATCAAAACCACAAATTGGAGGAACAACACCTGATTTTCCACCTGGGCACTCTCCAGTCAGATGGCATTAACATTGACTTTTTCAGTTTCTGCTAACCTGCTCTGCTCTTCACTCCCCTCCTCTCCCTTCCCATCCCCTTTCCAGCTCTCCTTCCACTCTTCCTTCTCTCTTCACCCAGCCATCCCTCCTCCCCTTGTTTGCTGCTGTCTCCTCTCTTTGTGCTCCACCTACTACCTCCTGCCTTTGCAACCCCTCGTTTATTTGGTCACCTGCCAACATTTTTCCATACCTTGATAAAATGTTCAAGCCTGAAACGTCAGTTATTTATTTTTACCTTTGCTATATAAAGGACATATTGACCTGCTGAGTTTCTCCAGCACTATGTATTTTTACTTCATGCAGAGAGTGTGGATCGAGCTGCCAGATGAAGTGGTGAATGTGGGCTTGATATTTACATTTAAGAAAAATTGGATAGGTACATGGATGGGAGGGATATGTAGGGCTATGGTCCAGGTGCAGGTCAATGGGACTCAGCAGAATAATTCAGCACAGACTAAATGGCCAAAGAGCTTGTTTCTATGCTGTAGTAAATAGGGTAAAATAGGGTGCAATGAAATCAAACAAAAGTGTAAAAGATCAAAAAAGTTTCATCTGAGTTCCATTAGAAGATGGTTTTAGGATGAGAGAGACATTTATATAAAATGTTGGGAAATAGCCAAAGGAGGATATATTTAAAGCTTTTATATGCAGAGTGGTTATTTGGAACCCACCACCTATGAAGGAAATAAGAATAGAGTCAATTATAACTTTCAAAAGTGTAAAGAGAGTGAGATGACAGAGAACAGGAGAAATGTCTAAAGCTAGTAGACACTTAATGAGCTAGTAGCCATATTTTGTATTGTAAGATTATGTGAATTTTCAATTTTGAGCATATTTTTCTATTTATATTACAGAGGCTGTCTCAAAAATTAAAAATTAAAAAATTTTTTAAAAATTAAATCAACGCAAACAGTATTCAAAATAAAAATGGCTAAAACTAAATCTGTGCACTCTCGAATTATTCTCCTTTTATTCTGCACCTCACGACTCCCATTCTAGGATTGACCCCTTTTTGTTATCAACACAGTTAATCCACAGAACATTAGAATCTGAATACCTATCTAGAATTTTGTCAGATCATTTGCCTCTGACCCTCCCTATTGTGATGTCAGAAAAAAAACAACCAACATATAGATGGCATCTGAATCCTACCCTACTCCAAAAAACAGAACTTTGCAAATTTATTAGAGATCAGATAAAGCTGTTCTGTGATATAAACTACCCCCTGCTCCCAAAAGCTTTATTCTATGAGACACATTAGATAATTTCATATACAAAAGGTATTAAGAAGAAATACGTGGTAGACATAGAAAAACTGGAAACAGAAATTCTGCAATTGGAAAAGGAGTTTCAACAGTCCATCTCCAAAGAAACATATAAAGTGCTTGTTAACAAAAAACTCAAGTATAATACACTGCACACTTATAAAATTGAAAAAAAAATCCTATGAACTAAACAAAGATATTATGAACTGGGAGAAAAAGCACATAAAGTCTTGTTATGACAATTGAGGGTGGAGGAGAGTTTGAGAACAATAAATTCAATACAGACTGAAATGGGCTCAGTTTCACATAATCCAACAAAAATCAATGATACATTTAAACAGTTTTATAGAAACCTATATATAGAGTCCCCAGAAGACCTGACTAAGATTGATGATTTTTTTTAATCCACTCTTAATTAAGAAGATCAAGTAAATTTGGACCTTCCCTTTACTTCAAAATAAATTGAAAAAAAAAAAGCATTGTGCTCACTACAGTCCAATAAATCACCAGAGGAGGTCGGTTTCCTGCCAGAATTTTATAGAGAATTTAAGAATCTACTTATACACTCATCACGGGTGTAATTAACTTCACACCTAAAACTCAAATTTTCCCGTAATTACTGTGATTCACAAAAAGATCAGAGACCCATTGAAAAGCTCCTCATTTCAACCCATCACTAAACTCAGATTACCAAATGATTTCTAACGCCTTGGCTAACAGGCTTGGCCAATACATGCTGAAATTAATAAATGCAGATCAGAGAGTTTTTATTTTGATTTTGGCATAGGTGATTAAGACCCAGAGATAAAGGGTTTTATGGTGGGTCAGATAAGCCACAAAATTGATTTTATGGCAGACGATGTAATCCTATATTTAACAGATCTGATCAATTCCTTCATTAAATTACAGATTCTATTAACACTTATGGCAAAGTTTCAGAATACAAGGTGAACTGGGGAAAAAGTGAAATCATCTCACTAACAAATTTTTATCATGCTAAGTATCAGCAAACAAGTCCATTCAAATGGCCCTAGGGTGGCATCAGGTACCTTGGAATAATAGTGAATGATGATCTCCAGAATTTATTCAAACTCAATTACCTCCCACTACTTAGTGAAATTGAACAAGACTTGAGTAGGTGGATGAATTTTTCCATCACTCTAATTGGCAGGGTCAACTGTGTAAAGATGAATATATTGCCAAGATTGCAGTACTTTTTACAGACTTTGCCAATTCCATTGCCTCAAACCTTTTTAAAACCCTTAATAAGCATGTTGGGCAATTTATTTGAATTGTAAGGTACCTAGAATATCCATGGAAAAGTTAACATGGGATTACAGATTAGGAGGCATCCAGTTGCCTGGTTTCAAAAAGTATTATCTGGAGCCCCAAATGAGATTTTTTTCAGAGGGATGATACCCCCTCCTGGTACAAATTGGATTGCACTCTCTGAAAGAGAAGGTGTATAATGATTTCATGTATAAATGGAATTCCAGAATAATAGCCAGCAGATCAGACAACCCATTTTAAAACACCTGGTTAAAATATGGGGTGAGATCTGTGAAGGCTCTGGACTGAAATGAGGATTGTCACTGAAGACACCTTTAAGACAAAGTGAACTGAAACCCTTAACACTGAACAATAACATTTTGGAAGCCTTGTCTGGAGGATTGTTATGAAAAAAAGACTTTTCATGTCATTTGAACAGCGGAAAAAGTATGACTTGTCCAATAAGACATTTTTTTGTTACCTTCAGTTGCGATCCTTCCTTAGGTCCAATTTGGACCCTGAAATGACTCTACCGAGACTCTCTGAAAAGGAGAAACTATTCCATAAAGGAAATGTATACAAGTTTATTTCTAAAATATTCTTTTTATTGATGAGTAAAAGCCTAAAGCCAGGTTTGGATAAGTCTAGGTTGAGATGGGTGTCAGACCTAGACACAACAATTGATGAAAAACTCTGGTCAGATCTGTGTCAGGGAAGTTTGATAGCTGCTATCAATGCCAGGTATAGATTAGTCCATAATAATTTCTCCGTCAACTGTACTTCACCCCATTGAAATTACATCAATATAAACCTGAATTATCAGATATGTGTTTGAGGTATGGTGTGGAGGTTGGTTCCTTTTTACATTCTACCTGGCTTTGCACGAAGGTGAGGCCCTTCTGGGATGACGTCTGTGATACTAATAGACCCAGAACTTTGTCTTTCGGGGATCTTTACCATGGTTGGTAGATTACTAACTAATTCTCAAATTAAATTCACAGAAATTGCATTATGTGTGGCTAGGAAATGTATTGCAGTAACATGGAAGTCTGACTCTCATCTACTCATGGATAAATGGTCTTCAGAGATGAATATTTGCATCCCACTTGAAAAGGTTACATACAATCTCAGGAAGGGTTATAACATCTTCCTAATTTTGCAGCCTTATTTAGGGCATATAGGTACCTCACTGGTGCTAGTATAGAATTATGTTTGCTCCTAGCCAGACAATAGACCTCTGTAAAGATTTTAACACTGTGGTATTATTGTGTTGTGGCGGTGCACATCCTCATGGCGAACCGGCCCCGCTTGTATCGCCACGTGGTGCGGCAGCCATGGGGAAATGGCGTCATCAGAGGTTTCTCTCTGACTCCAGCATCCCTTCCAGCGCGCACCTTGGGCAGTGATTATGATGTCACAATGCACCAGGTGACTGAGCTCATGCTGCCCTTAAAGGGGCATGTTGAATTTGAATAAAAACAGTCGTTAACGATCCTCAACTTGGTGGCTGTGTTTCTTGCACTGCTCACAACCCCACAGTGTTGCCATATGTTTTATTGTATGTACTGATAATGGGATGATCTTTCTTTTTGTTCTTTCTCTGTTTATTAGGACTTATATAGAGGGGAGTGGGTGGATGGAAGGATTTTCTTGTTGTTTTACATTTGGTATGATTGTTGATCGTTAAATACATTAAATTGATAAATAAAATATTACAAAAAATGTGAAACTCAGAACCCAAACACACTTTCTTTAAATCATGATATTGTAAATCCCATTTTACAAAATGTTTTTACTGAAGCAGCCAAATGACTGTTAGACTAAAAGTCCTTGAAACAAAATTAAGTGCATAAGTAGAATATAAACCAAAATAGCAAATTTTTTCAACTGGACTGGCAGCAATTGCATGAACTGTATGAAGAAAAAATATCAATTTCATTAAAATCTAAGATCTATGAATGTATATAATCCAAAAGCTTAGTAGCACAGGTCAAAATTTTCAGCAATGCACTGATTTTAGGGAAACATTTTATGACCCAAACAATCATCTGCTATATCATATCATAGTTCAAATGTACGCAGATGTACAGAAAATATTACTTCTACTTTTGAGAAGCAAATTAACTATTTATATTGCAAAACATTGAGGATCACTAGGCAGTGCCTTGAACTTAGCATTCAGTGACAAACAATGGCACTCACTACATATGCAAAATAATAATGATTTGTGTCACTATTATCTTCTTCCCCAATGAAAGTTGTAGTTAGTTGTCTGTTCTTGGAATCTTGTAGATTCAGAAACTACATATTTCATCAAGCAGATTTAGGAACAGATCACTTTAAAAAATGTGCACAAAGGGAAACCAGGAATTTATGAAGAAAAACTACCAAACATATTCCTGAGAACAAATTACAGCTCAAGACAAACATGAGATTAAAGCATCTGAAATATAAGAAAACTTTAAATAAAAAAATGCATGGTAATAGTATTGGTACAGTATTTAGAAATGATTATCTCAGGAAATTATACTCCACATAAATAAAAGGAGCCTTTTTGAGGCCTGAACTTTGGAGTCTGCAGTTGCCATTTTTCAACATGAGGACCACAGTTGTGTCAATAAAAGTTAATGAACCCATTATGAGGCTGAAAACAAGAATAAAACTATATGAGGCATTGTCTAAACCTTAGGATTACCAAAATCAACAGTTTGGAACATCATTATGAAGAGTGTACTGATGAGCTCCAGTAATTGCAAAGGAACTTTCATAATGTTGAAGAAAAATACCCCAAAATACCCAAACTTATGTTCAACAGATCAAAAGCACTCTTCAGGAGGCAGTTATTGATATGTCAATTACTTACTGTCTGCAAAAGACTTCATGAGCAGAAATACAGAGGATACAGTGCAAGATGCAAACTACCAGTTAGCCAAAGATTGCAGTTTGCCAATAAGTATATAAAAGAGCCTTCAAAATTCTGGAAAAAGGTCTTGTGGACAGTTGAGACCAAGATTAACCTATATCAGGGTGATGGCAAAAGCAAAATGTGGAGGTGTAAAGGAACTGCCCAAGATCCAAAGCATTCCACTTTTGCTATGGTTTGCTTCTTACAGTGTAGCCTCTGTATTTCTGTTCATGGAGTCTTCTATGGATAGTAGTCATTGAAATGTCCACACCTACCTCCTGAAGAGTGTTTGTGATTTGTCAAACATACGTTTGGGGATTTTTTTCTTCATCATTTTGAGAATTCTTCTGTCATCAGCAGTAGAAGTCTTTCTTGCAATATCAGTCCCTTTGTGATTACTGAACTCACCAGTACTCTTTTCCTTCTTAATAATGTTCCAAACTGTAGAATTTGGTAATCCTAAGATTTGGGTGATCTTTTACAGTTTTATTCTTGTTTTTCAGCCTCATAATGGCTTCTTTGACTTTCATTGGCACAAGAAGTGAAAGTCCCTTGTCCTCATGCTGAAAAATGGCAACTACAGACTCTAAAGGTGATCAAAAGATTAGAAGCAAGCCTAGCTCTCATATACATGGGCCAATGAAGCCATATAAAATATCTGAGTACTCACAAACACCTGTGAAGGCAAATGTCCCAAACATTATGATGCCCTGAAATGAGGGGACTATTGTACAAAATGCTGCAATTTCTATATGGTCAAACCAAAATGTATACAAATAACCTTTAATAAAGTCAGGAATGTGTAATTACATGTGAATTGTTTGATTATAAATTTAAAACTGTGGACCACAGGGGCAAATAAAAGAAAAAACGTTTATTTGTCCCAAACATTATGGAGGACACTGTCTATAAATAACATGCACGAAAAAGTACATGAGTTTTCAGATGACACCAAGACTGGTGGAATTACACACTATGGAACTAATGAAGAATTCAACAAGATATAGATTAGTTACAAATATTTGCAGAGAAATCGCAGATGGAGTTTAAACCGGACAATTGTGATGTGTGGCACTTTGGAAGGTCAAATCCAAGAAGAAATTATTTAGTTAATGGCAGATCTCTAAAAGCATTGATGTACACAGGGATTTGAAGAAATCATTTAGTTAATGACAGATCTCTAAAAGCATTAATGTACACAGGGATTTGGAGGTCTATGTCTATAGCCCCCACAAAAGTACTTAGGGCGGTAAAGACGTTGTATGGCATTCTTTCATTCATTGGTCAGTACATTGAGTATAGGAGTAAGGAAATCATGTTGTAGCTATGTAACTTTGTTTAAGCCACCCTTGGAGTATTGTGTGCAATTCACAGGGAGGTAGATGTCCCGGATCAGGGTAAATCAATTCACTACCAAGGTATTTGAACACTCCATTCTTTCAGATTATCAAGGAAAGTATTATGAGTAGAGGATTTCCAAGTTGCTGGACCTCAAAAGATATTAAAAGTTTTAAAGTTAAACAAGAAAGTCTGCAGATGGTGGGTTTTCGTGCAATATACAAAATTGCTGGAGAAATTCAGCAGATCATGTAACATCTACAGGAAATAAAGGGTAACCAACATTTCCGGCCTGAGCCATTGATCAAGATAAAAGCAAAACACAGATGGGTGCCTGAATAAGAAGATGGGTCAGAGGAGAGAGAAGAGAAAGGAAAGGGCAAGGGGAGGAGCCAGAGGTGATATGTGAATGTAGGTGGGAGAGTAGAAGCAAAAAACAAAAGCAGATAAATGATAGAGGAGGGGATAGCTCTCTGAATAGAGAAGGAAGAGAAGGGGATGGGGACCTGGAGAAAAGGTGACAGAGGTACATTGAAAGAGAGAGAGACTCGGAGAAGAGGTCAAATGGAAACTGGAGAAGTCAATGTCAATGCTATTTGATTGGCAAGTGCTCAGTCTGTATGTTAGGTATTGTTCCTCTAATTTGTGGGTAGTTTTGGTTTTGCATGGCATAAGGTCATGGATAGACATGTCGGTATAGGAAGGGTATGTGGAATTAAAGTGGTTGGCCACTGGGGTTTAAAACAATTTTAAAATAAGCTGCCCATGTCATATTTCCCAAAGCCTTTAAAATATAATATACCAAGCATCTTAATCTAAATTAAGCTAAAATTCCAATCTATTTGTCCTAAATTGGTATTTTGTCAATTATGCTTTGTCCATGCTATATTTAAGTTTATACATAAAATTATCAAAAACCTTGAGTATGTTCCAAATATGCTCCAGAACATCCTTATTATTAATTTCTCCTGGAACAGAATGAGATCTGAAAGTTCAACACTTGCAAGTAAATGAAGTGAATTATGTACCTTTTTACAGAATGGAATATTCGACCTGATAAACTCTCAATGATGACTTCAGCTTTCACATTAGTAAAACTGGAAACAAACAATTAAAATGTGTATATAATACTAAAATTTTGTACAGTCTTCAGCAATTTATGATAACCCTCATATCTAAATGGGAAAACACCACAAATTAACATTGTTATTTACTAATCTACGTTGGCCCTTTGTAATATATCAAGATATTTTTCTTTACATTCTAGACACACCCCTTCCAAGTCTTTTCTGCTCTATCATAGTCTTACTATTCATCAGATCTCCTTCACCATGACCACCATCATAATTTCACCAAGAACACGGCAAGCTAGCAACAGGCTGACTAGCAAATTGAGCACTGAATGGCTGAAAAAGCAACTGGATGGTGGGAATGAGATCCAGGCCTATAGCGAACTCTGATCATGGTCAGAAGCAGTACCCAAAACATTTTGGGAGATTGTTTGTCTCCATGAATGTTTTGGCAAGCCTTAAGTGCAGCACAAAATGGAAGATGGAAATATAAATGGAATTAACATTTCAGGGCAATCATCTTTTTTGAGGTCTAAGAAAAGTTATAAATCAAACAAGCTTTGAGTTGAAGGAAAACAAGGGGCTAAAGAGATCAACATTATTGTTTGTGAATGGGTGAAGACCCGGCATGACTGATTGACAGAACGGGTGATCGAGATGACTGAGAAAGGGTGGTGATAATTTGTTAATCACAGTTGAACAGCAACTCCAAGGCCTCGGCCTCAATACACCATGTGTAATTGGATCCTGGATTTCTTCACTTCAAGAACACAATCAGTGAGGATTGGTAAGAACATCTACTCCACAATCTCCATCAGTGCTGAAGCACCACAGAGCAACATTCTTAGCCCCTTGTACCATTCACTTTACATCTATGACTACATGACTCTGTATGACAATAACCCATCAACAAATTTTTGCTGATGATACCATGGTAGTGAGTTGTATAACATGGGGTAATAAGTCAACATACAGAAGGGAAATGGAAAACTTAGCTGAATGTGGTACAAACAACAACCTCGCATTCAATGTCATCAAAACCAAGGAGCTGATTATGGACTTCAGGAGGGGAAAACCAGAGGTGTATAATTCAGTAATCTTTGGGGGATCAGAAGTCGAAAGGGAGAGCAAATTTAAATTCCTGGGAGTCTCTATTTCAGAGGACCTTTCCTAGACCCAACACACGAATGTCATTGTGAAGAAAGCACAGCATCATCTATACTTCTCAGGTATTTACGGTGGTTGGTATAACATCAAAAACCTTGACAAACCTCTTCAGATGTGTAGTGAAAAGTGTGCTTTCTGGCCGCATCACAGTCTGGTATGGTGGCACCAGTACCTCTGAGTGGAAAGCCCTGCAAAAGGTAGTGGACGCTCCCTAGTACATCACGGGCAAAACTCTCTACACCATCAAGAAAATCTACATGGAAAGCTGTCATCAGAAAGTAGCAGCAATTATCAAGGTTCCACACCACTCTGATCATACCCTGTTCTCAATGCTGCCATCAGGAAAGATTCATACTACAAGTTTCAGGAACAGACATTACCCCTCCACCATTCTTTGGCTTGGCTTCGCGGACGAAGATTTATGGAGGGGGTAAATGTCCACGTCAGCTGCTGGCTCGTTTGTGGCTGACAATTAGACTCCTAATAATAAACTCAGTCAGAGACTCATTTAAGGACTCTTACTTTGCACATTATTTATTTTATGGACTATCTATTGTCTGTATTGTGCAGTTTGCTTGCTCTTCCTTCTTGTTTACATTTCTCTCTTTTGTATTCGTATCTTTTCTTGATCATAGTTTTGTTTTGCATTATTGATTGGTAAAAATTCTGCCTGACCCACAGGAAAAAAAATCTCAGGGTTGCATGATATTTTATGTATGTACTCTGACAATAAATCTGAACTTTGAACATTGCTGCAGTGAAAGAAAAATAGAGAGAAAAATTAGCATTTTTAAAGCACAACTTCTGTACACAAGGCCTGTGTCATTCATAGAGCATGGATCCACAAATTAGTTTTGCACAGGATATCAAATGATATATTTGCCATCAGAGACATAAGTTGCTGTAATCTGGAGCAAAATGCTGAAGAGTTGAAGTGCATGTGTCTGGTGGCTTCTATTGAACACAAACAAAAACGATCTTGAAGTACATGTTGCAAACTGCATGACCACTGGACAAATTAAATTCATTTGTTGCACCATGTAATTGAACTTCTAAACCAATACATCTTGATGACATTTTTGTTCACTGTTTAACAAAGGAAGATATGCCACAAAGCTCAGGGCTCTATATTACAAATGGCTCAAAATTTGATCGACCAACAATGGAAGCCAATACCATAGGGAAATAAAGAGGCTGATCTGCATTCAGTGCACCCTATACCATCTGTGCCCATTCCTAGTACCAAGAGTTTTCTTGACAAGATAAAATCCCTGCAGATCCTTAGTCTTCCTTATGCATGTCACCTCCTCTTGCCTTTAAAGCCTCTGGGATCTAAAAATTATGTGCTATTGCATATGTCTGGTACACTTTATTCCAGGAGAAATATCTTAAACTACCTGGACTCGAATTGCTTCCATTTCTACGTGTCTCTTTCATCTATTAAAATGTTTCAATATTTTAGGTTAGCTGTCCTAACAATTCATATATTAGCAGCAGCTAACATGTTTCATAATTGCTCATGAATAGAATCTTTGGAAACAATATTTTACAGTATAATACCAAAAAGCTTCACTGGGTATAACAACATAAAGGGTAAGAAACACGTCCATATTGCAATTAAAACAATAAAAATTAGTTTAAAATGATTCCTACATTGTCCAGAAAGTTTTGGATTACTGTTGATTCTTTCAACTTGGACCCGCATAAAACAACAAAAGTAATCACCGAGAAATTACAAAGCAATACCCAACATTACTGTGGCTGTTGACCATATAAAATGTTGCTTGGTGAGATTACTTAGCGTGCCTTTTGCAAGTTAACTGTATATTCCCCAGATGCACCAAGGAATTTGCTCTTGATTGGCTTGATGTCTGAATATGGAATGAGACAATGAGATACAAAAGATGCAGATCACACTACTGGAGAAACTCAGTGGGTGAAGTAACATCTGTAGAGGGAACGATTTTGTCAACATTTCAGTTTGAGACCTTGTTTCAGGACTGAGATTGCAAAGGGAAGATAGCCAATATTAAAAAGTGAGAAGGAGGAGAGATTCAGGAACTGGTGAGCAATAGGTGGATCCAGGTGAGGAGGAATAGACAGATGGATGGAGCCAGATTGACTGTTTCTTTCTCTCCATAGATACTGCCTGCATGAGTTCCTCAATAGTCTGTGGTTTGATGGAAACAGAGTAGTGCATTCAAGTTTCCTTCACTTTTTAATGTTCATGAATGTGATTCTGGCTCCATCATGATTCACCTGCTATGATTAGAAAATGTACCAGGGTAAGTGGGCTGGAAAGTAGAGACACACAAAAGACTATAGATGCTGGAATCTGGTGGAGAATTTCAGAAGGTCAAGCAGTATCTGTGGGAGAAAAAGAATTGTCAACATTTTGGGCTGTTTTACCATCAAGAGTTTTGATGAAGGAAACTGGCCCAAAACATTGATCTTTGATCACTGAAACATTCTTTATCCCTTACTGATGCAGTTCAACCCAATGAATTCCTTCAACAATTCCTTGAGGCTGTTCCATCCATTGTAAATGTCTGGCATTGTCAATGTCCTGAAGAGAAAAAGACCCTTGTGGTTTCTGGAAATGTGGCATCTGCCTTCAGGGTATTCTTGTGACCTGCACTTTCTTTACTTTACTTTTTTTTTTAACTTTACTTTAGACATACAGCACGATAACAGGTCATTTCAGCTCACTTGTCTGTGTTGCCCCATTTACACCCAATTAACCTACACCTCCAGTATATTTTAAACAGTGGGAGGAAATTGGAGCCCCTGGGAAAACCCACACAGACATGGGGGGAATGTACAAACTCCATACAGACAGCACGGGATTCAAACCCCTGACCCAATCGCTGGTGCTATAAAGGTGTTGTGCTAACCACTACACCAAGCATGCTGTCATAAAAAAGGTCTAACCTATTAGATAGATAAGTGAAATTCATGGTTGTTCTCAATGGGAAGCAATAATGTCAGCAAATCTCAATACCAACTATTCCTCATGGAAATTAAATTATCATGCAGCCTATATGAATGCTTTGATGCAACAATAATCAGCAAATGGGGAAAATATCAAAATCTGTTGCAGTCACTTGGAAAAGATCTTGTTCTGAAGAAGATAGGAGTCTTTTAGACCCGCTTTGAATACTTTTTCAATTTTGGTCACCCTAATACAGAAAGGACATAGGTGCTAAAGAGACAATGCAAAGGAAATTTACAAGGATGCTGTCTGGATTATAGAGCTTGCTTTATGAGGATAGGTCAAATTAACTTGATCATTTCTCCTTGGAGCAACGGAGGATGATGGAAGAACTGATAGAGGTACAGTGCCCTCCATAAGGTTTGGGAGAAAGATACTTTTTTTCTTTTATCTCTTTCCAACATTTCCCCAAAATGTTTGAATTATACAGATGCAGTAAAAAACATTCTCAAAAGTACTCAAAATCTATTTTAAAAATTCACCATTTAACAAAAGTTCAGACAGCTTACCTTTGTCCCAACTATAAAAGGATGTAAATAAGAGTGATCCTAAATATTTTAAAATATGTTGGTGTTCCCAAATTTAGAAGAACGAGGGGGAATCTTATAGAAATATATAAAATTATGAAAGGCAGAGAAAAGATAGAGGTAGGTAACTTGTTTCCATTGGTGGGCAACACCAGAATTAGAGGACATAGCTTCAAGATTCAGGGTAGTAGATTTAGGACAGAGATGAGAAGGAAATGATTTTCCTCAAGGGTGAAGAATCTGTGGAATTCGCTGCCAATTGAAGCAGTGGAGGATACCATGGTAAATATATTTAAGACAACGTTGGATAGATTTTTACATAGTAGGGGAATTAATGGAGATGGGGAAAAGACAGGTAGGTGGAAATTAGCCATGATCTCATTGAATGGCGGAGCATGCTTGACAGGCCAGATGGCCCACTCCTGCTCCTATTTCTGATGTTTCATATCCATAGAAGTGTCAAATTATCCAACAAGCAGCAAATTATTAACAGCAGAAGTCAGTCAAGATTGTCCAGTATCACATTTCTCACACTCTTGAATCCTACCAGCATGTTGCGGACTCCCAATCGGAATGATGATATTTATAACAATCAAGCAGATGTGATTATTAAATATATAAATAATCATTCAAAGTCAGTGATTTAATAAGAGATATGAGTAATTAAAATACCAGTTGATGGTCAAGACATTAAATCATAACAAATGAACACTTTTTAATCAGTTTGCTCTTCTCTATTCTTGTCTTGAAATAGCTTGCTTATAAACTATAGTTTGTGAATAGATAACTTCGGTGTACACAGAAGGACTTTGAAATTTAAATTGTCCCACTCTGTACACCGAAGTTATCTATTCACAAATTATAGTTTATAAACAAGCTATTTAACCCTTCAGGACTTTTCCTAGGACTTTTTTTTAATGGCAGACTTCAATAAGACTAGTCTGATATTTTGTACTGGGAAAATGTATTGCAGGTAATTAAAGCAAAAATTTCTCAATCAGTACCCAAATTCTAATATTGCTAAGATTTTCATTGAAATTATTAATTAGTGTATCATAAATCTTACACTGATGAACACAATAGGTTACTGAAATCTTAATCTGCAATCACACAGTTTGATATTTTTCTCCATGAAGATTAGATATTTCTATTTTTCCCTGCATGGCTTTTGGCTATATCAGAGAATAACTTTACTGATGCCTGAAAATTCACACTTAAAATGACAACAAAACAAAATACTTTCAGATAATTTTGAAGTCTGGTACAAATACTACCAACATGTAAATCTTGTCACTTAATCTCAAAATTGGGTTGAATACATTCATAATCCATGATTAATCTTTTTCTCTTTAGGCAATCCCTCAGGATCAAGGATAACTAGCTTCCATTCCAGTATTGTGGGTTCTTGGGTGACTAATGAAGCTTATTGGAAGCTGCAATTTCCACAGATGGGCAGCAAGTGCTTCTTCTGCCAATTTGCAGATCTTCAGAGTGCTTTCGATACCTGAACTTGAAGTTCTCAATAACATGGGAAATTACCCAAAAATATGCTGAATAAATTATTCCAAGTTTTAGAAAGGCTTTTGTGGAAAAGATATATAATAGTTCAGATAAACTGCTGGGTTGGTAATTTACTTTGCTGTTCCATTTCAAAACACACTCTGCAGCTTCCTGTATACTCCTTAAATACAAAATTTAAATCTCATTTTAAATGAATGCCTGCTTAACATTTTTAGTACTGCCCTAGTATATTTGTTTGAGAAGATGTGTCATTTTAATCTTTGCTTTAATCTGGATGTAGAAAAGGTTACATGAAAGATCCTGTCAACCTTAGTTGATATTATGAAGAGATTTATGTATTATCTATACTAGATTCAAAATAACCTGAAAGTAGCCTTGTTTTTGTTCTTACTTCAAGCATGACTTTTCAGTTATTATGTTTCTCTTTAATAAACTGTCTTCAAATATTTTTTTAAATACACATTAATACACATTTTGCTTTCCTTTTCCCACTTGAAAGCTTCCAAAATTTGTTGAGATGCCTTTTTACAAGTAGTTTTATTCTAGTACTGTATTAGAAAGATAGATAACCACAGATAATATAACAACCTATTCTGATGTATGCTTCCATCTTCTCAAAATCCCTGTATTGCTCATGTTTCCAAGAATTAATCAATAATTCCAAGCATCTGGGCAGAATTTTTTTAAAATTTACTTTACTTATAAAAATCATGAATTAAGAAAAAAATGTTTTGACTTAAAAATCAGCACCATCTAATCAGGTAATAAAACATAGAATATTACAGGCCCTTTGGCCTACAATGTTGTGCCAACCCATATATATCTATATAAAAAAAAATAAACCCTTCCTATCTCATAACCATCAATTTTTCTTTCATCCATATACCTGTCTAAGAGACTCTTAAATGCCCCTATTGTACCAGCCTCCACCACCACCCCTGGCAATGTATTCTAGGCAGCCACAATTCTATGTAAAACACTTTCCCCTAATGTCTCCCCTAAACTTTTCCTCCCTTCACTTTGCACAGATGTCCTCTGGTATTTTCTATGTCTGCCCTGGAAAAAAAAAACACTGGCTGTCCACCCTGTCTATGCCTCTCATAATCTTGTAGACCTCTATTAAGTCACCTCTCATCTTTCTTCATTCCAAAGAGAAAAGCTCTAGCTCCGCTAACCTTGCCTCATAAGACATATTTTCCAATCCAGGCAACATCCTAATAAATCTCCTCTAAGCTCTGTCCATTGCTTCACATTGTTCCTGTAATGAGGTAACCAAAACTGAACACAATATTCTAAGCGTGGAATATGTAGTCTGTTTATTTCCCAATAATGGTAAGAAAGTTCTGCATCATAAGAATGGATCAATTGTACATTCAGTAGCAGCAGCATATAGGAATGATGCTGGTTGAAGAAGTGGATTGACTGGATAATACAAAATAACCTTCTAAAGACACCCAAACCAAATAAGGGTATACAAGCTGCAGTCAGCAGGGACTACAGAAATTAGCATGGGATCTTCCTTTTTCATTCGACGTATATAACGATCATAGAAACTCACTGAGATATTAAGCAGCTGAAGCTGAGAAGAAAATTCTATTTGCATTTTCAATGAACATAATAATATAAAGCAAATAGACATATTAGAAACTGTGACACTCAATAGCTTTGTTCCATAGGGTGGATTAAACAAACTCCAAGGCTGACACCGTAGAGAAAATAACCAGTCACACACTATGTAACCACATCAAAGATACATTAAGTACAAATAGTAAAACACTGGTATTACACAGGAAGAATTTCTAAATTTAAATTCTTTAAATTGAGTTTAAACATTTGCCAACCTGTAAAATCAACAACACATCTACATAATTTTACTTTTAATATTCAATAATGCTTCTTCTATTTTATTAGGAGATTCTTATTGTGCAATTGAATATCAATTATATTATTATCCAATACACCAAAATATACTAGTTTCATCAATAAAAGTCTTAAAAAATCCTTTCTCAACTATTTTATTTTTCAATACCTGCCCTTGGATTGATTTTCCGATATTTGCAACCTAAATTCAAAGCCCATAGAATTTCAAATTCAAGAAATAAAAAAAATTATTATGACGTCTAATAATATCTTACCTTGTTTCCCAAATCTCTTGAATCTCGTTCCATTTTAATCTCATTAACTGTATATTTGATACGGTTTCTTCTTCCATTACTCCCATTATCTGTGCCATAGTCAGGTGTTACCTGGACTGATAGAGGACTGTCACTCACTTTTATTGGTTGCTCATCCTGGCTAGCAGGGTGTTCTGGATTGGCTGAGCCATTGCCATTAATGTCTCCCATGCTTGTATACATTGCCCCACAGAGACCTCCCTCCGCAGCATTAGAATTAAGGACCAAGGGCTCATTGCCATTGAAACATTCCACAGATGAATCTTCTGAAAAGAGAAAAGTGCCAAACTTAGGGCATATCTACTTTAATGAACCAACATCAGTTTTCTCAGTATAAGCTGAATGTTCTCTCTTGACATTAGAGCATGACAAAAATATGATCATATAAATTCCACATATTTTCTTCCATATTCTCTGTTCATTTGACATTTAAATACACAGCAGCCCCTGAACATACTCAATGATGTGCAGTTGCATGCAGAAGCAGGGTTTTTTTTTTACATCAAATAAGGCGTACTTTTGCAAAACTGAAAACCTTTCTAAAGCAGTACCAGTCAATGACATGAAAAGCCACCTGCAATGCTGAATATTTAGTAAAACTAACATAAATCCATTTTATATTATTGCTGATATTTTCAATAGTTTCCCATGTTTTTAAGACTTCAGATTGTAATTTTTAAATTTCAACTGGCAAGAAAGTGCATTTTTCATATGTGAATGAATCTTCCTCATTAATTATGCTAAACATTAGGTTCTCTTCATAATATGTTTCAGCAATCTAAACAAGAGCAAACGACTTCTTTAACCCCAGCACAGGATGTCACTAATCAAAATTAATCCATTTTGCCTGGTGTTCTCCAAACCCAATATGTAAAATATAAATCTCTGCTTCCTGAAATCCTAACAGCGCTTACCATTAAATCAACTACCATACTCCTCTATCCACGCAGTCCACAAATATGAAGTGACCATCTATCTCCAAAAGATTCAAACAGCTCATCAGCCAATGGATTGTGAGGCCTGATCAAAAATATCTGGAAGATTTCTGCTCAGAAGGTAAAACCTGTCTGACCAGGTTAGCCCTCTGAACAATATGGTAAGCTGCATAGATCGTTCTTATTGTTAATGCACCAAAAATACTCTGTTCAAAATAAACTCGCCAGTTTTTTTTCCAGAGAATGCTAAAGCAACACCATTTGCACTAATGTGGAACAATTATAACCTCTTTTGTCATGATTGAGGTATTAAAGATGGAAAACTGCACTTGTTTCTTTAAAGGCTTTCATTTTGTATTGATCTTACAACAGAACAGTGCTTAAATCAAGGCCTTGGCATAAAATCACAATCATTAAATACTTGCCCATCACAAATCTTTATGTGTATTATAAGTGCACAGAATGGTACTAGTTTCATGTTGCCTTGAAGTGATGCATAATTTTGCACTGCTACTTGTCAATTTCTGTAGAGTTTACATCCACTTTCTTGCGAGAATGCGTTCACTACCTTTATAATGGTGCAGACATGATTTTCAAAACAGCAGCGTCAAACATTATCTCAAAATAATTTATTAAAGATACAAATCCATCAACTGTTAAATAAAAAGAAGTTATTCAAAAGTAACCTGGAAGATAAAAATGTAAAATGTTGATATTTGTAAGGAATAACACACACATGAGTTAAGATGTAAGGTGGAGGCTTTAAAAGGTATTAGTCAGACTACATTTGGTAACTACATAAGCAGTTTTGGTTCCCTGATCTAAGGAAGAATGTGCTGGCATCAGAGAAGGACATGACAATATTTACAAAAATGATCCTGGGTATGAGAGGGTTAACAAATGAAGAGCGTTTGACAGCTCCAGTCCTCTACTCACTGGAGTTTAGAAGGATGAGGGAGAATCTCATCAAAATATTCCAAATATTGAAAGAGCTGAACAGAATGCACATGGAGAAGATGTTTTCAGTAGTGGAAGAGACTTGGACCTGAGTGTGAAGCCTCAGAATAAAGGCAGTTCCCTTTAGAACAGAAATGACAAGTTTGTTCAGCCAGAGGGTTGTGAATCTGTGGAATTTATTGCCACAGACAGGTGTGGAGGCCAAGCCATTTTGAGCAGAGGTTGATATGTTTTTGATTAGTAAGGAGGTCATGGGGAGAAGGCAGATTAGAGTTGAATGGCAAAGCAGACTTGATTGGCTGAATAGCCTAATTCTGCTCTTGAGTGTTATGGTCAAAGTACTGGAGGAGCTCAGCAGGTTATGCAGCATCCATGAAAAACAATAGAGAGTTGATGTTTCAGCTGAAAACCCTTTATCAGGATCAGTTCTTTGGATGCTCCCTGACTCACTGAGTTCCCAGAGCAGCATCTGCAGACTTCTTGCTAATCTTTGGAAGAAATATATGCAATGGCAGATTCACTGCCCAAAATATCTAATCCAATTCCCAAATTTGAATATTTTGTTTGTTGTTCCTGAGATCCAGCAATGACTTAGCACAAGATTTACTCAGAAGATATACTCAATGGCAGACAGAGTAATTTGATCAAAATTCTGTTAGTGACACCCTACAAACATTTACTTGATCAGTTGAGTCCTCATTGTACAAAAAACAATCTGTGCATCAGTACCAGCCAGCAGAAATCTTTTCTCGTTCTTGTTCCTGTCAAATCAAGGAAATGATGATCCCTTTATACCAGACACTCCATTGGATAATACACAGTATTAGCATCCTGCAGATACATATTTTACTGTTTTGACAATGCATATTATCAACAGCATATTCTCATTTTTAAAATGAATATCAAAATGTGCAGGTTAATTATAAAGGAATAAATATACATATATTACTTACAGTGATATAGTTCAATCTTCAAATCCCAAATATTATTAAACAAATGTTATCAATGATATGGGCTATATATCACTTTTGTTATACAGACAGAATTAGCATAATGGCAGAGGGAAATAGTAATTTTTTAAAAAATTAACACACACAGCAGCATTAATGACCATAAGATGGCAACTCTTGAAAACTGAGTCTAATATAACATTGAGGTGGAAATTAGGGAAATTGCTTTCACAGCAACTGTTAAATATAGGCAATATCATTGTTGAGTTCCTGTACACCTTCAGCAGCGTAGTGGGTGGCAGAGTATCTAGCATATGGTCATTACGTTAATAGCCCATTTTGATTTTGAATGGTCTATAGAAGGGACCAGCAATTTTTTTTTTTAATTAGCTAACCCATGGAGGTCCATGCCCAAAATGGCAGTTCCCTTGTTTGGCAGAAGACAAGGGTATGGGTTCTGTGGAACAACGGTCCAGTACAGGTCACTAGGATGGGAAAAAACCCCTCCCTACACACCTCCAACCCCCTGCTGAGAAGCCTGGGAGGGCACCCAACAGGAAAGTTGACCACAGCAGCAGACCAGTGAGGGGCTTGGAGCCCAAAGGATTTAGGGCTGCTGGAGACAGGCTCGTGAGAACCAAATATCAGGATCATGATTCATGAGAATGTTGATGGCAGTAGGATTCCTGAAGGGCCTGTGAGGTTAGCATCCTTCTGAATCATATTGGAAGTTTGGAACTAGGAGATTGGGTTCACCATTGGAATGAATGGGAGCCCATGCTGAAGAGGTGGCAGGAGTGCAGGAGGCTGAAGAGGTGTAGGAGAGCAGGAGGCAAATCCACAGTCACTCAGTATGGGAGGTTAATCCATGGAAACAGAGTTTCTGAAAGAACACTCATTTGCTTCTTTTTCTCTTACTGGTAAGGAGCTATGTGCCTTTATGGCAAGCAAAATTGACAAGTGTATCATATGCATGACAATAAAGGAATCTGATCTCTTCAGCTAACAACTCATGAAAGTTTATCAATCTGAAAAGTTAGGGTCACAAAATAACTTATTCCACAGTGAGCATATCATTCACTCAAGATTCTGAGATGCTAAATTAACTTTGGTTGTATTTAATACTCTATTCCAAGTTTGAGATTAAATTTACCTCAAGACAGGCAAGATTGCTTTGATCTCAGTGGGAAATTGATGAAACCCAATTAAGCACTGCAAGGATAATTCTGTATGTAGCTAAAATGGAGATCCTTGCAAATACAAAATATGATGGACATGTATGGCTCTGGAGCAGGGAGAGAAGTTGGAAGTTATTATCAGTCACCTGGAGTATGCAAAAGGAATTAGATGTTTTGCTGCAGTAGTCAATTAATAGTTAAGCAAATAATAGAGTGAAACACAAAAGTCTTTAGATGCTGTGATTCTCCACCCCATTCCCATGCTGATATATCTGTCCATAGTCTCATAGACTGAGACCACCTGAGAATTGGATGAACAGCACTCATAATCCATTTTGGCACTTGCCATACAGATGACATTAACATTAATTTCTCCACTTTCTGTTATACCCCATCCCCGTTTCTCCCCTTCCCTTATCCATATTTCTAATTTCCTTTAGCTCTGCCTCTATCTCTCTTTCCCTTTCCCTCTGTCTTCTTTCCTCCCTTGTATTCACAGAGCCACCCCTTACCCCGAGCAATTCTCACCTTTCCTCTCCCGTCCTTCTTTCCACATCCAATTACTGCCTTTTGTCTGTTGGCCTGTACACCTGACCTTACCTAACCTTTTCTACCTTTTCCCCCCAGCCTTTTTATTCAGGCACCTGCCTGCTTTTTGCTTATATCTTTAAGAAGGGCTCAGGCCCAAAACCACCTATGTACGCTGCAAGACCTGTTGAGTTCCTCCAGCATTTCTGTTTTTACTTTAAATATTTAATAGTTTCTACTTTAAGCACATGTTAGTTTGTGCTTTCAATCATTCCTGGGTTGAACAGTGACCATTGTGAAGCTGTTCCAGATATAATTAATGTTAGCACAGCTGTTTGCCCAGCAGATGTTCCTTCCATTGTTGACAGTAACTGGATGTTTTGGAAGAAACCTTTGGCCTTCACTGTTCACTTTTGAAAAAAAAGCCAGGAGTACTTTGCCCAGGGTTCAGGAATGAGGTGGCAATTAAAATATCACATCAATGTCCTACACACAGCATCTTCCAGCCTCACATTTCAATTGCAAGCATCAAATAATTTACTAATGCTCCCTCCACTGATCTCTGCCTTATTAAAAATTAGTGCTGAATTGCATATTGACCCTCAATCCATTCACATCTCAGTTTATTGGGATCATTCACTTTACAGAGGTTGATTAAGCCATTTTATCCCTTGGGGGAGCAACAGACACTCTGGAGTAGCATCTTTGTTCTCCATATACCAGCATTTTAATTCACTTCCATAGCATGTTTTACAGTCCTAGCATTTTTAAAGCATTGACTTATTTCCTAGCATTTAGAACACCAGTGAGCTGCAAGCTCTGCATAGAACTCTCAATGGGAACAATGGAGATCCCATTTTATTGCATGAATTTATGTACTAAATTACCTTGCACAATTCTGTCTAATTTTACAAAATTTTCTGGGAGATCAGTTGCAGTACTAGAAGAAAGAACTCCTAAATTCTTGGCTATTGTTTGTTCAAGGACATAATCCTTCATCTTGAAAAGGCCCCATGTCTGTAGTGATTCAGTCAATAAAACCTTGATTACATTCATAAATTATCAGAGAAACACACAAGTTCAGAGAGTTCCAGGTATGTGGTAGTGAAATCACTTTAATGCTCTATTTCGCATCCACAGTGCTTCATTTTAGCTGAATAATAATTCAGTGTGGAAACAAACAGCATAATGTCTTGTGCAATGTTGTACTACACTTAGGCAACAGTGCTCAAAACTCCTCAGATCCTAAAACTAAATTTATACTCTTACACCATTCTAAAAGTAGCGGTGAGCACTAAACTGGTGATGCTGGTACAACCAAAACATAACTAATACTTTTGTAAGCATTACCATCTTGTATTGGGAACACCTTCAGACTGTTTTACCAGTTTATTCATTTATAAAAAAAATGCAGTGTTCAGCAATAAGATCACAATTAAATCATCATACTAATATCCAACATACAAAATCTCTTAAAACACAAGCATCATGTTAGGTGATTCACTAAGGCACCCTTAGCTGATCCCTGCCAGTTTATCATTTGTCTCTCAATCAGTTCACACCTTCTTGTGGTTTGGGTCTCTCAGCACAGGACCTGATCGTGCCAGTACATTGTATTCTGAAGGGCCATTAATGATGTTCATAACCAAAGAGCGTTGACAATGCAGCACAACATTCAACTCGAACATGTGAATAAATGAATCATGTATAGTCTTCAGCAGTTTAAAACTGAGTTAACTATTAATTAAGCAGCTACTCAGGATAGTTATGAGATTTAAATAAGTTTTACCACTTCAACAATTCATTAAAAATACAATAATTTAGTATTAAATACTCCAAAGCGTACACATTTCTCCAAGAGGATGTAACGTGTGCATTTCCAATGTGTGCTACATGCCAAATTAAAAAATAAATGATTACTCAGCATATCTATCGCATGGAATCTGACAACTACCTCAAGCAATGAGTCCAGTGCCATTTCAAAAATTGCTCAAAACTTAATTTTGGCATGTGTGATTGAATTGTGTTATTAATCTTTTCTTAGTAAAGGAATTGTTGGCTGGATAGGCGCACACTTACAGGCACACACAAGTACACTCAGAGAGAAGCTATTTTTGGAGACACAAAGTCTGATAAAAGGGGAATAAAACTAGAATTATCTAGAACAATGGGGTATGCTCAAGGACATCTGGTTATACAAAACTCTCTGCTTGTTTACCTATGATTTTAGAATGGAAACTCAGAAGCATCTGTTCAAACAAAGCTGACTTTTGATTCAATGGCAAGCAGACAGATCGGAGGCAATGGCTTGTAAATGCTTTTGGAAGATAAGAACTTCAAACAAAATCAGCAGAGAGATCATGTCACGTGATGAAAGACATTTGAAAAGCTGCATTTTAATATTGCACCAAGAAACATCTGAGGCCAGAAACACAATGGCCTCCAGTTAGAGAGGTACTGATCTTGATGTATTCTCTTTAACATGGGAGATATACAAAATCATTGGTGAGGAAGAGCCATTTTGGCTGTCTCTTTAAAAAGAGGACAGTTTCACTGTGCCTATTTTTACACTGCCACTTCATGTAACCATTACCAGGGTTTGTGAAATCATCATGGAAGAAAACATGAGTTCTCAATCTCCATATGAGAGGTACCATAAATATTTGAGTATAATGCGAAAAAATTTCGCTTTACACTCGAGAATAAATTTAATTTTTTTTTCTGCAGGTGAGCAGGTGCAGTAGACGCCAGTGTGACTCGGGCAGCCGGGCAAGTGGGAACGTGATTCAGGGAGCCGAGGGGAGGTGGAGGGGTTCATGAGAGACGACATCGCGAATCGGGCGGGTGAAGAAAGGGGGATCGTGAGAGATGCCAGCACGACTCAGGTGGGTGAGGGGAGGGGGTCGTGAGAGATAGCAGCGCGACTCAGGCAGGCGGGCGAGCGGCCAGAGAGACGGCAGCACGACTCATGCAGGCGGGCGAGCGGCCGGAGAGACGGCAGCATGACTCAGGCAGGTGGGCGAGCGGCTGGAGAGACGGCAGCACGACTCAGGCAGGCGGGCGAGCGGCCGGAGAGACGGCAGTGCATCTCAGGTGGGTGAGGGGAGGGGGTTCGTATTATACACAAAGGTAAAATTTTTTCCCCTTTTTCCCCTCAAAAATGGAGGGGTCGCATTATACATGGGTCGCATTATACACGAATATTTACAGTAAATCATTTGTATGAAGAAGCAATTCTCTGAAAACAAATCTACAAAACTTTTGTGAGTTTTGAGAAGTCTAAGGCCTCCCACCTATTCCATAATTACTTTTGAGCAACAATTTAAATATGATTTTCAACACAAACTGACTGAACTTTAAAAACAAATGATTCTTTTTACAATTGTGCCTAAACTGTAATGGCTACACATACACACAACACAACACACACACACAACACACACACACAACACACACACAACACACACACACACAACACACACACACACACTCGCACACAACACACACACACACACACACACACACACACACACACACAAAAGAGTTATATTATTAATAGTTATTAATAAATTTTTTGTTTTGAAGATACCATTGTCTTGGTGAATTTCTATTGCTGCTGGTGTGGTACGTAATACATGCCACAATTTTCTTCTCTTAAACAATGAAATAAATAAAATCATG
The DNA here is from genome assembly GCF_036971445.1 of Narcine bancroftii. Taxonomy (NCBI): domain Eukaryota; kingdom Metazoa; phylum Chordata; class Chondrichthyes; order Torpediniformes; family Narcinidae; genus Narcine; species Narcine bancroftii. The sequence goes on along the minus strand of NC_091470.1, from coordinate 309,039,440 downwards.
AGAAAAAAAGTGTTTTGCCTTTCATGGTACTGCACAAGATGTTCATCTTTTTGCTGTCTATAGCCAGTTTTAAAATTGATATTTTCATACAAATACATATTGAAAAATTAGCATATTGCTTACCTGATTTCTTCACAGAAAGCAATACCTTGCACTGGTAAAACTAGTCCTATGGTCACTGATGTCAGGGCTTCAATTCTTCAAGGGTATCTGACTACTAAACCACACGAATGTTGTTATTATTTTGATTTGTTCTGGTGCAATGACTGTGAGAGATATCTGAGTATCTTTGTTATAGGAAATGATGTAATCAGGGGTGATTGCAAGCCACTGCAAACATGGAGATTAATATATGGAAAATGTCTGGTATGTCAGATGAAATTCCATAACTCACTCATATGATCAAATTTAGTACTATGATATTTCAAAATCCTGCAAACACTGAAATAATTCAGGAAGGTGGTGATAATTTTGTATTAATACATTGAGTGTCACATTTCTTTTCAGTTTGCAAGATAAGGATTAGTTTTAAAATAGTTATGGATAAAGAAAGGGCTGGTCCGCATGTAAAAGTCCTAAATTGGAATGATACATTGTGAAGGAATTAGACAGGAATTTTCAAAAAATGATTTGGAGAGGTTTGCAGATAAATGATCATTCAGCAAATGGGAAAATTTTAAAAGAGAAATTAGAAAAGTTCAAGGAAAGCATATTCCTATGTGAGGGAAAATCAAAGCTGTCAAAATTATGGAAACCTGCATGACCAGAGATAATGATGATCTGATCAAGAAATAGATGGAGGCATATGACAATTTTAGACACCTGGAAATCAAGCAAATACATTGAGCTAAAGCTATAAAGGTTCATAAAATCCTTAGGCTCATGGATAAATCAAATACTAACAGTCTTTTTCCCAAGGTAATTGATTCACACAGGCCAATATTCACAGCATGGAAGCCAAAATTACACTTTGTGGTCCCTAATGAGCTGACAATTTCACTGCATGCCTAATGCCATTTTCTCAAAAGAGAAGCCCTGTCTGGAGCTGTATCACAGGAATAAATGGATAGAAGAAAAGAAACCTGGTGAAAATGGTGGGTGGAACATACCCAGTACAAACTACTCACTCTTTTTTTTTTCTTTGGCTTGGCTTCGCGGACGAAGATTTATGGAGGGGTAGAGTCCACGTCAGCTGCAGGCTCGTTTGTGGCTGACAAGTCCGATGCAGGACAGGCAGACACGGTTGCAGTGTTTGCAAGGGAAAATTGGTTGGTTGGGGTTGGGTGTTGGGCTTTTCCTCCTTTGTCTTTTGACAGTGAGGTGGGCTCTGCGGTCTTCTTCAAAGGAGGTTGCTGCCTGCCGAACTGTGAGGTGCCAAGATGCACGGTTTGAGGCGATATCAGCCCACTGGCAGTGGTCAATGTGGTAGGCACCAAGAGCTTTCTTTAGGCAGTCCTTGTACCTCTTCTTAGGTGCACCTCTGTCTCGGTGGCCAGTGGAGAGCTCTCCATATAACACGATCTTGGGAAGGCGATGGTCCTCCATTCTGGAGACGTGACCTACCCAGCGCAGTTTGATCTTCAGCAGCGTGGATTCGATGCTGTCGGACTCTGCCATCTCGAGTACTTCGATATTGGAGATGAAGTCGCTCAATGAATGTTGAGGATGGAGCGGAGACAACGCTGGTGGAAGCGTACTAGGAGCCGTAGGTGATGCCGGTAAAGGACCCATGATTTGGAGCCAAACAAGAGTGTGGGTATGACAACGGCTCTGTATACGCTAATCTTTGTGAGGTTTTTCAGTTGGTTGTTTTTCCAGACTCTTTTGTGTAGTCTTACAAAGGCGCTATTTGCCTTGGCGAGTCTGTTGTCTATCTCGTTGTCGATCTTTGCATCCGATGAAATGGTGCAGCCGAGATAGGTAAACTAGTTGACCATTTTGAGTTTTGTGTGCCCGTGAACTACTCTTTGCAGACGATGCCGCTTTCGTTGCCCATTCAGAGCCAGCTCTTCAGCGCTTGACGTTCTGTTTTGCGGAAACTGCCAAAATGTTTGGCCTGGAAGTCAGCCTGAAGAAAAGTGAGGTCCTCCATCAGCCAGCTCCCCACCATGACTACCAGCCCCCCCATATCTCCATCGGGCACACAAAACTCACTCACTACCACATCAAGCACCACTTGCCATATTGCACAAAACGAGGGTCTCACATTGGCTACATTAGTTAGCTCACAATCCAGAAAACTGATTGAAGTAAGACATCCTCAGTTCTAAGGACCATTGAAGAAGACAGTTATCAAGATCGATATGTGCTAGCGCTTTGTTCATGTTCACAATCATTTCCTGAAATGTGTACTGTATTATTTGGTGGAATCTCCCTGTGAGTTTAACATACCACTTTTTTTGGTTCCAGAATCAGAATGAAGTTTATTGTCATGAACATGTATCACAAAACTTGTTTTGCAGAAGCATTACAGGTGTAAAAATTGCTATAATTACATTTCTGTAAATATACTAAAAATAAATAAGTTAGTGCAAAAGAAGAGAAAATAAAGTGAGGTAGTGTCTGTGGTTCATTGTCCATTCAGAAATCTGATGGCAGAGGGGAAGAAACTGTTAATGTAACGTTGGGTATTCATCTTCAAGCTCCCATATCTCCTTCCTGATAGTACCAATGAGAAGGCATGGCCTGGGTGGTGAAAGTCCTTGTTGATGGAGCAAGCTTTCTTGAGTCACCGCCTCTAATAGATGTCCTTAATGGAGTGAAGACTAACAACAAGGGACCCAACACCGATCCCTGAGGCACACCACTCATCACCGGCCTCCATCCTGACAGTTATCCACCATGACTCTCTGGCATCTACCTTCTAGCCACTGTGACTGAGTATATAGATATGTTTTTGGGAGATAAATTAGGAAAGGTTTGTTAGAGTAGGTCACAGACAAACACTTTAAAACAGATCTTATTTGAAATACTGGTGCTCTGCTAATGCTAGACATGTCAGCTCCTCAGCTTTTACAAGAGCTTTGGAGAGTGCCCAAGAGACTTCACTATGGATTGTTATTTCCAAAAAGGCAACAGATGAAAGATCTTGTCAGAGCCACAGATTGTCTGGAGATGTTCTAAGAGGGTGATGTCAGTTTTCAACAGAGTCAAATAGGCTTTCTCTCTGTGTGTGAGAGAGAAAAAGACACAGAGATCACTTCTACTGTGTTATAGTTAGCAACAGCAGCTGGGACTGGAACAGGACAAGCTTGCAAGCTTGAGGAAAGCCCCATTTGGAAGACAGCCTAGTTTAAGCACTTGTGGTGCATGCAAGAGGAGAGGACTGGCTGTCTAATGTTTCACTTGAAATAAGAGAAACAAAAAGGAGCTCTGTGGTGACCTGAAAGAAAAAGGTTATCATCTGGAGAACCCTGAAGGTGCAAGTTTCATTAGCAAGACACTGAAGTGGCTGATGGAAGTACATAAGTTGTGGATGTCCTGGAACAACAAATCTCTCTCAGAAACCTGTCAAGAACCTTCCTGAGTGGTAACCATTTACCTTTCAAGCACCAAAGCCTGGTGAATTTTATAAATGTTAAATTTTGTGCACAGTATAAGAATTGCCTGCAACCAGTGAACTTGGAGGAATGAGAAGTGAGCTTGGACTGTGAGCCAAAGAACTTTTCTGAAGTTACACACACATTACATACATGTGCACTTAGAATTAGAAGGGGGTTAAGTTAGGTAAGTTAAGTTAATAGTAATAAGTTAAAGTGTGATTCTGTTTTCAAGTTTAAAGATAATTCAAAGCAACTTTTGTTTTTGTCTTGGTGAATATCTATTTCTGCTGGGTCTTGTGGTCCTCTGACTCATAACACTACCGTTGAACCCATCTGACTATCTCAACATTAATACTTAGCACCTGAACCTTCCTTATCAACCTTCCATGTGGCACCTTTATGAAGGCCTTACTGAAATCCATATAGAGTACATCTACTACCCTGCCCTCATCAACCTTCCTAGTCACCTCCTTAAAAAAATTCAACAAGATTTGTCAAATGTGACCTTTCCCACACAAATCCATGTTGGGTGTCCCTGATCAGTCTCTCTCTAATACCTGCACATATTATCTCTAAGAATACTTTTCATTAGTTTACCAACCACTGACACCAAACTTACTGGCCTATAATTGCTGGGCCTATACCTGGAGCCCTTTTTAAACAGAGGAGCCACGTTTGCCATACACCAATCCTTTGGCATCATGCCCCCCTCTATTGACTTTTGAAAAATCATTATCAGAGCCTCTGCTATTTCCTCCCTAACTTCCCTCAAGGTCCTGGGGAAAATCCCATCAGGACCCGGAGACTTATCCTCCTTTTTATGCCTCAAAAGTTCCAACACCCCCTCTTTCCTAATTCCTACATTTTCCATAATCACTCCTTTTATTTCTCTTATCCTACACGATTCTATATCATTTTCCCTAGTGAATACTGAAGAGAAGAACTTGTTCAATATTTCCCCCACCTCATTCGGCTCTGCACACAGTTGTCTGCTTTGATTCTCTAAGAGACCAATTTTATCCTTCACTCTGCTTTTGCTATTTACTGTTAAAAGTAATAGCATCAACCCAATGCATACCAAAATTACACTTTATCATTTTCATATTATTGTTTATCTTATTTGCAATCTTACTCAGCTGTTGGAACTACCTGATTACACACACAATTTTAGTTAATGCGAAATTCAAACTCCAAATTGTGTTCATTTCAAAAATGAATAATTGAAAATTATGTCCTATGTTCAGAAAATGATCATTCATGTCAAAATGCTTTATTTATTGAAGTCTCCAAGTTTAAGGATGTCTTTCTGTTCCTTGTGCTTTCTTGATTCAGGAGGGGAATGGAAAAATGTTTCATAATCATTCAGGTGTCCAAGCTCATCTTTTATGCTGTTGGGCAACCAAGTATACATACACCCACAGTCTCACCAGATCTTGACAATATGGAAACAGGGGTCAAGTACAATACAATAATGTAATGGATAAACTTTGCAGAGAGGAGAGGTCCATGGCAGATCATGGCAAATGAGCTAGTGAATATACTTTCTGGAGATTGTGATTTCTGATTACTTCTTTGGCTACCTTTTGGGTTAAGAGAATTTCCCAACATTCTTTTTCTAAATTTGGCTACAATTTTTTGACTGCTTCATTAGATTGATAGTGGTTCCTAAATCAGAAGGTTGTGGATTCAATCTTCACCACAGAGATTTTAACATATTAGTTGGCTGTCATCTCAGTGCAGAACTATTTTCCTGGATGTGCATTCATTTTTATAAGGAATTTATACATCTGCAAAGTTGTGGTGTGTATTATGGAGGGCCACGTGACCTTTGTGGGTCATGTGACCTCTCCCTCGAACCTGGTGGGAATGTGGATTGTGGAGCGTCACATTCGGAAGTCACATCAGCTGCTAATCAAGGTTGGACTCCACCCATCAGTGCACCCCTGACCATTGGCCTCTTTAATTACTTTATTACCAGGACTGGACCCTCCAGCTTACTGTATTATAAAGTCCACCTCTTTTGCTCTTCGGTCTTGAGATGAACCTTTCTCCACTTCTCCACTTTCTCCAGGTCGCGAACTGTGGTAAGGTGTGTACTACACAGGGATCGGGGCTGTTAGATAGCATTGGAGTCATGCCCACGTTAGACAAGGAATGGTGATAGCATATTGTAATCCTTGGTTGTTATAAGTCTGCACCAGTTGCTAGTATTGGTAATGTTAAGTCTGATGTGACTGGGTTGAACTGTGCTTGTAAGTCTGTACACAGTTTCTAGTATTATTGTTAACTCCGATGTGACTGATTGTACTATGCTTTGGGATTGAGAGTACTAGTGTGTTATCCCTATGCAACCCCCTTACGTGTGCTTTAATAAAAATCATTCCTGTGTTCAGCCTGTGTCCAGACTCATTGTTCTTTAAACCCACTGAACTTTTCCCTTCTCACACAACAGAAGTGCACCCAACTATAGCTCTTTAATGAATGCGTCAAGGAAGAGGAAGTCGACTTGAATAAACTCAGCATCACTTGTGTTACTGAGAATCATAGATTGCAGGTGTAGTGATGTGGTTACACTAAGTACAGGTTGCAAGCAGTTGAGTGAGCACTATGAAAAGAAAAGGGAGAAGGCCTTTGAAAATAATGTGTTAAATTCTAGTCAGGTAATATCAAAAGTTATTCTTTCAAAGGACATTCTTTTTTCATCATGTGATGAAACAGAAACTGTAATATTACATAAAATTTCCTTTAGTCTACCATAAGGCAGACAAAGATTCACCATCAGCAAGAAATTGCCTGGCACCCCTAACAATCAGAGAAAGAGAAGCAAAAGAGAGTCCCTCCAGAGTCATTGGGTATCCATGGATTCGTCTCCAGTGCTCCCGCAGCCACTAGTTCAAACCATCGGCCAACCCGAGGTTCAGATCCAAATCTCCAACATAATCAGGAAGCCCTCAACGCCCTCTCACATCTCGGATCCGACATTTGGTATCCATTCAGCCAGTCTTGAGCCAGTCTCCAGTAGTCTGCAGCCTGATGCAAGTTCTTTGGCTAGCATCCCACACCCTGCGTTGGTTAGTCACCTGCATTTTTTCAGCAACAGAGACCCTCATTGGTCCACCACTGTGGTCACCGTAGGTTCATCTCCTCTGCTTTTCCTTCTCAAATGTTTTGTCTCCCTGTTTTCTGGTGCTCTGCTTCACCAGAGTCTGCAACTCCTTGAGGCCATTACTGAATATCAGTGCCACCGCAGTGCAAGATTTTAAAATAAACCACCATTTCCTCCTTTACAGGTCAATTAAAGCTCGCAGGGAGCAGCCAGAAGTTGAATTGGGTGGTAGAACCCTGGGGAGGACCGCTGTTCTCCACTACCCGCTTTCTACAGATCTGCACGAGTAGTAGCATCGTTCTTGCAGCAGCTCTGGCAGCACCCCCATTTTTTTCCTCATGTATTACCAAGAATTTCCCTGCAATCTCAATATTAACATGCAGAAACATTACCGAGTTCATAGTAAAATGCTGGAGAAACTCAGCAGATCACACAGAATCTATGGAATGTGAAGGGTAACCAATATTTCAGACCTGAGCCCTTCAGCAGCAGAGCAAAGGTGCTCATCCACACGATCTCCAAATTTGCTTCCAGTCTCTCTGATGTAGAGGAGGCCACAACTGGAGCACCGGATGCAGTAAATGACTCCTTCAGAGTCATGTGAAGTGTTGCTTCACTTGGAAGGACTTCTTGGGCACAGAATGGTGGTGAAGGGGAAGGTATGAGTGTAAGTGCAGCATTTCCTATGATCACAGGAGTAGGTGCAAGGGGATGATTAGTAAAAGGGATCAATAGATGAGGGAGTCCCAGTCCCTGTTGAAAGTGGAGAGGGGAGGAGAGGGGAGGAGAGGGGAAGAGAGGGGAAGAGAGGGGAAGATGTATCTGGTGGTGATATCTGTATTTGCCAGAAATGTGGAGAGTAATATGTTGGATATGGAGGCTGATGGAGTGGTAGTTGAGGATAAGGGAAACCCTATCCTCATCAAGTCTTCAGGCAGAGGGGGGCAGGCCAAAGCAAAGGAAAATAAATGATGTGGGTAAGGGTTGAGTTGATGGAAATAGTGGGTAAGCCATTTTTTTTTAGGAGTAAGAAATCTCAGAAGTTCTAGAATGGAAGACCTCATCCTGGGAGCAGATGCGACAGAGGATGAGGAATTAAGATAAAGAAACAAAATCTTTTGGGGTGTGAAAGGGTGATGTCGAGGTAAGTAGAAACATTGGTGGGTTTGTAGAAAGCATATGAGGTGGGTTTATCTCTCGAGATGGAGAAAAGAGATCGAGAAATTGGAGAGTGTTGCGAGAGATGGACCAAATGAATTTGAGATCGGGGTGAAAGTTAGCAGCAAAATAGATAAAGTTGTTGAGCTCATCATGGGTGCAGAAGGTAGTACCAATGTAGTCATCAATATATTAGAGGATGAGTTGAGTAGCCTTGCCTGTGGAGACTTGTAGCAAGGATGGGTCAACATAGCCAAAAGATGGAGACACCTGCAGATACCTGTGGCTACCCCTTTCACTTGGAGAAAGTGAGATAAGACAAAGGAGAAGGTATCGAGGGTGGGAATAATTGCTGCCAAGTGGAGGAGAGTGGTGGTGGAGGGGGACTGGTAATGTCCATTGTTGAGAAAGAAACGAAGGGGCTTGTGACCTCTAATATCGGGGAATTGAGGTGTATAGTGATTGGGCATCTATGGTGAAAATGAGGTAGATGAATCCAGGGAGATGGAAATTGTTGAAGTGATATGAGGTATCACAGATAAATGGAGGAAGTGACTGGACCAGTAGGGACAAAATAGAGCCAAGGTAGGATGATACCAGCTTTTTGGGGCAGACGCACATGGAAACTGCATCTAAAAAGAGAGGTTTTGGAGATCAGGACAACTAGAAGGTGGTCACAGGAAGATGAAGAACAGATACAGGTCTTCCTCGAGTCAGCGGATTGGGCGGTGTTCAAGGACTCACCAGGGCTGCAATAGACTTTATCAAAACAGCTGTAAATGAGTGTCCCTCCACCAAATCATTCAGGGTTTTCATAACCAGAAGCCCTGGATGAACAATGAAATTTGGAACCTGCTGCAAGCCAGATCACAGGCATTTGTCTGGAGATCCAAATCAATGCAGAAGGACAAGTTTTACCTGCAAAAAGTTATTTCCCAGGTGAAATGGAGATTCTAGATGAAAATGGAAACAACATGGGATACCCAATAGCTGTGGCAGGGTGTAAATGTCATAACCTGATACAAAACCAAATCCAGTGCAGTAGCAGATGGCAAAGCTTCACTCCCAGAGGAATCAATGCCTTCTAAACCCAATTTGACCACAGTAACAGCAAGAATCACCCCTCCACATTCCCATGTCCCCACATGATCCCATCCTATCTGTATCTAAGGATGATGTGCGTGCTGCCTTCAGAATAATTAATCCGAGGAAAGCATCCAGCCCAGAAGAGTACCTGGCCGAGTATTAAAAATCTTTGCTGACCAACTTACCAATGTATTCATAGATATCTTTAATATCTCACTCCGGCAGGGTGTGGTACCCACCTGTTTCAAACAGGTGTCAATCATACCGGTGCACAAGAAGAACATAGTAACTTGCCTTAATGACTATCGACCAGTAGCACTTACATCAACAGTGATGAAGTGTTTTGATAGGTTGGTGTTGAAACATATCAGCTCCTGTCTGAGCGGCAACATGGATACGTTCCAGTTCGCCTAACGTAGCAACAGGTCTACAGTGGATGCCATCTCACTGGCTCAACAAAAAGCCGTGGAACACCTGGACAGTAAAGATGCATTTATCAGGATGCTCTTTATCGACTACAGTTCAGCATTTAACACCATCATCTCCTCAAAACTGATCAGAAAATTCCAAGACCTGGGACTCAATGCTGCACTATGTAATTGGATCATAGATTTCCTCATCTCCAGACCACAATCAGTGAGGATTGGTAAGAACATCTCCTGCACAATTTCCATCAGTATCAGAGCACCACAGGCCTGCATTCTTAGTCCCCTGCTCTACTCACTTTATATCTACAACTGTGTAGCTCAGTTCGACAATAACACCATCCTCAAATTTGCCAAAGTTACCATAGTAGTGGGTTGTATAAAGAAAGGTGATGAGTCAGCATACAGGAGGGAGATTGAAAACGCAGCTGAATGGTGCACCAATAACAACCTTGTACCCAATGTCACCAAAACTATGGAGCTGATTCTTGACTTCAGGAATGGAATACCAGAGGTATACAATCCAGTGATCATGAAGGGAAATCAGAAGGTCAAGAGGGTGAGTAAATTTTGTTTCCTGAGAGTCACTATCTCGGAGGATTGTTCCATTAGTTCACTAATAGAATTGTGAAAAAAACAGGTCAGCGCCTCTACTTCCTCAGGAGTTTGGAGAGCTTTGGTATGACACCAAAAATTTCTACAGATGTGTGGTGGAAAATGTGCTGACCAACTGCATCATGGCTTGGTATGGGGACACCAATTCCTCTGAGGCAGTGAATATAGCCCAGGACATCACAGGCAAAACCCTCCCCACTATCAAGAACATCTACAGGGAATGCTGCCATCGGAGAGCAGCAGCAATCATCAAGGATTCAAATTACCAAGTACATGGTCTGTTCTCATTTCTGCCATCAGGAAAGAGATACAGACTCACAACACCAGATTCAGAAATAGCTGCTACCCATCTTCCATCAAACTCCTCAATAACAAACTCAATCAGGGACTCATTTAAAGAGTCTTACTTGTGCACTTCATTAATATTTTTTAATTCTTTCTGTATTGCAGTCAGTTTGTTTACATTTGTTATTTGTTTACAGTTCTTTATTTATTTACATGTATATGCTGCCTAGCTTTTTTTTGTACAACCATTAAGTTGTAATTCTACCTCACCTGCAGAAAAATAATAATCTCAGCATTGTATGTGATGTAATGTATGTACTCTGACAATAATTCTGAAATCTGAATCTGAATCTTATAGATCTTGGCTACCAGGTAAAACCAGGAAGTGGAGGGTTGAGAAACAATGAGCTTAGAAGATAACAGGATGTGATGTGCCAGAGATGGTGCACAAGATGGTGTCTGAATTTTGGCTGAATTTCTCTAGTTTTTTTAATGAATTTCAAATCATTTGCATCTGCAATTTTTTTTTTATTCCCAGAATTGTGGTCCTCAATTAACATTTGGCCTCTCAATGTTCTTTAATGTTGTTCCTCTTTACTAACGTTCTTATCATTTATGGTTCCTTTACCTTACTATTATTACTATCCTTTCACAGTCTTGTTGGGGCAAACCTATTCAGAACCTATCCTGTGGTCTCTAACCATTCTCCACATTTCTGCTATGGATTTTCCCAAGAATATCTGCCCCCTATTTACTCTCCTAAGTTCCTGCTTAATACCATCATAATTAGTCCTTCCCCAATTAAACATTTTCCTTTTTTGTATGCTCTGAGACCTGTCCAAAGCTATGCTAAAGGTCAAGGAATAATGGTCACTGTCTCCGAAATGCTCACCCACAGAGAGGCCTGTCATCTAGCCAGGTTTGTTCCCAGTACCAGATCCAGTATGGCCTCTCCTCTAATCAGACTGTCCATATACTGTGTCAGGAATCCTGACACAGTATATCCTGAAGTGTTGGACACACTTCATTGGTTCTGGTCCATCTAAGCCTTTTGCACTAAGGAGGTGCCAATCAATATTGGGGAAGTTGAAGTCTCCCATGACAACAATCCTGTTATTTATTTAATCTTTCCAAAATCTGCCTACTTATCTGCTCCTCAATGAATACTCCCAAAAGAGGGTTGCTCCATTTCTGTTTTTGCCTTCTGCCAATGACATCCTCTTTCTGCAGCTGTGATGCTATCCCTGATTGGCAATCAGGTGGAAAATGGCAATCCCACACACCCTGCTCTTTTGGCTCCCTCCCTATCCTTTTGAAACATCTAAACCCTGGAATATCAAGCAGGCAATCTTGTCCTTTTGACAGCCAAAGTTCTGTAATCCAAAATTTTGGCCACAACATCATAATTCCACAAACTGATCCATGTTCTAACTTCATCACCCTTATTCGTAATTCTTCTTGCAAAAAAGTGAACATATCTCAACCCATCTCGTTGATAGCATTTATGCCCTATCTGCTGCCTGTCCTTCTTCACAGCTTCTCTGCACATTGCATTTATCTTTCCACCAATTTTTCCAATACCTGACTTCATACTCTGGTTCCCATCCCCCTGCTGAACTAGTTTAAACCCTCTCAGCAGCTCTAGCAAACCTACCCACAAGGATATCGGTCCCTCTCTTGGTCAGGTGCACATGTCCTTTAGTTAACTACTTATGTGTAAATTGTTAAGAATGTGTTTGGTTTATATTTGTATACATTTAAATAATTTTGGTGCCTTTGACATTTTATTTAATACCTTGACATTTTATTCTGGATCCCAGAAGATCTGTACAGTTGATAACTAAGAGAGAATACATGGATCAAAAATAAAAATACTTCAGTATTCACAATATTAGCATGTCCCAAACTGCTGAGCAACCAATGACAGTCTCAAAATGCAACTGTTGTTGTAATATCAATAAATTGGCAGTTAATACGCGCTAATCAGCATCTCACAAATATGAACAGATAATCTGCTTTCAAGTGATTTTTGATGAGATAAATATTTTCTGTGACAATCAATAAACCTTTAAAGCCTGTAATCAAGAAGCTTTTGAGTCAATAGAACCACACAGCACAGAACCAGGCCTTCAGCTCACCTTGTCCATATGGACTATTGTACTTATCTACACTAAACTCCTTTCCCCTATCCAGTCTGTGGCCTGACATGCTTTGGCAATTCCAGAAATTGTCTGAATGCTTCTTAAATACCGTGAGAGCATCTGTCTACCCACACATTTTAAATTCTAATCGCACATGTGAAAAAAACTCCTCCTGAGATCCCCTCTAAACTTCCTACTTCTTTCTTTATACATAGGCCCTCTTGTTGGCCCCTAGAGTCGGAAAGATTCCTACCATCTACCTGACCTATCCTCCTCATCATTTTGTGTAGTTCCATCAAGTCATCCCAAGGTCTGTTCCATGGAAAACAAACCCAGCCTAGCTAACCTTACCTTGTAACTGGAAGGCTCCAATCCAGCAGTGTCATGCTAAAACTTCTCTGCATCCATCTCAGTGCAACGACATCACTCTAATAGTGTGGCGATGAAAACTGCACAGAATTTTCCAGTTGTGGCTTAACCAACAATTTTCCCTCATCTTATATTCTATGCCACAGCTGATTACGACAAACATCTCATTCTCCTTTTTCACCAACCTATCTAGTTATGCTAACATTTCCAGACATCTTTGGACATGTATCCCAAAGTCCTTCTGTTCAACATCACTCCCTTAGCCTCCTACCAGTTACTATGTGTCTTACCCTTACTTGACTTTCAAAAAATGCATTAATTTTCATTTGTTAGGATTAAATTCCATCTGTCATTGTTCTGTCCAACTTTTTAGCTGATCAATAACATTCCATAACCAAAGACAATTCACATAACTACACATCACATAGGGAGACCTTGGGTCTTTTTGGCTGTTGCTGAAATACAGAAAGTTGGGTTTATCCTTCTGGACAGTTATCATACCTGTTCAAGAGGAGATGGGAAGTGTACAAGAGGCAAAAGGAACTGAGAATTTAATGTGTGGGATTTGCAGAGCCTAAAAGCCTCCCAAGGTAAGAATGTATGAGGCCACAGGTATATTAAACATAAAGTTGAGAATTTGACACATGAACCAGCTGGAAAAAAAATCAGAAAAATGACACAGATATCGATGGAGATCTCAGCAATATATGGGTTAAAGGAAAACAGCTAATGACATGGAGATAAAAATAAGGGATGAGAGAATCAAAAGTTCAAGTTTGGATCGAGTAGGAGGTCCAAACAATCTAGTATCTTGATATCATATTTGAGGGGAGAGAAGAAGTCAATGTCATTGAGACATAATTTGCAATAGAAATTAAAGATAATGGTTATTTGTCCTATTACGAGCTCACATTTCATTTAGTGCGACTGTCACCTTGAGGGTTAATATGGGTTGCAGCCATTCACAGTTGTGGTGAGACTGGATGGCATCATCAATTACTGATATAAACAGTTGATACTCTGGAAGAAGATAAAGAACAATGGTTGTTTATCCAGGGAAACAGGTGGTGAGTGAGTCATGTAGGACACTTCCAGAGAGTCATGTGAGTGGAACACTTAAAGAAATAGGATTTCATGATTGACAATTCTGATGAACATAGAGGTGGAATGACTCTGCATGAAATGGACAATTTGGCTGATTCTCCCTGCAGGGGAATTATTGAACCACCATCACAAAAGGAAAGATCACTTTGATTAACTCATATCCGGGTAAAAGAAGCAAGAGAATTGCTGCATCAAACCATAATCAAGGTGATGGGTCATTTCGACTGACCTGTGCCTGGGTTTTGGAAGCATCGTGGAAGTCACTCATTTCATTTCCCCTATGCAAGGAAAGGGGAGTTGTGACAAACGTTCATCCAAAAGGATATTTCTCAGCAAGAAACTCAACAAGGATTCGTGAGTTTTCAGCAGTCTAGTCACTCAGTCTCTCCCACTTCCTTCATAATTACTTCTGGGCATCAGTTTAAAAATCTGCATTTCAACACAGGATTTCTTAGACTGAACTTTGGAATGACATATCAGAATTGTGCATAAGCTGTAATGGTTTGGGTATCACACACACACACACACATATTCATGTAGAGTTGGACTTAAGTTAACTAATGTGTTACATTATTGGTAGTTACTAATAAATATATTGTTTAGAAAGAAAAATCATAACAGTATCTTGGTGAATTTCTATTGCTGCTGGTCTGCCCACATAAGTTGAAATAAAAACATGCAAATTCTAAACTCTTGAATTCAAAGTTTAGATGGAAAAAACTAACATCTCCAAAACTAAATTTCTGACTATCTGGCATAAGGTTCAAAAGAGAGGTTCAAGGTGGGCCTCGATGTCAGCCACTAATAATGTGGATCTCATGTCTTCTGATAACGTTGCCAAGATTAAAAAAAGAAAATAAAGAAGGGAATTTCAGAAGGCTAATAACTGAAGTGAGCTGTTATCAAAGGATGTCTTATAAATAGTGCCAAAAGTAGTTCATTTTCATTTGAAATCCTTAACCAACACCCAACCCCAACCAACCAATTTTCCCCTGCAACCGCTGCAACCGCGTCTGCCTGTCCCGCATCGGACTTGTCAGCCACAAACGAGCCTGCAGCTGACGTGGACATTTATCCCCTCCATAAATCTTCGTCCGCGAAGCCAAGCCAAAGAAGAATGTATATTAATTCCTTAAATAGGAAAATAAAATTTACAACCAATAAATATAGAATATATCTCACATATGTAGTGGTCATTACATTAATCCATTATACAGGCAATCTCATAAAACTATTGTCCTTCTATTTAATCCTGAAGTTAAAAATATTTATGTCTGTTGAATTGGGAATCATATAAATTTAATTTCAATCATTACAACTAGGTGGCAGTCTCTCCTCCAATTTAGTTCACAAAAGTGCAGGAGAAACTCAGGTGACACAGCTTCCATAGTAAGTCCACTGGAATACCTAAACAGCAAAGACGCACATATCAGGATGCTTTTTAATGATTCCAGTTCAGCATTCAACACCATCATCCCCTCAAAACTGATCAGCAAAATTCAAGAACTGGGTCTCAATACCCATTGTGTAATTGGATCCTGGATTTCATCACCTCCAGACCACAATCAGTGAGGATTGGTAAGATCACCTCCACAATTTCTATCAGTACTGGCACTGTGTTCTTATCCACCCCCCCCCCCTCCGCTCCACTCACTTTACACTCATGACTGTGTGTCTTAATACGACAATAACACCATCACCAAATCTGCTAATGACAGTGGGTGATATAAAATGGGAGCAGGAAGGAGATTTAAACTTGGCTGAATGATGAATAAACAACAATCTTGCATGCAATGTCACCAAAACAAAGGAGCTAATTGTGAACTTTAGGAGGGGAAAACTAGAAGTGTACAATCCAGTGATCACTGGGGGAAAGGTAGTGGAGACAGCCCAGTACATCACAGTCAAAACTCTCTCCCCCATCGAGAAAATCGACATGGAATGCTGCCATCAGAGGGCACCAGCAATCATCAAGGATTGACACCATCTCTGTTCTTGTTGCTGCTATCAGGAATGAAGTATAGGTTTCACAAGACTCATACCACCAGGTTGAGTAACAGTTGCTACCCCTCCATCATCAGACTCCTAAACAACAAACTCAGTTAGAGATTCATTTAAAGACTCTTTCTTTGCATGTTATTTATTACTAAATATTTATTTTCTGAATTGAACAGTTTGCACTTCATTTTTGTGCCTATCTTCTCTTGTGTACAGTTTTTTTTGTAGGTACCAACCAAGTAGGAAAAAGAATCTCAAGGTTGTACACGATGACAGGCATGTACTCTGACAATACATCTGAACTTTGAAGTAAAAGCCAGCTAACGTTTCCACCACATCTGCTCCCAGGACTCAGCCCATTCCGGGACATCGGAGATGTCCTCCTTCATCTGAAAATGTGGCTTTTTCTCAACTGCCATTAACTCAGATTTTACCCACATCTCCTCTACTTCCTACACATCTGCCCTTGTCCTCCCCCCCCAAAAGACATAACAAGGACAGGTTTCCCTTCTCCTCATCTTTCATCCCACCAGCCTCCACGTCCAACATATTATTCTCTGCAATTTCAAGCAAGTACAATGGAATCCCACCAACCGATACATCTTTCCCTCCCTTCCTCTCTCTGCTTTCCATAGGGATTGCTCCCTCCACAACTCCCTTATCCACTCATCCCTTCCCATCAATTGACACCTTGGTACCTACACCTGTGACCACACTTACTTTTAAACCTCTTCCTCTTTTAAATCTCTTTTTCAGGGACCCAAATGTCCTTCCAAGTGAAGCAACACTTCACTTATGAAACTGCAGGGGTCATTTACTGCATTTGGGGCTCTCAATGTGGCCTCCTCTAAATCAGGGTGACTGGATACTGTTACGGGTTATATTTTATATAAATATGTCTTTAAAAGAGATAGAGTGTTGAGAGTTTAGTATAGGTCACTTCACAAACAGATACCTACACTTTACATCTCATTTGAAGTGCAAGAGCTTTGCTGAAGCCAGACATCCAGGCACCAGTGGCTTAGCAAAAGACAATGGAACTGCTTTGGAAGGAACTTCAGAAGTAGGAGTAAATGAATAATGTCCTCGCTCAAAGGCTGGCAAGATCTTTCAAAGATTAGAATTTGGAGCCTTGGGAGGGTTTCTGGTTTTTACAAGCAGAGAGAGAAGAAAGAAGGAACAGGATTCTTTTCTTATAGTGAGTGAGAGGTGAGTTCTACAGAAGCTTTTGAGGCTGCAACATGGCAAGCGGGCAGCCTTGTTGAAAACCCCATTTTGAAGACAAGTTGTGAGTTCTGAGTTCAGCCTGTTGAAAAACTTTGCAGTCCTTACAAGAGGAAATGCTGGTTAGAATGTTTCTCTTGAAATAAGGGAAACAAGAGGAACTCTGTGGTGATCTGGAAGAAGAGGTTATCATTTGGAAAATCCACGATGGGGCAAATTTCTTTGGCCAGACACTGAAGTGGCTGATCGGAGGACTTCAGTTTGTGTGTGTTCAATGAGCAACAAATATCTCTCTGAAACCAACAAGAACCTTCTTGAGCGCTAACCATTTATCTTTTAGCACCACAGCCTTGTGAAATTTCATAAATGTTAAATTCTGTGCAGAGTATAAGAATTACCTGATACTGGTGAACTTGGAGACGTGAGAAATGAATAGATGAACTATTAAAGCAAAGAACTTTCCTGAACATATACACATTACATACACATGCACTTAGAATTAGAGAGGGGTTAAGTTAATAGTATTAAGTTAAAGTTTGATTCTATTTTTAAGTTTAAAGAAAATTAAAAGCAACTTTTGTTTAAGTAACCATTTATATTGGTGAATATCTATTGCTGCTAGGTTTTGGGGTCCTCTAGGCTCGTAACCGCACAGACTGGGAAGTTGTTTCATTGAGAACTTTCGCTCTGTCCACTGCAACAGCAAGGTCCACCCAGTGACTGACCACTTTAATTCCATATACTATTCTGCCACACTGACATTTCTGCCTATGGCCTCATGAAGTGTCAAATTAAGGGCACCAACAAATTGGAGGAACAACATCTTATATTCTGTCTCAGCAGTCTCCAACCAGCCAGAAATCGACCTATTTCTGTGAAACCCCTCCTTTGGTCTTTCCCTTTCCTTACCCTTCTGTTTCCCTTCCTCTAGTTCCTCACCCTCTTCCCTTTCTTGTCCTGTCAGAGAAGTACCCTTCTTAGAGCTTGACCTTCTTCCCCTCACACTTCTCAGCTTTTTTCTCTTCTACTCTCCCATCTGTGTTCTATTACCTCTTACCTTTTAGCCTGTGTTCTTCCCCATTCCCCTCTTCCCTCCTGTCTTCTCCTCCTCCCTCTTCCCCCAACCTTTTTATTCAAGCATCTACATGATTTTCCACATTCCTGATAAAAGATTCAGACCAGAAATGATGACTGCCTTTTACTTTCTGTGGATGCCACGTGACGTGCTAAGTTTTCCCAGCATTTTTGCGTACTGCTCTAGACTTCAGCCTCTGTAGATTTTCTTGTTTACTTTAATTCACAGTTAGTTATGAAGTTGTATGCTGTTTATGGCATCAATAATTCCAAAGCACTGAAAAGTGTATGGATTACATATTATTTATTAATGTGATCCATTGTGGCTATACTGTATATCAGAATTGTTTTTTTGTTCCCAGAATCATCCTTGTGAACATCCTCTGAATGCTCTCTAATGTCAGCACATCCATTCTAAAATGAGGAGCCCAAAACTGCACACAAAATGCCAAGCCAGTCTCGCCAGTGCCTCATAAAGCCTGAACATCACAACTTTGCTCTTATATTCTATTCCTTTTGTCTTCTTTACCACTGACTCAACATGCAAGTTTACCTTCAAGCTATTCTGCACATGGACTCCCAGGTGCTTTTGCATCCAGGTATGTCCATTTTCTGCCCGTTTAAAAAATAGTCTGCCCATTTATTTTTTCTACCAAAATGCAAGACCATACATATTTCATTTGGCACTTCTCTGCCCATTCTCCTCATCTGTCTAAGTCCTTCTGCAGCCTCCATTTTCTGAACACTACCTGTTCTTCCACTTAACTTCACATCACCTGCAAACTTGGCCACAAAGACATTAATTCATTCCATAATCCAAATTATAAATATACAACGTTAAAAAAAAATTGGCCCCAACTCCGAACCCTGCGGAACACCACTAGCAACTGGCAGCCAGCTAGAATATTTTCCCTGTAGAACCATACAACCATCAAATATACAGCACAGAAACAGGTCCCTTCAGCCCTTCTAATCAGTGCCAAACCATTTTTTTTTGCCTTGTCCCACTAACCTGCACCCAGTCCATAGCCCTCCATACGTCTTCTATCCATACCCATCCAAAATCTTCTTAAATGTTAAAATTGAGCCCACATTCACCACTTCAGCTGGCAGTTCATTCCACACTCCCACCATTCTCTGTGTGAAGTAGTTCCCTTAAACTTTTCCCTTTTCACTCTTAACCCATGTACTCTGGTTTGTATCCCACCTACCCTCAGTGGAAAAAAGCCTATCTATATTTACTCTGTCTATCCCCCTCATAACTTTAAATACCTCCATCAAATTTCCCCTCATTCTTCTATACTCCAGGGAATAAAGTGCTAACTTGTTTAACCTTTCCCTGTAACTCAGTTCCTGAAGTACAGGCAACATCCTAGTAATTCTGTATTCAAACTCTCTGCTTCATGTCAATCAGGCAATGTTCTACCCATGCTACTATGTTTCCCGTTATACCATGGGCTCCTATCTTAAGTAGCCTCCTGTGCTACCTTGTCAAAGGCCTTCTGAAAATCCAAATACGTCCACTGCATCTCACTTATCCAGCCTGCTTGTCACTTCTTCAAAGAATTCTATAGCTTTGTCAAGATTTTCCCTTAAGGAAATCATACTGGCCTTGGACTATCATCATGTGCCTTCAAGTACTCAAAAACCTCATCCTTGTCAATCAACTCCAGCATCTTCTCAGGCTAATAGGTTTATAATTTTATTTCTGCTACCTCCCTCACTTTTTGAATAGTGGGGTGACATTTGCGATTTTACATTCCTTCAAAACCTTACCAGAATCTATTGATTCTTGAAAGATCATGACAAATGCCTCCACAATCTCTACCACTACTTATTTCATAACCCAAGAGTTCCCCAATATTGTCTTCCTGGCTGTAGAGTTTCACAGTTGCAAATTTTACTAAGATTAAAGGTTAAAGGATTAAAGATTTCAATAGATGTCACGTAATACTACATTCAGAATGTAACATACATGAGATTCTTTAATTTTTGTCTACTGTAAGGCTGACAGAGTTGCCACTTTGTCCAGTGCCCATCACATTTATGCTTGAACTTCCAATTTAGAGAGTTGTCTTATTTCATTAGAGTTCATAACATCAAGAGTAGATAATCAAGATTCCAGAAATAAAGATATCATCATAGAATTTTACAGTTTACTGGCCCTTCAAACCAACTTGTCAATGCTGACCAATCTAGTCCCTTTTGCCTCTGTTTGGCCTTTATAACCACTAAAACTTTCCTATCCATATACCAATCTGAATGTATTTTAAAAGTTACAATTATCTCTTCCAAATACCCACCATCCTATGTGTGAAAAAGTGCCCCTCAGGACCTTTTTAAAGTATTCTCTCTTTAATTCTACGCACTTTAATTTTAGATTCCCCTAACCTGGGAAAAAGACAATGATTATCTATTCTATGGTCACCATGATTTGAAAAACCATCTATAAAGGTCCCCCTTCAGCCTCCCATGCTCAAGGGAGAAAAGTCTTCGCCTGTCAACCCTCTCCTTACAATTCAAGCCATGAAGTCCAGTCTCTATATCCTTTCCAGCTTTCTGATAGCTTTCTTTAAACTCACTGTATATAATACTCTCAATGCAGTCTTACCAACATGTTGTACATTTGCCACATGACATCGCTGCTCCTATACTCAATGGTCTGACTGATGCAAGCAAGCATGACAAACATACAGTATTCTTCATCACCCTGCCTACCTGAATCATCACTTTCATGGAGCTGTATACCTGGAAACCCAAGGCTGTCTGAGATCAATGCAGTGTATTCTTATGGTTAGCAAAAATTGCTGATTTTTCATTTCTTTCTGCAGCACTTGGGCTAAATATGTTACCATGATATAATTGGGCTAATTATATCACTCATGCTTCTTCTCCAATTACTATGTTAATTTTGCAAAAATGAATAAGTCGTCCTGCTCCATATGGCTTAGCCAGTGCCTATTTAACCAGCTGAACCTCTGAAGAGTAGTTTTTGCTTTAAATTCAGCTGCCTGAATTGTCATGAACTATATTTGTATCTACGTTTTTTTGAATGTCCTCTTTTTCCAATTGAATTGATGTTATTTGTAAACAATGTATATTGAGACACTAATGCCATCAGGTTCATTCACACTATAAATAAGGAAGTCAGTGCAAGAAATAATAATAATGATGTAATTACTATACTAATCTTCATCTTCATTTAATTGGCTTAATTTATCATCCAAATCATTGCTTCCTACTTTATCTCAGAACTTTTCTTTATGTACATTTTACGTGAATCAGAAAATCAAATGCTTTTGAGTGAGCGTTACAAAATAAACAACATTAGCATTATTCATTCATTTTAAAATATCCAGTGTTAGTTGAGTAACAACCTACCTTTATAAGGCACAAGTTTTTTCTGAAAATTTTATTTTTCATTTGCATCAAATATAGATAATTAATCATACATCTTATAATATATTATTAAAAAATCGACACAAAATGATACAAATTTTTTTTTGCTTTTTATTCCTCCCCTTTCCCAAAATAGAAAAGAGGAAGAAGAAAAGAAAGAAAACAGCTGGATTTATATATCGATCACTATTCGTATTAATCTAACATAATTATTTTATCCTCTGGATATTTGTTAGGAGGAGCGGGGATGTTGGTGATGTGGATGGACTTTTACCGACAAAATCCATAAACAGTTCCCAAATCATATAAAAATTCTCAAGTTGATTCCTTAAACTATAAGTAATCCTTTCCAAAGGTATACAATTTAGAATTTCAGTCTACCATCTATCCAACCTTATAAAATTGTCTGATTTCCATGTTACTGCCATATATTTCATAGCTACCGCTATTGCTACACTAAAAAAATATTTTTATATTTATCTAACTTTGATTTAGTATCTGTTTCATATAAATTACCAAGTAAAAATATTCTAAGGTCTTTTGGTATTTGTATCTTTATAATTCGTCCCAATAATATACTCAAATATTTCCAAAACTTTTCCACTTTTACACAGGACCAAACTGAGTGTAATAAAGTCCCTATTTCTTGTATTGTACCATTCGATATCTAACATTAATTGTATTTGTTATAATCTCTTGTCACAACCTTGACCCCATTTCTTCTTGAATTTGTATATTTTGTTTTGATTTATATAATTCCTTATCCTTCATAGTGTCTTGCAATTTTACATACATATTTGTAGTATATTTCTCAATAAATGTATCCATAATTAAATATTCAAATTGACTCTGTTCTGGATGTCTTAAATTCATACCTAGTTTCTTTTTAAAATATGATTTAAGTTGACAATATGAAAAAAATTGTATTATTTAGTATATTATAATTCTCTTTCATTTATTCAAAAGTCAAAAAAGAACCTAAAAAACATCTTTTATCCTCTCGATACCAAATATCAAATAAGAATCATTTGAAGTAAAAGCAATAAATTGATTCTGCTTTAACATCATCTTAGGTATTTGCTAATTCTTAATTGCTCTTTCCATATGAATTCCGTTCCATACCTTAAATAAATGCATTAAAATTGGTACTTCCATTTTCATTTCAAAAATTCATCATTCCATTTATACAAATATGACCCTGTTCGTTTATCCTATATTGTTCATTTCAATCTGTACCCATGTTGTTTTTTCTCTAATTTAAAAACAAGAGGTTAAAAAATCTTAGCTGAGTTGCTTTATAATAATTTTTAAAATTCGGTAATCTTAGTTCTCCACATTCAAATTTCCAGGTCAGTCTTTCGAAGGCTATTCTTGGCATTTTATCTCATCAGAGAAATTTTCTTACATTTTTATTTAATTCTTGGAAAAACTTTTCTGGTGTAGGAATGGGTAATGAAGAAATAAATATTGCAATCTTGGAAAAAATATTTATCTTAATACTATTTACCCTTCCTATTAAAGGTATTGGTAAATCTTTCCATCTTTTTAAATCCTCCTCGATTTTTCTATTAGTGGTAAATAATTCAATTTAAATGTTATTTAAATTCCTGTCAATTTTTATTCCAAAGTATTTAATTGGTTCTTTTTGCCATTTAAATGTTGTCATTTGTTTACTTTGTGTATAACCCTTACCATTCATAGGCATTATTTCACTCTTTTTGATATTTACTTTATAACCTGATACTAGACCATATTCTGCTAATCTTAGTTATTTTCTTCAATGAGATTTCTGGTTTTGTTACATATAATATAACATCATTTGCAAATAAACTAATTTTATGTTCTTTATCACCACTCTCAAAACCTGTAAGCTCATTATCCCCTCTTATTACCTCTCCCAAAGGTTCTATAGCCAAAGCAAATAAAAATGGTGATAAAAGAGATCTCTGTTTAGATGATCTTTCTAATAAAAAGCCTTAGCTATTTGCCTATTTGTAACCACTTTAGCTTTTGGTTGATTATACAAAGCTCTTATCCAATTTATAAAAACATTTGGAATTCCAAAGACACTGAATACTTTAAATAAAAAGTCCCGTTCTAACCTGTCAAATGTTTTATCCACATCTAATGTAACCACTGTTGGTATCTTTCCTTTCTGTGCTACATTTAATAAACTCATAAATTTAACTATATTATCTGCAGATTTTCAATGTTTAATAAAACTAGTCTGATCCATATTTATTAATTTAGGAAAATATTTAGTTAATCTATTAGTTAATAATTTAGATACAATTTTATATTCTGTATTTAATAATGATATTAGTCTATAAGAAGATGGTTGTAAAGGATCTTTTTCTTTTTTAAATAACTGTTATTTGCTGTTTTGAAAGATTCTGGTAGATCATGGGATTCTCTCATTTGGTCCAATAGACCCATTAAAATAGAAATTAATAATTCCTTAAATTCTTTATAAAACTCCAGAGAGAAGCCGTCTTCTCCCTGAGCTTGTTAATTTGGTAAAGACATCAGAGTCTCATATCTGTAAAAAGTTCAATAATTCCAATTTTTCATCCATATTTATCTTAGACAATGTGACTTGTGATAAATATTCCTCTATTTTTATCATCCTTTAGAGACTCTGACATATAACTTTTTATAAAAGTACCTAAAATTATCATTTATTTCTTGCATCTTATAGATAATTTCACCAGTTACCCTCTTTGTTGCTATCTTTGTTCTTGAGACTAACTCAATTTTTAATTGCTATGCTAAAACTTTGTGGGCTCTATTACCTAATTCATAATATTTATGCTGTGTTCTCATTATATATCTTTCTACTTTATAAGATTGTATCGTGTTAAGTTTCAATTTTTTTGATTCCAATAATCTTTTTTCTCTTCATTTTTTTGAATGTTATTTCTTTTCTAAATCTAAAATATCTTTATCCAATTGATCTACCTCTTTCATATGTTCTTTCTTTAGTTTTGATGTATAATTTATTATTTAACCTCTTAAATATGTCTTCATATTTGTTCATTACTTAATTTTCATTAGTTTCTCAAAAAAAATTATCTGTTGTCTCATAAAATCACAAATATACTTTCTCTTTAAAAGTATTGTATTAAATCTTCATTTATAACCTATGTTTTGTTCTTCCTCCAATGCAACTGGCATAATTAAAGGTTAATGATTGGATAAAACTCTTGCTTGATATTCAATCTTAGGAACTCTAGCTTTTAATTGTGCGGAGACTAGAAACATATCAATACATGAATACGTTTTATGTCTAAAAGAATAAAAATAGTCCCTTTCACTTGGATGAATTTTTCTCCAAATATCTACAAGTCTCATCTCCTTCATTAAATCTGTTGCAATTTTGTTTGTAATAGTTCCACCTGATCTATCTAGTTTCAGATCAAAAGTAAAATTAAATTCTCCACCTACTATTATTTTCCCCTTTGCTCCTGATAATTGCATAAATATATCTTGTATAAATTTCCCATCATCTACTTTTGGTGCAGATACATTCATTAATGTCCAATATTCTGAATACATTTAACAATTAATTATTACATAACTCCCTACTTTATCTATAGTCGTATCCAATATTTTAATAGCTAATTTTTAAAATATTAAATATAAATACCCCTCTGGCTTTAGAGTTAAATGAGGATGCCAGTACCTATCCAACTCAGTCTATTTTTAACTTCTCATGCTCTATCTCAGTCAAATGAGTTTCTTGCAAAAGAGCTATATCTACTTTAGTTTTCTTCATATAATTTAATAATTTCTTTCATTTTATTGGGTTCTGTATTCTGTTTATATTAATATTAATAAAATTCAATTTTCCTGCCATTAAGTACCTTTATTAAATCTTTCATCCATCCATCATCCCTCTCCCATTCCCACAATATTAACAACCTATGTCACAGTACTCTTAATTAATCCAGATGTAAAATAAATTAAAAAATAGAAAAAAGAGATAAGAACAGAAACTCCTTCCCCCCGGAAGAGCGTGATGTATTTTGTCTCTTAAAGCCCTGATCTGTATGGGATGTGATCAAAACCACATTTGTGCACGATTTTGCAGTGGTTAGCTCCATACTCCTGACCAACTCACTCAAAATGCTAAACAATCCCATGATGCATATTAATTATACATTTTAATTTTTCATAGATCCTTTAAATATATAGATTACTTATAGGCTAAACCCTCCACCCTATTTAAACTCTCTCGAATTTTTTTCAGTTACAACTTTTCAGTTCCTTCTTTCAAAAAATCCATTCTAGTGTCACCAACCACCTGTAGTTCTCTTTCAGGCAATGAATCAGCATACACCTTCGTCTCATTCAGTTCTGTAAAAAATCAATTTCTCCAATTTGGACAAAAGCTTTCAAAACAGCTGGATACCTCAAGACAAAGGCATAGCCTATCTTTCATAGTACATTTTTAACTTCATTAAATTCTTTTCTCTTTTTTAACAAATCAAAACTATGTCAGGATAAAAGAAAATCTTATTCCCATTACAAATCAAAGGTGGTTGTCTTTTTTTTGCTTGCTTTAACACCAATTCCAGAATCTTCTCTCAAACTTCATAATGAAGAAATTTAATACATATCGGACGAGACTTTTGATCAAGTTGTGGCTTTGGTCTCAGTGCTCGATGCGCTTGCTCAATCTCCAAATCTCCTTGAAATTCAGCTGGCCCCAATTACTCTGATATCCAACGTTGTAAGAACTTTTTCATATCCTGATCTTCATCATCTTCTTTTAGACCAACAATCTTGTTGTTATTTCATCTGCTAAAATTTTACAAATGTCTATATTCTGCATTAATTGATCTTTTGTTGCAGCTGCTTCAGCTTGTACCTTCTTCATAAGTTCTTTAATACTTTGAATCTCAAACTCATTCCCTTAGTTCTTTCATCAACCACTTCAAATCTTTTATCCAACTGCTCCATCATCCTTCCAATTTTCTCTCAATTTTTTAAAACTTCATGTTAATACCATCATCTTTGGCTTGGCTTCACGGACGAATATTTATGGAAGGGGGTAAATCTCCACGTCAGCTGCAGGCTCGTTTGTGGCTGACAAGTCCGATGCGGGACAGGCAGACACGGTTGCAGCGGTTGCAGGGGAAAATTGGTTGGTTGGGGTTGGGTGTTGGGTTTTTCCTCCTTTGTCTTTTGTCAGTGAGGTGGGCTCTGCAGTCTTCTTCAAAGGAGGTTGCTGCCCGCCGAACTGTGAGGCGCCAAGATGTACGGTTTGAGGCGATATCAGCCCACTGGCGGTGGTCAATGTGACAGGCACCAAGAGATTTCTTTAGGCAGTCCTTGTATCTCTTCTTTGGTGCACCTCTGTCACGGCGGCCAGTGGAGAGCTCGCCATATAACACGATCTTGGGAAGGTGATGGTCCTCCATTCTGGAGACGTGATCCACCCAGCTCAGCTGGATCTTCAGCAGCGTGGATTCGATGCTGTCGACCTCTGCCATCTCGAGTACTTCGATGTTAGGGATGAAGTCGCTCCAATGAATGTTGAGGATGGAGCGGAGACAACGCTGGTGGAAGCGTTCTAGGAGCCGTAGGTGATGCCGGTAGAGGACCCATGATTCGGAGCCAAACAGGAGTGTGGGTATGACAACGGCTCTGTATACGCTTATCTTTGTGAGGTTTTTCAGTTGGTTGTTTTTCCAGACTCTTTTGTGTAGTCTTCCAAAGGCGCTATTTGCCTTGGCGAGTCTGTTGTCTATCTAATTGTCGATCCTTGCATCTGATGAAATGGTGGAATACCATCATAGATTGCTGAAAAATGCCCAAATATTTTTTATTTCAGCTACAGAAATAGAAAGTTCTTTGACTTTTTCCTTTTTCATCATAAGATTCTTGCTCAAAATGTGTTTCTTGCTCTTCCTGTTCTTCTGGTCCACTGGAGCTTCTGGTCCACTGTGTTCTGTGCATGCCTGAGAAGTCGCACATGCACAGTCACTTCTTCAGCCGATGTGGATAGTCAATGTCAGGGGAGACCCTGGCTCTCCACTGGCCGCCGTGACAGAGGTGCACCAAAGAAGAGATACAAGGGCTGCCTAAAGAAATCTCTTGGTGTCCAAGGTCTCCCCAGCTCCTGGCCTGACTCCTCTTGGCAGTACCTTCTGGGCAGTTCCTGGATCCTTCTTCAAAGTAGGGCTTTCTTCTTTATCTTGGTCTTTTTCTTGTTCAACTTCTTATATTGCTGTAACTGTTTTTTTCTTTCTTTGGTGGGATTTTGACTTGTTCTATATATCTTTAAATACTTCCTTCTTTTTCAATAAACATTTACAACCTTTTTTGACTCTTTTTTTCAACTTTTACAAGGAGAGTAGGGGTTTGCAGTCTAACCCTATATCATCACTTGGCATGCCCCATATAAGGCAAAGTATTTCCATTAAAAATTTGTAATCAACTACAAGATTATGCAAAATCATATTCAGTATGTATTTGAATAAAAATTCTTCATGGAAATACTTTGAGGTTGATCTTCAACATTGCCCTCTTAGGCTTAGGGATTCAGAAAATCAATGTTCACCACTTTTCTTAACATTAATGAAGCTGCAACAGAGTTTATGACTTTGTGAGCAGGAGATCTGAGGTCCAGAAATATGAGGTAGTTTTAATGTACTCACACTGAAAATTAAGATGTGGAAAGTTTTGGCTATCCTTAGAGATTATTCTCTAGTATCCTAGAAGCAGAATACCCCAAAAACAATCATTATCCAGAGAAAATGCAGGCTGGGATTACAAACAAGAAGCAACAGGCACTCATTGAGGAAACATAACAGACTATTCAGACCTTTCCAATGACTTGCAAGAACAGGCCCCTCTGAAACCTTAGTCCAAAATCACAGGCCGAGGTCCTGAAGACTTAGGGAGAACTTTTTTGAAGAATTTATACCAGTCATTCCATAAAATGCTAAAAAGGATGAAGCTATAAATATCTTTTAAGTTATACAATTGTAATTTCAGTAAAACAACGAAGTCCGCAAACTCTGCAATTGTGGTGGAATACACAAAACTACTGGACAAACTTAGCAAGTCACACAGCATTGACAGGGAGTGAAAGGTAACCAAGGATTTGGGCTTAAGCCCTTTGTCAAGGTATAAACAAAAAGCAGGCAAGTGCGTGAATAAACAGATGATGGGGAGGGGGGAGGAGAGGAAGCAGGAAGGGACAGGGAGAGGAGCACAGGCTAGCAGGAAAGAGATCATGGTAGATATAGGTGGGAGGGTAGGAGAAAAAAGCTGATAGTGGAGGGGGTGTCTGAATGGAGAGGGAAGGGAAGGGATGGGGAACTGGAGGAAAGGAGACAGAGGGATAAGGAAAGAGCGAGACTTGGTGAACGGGGAGGGGGTTTAATGGAACCTGGAGGTCAATGCTATTGTCATCTGGTTGGAGGGTGCCCAGACGGAAAATGAGGTGCTGTTCCTCCGATTTGCAGGTGGTCTCAGTTTGACAGTGCATGAGTCCATGGATAGATGTGGTGTCAAATTATAGTGTGGAATTAAAATGGTTGGCCACTGGAAGGTCCCTGGTATTGCAGTAGACAGAGTGAAGGTGCACAACGAAAGGGTCTCCCTGATGTAGAGGAAGCAACAACAGGAGCATTGGATGCAATAGATGACCCCTGCAGGTTCACAAATGAAATGTTGTTTAACTTGGAAGGGCTGTTTGGGCCCCAAATGGTGGTGATGGAGAAGATGATGGGATAAGTGTAACATTTCTTGTGTTGACAGAGGTAGGAAATGAGTGGGTGATTAATGAGAAAGGTTGTTAAATGAGGAAGCCCTGGATGGAGTGGTCCATGTGGAAAGCCATGAGGGGAAGATGTGTCTGGTAGTGGGATCACCTTCTAGGTGGTGGAAATTATAGAGGATAACATGGTCAATGTGGAGGCTGGTGGTTGGTGGATGAAGACAAGGGGAATCCTGTCCTTGTTGCATCTCAGAATGGAGGGGGCTAGGGCAGATGTATGGGAAATGCAGGAGGTAAGGTTAAAGGCTGAGTTAATGTTGTAGAGTGGAAGGCACTGATGTTGAAGAAGGAGGACATTTTGGGTGTACTGGAATAGAAGACCACCACCTTGGAGCAGATGCAGTGGAGGAGAAAGAATTGAAAGGAATAGAATCCTTGAAGGGAACAGGGTACCAAAAAGTGTAGTTGAGGTTAATGGAGAGTTGATTGATTTATAGAAAATATCTGTTGAGAGATTGTCTCCTGATAATGGGGACAGAGAGATCAAGAAAGGGAAGAGTGATGCCAGAGACAGACCAAGTTAATTTGTGGTCAGGGTGAAAGTTAGCAGCAAAGTTCTGAAAGTTGACGAGTTCACCAAAGGTGCATGAGGTAGCACCAATGTATCATTAATGAAGTGGAGAATAAGTTGAGGAGCCTTCCCTGTGTCGGCTTTTAACATGGATTGCTCCACACAGCCAACAAAAAGGCATGCATAGCTGGGACCCATGGGGTACCCATGGCTACTCCTTTGTCTTGAAGAAAGTGGGATAAGCCAAAGCAGAAATCATTGAGGATGATAACAAGTTCTGCCAGGTGGAGGAGGATGGTGGTGGAGGGGGAAGGGTTGTGTCTATTGTTGAGAAAGAAACAAGAGACCTTGAATGATGGGGATGGAAGTATCTTCTTTGGCTTGGCTTCACGGACGAAGATTTATGGAGGGGTAAAGTCCACGTCAGCTGCAGGCTCGTTTGTGGCTGACAAGTCCGATGCGGGACAGGCAGACACGGTTGCAGCAGTTGCAAGGGAAAATTGGTTGGTTGGGGTTGGGTGTTGGGTTTTTCCTTCTTTCTCTTTTGTCAGTGAGGTGGGCTCTGCAGTCTTCTTCAAAGGAGGTTGCTGCCCGCCGAACTGTGAGGCGCCAAGATGCACGGTTTGAGGCGATATCAGCCCACTGGCGGTGATCAATGTGACAGGCACCAAGAGATTTCTTTAGGCAGTCCCTGTACCCCTTCTTTGGTGCACCTCTGTCTCGGTGGCCAGTGGAGAGCTCGCCATAGAACACGATCTTGGGAAGGCGATGGTGAAAATGAGGTGGTTGCATCCACAGAATTACAAGTTGATGGAGGATATGTGATGTATTGTGAATGTAGGTAGGAAAGGATGAGACCAGGGAGGACAAAAAGAAGTTGACGTTGGATGATACCAATTCAGAGGGGCAGGAGTATGAGAAAGCAATAGGTTCACTGTGACAATTGGGTTTGTCGATATTAGGTGGGAGATATAACCAGGCAGTGTGGGGACTGGGAAACGGAGAGGTTGGATTTTTATTCAGGCACCTGCTGCCTTTTGCACACACCTTGACCAAGAGCAGAGGCCTGAAGTGTTAGTTATCCTGTACTTCCTATAGATGCTGCGTGATTGCTAAGTTTCTCCAGCAATTTTTTGTATTCCAATTGTAGTTTCACATTATTAAAGGATGCTTTTGCACAGATCACTTCAAGCAGGATGTAGAACCCAAATCTACGATCCAGACATGTCACACTGTACATTTCCCAGCAGTATCCAAACCAAAAGCCATGGATGAATCAAAAGATTTGCAGCCTGCTGAAAAGAGATCAATGGTATTTAGGGCCAATGATCCAGATCTCTACAGGAAATCCTGCAGATGGCCATCACAGCAGCAAAAAGGCAATTCCATGGAAGCTAGAGACAATGCTAATACTCACCAGATGTGACAGGGACTCGGACCATTACATCCTACAAGGTGAGGTTGAACACCATAAAATGGCTGTGATGCTTAACTGCCTGATGAAGTGAACACCTTTTATGCTAATTTTGAGGAGCACTCAATGATACCTATGAGAATCCCAGCTGAAGCTGATAATCCTGTGATATTTGACCTTAAGACCAATATTAGAACATCCTTCAAAAGGGTGAACCCTCACAAGGTGTCAGGCCCTGATGACATACCTGGCAGGTACTGAAAATCTGTGACAACCAATTATTGTTCATGGATATTTTCAATCTCTCTTTGCTGCAGTTGGAGGTTCCCATCTGCTTTAAAATGGCATCAATCATCCCAGTGACCAAGAAGAGCAGGGTGAGCTGCCTCAAAGACTGCCAACCAGTAGCACTCACATCCATTGTGATGAAATACTTTGAGATGTTGGTCTTGGCCAGAGATAACTCGCACCTAAGTAAATATTTGGACCCATTATAATTTGTCTAATGTCACAATTGCTCCACAGCAGATGCAATATGACTGGCTCTCCACTCTGGATCACCTAGACTATGATACAGATTCATCAACTACAGCTCTGCTTTCAACATCATCATACCTTCCATCCAGGTTAATAAGCTCCAAACCTGGGCCTCAGTGGCCCCTTCTGCAACTGGATTCTTGATTTCTTCATCAGAAGACCACAGTCAATAAGAAGTGGAAATATCTCTTCCTCACTGATTATCAATATAGATGCACCTCAAGAATGTGTGCTGACTCACTGCTCTACTTGCTATACACCATGATTGTGTGGCTAGGAACAATTGAAATGCATCTATAAATTTGCTGATGACATCATGGCCGTCATCAGAATCACAGACAGCAATGAAAAAGAGTAAAGGAGTGAGAGAGATCAGCTCGTTGAGTTGTTCCACAAATTTGAAAGTGATTCCAGAGGGGGAGCATGTATCAGCCAATATATTTTCTCTCAAGTGAATAGTGAAAAAATAGAGTGCAGATTCCTGAAACACTGCCCTACAAACAGTAAACAAATTAATGAGGCTTAGTAACACTGCTCTCTGAAGTTCACTGTGAAACTATGGAAAATGTGGACCATGTCTTCTATCTCAGGTGCCATCTGTTGACAAAGGAAAACATCAATGGTGATATTCACCACTGCCTTCAATGCCCCAGTATAGTCTTTAGTTGATTGGTTATCCCTGCTCATCTGAATACTTTTGAGACCTGGTCTATCTGCAGCAAGCAACTCAAGAGGCTGCAACAATGTCACCAATACTATTCCATAAATCCTCCAAATTAAAAATTGTATTGGAAAGACAAGCAAATTAATGTCTATGTCCACTCCCAGTCTAAGGTCCCTGATATTGAGGCCATGGTTACACATAGTTGGTCATACTGAGTGGGACACATTATTTGCACAGCTGACACCAGATTCCACAAATAGATACTCTATTCCGAGCTGTCATGGAAAGATATTTCCAGGTGCACAGAGAAAATATGCAAGAATGTGCTTAAAACCACCTAAAGAAATGTAACCTTCTCAAAGATTCCTTCTGGGAAATCTTTGGACCCTGACTGGAGAAGGAGCATTTGGAATGTTATTAAGAACATAAAGGCCATGTATTAGGGAAGCAATAAGACCCTGCATAAGCAAAGGAGGAAGTGGGCACCTTATAAACTACCCATCTTCCTGCCCCATCAGCTTTTGCTTGCTTGATCTGTAGAAGTATCTATGGTTCTCACATTGGCTTCATTAGTCATACTAAAGAGTAGAAGTAAATTAGCCTCCATCCTCTAGGATCATCGAAGAAATCGATTTTATTTGATTCATTGCTCTTTATGATCTATCACAGGGGTGTCAAACTCAAATTCACGGAGGACCAAAATTAAAAAATTGGACTAAGTCGAGGGCCGAACTAAATATTTATTGAAAATTTTCAACATCTGCATGTTTTCTCTTCTTTCAACATATGTAATATTAAACTTTTTCTTATTAAAATAAATGTTTCATAATAGTTTTGGATAAACTCTTTCCAGAAGCATGAACAAATGAGAAATAAAATATTCAATAAATAATATTTCTCTATAGAGGATTTGTCAAATGTTGCTAGTGTGCTGTCGAATAGTAAAATCTGAGGGCTATTGAGAATGTGGGAGAATAACATGATTCCTAAAACAATCAAATGGGTGACTGATTGTGGGCATGAACTCTAGCAGGGTTATTTGCCATGCCCTTTTTCCATTGGTACAGATATCCTTTGATTTACACACTTTTCAAGTTTTATGCCTAATGAGCTTGTATCCAGGTGCAGGACCATTTTTAACCAGGAATATATTTATCACTGTGACATGAAACTATTGGAAGATCGTTTTATCCTGAGATTAAAGTTCATAATACTTACTCAGGCCTGTGTGCGGGAGGGCGGGGTTTGCGGGCGATCGGGTTGGACAACGACAGTGCGGGGGCATTGGCTCTCGCTGCAGGACGGCATCTCGGCGGATCAGCGGCCCCGTCACCGTGAGTCGCGGGTCGGCCTGCGGCAGGGAGGGGGAGTGGGCAATGGTCCTGGCGAGGTCAGGCCCCCCCTGTGTTTCTGCTGGACCCCCCCTTGACCTGCTGAGTTTCTCCCGGGCCCCCCTTGACCTGCTGAGTTTCTGCCGGACCCCCCTTGACCTGCTGAGTTTCTCCCGGACCCCCCTTGACCTGCTGAGTTTCTCCCGGACCTCCCTTGACCTGCTGAGTTTCTCCCGGACCCCCCTTGACCTGCTGAGTTTCTCCCGGACCCCTCCCCCTTGACCTGCTGAGTTTCTCTCGGACCCCCCTTTGACCTGCTGAGTTCCTCCCTTCTGGTGTTTTTACGAGAACCACAGACTTTCACTCATACATTTATGAGGGGGATCAAGGGCCAAACATTGTCAGGTACCTCTCTGCTGGATAAAATATACGGTTTAACACGCTGAGTTTCTCCAGTGTTGGGTTTTCACGAGGTAGAATCAAAGGGCCTAAGGGCCTGTTTCTGATCTGTAATGTTCTACGGATCCTGCTCTTCTTTCCGTGCCAGTGTCCCAGGACCTTTCCAGGGCAGTCTGCACGCTCAGGACCACGCTGGGATCCCGGTCAGCGGTGGAGGAGCAGGTGAGCGCGGCTAATCCCAATCCAACCCACGCCACTCCTGAGATTGGCGGGGGGGTTCCACCCTACCTGCCCGACCAGCCTCGCTCTCCACATGTACTCCGGGCACCCGCCGCTGGTCTGGTGGGAAGGCGCAGGGCAGCCAGCGGCCGGCGCCCCCATCGCCCGGCGGGGAGCCCCAATCTTCCCTCCAGCGTCCCGACTCCATCTGCAGCTCCAGGAAACGCTGTGCCACTGGGGTTCCGGGCGCTGGGAAGTGGCCTTGGCTTCCCCTGACACCGGTCAAGCCGCACTGCGGTGGGGGGGGTGGGCAGGGTGACACGACAGCGTGTTTATAAAACCACCCACCACTACTCTTCAAGGACCAGGATTTTTCTCTCTCTCTCTCACCCTGGGACACAGCGGTTACTGTGCATGCGCTATACTGGCGCGGCGGCCAGCGGGCCACCTCTAATACATTTTTGATATGATCTTGCGGGCCAGAGTTTGACATGTGTGATCTATCATGATGATTAAAAAAAACACTTCCGGTTCCCGTTTGTTTTATATATTAATGATTTGGATGAGAGCATTGGTGGCATGATTAGTAAGTAAGTAGATGGCACCAAAAACGTTGGTAAATTGGACAAGAAAGTTGTCTAAGATTAAAATAGGATCTAGATCAACTGGAAAAGTGAGCAGATGGAACTTAACTCTGAGAAGTATGAAGTGATGTAGTTTTGGGAACTTAAACCAGGGCAGGAATTAAATGGCAGGCGCCTGGGAAGTGTTGTAGAACAGACACACCAATCATAAATTACATTGTTACCTGAAAGTAGTGACACATATAGACAGAGTAGTGAAGAAGGTGTATGGCAGACGTGACTTCATCAATCATGGCACTAAATACAAGAGTCGAGTCATCATGTTACAACTGTGCAAAATTCACTTGGAATAGCTAGGCTATAGTAAGGATGTGATTAAGCTAGAGAGGGGTGCAGAGAAGATTCCCAAAGATGTTGCCGGGACTGGAAGGCTTGAGTTATAAGAAAGGATGAGGTATGCTGGGATTGTTTTCTGGAGCAAAGAAGGCTAAGGGGTGTCTTTGTAAAGGTTTTTAAATCATGAGGTAGATGGGGAAGAGAGAGAGACACACACACAAGATAGAAAAGTATAAAACTAGGGGCATAGGTTTAAGAAGAGAGTAGAAACATTTAAAGAAACAAGTGGGGCAGACAAGTTTTTCACAGAGGATTGAGGGTATATGGAATGGGCTGCCAGAGGAATTGGTAGAAGCAGATAACAATTACAATACTAAAAAAAAGACATTGAGACAGGTACATGAATAGGAAAGGTTAGAGACATTGCCAAATGCAGACAATGGGACTAGCTCAGGTAGGTCAGCATGGAGAAGTTGGACCAGGTGGGTTGCAATACACTACTAGATCAGATCAGATACTATTTATTGTAATGCAATAAAACAAAAATATCCTATTACATGTAATTGCCTTTAGCATGCCATAAAGCAGTGATTACCATTAGCATTGCCCAGTACCCCTTACCGTCAGAGAAACAGAAGCAAAAGGGAGTCCATTCAGAATTGCTGGGTGTCTATGGATTCGCCTCCAGTGATATCACAGTCTCTGATGCCGCATAAAACTCCAGTTCAGTTCAAACCATCAGTAACCCAAGCCCATGAGCGTAAATCCAACATGAGCGTAAAGCCTTCAGTGAACAGGAGCCTTCAGAAGCCCTTCTTGCCCTCAGCACCCTCTTGAATCCCAGTTCTGATACCAGGTTCTCATGACCCATACTCCAGCAGCCCATGGCCTTATGCGAGTATTCATCCATGTTGCCAACAGTTCGC
This sequence comes from Narcine bancroftii, assembly GCF_036971445.1. Taxonomy (NCBI): domain Eukaryota; kingdom Metazoa; phylum Chordata; class Chondrichthyes; order Torpediniformes; family Narcinidae; genus Narcine; species Narcine bancroftii. The sequence goes on along the minus strand of NC_091470.1, from coordinate 309,003,204 downwards.
CACCTGTTTCTGTCCTTCAGCCACAGAGCTCCTCGCTGGTGCGCCATCATGATCACTGACCTTATGTCGTCTCCCGTGCTTCTCCCTCTCAACAGGGGGTGCTCTCCCTGTTATTGGTGCCCTGTGCCAATCCACTGCTTCTCCACTGCAGTATGTAACTACTCATGGCTGCTGCAGCACACAGGCACTGATGTCTTGGACCCAGACCTTGCAGTTGCAGGATTTTAAATTATTTTTTTTGGCTCCTTTAACAGGCCACTTAAAGCCTGTATAGAGCCATCGACAGTTATATTAGGCAGCAAAATTCATTGGTGAAATGCAGTGTCTCTGCTCCCTGCTCTCTCCAGGTCCACACTATCAGCAGTGCTGCTTTACAGCAACTTCGGATGTGCCGCCATTTGTCTTTACTCTATGACAACCATGTATGGAAAAAGTGAGATTCTTCTATCCCACCACACTGGACAGCCTATTAAAATAAGCTATAAAGCAAAGTATAATATGGTATTTGGTGCCAAACAACCTCTCTGACACTGAATATTTCATTTTATAAACATGGATTAATTTTTTCTGAAGAGAAATGTAAAAAAAATGAAAATGTGTTTTACTTTTTTTTCCCTCTCCCAAACTAATTTTTCTTTCCTTCAACATTCTTACTTTTTGTATATTTTTTTAAAATTTAGACATACAGCATGGTAACAGGCCATTTTAGCCCATGAGTCTGTGCCGCCCAATTTACACCAATTAACCACAGTGGAAGGAAACCAGAGTCCCCGAGGGACAAAAACCCTCTGTTATGTGGAACTAATTATTCTAGTTTAGAGGTTTAGAGTCAGGAACAACTAGGCACTATTGCATAGTGTAGAACCTTAGAATCTAATTCTATTTTACACTGAGCAGATTGTCCTGGAGATCATTTCCCAGTGAAATTGCAGGAAATGCATAACTGATCTAGGTATCTCAATGCACTATTCACATTGGCACACCTGGTATTTTCTTGGCATTGAGGACACACCAAATTATATCACTATTTCCATAATATATGCTTTCACCCATACTGATATAAATTAGATCAGTAAATAATTATTATGATCAACCAGAAAACTCAGGTGACCTCATAAAATCCTTTCCCATCCCACTGTGCTAGTTCAACTACACTGAATATAATACATGAAAGAATGAATCCAATTGCTCTTTTAGATTAGCTTGATATAATAGCTCTATGTTTTCTGTTAAGCAGTAACTTTCTTAAAGAACTCAATCTTCTGCATAAAATTCATTTTCCATAAAGGTGTTTCATCCTGCAGGTTCAAAAAGCAATGTGCAAGCCACCTGGACATAACTTGCAAGGATCATGAAATTTGTCTCAAGCATTGCTCATATATTGCTCAATCCTGGAGAGAGCAATCACCAAGATCTCCATTCCTTGGCCGAAAGGTGGACAGGACATTCCCCCTGGTCTATATCGCTTTGACAGAATGTGGGACCTCTCTTTTCTCACTCATAGTTTCTATCTCCTCCATGACAGCCAAGGTTTGTGCTGCCATACAGTTATGCCTTTAAAAGCAAATACCATATCTGAATGCTATGCAATAAAACATTAAGGAGGTGCGCTACATCAGGTGAACTCCAATCAGGACCTAATTTTGCTCTTGTTTCTGCATGCGCACCTCCCTAATGCTATATTATACTGAATTTTGACCAATTTTGTGATTAACTGTGGGAATCAGATTGGATACTGGCTCTCAATGTAGCCACGCTTTAGTACACTAAACATAGGTGCAATGAAAATTTTCGGCCTGTCTGGCCTTGGTAATTATGACACCAATTAATTAGCTGAATCGTCATACCAATGTTTGTCCTACTCACATATAACAAATCTAGACAACAAATACATGGCCACATTACTGATAATAAAACACAAAAAAATCCAATTATTATGAATGTCAAAAGAGGCATCTTATCTCCCTTCTTAAATCTTTCCTGTATATCAAATCCCAATGCTTTAACATTTGTTTAAAATCAAAAGTAACGATTTTAATCCCTAAGGTAGTCATATTTCTAATTCTGCTATATAAAAATGAATATGTTTTATTTTGTTCTCTTCTTCCATAACTTTAAATTATTGAAGTTTTATTTTAGTAACTATCAATCCTGTGTACCCAGTCTCCACAACTTGTGGCAAAATGACAACAGCACTGCTCTTGTTAAAAGGGCAATAATATAATCACTGAAAGAATTTCATGTTGCAAAATTCAGAGAGGGAAGTTAGATTTGATAATGGGATTACAGAAATTGTGATGAACAATGTTACCAACAATTCCCATGGAAAAGATCAAGTAAATTGAAACAACACTAGACATTAGAAATAATTAAAAATAATAATGTAAAGCAAAATTATTTAAAATAGAAATTATTTTTGTAATTTCAGATTAACCGTCCAGTTTCAGGTAACATTATCACTCAGTGTCAATGGTTAAGCATACAATGAGCCATAAAAAAGTAAAACATAATTTCCTATCGTCTCATTTCCTCTCATCATAGTTGGCATAGTGGTTAGTGCAATGCCTTTAAAGTGCCAGAAATCTGTGTCAGGGTTTGAATCCCGCGCTGTCTGTAAGGAGTTGGTCCGCTCTCCCAATGTCTGTGTGAGTTTTTCCCGGGGGCTCCGGTTTTCTCCCACCTTTCAAAATGTACTGGAGGTGAAGGTTAATTGTGAGTAAATTGGGAGGCACAGACACACGGGCCTGTTACTGTGCTGTATGTCTAAATTTTAAAAAATTTAAATTACATTTTCCATTTTGAATACTGGAGAAAGATAATCAGCTGGCCAATTGTCACATTTCTTGCGCTCATAAGAAAATACAGCAAGAATGATGAAATTATTAAGTGCTACATTATAAAATAATTCACTGCCATATTTGAATGTCAAACATGTAGATTTTTAATGTGGATTTTTATGAAGTTTGAATATGTATTTTCACCATGACTGCCTATGTTAAGAAATAAGTTTCTGTGAAGGTAATCAAATCCCAAATCGGCATATATTTTTAATTGCCAGGATTAAATAAATACAAACTGGTCAAATTATATATCAATAATGATGATATATGGCTGTGTTTACTTTCATATCTATTCAGTAACAAAATATATTCCCATTTTCTCAAAAAAATATCTGGCGTAACTCAAGGATGTTAACAGCACAATTTCTAATATACAAAAGCACCAACCATCCTGATGACCGTCTAGGTTTTGTGGACTATGCATTCTCTCTTCCAGGATAGAGCTCTGGTCAGAGTTCATGCGATCGACTGACATCCATGTGGAGTCACTGAGTTCAAATTCTTCACTGCTCAATGATTGTTCATCCTGCAAACAAAAGTAAATGATTTATATAACTTATTTCAAAGGCTTCCTCTCAGTTTAAAACAAATTGAAAAATACATTTATTATTCTTAATAAAATATATATTTTTATCTTAATTCAACAATTTCATCTTTAATTATCTGTTTGCTTTGTCTTAAGTGTGAGAATGGCTAAGTAATCAATACCTCACTATCTCATGTATTTCCAATCAAAGTCTCAGCAGATAGACTGGTAAGGACTATATTTAAAATAACTGTTCAGAATTAGTGATCTCCTGAAATTCCTGTGCCAACCCACCAAGAAACTAAAAATTATTTTTTTATGCGCTGAACAATAGTAAAATAGGATTCCCTTTTATTAAAATTTAACATGCTAATAGGTAGTAAGAAAAATACATGTGGTCATTTAATGTATCTTGTATCACCTTCCCTAATGATGGTGGTCATAAATATTATGTCCCTGTATTCATAGAATCAAAGAGTTTTATAGAACAGAAATAAATCCTTTGGCCCAACTTTTCCTTGCCAACCAAATTGTCTACCCACACTAGTCTCACTTAGCCTGCATTTGGCCCATGTACTTCTAAATTTTTCCTATGTATAAGACTTAAGGCATAAGATATTAATTTATAAATAGTCAAGCTACTGTTATTGATTTGGGAAATAATTTCTTAACGTAAAGTGATGCCCTAGACATAGCGCATTGGATGGTAACAACTTGAAAAATTCAAATGTCCCAAATCTCAGGAAATAGCCTTGGCTGCAAATGCACATAGGTTTTGAAAATTTTGATGCCATTAATATGTTCCAATAAATTCACTGCAGCATAGTATACCTCATCATAAAATCCAGACCCAAATGGAAATAGCAACACAACATCTATAGGTTTCAAGTGAAGTTACATGGGAAAACTGTGGACCCTAGTTTTCTTTCAATACCACAGAATTGCTGAAAATTTAAAGAAATATCAGGATCTTTGACCAGACAGTTGCCACTAACTTCATGATTAATGCAGGAGATTTCCAGTTTCAGTAAATCAATTATTTGGCACTTAACACCAATGTCAATGTTATGAGGAGAGAGTCAGGCAGTGGGGCTGAGTGGGAAAAGGGATCAGCTTATGAATAAACGGCAGGGTAGACTTGATGGGCTGAATAGCCTATTTCTGCTCCTATGTATTATGATTTTACAATGGCATACAAGCTATAATCTTAACCAATTGGTTCACCACAGAATAAATCTCAGTGCAGCCTGATGTCAAGCAAATTTCATCACTGATCCAACATTGTACTCGATTTTTCTCACCAGGTCACTATCACTGAAATGTAGAAAAGTTGCAGAACCTTACACCAAGCATCTGCAAAACAAAGGAAACTCCCCCACTGGCCTGTTCTTACTTCTTGAAACCACACATCCCCATCAAAAATAAAGGTACCTTCATAAAATCTTTGAAAATGTGAAAAATTCACATATCTCAGAAATCAGCACTCAGCAAAGACAAAATTCATGATCAAGTTGGATATCAAACATCCCAAAGCACTATTTGATTTAAATTCACATTGAGATCCATTATTGTCTTTAAAAAGGCCCATTTATATTTATACTAAGTGATGAATTATGGTCCTTGGACATCTTAGATTTCTATTAACACATATAATTTTGCCTAAGTAGGTACACTCCAATGTCACAACTAGGGGTTGGCTGCAAACAAGGAAAAAGATTACACTACTGTAGATTCAAAAGTTAATAAGGAAGCTAAGAAATAGAAAAGTGAAATAAAAACAAGAGAAAAAATATAGAAAGGAAATCAAATTGTAAGGTCTTCCACTAGTAATAAATATTACACCCAAAGCAGACACAGACAAATCTGAAATATATAATGAGTTTATTGTCATCGACATTGTACAATGTATAGATGCACCATAATTGTTTTTTGCTGCGGAATAACAGGTATTTGATTAAAAACAATAGTATAGATTAAATTAAAAAGAGATAATAAATACAAAAGAGGGAGTTATAATATATATATACCTTCTGACAATTGACTGTGCCATTATACAGTTCTTTTGTGGTGTCGGATCAGTCCATCATACGTGTAACAAGGGAAGGTTCAAGAGCCTGATAATTGTTGAAAAGAAAATGTTTTTGAACTGGTCTTCACGGCTTCTGTGCCTTCTGCCCGAAGGTAACCTTGAGAAAAGGTTGTGACAAAATTGATGGGGGTGCTTTATAATGTTGGCTGCCTTCTTGAGGCAGTGCCTAACTGCCTGTTTTCAAAAGATGGGAGGTCACAGCCTGTGATGGACTTGACTATGTCTTTTCAGGAGCGTGAAGGAACTAACCTTCGCCAACTCTATCCCATCAATGCGGACAGGTACATGTTTCTTTGGCTCCCCCTTCCTAAAATCAATAAAAGATCCATGAGGTGGGTGACAGTGAGAGTAAGATTGCTGTTCTGGCACCACCCAACTAGATTCTCAATCTCCTTCCTGTATTCTGATTCATCATTTCCAGTTGATATTGGTTGTGTTGTCAGTGAATTTATAGATTGCACTTGTTCCGAACCAATCAACACGTTCATGAGTGAATAGAGCAGAGGACTAAGGAGGGACTAGAGAGATGACTAGTTGGCTTTAGAGAATAAATTCTATTTATCATTCTTTGAAATAATGCCTGGGTATGTTTTGGGAGAGAATGCACTGAAAGATGGCATTCCAAAAAATACATCAGCCCTTCACCATTCAGGGGCAATGGATGTCCTCCTTTCCTGTCATTAGCAAAATTATGAGAATGGCATTAAAATAGAAAAGAATCTTGAGGTTTTGCAGAGCTGGTTGTGGGAGGCATGGGCGAAGAGGGTGCAAGTATTTCATATATATGCATTTACACTGCCCTTTTGTTTTGGGATATTTTCTCCTTTTTCCCAGCATACCTGCTGTATAAGAATCACCGAGATGGAATGGGGTGGGGGGGAGGGGGGTGTCATTCCACAAAAGGACCTAGTAAAATTCCCGGAATGTCTGTAGTGTAAACAGCACTTCTGGTATTCCAAGACCAGCTCGGTAATATGACATTTTGATGACATATTAACTGCGTAACTTTTCAGCACGAGATTTAAAAATTTGAAACCAACATTCAGTCTGTTCTCAGCATCCAACATCCAACAGTTAGTTATCAGTATCCAACGGCCATGATACCTGCCAACTGGAGTGATTGAGGTCCACGAGCACCTCACCATTCGTGTGGACAGCAAAATAAACCACTACATAACAAGCACAGTGAGGGATGGACCAATATTAGATCGAGTAGCTCAAAAAATGAGAGATAGGGACTTGGTTCAGGTCAAGTCCAAGGTCATTAACAAGCCGAAATACTTGTGTACAAAAGTACCACCAGGTAAATGACTACAATGGCAGGAGTGGCGGGGGGGAGCGGGGTGGGCCGTATTTTGAACTATGGTCTGCCATCTGGGGCACAAGCTATTCAGCACCCCCAGTTGCACCATGGAGCTACATGGACAATCCAATGTCCCCTGAAATTGTTTGAGGCGTCTCCTCCTCCAACATCAGTCCTGGTGGCAGGGTCCCGAGAGGCATGGAAATCAAGCGCAGCAACACAGGACCTGCCCTCATGAGCAACCAGATAAAAACTTATTTCTTCTCATGATCAACAAATTTTGTCATGTGTTTTGTAAGTGTGTCTGCCCGTAAAGAGCGGTCTTGCTCAATTGAGCTTGTGCTCAATTGTTTTCTGGGGTACCAGACACCCAAGAAGAGACAGAAACCCTCCAAGACACAGGTGGTGACCCAGGAAATGAGGATGTCATTGTCTATGGACCGTAATGATGTGGAGAGGGAACATATTTGGAAGGAGGTGCAGAGGGCCCATGAGGAGTGGATGAGGAGAGAGGCACAGGAGACGGAAATGGCAGCATGTGAGGCGGACAGGCGTACTAGATCAGAGGAGGTGACAGGGGTTGGACAAATGTTCTATGATTTACAACAGGAAATGCAGAACCAGGCCTCACTCATGAGGGATGACTACGCTAATGTCATCCTCTGCTCAACAGCATCAAGCTCTTGCTGCTCTGCAACAAATTCCTGTACAACAGTATCACACTCATTGCCACTGAAAAGGCTCGTAAACTTCTACAGGTGTACCATGGAGAGCATTCTGGCTGGTTGCATCACTACCTGGTATAGAGGCACAAACTCTCAGGACAAGAATAAACTCCAGAGAGTTGTTAACTTGACCTGCAACATCACAGGCACCAGACTTCACTCCATTGAGGACATCTACAGGAGGTGGTGTATTAAAAAGCAGTCTCTATCCACAAAGACCCCCACCACCCAGGTCACACTCTCTTCCCTCAGCTACCATTGGGAAAATGGTACAGCAGCCTAAAGACGAGCACAAGGACAGCTTCTTCCCTGCAACCATCAGATTCCTGAATAATCAATGAACCAAAGACTCTGACTTACTTTTTGTGTGCTAATATTTTAATTTCTTTTTTATTTATAGTATTGTTTGCACTAATGATGCTACTGTAAAACATTGAATTTCATGGCTTGTTCGTAACAACAAAATCTGATTCATCAGCCTCATAGCCAGTATTTCTCTCATCCACCACTACCGAATGACTTCATACAACATTCAGATGAGGCACATGAGTCTTTTCAATCACCCTCGTCCTCCTCCTTCTGCCAGCTGTTGGAGTGATGTGACTTTTGCAAATGGTTATTGATGTTTGGTTTTAGTGTAAATAGTTAAAAGCAATTGAATTGTAAGTTTTTATTTTTGTTTACATCTCCTTTGACAAGTGCACTATAAAAAATGAATAAAAGGTGTCATTTACTAACTTAATTGCCTACAGAATGGACATAATTGCCTCAAAGATCACCTAGTGACACCCTAATAAGCAACCCAATCAGCTCCTCAGGAAGATTGTGGGCTCAGTGTTCCACTGAGGCAAGAGGTGTTCCTTGGTGATCTCACATATATTATGGAGAACACAACAGGCAACAACAACATGTGATACAAAATTGAGATACAAATATCAAGTTGGTTGGCCAGGCACCTCCAGCAACCTTTGAGATGTCGAAAAGCATTTTCCACCACCATCCTTGTCGAGCTCAAATAGAATTTATAACTATGCTGCCATTGATCGAGTGTGTGATGGCTAGTGAACCCCTTCATCAACCATTTCCTGAGTGGGTAAACTGGGTCTCTGATTAGATGCACGGGAATCTCCACTCCGTTAACAGTTTTGGATTCCGGTAGGCAGAGCAAGGTGCCTTATAAGTGGCTTATGCAACCTCTGAGAATGACACAGTGGTGTATATTAATTTACTTCACGTGGGAAGAGGTACTCCCCCCACCCCACCACCTTGATCCTCGACCTTTTTGTAGATGGGCAAGTTGGCTAAAACACAAGCATCCTGGGTGCAACCAGGCCAACCCAGATATACATCAATGGAGCTGGAACAACAAAAAGTCTATGTTTAGATAGACATATGAAACACATTAATTGATAAAGAATAATAATTGTAACTTAGGGCATGATCCTTAACAGTAGTTGTGGTCAACAACAGCCTTAAAACAATGGAGTGTCAGCCTTTTCAATTGTATTAGATTAATGGATCCTCGTAGGGGGCTCTGATGGGAATATGTGTGGCATCAATAGCCCCAACACAAATTGGATACCCCATTCTGCAAATCTGTCCATTGTCTCCTGGAGTTGTGCACCACTCAGCAGGTCAACAAAACATTTAAATAAGGCCCTCTTCAATGCTCCAGTAACTTGGCATACAAACACATGCACAGTCACCATAGCGACACCAAAAATACAACTTATGGATCAATATTCACACGTAGTAGCACATCACCACAAAGTAACGGCGAGTCTAAGCCAAGGTTCCAGACGCTGTCGCCAGTTTGTTGCGTTGCACCTCAAGTATCGTTCAATGAGTTCTAATTCAAAGTCAAAAGTGTCCCGAGACATACAGAAATGACACTGCCATTCACCTTCATCAAAATTATTGAGGACATTAGATCAGAATGTAGCCCCATGTGATCTCTCTTTCTCCTCCACATTTTCTATTTGACAGCAGCGCGAACAGACTCACAAGAAGGAAATGTCTCCGTCTATGACGTCTAAGGTCCACACGCATTCTGCCTCAAACTTCTCCCTGCCTCTCTTCACATTCTTCTCCAATGTATTTCTGATCACACGAACATGTTGCCCACATGGATTCTGCATCCATCTGTGTATCATGAGGTCATGTATGATGCACAGGAAATTAGCATGCACCCAAAGAGTGCTATGCATGTTCACGGCTGGTACGATAAGCACATAAAGATTAACCACCATTTTGTTTTGTTTTGAAGGATATGTCCGACACATATGTTATATATCACAGCAGATGTTGATGCAATGGAGTTACACGTCCCACCTCCTTTGCTCCCGCAATGCCAGTTTGCTGTGTAAAAAGCCACATTGACCAGGAATATTGCAGGATTTGCTCGTTTTAGAGTGAACGACCAAAGCCGGCATATTGGCGGGTCTTCATTACGGAAATATCGTGGTATTTCTGTGTAAAAAACATAATAGATTCCTTCTGTTACCAAAGACAGGAGACAGAAGGTACATGTACCTCATCGGTAGCTTTTAAGATCTCTGGGGAAAAATCCAGTCTATTTTCTATGGTTAAAACCTATATGAACATTCATATATCTGACTGTCTCTATGCCCAGTTAAGATGATATAATTAGAATATTTATACTTTAAAGTATCAACCAATTAGCAGAAATAATTATATAATTAAATGTCTAGAATCCTTTCAAAACTCAACATTGATTTTTATTAAAAGATCTCAACTTAGAACAAGTAAAGACACTAACAGTGTGCAATAAGTGTAAAATTCACAATAGCAAGCCAGCTAACTCATTTTACAACTCTCAATATTTGGAAGCATACCAAGCAAGAAGCAATTCCAGTGCCATGAAGTGACAGTGCATCAGAATAATGAAGCATAAGGACTGATCTAAACTTTGAAGGCAAACTGAACTGAAGTTTTATACAGCTCGAGTTCAGAGGACCATAGGCACACTGGGAGAATGAGTTGCATTGAGATAAAACAAGGGTCAATCTGTAGGACCTGAGTGAAGGTATTCTTTGAACAAGAGTTTATAAAACAAAGAGCTAAAATAAGTTCGTATTTTATTTTAGGCTTTAAAATGGAAATGAATACAACTAGAACAGATGTCCAGAATAACAATGGAATTATACAAATTGAAAACACAGCATGCAGTTTTTGGAAATCTGAACTACAATAAGAAATTTTGTATAAATTATTAGCAGAAGCATTATAAAGCCCCTTACAGTTGTTAAACACATCAGTTTCTTTAATATCCTTTATGGAAAATAATCTGCCTTTCCTGAAAGTTTGTATCTTTATTCCATGCCACCTTTTAAGTTTACCATCTCACTACACAGGCTAAAGTAACCCAAGAGAATAGTTTAAGAATGCAATTGATTTTTATTAGACTTTCAGGCTAATAATAGATTTTTGCTCATTTTTACTATTTTCTATATTTAATCCAATATTTTAGAAACTGAAAAATATAAACAGAAATGCTAGCTACTTATTCTATGAAAATTTTAATTATCTTCACTGTTCAAAATCTTGCACTTTTGAATTCTGTACACTATATATCATATGGAAAGAATTATAAAATGAAAATGAACAATAAATGATTAAGAAGAAATAAAGCATAGAAAAATGAATAAAACATGTAAATCATTCATCATCTGCAAATTGGTTTCCAAACTAAGAGTTGGAGAATCAGCTCACTTCGAACTAAAGAGATACAACTCTAAAATTAACCCTCAGATACTATATTGTGATGGAGCTACAGGATTGCAAAATTAAATAATTATATTCTTAAAGTACCATTGTTTAAAATATAGTAATTCTATCTTGCATTGCCATTTCAATACATATTTCTCAGGAACCATGGTTGAGAAATTGCCATATGATGATATTTTGAGTCCATCTCACCAACAAAGCATGAACAATTATGGCACATGCAGAGCAAGTTTCAAGAAAGACAGTAACTTCTTTCCATAATTCTAACCTATATTTGTGAAGTGGCTGCTGGATTGAATAGTAATTCATCTAAGAGAATTTATAATCTCAAAACACTTCTGAGAAAACAAGGTGAAGGGCAAAACTGAATGCAGTTCAAATTTAGGAGATATTAATTAAGATTGTGTTTTTTAGGAGATATTTATTAAGATTAAGATTGGTTTTTTTTTTAAATAATGATTGTCATAAAAAAGAAGCAATGGGAGAAGTGGTATGTTCCAAAGTTTTCATATCATGCAAAAGATTCCAAGTATGAGACACTGGATTGAAAGTTAATTTTAAGAGTGGCAACACAGGAAAGTAAGAACGAAAGCACAATTCAAAATTTGGAACAAACAACAAGCCAAAAACAAAAATGAGAGGGATAATGGCTGGAGAAATCGACTGTCTATTGCTTTCCATAAATGTGGTCTGGCCCACTGAGTTCCTCCAGCACTGTGTGTTGCTTCAAAAAATTTAAAACCAGACCAAGCTTGCCCTCCGTTAAATTAAAACATGCATAGCCTACATCAGGTAAGCCTTTACAGTCAGTGAAATAGGCTCTCTGCTGATATTGAAGTAAACTGCCCAACAAAATTCAATGTGCCAATCCAAATGAATATCAGATGCTACTTGACACAAATCTGTAGTAGTACTGATAGTTGACTGAACTGTCAATCAGATTGAAAAATTCTAACAAGTCAGAAAATGAAAAGCTTTAATCTTATGAATGTTTAAAATACTTTGGAGGGTGGAGTAGAGGCTATCAAAAAAACACAACTACTAGGGGAGAAACTTAAATATTATGAACAATTAAAAAATGACAATCAGTGTTTGGTATGACATCAGAAACCCTGGGAAATTTCTACAGAGGAGTGATAGAAAGTGTGCTGACCAGCTGCATCATGGTCTGGTATGGGGATACCAATACCCCCTGAGTGAAAATCCCTGCAAAAGGTAGTGGACACAGCTCAAGACATCACAGGCAAAACCCTCCCCAATATAGAGCACATCTACAGGGAGCGCTGCAGTGGGAGAGCAGCAGCAATCGTCAAAGATCCTCATCACCCAGCACATGCTCTGTTCTCACTGCTGCCATCAGAAAAGAGCTATACCACCAGGTATAGACTAGCACCACCAGGTTCAGACACCATTGCTACCCCTCCACCATAAGACGCCTCAATGAAAAACTTAATCAGTTACTCATTGAAGCACTCTTATTTGTGCACTTTATTAATTTTATTTTTGTTCTCTCTGTATTGCACAGTGTTTGCTTACAGTTCTTTGTTTGTTTAGATGTTTATTTTTTGCACTACCAATTTGTGGAAATTCTGCTGTGTCTGCAGGAAAAAGGAATGTGCTCATACAATAAATCTTAAATCATGGTGGAGGGGGCGATAAACACGATTATAACATGAGTTCTTTAAGCTTAGAAAAACTGTTTAATAGTAACTATGACCTACATAGTCGTCACATAATTAATTTACTCCTCATTAAGGATGTAATTTACAACGGGAGCATAACCTATCAAGTTGAACTTACCTCTTATCATTGATTCCCTGCAAGTTTGCAATAGCGCACCCCATGGAAGAACTGGGTTTCATCAACTTCTTCACGCAAGTGCAGATGCATGAAATGACCGTCACTTTCAGTGTGACAAATGCTGTTATTTGAATTGCAAATTTAAGATCCCCCGTGCTGCTACCACGATGAGCTTTGAGGTTTGGAATTTTTGAAATTACTTTTATGGGGCATTATTGAGAGTTCTGAAATCGTTCCTGCTTGTCTCAGTCAGGCACCGGCAACTGAGGGGTGGAGAATAAAAAAGATCCGCAACTATTTATGATTAAACTTTTTTTTTGTTTGCAGGCCCCTTCAGTAACATATTCTTTACAGTTCTCGATGACATCACATTAGCAAAACTAACGAAGCAAATCATGGTTCATGCAATAAGTCTTAGACTCGTAATTTAATTTCCATTTTCTATACAAAATATATCACTCTGTTACTTTACAATTTTAGTTTTGACGTACAGTTTATTGTTTATTTATGATCCGGAAAAGTTATAAAGCAATATACATGTTCAAATAACAAACATTTAAACACATGATCGGAATTTAAGTTTCTTACTCCATGATGCTGCTGTTCTCAACATTGTTTCAAACTACCAAATATTTCGTTCTTGAATAATTAAACTAACTGGGAGTGAGCAATAAATGAATCGATTAACTGTTGAGATCTCCGCACGATCGCTAATTACTTGATGCCGTTTTATTATTATTACCTCATTTCCATTATCAAGATTGAAACACCCGCAGATCCACCTTTAACTGTCCTCGTTTCAAAGCAAAAGCCCTTCTTCACGCCTAACTCGAAAGATCGTCAAATCACAAAAAGCAAAAATTGCGATATACTTAAAACATACATCTTACATCGTGCAGAAGGACGCCGTTTCCGAATAATGCATTGTATCAATCTCGAAAGAGAAAAAAAACCTGGTTTCTGATAGAGATAAAGGATACAGTGTATTCACTTTCACTGCATCCGTGAGGGTAACATGCACGGGGGAGGGGAGAAACAGTGACATCAGTGCTCGGTGACGCTAACCTTCTTCGAAGTGAAAGAGCAAGACATTGAAGCAACAGCCACGAAAAGGCGTTACAGAATCTGCTCACAATAACAGCTACAGCCACCGTGGCAGCAGACTCGATTGTAAAACGAAAAGAGTTAATAATTTTCCAGATTAGCGTTTTAGCACTACTCTACCTCTCTGGAGGTGCACATACAAAAGGAACAAAATATCATTAAATGTGTTACATTTTCACTCTATTCTCTAATTCTGCAATCAAATCATTCGCACTGTAAATTTCTCAGAACAAAATCGTTCGATAAAAATGGTTTGCGAAAGAATCAAGCAGCAAAATGATATGTACCTCACAGCCATCAATCATTCACCCTTACTTTACATATGTCAGTGTCAAAAATAGTGATTTCAGGATTTGCATAACCAGTCATTTCAGGAAAATACTTCAAGAGAAGGTCTTTAAAAAAATGATTCAATATTATAACTAATTTTTTTTTTAAACTACACAAGAAAGAGCTAATCTTCCTGACATGGTTACAATTTCCATTCCATTGATAATGTAATCTGCATTCCATCTCCATCGATCTGATCTTGGCAATGCTGAAAGTATACAATATTGTTTGTCAATGCACAGCAAAAAAAAATGCTGAAAGTCACAGCTAAGCAGCAATACCCATACAATATTACTTTTAAAAGTAGGTAATTGGTAGGATTTTCATCATGAAAATTATAGCTCCGCCTGGCATTCAGAATGCAGGAAGTGTCATTTCCACTTTCATTTCTACTGTACTGAGACAGCCGCCAGATAAGCATCACACTTTGAAAACTTTGATGTTCAGATCTTTCCTTCTGATACATCAAAAAAAAACAGAGTAAATACTGGACAAAATGAGGTTAGTTTCTTTGGAACAATCCAGACTGAACAGAAACCTGAGGTGGTCATCACGGAGTTGTAGCTAAAAGATGGATGTCATTGGGAGCTGAATATTCAAGGATACACAAAGTATCAAAAGGATAGACTTTTAAATGAAGGGGTGTTGTGACTCTGTTAGTAAGGAATAACATTAAATCATGAGAAAGAGGCCACATAGGATCAGAAGATACAGAATCATTGTGTGTTAACCTAAGAAATGGCAAGGATAAAAAGACACTGTGGGCACTTATATTTGACTTCAAATCAGTAACCGGATTGTGGACAAGTCACAACAGCAAATAGAAAAGGCATGTCAAACGGGCATTTTGTGGTAGTCATGGCAGATTTTAATATGCAAGTAAATTGGAATACCAGATTGGGACTGGATCTCAAAAGAGAGAATTTGTGGTATGTCTATGAGATGGCATGTGGCTGAGCAAAGTGGGGAAATGGCAATTCTGGATTAGGTATTGTATAATGATAAGGGAGCTCAAAGTATTGGAACCCTTAGGAGGCAGTGATCATATGACTGAATTCGCTCTGGAGTTTGGCAGGGAGAAACTAAAATCAGAGGTGCCAGTATACTGCAGAGGTATAAGAGAGGAACTGGCCAAAGTTAATTGAAAAGGCACACTAGCAGAGAGGATGGCAGAGCATCAATGGCTGGAGTTTCTGCAAGAAATAAGGAAAGCGTAGGACAGGTATATTCTAAAAAAGAAATATCTGAATAGACAAATGACACAACTGTGCCTGACAAAAGAAGTCAAAGCCTAAGTCAAGGCAAAAGAAAGAGCATACAAGGAAATAAAAATTAGTGAGAAGATAGAAAACTGGGAAGCTTTTAAAAGCATACATAAAGCAAGTAAAAAGGTCATTAGGAATGAAAATATGAATTTTGAATGGAGGCTAGCAAATAATATAAAAAAGATACTAAAAGCTTTTTTAAGTATATTAAGAGTAAAAAAAAGAGACAAGAGTAGATATAGGATTGATGGAAAATGATGCTGGAGAAATTAAACAGTAAAAGTCAGAAAATCCAGATGCCAAAATCCATACTTCTCAAAAACTCTCAGCTAAAATTTAGACCACCCGAGAATCCAGACTCCTCAAAAATTCTAGGCTTTTGTGTGCATGTGTGCATTTCATGCCTGTGTGCATGCATTACCACAGATGTACTGCCAGAGAATTCAGACAATCTGATAATCTGGATGGGCCCAATCTCCAAGCAGTCCAGATTTTGACTTTTACGGTAATGGGAGACAAGGAGATGCAGCAGAACTGAATGAGCACTTTCAATCAGTCTTCACTAAGGAAGACATTAGCAGTATGCCAAATTTTCAGGGTAATTCAAAATTCAGAGGTACCAAGGGACTTGGGAGTCCTCGTGCAGGCTAGGTTAAATGTTAACCTCTAGGTTGAAAGTGAAGAAGGTGAATGCAATGTCGGCATTCATATCTAGAGGAAAAGGATACAAGAGCAGGGGTGTGATGGTGAGGCTTTATAAGGCACTGTTGAGGCCACCCTTGGAGTATGGGGTACAGTTTTGGGCTCATTATTTAAGAAAGGATGTGATAGCTCAGAGAAGATTTACAATAATGATTCCTGGAATGAAGGGATTAGCATATGAGAAATATTTGACAGCTTTTGAACTATACTCCTTGCAGTTCAGAAGAATGAGGGGGAACCTCTTAGAAATATTTTGCATGTTGAAAGGCCTGGACACAGTAGATGTGTCAAAGTTTTTTCCATGACAGGGGAGTAAAGAACAAGAGGGCATAAATTCAGGATTGAAGAACACCATTTAAAATAGGGATTCAGAAGAACTTCTTTAGCTGGAGAGTGGTGAACCTTGGGAAATTGCTGCCATGGGCAGTGGTAGAAGTCAGGCTCTTGGATGAATTTAAAGCAGAGATTGATAACTCTATGAATAGTGAGGGTATCAAAGGTTGTGGGGAGAAGCCAAGGGAGAATGGATCAGCTCATGATGGAATGGCAGAGCATACTCAACAGGCCGTATTGCCTACTTCTGCTCTTATATCCTATGGTTTTATGGATAAAATTATATGGGACTCGATAGAGTAGATATGTAGGTCTTATTTACCTTGGTAGCAAAGTGAAATATAACAGTGGACTTAGATTTAAAGCAATTAGTAGATAGACAAGAGGGTAGATGAGGTTTTTTTCTCAACCAGAACTTGGTAGTGATCCAGAACTACCACTACCTGAAGGGGTGGTAGAAGCAAAATCCCTCATCACATATGAAAGTACTTGCATGTGTACTTGATAAAAGACATAACATTGAGGGTTATGGACCTAGTGTCCTACAGTAACATTATGTTAATCTGGCACGTTTGGAAATTTGGTGCTGCCAGTTAATCAGATGTTATTTTAACAATACTCCAACACACTTTTAATTCACTATTTTAAAAGCTATTACACAGAAATATTACTGGCATAGTTTAATGGGAGGACAAGAAATAAAGTCTGTTTGGCATGTACTGGATTACAAAGTTTTTACCATCATTTGAAACCTACATCATGAAATTTTCCAAACCTTTAGTGGCCATATCATTTTAAAAGGGGCCATGAGGTTAAAACATGCTCTTTGGGAAGATTTTCTACATTAAGCATATGTGATGTTTTAGTCATAGATCATGTAGTTTGCTCTGTACAAATATCGATGAAAAATACAAGAATGTAGTGTAATATGGGTGAGCAAAATAATTTCTGTGCATATGGGCATTTTTTGTTAAAAATAAGATTGAATGATTGCATAGATGATTTACAAGGATGTTGCCAGGAGAGGAGTTGAGTTACAGGGAAAGGTTAAGACTTTATTCTCTGGAGTGTCAGAGAATGGGAAGAGTTGATAGAGGTATACAAAATTATGAGGAATATAAATGGAGTAAATATAAGCAGGCTTTTTCCATTGAGATTAATGGAGATAAGAATTAGATATGAGATGGGTTAAGGAAGAAATACTTCATAGGAACATTTGCAGGAAATTCCACACAGAGAGTATTGAGAGTGTGAAAGGAAATGCCAATAAAGGAGTGAATGTGAGCTTGATTTCAACATTTAAGAAAAAATTGGATAGGTAAAATGATGAGAGGGGTATGGAGAGCTTTTGTCCAGGTGGAGGTCAATAGAACTTGGCAGAACAATCGTTCAATATGGATAAATGGGCCAAAGAGCCTGTTTTGTGAGGAAGTGTTCTATGGTTCAAAAAACATTTTTTTCAACTGGTTTGGACCTCATTAAGTTTATTTAATGCAGTTACCAGTCAGTAAATAAGTTCAAACAACATAAATTTGGTTTCTAAATTTTAACCTAAGCAAAACTGAACCAGTATTTCAATTTCTATTGGTTAGGCTAAACTTGAGGAAGGAAACAAGCTAGTTTTAAGGAAGTACACATTTAATGATTTACAAGTTATAAAT
The DNA here is from genome assembly GCF_036971445.1 of Narcine bancroftii. Taxonomy (NCBI): domain Eukaryota; kingdom Metazoa; phylum Chordata; class Chondrichthyes; order Torpediniformes; family Narcinidae; genus Narcine; species Narcine bancroftii. The sequence goes on along the minus strand of NC_091470.1, from coordinate 308,984,779 downwards.
GCATGATAGACTACTTTACAAATTGTTTTAAAACTATTTAAATCTATTAAGTTCTAGTATTTGTTTTCAGGAACCTTCAACAAATTCAGGTTTAACTTAATTCATAAAACATACTCCAAAAAAAATGCAGAGCAATGTTCTTTCCCTCTACAATTATGATGCATAATAAAGAGCATTACTCTTCCCAGAAGGTAGAACATAAAAATCTACATGATAGTATAGCCCCTTTGTCCCACAGTGTTGTGCCAACACAATAAATGACTTCAACTGCCTTGAATTTCCCTACTGCATTAGCCTCAATTTTTTTCTATTCCATGTACTTATCTCATAGTCTCTTAAAAGATCATATTGGAATCTCGGGACTGTCGCTGTAGGAGGAGGAACGAGGGTCTCAGGAGAGCTGTGAGTGTCAGGGACCAGCTTTTGGAGAGTGTCTTTAAAAAGGGAGCGGGGCAGGTGCCTAGGTCATTGTAATTTCAATACTGCTGCTGTAAGAGGAAGAGCAAGGGATTCGAGAGACCTCTGAGTGCTGGGAACCAGCTTTTAAAGAGTGTATTTAAAATGGGAGAGGAGAACAATTTAAGGGTGAAACAAAACAGTGATTGGTGGGAGTGAGTACTACAAATAAGGAACAGTGAAAAATAAAAAGAGGGAAGCTCAAGTGGAGCAGGCCAGTGTGTGTAGCTCAGGGTAGGAGTGGGCCTTTGAGGCTTCAGTGAGCAGAGGCTGAGGCCGAGCTTGCTTCCAGTAAGGTAAGGCCAGGTAAGGTCTTTGTATTTAAACAAAGATTTGTTAATAGAGACAGCAGCTAGAGCATTGGAATGCTCTAAATGCCGCATGTGGGAAATCTGGGACAACACAATTGTCCCTGATGACTACACCTGCAAGAGGTGCATCCAGCTGCCGCTCCTTGGGGACTGAGTTAGGGAACTGGAGCTGGAGCTGAATGAACTCCAGATCATTTGGGAGGCAGAGGTTGTGATAGAGAGGAGCTTCAGGAAGACAGTCACTCCAAAAAGTCAGGAGTCAGGTAGCTAGATGACTGTTAGGAGAGGAAAGGGGAATAGACAGACAATGCAGAGCACTCCTATGGCTGTTCCCCTCAACAATAAGTATAATGTTTTTGATACTGTTAGGGGAAGAAATGATCTACTTAGGACAAGTTGTAGTGGCCACATCACCAAAACTGGCCCCTCAGCTCAGAAGTGAAAGGGGGTGGGGGTGGGGGTGGAGAGAGAAGAAGAGAGCTATGGTGATTCAAGATTTGTTGGTTAGGTGAACAGATAGAAGGTTCTGAGAATGAGATCAAGGCTCCTGGATGGTATTCTGCCTCCCAGGTGCCATGGTCAGGAATGTCTTGGATTAATTTCACAGCATTCTGGAAGGCGAGGGGGAGAAGCCAAATGTCATGGTCCATGTGGGGACCAATGACATAGATAAGAGTAGGGATGAGATCCTGAAGAGGGAATATAGGGAGTTAGGAATGAAGTTAAAAAGCAGGAGCTCAAGGGTGGTAAGCTCAGCTTTACTGCCTTTGCCATATGCCAAGAGGGAAGGAATAGGAAGTTGTGGCAAATGAATGAGGGGCTGAAGAGTTGGTGCAGGGGTTCAGATTTGTGAATCATTGGGACCTCTTCTGGGGAAGGTCTAACCTGTACAAAAAGGACAGGCATAACCTGAACCGGAAATGGACCAATATCCTGGTGGGCAGGTTTGCTAGTGCTCTTGGGAAGGGTTTAAACTAGTTTGGCAGATGGGTGGAAACCAGAATGTGAGTGCAGAGAATAGGGGAGAAAGTCAAAAGCATGATGCTATGTGTTCTAAATTTGTGAGGAAGGTCAGGCAGTGGACGAAACATAAATGTAGTCAGTTAGAGGATATTTCAATGCTAGGAGTATAAGGATTAAAGGGGATGAACTTAGAGCATGAATCAATACGTGGAACTATGATGTGGCCATTACAGAGACTAGAGAAAGAGCAGGATTGGTTGATACAGGTACTGGGGTTTAGGTGTTTTAAAAGGAATAGGATGGGAACTAAGTGGGAGGAGTAGCATTACTGGTCAGGGATAGTATCACAGCAATAGAAAGGGAGGACGCTGAAGAGGGAGGTCACCTGAGGTGGTGTGGGTGGAAGTCAGAAATAGGAAGGAAGCAATCACTGCACTAGGAGTAGTCAGTAGGCCCCCAAATAGTAGATAAGCAGGCAGTTTTTGGAATGGTGCAGTTTGTTATTATGTGAGACTTCAACTTTCATAATATTGACTGGCACTTCCTGACTGCAAGAGGGATAGATGGAGCTCAATTTATCAGGTGTTTTCAAGAAGGATTCCTGACAGAGTATGTGGACCAGCCGATGAGAGTAATGAACCTGGTCAGGTGGAAGAACTCTTGGACAGTGAGCATTTCGGTGAGAGTGACCAAAACTCCCTGAGCTTTGGCATAACTATGGATAAGGATAAAAACAGATAAAATGGGAAAGTGTTTAATTGGGGAAGGACCAATTACGATGAGGTGAGGCAGGAACAAGTGAGAGTAAATTGGAAACAGATGTTCAAGACTGAAAGCTGTTAATGTCCTGCCATTTACTGTATGTATTTCCCTTATATTTTGCCTCCGAAAGTGCAATATATCACACTAGTTTCGATTAAATTCCATCTGAATTTCATGCTGATAACTGTAACCAATTTGTCTGCTATTGTATTCTTTGATAGCCCTCTACACTGAAGACAAACACCCATTAGTTCAAAAACAACTTCTTCCCCTCTGCCATCAGATTCCTGAATGGACAATGAACAAAATTCACCATCTCACTTTTATTTTGCTCCAATCTATTTATTTATTTACTTTTACAATGTGATTTATAGCAATTTTGCACCTGTAATGCTGCAAGACATCAGATTTTATGACAGTTGACATGATAATAAATTTTGATTCTGATATCTGAAACATTCTAAAGGCATTCTAATGGCTTCAACTTCAATACATGAAACATACAACACTATAGCACAGTACAGGCCCTTCAGCTCTTGATGTTGTGCTGACCCATATATTCCTTAAAAATAGTACAAAAGCCTCCCTACTCCATAACCCTCTGTTTTATCTTCCAGCCATGTGCCTGTCTAAGCATCTCTTAATGGCCCTAATGTTTCAGCCTCCACCACCATCCCTGGCAAGGCATTTCTGACTCCCACAACTCTGTGTAAAAAAACCTACCCCTAATGTCTCCCTTAAACTTTCCTTCCTTCACTTTGTACATATAGCCTCTGGTATTTGCTATTCCTGCCCTGGATTTTAAAAAAAACACTGGCTGTCCACCCTGTAAATGCCTCTCATAAATGTAGATATCAATTAAGTCTACTCTCATCCTTATACACTCCAAAGAGAAAGGTTCCAGTTCTGCTAACCTTGCCTCATAAGGCTTATTTTCAAATCCAGGCAACATCCTGGTAAATCTCCTCAGCACCCTCTCCATAGCTTCCACATCCTTCTTATAATGATGTGACTAGAACCAAACACAATATTCTTAGTGTGGTCTTACCAAAGATTTGTAGAATTGCAACATGACCTCTCTACTCCTGAACTCAAGCCCCCATTAATGAAACCCAACATCCCATAGGCCTTCTTAACTATCCTGTCAACCTGCATGGTGACCTTGAGGGATGTATGGATTTGGACCTCTGTACATCCTCATTCTTAAGCAACCAACCATTAACACTGTACTCAGCCTTCTAGTTGGTCCTTCCAAAATGCATCACTTCACACTTAGCCAGATTGAATTTCGTCTTCCACTTTTCTGCCCATCTCTGCACTCTGTCAATATCCTTTCTGTCTACAGCCTTCAGCACCATCCACAACTCCTCCAATCTTTGTATCATCTGTAAACTTTCTGATCCATCCTTCTGCTTCTTCATCTGTCATTTATAAAAATCACAAACAGCAGATGTCCCAGAACAGATCCTTGCAGAACTTCAATAGTCATTGACCCCAATGCAGAATATTTTCCTTCCACTATTAAAATCTTTTTTCTACATACAAGCCAATTTTTTTATCCACACAGCCAACAGGATTTTGAGTTCTATGTCCATGGATTGTTGCATGTGACTACACAAGTAGAAAGAATGGTGAAGAAGGTATAAAGCCTGCTTGCCTTCATTGATTGGAGTATTACCTGTCCACTCACCTGTTCACATTAATGGGATGGAGTGGAGAGTGTCAGAATCTTCAAGTTCTTGGTAGTCCATATTTTAGAAGACTTCTAGAGCCAGCAGATCGAGGCAACTACCAAGAGGGCACATCAATGCCTATACTTTCTAAGGTATCTGAAGCGATCTGGCATGTCATCAAATACTCTATGAAACTTCTACAGTTGCACTATGGAAAGTATACTGATGGAAAGTGTACTGAACCAGAGAGTATTAATTTGTGCTGCAATGATATGAACAGTATGCAGACAATGAATGGGTCTACTGAAATTGCACAAACTGTCATATGTAGAAACTGCATTAGCACACAGGATCATGGACATGTGCAGTAATTGCTCTAGAGTGTGTCTTGGTTTGCTTGGTTTGTTAATTCCACTGCCCAGGAATACATAAGGCTCCAGAAGATAACAAACATAGCCAGGTCCATCACAGTCTCCAACTTTCGATCCATTGAATGCATTTCTGTGAGATGCTGCCTCAAGAAGGCAGCCAACATTATAAAGAACTCTGGTCACTGCAACTTTTGGGCAGAAGATACCGAAACTTGAAGACCATCACCAGTAGGTTCAAGAAGAGTTTCTTTCCAACTATTAGGTTCTTGAACTTTCCCTTTTTACTCTCCAATACCACAATAGAATGTCTGCAAATTATTTGCAAAGTCACTTTTTGCACAAGAATAACTGTAAATATTTATTATCTATCTATTTTTTGAATTTATTATCTTTTTAATTCAATTAGTTATCCTATTGTAATCCTATTTTAAGTTAATTTTGGAGTTGTATTGTTTTTACAAAGTGTCAGCTCTGGCAAATAAGGATTTTGGTGCATATGACAATAAACTCATTATCATTAAATATAAGAGTAAGGAAGTCATGTTGCAGCTGTGTAAAACTTTAGTTACATCGCACTAATGCAATTCTGATCATCCCATAACAGGAAGGATGTGGAGGCATTGAGAAGAGTACAGAAGAGATTTACCAGGATGCTGTCCGGATTAGAGGGTATGAGCCATGGGGAGTAGTTGCACAATCTTGGATTGTTTACTCTGAAGCATCAGAGGCTGAGGAGAAACCTGAAAGAAGATTATAAAATTATGAGAGGTACGATAGGGTAGACAGAGTTTTTCCAAGGGTGAAAATGTCAAATTTTAGTGAAAATGTCAAAGATTAGTGAATATGCATTTAAGGTGAGGAGGGGAAAATTTAAAGGAGATGTGTGGGCAAGTATTTTTACACATAGTGTGAGAGGTGTCTGGAACCGGTTGCCAGGAATAGTGGGGCAGGGTAATTGGATAATAGCATTTAAAAGGCTTCCAGATAGACACATGAATACATATATAATGGCCTGTTCCTGCTTCAAACTGTTCCATGTTCCATGCTCCATACCTTCAAGAGCTCCAATATATAAAATTCTCAGATATCTGCAGTCATTTACAATTAAAATCTCTTTGTAGATTCATCAGACATTATCCACCCTGGCTTTCACAGCAAAATTCTATGAAATATATACCAATAATTCTCCAAATAAAGATATTAGGGTAAAATAATCTACATTCATTTGTTTCCTTTTTGTGTTTCTTAAACAATGGGTGGTATGTCAATTTTTCACTCTAAAGCCAATTGCCAAATTGCCAGAGCGAAGGAAGATTGTCTTAAGGGCTTCAGCAATGCTCTGAACTACCTCTTTTAAAACCCAAACCATCTCGTCCAACAGATTAATAGCTGCTCAGTCACATCTTATTCTTCATTTTACAAGTCAATCATTTTAGCTAGTCACTTTTCCTGATGTAATTCATTTCTAGGATACCATTACTGGTAAGAAGATCATTCAATGTGTCCCTATTATCTGTCTTAAGTGGGTCAACTTTATCCTTAATCTTTTTCTAAACATAATTGTAAGAATTATGTTGATTTTGAAATTGTAAGTTTCTTTTCATGCTCCCTGTAATTCATCTTTGTCTCCGTGAGCTCTTTTTATCTCTTTCAATAAGAAGAGCTGTGGAATTTGCACATTTCTTTTTATATGTCTCTTTCAATTCTACTTTCCTCTTTACCTCCCAGTTCTCTCTCCTGTAGCTCTTGGCCCTTATGCTTTAAATTGGTTCTATGTTATAGGAAAATATTTTCAGAATATATCCCACTGTTCTACATGTTTACCCATTAGTATACTTGCTCAATCCCTTGCTTCAGTTACTTCAAAAATAATCTTATAAACAATCATTGTCCTTTGACAATCCTGAATTATCTTTATCAATTGTTTCTGTTAGTTCACAGAACTTGATGGTTGGTCTGACAAGATTTGCATTTTACAAATGCTCATAAGCTAAGCTTCTATGAGTGAGAATTAGTTTTGTCCTTGACAACTGTCTCTAACAATGTACCTACAATTTCTTACAGAGTAATTGCTATATAGTTACTTGGTTAATCTCTTTTCCCCTTTGGAACAAGTATATAACTGTAAATCATTTGTTCTCTGGCATAATTCCCATATCCAAATAGGATTAAAAGATTGTAATTAGAACTTTTGCTATCTGCATTTTGCACTTTACTCACACTTTACTCATTGATCTGGAATTCAACTCATCTGAATCATGACTTGTTAATTTAATTGATGCTAATCTATCAAACACCTTTCTGTGATACTTAAGATGAGCTTGTGGCATTACAATACCTAAGAAGCATCACTGTCTCCTTTAACAACATTTTCACCAAGCTTTTTCCACTTGCCACTTCTTCACCGCATCTGAAGTTCAGACTCCTGTTCACCAACTCTTAGCTAAAGTTAATTGATCTCCATGCATTCACTGTAGGTTTGGTTGCTATGGATCATTCGGGTCTATACCCATATCCTACCATGACTAATAATTACTATTTAAATAAATAAATTACATTAATATTTTTAATATGTTTTTTTGTTCTTGTTTATAACCAGTTGGATAGGTGATACTTGGATAGGAAATGTTTAGGATTCGGACCTAATACAGACATATGAGATTATGGTAGATTGGCATTCTGGTTGGTATTGATGATTCACTGAATAAAGCAAAGATATAGAACACAAAAAGAATGCTCACTAAGCATTTACATTTCTCAATTCCTGAGTAAAAACCCTATGATGCATTGAGGAATCCTGTAATCAAAATTGGGAGCATATCCTTATACTCTGTGCATCTTAGAAATCTGGCCATATTTTAAAAAAAGAGTGGTGCTCAGACCAAAACCATTCTGGAGAACTTTGTATGGTTCATGTTAATAAGGTTGGTCATTTGTTAGTTGTGCCTATTAAGCTGAAGCAAACCAAGGGAGAGCAGGGAGTGGATTTCCTCTGACCCTGTTCTACTGCAGATGGTTCCCTACAGGCTTTATAACTAGTTTGTTAAATGAGCCAACGGTGTTTTATTTTAAAATCCTGTAATTGTAGGGTCTATACCCAAGATGGCAGCAGCCATGAGAGGTGCAGCCTCCGGAGGAGCAGTGGAATGGCACAGGGAACCAGTAATGAGGAGAACACCTTCCATTGAGAAGGAGAAGCAGAGATGTCCCCAAAGATAGTGACCATGGTGGCAGACTAGCAAGGGTATCTGCGGCTGAAGGATACATAGGCAGTGAGCTCCTGGCACTTGCAGGCAAATAATCCACACAGGCTGTGGGGTGCTCAAGACATGAGGTCAAAGGATTCACATCAGGCTACAGGCTGCTGGAGATTGGATAATGGGAACCAGGTATCAAAAGAGGGTTCCTGAAGGGTCATGGACAATGAAGAATTCCTCATCGTGTTGGAAGTTTAGATCTGGGCTCGGGTTGCTGATGGTTTGAACTGAACTGGAGTCTTGTGCGACTGCAGATGCTGCGGGGCACTGGAGGCAAATCCATTGGCACTCAGTGATTCAGGGGGGATTCTCTTTTGCTCTCTTTCTCTGACTGTAAGGGGCGCCAGGCAACGCTAATGGTGAAACTTTGTCTACCTTATGGCAGACTAAAGAAAAATTTATTGTGATATTACATTTCTGTTTTATTATTTGGCAATAAATATTATCTGATGTGAAAGCAGTTAAAGTGTTTAAAGGATCTCCAATGCTAAAGAACTTCAAAGATTTAATAATCTTAACAGCTACAGAAAGCTGTAGCTTTCATATGCCTTTCATAATTTTGCACATTTCTACAAGATCGCCTCTCATTCTTTTAAATTCCAGCGAGTACAGACCCAGATGGCTCAATCTTTCTTCATAGGCTTCCCCCAGCATTATTAGTGCCCATTTTCAACCTAACTGAAAACTCTGACTCTATTAGCTGTTGAACTCCCTCCTCAAAATTAATTGCCTATGTCTCCAACTTGCATTTACTTCACAAATGTATGGAAGCCATTACACTAACCAATGATGGTGACCTGTGTCACAAATGCTGCATCATTGCTCCAACATTTTGTTCAGTCTTTTTCATGATAATGTTGCACATCACTTCAACAAACTTCCCATAGCTGTGGAATGAATGTTCAGAACTAATAGAAAACTGTTCAACCTATATTAATTACATTGTAGAACCAGGATCACTTGAACCATAATAACTCAGCTGCAGAACATAGATCACCACTGCAACTGAGAACAGTTATAGAACGCACCAACTTGTTCACTTGAAGTATACAAGAAGTACTTTACACTCAATATCTGCAAGACTTGTCTACCAACTTGCCCTGCAGCACCACATTGTCAATCAGCAACAAAGATTTATGATAAGAATGAGACCTTGGAAAGCATGAGGCTGTTTGTATGTAATGACAGCTACCTCTCAGTGAAGGCAGACATTGACAATGAAATTCATGATCACCTTCAATGACCAACACAACCTTTAGTTGACTGAAGAAAATATGGTATTTGAAGATCAAGGTCTCAGACAACAAAGCTCATTATCTATCAGACAGCAATGGCCTCTTCCATCCTACAAGCATTTAAGACTTGCACTACCTCCAGTAGGCAGCTCAAGGCACCAGAAAATTACCAACAATACTCTCTCTGCAAATTATGCAAGTTCATTGTAAGATGATACAAACAAATAAGAATGTTATCTTCCTCCTAAGATTCCCTGAATGGAAGAACCAGTTAAATGTGATCAAAAGAAATATGAGCAGGAGTAGGTCATCCAGCCCATTGAGTTTGCTCCACCATTAAATGAGATCATGGCTGATCTGATATTGGCTCATCTCCATCTACCTGCCCTTTCCCCAAATGCCTCAAATTCCCAACTATATAAAAATCTATCTAACCCTGTCTTAAATATATTTACTGGAGAAGCCTCTGCTGCTTCATTATGCAGTGAATTCCATAGATTCCCCATCTTCTGGGAAAAGCAGTTCCTCTTCATCTACATCCTAAATCTACTGCCCTGAATCTTGAGTCTATGTCCCCTAGTTATAGACTTCCCCACCAATGGAAACAACTTACCTTCCTCTATCTTATCTATGCCTTTCATAATTTTGTACATTTCTACAAGATCGCCTCTCATTCTTTTAAATTCCAGCGAGTACAGACCCAGACGACTCAATCTCTCTTCATAGGCTAGCCCCCTCATCTCTGGAATCAACCTGGTGAACTTCTCTGCACTGCCTCCAAAGCCAATAAATACATCCTTCCTCAAGTAAGGTGACCAGAACTATACACAGTACTCTAGATGCAGCCTCACCAGTACCTTTACAGTTGTAGCAAAACCTCCCTGCTCCAATATTCAATCCTTCTGCCAATGAAGACCAACATTCCATTTGCCTTCTTGATAGCCTGCTACATCTGCAAACCAACCTTTTGCAATTCATGCACAAGCACTCCTAAGTCCTTCTGCACAGCAAAATACTGATCTTCCATTTTCTTCCTTCCAAAGTGGATAACCTCATATTTACCAACATTGTACTCCATCTGCCAGACTCTTCCCCACTCACTTAGCCTCTCTACAATGTCACCTACAATGGGAAATCCCACATGCTTTGCAACCCCATCAGATTTGCCAGAGTCTCCATTCCAAGCTATGTCATATGAAGAAATTAACTGGCAGACAGAATAAAAGATTCATAGATGTGGACAAAATTTCCTTGAAGAAAAGCCACCTCCATTCTGACTCCTGTAAAGATCTGACTCATCCCAGTAAAAGTGGAGAAGGAACAATGCAGGGTACTTTTGAGAATCTTGACGCAATGAATAAGGAGCACACAGAAGCCTCGCATAAGTGGTATGGGAGTGCATCACTTGGCAAACTTTGCAAATTACCATTAGCTAGCCCATCAGAAACTAGCTGCTCCATCTGCAAAATAGTCTGTAATTTCTACATCAGCCTCATCTGCCACATCCCAACCCTCAAAAGCAGAGATGGATGGCCTAATTCAAAGCATTTGTTTCCTTCAACAAAAAGAAAAAAAGCTTTCAAATGACCACCCTATTAATCATAGGTAGCAAAGGTCCTACTAACTATTAACAGGTTTGTGTAAGTTTAGTACACAATGGATGCAGAAAAATAACTGCACATAGATGCCTGTTGTCTTCTACAAAATTCGAGGTCGACCCTTCATTCTAGTTAAAGATGCTTCCTTTTCAGAAAACAGATGTTATCTAAAATCACTCCAAAATAATCTCTGAAATCTCAACTGCATTAATATTTTTCTCTTTAGTTATAGTATCTATTTTGGTTAAGTTTTAATCTTTCACTACTGGCATGAAGGAAAACTGATCCCTGGTTCTGATATCGTAGTTTCATCCAACATAATCAAATCTGAATACAGTACTTGTTAAGATATAGCAAATCACATGTGATTAAAGAATGACCAAAAGTTGACAAGCAGTATGATTTGGGCAGAAGTAAAATACAAAAATCTGCAGGCACCATGCTTGAAGTAAAAATACAATATTGGAATAATTCAGCAGGTCAAACAGTGTACTTTATAAAGCAATGATAAAGATAGATAACCAATGTTATGGGCTTGAGCCCTTCATCAAGGAATGAAAAAAATATGGGCAGACGCCTGAACAAAATAGTTGGGGGGGGTGCAGGGGGACCAGCACTGTCCACAGGCAGGAGGCAATAGGAGGATAAGAGATGGAGGGAACACCAGCAAACAAGGGGAGGGGGATGGCACTATGAATGGAGAGGGAAGGAGGTGAAGAGCTGGAGCAAGAAGACAGAGGGATAGAGAAGAGAGAGGAAGAACAAGCAGAAACCAAGTCAACAGAAATGCCATCCAGCAGGAGAGTGCCAATACAGAAAATTAGCTTTTACTCTTCCAATTTACAGAGCAACACCAAATTTCCCTTCTTGGCCCTCTCCAGCTTTCCATTTCTCCAGTTATTTGCTGCCCCTGCAGGTCATTAACATCAAGAATAAGGAAATTGCTTTGCTAATATAAAAGTCCTTGTTGAGACCATATCAAAAGAATTGCATATAGTTTTAGTTTCCAGAGATTAGAAGATTTTAAAATAGCAAGACTTAGGTTACCTAAAAGAAAACAAAGGAAACTAGTAGCGAAGGTAAAATGGAGATACAAGAAACTTCAAAGATCATGAAGAGATTGGAAGATTATGCTAAAGGTTCTCTAACCAGGGAAGTGGTTGAGGCTGCTTCATTAAACATATTTAAAATTTGGTTAGATAAATTTTTACATGATAGAGGAATTAGGGGATATGGGGAGAAGGCAGGTAGGTGCAGTTAGGTCATAAATTAGATCAGCCATGATCGTATTGAATGGCGGAGCAGGCTCGATTGGCCATTTTTGGCCTACTCCTGTTCCTACTTCCTATGTTCCTATGTAATATAATTTATTGCCAGATGAAATTTTGTAATTTGGTATCCTGTATGAAGACAGACTTCAAAACACAATTCTGGGTTAAGATAAGAGACAAGAAAGGAAAAGAGGGAGGTACAAATCATATGTACTACAGTTGAGTACCCCATATACAAAGTTCTGAAAAGATCCAAAAACTGAACTTTTTTGTAGCGCCAACATCACAAGTTGAAAATCATTCACCACCTGACTGACGCATATGGGGTTTTGATGTTCTGTTGGTGCCATTTTGATAACAACAGAGCTCTCATGGACAAATATATAGTTAAAATGGCAAAAAGGCCCGCAGATAGCACTATGAATGACTTTGATGAGAAAAAGAGGAAGCGTTTATGTTTATCTACAGAATAGAAAGTTAAGCTGTTGGCAAAACTGGATAGCGATGTAAGTGTGAGATGTCTTACAGAAGAGTATGGTGTTGGAATGACCACAACCTATGATCTGAAGAAACAGAATTGTTCCACTCATCCTTCAGCTGAAAATCTCATCAAAGATAATGTTCACGTCGTGTACTTTCCCCCAAATGTGACTTCATTAATTCAGCCATGTGACCAAGCTCTCCTTGGATCAATGAAGAATGAATATAAAAATACTTTCTTGAACAACATACTGTCAGCAGTGAACAGAGGCTTGCGTGTGGCAGGTTTCCAAAAGGAATTTAACACGAAGGATGCCATATATGCTGTTACCAATGCTTGAAACATAGTGACTAAAAACACAGTTGTACATGCCTGACATAACATCTGGGCTTGCAACCATGTTCAGTGATGATGATGAATGAGATAGTGATTTTGAAGGATTCCTATGTCAGGTGAGGAAAAATAATGTTGTGAGATCTTACATATGCAAAAAGATATACGTTCAGAGTTCGACAGTAAGATGGAAGAAGTGGATATTGAAAAAGTTTTTAACATTGATAATGAGGCTCCAGTTGTTCATTGTCTGAAATTAGCTGAAATTGTTTTGCATCAAGGTGATCGCAATGAAAATAACTTAGTTAACGCTGCATAAAAAGTGCCTTTAGGCAACATGGTGAAAATGTGTGATGGACTTATTGAAGGACAAGAGCAGCATGCATTCATAACAGAACAAGAAATCATGTCAGTTTATAAAATAAGAGAATTCTAAGACAAAAACCATTGTTAATGAGACAGATGACACTGGAGCGAACAATTGAGAAAGCCATCAAGGAGAATTACTAGTGTTTGGTGCTTCATTTATCTTATTTTGTAAGCAGAGATCATTTTTTTGGTGTGTATTAAACATTATTTCATGTGAATTTTCCCCTTGTGGCATCATGTTTTTTTTAACTGCCGATACAAGTATTCTGCTGATGCTACTGTGCTGTTCTGGGTTTTTTTGGTTTTGTTCCGATAATAAAAAAAAACTCAAAATCCGAATAAGGTCTGGTCCCAAGCGTTTCAGATGTGGGGTACTGTACCTGTATAACATGTAATAGTTTATGAAGTAATGTTGAACAATTGTGACCATTGTAAATTAGCATCAGGCTTGTAAATACTGCCAGAACATAAGTGACAACTTCTCAGCCATGAATTATTTTGACATCTAAGAAATTCTCTGTTGGTCAATTGATGAAGAATTTAAGTCCACAGATGCTCATCCAGCTTCATAATTGTTAGTTTCACTTCACAGAACATCTTACAAACTTTTACCACAAAATGTTACTCCTAAATAAAAAAGAGTTGATCTTCACAGAAGAAATATCTTGTTTTGAATTAAAGTCATCAACATTTTGCCAGTTCATTTGCTAAAACAATGACTTGCACATTCATATTCAATCTTCTTCTTTGGCTTGGCTACGCGGACAAAGATTTATGGAGGGGGTAAATGTCCACGTCAGCTGCAGGCTCGTTTGTGGCTGACAAGTCCGATGCGGGACAGGCAGACACGGTTGCAGCGGTTGCAGGGGAAAATTGGTTGGTTGGGGTTAGGTGTTGGGTTTTTCCTCCTTTGCCTTTTGTCAGTGAGGTGGGCTCTGCGGTCTTCTTCAAAGGAGGTTGCTGCCCGCCGAACTGTGAGGCGCCAAGATGCACGGTTTGAGGCGATATCAGCCCACTGGCGGTGGTCCATGTGGCAGGCACCAAGAGATTTCTTTAGGCAGTCCTTGTACCTTTTCTTTGGTGCACCTCTGTCACGGTGGCCAGTGGAGAGCTCGCCATATAACACGATCTTGGGAAGGCGATGGTCCTCCATTCTGGAGACGTGACCCACCCAGCGCAGCTGGATCTATTAACTTAGTAAATCACAATATTAACCCAGCTTTCTCTTAAGCAGTCTCTCAAGATCAAGGATGACTCTTTCCTAATCCAGTTCTGTGGGCTCTCAGATGGTTAACTCAGACTACGTGGGTTCTGTCTGCGCTTTCACAGGTGGGGTGCGATGTGCTCAACATGGAGACCTATGAATGGCTTGGGAGGCAGTGTACTTTTTTCACATTTTACATTGCACTATTGTGATCAAGAGGACTGAATCTCTTGATTATCTTAAGCAGTCAGGCCCCAGAGAATCCCAGGAGAATTTAAGAACAACCTCTATCCACTTGATAATCCTTTGTTGTAATTGAACACAAAATAGAAGGCCCATTTTGAAAGTCTAGTAATAGATGTTCAAATAGTTTGGACTGCCCACCAGAATCTACTGAGTATAATGAAGGCCTCATCCAGATTGGCTTACCTGGTATGTAGAACACAAAATACAGCACAGGAAAAAGGCCAAAATTTTACATCAAACATGATTTAATTTGCAATCCATATCTCTCGGTTACCTGCATATTTATGTCTATCTAGAAGTCTCTTAAATGTTGTTAGATGACTGCTCTAACACTATTACTGGCAGCCCATTTTAGACATTAGTTTGTGTAGAAAGCTTAGCCCGAATATCTCCTTTAAACTTTCTCCTCCTTTTGTTACCACTCCTTTTGTTATCTGCATGTACTCAAAATATTTGACATTTTTACCCTGGAAAAAAGATTCTGATTGTCTACTCTATCTATGCCTATCATAATTTTATTTACCTTTATAGATCTCCTTTCAGCTTCAAATGCTCCAGAAAAAAGAATCCAAGTTTGTCCATCCTCTCCTGATAGTTCATGCCCCCTAAGCCAAGCAACATCATGGTTAATCTCTTCTATACCCCCTCCATAGCCCTCACATCCTTCCTGTAATGCAACAACAGGAACTACACACATACTCCAAGTCCCTAACCAAGGTTTATACAGTTGCAACATAACTTCCTTACTCTGATACTCAATATCCCTGTCCCAGCGGAGGAAGAGCAAGGCACAGGAGAACAACCTGAACCCACCACATTTCAATCGTCAACAGAAAAGAAGATAAAAGGGCGAAAGCCATTGATCAAGTGGCCAAAATCCTGCAAGAAGGTAATGTGGGGGGAGGTCAATGCTGACTTCGGCAACATCTTATCAATGCTCAGATGTAACACCATGAAAAAGTTCGAAAGAATGGGGGAATTAATTTATAACTATGGGTCAGAATGTTTTGGAGTGCAAGAGAGGAAGGAGACTATACACCAACGATCTACAATAAGTCCAGGAGGCAGAAGGATACAGATCATCTAGTCAGAGAAAGGAAGCAGCTGAAGAAACAATGGAGGAAGTCCACAGAGGAGGAGAAGGAAGGGATAAACCTGTTGCAAGGAGACATCAGGAACAAGCTTGTGACACTGAGGAAAGCTGAGAACCTGGTAAGAAAGCACAGGAAGGAGAGGACAAGAACAAGCTTCTATAAATATCCCAAGTATGTGAAGGGTCTCTTCACAGGGGAAAAGAGTGGAAGTTTCTCAGTGTCAAGGGAAGAAATTGAAAAATGCCTGTAAAAGCTCTAATCTGACAACCAATGCCATGAAGAGATCACTATCCCACCTGATATGCCACCAATCCATCCACCAGAAGACCAAGTTGATGGAATGAGGTGGAGAAAATTGTGCTTAGACCAAGGTTACATCAGCCCAGGTCCCAATGGAGAGCCGTACAGGCTTGACAAAAATGCACCAGATATCTTGCGGTTCCTCTGGAGGTTCATGAAGGTGATATGGCATAATCAGGAGATACCAACATCCTGGCAGATTGCAAGAGGAATCCTGATCCCTAAGGAAAAGGGTTCACCAGAAATTAGCCAATTCTGCCAGATTAGTCTCCTGAACATTGAGGGAAAAATCTTCTTTAGTATGGTGGCTCATAGGCTGTCAAGCTATCTGCAAAGAAAACATCTGATTGGTACAACAATTCAAAAAGCAGGGATATCTGGATTCTCTGGCTGTCTGGAACATGCTTACACTATCTGGCATTAGATCCAGATCGCCAAGAAGGAGGGACCAGATATTCATGTGGTGAAAAGCTTAGGTTGGTGGTATAAGATGCAGAGCAGGTACATCAGCTCAGGAAGGATGCCATCAGTGGCCTTAAGAGCATTGACATAACCATACTACCTAGCAAGTTGAAGTTCTGGTGTATGCAGTCTGTGCTCTTTCTATACCTCATGTGGCCACTAACCCTGAGTGAAATTCCACTTACGAATGTGGAAAAGCTGTAGAGACTGATCAACTCATATCCAAGGAAGTGGCTTGGTCTTCCAAAGTGCCTCAGCAGCATAGGGCTCTGTGGCAAAGGAGTCCTAGAGCTACCCATTTCCTGTCTTTCAGGGGAGTATAAGTGTGCCAAAGTAAGAATGGAGATGATGTTAACAGGTGTCAAGCTGCCATCATCCTGGATACTGGAAGGAAATGGGCTCCATCAGAAGCAACTAAGCAAGCAAAGGTGGCATTCAAGCAAAGAGACATCATGGGCTGATTGCAACAAGGGATGAATGGTCTTGTCTTGGGGCCAGTATACCAGACTGGAACAAGGCTGCTTCAGCTCAGAGATGCAGGCTTGTGACGCAGAAAATACATCGGCAGGAGGAGGTGGCAAAGTATGCAAAGGGCATTGCTCAGGCAAGGCAAGGGCAATTGACGAGATGGGAGGGAGTGGCGAAAGCGAAGAGCAGTGGAAAATGGAGAAATTAAGAGTGAGCTTCACCATCAGGGCTGCATACGATGTCACTGTCTGCCATGAATCTCAGCCAATGATATGGAGAGGACCCAACGTGCTCCCTCTCTCTCTGCTTGACTTCAGCAACACTAAAACGTATTTTGCTGGTCTGCAAGACCAGTCTCATTCAAGGCCGATACACCTGGTGCCTTGCAGCAATACTGGAAAATCGGTAGACAAGTGTCAACACTCTACCTGTCCCTTCATTCCTCTGGCCGTTAACAGCATTAATCTAGGAAGACGAGGGTCAAGCCGGAATCGCCACATCAACTTCAGGTTCTGGGTGGTTAGGCAGGGCATGTGATTAGAAGATGGTGGCAGACATAGGTAAGAAGCTCTGCTTCCCAAATAAAATCGCGGAAACAAACCTCAGACCAGACATTTTGCTGCGTTTGGCCTCATTCCATCTCGTTTACATCATTGAACTTACAGTGCCCTGGGAGAATGCAGTGGAGGAAGCCTACGAGTGCAAGAAACTGAGGTACGCTGAGCTTGTTCAGCAATGTGGCTGGAAGGCTTGCTTAGTCACTTTCAAAACTTGGATCCACAAATTCCTCAGTACCTCAATGCTGTAAAGGACCTGGCATTAACTGCATACTTTCCCCTTACATTTGATCTCTCAAAGTCTAACATTTCACTCTGCTTGGATTAAACTCCATCTGAAAGTCCTGTATTTTAATTTATTACTTAGCCCACTAAAATAATATTGCAGGACCTTATCTCCCTTCCTGCCTATGTCATTGGCACCAATGTGGACCATAACCTCTGGCTGCTCACCCACCCAGCTCAGAATTTCTTGTACTGACTCAGAGGCATTCTTGACCCTTGCACAAGAGTGGCAAACATGCCATTCTGAAGTCTTGCTTGCAGTCATAGAAATGCCCATCTGTGCCCCTAACTATGATCAGTCTCCCTGTTTATCCTGAACATTCTGAGCCTCAGAGCTGGTCTTAGTGTTGATGACCTGGTTGCTTTTGCTAACTTCTGAATGGTCATCTCCCACACAGTATCCAAGGAGATATACCTACCACTGAAGAGAGCAGCTTGAGGGGGGCCCCTGCATTGCCTACCTATTTCCTTTACCTTTCCTGGTGCTAAACAATCTGCAGCTTGCATGATTAGATGTGACTACATCACTATAACTGCCATGAATGATGCTCTCACAGCCTCCTGGATGATTCTGAGTTTGGCAAACCCTGGCTTCATCTCCATGAGCTGCTGCTGGATGCAATTCCTACATTTGTAGTCTCCAGGGCAACTGAATGTTTACCCCACTGTTATTCACTGCCCTTGCAGGTCACTACTTTAAGCCAACTAGCTCTCACCTCCAACCCATTTGTACTTTCAATCATGTAATTTTGAATACAGGTCAAATCTACATATTTTACATGCGGTTTAAATTTATTGTGTAATTGAACACAATAATGCATCCCCCCACCAATGAAGAGCAAAAAATTTTCCTGAACTAATGTTCTTGGAAATACCTGGATGTGTGGTTGACATATGAGCATAATATTTGGCATTTCTGCTCGGAGTGACAGCTATTTCTTTAGTAACTTACACACAGCGGTAACTTTCATGAAACCAAGGTACATCCAAAAGTCTGGCTCATAAAGATGTTCCACCTGCTCGAAGTTCAGAGATTTTGGTTATTACATTTATCAGTACTCTAATTAAATTATTCTTTTCCTCTTCATTGTTGGTTATAGGTGATGATATATCCAACTTAAGATATACAGATACTACCATCTATAGGTAGAGTAATGGAGCTTGATAGGGCAAGAAGGTGAAGTAATCAGATTATTGTAGCTTTGTTCACTCTTTCTGCTTGATATCCAAATGTTCCCAGAAAGTTTCATGCTGCTATCTTCCCGGAAGCTGCAATAACAGTTCGTCATTTTTTCTATCAGAATTTGTGAGTCATTGCCTCTCTTCCTGGAAACTACTTTCACAATAGAGTTCAGGGCAGAGTGTTAGTTTTAAGAGACATTATAGTCCAATTATTGGAGTAGACTGACCACAATGTTGCTGGGGATGTTTGGCTCTGAGAGCTTAGAAAAGAACAAGCCCATTGGTCCATCTAGTTAAACTATTATTCAGCCTAGTCCCATAAACCTACACCCAGAAAAGACCCTTCCATACACCTCCCATCAACGTATCTGTCTAAACTTCTATGAAATATTGACATCAAATCCACATTCACCTCTTCCACCGACAGCTTGTTCCATGCTCTCACCACTATCTGAGTGAAATTCTTCCTAATGTTCCCCTTAAACATTTCACCTTTCACCCTTAATCCAAGTCCTCCAGTTCTTATATCTTAACCTCAGTAGAAAAAGCCTGCTTGCATTACCCTATCAACACCCCTCTTTCTTTTGTATGCCTCTAACAAATTTCCCCTCATTCTCCAACACTATCTGAAATAAAGTCTGAATCTATTCACCATTCTCCGTAACTCAGCTCAAGTTCTGGCAATATCCATGTCAATTTTTATCTGCTCTCAATAAATTTCCTGTAGGAATGTGATCAAAACAGCACATAATACTCCAAATTTGGCCTTACCAATGTCTTATACCACTTCAACTCCTGCACTCAACAGAATCATAGAATCATAAAACATTACAGCACAGAAACAGGCCACTTCAGCCTTTCTAGTCTGTGCCGAACCATTTTTCTGCCGAGTCCCACTGACCTGCACTCAGTCCATTACCCTCCATTCCTCTCCCATCCAAGTACATGTCCAAATCCTTTTTAAATGTTAAAACTGAGCCCACATTCACCACTTCAGCTGGCCACTCATTCTACATTCCCACCGCTTTCTGTGTGAAGAAGTTCTCCCTCACGTTCCCCTAAATTTTTCCCCTTTCACCCTTAAACCATGTCCTCTCGTTTGTATCTCACCTACCCTAAGATTAAAAAGTCTATATGTATATGTTTTCCCTAACCCCCTCATAATTTTAAATGCCAGAAAAGACCCTTCCATACCCCTCCCATCAACGTATCTGTCTACACTTCTATGAAATATTGACATCAAATCCACATTCACCTCTTCCACCTCATTCCTCTATGATTCCGGGAAGAAAGTCTTAAACTATTTAGCCTTTCCCTGTAACTCAGTTCCTGAAGTCCAGGCAACATCCTTGTAAATCTTGTCTGCACTCTTTCTATCTTATTGATATCGTTCCTGCAGTTAGGTGACCAGAACTGCATATAATTCTCCAAATTTGGCCTCACAATGTCTAATACAACTTTACTATAACATCCCAACTCCGATACTCAGTACTTTGATTTAAGAATGCTAATATGCTAAAAGCTCTCTTTACAACCCTATCCACCTGTGATGCCATGTTTAGGGAATTAAGTATCTGTATTCCAAGATCCCTTTGTTCTATTGAACTCCTCAGTGTCCTACCATTTATTGTGTATGTGCTTTCTTGGTTTGTCCATCTAAAATGCAACACCTCACACTTGTCTGCATTAAATTCCATCTGCCATTTTTCAGATCACTTTTCCAGCTGGTCCAGATCCTTTTGAAAACCTTCTTTGCTGTCCACAATGCCTCCAATCTTAGTGTCAGCTGCAAACTTGGTAATCCAATCTACCACATTATCATCCAGATTGATGATATAGATGACAAACAACAATCCCTGAGGTACACCACTAGTCACAGGCCGCTGGTCTGAGAAGCACTACTAATCCACCACTAATCTCTGGCTTTTCCCATCCAGTCTTTGTTGAATCCCTTTTACTACTTCACCATGAATACCGAGTATCTGAACCTTCCTGATTATCCTCCCAAGCGGGACCTTGTTAAAGGCCTTACTAAAGTCCATGTACACAACATTCACAGCTTTTCCCTCATCAACTTTCCAGGTAAGCTCCTTAAAAAACTCTATAAGATTGGTTAAATGCATCCTACCTCACACAAAGCCAAGTTGACTATCCCATATAGTCTGAGAGGACAAGCCTTCTGGTCTGTCCTGCCTGAGCACAGATGTAATATTTTCCTTGACAAGTAATGCCACTCCTCCCCCTTTCATTGTACTACAACCCCTTCCCACCCCATTCTATCATGTCTGAAGCAACACAAGCCAGGAACACTGAACTGCCAATCTTGTCTTCCTGCAATCAAGTTTCAATAAAGTTTCAATGTCATAATTCCATGTGCTAATCCACGCTGTAAGCTTGTCTGCCTTTCCTACATTGAAGTAGATGCACCTGAGAACATTTCCACCATGTACAACCCATTGACTTCTACGGAACATGCAATTTTCACATAATCTTTTCCCTCCTTCGCTCCTCAGTCTGCTCTGCCACTCTGGCTCCCATCCCCCTGCAAATCTAGTGCAAACACCTCATAACAGCATTAGTAAATCTTCCTGCAAGGTTATTAATTCCATGCCCCCCCCCACCCCCAAGTTCAGATGCAAACTGTCCTGATGGAACAGGACCCATTCTGATTCATGAAGCCCAATATGCTAAAAGCTCTCTTTATAATCCTGTCTACCTGTGATGCCACTTTCAAGATATTCTGTATCTGTACACCCATATTCATTAGTCCTACTGCACTCCACAGTGCCCCACTGTTTACCATTTAAGATCTAGCAAAGTTTGTCATTTTTTTTATACACAATTCCCTCATTTCAGGGCACCATAATGTTTGGGATATTTGGCTTCACAGGTGTTTGTGATTACTCAGGTATGTTTAATTACTTCATTGGTGCAGGTATAAGAGAGCAAGGCTTTTGGTCACTTTTGGAGTCTATCATTGCCTTTTTTAAACATGAAGACCAGAATTGAGCCAATGAAAGTCAAAGAAGCCATTAAGAGGCTGAAAAACAAGAATAAAATACTAGAGGCAGTGCCAAAACCTAAGAATTACCAAAATCAATTGATTGGAACATGATCAAGAAGAAATAGCGTACTGGTGAGCTCAGAAATCGCAAATGGACTGGTAGGCCATGGAAGACATCCACTGCTGACAACAGAAGATGATAATGAGGAAATATCCCCAAACACATGTCTGACAGATCAGAAACACTCTTCAGGAGGCAGATGTGGATGTGTCAATGACTACGGTCCACAGTAGACCTCATTTACAGAAATACAGAGGAAATACAGCAAGATACAAACCACTAATTAGCCTCAGAATTAGGATGGCTAGATTACAGCTTGCCAATAAGTATTTAAAAGAACCTGCAGAATTCTGGAAACATATTTTGTGGACAAATGTGACCAAGATTAACCTGTATCAAAGTGATGGGAAGAGCACAGTGTAAGGGCGTAAAGGAACTGCCTAAAATCCAAAGCACATCACCTCATCTGGGAAACATGGTGGTGGGGGTACTATGGCCAGGGCAGGTATGGTTGTCACAAGTACTGGTGCATTTATCTTCATTGATGATGTAGTGCAACTGCTGATGGCAGTAGCAAAAGGAGCAGGTATGACTTCCAAAAAGCTATCTCCCAGGCGAAGTAGAGATTCTGGATGAAAATGGAAACAACAAGGGGCACCCAACAGCTGTGGCAGAGCCTAAAATGACATAAGCTGCTACAAAACCAAATGCAGTGAAGTAGCAGACAGAAAAGCTTCGCTCCCAGAGGAACTCAATGCCTTCTATGTCCGATTTGACAACAGTAACAGTTGAGAAACACCCTCCTCACCTCCATGTCCCTTGATGATCCCATCCTGACCGTATCTGAGGATGACATGCCTGCTGTCTTCAGGAGAGTGAATCCGAGGAAAGCAAGTATTAAAAATCTGTGCTGACCAGCTTACCAATGTATTCATGGATATCTTCAACATCTCACTCCAGCAGGTTGTGGTACCCACCTGTTCCAAACAGGTGTTAATCATATCGGTACCCAAGAAGAGCGCAGTACCTTGTCTCAATTACCATCAGCCAGTAGAACTTACATCAACAGTGATGAAGTGTTTTGAAAGGCTGGTGTTGAAGCACATCAGCTCTTGTTTGAGCGGTGACATGGATACGTTCCAGTTTGCCTACTGTTACGAGCCTAAAGGACCCCAAAACCCAGGAGCAATATACATTCACCAAGACAAGGTTTTTAAAACAAAAATTATTTTTAATCAACTTTAAACATGAAAATGGAATCAAACTCTATACTTAACTAACCCAAATTAACCCCCTTCTAATTCTAAGCGCACTTGTATATAATGTGTGTGTAAATTTAAGAAAAGGTCTTTCATTCACAGTTCAATCTCACTTCTTCTTCCAAGTTCTCAGATACAGGCAATTCTTGTCCTGTGCACAGAATTTAACATGTATAACATTCACCAGGCTTTAGTGCTTGAAAGGTAAATGTTTACCGCTCAGGAAGTTTCTTGCAGGGTTTGCAGAGAGAGATTTGTTGTTCCAGGATTTCCACAACTGATGTATCACCATTACTCACCTCAATGTCTCACTGATGAAACTTGCTCCATCAGGGTTTTCCAGATGGTAACTTTTTTCTTCAAGCTACCACAGAGTTCCAATCCTCTTATTCCAAGAGAAACATCAGACAGATAGCAATTCCAGCCATCCACTGCTTTTGGAAGTTTTCATCAATTTCAACCAGCTCTTCCTGGCTTGCACTGTTCAACTGCTTTTCAGTGTCACCCACACATACAAGCTGATTGAGAGAGCTTCTTTCTCTCTCTCTCCCTTTCTCTCCAACGCTCCAACTGAAACTTCCAGCCAAAAACATGTGATTCATTCACTTGCAAAACCCCCACTTTCTTCAGCAAACAACAGGAATTCTTTCTTCTGCTCAAGCTGTTGTTAGATAAACAAAACATAGGAGTGACCTTCCTGTAAGCACCCTGCAGAAAGGTACTTGTAACTATCCTGGCTCCAGTTCCAAACAATGGTCATTCATTTTATGACATCAGTTCAATTAACACCTACTTGTGAAAGGTGCTTACATTCTCCAGAGATCGTCAATATTTCTTCAGTTTTTCAAATAAGATCTGTTTTAAAATGTGTGTATGTATGTAACCTACTCTAAATCTTACCAAAATCCCGCCCAAATATTACCAAATTCTCCCAAAGTATTTATCCATTACACTATCATAGAAAGAGGTTTACAGTGGATAACATCTCACTGGCTCTGCACAAAGATCTGGAACACCTAAACAGTAAAATGCATTCATCAGGATGCTCTTTATCGACTATAGTTCATCATTTAACACATTCATCTCTTCAAAACTGATTAGCGAACTTCAAGACCTGGCACTCATCACCCCACAGTGTAACTGGATCATGGATTTCCTCACCTCCTGACCACAATCAGTGAAGATTGGCAGAAAGATCTCCTCCATAATCTCCATTAGTGCCGGAGCACCAGAGGGCTGCATTCTTTACCCTCTGCTCTACTCACTTTACGCCCATGACTGTGTGGTTTGGTAATAACAATAACAACATCTACAAATTTGCCCATAATACCACGGTAGTGCATTGTAAAGTGATGAGACAACATACAGGAGGGAGATTGAAAACTTGGCTGAATGGTGAACCAACATCAACTTTGCACTCAGTATCACCAAAACTAAGGAGCTAATTGTTGACTTCAGGAAGGGAAAGCCAGAGGTAAACAATCATTGAGGGATCAGAGATGGAGAGAGAGAGCAAATTTAAGTTCTTGGGAGTCACTATCTTGAAGGATCTTTCTTGAACTGAACACACAAAAGCATCGTGAAGAAAGCACATCAGTGCCTCAAATTCCTCAGGAATTTGCAGAGGTTTGGTATGACACCAGAAGCCTTAGCAAATTTCTACAGATGTGTGGTGGAAAGTGTTCTGGGATGGGGATACCAATACCCCTCAGCATAAAGCCCCGCAAAAGGTAGTGGACACAGCCCAAGACATCACAGGCAAAACCCTCCCCACAATCGAGAACATCTATAGGGAATGGTACCTCGAAGAGCAGCAGCAATCATCAAGGAACCACACCACCTGGAACTTGGCCTGTTTTTTCTGCTGCCATCAGGAAAGTGGTATAGGTGCCACAAGACTTGCACCACCAGGTTTAGGAACAGCTGCTGCTCCTCCACCATCAGATTCCTCATAACAAAACTAAATCAGGGACTCATTTAAAGACCCTATTGTGCACTTTATTGATTTTTTAAATTCTCTCTGTATTGCAAAGTTGATTTGTTTACATTTATGTGCTTCAGTTCTTTAATTGTTTACATGTATACACTGTGTAAAGTTTTTTTTACACTACCAAAAAGTAGTGCCTCGCCTGCAAATGCCTCAAACTCATTGGACAACCCTTCATCCGACAGCAAGACAATGAACACAAACATACTGTTAAAGCAACAAAGGTGTTTTTCCAAAGATAAAACTGGAAAATTCTTGAATGGCCAAGTCAGTCACCCAACCAAAATCTAATTGAGCATGCATTCCTTGTGATGAAGAGAAAATATAAGGGAACAAGCCCACAAAACAGCAAGAGCTGAAGATGGTTATAGTCAAGGCCTGGCAGAGCATCACCAGAGAAGATACTCAGCACCTAGTGATGTCTATGAATCATAGTCTTCAAACAGTCATTGCATACAAGGGATATGCAACAAAATACTAAACATGACTATTTTAATATACATACCATTGCTATGTCCCATATATTACCGTGCCCTGAAATGAGGGGACTATGTATAAAAAGTGCTGTAATTTCTACATGGTCAAACCAAAATGTATACAAATAGCCTTGAATCAAACCTGGCATGTGCACTTTAATTACATGTGAATTGTTTGATTAAAAATTTTAAACTGTGGGGCACAGAGGAAAAAATAAAGGAGAGATTTTCTTTGTCCCAATCATTATGTCTCTTAGAATACCTGATGAGACTGATTCATCACTCCTTCCAGTGAATTTGGAGAATCTTGTGGAGTCAACTTTTATAGCATTTCTTTACTGATTTACGGCAGCCTGGAAAGCAACCCATTCGATTGTTGATCATTTACCTTCCCAAATATACATTCCCTCCATTGCTGACAAACATGGCTGGATTGTGACTGCATTTACAAAATTCAATGCAATGCCTTACCCTGACTATTCTGACAACATCTCCTAAACTATAAACTTCAAGTAAAAGGGATTTCAGGTGCAACCACAGACCATAGAACACTACAGCACAGTGAACAGGCCATTCAGCCCTTCTAGTCTGTGCCAAAACATCATTCTGCTAGTCTTCCAGACCTCTCTCATCCATGTATCTATCCAATTTATTCTTAAAACCTAAGAATGAGCCCACATTTATCACGTCAGATGGCAGTTCCTTCCACCGTCCCACCACTTTCTGAGTGAAGAAGTTCCCCCTAGTGCTCCCCTGAACCTTTCCCCTTTCACCTTAAAGCCATGATCTCTCCTATTTATCTCTCCTAATCTAAGTGGAAAGAGCATTCTCGCATTAACTCTGTATATACCCCTCATAATTTTGTAAACCTTTATCAAATATCCCCTCATTCTTCGACGCTCCAAGGAATAAAGTCCTAACCTGCTTAATTTTTCCCTGTAACTGAACTCCTGAAGACCTGGCAACATCCTAGTAAATCTACTCTGCACCCTTTCAATTGTTCTGATATCCTTCTTGTAATTTGGCGACCAGAACTGCACACAATACTCCAAATTTGGCCTCACCAATATCTTATACAACCTCACCATAACATCCCAACTTCTATAATCAATACTTTAATTTATAAAGGCCAAGATACCAAAAGCTTTCTTTACAACCCTGTCTACCTGTGATGCCACTTTCAGGGAATTATGCATCTGTATTCCCAGATCCCTTTATTCCTCTGCACTCCTCAGTGCCGTTCCATTTGCTATGTATGTCCTACCTTGGTGCGTCCTTCCAAAATGCAATACCTCACATTTGTCTGCGTTAAATTCTATCTGTGTCAATTTCTGGCCCATTTTTCCAGTTGGTCCAGATCCTGCTGCAAAGCTTTGAAAGTCTTCCTTGTGTCACAACACCTCCAATCTTAATGTCATCAGCAAACTTGCTGATCCAATTTACCACATTTTCATCCAGATCATTGATATATATGATAAACAACAATGGCCCCAGCACTGATTCCTGAGGCACACCACTAATCACAGGCCTCCAGTCTGAGAAGCAATCATCCACTATCACTCTGTTTTCTTCCATTCACCCTATTTCAAATCCAGTTTACATCCTCTCCATGGATATCTAGTGTCTGAACCATCCGAACTAACCTCCCATGTAGAACCTTTATTAAGTCCACGTAGACAATACCCACAGCCTTTTCTTCATCTACCTTCTTGATAATCTCCTCGAAAAACTCTATAAGAAAAAAAGCTCATGGATAACTGTGAATATTTATTATCTATTTTTTTATGTAATTATTTTCCTTTTAATTCAATTAAGTATTTATTATGTAGTTGCTTTTAGCTGGAGTTGATTTATATGAGTCGCACAACATTGTAGGCTGAAGAGTCTGTGACAAAAGCAGTGGACCTGCGAGGGGCCCAGCAGCTGAAGGACCCACACAGGCTGCAGGCTGTTGCCAACTTGCTTTCTAAAGACTCAATTTGTCTGCAGGTTGCTGGCAAATGGTAGTCGAAAGACCCACACAGGCTGTGGGCTGCTGAAGACTGGCTCATGGGTACCAGATATCTGAACCAGAATTCGAGAAGGCTCCCAAAGGGCCTCAAGTGCCTTAGCCTTCCTCATCATTATGGAGATGGATCTGGAGCTCAGGTTGCCGATGGTTTGAACTGGAGTCTCTGTGACTGCAGAGGTTGCAGGATCGTTAGAGGCGAATCCATAGATACTCTGTGTCTCTGAAAGGATTCTCATTTGCTTCTCTTTCTCTTGTTGTTAGGGTCACCGGGCAATTCTCATGGCAACTTGTTGCTTGTTTTCGGTAGATGAAAGTATGTTACATTTTTTATGTATTACCACTAATAATAAAAGGAACCATTGAACTATATTCTACTATTTTATGAAAGTAAGAATGTTGGTATATATGTACATTGTGCAATGTATAAGAGAATAAACTCATTATCATTATCACCTAAAGTTTTCTCTCCTCATTTGAAAACATTGTTGTTCTTTCATTATTACAGTATTTGATCTAAACCCTACTGTTAAAGTCAACATTTATTATCCTCCCTATCTACTCCTGAAAAGATGATGATGAGCCATCTTCTTCAATCACTGCACTCCTTCTAATGAAGGCACTCCCACAGTGTTTCTCAAGAGTAGCAAGGGACGGGAAACAAATACAAACTTTGTCAGCAACACCTAGATCACAAAAGTTTTAGTTCATCTATTTATGCAATTCTGACTATGAGATGCCTTTTAACTTGAATGACTGCAGATGCTGATCAAGCTTTTCTTCTCAGTTCATTAATTTTACTTACCAAGCTAAATCAGCTGACTGATTAAGAGTGTTTGTTTAGCTGCTTGCTGTAAAACACAAGATAAATACCTACTTCAATGAATGTAAAATGCACCCTCTTAATATGCTGCCGGATTACAAAGTCCCATTCTTGTATAATCACTTGTCCCTTCCATAGATTAAGCCTTAAGCAGTTATTGAAAGGAGGGATCAGTGAGCAAATTGTATCCGAACAATTTGAGGTTCCATGTTATTCCATATTGAGTTTGCTTCACAGAATCTGGCATGAGACTGCAATCAACACTACCAGTGATAGCTGTTATTTTTTTGGATTCTTTTAAGTCATCATGATTTAATATTTGCAATAATAATGGATTCATATATATATATATTTATATATATATGGCAGGAGATGACCCTACACCTTTGTTCATGCCTTGAGAAGTGCCTGTTATTCAAGAGTCAGTGTTATGAGAGAAAAAAAATCTCAGAAGGGTAAATACACATAGATATATATATTTGAAGCACATCAATGCATAACCACAAAGTGTATATGTACTGTGTACAGTTTTGGGCACTGTATTTGGAAAAAAAGACATGCTGGCATTGGAGAGGGCTCAGAGGAGCTTTTCTAGAATGATACCAGGAATGAACGGGTTAGTATATGAAAAATGATTGTCAGCTCTTGGACTATACTCATTAGAGTATAGAAGGATGAGGGGGGATCTCAAATAAACATTTTGATTGCTGAAAGGCCTGGATAGAAAGGCCATGGTAGGGGATTCTCAGAAGAGAGGGCATAATTTCAGAAAGGCCATGGTAGGGGATTCTCAGAAGAGAGGGCATAATTTCAGGAGAAAAGGGGAAAATTTCTTTAGTCACATGGTCATAAGTCTGTGAAACTTATTGTCACAGACAGCTGTGGAAGCAAGGTCATTGGGTGTATTTAAGGCAGAGATTGACAGGTATTTGATTAGTCAGGGCATCAAGGGTTACAGGGAGAAAACTGGAAAGTGGGGCTGAGTGGGTGGGTGGATCAGCTCATAATTAAATTGGCGGAGCAGATTCGGTGGGCCAATGGGGTTACTTCTGGTCCTATATCATGTGATATTGTGATAATGGCAGAGGCTTTATGGGAAAAGTTTGATCTAAATCTGCTTGTCAAATTGTGAAGTTAGGTCAGTAAAGTGTAAACTTATATACTAAAATGGGGTGCTGATAGAGGTTTGATTGCATTTTCAAATGAAACCATGATGCTCCTGAGTGCATGATTTCAATTGAAATGATCATCATTTGCAAAGGCTGACTCCTGAGAAAATTATTAAGATCCCTTCTGATCTCATTGACCAGCCCTGGTGCTTTCTATTGTTCTGATCCCAATTATCCATCACTGAACCATATTTCAAAGTTTTTTTCGTGAACTATTTGATGAATACCCATGAGGTTAATAAACAGACTTGCTTGGTACTTAATAATGATATTCAGCCTCTGATGAGACTAATTCAGGATGGAACAGGAGTTTTATTTGAAACATGAAGGCATTGTTTGGACATTAGGCAGTAATATACATATTCACAATGATGAGAATATCAGTATTCAATTAAGTCTTATCTTCTAAGTCAGCCCTTGCTGCAATGTCTGACTGAGACTGAAACTGAATGGGAGGTTTAGCCTGCAATTTATAACAGAAAAAGTTTGGGCCCACTTTAAGCAAAGTAACCTCCTTGTAATCCTTAACTGTCCCACCCATGAATGCAGTATTTGATCATAATCATACCAGCCAAGGTCAATCCACAGATGCTGTAGCATTTTAAGTGATTGTGCAAGTGTGCACACGATTTGAGAAAGAGTGAGCAAGAAGGAGGAGATGTTATTAAGTTTACGGTCATCTTTACAAGATCAAATTCTGCCTCATAGCTCAATAAGAATGATGCCCACATCAGGGAGGCCTGACATTGGGTTCCTGTTGCTGGGACCCCATGGATCGAATGGATCCTCATTTACTTCCTCTTGTTCCGGTTCATCATAACTGTATATGATGTGATCTCGTCTCTACTGCTTCTGCTACTATAGCTGCTAGTTCTTCCCTTGCCCCATCATTGCAAGGAATATCTGATCTTATCTGACAGCCAAAAATTGCACGACCAATAAGAATGGCATATTCCGGTCAAGTACTGGACAGCATCATTAGACAGGTACATGGCAAAATTTTATTTAGAGCAGTTTTATAATCTCCATGAAACTCTCGGTATTGTTACAGCTATGATGACATACTATGTGGAGATCTGAGCAGAGTCAGCAGCCAGGACCAAGGGTAACCTATTGGCCAATATGACACCTGAAAAATGATGAGCTAACAATAAACAAGCTATGTGAGTTGATAGCCTACCTGGAATTAACAATTGGAAATGTTTTCTGCTGATTTACCAGCAACTGCACATTGCTTGTGCTCCCTTCTTGTTAAGGAATATTCTGCCCAAAGTACAACCACGATTGCCTGCACTTTGAGGAAGCCTGTAAAGGAATTACATGCCCCTGGCTGGGCCACCTGCTTCTGTCGGCTGAGGGAGAAGGAAGTGAAATTTTGCAGAGTGGAAAGGTTACCTTGTAGGGTTGAAAACATTGATGCCTTTCCTACTACAGTGATAAACAGAAGAGCAGTTCAGACATGATTGGATTGCAGATGTCATTGAGGACCTCTTGTGAAGTGTTTCCTACTCTTCCAATAAGTATACGTAAGAATGTGGATATTTCTGAATCCTCAAAAATTGTTTTTGATGCTGAGCAACTGAGATTTTCGCAGATGCCTGTTGTGAATAGGAGGCATGTGCTAAATGCCCATATCCTCTATTTAGGTAAATGCCTGAGTATACTGCAAAATGAGTTTGAAGACACAGAGAACAGTTAACCTCAGTCTAAGTGATTTAAAAATAAGCTGTCACTGTGCAGCATGGTATGTAGCAGCCTAGCTATGAATGCAGGTTTACTGCGATTGATCCTTTAAATAACATTGTTTCTGAAGAGTCAGAATTGGGCAAAGCTGGTTGTTCAGTGACATATTTCAGACCGAACTGGATGAACATCTCACCATGACAAATTGTTGGCTTTGCTCTACTGTTGACATCATAAAAGAGCACAGGTAAACACAAAAATCCCACCTAAAACCAAGGAGATGACGTTGGTGACAAGCATTACACCACGAAAAAAACTGTTATGAAATTGCTTCCCTCCATGTTAATTTATCATTTAATAGCATAGCACTATTTTTGAGGAGGCCTCAAAGTATATTTCTAACCCAATGTTAGAAAGATGTCCTTTTTTTTTACTTTTCAGATATAGTTTTTTCATTAACCCTTTGGACTCTGACCATTTTTAATCTTTCATAATATATACTCCAGTCTGGGTCCATGAGTAAACTGCAGTACAAACACCTGTATGAACCATCTGGTGGTTGGGTATAAAACTAGTCCCGGTACACAGAGTATATGCACTTGTGGGTAGTCCCTGAAAACAGTGACACAGAGTTCAAAAGGTTAAGTCTGCCTATTTGTCAATGTGATAAAATAATGAAAGCTGCAAATATCTTTACTCATTTTATTTAGCCCTTTATTTTTTTTTAATGATAATTTCAAAAATCTATTAAAATATACATGAAAGGGTTCTCAGTTTCATTAATTTTAATTAAAAAGAAAATGGCTCAATACTACGTAAAACAATTTTTGTACATGGGGTCACTTACTGTTTTAAACTCTGCAGTTTGGAGTGAAACCTGAAAAGAGTTAATTTCCATCAACATTTAAGATAATAGTTTGGATTTTGTAACCAAAGTGATACCTTTCACTCCTGACCTAGAAAAAAATTGTCCATAAAAAGTGACAAGCTTTTCACCTTTATTGACATTGGTTGTTCTCAGATGTCAGATCAAAGAAGATGCCTACTGTCCAACAGCAGTAATGTCAGCAAGCTGGCTAGGCAGCCAATTATATGGGGCGATTCTTCCTGACAGCTAACCAAAAAATGAAAATTCAGTTTTTGAATAGGATCATGAAGATTTTAGAGAACACTAAAATGAAATATAAACATATGTACAAAAGATAGAAGTTGAGATATCAAAACTACATTAAACTATTAATGAACAAATCAAAAATCCATATAGGGCTGCATACACCTACCAGCCCAGAATCAAACCTCCAAAGCTATCTATGTGGAGTTTGCCCATTTTTCTTGTGAATGCGTGGGTTTTCTCCAGACACTCTGGTTTCCTCATGAATCTGATTTGTACTGTTTGACACTGTAAGTTGCCCAGAGTGTATAGATAAGTGGTAGAATCCAGTGTGATTAGATAGGAATGTGGGGTGAATTCGATTTGTGTTTAGCGGTAGGTCAACAGGCATATTTCTGTGTTTTATGCCTTAGCTTATACAAGCTAAGAAGAGTGCTGACAACTTGGAGGATAACAATAGGCTGCAAGGAGTTAAAGGCGGGCTGACTGAAAGGGTTGACAAATGTAGATGAAATTTAACATAAAGTAATACAGTACATATTTTGTAGAATGAAGACAGAGAGACAACATAGAACACTCTGAAAACCGAAATAGAGGAATTGCGATGCATATATGGATTAATCTTTGGAGGTGACTAGTTAATAGTGTGAGCAGTTAATAAATATGAAGAAGTCCAGCAATTCGTTGAGACAGTACAAAATTTGAGGAAGTTATGTTGAATCTCAATAAAATACTGTTAGGCTACTTTAATGTGGGCTGAGGGATAATGAAAAGGCCCAGAGAGAATGCAGAAAATATTTGTTAAATGTTTCCAGGGATGAGGAATTTCAAATTAAATTGAAGAAACTGCTTTTCCCCATGAAGCAAAAATTAAAAGGAGATTTGATGGAGGTTCCAAGATTTTGATTAGCTTGTATAGGTAAATAGAGGAAAACTACTCCTTTTTTAAATAGTTTAATGACTGAGGGTACAGGTTAAAAGACTTGGGCAAAAATTACAAGGGATACATGAAAAATGTTTTTGCATAGCACACCTTATGCCTCTTCACCAATGTATGCAACTTTCATGGAGCCATGAATTTTTCTCTTTATAATATTTCTATTGAATTTTACAAGAATGAACAAAGCTTATACAGAAAATTTGTACACAACATAGATGTCAAAAATCAAAGAATATCCATGTTATAAAAGCACAACATTTAATTTTAACACAAAAAGCCCTCACCTCTTTAAACCGTAATTCTTTATTTAAAAGTGTGTTCCACTCCTAGAGTAATACAGTAAGTTGCGGGAGGACAGGTTGTATATTTAAAGAAGAGAAAAAATGGGTGTGAAGGTCATGGGAATATGCCTCCCCTGGGAGAACTAATTAATAACTGACTTTTAAAAAGTTTTTTTAATTTTAAATAATTAATACAGCTTTTGGAACCTGCCTGCAGAGTTTTTATTATGGCTTCAAGGAAAGGGAAGCCCCAGACAACTTGAAAAATAGTTATGAAAGGTCAGAAAATTGGACAAAGTTGGGTCTACCTTGACATCAGAGCCTCGGGCTGAAGTTCCTCGTCTTCCTCGAGTGACAAGAGTGGCAGCAGACGAGCTCAGATGGCACCAGCGCCACTTCTCCGGGGAGACAAAGAAGATGGCGCTGGAGTCCAGAAGAAGATCATCGAACTACAAAGACTCCAAGAACAAGAGCGCATGAGCAAAAGGTCACACGGGCAGAACGGATCAAACGGCAATATTATGGTGGAGTGATAAAGCTGCTGTCAGCAGCGGTACTTCACAAGTTTTGCCTCCTTTAGAACTGGAGGCAAAGTCAGAAGTACCTTTTTCAATGTTGAGTGATACAGAAAGACAAGAAGAAGAAGACCAGGATAAAGGAGGAAGAAGAAGATGGAGATCAAGAGGCTCAACTAATACAAGAAATAAAAACTATGCAGGTAAATTAGGGGATAGGGTATTGGCAGACAATTAATGAATCAATTACAGGCAATAAGTGAGAAGATGGATATGCAGTTTGTGTCTGTAAGGTGTAATGTTAATACTCAATTTGAATATGTTAAAGCAGATGAAGAATATTAAAGAAGAAATGAAAAGATATGTTAAAGTGATTGATAAAGTTAAAATACAAGTTCATAAAATTTGCAAGAATACCATGATGAAGTGGAACAATGTAAAGATATGATTAAAAAATTGGAAGATTCAGTTATGGTATGGGGTGTCAAGAAGAAAGAACTTTTACAAAAATTTGATATATTAGAAAATCATAGTCGAAAAAATAATGTGAAGATTGTTGGGCTGATACAAGATTCTGTAGGTCCCAATCCTGTACAGTTTTTCTCAAAAATGGATCCCAGAAGTTCTGGGAACAGATAAATTTCTGAATTAAATGGATTAGATAGAGCATATAGGGGTAATAGAAAGAAGCCATTACCTGGATAGACACAACACTCTGTTCTAATTAGATATTTGCGTTATCAAAATAAAGAGAGAATATTGAGAGGCTAAAAAAGTATTCTTCTATTCGGATCTAAGTATGGCAATTGTGAAAAGAAG
The DNA here is from genome assembly GCF_036971445.1 of Narcine bancroftii. Lineage (NCBI taxonomy): Eukaryota > Metazoa > Chordata > Chondrichthyes > Torpediniformes > Narcinidae > Narcine > Narcine bancroftii. Next base: position 308,949,765 of record NC_091470.1, on the reverse strand, counting down.
AAAAGAATTTAACCTAGCTAAATCAATTTTGTGGAAGAAAGGATATGTTTCTTTTTTTGTCATCCTGTTACACTTAAGGGATTTTTGGGAGATAATCAAGCAAGATTTTTAGTAAATGAAATGGAAACTTTGGAATTTGCAAATTCTCTTCCAAGTAATAGAAAGGTTAAACAAGTTGATGTGCAAACAACAGATATTCAACAACCTGAGAAGATACAAGCTGCAGAGAAAGAGTTGACACAAGAAATGGAAGACCTTGATGAAGAACAAATTAACAGAGTCCTTGAAGCGGCTGCCTGCACCTGAAAATGAATTTTTAAAAAAAGTTATACAATGATTATTCTTTTTTTTTGGGGGGGGTGAATAGTGGGAGTTAGTACTTGTCTCTTTTTAGACAGTACTTTTTGGGGATTTTTTTTAAAGTTTAGTTCTCACTTTCTTTTCTTTACTTTCTTCCTTAGAACAGAGATGTCAAGGATAGTTAACAGTTTTAAGATGTGAGAGGCCCAAGAGGAAAGGCAAAGGGAACTTTTGAATTTTTGGGAAGTAGATTAATGGGTAAAATAGTAGGGTACTAACTTTTGTAAGTTTTAATATAAATGGGCTTAATAATATAATGACTAACAATAATAATAAAGAGGAAGTGGATATTAGCTTATCTGAAGAAAATGAAAGTTGATATTGTTTTACTATAGGAGACTCATTAACAGAGTAGGAACATCAGAAATTAAAAAGAGATTGGATAGGTCAAAAGTGGGAGCTTCAACTTTTAATTCTAAAGTAAGAGGTGTGGCGATTTTGTTTAAGAAAATGTTACCTGTGAAAATTTAGAGGGTGGTTACCAATCCTGTAGGGAGATTTCTCCTGGTTCATTGTCGAATTTATTCTGAAATGTGGGCACTTTTTTATTTATGCACCAAATGTAGAGATTGAAAGATTTTTTATCGGGATACTTTAATTTGATGTTGTGGTGTATTTGACTGATACTATAAATTCTTTGTCTCAATTACATGCAAGATTGGAAGAATATGGGAAAATATCTGGATATAAAATTAATTGGGAGAAAATTGAAATTATGCCTTTAGTTAGGGGCATTTACAATAATATATTGTAATTTACAAAAATTACAATACCTATTGTAAAATGGTTACTAAATTTAGGTGGCAGGATGCTAGCATTAAATATTTAGTTACTTTGGTTGATAATTACTTTAAAATGTATATAAATTAAATTATTTACCATTACTTAATAAAATTGCTGAAGATCTGAACAAGTGGATTACCCTATTACTCTAGTAGATATGGTAAATTTTGTTAAGATGAATATCTTCCCTAGAGTTCAATATCTTTTTCAGTTGATCCCCATCTCAATTCTTCAAAAAAAAATTAAGGATTTAAATGTGAGTGCAAGGAATTTTTTATGTAAAGGAAAAATGGCAAGCATTTCTTTAGAAAAATTGACTTGGAAGTTTGACTTGAATAGGAGAAATAAACTTTAAGGATTTTTTTCTATAAATCGAACGCTAAATTTTTGGTAGGAAATATGGAAAATCTATTTTGAAACATTTGATTGAATTATGGAATAACATTGAAAATGAAATAAGTATGAAAAGTTTAGTTTCACGAAAAATGTCCCTTTGTCAAAATAATCAATTTTTGGATAATCAATTTTTGAGGACTTGGAAGCGGATGGGTATTGAGAGGATAGAGGATTTTTTTAAGGCTGGGAGATTTATATTATTTGAACAAATGAAGAATAAATTTAATGAGCCTAATAATACTTTCTGTTAATATCAAGTTAAAGCTTTTTGACTGGTAAAATAGGTCTGAATCTGATGTTACCTAGTCAGGGTGAACTGGAATTATTGAGTTGAAATATTAATGTAAACAAATTTATTTCTGTAATGTATAATTTATTTCAAAGGAAATCCCCCAAAATAAGGGAGCATAAAGAGAGATTAAGATGTGAAATAGATTTAAATAGACAAATAAATGAGAAAGATTGGATGGAATTGTGTAAGAATAATATGACAAAAATTTAAATATTGGATCTAGGTTAGTTCAATATAATTATTTGACGTCACAAAAGTTAAATAGACTGAATCCTGCTATATCAGATTTATATTTTAGGTGTGGACGTGAGATTGGAACTTTTTTTGCATTCTTCTTGGTAGTGTCCTAAAGTTAGATATTTTTGGTTGGAAGTCAGTAACTTTTTGTAATAGATTACGGTAGTCAAGTTCCCACAGGATCCAATGTTATTCTTATTGAGTAATATTAAGGTTATAAGACCTAAATTAAAATTAACTATGTATCAAATTAAATTTGAACAAATTGATTTAGCAGTGTCAAGGAAATGCATAGCAATATCATGAAAGTCAGATATAGATTGAGGTATGGAAAGATGGCATGGACAACTTCATAGCTGTATACCATTTGAAAAGATTACTTACAGTTTACAAAATATCATGTATTTTAGAAAATAAGACTCCCATATTTACAAAATGTGGTTTTGTATGTTTGATAGACTGTCTGAAGACCTCACTTCTTGGTAACCTCCAATATTAGACATTATGATATAAATGTTCAATTCCCTTGGCATTCTTCAGTCTTTCTTTCTTTAATCTCTTTTTTCTTACTTTTCTTTCTTCTTTCTAAGGGTTTTGATGGGAAGGGAGGGAGTTGGGAGATGGGGGGGGTTCTTATATGCCACATGCATAACTTTTTGAAATAATTTTTAAATTTAATTAAATGTAATTATTATTGTAGTTTAAAATTTGTAAATAAAATATTTGAAAAAAGAAAAATAACAGGAGAAAAAAAGAAAAAATGAATGAAGAAAATAATCGTTAGTTTAACTAAGGTTCTGAAAATAATTCAGGAAGAGTCCCCACACCACTTGAAACTTTTTGCTTGTATTACTAACTGAATAGAGAATCTTTCCTAGATTTAAACAAGACATAATTTCTCTCATCCACTGAGCATTGGTAGGTGGAGGTTCATCCCTGCATCTTATTAATACCGCATGTCTAGCTAAAGGAGAGGGAAAAGACAGAGTGTGACAATTGATTGGGATTAAACGAATGGTTTCTTCTCCTTTCTTTTTTCTTTTTCTCTTTGGCTTGGCTTCGCGGACGAAGATTTATGGAGGGGGTAAAAAGTCCACGTCAGCTGCAGGCTCGTTTGTGGCTGACAAGTCCGATGCGGGACAGGCAGACACGATTGCAGCGGTTGCAAGGGAAAATTGGTTGGTTGGGGTTGGGTGTTGGGTTTTTCCTCCTTTGCCTTTTGTCAGTGAGATGGGCTCTGCGGTCTTCTTCAAAGGAGGTTGCTGCCCGCCAAACTGTGAGGCGCCAAGATGCACGGTTTGAGGCGTTATCAGCCCACTGGCAGTGGTCAATGTGGCAGGCACCAAGAGATTTCTTTAGGCAGTCCTTGTACCTTTTCTTTGGTGCACCTCTGTCACAGTGGCCAGTGGAGAGCTCGCCATATAACACGATCTTGGGAAGGCGATGGTCCTCCATTCTGGAGACGTGACCCATCCAGCGCAGCTGGATCTTCAGCAGCGTGGACTCGATGCTGTCGACCTCTGCCATCTCGAGTACTTCGACGTTAGGGGTGTAAGCGCTCCAATGGATGTTGAGGATGGAGCGGAGACAACACTGGTGGAAGCGTTCTAGGAGCCGTAGGTGGTGCCGGTAGAGGACCCATGATTCGGAGCCGAACAGGAGTGTGGGTATGACAACGGCTCTGTATACGCTTATCTTTGTGAGGTTTTTCAGTTGGTTGTTTTTCCAGACTCTTTTGTGTAGTCTTCCAAAGGCGCTATTTGCCTTGGCGAGTCTGTTGTCTATCTCATTGTCGATCCTTGCATCTGATGAAATGGTGCAGCCGAGATAGGTAAACTGGTTGACCGTTTTGAGTTTTGTGTGCCCGATGGAGATGTGGGGGGGCTGGTAGTCATGGTGGGGAGCTGGCTGATGGAGGACCTCAGTTTTCTTCAGGCTGACTTCCAGGCCAAACATTTTGGCAGTTTCCGCAAAGCAGGACGTCAAGCGCTGAAGAGCTGGCTCTGAATGGGCAACTAAAGCGGCATCATCTGCAAAGAGTAGTTCACGGACAAGTTTCTCTTGTGTCTTGGTGTGAGCTTGCAGGCGCCTCAGATTGAAGAGACTGCCATCCGTGCGGTACCGGATGTAAACAGCGTCTTCATTGTTGGGGTCTTTCATGGCTTGGTTCAGCATCATGCTGAAGAAGATTGAAAAGAGGGTTGGTGCGAGAACACAGCCTTGCTTCACGCCATTGTTAATGGAGAAGGGTTCAGAGAGCTCATTGTTGTATCTGACCCGACCTTGTTGGTTTTCGTGCAGTTGGATAATCATGTTGAGGAACTTTGGGGGACATCCGATGCGCTCTAGTATTTGCCAAAGCCCTTTCCTGCTCACAGTGTCGAAGGCTTTGGTGAGGTCAACAAAGGTGATGTAGAGTCCTTTGTTTTGTTCTCTGCACTTTTCTTGGAGCTGTCTGAGGGCAAAGACCATGTCAGTGGTTCCTCTGTTTGCGCGAAAGCCGCACTGTGATTCTGGGAGAATATTCTCGGCGACACTAGGTATTATTCTATTTAGTAGAATCCTAGCGAAGATTTTGCCTGCAATGGAGAGCACCAAAAATGGCAACCAAAGGGTTGGGTTCTAGATTTAAATTGAGGATTAGGAACAAGGTTTGGAAAATATCCCTCCAGTATTTTTCAAAGCTAGAACACGTCCAGAACAAGTGAATAAGGGAAGCCTCAGCTCTCCTACATTTGTCACAACAGGAATCCACATTTAAATAAATGCGAGATAGTTTAAGCCCAATGTACAACTTTAAATTGCAACAGTCGGTAATGGGTACAGAGGGAAGAAGAATTAACCAACTTAAAATTTGAATCCTAAATCTAATTCGAAAGTGAAAGATTTAAGTCTTGTTCCCAGGCAGTTTTGATTTTATCAAGAGCGGCACATCTTAAACCTGCCAACATTATAAATAATGGATAATAAACCTTTGCATGAGGGTTGTAAACTAATAAACACATCAACAGTATTCATATCAGGTAATCCTGGGAGTTCTCTCCATTTCTGTTCCCCTGGAGTCTGCTACCACTTGAGGCCACTGCTGAGCACAGGCACCACCATCTTGGGTACAGACCCCATGGTTGCAAGATTTGAAAATAAAACACCATCTGATCCTTTAACAGAGGGAATAAGGCCTGTACATAGCCACTGGCATTAGGGCCAGGTAGTTGAACCTATCAGAGCAGAGCTGTGTATTTCTTTTCCATTCTCCCAGCTCCACGTCAGCAGCAGCATCACCATTATTTTTGGATAATCAGCACAGATTGATCAATGAGAGCACCTGCCTAATGAATTTAATTGAGTATTTTTAAAGAGGTGTCTAAATAGTGAAGCCAGTACATTTAAAGTGGTTTACATGGAGTTCAGCGATGCCCTTGACAAGACCATACTTGGAAGACTGGCCTAAAAGTTTAGATCTCATGTTGACAAATTGGATGCAAAATTGACTTGACATCAAATGGTGAAGGTTGATGGTGCAGCAATCCTTTGGTCATTGAAGACCTGTCATCATTAGTATACCACAAGGATTGGTAAGGTTATAGAACTCTTTGCATTTGTTAAGACTTTAACTTAAATTGGAATATAAAAGAGCATATTTTTATGCTGTAAAATTCTATGAATTCATAAGAAGTAATGGCCTGTAACTTGCTGCCTGCAATGGTAATGAAAACAAAATCAAACAGGACTTCTACAGGTATATTCTATGGGCTTCTACAGGTATATTAAGAGTAAAAGGATAATAAGGGACAAAACTGAAGTTGACAGAGTTGAACAAAGTTCCTCAAGGTAAAAGTGAAATTGTTAAAAGAAATCTCCAGATCTTTATTTTCAAGTCATTACTGCATCAACTGAATAAAAATGAATAAAAAGGTGCAAAGAAGAAACTGAAATAACAAAATTCCTGAAAGCCATTACAAATAAGAGGACATAATTTCTTTCTATCATAATTTCCCGTGCTATAACCATTATAATAGCTTCACCCATCCTAGATTGAGAAAGGTGCAACCTATTCACAACACCTCCAAAGATATGGTCAGATTTTTTTTCATAACTATTTCATGAGAAATCAGCAAAAGAAAGTAAGCTTCTGCCAATTCTGCCAAAACCCTGGCCTTAAAACCCTAACTCCAAAGGAATTCCCAGTTTTGTCCATCTTATTTATTTATAAAGAATGACAGGTAATTAAATGTGCAATTTATTCTCTCCATGTTGTTTTCCATGTGAACGAAAGATTACTAAATCCAGTGAAAAATTAAACCCTTTTCTAACACATCATGTAAAATTTAGGACTGGAATCTTTTAAAGATCAAGGACACAGGCAGGGAATCATTTATGGATTGAGAATTGAGAAAGAGGCACTTCAAAAAAGATCATTCCTCAGCCTTTGCTTTGAAGAATGCTTTAATGTTTGTGATTCAGTGTGCTTTGGCAACTGAAGGATGACACTGACAATTAAATAGTGTAATATTTATTGCAATATTAACGCACTTTCCCTATTGTTGAATCATTTGGCAAAGGGTAGAATAAAAGAGAAACAAATCACTTTAGAATCAGGTTTATTTGTTCTTAGCTAACTAAGAAAATTGAAGATGGCAGGGTAGCAGACATAGTTTACATAAATTTTAGCAAGGCTTTAGGTAAACTTTATGGCAGGTTGGTTCAAAGGCAAGAGCACAAGGGATCTCAAATTAGCTTGGCCATAGGAGGCAGAGGATAGTGATAGAGGGGTTACAGAGTCTGAAACCTTTAGTGTGTCACAAGAATTGATGCTGAGACCATTGCTGTTTATTAAATCAATAAATAACTTAAATGAGAATGTAGATGGACAAATTAGTGAGATGAGAGTTTATTGTCATTGTACAAGTACAGATGTACCAAGATTCTTACTTGCTGTGGCTAAACAGTACATAAGGCACACCAATTACAATTAGTATAATTTAAATTGCTACAAATATGCCAAGAAAAAGATATAATAAATATACAGAACAAATTTTACTGATGAGACCAAAAAATGGTGGAATGGGAGATAGTACTGAAGGTCATAAAAGAAAGTAGAAGAACATAGGTCAGTTGGAAAGTTGGGTGGAGCAATGAACAATATAATCCAGAAAAGTATGAACATCAAATACTAGTAATACAAACACAGTAAATGGCAGAGACCTCAGGAGGGCTGATGTACAGAGAGACCTTGGAGTGCTACCGATGCGGGACAGGCAGACACGGTTGCAGCGGTTGCAGGGGAAAATTGGTTGGTTGGGGTTGGGTGTTGGGTTTTTCCTCCTTTGCCTTTTGTCAGAGAGGTGGGCTCTGCGGTCTTCTTCAAAGGAGGTTGCTGCCCGCCAAACTGTGAGGCGCCAAGATGCACGGTTTGAGGCGTTATCAGCCCACTGGCGGTGGTCAATGTGGCAGGCACCAAGAGATTTCTTTAGGCAGTCCTTGTACCTTTTCTTTGGTGCACCTCTGTCACGGTGGCCAGTGGAGAGCTCGCCATATAACACGATCTTGGGAAGGCGATGGTCCTCCATTCTGGAGACGTGACCCATCCAGCGCAGCTGGATCTTCAGCAGCGTGGACTCGATGCTGTCGACCTCTGCCATCTCGAGAACTTCGACGTTAGGGATGAAAGCGCTCCAATGGATGTTGAGGATGGAACGGAGACAACGCTGGTGGAAGCGTTCTAGGAGCCGTAGGTGGTGCCGGTAGAGGACCCATGATTCGGAGCCGAACAGGAGTGTGGGTATGACAACGGCTCTGTATACGCTTATCTTTGTGAGGTTTTTCAGTTGGTTGTTTTTCCAGACTCTTTTGTGTAGTCTTCCAAAGGCGCTATTTGCCTTGGCGAGTCTGTTGTCTATCTCATTGTCGATCCTTGCATCTGATGAAATGGTGCAGCCGAGATAGGTAAACTGGTTGACCGTTTTGAGTTTTGTGTGCCCAATGGAGATGTGGGGGGGCTGGTAGTCATGGTGGGGAGCTGGCTGATGGAGGATCTCAGTTTTCTTCAGGCTGACTTCCAGGCCAAACATTTTGGCAGTTTCCGCAAAGCAGGACGTCAAGCGCTGAAGAGCTGGCTCTGAATGGGCAACTAAAGCGGCATCGTTTGCAAAGAGTAGTTCACGGACAAGTTTCTCTTGTGTCTTGGTGTGAGCTTGCAGGCGCCTCAGATTGAAGAGACTGCCATCTGTGCGGTACCGGATATAAACAGCGTCTTCATTGTTGGGGTCTTTCATGGCTTGGTTCAGCATCATGCTGAAGAAGATTGAAAAGAGGGTTGGTGCGAGAACACAGCCTTGCTTCACGCCATTGTTAATGGAGAAGGGTTCAGAGAGCTCATTGCTGTATCTGACCCGACCTTGTTGGTTTTCATGCAGTTGGATAATCATGTTGAGGAACTTTGGGGGACATCCGATGCGCTCTAGTATTTGCCAAAGCCCTTTCCTGCTCATGGTGTCGAAGGCTTTGGTGAGGTCAACAAAGGTGATGTAGAGTCCTTTGTTTTGTTCTCTGCACTTTTCTTGGAGCTGTCTGAGGGCAAAGACCATGTCAGTAATTCCTCTGTTTGCGCGAAAGCCGCACTGTGATTCTGGGAGAATATTCTCGGCGACACTAGGTATTATTCTATTTAGTAGAATCCTAGCGAAGATTTTGCCTGCAATGGAGAGCAACGTGATTCCCATAAAAAGGCATCATGATGGGCATGGACAAATTGGGCTAAAGGGCCCGTTTCTGTGTTGCACAACCCTATGAAGCTATGGCCAACAAACTAATGTAACCTGAATTTTATCTGTACCCAAACCATGTGTATATTTTGGCCGTCATTCAATACCTACTAATTATTTCTATTATTTTTCATCCAAAGCTGTTAAACTATATGAAGGTAATCAAATGATGCAGGTTTCAGAAACATGATCAGACTTTAAACAAATAGTCAATTTATCTGCATGAAAAAGCTTTCTTTCTCAGGATTTTTAAATCACTACATTAGTTAACGAATGTAATTTTTTTTACAATCGAATACCAAGGACATAAATTTGATTAAAAGACATCTCTAGTAAGCAGCAAAAATATATTAGTTACATTATTTTAATGCACACTGCTTTTGAAATAGAAACATTGGGAACAAAATAATTTGTACTCCTGATAATTATTTTTTATTCATCTTTCAAATATTTAATACAAACACTGACATGTGAAACCGTTATCCTGGTGACAGGTCTTCTCAACCAGTAGCACAAAATTTTAATTGGTCTAAGTTGGTGGTGTAGTCTTCAATTTAGTTCACTGAACTGAAACTTGATTTAAACATTTTGGATTCATTAATTAAACATCATTTTTAACTGTGACTGGAAGCTGGGTGTTTCGCTGATGCTTTATGTAACAAAAATATAATATCACTACTTTTATATTCAATTGCTCAAGAAATAAACAATAATATTCTGTCAACTTTCTTCATTAGCTTTTTGCAAATCATGCACCAGATACCTATATCCCTCTGCAATGCTGAGATTTCTCACCATCTTTCAAGCCAAAATGGACAATTTCACATTTTACCACATCATGTCACATCTTAATCACTCAACTTATCTTCTATATATACCTTCAATGTATCCATATGTCCTCTACACAATTTACTTTCCTACCTTTCCCTGAGTTATCAGTAGTTTAATCGTTATATCTTTGCTAGCTTCATCCATGTCCTCTATATAAATTGTAAAATGTAAGACAACAATGAACATTTTTGCACTCATTACATCATACCAACCAGAAAATATACATTTTGTTGTTAAACAAACAAGCCTGCAGATGCTGTGATTGTAGTTTACACAAAAATGCTGGAGAAACTCAGCAAGTCACGCAGCATTCTTTATGTAGCAAAGATAAATTTATCCCTTCTCTCAGTTTCCCTTAAGACATTCAAACATCTATCCATGCCAAATGTTATCTCCTGCACCCTGAATTGTTATGATCCATCAAAATTTTTGATGTATCACCTTATGAAAAATACATCCACTGATTCATCTTTATCCACTGCCTGTCTATGTATGTTGACTATAGCTCATTACTGTGCCCAGTTATAACATTTTTAATAACAGCTTATATCCTCTCATAATTAGTCTCCCTTATCTTATTCAGATCAACACTTAAAGTAATCGCTAAGTACAAAGATACAAACACCAGTGTTACCCAGATTGAAGTTGGAAGATAGAAAATACATTATTGTTTCCCTCAGGATAAGAATTTAGCCATGAGTTCTGACACAGGGTCTTTGTGCTGAATCATAAACTCCATCCAAAGATGCTGTCTGACCCACAAAGGTTTTACAACATTTTTTGTTTTTATTTTCATTTTCCTGCATCTGATATTTTATTGACTTTAAATTCAGCTGTATCCTCTACCTACCTCATTTCACTGAGAAGTATGCAATCTATCCTTGCAACCTTTTTCAAGAAACTTCTAATGTTATCTATCATGAAATCTCAGGGATGAAAGAAATTGCCACCTGGCAAGTCAACCTTTGGAGTAAATATCAGTGAATATAAAGTGATTAACTGTTAAGATATGAGTAATTAATACAAGATACAGTAAAAAACTATTTCTGTACTTACAAAGGTCACAAGGACATTAGGAAATTATTTTGAAGAGGAGTAGGTGATGAATCAGAGGCCAGTTGATTGTGGATCAGTGCTGAACAAAGTATGAACATAAGGACTTCATGCACACTTTAGTAGCACGAGGACCAAATGAGGGTCTGGTAATTATATATATTAAAGCAGATTTATTCAACATCTTAAAGGGCAAAATAAACCCTCTTTAAAACATTTTGCTCCAGAAAAAGCATCACTTTTAAATTAACTGAAATCTGAGACTGTCCATCAAAACACAGTACATTTTAGAACCAAATGGGCTAATTCCACATCATTGTAGTCTGATGTGGAAAATGGCTGATTTCTTCAGAACATGATTTACATCAGAAAGAGGCACATTCAACAATCAGGGCTATACAATTTGGCATAGGAATAGGGTCAGATCCATTCCAACCCCTGCCTATTCTTTACTATCCCTTCCAACCTTTCCCTCTCAGAGACAGAATATTCTATCCTCAGTAGAGGCTTCATATTTGTCCCCTTTTCCTACACATCTCAACAAGTTTCATGCATGCCATGATACTGAACTCTCCTTCCATTGGCTCCATCTCCGTGCCTACTTCTTCCACAAGTATTCTCCATCCCCCACTACAGACCCCTTCTCCTGCCTTAAACTTTATTCCTCCTCTTGGACACCACATTCCAGTCTTCTGCCTTCTCTGGAACTTATATTTCCCACTGCCATCAAGACTTCACCACTCCCCTCACTTATTCTAATCTCACTCTCTCAGAATGCTCTGCATTCCATTCTCTCCACACCAGCCCCAATCTCACTATCAAACATGCAGACAACATTGGTCCTATTGTAATCTGACGCATTAACCTCCATCTGGCCAAGGCTAGATAACAGCTCTCAGATACCTCTTCCTATTTACCCCTTGAACAGGACCCCACCAGAAAACACATCAAGCCACCTTCTCAAGCACTATCTCTGAACTCATCACTTCCAGACATATCCCTTCCATGGCCTCCAATATTATTTTTTGCCAACCCCCATTGTCCAGTTCTACCTCATACCCAAGATCCACAAACCCAATTGTCCCATTAGACCAATTATTTCCACATGCTGTTGCCCCACTTACCTCAACTCTGTTTTGACCCCCCCCAGTCCAGTCCTTCCCATCTATAGCCACGATACTCCACATGCCCTCCATCACTTCAAGAAATTTCAGTTCCCTTAACTTGACTGATACATCTTCAACATGGACATCCAATTGCTGCACACTTCTATCACCCATACCAAAGGCTTCAAAGCTCTTAATTTTTCCTCAATAACTGACCCAACCAATCCCTCTCCATCATCACCCTCCTCCAGTTGACAGAACGTGTCCATATCCTCAATAACTTCTCCTATGACTTTATCCAAGTAAAAGGAGTAGCCATGGTTACCTGCATGGGCCCCAGCTATGCCTGCCTTTTTTTGGCCTAATGGAGCATCCATGCTACAAGCCTAAACAGGCAAGTCTCCTCAACTCTTCCTCAGCTTCATTGAGGACTACATTGATGCTGCCTCATGCACCCATGAACTCATTGACTTTATCCAATTTGCTGCTAACTACCACCCAGACCTCAAATTCACTTGGTCCATCTCTAGCAACATTCTCTCCTTTCTCAATCTTTTTGACTCTATCTCACGAGACAAACTTTTGACAGACATTTAATACAAACCCACCAACTCCCACAGCTACTCAACTACACCTCTTCACAATTTGTCACCTGTAAGGATACCATTCAGTTCTTGCAATTCCTACATCTCTGTCGCTCCCAGGCTGAGGTCTTCTATGTTAGATCATCAGAGATGTCTTCCTTCAAAAACCATAGCTTCCCTCTACTACCATCAACTTGGCTCTCATCTGAATATCATCATTACCCGCATATCTGCTATGGGTTCCTCCACTACCACGTGCAACAAAGACAGGATTGCCCTTGTCTTCGCCTCCCACTCTACCAGCCTCCGCATCCATCAAACCATCCACTATAATTTCTGTCACCTTATACATGATCCCACCATCAGACATCTTCCATTCTCCGCATGGACCGTTCCCTTGGTGACTCCCTCATCTACTCCTCCATTCCCACCAATCTCAACCTTGACACCTACCTCTGTAACTGCAGGAGGTGCTGCAATTGTGCCAACACCTCCTCCCTCACCATCATTCGGGGCCCCAAACAGTCCTACAAAGTGAAGCAACACTTCATGTGAATCTGCACAAATCATCTACTGTAACCAGTGCTCCTGTTGTGGCCTCCTCTACATTGGAGAGACTGCATGCAGATAAAGATATTGCTTCATTGAGCACCTTTGCTTTATCTACTACAATAGCTGGGATCTCACAATGGCAACCCACTTCAATTCCCATTCCATTCTCAGGCCAACGTGTCTGTCCTTGGCATCATTCTGGAGTGAGTAAAAGCTCTCCCAAATGGAAGGAGAACATATGTTTTGATTAGCTTATAACTAAGGGTAGGGTCTTACAGTGGTCTTCAGAAGGGCCCAGGGCTTAGGCGAGAAACTAGGGTCAGCCGTTCGAAGGGCCTGGATGACTTAATCAGGTGCGCCTTTGCGGGGCATTAGAAGTGCAGCTTGCACTCCACGTAGACCTGGCAAGACCTAGTCATTTCCCTGACGTCTTTCATGGAGTAGGGTTGATTGCGCACCTTGACAAAATGAGCCAAGCGGGTAACCCTTGGAGCCACTATCAGTATAACACACCACCAGTGAACCTCAGTTCACTGCATTCACTCCTTCCTGCAGAATTTAGGGTCTGTGGATGAAGACATAGAACACTGATTCAGAAAAAAATTTTTAAAAATAGTTATTTACAAATTAAGGGGGATCTGAAGATGCTGGTAGAATGCCTAAGCATAGGAGGGTCTTGGGCTTCTTGGGTCTCCTTGTGAGGGAGGAGTGACGGGCGGGGTCTCCGGCTCTACAGTGGAGGGGGATGCACTTTCCTCCTGAACCTGATTCCCAGAGGCCCTGACTGAGAACGGTGAGAATGAGCTCCACAGCTCATAGGGCCCTTGAGGCAACAAACCCTCTGTTCCGGGTGCCAGGTCCCTGATGGAGATCATGTCCTCCCTACCATCCAGGTACTCCACATAGGTGTACATGGGATTAGCGTGGAGAAATTTCACCCTTTCCACCAGGACATCAGTCGTGCTTCCTGAGAAGTACTGGACTAGGAGTGGTGAGCCAGGTTGGAAATGTAGTTTCCCACTGACGACCTTCTCTCGAAATTGAATAGGAGCTCGTGTGGAGTAGTGTTGGTCTCTGTACACAGTAGCGACTGGATGAAATGGAGCACCATAGGAAGAACATCCTGCCAGCGCATGTCTGGATGGCCTCTTGACTTGAGGGCCAGTTTGACAGCCTTCCAGACAGTAGCGTTTTCCTTTTCAATCTGCCTGTTACTCTGAGGGTTGAAGATAGTAGTCCTGCTGGATGCAATTCCCCTCACCAGAAGGTACTGACGTAGCTCTTCGTTCATAAAAGATGAGCCACGATTGCTATGTATATAGCCAATATACCCGAAATGGCGAAAATGGAATCTAGGTCCTTTACGACTGACGAAGAGGACATGTCTGGATGTGGGATGGCCAATGGAAAGTGGGAGTACTCATTAACGATAGAGTGGAAGAAAGTCTTCCCGTTCATGGAGGGGAGTGGTCCCTTAAAATCAATACGGAGCCGTTCGAAGGGCCTGGATGACTTAATCAGGTGCGCCTTTGCGGGGCATTAGAAGTGCAGCTTGCACTCCACGCAGACCTGGCAAGACCTCGTCATTTCCCTGATGTCTTCCATGGAGTAGGGTTGATTGAGAGCCTTGACAAAATGAGCCAAGCGGGTAACCCTTGGATGGCAGAGCTCATTAGGTAGAGACTGCAGTTGACCGGTGTGTGCAGAGGCACAGCTTTCTCTGGATAAGGCATCTGGAAGGTGATTAAGAGCTCCTGGACAATAGACAATGTCATAATTGTAGGTGGAGAGCTCGATCCTTCACCTAGCAATGTTGTCATATTTGATTTTGTTCCTCTTGATGTTATTAAACATAAATGCGACAGAGCACTGGTCAGTGAGGAGCATAAATTTCCTACCAGCCAGGTAATGCCTCCTGTGCTTTAAGGCTTCTACAATGGCTTGAGCCTCCTTTACCACTAAGGGATTTCGAGCTAGTGGTCATGCAATATCCGAGAAATAAATGCTGGCCTGCTCGCCTGGTTGAGGGTAGTGGCCAGAGACATGTTGAAGCACTGCTTTCCACCTGGAATGGTGCATTCTCGTCCACCGCGTGCAAGGAGGCTTTCGCGATGTAGTTTCAGAGGTAGTTAAAAGCCGTTTGGGCTTTAGCCAAGAGGGGAAAAGAAGTGGCTTTTAAGAGGGGTCAACCCTTATCAGCATATTGAGGGATCCACTGGGCATAATATGAGAAAAACCCCAGGCATCTCCTCAATGCTTTCATGGCCAATGATGCCATTCTCCACCATGTAGCCAGATAGCCAGACGTTTAGACCTGAACACACACTTGCTAGAGTTATAAGTGAGGTTCAAGACTTTTGCAGCGTGGAGAAAACTCTGAAGGTTGGCATCATGATCCCCGACGTTATGGCCACAGAATACAGTATTATCGAGGTAGGGGAAGGTAGCCTTCAACCCATACTCATCGACCATTCTTTCAATCTGCCTCTGGAAGATAGAAATCTCGTTAGTAATACCAAAATGGACCCTCCGGAATTGATAGAGACAGCCGTTAGCCTCAAATACCGTATATGGACAGTCCTTGGAATGGATTGACAGCTGGTGATAAGCTGGTTTGGCTACAGTCAATTACTAGCCTGGACTTGTTTTCCCCTTTTACCACCACCACTTGCGCTCTCCATGGGCTAGTGCTAGGCTCGATGATACCTTCATTGAGAAGACGTTCTGTCTCAGACTATATGAAGTCTCAATCTGCTGTGCTGCACCTCCTGCTCTTGGTAGCAATAGGTTTGCAGTCTGGGGACAGATTCGGGAAGAGAGGTGGGGGGTCGATATTCAGTGTGGAGAGGCTCTAGGTGGGTTCTAATTTTAGAGGACCTCTGTTCCAAACCGTTATGGGGGGAGGGAACCAGAATACTCCAAGGTCACGCTTTCAAGGTGACACAGGAAGTCTGGACCCAACAGCACCAGAGCACACAATTCATTAAGTACATTCAGGCATATGTACTTCAAATGACAAATACGGGTAGAATGTGAATGAGATGCAAGGAATATACAATAATTGGAAGGATACATCTTTAGGTTGTATTCTTGTACAGTCCGTGAGTCTATAAAGCTTTCAGTAGAGCCTGTGTCGATTAGGCATTTAGTGGAGGGTCTGCTTACCTTAACAGTCACTATGGAGTTGCTGAGCTGGTGAGGTCTGTCCTGATCTAGAACCATTGAGCCTGACTCTGGAGACTCCATATCCCCCACAGGTAAGATGGCGTCAACCTCGTAGCATAGCAAGATGGCCGCCCTCCTTCCTCCTCTGACAATGAAGGCGCCGTTTGAATTTGAGTCACGCCGAGCCTTTTTGCACCATTTTCTTGCAGCCATCCTCCTTCAGCATGTAGTGCAGCAAGTGGATTCAGGCAAATTAGGGACAGATGGCTTGGGTCTGGAATTGGATCAGGGAGGGGTGCAGGCCATGGGCTTCCCCTTATGTGGCAAACACTCGCCCAATGTCCTTTCATGCCACAGCTGTAGCAAACTGAATCTTTAGCCAGGCAACAAAATCAGGGGTGCTGCCTTTTGCCGCAGAAAAAGCACACCCTAGCATGGGAGTGCTCCCTAGCATGGGAAGCGGCAGCCGTTTGGACAAGGGTAGCAGGAGCAGCCGGTCCTTGGAAGGGGTCACCTGGGTTAGTGAGCTCACTAGCTTCGAGGTTGTCGTTCTTGAGCTTGGCCTGTTCCAGCAACTTGGCCAGTTCAATGCGGCTAGCCAGGTTCTTCTTTCCAGGATCAAGCAGTCACTGCCTCATGTATCTTGAGAGGACCCAGTGACTAGAGTGTCCGAGATCTGTTCTTCCTCACAAACACGGCCTGTAGCTGTTTTGTACCTGGACTCCTTGGCAAGCATCCACAGATCAAGCAGGTAATCATTGATGGTCTCTCCTGGCCATTGGCGACGTAGAGCGAGTTAGTGCCTCGCTAGGACCTCATTTTGTGACTTCAGGTACCAAGCTTCAAAACCTCAATAGCAGCGTCATATGTAGTGCAGTCCCTGATGACTACATACCCATTCGTTCCTACCCTGGAAACGAGTGCAGAACTCCTGAGTTCAATCAGTGGAAGTCTTCTCTGGTCATGTTCAGGAAGGCCTGGAAGCAGTCTAGCCAGTACGTGAACTCCTCAGCCACGTCAGGGCACAGAGGGTCTATCAGCAGCATATCTGGTTTGATCGGTGCTTCCATTGTTAGGAAATAAGCTAATAAAATTGTAGGGTGAATAAAAGCTCTCACGACTGGAAGGTGAATATACGCTTTTATTAGTTTATAATTGAGGGTAGGGCCTTACAGTGGTCTTCAGAGGGTCTCAGGTTTAGGTGGGAAACCTGGGTTATATATGGGTAGATGGGGGTGGAGCCGGGAAGCGGAGCCAGTCATTGGTATAACACACCACCAGTGAATCTCTGTTCACTGCATTCATGCAGTGCCAGACTGAGAGCACCCACACCCTCTCGCCATCTCTCCCCTTCCCCATCCCTTTGTCCGAAAGCCTTATCTCTCTCTCTTTCCCTTTCTCTCTGTCTCCTTTCCTCGAACTCTGCATTCACAGAGCCACCCATCTACCCTGATCAATTCTCAGCTTTCCTCTTCTGTCCTCCATATCCATCCAAATCCAATGAAGGCCTTTGCTCCTCCTCTTGCCCGTACTTCCCTTCTCTTCCAGCCTTTTTATTCAGGATTTTTAAAATTAAATTTATTACTTGTGCCTGCTTTTCAATCACACGTTGAAGAAGGGGTCAGGCCCGAAATGTTGGTTATACATCTTTATCTCCCATGGACATTGAGTGAAATTCTGGGTTCTTCAGCATTTTTGTGTTTCTACTACAATCACAGTTTGCTGACTTTTGTGTTCTCTACAAGGAACTATGGAATTTTTTTCTACATATATTACAGGAAAAAACTGCAGCATGATAGATTTTCTAGTTTCAAGGACTCTACAGTTATTTAATAAACCAAATGTCTGAGTCATTTTCTGATATTAATTAAGCAAACAGGAGCTTCAATTAAGTAAATGGGATCTTCTATACTTCAGATCAGTTAACCCTTTTCTGCTTCTTCTTGTACTGCTAATAAAAATAATCAAATTGACTCAGTTTTTCAAACTTTCTTATCTGATTTCCAAAAAAAATTCAATTTTAAGTTCAAACATTAATCCCTGATCTGAAGGTCAGTAACTAGAGGAGTTCTGCAAGGATCTCTTCTGGGACCCCTGTGTTTGTGACTTTTATAAATGGCCTGGACAAAGAGGTGCAAGGATGGGTCAGTAAATTTGCAAATGACTTGAAAGTCAGAGTATGGTGGATAGTGTATAAGGTCATCATAGGTTACAACAGGAAATAGAGAGGATACAAAGTTGGGCAAACTTTTGCAATGTAGAGGTTCACCAGTATTGCACCATTTACCCAACATATGGAAGAAGATTCACGTAGAAAGGAAAAAAACAAATTACCAACTACCAAAATTATTATTGATGCAAAATCAACTAATCCCTTTCACAATGGAAGAGCAAACTTGAAGGTGGTGTACAAGGTTAATGACAGGTTCTTAACAGTGTGGAAAAACAGAGGGTCCTTGGGGTCCAAATCGATAGATCTCTCAAGTTTCATAGTGTAGTTACAATGGCTTATGTATGTTATCCTTCATTAGTCAGAGGATTGGGTTCAAAAGGCATGAGTAATGTTGCATCTTTATAAAACTCTGGTTAGACCACACTAGTAATATTGTGTTTAGTTCTGGTTGTCTGATTGCAGGAAAAATGTGGAATTTTTGGAGAAGGTCAGAGAAGATTTACCAGAATGTTGCGTGGATTGGAGAAGGTGTCTTATGAACCAAGGGTCAAGGTTAGAATGAGGGATATTTTCTTTAGAGCGAAGAAGTATGTAAAGTGACTTAAAAATAGAGGTCTATAAGATGCATAGATAGGGTAGATATCCAGCAACATTTTCCCAGGGGAACAGATTCAAATATCAGAGGATATGGTTTAAGATAAAGAGAGATGTCAGGGATAAGTTCCTTTTTTTTTTATACAGAGAATAGTGGGTACCCGAGGGATGTGGAAAAGATTTAGACAGAATTCCCTTAACAGAGAAATTCTTCAATGAACTAAAGAGAATAATAAGGAAATTCTTATGGAAAGGGGGGGGGGGGGGGGGGAACCGAGAATAGCGCGAGATAAATTAACAGAATGGTACAAACAAGGTGGTTTGCAGATACCAAACTTTAAAAATTATTATAGAGCAGCACAATTAAGGTATCTATCAGATTTTTGTCAAATAAGAAAAACCAGATTGGACCAAGATAGAGCTAGAAGAAGATTCATGTAGAAAGGTAAAAAAACAAATTACCAACTACCAAAATTATTATTAACGCAAAATCAGATAATCCCTTTCACAATAGATAACCTTTTCTTTAGAGAATGGGAGAGAAAAGGAATTAAAAGAATAGAAAATTGTTTTTTGGGAAATAATTTATTAACATTTGAACAAATAAAGTACAAATATGCAATAACTCATGGTACAATGTTTGCATACCACCAACTGAAAACCTACTTAAAGGACAAATTGAAAAGCAGACTGAGATTACCAGAAGGAAGCAGCTTTGAATATGTGATTACAGAAACAACGATAATAAAAAGATTTATAACAAACAAGTACATCAAGCTGCAAGAGAAAAAAAATGATGAAATAAGCTATAAACCCAAACAAAAGTGGGAAAAAGATATAAACATAAAGATAAAAAATGAAATATGGGAAAAGTTATGCTCTGGAACTATGAAAAATATAATAAATATGAGGTTACACATGATACAATATAATTGGTTACACAGGCTATATATCATGCCCCAAAAGTTAAATAAATGGGATCTAACATTATCGGATAGATGTTTTCACTGCAAGAAGGAAACGGGAATAGTACATGAAATTTGGGCATGTGAGAAAGTGAAAAAGTTTTGGGAAGATCTAAATCAGGTATTAAATAAAATCACTAAAAGCAACATACCAAAAAATCCAGAGATCTTTCTTCTAAGTAATATAAGAAGTAAAGAATTAGGCCTTAAACTGGATGAAGCGCAAAAAAGATTTATTATGATAGCCTTAGCTGTAGCAAAAAAAATGTATAATGTCAACTTGGAAATCAGAAGAGAGCCTGAGAGTACAGCAATGGTACATGGAAATGAATAAATGTATTCCATTGGAAAAAATAACATATAATTTAAAAAATAAAGTCACATTATTTGAACAAATTTGGGAACTGTACATGGAACACAACAGAGAGGGCCTACCGCAGTCTTCCATCCCCTAAAATGATAGAATGAGAAGAAGATGAAATGATTTGATCCAGTGTGTAAAAGTAGATGACACAATTTTCTTGTTTATTTTCATTGTGTGATGACATTATTTAATGGGGAAGGTCGGACCTGTACAAAAGGGACGGACTCCACTTGAACTGGAGGGGGACCAATGTGCTGGCAAGCAGATTTGCTAGAGCTGTGGGGGAAGGTTTAAACTAGTTTGGCAGGGGGGTGGGGAACAGAGTGTGAGAGCAGTGTCAAGGGAGCATGGCCACCTAGATAAGAACAAAAAAGATAACAAAGGTAGGATGGAGATTAGGGTAGAAGGTAGAAAAGAGAATGTATGTGAAGGTCATTCTCTGAAATGCATATATTTTAATGCAAGAAGCATAGTGAACAAGGTAGATGAGCTTAGAGCATGGACAGATTCTTGGGGTCACGATATTGTGGCAATTAGTGAGACCTGGCTACAAGAGGGGCAGGACTGGCAACTTAACGTTTCAGGATACATTTGTTTTAGATGTGATAGATCAGGGGGTAAAAATGGGGGAGGAGTTGCTCTGCTTGTTAAGGAGGACATTACTGCCGTGAGGTGGCAAGATGGTCTGGAGGGATTGTCCAGTGAGGCTGTTTGGGTGGAATTGAGGGGTGAAGGAGACATGAGGGTGCTAATAGGGGTGTATTACAGACCACCAAATGGGCCAAGAAAACTAGAGGAACAAATGTGTAGAGAGATATGTGTGAGAATCATAAGGTAGTGATCATGGGAGATTTTAACTTCCCTCACATTGATTGGGATACCCATACAGTTAGAGGGCTGGATGGGCTAGAGTTCGTTAAATGTGTTCAAGATTGTTTTCTGAATCAATTAGTAGAAGAACCGACTCGGGACAGTGTAATACTGGATCTCCTGTTAGGGAATGAGCTAGGTCAGGTATCAGACATTAATGTTGGAGATCCAATTGGGTCTAGTGATCATAATTCTGTTAGTTTTAAGGTAGTTTTAGGGAAGAGCAAGGAGTGGCCTAAAGTTGAGGTTCTGGATTGGAGAAGAGCAAATTTCGAAGGAATAAGAAGGGATTTGGGGAGTATTGAGTGGGACAGGATATTTTCAGGTGAGGGTGTAAATGAAAAATGGAGGATATTCAAAAAAGAAATTTTGAGGGTACAGAGTAGTTATGTCCCAGTGAGGATCAAAGGAAAGGCTGGAAGTCATAGGGAGGCTTGGATTTCGAGGAATATTGGAAATTTTGTTAGGAGAAAAAGGGAGGTGTACAAGAGGTATAAAGAGCAGGGAGCTGAGAAGTTGAAGGAGGACTACAAGGAGTGTAGAAGGAATATTAAGAAAGAAATTAGAAAGGCCAAAAAAAGGCACGAAGAGGCTTTGGCAGACAGAGTAAAAACAAATCCAAAGGGTTTCTATAAGTACATTAAAAGTAAAAGATTAGTGAGGGATAAAATTGGACCCCTTGTAGATAGTGAGGCTGAGTAGAAGTCAGAGGAAATGGGCGAAATTTTGAATGATTTCTTTGCCTCGGTATTCACTAGGGAAAAAAATATTGAACCAGTTGAGGTAAAGAAAAATAGTGGGGAGGTAATGAAGCATATAAGGATAACCGAGGAGGTAGTGATGGCTGTGTTGAAAAAGATAAAGGTGGATAAATCTCCGGGACCGGACAAAATATTCCCTAGGACACTCAGGGAGGCTAGTGGTCAGTTAGTGGGGCCATTAACAGAGATATTTAGGATGTCACTGGCCACGGGGGTAGTGCCAAAGGATTGGAGGGTGGCGCATGTGGTTCCGCTGTTTAAGAAAGGGTCTAAATGTAAATCTGGGAATTATAGGCCCATGAGTCTGATGTCTGTGGTGGGCAAGTTGATGGAAAGTGGTCTGAGGGATGGTATTTACAAATATTTGGAGGTACAGGGATTGCTAGGGAGTAATCAGCATGGTTTTGTCAGGGGTAGATCATGCTTGACAAACCTGATTGAGTTTTTCGAGGGGGTTACAAAAAAGGTTGATTAAGGGAAAGCTGTGGATGTTGTCTATTTAGACTTTAGTAAAGCTTTTGACAAAGTTCCCCACAGGAGGTTAGGAAAAAAGGTGGAGGCATTAGGTATAAATAAGGAAGTAGTGAAATGAATTCAGCAATGGTTGGATGGGAGGTGTCAGAGAGTAGTGGTAGAAAATTGTTTGTCCAATTGGAGGCCAGTGACTAGTGGAGTTCCTCAGGGATCGGTCCTGGGTCCACTATTGTTTGTTATATATATTAACAATCTGGAAGTTGGGGTGGAGAATTGGATAAGCAAATTTGCAGATGATACAAAGATTGGTGGTGTTGTGGACAGTGAGGAAGATTACCGTAGATTAAAAGGTGATTTAGGAAGGCTGGATGTGTGGGCTGAGAAATGGCTGATGGAATTTAATACAGATAAGTATGAGGTGTTACATTTTGGAAAGGCAAATCTAAATAGGTCATATGCATTAAATGGTAGGCTATTGAGATGTGCAGAGCAACAGAGGGATTTAGGAGTTGTAGTAAATAGTACCCTCAAGGCTGACACTCAGGTAGATGGTGTGGTGAAGAAGGCATTTGGAATGTTGGCCTTCATAAATTGGAGTATTGAATTCAAGAGTAGGGAGGTTATGATGAAATTGTACAAGGCATTGGTGAGGCCAAATTTGGAGTACTGTGTACAGTTTTGGTCACCAAATTATAGGAAAGATATAAACAAAATAGAGAGAGTGCAGAGAAGGTTCACGAGAATGTTGACAGGATTTCAAAGTTTGAGTTACTGGGAAAGGTTGTGCAGACTGGGGCTTTTTTTCTGGAGCATAAAAGATTGAGAGGGGACTTGATAGAGGTTTTTAAGATTTTAATAGAGACGGACAGAGTAAACGTGGATAGGCTTTTTCAATTAAGAGTGGGGGAGATTCAAACTAGAGGGCATGGTTTAAGATTGAAGGGGTAAAATTATAAGGGGAACACGAGGGGAAATTTCTTTATGCAAAGGGTGGTGGGGATGTGGAATGAGCTTCCGACAGACGTGGTCGAAGCGGGATCATTGGTTACATTTAAGGAAAGACTGGATAGTTACATGCATAGGAGAGGACTGGAGGGGTATGGACCGGGTGCTGGTCAGTGGGACTAGGAGGGTGGGGATTTGTTAAGGCATGGATTAGTAGGGCCGAACTGGCCTGTTCTGTGCTGTAAGTGGTTATATGGGTTTGTATATGTATTGTATATGTTGAACGTTTAATGGGTTTGGAGGGGGGTGGGAAGGAGGGAGGGAAGGGAGGGGGAAAAAGGGGAGAAAATGCCACTGTGTATATTCAAGAGGGAAATGTTTGTGTGTATTTTGATTAATACGGTTCATAGTGTGAATTTTTTTTTATTTAAAAAAGAAAAGATTTAGACAGGTGTGATGGATTATATATTTTACATTGTATATAGTTATTTTTTGAAGGAGGTAGATTGTGGGGAAGTGTAGGTCACAAACACAAACACTTCATAAAACAGATCTCATTTAAAATGCCAGAGCTTTGCTCAAACCAAACAGTCTCCAAGAGACTTTGCAAAAACTTTGAAGAACGCCTATAGGAACTTCACAAGTAGGTGTTAATTGGATATGCTGTGGAGTAATGGATTATTGTTTTGAAAGCAACAGATGAAAGGACTCATAAATTTGGGTCTGGTGCCACGATCTGTCTGGATGCAGTTTGCTGTTCGAAGGAAGTCATGTGGTTTTGCAAGCAGAGAGAGAGAGAGAGAGAGAGAAAAGAGACCAAACAAGCTTTCTCTAAGAGAGAGTGAACTGGTTTCTGCAGTCATGGCAAGCTGGCAACTTGTTGAAAACCCATTTTGAAGAAGGGTTGTGAGTTCTGAGTTCAGCCTGTTAAAAACCCTTGTGGTCCATATGAGAGGAAATTGCTGACTAGAGTGTTTAATCTGAAATAAAGGAAACAAAAGGAACTCTGTGATGACCTGCAGAAGAGGAGGTTATCATTTGGAAAACCCTGATGTGGGAAGTTTCTTTGGCAAGATACTGAAGTGGCTGATTGGAAGGAATCAGTTTGTGAGTGTCCAATGAGCAACAAATCTCTCTCTAAAACCAACAAGAGCCTTCCTCAGTGGTAACCAATTTCCTTTAAGTACCAGAGCTTGGTGAAAATTCATAAATGTTAAATTCTGTGCATGGTATAAGAATCGCCTGATACTGGTGAACTTAGAGGAATGAGAATTGAGATTAGACTGTGAATCAAATAACTTTTCTGAACTTAAAAACAGGATCAAACTTTAACTTATTACTATTAACTTAACCCCCTTTTAATTCTTAAGTGCACGTGTATGTAATGTGTATATGTTTAAAGAAAATTAAAAATGACTTTGGTTAAGTAACCATTTGTCTTTGTGAATTCCTATTGCTGCTGGGTTTTGGGATCCTCTGGGCCCATAACACAGGCACAAGGATGCAAGAAAAACAAAAGGTTATGGGTGTGAGGTAGGAATGGTTTGGATTGTTGAGTAGATGTATATAGGTTTGCACAATGTGTGCTGAAGGGCCTATACTGTTCTATTTTTTATGTTCTATGTTCTATATCCTATGGGCAGGACAGCAAATGTGTGAAAGATATGCTAATAGATAGGTTTGCTGGCACCTGAACTTCTAATCATGATCGCAGGAGAATTGGGTGGGATTTAATAATGTAGTTAACAAGAAAGCAAGAGAAAGAAGAGATTAACGTAGATGTATGCTTGATGGGCATTGTCAGCAAGTTTCTGTGTTATATGACTTTATGTATCAATAACCTAAATCGATGAAACATGATTGGAGGAAAACTAAAAGTGCTTCAGGTTACATCACTTGCTTGACACAAAATAAAACTGTACAATCAAGCTTACATTCATGCAATATGATGAAAACTACAAGGTTCTAGAGAAGATTCTATGGTGAAAAACCGAAATAGGATTCACCAAAAATCAGCCTCAAGATCTAAAAAGTTGCAGACCTGAGGAGTCAATATGGAGGATTAAGTGCATAAAATAGGCAAAGAGGACAGATGCTTGCAAGTACTTTCTCAGTAAATCTGTGACATCGGGAACAAATTATCAAAACAGGATGTCTAAAGCGTAATTCAAAAGTCAATTATTTATTTTTCAATTTGTTTAATACACCTCTCATGAGATGGCATATCCATGAGTTGGGTTGGTGATAATTTTATTTAATTTTCATCAATCCTGTTTCAGGGTTGAATGCAGCAGCTCTGCTCTCAAGAACAAGACATCACAATAACAATTCCAGAAGTGAACCACATCATGGCATTGTTGCAAAAGCATGGGCTTGGCTATTAACTTTACTTGCATGCTAACTTTAAAGTTACTCTAACTTGCCTTCATCTTGACTGGTATTCCAAAAATCAACCTCCGAGAGCCTTAAGAGAGCTATTCCCTATATTTCATTGATTCAACATACTGTAATAACCAAACAGTCAACTTATTTTTTTAAATGCTCTTTGTCAAAACAATGAAAACTTAACTGTGATCCAATATGTCTTATGAAATAGAATATTCTCTCTTCCTGTGGCTCCTCAAGCTATATTCTGCTTAAATTCTGTCATTGTACATTAGATTGTGCCTTCTATTTAACATATAACAGTTTATGGCATGGAAACAGGCTATCTCAGCCCTTCAAGTCCATGCCGGTTCAGCCAAACAACTCCGCAAGATCCCCCCCACCTATTCTCCGCCCATAACCCTCCAACCTCCTCCTATCCATGTATATATCCAGCCTCCTCTTAAATGAAAGAATTGACTCTGCCCCAACTATTTCCTCCGGAAGAATATTCCATTCAACCACCACTCTCTGAGTGAAGAAGCATCCTCTAATGTTTCTCCTAAAATTTTGCTCCCTTACCCTCAACTTGTGTCCTCTTGTTTCAACCTCCCCTGCTCTCAGGGAGAAGAGTCTACTTGCATCTAGTCTATCTATTCCCTTCATAATTTTAAATACCTCTATCAAATCCCCTCACAACCATCTACGTTTCAATGAATAAAGTCCTAACTTCTTCAATCTTTCTCTGTACTCTAGGTATTTTAAGCCAGGCAACATCCTTGTAAATCTTCTCTGCACCCTCTCCACCTTATCTATATCCTTCCTATAATTTGGAGACCAGAACTGAACACAATACTCCAAACCTGGCCTCACCAACACCTTAAACAGTCGCAGCATCACTTCCCAGCTCCTATACTCTATGCTATGATTTATGAAGGCTAATATACCAAATGCCTTTTTAACCACCCTGTCAACATGGGAATCCACCTTCAAGAAACGCTGCGCCATAACTCCAAGATCTCTTTGTTCTTGTGCATTCCCCAAAGTCCTCCCCTTTACTATACATGTCCTATTTTGATTATTTTTTCTGAAATGAAGCACCTCACACTTCTCTACATTAAATTCCATCTCCCATCTTTCAGCCCAATTTTCCAGACAAACCAAATCCCTATGTCATCCCTGAAAACCTTCCTCGCTATCCACCACTCCCCCTATTTTCGTATAGTCTGCGTATTTACTTACCCAGTTAACCATCTCATCATCCAAATCATTAATAAAAATTGTAAACAACAGGGGACCTAGCACCGATCCTTGAGGCATGCTGCTCATCACAGGCTTCCATCCTGACAGACAGTTGTCCACCATGACCCTCTGCTGTCTCTCCTCCAGCCACCTCTGAACCCATCTTACTATTTCTCTATTAATCCCTAGTGACTGAACCTTCCTTACTAACCTTTCAAGTGGAACCTCATCAAAAGCTTTGCTAAAATCCAGGTAGACTTCATCAACTGCCCTACCTTCATCCACCTTTCTTGTCACTTTTTTGAAAAACTCAACAAGGTTCATCAAACATGACTTCCCCTTCACAAACCCATGCTGGGTGCTCCTGATCAATCCCTACCTATCCAGATATTTATACACATCATAGAGGCCATAGTAACAACAGTACATATATGACATCATGTACAACCCTGAGATTCTGTTTCCTGTGGTTCAAGCAGAATTTCTACTTATTGGTCGTGTTGACAACTGTACTCCAGAAAAGATACACACGCATAAGAGATAAATGTAAACAAACAGACCATGTTATTAAGAAAAAATATTCAATAATAAATAATATGCAAAGTAAGTGTCCATAAATGAGTCTCTAATTGACTTTGTTGGTTAGGTGTGTGATGGTGTAGGGGAAGAAACTGTTCCTGAACCTAGTGATACGAGTCTTGTGGCACTAAAATCTCTTTCCTGATGGCAGCAGCAAGATCAGAGCACGTCCTGGGTGGTGTGAATCCTTGATGATTGCTGCTGCTCTCCAACAGCAGCATTCCATGTAGATTTTCTTGATAGTTGGAGTATTTTCCTTGTGATGTACTTGGCTGTGTCCACTAACTTTTGCAGGGCTTTCCGCTCAGAGGTATTGATGCCCCTTTACCCAGTCGTGATGCAGCCGGTCAGCACACTTTCCACAACTGAGGGCACTACTAGATAGGATGCAACACTGGACTTATTCTTAGGGAAATGAGATAGGGCAAGTGAGAGAAGTGCCATTGGTGGAGCATTTTATGACAAGTGACTATTATTTTATTAGTGATTGCAGCAAAGTATTCTAAACTAAGCTACTATAAACATCAGTCTACGCATTGTGGATTCATTGTTCATGTTGTCAAGTTGATGTATACACTGTGAAGTCTAGTGCAAGACTGACACACCAAGGCTTGCATGCTGGGCTTATCTACATCACTGCTCTGTCACATGGACAGGAATGATAACATCAGTGATTATCAACCCAGATAAAAAATTCACGTGTTTTCCACAGCATGTCTGCCATTTTGGGAGCCGGTTCGCTTGTTGGTAAGTGGGTTGCCACAAGGTCTTAATTCTTACAGCATAGGAGGCTCGGGGATGACAATATTGAGGTTTATAAAATCACGAGTCATAGATAAAGTTCTTTTTCAGCAAGAGGGTCAATTCGAAATTAAATGACATAGGTCAAAGATGATAGGGTTAGGGTCATGAGGGACCTCAGGAGTAACTTTTTACTCATAGGTTTGTCCTTGTTTGGAACAAGGTGTCAGCAGAAGCTGACATAAAATAGATCCAGTGCAGTTATAACAATGAAAAAACATTTGAATAGATATAGGGATAGGAAGTGTTTAGAAGGATCTGCACCAAATGTAGACAACTTGGTCGACATGGACAAGTTGGGATGAAGGGTCTGTTCTGTACTCTAAGACACTATGTCCTTCATAATTTTATAAACCTCAGTCTCTTTTGCTCCAGGGAAAACACTCCCAGTTTATCCAATATCTCTTTATAATTAAAACCCAACAGTCTAGTCAATAATCTTGTGAATCTTTTCTGCAGCCTCTCTACCTTAATCACATCATTCCTCAGAGTGGTGACCAAAGGTGCATAAAATATTCCAAGTGCAGTCTAATTAACAATTTCTACAATTGTATCATGGCACCCCAACTTTGTACTCAAAGCTAAAGCTGATGAAGGCAAGCATGGCATACCTATCAGACAAATATGTATTTCAACTTTAAATCTCTATTCAACAATATTTCCCGTCTTTGCCATTCACTGGTCTTACTTGCTAAAATGCATTTCTTTGCACTTGTCCAAGTTAAATTCCCTCTGCCATTGCTTTGCTCATTATTCCAATTGATCTTGATCCTATTGTAACATTAGAAAACTTTCTTCACTATCCAATATACCATTAATTTTGATGGTTTGCCTCCTATGCAAACTTACTCATCATGCATCTATATTTTCATTAATAAAGATGGCAAACAGGAGATCAATCACCAATTCCTGCAGCACACCACTGGTCAGAGGCCTCCGATCTGTAAAGCAACATTCCTATTATCAAGCTAATGTAATAACCAATTGAGTAGTTTATTTTGGATTCTATGTGTTCTAACCTTTCAGACACCAGCCAAACATGTAGCACCTTGTCTGCAGTTCCTGATTGCTGTTTCTAGAATGTAGGTAATTAAAAATACTATTTACTGAATAGCAATAACAATGAGAAAAGATCTGAGATCTTGAACTTGCATTTTGCTCTTTATTCCAAATAATTTTATAGCCAATGAAATACTTCTGAATAGTACTTCCGATGTAATGTGGGAAAGCTAACAGTAAATTTGCACACAATGCCACAGACAGGACAGTTAGCACAGCAGTCAGCACAATGCTATTACAGTCCCAGCAACCCAGGTCCAAATCTGGCTGAAAGGAATTTGTACATTTTCCCTGTGTCTGCATGGGTTTTCTCCGGGTGCTCAGGTTTCCTCCCATCTTTCAAAAACGTATGGGGGATGAAGGTTAATTGGGGTATTTGGGTGGCATGTGCTCATCGGGCGGAAGGGTCTGTTACCATGCTGTATGTCTAAACTAAAATTAAGAGAGCACACACATCTTTTATTTAACATTTCATCCAAGAGTACATATATGTATACCACAAGGTGAGAAAGGTTGGCTATCAACAAACTCCAATGGCCCCACAACCTCCAAATGTCATGAAAAAAAATAAAAAGAAACCCAAGTCGGAGGGCAGCTCTACATACGGCAGCATCTTTTATTTTAACAATTAAGCCTGTGATTCTAGGATCGCATTACCAGTTCACATCAAAATCCATCAGTAGACCGTGATCAAATGAAGAGATCATTGAAAATGGCAGGATTGAACCCCACTTCCATTTTTACAACTACGAGTATCATCAGTTGAAGCACATTTGACATTACTAAACATGTGAAAATGACTCAATAAAATACCCAAAATCAGTGGGCATGATCAGAGCAGTAATTTTGTGTAAAATGTAGTCAAATGCTGTGTGTTCTTTTTTTTGTCAATTTATTTTATCCTACTTTGTTAAATACTTCAAAAGAACTTGGTACCAAAAGACTTTTTACACTAAAAGGCAAGGAAATTTCTCATGATAGTTGGCAGGGATGATAAAATATCAACAAAATCTTTTTTGGAAAAAAAAGGTTAAATTTTTATAATTACTGGAACAAACAACTGTCTGAATACAAAATGACTTAAATCACATCAAAGTGTCCTGAAGAATGTCCGCTTTCACTGCTTAATACAATGAAGTCTTCTAAACAAACCCTTCTGCATCATTTTTATCAGAAACAAAAACAGAATATGGTCAACAAAACTTGACCACAATACTTGTATGATTTCAAATAATCAACAAAACTAACATAACTTCATTACATGTATATATTTTGGATTTATTCATACTTAAACTATTGTAAAAATTCAGCAAAAATGTGTTACTTCTACATCGAATATCAGCCCTTAGACAAAACACAGAAATATATGTATGCAATGAAAAGTGAAATATTAATGCCAAACATGCAATCCCTTGTTTCCCAGCCCAACATTAGTAATTATGGTAGCTGCTTAAAATATGGCCAATATTTTAAATTTGTTATAAGCAGAGCAAAATTTATAAGGAGCCTTCCCAATTTGTTGATAATGAGGAGGATAATCATAAGGTGCAGATTGATCATTTGGTAAGAGGATGCAAAGAGATTTAATCCTGATAAATGTGAAGTGATGCACTTTGAAAGGACTAAGAAGAACTTACAAATGAATAGAGGGGTTTAGGAACAGATGGACCTTGATGTACAAGTCCAATCTTCCATGACGGTACCAGCATAGCTAGCAAAGATGTGAAGAAGGCATATTGGTTACTTGTTTGCTTTGCCAGAAAAGGCATGGTCTATCATTAAAACACATTGGTTAGGCCACATACGAACTACTGTACATAGTTCTGGTCACCATAGTGCAGGAAAGACATGATTACAATGGATTATTGCTTACAGTATTCCATTATGGAGGGCGAAGAGGTGATTCAATGTAATCTTTTTTATTTTATTGACAGCATGGTAGAAGACAATTCCAGCCATTTAAAAGCCAATGCTGCCCCAATTACTCCCAAATTAACCTACAATCCCTTACGTTTTGGAGGGTGGGAGGAAACCGGAGCACCTGGGGAAAATCCACACAGACATGGGGAGAACATGCAAACTCCTTTCAGACAGTGGCAGATTTGAACCCAGGTCATCATCATCATGGCCCATCCCAGGCTTTAGGGGTAAATTATTGGCTTTGACTCCGTTGTATAATAATCAACTTATTTCTTTTTCAATACATAATCAAAGTTTATTGCATTGGAGATTTAAAGGTGTGAAAAATTTGGGAGATTGTTTTAAAGAGGGTAAGTTTTTGTCTTTTAATCAGATGAGGGAAGATTTTGGTATTGATAAGAATTCTTTATTTCTTTATTACCAATTTCAATCTTTGGTAAAGTGTATGTTTGGTAGAGATACGATTTTACCTAAAATGACTAAATTTGAGACTTTTCTTATGAAGGTACCAGAAGGGTTATATTTCATTTATGTATCAAATATTACAGGATAGTATGGATAAAAAGGGTTGGGATAGATCTAAAATTAAATGAGAAGCAGATATTGGTTTTATTTTTTCTGAAGAGGATTGGTTAGATATCTGTTATGATAGTGTAACTAGATTGATAAATGCAAGTTATGCAATGATTAATTACAATTTTTTACATCAATTATATTTGACACCTGAAAAATTAAAAAAATATGGTTTTAATGAATCAGATTTGTATTTTAGATGTGGTGATACAGTTGGAACTTTTTTTCATGCTGTTTGGTCATATACAATCTTTTTGGAAGAAAATTCAATCATTTTTAGAATATCTATATAAGATTGAAATAGTTTTAGATCCAACAATATTTTTATTGGGTAGTTTGCAACCTCTGAAAGGCTTGGGATTAGATAAATTCCAGCTTGCTTTTGTATATTTAGCTTTATCCGTAGCGAAAAAATGTATTGCTAGTACGTAGAGAGATAAAAATATGATTGATATTAATAGATGGGATAATGAGATGAAATATTGTTTAATAATGGAAAAAATTACAATAAGTGTCTGTTATACTCAGAATATTTACATTTCAATTTATATTGATTAGATTTTAATATGTATATTTCACTTTTTTTAATATTCTTTATTTTTTCTTTTTTATGGCTGAAGGGGGGGTTCTTTTCTTTTTTTCTATATATATTAAAAAAACCATTCATGTTCATGTTTAATTTCTGTATATGTCATATATTATTTGTTTTTTGAACAAATAAATATTTTTTTTTTAAAAATCGTGGCCCATCCCTTTGCGAGCGAATATGAACACTGCGCCTTGTACTGGCACTGTAATAGCATCACGCTAACCGTTAACCAATTCATCACAATATTGCCCGGGATGGAGAATTTTATTTCTGAGGAGAGATTAGATAATATAGGCTTGTTTAGCTTGGTGCAGAGGAGGCATAAATAGGGTAGATAAATGAGCGACCTAAATAGAGTAGATATTTGGAAATTTTTACCCATAACAGATATACATCTAAAACTAGAATGCATAGGTTTCAGAGACTTAAGAGATTTCAAGGGGATCTGAGTAAGAACTTTTTCACCCAGAGGGTTGTTTGAATCTGGAATAGGATGCAGAGACACATTTAAGAAGCATCTAGATGAGCATAGATGACTATAGACCGAATGCTGGTAAATGTGATTAGTATTGATGGGTACTTATCTGTCATCATGGACATGTTCAGCTTTGAGGGCTGTTTCTGGACTGAAAGCTCTATGACTTTGTGTCTCTAAGATAAGCATTTGAAATGTTCATAATTTTCAACAAAAAAATCTATACTTACTCAGTTTAACCATCATAAGAAATAGGAGCAGGAGTAGGCCATAAACAACATTTTCTTTCATGTAATACATTTTTTTCTCTGTGAAAACTGTACTGTACCTCATCTTGGTGAGAACTTAGTAACTGCAGTTTCATGTGCTTCATGTAGGCCATTGTAATTGGCATATTATAATCTATCATACTGGTCACCAAAGAAGATGGTTTTTCATTTTCTGTAAAAATAAGAAAACACAAATTCACTGAATTGTATTGCACTGAATTCAGATTTCTATTTTAAAAATAGATCCAATAGAAAAAAAGCAAATATTAACATATTTAATATCAAAAGCTTAATTGTTCCTTTTTCCACTATTATATTGAATGGGACTCTTTTATTTCACTTGCTCTACATTCCTAAACTTTTCTTCATCTTTTTCTCAAAAACCTTGTTGGCTCTCATCTTCCATCTCCACATAACCTCTTTTAGCCTTCAGTAATTCTTTCACCCCATTCAAACTCTCACCTATTTGTTTCCTCTGCATCTTCCTACATCATGCTTCACCTGGAGCACCTGTGCCTTCAACATTGTGTTCTCAGTAAAATGTATTTGTTAAACTCAGCTCTAAGATACCAAATCAATAAAATCAACTCAGTCACTAGGAGTCCTGAGCCAATTAAAGTCCATGTTCTCCAAGGGCCATGAAATTAACATAAAACTGAAGTGTTGGACTGGTGATACAGGATGACGATGCCTGGCCAAATGGAATAAATAGAAGACAAAAAAAAGACCAAATATAATGAAAATAGCATCTCTGGGGAAGCTTTAGGGTATAGTTGATAACACGCTAGATCATATTACTATTTGAATGGCAATAGGTTAAGAGATGGGGAAGTGCAGAGAGACCTAGGGGTACTTGTACACCAGTCTCTGAAGGCGAGCATGCAGGTACAGAGGGCAGTTAAAAAGGCAAATGGTATGTTGGCCTTCATATCAAGAGGGTTTGAGTACAGGAACAAGGATATCTTACTGCAGTTGTACAGGGCCTTGGTGAGACCCCACCTGGAGTATTGTGTGCAGTTTTGGTCACCTGATCTAAGGAAGGATATTTTTGCAATGGAGGGAGTGCAGAGGCGATTCACCAGGCTGATACCTGGAATGGCAGGAATGACTTATGAGGAAAGATTGCGCAAATTGGGATTGTACTCCCTGGAGTTTAGAAGATTGAGAGGGGATCTCATAGAGAGACATAAAATTCTGGCAGGACTGGACAGAATGGATGCAGATGTGATGTTTCCAATGATGGGAAAATCCAGAACCCGGGCCATGGTTTGAGGATAATAGGCAAACCAATTAGGACTGAGATGAGGAGGAATTTCTTGACCCAGAGGGTGGTGAATCTGTGGAATTCATTGCCACAGAGGGCAGTAGAGGCAGGTTCATTAAATATATTTAAGAGGGAATTAGATATATTTCTTCAGTATAAGGGTATTAAAGGTTACGGAGAGAAGGCGGGGACGGGGTACTGAACTTTAAGATCAGCCATGATCTCGTTGAATGGCGGAGCAGGCTTGATGGGTCGAATGACCTACTCCTGCTCCTATCTTCTATGTTTCTATATGCTTCAGGTCACAGTCCCAATATCATGATTGACTGATACTATAATTGTAACAGGAAAATACCTGTCAACAAATGCACATATGAAAGAGTTTGGAATTTATTTTTGGTGTATTATGCTTGACCAACTTAGATGAGATTTTAAAAGAAATGACACGATAGAGTCCTTGATGCTTGTATGCAGGCATCCAAATGGGGTGAAAAATTAGTACATTCGGTCTGTTCCCAAATTAGAAACTAACAAAACAAAAGGATCTGGAGCAGCTAATAGAAAGATAGCAAAGAATTGTGGCAAAAAAAAAAAAAATTACTGGAGGAAATCAGCAGATTGAGTTGCATCTGTGAAGGGAATGGAATTGTCGAGACCCTGGATCAGTATTGTGAATGATGAGAGCCAGTATAAAGAGAAGGGATGAGACTGTGGCCCGTAAATGATAGGTGGACCAAGGGGAGGTTAAGGATGATGTACTAATGAAACCAAGGATGGAAAGAATGAAGAGCACCATGGTTAGCATAGCAGTTAGAGTAATGCTATTATAACGCAAGCTACCTCCTCTGCAAGGAGTTTGTAATGTTACAACCCCAGAGGACCCCAAACCCAATAGCAATAGATATTCACCAAGACAAATGGTTACTTAAACAAAAGTTACTTTTAATTATCTTTAAACATGAAAACAGAATCACACTTTAACATTACTATTATCTTAATTAACCGCCTTCTAATTCTAGGCACACGTGTATGTAATGTGTGAGTAAGTTTAGAAAAGTTCTTTGATTCACAGTCTAATTTCACTTCTCATTCCTCCAAGTTCACTGGTGACAGGCAATTCTCATACTGTGCACAGAATTTAACATTTATGAAGTTCACCAGGGTTTGGTGCTTGAAAGGTAAATGATTACCACACAGTAGGGTCTTGTCAGTTTTCAGAGAGAGAGTTGTTGTTCGCTGGATACCCACAAAACTGATTCCGTTTTAATCAGCCACGTCAGAAGGATGATGAAGAAATTTGCCCCATCAGGGATTTCCAGGTGATAACTGCTTTCTTTCAGGTCACCACAGAATTCTTTTTTGTTTCTCTTATTTCAAGTGAAATATTAGGCAGCCAGTCCTCTCCTCCTGTATGGATCACAAGGGCTTTGACCAGGCTGAACTAAGCACTCACAACCATGATGGGGCAAATTTCTTCATCATCCTTCTGACGTGGCTGATTAAAACGGAATCAGTTTCGTGGGTATCCAGCGAACAACAACTCTCTCTCTGAAAACTGACAAGACCCTACTGTGTGGTAATCATTTACCTTTCAAGCACCAAACCCTGGTGAACTTCATAAATGTTAAATTCTGTGCACAGTATGAGAATTGCCTGCCACCAGTGAACTTGGAGGAATGAGAAGTGAAATTAGACTGTGAATCAAAGAACTTTTCTAAACTTACTCACACATTTCATACACGTGTGCCTAGAATTAGAAGGGGGTTAATTAAGATAATAGTGATGTTAAAGTGTGATCCTGTTTTCATGGATAAAGATAATTAAAAGCAACTTTTGTTTAAGTAACCATTTGTCTTGGTGAATATCTATTGCTGCTGGGTTTTGGGATCCTCTGGGCTTGTAACAGTAGCATGAGAGTACTGTTATTGGGTTCATTCAGGAGCCTTCTGGTTGTAGGGAAGAAACTGTCTTTAATCCTCTTGGTGTGTGTTTTTGTACTATTAAGCCTTCTCCGCAATGAAAGGAAGATACCATGCTGTGATGAACCTAGCAAGTATACTTTAAATGGTGCACCAAAAGAACTTGTGAGGAGCATGGGGAAATTGATGAACTTCCTTAGTTTTCAAAGGAAATTTAAAAAATCAGTGCACCTTCTTGATCCTCACATTGATGTGCTTGTCCCAGATCAGGTTATCAGACATATCTATACATAAGAACTTGAAGCTATGTATTCTTGAGTCAGTGCTATTAATGGGCCAGAGGTGTGGACTGTGCCCTCTCTCCTAACATCAATGATCATTTTCTTTGTCTTATTGCACAATACTACAAGACTTTGTCTCTTTCCCTTATTCCAACTCAAAGTTATTTGTTCTCTGGCCCACTATTATGGTGTCATTAGCAAATTTGAAGATCGAGTTCTTTAAGATGATCAGAAGGGTAAGGAAGTGGGGCAAAGTTTTTGATAAGGTTAAACTCAGGTGACCATGAAGATAAGCTGAAAACAAAATATCCGGCAATTGGAATCAAATGGAGTGAGAACACAAACAAAACAATTTAGGATTTATAAAATGCAGACCAGGAAGACCTGACCATCATATATTGCATCCCCATGAAAAAGAGGAGAAAAAACAACAAATGAGGTAAGCCAATATCAGATAGACAACTGATGCTGACAGATATATAAACTTTAGAACCACTGAACCATTGAATACTACAGCACAGAAAAAGGCCCCTTTGACTCTTCTCATCTGTGCTGAACCATTTTTTTTGCCTAGTCCCACTGTCCTGTACCCAGGCCATAGTCTTCCATACCTCTCCCATGCATGTACCTGTCCAAATTCTTCTTCAATTTTAAAAGTGAGCCAGTATTCACCAGTTCAGCTGGCAGCTCGTTCCTCTGTCTGCTGGAGGAATTCAGAGGGTCAAGCAGCATTCATGTGAGAAAAAGAATGGTCATTTTCAGGTCAGAACTCTTCACCAAGGCTGAGGGGAGATTGATTTTGTTTCAGATTCCAGCATCTGAAGTCTCTTGTGTCTAACATAAATTAAGTTAAATAAAGTTGAATTTAATATCAAAAGGTCATAAGATGCTCACACAAAAGATGAGATGCTATTCCTCATTTCCATTCAGCTTCATAACATCAATACAGGAGGCTACAAACAATTTGTCAAAATGAGTGTGGGATGAAGAATTAAAGTAGGAGACAGCATGACAAAATTAGGTGATCCCTTTGCAAACAAATAAATGCAAAAGGTTTCCACAATGCAATCATTCAATCTGGATTTGGTTTCTCCAATGTTGAGGATGCCACATTGTAAACACTGAAAACAGTACACTAAATTGTAAGAAATACAAGTGAATCACTGCTTCACCTGGAAAGATTGTTTGGGTCCCTGAAAGTACAAGGAAAGGAGCCTTAAGAAAGGTAGGAGTCAGGAATGGTGGGTAGAGAAAAGTGAACAAGTCGTTCCAAAATACAGGAGGAGGAGAAAGAGAAGAAGAAGAAGAAGAAGAAGGAGGAAAGATTTATCTCATGGCAAAATCTGTTTGAAGATGGTAGAAAATGTAGAGAATGATCTGTTGAATGTGGAGGCTAGTGGGGTGGATAGTGAGGAACAGAGAAATTCTGTCCTTGTTCTGTCCTGAAAGAAGGGAAGTGCGAGCAAAGGCATAGAAAATAGATAAGACTTCAAGGACTTTATCAACAATGGTAGAGAGGAACCCACGGTTCAGGAAGCTGACGAATATTTCCTTGTGCTCCCTCAGAATGGTCCGTCCACTTTCTAGAATTAGAAAATGACCAATCAATGAAACCAAAACAAGACATTTCATTGCTGCAGAAGGAAATAAAGCATGAGGATACAACACGACTTGAAGTCCAATCGTGGATTTCAGGTGAAATTAAAGATAGAATTAAATCAAGGGAAAGAATTATAAAGTTGCCAGAAGAACCAGTGAGCCTAAGGATTGTAATATATGAGAATTTAGCATTCTACTTTTCCATCATCTGACCTAACACTCTGGTTCCCATTCACCTTGATTTGATCAATCTATGAGCAAGTTAAAGTCCTCCAATAACAACATCAAATATAACTTGGTTTATTGACTGTGCAGCTATAATGTTATTATTTGGTGGCCTATAGACAACTCTCACTGATTTCCCTCCTTACTATTCATAATCTCTATCCAGGTGAACTCAACAAAGGGACTATATTAGACCATCACTACAAATGTAATCAGAATAGGACATTCCTGAACACAATACATTCAGGATGGAAAACAAATAAAAAGAGGGTCAGGACCTGTCATAGTATTGAATTAAAGTTATTGTTATAGTTCTGCAGAGTGACAATGTGCAAGATTTAAAGATCATAACTCCTCACTACAGCACTGAAAGGGGTCATTATGTGGTGAGTGCTCACTAAACTGCAAGAAACAGAGGATTAAAAAATTTTACATAAAACAACTATCACAGTTTCTATGTCCACAAATAGTAATTAATGGCTGAATGTCTGTAGCACATTCTATTTCTCTTCATACTATCATCCTGTTGGCCTGTTACTGGTAGCTGGGAAAATTATGAAATAGAAGAAATTATATCAAGAAACTTGTATAGTAATACAATTGAGGAGAGACGTGAATTTATGAAATGGAAATTTTGTTTGAAAATCTATTAGACCTCTTTGGTAATACATCTCGGAGAGTATATGAGGGGGAACTAGCGGAAGTGATGTCTTTGAATTTTCAAAAGGCTTTTGATAAGGTCCAACAGAGGCTGGAGAACAAGGCATCATAATTTCATATGAAAGAGAAAAATACTAGAATGGGCCCTGGGGACCATGCTCCACTGACCATTGACTGCTCAACCATTGAGGTCATCAAAAGTATCAAATTCCTTGGAATGCACTTGATGGAGGGTCTCATCTGGTCCCTTAACACCAACTCCATAGCCAGGAAAGCTCAGCAGCACCTCTACTTCCTGCAAAGGCTAAGGAAAGTTCATCTCCCACCCTCCATCCTCACTACATTCTACAGAGGATGTATTGAGAGCATCCTGTGCCATTGTATCACTGCCTGCTTTGGAAGCTGTACCACCTCGATCCGCAAGACCCTGCAGAAGATAGTGAAATCAGCAGAATGGATCATTGGGGGTTCTCTTCCTACCATGAAGGAAATCTACAACACTCAATGCAAGCAAAAGGCTATAAATATTGTGAAGGGTTCCACACATCCCTTAAATTGTTCTCCCTTCTGACTTGACTGAGAGTTGGTTAACAAAGCAAAACAACAAATTATGCCTTTTCAGTTGAGGGTTACCATAGGGATCAATGCTTCAGACCAACAATTCACCATCGATATCAGCAATAAAATTAACATTTCCATTTTTAGATCCCACAAAACTATGTGGAAAAGTGGACAGATATGTGAATACAGAGAAGCTTCAAGGGGATATCGAAAAGTTGAGTAAGTGGGCAAAAACATGGCAGTTGGGATATAAATTATAAAAATGTGAGATTACCCACTTTGGTAAAAGGCAGGGTGGTAGGACAGCATTGCACTGGCATAGGAGCTTTGAACTAAGGGCCAGTCTCAAAGTCAAGTCACCTTTATTTATCATTCGTATCATGTTCGCACAGTAAAGACAAGATAGCATTTCTCCAGGACCACGGAGCATATTTACATAAATATAAGTTAGAATAAAAGTTAAACATATTAAAATATTAAGATGTATACAGTAACAGTCCACAGTATCTCATCTATAAGTGTCTGGGAGTTCAGGAGTCTGAAGGCTTGGAGGAAAAAGCAGTTGCTCAAATCTGGATGCAAGGGCCCGAGTGCTGCAGTACCTCCTACTAGAAGGCAGAAGGGAGAACAGTTTACATAAGGGGTGTGTGGAGTCCTTCACAATGTTTATTGCCTTTTGCCTGCATCGAGTGTTGTTAATGTCCTTCATGGTAGGAAGAGAGCCCTCGTTGATCTTTTCCACTGACTTCACTATCCTGTGCAGGGTCTTGCAGTCCAAGGAGGCAGAGCTTCCAAATCAGGCGGTGATACAGTTGTACAGGATGCTCTTGATACATCCTCTTGTAGTATGTGGTGAGGATGGCAATGGGAGATGAATTTTCCTCAGCCTTCACAGGAAGTAAAGGCACTGCTGTGTTTTCTTGGCTATGGAGCTTGTGATTCAAAGGGAAATGACTGAATTGAGGAGAAATGTTTTCATCTTGAGGTTGGAATCTTTGGAATTCTCTATCTCAAAGATTGTAACGGCTGTCTTCAATTGCATTCTTAAGAGCTTATGCTAGATTTTCAGATGTTCATGGATAAATGAATAATTATGAAAATGGTGTCAAGTTAGAAAATTACCAATGATATTTTTGAATGGCAGAGCAGACTCGAGGTGCTAAACGCTCTACTCCTGCTCTTATTTTTGATGTTCTTAAGAAACATGTTTTTGTACATCAAAAAATGATTTCAACTTCTCCATGCGTATATGGTCCATACCAAATTTTAGAATTTGCTTCCCAAAGATAAATTATGTGAGTTGATACCAAGATACTGAAAAGGGCACCAAAGAAAAGGTTTTCATAAGTTAATATTTTGGAAAAAAAGATTCGTAGGCCATATTATTAAGTTGTCTTTATTTAACAGAAATAAGTAATAGTGGCAACTAGAATTTATATTTCTGTGAATGGCAAGGAATTACACTAACAAGGCAAGAATTTAACACAAGGCTTTATTTGCATAAAAAAAAGACAAAATGACCAAAATGAAAATGAACAATGTAGCTTAATAATGTTACCAAATAACTTGTTCTCTCCCTTGCTAAAGATACTTTTGTGAGAGGAAATATTGATTAATCTTATTTTTTTTCATGAAGTCCTTAAGTGAAATTACTGAAAATATTTTCCCAAAGTTGCATGTCTGCTCTCAGAACACAAAGTATTGAAGTAACCATAGGAAAGATATTGGTAAATCTACATCCAAGTTTGCAGAAGTGATGTTTCAGAGCAATGTAAAAGAGATTGGGGTGTAGGGGTGGAAGGGACAAAAACAATTCATTCATTAACATTGGTGTATATGAAGCCCATTTCATTACATTTGTAGTGGGATTATTTTATATTTTAATTATACAGCGAATTAAGATTTTAAAATCCTACAATTTCTATGATACTAATCTTTACTATTTTAACCATTTTCCTACCTTTAACTATTGTACTGCTATAAATTTTCTAGTTTTCAATATTAAATATTTCTGGGTTTTTTTCTTAATTAATTACGAAAGCCTAATTAGTCAAAATTAGGTGCTTTCCCAGATTAACTCAAACACAAATCCATTAATTTAAACAAACTGAAGTGTTTCAACAAATCTACTTTCAAGTTAAAAGTAATCCTTCTATTTTTAAGATTAATTCATATTGAATTAAATGTCAAAAAAGTTTTACCTTTATGATCTGCATCATCGAGATTCAAATGCATCCTCTTCTGGCATTCTGAGCAGCTCATTAGAAATCTGGTCACTGCCTCGCGTGGTAAAAAGGCATAGGTCTCCGATATCTAAGGTTAATCACAAAAGTAATAGAAAAATATTTTGGAAAGGCAGATTATCATTTTTAATCATCCAAATATAATTCAAAATGTTCTAAAATTGAAACTCCCCATAATGAACTTCTGCAACACAGCATTGTTTCTACCAAACTGCATTAAAAAAAAAACAGATCTTTGAAATGTTTCCTTCCATATAGAAACTCCATGCCCTTTATAACATGGAAAAGAAAACTAACTTAGGAAAACATTCCCCGTCTACCTATACACAAATTTAGTAGGCATCATGAAGATGTATCCACATCTTTCAATAATAGCTTTCAACAAATAGAATACCAATTGTGAGTTGTGTACATTTTTTAATATCCAGAATAGACTGCTTTCTCAATCAATGTGATTATTTGTAGAGTGAATGGAGGCTTTTCATTTAGAATAATAAACAGGAGGCATATTGCTCACTGAAAATGAATATTTCATTGGATCAACAGAAACACATTGCAACAAAAACAATGCTTTTATGCAAAAAGAAAATTATGAGAAGCTTCAAAGGCTCCACTTATTATTAACCTTTAAAACTGAACTGACATAGGACCAAGAAAAAAGGCAAAAATAAAGGGAAGGATAATAAGTTCCAGGATCACTCAAGGACAGAAGCATCTTATGATTCACAACTCTGAAGTCAAGATGTTATTTGGAGGCAAACAAGAAAAACTGCAGATGCAGGTTATGCAAAATCCATAGAAAGTAAAATGTTCAATTTCAAGGCACCATTGTCCAGGTGAGAATGGTACCTTGGAACTGCACAACCTCCAAGCTGATACAACCACATTTGAGACCATAGCCTTCAGAATACTCCTTACACAAGTCATTCCTGTTCTGCAAGGATTCTGCTTCAGGATAAGACAAAGTTCTGCATTTTTACTCTGGTCATTCTGCCACTGTGGTTAGACAGGAATGTCAAGGTATGGACAGGTAATGGCAAGTGAAAGCAATTAGTTTACACTGGCATTTGATCACCTTACCAAGGCATACTTCCATTGAAATTGTGCAACCATTTTAAATTTAGGAGCAACATTTACACTTTCAGCAGTCGTGACTAAATAAAAAATGTCTTTTAAGGCCTAGAGTTCTGACATCGAGCACATGAATAGATCAGAAGGCGCACATATTAAAGTGCACATTATGAGAGGAAATGGAAAATGGCACCCTTAAATGTGCTAAGTCATAGCAATTTGAATCATGACAAATGCTGCGACCAAACTGAACCTGCATGAATAGACTAGGGTCACAACACATCCAGGTTCAGAACTGTGACTTAGGAACCACTTAATTTTTAAGCCATAGTTCTTTCAATTGGTGTGGTAACCCTCAAGGCAACGGGCAGGTAGAGAAGAAGAACTCCACAATATGGAAAGCTACTCTCATAGCACTCAAAACAAAATGTCTTCCTCTGGTTCTATCACCACCATCAGCCCGACAACACTTTTACCTCACAGCTCCCCAACTTCCGATTCCTGTGATGACCTATTGTCGGCACCACTAACCAACTTGACACCCAATCACTTGTCTCCACTAACTAATTCATCTCCCAATCCTGCTCTTCACTTTTGTCCTAAAGTTGATCTGAAACATCAACCCTCAACACCTTCATTTTCGCCAGACCCAACAACACTGACCTCTGCACCCACTTCATCAATCTACTGTCCAAGTTTCACCACCTCTGGAACTGAGATGATCCAGACGTCACATCAAGCCGGCAGAGAGACTCAATTTGTAATCTTAACTACCTTTAATTTAGTATTTACCTTAATCTTAGTCTGTCGCGGCCGGCTTTCATTTCAAAGGAGGGGTGAATGCGGTGATCCTTCGTATTGCTTGCTTGTAAGTAGAAGTAGCCACTTGTAGATGCTTGTTGCTGGCTCTTTGTGAAGACTGGCACTGTAGGCTAACCTATATATGTGTCCTGATCTCTGCTCTTTGTTCAGTATGTGACTAGCCTTGTGGATGGCTAGCATTGCAGTGTTCTTGCTAATAAAAGCCTACATTATTCATTTGACTCAATTCTTGTAAATTATTGACTGCAACTCAATTGGCAATTAAATCAAAGTTACTGCAGTTGAGGGGGTGTTGCCTTGTGAAAGATTTAGACAGATATGTTCTGGTTGAGCTCTCCATGAAAAGTAATAAATAGATGGTCAAAATGTGAAAATCAAGATTATTTCATCAAAAATGGATAAAACTAGCACAAAGAAACCAAGGCAGCTGAGAACCAAGATTGAAGAAGCTCCTATTCAACTGGGAACATCAGGTGAAAGTCCAAAAGGGAGTGGTCCAGAACAAGGTAAAACTGGGAAGTCAGGTCAAGATTTGAGCATCATCCTGGAAAAAATGGAGAATTTGAGTAACCGATTTGTGTGTTGAAATGGTGCTGAGAGATATGATGGAGAAAATGACTTAAGTAAAAGATATTGTTGAAGATGATGGAGAGAATGGGTCAAGCAGAGTTTGAATTGATGAAAATGCATGAAAAGCTTGAGGCTTTGGAAAAAAAGTGCCAAAGAATGAGATTTGGATAAACAAGGACTGCTTGACAAAATTGATTATATGGAGAACCTTAGTGGGCGAAATAATATCTGAATTATTGAACTAAAGGAAGGAATTAAGGGAAGAGATCCAGTGAACTTTTTTTCAATAACTTTGGAGAATATGTTTGGAGAAGACAAATTTGGAGAAAAACTGCATATCGAAAGAGCTCACTAAACACTCAGACCCAGAAGAGCCAGCAATCAGAACCAAGGCTAGTTCTGGTGAGACATTTAAGCTACTGAGAATGGGAGATAAATCTGCCAGCAGCTTATGATTATTCTTTCAAAATTTTAGCCCGACCTTGATTAAACAATTTGAAGATGTGAAAAGACAACTACTTGTAAAAAACTTGAAAAACTCATTGATATATCCCGTGATGTTGAAGGTCGAAGTGGAGGAAGGAAACCGGCAATTTTTCAAGAACAAGAACGAGGTGAA
This sequence comes from Narcine bancroftii, assembly GCF_036971445.1. Lineage (NCBI taxonomy): Eukaryota > Metazoa > Chordata > Chondrichthyes > Torpediniformes > Narcinidae > Narcine > Narcine bancroftii. The sequence goes on along the minus strand of NC_091470.1, from coordinate 308,904,791 downwards.
AGATTCTTGGTGAAGTTTATAAAGAAAAAAAGATCAAGGTTTCTGAGGGAGAGGATTGTGAAAATATTTATAATGGAACTAAGTAAAAGTATTAAAAGTTGTACTTTTTTTATTTTTGTTAAACTGTCTTGTATTTATTGTTTGAAAGTAAAGTGTGTAGAATTGCTCATGGAGACCTCAGTAAAAGGAAAAAAAAAATCTGGGGAAAAGGAGTAGCAGGGTGCAACTCCAGTCTAAGGGGAAGAATGGCATTTGGAAAGGACTAGCATAAAAAGATGGCACCAAAGGAAGGGGTTCTTCCTCCTCCAAAGATTCCGTGGGCTTTTATTTTTAAAAGGCTTTCGGGCTGTTACAGGGCATTACATCACAGTTGAGGCAGGGACAATGTGTGTTTTTCTTAAAAGGGAAGGGTCACTTCATTATTTAAAGATCCAAAAAGATTTTACTGTTTACAAATAATATTGTTTTTAATAAGAATATGAATATAACATTAAAATTAACAGGTCGGTAAAGAGAAAAGTCTTGAGATCCCAAAACAAAAATTAAGGCAGATATAGTCTTTTTACAAGAAACACATCTTACCAAATTAGAACATGTAATATTAAAAAGAGAATTGGTGGGGAAAGTAATATCATCTTCATTTGGATCAAAAGCAATAGGTGGAGCAATTTTAATTAATAAAAATATACCAATAGTTATAGAAGAGACATTAACCAATCAACCTGGAATATTTGTAATGGCCACTGCAAAATTTATGCAGAATCATGGATGTTTATGTACATTTACACCCCAAATTATGATAATCATATCCTTTATGAACGATATCTTTTTTTAAAAACCGCAGGGGAAAGACAAAATACATTAATAGGAAATTTCAATTGTTATGTAGCACCAATATTGGACAAATCAGCGAGAACAATAAGAAGGGTGAAACTGCAAAAATAACATTTTCATTTATGAAGGATTTAAATTTAATTGATATGAATAGGCAGATCAACCCCTTAGAAAGAGACTACTCATTCTATTCAAGGGTACATGACTCAAAGACAAGTGATGACTTATTTTTAATGTATGCCCAGTTACAAAGCCAAGTAGTAAAAACAGAGTACTTGGAAAGACTTTTATCAGACCACTCTCCGTTAACGTTAACTATTACAATAATGGAAAATCAAAAAAGATGGTGCCTTAATGCTACATTATTAAATAGGAATTTTTTTTGTAAATTTATTTTTTCTTTCTTTGGCTTGGCTTCGCGGACGAAGATTTATGGAGGGGGTAAAAAGTCCACGTCAGCTGCAGGCTCGTTTGTGGCTGACAAGTCCGATGCGGGACAGGCAGACACGATTGCAGCGGTTGCAGGGGAAAATTGGTGGGTTGGGGTTGGGTGTTGGGTTTTTCCTCCTTTGCCTTTTGTCAGTGAGGTGGGCTCTGCGGTCTTCTTCAAAGGAGGTTGCTGCCCGCCAAACTGTGAGGCGCCAAGATGCACGGTTTGAGGCGATATCAGCCCACTGGCGGTGGTCAATGTGGCAGGCACCAAGAGATTTCTTTAGGCAGTCCTTGTACCTTTTCTTTGGTGCACCTCTGTCACGGTGGCCAGTGGAGAGCTCGCCATATAACACGATCTTGGGAAGGCGATGGTCCTCCATTCTGGAGACGTGACCCATCCAGCGCAGCTGGATCTTCAGCAGCGTGGACTCGATGCTATCGACCTCTGCCATCTCGAGTACTTCGACGTTAGGGATGTAAGCGCTCCAATGGATGTTGAGGATGGAGCGGAGACAACGCTGGTGGAAGCGTTCTAGGAGCCGTAGGTGGTGCCGGTAGAGGACCCATGATTCGGAGCCGAACAGGAGTGTGGGTATGACAATGGCTCTGTATACGCTTATCTTTGTGAGGTTTTTCAGTTGGTTGTTTTTCCAGACTCTTTTGTGTAGTCTTCCAAAGGCGCTATTTGCCTTGGCGAGTCTGTTGTCTATCTCATTGTCGATCCTTGCATCTGTTGAAATGGTGCAGCCGAGATAGGTTTTTATTTATTAAGGGACAGATATAAATATTTTGTGAAAACAAGCTTTCTTGCACTGACAAAAATTTTCTAATAAATTAAAGCTTATTTGAGTGGACAAATTATTTCTTATACTAAAAATCTTAAGAGAGAAAATGCAAGAGACTTAGGGTCAAGAGAATGATATAACAAAATTCGAAAAAGAATATCAGATATCAGGAACACAAGAAAAATATAGAATATGAGAAACATATTTTAATTTTCTGAATATTGATTGGAAAACCCATTCCACAAAAGGGCTGGATGGGTTGGAGTTTGTAAAATGTGTGCAGGATAGCATTTTACATCAATACGTGGAGATACCAACTAGAGAGGGAGCTGTGTTGGATTTACTGTTGGGGAATAAGATGGGTCAGGTGACAGAGGTATGTGTGGGGGAGCACTTCAGGTCCAGTGATCATGGTGCCATTAGCTTCAAGGTAATTATGGAAAAGGATAGGTCTGGGCCCAGAGTTGAGATTTTTGAGTGGGGAAAAGCTAGGTTTGAGGAGATGTGAAAGGATTTACAAGGGGTGGATTTGGGACAATTTGTTCTCTGGGAAGGATATAATAGAGAAATGGAGGGTCTTTTAAAGGAGAGATTTTAAGAGTACAAAATCTTTATAAACCTGTTAGGTTGAAAGGTAAGGTCAAAAGTTTGAGAGAGCCATGGTTCTCAAGAGATATTGGAAACTTGGTTCGAAAAAAGGAGTTCTACAATAAATATAAGAAACAGGGTAAAAAGGAGATGTTTGGGTACTATATTGAATGTAAAAAGAATCTTAAGAAAGAAATTAGAAAAGCTAAAAGAAGGTATGAGGTGGCTATAGCAAGCAGGGTGAAAATAAATCCAAAGGGTTTCTACAAATATGTAAATAGCAAAAGGAAAGTGAGAGACAAAATTGGTCCAAAAGAGAATCAGAAAGGACAAATGCATGTGGAGCCAAAAGAGATGGGGGGAGGTCTTGAACAATTTATTTTCCTCAGTATTTACTGAGTAGGGTAAAGGAAGCAAAGGGGGTATATATGGAGACTATAGCATTTAAGAAAGAGGTAGTACTGGAGCTTTTGAAACATATAAAGGTGGATATAAATCTCCAGGTCCTGACAGGATTTTCCCCAGGACTTGAGAGAAGTTAGTGAGGAAATAGCAGAGGCTCTGGCAGTGATTTTTCAAATGTCATTAGAGACGGGTATAGTGCTGGAGGATTGGCGTGTTGCTCATGTAGTTCCTTTGTTTAAAAAGGGTTCGAGGAGCAAGCCTAGCAATTATCAGCCTGTAAGTTTGACGTCTGTGGTAGGTAAATTGATGGAAAGCTTTTTTAGAGATAGTATATGTAAGTTTATGGAGGGACAAGGTCTGATCAGGGACACTCAACACGGATTTGTGTGTGGAAGGTCATGTTTGACCAAACTTGTTGAATTTTTTGAAGAGGTGACTAGGAATGTTGTTGAGGGTAGAGCAGTAGATGTTGTTTTCATGGACTTCAGTAAGATCTTCGATAAGGTTCCACATGGGAGGTTAGTTAGGAAGGCTAAGTCCTTGGGTATTAATTTGGAGATAGTCAAATGGATTCAACAGTGGCTGGAAGGAAGGTGCCAGAGACTAGTAGTGGATAGTTTATCAGGATGGAGCCCGGTGACATGCGGTGTTCCTCAGGGTTCGGTATTGGGACCACTGCTGTTTGTCATATATATTAATGATCTGGAGGATGGGGCAGTAAATTGGATTAGTAAATATGCAGATGATACTAAAATAGAGGGAATTGAGAATGATGAAGAGAGTTTTCAAAGATTGGAGAGGGATTTTAAACTGCTGAGAGGATTTACCCAAAAGATAACAGATAGAGTTTAATGCTGATAAGTGTGAGGTGCTTCATTTTGAAAAGAATAATCAAAGCAAGACATATGTGGTAAATGGGAGGGCATTGAAGAATGCAGTGGAGCAGAAAGATCTAGGAATAACGGTGCATTGTTCCCTGAAGGTAGGAGCACTTGTGGATAGGGTGGCGAAGAAGGCCTTATATAAATCAGTGCATAGAATAGAGGAGTTGGGAAGTAATGATGAAACTGTACAAGGCATTGGTGAGGCCAAATTTAGAGTACTGTGTGCAGTTCTGGTCATCGATTTATAGGAAGGATACTAACAAGATAGAGAGAGTGCAGAGATTTACAAAAATGTTGCCTGGATTTCAGCATCTGGAATACAAGGAAAGATTGAGCAAATTAGGTCTTTATTCCTTAGCATGTAGAAGGCTGAGAGGGGGTTTGATAGAGGTGTTTAAGAAAATGAGAGGGATAGATAGAGTTGATGTGGAAAGGTTTTTCCCCATTGAGAGTAGGAGAGATGGATACAAGAGATCATGGGTTGAGAGTTGACGGGCAAAGATTTAGGAGTAACATGAAAGGGAACTTCTTTACTCAGAGTGGTTACTGTGTGGAATGAGCTTCTGGGAAAGGTGGTGGAGACAGGGTCAATTTTGTCATTTAGATAAGAGTTGGATAAGTATATGGATGGGAGGGGGATGGAGGGATATGAGCAGAGTGCTGGTAAATGGGATTAGAGGAGGGTACATGGATCAGTGTAGACTAGAAGGGCCAAACTGACCCATTCTGTGCTGTGATTGTTATATGGTTATATGGTTATACAAGTGACAATAATACACTACAAACAAAAGTATTGTGAACTAGGAGAATAGGTGCATAAAGTGTTATCTTGGCAGGTTAAAGCAAAGGAGTAATCTAGAATGAAAAAGTAACATAATCAAGAAGAAATAAATAGTACGTTTAGACAATAAAATATTAAATATATAAGCCTGAATTAGTAGGAGATGAAAATGTGATGTAAAATTTTTTAACAAATGTTTAACTTCCTAAATTAGAAAAGAGAAAAAAAATGACTTAGATGCTCCTTTTACAAGGGAAGAAAGAGAGAAATCACCAGCTACGTTACCAGTGTACAAGCCCCTGGGGGAAAATGGGTTTCCTCCTGAGTTCGATAGACAACAAAGATTTGTTGATGCCTCTGTTGAAGGATCTGTTAGACCAGGCAGTGAAGATACAGACCCTCCTGGAAACTTTGTCAACTCTCTAATTATAGTGCTACCGAAGAAAGGTAGATACCCATTAAAAACATCATTATACAGTCCAATGTCACTCTTGAATGCAGATTATAAAATTCTAGCAAAGACTCTACCCAAAAGATTGGGTGAGTGTTTACCAAAATTAATACATCCAGATCAGGTAGGATTTGTTAAAGGAAGATATTTTTCAAATAGTCTAGGTTGATTATTGAATAAAATACATATGCCAAAATCATGGTTGAATCCAAACATAACTATTTCTTGAGATACAGAAAAGGCATGTGACTGACTAGAATGGTCTTTCTTATATAAAACATTGGAAAAATTTGGAAAAGTAGAAAATGTATAAACTGGATAAAAACTTTTTATCATAAGCCACAAGCTAAAATTATAACCAAATGTCATCTATTTTTCCCTTGAGAAGACCAAGTTGACAGGATGTCCCTATCTCCATCATTATTCAAACTAGCTATTGAACCTCTGGTGGAGATTATAAGAAGAGATCATGATATTAAGGGTTTCAAAGTTGGACAAGAAGAACATAAAATTAGTTTATTGCTGATAATGTACTATTATACATGTCAAACCTAGCTGAATCACTGATAAGATTACAAACAACATTAGAAAATTATGGAAGAATAACAGGATATAAAATAAATATAGACAGAAGTGAGATAATACCATTGCAAAACTTTCATTATTAAAGATACCAAAAATGTAGTAGATTTAAATGGAAGGATGGAATGCATAGGAATAATGGCATAATAATTTACAGAATTTATATAATCTTAACTATACCCCTCCATATAAAAAATAGAAAGATTTACAGAAATGGAAAGATCTGCTGATAACATTAATAGGAAGAGTAAATTGTATAAAAATGAAGGTAATGCCAAGACTACAGTATCTCTTTCAATCGTTGCCTATTGCACTAACTAAAAGTTTCTTTAAATTATTACATAATTGTATAAGACAATTCCTATCAAATAACAAATTACCAAGAATTGCACTGGAAATGTTAACATGGGATTATAAATTGGGAGGATTTAGAATCGCAGATTTTAAGAAGTATTTTTATCAGCAAAAGCAATAAAGGACTTTATTTCTAACTGGAATGTTCTAAATGCAAGATACAGATTAATACAATATAATTTCCAACACCAATTATACCTCACACCACAGATATTACATAAATCAAAAATCAGAAATATTGGAGATGTGTTTTAGATGAGGAAGAGAAATAGGAGCATTTGTACATGCTACATGGTCATATGTGAAGGTAAGACCCTTTGGATGGATATTACTGAAATACTAACAAGGACAATGGGGTGGGGGGGGAGCTTCGCAGATGACTCAGAGCTTTATCTTTTGGGCAATTTTATTGAAATAAGTAACAAACTAACTAAATACAAAATTTCATTTGTTAAAATAGCTTTAGCTGCGGCAAATAAATGTATTGTGATCTTACTTGGAAATCCAACCCCCCTCTAAAGATCACATGATGGAAGACAGAAATGAACAGTTGTATACCTTTGGGAAAAAAAATCAAATATAATCAAAAGAACAAATATGATGAATTTATAAAAATGTGCCAACCATATTTGGATTATATAGGGGTCCAAATATAAATTTAAAAAAGGTATTACTATTATAAAAATGTGATTTTCCCAATAAAGACTTTTTTTTAAAAAAACCCAACTGTAAGCCCTGACAGTATATTGATTTATACTGTAAAGGGGGTGGGGAAAGGGGTTATAGTGTTTTGTTTGTAAAAAAGTTTTATATATCTATACTTGAAAATTTTAATATGCATGTTTATGGAAAAAAAAAAAGTTACTTGGACAATGTGAAAATATTTCTGGAAGTTTCACAAAAATTCTTAATAGATAAAATATAAGAATTGGAAATAGTTATTCTGACGGAGAAATGGTGTTTTCTGGAGATTATGGATAAACCAATCAATTGATGTTAGTCTTGATCTCAGAATATTAAGAGCTGCTCGCATGTCTTCATATGCAAATAAAGCCAAATTTCTCCCAAATTCAAGTTAATATTCAGGCTATTTATTGAACTAAAGATAATGTTATATTTAATATAATTTGAACAATCATCTCCAGTAGTCTTCAAATGCAAGTAAAATGGCCTCCCAGTATCTAACCATGTTTTGTTTCTCCAAAACATTGTCCAAATTTCTCAGAAATATTTGAAACCTTCGCCCAGTTCAATTAATGTTTTTTTTTCCTTTTATATACTATTCTCCATAACTGAAAAATATGAAAAGCCTTGCATTTATTTAGAAATTAGGCCAACTAAAGAAAAAATATTGGCATTCTATGGTGGAAAATATCACAGAGTTTGAAATTAGGAATGATAAACAAGGGCAATTACTTAAAAAATATTCTATCAGGAATTCTGAAATAAAAATGAATCAAGACCTCAGTAGGACAGAGAGCATCTGTTGACAAAGAAGCAGAATTAACATTTTGGATCAATGACCTTTTATGGAACAGAGAACATCTGAGCACTGTCGGGGCATTCTGCCCACAATGTGTGCCAACCAGTGGTTCTCAACCTTTTTCTTTCCTCTCACATACCACTTTAAGTATTCTCTATGCCATCGGTGCTCTGTGATTAGTAAGGAATTGTTTAAGGTGGTATGTGGGTGGACAGAAAATGTTTGAAAACCACTGTTTTAATCATACCTAATTGACTCATTATGTGCATTGTTGCATAACTCCAAAAAAAGTGGGCCAATGACAATTTTTCTCAAGCAAAATATTTCAGTAACAATTGGGTCTAGAGCAGTGATTATCAACCTACCCTTCCCACTCACATGCCACCTTAAAGAATCCCTTACTGATCACAGAGCACCGATGGCATAGGGATTACTTAAAGTGAAATGTGAGTGGAAAAAAAAGGTTGAGAACAACTGATCTAAACATTCCCTAACTCACACCCATCACCCTCTATTTTTCTTGTATCCATGTATCTGTAATGGATTTGTGCTAATATTAATGTTTAAAGTTAAAATATAAAATATGTATTTCTTAGTAAAGTTAGTTTTTGTGGGTTTGAAAACAGCATCATACACAGACATGCACATAATTCTTTGAGATGGCAGATGGAAAGCCATTTTTGGAGTTGAAGTGTCTGGTGAAACAGAGAATAAATTACAATTGAATGCTTCATTCAATTGCTGGAAGTTTGTTTGCTTAAAAAGACTGGGCAACTGCTCATTCAAAGCTGTAAACAGTCATCAAAGTCATATAACTGCTCTCCATTAAGAAATCAAGAACAATGGGTGTTTGCTTAGAAGCATTTGTGTGTACACACAGCATTCTGCTGGAAGCTGTTCAAACAAGCAAGTTCTTCCTATGCAGACTATCCAGGGACATATCTACTTATAAGTGGACAGAAATGCTTTTAGCATATAGATGTGAATTAATTTTGAAAGAAACTTCAAAAACAGAAATGATGTCACATGTCATGTGAAAGATTATGTGTATTTTGGTCAATGAGGTTCATATTAATATGATATTACTGGAACCAGAGACATTTTTGAAGACCAGAAGACACCTGGCCATCCTGTTGGTAACATAGGATTGAACCAGTTACTTGGCCATCCTGTAAGCAAATACAGTAACCAGAAAACCTACTGTTTTAATATGGGGCTGACTTTCTTTTCTTTTTTTTAAAATTTTTAATAATATGAACCATATTGACCAAAATACACATAAACATTTCCTTCTTGAATATACACAATGTCATTTTCTCCCCTTTTTCCCCCCCTCCCTTCCCTCCCTCCTTCCCACCCCCCCTCCCCACACACTAAACGTTCAACATATACAATACATTAAGCCCATTAAACAATGTCATCACACAATGAAAATAAACAAGAAAATTGTGTCATCTACTTTTATACACAGGGTCAGTTCATTTCGTCTTCTTCTCATTCTGTCATTTTAGGTGGTGGAGGTCCGCAGTAGGGCTTCTCTGTTGTGTTCCATGTACGGTTCCCAAATTTGTTCGAATACTCTGATGTTATTTCTTAAATTATATGTTATTTTTTTCCAATGGAATACATTTATTCATTTCCATGTACCATTGCTATATTCTCAGGCTATCTTCTGATTTCCAGGTAGACATAATACATTTTTTTGGTACAACTAAGGCTATCATAATAAATCTTTTTTGTGCTCCATCCAAATCAAGGCCAAGTTCTTTACTTCTTATATTATTTAGAAGAAATATCTCTGGATTTTTTGGTATGTTGCTCTTTGTGATTTTATTTAATACCTGATTTAGATCTTCCCAAAACTTTTCCACTTTTTCACATGCCCAAATTGCATGCACTGTTTTTCCCGTTTCCTTCTTACAGCGAAAACATCTATCTGATACTGTTGGGTCCCATTTATTTAACTTTTGGGGCAATCATTACCAATTCACCTAACAGAGATATTCTTCAAGGAGCTAAAGAAAATAACAAGGAAATTCTCATGGAAAGGGGGGAAACCGAGGATAGCGCTAGATAAATTAACAGAATGGTACAAGCAAGGGTGCTTACAGCTACCAAACTTTAAGAATTATTATAGAGCAGCACAATTAAGATACCTATCAGATTTTTATCAAACGAGGGAAAAACCAGATTGGACCAGATTAGAGCTAGATAAAATAGGGGAAAAGGTACCTGAACATACACTATATAAGTGGGATGAAAAGCTGGTGCAACAGGGGAATTCACTAGTACTGCACCATCTGCTCAACATTTGGAAGAAGATTCACGTAGAAAGGAAAAAAAACAAATCATCAACTACCAAAATTAATAATGACACAAAACCCACTAATCCCTTTCACAATAGATAACCTTTCCTTTAGAGAATGGGAGAGAAAAGGGATCAAAAGAATAGAAAATTGTTTTTCGGGAAATAAATTATTATCTTTTGAACAAATGAAGTACAAATATGGTATAACTCACAGTACAATGTTTGCATACCACCAACTGAAAAACTACATGAAGGACAAATTGGGAAGCAGGCTGAAGTTACCAGAAGGAAGAAATTTTGAATATGTGATTACAGACACAATGATAATTTAAAAAATTATAACAAACATGTACATCAAACTGCAAGAAAAAGAGAATGATGAAATAAGCTGTAAACCCAAACAAAAGTGGGAACAAGATCTAAACATAAAGATAAAGAATGAAACATGGGAAAAGCTATGCTCTGGAACTATGATAAATACAATAAACACGAGGTTACGCATGATACAATATAATTGGTTACACAGACTTTCTTTTCTGATAGCAATTTAGTATCCCATTTATAAATAATGTCCTTTGCTGCATGCTCATCTATCATGCGCAGGTCGATTTGTGCCCAGGATTGTACACCTTCCCCATCAAAGGAGGAGGCGATGTATCACAACTGGACTGTCCAATAGTATTTTTTAAAGTCTGGCATTCGCAATCAGCCCAACCTATAATCTCAGGTCAATTTTTCCATTGAGCCCCTGGATACTGTTCCTTTCCATAAGAATCTCCTCTCTCCCACAAGTACATTTTTGAAAAATCCCCGGGGCAGCAGCACGGGCAATATGAAGCAACCTCTTATCCTTCTTCACTCTAAAGAGAAAAGCCCTAGCTCTGTTAACCTTGCCTCATAAGACATATTCTCCAACCCAGGAAACATCCTGGTAAACTCCTCTGCACCCTCTCCAAAACTTCCACATCCTTCCTGTAATGAGGCCTCCAGAACTGATTAAAATATTCTGCATGTGGTCTAAACAGAGTTTCAGAGAAATGCAACAACCTCACAGCTCTTGAACTCAACCCCCAATCAATGAAGCTCTTCTTAACTACCCTATCAACCTGCATGGCAACCTTAAGAGATCTATACATTTGGACCTCTGTTCTTCCACACTGTGAAGAATTCTGCTATGAACATGTATTTCACCTTCAAGTTGGCATTCCAAAATGCATCACCACGATTATCCAGATTGATCTCCACCTGCCACTTTTCTGCCCAATTCTACATCATGTCTATATCCTTTTGTAACCTTTGACAACCTTCTACATTAACCACAGCACCTCCAACCTTTGTGTCATCTGAAAACTTACTGACTCATGCTTCTACCTCTTTATCCAGGTCATTTATAAAGATCTCAAAGAGTAGGTGTCCCAGAACAGGTCCCTGTAGAATTCTACTAGTCACTGACCTCCATGCTGAATACATTCCATCTCCTACTACCCTTTGTTTTCTACAGGCAAACTAGTTATGAATTAATAAAGCCAAGGTTCCATGGATCCCATGTCTCATGACTTTCTGGATGAGTCTACCATGGAGGACCTTGTCAAATGCCTTTCTAAAATCCATATACATCACATCTACCATGCTATCATCATCAATTTCTTTTGTCACTATCTCAAAACATTCAAATATGCACATGAGACATGACCTGCCCTTCACAAAGCTATGATCGTTTCATCAATTGAATGACAGAATTGGCAGAATCTCAGCTGAAAGAAGCTAGTGAGCAATAACAGCTCTGTGCAGGGGAAGTGAAAATAGGAGATGACAAATAAAATATCAGACATCAGAAGTGAAGAAAGATATAAAACCAAGAGCTGGAAATATGAAATACAAGAGTGAAAACGGCTGACAATCTGGAAGTGTTGAATTCAGTTTGGATTGAAATAGGCAATATTGTGCAATGCAGAAGATGATGTCCTGTCCTGTTCTTTGAATTCTGGCTTTCTTGGAACAATGTACAAGGCCAAAGATGTGTCAATGTGGAAATGGAAAGAAGAATTGAAGTGATAGTAACTGGAACATTACAGCTGGAATGGAGATGTTCCCCAAAACAGTCAGTAATATGTAAGTACACAAAAGTGCTGGAGAAGCTCAGTAGATCCAGAAGCATCCAAACACTTACCATGTTTGGTTTTTCAAATGTTAAGGAAACAACATTATGAGCAGCATATGCAGTTTATTAAATTAGAATTAATTTACTCCTTCATGTAGAAGGTAAATTTGCATCCCTGGATAATGGGAAGGGAAGAATTAAAAGAGCAAGTTTTTCATCCCTGAAGTTACAAAGGAAGGTGCTAATGAAAGGGCAATGAGTATTGATGGAGATGGAAGAATGGGCTTATTTGTCACAAACTTACTGGTCCATTCAAAATGCTGAGGGGGAAAGAGGGTGGAAGATGTGTTTCAAGGGGAAATCACATTGGAAGGGGTCAGAAATTGTAGAAAAAGATATAGTGAAAGTGAAAGCTTGTGTAATGGAAGTTGAGTTGGCAGAGCTATACTTCTGGATAGGAGGTGACAGTTTGAGAGCAGTATAAGAAATGTTACAGATGTGGCCAAAAGCCTCATCAATATTAGTGGTGGGGAAATCACGCTTGAGGAAAAAGAGACACATCACAAATGCTGTGTGCTTAGTTCCTTCTCTATTATCTCTACACACACAATTGCATAGTCATGTTCAGCTCTAACATAATCTATAAATTCAGTGAGGACACCATTGTTGACAAAATAACAGGTAAAAATCAGTTAGAATATAGAATGAGGGGTTGAGATTATGTTAGTGAGGTGCCAGAACAATCTTGCCCTCAATATCAACCAAGCCAAATAATTTGTTGTGGACTTTCAGAAGGGGAGGCACCCATCTTCATTGACAAGTAGTGGTAGAGACAGTTTGTACCTTGAAGTTTCCAGGATTCTCCACACCAAAGGACTTCTGGAGTCAGCATATTGAGACAACTGTGAAGTAGGCCTCTACTTCCTAAAGAGTCTGAGGCAATTTAGCATGCCATTGGATAATCTAAACTGTCTATTTGCATTATAGACTGATTTTGAAACACAAGTGCCCAGGAATGCAGAAGGCTGCAGAAAGTGGCAAACCTGGCTAAATCTATGACTTCCTGTCCATTGAAGATGCTTAAGTGAGACATGCCTCAGGAAGACATGCATCTTCTTGAGGATGCTCTTCACCTTTGTCACATCTCACTGTTGTCTTCAGTGAGAGGTTAGAAACGTCTGAAATCCAGCACCTCTAAGTGTAAGATCAGATTTTTTTTTCCCCCCAACAGCTGTCAGGCTCATGAACCTCCCCATAGAATCCTAACCCTAGCTGTAAACTACTGAACAATCATCAAAACATTTGTATGCACTAATGGAACATCACTTTTTTCTAACATTAACTGTAACTATGAATATTTATTTATCTATCCTTTAATAACTATTACCTCTTTTCTGTCCTGGCATATTATGATAGTTTATACTATTGCAGTTGATGTACCTTATGTACTAAGGTGGCTGCTGCATCTGTACATTGTACTTATGTATAAGACCATAAATTCCCATCATTATCATCATAAAATGCAAGATGGAAGCAGTCATCATATGAAACAAATGTGATAGAGTGAGAACCAGAAAAGAGTCTTGACATAAAATAGGTTTTGAGCAAGTGCTATCAAGGTCAATGTTACAGAGTGCATCTGCTTGTAGTAGAAACAGAAAATGCTGTAAATGCTCAGCAGAATTTTTGATTACTATCAGGAGTACAGCCATTGTTTAAATGCATTACAAAACAGAAGTCAAAGTACAACTTTTTATTCCCCTTAAGAATATGCTTAGACTTGGTCACAAATTAATATTTTAGTTATATAGTGCCTTCCATAAAGTTTGGAACAAAGACAATTTTTTTCTTATTTATTTGCCTCTGTGCTCCACAGTTCTAAATTTGCAAAGAATTCATATGTGATTAAATTGCACATTCCAGGTTTGATTCAAGGGTATTTGTGCACATTTTCGCTTTACCATGTAGAAATCACAGCACTTTTTGAACATAGTTCCCTCATTTAGGAGGATAATAATATTTGGGGCATAGCAATGACTGCTTGAAGTCTGTGATCCCAGATATCACCAGGTGCTGAGGATCTTCTTTGGTGATGCTCTGCCAGGCCTCTACTGCAGCCATGTTCAGCTCCTGCTTGCTTCTCCATTTAAGATTTTCTTCAATCTATGGAAGTTATGCTCAATTGTATTTAAATCAGGTGACTGACTTTGTCATTCAAGAATATTCCAGTTTTTGACTTTGAACAACTCCTTTGTTGCTTTAGTAGTATGTTTGGGATCACTGGCATGCTGTAGGATGAGCTGTCCAATGAGTTTGGAGGCATTTGCTTGACCTTGAGCAGATCATGTATTTTTTTTTAATTTTGCTACTCCCATTAGCAGTTACGTTATCAATGAAAATAAATGCACCAGTACCTGAGGCAGCTGTACATGCCCAGGCCATAACACCACCATGTTTCAAAGATGAGGGAGGTATATTTTGGATCTTGGGCAGTTCCTTCACACCTCCACACTTTGCTCTTGCCATCACTCTGATACGCATTGACCTTGGTCTCATCTGTCCACAAGACCTTTTTCCAGAATTCTGCAGGCTCTCTTAAATACTTCCAGACAAACTGTAATCTGGCCATCCTGTTTCTGTGGCTAATTAATGGATTGCATCTTGTAATGTAGCCTTTGTATTTCTGTTCATGAAGTCTTCTGCAGACAGTAGTCATTGCCACTCCATGTTGGCTCCTGAAGAGTGTTTCTAATCTGGCATTTAGGGATTATCATTCTTCTGTCATCAGCAGTGGAGGTTTTCCTTGGCCGACCAGTCTCTGAGATTACTGAGCTCACCAGAATGCCCTTTCTTCTTAATGATATTCCAAACAGTTGATTTTTGTAATCTAAAGTTAGAGGGATGTCTCTTACTACTTTATTCTTGTTTTTCAGCCTCATAAATGCTACTTTGACTTTCAGTGAGAAATTGATTTAACAGTTGAAAACAGAGGAGCAGTTGATTGGGCAATCAACTTCAAGTTCAAGACAAAAGGGTTGAAAAAGTAGAGAGTCAGCAGATAGTAGATGATTGGGCAATTGAGTTCAACAGTTGAAGGCAAAGGAGCAGTTGAAGGGAAATCAAGGTCATGTGACTCAAACCACTGAGAGTGAGGGACTCTGTAGCAAAGTGATCAGCTAAAAAGTACTAATCATTGGAGTGGACTGAATCAGAGAAGAAAGGGTTCAGCGAATAGGGGCTAAGGTGATGGTTCTGGAGTTGAAGTAAGAAACGACTACCCTATTTGAGGAACAAAAAGGATTCAGCAGGTAGGCACAGATAAGGGTAGGTTTTAGATATCATATATTTTTTACTCTAGTCATAAACAGTGGGAATGGCAGCCAAGGCAGGGGAATGCTCCTCTTGCAGAATGTGGGTCAACAGTATCCCTGATGACTTCATCTGTGAGGTGCATCCAACTACAGCTCCTGAGAAGCCAAGTTAAGGAATTGAAGCTGGAGTTGGATGAACTCTGGATCATTCGGGAGGCAGAGTGGATGATAGATAGGAGTTACAAGGACACTATCATGACAAGGAGGCAGAAGGAGGGTAGATGGGTAACAGTCAAGACAGGAAAAGGGAACAGGCAGGCTCCCCTGTGGCCATTCCCCGCAATAAGAAGTATACTATCTTGGATACTGTTGGGAAGGGAAGGGAGAAGAGGCAAGCTGTAGTGATAGAGCATTCCATAGTTAGGTGGACAGATAAGGGTTTCTGAATATCTCGGGTGGTATGTTGCCTCCCTGATGCCAGGGTCCAAGATATCTCAGATAGAGTTCATGGCATTCTCAGGAGGGAAGGTAAGCAGCTAGATGTCATGGTCCATATGGGGAACAATGCCATGGGTACGAAGAGTGAGGAGGCCCTGCAAAAAGAGTTCCTGGAGTTGGGTGCTAGTTTGAAGGACGGGACCTCCATGGTTGTGAAATCAAGATTGCTACCCATACCTCAGGTTTCTGGATTATTGTAAGCCAGTGGGACTAATCAAAAAAAAATTGGCACAGATCTGAAGAGCCAATGGGCCATGTTCAGTGCTGTAATGTTCAATGGTTCTAAAACTCTGGTTCTCATGTTGAAAAATGGCAACTACAGACTCCAAAGTAATCAAAAGCTTAGAAATAAGCCTGGCTCCCTTATACATGCATCAATGAAGCAATTAAACATACTTGAGTAATCACAAGCACGTGAAACCAAATGTCTCGAATATTACAGTGCCCTGAAATGGGGGAATTAAGATTTAATTTATACATGATCAAACAAAAATGTATACAAATAATCTTTAATAAAATCTGAATTGTGCTCTTTAATCACATTAATTATTTGATTGCAATTTTAGTACTGTGGAGCACAGGGACAAATTAAGGAGAAAAATATCTGTATTTGTCCCAAACATTATGGAGGCCACTGGAAATGCCAAATATAAAAGAAAACTTGGCTTAATAACGTTGATCACAGAGTGAATAGGTAGCAAAGTATTTGCAATGGATATAACTCAACATTTTATTTATCAAGGCTTAATAAGGGTTAGGTTATGAAACCAAATAGCACCATTGCTGGAAGTAGTAGAAATATGCCCAGAAGGTATTAAAGAGCCACCTTCTTTAATATTACAAAAGTTACTCATTAAAGGTTCTCCCACATTGCTGTTGGGAAGAGAGGTCCGGACTTAAACCCTGTGCACTGTTAGGATTGCGACGTTTCAAAGGGTGGTGTGCAACTTGGAAAGGAACCTGCAAGTAATATTCCCATGTCCCTTAAAACAAAGTTCACAAGTACAAGAAAATGAAATGAAATATTGTTTTCAAAATACTCATTTATTTGATCAGAACACTGTACATGAATTATGTTTTGAGAGAGCCTGATGTCCATCATCTCTCGGTTCAAGAACAGTTTTTTTCCCCCAAACAGCTATAAGGATTTTGAACTTCCCCAGACAAGCCAAACCATAAACTACTCTAACACCAAAGTGTATCTGCAATACTGAAATTACACTTTTTTCTTGCACTGACTCCCATTGTGAATATATATTTATGCTTCGTATTTATTATCTATTTCTATAATTTTTTTAGCTGGTGTATCTTACATACCTGTTTGGCTGCAGCAAGTAAAAATTGTGGTCCATCTATGCATTGTACTTGTGTACATGACAATTAACTCCCATTGCATCTCATCTCATAATAAAGTGGTGAACAAATCATACCTCAAAGAGCTACAAATTACCTCTGCAACTTTAGAGAATGTAAATTATCTTGAGACCTGGCATCTTGTAAGATTCTTGAAGGGGGGGGGTGATGGGGTGTGGACCTGGGTCTGGGTAGGATCAGATAGAGAGAAGGATCGAGTTTGGTCCAAATCTAGATCATTAAAGATATTTAGGAATAAAGCTTTTAAAATTAGTTATGTTATGCACTGGTAATTCAGAGCTCTGAGTTAATAAGTCAGAAAACACAATTTCAAACATCATTGTGCGACCTGGGGAATTTAAATTTTATTCATTATATTGGTTTTATTTTAAAAATTAGTTTCCAATATGGTTGACGCATATTTTCCTAAAAATCAACACTGATCCCAAATGACCTTGCCACTTGATGCAGATAGATTTAAAGACAATGCAATATGCGTGTTGCTCTCCTTTGGCAGTTTTTGTTGGAAAACAACAAAAGATTTGAGCATATGTTTGAGGATCTTATCCTTCAGAAATTCAGGATCAATATTTCCAATTAAAATATAATGCTAACTAAAAATAACATTTTTGACTAGTTCTATTGTTAGAAATCAATGATTTCTAATTAAAGGTCTTCCATATTTCACAAATATTGCCTGGCCTTGCTTCTAGTAACTCCAATATTTGATACATCCAATATCCACACAGTCAGTATGAATTGGAAACAAGGTCTCCTCCTCACTGATTATCAACACAGGCACACCCCAAGGATGCATGCTTAGCCCACTGCTCTACTCGTTATATACCCATGATTGTGTGGCCAGGCACAATTTCAATGCCATCTACAAGTTTGCTGTTAACACCACAGTTGTCGGTAGAATTACAAACAGCAATGAGGAAGCTTACAGGAGAGAGATAGATCAGCTTGTTGAAAGGTGTAATGACCACAACCTTGCGCTCAACATCATAAAAAACAAGGAGATGATTGTGGACTTCAGGAGGAAGTAGGGGGAACATGACCCAGTTCTCATTGCGGGCTCAGTAATGGAGAGGTTCAAGAACTTCAAATTCCTGGGTGTCAACATCTCTGAGGATCAATCACAAAGGAGGCTTGCCAGCGGCTATACTTTGTGAGGTGTCTGAAGAGATTTGGTATGTCACTGAAGACTCTCAAACTTCTACAGGTGTACCATGGAGAGCATTCTGGCTGGTTGCATCATTGCCTGGTATGGAAGCACCAACTCTCAGGACAAGAATAAACTCCAGAGGGTTGTTAACTCAACCTGTGACATCACAGGCACCAGACTTCACTCCATTGAGGACATCTACATGAGGCATGTCTTAAAAAATGCAGCCTCTATCCTCAAAGACCTCTACCACCCAGACCATACCCTCCTCACTCTGCACCCATCAGGGAAAAGGTACAGGAGCCTAAAGACGAGCACTCAACGGCACAAGGACAGCTTCTTCCCCATTGCCATCAGATTCCTGAATAATCAATGAACCAAAAACAATGCCTTACTTTTCATGCATTATTTTTTAATAGCAATGTGGCAAAATGGTTAAAATATGAATGTTTGCACTATGATTGCTGCATCAAAACGCTGAATTTCATGGCTTGTTCATGACAACAAATTCTGATTCTGATCTATGGTTCTCGGCTTAATTTATTTTGATTGCCATACATCTGTTCAAAGTATCCAAAAGCCGTTTGAACACATTACTACAAACCAGATATTTACTTATTTCAAATACCTACGTAGATTGAGGGATATCTTACTTTACAGAAGTTCCTTGTAGTTTTGAAGCATTAAATCACAACACTACACTTTTTTCAAGCTACCTTCAGGTCATTAGCCAAACTTAATAGTTGTTTTTTCCTAACTATGTTGTCTACTTTACAGTTACTATCAGCATTAAATAGGTATAACTCATAGAAGTCATATTTAATATTTTTTAACAATTTTCCACAGAGAAATAAAATAGTACAGGAGAAGATATCAAAATAGTTGAAAACTAGGAATTCAGGCTTAGACAGATCCACACATTTAGTGACACAGTTCAGTGAAGTATCTGCATTTGGTCTCACACGGAGGACAAAATCCCTCTGGACCTGACCTTCCACCCCATCAGTCTCCATATCAGACATATTATCATATTCTGACACTTCTGCCAACTTCAGTGTTATCCTACCACCAGCTATGTCTTCCACTCCCCATCCCGATCTGCTTTTCAGAGATCAGTCTCTCTGAGATTCCCTGATCCACTCTTCTTACCCCACGCAACCTTTCACTTTCTAGCCATTTCCCCACATAATCACAGAAAATGCAAAACTTGTCCCTCCATCACCCCCTCATCTCCATCCATGGCCACAAACAGACACTGCAGGTGAGGCATAGCTTTACATGCACATCGTCCAACCTGAACTACTGCTTTTGGTGTACTCCTCGACATCAGTGAGAGTGAACTGGACACCTGGATACTATGGGACCGAGCTGAAACATCTCGTAACCAACCAATTTGATTTCTCTCACTATTCCCACACAGATATTCGTAGCCTTGACCTTATCCATTGCCATGGTGAGGACAAATATAAACTTGTAAAACAACTCATCATTACAGACACAATGATAATTAAAAGATTTATAACAAACATGTACATCAAGCTGCAAGAGAAAGAAAATGATGAAATAAGCTATAAACCCAAACAAAAGTGGGAAAAACAACTAAACATAAAGATAAAAAATGAAATACGGGAAAAGTTATGCTCTGGAACTATGAGAAATATAATAAATACAAGGTTACACAACATACAATATAATTTGTTACACAGGCTATTTATCACACCCCAAAAGTTAAATAAATGGGATCCAACATTATCAGATAGATGTTTTCGCTGTAAGAAGGAAACGGGAACAACAGTACTTGCAATTTGGGCATGTGAGAAAGTGAAAAATTTTTGGGAAGATCTCAATCAGATATTAAATTAAATCACAAAAAGCAACATACCAAAGAAAACCAGAGATCTTTCTTCTAAGTAATACAAGTAAAGAATTAGGCCTTAAACTGGATGAAGCACAAAAAAGATTTATTATGCTGTAGCAAAAAAATATATAATGTCAACTTGGAAATCAGAAGAGAGTCTGAGAGTACAGCAATGGTACAAGGAAATGAATAAATGTATTCCAATGGAAAAAATAACCTGTAATTTTAAAAAATAAAGTCACATTATTTGAACAAATTTGGAACACAACAGAGAGGGCCTACCACGGACCTCCACCCCCTAAAATGATAGAATGAGAAGAAGACGAAATGAACTGATCCATGTGTAAAAGTAGATGACACAATTTTCTTGTTTATTTTCATTGTGTGATGACATTGTTTAATAGATTTATTGTATTGTATATGTTGAACGTTAAATGGGTTTGGAGGGGGGTAGGAAGGAGGGAGGGGAGAACGGAAAAAGGGGAGAAAATGACACTGTGTAAATTCAAGAGGGAAATGTTTGTGTGTATTTTGATTGATATGGTTCATAGTGTTAAAAATTTAAAAAAAACAACACATCATATTCTGCTTGGCCAGCCTTAAACCCGACAGCATGAACATCAATTTTTCTCATTTTACAAGACCACCCACCTCTATCTGGTTCCATTGTTTCCATCTCTTTTTTACCTATTCCTGTTCTCAGTTTTCTCTCCAAATCCCCACCTTCCCAGTGGTCTCTCCCTCTACCAGTCTCTCCATCAGTCTCATCTTCAATTCTATTCTGTGTCACCTCATAGGACCTCTCCAGCTTATTCCTCCTTCATATATGTAATAACACTCCTTCTTACTTTACTAATAATGAAGTGCTCCAACCCAAAACATGGTTGCCATAGTGGTTAGAGCAACGCCTTTACAGAGCTAGTGATTGGGACTGGGGTTTGAATCCTGCGCTGTCTGTAAGGAGTTTGTATGTTCACCCCATATATGCATGGGTTTTCCCCAGGGGCTCTGGTTTCCTCCTACTGTTTGAATACGTATTGGAGGTATAGGTCAATTGGGTGTAAATTGGGCAGATCGGGCTCGTGGACCGAAAGGGCCTGTTAGCTTGCTGTATGTCTAAATTTAAATTTAAAAAGAATTTTTAAGAATAACATAGTGAGAGGAGTGCAAACAAAGAGACTTGTAAAAGTGAATACAAATGTGCATCTTGAGGTATAAATAGAAGAATGAAATCTGAAACAACTAGAAGCAAAGAAAAAAACATACTTGTTATGGAAAGCAGAAAGATGTTAAAGGGCACAGAATTCAAGGATGAAAAAAGAGAAAAAAAATGAATCTGGTGGTTTTTAAAAACATAAATAAGGCAAAGATTGGCATATGCAAGTTTGGAAATGTAACTGTTACTGAAACTTTTCTTACAGGAGCAGGAGTGGCAGCTAATGGACATGGTTTACAGAGCTTTCCAACTGGTTAGAGAGGAGGATTAAAACAGGGGAATAGCAATATTGCTTACACAACCAATTACAGCTGAGAAGAAATGACATGTTAGATGGATGCATGGGTTAAACAAAGGAACAAAGCTAAGCTGTAGTACTATAATATTGACCTCCAAACAGTCCAAGGAAGAGAGGAAGAGTAAATATGTAAGTTTGGATCATTAAAAAAAGCAGTGAGGGAAATAATGGTAGTGGATTTCAATTACCCTAATACTTACTGCAATATAGGCTTTGAGACTATGGACCGGTGCGCTTACAGGGAGGCAGCCACCAACAATAGTCAAATAAACATTGAGGAGTAACAAGCTCAGTGACTGGCTACATCAGCAAGTGCACTGAGGATGACACTAAGATCAAATGCTAATCAAAAATCATGGTTGGATGCAGAGGTCTGGGCACTTCTCAGAGCTCGTGATACTGCCTTCAGAACAAGGGATAGCATGCCACTAAGATCAGCCAGGGCTGAACATTCCTACGCAATCCAGAAGGCAAAGTGTGGATATGGACAGAAGGTTCAAGGACAGTTGTGCAAATGTGGCAAGGGATCAAGACATAACTGATCACAAGAAAATTTTGCAAGTCAAAGACAATAACACCTCCCATCTACTATGCACAGTTTGACGAGAAGAACAGACAGATGACAAAGATAGCTCTGTGTCCCCCTGCATAGCCACAGACGAGGTGAGGAGAACCCGAGCCAAGATTAACCCACACAAGTCAGTGGGACCAGATGGCATACCCGATCGGGTACTGAAGGACTGTGCAGACCAACTGAAGAAGGTCCTTTCAGACATCTTCAACATGTCACTGCAGCAGTCCATCATTTCAACAGTTTCAAGACAGCCACCATCATCCTGGTACCAAAGAGGGTAACAGTAACAGGTCTCAAAGACTACCATCCAGTTGAACTGACTTCCACCATTTTGAAGTGCTTCAAGCATCTGGAGATGGAATGCATCAAAGTGCACCTCCAAGAGACATTGGATCCATTTCAATTCGCCTACAGAAGAAACAGTTCCAGTGATAATGTGATAGATAGCCTTGTCCCTTGACTCCATCCTGACCCACCTGGAGAATGACATCTCACACACCAGGCTGATGTTCATCACCTTCAGATCAGCATTCAACACAATCATATCATTCCTCAGAGGCTGGTGCAGAAGCTGTCCTCATAGGGACTCAACACCCCTCTCTGTAACTGGATTCTGGACTTCCTAATGGAAAGACCACAGTCCATCCAGGTCAGCAGCAGAACATCAAGTACCAGCATGCTAGCCACTGGCGCACCTCAGGGCTGTGTGCTTAACCCACTCCTGTTCACACTACTGACCCACAACTGCATCATTAGATCCACTCTTACAGAGTCATTAAGTGTGAAGATGAATTGACAGTAACAATGATGAGCTGCATTATAGAGAAGAGGAGGAAAATCTCATGAAATGGTGTGAATAACAACCTGAGTTTCAGCATGGTCATGGACCCACTCTAAGATAGAGATAGAGTTGATGTGGAAAGGCCTTTCCCATTGAGAGTAGGAGAGATGGATAGAAGAGGACATGGGTTGAGAGTTGACAGGCAAAGGTTTAGGAGTAACATGAGGGGGAACTTTACTCAGAGAGTGGTTACTGTGTGGAATGGGCTTCAGGGAAAGGTGGTGGAGGCAGGGTTGGATAAGTGTATGGATGGGAGGGGGATGGAGGGATATGGGCAGAGTGCTGGTAAGTGGGATTAGAGGAGGGACTTAGATCAGTGCGGTCTAGAAGGGCCAAGTTGGCCTGTTTCCGTGCTGTAATTGTTATATGGTTATATGGTAAAAGAGATGATTGTGGACTTCACAAGAACCAGGGCTGACCACCCTCCATGCAAGAAGTGACCTATCCTGAACACACATCTACTTGCTTATCAGGAAGGCGCAACAGTGACTGCAAGGATATTGGCCACCATCCTGTCAATTTATTACAGGAGCTCTACCATGATTGTTGCTTGCAGAGGGCTTGCAAAATCATTGAAGACCCCTATCAGCCTGTATGCACTATCTTCCAGCAACACTTGTCGGGATTATAGGAACCGGAACTTCATGTCTGAGAGACAGCTTCTTCCCACTGGCAGTGAGACTCCAAAAGACTGATGAAAGATTAATACAAATCCCACGAGACTCTGCTACTTATTTAACAATATGTATTTATTTTTATATATGTATAGATGTACTGCATATGTATTGTTTGTCTCCATGTGTGTTATGTGAGTATATATTGCCATTTTTTTTGCACCGAAAACCAGAGAACACTGTTTCATTGGGTTGTACTTGTATAATCAGATAAAAATAAACTTGGAACTTGAAAGGTATCTTGGACTCTGCTTTCCGAATGTTCAATTCGGAGAATGTTTAAGATAATCAATACACAGTGACCACAAAATAGGCTGGGCAGGGAGGGGGTGATCAAGTTGGAAAATATTAGATTTAATTTTCAGGAACAAGAGAAAGGGCTATCAGAGCAAGAAAAAGGGGTATCAGTGGAACAAAAAGTATCTTTTTGGCAGTGATTATGATTCAGCTACATTTATCATAGTTTCAGAAAAGGACAACGATAAAATAGATTCCAAATTGGGTTAATACCAATTTTATAGGAGTGAGAAATCATTTAGCAAATGTGGACTGTTAACTGTTTTTTGAGGGTAATTCACTGCTATAGAAATTGAAAATATTCATGAAGGAGATTCAAAAGGTTCAAGGTAAACATATTCACACAAAATAAAAAGATAGTAGAATGAGCAGACCTCTTAGCTCCTGAGAAGTCAAAATGTGCAGAGGACATCAGGCACACAAAAATAAATCCTATTTCAGACACTGAGCTGCAGAAAGGCTACGGAAAGGGTGAAATTATACGAAAAATAAGAAAGCAAATTTCCAGCAAGTAAAATTAAATCATATTCAATTTTCTCTAATAATCACATGAAGAGCAAGCAGATAACTAGGATCAATCAGTAATGGAAACGTTAACATACATGTGAAGGTCGTGGATGTGGGGAAAGCTCTTGATCATTAATCTGCATCCGTCTTGAGGAAGAGATCAACAGCATTTTTAAGACAATGGAAATCAAGAAAAGAAGTCCATTCAGCCCCTCAAGCTTACTCTTCCACTCAGTAGGTTGTGAGTGATCCAATTTTCTTCAAGTTCACTTCCTGCCTTTTCCCCATTACTACAGATTTCCTAAACTACTTGAAAGTCTACTTTAGCCATAATTATATACAAGCAAGTAAAATGTTTGGCAAAGAGTGCCAAAGACTCACAACTATAGAACCCTACAGCACAGAAACTGGCCCTTTCAGCCATTCTAGTCATTGCCGAACATTTTTTTTGCCTAGTCCAATTGATCTGCAACCAGTCCGTAGCCCTCAATGCCTCTCTCATTCATGTACCTCTACAAGTTCCTCTTAATTGTTAAAATTGAACTTGCATTCACCACTTCAGATGAAGAAGTTCCCCTTCATATTTTGACTAAACTTTTCCCCTTTCACTCTTAACCCACGTCCTCTGGTTTGTATCTCACCTACCCTCAGTGGAAAAGCATTTACTCTGTCTATCCCCTCATAATTTTAAATACCTCTATCAAATCTTCCCTCATTCTTCTATGCTCCAAGGAAGAAAATCCTAATCTATTTAACCTTTCTCTATAACTCAGTTCCTGGAATCCGGGCAATGTTCTAGTAAATCTTCTCTCTATTCTTTCTATCTTATTGATATCTTTCCTGTAGTTAAGTATCCAAAACTGCACAAAATACTCCAAATTTGGCTTGACCAATGTCTTGTACAATTTACCATAACATCCCAGCTCCTATGATTTATGAAGGCCAATTTGCCAAAAGTTCTCTTTACAATCCTATTCACCTGTGACATCACTTTCAGGGAATTATGTATCTGTACTCCCAGGGCCCTCTGTTCGACCACACTCCTCAATGCCCTACAATTCACCGTGTATGTCCTTTCTTGGTTTCTCCTTCCAAAATGCAGAACCTCACACTTCATTAAATTCTGCATTAAATTCCCCTGCCATTTTTCAGCCCATTTTGACTATTTCATGACCTCACTGCTTGTTTTCCTTACTTCCCATGACTCTGTGCCTTTTGCTGAGTACAAAGCCAATCATTCTGATCTTCAAGGGAAACAATTTTGTCCCTTATAATTCTTTTGCTCCTTATAATTCTTTTGCTCTTAACATACCTGTAGAAACCCTTAGGATTTGCATTCACATTGTCTGCCAAAGCAACCTCATATCTTCTTTTAGCTTTTCTGATTTCTTTCATGAGGTTTTTCTTGCATTTTTTTTTTAAATAGTCTTCAAGTACCTGCTATACACCTCTCTCTTCTTCCGAAACAGATGTACAACATCCCTCAAAACCCAAGGCTCCTTATGCCTGATAACCTTGCCTTTAATTCTGACAGAAACATACAAACACTGCACTCTCAAAATTTCACCTTTGAAGGTACTCCACTTACCTCACACATCCTTGCCTGAAAACAACTTATCCCAATTCACACATTCTAAGTCCTTTCTCATTTCCTCAAAAATTAGCCTTGTCCAATTTAGAATCTCAACCTGAGGAAAAACCCAACACCCAACTCCAACCAACCAATTTTCCCCTGCAACCACTGCAACTGTGTCTGCCTGTCCCGCATCGAACTTGTCAGCCACAAACGAGCCTGCAGCTGACGTGGACATTTACCCCCTCCATAAATCTTCGTCCGCGAAGCCAAGCCAAAGAGAATGGCATTAAGATCATTGGACCTAAAATGTTCCCCGACACATACTTCTGTCACCTGTCCTGTCTCATTCCCTTAAAGGAGATACAGTATTGCATTCTCCCTAGTTGGTACCTTTAAATATTGTTTTAGAAAACTTTCTTGAACACATTTGACAAACTCCAAGCCACCCAGCCCTTTTACAGTGTACGAGTCCCAATCAATATGTGGAAAGTTAAAATCCCCTACTCTCACAACTTTCTCTTTCCTACAGCTGTCTGTTGTCTCTGATTATTGGGCAGTCTATACAACCCCATGAGTATGGTCAAACCTTTCCTCTTCCTCAGCTCCTCCCATATATTCTCAGTAGACAAGCCCTCTGGTCTGCCCTTCCCGACCACACCTGTGATATTTTCCCTGACAAGCAATGCTACTCCTCCCCCTTTCATTTCCCCCCCCCCCACCATTCTATCATGTCTAAAGCAATGGATGCCCAGAACATCGAGTTGCCAGACCTGCCCCCACGCCACCCCCCACCTCCCCACAACTAAGCTATCTTGCAGACAAAATTCTCCTTACCTTAATTGTAACTCTGTAAGTCTTCCATCATTTGTAGGAAAACCATTGGAAATAATCATTTGGAATAGAATTAATGCACATTTGGAAAGTCACGGTCAGATTAAGAACAGTCATTTTAAGTTTATGATGGGCAGGTCATGTCTCAACAATTTTATTGAGTTTTTTAAGTTAATGAAAAGAGTGGATGCTCTACATGATAAGGCATTTGACAAGATTCTTCTGGTAGGTTGATTGAGAAGTTGCAGATAAATCCATGGTTAATTGATAGACTGAATACAAAATTGGCTGGCTCATAGAAGACAGAGCGAAGAGGTGGAAGACTAGTGTTCAGGCTGGAGACCGTGACCAGCGATGTACCATGGGAATCCATGTTCGGATTCATTATAGACATAAATAACTTCAGAAAAAAAGTAGGCAGATGGGTTAGTAAATTTTCAAATGATCCAAAATTGGTGGAGTTGGATAATCTTGAGGGTTACAGCAGGATATGGATCAGTTACGATATAAGCTGAGAAATGGCACATTGAGTTGAATGTGGAAAAATGTGAATTGTTGCCCTTTTGAAGGTCAAATGTAAGGGGAACTAATAGCTAATGGAATGACTCTTAAAAGTGTTGATGTGAAAAGAGATCTGGGTTTCCAGGTCTAGAGATCATTGAAAGTTGCCACTCAAGTAGATAGGGTGACAAAGAGGACATATGGTATGCTTGGTTGCATTGGACAGGCCACTGAGTATGCTGAGGTATACAAAACTTTAGTTAGCCCACACTTGGTATGCAGGTATTCGCTGACTTACTACCTATGCAAGTTATGACCATCTGTATGAATGACCAAATTCTTATAAAAATATATTAAAAATATGTAAAGTTTATGTTGTATTTCACAAACTATAACAGGGATACAGGGCACGCAAGTACCAAAATGAACGTACTTACCTTGTTAGTCGGCGTTCTGGGAATCCCAGGCCTTGGTGCGCCCATCTTGATTCCTGTGCGAATGCGCACGTCTTTGTACGGTGGGTTCGTACATTGGAGTTCGGTGGGCGCATGCACGAGAGTTAAGAATGTGATTTCAATATCGTCATGGCACTTAACTCTTGCACATGCGCCCACCAAACTCCAATACGTGAACCCACTGAAGGCTTGCGCACAGGAATCAAGATGGTCGCACCCAGCCACAGGATTCTGGAATGCTGACCAACAAGGTAAGCATGGACAAGAATGTGGAAAGATTTGCCATGGTTGATCAACAAGTTGTTATCAGTAAACGTATGATGAAGAAAAAAGATTTAATTAAAAAGTTCTCCCCATTTGCAGGCACAATTCCGACTTCCGTCCTTTCCGAGATACAACCAATTCTTCGGTCCCCATTATGGTCCTAAGTCAGGGACTACCTGCACTGTGTGCAATTCTAGTTGCCCATTATGGGAAGAATGTGGAGGCTTTGGAAAAGGTACAGAAGAAGATTACCAAGATTTAAAGGGTATAAGTTATGGTGGGACACTGAACAGATTAGAGTTGTTTTTGCTGGAGTGTAGGAGGCTGATAGGCACTTTGATAGAGGTGGTTAGGCATTGATAACGTGGACAGTCACAATCTTTTCGCCAGGACAAAAGATTCAAAACCAACAAACATCTATTTAAGATGAGGGGGAGGATGCTCAAGGGAAATGTGTGGGGTAAACATTTGACACAGAGAATGGTAGGTGCCTGGAAGGGGCTGCCAGGAGAGATGGAGGAAGCAGATACAATGGTAAAGTTTTAAGTGGCTTCTAGATAGACACGTGAATATGAAGGGAATGTAGAGTTTTCTGTCAGGTGCAAGCAATAAATAGTTTCATTTGGATATCATGTGGGCCAAAGAGCCTGTACTGGTCTATGTTCTTAAATGAGAGGACCATCCTACTCATGTTTCATACAGTTGCAGTGAGATTTCCTCACATTCATACTCAACCCCTTAAAATTAGAGCCAACATTAGCTTTTTCCTATTACCTGCTGTACTTGTGTGTCAGCTTTCTATGTTTTATGCACCAGGACTCTCAAATCCTTTAATGCTGCAGCACTCTTCTTTTGTTCTTCCTTCTAAAATGAACTACCTTATAGCTTGTGCTTTATACTCCATTTGCTAACTTTTTTGCCCAGTCACTTAACTTATCAATACCTCTGTAAACTGTATCCTCTTTGCAACCTGCCTTCCCACCTGCTTGTATGTTGTGATTACTGTGATTAGAGTGGAAGAAATGGAAATATTGTACAGCATATAAACATAGCAAAAGGAGGGCAAAGTATATTACCATCTTTGAAAATGAACAAATCACAGGGTCCAGCCAAAATTAATCCCAGACTATTAGAAGAGACAAAAAAAAGGAAAATGTGGAGGCTTTGTCTATTATTTTCAAATGCCCCTGGCCACAGGAGTGATACCAGAGGGCTGGAAAATTACTAACATTGGATCATTGTTTAGAAAGGAAAAAAAAAGGTAATCACAGTACCTTTCGTTTAACAATACAGTGAATTCAGCACCGATCCTCATGGGACAGTTCAATCTGAGTAACAACCACCCTGTCCCCTATCATTATGACACAAAAAATGTACAGTGAGGAGATTTCTCCCAAGAACAGATTAACATTCATACAGCCATGTATCAAACAAATTTACAGAGGACAAAATATTAGTACCAAGCATGGTCAACATGAAACTACTGGTATGGGGTTCATTCTGAAGCTGATTGGTGCAAGGAAGAAATGGTTTTCATGTTAGTGCATGGTTTCACATTCTTAAGCCTTCTCCCTAATGGGAGAAGGGAAGAGAGTGTGTCCGGGGTGTGATAGGTCTTTCAGTATGTTGGCTGTTTTTCCTAGGCAGATGGAGATGTAGATAGATTGGAGGGTAGTTAATCTTGTGTTCTGAGTTGCATTCACTACCTTCTGTAGTTTTGTTCAATCTTGAGCATAGCAACTTGTATACCACTCTGTGATGTATCCAAGAAGTATCCTTTTGATAGTGCACCTCAAGAAATTTTTGAGGGGCAAGGGGGACATGTCAAATTTCCTTCATCTTCTCAGAATTTTGATTTATTTTTAAAAATTTAGACATATAGCACAGTACAGGCCATTTCAGCCCACAAATCAGTGCTGCCCAATTTACACCCCATTAACCTACACCTACAGTACATTTTGAAAGGAGGGAGGAAACCGGAGCCCCCAGAGAAAACCCACACAGACACGGGGAGAATGTACAAACTCCTTACAGACAGCGCAGGATTCAAACCCAGGACTGGTTGCAATCGCTGCCCTGCATTGATGTACTTCCTTCACTGTTGTGTCAATGTGCATGTTTCAGGTCAGGTCATTGGATATATTTATAGTCCTAAGAACTTGAAGCTATCTACTTTTTTGACTTCAGTACCATTAATGTGAACAAGGGCATGGACCCTGTCCCCTCCTGAAATCAATCATCTCCTTTGTCTTACTGATGTTGAGAGATTGTTATCTTGGCACCATGCCATTAGACATTCATTCTTTTTCCATGTTTTCTGTCTCATCATTATTTAAAATTAAACCCTCGTCTGTCATTGGGAAATTTGAAGATGAAGTTGGAACAGCATTTAGCTGTATAGTCGGAGGTATAGTAGAGGATTGAGTACACATCCGTGAGAGTGATCGTGGCCATGTTCACTGACTGTGGTCTGTTAGACATGACATCAATGATTGAGTTGCAGATGGGAACACTGGGGCCTAGATCCTGAAATTTGGGAATCAGTTTATCTAGGACAATAAAACTGAAGGCAAAGCTATAGTCCCTGAACAGTAGTTTCTTGGCATCCAGGTAATCTGGGGCAGAGTGGCTAGCTTGGGAGGTAGCATGGACAGATCACCCGAGATCCATGCAATCTAACCTTCTGGATCAGCCTACCATCAAGACCTTGTCAAAGGTCCTGCTATTCCAGGCATTCAACATCCACCACCCTGCTTAAATCAATCCTTTTGGTCTCTTCTTCAAATAAACAAATTTGTGAGACACAAAGCCATATAATCAATACTTAATCAGTCATTTCCTTTCAAAATGCATGTAGATTCTGTATCTTAGATTTCTCTCCAGAAATTACTCATGACTGATGTTAAGCTCATCAGCCTGTAATTTCTTGGCTTGTCCTTGAAACCTTTTTTTTTAAATTAAAGGCACAACATGAGCCACCGTCCAGTCTTCCGACACATATCCTGTGCCCGGGAATGAAGCAAATATCTCTGGCAGAGCTCCTAATTTCTTCCCTCGCTTTCCATAATGTCCTAGTATACACCTGATCCAGGACTTGCTCTTCTATGACACGTACTGTCTTCAAGACTGTAATGGAAAGTGTGCTGACTGATTGCATCACAGCCTGGTTTGGAAACACCAATACTTCTGAGAGGAAATCCCTGCAAAAGGTAGTGTACACAGCCCAAGAGATCACAGGCAAAACTCTCTCCATCAGAGAAAATCTACATGGAATGCTGCTGTCAGAGTGCAGCAGCAATCATCAAGGATCTACACAGCCTGAGACATCCTCTGTTCTTCCTGCTACCATTAGGAAAGAGGTAGAGCTGCCACGAGACTCATACCTCCAAGTTCAGGAACAGTTACTACTCCTCTATCATCAGACTCCTATACAACAAACTCAATCAGAGCTGCATATAAAAACTCTTACCTTGTACATTATTTATTTATGAATATTGTAGTCCCTGCCACTGCAGTGCTATCAAATAAATGCTCACTACTCACAGTTCTCAGTAGAATGCCTTTAATCACACAATCTGCCCTCCTTTATGTCACTTCCGGCTCAGAAGTCCAAAACCAGAAGTGACATCACAACGCATCCGTGAAGCATCCCAGCTGCATGTGTCTGCCGCAGGACTTCGGAGGGCAGACACCATGGCAATTCAGCCCATCCCAGGTCGCAACCACTTGGCCAGCTACACAACCCCCCCCCCCACCCCAGAATCACCTTTAAAACATGCACATGCAGTAGACTTGGGAGCGTGACCTCTGCGCCTTAGGGAAGGATAGGGCACAGGTAATAAGAAGTCCAAGTGTGCGGGCTTAAAATGGTTCACTGTTAATAAGTCCATTCTCCCGCCAATGTTCAATGTGAACACTATGCTGTCACGCTGCAAAACCTTGAAAGGTCCTTCATATGGCCTTCGTAGTGGAGTGCCCGGTCCTTGCCGACCACAGGTCCTCAGCAACACGGGAAGGCAGATGGCCTTGGCGTCTCGCTGGAAGAGGGTTTCGTACAACCACACAGTCTTGAAGTCTCTGCAGAACATTAAACTCATCAAAATCACATCTGCTATGTCAAAGTGTAGGTCACCTGGAACAGTTAGAGGGGTGCCATAAACCATTTCCACTGAGGAAATGGGCAAATCTTCCTTCAGCACAGCCCTTATCCCCAGTAGTAACCAAGACAAATGATCCATCCAAATGGGGCCTATAAGTCAAGCTTCAAGGCTGACTTAAGGTGTCCATGGAAGCGCTCAACCAACCTGTTCAACTGTGGGTGATAGGCAGTGATATGATGCAATTGGCTTCCACAGAAATCTGCCAAACCAGTCCATAAGGATGACGTAAACTGGCCCCATGATCTGACGTGATGTGGGTGGGAACACAAACTCTCGTCACCCAGTGGTTAAGATACACCCAGGCACAAGTATTGGCATCACTGCCAGGGAAAGGAATGGCTTCCGGCCATTGCGTAAAACAGTCAACCACAGTGAGCAGATACCTCATGTCCCTGCTTACTGGTAGAGGACCAATGAGGTTGCTGTGCACATGATCAAACCAGCACTCCACTCGAGAAAAGTTTTGCACTGGGGCCTTTGTACATCTACGAATTTTGGACTGCTGACTGCGCAGGACCTGGCCCACAGCGTGATATCCTTTCTCAGCCCATGTCAGACGAATCTCAAGGACATGAGGTGCTCCGTGGCTCTAATGGAAGGATGAGAAAGGCCATGGATGGAGTCAAATAGGCACCATCACCAGGATAGTGGGAGAATGGGGCAGTGGAAGTGTCACATAATAACATGGGGCCCTGTGGGTATGGTTGAAAATCTATCACTTTCAACCCTGTGATTGCAGTCCAGTAACTCTGCACTTTTTGATCTGCCAATTGGTCTTCAGCCAATTTTGCAGCAATGAGGCCACCACAAAGTGCACAGATGGATGGTCAGGACAATGCATCAGCCACTAACTTTATCTTCCCCTCCAAATGCCAGATGTCCATGGAGAATTCTGAGATTTTTAAAAAAAGGGCCACTGTTATCTGGCAGTCCAAAGATCAGAAATCCTCTTGAAGGCAAATGTCAGAGGTCTATGGCCTGTATAGGCCATAAACAGCCTGCCTCACCACCAGATAAATGGCCAACAATTCCCTACCAAATACACTACATTTGAGTTCCGGCAGCCTGAGGTGCTTGCTAAAAAAGGCTAGAGGGTGCTAATGACCTTCAACGAACTGTTCCAATGCAGCACCAACCACCCTATCAGAGACATCCATAGTGAGTGCCAATGGGGCTGAAGTATCAGGATGGGACACCAAAGCAGCATTTGCAAGTGCAGACTTGGCCACCTTAAATGCAGAGTCGGGTCTGGGGTCCAATGAATGTGCATAGGCCTGCCCTGGAGCAGCGCAAACAGAGGGCCCAATAATTAAGCAGCAGCCGGAATGAAATGGAGATAAAACGTCACCAAACCCAGAAATTCCTGAAGCCCTTTAGCCGCGACCAGTCTGGGGAAGCGATGGATGTCAACCGTCTGCAGAAGGGGCTTTGCCCCCTCAGGTAATATATGATGTCCCAGGAAATCAATGGCAGTGAGGCCAAATTGTCACTTAGCAGGGTTCACCCTGAGGCCATATTCTTCCAAACGCCGAAACAGATGTGACAAATGGAGTTTGTGTGACTGAACATCTGGGCTTGCAATGAGAATATCGTCAAGGTAGATGAACACAAAGTTCAGGTCTTTGCCGACAACATCCATCAGCCATTGAAAAGTTTGGGCTGCATTTCTGAGGCCAAACAGCATGTGCAAATAATTAAATAGGCCAAACGGTGCGATTATGGCTATTTTTGGAATGTCCACTGGGTGCACTGGTATCTGGTGATATTCTTTCACCTGATCCATCTTGGAGAAGACTTGACAGCCGTGAAAGCGAGCAGCAAAGTCTTGTATGTGTGGGACCGGGTACCTGTCCAGAACCATAATGTCATTCAAGTGGTGGTAATCACCACATGGACACCAACCGCCCAATTGCTTCGGGGCCATATGTGTCAGGCTGAACAAAAAACGTGAAGGACCAAGGGATTAAAGATAATTTGAGAAATTTATTTAAATTTGAGTTAGTGACAGAAACCAATAGAAATAATTGAAAAGTGACAGAAAGAGTGTTAATTGATGATTCCACAGGTCTCAGTAGTAAGACCTTTACTTTTGTGGCATATTATGACTTCAATTTTAATGTGGGGTACTTGACACAAAATATGACTTTTTAAGTTTACAGTGAGAAGCAAAGCAAGAAGATATACTCCAATAATTTATTATCCCATTGTTCAAAAATCTAGCTGAAGTGGTGAATGCTGGCTCAATGATAGCATTTGAGAAGAATTTGGACAAGTATATGGATGGCTGAAATTAAACTTTTCCAACACCTTAAATAAAAAAATACCATTCAACCCTATCAAAAGCTTTTTCTGCATCAAGCGCAACCACCATTGGTTGGTTGGGATGCTGTCTCGATGCATTGATCAACGTTATCAATCTAAGAATATTATCAGATGCACATCTATTCTTAATAAAACCTGTTTGATCTGTATGTACCAACTGAGGTAAATATTTAGCAAGTCTATTTGCCAATACTTTAGCCACTATTTTATAATCCACATTTAATAGAGAAATTGGTCGATACAAAGCTACATTCAACGGATCGCTATCTTTCTTTAGAATCACTGTAATTATCGCACTTGAACAAGATTCCGGTAGTGACTGATCTTCAGTTATTTGTTGCAATACATCCCTAAATATAGAAGATAAATCTTCATAAAACACTTTATAAAATTCCACTGAAAATCCATCATCACCTGGCGACTTTCCATTCGGCATTTCTTGTACAGTAGCTTCTTTAATCTCAAAATCTGTAAACGGAGCTTCCAATTCCTTTACCTCCCCTAAAACCGGTAAATTTAACTTGGATAAGAAGAATTCAATAGAACCATCATCCTGTTTTCCCTCAGAAATATACAATTTCTGATAAAATGAATAAAATTGGTCATTGATTTCCTTAGGTTTTAAAGGTAACTATTGAATTCTTTTTAACAGCATTGATAGTTCTCGATACTTGTTCCGTTTTTAATTGCCAAGCTAATGCCTTATGAGCCCTCTCACCCAACTCGTAAAAACATTGCTTAGGTCTTTGAATTAATTGCTCATACTGACATGTTTGTAAAGTATTATAACATAATTTCAACTTAGTTAATGCTGCTTTCTCATCTTCTGTAACCTTCTTCTGAAATTCCTTTTCCAACTCAGTAATTTGTTTCTCCAACGCCAAACTTTCTGGGAGGATATTCAAAACAAAATTTTTTTTTAAATTTGAATGTGTACCCAAAGTGCAATTGTCTGCAGGTCTGTGAACCAAACGTTACATGGTGGAATTAGGTTAGGCTAGCAACACACAAAATGCTGAAGGAATTCATCAGTTCAAGCAGCATCCATGGAAGGTGATAGACAGTCAACGTTTCAAGCCATAACCCTTCATCAGAACAAATAACATAGAATACTGACTGGCCCATAATGTCTATGTTATAAATTTTCTATAATTCTATTTGAGATGCAATATCTGAAAGGATGACCATCTGGAATTTAACTAAATCTAGAAGGCTGCAATGTGTCCAGTCAAACAATGAGATGCTGTTCCTTGAGCTTATTTTCAGCGTAGTAGTAACAAAGTAGGAAACCATACCCAGAGGTCAGAGTGCAATTGGGATGAAGAGTTAAAGTAAAGGGCAGCAGGTAGATTAATGTCACTCTTGTAGATTGAGCACTGACATTCTACAGAGGGTCATAGATCTTAAATGAATTTATGCAATTTTGCTATTTAAAAGCATTAACAGGTTAACTAATTAAATTTTCTTATGAGAAAAGTTTTGATGACATTTCTCAAAACATTATGCTTCGTAATTTGTTATCACCTTGCTCCCTCTCTTGATAGGTTGCTTTTCTCAGGAATTCAACAAGGTTTTCTGCAATGGGCCTTCCTTTTGCATTGTGATACAAAGCAGAAGACAGTTGCAGTTAGATTTAATTAAAACAAAAGGCTACAAGGTGCACTTTTATTCAACCAAGAAGCACAAATTTGAGAATTACTTGATATAAATCAAGCAACGTAACCCACTACCAGTATATTATAAGATGTTCCATTAATGCACAAAAGCAATTGCAATTAATTCAGTAAGAACTGTTACCCAATTCTGCAAGTGTACACATTTGAAATAAATTACCTGAACAATTCATATCTAGTTTCATCATTAATTTTCATTTACATAGCACCTGCAATGAAATTTAAAAAACATCCCAAGGCACTTCAGAGCATTGTTCTCAAATTAATAACGGTTGATTTTTTTTCCTGCATTGCCTATGAAAAATTATAGACTTGCACAAAAGGCATGAATATGTGGCTTTAAGCATAGGCCATTTTTCATTCCATCCCTTGATTTTACCACTACACAAATAAATATTAGGCATTGTAAGTTTCATCTAAAGTACGGTATTCTCGTCCAGAAACAATTGGTACTATCCTAACCAAGAAATTATAAAAGCAGAAGAAATTTTATAATAGACAGTGATTCCCTACATTTCTTGCCCTCTCAGGAACATATACCAATTGTAATAAAAATGCCATTGACTATAAAGCAACAATTTAAAAACATAAAATGAGGAATAAAATAAAATTTTTCATTTAAAGTACACATTTTTAATTTATATATGTGTTATACTGCAGCTCTTTCCCACCTTAATACAAAGAAAATGGTGCAAAATATATTAACTGTATTTTGTGAACGGAACATTGTTCATTAACATGAACTTTGTCAACAGCAACGAATCCAAATGAAATCTGTTTATCCAAATTACGCCCAAAATTGCCATAGCATGCTAGTCTCTGGATGCTTTTGCTTACTTGTTTAAAATAAACTTAAGTTATCATGTATTTTCCAAACACTAAGCTTGCATCATTACATGACATTAAAATGGTTTCCTTGGGGTGCTCTAGTTTCGTTGCATCTCCCACACAGTTTTATAGGTTAACACGTGACAAATTGCACGTAGTTTGTAGGCAAGTGGTGGAATCTTGGAGGAATCTATAGGATGAATGATTGTACATCAAGTTTATTGTCATCTAATTGTACAAGCATGACCTGACAAAATAGCATTCTCTGATCCTCAGTACAAAGCATGCAGACACAACCAAACATAAACACACATACATACAAAAAATACACATGCAGGACAACTATTTCATCCATACAGAAAAATAAATAATTTAATAAAAAGATAAATATTGCTTTGTACACAAGAGAGTTTCAGATGGTTAGTGTGAGCAGTTCCTTTGGTTGTTAAGCATTCTCACAGCCCATGGGAAAAAGTTGTTCCTCCTCCTGCTGGTGCTGGCTCTCATAGTCCTGTATCTCTCTTCCAAAAGATGCAGTGTGCAATGTGGAAGGGGTCCTCAATGAATTGGTGAGGCCTCTTCAGACAACTATCCTGGTAGATCACATCGATTTGGTGGGGGGGGGGGGGGGGGTGGTGGGGAGGGGAGAGAGAATGGATGGTGACTCCAGTGATCCTCTCTGCCACTCCTGTGGATTGACCTCCATTTCTCTGCAGCAACCGTACCACATAGTGAAGAGCTCCTATAGAAGGTTAGTTAAGTGAACTCCCAGGAACTTGGTGCTCTCCACTTTTTCTCTACTCCAGAGTTGTTGATGTGTAGTGGAGGTGGTTATTCCTGCTCATCCTGAAGTCCACAATCATCTCCTTTGTCTTGTCCATGTTGAAACTCAGGTTGTTACTCTCACACCATATCATGAGAATTTCCCTTCTTCTCTGTAGTGCAACTCATCGTTGTTGCTGATAAGGCAAACTACGGTTGTGCCATCTGCAAAATGAATGACACTGTTGGAGCTGGATCTGATGATGCAGTCATTCATCAGTAGCATGAACAGAAGCAGGTTGAGCACACAGTCCTGAGGGGGTGCCAGTGTTCAGCATGATGGTCCTTGACATTCTGCTACCAACCCGGGTAGACTGTGGTCTTTCTATTAGGATGTAGTCACAGAGAGGGGTGTTGAATTCCAGTGAGGACAGATTCTCCACTAGCCAATGAGGAATAATCGTACTAAATGTAGAGCTGAAGTTAATGAACAGTAGCCTGACATATGAGGCATCATTCCTGCAGGTGGGCCAGGACGGAGTGAGGCGACAAGGCTATAGCATTGTCTATGGAAAGGTTTCTTCTATAGGCAAAATGAAATGGCTTTAGCATCTCTAGGAAGAGTGCTTTGATGCTCAAAGGATTTCATAATGGTGGAGGTCAGTGCCACAAGGCCTCTTGTCAATGAGTCCTCGGGTTTCAGGATGATGGTGGCTGACCTGAACCCTGTGGGAACGCTGGACTGCTGCAGTGAGATGTTGAAGATGTCCATGAAGACCTTTATCAATTGGTCTGTAGTGTCCTGTAGTGTACCCCACCAAAGATGCTGTCTGGTCTTGCCACCTTGGGTTCTTCTCACCTTGGTCAAGGCTATGCAGTGGCTCATTGATCAGGGGGACACAGATCTTTCTTTGGAGTCATCCTGTTCTTCTCATTAAACCATGTATAGGTGTTCAGTCTGTCCAAAATGGAGGTGTCATTGACTTTATCTTACAAGGATGACTTGTGATCAATTATAATCTTGATCCCTTACCACATGTGCCTCGTGTCGCCGGTGTCACACAGCTGTCTGTGGATCTTTTGTGCATACCTCCACTTAGCCTTCCGTATTGCACAGAAGAGTTCAGCCCTGGCATCCTGCACCCTATCCTAAATGCAGTATCACAAGTTCTAAGAAGGGCCCAGATCTCTGCATCCAACCATGGCTTCTAGTTAGCCCTGGTCGTGATCTTGGTGTCATCCTCAATGTACTTGCTGATGTAACCAGTCTAAATTTATATCTAGAATAAAATCAGTATTGATGTTTAGTGCAGATTAGAAGGGTCAAAGGGACTCTTTCCATGCTGTATTGCTCTGGGATTATGACTCTATGACTATGTATTTAAAAAAATGAAAGGATCAAATGGTTAAGAAGTAATGATCATCATTGAATTGTATAATCTCAATGCTATCAATTTATCATATTTCACAGGCATAATATTCAACATGGCTTATTGAACATGCTCTTATAATCAAAATACATTCCTAGTGTTTCATCTTATAATAGATATGAACAGAATGAAGATTCATCACTTACTGCCTTGTAGGTTCTTTTCTGGCCAGCATGTTTTCGGGATTTTTCTCCATTTACTCCTATTTCAACGTGCATGGAGTAAATAATATCAAAAAAATCTTCAACTACTGCAACTCGCTTTAAAGATTGCTTCTCTGTGGTACTGATTCCATCCTGTGAATCAACAAAAAAAGTCTTGCTCAAGGTTTCCATATTTATGAGACAATAAAGAAGCACAGCAAAACTGACTGTCCTGTGAACATTTTTTTTAAAAATACAGAATTAACAAAGGTTAAATTTGAAAGTTACTTTTACATAAGAACTTAACATAAGAAATAAAAGGAGAATCAAGCCATTGATGGCACTTTTACTGCAGATTTATTCTCTTGCACCAATCCCAAAACTTTTGATTATTTTAATTCTAAAAAAAATTACATTTTACTCAAGATAAATAAACAAGAATGCAAAATTGAAATTGTTGACTCTGTCCATGATCAAAATTTTGTTGAGAGAATTACAATTTTCAGACTAACTGTTTCAAATTATAACACGGTAAGGCATTCTTCAGTGTCCAATGTAGCTTTTTTCCCCATAACAATACAAAGAACACAGTATTTCACTGCAATGACAATCCTTCAATAATGTCTTGTGAAAAACCAAAGTTGGATGAAGCTACATAAAATGAATGTTCTTTCACTGCAAAGATCCTTTCCTCTTCTTATTCAAACATTAACAACAACCAAGTCATCTAGTATTGCCTTCCCTAGATTCTATAGCATACTTGTTTTGCCATATTCTATATTAAGTTGCACCAACACAGAGACAGTGTACACTCAGATTCATATCATCACACGCTCTTTTTTAGTCATGTCACATCAATTATATGTTCTTTCTGCTTCCCACGTATGAAAAAAAATGCTGTCCTATTAACAGATTTTAATTTTGATGGAAAGTACCAAGATAATTGAATAATTTTAAAGATGCATGCAACATGTCATGTAATGATGCAAGCTTAGTGTTTGGCAAGTAAATAATTTATTTCAATAATTGACAATTTCAATCCACCCCATCATCAGGACAATCCAACAGGATTTTCTGTATCAACAAAATGTGGAAGGTTACAAAACTTGGTTGGATCTTGCAATGCTCACAAGCTGATCAAATTAAGAGGCTGGAAACATTCAGCAGAAACTCAGAAAAAAAATACTTTCAACCAGTGTGTATCAAATACACACTTTAGAAGCCCAATAGAACTGTGAGCACATAATGAGGATGAACAGAAACTCCTTCAAGACTATATTTCCCTAAATATGTTGAAGAATATTAACTACATTTTTACTGAATTATATATGTATATATAAACAATATAAGGAACACCTCACCCAGTGCCAATCAATGAAACTGAACAGTGACCTTAGCATAATCAATCTGCTGTAAAGTAACCAAACATCAACATGGTAGAGAAATGTTTTTGGTACTCCAGAAATTTAGGTTGAGTGACATGTCATTAATAGTAAGTATCTAATCAAAACAAAACAAAAGATCAATAATACTTTGTAATGACCTCTTCAAAAACTCTAAACAAGGTGTGTGCTTTATGCAATCTATAAAGCACAATAAACAACATTTTATTTATTGCGCTTTATATATCAAAATAGCACTGCTTCATGCCTTCATTTTCAATAAATGAGATAGACCAGCAATTAAAATGGAATTGAAAAAATTCAAAGGACATGGATAGACAATGCAAATGAATCCTGTGTATCATAATGTTATTTTCATATTTGATACCTGCAGCAAATAATTTATGCATTTGAGGTCCCGCATAATAGAAAGTGAATCACAGCTAGATTTTTTTAAACGTTAAAGAATTCCTTTTGCATCAAGAAAATTAATAAATTAATCTAAATAATGTCATTCATTTGGGCTATTGTTTTCTTCCTCCTTCACATACCCCCAAACTAAAGAAGAAACAATGATTTAAGCAAATTAAGAGTGCATGTTATTATCCCCCAGAGTTCAAAATCCTCGTCCTGGAAAACAGATGGGAACCTGAGCTCGTTAACCTGGTACGGTTCACACCTGAGGCAATTAGCACTGTATCTGGAAAATATTTCATTTTTATTTTTTCTGGCACTCCAACTTATGTCATCAATAATGATCAATTTCAACATAAAATTACAATCAATTGACGAAATTTCAATTTTGCAGTATCATGGCACTAAGTGGCGTCTCATACTCCGGATACCGTACAGAAAGGGTGGTTTTCAATCCTTATTGTCAGCTGGTCCGCACGGCAATTTGGACAGTCGCAACCCGACCCGTTCGCTTCTATAATGATGCGAAGGAGGAATGGGTGGCGAAGAGCAGACCAGTTGGTGCATCTTGCGGAAGGGCGCAGAGCCATCACGGAGTTCCTATCATGATCAGTCTCAGAAGCCACTCAACGGCCCGGCCCGGCCCAGGGAGCTCCCTGCCACGAGCAGGTTTGAAGCAGAAGAGGCAAGCATTTTCGTTCATTCAAGTGTGGCGGGGAACATCCTGCTCCCTCCCACTCCCACTCCCTGGTTTTAAAAGGAAACCAGGTGTGCTTCCTGGCCTAGTCGCCTTGTGCGAGGAAAGCGACTCCCATTGTCCACCATGGAACCAACAGGTTGATTATGCGTCGCGGGTCGGAGCGCAGACAGGTAGTAACCGTCTCCATGGGAACGCGCGAGGTGAGCTGAGCAGCGGAACCCTGGAACGCGCCACGACGATTCAGCCTCGGAATCCCAGTGCGTTGGGGCGCGGGCGGGCGGCGCGCGCGCCAGCGCGCACGCGGCACGGTCTCGGTCAGCGCGGGATCGCGCTCAGGCGGGACCACAGCCTTTCGCAGCACAGATGCACTACGCCAGCTTGTCGACATCCGACCGGCCAGGCAACACCACCAGCTCCAGGAGGGGGAGGGGAGGGACGAGATGGCACGCCATTCCGGGCCTCGTCATCAAATTTTCAACCTTAAAATCTATAACAGGAGAGCCACACAACTCAACATGGGCACTCAGGGTTTTTTTTTTGCTCCCACTTTTAAAAATTATGCGGACATTGACTGCAAAACCAGCAAGTGATTACGAATGAAGCAAGTTGCTAATAAAAAAAATAAATATTCCAGAAGATGAGGTGGATGACAGGCCTACGAGGTAGCAATATGGTCACCAATAACGATTAGGCACAGACAGTGAAATTGGTAAATGGGCTGCCAGGCATTTTTTTTTAAAGCTGCCCTTCTGACTTTATTATTCCATGAATGCCGTTTCCTCAGAGTTCAGAAGAATTGAATATCTGTGTGACTTGCCAATTTTAGGAGAAAATGTACAGAATATTTCCCTTAATGTACTTGAACTGAGACCTTTGCGCTTTTTGCAAATGGGATCTCAATCAAATGCAAAAACTCCCTTTTGCCAAGTGTATACATAACGAAGGAAGTGTGCATCTTTATTCACGTTTCAGGTCAATCTCCAGTTGGAAAATCCAATGCCTATTAGGGTTATTTTATTTGCCACAAAAAAAAAATACAGTATTTAATATGTTTGAGGAGGCATTAGCTCTCATTCATTATTCACGAGGATATTTAAAAAGTCCTTTATTTACTTGGATACTTGATCATCAAAGCCATCTCCAGAGAAAACAGCTAGGTAGTCAATGCTTCCAAGATAGCTGTCACTATCCATCTACAGCTGGGTACCTCCGTCCCACCGTGATGTCAGAAATGCCCGGTTGCGAGATATTGTTGCCTGGTGACAAAAGTGCACATGCATCCCAGACCTCAGGGAAACAAAAATCTGAATCATTTCTATTTTTCCGTGATGTTGTTCATTGAGCTATTAAATATCAAAATGCACCATCGGTGTAAGCTCTGGAACCCACGAGATTGCCATCACTTTCAATGGAAATGAATACAATTTGCTTTTTGTGGAATTCATAAAATGGATACTAAACGGTGCAAAGAAAGCTCCCATTTTAATTGCGATCGCCCGACCTGCTCCTGGCATTTATAATTCAGTCTCTTTCGGCAATCGGGCACTGGTTAATTAGCTTGTTATCAGACGATGTTTTCTTCAGCTCCGATGTCTTTTAAAATGATGGTCATCTTGAAGCCCAATTATTAGACAGCAATAACAGATCTACTAGTTCGAGCAGATCTCTTGGGCAGACAGTAAAGAACTGTTTAAAAAAAAAGTCCCTAAAGCCCCCCACGATCCAGGTTGCCAGAAATGTTAAGGCAGAGCCCCCAGTCATACGCATCCTCATTGTGATCACTCCCTCGGTTTCACTGGGATAATCGCGTGGGTGGATGAGGGAATTTGGGCTGTTTAAAAAAAATGTTTCTGAACAGCTCTCATCCTGATGCGACCGAAATCTGTGAATCTGTAAGTGTTGCCTAAAATGTCTTATGCAAGCCATTTAACAGACCTTTTCTAAAATTAAGCTTACAGTAGAATGATAACTATTTTTGAAATACCACGTTACATTATTATATAAACAGCAACATAATATCAGTTGTATACGAAAAAAAACGAGTCAATTTAGAGAATACATTGAAAAATTGAGATGGGGCGGCGGGGGGAGGGGAGGGTTATACACACCCACTAGCGCTGCATTTGGCTTCTGACCAAAAATTCCGTCCCGACACGATATATTATCCGGGATGCATCAAGCACTCTCACCTCAAATGAAGATTTAAAATGGGAGACTGGAGGAATCAGTGGTACTTTTAGGAAATAATAAATGCTGCCCAGGGAAGCGAATAGTGTAAGCGAAATAAGCAATTAACCCCAACCGTCATTTTTATGTAATTAAATAAAGAGAAAATTGTTAGAGGAGTCTGGACGTGCTAACCCAGGCAACATGACCGCCTGATGTACGGTAGAAGACCCCATCATCATCCGGCAGCCAACTGTGGCACCCCTTAATTTCTTTACGGACAGACTTGGGAACAAATAAACATCAACTTTAATAGAAGTGAGCACTAACCGTGGTTTTGACGGGCACATAAAGGACCAGTTTACCACCTCCAGCCTTCAGCTCCTCCGACGATCCCAGCTGGAACCCTTTCGATTTCACCCAGAATTTAAATTTGGCGTTATCTGCAGAACTGGGCTCCACGCCGCTCAGAAA
Organism: Narcine bancroftii; assembly: GCF_036971445.1. NCBI lineage: Eukaryota > Metazoa > Chordata > Chondrichthyes > Torpediniformes > Narcinidae > Narcine > Narcine bancroftii. The sequence goes on along the minus strand of NC_091470.1, from coordinate 308,860,127 downwards.
TTGGACGATGCGATCGTATTTCTTACGGGTGACGGTCTTGGTTTTCCCGGAGTCCCCATAGGTCTTCAGACACCACTCCTGGAACTGACGGTACAGGTCCCGGTCGCTGCTGTCCCGTGCGGCCGCTTTGTTCTCCATAATAGCCCAGGAGCCTGGGACTCGTGTGTGGCTAATGTGTGGACTTTACACCTGGATAGCCCAGATGGAGCCAATATTACACCGAAAAAGGGTGTGAACCGAAAATCCCGAATAACGATGCTAATTTATTAAATCCATATTCATATTTTAAAATGATAAATAAATGATCGATAGAAAAAAAATCCCGAGTAATGCTCATAGGCAAAGTGTCCGTCTGCAAAGAGGGCGATGCGGCCGGAACCAGCTCTGGTAGCAGTTTTTTTTTGTTCTTACCCCGGTGGTACCGTTAGCAGCACTGCCGCCCTTGCCCGGATCGGTGCCGCCCGCGGGACCGTGCTCCTGTCTCTCGCCGTGCAGAGTGGAGGCGAGCGGATCACGCGCCGCGCTCACTCTACCCCTCGCTCTCTGCGCTCGCTCGCTCGCTCCCCCTCCCTCCCTCCCTCCCTCCCCTCTCTCTCTCTCTTTCTCTCTCGGCCCCCCGAGCTGCCACAGACGGAGCGCGAGCGCCGGGTTTCCCTGATCCACAAGCTCTTCCCTTTTTGATTCGAGCCTCACCATTGGACAGCGGAACAAAAGTTTCTCTGGCGACGGCCAATCAATGATGTCACGTACAGCTGTCCCATTTAGGAATACAGTGCAACACGCATGCCTTCTGGTCTGTAAGAGCAGTGCACATTCAACAGCTGATACAGGTAAATCCACAAATACAGTTTGCATTTTCAAAACAATCAAGATTTTTTTGTGATGTTAGGGCGAGAAATAAAGTCAGAATCACGCAAAATTATGGTAATATCACGAAAAAAAAAGTATATTACATTTTATGAGAGAGGGTTTCACCTATACTTCACTCGAAATAAACAAGAACGCTGCAGACATATGTCTGGGTCTCAAAAATCTTAAATATCGTCATTCTCGCGTTTCTTATTTTTCTTGGGCAAATCCTTGGCATTGATTTGATTTCAGCTCAGTTGGTGGTTTTGAGGTGAATGGAATATATAGGATCGGCAAACGGCCACAGAGGGTGCTTGGCCAAGTGATCTAAAATTGTCTTATTCCCGTCTGTTGCCCCGTCACTGCTTGAACTCATCACAGAAATTATCAATGCTGGCTGCCTTCGCAGATACTCTTTCTCCATTCTGAATGGTTACAGGCCACGTTGGGCGGGAGTGTTGCATATTTTCATGAAATCGTTTTCTAAATGCTCTTAAGTGTCTTTTTCGATGCAAAGTTGAGGATATGATTTTCTTTCAGATTTTTAGAGACTGCAGTCGTCCTTACTGTTTGAATAATTTTTGGTTCTTTTAGGAGTCTTGGGTCAGGGATGCAAATGACATGGCCCAGAACCATTTAAAGGAGAAGAGTTTTGATGCTGGGGAGTCTGACATTGGTTCATTTATCATGGTAATGATTTGGAGGATTCTTATGGAGTTATACGTCATGGAACAGGGACTTCAGCTCCTCTTGTCCATTCCAACCACGTTGGCATTCTAGGTCTCATTTATCTGTATTTAGTCAATATCCTTTACTGTCCAAAAGCAATTTGAATATTGTAATTGTCCCTGCTTCTATCGCTTCCTTTGCAGCTCATTCCAGATGCAGACCACCCTCTAAATGGAAATAGTTATCCCTCAGATCCTTAAATATCTCACCTCATACCTATGTTCCCTAGTTCTAGAGACATCTACCAGGAAAAATAGACTGTGAGCATTCACTTCATTTGGCTCCTCATAATTTTATACACCTCAAAAAGATTATCGCTCAGTCTCCTTCAATCTATGAAATAAAAACCCAACCATATTAACCACTCCCTGCACCACCAGCCCTCCAAACCCAACAACATCTTTATGAACCCACCTCCCACACTCCTTCCAGTTATTGATATCCTTTCTATAGCTTGGAGAATAGAAATGCACAGTTCTCTGCATATTATTTTACCAATACCTTGTACAGTAAAATCATGAGATCCTGACTTTTCAAGTTCATGTTTATTATCATCCAATTACCCAAGTACAACCTGACAAAACAGCTTCTCTGGTCCTCACTGCAAAGCATGCAAACACACAATCAGACTTAACACACATACATATAAACAAACAATATATATGCAGGACAAATATACATATAACCATATAACCGTTTACAGCACGGAAACAGGTCATGTCGGCCCTTCAAGTCCGTACCTGTTCACTTGAACAAATCCACTAGCTCCTCCGCAAACTCCTGAGGAACCTATCAAATAAACAAATAGTTTAGTAAATATTAGAGTCCTGGGTGGTTAGTGTGAGCCATTCCTTTGGTCACTCAGCATTCTCACTGCCCATGGGAAGAAGCTATTTTTCAGCCTAGTGGGTCTGGCTTTGATACTCCTGGATCTCCTACTGGACAGAAGTAGTTGAAGGATGCTGTGTGTGGGATGGTAGGGATCCTCAATGATTTTGTATGCCCTCTTTAGACAACAATCCCAAAGAGACCCCACTTATTCTCTCTGCCATTCTTATGGTCCTGTGCATTGACCTCTGATCCACTTCTCTGCAGCAACAGTACCACACTGATATGCAAATAGCATAGTCACTCTCAATAGAGCTCCTAAAGAAGGATGACTCTGTGCATATTCAAGAGGGAAATGTTTGTGTATATTTTGATCAATATGGTTCATAGTGTGAAAATTTTAAAAAAAAATTAAAAAGGATGACATAATGGTAGTCGGAAGCTTTGTCCACTTCAGTCTTATCAGGAAATGCTGTTACTGTTGAACCTTCCTGATGAGCAAGGAGATGTGTGTCCACAATAGCTCACTTGTTAAATGGAGTCCAATAAACTTGGTGCTCTCCATTCTCTCCATTGCTGAGTTATATAGTAGAAGGTGGTCGTACCTGGTCCTCCTGGTCCACAATCACCTCCTTCATCTTGTCCACATTGAAACTAAGCATGATATTCTCATACCACATCACAAGATTTTCCACCTCTAACCTGTAGTGTGACTCAGTTTTGTTGCTCAGTTTTCTCCATTTCCAACAATTTCCCCCTTAGCACCTACTCCTGTAGGTGCACTTGCAACCACACCTCCTCCTTCACCACTATTCAGGACCACAATCTTACAAGAGAAGTATCACGAGTGGGATCTCCCAGTGGCAACCCATTGCAATTCCCTTTCCCATTCCCATGCTAACATCTTTGTCCATGGTCTCATGCACTGCCAGACTGAGACCACTCACAAATTGGAGGAACAACATCTCATATTCCATCCAGGCACCCTCTAACCAGATGGCAATAGCATCATCCTCTCCAGTTCCTGTTAGCCCCCCTGCCCCCAACCACCTTGCCCCTTCCCCTCTCCCTATTTCTCCTTTTCTCTAGTTCTCTCTCTTTTTCCTTCTGTCTCCTTTCCTCGAGCACTGCATTCATAGAGACAGCCCTCCTCTGAATAATTCTCACCTTCCATCTCCTGCCCTCCTATTTATCTCCAATTATCACCTGTAAAACATGAAAGTATGCAGACAACAAATATTTGCTATATAAAGTACACTGTTTGGCCTGCTGAGTTTCTCTTGCATTGTGTTTTACTCCAATTTTCACCTTTTGTTGTTGACCTGCGCTCCCCTCTCTTCTCCTCACCCCCCCCCAACCAGCCTGCTATTTTTTCCCTTCTTCCCCAGACCTTTTATTCAGCAACCTGCCTGCTTTTTGTTAATGCCTTGAAGAAGGCCTCAGCCTCAAATCATCAGTTATATATCTTTCCTCTGTGATTTACTATAATCATAGCATCTGCATAAAAAAGAAATTAGGAACAGATCTGAGTCTCCCAGAACAAAGTCAATTTCAAGGTATAATAAGATACATTTATTATTAAGAAAAGTATGACTAATATGTATATAAAATTACAAGAAACTAAAAGGAAAAAAGATTTATATAAATCAAAATTATGATGGGAGAAAGATTCAAATATACAAATTCAGGAAGAAATATGGTCAAAATTGTGTCAAGAGAGTATTACAAATACAGAATATGCTAGATATCAAATGGTTCAATATAATTTTCTTCATCAGTTATATTATACTCCACATGAATTGAATGGACAATTCTAATTATCCGAATAAGTGCTTTCGATGTACCAAGGAGAAAGAGACTTTTTTTAACATTCAGTATGGTCCTGTGAGAAAGTGGAATGATTTGAGTGTATTGTTAGGACAAATTATGAAGATAAAGATACAAAAAGATCCAAGAATATTTTTACTTGAGAACATATATAGAAAAGATATAAAATTGAATAAATATCAAGAAAAATCTTTAAATATAGCCATAGTAACTGCAAAGAAATGTATAGCAGTAACATGGAAAACTGAGAAGTGTGGTACCATGAGGTAGATGGCATATTGAAATACAAAATTGTATACCTTTAGAAAAAAATTACAGTTTAAGGAATCAAATTGAAAACTTTTATAGAATTTTGGGAACCACCCATGGATTTTATGAATAAAATTCCATCAACATCTTCCTCCTTACCCACTCCTCTCAATTAGAAATTATAAAAAATAGTCAATGAATATTATACATGTTAATAATATTACCCCTCCATAAATCTTTGTCCGTGAAGCCAAGCCAAAGAAATATTATATTTGTAGAAGAAGGTGTTCTTTCTTCATACTTTTCCTTTTTTTCCTTTCTTTTGGGTGAAGGGGGTTGGGGAGAAAAATAATTGTATCATTTTGTATGATTTATTATAATTACTGTGTTATTGAATTTATATTTTGTATTAATACAAATGATAATTAAATTTTCAAAAAAATCATAGCATCTGCAGGCTTTTATGTTTCAAATCTCCATCTACAAATTCAATAATTGTATTGGCTACATTGCCATTCAAATCAGTAACATTGACAATAAACAACAGTAGACCCAACATTGACCTCAGCTAAAGTCAAATGTACACACACACATACAAGCAGCCTTCACCCATCCTTAGTAATTTATTGTTGGCATTTCTTTGGTGCTTTGGGGTCATTTCTGATGGAGAAATAAATAAATACTTGTGGTTTCTAATGCAGCATAGTCATCAAGAAGGTGCAAGACCATTAGAGATGAGGATATGCTGTTTGAGAGGCTTGAATGCCCTCATCTAATTTATGTAAATTAGCAAATACTCTTTTCCCACACAAATAGATGGACAGTACATTCATTCCATATCTATTTCTTAGCTCTACCCCTCCCCATAATCTTCCTCCTTTAGTTCTTTTTGTACTTCAATGATGACTTCCCACTGCTGTCTCAAGCACTCCATCTTTCTCACCCCTACTCTCGCTTTCTCACTTAACTGATACCCATCCTCTCACATTCTCCCATACAACTCCTTCCACACTGTCTGCACTCCATCTCAATTTCTTTCTATCTCATCCCATATGTTTAACTTCAATACTAGCCACTTGCACTTTCAATCCATCCCTAGCCCATGTATTCCATGCTTGACTTCCACTGGTAACAGCTGTGACTGTTCATTCCAGGGCTTCCACAGTTATGCTCCACAGGTCCCCAAGCATACATGGTCAAATCTGATATACACACTGATTTTACTTTCAATTTTGAAAACAAACTGCCTTATATTCCCTTTCTGCTTAGCTTCAACAATTTTGGACACCAATAATGAAAATTGGGCTTGGCCCTCTTTATATTGTCCATGGTTTGCTTTCAGAATTACTGGTGACAAGTGTGACAGAGTATATAGAGTTGTTTGGGAGATAAATTGAGAAATGTTTGTTAGAGCAGGTCACACACAAACACTTCAAAACACAGAATTTCTGCAGGAGCTTTTGCAAGAGAGCTCAGACTCATGATGGACTGTGGTTTGCAAAAGGGCATCAAATGTAACAACATGCAGGGCAGCTTTGTCTGGAAAACAGAACGCTGTCTGGAAAACAGAACGCTGTCTGGAGGGTCATGTGATCTTTTCAGGCAGAAAGCAGAGAAAAAAAAGCAGGCTTTGCTATCAGAGTTGAGGGGGGGGGGGAAGAGAGAGAGAGAGAGAGAGAGAGAGAAGGACTGGCTGTCCAGTGTTTCCCTTGGAATAGAAGAAACAGAAAGGAACTCTGTGGTGACGTGAAACAAGAAAAACTCTCACTCTGAGAACCAACAAGAACCCTCCTGAGTGGTAACCATTTACCTGTTAAACACCAAAGCCTGGTGAACGTTATTAATGTTAATTTCTGTGCACAGTATAAGCATTGCCTGCATCTAGTGAGATTGGACTGGGCACCAAAGAACTTTGCTGAACTTAGTCACACATTACACACATGTGCGCTTAAAATTAAAAGGGGGTTAAATATGTTAAGTGAGTCAATAGAGATAAGTTAAAGTTTGATTCTATTTTCATGTTCAAAGATCATTAAAAACAATTTTTGTTTAAGTAACCCTTTGTCGTGGTGCATATCTATTGCTGCTGGGTTTTGGGTTCCTCTGGACTCGTAACACAAGTGGTTGAGCCTAGATCAGATAAAAAGGTGGGGAACTATGAAGCTCTGGGGCAGGGACAGGGTGCTTTACAGAAAGAGGGCAACGCCATATTGGATAAAGTCTCAATAGAAATTTATATTTTTGTTTTCTACCACCATTGATCTCAGATCAAAGGATTTGTGACAAATATCAAGACTAGGAGTCCTCAAAATAATAAAAGGTAATTCTATTTTTTTTTTAATCAAGCACCAATCAATCTTTGGAGATGAATATGTGACTTCTATTTTTTGACACCATCCAACAGATCCATAACAGACAACTAGCAAGTTTGGAGAAGTAGCTTAATTTGCATTTAGAATTTTGGGCACAGATCTCTGCAAAAAGGTGGAGTCAAAAGATGAATGGAGAGCATTCAAGTAAATGTTCTGAACTGGAAATACATTCACTGTCAGGTAGAAATCACTTCAGGATACACACAAGCTTGATCTACATTCTGGTAACTACAAGAAGGACAATTAAGGTCGAGGTAAGTGAAATGTATTTTGTCTTTCATACTTCAAAGTTATTTCAGTGGGAATCATCAACTAAATACAAAGGGTAAATCTAGATTAGCATGCTTTTTAAACTGAGGGAAATAATGGTAGGTAATATTCATCTCAATCTTACTGAAAATTATATTTTAATTTGAAAAAATACATTATGCTTGTGGCCTAAGCAGATGTCAACATTAATCATTACAAAAAGTTAAAGAAAGGAGAATCTCAGAGTGCATAACTTGATGCAGACTGAAAGATTTTAAAATAGGCAAGGTGACAAAATGAATAGTGCCTAAGGATGTATTCATAAGACAATTGTTTGTAAGACAATGCATGCGGTGTCTGATCTTGGTCTCCTCATGTGACAAGTGGCAGACACTTTGGAAAGAGTATAGAGTAGGGCCACCACACATTGCATACAAAGCATGGTGATTATCAAAATAGAGTAATAACATCGTGAGACTATATTCTGAGATATGTTGAAGAAATAGATGTTCAATATTTCTCCGAAAGCATGGGAAAATCCAACAGCAGTTAAATTACTGAATTAGTGATCTAATGATCCAGACAATTTCAAGATCCAATTTCAGATCCCATCTTGCCAGCTATGGAATTTAAATTTGGTTAATAATCTATAATTTGAATTAGAAAATTAGTATGATGAACAGAAAACTACCAGATTGTTTCAGAAACCCATCTGTTTCAGTAATGTACTTCAAGGGAGGAAATCTGCCATCCTTGTCTGTTGTTGCCTCTGTTAATGTTGAGATAGATTTAAAATCAAATCAAGCAAACTACCTAATAAAAACCTGGTCAATGGATTCAGACCCAATTAAGTAATGGCCAGACCAACCAGCTTTGCAAAGTCCTCTGCACAAAACATCTTTAGAGTCTTGTCCAAATTAGTGGAACTTCTCTATAGAAGTAGTCAAGAAAGTAACAGATAGAAATATATAGTCATTCTCACTGAATTATACCTTATTAACAATGTACAAAACTCTTCCATCGTCCTCCTGGAAATGACTTTTTATACAGTCAGGATAAACCCACTAAAGGCACTGGTAAAATGGAAAAGACAGAAGTGAAAGGCTTGAGAATCCTCAACATTTATCTCAGATGCCACAAATTCTCAAGAATTAAATATGGAATAAGAACCATTCTCCTAATTTCCCACTACCAATCCTCCCCGAACTGAAATATATTTCTCCATACTGAACAAAATTCGCAAGCACTAGGTTATGGGACATAGAGTGCCCATTATGTTTGGGACAAAGACATATGTTTCCTTTATTTGCCCCTGTACACCACAATTTTAAATTTGTAATCAAACAATTCACGTGTAATTAAAGTGCACATTCCTGAGTTTATTCAAGGTTATTGGTAAATATTTTGGTTTCACCATGTAGAAATTACAGAAATTTTTATACATAGACCCCTCATTTCAATGAACCATAGAACCATAGAATATTACACCACAGAAATAAGCCTCTTTGGCCCCTCTAGTCATTGCTGAACCATTTTGTTTTGCCTAATCCCACTGACCTGCACCCAGTCGATACCCCTCAATACTCTCCCATTCACGTACCTGTCCAATTTCCTCTTAAATGTTAAAATTGAGCTTGGACTCATCCTTTCAGATGGAAGCTCGTTCCACACCCCCACCACTCTCTGTGTGAAGAAGTTCCCCCTCATATTTCCCCTAAACTTTTCCCCTTTTCACTCTTAACCCATGTCCTCTGGTTTGTATCTCACCTACCCTCAGTGGAAAAGCCTATCTACTTTTTCTCTGTCTATCCCCCTCATAATTTCGAATACCTCTATCAAATCTCCCCTCATACTTCTATGCTCCAGGGAAGAAAGTCCTAACCTGTTTAACCTTTCCCAGGGGCCAAAGAGGCTATTTCTGTGGTGTAATATTCTATGGTTCTATGGTTAAGGACATTTTAAATATATCTGGCAGAGCCCTTGCAATTTTTACACTAGTGTCCCTCAAGGTCGGAGGGGATATCTTGTCAGGCCCTGCGAATTTATCTACCTTTATTTGCTTTTTCATTCACATTGTCTGCCAAAACAACCTCATGTCTTCTTTTAACCTTCCTTATTTATTTCTTGAGGTTTTTCTTGCATTTTTATGCTCCTCAACTACCTCATTTGCTCTGTGTAGCCTATACCTGCTAAACACCTCTCTCTTCTTCCTAACCAGATCCCCAAATATTCCTCAAAAACCACAGTTCCCCATGCCTTCTAATATTGCCTTTGATCCTGACAGGAACATACAAACTCTTTTAAAATTTTATCCTAGACCCAAAAACAATTTATTCCAATCAGCACATTCTCGATCCTTTCTCATTTCCTCAAAATTGGCCTTTCTCTGATTTAGAGTCTCAACCTGAGGCCCAGACCTAACCTTCTCCATAATTATTTTAAAACCAATGGCATTATGATCACTGGAGCCATAATGTCCTCCTACACATACTTCTGTCACCTGTCCTGTCTTGTTCTCTAAAAGGAAATCCAGTAATGCACTCTCTCTAGTTGGTACCTCTATATATTGATTTAGAAAACTTTCCTTTTCTTTTTCAATCTTTTTATTAGCATTTCATAACATACACAGCATAACTTCCCAAGGATGTTGGGAAACATAGAGACTAATGCAAGGGAGGAACTGAAAGAAATCAGTATCTCTAAGGACATGGTCTTGGGGAAATTGATGGGATTGAAGGCAGATAAATCCCAAGGGCCTGATAATCTACATCCTAGGGTACTCAAGGAAGTGGCCATTCAGATAGCAGATGCTTTAAGAATTATTTTCCAGAACTCGATAGACTCAGGATCAGTACCCATGGATTGGAGGGTAGCTAATGTTACCCCACTATTTAAAAAGGGGGGTAGAGAAAAAGCGGGGAATTATCGGCCTGTGAGCCTTACATCAGTAGTGGGCAAAATGATGGAATCCATTATTAAGGATGTAATAGCGGAGCATATGACTAGCAGAGAAGGGATCGGACGGAGTCAACATGGATTTACAAAAGGTAAATCGTGCTTGACAAATCTATTGGAATTCTTTGAGATGGTGACAGGTAAAATAGATGGGGGAGAGCCAGTGGATGTGGTGTACCTGGACTTCCAAAAGGCCTTCGATAAGGTCCCGCATAAACGACTGGCTTCCAAAATCAAGGCTCATGGGATTGGGGGAAAAGTATTGATGTGGATTGAGAACTGGCTGGCAGGTAGAAGACAGAGAGTTGGGATAAATGGCTCGTTTTCTGAGTGGCAGGCGGTGACCAGTGGGGTACCACAGGGATCTGTACTGGGAACCCAGCTGTTCACAATTTACATTAATGATCTGAATGAGGGGATTGGATGTAATATCTCCAAATTTGCAGATGACACTAAGCTAGGAGGGGTTGTGTGCACGGAAGAGGGGGTCAGGAAGCTCCAGTGTGATTTGGATAAATTGAGGGACTAGGCAGATACATGGCAAATGCACTACAATGTGGATAAATGTGAGGTTATCCACTTTGGTAATACAAACCGGAGGGCAGATTACTATTTGAATGGTAATAGATTAAGAGATGGGGAAGTGCAGAGAGACCGAGGGGTACTTGTACATCAGTCTCTGAAGGCAAGCATGCAGTTACAGCAGGTGGTTAAAAAGGCAAATGGTATGTTGGCCTTCATATCAAGAGGGTTTGAGTATAGGAACAAGGATACTTTACTGCAGCTGTACAGGGCCTTGGTGAGACCACACCTGGAGTATTGTGTGCAGTTTTGGTCACCTTATCTTAGGAAGGATGTTCTTGCAATGGAGGGAGTGCAGATGCGATTCACCAGGCTGATACCTGGAATGGCAGGAATGACTTATGAGGAAAGATTGCGCAAATTGGGATTGTACTCCCTGGAGTTTAGAAGATTGAGAGGGGATCTCATAGAGACATAAAATTCTGGCAGGACTGGACAGAATGGATGCAGATGTGATGTTTCCAATGATGGGAAAATCCAGAACCCGGGGCCATGGTTTGAGGATAATAGGCAAACCATTTAGGACCGAGATGAGGAGGAATTTCTATACCCAGAGGGTGGTGAATCTGTGGAATTCATTGCCACAGAGAGCAGTGGAGGCAGGTTCATTAAATATATTTAAGAGGGAATTAGATATATTTTTTCTGTATAAGGGTATTAAAGGTTACGAAGAGAAGGCGGGGACGGGGTACTGAACTTTAAGATCAGCCATGATCTCGTTGAATGGCGAGCAGGCTCGAAGGGTCGAATGACCTACTCCTGCTCCTATCTTCTATGTTTCTATGTTTCTATAAGGAGAATAGAAATAACACAATTAAAATGGTATGGCCAAGTCTACATAGTATAAGTATGATATATAAATTCCAAAGATTGAAAATGTGACATATGAATAATTCTCCTAACAATGAAAACAGATAAAGAAATAATTATAGTATTATATATATAAAAAATAACTAATCTACTAAAATAAACATATAATAAAAATAAAACCGAGTAGCCAATCCAGAGTATCTGACAAATAATTTAAAATATAGCTCATGTCCTCACCGACAGGTAACAAAAGCAGCAATTATATTAAATCTGGAAAGGAATAACACCAGTTATATCCCATGAAAGTAATCAATAAAAGGTTTCCATTTTTCTTCAAATTTAGTTGTTGTAGCTAAAGTACAACTTCTAATTTTTTTTGAGATTTATAATGAGAAAGCCATTGAAATAATGTAGAAGAATCAAGTCTTTCCATTTAAGTAAAATGGCTCTTCGAGCTAATGAGGTAGATAAAGCTATAACTTGATATGCAAAGTAGGTAAGCAACCTACATCTGTAATTCTAAGAAGTGCAGTTAAGGGTTTGGGTTGTAATTGAATAACCACTATCATTGATAGTTTTAAAAGTATCTTTCCAAACTTTTTCTAACATCGGACATGACCAAAACATGTGAGTCAATGAAGCCACATCAGTATTTTATCTATCACAAGTAAAGCTCATATTAGGAAAGATGTGAGCTAGTTTATCTTTAGACATATAAGCTCTATGAACTATTTTAAACTGTATTAAAGAATGATGTGCACAGAGTGAAGAAATATTAACTTGTCTAGTAATTCTTACTCGTGTTTCAGGAGATTATGTTAGTTGATTCCAATGTATGTCAAATCTTATCCATGGGGACTAATCTCAAATTTAATAAAAGAGTATAAATAGTACCAATTAAACCCTTCTGAAAGTGTCAAGTAAATTTGGTTGTTGTAATGTTAGATAATTAGACATTACTGTAGTCATTAAATTTCTAATCTGTAGATATCTAAAAAATGCATGTATGGTAAATTATACTTGGTTTAAAGTTGTTCAAAATACATCAAAGCACCATCAGCAAATAAATCTACAAAAGAGATAATTCCTTTAATCTTCCAAATAAGGAAGTAGATTGTGTAAAAAAACAGAATCAAGATTGTAGCAGGTGGTGCAGTGAATAAAGCACAACAGAAGTTGTCTAATTTTTTTCGAGATTTATAAAGACATAACATGAGAAAGCCATTGAAATAATGTAGAAGAATCAAGTCTTTCCATTTAAGTAAAATGGCTTTTCGAGCTAATGAGGTAGATAAAGCTATAACTTGATATGCAAAGTAGGTAAGCAACCCACAGGGCAACAGGCCAATGATATCCACATGCATGCGATCAAACCTGTGCTGTGTGGGTGCAAACACCTGTAGTGGGTCTTTAGTGTGGCACTGAACTTTTGAGATCTGGCGCTGGATGCATGTCCTTGCCCAACTGCTGTCTTGCTTGTGCAGGCCATGACACACGAGTTTTCCCAGCACGAGCCTTGTCTTCCTAACTGAAGGGTGAGCCAAACCGTGTATGGCATCAAACACTCGACATCACCACTCAATGGCCTTGGTTGGCCAGTGGATATGAACCAATGTTTAATGGAATCTTCACAGCAGTTTAAATAATCACGGTTGGCGCGCTATCACAATCGTCCAACCTTTGAAGTCAGGCACTTCTCAGAGTTCTTTGTGCCCTCTGGCCACTGGGAACTCCTGATCCCGTGGGGGCCCAAACTGCTGATGCAGTTTGATAATGGAGTGGTGTGGTTTGCCACATAACTCCCCCCCCCCCCCCCCACCAGAATTCTGAGGTGACACCGCAGACTCACCTTTATGGCTAGAATGGGCCAGCGGATGCCCCTGCGCTGAGGGCATGGCACCTGTACTGGCTGATTTAGGTCCACATGTGTCAGATTAAGGTGATCTACCAGAACCATTTCTTGCCTGCCGCCAATGTCTATAACATACGAACCATCTTGAAAGGACCTTCATATGGCCATTGCTATGACATCCTGTGCGCATCCTGCACAGGAATACATAAAGGCAGTCCTTGAGTTCAGGTAAAATGTATGAAGTCATAGACCCATGCCGGATCAGTGCCAGTGTACCCACCTTCTCCCTTAAGTGTATGAATACTGAAGTGGGAGATTCTTGCTGCCCACATACTGGTGGAATGAAATCCCATAGAACCAATTCTGCAGATGACATAACTAGATTTTCCTTCAATGCAGTATGGATACCTAAAAATTCATCTATCCAATCCAGTCTCTTAAGATGTGCATGAGAGCCGTTTTCATACAACAACAATAACATTCCTCTAAGCCATTTAACTGGGGATGATTGGCCATCGACCAATGCATTTGGTGCCCAGCAACTGTGCGATTGTTGACCATAACCTGGACATAAACTGAGCTCCTCTGTCAGAGGAGCTATGCATGGGTAGTCCAAAATGCACTATCCAATTAGCAATGAGGGCACTCACTCAAGCTGAGGCTGAGGTATCTGAGACTGGGACAACCTCTGGTCATCTCGTGAACCTGTCTACTATTGTGAAGAGGCAAGTAGCACCCTTGGACGGGGGCAACAGGCCAATGATATCCACATGCATGTGATCAAACCTGTGCTGCGTGGGTGCAAACACCTGTAGTGGGTCTTTAGTGTGGCACTGAACTTTTGAGGTCTGGCGCTGGATGCATGTCCTTGCCCAAGTGCTGACTTGCTTGTGCAGGCCATGACACATGAGTTTTCCCACCACGAGCCTTGTTGTCTTTCTAACAGAAGGGTGAGCCAAACCGTGTATGGCATCAAACACTCGACATCACCACGCAATAGGTACAATGGCCTCGGTTGGCCAGTGGATATGTTGCAAAGTAAGGAGGCATTTGGTGTCCTCCAATATGAGTCCCGGTATGGAAGTGCAATATGCAGCCATCTCTTCATCTTCCTGCTGAGCTTCTGCTGAAGCCTGTAGAGCTCGTTGAAAGAATCAAAGACTTGTTGATCCAAACCAAGGCTTTTATTAGCAAAAGACAGGAGCTCTTCACAGGTGGCCGACCAGTCCAGAATGATCCGACCTGGCTAGGGACACAACTCTTTAAGGCCCAGACAGTAGGCGTGGCTTAGCTCTCAGCCAATCGCTGTAAGCACAGTCTAGATTCTGTAACTATATACACTGGTGATAGATCTGTACTATCACAAAGCCACATTGTCTATACCAGGAGCAGGCAAATGGAGGGAAGTGATGGTGGTGTGGGATAGCGTGTGGGTGACTAGATTGTTCTTCCCAGTGATGTGTTTTATCATAATCATAAACTCTGAAATGTAGGAGAGTTGTTGCTGTTGACCACGAATATGACATCTTGGCGAAGGCGTGACAATAGCTTGTGGTCTATCTCGACTGTGACTCCTCTGCCCTCTAGGAAATAGCAAAAATGCCATATGGCCAAGAGGAGGCCAAGAAGCTCCTGGTGAAAAGTGCTATACTTTTGCTCCGGTGGTCTCAAATGACAAATAAAGAAAGCTAAGGGTTTCCAGATGCCATTGACGAGCTGCTCCAGGATTCCGCCTACCACAATGTCTGATGCATCCACTGTCAGAGCCGTTGGCACATCAACCCTCGGGTGCACCAGGAGGGGGCAGAGCATGATGACATGAAGGAAGGAGGTGGAACAAGGACTCGCCCCGGGGCAAAAATTTTAAAGCTCTAAAAATAAAAAAGTTTGGAAATAATTTATAGACATTAAAAACTCTTGTTGAGCATGGCTGGAAGAGGAAAGAAGACAGCAAAAACCAAGTTAACAGTGAGTAAAGAAATGAAGAAAATGCAGAATGTACGACAGTGGCGGCTGGGGCTCAGGTTCCGGAGCCTCCACAGACGATGCATGCAATGTCAGCCTTCCTGAAGATGGCAGCAGCGCCACTGGGAACCAGTGAAGATGGCACTGGAGCTGTGCAGATCTCTCCCAAGGAATACCAGAAAGTCATGCACATGTGCGAAGGGTTAGCCCCCACACATGCTCAATGAGGAACAGGCTTCGGGATGTAGACTCAATAGCGCCATCTCTGATGCTGGTAGAATGGAGACACTACAACTTTGGACAGTGCTGTCAGAAACACCTGTTTTTTTCGACAGGTAGTGATATAGAAGAATCAGAAGGTCAAAGTGCAATTATAAAGAATTGAAAGGGCAATTTCAGATGTTAAGAGAAGATACACAGAATATTAGAAGTTATGTGAAAGATGACAGATCTGATATGAAGTATGCTGAAGAAGTTAGTAAAGTTAAAGAAAAAATTCAAAGAGTGGAATTAGATGTGCAGATTGTTAAAAATTATATGGATACCTGCATGGACTGAATTGAGAAGGTTGAAACTTCTGGGAATGTCTGGGACATACAGAGGAAAGAATTGCTGGAAAAGTTGAAATACTGGAAAATCATAGCAGACGTAATAATGGTCTTAGAGAAGATTCTAAAGGTAGTGAAAATACTGTGGAATTGTTTCAGAAATGGATACCTAGTGGAACTGAATAAGAGAGAGCACATAGAGCTTCAGGGAGGAAGCGACTGCCAACTCACCCATCTATGGTTACATTAGTGAAATGCCTACATTATCAAGATAAAGAAAAAAATTTTAAAGTTGTGGTTCAAAGGGGAAGACAAAATATGGGACCTATGATAATGATGGGAATAAAATCTTTTATGCTGATTTGGGTAAGGCAGTGGTAGATAGAAGAAAAGAGTTCAATCCAATGAAGGCAATTCTTTGGAAGAAAGGTTATAAGTTTACGTTCAGACACCCAGCTACATTCTAGATAACAATCAATCTAATTTTTTTTGCAGCAGTGGAAGAAGCAAGGGTTTTTGCAGAATCTCTTCCTTCAATTAAAGAAGAACATTAGGGAGAGGGGGGTACGTCCTCAATATGAAATGCAAAGGGAGGTGATACAGATACAGCTTATATCGTGGTTAAGTGAAAAAACACAAATACTGGAGAAACTCAGCAGGTCAAACAGTGCCTTTATATAGCAAGGGTGAAGATGCATCACTAACGTTTCGGGCTTGAGCCCTTCTTCAAGGTGTGGGGGAATATGAGAGATATCTGAACAAAAGGGGGAAGGGGGGTGGTGAGGGTGGGAGATGATAGGTGGAGGGGGGCACTGCAGGAGGGAGGAGAGGAGGAGTATAGGCCAGGTGGAGAGAGAAAGAAAGTAGGAACTAGAATAACTAGTTAAAGGGGTGGGGGGGGGGGTGGTGAGGTAAGCTGATTAACCCGCAGATTGGAGGAACAGCACCTCATTTTTCATCTGGGCACCCTCTAACCCCAGGGCATGAACATTGAGTTCATTTCATTCCACTAATCAGCTTGCCTTTTCTCCCCTCCCCCCCTAACTAGTTATTTTATACACCTTCCCCCCACCCCCCCTCTGCGATGTCCCCCCTCCACCTATCATCTCCCACCCTCACCAACCCCACCCTTCTGTTTGGACATCTCTCATGTTCCCCCACACCTTGATGAAGGGCTCAACCCTGAAACATTGGTGATGTATCTTCACCTTTGCTACATAAAGACACTGTTTGACCTGCTAAGTTTCTCCAGCATTTGTGTTTTTTCAGCTTACACTTAAGAGAGATATTACAGGTTTCAAACTCTTAACAGGAGCTGCAGACAGGAACAAAGTCAAACAGTTATAATCAATGATGACCAAGTAAATGCTGACTTGGTAGCAGCTGCTGAAAGATTGTTTTGTTATTTTTTTTACCTGGGGTGGATGTTTCATTCCTTGTTTGCCTTATCCATCATGTGCCATATTGTGGTGGGAGCCCCAACCTGTATACAGCATTTATTTGGGGAGGGGGGTTTATATCTTTCTTTTTTTATATTTTTGTTTAGGACAGGAGTTGCTTGTGTTGGATAATGGAGACCTGGAAGAGTGGGACTGGAAGAGATTTATATTTAAATAATAGATAGTAATAAAACATCAAATTTTCTAAGTTTTAATGTTAATGGGCTTCATAGTATATTTAAAAGAAAAAGAATTTATGCTTACATGAAGATGAAAATTGATATAGCATTTTTACAAGAAACTAATTTGACTGAAAAAGAACATTTGAAATTAAAAAGAGAATGGGTTGGTCAAGTGGTATCATCATCTTTTAATTGTAAAGCAAGACAAGTAGTAATATTAATAAAGAAAATATTACCAGTGAAAATTCAAAGTGTTATAACAGATCCTGTGGGAAGATATGTTTTGGTTCATTGTCAAATTTATTCTGAAATGTGGATACTTATGTGTATATATCCACACAATGTAGATATTGAGAATTTTATACATGATACTTCTTTTTACATTTGTCAGAGTCATATGAAAAAATAGTAATAGGTGGTAATTTTAATTGTTGTTTGGACCCTATATTGGATAAATCATCTAAATTGGTACAAAAATTAAAATGATGAAAGAATGGAATTTAATAGATATTTGCCATAAATCCTAAGGCAAGAGATTATTCTTTTATTCCCATGATATGATTCTTATTCAAGAATAGATTTTTAAAATAATTTCTGCAATTTTGATGAATATAAATCAAGAATTTTATCAGACCATTCTCCACTTTTAATGGTATGTAAAATGCCTGATAAAGAACCTTCACCATATAGGTGGAGGTTTAATATTATGTTGTTAAAAAGAGTGGACTATTTTTATTTTATAAGAAAACAAATTCATTATTTTTTGGATATAAATTGTAATTCTGCAGAGAATACATTTGTTATATGGAAAGCACTTAAAGCTTATATAAGGGGACAGATTATTAATATTTAGGTATTCAGGTGGAAGCTAAATTAGAAAATTTATTTAAATTAAATTATTCCTCATTATAAAAATGAATAAAGGAAGGTTTGGAAAGATGGAATATGTTATCTAATAGGTAGAGTAAATTGATAAATATGAATGTTTTTCCTAGAATACAATACCTTTTTCAATTGATTCCGATTCCTATTCCAATTCCTCCAAATTTTTTAAAGAATGCTTGTGTTAGGAAATTTTTATGGAAAGGAAAGATGGCAAGAGTTTCTTTAGATAAATTAACTTGGAATTATGATTTTGGAGGTTTGCAGCTCCCTAATTTTATGAATTATTATAAAGCTGTCCAGTTGCTTTTTGTTAATGATTTAAATAAAATTCCAGTTTGGGTATAAATAGAACTTAGTAAAATAGGGGAACAAAACCCACAAGATTTTATTTATAAATGGAATGTAACAATGAATATAGAGATTCCTATATTGAAGCATTTAATTGAGCTTTGGAATAAGGTTGATAAAGAAATTGGGGGAGGAAGATTATTGTCTGGAAAAATGCCATTATTTCAGAATAGATTGATTCAGATTTATGTGGGAAATAATTTTTAAAGATTTGGCAGTGTCATGGAATTAAGAAGATAGAAGATGTTTCGAAGCAGTGAAATTTATTTCTTTTAATAGAGTGAAGGAGAAGTTCAAAATACCTGAAAATACCAGATTTTGTTATTGTCAAGTTATGAAATTTTTACGTGAAAATTATGGTCAAGATCTGTTATTACCAGTAGAGATGGAATTAGAATTATTGTTATATAATTGAAATATAAAGAAATTTATTTCAATGATGTATAGATTAATACAAAATAAAATCCAAAAAATAAGGCTTTATAATTCAAGTCAAAGATGGGAAGTAGATTTGAATAAACAAATAGATGAATGAGATTGGATTGAGATATGTAGAGAAAATATGAAAAATGCAATAAATGTAAGATATAGAATGGTGCAATATAATTTTATTCATCAGTTATATTTAACACCAGATACATTTTAAAAAATTGAATCAGACTCTATCTGATTTATGTTTTAGATGTAGACATGAAATTGGTACATTTTTGCATTCTACTTAGCAGTGACCTAAAGTAAAATCTTTTTGGTTTTAATAGGTAAATTATTTGGATTAAATTCCCACAGGATCCAATGTTATCTTTATTGGGGGATATTAAGAATATTGAGCCCAAGTTTAAATTGAATATTTATCAAAAGAAATTTGTTCAAATTACTTTAGTAATGGCAAGAAAATGTATTGGCATAACTTAGAAATCTGATACGGATTTGGGTATAGAAAGATGGCATGCTGAAGTCCGGAGTTGTATACCACTTGAGAAAATTATTCATTATTTAAGAGACAAATATATACAGGTTGTTGACTCTGCACCAGTCTGTCGGGAACTGCACCTCATCTCTCAACACCAACTCATCATTCTTACTCACAAGGACCACCATGGTCAGTGTGATGGTCTTGGAAGTGTTGTTTCCGATCTAGACTGCTTGAGGTCTCCCCAAAAGGAAGTTAAGAATCCAATTGCAGAGGTAGGTGTTTAGATGCAGCAGGCTCAACTTCCTTATCAGGTACTGAAGTATGATTGTGTTGAATACCAAAATGAAGTCAATAAACAACGTTCAAACATACTTGTCCTTATTTTCCAGGCGAGTGAGGACTAGATGAGGGTGGTAGTGATGGCATCGTCCATAGAGCAGTTAGATTCTTATGCAAAATGCAGGGGGTCTATTGATGGGGGAAGCAGGAGCTTGATGTGCCCTATGAAAAGCCTCTCAATGGTAGACATGAGTGTGACAGGGGAGTGGTCATTGAGGCAGGACACAGACGACTTTTTCATCATGGGAACAATGATGGCAGCTTTTAAACACGTTGGGGTCATGGCGCTTCGCAGGAGATGTTAAAAATGTTGGTGAGAACATTTTCCAGCTGAACCATACATCCCCTGAGAACTCTGCCAGGAATGTTTCATGGGTTGACCTTGCTTAACACTCCCCACATTGGCCACTGTGCAACACAGCACCTGATCATTTGGAGGAGAGGTGGTCTTCTTCGCAGCCACATAATTTTTCACCTTAAAATGCATATAGAGGTTGTTCAATGCATCTGGGAGGGAGACATGCCATCACTCTGATACAGGTTCATCTTGGTCTCATCTGTCCATAAGACCTCTTTCTAGAATTCTGCAGGCTCCTTGAAATACTACTTGGTGAATTGAAATCTGGCCATCTTTTCTGTCACTAACTAATGGTTTGCATCTTGCAGCGTAGTCTCTGTATTTCTTTTCATGAAGTCTTCTGTGGACCTTAGTCACCTGGTATCCACATCTGCCTCCTGAAGAGTGTTTCTGATCTGTCAGACATAGGTTTGGGGATATGATGATGAGAATTCTTCTGTCATCAGCAATGGAGGTCTTCCTTGGAATACCAGTCCCTTTGTGATTACTGAGCTCACCAGCATGCTCTTTCTTCTTAATGATGCTCCAAACTGTTGATTTTGATAATCCTAAGGTTTGGGCAATGTCTCCTGCTGTTTTATTCTTGTTTTTCAGCCTCATAATGGCTGCTTTGACTTTCATTAGTACAACTCTGATCCTCATGTTGAAACATTGCAACTATAAACTCCAAAGGTGGTCATAAGCTTAGAAGCAAGACTACCTCTCTTATGCCTGCCCCAATGAAGCAATTAAATTTTCCTGAGTACTCACAAACATCAGTCAAACCAAATATCCTCAACATTATGGTGCCCTGAAATGAGGGTACTATGTATAAAAAGTGCTGTAATTCTACATCATCAAACTTAATTGTATACAAATAACCTTTAATAAAATCTTGAATGTGCACTTTAATTACCTGTGAATTATTTGATTACAAATGTAAAACTCTGCAGCATAGGGGCAAATAAAGGAAAAATAAAGTCTTTGTCTCAAACATTATGGAGGGCACTGTAGAATATGCTTAGGTTATGGGGTTTCAATGTTACCCAGAGTAGATTAGCTGTACTATTTTGGGTCAAGTCCTGAAATAAATAACTCCCAGATTAAATGAAGCAGCAATTAGGAGAAGCTTCAATGATGTGCATGTTCAACAGCAACAGGAGACAGAACTGGATGGTCCAGTATATTATATCAGGCATGAATGGAGGTGAATAAATAGATAACTGAAAGAGGAGACTTCATAGCAGCTCCATCCCCAATGACCATATTGAGCCTTAGGTGCCAAATGAAGGGCTCAGGCCTGAAACATTGGTTACCTTTTACTACCTATGGCTGCTGCGTGGCTTGCTGAGTTCCTCCAGTAGATAGCAAGTAACATTCACATCTTCTCCAACAATAAGTGAGTTCAACATTCAAAGGCCTTATAATCACTGAATCATCATTAACATTTTAAAGGTTTACATTGACTAGAAACTCAGTTGGGCCAACTGTTTATATGCCAGCCATAACCAGAACAGAAGTTAGGCATTCTTGGTGAATGACTCATCTCACCACATTTTAAGACCTTCCCATCAATTACGAAGCACAAGTCAAGAGTGTGATGGAATTCACTTCACTTAAGTAGATACATGCAGTTCCAACATTTCCTCAAAAGCAAGATGCATCAAGGGCAAAGCAGCCCATTTTATCGGCACCATTCATTACACTACATATCAATTCCCTTCACCTCTACCACCTGGACATTCCCTCAAGTCATATACAATCCTAACTTGGAAATATACATCAATCCTTTACTGACATTTATCTAATTGAAATGTTAAATAGAAGCAGTTATACTATTAACTTCGAATTTCCATTTCATAACATTTAGATTTCAGAACGTGGGTGAATTTTAAGATCCTGTTAAACATTATTATTCTGTGGTTTCCTGTCCACAAGAGGGCAACGATTTCTATTTTTGTGCATTTTCTTGGTCATTTGCATATGACAGATTATGCAAACATAAGAATTCAGATTTAAAAACCTTTTGGTCCATTTGGTCTACCCAAAAGAGGAGAAATACCTTGTCTGGAATTTAACTTGGTTTTCTCACAACTCTAACTGTTCTGTGAAAGCAGGTTTCTCAAAGGCAATTAATAAATTTTAGCCTAGTTAAGATTACCCAGATCCTGATAACATGTATTTTTTTAAAAATTAGTGAGAACTAGAGCCAAATTTTAAGTTGCATGAAGCAGATCTAAAATAGAAATAAAAAAAACTGTTTCCTTTTTCAGAGAATAGTAGGATTCTAGGAAAAATGCACTCTCATGTAATATGTGGTGAATCACATTGAGATCTGAATCTGCTCCTAGCAGGAGTCAACATTACCACTTGCCAAATATATATATTTCATAGAATTCCTTAGCTAGTTTCAATTGCCAAGATAGGATGGAGATGACTTTCCCAAAACTAATTTGGAATTTAACCTGGTTTTCTCACCTGTCCTTGATTATCATATAATTTTGTGTGGGTGAGGAGTACATATATTGTGACACACAATTTTATGTTTCAGTCCAAAGACCAGGGGTTTATAAATCTGTCCTCATACACAAATATTATTTGGCATCTATAAATTAGCAGAGTAATTCATAAAAAAATAGAAATGATTGCCAACAGAAAATCACAATAATAAATGTTTAACAAGATCCTAGAAATCACAATGACTGAACATAAAAGTAATAAAATGGAACATCCAATGCAAATAATGCAACTCCTGCTTATTAATACTTCAGTTGAAGGCAAATATTAATATCATTTCATGGTATCATGCCAGTCATGAGAATATATATATATTCCCAAATTCACCAAACAGGCTGAACAAACATGATCTAACATCAATTCTTAAATTAAAATGAGGCACATAAATATCCTTTAGGAGTGGGATGAAGCAAATTCTTCAGAATGTTCTGAGCCATGTTGTGGCCATTGAAGAACATTGTAATGTTTTGTCTCTGTTGAAGCAACTCATTGGTGCACAGCAAATTCCTGCAAACTGCAAAGTGATAACATTTAAATAATATCGTTAGTTGTTGAAAAGAGATAAATAGTGGCTAGGATACCATAAATAACTCTTCAATCCAACTTTAAAATAACATCAAGGAATATTTCATCAAAGAGAGAAAATGGGATCTCAATTTATTCATTCTAAATTCCCATCAATGCAGCATGTCATCAGGACCACATTGGATTTCTCACTATGGTTCCAAAATAGATTCAAGGTCATAATCTTCTGACTCGGAGTTGGGAGTGATTTTAAATAGAGGATCAGAAGGATCTTATGTAAAATAAGGTCATATGTTTAAGGTGAGGGGCAACAAGTTTAAGGGCATTTTCTTTTACACTAAGAGTGTGGTGGGTTTTGGAAAGAGACTGCAAGGGGTAGTGGTGGAAGCAAATATTATTGTAGCATTTAAGAAGCTTACAAACAGCCAAATGAATATAAAAGGGATGGAGAGACATCAAATTCGGCACAGACACATGGGCCAAAGGGCTTGTTCCTATGCCATATTGTTCTATATTGTATGTTCTATGTTTGACAATTTTCACTGAAGGCAAACAGTATTAGCCATATAATTTGCATGGAGACCCTGGTGAGTCTCCTGCCTTATCAACCTATACCCCAGCATATGGAACCTCCTTTCTGGCATATTTCAGAGCCACCAGAATATCAGTACTCCCTGCATGGAATCTATCACCCACCATCACAGTCTGTCAGAATTCCATCTCTATTATGTGTGGTACTGCTATATGACTGTGAGAAGGAATGGATCTATATAACTTGTCTTTTTCTTGGAATGATGTACAGAAAATTCTCTGCAACCACACCAAATTTATTGGTCTATTGTGGAATGCAGTGCAATTTAATTTCAATGCATGGTAATAGTATGAATGATTTGGTGAAAATGTTATTGACTAATTATTGGTTTTTTTGTTGCAAATTTAGTGCAACAAAAAGAATGAAGCACAATTTCTAATCAAATATATTTTGAATTCAAAATTAATTATCACACAAAAGGCTAATAATGTAGCTTAAAACTTTGGGATTACCAGAAATGCACTTGTCACACATAACATGTAGATAAACACAATGCATGCAATGAAATTCTTGCTTGCTTGCTGCAGCTACACCAGTACTTAAAATACAAAAACAATAAATATAAATTAACTTACAACTTGAAAAAAATAAGCAGATAAAGTCACAGTTACAGATGGTGCATCAAAAATAATGTTATGATAGAGCATTCAGATTCTTGGTGATTTTTTTTAAACTTTAAGATTTTTATAACATGAATAAAATAGAAAGTTACAGTAAAAAGATTAAACATAAGATAATAAAAATTACAATACTACATTGGCAGACTAAATAAACTAAATCCCCCCCTAAATTAGTACACAACATTAATGACCTAGCTTAAAGTTAGTCCAACCCCCCCCAAAATAGAGTGAAGAGTTAATAAAATGAACAATAATTATATATAAAAAAACCCTTACACAAAAAAGATAAAACATAACAAATAAAGATACTAACATCAAAAAAAGAAAAAAAAATATCAATACTAAAATATCAAACTTAAAAACATTTAAATCAAACTTAAATGCATGTATTTAGCAAACAGAGTCCACTTCAACCTATAAAAAGACATCCTATCTTGAATTGAAAAAGATATCCTTTCCATAGTCAAACAGAACTTCATCTCCAAATACCACCTAAGATTCTTGGTGATCTTTGAATAGTGTTATGATTAAATAGTACAGAGACGGTAATAAGCCGAATAGCTGTTGAGGAAAAAAACTGTTATTGAGCCTAGAGATGCCAAACCTCAGGCATCTGAATCTTCTGCCCAAAAAAAAGCACAAGAAGAGTGTAACCAGCATGATGGGAGTCCTTTATGATGTTAAATATCAATGAATACCAGGTTGGTGCCCATGATGGACTTAGCTAGATATGCAACTTTCTGCAGATTTCTATATTCCTGGAGTTTCCAAACCAGGCATGATGCAACCAGTCAACATATTTTCCACAGTACTCTTGTTGAAGTTTGTTAATATATTTAATCTTCCCAGAGCTCTTAGAAAGTAAAGGTGTTGGTGTAACTTTTTTCAAAATTGCCTTAATAATATAGTCCCTGGGGAGGTCCTGATATGTGGATTCCTGGCAACATGGTTCTAACCCTTTCCAATGCCATCCTACAAATGAAAATAGATGTGGCTACAGTGCTTGAAGGCCTATATGAGGCACCACAAGATAACAGTCGACAGCAATAGATATGACATGCTCTTCGCAACGGTGGGCAACCGAGCTTACCAAATAATTCATAACTGTAATGGGTACGAAGGATCAATGGCCCTACTGCGTCAGCAATATGGAGCCCCAATGAAAGCTATGAATGCTCGTAACCAACTGGGTCCTGATGCCAGACCCTAGTGAGTCAGTCGACGACTTCATAAGGGTCATGCAGGAGCTGGGGCAAGCCTGTGGGTGTCAGAATGTAACTGCAGCAACCTACCTAGAGGAGCTCATTCATGACGGGCTAGTCGTGGGCTTCCCCTCCCATCACATAAGGGAGTGGCTCCTGGAGAAGGCCGACCAGTCCCTCCAGGAAGTAATGCAGATGGCCCATTCGCTGGAGACTGCCCAAAAGAACACAGAGGCCTACTCAGCAGGCTATGCGGCCAACAGGTGAAGAGAATAGGCAATGCCATCTTGGGACTCGGGCCCCTGACTGTCGCTGCTACTGCTAAGCACATGAGATGCAACTACTGTGGCCAAAGCAAACACCCAAGGAAAAATAGATTGGACTATTTGGATGTGATCTCAGGAAGCATTTCATTTTTAAAACATTAAGAGAAATCTGAAATTCTCTCCCTAGAGGTTGAAATTGAATTGACGACAAAACCAAAATCAGATCTTGGTAAGAGCATCAAGGAAAAGACAGATAAATGAAAGGGTAAAGCAAATCAGGCATGGCTTATTACACTGGCCTTTTTCTGCTGCTGTACTTGTTCACAAATCTCGAAGAGTAGCAATAAGCTCTTAAATGTAAAAATAATTGGAATATTATTTGGCTCTGAAAAAACAGATAGTTAAAGTTTTAAAAGTTTTATATTTACCAATAAAACATTAAAAATAAAATAATTAATATTTACTTTTATATTCCCAATACATTTATTTTGGAGAACTTTGTGGCCATCATTTGTAGGAAATGGAGCCCTGTGGCATATGACACCAGAGGGAATTTGTTCTCTTGATATAACCAAATTCATGTAGTGTGCAAGGATGTGCCAAACAAAGCTACCTGACTTACTGAAAGGGGTGTGAATTACTAATTTTGCAGTTGTGTCATGTCACCGGTTCTCTGTTTTATTTTCTTTCTTTTGGCATCCCCAAAATACCAAAAATCAGATTATAAAATTGAAGAAAATGTAGATGGGGTATTCTACATTAAACTGCCAAAGCCAAAATTATTTTTTTATCAAAGGAAAGTTGTATTGACCTGTGAAAATGGTTAAAGAGCACTCTGGTCATCACAGAAATATGGCTCCAGGATGCCACTCTGAATTCAGCCATCCAGCTGGAAGAGCTTCTCTCTTTTGGGCAGCTGCTTCTACAAAGACCTGTGGAGGAAAGTTGTGCATCTACATAAGTAAGGACTGGTGTACTAATGTCTCCATATTAAAGGGCCACTGCTCACCAGAGAAAGAGATCTTAATGGTGGGGTGCATGTCTTTCTACCTCCATAGGGACTTGACAGGCACCCTGATCACAGCATTTTATGTTTCTCCTTCAATGAATGAGGGGGAAACAATGAAAGAACTTTACAGAGCTATCTGTGAACCCCAAGCAATGCACCCAGATAGTTCTATGAGCTTTGCTGTTGGTGGCAACCATGCTAAGCTGAAAACAGACCTGCCAAAGTTCCAACAGTCCTTCTGCAGAGGACCCCTCCTATATGACATCCACCACAGGATTCACACACTCAACCACCAGCTCTATACCAATCTGGCGTCCATCAAGAATCATAAGCTTACTTCCCTCAAGACTGCAGCCTCTATGACCCTCTATGTGGATTCCATCTTGACCCTGACTGCCTGCCCTCCAGAGCTCCTAATGCCGCGGTTGTTGACCCAAGCTCTGACCCAAAATGCCGACCCTTTGGAGCTCCTAAAGCCACGGATGCTGAACCAAGCCCTGGCCCCGGCCGTTGACTCTCTGTCACCCAATGCTCAGATGCCAACCCAATCCTGGGCCACTTACCCCACAGATCTCCCAATGCCACAGTTGCCAACCTGACAGACTGAGCTCCCTAATGTCATGGCTGCTGATCCAATCCCTATCCCTGGCCGCCAATTCTATGGAATGCCACGGCCACCGACCTGAGCCCTGGTGGAGCTCTCAACACCATGGCCACTGACTAGAACACCAACTCAGGCCACTGATCCCAAGTCCATGCACTACTCAGAGCTAAGGATGCTGCTTTCAGGTCAGGTGATGACACGAAGACTAGCAAGGGCCGAACTCTCCTGGGTAATTGAGAAGACAAAGTTGGGGTACACACAAATCCACAGACAGCTGTGCGCACACTGGCGACAGAAGGTGCATGTGGCAAGGTATTAAAATCATAACAAACAAGACAACCTTGTAAGTCAGTGATAATGATACCTCCCCACCTGATATGCTGTGACACCTTCTATGCATGGTTCAATGCATAAAACAACATGAAGCTAAAGAATGCCCTCCCCAAGGAAAATGCACCCTACACAGTCAAAGATGAGATGAGCAGGATCCTACCATGGGTGAACCTTGATCACACATAGCAGCAGGACCAGATAACAACTTGGTCGGGTACTGAAGAAATGTTTGGAGGAGCTGACTGAGGTCCTCGTTAATATCTCACTCCAACAGTCCATTGTCCCTGAAGGATTCAAGGTAGCTTCTATCATCCTGGTGTTCAAGAGAGCGATGGTAGCTGGACTAAATGACTACCATCCAGTGGCACTGATGTCCATGATCATGAAGTGCTTTTAGTGAAAGGTAATGGAGCGCATCAAAGTGGCAATGACAAGTGACAATGGACCCATTCCAGCTTTCCTACCAACCAAACTGATCCACAGACGAGGCAGCAGCCTGACCCTCCACTCTGTCCTGAACTACCTGGAGAACGATGCTGTCATGATAATGAATATGTATGAGATGTACCGGAAGTCACGTGGTATGAGAGATATAAGAACACAAGCAGGAGAACAAAGGAACCAGAAGAATAAAGACACTAAGAAGTTTACCTGATAAAACTTGTGTTTAATGTTTTATTAACTTCACATTTCGGGCCACAAATGTGACATTGGCGACGAGGATGAAAGAAGCTTGAAGAAAATTAAAGACTAAACAAGATTACAGAGTATTACAGACAACTTCAAGGTGATAAGAATTTTCTCTTTGTCTCAGTACTTTTGGGGCTGGAATTTTTCCTCATGGCTGGGGCAGACGGTAACTTTCTAACACATAGTGGAATTGCTCATTTTGACCCAATGGGTGATGCAAGCACTGTAAGTGTGAAATGGAAGGCATGGCTGGAAGAATTTGAATCCTATGCCGACAGTCATGCCCTATTTCTAGATACCGGTATGGTTGAACAAAAAGCGCAGAGAAGGGCGTTACTTCTTTTTACGGCTGGACCCTCAGTTCGGGAAACATTTAAGACACTTTTGAATACTGGAAGAAAGGATGAGTACCGGAAAGCGGTAGATGCATTAAATGCACACTATGTAGTGACACCGAATGCTACATTTCAACGCCATTTGTTTCGGAGAACGAGACAAGAAGATGGCCAGACAATTGCTCAGTACGTGTCAAGACTACGCCAGCTAGCTGTTGGATGCAATTACATGCCAGCTGATTTGGACAACCAATTATTGGATCAAGTCGTACAGCACTGCAGATCAGATAAACTCAGAAGACGTCTACTGGAAAGAGGGAGTGAGTTGGAACTCACTGATGCTTTAACCATTGCTGCTGCATTAGAGGCTGTTGAAGGCAATTGCATACCATGACCCTGAAAGACAACTCAAGCCAGTAAATTAAGAGGCTCTCACATCGCCATAATCAGCCAAGATATACGCCGACACAGGATGTGGAGTGTTATCGATGTGGAAACCGAGGTCACTTTGGAAAAGACCCATATTGCCCGGCCAAAGGCAAAGTTTGCAAAAAGTGTGGAGGTAAGGACCACTTTGCAAAGAAGTGCAAAAGCAAGTCCAATGCAGACCAGAAGAGGAAGAGTACAACTTCCAAAGGCAAAGCCTGGGGGAAAGGAAAGTATCCTGGAAAGAAAGATACCATTCGCCAGATAGACGGGGGCGATGATGATACCCAGTAGGAACAGAGTTGTTACCAATTTACGTTGAATGAAGTACGTCATGAGAAGGTCCCAGTGATCATTGGTGGAGTGACAGTTCAGGTCATTGTAGACTCAGGCAGTGACAGTAATGTGATTGATCGACATTTATGGGAGAAGTTGAAAAAGAAAAAGATCATCTGTACCTCAAAGAAGTGTTCCAAGAAACTGTATCCATACACAGCAACCAAGCCATTGCAGTCCATTGGATGTTTTACTGTAACTGTTGAAGCTGGAGATAAGTACACCGAAGCAGAGTTTATGGTCATAGAAGAGAGGGGAGAACCATTGCTGAGTAGAAGCACAGCGCAAGACCTGGCAATACTTCATATTGGAGCTTGTGTCAATTCAATTCTGTCATACGAGGATATGAAGCAAGAATTCCCTGCAGTCTTCCAAGGAGTAGGAAAGCTGAAAGGTCAACAATTGAAGCTAGCGGTAGATGAAATGGTCAAACCCAAGGCACAACCAATGCGCCGAACTCCGTTTGGACTTCGTGGGAAAATAGAAGCCAAAATTAAAGAATTGATCGAACAAGACATTATTGAACCGGTGGAACATTCGACACAATAGGTCAGTCCCGTAGTGATTGTGCCCAAACCAAAGGGTGACATAAGACTATGTGTTGACATGAGAATGGCCAATGAAGCTATAATTAGAGAACGACACCCTATACCAACAGTGGAGGAAATACTTCAAGAACTAACTACCAGCAAGGTATTCTCAAAAATTGATCTGAAATGGGGCTATCATCAATTAGAGCTGGATCCAGGTTCCCGAGATGTAACTACATTTGTGACTCACTGTGGATTGTATCGTTACAAGAGACTATCATTTGGAATTAATGCAGCTTCGGAGATCTACCAGTATGAAATCCATCGAGTGATTCAAGGCATTCCTGGAGTTGCTAACATTTCTGACGACATCATAGTCCATGCACCAACGAAGGAAGAGCATGACAAATGGTTGAGGCGTGTACTATCTAGACTACAGGAGGCAGGCCTTACCGTGAATGGAAACAAGTGCCTGTTCGGTGTGTCAGAAATGGACTTCATGGGACACAGACTTACACGGGAAGGACTAAACCCTGCAGAGGCCAAGGTGAAAGCTATTGCAGAGGCACGTGCACCTCAGAACGCAACAGAGGTGAGGAGTTTCCTCTAATTGGTCAATTTTTGTGCAAAGTTCATTCCTAATCTCGCTACAGTGGCAGAACCACTAAGGAAACTAACCAGGTAAGGAGTACAATTTCATTTTGGATCTGAGCAGAAGAAAGCATTCACAGCGCTGAAGCAAAGCCTGACAGATGCAAAATCTCTTGGATATTACGATCCGGCGGCATCAACCAAAGTCATAGCGGATGCCAGCCCAGTTGGTTTAGGAGCCGTGTTGGTCCAGATGCATGATGGAGGACCAAGAATCATTGCCTATGCCAGCAGATCGTTATCAGATGTGGAAAGAAGATACTCTCAGACAGAGAAAGAAGCACTCGGACTTGTATGGGCCTGTGAGAGGTTCCATGCATATTTATACGGCATTGAATTTGAACTCATCACAGATCATAAGCCATTAGAGGTGATCTATGCACCTAGATCAAAACCATGTGCCAGAATAGAGAGATGGGTACTCAGACTACAACCCTACAAATATAAAGTAATCCACATTGCAGGGAAAGCAAACATTGCTGATCCGCTGTCCAGATTGGTGAAGGTTGGTGGTCCACATTCCAAGTCAGAATTGGGAACAGAAACAGAGAGCTTTGTATGCTTCGTAGCTATTCAGGCGACACCGAAAGCTGTGACTACGAAGGAAGTCGAGAGAGAATCCGAACGTGATCCAGAACTCATGGAAGTAAGAGAATGCATACAGAGTGGACAATGGGACAAGTGTACTCACAAGGCTTACATTCCCATTAGAGACGAACTTTATTGCATCGGACAGTGTGTATTAAGAGGTTGTAGATTGGTGATACCGCAAAGATTGAGACCGAAGATCGTATCCTTAGCACATGAAGGACACCTAGGCATTGTTGGTACCAAGCAAAACCTCAGGACCAAGGTATGGTGGCCAGG
Source organism: Narcine bancroftii (assembly GCF_036971445.1). NCBI lineage: Eukaryota > Metazoa > Chordata > Chondrichthyes > Torpediniformes > Narcinidae > Narcine > Narcine bancroftii. The sequence continues at coordinate 308,828,366 of NC_091470.1, read as the reverse complement.
TTGTGATAAGGATGCAGAGAAATTTGTTAAAACTGGTCATGGATGTCAAATCACAAGTAGGAGTAATCCGCCAGAACCGATCCGGAGTACGCAACTTCCGACAGGACCATGGATCGACGTAGCTGTTGATTTTCTTGGATCTTTACCAACGGGTGAATCAATTATGGTAGTGATAGATTACTACAGCAGATACTATGAGTACGTGGTGTTGAAGTCCACAACCACTGAAAAAACAATACAAGTGTTAGCAGAGATATTCGCAAGATATGGATTACCTGTTACATTATACTCTGACAATGGTCCACAATTCATTTCAGAGACATTTGCGGAATACATGAGGACCACAGGTATCCACCATCATAAAGTAACTCCGAAATGGCCGCAAGCCAACGGAGAAGTAGAGAGACAAAATCAGTCCATTGAAAAACGATTGAGGATTGCACACGCAGAAGGACAAAATTGGCGAGAAGCATTGCTATCTTATGTGGCTGTCTATCGAGCAACGCCTCATGCACCCACTGGAAAAAGTCCTGCAGAAGCATTTTTTGGGAGAAAAATCCGCACAAAAATGCCAGAAATAAAGGAAATCCGAGACGACCAGGAGATGAGGGACCACGATGCTGAAAAGAAAGGTGCAGCAAAGCTGTACACAGATTCGAAACGTGGAGCCAAGTACTCAGACATCATGCCAGGAGATAATGTTCTAGTGAGGCATGAAACTGGTGGTAAGCTAGACACACCTTATTACCATCAACCCTATACTGTCGTATCCAGAAGTGGCAGTATGGTGACAGTCAAGTCTCCGACTGGAGTCCTGTACAAGAGAAATGTATCAGGTGTAAAAAGGTACCAGTCCAGAGATACATCGAGCGATGAGGTTGAAAGGCCAATACGAGATGCTGAAACTGAGAGACCTGATGATGTTCCAGAGGCAGTTACCAGCACTCCTGATGAAGTGACTAGAGCGCCAGAAACACCCGAAGCCGTGGCGAGCAGTATTTCCGACGCCGAAAGTGAACAACTGAGAAGCGACGACAATATCGCAGGCAGGCCGAAACGAAACTGGAAACCGCCCAAACGATATGAAGACTTTGTGCCATAGTTTTAATAAGAACTTTGGGACAGTATTTTAATCTTATATCATAAAGTGCATGTATGAATGCTGTAGGAAGTAAACTATGTAGTTGAGTTATAGTATTACCATTAGTTACGATGTTTGTATGTTTCCGAGGGATATTGGTAAGTGAAGGTAAAGTTTATTTCTGATTAAAGGAGGGATGTCATGATAATGAATATGTATGAGATGTACCGGAAGTCACGTGGTACGAGAGATATAAGAACACAAGCAGGAGAACAAAGGAAACGGGAGAATAAAGACACTAAGAAGTTTACCTGATAAAACTTGTGTTTAATGTTTTATTAACTTCACATTTCGGGCCACAAATGTGACAGATGCCTCAAACTGTACATTGTTTTTCATTGACTTTAGGTTGGCCCTTAGTGCAATCAGACTTGGTGGATGAACAGTATTCACTGGAACTTAATACTTCTCTCTGCATCTGGATCCTGGATTTCTTCATTGAAGGGCCACAATATGTCCAGGTTGGCAGCAAAACCTTAAGCCCCATCACTCTGAGCCCAAGGACACCTCAGGGTTGCATGCTCAGCCTGATACTCTTCATGCTGCTAACTCATGATGTACTGCCAGGTTTAGGTCCAACAGAATCATCAGTTAATGACACAAAGGTAGTTGGCTTTATCAGCAAGAATATATGAGTTAGCTAACGGAGAGGAGGTTGAAAATCTTGCACAGTGGTGCAAGAGCAATAACCAGAGTCTCATCATAAACAAGAGAAAGGAGATGATGGACTTCAGGAGGACAAAGGACCACACCCCATGACCTATCAATGGCTCCATTGTTGAGAGAGTGGGGAGCACAAAGTAAAAAGAAAAGAAAAAAAGTAAGCGAAATCATCCAAACCTGAGGATTACCAACATCAACTTTTGGAACATCATTAAGAAGAAAAAGTGTTCTGGTGAGCTCAGTAATCACAAAGGGATTGGTATTCCAAGAAAGACCTCCATTGCTGATAACAGAAGAACTCTCATCATAATGAAGAAAAATCCCCAAATGAATGTCCAACAGATCAGAAACACTCTTCAGAAGGCAGGTGTGGATGTGTCAATGACAACTCTCTGCAGAAGACCATGAAAAGAACTACAGATGCTACACTGCAAGATGCAAACCACTAGTTAGCCATAGAAAGGATGGCCAGAATATAGTTTTCCAAGAAGTATTGAAAAAAGCCTGCAGAATTCTGGAAAAAGGTCTTGTCAACAGTTGAGACCAAGATTCATCTGTATCAGAGTGATAGCAAGAACAAATTGTGGAGGGGTAAAGGAACTGCCCAAGATCAAAAAGCATATCACCTCATCTGTGAAATATGGTGGTGGGGATGTTATGGCCTGGACATGTATGGCTGCCACAGGTACTGACACATTTGTCTTAATTGATAATGTAATTGCTAATGGCAGTAGCAAAATGAATTCTGAGATGTATAGAAATATCTGATCTGCTCAAGTTTGAGCAAATGCCTCCAAAATTATTGGGCGGCGCTTTATCCTACAGCAAGACAATGATCCGAAACATACTGCTGAAGCAACAAAGGATTTTTTTCAAAGCTTAAAATAGAAATATTCATGAATGGCCAAGTCAGACACCTAATTTAAATCCATTCGAGCATGCTTTCCATATGCTGAAGAGAAACTTAAGGGGACAACCCTGAAACAAGCAGGACCTGAAGATGGCTGCAGTAGAGGCCTGGCATAGTATCACCAGAGAAAATACTCAGCATCTGGTGATGTCTGTGAATTGCAGACTTCAAAAAGTCATTGCATGCAAGGGATATGCAACAAAGTACTAAACATGACTATTTTAATATACATACCATTGCTATGTCCCAAATATAATGATCCTCCTAAGTGAGGGAATTATGTTCAAAAAGTGCTGTGATTTCTACATGGTAAAGCCAAAATGTGCACAAATACCCTTGAATAAAACCTGGAATGTGCAATTTAATCACATGTAAATTCTTTGGAAATTTAAAACTGTGGAGCCCAGAGGCAAATAAATGAGAAAAAAAAATGGTCTTTGTCCAAACAGCATAGAGGGACTGTGTATATGTACAATCAGATGACAATAAACTTGAACTTAAAGTAATGAGGCTAAATAGATTTCTCTTTGAGAGCACTGACAAAAGGTGGCACAGTTATAATAGTAGTAAGCTTATTGCAATAGTAGCACTGACAACCCAGGTTTGAATCTGGCTTCTGTAAGGAGTTTGTAATTTCTCCAAGTGTCAGAATGTATTCTCCACAGGTGCTCTGGTTCTCTGCCACCCTTCAAAACATACTGAGGTTGTAGGTTGATTGGTGTATTTGGTGGGCGCGGGCTTGTGGGCCAGAAGGGCCTGTTACTGTGCTGTCAGTCTAATTTAGTTGAAAGGGTAAGCATCTAATGCTGCTGTACTTTAATTTTCTATGGGTTACACTTTTCTGAGGTTTCCTAACCATTCAGCAATTTTCCTTACTTTTCAAAAATGTTGGGTCGCAAGAGCAACTTCAATTATACCACGCAGTAGAAGTTTAATCATTTCATCACTTAATTCCAGTGAACCCCAAATCTCAGCTGAGTCTTTTAATGGATGACACTTTCTATTTTCAGAGCTTCTTAGCCATATTAGGGTCTCCTTTAGCTTGCAGCAATAGTACTGGATTTCTTTTTCCTTAACCATCAGTGTCACACTTACTGGCAAAAATTTGCCATGAGCCTCACAGGAGTACATAATGACCTCGATACTTTCGGAAGCTGGGCCATGGGAGATTTGGGGCAATTAGGTGATATTTCATCCTGTGTTTTTAAGAGGCCAGAAAATAAAATATTCAACACCAGAATTCTAAAGTCTACAGCTTATCTTTACATGAGCTTCTCCATATAATCTCCTATTCACCAATCTGCACTTAAATACTGTATTTCAACTCATGGACAGATGAAATATACTGGACAGTATAATAATTGCTAAATGATGTACAATTAATCTTGCAGTTCATATTGCACAAATCAAAAATGTTTGTTAAAGAACCTTGACATAAATTACAGATATTTGCTATACAATGTTGACAGAAGATTGCAAGTTTTTCAGTGCAATTATGTGACTCAGGTTCCAAAGGTCAAGTTCCATCTTTGTATCTTCTCACATTAGTGTTTTTTTCTTTAATTAAGAGGCTTTTTATCTTACACTCTGGTAGTTAAACATGAACCTATGGTAACCTCCTCTATGCATTAGATAAACAATTATATTTCTACCTGTTAACTATATCAAGATTGCTGAAGAATTGTTTCTTAGATTGTAAAGCCAGACTAATAAAGTGGGGTTTTTAAATCACCTTTTTAGGATAACATCGAATTTGCTGGGGGCTTTTAAAGCAAAATTTCTCAAATCTTATTTGTATTTAAAAACAACATTGCTGAGGCCTTTTTGCTTATTTATTTATTTGATTATTTGTTATCTGCACCACCTGCTATACAAGTTAGATTGCCTGGAGGCATGCAAAATTATGCTTCTTACTATATTTTATGACAATAAAACTATTAATTTTGTGATTACTGGTTTACTAAGGATCCAAAGTTGATCCTTTTTTTTGGGCAGGTTAGAGCTCGAATGCCACTTTCACCTGTTCATGTGACTTCTCTACTAACCTGCTGAATGTACCTCCTGAAACTTTCATTACCACTTTTGACAAAGGAGGAGTGCTGATAGTTAAGACAAAGAAAGCAAGAAAGAATTCTTAAAGTGAATTGTTTTTGTAGCTTAAGAATTTACAGGGGACTATTTCATTCAAAAATACAGTGGAGGACTGATAATAATAGTTTAATGTACCAAGTTTAAAAGAATAATATCAAACCAAATTAAAACACAGAACAGCACAAGAACAGGTTCTTCAACCATGATACAAATTTACCGCAACACTGTTACAGCACAGTGACAGGGGTTCGAATCCCATGCTAAGGAGTTTGTACATTCTCCCTTTGTATGGGTTTCCTCCAGGTGCTCCAAATTCCTTCACCATTCAGAACATGCCAGGGTTGTAGGTCACTTGGGTGTAATCAGGTGGCACAGGCTCATGGGCTGAGAGGGCCTGTTACTGTGCTGGATGTCTACATTTAAATTGCTTAGCTACCTGCATATTGTCTATATCATTCCATTTAACTGAGTTTGATTTGTTACGAGTCCAGAGGTCTCCAATACCCAGCAGCAATAGAAATTCACCAAGACAATGGTTATTTAAACAAAAGTTGCTTTTAATTTTCTTTAAACATAATAACAAGATCAAATTTTAACTTATTACTATTAACAACCCCCTTCTAATTCTAAGCGCACATGTATATTATGTGTATATGTTCAGGAAAGTTCTTTGATTCACAGTCCAATCATTCACTTCTCACTTGTCCAAATTTACCACTATCAGGCAATTCTTATGCTGTGCATAAAATTTGACATTTATGAATCTTCACCAGGCTCTGGTGTTTAAATGGTTACCACTCAGGAAGGTTCTTGTTGGTTTCAGAGAGAAATTTGTTCCTCATTAAATACACACAAACTGATTTCCTCCAATCAGTCACTTCAGTGTCTTGCCAAAGAAACTTGCCCCATCATGGTTTTCCAAATGATAACTTCTTCTTCCTGGTCACCACAGAGTTCGTCTTGTTTTCCTTGTTTCAGGAGAAACACTCAAGCCAGCCATTTCCTCTTGTAAGGACTACAAGGATTTTCAACATGCTAAACTCAGAACTCACAACCCATCTTCAAAATGGGGTTTTTCCAACAAGCCTGCCAGCTTGCCATGTTGTAGCCTCAACTGCTACTGCGGAACTGTAGAACTGGCTTTTCTCCCTCTCAGAGAAGAATCCTGCTTGTTTTTTCCCCTCTCTGCTTGTAAAAACAAAATACCTCTCCCAAGGCTCAAAACCCAATCTTTGAAAGATTTTATCAGTACTTTAGCCTTGATTGTGTTCCAATTTGCACCTCCTGTTGATGTTCTTTCCAAAGGAGTTCAATTGCCTCAACGTACAATTTCAGCAAAGCTCTTGAATTTTAAGTGAGATGTTACTCTGTTTGTGATTTGACCTACACTAAACCCCCACAATCTATCTCTTATAAAAACATATTTATCCATAACCATAATAATATCCCCTGTAACAGATGGAAGAAGATTCAAGCAGACAGTGCTCATTTGTTTTGCATGTCATGGTCTTCGGTGGACTGATCTCTTTAAAAGTTATTTCCTTTGCTTCATAGGCATTTATTTCCCACAACATTAATGGATTAATGTGATGTTGATTTTATTCTACTTACTTGGTGGAGTTATAATTTTTCATAAATTCCTGGATAGCCATCAAAAGTATAAACCATGACCTCTCCTCATTCGTGGCCTTTGAACCCATTTGTTCGGCTCCCTGCTTGTGCACCTGATGACATCAGCAAAATCAGCATAGATTCACTGGATAGATTTGATGAGAAAACCTTTTTCATAAACCTTTCTCAAATAAATAATAACTAGCTTTAATGAAGGAAGTCAAGGTTTTCCAAACTGCTGTTGTGGAGAATGAATCCAAATGTGACAAATTAGTCTACATTGAAATTTGCCAAATCTAAATAAAGCAAACTGATTTCCACCATAATTGTTGGTTTTTAAATATATATCAGTCTAGCTTAGACAGTATTGTCCACCAAATTGAACAATATTTTGAATAATGAAGTACTCCTGAAATTATTAAATTTTAATTCAGTTCCAGATACTAATGAAAAGTTTCTCTTACAGTATATTACAGAAAATCAAATCAGTGATATTTTCATAGAATTTTTAAGCTTTCTACTTAATTATCCTATTCATGCTCAACATAATCTAAGTAAGGTGAAGAAAAGGCTTTCCATTAGCCTGCAGGAGAAATTGGATCTTAATTAATCTTGGCTTTCTTGGCATAATTTCACACCAAAATGGTAGCTGAATATTTCTGTCATCAAATACAAAATGTTATTCATGGTGATTACCTTAAACAAGTGTTATGTGCCCTTCTTATGCTAATGAAGGGTTAATGTCTGAATGTGGACCCAGGGCTAAAAGTGGTGAAAAACTAGGCTGAACTTGCACTGAAACTTTTGACTTATTTTTAAGAATATACAACTGCTGAGACAGCAGTCCTTGAAAAAGCCACTGGAGGACACCAATAGCCAGTAAATAAATGTTATTTTGCTTAATATGCTGCACCTCATTTCATAGCAAGATCAATACTGCTGCCTGGTAGTATTCACTACACACCTTCCATTTACCTGTCTGCACCATGTACTTATCTTAATGATTGCTGCCTCTATCTGAAACCGCCAATTTTGCTTTGAGTACAATTGGCGAGCTGTTAAATGAATTTCACTGTGCCAGTGATCAAAACTCCTGGAGACCATCATCCTTTGTTTTTTTTTCTCACTAATTCATCTTTTATTCCAACATGGACAAAGGAGGGGAATCGCCTTTTCAAAGCTCTTGTATTAGCCAAAATTAATTTAAGTGTCTGAATATTGGAATTATTACTTGGAGGTTATATTTTTTAAAAAAACTTCTGCAGCCCTCATTTTCTGACAAAGCAGTCAGTAGATAGGGAGACAAGTAAGGTTGCTGGAGTGAAGCGCTGATTGGCATTATTGCCTTGACTTTCCTTGACCACCCTTGTAAGGTTGTTGAACCCTTACACTCTTTGCAGTGATAATTTCCTCACTCTAACTTCAACCAACAGCAAATCCTTATAAAAATTAGGAAACAAAAGCATCAACATCATTCAACTGTATTTTTACATCAGGCTACAATCTCACTGAAAGAATAATATTTATCTTTAAATGCAAGTGTTTTACTGCTTCATTCAAACTGTAATTTTTGTGCTTATTACAGCAGTAAGCAAGTGAAGGGGTTATTTTCTGACCTCCAAATCATCTGGAAAGCCTAATCTTGCAAAGAGATTGCGCTGGGTTCACATTAGCACAATGACTGTAAAGTTATTATCTAGAGGTGAATTACTAAATTGTTTAATATGATCATATTTATAACTGTTCATTATAAAAGTAAGGAAGCACTATTTGACAAATACAAGTAATATCATGCAAACTTTTTCTGTTGTTTTCCACAGCTACTTGTGAAAAAAAATTCAGTGAATAAAGTAATGTATTTTCCAGTATCAGGGAAGCCATCTAAATATTTTATCAATAGATATTTATGTCACTTATGACAAGAACAGGGGCAGACTTCAGTAGGATAGATGCATGGCAGATGGTGTTAATGCATTTTAAAAGGAAATGCAGGTTTCAGTCGTGATTTACATACATACATCTTTGGTCAGCAGGACAAATTGACAAGACTTGTCTTTTTAAAGAGAGTACAAAAGCAAACAAGCTAAGGATTTGGTGGAGATGCTGAAAGATCTCCTTGAATAACCTTAAGAATGAGGTCTTCCAGTTCCATTGTTGGATTTGTTTCCTTGAAGAAGGGCTCCTGCTAGAAACACCTATAAACACTCCAAGGCTGGGTGAGTTCCTCCAGCATTTCTGGGGTTTGACTATGGAATTGTTCACAGCACAAAAAATTCTCAAAGGGATATATATTACAGGTATTTAAATTATAAAGGCATTTTGATAAAGGGAGAATCTGTATCCACTGGGAGATAATGAATAACTGAAAGTTACCAGAGACAAAAAAAACTTTTAGGCAGTGACATGTTGCAATTTAGAATGGGTGCTGGAAAGCATTTTTAGCAGAAAATTGGATCTATACCTAAAGAGGAATAAAAAAAGATACAAGGTTGGAGGGTGAAAAAAAATCAAGACTAAGACTAATTGGAATGTTGTATCAAAGAGCTTATGTAGGAACAATGGACAGAATGATCATTTACTGTAAGATTCTATGGTTTCTTTTCTCCATCTCAGAAATGATATCCTGTCAGGCATAAAAAAAATATATACATTTAAAATTGGCATCCAGGCAGCTGACTAACCCAAAGGTCATGGAAAGAAGTTAACAATTATAAACATGTATTCATTTGCCATTTCCTAATCACTTTTTTAGATTTTCTTCTTTTTTGTCATTTAAGTCCTTTTGAGTCTTTGCACTAATTTCCTTTCTCTTCCAGCAATACAACTGCATTCAACACATCTCCCAGTAGGGACCTCTTTAAATGTCAAGTTGGAAAAAGACAAAGATCAAAATTAGACAAAGATCAAAATTAGGATGCCAAGGAAGTCAAATTATAGAAAAATACCTTTCCTCCTGTACCCCATTCCAGGAACATATAGTTGTCCCTGGAGCTGTACTCCAGCAAGAAAGCCATTAATGAATTATCCTAATCCACAGTGATACCACATTGCCACTGGATATAAAATTAATAACTGCTATTCCAAGCTGCCACTGGGGCATCAACCAACCTCTTTAGTATATCAACTGTATACAAATACATTGCCGGCCACAATCAACACTTCATCTACTTCTCCCAAAAAAATTACATCAGCATGGCAGTGTCCTAAAATAATAGTCTCAAATACATTTAACATCTCACCAATGATAGAACAGGCCCAACTTCTTCACCAAATGAAAAGGAGTCAATTTCTTGAACCTGTGAAATTAGTACTGAAATAAAATGCAGGTTAATGTTCCTTTTCTGGGATGCCACTTGGCCTTTACTTTAAGACATTCCATCTTCTCAAAATTCTTTAAAAACCAAAAGATAGAACTCATTGTTATGATGTGCTCAACACTACTTTGTTCAGGCCTTTCTGATGGCACCTATAAGCTACCAGACCAACACCACAATAGGCAGATCCTTTTAAAAAAATTGTATATGTACACATAACCAAACAGCATTAAAAAAAAGTTCCAACCGAATTACCACATCTAAAACAAGAATCTGATTCACTAAAACCATTTTTTTTTAAACTTTTCAGGTGTTAAATACAATTGATGTAAAAAAATGTAATTAACCATTGCATAATGAACATTTATCAATCTAGTAACACTATCATGACAGATATCTAACCAGTCATCCTCAGAAAAAATAAAGTTAGTATCATTTTCCCATTTAATCTTAGATCTATTCCATCCCTTTTTTTCCATACTTTCCTGTAATATTTGGTACATCAATGAAACATATCCTTTTTTGCTGCAATAACAAGAAAAGATTAAAATTTAGTCAATTCAGGTAAAATCATATCTCTACCAAATATTTGTTTTACTAGGGATCGAAGTTGATAATAAATGAAAGTAGAGTTCTCATTAATACCAAAATCTTCCCTCATTTGATTAAATGATAAAAATTGACCTTCTTTAAAACAATCCCCCAAGTTTTTTATACCTTTAGATTTCCAATGTAATAAATATTGATTATATATTGAAAAATGAATAAGTTGGTTATTATATAACAGTGTTAAAGTCAGTAATTTACCCTTAGAACCTATCATTCTGTTTTTCTTCATCCATAACTTCATTAAATGTTTTAGTATAGGCACATTAAATTGTTGTAATAAATTTAAATTCCACTGAATACGTGGAAAAATATTCATTTTGATTGCATTTATTCTTCCAATTAAATTTAGAGGAAGATCCTTCCATTTAATCAAATCAGCTTTGATCTTTTTCATTAATGGTACATAATTTATATAAAGATTGATAATCAACATCCGCATTTATACACAAATATTTAATTTGATCAGTCCACTTCAAATTAATAATATTCTTATAAACTGAATAATCTCCTTCACCTATTGGTAAAATTTCACTTTTTTCTGCAATTAACTTTATATCCAGACAAAGATCCATATTGTATTAAACATTCCTTCAAGTGTAAAGGTGACTGAACTGGGTTTGTTAAATACACCAGTACATCATCAGCAAATAAATTAATTTTATACTCCTCATCTAAAACTCTCATACCTTGTATCAATGTATTTTGTCGTATCAATTGTGCTAAAGGTTCAATTACTAATGCAAACAAAGCTGGAGACAAAGGACAACCTTGTCAAGTTGAATGAGTTAATTTAAAAGGTTTTGAGTTCTGACCATTTGTCAATGCCCTGGCTATTGGTTTATTGTATAATCCAACCAATAAAAGAAGGACCAAACAAATTTCTCTAAGACTTTAAATAAAAAGTTCCACTCAACTCTGTCAAAAGCCTTTTCTGCATCAAGAGATATCACCATTGGATGGTCAGGGCACTGTCGATGTTTATTAATCAAACTAATCACTTGAAGAATATTATCTGAAGCATACCTATTCTTTATGAAACCTGTTTGATCAACATGTATCAACTTAGGTAAAAATATAGCCAATCAATTCGCTAAATCTTTAGCTATTATTTTATAGTCTACATTCAACAAAGAAATTGGTCTATATGAAGACACCTTTAACAGATCTCTATCCTTCTTAGGAATTACAGTAATTAAGGCACTAGAGCATGATTCGGGTAAATCATAATGTTACTTAATCTTTCGTAACACATCTCCAAACACTGTAGATAAATCATCATAAAATACCTGATAAAATTCAACCGAAAACCCATCATCACCAGGTGATTTTTCATTTGGCATTTCCAACATAGCCGATTTAATTTCTAAATCAGTAAAAGGAACCTCCAGCTCCAATATGTCTTCTTCTCCTAGTACCGGTAATTTCAACACTGATAAAAAGGAGTCAATCGATCCGCTCTCCTGTTTTTCCTCAGATGTATACAATTTCTTATAAAATGAATAAAACTCATCATTAATCTCACGACGTTTGTAAGTAATAGTCAAATTTCATCTTACTGTATTAATAACCCTTGATACCTATTCTTTCTTTAACTGCCATGCAAGTACCTTATGTGCTTTCTCACCCCATTCATAATACTGTTGTTTAGATCTATTAATCAAGCATTCAAATTGATAAGATTGCAACATATTGTATTTCAATTTCAATCTAGACAACTCCATCTTCTGATTTTCTGCCGCATCTCTCTGAAATTCCTTTTCTAATTCATCAATCTGTTTCTCTAATTCAAGACTCTCGGTCAAATAATTATTTTTAACCTTCGAGGTATAACTAATTATTTGACTTCTCAAGTAAACTTTCATAGCATCCTACAATATAAATTTACTCTGAACGAGTTAACATTTTCTTCCAAAAAGAGATTAATTTGTTTTTTTAAAAATTCAATAAATTCCGCTTTTTTTAAACATCATATTGAATCTCCAACGATAGGCTACACTAACTTTTTCAGAACTCTCATAAGTAAAATACAACAAAGAATTATCTGAAATTACCCTACTTTTATATTCTCCTTGCAGTATTTTCCCCTGTAAATGTGCTGATACTAAAAAAAAATCAATTCTAGAAAAGGATTCATGTCTAAATGAATAAAAAGAAAAATCCTTCTCTGTTGGTTTAAGACATCGCCAAATGTCCACTCAATTAAAATATTTCATCAAAGCTTGAATTTGAATTGCCATTTTAGATTTTTAACATTTTTTGGAGATTTATCTAATAAAGGTTCCAAAACACAATTAAAATCTCCTCCAACCAGAAGCTTGTCCCAAAAGCAAAAATGCATCTGAAATAAATGCTTCATCATCCACATTCAGTGCATAAATGTTGAGTAAAGTCCAAAATTCATTAGAAATCTTACAATTCAACTTAAGAATATGTCCTGCATTCATTTCCATTGATTGTAATTCAAAAGATAAATTTTTATGTATCAAAATTGCTACTCCCTTAGCTTTGAAATTAAATGAAGAAGAAAAAACATGTCCAACACAATCCCTCTTCAATGTCATACTTTATTTTTCATTCAAATGTGTCTCCTGTAAAAAAAGCAATATCAATCTTCATCTTTTTAATGTAAGCCAAAACTCGCTTACGCTTGATCGTGTTATTTAATCCCTGAACATTAAAGGTAGCAAATTTCAAATTCAACATATCTAATGCAATTGCTAGATACCAAAAATAATCACAAAATTAACAATAACAAAGGGAAAATAGAATTTTTTTATATATAGAACCCTCAAATTAAAATATATAGGCCCTCCAAATAAAAATAATATTCATTAATAAGAGTGAAAAAAACAACAAAAAATACTACCAAAAGGTTGTAACTCCCTAAAAAAAAAACTGGGTGTAGATTACCCACTACTGACTGATGACTAACAAAAGAAGTTAGTGCAATCCCCTCCTCTCCAGCCAGCCAGTCAAAAATATTAACATATTACAAAAAAAAAATCAGCCTTGAGATTCCAGTCCAGATGGTGAACTCATTTCAAGATTGGGTGAACTCTTTCCATTCCCATTCTTGCCATTTCTGTGGATCCTTTTTATTTTAAGGGATTTCTGTAATGAGAAGATTTGTCCTTATGTTTTTAATATCTTCTCTATTTTCTCAGCTCAACATGCTGTCACCAAAGTAGACTGTTCTAGTATGTGATTTGATGCAGTTGGTCCCATTTTTTTGTTATTTTCCCAATTCTTTCCACCAAATATCTGGAGGTGGAAGAGACGAAACACTGAATTACTAAGAAATTGATTTTACTTGATTTTCAATTAGAAAGAATGACAGGAAGCATGTATAATGTAATTGGATGAAGGATAAAAGAAGATGACAGAGGCCAAATGGAATTAGTGCAATATAATTTTCTCCACCAACTACATCTCAAACCGCAGAAGTTGCATAAATCAAAATCTGAAATATTGAAAATGTGTTTTAGGTGTGGGATAGAAATAAGAATGTTTTACATGCTATGTGATCATGTGTGAAGGTGAGATCTTTCAGGCAGGCTATTACTAACATATTAACAAGAATAACAGGGGTGACCTTCATGGATGTCCTGTAGATTTATCTTCTGAGCAACTATAGTGAAATAAGCAATACATTAACTAAATTCCACATTTTATTTGTTAAAATAACCTCAGCACTGGCTAAGAAATGTGTTGCAATTACTTGGAAATCTGACTCCCCTCTACATATAGCACAATGGATTGCTGAGATGAATAGTTGCATCCCTATGGAAAAGAATTACATAAAACTTAAAGAACAAATATGACATAATTATTAAGATATGGCAGCCATATTTGGATCTTAAAGGGGCCAAATTTTAATTATAAATACAATAATAAAAAGGATTATAATAAATGCTGTTATAAATGCAAGTGACTTACCCATATAGAATTTTTGATTATCAACATAAATGCGAGCCCTGACGTTGTGTGGATTTCTATTGTGAAAGTGGAGACATGAAATTCCTGCCAGTAATAATTTGTCTCAATGAGCCATCCTAACATTTACATGAAGCCTACAGGGGCTACATCTCTTTATATTGAAGGATGCCAGGTATCCTAAATGAGAGAAAAATTTTGAGAGTAAAATAAAATAAAGCATGAATGCAAAATAATGGTTCCCAATTTGAAGACCACAGAAATTGCAGTCCTTCTGTTGCTGCAGTTTGGCTGCTAGCTTTCATTGCAAATCTGTACAGATGTCCTTAAATCACAATAATCTGAATCTTTGCCAATGAAAGGAACACTTTAGGTGGCTGGTTCTGGCCCATAGGTGAAAGGCCATTGTGATTTGGTGATCCTTTGATGGAGGACATAAGCATCTGAAACCTGAGCAGCAAATTATTTTTAATGCTCAGTTTCAAGACTGAGTCGACAATAGTGCACTAGTGTGGTGCCATTATCTCAACCCAGAGCTTTCTCAAATCCCAAGCATCTGGTCCTTGCTGTTTTTCTGCATAATTGTAGAAAATCTCTGCACTATAAAGGGGTGTAGGAGGGAGTGTGTCTCTGCTTTAGCAGAAGATGGTTGATTTCATTCATGCCATGCTTCTATTTAGGGAAGTGACCTGCTCACACACAACATCCTGCTGCTCATCCAAGAAAGCTACTTACTCACATGCAACATCTTTCTGTACATGGACAAAAGCAAGCTGCTCATGTGCAGCACCCTTTTGCTGCCTATGTTTTGCAAATCTGTGTCCACTAACACAACAACATACTCAGGAGCGTCATCACTCTGATCAGTGAGGAATATGCAACAAGATACCATGTTACCTCCATGTGTGCCTACATCATAGCTGTCACCTGAATGAGTAGAGAATATGATGGGATTGATGTCAAACATCATCTCCAGAGTGGAGGTCATGGTCTCCATCAACCATGATTAAAATAGCAGAGCAGACTCGATGGGCCAAATGGCATAATTCTGCCCCTATGTCTTATGGTCTTAACCTTCTGAAGGAGCTTGTAGATGGACTACCACTGCATTAGGCTTAACTTGTGTATTTCGATGGCAGCCCTGACACAGCATTATTGTCACATTCACAGTGGAAGCATCCTTTTTGTGGTTTGCACCTGAGCCCTTTAATACAGCACAACTAACATGGTCATCTACAAGCCCTACAACAGATTCCCCCACCCATCAGACAGCAGCCCACTGGCGCTTGGTGCATCTCCCCATGACATCATACAGCATAGGAATAGACCCTTCAGCCTAACTCGTTTATACTGACCAAGTTGCCATTTGGGTTAGTCCCATTGGCTTCTAAACTCTTCTTATTCATGTACAATAACTTTCCAAATGTCTTTTCAATGTCTAACCCATTTTGCTTATTCCTTCCACTGTCAATCTCTTATGTTCTTCTTAAGTATTAGTTTCTATAAACCTACCTTCATTTATCATCTCTCTCCATTTTCTCCTCCTGCTCTCTATCCCGATGAAGTGGGGGGGGGAGGGAGGGAGGGGCAATAGAATGTAAATTGGATGTCTTTATTCATAATCTGCAAAAAATAAATTCTGTATTTTACTGCATAAAGTTAAACCCATAACACTTATATGATGCTGCATTACACATGATTTGAAGGTGACATTGCAATAAAAATGAAAAATTGTTCATGAGCATAGCTGACCAATTTTGTATGCAGACTCTTCTTGAGAGGTGATTTTGCTTCTGGTGCTCCACTATCTGTGAGGATTCTCACCTCAGCATTATATACAAAAAGTGTTTTCTCCATCAGCATCTCGCTTACCCTACCCTCCACAATGGACTTCATATTTCCTCACCGGTTTGACGTAATGGAAGAAATTAAAAACATTTTTATCATTCTACCTTTGGAAGCTTGGGCTATACATGGCTGTTGGAGGATTTAGACTAAAGTTGGGGAAAGGGAGAAGGTTGAGATGTGTGTATAGGCGAATGGTTTGCATGTGTGTTGGTGGATGCACAAGTTTTTACATACGAATAATTTCTGTGACTTACCTTGTAAGATAATGAAATATTTTACTATTGATT
The DNA here is from genome assembly GCF_036971445.1 of Narcine bancroftii. NCBI lineage: Eukaryota > Metazoa > Chordata > Chondrichthyes > Torpediniformes > Narcinidae > Narcine > Narcine bancroftii. The sequence goes on along the minus strand of NC_091470.1, from coordinate 308,811,959 downwards.
TCTTCATCCAAAATTGTCATTCCTAGAGGAGTCAATGGTGGCTCAGATAGGCCTTTTGTCTTTCAACCCACAGGATCTCTCTTACAGCATGCATATTATTCACTAACAATTTGATCTCCATTTCTTTGAATCTGTGAGGTCTGCAGCCTTTATCTTTGATGGCTGCCATAATGTGTGTTGCTTCTGTCTGATTGTCATGCTTCTTGGAATACTGCACATTAAGTTATATTCCTGCCACTAATGTGCCAGGTAATTATTACTTATTATAAGAATCCAGTATTAGCATCACTGAATCCACTGACATCTTTTTGTTGATCACCAAGTGAACCAGCCACTGAAATGTTGTAAATGGGTGTCCTGCAGCAAGGGCTCAACTCTTGAAGTTTCATTTCTCTTCCACCATTCATGAGGCACAAGCCAAGATCAAATGGAATGCACAACTGCTCCAACAATTCTTTGAAGGCTCAACACCATGCAACCTGCATGATGGTATCATATTCACCACTGTAAACTCATTCCCTTGGGCAGCAAGGACTTGAGAAGACACCATCTGCAGGCTCTTTCGAAGTCATACAATGTGTGGGGGTGGGGGTGGGGTTAAACCTTGCCATTTCTTCGCTGTTGCTGGGTCAAAATCCTGGAACTCTTTATCCAGCAGCACAGTGAGAATACAAAGGCCAAAAGGAGTTCACAAAGGTGACTAAATGGCACATCTCAATGGCATTTAGGGATTTGTAATAAAATACTGACTTCACCAGCAAACCTCAGACTCTGAAAATGAACAGAGTGAGGAGAATTTGCAGCTGTGTTGCATGGAGTACAGTTCCACTGTGATTAGTGCAGTTCACCCCACCATTGTACATGATTTTAACTAATTTCAAAATTTAATTGATGCCAGAATTAAAAATAACAATATCTTTGTGCACCGAGTGTAGTTGTGGTTCAATTTACAGTCTGTATTTTCAGCTTTTATTATTTAAACTTTATTTAATATTTTCAAAACAGAAACTTTTACAAAGTTCGTAATATAAAAATGAAAACTACAACTAATCCACCCACTTCCATCCACCCTCATCAAACTCCACAAGGGAAGCATTAAGAAAATAAAAGAAACATGTACAACAATTTAAGATATTACTGAATTCATACATTTCAAATAAGGGGACCACATCTTAACAAAAAAGTCATAATTATCATGCAAGTTGTATGTTATTTTCTCCATATAAATAACCTCAATTGATTACGCCAATGATTTACATTTATCTCAACTTCGTCTTTCCATTAAATCACAACACATTTACATGCTATAGCCAATGCTAAACGGAAAAATGCTGTCTGAAACTTATCTAACCCCAAATCCATGAGTGGAGCAGTACAACCCAACAAAAATTTTTTTTGATCTAACAAAAATTGGATCTTAAACAAATTTTGAAGAAATTCCCTACTTTTATGCCAAAATGATTGAACCCTATCACAAAGCCAAACTGAATGTAAATGTGTTCCGACACATAATCCACATCTAAAACACAACTCTAAATTACTAAATTCATATATTTTTAAAAATTTCTCAGCCATTAGATATAACTGGTGAAAAAAATTGTAATTAATCATACTATATCTTACATTTAGCAATTTAGTCACACCATCAAAACACATTGTCTCCCAATCGGCCTGATTAATATCACAAATTAAATCATTTTCCCATTTAATCCTATATCTATCTAAATTTATTTTATCCATAGTGTCTTGCAACAACGCATACATCTCAGAAATAAAACGTTTATTTAAAGAATGAAGAATCATAAACTCACATTTCATTAACTTAGGAATTTTCATTTCTCTTCCAAAATTATCTTTCACTAATGCTCTAAATTGATAATAGTCAAACAAATTCCAAATTTCTCTCTAAGTTGATTAAATGATAAAAATTTACCCTCTTCAAAACAATCCTGCAACGACTTTATTCCATTAAACTGCCATTCTCTTAAAAAATCTATTATTGAATGAAAAATGAATCAATTAATTTTGATAATATTAGGGCTTGAACCAATATTTTACCTTTTGAACCTATCAATAAATTCCTTTTAGTCCAAATCTCTAACAAATATTTTAAAATCCATATATTATATCTCTGTAATAAAACAGAATTCCATTTAAATATAAATTGATGTGAATAATGTTCAGAAATACCAGCCAATTCTACCCTAGTCCAGCTAGGGGGATACAAAACATTCAGCATATGGTTAATAAATCTTAATTGAGCTGCTTCATAATAATTCGGAAAATGAGGTAATTGTAAACCTCTCAAAGCGTATTTCCAAGTCAATTTATGTATCGCTACTCTGGCTAATTTTGTCTTCCATAAAAATTCTCGTACTAATTTATTTAAATCCTGAAAAAAATTTTCAGAAGTAAACAAGGAATCGACTGAAAAAGATAGTGAATTCACAGAAAAATATTCATCTTAATACAATTTACTCGGCCTATTAATGACAAAGGTAAATCCTTCCACTTAATCAGATCCACTTTGATCTTTCTCATTAATGGTACATAATTTAAATTGTACAATGATTGAATATTTACATCAATCATTATACCTAAATACTTGATTTTATCAGTCCAACGTAATTTAGTAATTTGTCTACACTGATCGTAATTTGCCTCAGAAATTGGTAATATTTCACTTTTATCCCAATTCACTTTATATCCTGACAATTGTTCTAGACATTCTTGCAAGTAAATTAAAGATTGTTTCAGATTAGTTAAATATATCAAAACATCATCAGCAAATAGATTAATCTTATATTCGTCATCTGCTATCCTTATACCTCTAATATTCTCATTCTGCCTAATAGCTTGAGGTTAATGATTTGATGATCAATGCAAATAGAGCTGGCGACCAGGGTCAACCTTGATGAGTTGAACGCGATAATTAAAAAAGAGGTTTGACCATTTGTCACCACCCTAGCAACTGGATTATTATATAATGCCTTCACCCAACCAATAAAAAAGGGTCCAAACTTATATTTCTCCAAAACTTTAAATAAAAAATTCCATTCAACTCGATCAAAAGCTTTTTCAGCATCTAGAGCAACTACCATTGGTATGATGGTTTGCTGACGTGAAGCATTGAGCAGCGAAATCACTCGAAGAATATTTGTCAGAGGCATACCTATTTTTAATGAAATCAGGCTGATCAGCATGTATCAATTGTGGTAAATATTTAGCAAGTCTATTTGCCAATAATTCTGCTATTATTTTTATAATCTACATTTAATGAAGAAATTGACCAATATGAAGCTACATTCAAAGGGTCTCTATCTTTTTTTTGGTATTACCATTATTATTATTAGACTCAAACATGAATCTGGTAAAGCTTGTTCTTGTGTTCCCTGCTGAAGGACATCCATAAATAGAGAAGACTTTATAAAATTCAGCAATAAATCCATCATCTCCTGGAGACTTCCCTTTAGACATTTGTTGAATAACATCCTTTATTTATAAATCTATCAAAGGAGAGTCTAGTTTCCTCATATCATCTTTCCCTAATATTGGCAAGTTTAAATCTGACAAAAAAGATTCAATGGAACCATCATCTCAAACTCCCTCAGAAGCATATAATTTCTGGTAAAATTATTTTAAAAATTGGTTGTTAATTTTCTAATATTTAAAAGTAACTGAGTTATCTTTCCTCACAGCATTAATAGTTCTCAATGCTTGTTATGTTTTCAATTGCCACTTTTAAACTTTATGGGCTTTATCCCCTAACTCATAATAGCATTGCTTAGATCTTTGAATCAAACATTCATATTGATATGTTTGTAATGTATTATATTGTAACTTCAATTTAGTTAAAACTGCCTTATTATCCTCCGTACAATTCCTCTGAAATTCTTTTTCCAAATCAGCTATCTGTTTTTCCAAAAACTGACTCACCAAAAATTTCTTCTTTTCTTTTGATGCATAGCTAATATTTGACCATGTAAAAATGCCTTCAAAGCATCCCATAAAGTAAATTACTCTGAACTGTATTCCTATTCAAATCCAGAAAAGAAGCAATTTGATCCTCAATGAATTTTACAAATTCCAGTGTTTTCAATAACATTGCATTAAACCTCCACCTAAAAGTTGATTGAGTAACTTCTGGCCCAACACAAGAAATAAATAACAATGAATGGTCAGAAATTATTCTACTCTTGTATTCAGCTTGAGTAAAATGAGATTGCAAATGTGCTGATGCCAAAAATAAATTAATCCTTGAAAATGAATCATGACGCGGAGAATAAAATGAAAAATCTTTCTCAGTAGGATTTAATCTTCTCCAAACCTCTATCAAATTTAAATCTTTCATCAAGGAAACCAATTGGGCTGCTGCTTTTGATCTTTTCAAGGTTTTCAGAGATTTATCCAATAATGGATCTAATACACAATTGAAATCTCCCCCAATCAAAATATTTTCTTTAGCTTGACTCAGAGTTTAAAAAGTTTCAGACACAAATTGTTCATCATCAACATTAGGCGCATACACATTCAACAAGGACCATGACTCAGCAAACAATTTACAGTTAATCGTTAAAATTTTACCAGCTGTTTCTACCAAAGATTAGAGTTCAAATGGTATTTTCTTGTGAATCAAAATTGCCACTCCTCGTGCTTTCAAGTTAAAAGAAGAAATTACATGACCGACCCAGTCTCTCTTCAATTTTAAATGTTCTTTTTTCAGTTAAACGAGTTTCCTGCAAAAAAGCAATATCCACCTTCGTCTTTTTTTTATAAGTTAAAACACGTTTACGCTAAATCATATTGTTTAAGCCCTGAACATTAAATCTTGCAAAATTCAAACTAGACATTGCTATCAGAATTTTTAAAAACCCTTCTATTCCTTCAATCCACAAAAGAACCCTCTCCTTAATAAAAAAAATGAAGCTTCTCTTGCGAAATAGCCCCTAAATTAAACAACCACTAAACCCCTCCCCAAACAAAATAAAGATTACACAAAAATAGAAAAAAGTTTTTTTTAAAAGATCAGTAGAAACTACAAAAGCTTAAATGGGTGTGGAAAGAAATAAAATCCCCCCCACAGGTGGCGGATGACTTCCAAAAGCTTCAGCGACGTCCATCCCCTCCAACAGGACCTACAAAATTATGTCTAAATCAGTTTACAGCCCCAATGAATTCAATCCCAAGGTTTGTTCCAGATCATCAATATCAATCAAACTCTGACATATTTGCCTTCCCATTCCCATTCTTCTTATCAGATGTCTTTCTCTTAGGTGAAGAGTGCCTTTCAGTAGCCCTGTCTGGAAAGGAATTGGCAAAAATTAAAGCATCATGATCACTCTCAAAAAACTGTGATTGGAAATTACCATAAACAATCTTCAAAACTGCAGAGTATCTAAAAGAAAATTTATAACCCTTCCTCCAAAGCACCTCTTTAACAGAATTAAATTCTTTACGCCTTTTAATAATTTCTTGACTTAAATCTGGGTAAAAGAAAACCTTATTTCCCTGTACCATCAACAGAGACTGATAGCTACGTGCATTTTGGACTGCAACTCACAAAATGGTTTCCCTATCTTGATATCGTAGACAACGAATCAAAACAGCTCACGGAGGTTGGCCCGGATATGGTTTACTTCTCAAAGCTCTATGTGTCCTATCTAATTCCAAACCTTATGGAAAAAATTCCAATCCCAATGCTTCAGGGATCCATTTAAAAAAAAAAAAAATTATTGGATCCGAACCCTCAATTGCTTCCTGAATTCCCACTATTTTGACATTATTTCAGCGGCTTTGGTTTTCCAAAGAGTCTATTTTCTTCAATAAGTCCTTCTTCTTAATTTCCCATCCAACAAAAGAATTTTCCACTTTTTCTATTTTTTCTTTATTATATTCCTTTTGTTCTCTACAGACTTGAAAGGCACCTTCCATTTTCTTAAAATTGTCTTGAACTGTATCCACCATATTCAAACATCTATTGACATCAGCTTTAACAACAGAAATATCTTTTTTAACAGAAGAGACTTCCTCACAAATATTTTAATTTGTGTTGACACATTATCCATTTGATGAGCTATAGATTCCAAAATTGTAAAAACAGCATAAAAAGTAGTTTCACTAGTGTCTCCTTGAGGCCGACCTTCTCTCATTTCAGTAGGAATCAATGATTCTTCTTCCATAGCTTCAGTTTGCAAAGAGGCTTTCCCTTGCTGTTCTTTTAATTCCACCAACAATTTTGTCACTTTACTTCTGGTCTGCATACCTACAGATCCAGTCCCGACATGATCAGCCCATTGCCAACCAACTTCACTTACAGCCCACACCCTGTCAAAAAGATCATGAACTTGGGATGCACCGGGGCCCGTGCATGCACCAGGACCCGCAGCGGTGTCACACACCGGGCCCGATGCTGCAGACTCCAGCAACTCTACAGCATGCTCGACGTCGCACACTGATCAAGAGGAAAAAATTGGAAGCCCGGTGTTGTCTTGTGAGGGCGCTGGGGTAATTCTTAGGCGAGCTGGATTGCATTGCTGCTTAGGTAGCTGTCCAATCGATTCCATGGATTCCACTTGGTAAGTAGGCCTCATTTCTTCCGTACTCTTCAAAGGAACTTTCTTCTGAATCTGTCCTTTCGATTTCTTTGTATTAGCAGCTATTGTAGTCTTTTAACATTCAGACAACTTCAGAACAAACTTTCAAGACTCTTTAAAAATTCTTTAATTCAGGTATTTGTTAGTCCAACTGTGGAAGACGGAATTACACAGACTGGTAAAATAATATTCAGAAGAGGTTGGTAAATGTACAGAAATTTGTGTTGGAAAGAAAAAAGGTGGACTGTAAAAATATAGTAAATGGACGACTTTGAAAAAGGTGACAGTAGGAAAAGATTGAGAGAGTTAAAAAGTTAGGGTAGTGAAGAAGAAATGTTTTTGCTCTGAGGTGTTTGGTGACAATCAAGTAATGAACATGGTAAATATATGAGGGCAAGTTTTAAAAAACATACATCTTAAAAACAAAATATTGAACACCACCAAAATCATAAACTTCAGAAATAGGAGTAAAAAGTAAACCAAGAACAAACAAAGAAATTTTTTAAAAACATAGAACAAAACACCAAAGTATGACATTTATGAAGGGAAAATACAACTCTAAGATTGCAAATGAGAAGAGATGGAAAGGTGGAGTGTTTTTTTTTAATTTAATGTAAAGGTCCGTGGAACTAATTATAATTAATAATAAATTTTGGATGAGATGGAGTCCTGGGATTATTGGGTTTTCAGAGAACTGAGTGGGATCCTTTCGACTCAAGCCCCATACTAGTATGGGGCACATGATGAGGAAACTAATAAATATGTGAAATGAAAAAGTTAGTGTTATTCTTTAGTAATGATTACTTGTGGATTTTGTTGAAAGAAGAAAACTCAAGGGCAATGTTAGAAATAGACCAAATTGTGCAGGAAGTTCATGCAAATGATAGGAGGACCCTGAAGTACTATCACTTTATGACAAAGATTGAATTTTGCTGGCAACTGGAAACCAGTGACTGTAAGGCTTCTTATGTGTCATATGCTAATAAAGCTGTGCTGCTTAGTAAATTTGTTTAACACCAATGAGGCTGAAGGCATTTTGTGTTCTGTACAATGTTAACAGGTGCTGAGCTTTATCAAGTCAAAACCCGATCCAGCCAAATAATACCAGGTGAAACTGGAGAGCAATTATTTACACAAGAGATGGTGGGGCCCCACCAGCTGCTTTGGAAATGTATATATACCTCTGATTCACTTCATGCTAAATTTACCTGAGCCTGAGCCTGACGTTGAAAACCATTATCAAGTTAACAGCTTTATTACATTTTAAAGCACATGCTCTGAATCCACTCTACATTCTGTGGAGAGATCAATTTGTTACAAACTAAAAGCATCTATTTGTTTGTCAATTAATTTTGGTTATATCTGTATTTAAAGAAGTTGATTTTACTGATATCAATAACTGAAAGGAAATTTAAGCTGTCTACTTCCGAAAACAGGATTAATTCATTGATGGCTACTGTTACATCAAGAAGTACTGTACAACAACAATATTTTCAAATGTAAAAGTTGTTGATTTCAGTTCACCAGGTCATAGAGCATGTATCACCTGCTTAATCTAATGTAGGTGATAAATGAAATACCTGCTTCTGATTCATGATATAGATTTCAGAGTCCAGCCAACATTAAACATGCAATTTCATGAATGGTTAGCACCAATTAAACTCAATCTGCAAGACATGAAACCAGTCTGTACCTGATCAAGAAAGGTGCAGATATGGTGGCAGTCATTGCCAGAAGGTTCACGGCACAGAGGGAGTAGCTCCCTGGTTTTTGATGTTGCATAGTCCTTGATTAAAGGAGTACTGTACTATCCTTGAAGGAAGTCAGGATATCCATTCAAAAGAGAGGAAAAGTATAATCATGATGACCAATGCACCGTGAGGGTCTTATTTTTGTTTCCTGGCTCTATAGTGTAGAAATTGCAGAGACTCTGACAGAAATATTTAAAATGTCCTTAGTTACAGGTGTGGTGCTGGAAGATTGGAGGGTAGCTCACATTGTTCCATTGTTTAAAAAAAGGCTCCAAAAATAACCCTGAATGTTATAAGCTGATGAGCGCGACATCAGTAGTAGATAAATTAATGGAAGGTGTTTAAAGATATCAGATATACAATTATTTGGATAGCCATGGACAGATTAGGGATACTCAAGATGGGTTGGTTCATGATAGGTCATATTTAACCAATCTTATAGAGTTTTTCAAGGAGAAAACAAGGAAAGACTGTGGATTTTGTCTACATTATTTAGGCCCTTGACAAGGTCCTACATGGGAAGTTAATCAGGAAGGTTCAGGCACTAGGTATTCATGGTGAAGTAGTGAACTGTATTTGACAATGTCTGTATGGGAGAAGCCAAAGAGTAGTAGTGGATGATTGCTTCTCAGATTCGAGGCCTGTGACTAGTGATGTGTCTCAGGGATCAGTGCTGGGACCATTGTCATTTGTCAACAATATCAATGATCTGGATAATAATGTGGTAAATTGGATCAGCAAGTTTACAGATGACATTAAGATTGCAGGTGTTGTGAACACCGAAAATGATTTTCAAAGCTTGCAGAGGGATCTGGACCAGCTGGAGACTCATTCATGGGAATTGAGTATTGGTGGCTTGATTTGAGGGTGCTGAGGGCTTGAAAAGCTCTTTAAGGGCTTCAGGCACAGAAGTGTCAGAGGTTTGGATCTGCAGCCTGGGTTGCCGATGAATCAACAGGAGTCTGTGCAACTGCATAGGCTGCAGGAGTGTTAAAGGAGAATTCACAGACAGTCAGTGAATATGAAGGGATCATCTTTTGCTTCTCTTTCTCCTTACTGTAAGGGGTGCCGGGTGACACTAATGGTGACTCTTATGGCAGGCAGAAGGCAATTTTGTGTCATATTGCATATTCTGTACTATTACATGACAATAAAGGAATCTTGGAATCTAAAGACAGATACATGATCACAGCCTAATTCTCCTCTCTTCCTGCTTAGGCAGATGACTGGGGAATAGCTTAAGTGATCCCTTTATCTAGAGGCCAGTAGGAATAAACCAGGTAATTACAGTCTTCCACATCTAATGTCTGTTGGGGGTGGGGGGTGGGGTTGGGAAATTAAGAAACAGAATTCATCTGTTCTAGAAAGAAAAAATTGTTAAGAGGAAGCAAGAAGGTGGTCACAAGAATCTGAAGAACGATTACAGGACTTCCTCAGGTCAGAGGATTGTGCAATGTTCAAAAACTCTGCTGAGAATCTGAACAAGTACACCAAAGCTGTCACATACATTATCAAAACAGCTGTGGAAGAGCATCTCCCCACCAAATCATTTAGGATTTTCCCCAACCAGAAGCCCTGGATGAATAATGAAATACAGAACCTGCTGAGAACCAGATTTCAGATTATTATAGCAGGAGCAAGTATGACCTGCAGAAAGCCATCTCCCACGCTAAGTGGAGATTCCAGATGAAAATGGAAACAACAAGGGACACCCGACAGCTGTGGCAGGACCTAAATGCCATAACCTGTTACAAAACAAAATCCAGTAAAGTAGCAGATGGCAAAGCTTCGCTCCTAGAGGAACTCAACGCCTTCTAAGATTGATTTGACCACAGTAACAATGAAGAATCACCCCTCTGCACCCCCACGCCCCCTTGTGATCCCATCCTGTCTATATCTGAGGATGATGTGCATGCTTCCTTCAGGAGAATGAATCAGAGGAAAGCATCCAGTCCAGATGGAGTACCTGGCTGAATATTAAAAATCTGTGCTGACCAACTTACCAAGGTATTCACAGATATCTTCAATATCTCACTCCAGCAGGGCATGATACTCACAAACAGGCATCAATCAGACTGGTGTCAAAGAACAGTGCAGTAACCTGCCTATCGACCAATAACTCTTACATCAACAGTGATGAAGTATTTTGAAAGGCTGTGATGTAGCATATCGGCTCCTGTCTGAGCAGTGACATGGTTACTTTCTAGTTCTACTATTGTAGTAACAGGTTTACAGCAGATGCCCTCTCACTGGCTCTACACAAAGCCCTGGAACACCTGGACAGCAAAGCTGCATACATCAGGATGCTCTTTCTCAACCACGTTTGGCATTTAACACCACCATCCCTTCAAAACTGATCATCAAACTCCAAGACCTTGGAGTTAACAGCCCCCCCCCACCCCCCCGTGTAATTGGATAATGGATTTCCTCACCTCCAGACCACAATCAATGAAGATTGGTAAGAATTTCTCCTCATCAATCTCCATCTGTACAAGAGCACCACAGAGCTTCTTAGCACCCTACTCTACTCACTTTACATCTATAACTGTATAGCTTGGTACTACAATAACACCATCTACAAATTTGCTGACGAAACCATGCTAGTAGGTTGTATGAAGGAAGGGGATGAGTCAGCATACAGGATGGAGATTGAAAACTTGGCTGAATGGTGCACCAACAACAATCTTGCACTCAATATCACCACAACTAAAAAGCTGATTGTTGACTTCAGGAAAGAAAAGCCAGAGGTATACAATTCAGTGATCTTTGGGGATCAGAGGTGGAGAAGGTGAGCAATTTTAAGTTTTTGGAAGTCATTATCTTGAAGGATCTTTCCTGGACCCAACACACCAATAATATCATAAAGAAAGTACATCAGCACCTCTACTTCGTCAGGAGTTTGCGAAGGTTTGATATGACACCAGAAACCCTTGCAAATTTCTACAGAGATATGGTCGAAAGTGTGCTGACCAGCTCCATCATGGTTTGGTATGGAAACACTGATACACCTGATAATAAAGCACTCCAAACGTACTGAATGCAGCCCAGGACATCACAGGCAAAACTCTCCCCACTATTGAGTACATCTACAGGGAATGCTGCTGTCAGACAACAACAGGAATCATCAAAGACCCTCACCACCCAGCACATGCTCTGTTCTTGCTGCTACCATCAGGAAAGAGGGACTTGCACCACCAGGTTCAAGAACAACTGCTAACCCTCCACCATCAGAATTCTCATTCAGAGATTAAATTAAAGACTCTGACTTGTTCACTTTATTGATTTTCTTTTTATTCTTTCTGTATTGCAGTTTGTTTACATTTCCTTGTTTGTTTACATGTTTTATGCTATGTACAGTTTAATTTTTTTGCACTACAATTGGAGGTAATTCTACTGTGCCTGCAGGAAAAAGGGACCTCAGGATTGTATGTGATGTCATGTATGTACTCTGACAATAAATCTGAAATTTGCCTGACAAATTTATTTGAATTTTTCAAAGATGTAATAATATACCTCATGAGGACTGAGCACTTGATGACTATAATAAAGGCTTTTACAACATCCCACTTGGGAATCTAGTTGAGAAAGCTGGAGCTGATGAATCCAAGGTAAATTGACTTGTTGATAGGAGGTTGGGTTAGGTTTTTGTGATTGGATGCTGTAAGCAATGGTATACATGAATCAGTGCTAGAACTCTAATTGTTTGTTATATCCATTAACAATGAAAAATAAGACAAATAAGTTCACAAATTACACAAAATTTGTTGGTACTGCTGACAGTGAGAATATTCTGAGGCTACAGAATGATATATAGACTGGTAAGATCTATGGAGGAAAGGCAAATGTGGTTTAATGCTGAAACGTGATACACTTTGGGAAGACAAATAAGCATATTCTGTGTTCAGAATAGGTTCAATGGATTCAAAGAGAATCAAGGCTAAACACATGTTACCAACAAAAAGAGGTCTTTATTTACACACAGAGGAATTCACAAAAGGACACACACTCACAGATTAACCTTGAATAATATACAAATAACTACACATCGGGTGTAAATAAATCATAGCTCAACATTCTCAACTCCTGATTGTGAATGCAAGGGTTAAACAATGTCCATCCACTCACAACCATATCACACTAATGAACAGTAAATTAATTACAACTAACAAATATGTCAAATGAGCCTGGTTTCCAGCATTGACCACAGCTCAAGATCTGGGACAGGTCCATCACAATGTGACCTCCAGTACCCACCTGTGATCTGTAGCCTTGTCTTTAGGCACCAGCAAAATAGAAAAAGATTCCACATGTTAGGCTTTTTCAATGCAGGGCCTGTCCATCTGACCTGTGAGGACCAATTATGTGTCAGCCTCACCTGTGAGCAGATCTAACCATTGATTAGCTCCTGGATGGCCAATCACACATCAGCTGCAAGGGCCAACCACACATCAGCCTAGCAGGTGGACAGATTTAACCCTTGATTAGCAGGTAAGGTCTCTTCTAAATTGATGGAGATTGTGGAGGAGATGATCTTACCAATCCTCACTGATTATGGTTTGGAAGTGAGGAAATCCATGATCCAATTACACATTGGGGTCTTGAGGCCCCAATCTTAGAGTTTGCTGATCAGTTTTGAGGGGAACATCATATCACTTAAGTAGTATCAAGATAAGTGTGTGAATAACTAAGACATAAGGGCTAGAGGCCAAGTGCTGGAAAATAGACGAACACAGTTAGAACATAGAACACAGCACAGGTCTACAGCCCTCAATGTTGTGCCTACAGCCCTCAATGTTGTGCCTACAGCCCTCAATGTTGTGCCTACAAAAATAAAACTAAACCCTTTCTACCTCATAACTTTCCTTTTTTTTTCTTTCATCTATGTGCCTGTCCAAGGGTCTCTTAAATGCCTCTAATATCTCAGCCTTCACCACCACCCCTGGGAAGGAATTCTAGGCACCCACAACTCTGATATCTCCCCTAAACTATCCTCCCTTCACTTTGAACAGATGTCCTCTGGTGTTTGCTATTCCCACGCTGGGAAAAAGGCACTGGCAGTTTACCTTATCAATGCCTCTCATAATCTTGCAGACCTCTATTAAATCACCTCTCATCTTTCTTTTTTCCAGAGAGAAAAGTTCTAACTCTGCTAACCATGCTTCATAAGACATTTTCTAATTCAGACAACATCCTGATAAATCTCCTCTTCATCCTCTCGGTAGCTTCTACATCCTTCCAATATGAGATCAGACCAAACACAATATTCCAAATGTGGTCTCACCAGAAATTTGTAGAGTTGCAATAAGACCTCTCTACTCCTGAACTTAATCTCCCAACTTATGAAGCCCAGCATCCCATAGGCCTTCTTAACTGTCCTATCAACCTGTGCAGCAACCTTGAGAGATTTATGTATTTGGACCCCAAGGCCCCTCTGTTATTCCATACTGTTAAGTATCAGACCATTAACCCTGTACTCAGCCCTCAGGTTTGATCTTCCAAAATGCATAACCTCATACTTATCTGGATTGAACAACATCTCCCATTGTTCTGCCAAAATATGCATATCAGTCTGTAACCTATGACAACCCTCAACACTATTCAGAACTCCTCCAACCTTCGTATCATCTGCAAATTTACTGACTCATCCTTCTGCTTCTTCATCAAGGTCATTTATAAAAATCACAAAGAGCTGAGTTCTCAGAACAGATCCCTGTGGAACTCTACCAGCACTGGCCTCCAGGCAGAAAACTTGATAGTCAGCATGGACACAGATAGTCGATTTGGAGTGGAAAAAGATGATATTAAGACTGCATACAAAGATAGGAATCAAAAGGCTATGCATGATGGTCTATTTTCAATAATGTTCTAAGCTGTGTCTAATTCAGTGCAAGCAGTATTGCGGAAAAGGCAGATGAGCTTAGAATGTGGATTTGCATGTGAAATTGTGACATTGTAGCTTTCAGTAAAACTTGTTTGCAGGAGGGGCAGCACTGGCAGGTCAATGTTCTAGGGTTCCATTCTTTGAGATGTGATGGAGGGGTGAGGATTAAAGGGGGAGAGGTTGTATTTCTAATCAGGTAAAATGTCACGGCAGTGCTCAGACAGAATAGATCAGAGGTCTCATCAACTGAGGCTACATGGGTGGAACTGAGGAATGGGAAAAGTATGATCACATAAATGGATTGTACTCTAGACCACCCAATAGTTAGAGAGAATTGGAGAAGCAAATCTGTAGAGATATAGCAGACAGCTGCAAGAAACTAAGATGCGATAGTAGGTGACTCTAACTCTCCACGTAATGACTGGGACTCCCATACTATAAAAGGGCTGAATGGCTTAGAGGTTGTAAAATGTGCCCAGGAAAGTTTTCTAAATCAGTATACTGTGGTGACGCACATAGATGTAGCGGCGAACCAGCCCTGCTTATCACGCACAGTCAGCGGGTCAGCCACGGCAAAGGTGGTGTTGCAGGACCTTTTCTTCAGGTCCAGACTAGAAGAGCGCATGCATGCTTACATTAGTGTGACACAAGCTCTGGAATGTGAGGGGTGGTCGAGACACAGCCTTCAAGGCTGCAGTGCAGAATTCAAAGTAAAGCAGTTGTGTTACTCGAGCTCTCAGCCTGTTGTCTCAGTCTTTTTGTGGCACTCGCGCACAACCAACTACACTGGTGACCCTGATGAGTCTCCACATCCTGAAAACTTGGGACAATGGAACCCACAGCCATAGGCAGTGTAGCGTTGAAGCTGCCAAATTTCTGGATGAAAAGGCCCCGCACTTGGTTTGGCCATGCGGAGGCCCAGTTCCTGATCAAACAGATAACTTCCAATTTGACAAGGTACTTCTACATTGTCAGCTCATCCAGGCACTGCCAGAGGAAGGTAAATACATGGCTCTTAAAAACCTTCTCATTAGCATGTATGGACCTTCACGACGTGAAGGGGCCGCCAGACTCCTTTACTTGGACGGCCTAGGCGATAGGACCCCATCCGCCCTTCTGAATGAAATGCTCACCCTGGCAGAAGGGCACAAGCCCTACCTCATGTTCGAGCAGGCATTCCTCGAGCAGATGCCCAAAGACATCAGACTTCTATTGGCCGACGCGGATTTCAGTGACCCATGTAAGTTTATGGCGTGGGCAGACAACATTCTCTATCGCTCCAAGCATGAGACCATAGACTCAGCCAACAATGTTACAAGGCTGCCACCAAGGGCAACGCTCAAGTCCAGTCCACCATGTGAGCAGGAGGCCCCACCTTGCCAGAAGACAGAAAGGCCTGACCTAGAATAGTGCTTTTACCATCAGTGTTGGGGGGCATCAATGTGCAGGTGCCGCCAGCCATGCTCATTTCCAGGAAACGACGGGGCCAGTTGCTGTTAATGGCTGTGGCTTCTGTCCAACTGAACAACCTTCTCCACATTTGGGACAGGATCTTGGGCCACAGGTTCCTCGTGGACACAGGGGCAGAGATAAGTGTCATTCTCCTTACATTACTCAAGACATGCACAAGACACCACGGCCCCTTCCTGCGCGCAGCCAACAACACTGCCATTAAAACTTTTAGCAAGAGGCGGATTCCTGTACATTTCAGTGAGACCAATTTCAATTAGTCATTCATGCTGGCTCTGGTGAACAAGCCCCTATTAGGTACAGATTTCCTTCGGGCACACTTTCTACGAGTGGACCTGCAGGGCAGACAATTAGTCCACACGGAGACTTACCAGACTGTGCAATGAATCATCCACCCAGCTTACTTCTGTGGAGGCTCCACATGGCCAATACAGTCACCTCCTCACTAGCTTTATCCCTCAATTCTATGCCCCCAGTTCACTGCCATCATGTCAAAGCATGGCGTCCAGCATCACATCGTGACCACAGTCCCGCTATTGCATTCATGAACACATCACCAAGCCCCAGACAAATTCATCTTTGCCAAGGAAGAGTTTAAATGCATGGAAGAACACAGCATCATCTGCCATTCCTCCATGGCACTACATGATGCGGGGCTACCATCAGATCCCCGTGCACCTGGACCATGTCCAAAAGAAGACCATCATCACCCCTTTTAGCCTTTTCGATTTCCTCCACATGCCCTTCAGTTTGAAGAATGCAGCCCAGACTTTCCAGTGCTTCATGAACGCGGTCGGCAGAGACTTGCCCTTCATTTTTGTCTGCCTCGACAATATCCTGGCAGCCAGCAGGATGCCCAAGGAGCACATGACACACCTTCACCAGCTTTTCAGCTACTTTGCAGAGTTTGGCCTCACCATTAATCCAGCAAAGTGCCAATTCGGCCTTGAGGAGATCAAATTTTTAGCCACTTCCATCCGCCATCTCTTTGGAAAACAAAACGTTATCACCAGGCCTTGTCTCAAGGCATGACTATCATGACCTGGCTCACGCCAGCAAGACAACCCTGAAATGCACAGCTTTAGAATTGTGGTCACTGGATTGCAGCTCCAGGACCTCCAATGGACGGCAATGGCACTACGGTCCTCTGCGACATCTCCACATGACAATCGTCCGCAGATCCCCGCCCAATCGAGGAAAATGATTTTTGGCACGATCCACAGATTGTCTCACCCCCTCCATCCAAACAACAGTGCGGTTAGTATCCTCCTGATTTGTTTGGCACTGCCTACTCAAGCAAATCACAGATTGGGCGAAAACCTGCACAGACTGCAACACTGCAAAGGTCCAGTGACACACCAAGCCCCACGTCCAGCAGTTTGACACTCCAACTTGCAGGTTCCAGTACATCCACCTCAACATATTTCAGCCCTTGCCAGTCTCCCAAGGGTTTCACTACCTGCTCACAGTGGTGAAAGGTTTCACTCTATGGCCAGAGGTCATTCCACTCCTGGACGCTTCCACCAATACATGCGCCACGACTTTCTTCTGCACCTGGGTCTCCCGCTTTGGTATCGCAGCAGACATATCGACCAGCAGGGGAGCGCATTTCACCTCCGCCCTGTGGTCTGCGCTCTCTAAGCTCCTGGGCACACAGCTGAATCGCACCATGGCCTACCTTCCTCAGGCTAATGGGCTGGTCAAGCACTTCCATTGTCACCTGAAATCAGCACTAATGGCACAGTTCAAGAAGCCCAACTGGGTAGACAAACTGCCCTGGGTTCTCCTGCGGACATGCACAGCACCGAAGAAGGACCTCAAAGCATTCTCAGCTGAACTAGTCTATGGTGAAACCCCTGCTGACCCGGGCTAGTTCCTTCCTTCAGCACCCAATCAAACTACCAACACTGCAGTCGACCTCAAGAGACTGTGAGACAAATTGGGTTCACTCGCCACACTGCCACCATCACGACATGGTCAACCACCTTTCAACTACCCACAGACATCCTCCTGCAAGTATTTATTCATGTGAAAGGGCGCACACAGGACTGCCCTTCAGTGCCCCTAAGCGTGACCCTACAAGTTGCTGCAAAGGAATGCATCCACCTTTACCCTTGACATTGAAGGCAAAGAGGAACTGTTCACACTGGACCGCTTGAAACCAGCCCACCTGGACTTGTCATAACCGGTACAGGTTCCCTCACCGGTACATAGGGGTCGTCTGCCAAGTTAGCAAACCTCAACCTCACCTTCCACACATTGGTGCCGGTTCTGGGAGTGGGTGTGGGGTGGTGGGGAATTGTTAGGCAACACACTTAGTTGTAGCAATGAACAGGCCCCATTTGTCACGCGCAGACAGCGGGGCAGCCGCGGCAAAGATGGCATCGCAGGACCTTCTCTTCCAGTCCAGACCGGAAGAGCACATGCGCATTTGCATCAGCGTGACACAAGCTCTGGAACGCAAGGGACGGGCAAGACACAAGGTTAAGGGCTGCAGCACAGAATTCAAAGGAAAGCAGTTGTGTTACTCGAGCCTGTTGTCTCAGTCTTTTCACTGCGCTCGCACACAACCCACGACAATACAGAAAAACCCTAGTATCCAGAATTCAAGCAACCAGAACTTCAAGTAAGTGGCAACAAAAACAAGGAAAGTAAATTTTAAAATTTAAAATAAATAAGAATAAAATAATAAGTGAAGAATAATAACTGAGTAACACATAAATTTTTGGTGAAAATGGGAGCAGATATTCAGCAAGAGGAGTGCCTTGGTTGTGCTTTTCTCATAGCAGATGTTTGAATAAAGTGTGAAACAGCAATGGCATCTCCCAGGATGAAGAGCTGGTTGATGTTGGGGTAACTCTCTTAAAGTTTCTCCTTATCCCTGCTTAGTAATAGTCATCCCAATTAGGTGTTTTATCTGTAAACCTGGGGGGAGGGTTAATTACCTAATGTTACTGTTCATCTTAGGATGATTCCATGGAGGTGGAGGAACCTGCAGATGGAGCGATGGTTGAATGTTTTCAAAGAATGTGACAGAAAATAAAGCAAAATGCTTTAAGGTTGATAGATTAATGCAAATTAACATGAAGTACAATATGGTATTTTTGTCTTTTAAACTGTTTATTCTTAATGCAGGTATATTAGTTGGCCATCATAAGAGTATATCTCAAGCAATGGTAAAATATACTTATCTGGCATCTACCTAATACCAGGGGTTTTACTGTGTACAGGTACCAACTAGAGATAGTGTAATAGTGGATTCCTATTAAGTCAAGTTAAGTTTATAGTCTTCTGATTGTACAAGTACAACCTGACAAAAGAGCGTTCTCCAGTCCTCAGTGCAAAACACGCATACAACCAGACGTAAATCAGATACAGACAAATAAACCACGCAGATAAGTATCTTTCTTTGGCTTGGCTTCGTGAACGAAGATTTATGGAGGGGTATGTCCACATCTGTTGCAGGCTTGTTGGTGACTGACAAGTCCGATGCGGGACAGGCAGGCACGGTTGCAGCGGTTGCAAGGGAAAATTTGTTGGTTGGGGTTGGGTGTTGGGTTTTTCCTCCTTTGTCTTTTGTCAGTGAGGTGGGCTCTGCGGTCTTCTTCAAAGGAGGTTGCTGCCTGCCGAACTGTGAGGCACCAAGATGCACGGATGGAGGCGAGATCAGCCCACTGGTGGTGGTCAATGGGGCAGGCACCAAGAGATTTCTTTAAGCAGTCCTTGTACATCTTCTTTGGTGCACCTCTGTCTCGGTGGCCAGTGGAAAGCTCGCCATAGAACATGATCTTGGGAAGGCGATAGTCCTCCATTCTGGAGACGTGACCCACCCAGCGCAGTTGGGTCTTCAGCAGCATGGATTCGATGCTTGCGGACTCTGCCAGCTCGAGTACTTCGATGTTGGTGATGAAGTCATTCCAATGAATGTTGAAGATGGAGTAGAGACAGCACTGATGGAAGCGTTCTAGGAGCCGTAGGTGATGCCGATAGAGGACCCATGATTCAGAGCCGAACAGGAGCGTGGGTATGACAACGGCTCTGTACACGCTGATCTTTGTGTGTTTCTTCAGTTGGTTGTTTTTCCAGACTCTTTTGTGTAGTCTTCCAAAGGCGCTATTTGCCTTGGCGAGTCTGTTGTCTATCTCTTTGTCGATCTTTGCATCAGATGAAATGGTGTAGCCGAGGTAGGTAAACTGGTTGACCGTTTTGAGTTCAGTGTGCCCGATGGAGATGTGGGGAGGCTGGTGGTCATGGTGGGGAGCTGGCTGATGGAGGACCTCAGTTTTCTTCAGGCTGACTTCAAGGCCAAACATTTTGGCCTCGGATGCCTCCCCAAGTTCCTCAACATGGTTATCCAACTGCACGAAAACCAACAAGGTCGGGTCAGATACAGCAATGAGCTCTCCGAACCCTTCTCCATTGACAACGGCGTGAAGCAAGGCTGCGTCCTCGCACCAACCCTCTTTTCAATCTTCTTCAGCATGATGCTGAAACAAGCCATGAAAGACCTCAACAATGAAGACGCTGTTTACATCCGGTACCGTACGGATGGCAGTCTCTTCAATCTGAGGCACCTGCAAGCTCACACCAAAATAAGTATATTACCTATACAAATAAATAAATTAATATTATTTCATAAATATGAGAGCCTCAGATGATTGGTGTGAGCTGTTTGTTTGATCATTCAGCATTCTTATTGCCGGTGGGAAGAAACTGCTCCTCAGCTTGGTGGCATTGGCTCTAATAGTCCTGTATCTCTTCCCCAACAGGAGCAGCTGAAGGATGCTGTGTGTAGGGTGGAAGGAGTCCTCAATGTGCGCCCTCTTCAAATAATGATCCCCATAGATCACATTGATGGGGGTGAGGAAGACTCCAGTGATCCTCTCTAACACTCTTATGATCCTGTGGATTGACCTCCAATTCATTTCTCTCCAGCAACCATACCAGATTGCCTTGCCCGTTTCAGCCTTCTAAGTAAGTACAGTCACTGTTGCGCCTTCCTGGCAAGTGAGGAGATGTTCGGTGTCCACAATAGGTCACTAGTTAAGTGAACTCCAAGGAACTTGGTGCTCCCCACTCTCCACTCTCTCTTCTACAGTCCTCTCTTCTTGAAGTCCTCAATAATCTCCTTTGTATTGTCCACATTGAGGATCAGGTTGCTAAGCTTGCACCATTTCACAAGATTTTCTATCTCTTCCCTGTTGTGTGACTCATCATTGTTGTTGATGAGGCTAACTACTGTTGTGTCATCTGAAAACTTGATAATATATTGGAGCTGGATCTGGTGATGAAGTCTGGGTCAGTAGCCTGATCAGGAGCAGGCTGACCACATAGCCCTGAGGTATGCCAGTGTTCAACTTGACAGTGCTTAATGTTCTACTACCAACCCAGAGAGACTATGGTCTTTTCATTATGAAGTCCAGGATCCAGTTACAGAGAGGGCTTTTGAGTCCCAGCAAGGACAGTTTCTCCACCACCCTCTGGAGAATGACTGTTTTAAATGCCAAGCTAAAATCAATGAACAGCAGTCAGGCACATGAGGGGTTGTTCTCCAGGTAGGCCAGGACAGAGTGAAGTTACAAGCTATAGCATTGTCTGTGGAATTGTTTCTTCTGTCGGTGAATTGAAATGGGTTAGCATCTGATAGGTGTGCTTTGGTGTGTTCCACCACCAGATGCTCAAAGCATCTCATAATAATGGAGGTCCAAGGGTGGTGGTCATTGAGGCCTGTTATTGTCACCCTCTTGGGTACTGGGATGATGGTGGCTATCTTGAACCCAACGGGAACAATGAACTGCTGCAGTGAGGAGTTGAAGATGTTAATGAAGACATCCATCAATTGGTCTGTGCAGTCCTTCAGTAGCCAACCAGGTACTGGTTGTCTAGTTCTGTCATTTTGTGTGGGTTCACCTTGGATGGAGTTCTCCTCACCTCAGCCGCGGCTATGCAGGGGGCCCATTCATCAGGGGGACACACAGCTTTGGAGTCATCATGTTCTTCTCATCAAACCATGCATGGATGTTCAGTCTGTCCAGAGGGAGGCGCCATTATTCTTAACTCACAAGGTTAACTTGTGATCTGTTATAATCTTGATCCCTTGGCAACATGTGCTTTGCGTTGCTGAAAAATGGCAGATGGAATTTAATACAGACAAGTATGAGGTGTCGCACTTTGGATGGACAAACCAAAGTAGGCCATTCGTGGTAAACAGTAGAGCACTGAGGAGTATGGTAGAACAGAGGGACCTGGGAATACAGATACATAATTCCCTGAAAGTGACATCACAGGGTCATAAACAGAGTTTTTGGCAGATTGGCCTTCATAAACGAAACAATTGAATCTAGGTTTTTGGATATGAAGATGAAGTTATACATCAGTGAGGCCAAATCTGGAGTATTGTGTGCAGTTTTGATCACCTAACTACAGGAAAGATATCAATAAAATTGATATTTACTTGGATGTTGCCAGGACCTGAAGAACTGAGTTACAGAGAATGGTTTAACAGGTTAGGTCTTTAATTCCTGGAGTATGGAAGAATGAGGAAAGATTTGTTAGAGGTATGCAAAATTGTAATGGGCATAGATAAATGCATGCTGGCTTTTTCCACTGATGTTAAGTGATATAAAATCTAGAAGACATAGGTTAAAGGTGAAAGGAGAAAAGTTTAAAGAGAACATTAGGGAGAACTTCTTTGCTCAGAAAGTGATGAGAGAGTGGAATGAGCTGGCAGCTGAATTGTTATATACATGTTCAATTTTGACATTTAAGAAAAATTTGGTTAGGCACATGAATGGGAGGGGCATGGAGGAATATGGTCAGAGTGCAAATAAATGGAACTAGGCAGAAAAATAGTTTGACACAGTCTTAATGAGCTATTCTGTGCTGTAGTGTTCTATAGTTCCCTGTGCATTGTGACTCTCTAACTGCTCACGATATCAGGATCATTACAGTGCTAACTTCTAACCTCGTTCCTCCAGTGGAATCTTAATAAAATCCCTCTCTCATCTTTACCATGCTCACCCTCAGCAAGTGCATGAATTGTATGTCATTAGGTTCAAGATCATTTATTCAATTGCCTCTGCCATTTCTGTCCTGGTCTTTGAAAGAGTTGCCTCAAGGATTGCTGCTGCTCCATCTCTGAACTTTGATATTTCCCTAATTGATCCCATTATTCCATTTTACAGCTCTATTCTAGTAAACTGAGTCACCAGTATCCCTTTCTAGCTCGCCATATTATGCACTATTACTTGTTGTTTCTTTTTTTTCTGTTTCCCTTCCAATCGGTTATTAGAATTTAATTTTTTTAATCTAAGCCTTTGCAAATTAACATTTCCAATGTCTCTTTCTAAAGATATTGAATATGCTAACCTATTTCAAATTTGAAACCATTGTTCATGGAATTGCTGTCTAAATGCCCATATGCTGGGTTTTGATTACAGCATAAAATTTTATTTGTTTTAATTGTAGTCCACACATGACAAATTGTGCAACAATAGCAATTGATCCTTTATTAGTTGCCCACTCTTGATACAGTTCAGCAGTAATTCTTCCTCCAATATCTTAAATTTGGATTAAACGACAATTAGTTCGCTTCATTCATTTGTAGCCAGAAAGTCCTCTGAAATGTCTTCCCCCCACCCCCACTTCTGAGTTCTGAATGTGGGATTGGTGCCACTAAAACAAAAATTGTGCAGCATCCCTGCTCCTTGGTTGGCTTAAATGAAATTCCTATGTCAGTCATTATTGACTGGAGAATGCATTTATAATATTTTATACTGCAGATTTTACTGGACAGAAGAATCAAGCTTTGTGTTGTGTCTGTGATCTTTATCTTCAAACATTCTTCCTTTTAAAACCTAAAGCAGTGGTTCTCAACCTTTTTCTTTTCACTCACATACCACTTTAAGTAATCCCTATGCCATCAATGCTCTGTGATTAGGAAGGGATTGCTTAAGGTGGTATGTGAGTGGGAAGGGAAGGATGAGAATCACTGCTCGAGACCCAATTGTTTCTAAAGTATTTTGCTTGAGAAAAATTGTCATTGGCTCATTTCCTTTAGTTATGAAACCATGCACATAACAATTAGCTACGATTAAAACAGTGGTTTTCAACCTTTTTCTTTCCACCTACATAAGACCTTAAGCAATCTCTTCCCAATCACAGAGCACCTATGGCATAGGGAATACTTAAGGTGGTGTGTGAGTGGAAAGAAAAAGGTTGAGAACCACTGAGCTAAAGGGTGAAATAGAGCAATAAAAGTGTAAACTTCATGATCAGTATCTGCTGTTGTTGACAGGTTGGCTCTTGAGATGGGCAAAATGATCCATGTTTTCCTGGTTCTTAAATTAGATCTTTATTACAGGGGTATTGTTTATAGTAAGGACAGTTTGGTTGAGGACCTTTG
Organism: Narcine bancroftii; assembly: GCF_036971445.1. Lineage (NCBI taxonomy): Eukaryota > Metazoa > Chordata > Chondrichthyes > Torpediniformes > Narcinidae > Narcine > Narcine bancroftii. The sequence continues at coordinate 308,787,860 of NC_091470.1, read as the reverse complement.
CCGATATTACATCTTGCTGTAAACTAGCTGACAATGGCTTGGAGCTCTGTATCTGGGATTCTGTAACCTTGTCATCTACAGCGTGATGACTGAAATTTCATCAACCTTGGTTTTGGAGGTGACAAGGTTGAACAATTTTCCTTTCTTCCAGCAGATTAGCTCCATTCCAACAGCTCTGTCTCTCTTGACAGAGCAGGCTTTCTAAGGTCATAAAAGACCATGTATAGTGTCTGATGATGCTCCCTGCACTTCTGGAGTTGACATGCTGTAATGTCAATTGTGCCTTTAGCAGCTTGAAGTAGTGGCTGAAAATATAAAAGCAGATTTAAAAATCTGAAGAAATAAAGCCACTCTGCCAATCCCTTGCTTGCAGCTGATACAAATATTACATAATGTGTAAATTTTCAGCTTGAAAATTACTCCAGCAATTTTGAAATAAATCCTAAATACCAGGAATGCACAGCAGACAGGCAGCCTCTATGTTGAAAGAAACAATTATTGAAGTTTGTCACAAAATATTGAGGAAAAAGTTCTAATTACTCCAGATGGATGACAGGCTGCGTTTCAAACATTTTCTGCTTTAATTTCAAAGGTCCAGCGTCTGCAGTTGTTTAAATTAATTTTGAAGTATTTTGAGAAGTCTCAAAAATGTTCATCACTCCCCTAAAAGTTCTACTGATACCATTTAAAGACACAATATTTAGATTGGGAATCACAACCCCCACCCCCACCCTGGAATGACATGCAGAGCATTATCTCATGGACTCCTCAGGATAAAATGGTTCCCTCAAAAGTTGTGTTTCGGCCTGATTCTGGCTACCTAACATTGATCCACCTGTTCTCTACATCCCATTTAAGCTAGAATTTCAAGACGGATGTTCTACAAATCAGCTTTTATTTCCCTTGATACAATGCCAGCAGAAGTGCCATTGGACTTTCTAAAGGAGCACCTGACCAAATCTGTACAGTAAATGCAAAATAGCGCAACAACCTCTCCTCGGTGACAGCGCAGAGAAGCCTGACGAAGGCAGATTTATTTCTGTGCCGTCATTCTATTAATTAATTGAGACGGAGAAGGTGCGGAAAGATTTGAATGGTCGACCTATCCGAACGAATAGATGCAGATCGGACTATATTTCGACTGGCCTTGCAATTGATGGTAATGGCTAAATTAGCTTTGAAATCAAATTTACATCGCAAATATTGTCCAATATGAATCCAACACAAAAATCACGAAAACTAAGAACATACGATTGAAAAAAGCGAGAGTTATTTATAAATTTTAAAGCGAAAGTAGTATAAAGAAATGAGGTTTCAGCGAAATGGAGCAAACAGCTGAGTAAGCAGCAGGAATTCAGAAGGGATCGAGCTCTGATGCAGGAGGTGCCAGGGCTGTGACGAACGGCGCCCCAAGGTGCAGAGGCTCAGATGCCATTAAATGCTATATTGCAGCAAAAGGCAGTGGCTGTGAAACTCTTCACGGAGCCTGCTCTAATGGTCGCAAGGTTTCCACGAGACCGTGCCAATTGTACAAGGTGATTTCAATATTTATTGCATTCACCACTGATGGATGTTTCTCCGACTTAAAGCTTCAGCTGCAGCTTTCTATTCACACCGTGGCTCGGCTTCAAAGTGCAACGTGATCAACCGGCGCTGGTTCCGACCCACGCATGCGCGTGTCCCGAACACCACTCTTCGCAAGGTGAGGTGAAGAGCATCAAAGTGATGACATCAGGACGGTGACACGTGTTATAAACTTGCCGTCCATCAACCCTGTGAACGGGATGTGTTCTACCCCTGTTGTATGTACCGACTCAACGTGCGGTACTGATGCCTTTAATTCAATCCATCTGAACACACAAATGCTAGAACTACCCCTGTTTTCAGTATAATTGGGAGCAGGAAATTTACATATAACCATACATTTGCTATTTTATAATTTTTTGACAATTAGCCTACAAGGAAGGATGGAAAGAAGGCATAGAAATTTTACTCGGAAGTTGCCCGGACTTCACAGGGAGAGGTTGAACAAGTCAGGACTTTATTCCCTGGAGCATAGAAAAATGAGGGAGGATTTGATAGAGGTATTTAAAATGATGAGGGGAATAGACAGTTAATGTAGAAAGGCTTTTTTTTCCCACTGAGGGTAGGTGAGTTACAAACCAGAGAACACGGGTTAAGACTGAAAGGGGAAATGCTTAAGGGGAACTTCACACAGAGAGGGGTGGGGGAGTGGAATGAGCTTCCAGCTGAAGTGGTGAAAGTCGTCTTAATTTTAAAATTTAAGAGGAATTTTGACAGGTACATGGATGGGAGAGGGTTGGAGGGCTGTGGATGGATGCAGGTCAGTGGGACTAGGCAAAAAAAATGTTTGGCCAACGAGGCCGGTTTCTCTGCTGCAATGTTTTATGATTCTTTGCTTCTACCATTTTTCACAATTCTAAATAGTAACATTTCAAGTTAAATGAAACGGACACAATTTCTCAGTAACACAGATTTATGTATTTTTCTTTTATTCTGGCGAGGCAATAATTGTCTCACATAAATAAATGAACAGAAAAGTATGGTTAAAAGTACATGAAAAGCCTTCAATTATATATTAAAGATTAGATTATCATCTAAACATGGACTGCTCCTACAGCACAAAAGTACTGTCTGCATTATTGCATGTCACTTTTTTGCACGAGGATTACTGTGGATATTTATTATCTATCCTATGTTTATTGTCTCTTTTAATTTAATTCAATTAGAGTAGTTTACTATTATGGATTTTCTTTACGAGACCCATTCTTACTGTAGCAAGTAAGGATTTCAGTGCATATGTACATTGTACAATGTGTATGACAAAATCATTATTATCATTAATATTGGGCACTGAGACATTATAAACCAGGAAATTTGAAGTGCACATAATGGGTAATTAATTGACAGTAATCATGGGGAACTTTAATTTGCATATAAACTGGACAAGTTAAATTAGCCATCATAAAGGCAGATGTGCTGGCAAATTCATAGAATATGTACAAGATTGTTTTCTAAGAAAATATGTCGAAGAATTAACTTCAAAAAAAGACAATTATATCTTGTGCAATTAAAAGTGTTGATTTATAATCTTGTTGCAAAGTAGCATCTTGGGAAGAGTAACCATTCACTATCGAATTTTAAATAGCATTTGAAAATAATATAAATCCAAATCTTTGACCTTAATTATATAAAATAAAACTACAATGATAAGGGTAAGATGACCTCAGTTCATTGACCTCAGTTCATTGAGGTCATTAAAAATATGACAACAATGGGTTTCATTAATAATACATGATTATTTTTTTTGCAAATTTAATTTATTAATCAAATGTCACAATAAAAATACAAGTAAATATAATGTTCTACCCCATATAATCCCCACCCTCCAACCCTAACCCACCCACCCCTCCCAACCCTCCTCTAAACTACCCCAAAGAAAGGAGAGAATAGAAGAGGAGATTAACTTACATAACAACCTTCAACTATTGCCATGGTTTCATGCAACCCCAACAACTGTGGGGAAAAAAAACTATTAATATGGCTGAGAAATTAAAGAAATACTTTGAGGAAGCTGGATGTAACAATGGAAGAATTAGAAAAGAATATTAGGCAATAGACTGCAAATATTGTGCTATGCCTGAGTTAAGCTTGCACTCCCATATAATTCTAAAATACGGACTTCCTACAACAGTTCTCAAAACACTAGTGAGGTAGCACTGACATTGTCACTGCAAATTCCTCAAGATCCACTGGTGAGATTAATTAACTAATGTCCCATGCTCTGCCAGGCCAAGATCCCCAGAATCAAGACTCTAATTATAGTCCTTCTACTCTGTTGGCCAGGACGCGTCATTTACTGCTCAGTTCTAGACTCCCAAAGTAGGTGTCTAACTTAAGACCTGTTACAAAAGAAGTTTACCAGGTGGAAGAGGAAACAACTCAAGGTTGCTCTAAAAGCTATCTTGAAAATGTGTAACATATAAAGGTAAAGGTAAAATTTCCATTATTGTCATGTAATTCTACATTTAGAATGTAACACATATGAAATTCTTTCATTTTTGTCTACCGTAAGGCAGACAGAGAGTCACCACTTTGTCCAGCTCCCCTCACAGAGACGTGGGATCATCTAGACCAATGATCACTCTTGAGGAATTTGCAGAGACAATGTTGGTGCTAACTCACTAGTGCTGTTGTGGATAGTCCACATTTTAAAATTATATGGGAGTATAAGGATAACTCAGGCACAATTGTCAGCATGACAATACCCTGTATTCAAATTTTTTGAAGAGGTTGCCAGTCAAGTGGACAATGGTGAACCAGTTGATGTGATGTATTTTGGACTTTCAAAAGGCTTTTGATAATGAGCCACATGAGTGATGAGGTAATGTATTGATGTGGATAGAGAAGTGGACAAAAGGCAGAAACAAATAGGGGTAATAAATAGCTCCTTTTCAGATTAGTGGAGAATCACAAGAACTTCAGCTATTTACATATGTATTAATGATCTAGGGAACTGAATGTAATATCTCTATTTGGAATTGATACTAAATATGTAGCAGTGCAAGATTGCAGGATGACTTCAACTGATTAGGATAGGGGGCAAATGCATGGCAGATGCAGGGTAATGTAGACAAATGGGAGGTTATCCTCTTTGGTCACAATAACAGGAAGGCAAATCATTATTTGAATGTTGATATACAGTAAAACCCCTGGTATCCAGAAGCTATGGGGATTGGTAAATGCCAGATAAGTGAATTTCCCAGTTGTTTGAAATTGAGTATTGCGTGGATTGGCGAGATAACATTGAGGCACGTCAATTATAAACCCATATTTTTTGCCTATTTATTTTCCTTGATTTTTTTTTGTTGGTTGCTTGAGGTTGCTGGTTGCTTGAATTTCGGTTAACAGGGACTTTACTGTATTAGAAAATGGAGAGGTGCAATGAGACCTGGGTATCATGGTGCATCAGTAATTGAAGGTGAGAATGCAGATATAGCAGGTGGTGAAGAAAACAAATGACAAGTTGATCTTTATGCAATAAGCAGGGAATTCTTATTGCAGTTGGTGACATCATATCTTGTGTATTGTGTGCAGTTTTGGTCTCCTAAACTGAGGAATGATGTTCTTGTTATTGAGGGAGTCCAGCAAAGTTCACTAGACTGATTCATAGAACACCTAATAGAACAGCCCTCAATGCTGTGCTGACCTATATAAACCTACTCCACATCAATTTAACCTTTCCCAACTTTACTGTCCATAATAATACTTTTTATTTCATCCATGTACCTATCCGAGAGTCTTTTAAATGTCCCGATTGCATCAGCCTCCACTACCACCCCCAGAAATGAATTCCAGCTACCCACCATACTCTATATAAAAATAACTACCTCTGACATCTCCCCTAAATTTTTCTCCACTCACTAAAAAAGATGTCCTCTGGCATTGACCATTGTCACCTGGAGAAAAAGGTGCTGACTGTCCACCATATCTATACCTCTCATAATCCTATACTTCTCTATTTAGTCACCTCTCATCCATCATTGCTCCAAAGAGAAATTTCCTAGCTCAGTCAACCTTGTTTCATAAGATATATTCTAGGGAACATTCTGGTAAATCTCCTCTACACCTTTATAAAAGCTTCCGTATCTTTCCAAAAATGAGGCAACTGGAATTGAACACAATACTATAAATGTGATCAAGATTCGCAACTTGTGAGATCAATGACTTTTAAGGCCGGTGATCCAGATTTCCTGAGGAAGTCCTGTGGAAGGCCATCACAGCAGCAATGAAGCAATTCTTAGAGAAGCTCGAGACAGCAATGGCAGGGATTGTAGACTATTACATCCTACAAGGCATGGCTAACACCGTAAATGGCTGTGATGCTTCACTACCGAATGAGCTGAATACCTTCTTTGCTCATTTTGAGAAGAAGTGCTCAACAATACCTATAAGAATCCCTGCTGAAGCTGATGACCCTGTGATATCTGTCTCTGAGGCCAATGCCAGAACATCCCTCAAGAGAGTGAACCCTTGCAAGGCATCAGGCCCTGATGGCATACCTGGAAAGGTACTAAAAATCTGTGCCAACCAACTAGCTGAGGTGTTCACGGACATCTTCAATCTCTCATTGCTGCAGTCCAAGATTCTCAACTGCTTCAAGGGAGCATCGATCATTGCCCAAGAAGAGCAGGGTGAGCTGTCTCAATGGATGTCGTCCAGTAGCACTAACATCTACCATGATGAAATTCTTTGAGACATTGGTTGTGGCCAGAATTAACTCATATCTAAGTAAAGATCTGGACCCACTGCAATTTGCCTACTTTCACAATTGCTCCACAGCAGATACAATATTGCTGGCTCTCCACTCAACTTTGAATTGCCTGGGTGACAGCAACACATACATCAGGCTCATCGATAACAGCTCAGCTTTCAACACCATAATACTCTCAGTGCTGGTCAACAAGCGCCATATCCTGGGCCTCTGGAACCCCCTCTGCAACTGGATCCTTGGCTTCCTCATCAGAAGACCACAGTCAGTACGAATCGTAAATAACATGTCCTCCTCACTGACAATCAATACAGGCGCACCTCAGGGAAGCATTCTTAGTCCAATGCTTTACTCATTATAAATCGACAGTTGGGTGGTTAGGTACAATTTAAATGTTGTCTACAAATTTGTCCCTGAGATAATGGTTGTTGGCAGAATCACAAACAACAATGAGGGAGGAAGGGAGGGAGATAGATCAGCTAGTTGAGTGGTGTTACAACAACAGCTTTGCACTCAACATTAGCAAAACCAAGGGGCTGATTGTGGACTTTAGGAGGGGAAATCAGGAGAACACAAATCAGTCTTCATCAAGGAGTTAACAGTGGAAAGGGTCAAGAGCTTCATGTTCCTGGGTGTCAACACCTCTGATGATCTGTCCTGTGACCTCCATTTTATGCAATCACAAAGAAGGCTCGCCACATACTACACTTTATGAGAAGCTTGAGGAGATTTGGTATGTCACCAAAGACTCTTGTAAATTTCGACAGAAATTTTACAGCATTCTGACTGGTTACATCACTGCCTGGTATGGCAGGATAAGAAAAAATTAAAGTTGTGAACTCAGCCAGAGCCATCATGAGCATCAGATTCCACTCTACACAGGACATCTACAAGAGACAGTGTTAAAGAAAGCAGCCTCCATCCTCAAGGACTTTCACCATCCAGGTCATCCCCTTGTCACACTGCTACCATCAGAAAGGAGGTACAGGAGCCTGAAGACAAACACCCAGTGGAACAAGGACAGATTCTTTCCCTCTGCCATCAGATTTCTGAATGGACAATGAAACACAGACACTACCTCACTTTCTCTTGTTTTGCACTAATTTATTTATTTTTAAATGTAATTTTTAGCAATATTTACACTGTGATGCTGCCACAAAACAACAAATTTCATGAAATGTTCTTGACAATAAATTCTGATTCTGATTCTGATTCTGACCAGATTTTTACAGAGCTGCAACATTACCTCAGTTCTTGCACTCAAACCCCAGGACACCATACATCTTATTAACCAGCCTATCAACTTTCATGGCAAACTTGAGGGATATGTGAACCTGGACCCCAAATCCTTATGTTCCTCCACACTTCAAAGGATCCTGCCATTAACCATGTACTCTGCCTTCAATTTCAACCTTCCCAAGTGCATCACTTCACACTTTTCCAGATTGAGTTCCATCTGTCATTTTTCCATCAAATTCTACATTCTGCCTATATCTTGCTGTGACCCATGACAAACTTCTACACGATCCACAACATCTCCTACATTCATGTTAACCACAAACCTACTCACCCACCTCTCGACTTCTTTTTCCAAGATATTTATAAAAGTCACAAAGAGAAGGGGACCCAGAACAGATTCCTGTTAATACCATTAGTTATCAACCTCCAGGAAGAATACATTCTATCTACTAACGCCATCTGTCTTCTGTGGGCAAGCCAATTCCAAATCCATGGATTCCATGCCTCATAACTTTCTAGATGAGTTTAACTTGTCAAATGCCTCACTAAAATCATATATACCTCATCTACAATCCTACTTTCATCAATTAATTTTGTCACATCCTTGAAAAAATCAATTAATCCCATGAGACACAACTTGTCCCTCACAAATCCAAACTGGCTATCCCTAATAAGGCTTCAAATTCTCACAAATCCTGTTGTTTTGTGCACCACTGATGCAAGACTCACTGGTCTATAATTCCCAGGATTCTCCCAATTAACTTTCTTGAATAAGGGAACGACATTTGCCATCCTCTGGTACCATTCCTGTTACTAGCATGGATTCCTTGGATGGCAGAGCTGACACATGAATAAAGCCTGGATTGATTGGGTTGTACTCACCCTGGAATTTAGAAGAAAGAGGGTGGAATCTCACTGAAAGATACAATTCTGACAGGATGAGACCAGTGAGATGCAAGAAGAATGTTCCCAATATTGAGGAAGTCCAGAACAAGTCACAGATCACAGTTTAAAGATATGGGATAAGCTGAGAAACATCTTAACTCAGAGCTGTGACTATATGGAGCTTACCTTTACAGGAAGTTGTTGAGGTCAGGTCAGTTCATTAGATATATTCAAAGGGGTGTTGGATGTGCTCCTTATGGCTAAAGGGATATAAGATACTGAAGACATATGATCAGCCATGGAATGATGGTGCAGGCTTGAAGACTTGAATGACCTTCTCCAGCTTCTGTTTCCTATGAATCTAAACTTTAATTCACTTTTGTCAGGAACATGTAGAAACCAAATGGTAGCCACAGAAGGAGTTCACCCACCTTCATAAATTTCACACCCAGCCATCCCATCCCTTTGGGGAATTTGCTGCTCCTGCACTGGCCTCATCAGACACCTATTACCTCATAGAAATGGACAGCAACCATCCTTGATCTTGAGAAGCTGCCTTAGAATAACATAAAATTCAAAATGTCCAAGATACAAATCATCTCAATCTCATTCAGGGTTATTGATGAACTAGCATTCATCGCCTTTAAAAGGGGAAATAACATATAAACAAATCCACCTTTAATCTTCACATTATTTGGTACTTAAAGACTAAAACAATTTATCTTACCAATATTTTATTCACTTATTTTGCAAGTTTTCCCACAAATGGGAAGTTGTAATCTTTGATTATTATGAATGTATCGGTATGTTTTAAACTTAAAGAGTATGAAAGTTATTAATTTAACCAATTGTTGCTAAATCATGGGCCCACAATCTGAAAAAAATAACTCTCTATGTTGTTTACTGCGGCATTATAATTCAACAACTGCAGAGCTTTCTATATTATACATTTTAGAAAGGTTATAAATTTATATCTATGCTTTCTAGTTCATTAAATAATACCTTTCAGAAAATAATTAAAATAAATGTTAAACCTTCTTATTAATATCAGGCTCATAACCTATATGCCAAACCCTGCTTGCTTGCCAGTCTTATTCTGCCTGGATTGTTTTATTTCATCATGTTAAAGTCGCGCTTCTGTCAGGGTACATAAAGGTACAGTAACAAACCACAAAGTCCAAAACAGTCTTTATTGAGCAGGAATGAGGGGTACCAATGGTGGATAGAGAGTCCCCTCACTAGTACTGTTTGAACTTCATTCAAAGAACACAGTCACAGGGTACAATATTTAAGGGATTTTCCTGCATACAAACTGGATAATATTTCTTTGAAGGTATGTGAGAGAGCCTCACATTTGAAACTCATTTTCTTTGTCTAAACATCAGATATTGGATCCTTTTCACTGCACATTTTAGAAGCACCGAATTGTACAACAGAGAACTTTGCCTTTTGAGCCACTATATCCATGCCAACCATTATGCCCATCTACATTCATCCCATTTGCCCACATTAGGTTAGTTTTCTGCAATTCATGCCTGTCTAAGACCCTCTTAAAGACATTGTTTATGATTTAACCACCTTCTCTGGCAGTATGTTCCAGATATCAACCACTCTCCTTGTAATTTTTTTTTCTCAGATCACTTTTAAAACTCATTCCTCTCACTTTAAACCTATACTTTTGATATGCTAACATGGGAAAAAGATTCTGACGATTTACCCTATTCACGCCTCTTATATACAGTATCTCTATCAAGTTACCCTGAGTTTATTACATCCCAGGAAAAACAAACCTGGTGAATCTACACTGCATGCTCTCCAGTACAATGGTCTCCTTCCTATAGTATGGCAATTCGAACTGAACACAGGTCTTACCAGAATTTTGTAAAGTTGCAACATAAGAACGAACTTTTATATTCTGTGCTCTGACCCATAAAGGCAAGCATGTCACATGCCTTCTTTGCTATTCTATCTACCTTTGTTGCCACTTTCAGGGATCTATGGACATGAACCCAAGGTCCCTCTGTCCATCAACAGAACTTCATGCCCTATTATTTACTACCTATTTTGGCTTCCCAAAATACATCTCCTGGCATTCTTCAGGATTAAATTCCATTTCCCATCTGCCAGCATTCCATGTTATCTATGTCCCTGCTGAATTCTTAAGCATCCTTCCTTGCTGTCCACCATACCACCAATTTTGAATGCTGATAGTCAAATGAATTAAGAATCTTTAGTTCTCCTGGTATTATGTTTAAAGTTTCTTTTGTAAATGAAATTGGCCATGAAAGCCAGGGAATTAGAGGCCAAGGGGAGAATCCCCTCAGACATTAAACAAACTGGAGGAGGAGCCCACGACTATTCTGCAGAATAATCCCTCACATCCTATGGTAGAAACATTTGTTGATTGTAAGTCCTTTGTTATTTTCTCATTAAAGTGAAATCTTTTATAATAGAGATAGAGAATATGTCACTGAAATTGCTAAATTTATTAAGATAGCTGGAAGTGACAAGAAATCAACAAAAAGTTTTACTTCTTCTGAATCCTGAACCAAATAAACAGTAAAGGCAGCAGGAGAGGGAGGAATTCAAGGTTCTGCAAAATTGGCAGATGTAAAATGTTCTCAACCCTCTCTGCTCTCAATGATGTCATTTAGGATTAGCAAGGAAGTAGGGAAACATAAAAACAAGGACTAAATCTGTTACTGTATCATATAGAAAAGATAAAAGAAATATTTTTAGTTGTCTCTCCATCAATGAAAGGTAATTCGATACACATGGCCTGTAAACATCTCACCAATTGAAGGATCATTTATTGGCAAGACAATTGATTCCAAGACTGTACTTCATGATATTGGCAGGAAAAGTTTGAGTCTTGGAATAGACAACTTCGCAACATTTATATTTTGTCCTTCATCATCACAGCACCAGCCAGTACCTCCAACAAGGAATAATTATCTAATGGCCTTTGGATACAGAGGGATCAGTTGAAGAACTGCTGCACTGAATTCCAAAAATACCAAGTTATCTCACAGAGTAATTAATGCATTCTCTCTCATGGGGATTTTGTAATATTGCTTCTTCCATGAGATTTTCTCTCCTGCATTTCTTAGGTTTTTTTCCAAGTTCCTGAAGCCACTAAACCTCAGCGCAGCAATAATACAGAGATCTCCAGATGATTTATCAGATGCATTCACAGATGGAAATATCTATGAATGACCAGAGTGGTGCATACTGGCAGTAAAGAAAGAACAGATCTACGGAATTACCTGGTCACAGTGCCCTTGATGAGTAAACCCATTCCTCCACAAACCACATTCCAACCAAATGGTAGTGTTCCTAGTTTGAAAACTACTGATGCAGCTGAATAGTGGAAACATATTGAAAGATATCTTTCTAATATAGTTGGCATCTCAATCCATTTTTAAGGAATCCATAATGCATCACGATATTCAAATCCTAATCCATTTCAGTGAACTACTGACAAAATGTAGAACTTACAAATTATTTGATAAAATATTAAAATACAGTATGTTCCCTTTGTCAAAAAGCTATTGACAGAGCCATGAACTCAGTTGGTGGCATTTGGATGTTTGCATTTAACCCCAGACCCATTTATATCCATTCCTGACAATGGTTATAGATGAGTATCATTAATATCACCATTAATCTTATTTATTTTTGGCAAATTCTGGCCCAAAATCTGCTTATGAAACCTAAATCGTGTATAATGTTTCCTCTTCAAGGAGAATCTATCCCTAACAGAAATAACATCCTAACAGACTGGTCAAACTATGCAGCACATATGATTCATAGTCAGCAAACATTCACTCACATAAAACAAACTTTGATACTAATTGAAGAAATTATGTGAAAAGCGAAACCTGGACTATTTATTTAATGAGCTGAAAATACTGCCATCATGTGGTCATAATTAACAACTGAACTTTAATATTCTTCATTTATTTAACACTGATGTGAAAAGCATAATTTAGGACTCAAACGAGAATGCACATATTGGAATCTGTCCTGAAGCAGAATTTTGAACTGAAACATTGGCTCTCCATTTCTCTCAATGCATGCCAAGTTTTTGCAGAGGCTAACTTTTTGCTCTGACATAATTTAGGGATCAATTTATTCCAAGAGAATCAGGGAGAATTAAGAACTTGTCAACTTCAAAGTCTGTTTGATATAAAGGTCATTTTAGTTTTCTTTACACAGAGGAAAATATCAATATTTTGCAAATCAATATTGCAAATTAAATATCTTTTGCTTACATGGCTAAATTAAACACACTTCACAACAATTATTCATGGCCAAAGATGTACACGTGGTCACAGAAAAGATGACAAATATGTATTAAGAAAATAAGCAGCAAATGTCTTTCAGGAATGACAAATACATGATTTTTGTTGGCTAGATCAGTAACATTCTCATTATTCTAAAGATAAATTAATTTAAATTAATGGATAATCCTTGAACATGCATCATAATGTCAAAAGACAATACAGTCTAGAATTGGCCCTTCAGCCCATGATGTTTGTGTGAACCATGATGTAAAAATAATCCTCCTTCCCTGTGCATGTTCCTATTTAAATGCCTCTTAAACTTGCTATCATATCTGCTTCCAGCATATTCCTTGGCAGCACATTTGAAGAACCTGGGTAAAAAAAAAGACTTGTCAATCTCCTTTAACTTTTTCCCCTCTGACCTTTAACATATGCCCTCCATTATCTGACATTTCCACTTGAGAAAAAGACTATCAGCCCTTGCCTTGCATAACATTATATATTCCACTCAGTTAACACCTCAACCTTTGAGATGCCAGACAAATGAAACAAAGTTTAACCAATCTCTCCTGATAACCAATATAACATCCTTGTGATGCTCTTGCCAGAGATTTGATTTATTCTCAGTGCCTTGACCAATGAAGGCAAGAATGCTGTATGGCTTCTTTTACCATCCTCCCTAACTGTGTTGCTACTTTCAGGAAGGGAGAGATAGAGAGAGCAACAGAGATAAAGGAAAGGAGAGATGAGGAGGGTGAAATGGCTAACCCCCCCATATCCAATCTTCCCTACATTCAATTATCACCTTTTGTCTGTAGGTCTATTTCTTTTACTCATGTGCTGCCTGCTTCTTCCCATACCTTGAAGAAGGTCTCAGGCCCAAAATGTCACAAATATACCTCCTATGGATCCCATGAGACCTGTTGAGTTCCTCCAGCATTTCTGTGTTTTTGCTACTTACAGGAAGCTAAGGATTTGCACCCATGATCGATCGCTGTGTGCAACAATGTCCTAAGAGCCCTGGCATTTACTGTAAACTTTCTCCTTACATTTGAAAACCTACCCCTGATGTCTTCTCTAAACTTTCCTCCCTTCACTTTGTAAAGATGTCACCTCGCTATTTAACCATAAGAACTATTCATGAGTTTTTGTTTCGATGGAATAAAAATTTATTACGAACTTATGATGTCCCAATATTGAAGCATTTATTAAACTTATGGACAAGTAAACTTAATAAATTGGGGCTCAAAAATAAATGGTCTGGACGATTTTACAAGAAATTGATAGTAAAAAAGATTGGGATAAGGATAAGTTGAAATGGGAAAAAGATTTAGGTTTTATAATAGCTGAAGAAGCTTGGATGGAAATTTGTCAGAATACTATTAGGAAATTGGTTAATGCTAGATTAGCGATGATTAATTACAATTTTATACATCAGTTATATTTAACACCGGAGAACTTAAAAAAGTTTGGTCTTAGTAAGTCGGATTGCTGTTTTCGTTGTGATCAGACGGCTAACACATTTTTGCATACTGTTTGGTTTTGTGATCGATTACAACAGTTTTGGAAGGGTATTCAATCTATATTTAATAGTTTATATAATATTTGTCTTGTATTAGATCCTGGTATATTTTTATTAGGGAATATGCAATCATTAATTGATTTGGGCCTACAAGATTATCAGATTTCTTTTATCTATTTAGCTTTAGCTGTGGCCAAGAAATGTATAGCTCTTACTTGGAAAGATAGAAATATATTAACTTTAGATAGGTGGTATTTGGAGATGAAGTTCTGTTTGACTATGGAAAGGATATCTTTTTCAATTCAAGATAGGATGTCTTTTTATAGGTTGAAGTGGACTCCGTTTGCTAAATATATGCATTTAAGTTTGATTTAAATATGTTTTTAAGTTTGATATTTTAGTATTGATAATTTTTCTTCTTTTTTTGATGTTAGTATCTTTATTTGTTATGTTTTATCTTTTTTTGTGTAAGGGTTTTTTTTATATATATAATTATTGTTCATTTTATTAACTCTTCACTCTTTTACTCTTTATTTTGGGGGGGGGGGGTTTAGTTTATTTAGTCTGCCGATGTAGTATTTTAATTTTTATTATCTTATGTTTAATCTTTTTACTGTAAATTTCTATTTTATTCATGTTATAAAAATCTTAAATAAAGTTTAAAAAAAACATAAGAACTATTACATTTATTGCCTTGCTTCACCTAGGTTCAAAATGTTGATTTCAAATTCAGAAATGTTTAAAATGCAGTAAAAATAACTAGGAAATGTACAAAGATAAGTGTTTTATTTCAAGATAAGATGATTGTTTTTAAATATTTTCATGAAGGGAAACCACTGTGGACCTCCCACCTAATTTTGTTTAAAGTATATTCCACTTAAAAAAGTAATTGGGAAAAGAAACTATAATAGTACATTTATGTGATAAAAATGTACAGAACAGAAGCAGGACCTTTGATCAACTTCCCACATCAGGGCTACATCTCAATGCCTTTCCTTGCGAGGTGCCTTTTAAACTTTGTAATTGAATCTGCCATATTACTTCCTCTGGTAGCTCATTTCTGATATTCATTACCTTCTATATACCCCATACCCATCAGATCTCCTTTAAATTTCTCTCCTTCTATCTTAAACCTATGCCCTCTAATTCTAGACTCTCGTGCCTCTCATAATTTTATAAACCTCTAGACCTCCCAACCTCCTTTGTTCCAGTGAGGATAAACCCAACCAACCCTTCTCTCCTCATATCTGCAGCCCTCCTTTCCATATAAAATTTTATTAAATCTCGTTTATAGTCTCTATATTGTTACTACATGCTTCCTGTAGGGTATTGGCCAAAACTCTACAGCCAATGTTTTGTGCACCTGCAACTTTTTTTCTTATGCTCAGCTGGCCTTTTCACTATCCAACCTACCTGTTGCCTGCAAATTTACTAATCACGCCATCTATGTTCTCATTCAAATCATTGATATATATTTTACAAACAACAAAGATCCCAGCATTGATCATTGAGGTACACAATTTGTACAGACTTCCAGATGGAAAAACAACTATCCAACCCTGTCCTTGGTCTTCTACCACTCAGTTAATTTTGGATCCACTTTGCCAACATGCCACAGGTAGCCATGTGTGAAATCATCGATATTAATATGAGGCCATGATATGGACTTTGTTGCACAATATTTCTACATGAGAAAAATGATTGCTAGCAAGGGCTATGTTGCTAGTGGAGATGGAAATGCTTGTTGAGAGATTAATCATCAACCAATCATCTGCAGATGACCCATTTTTGACTGAATGAGTAAGCAAATTTCTTTCTAAAAAGCTCTTTTATATCAATAACTCTATTGTAAATAAATAATCTACTTCTCCAACTGAAGCTGCTTCTCTATCTTCCAGGTACAAAACCAAGACGGAGCCAGATTTCTCCCAACTCCCACCCCCCATCATTTCCCCCTTGAACCTGGCTGACCCCTGCTTCCCTTTCTGAACATTTTCCCTCTCAACTGATCCTCTCTAAACTGTCTGGCCCTCTGCACTCCTCCCTATGATTCCTGCAAAAAAAGTAAAACTCCAGAAGCTAAAATAAATGTTCAGTTCTAATGAAGGTTTTTTTGACCTGAAACATTAATTAGTTTCTCTTTCTGCACATGCTACTTCACTGGCCATGTTCTTCCAACATTTATTTTTCATTTTAATTTAATGATACAACACAGGCCCTTCTATCCCATGAGCCCACGCCATCCAAATATACCCATGTAACCAATCAATCTACTAACCATGTATGTCTTTGGAACATGGGAGAAAACCAGAGCACCCAGAGGAAACCCCATGGGGAAAATGTATAAAAACCTTACAGACGTAGTGGATTCAAACTCGGGTAACGGATGCTGTAGTCGTATTGTGCACTAACTGTGATGCTCATTGTGTCGCTTCTTATTTCAGAAATTTGGATAAACTACCTAAATGGCATAGGATCCTCTGTCTGATTTTCCTCTATTTTCTAATAGTGAATGAAATAGCAAAATATTTGAATACCGAAACAATGTTATATTTGAAGTGGCCAGACCACTAAGAGCAGCAGAACACCTTTTGGAAAGACACTATTGTCCATTTGCTATTTTTCTAACTGAGGATAATTGTTGGTTTAAGAAAAATTAATCTCTATTTTAGAGTCAGTAATGGAAAATCATCCTCTCCTTGGTTTAGGAAGTGATTGAGTTGCAAACATTTATTTTCAAATTTTATTAAGATGCACCTTTATTATTAGGTATGCCATTATACCAGAACTTGTGGTGTAGCTCCCACCACCCCACCCGACACATCAATTCTCTCACCCCAGCATTCCTCCCAGCAATCCCATCATCCATCATTGTCATAGATTATAGCGTATAAGTTATTTTTAGTGGTTTTCAGATGAGAAATTCACTCTTGTGAAAGGATTCAGTGTCTGTGTATTTGAGTCAGATGGGCACAGGATGGAATACAAATGCCTGATTTTGTTGAGATATATCTCCTTTCCCTCTTGGATATTTTTTTTTCTAGACAAACTGGTAGGCCCTGATGTACCCAGTTCTTTGGATGAATGATGTTTGCTGTAGAAAATATTTCCATCAGGAAGAATAACGTAAAATATTAAATACAGTTAACCTCATCCCTCTCATTTCTTTGGACAATACATGTTACTGATTTGCTTTTGTTTATTTTGTGCTTTAAACAGAACATAATTTCACCTCCACTGTCCTTAGGATGTAGAACATTACAGCACAGCACAGGCCTTTTAGCCCATGATGTCCCTGTAGTACCAACTGTCACCATAAATCCTGTCAGTGTATTCTAGGGACCCATCACTTGTGTGCAAAAAATACTTGGCTCTGATATCTTCCCTTAGATAGAACATTTATAAACAATTTCTAATTGTTCATTTCTTCAGACTCTTCCCCCTCCTCAAACAGCATAATCTCTGATTAAATCCACAACAGATTTGCAGAATAATCCACGTTAGTGCATTGTATAAAGGAAGGGGATGAGTCAGGATACAGGATGGAGATTGAAAACTTGGCTGAATGGTGCACCAACAACAACCTTGCACTCAATGCCACCAAAACTAAGGAGCTGATTGTTGACTTCAGGAAAGAAAAGCCAGAGGTAAACAATCCAGTGATCATTGGAGGATCAGAGGTGGAGAAGGTGAGCACTACCTCAGAGGATCTTTCCTGGACCCAACACAACAATGACATGGTGAAGAAAGCACATCAGCACCTTTACTTCCTCAGGAGTTCATGGAGGTTTGGTTGGTGAAAAGTGTGCTGACTGGCTGCATCATGGTCTGGTGTGGGAACACCAATACCCCTGAGCAGAAAGCCCTCCAAAAGGTAGTGGACAAAATCTACAGGGAACGCTGCCGATGGAGAGCATCAGCAATTATCAAAGACCCAAACCACCCAGCATACATTCTGTTCTCGCTGCTGCCATCAGGAAAGAGGTGTAGGTGCCACAAGACTCACAACACCAGGTTCAGGAACAGCTGCTACCCCTCCACCATCAGACTCCTCAATGACAAACTCAATCAGAGACTCATTTAAGGACTCTTACTTGTGCACTTTATTGATTTTCTTTTCTTTTTTTATTCTCCTTGTATTGCACATTCAGTTTGTTTACATTTGTTATTGTTTTACAGTTCTTTATTTGCTTACATGTATATGTTATGTACAGTTTTTTGCATTGCCCTATCTTCATTTAGTTTCATTTTACGTTTTTTTTTAAATTTTCTACTTATCAGTCTGTGTGATACTGAAGATGAACCAAATTGTTTTGCAGTGGAGTAGAGGAAAGGCTACATATGTCAAGGAGAACATTATGTTTGACAAATTATTTGACTTGTTTCTCCAGCAGGACCCGACTCTGAGCTTCATGTATTTGCCTCTATTCTTCCATTTTTGACTTTCATCGAAGGAGACCATTGGATAATTGAACATGACAGCACTAAATAATCCATGCACATTGACAACAAATTGCTGGAGCATTTTGTGTTGTTTTCACTTGTCATCTCTTTTTTAGGCCACAAATTTGAATCTCATCCTACAGGTGTGTATGGAGCTGCTGCTTTTTAATTGAAACATATGTAGATTTTATAATTTAAGAATGCCTCCTTTTGGGGATAGTTTGCTCCTAGATGTCCTGGGCCTTCTCAATGAAACAGTTCTGGTGAACCCTCTCTATTTCTTCTGTTACGAGCACAGAGGACCCATAAGCCCAGCAGCAATGGATATTCACCAAGACAAATGGTTACTTAAACAAAAATTGCTTTTAATTATCTTTAAACATGAAAATAGAATCACACTTTAACTTATCACTATTAACTTAACTAACCTAACTTAATCCCCTTCTAATTCTAAGCGCACGTGTATGTAATGTGTGTGTAAGTTCAGAAAAGTTCTTTAGTTCACAGTCCAATCTCACTTCTCATTCCTCCAAGTTCACTGGTTGCAGACAATTCTTATACTGTGCACAGAATTTAACATTTATAAAGTTCACCAGTCTTTGGTGCTTGAAAGGTAAATGGTTACAGCTCAGGAAGGTTCTTGTCAGTTTTCAGAGAGAGATTTGTTGTTCCTTTTTAAGCAGCCTCTTCAGTGTCTTGATGTCAAAACTTGCCCCTTCAGGGTTCTCCAGATGATAATCTCTTTCTTTCAGGTCACCACAGAGTGCTGTTTTGTTTCTCTTATTCCAAGTGAAACATTGGATAGCCAGTGCTCTCCTCTTGCATATATCACAAGGGTTTTTACCAGGCTGAATCAAGCACTTACAACCTGTCTTCCACATGGGGTTTTCCACAAGCTTGCCAGCTTGTCCTGTTCCAGTCCCAGCTGCTGTTGCTGGATGTAACACTGTGGAACTGATCTCTCTCTCTCTCTCTCTCTCTCTCTCTCTCTCTCTCTCTCTCTCTCTCTCTCTAAGCCTGTTTTACTCTCTCTGCTTGCAAAACCACATGACCCTCTTAGAACTGCACCAGACAATCCTTGGTTCCGACAAGAACTTTCATCTGTTGTCTTTTTGGAAACAACAATCCATTAGTGAAGTCCATTGGGCATTCTATAAAGCTCTTGCAAAAACTGTGGGGCCAATATGTCTATCATTATCAGAGCTCCAGTATTTCAAATAAGACCTGTTTAAAAGTGTTTGTATGTGACCTACTCTAACAAACCTTTCCCAATTTATCTCCCAAAACATATCTATATACTCTGTTACACTTCCTTGCTTAAGGATTGACAAGTTGTCAGCAGACCAAGTCTTATAACAATTATTTTTGTGAGAACCTTGAGACCTTAGCACTGTTCTTGTGGCAATGCTTTCATTAACACCATTGTATTGAGACCAGGTTGAATGATAACTGAGTGAATCAGTCCAACCAATGCCAAAACCTGTCATATGGTAGAAAATGTATATACTCTTGCAGCACCAAAACCTGTCATGCAGTAGAAATTTTAGATATTCTTGCAGTTTGCACCTTGCACTCAACGATACCAAAACCAAGGAGATGATTGTGGACTTCAAGAGGAAGTCAGAAGAACATGAACCAGTCCTCATCAAGGGCTCAGTAGTGGAGAGAGTCAAGAACATCAAATTTCTTGGTGTCAACATCTCTGAGGATCTGTTCTGGAACCTCTGTGTTGATGCAATCATGAAGAAGGCACACCAGTGGTTATTTTTTGTGAGGTGTTTGAGGGGATTCAGTATGTCACCAAAGATTCTCAAAAATATCTACAGGTGTACCATAGAGAGCATTCAGGCTGGTTGCATCACTGTCTGGTGCAGAGGTGCCAAGACTCAGGGCAAGAAAAAAGCTCCAGAAGGTTGTTAACTCAGCCTGTGTCATCACGGGCACCAGACTTCACTCCATTGAGGATATCTACAAGAGGCAGTGTCTTTAAAAAAAAGTAGCCTCTATCCTCAAGGACACTCACTACCCAGGCCATGCCCTCCACTCTGCTACCATCGAGAAAAAGGTACAGGAGCCTGAAGACAAGTACTTTGTGGCACAAGCACAGTTTCTTCCCTGCTGCCATCAGATTCCTGAATAATCAAATAACCAAACTTTAACTTTTCATTCACTATTTTTATTTATTGTTGTAAGGTGGTTGATATGAATGTTTGCCCTGTGATGCTGACTCAAAACATGAATTTTGTGACTTTTTATGACAATAAATTCTGATTCTGATTGAATGAAGGCTTAACAAATACTAGTGTCTGAACTAGAGGGTTATTATGAAGTTTTGTTTATATCCCTCTGATGAATCTGTGTTGGTTATGATAAATACAATCAGAAATTGCTGGAAAGACCCAGCACATTGGGCAGCATCTGTGAAAAGAGAAAGAGTTAATATTTCAGCTTGAAATTAACTTTATTTCTCTCGTCAGTTGCTACCTAATGCACTGAGTCTTTTCTGCCAAATTTATTATTTAGACATGCAGCATGGTAGCAGGCCCATCCAGCCCATGAGCCTGTGGTGCCCAAATACAACCCACAAAGGTGGGAGGAAACCCACACAGACATGGGGAGAATGTACAAACTCCTAACAGACAGCGCGAGATTTGAAACCGGGTCACTGGTGCTGTAATAGCATTGCGCTAACTGCTACGCTAACTATGCCACTGTTTTTATTTTAATTTCAGATGCCAGCATCTGCATATTATTTTTATTTTGATTTGATGATAATGATAAGACCATGCTCTAAGTGTTTTGTCAGGAGAAAGATCAAATTTGAGGTATCTTTTCTGACTTGCTCATCAAGCTTTTGAAGAGAGCTGCATCTTCCCTGGCACTAAAGTCACTCAGGTATTCAGTGTGCCTCCCTTTAGGGCATGGCAGGAGTTTTCAAGGGTGGAGCAGAAATCGTCCATGCTGGCATCCACTATTTCCAGGATTGGGACTAATTCACTGATCATTGCATCCTAATTCTGCATCTGAGCAAGTCAAACTATCATGAAACATTCAGGCCTAATAATAGAGCTCTCTAGATAAAGATAGCATTCTTCTTCCAATTTTCCCTTCCAGTATAAGGTGAACCTACCACCTTTTTTTTTGATCTGGTGATCTTCAGACCATCATGTTTTATGCAAAGGAGCGATGTTAATATAAACATATCAGGATTCTTGAGTGGAGGGACTGGTATTTGGATCTGTTGTTCTTATGTTGTCTGTGAGAGCCTCACAATAAGGGCCAGCTTTTTGTATTCAGGGGCTCTGTCTGACTTCTTTCAAAGTTAAGATAGACACTCCATACCAGCTATTCAGCCACCACATGGGCTTGACAGAATGAGGTTTTGTCCTAGTGGCAAGGAGCTTTAAGATAACTGCAAACTGGCACTACTCAGAGAAGTGTACATATATGCAAACAAGCAAGTGTGCACATTCATGCACACACACTTCAATACCGATCCTCCTGTCCTCTGCCTGCTCCTCACTTCTTCCTGTGACAACCCTCCATCCATCGCTTTATCATCTCTGGGCCACCTAATTTCTTCTGACCTTCTGCCTTCAACCTTACAGTCCCTTCTTTTCTTGCACCCTGCCTGGATAAACAGCCCCCTTTTCTTTACTCTGGCTCCTCCTCTGCATGTTTTAGGAACATAGGAATATAAGAAGTAGGAACAGGAGTAGGCCAAAAATGGCCCATCGAGCCTGCTCTGCCATTCAATATGATCATGGCTGATCTAATTTATGACCTAACTCCACCTACTTGCCTTCTCCCCATATCCCCTAATTCCTCTATCATGTAAAAAAATATCTAACTGAATTTTAAATATGTTTAATGAAGCAGCCTCAACCACTTCCCTGGTTAGAGAATTCCAAACATTCACCACTCTCTGGGAAAAACTATTTTTCCTCATCTCTGTCCTAAATCTACTCCCCCAAATCTTGAGACTATGTCTTCTCATTTTAGTTTCCCCGGCCAGCTCAAAAAAACCTTCCTACATCTATCCTATCCATACCCTTCATAATCCTATATGTTTCCATAAGATCTCCTCTCATTCTTTTTTCTTCCTCTTACCCCATACCTTCCACAATCTCAAAGTCTGAGAAAGATACTGTGGCCATATAATGAAATAACCACACAAGGCTCCATAGATTCAATACAAATCCAATGTATAATTTACAAAATATATGGGAGAAATTGAGTTTGGGTTTATTGGGCAATGGAGCTCAGAGAATCAAAATTAACACTACTATGACAAATATGATTGATTCTGGAATAGTACCAAAATAAGTAATTCTATGGACAAGGCCTTGTACTTATCAGGAACATAGGTAACCTTGATCTTGTTGCTCTAAACTTGTGGTCTGCAATAACGAACGCTCGTCTTCACTGTCTCCACAACGACCAGGCGACCTTTGTGTGAGAACTTCAAGTTCTGCTTGTTATAGTCAGATTTGAGAACTGGCATTGAGCAGTTTCCATATATCATCAACTTTGCCAATCCATCATGTTAAAGAAATCCAAAAGAGCTCAAACACAGAAACAAAAATAAAACGCACCTTCTTAAATAAACTTATTAAACATCAAAGGGTGCCAGATTTTTTAATGTACGGATCAGATTAAAAGACAAGGTGAAATACTACAAATGATGCTTAAAATCCTTAACATCGCTTGTATTTAGAAATATTCGTGTGTAGAACCTAAAATTAGATTCCAAAGACGAGTTAGTGATTTGACCAATGATGGTCTAGTTCAATATTAAAAAATTATGGCCATGGTGTGGGATTTTGCGATAAAGTGGGGCTTGTGACAGGCATAGGAACATAAAATCGAATATCTTTGGAGGCACATACATTATACGTGCATTTCGAACATTTCTTTGATAATTATTAAGGTATCCGCCCCCTTACAGCCCCATCTCCTATAATAACTCATTTAAAAGTAGTTGGTTTTCTGTGATTATCGTGAGGAAGAGGAGGAGATGCATTAAATCACTGACAAATCTACGGCAATTGTGCATTATAGCTCGTTGTCAGTTTCATGGCGCAGTCACTGTAAATGCGAATAATACTGCCAACGCTCCGGCAAAGTAAAATTGTCGACTGGCTCCGTTGATATTGCACACTTTGGATAACACTTCCCACCAGTTTATTAGCATTGCCTTTATTTCCTGTCAGCAGACATTCCTATCAATGTACGGGTGAGCAATTATTTCAACATTCCTTGAAATAGAAAGAAAACATCATTCGGAACTTTGCAAATCGGTTAAATTCACTTTGACTGATTAGCAAGACAGAATTTAGTTCCAATTTTTGGAAGACGGTACTCGTCGTTTCATACTTCAGATTGTTTTGCTCCAAGACGAATAACTGTCGAGTTGGGGAGAAAAAAAAAACCCTCCCTTAAATGAGATTGTTACTACCTTCCGAGGGGTTCATTCTTGGCAGCTGTCCTACACATCCTGTTGGACTCCTGTCAATGAGACCAATTTAAAGAAGTCTATACTGAGTTGCATGGAGATCCCAATTGATATTGTCTAAGGAATATCGGACAGATGCATCGATTCTTCCCTAGTTCTTCCTTGTGTTGTCTTTCCTTCAGCTGTGAACAATTACCGCTTTCATAATCACAGGAGTTCACTGCAGGAGGTCAGAGTTAGTATCATAAAACCCAGTTCTATTTTTTCCCTTCTCTGAACGTGACTGATATAACTTCTAATTCAAAAATTCTGCATTTTATTTCATAGAAAAAATGTCAATACCTTCCCAGCGCAGAATTCTTTTTGTTGCAAATTTTATTTATCGCAGAATACTTTATAATCAACTAATTCTGAGTGGTTTGTTGTCAGAAATTGATGCCCGACAGCATGAAAGAAAGGACGATCGTGGAAGACCGCTGTCACCACTGGCGGGACCGATCACGCCTGCCTCTCTCCGGATCCATTCACCCAAGGGTAACCTCTCCAGGACGAGTCATGCCGACGTGAGCTCCGCAGCACCGAGAATGTCTCGGGCTGCTGGCAGCGCGCTGCCTCGCACCCTCTCCCAGAGATCCGCTCGCTCTGAGCTGGGGGCACGGCACGGCTGCGGGAATCGGCGGCTCACAGCTGCAGGATGCGCTGATGAACCAGCTCTCAGCTGCCCGATGTCGGCACTCTTTTTCTGCTCCTTCCCTTCCCATTCTGCACCGACGTGAAGAGGAACATAATAAACATTTGAGCCAACAAAAAAAAATCTTTAATTGGATTGAAGGGAGGCATGAGTGAAAGTCCCCTTCTGCCGCAGAGCTTTGCCGGTTATATATCTGGTGAGTGTATAAGACTATTTTATTAAAGAATGTGCTTAAAGGGTGGATCTGACCTTTACAAACTAGAGTTCGGGCAATTAATTTGAAATGATTTGATAAACATATTTTCTCGCGAGTTGAACCTCTGAGGGCTGACTGTCCATTTTGATACAATTGGAGAATAACCAGACTAAAGCACTTTTTCCTATATATTTTTTTTTCTCTCTCTCTCTCTCTATTAGAACCAAGCATTCTGCTGTTTTGTTGCAGCACTATCCCCGGGTTGGTTTTGCAGTCCACTGCAGCGGGAATTTAATGTCAATCCGGGTTTCTCTCCAGCCTGTTGCGGTACAGATTTTAATCAAACGCGGTCAATGATGTAATGTTCGTGGTGAATGCGCCTAGGCCAACTCTGTCTGTACACAGCACTCCACAAGGAAGCCAGAGATGTCAAGGTATGCTGTGAGACGAGTTCCCGATGTTGGGTTTTTATTATTCCTGTCGGTTGTTAAATCTGCTTGGTTAGAATGACGTTCAACTTGTATACTATTTGCTACACTTGAAAATGTCGACAGTGTATGGTTTTGTATTTGCATTGGGAAAATATTAAGATATTACAGTGTTCGTGGCTTGGGAGTTTTTGATAGTATTTGTCGAAAGCTGTTATGTCACATTCTGAATTTGAAATAATACACTAAATGTTCACAATTTTTCTGACCAGGCAGGTGTTCCAGTCACTAAAGTAAGTTAGACTTCAATTTTTTTTTTGCCAGTATATCTCAAACTTTTTTTTTCTTTTGAAAATTTTTACTGGGTTTCCAGGTTCTAAATCTCTCTTGGTGTTAAATTCGTCAAATGATTTCTTCCTGAAAATCTGGATTGATTAGATAACAGTATAAATGTGCAGTTAATGCAGGGAACAGATGATCTGGTGACCTCAGGTTGCCATGGGTGATTACTTCTAGGGGTCTCAAAAGTGTGTGTAGAATGTTATTTGCATTCAAAGGATGTGATTTGCGTGAACAAATTGTCATTTATTGACTGTCCCTCCTTGCCCCTGAATCTAGGGAGCAGTGAAGAGCTGGTGACATAACTCGAGTCACCTTTAGGCCTGACCAGGAGATTCCATCTTTCAATTCCTGAAAGACATCATGGAAACCAGAATGGTTTTCATACGAATTTGGTAGTAACATGGATACTGAAGTTATCTACTCTACAGTTTTATATCTGACATAAAACTGTGCAACACAGGAACAGATGTTCATCTGCCCATCTAAATGTCTCTGGAGCATCACTATTGTTTATATTTCCATTATCCTTCCCCCACCCCTCAAACACCCACTGACAGCACCTTCTCAGGCCTTGCCACCCTTTGTGTGGGGGGGGGGAACACTTTGCACATCTTTAAACTTTTCCTCTAGTAGTACTTTACCACTGAGGCAGTTGCGAGGGGAAGAGGTGAGACTATCTACCATTTGTGTTTCTTATAATCTTGTATATTTCTATGCCTCTGACACTCCAGGCAATACTAGTTTGTTCAACTTTGCATTTAATATACTCTAAATCAAGCAATATCCTGGTTAATCATTCCACCCTTTGCTTCTTAAGATTTGTTCTTTAATTATGGTAAATCTCTTCTGCACCTTCTCTTATGGTAATTATGGTAAATCTCTTCTGCACCTCTGCATCTTCTCTGTAATGTGGCAACCAGAATTGCACTGAATACTCTTAATGTGCCCTAATCAAAGTGTTATACAGCTGAAACATATCATCTTGACATTTATACTCTGTACCCTGACTGATAACAGCAAACATGTCATACATCTGCTTTACCACTCTCTATACTTTCACTTTAAGGGAGAAATGAACTTGTAGTCCAAGATTGCTCTATATAATGATGCTCCCAAGGATACTACCATTTACAGTATACTTCCCCCTTGTATTTAAGATCAACACTTTATAAGTTAAACTCCTTCTGCCATTTCTCAGCCCTTGATTATTCAGAAGATTGGTTTCAAGATCTGTGAGGTAATGTTGTAACTCAGGTCAGACCACTCTTGGAATATTGTGTTCAGTTCAGATCACCTTATGACAGGAATGATGTAGATGCTTTTGGAAGGGTGCAGAGATTAACCAAGATGTTGCCCAGATTGGAGAATGTATCTTATGAAGAAAGGCTGACCGAACTAGAGCTTTTCTCTGGAGTGAAGAAGGATGAAAGGTGACTTTTAATAGAGTTGAATAACATTGAGATGTATCAATTGGCTAGACAGCCAGCACATTTTCTCTGTGGCTACACTAGTAAACATCAGAATGCATCTGTTTAAGATGAGTGGAGTAAAGTTTACAGAAGATGTCAGAGGTAAGATCATTTTAAAAGAATGGTAGGTGTTTGGAATGCATTGTCAGGGGCGGTGGTATGCATGAAAACATTTAAAGGTCTCTTAGATAAGCACATGGATGTAAGAAAAAGAAGGCAATGGATTTTTATGGGATAGCTTTACATCGGTCAGCACAATATCGTGAGCTGAGGATGTAGAATATTACACCTGCTATTGTGGAATTCAAACGTGCCTCCACATCAAAGTCCGGAACTGGTTATGAATCCAGTAACTTCACCGCAATCTATCCAGTTGTTGCACACGCCGAGGTAATTCAAAGGTCTAAATCAACACTAGAAAGGTTAAGTTCAAATCCCGCCATGATCTCAGTTACTTCACGTGATTTGGAAGTTGATTTTAAAAAATATATTATGCTGAAGTTGCTGGTTGTGTTGCTTGAGTCGAATCAATTTGGTCGAGTCTTAATTGCCTTCTGAAATGATGTAGGAAGAATGCAATTCATGGAAAATAAATGATGATCGAGCCAGTGACACCCAGATTAGAAAGAAATGAAATATGGTCTGCAGGATTCAGAGATCATGTCAATGTGCTGCCTATATTGCCTTAATGTTGAAAGTTCATATTAATTGGAGGTTGACCATTGTTTTTGCATTATCAGAATGGCAATTTATTTTCTAAATGTGACTTTCTTTATCAGGAAAATTTGTTTTCAGAAGTTCAGAATATATTTGTAGCTACTAGCAAACTTTGTCACCCATTGTCTTGCCATTGGTAGAGCTTTAAACTAACTAGTTAGGTTTTGGTGCAAATGATTGGAAAAGTATGGACAAAGCCAAAGGGAAGGGGAGCACAGGACTGGTTATTGAAGTCTCATGAATAAAAGAAATAGGACCTTGATTAAATAAGAATTTAATCTCTGGCAACATGGTGATAAATATGAAAAGGATGCTGAACAGGTGGTGAAGGTGTTGTATATAAATGCACGCAGTGTGCATTTTTTTCCAAAAAAATGTAGCTGAACTTTAAATGCAGTTGGAAATTGACAGGTATGATGTTGTGGATGTAATTGAGATGTGGCTGAAGGAGAATCACAGCTGGGAGCTAAACATTTAAGGGTACATATCTTATTGAAGAGGAGATGGGGTGGATTTGTTGGTTAAAAACTGAAATCAAATCCTTAGCAAGGAGGGGCATGTGATCAGAGGATGAAGAATTCTTGTAGGTAGTGTTGAGATTGCAGGGGTAAAAGCCTCTGGGAGTTGTATTCAGGGGCTCCAAAGAGCAACCAGGATATCTGGTGCAAACTACAAGAGTTAAAGAAGGCGTGCAAAAAAAGAGGTGCGTTATGTGGTCATGGAAGGCTTGAATATTCAGATAGACTGAAAATCAGGTTGGTGCTGGATCTGAAGAAAATTGTGGAATGCCAGTGAGATGGATTTTTGGAGCAGCTTGAAGTTGAGCCCACAGGAAAAAGTCAATTCTGGATTTGGGGCTGAGTGATGCACTGGATTTGATTAGGGACCTCAATCAAAGGAACCTTTAGGTGGCAGTACTCATAATATGATAGTAATCACTCTGCAGTTTGAGAGGGAGAACCTAAAGTCCTGATAGGACAATGTTTCAGTTGAGTTAAAGTAACTATGGTGACCATAAGGAGAGGATCTGGCCAAAGCTAAATGCAAAGGGACCCTCTAGTAAAGAAGATGGTGGAGTAGCAATGGCGGAAATTTCTGAGAATAATTTGGATAAATCAGATTAGATTTCATTGTGAATAGAAGTATGCCAATAGGAGGGTCAGGCAACTGGACTGACAAGGGAAGACAAAGACAGCATAACAGAAAAAAGAGGGAGGGCATGCAGCTTCACAAAAATTAATGGGAAGCCAGAGGATTTTAAAAACCAACAGAGGGTAACCAAAAAAGCAATAGAGAGAACATATAAAATATGAAGGCAAGCTAGTTAGTAACATAGAAGAGAATGGTTAATTTGCTAGTTGAGTTGCTTGTAAAGAAGACAAATACAACATTGGCTATCATTTTGAGAGGACTGAATATAAAAGCAAAGATGTAATGTTGAGCCTTTATAAAGTATTGGTCAGACCACATTCAGAGTATTGTGCGGATTCTTGAACCCTATCTGTAAGGAAGGATGTACTGGCATTGGAGAGGGTCCAGAGAAGATATACAAGAATTATCCTAGGGATGACAGGGTTTGATGGTTCTAGGCCTTGATGGAGTTTAAAAGGGTGGGGGGAGGTGGATGAGAATCTCTTTGAAACATACTAAATATTAAAAGGATTGGATGTGGAGAAGATGTTTCCAATCGTGGGAAAGCGTAGGATCCAAGGGCATGGCCTCTGAAGAAAAGGACATCACTTTAAAAGGATGAGACTTCCTTCTGCTAGATGATGAATCTGTGGAATCATTACCACAGATGGTTGTAGTTCATAGTTCTTGATTAGTAAGGGTGTCGAAGGTTATGGGAACAGGCAGGAAATTGGGGTTAAAATGAAAATACATGAGCCATGATTTGAATGGCAGAGCAGAATCAATGGGCCAAGTGGCCTAATTCTGCTTCTATCTCTTTGGTCAATGTCCTTGTTTTTAAAAATACAGGCTGTTACAAGTACATCGTACTTAAATAATTTACAACAGAGAATGACCACAATTTTCTCAAGGTAGACAACTACAGCTGCTGGAATTTATCACAATTTATTATAACTTTCTTATTGTTATAACAAAATGAGGAACTTTTGAAGTAATGAAGAGGTGTGGAAAGCTTCATTATGCATAGAGTTATTAAATACTGTATAGTATACTGTATAGTATACAAATGTCTCAAAACACAGTCCATAGTTAGTAACATAGAAAAGAATGCTAAGTCTTTTCAAATGTATAAAGAGAAGCAAGAGTGGATTTTGGAATGGTGGAAAATGACACTGGATAAGTGGTAATGGAGAGCAAAGAAATTGCAGATAAACTAAATAAGTACTTTAGCATCTGTCTTCACCATGGAAGAGATCAGCTATGTGCCAGAAATTTGAGTGTCGGGGGCAGAAGTGAGTGCAGTAGTGATTACTAAGGAGAAGGTGCTTAGAAAGTTGAATGTCACCAGACTACATGGCAGGGTTCTGAAAGAGGCAGCTGGAGAGAATGAATGCATTCTAAAAGAAAATTGGAAAATATGTCTTTTAGTCCCAGCAATATTGGCAGTTTAGTGAGTTGAATTAGTTGTCTAGTTTAGAGAAAATTACCACACAGATAAGATGAGGGAAGCCAATAGTTTCATTAATTTTTTTTGATTCAGATTTTCCATGGGAATCCAAAGATTAAAAAATGAAAAGTTTAGTTTTTAATAATTTAATATTAAAACCAATTATTTTTGATATTTTAAATTGTATTAAATTTACAAACTGTTCAGAAACCTAAAAGGTTTACATCTTTTTATTCAAAAGAAGAAATGCAAGCTTTACCCTCTAACCTTGCAAAGATTAATTACTCTTTTAACTGAAGCTCTTTTTGTTTAGGATTTGAAAGATGTGCACTTGTATCTTTTGTTAATTCTTTGAACTGACATCAGGTCAGTACCTTTTGCCTATACTGAAAATGCTGCAATTTATTGATTAATATTCTCATCATTGTCAGTATTTCGATGGAAAAATGCAGCACTGCAGTTAACAAAGAATATTACTGATCTATATATCTCCTGTAGATACAGCCATATGCAGTTCAATATTGAATACAGCATCTTTTGTAGAGAGGTGGTGATGATTACATCACTGAAGAATTATGGGATGACTCACTGGTGATTCCTGGCAATTGAATTTTTTTCCTACATGTGTCACTTGCATCATTGCAGTATCGGTTAGCAATGTAAGTCGGCTCAAACCAAAAATTGCTGCTTCAATCGTTTGACTTTCCAGTTAATGTAGAGTGTACTGGCAATCCTATTCAATTAATTTCAAAAAATATCGCAGCAATGTTTCAGGGAAAGATTATTTTTCAAAATTGCAATTCTAAGAAAGTTATTCAAAGTATAATCGGAGGCTAATGTTTGTGCTGCAGATAGTTAAAATATTGGTGCAGCATATAAAATAGAATAATAATTTAGTGGTAAGGACCTTGCTGGTGGGGTGCAATTTTTACTCAATGATTACTCTTTGGAACTGGCCTTCATTTGGTATGTGAACATATTACGCCCTGGAGTGATAATAATGATCTTTACAAGGGAAATAAATGATAAGAGTACAAATTACATTGTTTCTAGATTGGCAGATAACAGGACATTAATAAAGGGTCATACCATCGTATTCCACAGTTGCAAATATCTTTTAAAAATTAAGATGGAGTTTTAATTTTCATTAACCATATGGACAAATAGTAGTCAAATAGTTGCAGCATCAATCATGCAATTTTCTTTTCAATATTGATATATTGCTGCAGAACCACTTTCTTCACCAGGTCTTGAACTACAGTAATTCAGGTAAGTTGTATAATATCATAGAAGTTGAGTTCTAACTCCCTGTATGACTCGTATAATTTTAACACTCAGTTGTGCAGTTCACACATCGTTCCAGACATTGCAGTAAAAATTTGAGAAGTAACTGAGCAACCAGAGGCACAGAAGTCGACTGAAATGTTAATGCTATTTAAAACACAAATAGCTTGAACCTAAAAGAAGCAGAGTTTTTCTGAGCCGCATGTGGAAATCTTGTGTTTCCCTTGAACTGGATATTCTCCACATTTGACCACCTCCACAAATTGTAATTTTTTTTTTCTTTTTAATGCTGGTGACAGTTGCCTGCTGCAGTTTGATTTGACTCACTAACCAAGTGTAGACTTTAACTAAGTTTGGGCGGACATACATTGAAATAAATGAAATCAGGGAGCTACAACCTACCATTTTGATTGTGACATTCAGGTACATTTATCTGAGGTTGAAATGTGGTTTTAATTATAACCTTTAACCAGATGCACCTCATGAATCCATGCTCAATGCAAAATGTGATCACAACTCTTGCTGCCTGTCATGAAATTGTTAATGAACCTATTTCCTTAAATCCTCTTCTCAAATTCTTACTGCTGTACAGCACAGAAACAGCCCTTCGCCCAATTTATCCATGCTAACTGTGATACCTGTCTATGCTAATCCTATTTGCCTGCATTAGACATGCATCCCTCCACTAGGAAGTCAAGACAGCATACAAGGAGCTGTGCCTCCAATTTACCTGTGGCCTCAGCCTGGCAGTACATGAGGCCATGGACAAACATGTCAGTGTGGGAATGGGAAGTTGAACTGAAGTGGCAAACAACTGGCAGATCCTTGCTGTTCCCATCCCTCCCCAATCTGCATCCAGTCTCGCAGATGTAAAGGAGGCTGAACCTCTAATAATTTTTCTTAGTGATGTTTTGTTGAATTCTGTTCCAAATGATGCTCTAAAATAGTTCTTTTAGTCTTTTCCTTGTATTTTCTCCCCCTCCGCCCCACCATCTACTAATTTTGTATTGAATTAATACCAAGTTTTGGGAATATCCTATTCACTAGTTACAGTTAAATGTGGATTTAAACATGAAGACAGATATAATTGTGTGTCATATGATTTTTGATCAACACCACTGCATTGGAATCATCAACTGCCTTCACATTTTTTCATTTAACTTTTGCTATCTACGAATGTTAAATTGTATTAGGCTTTTGAGGCCAGACTAGTTCTTTCAATTCTGCCTGGCAGATGGGATCCTGGCAAACTCCAAAGTGGACATCTTATTCTTTGTGATATAAATTTAATTGTATAGTCAATGTTGAAAAGCCCTTCTGAAAAGGAAATCAGTTTTTTTTTTGTTTGTACTGTGAAGCACCTGATTATTGCAATTATGATGGATCAGATCCACTGGCAATAAAAAGGCTACATTCCTGGTCACAACTGAGCTGGGTTGAGTCTATTTTGCAGGTTGCATGAATTTGCAATAGTCACAAAAGGGGTAGGGTGCAGGGTAAGTTGGGGAAGAGAGGGCTATCATGTAGTCTTTTAATAAAGTGAATTGAGAATTTTAACACTAACTCTGTAAACAGTGTTTTTATACGTGCATGCACACACTACATATGTTCCTACCCAGCTTCTTCATGTAAGAAGGAGGAGGATTAAAAACAGTTTTAATTTGAAATAAGTGGAAGTTGATTGTTGGACTAAATGATCTATGTGGTGGTAACAAGTAGTATGTATTTTCAGAAAAAGTCCAGAGCCTCAAACAACAAACCTCGTTGACCTCTCAATAAAGTTTCACAATAAATCAAAAGTATTGGGAAATATCTTTTCTCTGTGCTGTAACCTCCTCACAATAATACTGTGCTGCTTATCCGATCACTGATATCATTATAATTATATAATAATAAAATAAGTGGCTTCTCTACTTCTGGTATGTGATGAAATGTAATAATGACTGGATTTTGCCAAAGGTAACTCTTTGAGACAGAGTGGTAGCAGTGGGCCATATCACTCCATTTTGCTCCTTTGACGGTACAGAACCCTTCCTAAAACAAGTGGTTTCAAAATTGCCACAATCTTGAAGATCTGTGTCCACCTTGACTTTCACTACTTATCTGATGGCCAAGAAGGAGAAAACATCAGTCATCTGATGGTGACTGACCAGTAATGGAAAATGAGCAGCAGTAACCATTTCTCAGACAACTTGGGGGCAGGGGAACTTTTCAATAGATTGTTTGTGTGATGAGATGCTTTACAAGAGTGGATGTTTATTGACAATAAAAGTTAAATGCCTTCTGGCTAAAGCATTGATAGCCATTGTAATGTAAGAGTTCTGGGAAATCAGTTAAGAAGAAATGGAAAGTACTATCACGACTATATTTGTAGTTCATCTGTTTGCTTCTACCTGGTGTTAGTGATGATTCTCTTGGAGTTGCTGCAGTCTTTGTCCTCTCTGCAGCCTTGGTTGAACCAAGTCGGGAACTCATACAATTGACCCAGCAATATCCTAGGCTGATGAAGATTTAAATCTAAATTGTAATACATTTGATTTTTTTTTCAGTGAAACATTGAGGTGATACTGATCCAATTGTTCTATTTCTCTGGTGTTCCCATTGTCAGGAATTTCTTGGGAAGTGCCATCAAAGCATGCTTGACAAGTAGTATTTTGTTATTGTTAAACATAGTGGCGAGTTTACACACGTTGTTTACTGGGGGATTCTGTGGATGGGCAGTGATTAAACCTAACTGTTTTACAGTTCTTGAGTATCATAATGTCTGCAATGACCCAAATGGGTGTTCATGATTCTGTAACATCCCTGATCTGCAACCTGTGAATAATGAGGCAAATTGACCTCTGCAAAGAGCTTGTATATGTTATCCCTCTGACTAGAAGTGATAGTGGGAAATTCAGGATGTTGAAGTCATTGAAAGTCAGACAAGTTGGACAGATCCTTTGTTGCAGATTGTCACTACCTGAACTGTTTGTTTCAGGTGCCTTGCCATTCGATGAGAGTGATCATGTCTCTCCATCCATCATGGTTTCTGACCCTCTGAATTGTAGTAGTGCCCTCCTGTTTCTAACCATGATGTTAATCCTTCTATCATTTTCATTCTCTGCCTCTGCTTTTTCCTTCCAGCTTCCCAGTTGTAATTAAATGTTCTAATGTATCCATTCACATGAAACATCCAAAGAATTTTGATTGCTTTTCCTGATTTTTTTTTTAAAGTGATGTTAATTGTTTCTGTTCTTTGCAGAACTTTTGTTTGTTATCCTATCTGTAATGTTATGGGCCCAGAGAATCCCAAACCCCAGCAGTAATAGAAATTCACCAACACAAATGGTTACTTTAACAAAAGTTGCTTTTAATTATCTTTAAACATGAAAACAGAATCACACTTTAACTTATTACTATTAACTTACTAAATCTAGCGTAACCCTCTTCTAATTCAAAGCGCACATGGATATAATGTGTGTGTACGTTCAGAAAAGTGCTTTGATGCATAGTCCAATCTCACTTCTCACTCCTCCAAGTTCTCTGGTATCAGGCAATTCTTGTTCTGTGCACAGAATTTAACATTTTTGAAGTTCACCAGGCTTTGTGGCTTGAAAGGTAAATGGTTACTGCTCAGAAAGGTTTTTGTTGGATACCCACAACTGATTCCTTCTGAACAGCCACATCAGTGAATTGCTGAAGAAACTTTCCCCATCATGGTTTTCCAGATGATAACCTCTTTCTTTCAGGTCACCACAGAGATCCTTTTCTATTTCCCTTAATTCAAGTGAAATATTATACAGCTTTCACCAGGCTGAACTAAGAATTCACAACCTGTCTTCGAAATGAAGTTTTACAGGGGGGTGTGGCAAGATGGCATAGAGGGCAGACATGCGATCCCACCCTTCCTCAGCCTGTTTTTTAAGCGCCCGTCTTTAAAGTTTATATGTGATTAAAAGTTGTATTTTTCCTTTTGGGAACATTAGTGGGTCACAATGGCAGCTAATGTAAAAAAAAACTTAACGACAGAAGAAATTACCTTTTAAAAGTGCTGAAGGATTGAGGCCTACCTGTTCAACTGAAGCCATGGACTCATTTGGAACCTCCAAGGCACAGAGAATTCCTGCCAAGCTGAGTATTACACTGGTGCTGATCTTGCCTCCACAAGATGGCACCGGCACGATGATGAGTTCGGCTGGGGTCCAACCGCACGTCCGCGATGTTGGGCGCGCGGGTGACCTGGTTGAGAGAAGAGCCCTTGAGCCCAAACTGCCGTCGGGTGGGCTGGGGACATGCAGAATGGCGTCAGAAGCCGCCTCTGTGCAGTCCCTGACCTTACCGGGCATGCGCGGTGCTTCAAGGGTCCGTGAGTTACTGGATCACGTTTGGGCTGTGGTGGGGCCCGAGTGGTGGTGTCCCGATGTGGTCAGGATGCCGCCACCGGGTATACAAACCCGCAGCCCTACCGGGAGGAGACCGACAACGCTGGAAGAAGAGGAAGACTTGCCTTTAATGAGCAGTTCACAGGAACAATTGGAGGTGGAGTTTAGAGAAGGTAGTCCTCAAAATGTGGAATTGGAATTTGGAATGGAGTCTGTTTGCACAGACTTGGAAGGGATTGCTTACCAAATGGGCAATATGTTTAAATAAATGGCTCAAGGATTTCTGGAGGTGACAACTAAAATATCTAATATGTCTGAAGATATATCTACAGTTAAGGGTGATGTCAGTAAATGAATTAAATCAATGGATACAGTGCAAGAAAGTTTTTTTAAAACTTGAAACAGCTTTTTTTTAAATGTAAAAATTAAGTTGAACATAATAAGGAAAAAATAGAGAAAGTGGAAGAATCTTTTGTGGATTGGGGAATTCAGAAGAAAGACTTGCTCAAAAATATTGATTCATTGGAAAATCAAAGATGGAGAAATAATGTGAAAATTGTGGGTCTTCCAGAAGACATTGAAGGGTCTGATCCAATAAAATGTTTCAAGAATTGGATTCCCGAGGTGTTAGGCAAAGAGTTTTTTTCAGAGAGGCCATAGAGTATTACGAAAGAAACCATTACCGGGACATCCGCCATGGGCGGTGTTAGTTTGTTGTCTGACAGAGAAATGATACTACGGTGGGCGGTACAGACGGCACGACAAAGTCAATCTCCAATGATGACTCAAAATAACAGTTTTTTTTTTTACGCAGATCTGAGTCAGGAGATTATTAGGCAACGATGGGAATTTAATTTGGCTAAAGAAGTACTGTGGCGGAAGGGTTATAAATTTGCTTTTCAATACCCTGCTGTGTTAAAAGTCCTTTATGGCAATTTTCAATCTCAATTTTTTTGAGAATGACCATGATGTTTTAATTTTTGCTAATTCATTACCGGATTTACGAGGACATGGAAGAGTTTCACCGTCATCGCCTAAAAAGAGGGCAAATGGAAATGGGAAGAATGGGAAAAATGGAAAGAAAGTCATATTGACATTGAAGACTCCAATCATTGTGAATGGAGTCATTGGGTTGAATATATTTACAATACTGGATTGTGCTGATGTGAATGATGTATTTCTGGCTGGAGTGGGTGGATAGCACTGAAATCTTTGATAGTCATCCACCACTAGTGGAGTTTACCACGCCCATTTTTTTAGGGCGTTATTACCTTTGGGTAATTTTTTGGGGGGGATATTCAAAATTTTTTTTACATTAAAAAATATTTAGGGGAGTGATAGTGGGCTTAAGTTACTATAAGGGGAGTGATATTTTGTAGTAAGTGATTATATTGTTAGTTTATAAGGATGTCTAATTTGAAATTTGCAACTTTTAATGTTCAGGGGTTAAATAATCCGATTAAGCGAAAGCGAGTTTTGGCTTGTATCAAGAAAATGAAAATTGATATTTCCTTTTTACAAGAAACGCATTTGACTGAGAAAGAACATTTGAAATTGAAGAGAGATTGGGTTGGACGTGTTTTTTTTTTCTTCATTTAATTCTAAGGCAAGAGATGTAGCAATTTTAATTCATAAGAATTTGCCTTTTGAATTGCAAACTATGGAAGGAAATGCTGGAAGGGTTTTAAGGGTGAATTGTAAAATTTTTGCTGATTCTTGGACTTTGCTTAATGTTTATGCACCTAACATGGACGATGAGTGATTTATTTTGGATGCTTTTTTGTTGTTAAATCAAACTAATGAAAATATTTTAGTTGGGGGTAATTTTAATTGTGTCTTGGACGCTTTGCTGGATAGATCCCCAAAAAGTATAAAGAAATCAAAGATGGTGATACAAATTGGGGCTTTGATGAAGGATTTAAATTTGGTGGATATTTGGAGAAGGGTCAGTCTTACAGAGAAGGATTTCTCTTTTTATTCGTCTTGACATGATTAATTTTATAGAATAGAATTTTTAGTATCGGCACATTGACAAGGAAGGGTATTACAGGCGGAATATAAAAGCAGGGTGAAATAAGATCATTCTTTTTTTTTCTTATGTAAGTTCAGAAGTGGTACATTCATCTTGTAGATGGAGAATTAACACAATGTTGTTGAAAAAGACAGAGTTTGTTACCTTTGTTAAAGAACAGATTACTTTGTTTTTGACTGAGAATGCTAATTCAGTAGAAAGTCATTTTGTCTTATGGGATGGATTAAAAGCTTATTTAAGAGGACAGATTATTAGTTATACTACTAAAGTTAAGAAGCAATATATGGCAGAAAGTTTAGAATTAGGAAAGCAAATTGATGAATTGGAGAAGGAATTTCAGAAGGAAGTGACAAGATTTTTTTTAAAAAGTGGCTTTGGCTAATTTGAAATTGCGTTATAACACATTGCAGACTTATTAATTTGATTGTTTAATTAATCGATCTAAGCAGTGTTATTATGAGTTGGGTGAGAGGTACTTCCATGGCTTTCACAGACTATTAATGTTGTAAAAAAAGAATTCAACAATTACCTATAAACCTCAGGAAATTAATGACCAGTTTTATTCATTTTATAAAAAATTATATACTTCTGAGGGGAAACAGGATAGTGGTTCTATTAATTCTTATTTATCTAAGTTAACGTTATCAGCATTAGAAGAGGAGGATGTTACGGATCTGGAAGCTCCGTTTACAGAATTTGAGATTAAGGCAGCTATGTTGGAAATGCCAAATGGGAAGTCACCAGGTGACGATGGATTTTCAGTGGAATTTTATAAAACCTTTTATGAAGATTTATCTTCTGTGTTTGAGGAGGTATTACAAGTGACTGAACAGCATGAGTTACCAGAATCTTGCTCTAGTGCTTTAATTACTGTAATCCCGAAAAAGATAGAGACCCATTGAAAATGTCTTCATATAGACCTATTTCTTTACTGAATGTAGATTATAAAACTATAGCAAAAGTGTTAGCAAACCGACTTGCCAAGTATTTACCTAAATTGATACATGTTGATCAAACAGGTTTTATTAAAAATAGAAATGCATCAGATAATATTCTTCGATTGATTAGTTTGGTCAATGCATATCGACAGCAGCTAAACCATCCAATGGTGGTTGTGCTTGATGCGGAAAAAGCCTTTGATAGGGTCGAATGGGATTTTTTATTTAAGGTATTGGAGAAGTTTAAATTTGGCCCTTTTTTATTGGTTGGGTTAAAGCTTTATATACGAACCCGATTGCTAGGGTGGTGACAAATGATCAAGTCTCATCATCCTTTAAATTGACCCATTCAACTCGACAATGTTGTCCATTGTCACCAGCCCTGTTTGCATTGGCTATTGAACCATTAGCTCAAACAATAAGACAGAATGAACAGATAAGAGGGATGAGAGTTATGGTTGAAGAGTACAAGAAAAAATTATTTGCAGATGATGTTTTAACAAACCCAGAACAATCATTGCC